>NC_134084.1:124851568-129687583 GCF_000715075.1 Nicotiana tabacum
AAATCCGACCACAAATGACCCCTCTAATTCCTAGATTAAGGTCTCCAATTTTCAAGTCCTAAACCTCCAATTTTTGCTACTAATTTTCATAGATTTTAATCAGTCAAAAACCATCATAGAAACAAGTTTAGGGTCAAAAAACCTTACCTCCACGAAATCCCCTTGAAATCCCTCTTCAATTTGCTCCCTCAAGCTCAAACCCGTATGAGAAAATGATGAAAGAACCAAAAATTCGCGAAGGAAACCTTATATGATTTCTGGCCCAGGGTTTTCGCACATGCGACCCATCTTCCACACCTACGGAGTCGCTTCTATAGCCAGACAACCGCTTCTGCAGTTCCCTCTTAAATCCTCAAAACTGCACCTGCGCCTAGACTACCGCACATGCGGTCTCGCAGATGCGACCCAATTTCCGCACCTGCGCTTTCAGCACTCCACACCCAATTCTGCATCTGCGGCTAATTGTCCGCTTCTGCGGTCCCTCACCTGCGGTCCCCAAGACGCATGTGTGGTTATGACAGGAGCTTCAACACTTGAGCTACAAGTTTCCAACTCCAAAACACCCGTCAACCATCCGAAATCACCCCAAGGCCCTCGGGACCTCAACCAAAAGTACAAACAAGTCATATACTACTATCCAAACTTATACCAAACTTCAAATCGCCTAAAACCACATCAAATCAACAAAATAACATCGGATTCAAGCCTAAAGTTTCAAAAATTTTCGAATTTTGCTTTTGATTAAAAGGTCTATCAAACCTCACTCGAATGACCTGAAATTTTGCTCACACTTCACAAATGACACAACGGACCTACCCCAACTTTCGGAATTCCATTCCGACCCCTATATCAAAATCTCACCTATCAACCGGAAAACGCCAAAATTCCAATTTCGCCAGTTCAATCCTAAATTTACTCCGGACCTCATTCTGATCATGCTCCTAAGTCCCAAATCACCTTCCAAAGCTATCCAAACCTTCGAAATCCATATCCGAGCCCTTTTTCATATAAGTCAACATCCGATTGACTTTTCCAACCTAAGCTTACACAAAAGAGACTAAGTGTCTCATTCTTATCCAAAGCCTCTTCGAACCTGAACCAACCAACCCGATATCACATAATACAGCTAAACAAGATAATAAGAAGCAGAAATGGGGGAAAACGGAGCGGTAACTCATGAAATGACCGGCCGGGTCATTACAATAGCCATAAGCCAATAACTATAAATCTTACCCAATGCTGTCAGTTTTAAGTATTGACAGTGTTCGGTTTTAAATTTTTTTAGTATACTTATTTTTTATTTTATGTGCATCAATATTGGAATTTAATTTGATACATCAGTATATCATTTCTAGTGATTCACATGTATCGTACAAGATAATGAGATCAGATACATAAAATTTGAGTCAACTAATTATTTACTTGACTCAAATAAAGTAACTATATAATTAAAATGTGACTTTAAAACACTAAAAATATATAATATAATATTTTCTTCCTAGAGATGCAAATAACAGAAAAATGTGTATTTACAGTCAACTAAATAAGTGTTCAATATGAAATATATTCCTCGTAAAAACTAAATTAGTTTGATACTAAAATAATCAATGCAAAGGTGAAAGGAACCACAAGTTCAAACTTGAAAAAGTAAATATTTCTAGATTGTAATAATATTAACAATAGCTAAAACATTATAATTTTGTAAAAAGTTAAAATCTGCACCGTACCCACAAAGAATTTTGAAAAAATTATTTTGACCCGCCCTGCCCCGTCCGGCACCCGCATATGTCTAAACCCGCACCGTCCCGCATATGCTATAACCCACCCCGTACCCACACCACCTCATTGCCATCCCTATAGAGTAATAAGTAGTGACTGAATCAGTACCTTGTCTCAAGGTTGTAATCTCAGTCCAGAGATGATAAATCCTCATCAGATTCGATCTATCAAACCTCTCCTGGAAATCACTCCAGATTCTTAGCAGTGGATGCATAGACGATGCTTGGCATCAATTCACTCGAAATGGTGTTGCATATCCACGATAAAACAATCACATTGCATTTCTCCCATTGCTCAGCTAATACTCCCTTGTACATGCTTTTGATGCTTGGTCCATCTACAAATCCAAGATTGCTTTTGCGTCCGAGTGCCAATTTCATCGCTCTACTCCATAGTGCATAATTCTCAGGCCCTGTGAGTTTAAGAGGAATTAAAACCAGTCCAGGTGCATCTCCAGTTTGAAGATATAATGGATGATTATGATCTAACTACGTGACTTCATTTCTTGCCATGACTGTGAGAAATTGAGCAAACTTTTACGTTCTTAGTAGCCGTCAGAATCTCGCCGGAAAATTAATTGCCCTTAGAGACCTGCTCTGATACCATGTCAAGTTGAATACTATAACTAGGGATTTGAATCAATTTGAAGAGAGAATTTAGAAGAGAGACGAAAGAAACTATGTTGGCTCCATTTAGAATGTGTACATGTACAAGCTTATATAGCCGATGTTCTCTTCTCTATCACGTACTTCTCGCGTGACTTTAACGAATTTCATCAACTAACTATTAACAGCTAATTGACAGCTCTTTAATCACTAACTGCTTCTAACAACTAGCTAACAGTTATGTGATGCTCTTCTAGCTGCACTCATGTGCTTCTACTCATATACATTCCAATAAAAAGACATTTTCATCTCCGAAGCACAAACTCGAAAACCTCTAATTAATTAAACATAGAGCGGTATGTAGCACACCGCTGCAATTTTGAGGGTTTATATTTTCAAACTTGCTATATCATTAATTATGATCATCTATCGGTTCTTGATAGATTGAATAATGGAAAAAGGCCATTATTACCTCTGTACTATTGTAAATAGTACATGTTTGTCCTCTGTTTCACTTTATGTCAAAAACCCACCCTACCGTTAGCAAAGTAAGTGGAACTGCCCCTAACCCTAACGGATGGCCAATGTGGCAGCTGACCCACTCCATTTTTTCCATGTCAGTTGCCAAGTCACTTATTTACTTAATTAAAAAAAAGCATATCTGAATATAGGTACAGTCTAAAAAGTTGGTTCACCATAAACAGTTGTGGTTGCATCAAACGATTTACAAATTTCTCCTGCTATTTAACAATCAGCACAATGTGCAAGACAAAAGAAAGGTGCAGGCCCATTATAGTGCCTTCAACCAAGCCAATGCTTACAAGTTACTATTTTGTACTCCAAATCTGAAGCATGTCCACTATTTAGAGATTCTTGATAGCTACTATAGATTTCGGCCATGGCAGGACATGCTACATTGAAAAACACATACATTGATGGTCAAAAACCTCTGAATCAATTATCAAAATCTCGAAACCCACTATGGTGTGTTATTTGGGTGTCAAAAAATTAAAGTTGACAATTCGATTTGGTGATTATATATGGAGGAAATCAGCTGGGTATTGTTGTTTGGAGCTTAAAATCGTGAATCAAATATTAATTTCGTGGATTTAAGTGAAGAACAAATTTGTGCTCCATTTTTTGGGTTGCCGAAATTTGAAGTTGAAAAAAGACTCAAGAATCTGAAATTCTTGCTTGTTTCCTACTGAAATCGAGTTGAAAAAAATAAAAATTGGAGCTTGAAAAAGAAAGAATAACAATGATGTTTATAGATTTGGAAGAAGAAAAAATCACCATTGAAGGATTTGTAAGAATGCTTAAGAACATAAAATGGGTATTCAAATTTGCTGAAGTTTAAGCAAATTGTTAGCTAAAATTTATTGAGAATATTAATGTCGAGAAGTTATGGTTGCAACTTGAGTCAGTTTGATGAAAAACCTGGACTAATTTGGATTGAAAAATTTGAAGCAAAGATGATGAATTCACGGAAGAAGAAGAAGTAGGGAGCTCGGAAGGGGTAGGTTTGGGGGGAGGGGGGTATGTTTCTTTTTTTAATTGAATAAATAAGTGACTTGGCAGCTGATATGGAAAAAATGGAGTGAGTCAGCTGCCATATTGGCTATTCGTTAGGGTTAGGGGCATTTCCATCAAGTTTGTTAATGATAGAGTGGGCTTTGGACGTAAAGTGAAATGAAGGACAAATGTGTACTATTTACAATAGTACATGGGTAATAATAGCCTTTTTCCCTTGAATAATTTGCTAGAAAATTCCTACAAACCGGAGGCTAAAAGTTCTTTATTCTATTTCATAATGCACAAGTGGAAAGGTGACAACAGCAAGAACCATCTTTCCATTAATATATTTAAGTTCATTTATATAAGCTAGTTTTTTCTATTTTTTTTAATTCTATACGTGCAATAATAGCAGCAACAAGTAATTCCTTTTAAAAGTAACACCTCAATCCATTAGACATGTTCTATTTATAGCTCATTTGGCCAAAGTTCTAAAATCATCTTATTTTGAGAAGTGATTTTTTAAAAGTACTTTTCTCAAAAGTATTTTTGATGAAAAACAGTTTGTGTTTGACTAATTAATTTGAAAAAAGTTTTGCGCAGTAATTAGTGTTTGCCCAAGTTTTTAAAAAATGCTTCTAAGTGTATTTTTAAAAAAGTATTTTTAAGAAGAAATTATTCTTTTCCGCTTCTCCAAAATTGTTTTTGCTTCTAGTCAAAAGTATTTTTTTAAAAGTTTGACCAAACACTTCAACTTTGAAAAAAAAAATATTTTGACCTTGGAAAAGCTTGGCCAAGCAGGCTATATAGTCACTCAGTATATTATTTTACCATGCTATTTATACTATAATTCACCTTTAAAGACTAAGATAAAAGATTTATATAAGATGAAAATTTAGGTGTGAATATTAGTCCAGAACATTATTGTAGTTCCCATGAAATCCAGCCAAGTGAAGTAGCTCCTCTCCTAATTCCTCTTCTGATAATGCAAATATAGAAAAAGCAAATTCTATTGCAGTTTCTTCTCTTTGCTTCTGAAACTTGTTCCATTCATCAAACTACAACAATGGCCACAACATGACCCTTCATCTTCAACGCAAGAGAAACAACACTCGCCACTGCCGGGTGGCTATGTGATGATTATTCTTTAAATGCGATATGTGTTCATATGATTTGAACGTGACGAGAATGGTGTTCTTGAGGTGTAGAAAAAACTATTTGGTGTTTGATTTCCATCTTGATTTGATGTATAGTCTTGAGGTATGGGTGTGTTGAAGGATCTTTTCATGTTGTTTAGTTGAAGAGTGAAGTAGATTTTTCATTTTGTGACATGAGTTTAGACTCGGGAAAATTAAGTGATTGCGTAATGTTTATGACTGTGGAAATGTATAGAGAGAAATCGGCTTGGGGCAGAGCAGGTGGGGTATCTCATGCAGGGTGTTCTGAGGTTTGTGTAATCCCTATGTTGTTTGTTAATTCTTGCCATAAATCAAACCTCTTGTATGTATTCGACTGCTTCTCCATAGTTCAAGCTTTTAACTTCAGACTTTTCCTCAGAAATCAGGTCTGAATCTTGATAGTCCTCTTCCTCTACTAGATCATGTCATCTGCGTCCAGCATTAATTTCTCGAGTTCAATTGGATCTAACTCTGCTAGTTTTTCAAACTTAATATAAAAGCTGCTGCTGAGCTCCTGCTAGCTAGAAGTGCGAACACAATAATACCACATTAAATTTCACTCATATACAATAATCACAAACTTTTTAAAGAGTATTCAAGTTACCAAAGATTGGCACAAAAATAAAAGAATTCAAGAAAATAGATACGTATTTACGTACTTTGTACAAGTGCATATATAACTGCATTCATGGTCAGAATCCTCGTCCTCGTCCTCGTCCCTGCATTCATGTTCATCATCATGATCATCCTCCTCAAATGGAGGGTCCAATACAGAAATTGGACTGCATTGCTCTTTCTCATCATCTTCTTCTTCTAGCTCAATACGTGCCAAGGCTATTGTACGTTTCATAGTTTTTGTCCTAAACAGACAAAAGGTTAAAATTCCAATTTAGCCGAAAACTCCTATATATTATAACTAGGCCTAACTAGTTAGGAATTGAGAGTTACACTAATAAAATTCAAGAACAATTCAGTGCTTTAATTATTAAGTTGACTGGCCTTTAATTTATTTACACTGTAAATGTAAATAATATTTATGCTATAATTAGTATATTTTAACTTTGAGATAGACTTTGATTTTTAGGTTACTAGTTTATTTCTTATGGGCACTTGCACATAGTTGACGTAATAATGTAAATATTTGCACCCCGGGTGTGATCTATTGATCAATGAAGGGTAGAGAATTATGGATAAAACCAGTAATTTCTTTTTATCTATTTAAAATTTAGGGGACAAAATTACCAAGTGCAGATTGGATACCACGGTTTTCAAATAAATAATGTAAAATTATTCTACTACATAAAAGTTAACTTTAAAGTCTTTAAGTATGAAGCTGACCGCTGATCTTTATTCCAGGCAAGTAAATATTCGTGCACAAATACACGACAAAGATGGTTAATGAAAGTTTGTCTTTTTCTGGATCCACAGTAGTATAAAATTATTTTGTCCTTTTCTGGAAAGTACTGTTTTACTCTCTTAGAGCATCTCCCACCTTTACAATCCCCATTTTGGATAACTTACTCCAACTATTCTCCCATTTTTTTCTCCAAATTTTTTATATTCTTCTAATTCTTCTATATTATATTATTATCTTTCATTTCAATTTTATTTTTTAATTTCCATTAAACAAATTCCATCTTTTATTTTTATTAATTTGTAATTTCCATAATTAAAACAATTCCATAAAATTTTAAATAATATAATTTGTAAGCAATTATTATAGATTAATTAATAATTCAAATAAAAGTGAAATCATTGCGATACAAGATTAATTAAATACATATTACATAACGATAAAATTCATTCGAAATACTAGATAAATATTCAACTTCAACCTCTAGTATTCTCTCATAAATGATCTATTAATGCATTACGAAGTGCAAAATGAGCATCTTTGTCCTTAATTCTTCTATGTCGAAATAAAAATTCTTGAAATCGTTGATTTTCATCTACTGCCCTTTCTACATAAAAATAATAAATGCACGAAAATTAATTTATCAAAATTATACACCAAAGTTAAGATATAATATTAATATTATAAAGACATTACATAAACATAATTAGGTATATATAAAGAGATAAATTAAAAGATTAAATAATAAAATAATAATAATAAAGTGATGAACAATAATGGGGGAGATAAATAGTGTACCCCATATTTGAGGGAATACTATTCATCCCCCATTTTGGGGACAAAAATGGGGGAGGGTTGGAGCTAAATTCCCCCAAATATTTCCCCCATTATGGGGGATGAGGGCAAGGTTTGAGATGGCCTTAGAAAAAGATTTTAGTGGCAGAGGCGTGATCAAACGTACACTTACCAAAACAAACAGTAATTTGTTTCTATATGGAGTAGTAAAATGACACATTTCTCCAATTAAACAATAGGAGTATCACATTATACTACAAAAAAAGGGGTAAATAGTGGAGGTTAAAATTGCAGTTTGCGAAGGTTATAAACCTCCGCTATTTATTGTCACGGCGGTTGAGCACACCCCCGCAGTAAGCATCGCCACTATTATTTGTGGCAGATAAATGCGGGGGTTTCCCGAACCGCCATGACAGCAAAAACCTCCGCAAATTGCAATTTTAACCTCCGCAATTTCATGCGCAAAGCTAGATTATTATTTTTAAAATTTAATATATTTTTTTTGAGTGTGGGGGTTGTAAAAACTCCGCAATTTCTTATGAGTACACCCTAGGATCTGATCAATTTCTCTTTGGGGGTTTTAATTATCCACATCTATTTCTAAATATATTATAAAATTGATTTTTATCATCAATTTGCCATACCCTTTCCCTAATATCAATTGAAATATTTATGCTTAAACCAAAACATTAAAATTAATAAACATCAACATTTCATTAACAGTGAAAAATACTATGACAGAGTAGTATCATATGTCATCAAGCTAAATTAGAACATAGTTAACCGTCTATATTAGTAAGCTATTACATTGTCTTAATACATTCACTTTAATTAAAATGAATCTCAATGGTCACTGGGATTACTAGCGCCACGAGATCTTCTTGCATCCGTCGGTGAAATGGGTCCACTAGCTGCATCACTTGGCTGCAGCAAAAAGTATTAAAAAGCACAAGTATTAAGAGGAGTATACAAGTCATTGAGATAAAATATATGTTGTCTGCATCAAGCAGTTGCAGTGAGTATTGAAGCTAATACACATAAACTCTTGAAAGGAAAACAGAAGTGCAAAATTGGAAAAAAAATCATCATTGTTAATGACACCATATAGTCTTAACAAGTTAGAGTCCTTTTTCTATTACCCATAGGACATATCAACATTATAATGCTTTCTTCTTTCTTCCTAAAGCAAATACACTCACTGTGTTACCCAATTCAGTTGGCCAAATTAGTGGAAGCATAGACCTTTGTACAATTCTAAATGGACAATAAGTTTAGAGAGGCGAGAAACAACAAGCACATACACACAGAAAATTGCAAAAAATAAAGCTAGCAGCAAGCTATTCTCACGAGAAAATGCAGATAAAGAAGTTCAAAATTTCTCTTAGAATAGAAGGGTGAAAATAATATGAACGTAGAAGTATGAAGCTTAAAATAACAAAGAATAATGTATTAATTGTTCTTAGCCTGGAGATTTATGGTACTGAGGAGTTGATGTTTAAAACACAATCTTATTCCCCTATTATACATGTAATATTTATAGAAGACTTCAATCAAAGGAAATCGGCTAATCCATCATGCCTTAGACCAAGCATTTTCAAGGAATGTAAGAAATAGGGGAAGAAAGCAGTGGCTTGTTGATGGTTGATCGATCAATGAAAGTCCACTTAGTTTTTGACTTTTCACTATAATGCCTATCCATCAAAGTATGCTGTAAAGCTAGATAAGAAGCTAAAATTGTAAACCTGTCCAAAACTACTTATAAAGTATATCACGGGCACAGTCTATGTGAACTTGTTAAGTAATCGGCAAACATCTTTATTCACTATATGATCCCTAAATTTAGATGCTGAAACGGGACTAGTACAACAACCAATCATACAGACTAACAACAACAGAAAAAGGGCATTATCTTTTAGAGGACGAAGGAGGGGACAAATTACTCAACAATAGTACTATAGTTCTAAGGAGGATATAATATTATAGTTTTCTATCTGAAGATTGTTTCTTTTGAGAAGCATCTAAAGATTGTTTCTCCAGAACGTGTTTTAAGGAAATAAAGGTATGGAGCAGCTTAACTAGAGGAAATTTTAAAAACATATGTGAAGAAGTAAATAAAATGATCAATACCAATTCAACATAAGAACTGCGAAGGACTGCCTCCAGCGGATAAAAGCTTTCTAATATCTTTTACGCATGTTCTAACAATAAGATACATTTCAATAAATAAATAAATGAATAATCATATTTTTATGCATTTCAATATGATGTTTCAGAAAAATACCTGAGTTTCTTTTTTATAACGGTAGTTCACAAAGGAAATCCATTGATCCCGAGTAATACCCACCGGAACACTATCCATAATCTCATCTTTGGTTTTTAATGGGTCTTTAAACTCATACCACAACTTCTGACTACTTGCAGCCCACTTCTTTGCAATAGAGCGATAAACATATCCTCGTGAAACTTCCTCAATGGTCATAAATTTTAGTCCGCCACTTTGCAAATCCATATTTAGGACAAGGACACTTTATTCTATCTCCAACAACAGCATTAGCAAATGCAAAATCTAAAAACTGATTTAAACCAAATAAATATTCCATCGTGTTCCTTGGCTTTCTAATCCAAGATTTATCCATAGAAAAGTATTAAATTTCAAGTGCAGCTGATGAACCTTACAAAATATAAAGAGAAAATATCAGTTCTCTATTATTAGAATAGAGAATATTAACTATGAAGCAATAAATACATACAACAAAAGCCATCTATAATCATAAACACTACCAAACTTGAAAATCCTATAACAAAGAATGCATTTGCATAGTCACAGTCAAGTTACACCCAATTTTGGAGTCACATTTGCTATTGAATTGTCGATATGGCTTAACCCTTCCATCAGAATGTGCTAAACAGGAATAGAAGGCTATGATAATATTTCTAAACCTTTCATCAGTGTAGTTTATGTGTGTATCCCATAATAACAGATTGTACATATTGTCTGTGTATATAATCTAAATATTTACACTGTCAAATTGTGGAAATATGACAATGTAAAACTTAAACTCTTCTCTCTGAATTCATAGCCAAGTCATAACACTTGATCTTTCTAAACATGAGTCCTGACTTTTAAGGTTCATGTCGAACTAGTTATTTCGCTTCCTGCTTTAGTTGAGGAGTAATTGACAAAACAAAAAACATGAAAAATATCTCTTTGTTTTTAATTGCTTGCTTTAAACATTTCTTTTATTTTTTTTGGCGTTGTTTCAACAAATACATTTGTTTAGCAACTAAGAGTAATGCCAGTTTCTATGATTAATAATGACAGAATACCATATAAACTACGTAAATATTATTAAAAAAATTAACTTGTACAACAAATTTTCTGCTACAGAATTTTTGCAGTAGTTGTGTTTCCTAAAACCTTCACCCTACCAAACAGATGTCATATCAACTTCCATGTATGTATATACCAACTCAATCAAAAAAAATATAGAGTGAGTAGACAACTATTTACTTAACACCAATATATTACAACAATTTCCTTGAAGTAGAGTCAAAAACTAGTTGTCAAAATTGCAGAAGTTACTGAAGGGACTGTTCAGGATTGAAATCAAGGAATACAGTTTTATAAAGTAGTAAGCTTTTGTACAAACAATCCACATATAACAAGGTGCTTATTCTCATGAACAACAGCAATTTTGCAGAACTAACCAATAAAAAGTACAAATTTCATAAGTACATGAATTCTGAGCGAGACACCTTGAAGTTGGGATTTAAGCTTGTACAAAATTTTTCAATCTGATGCCTCGTCCTTATAAGATCTTTCGCTATCACCTTTACAGCACCCTAGCATCAAAAGAACTTCAAATCGCACAGAAAAATCAAATTCCCATCACCTTAGATTGAGGCAGACCCTATACTCAAATGTAACATCAGCTTAGACACTGTAGAATATCACATCAGCTTTCCACAACACCAATGCAGCAGTCTCAGTTTACCAAAAGTGTGTGATTCTTGGAAAATGGCATAAACTTTTGAACTTAAAATCAAAAGATTTCTGGAGAGAAATGTACTATACATAAAGGAAAGATTTCTGTATGGTATGAAAACCATACAGAAATCAAAGATCTCATTCACCTTTAGAACCAGATAGAACTAAAAATGAAGAATGTAAAGCATTGGGAATGACTCAAAGAAATGTTCACCAAAATTCAATTAATTCTTTTTAACTATATAATATAAATTTTACAGTTTTAAGCTCAAGAAGCTAAACCGTATTCACTAAAATGTCTCCAGTTTGACACAACTATATTATTACCTATTCTTACCCCCTGAAGAATGAAAACATCAGAAAATAAAACTTACTGGTTACGCCTAATTCTATAAACAATACTAGCAACCGACTATATGTTAATGGCACATTCATGCAACAGATTTTTTGCCTTCAAGTGGAGATTCAAGTAGGCTTGTAGAAAAATGCAAGATTTATCAATTAAAATACCTGCAATCAATATTTTGCGCTTTCGCAGCTGGAAAACTCGTAATCGATCTCCTAAATAAAACTCAAATTAGACTATTGAATCAAGTGAAACACTTCCATATGATGGGGAAGAACTAATGTATTCTTCAAACTGGAGGTGGGAGTATTTTGTTGAATAACTTGATTAATGAAGAAGCGGTGGGAGTATTTTGTTGAGGCGGAAGTTTCTAGGGTGAAAAAGATATTGGGAAAAAATTGGAGGGAAAAATTTATAGTATTTTATTAAGACTTAAATTTCCAATTTTAAAAAATATATTGGGGAAAAATTGGAGGGAGTGTAAAATAAATTAGCCGCTATTATCTTAGGGTTGCGAAATTATGCAAATTGCGGAGGTTACTTATACTTTTCGCAAATAAACCTCCGGAATTTACTTGTTTGCGGAGGTTACTTATACCCTCCGCAAATAAACCTCCGCAAATAAACCTCCGCAATTTATCCATTTTTTTATAGTGAATTATTTACCGTCGTAGTATATACTTTTGTTGACATGGCTACTGTCTATAGACATGAGTAATTTGATAATTTTGTGATACTCTTTTATGTAGATTTAACTTAGAACTGAGTCAACTGACCATGTTAATCTTTTTTATACGATCAGCATAATTTACTAACTTATCAAGTTATTTTCCATCTTATATTATATAAAGTTACTTGTGATTTAATAATATAAAAAAAATTCATACTGTTAATGCATGATAATTGAAATTTTAAGTTATAAGTATATATAATATGAAGCGGGGCTTTGGAGCAACGGTAAAATTGTTTGCTTATGATCTATAGGTCACAAGTTCGAGTCGTGCAAGCAATCATTGATGCTTGCATTAGAGCAGACTGTCTACATCACACCCCTTAGGTAACGGCCCTTCCTCGGATCCTGTGTGACTGCGGGATACTTTATGTACCGGGCTGCCCAATTTATATTAGCATTACAATTTAAGGCCATCTCAAACCTTATCCCCATTCCCCGTAATGGGGGCAATTTTTGGGATAATTTAGCTCCAACCCTCTCCCATTTTTGTCCCCAAAATGGGTGATAAATAGTGTTCCCTCAAATATGGGGTACACTATTCATCTCCCCCATTACTATTCATTACTTTTTTATTATTATTTTATTATTTAATCTTTTAATTTATCTCTTTATATATACCTAATTATGTTTATGTAATATCTTTATAATATTAATTTTACATCTTAACTTTGGTGTATAATTTTGATATTTTAATTTTCGTGCATTTATTATTTTTATGTAAAATTGTAAGTTAATTTTATTATAAATTATAATTGTACAAAAAATATATAATTAACTCAAAAAATGAATGGTGCAAATATAAAATATTAGATGTTGCTAAAATTGAAAAGTGCGAATATAAAATATTAGATGTTGCAATGATTTCACTTTTATTTGAATTATTAGTTAATCTATAATAGTTGCTTACAAATTATATTATTTAAAATTTATGAAATTTTTTTAATGGAAATTACAAATTAATAAAAATAAAAGATGGAATTTGTTTAATGGAAATTAAAAAATAAAATTGAAATGAAAGATAATAATATATATATTAATATAAAGCAGGGAATGAGAGAGCTGATGTGGCACTCTCTACATCCACGATCTCTATTTATCTTTTACCTCAATTTTTTGCTCTTTTTTCCACTTTTTAATTTTGCGATATTTTAAAAAGTCCAAAAGTCACCTAATTAACTATCTACATAATTGCACCTTTTAAGACTACTAAAACCCTAAGCGTTACAACTGACAACTTCTCAAAATTCATTCATCTTCTTCGTTTTCCCTCTTCTCTATTTTTTCTATTCTTCCGTCCACAAATATTATTTATGATTGCAGAGTTAATGTTTTGTCGTCGGAAGAGACGTATGCAATCGGATCTATGCTTTGTCTAAAATTTACTTTTGCTTTGAGTTTGTTTTTGTTCCTCGGTTTATTTTTTCTTTTGGCCTATAGCCAATCAGTTTTTTATCAATCTTTTATGTCAAAACGTTTTTTACATACTAAAAATTTCATCATCTTTCTCGTGCAGATTCAAGAGAAAATATTAAAATCCAATGATGATTTAGCTTTAGAAGGTAATATTTCTTCTGATGTTTTTGTTATCTTTTAGTAATTAACTCTATATTTTTTTCTTTTCTGCTTGGTCAGTACTGTTTTGCCGTAAGCATAAAGTTTAATGCCTTTTTTTGTGCCAAATATTGTTGTGTTGTAATTAGCATTTGATATACACATAGTAAGAATAATTTGAAGTGATGCACATTGCCGTTCTTTTAACTTTACAGGTTACTCATGCTAAAGACTGAATAGACTCTGTAGCAAAGAGAATCAAGCGCTACCATGAATTAATCTTTTAATTGTTACATCAGAAGTCAGAACTATTACATGTACTACTATCAAATCTACTTACTCTATGAGATTATACTTTTGTTGTTGGGCTTGTGGTCTAATTATATTAAGGTGATGGTTACTATCATAAATGGAATTCTAATATGTTAACTTGGAGCCACTCGGTCAGAAAATGGTAGATAAGACTAGGGTGCGACAGTAAAAGCTATTGAAATATGCCAATGAACTTATGGAAGAAAAATACATTTAAAGACTAAAAAGCACATAACACAAAATAGAGCGAGTATTTTGAAACTAACCTATCGTTTTAATTTGTATTTTCTTTGTAATTAGCTATGCATCAAATTAAATTGAAAACCAATTTGCACTCCTACTTTGTCTTCTACATTTTTCCTAATTCAAAAAATAAATACTTTCTATCTCACCTTTTTTTTTGGTTGCTCATTTGCTTAATGTTGATTTTTTTTATGTGCTATGTATCTGAAAGCTATAATACTTGATTTTTACTGTTAAAGTGAGACTATGAAGAGATTAGTGTATGCTTGTGTTTATTAATTCCACTTGCTGATGATGTTTATGGTATTAGTTGAATGATTCACCTGTTAATAATTCAACGGAAAATATAATTGAGATGTGAACATATAGAAATACTTAGAGTTTATCTTGTACTTGGATATAGCTCTATTTATCATCATTTGAGCAAAGGTGAAGTGAAATTGTTCATTGTAATTAGGAAAAAAATAATATATTGTCAAGTGTTCTATTACGTATTCACAAAGTTGTTTTTGCTATATTTTTTCATAATTTCATTTACTTTGAATACCAGTATTACCATTTAAGGTGTATTTGGTCGATCATGTTTTAATTCAATATAGTGAGTTAATATAGTTCCACAATATAGACCGTTGTTATAACCAGTGGTGTTGTTATTGTTACTAGAACATTCATGGTTTTTCTCGACAGTATTCTCTCCTCTTGGTTGATTCGAAGGTGTTTATATACTAGTACTAGATAAAGTGCGAGCGTTGGAGGCCGAAATGCTTCTCAGAATAAAGCAACAGCTTAACTTCAAGCCTAGAAATCCTTATTGTGAGTACATATATGTTATGAAAATGTATTCATCTTTTATCTCCTTTTACTTTTTCCCCCCTCCCATTTACGTATTTAGGTCTTTTTAATGACTCTTTGTGCTCAATCTCACATTTCATTGTCCCATCCTTTTTAATTCTTAAATTCAATTTTCAGTTGTGCACTGGATGATGCAATAAATCAAGATTTTGTGTGCAAAAGAATGGCTGTTTGCTGTGTATTAATTCCTTCCAAAAGGAAAACGACTTTTGATCATTATGGAGTAATTTTGTATTTACTAGCTATATATGATATTCAATAAAAATATAATAAAGTATCAAGAAGAAAAACTTTTTGTATAATAGTTAATCAATTATAAGAAGTTATGAGCTAATTATTGGTACTTTTGTCTTTCTATTCTTTTTTCAACAACTTATTAACTTCTCTGGCCGATCACACAACCAGTTTCATCTTTTTTGCTTTCACGTAATTATGTTTAAGTTAAGACAAAGGAAAGTGAATTTGTGCATGTAATACTCATGACAAATATTTCATACCAGATTGGGAGTGTGTCTAACGATAGTGAGAAATTAGATATAAAAAATGTGAAGGAGAAAGATGTCTCAATATGACAAAACAGTGACATTAGAAAAAGAATTATTCTATGGAGTTAGTCTTTAACCCTACAATATTTAGTAACTTCCTGTATACACATTTAAAAATCCTATATGTTTATAGTTTTAGGTCGAAAACTCTATCTATCTATTTTTTCCAAAATTTTAAAAAACCTTTTCTATTTTATAAAATTATACGGTACTATAAATTTTCGTCCATAAGACTTCCATAAAATTAAAATACTTATTTGAGGTTTTGAACATGTTTACTAACCGCTCATGTTCTTTTTTGTAAGTACTTTGGTAGATTTCTGCCTTATTATTTGGTTATTCTCCCCTTCCAATTGAGTATTTGTTAAAATATAGAATTGATATGTATTAATGTCTATAAGTATTCGTATTTTTAGTATGTTTTGCATTAATTGATCAATGTAAGTATTTTTGAATTTTTTTCCTTAGTAAAATGTGAAACTCTATCAGTGTGAAAAGAAACAAGCCCTTTGGTGAAGGTTGATAATTGGTGTTGTCGACTTCAAGAAGCAAATTGATTAGTGTTGCTGTTTGATAACGAATTGCTTTGTTTTTATTATTTTTCTTTTGTATGGTTAGAGACTTATTTTCGATAAGATTTGCATATTAAAAAAAAGAGTTGTTTGTAAATTTATTAATCACTTCGCGCGGATAAATTCACTAGTATAATATAGAAGAGAAAGAAGAATATAAAATAGTTTGGGGAAAAAAATGTGGGAATGGTTGGAGTAAGTTGTACCCAAAATGGGAAAATCCTCATTTTGGAGACGCAGCCTATAACACAGGTATTACTTTTAAATTAATCATATTGTTATTATTTTCCAATTCATACACTATCAATAAGCATAACTTAATTATGATATATTCTGAGTCATAATGACTCACTGATAATTACTGACAAAAGTAAAAAGACAAACCTCTTTCTTGTGATTAATCGGAGAAGCTGCCGGAGATGAGAAATCCGGCTTTACATAACCGGAAGACGGGAATCTTTGAAGAGAAAATCTAAATAGACTTGAACAATAGCGCTTATCACATGTACCAAAATCACATGTACTGCTACGAGTCTCAAAATCTATGGAGTCTCTTAATTTCTTTTTGTTAGAAAAATAATAAACAAAATTGGCTTTGAGGCGTGAAAATCGACTGACCTTAAAGAGTTATCGCATGTATACTAATTTAGGGAAAATACAAAACGATTCTCTTCAGGATACAACAAAGCCTGCAATAACACTTGTGATTTTCTATCTCCACTTCGTTGGAATTCTTGTGTATTTATAGGCAACCAATAGACCCTTTCAGAAAAGATGTCTTGTTTCACAAACAGACACGACTATTTATTCGAATTTTGAATTTAAAATTCAAATAAATAATTAACTCTAGGATCTCGTGCATGTTGAGTTAATCTCGTGCCTGTTGAGTCAGTCTCGTGCCTGTTGAGTCAGTCTCGTACCTGTTGAGACAATCTCGTGCCTTTTGAGACAATCTCGTGCCTGTTATGTGTTATTTCATAATGATCAGTTCCGAGGCTAACAGGCACGGTACGAGTAAGGTCGGTCCCGGGAGTGTTTTACATGACAGGCACAGAACTTCTTTCTTCCGTTGTGGGAAGAATCCCACTTCCAACTTGCCAATAACAAACTATCTTACAATCCCCCACTAGTTTGTTATTTCGCTTCATAACACTTGTGAATAATTGAAAGTATCTTTTACAGATTTGAACTTTCCTTTAGTGCAAGTATATTAAAGTTTTGACGAAGTTAATGGTATCTTAAGATTTGAACCACAACTCCTTGTGCCAAAACCGAAAATACCACACACACAGCGTTATCTAGTAGCTTAGAAAATCCAGTATTCGCTTTAGCACGTTTACGGCCATGTGCTCATCCTGAATTCATGAATATTTACAAGATCAACCCTTTAAATCTTGCTAGAAGCGGCACCGCTTCAATATTCATATAGGTGGAATTAGTCAATATGTCCCTGTTACTCCAGACATTAATAATTCCATTAAGATTAATCAACTTCTTCATGTAACAGTATGCACTTTGGAGTTTGTCTTTATGCCCCTGTTATAACAAGCATTTAACAACTCCTTAACCCCTTCATATAACAGTAAGTAGTACAATAGAATTAGGGCTCCTAAAGAGGAGATCAGTGCTTAAATAATACAAGTAACTTTTTATTACCCATTGAACTTATATTGTTAGAGTGTATACTAACTCAAAGTGGGGTTCTCATTCCTTGTATTTAATTTAAGGGTCTCAGCCCCATCCCTCCACAAGTTTGTTGTACTACATCTCTACCTAATGGCTTCGTAAGTGGATCAGCCAAATTCTTATTTGATCTCACATATATTATTAGCTCCATTTATAATTAATTCTCTTATATAAGCATGTCTCAAGCTTATACGTCTCGATTTCCCATTATAAATTTTATTGTGAGGAACACACATTGTAGTCTCACTATCACAGAATATGAAAATGGCTGGCATAGGTTGTGGCCACAACTTTATATCAAGTAAGATATTCCTCAGCCATTCTGCTTCTTTTCCAGCAGCTGCTAATGCAATAAATTCAGATTCTATAGTAGAATGGGAAATACATGTTTGTTTCTTGGATGCCCAACTAATGGCTCCACCACCTAGAGTAAATATCCATCCTGATGTGGATTTATTATCATTAACACTTGTAATCCAACTTGCATCAGAATATCCCTCTAATACATTAGGAAAACCATTATAGCAAATGCCTAAGTGCTTTGTATATTTTAAATATCCAAGTACTCTACTTATTGCTTTCCAATGATCATTACCTGGATTACTGGTAAACCTTGAAAGTTTACAAACAGCAAATGCAATGTCAGGTCTAATGCAATGTATTGCATACATCATACTACCTATCGCACTTGCATACTCCAACTGTGCTACTGCTCTTCCAGTATTTGCAGTTAGCTTAACATTAGAATCATAAGGAGTATTATACCCCTTTATTCCTAAATGACTGAATTTAGTAAGGATTTTATCTATATAATGTGCTTGTGACAAAGTCACTTGCTTGTTATCTCTTTTGACCTTGATTTCCAAAATAGTATCAACTTCATTTAAATCTTTCATTTTAAAAACTGAGGTTAGGTACTTCTTGGTCTCGGTAATTCCTTGTAGATTCGTACCAAAAATCAGCATGTCATCGACATATAAACAAATTATTACTCCATATTCTTTTATAAATTTAGAGTAAATGCACTTGTCTGCATTATTATGTACGAATCCGGTTGATAGTATTACACTATCAAATCTTTCATGCCACTGTTTAGGCGCTTGTTTAAGACCATAAAGAGACTTTATCAATTTACAAACTTTCTTCTCGTTTCCCGGAAGAACAAAACCTTCAGGTTGTTGCATATATATTTCTTCACTAAGGTTCCCATTTAAAAAGGCTGTTTTAACATCCATTTGATGTACATAAAGATCATAGATAGAGGCCAAAGATAAAAGGACTCTAATGGATGTTATTCTTGCAACAGGAGCATATGTATCAAAATAGTCTATGCCTTCCTTTTGAGTGAAACCTTTTGCAACTAATCTTGCTTTGAAGGTTTGGACAGAACCATCTGTATTGTACTTTCTCCTAAAGACCCACTTACAACCTATAGATTTTGATCCAAGAGGAAGATCAACCAAAACCCAAGTGTTGTTGGATATAATTGAGTCCATTTCATCATTAATGGCCTCTTTCCAAAAAGCAACGTCTCTAGAAGACATTGCTTCTTGAAACGTCTTTGGGTCTTCTTCAACATTTAATACAATTGGAATTTGATTACAAACGTTTGTCCTATCTCCTTCAACAAGAAATACTATAGATTGTGAAGAAATAAAATCAGAACCAAGATGTTTTTCTTTTCTTATTCTTTGGCTTTTCCTTGGTTCTATCTGCATATCATCACTTCTTTCCTTAGTTTTAATAATTTCAGAAAGCGACAATTTATTAGCATCAATACGTTTTCCATTTATTTCAGTCATTTCATCAACATTGTCATTTATAAATCTATTTTCAATGAATTCAACATGTATAGATTCTATAATGACATTAGATTCTAGATCTAGCAGTCTATAAGCTTTGGAGTGTTGTGCATATCCTACAAAAACACTTTTAATTCCTCTAGGACCCAATTTTTTTCTTCGATGGTCAGGTACTCTATAATAGGATATACACCCCCACACTTTAAAATAATTTAAATTTGGTTTTCTATCATTCCAAAGCTCATAAGGCAAAATATGCATACTTTTTGAAGGCACTCTATTTAAAATATAACATGCAGTTAGTAGTGCTTCACCCCATAAATTATGTGGCAAATTTGCATTAAGTAACATAGCATTAACCATATCCACCAAAGTTCTATTTTTCCTTTCCGCTAACCCATTTTGTTGAGGAGTATAAGGGGCACTCATTTGATGTATTAGGCCATGCTCTTCACAGAACTTATTAAATTCGTTAGGAAAATATTCTCCACCTTTATCACTTCGAATAATTTTAATTTTCCTACTCCTTTGATTTTCCACAACAGACTTGTATTCTTTAAACTTTGAAAACCTTCGTCCTTAGTTCTAAGTAGGTAAACATATGTAAATCTAGAGAAGTCGTCTATAAAAGTAATAAAATATCTTTTGCCTCCTCTAGTTAATTCTCCATTTAATTCACACAAGTCTGAATGTATTAAATCTAATAGTTCTGTGGATCTTTCAACTTTACGAAATTGTTTCTTTGTCATCTTTGCTTGTATGCAAATTTCACATTTTATATGTTGAGTTTTACATGAGATATAACCATTTTTGGACATATAATTCAAGGAG
This sequence comes from Nicotiana tabacum, assembly GCF_000715075.1. NCBI lineage: Eukaryota > Viridiplantae > Streptophyta > Magnoliopsida > Solanales > Solanaceae > Nicotiana > Nicotiana tabacum. The sequence continues at coordinate 124,872,253 of NC_134084.1, forward strand.
CCAAAATTTAAATGTCCTAGTCTAGCATGCCATAAACAAGAATCAGACTCAACGATGTAAGCAGAAACATAATTTATTTCATTAATACTCAATTTGAACATGCCGTTACAGTTATAGCCTTTTCCAACAAAAACACCATTCTTAGACACTATTACATGACCAGACTCAATAACTATCTTGAAGCCTTTCTTTGACAGCAAAGCAGCGGACATTAAGTTTTTCTTCATATCAGGAACATGATACACATTCAGTAATGTCAACTTCTGGCCAGATGTGAAGTTAATCTCAATACTTCCTTTTCCAGCAACATCTGCCGCAACATGGTTTCCCATCAAGACTTATTCAGAATCCTGCACTTCTGCATATGTCTTGAACATCTTCTTGTCATAACAGACATGAATAGTAGCACCCGAATCTAGCCACCAGTCTTGAGTATTTGTAGCAGCGGTAGCCACATTCATCTGTGACCATACCAATTTGCATTGCGGAAACCATGGCAACCAGTCCTTGGACAGAATTTTCCACTACGTTTTCCTTTTCAGAATTTCCAGATTTTTTAATCTTTCCAGACTTTTCGGTTTTGCCTGCATTGAAATTTATTCCTGCCTTTCTATATCTGCAGTCCCGAATCCTATGGCCTTTCTTTCCACAATGATGACAACTAAAGTTCTTTCTCTTTTTAAAAGAAGACTTTTTGGAAACTTTCAGATGTTTGTTCCCACTTCCTGAATCATTCTGACTGACAAAATTGACTGCGGAACTCGAAGGCTAACTAATAGCATCACGTGCACGAGTCTCACTTTCAATTTGAATGTGAGTACGAAATTGTTCCACAGTCATTTTATCCATAGAATGTAGGATTTTCTTTCTATAGTTGTCACACCTCCTTTTCTGCGCACCCGCCCCCGAAGGGTTAGATGCTCGAGGGAGTTTTTCCAATTTAAGTGACAATATTCGAAATGGGATTATTTATTTAATTCAGAGTCGCCACTTGGGAAAGGTTTGGCTTTCGGTGTCCCAAGTCACCGGTTTATCTTGAATCCCAAATCGAGGAAATTTTCGACTTTTCCAAATGAAGTCTGCGAACCAGAAATTCTAAGTAAGGAATTCTGTTGACCCGAGGGAAGGTGTTAGGCACCCTCGAATCCCGTGGTTCTAGCACGGTCGCTTAAATTGTTATAATGGCTAAATATCTGATTTAAATACATGTTGTGACTTATGTACTTTATTAAGTTTAAACCGCTTTTATTATTATCATTTAGTTTTATAGAATTGCAACGTCGCGAAAATGCATCTCGAACCACGTCACAATCAATGCACCCGTGATCGTCGACACATTTTGACTCCGTTGAGATTTGGATTTGGATCACATCAATGTGCACCCGTGTTTAAGAAGGTTAAATTATTAAGCCGCGCCTAAAGAGTCTAGCGCCTTATTATTTTTGTAGAAGGCCATGAAATTCACTAAACGGCCTATCCCGAATTCTAAAAATTTATTATGGTTATTTATTGAGGGCCCCGCAATTTTGCGTTTTATTTGGCGAGGCTCGTCTCTATTTTAGAAAGGATATCTTAAAGTGGCTACATTTCTAATGCGTTTGTCTCTAAAACTAGAAGAAAAAAAAAAGGTACATGCTAATTTAATTATATGCTTTGGCCTAATCCGGATTCTTATGGTTAATTATTTACAAAGTGAAGAGGCGTCATACCTTGTGAAATATGCGAGATTGACCGAATGCTGTACTTATATCCAAACATTTCTTGAATTGAACTTAACTAGACTTATTTAGGCTAGATTAAGAGAATTGAACACTAGGCATTATTACTAATGGGGATTCAAACGTGCTCCTATATACTGCCTAGCGGGTCCTAATAAAAGAACTAAAATAAAACAGAACATCATTGTGTAAGGTGGAAATATTCTATCCTATGCATGTCATTATAGTTAAACAGGAATCCGGTCGAAAATTCTATGTCAATTATCCATGCATTCTACGTATTGTACCATTACATCTCGTACTAACAAACAACTATAAACTAAGATGCAAGGGGCTAAACTTGGTTAAGTATTAACTAACTAATCTTTCGCTACTGAATTACGCACTAATCAATTTATACAAAAGAAGTCAATATACCATGAGCATTACAAACAGACATTTAAATTTCTTCAAACTCCTTTCATTTCATGCTTTCGAACTGTTACAGTTAACACCAAAATGGGACTCGAAATGTGTACCTGAATACTGAAATGCAAAGAAGAAGTGAAGCAGAAGGGTCAGCAGCAGCAGAAAGCAGAATAGCAGCAGCAACAACAAGCGAAGCAAGTAGAATCAAGAACCCAACTAGACCAAATTCCAAAATAAACCAACAGACAACCAGCGGACTCAATTGGATTTAGAAGAAATCAGGATTGAACCAACAGGTCAAGACCAGTGAAATCAAGATAGCAGACAAGAATGCAATTTCTAGTTTTGTCTGTCTGTGTTATCAAACAAAATTCTTTTCCAGTTTTCTGTCTTTCAGAACTTCAACTCTCAATCTCCAAACTAAGTTTTCTGTATGTATTCTCTTTTTTTTTTGTGTGTGTATCTATGTCTATATGTGTATATCTTCAGCTCCCCCTCTCTTATTTTATCTCTATCATCTGTGTTCTCTATCCTCCCCTTTTATAGCTTCAAATCAGGCTATTTGAACAGCCTGTTAATCAATCAGGTCCCCTCCCATGTGCTGTCCCTTTTCAGTTTCCACTTAGTTAATTAAGTATAAACCTCCCCCATGATATTCCTGACAGTACCCTCTAATATTTAAACTAAAAGGCAGACAGGGCAGCAAGAATATAATCTGACAAACATGTTGTCAAATTATTTTAATCAGAATGGCTTTTATGCACATGTTGTGCACTAATGCACATGCCCTCCAATTCAGGCTGTAACTAACAGACCAAACCTTAGATTTCTGAAATCAAATTAACAACTATAAGTTACTAAACCCAGTCCCTAATTGATTCAGGCAATGCTTAACAGAAGCAGGTCAATTGGTTATTGTTCGGACAACTGAAACTAATTGACGACATATGTCGACTCGACTATACTAATCATAACACGTACAATCGTAGCCAAAAATCAGAAATCTAAGAGTATCACACAAGGGGTTCAGATTGCAATGTTAACACAGAAATGACCTCGGGAGCTAATTGAATGACCAATTACGAATTCAATTGAACATACAGTTTACACACATACATTATGAAGAAAGACTTGACCGAATACAGAGGTCCGGTCAAGGTGGACAATAGCAGTTCAAAAACACAAACTAAAACAAAACGTTTGGCCATACGGACGGACCTTTAACAACACACAAACACACGAACTGAAATAAAGAAAAGAAAATTAACTCACCTTAAAGCTTTGAAAGAAAAAATCAGAAAAAATCCACTTGTGTTTTGAACAGATCCTCCTCAAGGTTGAACGGACTTTAATCGAAGTGCTTCTCAAATGAGAAACACTTCGATTAAGGTTCATGAAACCCTAATCTCTTGGCTTGAACAGACACGGACCAGGCTTGGGGTTTCTAGGGTTCGTGGATGGTAGATTTGGGACTTGGGCTTTCTTGGTTAGATTCGGACCAAACCAAGCATGGTTTGGTCACGAGGGGGGTCCGGGGACTGTCTGGTAAGAATTTAGGGCAGATCGGTGTAGATCGAGTTTTGACTCGAATCTTCAAATGAAGATTCGAGACGGTGGGATGGGATTCGAGCTGAAAGGTTGGTGGATTCATGTTTAGGGTGTCAAGGTGGTCCTAGGGTGTTAAGGTGAAGGCCACCGGCGTTCATGCCGCCGGCTTTCATGGTGAAGAACACAGGGGCGGCTAGGGTTTGGAGGGGAAGGGGATGAGGACGAAGGCTGGGGTCTTGGATAGGGGGCAGGGTATGATAGGGACCTTATATATGGGATGGGTGGATTGATTTCAACCGTTGGATGAGGCGAGATGGACGGCTTGGATCTGCAGGCTTAGGAGAAACGGTGTCGTTTCATCTAAACGGGGTTTGGGTTGGTCCGGGTGGAAATGGGTCGGGTTCATCATGGGTTATGGGGAAGTGACCTTGACCGTAGGATGAGGAATGGATTAACGGCTGTGATTAAAAGGCCTCATACGACGTCGTTTAAGTAAAGGATTGGCCAGATCTGGGCCATTCCTTTGAATCCATCAACGGCTCACAGAGATGGTGCCTGTACGACGTCGTTTAGGCGTCTTGCAGAGGGCCTGTTGGGACTGGGTCGTTTGGGCTGTTCATTTGGGCCTCCTGATTTTAACAAATAGGAATTGGCCCAAAGTTCTTTTAAAACAAGTTTTAAACCTTTTTTCTTTATTTCTAATTTTCCTAAACACACAACCTAATTAAATAAAATTAAACACCATTAATTAATACTTAACGTATTTATTACACGCATATAAAAATGTTAGAAGTAGGTAAAATTAAACAAGGCAACAAATCAGGATAAAAATGCGTATTTTGTGATTCTCCATTTAACAAACGGATTAGGGTTTAAATTACGCATGACACATACATTTTTTTTTGTATTTTGTTTTTAATAAAAAATAAAAAATGGGCAAAAATCATAAATAATCAACAAAGTACCATGTAAAATCCAAAGTTGTACAGCAGGACCATTTGTTATTATTTTTATTTCTTTTGGAGCGATTGTCGCGTAAAACAAAAATCACGTGCTCACAGCTGCCCCTCTTTGTTCGGAAACACGAAGAGTTTTCGTGCAAAGATAAAGTGAGCGGATATGAGCGATTTTTGCCTATGGACTACTCCGTGTGAAGCATATTTTTTTTTTGAAAGATTTGACCGAATCTTTGCTTCAAAGATTTCCTACATATCCTGGGCTAAACAGGAATCAGGTCAATGTAGTTCGGGAAGCTTCGGTAGCTGGGACTACCATGGGATTGCAATGCTTGCTGTTACTGCTGTTGCTGTTGTCAATGCTGCGTCACTGACCGCCTTATTACAACCAAAGGAAAATTGAAACTGAACTATATACTTATATGCATGTCAAAATCTAGTTACAAGATCCCTATCTATGATTCTTTTGCGACTTGATCTTGGGTCTCAGCTGATTTTGCTTGTAGACTTCGATCCGAATCTTGATGCTTGCGAGTTGTAGGTGCTTGCTCACTCTGGGATACTAAGTGAGACGTGACTGGCAGAGTTCAGGACCTTAATCGAACGTTGGAGTCGATCCGCCTTCCATTTACTTCGATATCTCGGGACATCTTCTTTTTGTCTTTTTCTTCTTTGATTCTGAGTCGAGACTCATCTCGTGGGTCATTTCGATCCGTGTGGCTCGAGGTTAGACCTGCGGGAGAAAACAAACAAACGAACGAAATTTTCTGCCCCAGTTTCACTAGGAAAATTCCGTGAATTATTCGCCAGGAAGTTCATAAAATTGATAAAAGAGGATATGCATGCTCAGTTCAGGGTTGAGGCCCTAAACCGACTAGCTGGGGAGAAGTTCGGTTTTAGAGTTGAAACTCTAATACTGACCAACTGGGGGGAAAGTTCAGTTTAGGGTTCAAAACCCTAATGCTGATCAAAGGAAAAATTCAGTTTAGGGTTTAAAACCCTAATGCTGACTAAAGGAAAAATTCAGTTTAGGGTTTAAAACCCTAATGCTGATTAAAGGAAAAAGTTCAGTTTAGGGTTTAAAACCCTAATGCTGATTAAAGGAAAAAGTTCAGTTTAGGGTTTAAAACCCTAATGCTGACTGAAAGGAAAAGTTCAGCTTAGGTTTTAAAACCCTAAGGCTGATTAAAGGAAAAAGTTCAGTTCAGGGTTTAAAACCCTGATGCTGATCAAAGGAAAAAGTTCAGTTCAGGGTTTAAAACCCTGATGCTGATCAAAGGAAAAAGTTCAGTTCAGGGTTTAAAACCCTGATGCTGATCAAAGGAAAAAGTTCAGTTCAGGGTTTAAAACCCTAATGCTGACTGAAAGGAAAAATTCAGTTTAGGGTTTAAAACCCTAAGGCTGATTAAAGGAAAAAGTTCAGTTCAGGGTTTAAAACCCTGATGCTGATCAAAGGAAAAAGTTCAGTTCAGGGTTTAAAACCCTAATGCTGACTGAAAGGAAAAATTCAGTTTAGGGTTTAAAACCCTAATGCTGACTGCATGGAAAAGCTCAGTTTAGGGTTTAAAACCCTAATGCTGGCTGAATGGAAAAAGGTTCAGTTTAGGGTTTAAAACCCTAATGCTGATTGAAGGAAAAATTCAGTTTAGGGTTTAAAACCCTAATGCTGACTGCATGAAAAAGCTCAGTTTAGGGTTTAAAACCCTAATGCTGGCTGAATGGATAAAATTCAGTTTAGGGTTTAAAACCCTAATGCTGACTAAAGGAAAAATTCAGTTTAGGGTTTAAAACCCTAATGCTGACTGCATGGAAAAGCTCAGTTTAGGGTTTAAAACCCTAATGCTGGCTGAATGGAAAAATTCAGTTTAGGGTTTAAAACCCTAATGCTGACTAAAGGAAAAATTCAGTTTAGGGTTTAAAACCCTAATGTTGACTGCATGGAAAAGCTCAGTTTAGGGTTTAAAACCCTAATGCTGGCTGAACGGAAAAAGTTCAGTTTAGGGTTTAAAACCCTAATGCTGACTAGAAGGAAAATTCAGTTTAGGGTTTAAAACCCTAATGCTGACTGCATGGAAAAGCTCAGTTTAGGGTTTAAAACCCTAATGCTGGCTGAACGAAAAAAGTTCAGTTTAGGGTTTAAAACCCTAATGCTGACTAAAAGGAAAAGTTCAGTTTAGGGTTTAAAACCCAATGCTGACTGCATGGAAAAGCTCAGTTTAGGGTTTAAAACCCTAATGCTGGCTGAATGGATAAAATTCAGTTTAGGGTTTAAAACCCTAATGCTGATTGCATGGAAAAGCTCAGTTTATGGTTTAAAACCCTAATACTGGCTGAAAGGAAAGAGTTCAGTTTAGGGTTTAAAACCCTAATGCTGACTAAAGGAAAAATTCAGTTTAGGGTTTAAAATCCTAATGCTGACTAAAGGAAAATTCAGTTTAGGATTTAAAACCCTAATGCTGATTGCATGGAAAAGCTCAGTTTAGGGTTTAAAACCCTAATGCTGGCTGAATGGAAAAAAGTTCAGTTTAGGGTTTAAAACCCTAATGCTGACTAAAGGAAAATTCAGTTTAGGGTTTAAAACCCTAATGCTGATTGCATGGAAAAGCTCAGTTTAGGGTTTAAAACCCTAATGCTGGCTGAATGGAAAAAAGTTCAGTTTAGGGTTTAAAACCCTAATGCTGACTAAAGGAAAAATTCAGTTTAGGGTTTAAAACCCTAATGCTGATTGCATGGAAAAGCTCAGTTTAGGGTTTAAAACCCTAATGCTGGCTGAATGGAAAAAAGTTCAGTTTAGGGTTTAAAACCCTAATGCTGACTAAAGAAAAAATTCAGTTTAGGGTTTAAAATCCTAATGCTGACTGGCTGGGACAAAATTCGAGAACAACAACTGACCTCTTTTTTTTTGAATTTTCTTGTTTTAGTAGAAGATAAAGGGAGTTTCGTGGAAACTTACCTTTCGAGTGAACTCCTTATTGCCAAAATATTTCTTGTACCCATGTACCTTCTTCTTTGGGCGACACCTGCTTCTTGCACGGTTGTCTTGGATTATACCTGTTTCAACTTTTCAGACAAAGGACAATTGTTAGTTCGGAAATGACGGTCGGTTTGGTGACCTTGATCGTTCCCGGTTGCTTTGTCGCGTCTTCATTTCCGTTGCAAAGTCCCACCATTGATTTGATTCAAATGGCGAAACCCTTTAGACTGCTCAGGCTTGTACTTCCGGATTCTGTGATGAGTTACCTCGTAAGGCTCTTTTTTTTTTGTGCATCCCGTTTTGCTTGGAGATTCTCAACGGGGATTTTATTGGAGGTATTCTGTGGGGATTTGTACAAAAGGAAGCCCTGTGGGGGAATATTTACAAAGTGGATTCTTTGTGTGGATTTTTGTACAATGGGGCATGCTGGGGATTTATTTCAAAGCGGACTTTCTGGGATTTGTTGGGGTAAGCTTGTTGGGGAATTTTTACAAAGGGACTCGCTGGGATGTGCTGGGGAGATTCCATTTTTTTTTTCTTGGGAGACTCTGTGGGGATTGTACAAGGGGAGACTCTGTGGGGATTTGTATAGAACGGACTTGCTGGGGGAAATTTTTCTTTTTCCTCTTCTCTTCGGACGCCATCAAACATCATGATTCATCAGGCTTGGACAAACGTACCAACGAATCGAGGTATTTTCCTTCACGAAACGGAATTCCGTGCAACCAAACCTGCCACATGTCCTTTTCGGTACATCTAGAACTTGGGCTTAAACATGAAAGAGATTCGAAGAAAAACAAAGAAAATATAAAACGAATTTCAGAAAAGGAGTGCCCCTTTAGGGACGAGAAAAACTTATCTGAGGAAGATAATGCTGGCTCTAAATGACATGACATGCTCTTTGGACTGGACGCCTGACTTTCCATGAGCTTGCGTTTCCCTGAACCAAAACGGATCTGTGATTCCAAATCGGTGGAACTTTGCCGAAACCTCTTTGGGTGGAGTCACTCTTTCGGCCAACAGCGCCCTTTGCGGGTTTTTGCTGGCTGACCTCTCTCATTTCTCTTCCTGTCATCGCTTGATAGTACTCTTTGTGAGTTTTTACTAAACAAGCTCTCTCATTTTGGTTTCTCCACTCCCGTCGCCTCGCGGTGCCCGAAGGTTTTCACCGACGAGACTCTCTCATTTTATCTCTCTCAATTCAAAGTGTGCTGGTATCCATTTGTGACACTTATTGGCTTCCCGCTACCTTTGGTAATTGATTTGAAGGCTTGTGCTTGGTAAAGAGAGGTAGATGATACTAACTTCTAAACTGCTCAATGCGCCCCAGTTTCAATGTCAGGGTGAATGAGATTTTATTGTTGGTGTGACTGAACCTCAGGGAGAGGCTGCCTACGTATCCTTTCGGAATCAAGTCAAACGTAGTTCAGGCCTCAATTAATATTTTGTTTTGTTTTTTTTTTTTGTTTTTTTTTTGTTTTTTTTTGTAAACGGCTCAAAGGTTTGTAGAGAGAATTGGGTAGTGTTTGGGGAGTAGTGGGGAACAAAACCTTCGTCATTTCAAATGTGTCAAGACTACTGGAGTATAATTCAGACGTAGTATCTCTTGACTGCATCCGCATTTACTACTGTTTCGGGGTCATTTCCTTCGATATCACCTAGATATAATGCCCCTTTCGGCAATATCTTCCTTATGATGTATGAGTCTTTCCAATTTGGAGCAAACTTCCCTTTTGCTTCCTCATGATGTGGCAGAATACGCCTCAGTACCAACTGACCTACTTCGAAATTCCTGGGTCAGACTTTCTTGTTGTAAGCACGGGCCATCCTTCGTTGGTACAACTGTCCGTGACAAACCGCGGCCATTCGCTTTTCATCAATCAAAGTCAATTGCTCTAATCGAGTCTTGACCCATTCGCTGTCTTCGATTTCTGCTTCAACAATGGTTCGAAGCGAAGGGATTTCTACTTCTGCTGGTATCACAGCCTCGGTCCCATAAACCAAAAGATAAGGAGTTGCTCCTACTGACGTGCGCACCGTAGTACGATATCCTAGCAACGCAAATGGTAACTGATCGTGCCACTGTCGGGAACCTTGGATTGTTTTTCTCAAAATCTTCTTGATATTTTTGTTCGCCGCTTCTACAGCACCATTGGCCTTTGGCCGATAAGGAGTAGAATTCCTATGCGTTATTTTGAATTGCTCGCATACATTTCCCATCAAGTGACTGTTCAAGTTTGCTGCGTTATCTGTAATGATAGTCGCGGGAATACTGAAACGACAGATAAGATTTGAGTGCACAAAATCCACTACAACTTTTTTAGTGACCGACTTGAGAGTGACAGCCTCTACCCATTTTGTGAAGTAGTCTATGGCAACCAGTATAAATCTGTGTCCATTTGAAGCCTTCGGCTCGATTGGTCCAATGACATCCATGCCCCAGGCGACAAATGGCCAAGGTGCAGACATGGGATGCAGCTCCGTGGGAGGTGCATGAATCAAATCACCGTGCACCTGACACTGATGACATTTCCGAACGAAGCTAAAGCAATCCTTTTCATGTGAGGTCCGCATGTGAGGTCCGCACACACCTGCGTGTACTTCGTGCATGATTTTCCTCGCCTCCTCGGCGTCGACACATCTTAATAGGTTGAGGTCCGGAGTCCTCTTGTACAACAATTCACCGCTCAGAAAGAAACCACTTGCATGTCGCCTAATGGTTCTCTTTTGATCTCTAGTAGCATGCTCGGGGTATTCTTGCGTCTTCAAGAACCTCTTGATGTCATGGTACCAAGGCTGCGTATTTGATCCCGCCTCGATTACATTGCAGTAACCGTGTCTTTCCTTGATTTGGATTTCCAAAGGATCGACGTGAGCGTTGCCCGGGTAGGGTAGCATCGAAGCCAGAGTAGCAAGTGCGTCTGCCAGTTCATTGTGACACCTCGGGATATACCTGAACTCTATTGATGTAAAGCGCTTGCCGAGGTCCTCCACATGCTGTCAGTAAGGGATAAGTTTGACATCCCGAGTTTCCCATTCGCCTTGGGCTTGCCGGATAATCAGGTCAGAATCTCCCATAATCAGTAAGTCTTCGACATCCTGATCGATTGCCATATGCATGCCCATGATGCAGGCTTCATACTCAGCTGTATTATTTGTGCAAAAGAAACGAAGTCTAGCTGTGGCGGGATAATGCTGACCAGAAGGCGAGATCAAAATTGCCCCAATCCCTACACCTTTGGCATTCACGGCTCCATCAAAGAACATCTTCCAAACATGAGCGTCCTCCGAGACCACTTCTACGGTGTTTACTTCTTCATCTGGAAAGTAGGTACTCAATGGCTGGTATTCCTCATCGACCGGATTTTCGGCCAAATGATCTGCTAGCGCCTGGGCTTTCATTGCCGTGCGAGTGACATAGACTATGTCGAATTCAGTAAGCAAGATTTGCCACTTGGCCAGTCTTCCAGTAGGCATCGGTTTCTGAAATATATACTTCAAAGGATCCAACCTGCTTATGAGGAACGTAGTGTGGGCTTGGAGATAATGTCTCAGCTTTTGAGCAACCCACGTGAGAGCGCAACATGTCCTTTCCAGCAGAGTGTATTTGGCCTCGTAGCCGGTGAATTTCTTGCTCAAGTAGTAGATTGCTTGCTCTTTCTTTCCGGTTATGTCGTGTTGTCCGAGGACGCAACCGAAAGAGTTCTCCAAGACTGTCAGATACAAGAAAAGTGGCCTCCCTGGTTCTGGAGGGACCAAGACTGGGGGATTCGAAAGGTATTCTTTGACTTTATCAAAGGCTTCTTGACACTCAGTTGTCCATTTAATCGCCGCATCTTTCCTTAACAGCTTGAATATGGGCTCACACGTGCTTGTCAGCTGGGCAATGAACCGACTGATGTAGTTCAACCTGCCCAACAGACTCATCACGTCTTTCTTTGTTCTCGGGGGAGGCAGGTCTCTGATGGATTTTATCTTAGTTGGATCTAGCTCGATACCTTTCCTGCTTACGATGAAGCCCAAAAGTTTGCCCGACGGAACTCCGAAAGTACACTTGGCTGGGTTTAGCTTCAAATCATACTTCCTTAGTCTCTCGAAGAATTTCCTCAAATCTTGGATGTGATTATCCTGCGTCCTGGACTTGACTATCACGTCGTCCACGTACACCTCTATTTCCTGATGCATCATGTCATGAAAGATGGCAGTCATGACCCTCATGTAAGTAGCCCCAGCATTCTTCAAACCAAATGGCATGACCCGATAACAGTAGGTGCCCCAAGGCGTGGTGAAGGCAGTTTTCTCGGCGTCCTCTTCATCCATCAATACCTGATGATACCCAGCGTAACAATCTACGAAAGACTGTATTTCATGTGTGGCGCAATTATCAATGAGGATGTGGATGTTGGGCAGTGGGAAATTATCTTTGGGACTTGCTCTATTCAAATCTCGGTAATCTACACATACCCGAGTCTTCCCGTCCTTTTTCGGTACTGGAACCACATTCGCCAACCATGTTGTATATTGGACTACCCGAATCACTCCCGTTTTCAGTTGTTTAGTGATCTCCTCTTTAATCTTGTCGCTGACCTCAGTTTTGAACTTTCGTTGCTTTTGTTGAACTGGAGGACAATCAGGATGAATCGGCAATTTATGAACCACTAGATCAATACCTAGTCCCGGCATATCATCATATGACCAAGAAAACACGTCTTTAAATTCAAAAAGAAGTTGAATTATCGCATCTCGCGTTTTCTTGTCCGTGTGAATGCTTATCTTAGTCTCCCGGATTTCCTCCGGGGTTCCTAAATTTACCGGTTCAGTGTCATTCAGATTTGGCTTAGGTTTATTCTCGAAATGTTCCAAATCTCGGTTTATTTCCCTAAAAGCCTCTTCTTCGTCATATTTTGGTTCTGAGTTCATTAATTCACAGTTAAATAGCTCGTTGTGATCTGGGCGTGAAGTCCACAAGTATGTCATATTTAAAGCCGCATTATTATAACTGAAAGGAAAGATAAAAGGAAAAATAACACAAATCAGAACAAAAGAAAGAATGGGAAAGCAATGATGATTTTTTCTCATTTTCTTTGGAAAGTTGGAAGACAACAATGTTTACAACTCAGGAATTCAAAACAACAATTGAAAGGAAGAAAACGTTCAAGTTATGTCCTGGAGACAACTTGTGACACAGGAAAGGTGGCAGGACAGGTCTACCCGGACTTCCGTCTAGTCGGGAATGGCGTGGCCTCCCAGTTTTGAAGTTTGGCATTCGGCCCCACGTACATCATCTCAGCAGTGCTTGTGCTTTCACCTGGTTGAACCATGTGGACCTCGTAGAGCATCTCTCTCATCGCCCTACATATCTCCTCGATTTCCTCAGCTGTGAAGACCTCATCATCTTCTTCTTCAGCGTACCCTGGCCTGATGAAAGTTGCATATAAATCCGGCAATGGTCGAGGTAACTTCCAACCCTCATTTTTCCTTTTCTTTGCCCACTCTTCGTCTGCTGGAGTAGGTTTGAAGCCTAGTCCAAAGGGTTTCTTGGTGACTGGCAAGGTAATGGGTTCTGTTATTCCCTGAAGGGTTTGTCCAAGCCCCTTCCCTGGCCTAAATCCGTGTCGGATCATCTCTTTGGCCACCATAACCGAGGCGTTAGACAAGAAAGGCTGGGGGCAGGGTATTTCCTCTTCGTGCTGCTCTGCCAGTACAATCTCAAAAGCTTGATAGACCGTATGTTCGCTCCCTTCTCTCGGTTCCAGATATGGGATGGATGGGTCCCGATAAATAGCATGCTCATCTTCCCCATGGACCACGATCTCTCGGTCTTCGTACTCGAACTTCACCATCTGGTGAAGAGTGGAAGGCACGGCTCCTGCCACATGGATCCAAGGTCTGCCAAGGAGAAAATTGTAGGATGTATCCATGTCGAGCACCTGGAAGGTTACTTGAAATTCGACTGGTCCTATGACCAACAACAGGTCTATTTCTCCCATGGTATCTCTCTTGATGTCGTCGAAAGCCCTTACGCAGACATTGTTGGGTCGGATTCTCCCGGTTCCAATTTCCATTCTTTGTAGCGTGGAGAGCGGGCAAATGTCAACACCTGAGCCCCCATCCAACATTACCCGCTTGACATAATAGTCTTCGCATTTAACTGTTAGATTCAAAGCCTTGTTGTGTGCCGCTCCTTCCGGGGGTAAATCATTCTTGCTGAAAGAGATTTGGTTGACGACGAAGAATCTTTCTGTCATCCGCTCTAATTGTTCAACCGAGGTTTCAACTGGCACATATGCTTCATTCAGGGTCTTCAGTAAGATCTTTTGATGCTCGGCCGACCTCATCAACAATGATAGCATGGACACTTGCTCGGGGTACTTGCGCAGTTGATCTATCACTTCGTAATCCGGCATTTTCATTTGTTGGAAGAACACTTCCGCTTCTTCAACACTTACGGGCTTCTTTGGCGGGAAGCGCCTTTGTGTGGCGTTGTTCAGCTCTTGGGTATTTGAATACCTTCCAATGAAAGTGTTTTCTGGAAGTTCTCCCATGACCTCTTTACCTTTGTACATTACCAAAGTCTTTTGATAATTCCATGGCACTGTGGACGGGTTGGTCATTGGCTTTTGTGGCACGCGTCCGATAACCACTGGCTCATTCAGCCGAGGTGGTTGAATCGTCCCCCGGACCACATAGGCCCCTTTTGGCACGTACATAGGTTTTGTCTTTTGATCCCGAAGTTCTGCGTCTTCTCAGCTCGACCTCGTGGTATGTAAAGAACTCCATCCTTTACCGGTACCACTTTCTTCTCCACCTTCTTTTCGGGCTCGCTCTTTATATCTTTTGGCCTCCTCCCGCTTTTCTGGTTTCTGGTCTGTCTCAGGCCTTTTCCCCGTGTCGACAATGGCGATTATAGCTTTCAGAGCAGGGTCGAATTCTTTGTCTTCGCAAATCATTCCGATCAGCAGCCCATTATTGTGAGCAGGTAATGGATTGTTAGTTACATTCGGGATCTCCTCGTCCCTTAGCACTATTTTCCCTTGCTCTATCAAATTCTCGACCACTCTTTTCAACGACCAGCAGTCATTTGTATCATGTCCCTCGGCCCCTGAATGATAGGCGCATCTGACTCCAGCTATGTAAGAAGGTGATGTTGGGTTTTGCCTTGTTTGAGGGATTGGTTGCAAGAAACCCAACTGGACTAGCTTTGGGAACAAAGTAGAGTATGGTTCACCGATGGGCGTGAAAGTCCGCCTTCGAGGTGGCTCCTGAGGGCGGAAATTATTCTGCGGGGGTTGCGGGTTATAGTGGTTGCGGTAAGGAGGCTGATTTCTGGGAGGTGGAGCTGGGCCTCGGTTGGCTTGTTGCGGCGGATGGGCATAAGGCTGGGCATTCATGACCATATAGGGTTGATGAGCATATGCCAGATTTGAGTGGGGGTAGTAGTGTTGTGGGGTTCTTTCCGGAAAACGGGGCCTGGGATGACGATACTCCCTTGCTTCCGAGGCTGCCATGGTCGTTTCTTCCTTCTTCTTCCCTCTTGTCATTCCTCCGGACCCGCTTTGGACGGCTTGGGAGGTCGCCCTTATGGCTGCTTGACTCAGAATCCTACCTGTTTTCAGACCATTTTCCACCATCTCTCCAATCTTGATTGCTTCTGCAAATGACTTTCCCATGGCTGACATCATGTTTTGGAAGTAGTCAGACTCTTAAGCCTGGAGAAAAGTAGTGACCATTTCCACTTCATCCATGGGAGGCTTCACCCTTGACACCTGCTCACGCCACTTAATAGCATATTCTCTGAAGGTCTCTTCTTTAAATTCGACAGAGAATTTCGGTCTGGCGCAATGTCGATGTTATACTGGAATTGTTTCACAAAATCTCGGGTGAGATCATCCCATATATGCCATCGGGACATTTCCTGGTCCATATACCATTCCGAGGCTATCCCTACTAGACTTTCCCCAAAATATGCCATTAGCAGTTCTTCTTTTCCGCCGGCTCCTCGCAATTGGTTGCAGTATTTCTTAAGATGTGCAATGGGGTCACCGTGCCCATCGTATTTCTCAAACTTTGGGGTCTTGAAACCTACTGGCAGGTGCACGTGAGGGAACATGCATAGGTCGGCATAAGAGACACTCTTCTGTCCGCTCAAACCTTGCATATTCTTCAAGCTCTATTCAAGGTTTCTCATTCTTTTGGCTATCTCATTTTGTTCCGCAATTCTGGGGGTCTGATCCTGCCCGAGTGCAAGCTCGCACTGAGGCGGTGGAGGATTAGTGCTGGTAGCGAACCTAGTTGGTTCCATTGAGAACGATGGTGCTTGGAATGTAAAAGAGGATGAGTCAAAGCTCGGCTTATACGTGGCAGGCTGTGCCGTAATCGGGCAAGGCGGTGCAGTAAAGATGTTCATGCTTGCATTGGTGGCTGACATTCGGGGATGAGGCTCAGAAGGCGATCCAGCAGAGAAGGCTGAGGTGGCTGGGTACCCGAATGGGGTAGCAGGATAATTTATGGGGACATTAGAAGTCCCACTTGACCTGGAGAATAATTCAGGGAATCCGGGGACGACACTTGGCGGCTCTTTCCCATTATTCCAGTCGTCCAGCATTTCCAACATGCGGAGCCGTAGGATTCTATTTTCCTCCGCAGTTGCGGATTCAGGTGTGAGGATGGCTGAGATCGAGATCTCCTCGGAAACAGGGATTGTTTGCAACGGAATTTCTGAAGACATTTCCACACTTCCTTTTGACCTGGTGAAGTAAGTATGAGTACTGCTTCTGGTCCTAACAACAGTTAGTTGAACACTTCTCCTTGACCTCGTGAAGTATGAGTGCGAGGCCAGACTTTCACCAAACCAACCGTCTTTTCCAAAAACCCTGGAGGTACTCAACGACAAACGCACGGTTAATTTGCAGCAAATAACAGATAGTCAATCTCACGTTGGGCATGATGCACCTATACAGTTGAGTGGATTACTACATGTTTGCTACGAGAGCATGCGTCATTCCGGCATTTTTCCTCTTATTATTTTTTCCCCTTTTTTTTGTTTTTCTTTTATTATTTTTTTTATTTTGCAGTAAAAGAAATGCGACCGGATCCGATGAGGACTGCCTACGTATCACGATGCCTACGTGAATCAGATCATTACGTAGTTCGAAACACAAATGAAAGAAACACACCTTTTATTGTCGAAACAGTTTATTACAAAACTACATTTTGTAAAAGAAAGAGCAAACTTTAAAAATAAACCTAGACTCATCCTAGACTAAACAAACTGATGGGAAAAACAAGCAACAGATGCTAAGATACAGACTCGACTTATGAGTACATTATGGTTTTGACAATTTGTGTCCGCGGGGCATCGTTCGGCCTCGCCGCGGTCCTAGGTGTGAGATCCCTCTCAAGTTGCTCCAGCTCATGCATGGTCTGCTTGACATAGCTCATTACTGCCGAGAGGACGGTAACGCTGGTCATGTTCTCACATCGTAGACATCGTCGGGTGATGGCATGGGCAATGGCCTTGATCCTATCTCTGGTTTGCTTCTTCTCTATGAGTAGGCGTTTTATCTGATCGCTACATATCTTGAACACCTGAGCATCCTGTATATGCTGATGTTTTAGTTGCCGTACTTCTAACTTCATCTGGGCCAACGAATCGTACCAGTATCTGCTCTCAATTTGGAAATCCTGGGCCTGATTAGCTGCTTTGATCTCAAGTGTAGCCATCTGTCTCTTTATTTTAGCAACAGTTTTCTCGTGATCGCCTTCCAATTGATTCAAGTGTCGGCGATGCTTATCTGCTCTTGTATCCCATTGTGCCCTGAGCTCTGCTATGATGTTTTTAGATTTCTCTAAATCCTCTTGCCATTCCCTGACTTTGTCTTTTAGCCTTTTTATCAACTGCTCATCTGCTCGACGCCTTGGCTGCTTATCCGCATCTATCCTTGTCTATTTGATCTGGGCTTTGAGCATTTCGTTTTCCTGAATCAACCTGTTTCGTTCTCCCAGATTGGTAGCAACTTGCACGTTGTGATCATATTTCAGGCTTTCCACTTGTCGCTTCAACCTGCTGATTTCGGCACAATAGCCTCTTTCTTTTGCTAGCCAATCCCACTGTTTTTGCGATGTTTCAGCGAAATTCAGGATGTGGGGTCTCTTAGCCGGCCTTTCATGCTCAAGTTCCCTTCTATACCATGCCAGGTAACCTGGCGCCGTCTCCCCTTTGGCTCGATCCCGCACGCAAGTATCTGATTTCCAATATTGACACTTACTCCAGATTTGGCGAATTTTCGCTTCTGGAAACTGTCCGTTAGGACTTATCTCAACTGCTTGAGTGCTAAGATCTTCCTCATAAGGTACTGTCTGGCATCTTCCGAGCTGTCTCAAAACTCGGCAGGGTGCGTAAGGTTGAATGCTCTTAAGCCCCATCAGTAAGAAATGGGTTTTAGCTGCCGGCATATATATGACCTCGTCAACAGGCAACCATCCCAGTGTCCATTGTATTTGGCTGGCAGTAAGAGCTTGAAAGAACGAGGTCCATGCCATGACTCCTTTGGGCAAACTAATCTCTTTGGTTCTCGTGTAAAATTCTTCTATGCAAGTCTTTTCCGGGGAACCATGGCTCAAAATCTCGGAACGATGGCAGAGGTGCTCGGTCATCCACATTTGTAGGAGCAAGTTACAACCTTCGAAGAAATTTCCTCCAGCTTTACAGGCTGTAAGAGCTCGAAAGATGTCAGATACCAACATAGGCACGAGAGTACTGTCACTTTGCGTGAGTAAAGTGCTGACGACCCCGGATATCTTCAAATCAATGTTTCCGTCTTTCCTTGGAAATACCAGAAGGCCCAGGAACATCATCATGAAGGCTACCCGTCTGTGTTTGTCCCACTTCTGACGAATACCTTTGCTGCACAGTTTGTTGATTGGATTATTGAATCCTCCCTCATGACCGTACCTATCATATATGAAGCATGGAGTACAAAAACCGGCAGCCAGATCCGGGTCGTGGACCGTTCTGGGTATCTTCAGTGAATCTAGGAACCGATGTACCGTGACAGCTCTTGGGGCGACCAAGTATTTTTGCCTCAACGAAAGTTCAGCATTTCCGATGTACCCAGCCATTTCTTCCAAAGTCGGGGTGAGTTCAAAATCAGATAAATGGAAAACATTGTGCGCCGGGTCCCAGTAAGTGACTAAAGCTCTTATGATATCTCCCTGAGGCTGGATTTCCAACAAACCCACGAGACCTTTCAGATATTTCTTATCCTCATTTTGTCCTTCAACACCTAGATCATTCCACCATAGCCGTAACTTGACAGGGATTTTGGTCATTATTGAAAAATGTTCATTTTGCATCGTGCTCATCCTGTACATTTATTAAGGTGATTTTAACAAAATGACTTGACTCAAAAATATTTTACAAAGGGGATCAAGTTTTGAACACGACCTTTAAGCACTTTGGGGACGAAGATTTTAAGGCTGTGTGGGTCAACTGGACAAAAATACTAAACAAGACCCAAAGGTGGCTGTTTATGCAAAGTCAGCCTTCCGGCGTCCCTTTCGGGAACATTCGGCTATTTATGACAAACCGCATCACCTGACTTATTTATGACTTTTTTTTATAGTTTTTCAAATTAGAAAACTCAAATATTGCCAACACGGCCTTTCAACGCCTCGGTGACGAAGATTTTAAGGCTGTGTGGGTCAACTGGATCAAACCTTGAAATATGACTCAAATGTGGCCGTTTATGCAAAGTCAGCCTTCCGGCGTCCCTTTCGGGAACATTCGGCTATTTATGACAAAACAGCATCACCTGACTTATTTATGACTCTTTTAAAATTTGACATATATTTTTGGCTATTTTTAGCAAAAGGGAAGGTTGGACACCACCCAACTTATTTACGGCAAAATTTAAAATTTGACACGTTTTTATTTATTTATTGATTTTGGCTATTTTAGCAAAAGGTGGGGTTGGACCCGATGAGGGTTGCCTACGTATCTCACACTGGTGAGAATCAAACCGGCGTAGTTCTCGACATCATGGATAGCGAAAAATAAATTAAACCTAGAAAGCAAGAATTTATTTTCTTTTGAAAAGAGATAAAGCAAGAATTTTTTTAGGAAGTATTTGGACTATTAGTCTGAATTTATAAAAGAGGTACTACAAAAGAAACAACACATTTTTTTTTGAATTATGAATTTTCCAATTTTCTTTTTTTTTTACTTTTAAATAAATACCCTTTTTTTAATTTTTTTTTTAAAAGAAAAGAAAAATTTTCATATGCTTTTTTTTTAATAAATCAAATTAAAAGACAAATGTTGGTTTTATTCCTTTTTTTTTAGAAAAATTCCGGCGAGGTTGTGACACTACTTGGACATTGGTTTTATTTTCCCAAAATATGTAATTATCTCCCTACGCTGCTATTTTTCCTTTTTTTTTAGAAACCGGTCAGCATACGGAACCGAAGCAAATAAATGCGCAGAACAAATGGGATGCAGCAGGGTGGTCTTTTCATTTCAGGTTGCCTGTCCTAGACGGACCCAACCCCTGTGTTGAGCCCCCTAAGTCAAATGCAACATGATGCAAATAAACGTTCCTACTAGGGATCCGACATGAGGTCTCGTTATACTAGGTTTATACCCTGGGTATTTGTTCTAGACTGTGTACCCGAGCGGACAACTCGAGCCGAGGAGGGGGCTACGTACCGGGGACCCGCGAGATCGTCCGGCTTTGTAACTTGTCCGACCTCTTTCTTATTTCAGGTATTGACACTAACAGAATAGGGAGTCTCGACCAGCGAGCTTCTCCCCGGAGGTAAGAAGAGAAGGGTTTCGGCACAGTTTATATACAGTTCAGATAATATCAAAGCGGTAAAAGACAACATTTAGCACGTTATGCAAAAACATGTAATAAAGATCAGATAATAAAGCCAAATATAACAATTATTCTAAGCTCGAATTCTTGAACCCTGAACCAGTGGTTCTGGGTTCCTTCCCCAGCAGAGTCGCCAGAGCTGTCACACCTCCTTTTCTGCGCGCCCGCCCCCGAAGGGTTAGATGCGCGAGGGAGTTTTTCCAGTTTAAGTGACAATATTCGAAATGGGATTATTTATTTAATTCAGAGTCGCCACTTGGGAAAGGTTTGGCTTTCGGTGTCCCAAGTCACCGGTTTATCTTGAATCCCAAATCGAGGAAATTTTCGACTTTTCCAAATGAAGTCTGCGAACCAGAAATTCTAAGTAAGGAATTCTGTTGACCCGAGGGAAGGTGTTAGGCACCCTCGAATCCCGTGGTTCTAGCACGGTCGCTTAAATTGTTATAATGGCTAAATATCTGATTTAAATACATGTTGTGACTTATGTGCTTTATTAAGTTTAAACCGCTTTTATTATTATCATTTAGTTTTATAGAATTGCAACGTCGCGAAAATGCATCTCGAACCACGTCACAATCAATGCACCCGTGATCGTCGACACATTTTGACTCCGTTGAGATTTGGATTTGGATCACATCAATGTGCACCCGTGTTTAAGAAGGTTAAATTATTAAGCCGCGCCTAAAGAGTCTAGCGCGTTATTATTTTTGTAGAAGGCCATGAAATTCACTAAACGGCCTATCCCGAATTCTAAAAATTTATTATGGTTATTTATTGAGGGCCCTGCAATTTTGCGTTTTATTTGGCGAGGCTCGTCTCTATTTTAGAAAGGATATCTTAAAGTGGCTACATTTCTAATGCGTTTGTCTCTAAAACTAGAAGAAGAAAAAAAGGTACATGCTAATTTAATTATATGCTTTGGCCTAATCCGGATTCTTATGGTTAATTATTTACAAAGTGAAGAGGCGTCATACCTTGTGAAACATGCGAGATTGACCGAATGCTGTACTTGTATCCAAACATTTCTTGAATTGAACTTAACTAGACTTATTTAGGCTAGATTAAGGGAATTGAACACTAGGCATTATTACTAATGGGGATTCAAACGTGCTCCTATATACTGCCTAGCGGGTCCTGATAAAAGAACTAAAATAAAACAGAACATCATTGTGTAAGGTGGAAATATTCTATCCTATGCATGTCATTATAGCTAAACAGGAATCCGGTCGAAAATTCTATGTCAATTATCCATGCATTCTACGCATTGTACCATTACATCTCGTACTAACAAACAACTATAAACTAAGATGCAAGGGGCTAAACTTGGTTAAGTATTAACTAACTAATCTTTCGCTACTGAATTACGCACTAATCAATTTATACAAAAGAAGTCAATATACCATGAGCATTACAAACAGACATTTAAATTTCTTCAAACTCCTTTCATTTCATGCTTTCGAACTGTTACAGTTAACACCAAAATGGGACTCGAAATGTGTACCTGAATACTGAAATGCAAAGAAGAAGTGAAGCAGAAGGGTCAGCAGCAGCAGAAAGCAGAATAGCAGCAGCAACAACAAGCGAAGCAAGTAGAATCAAGAACCCAACTAGACCAAATTCCAAAATAAACCAACAGACAACCAGCGGACTCAATTGGATTTAGAAGAAATCAGGATTGAACCAACAGGTAAAGACCAGTGAAATCAAGATAGCAGAGAAGAATGCAATTTCTAGTTTTGTCTGTCTGTGTTATCAAACAAAATTCTTTTCCAGTTTTCTGTCTTTCAGAACTTCAACTCTCAATCTCCAAACTAAGTTTTCTGTATGTATTCTTTTTTTTTTGTGTGTGTATCTATGTCTATATGTGTATATCTTCAGCTCCCCCTCTCTTATTTTATCTCTATCATCTGTGTTCTCTATCCTCCCCTTTTATAGCTTCAAATCAGGCTATTTGAACAGCATGTTAATCAATCAGGTCCCCTCCCATGTGCTGTCCCTTTTCAGTTTCCACTTAGCTAATTAAGTATAAACCTCCCCCATGATATTCCTGACAGTACCCTCTAATATTTAAACTAAAAGGCAGACAGGGCAGCAAGAATATAATCTGACAAACATGCTGTCAAATTATTTTAATCAGAATGGCTTTTATGCACATGTTGTGCACTAATGCACATGCCCTCCAATTCAGGCTGTAACTAACAGACCAAACCTTAGATTTCTGAAATCAAATTAACAACTATAAGTTACTAAACCCAGTCCCTAATTGATTCAGGCAATGCTTAACAGAAGCAGGTCAATTGGTTATTGTTCGGACAACTGAAACTAATTGACGACATATGTCGACTCGACTATACTAATCATAACACGTACAATCGTAGCCAAAAATCAGAAATCTAAGAGTATCACACAAGGGGTTCAGATTGCAATGTTAACACAGAAATGACCTCGGGAGCTAATTGAATGACCAATTACGAATTCAATTGAACATACAGTTTACACACATACATTACGAAGAAAGACTTGACCGAATACAGAGGTCCGGTCAAGGTGGACAATAGCAGTTCAAAAACACAAACTAAAACAAAACGTTTAGCCATACGGACGGACCTTTAACAACACACAAACACACGAACTGAAATAAAGAAAAGAAAATTAACTCACCTTAAATCTTTAAAAGAAAAAATCCACTTGTGTTTTGAACAGATCCTCCTCAAGGTTGAACGGACTTTAATCGAAGTGCTTCTCAAATGAGAAACACTTCGATTAAGGTTCATGAAACCCTAATCTCTTGGCTTGAACAGACACGGACCAGGCTTGGGGTTTCTAGGGTTCGTGGATGGTAGATTTGGGACTTGGGCTTTCTTGGTTAGATTCGGACCAAACCAAGCATGGTTTGGTCACGAGGGGGGTCCAGGGACTGTCAGGTAAGAATTTAGGGCAGATCGGTGTAGATCGAGTTTTGACTCGAATCTTCAAATGAAGATTCGAGACGGTGGGATGGGATTCGAGCTGAAAGGTTGGTGGATTCATGTTTAGGGTGTCAAGGTGGTCCTAGGGTGTTAAGGTGAAGGCCACCGGCGTTCATGCCGCCGGCTTTCATGGTGAAGAACACAGGGGCGGCTACGGTTTGGAGGGGAAGGGGATGAGGACGAAGACTGGGGTCTTGGATAGGGGGGCAGGGTATGATATGGACCTTATATATGGGATGGGTGGATTGATTTCAACCGTTGGATGAGGCGAGATGGACGGCTTGGATCTGCAGGCTTAGGAGAAACGGTGTCGTTTCATCTAAACGGGGTTTGGGTTGGTCCGGGTGGAAATGGGTCGGGTTCATCATGGGTTATGGGGAAGTGACCTTGACTGTAGGATGAGGAATGGATTAACGGCTGTGATTAAAAGGCCTCATACGGCGTCGTTTAAGTAAAGGATTGGCCAGATCTGGGCCATTCCTTTGAATCCATCAACGGCTCACAGAGATGGTACCTGTACGACGTCGTTTAGGCGTCTTGCAGAGGGCCTGTTGGGACTGGGTCGTTTGGGCTGTTCATTTGGGCCTCCTGTTTTTAAAAAATGGGAATTGGCCCAAAGTTCTTTTAAAACAAGTTTTAAACCTCTTTTCTTTATTTCTAATTTTCCTAAACACACAACCTAATTAAATAAAACTAAACACCATTAATTAATACTTAACGTATTTATTACACGCATATAAAAATGTTAGAAGTAGGTAAAATTAAACAAGGCAACAAATCAGGATAAAAAATGCGTATTTTGTGATTCTCCATTTAACAAACGGATTACGGTTTAAATTACGCATGACACATACATTTTTTTTTTGTATTTTGTTTTTAATAAAAAATAAAAAATGGGCAAAAATCATAAATAATCAACAAAGTGCCATGTACAATCCAAAGTTGTACAGCAGGACCATTTGTTATTATTTTTATTTCTTTTGGAGCGATTGTCGCGTAAAACAAAAATCACGTGCTCACAATAGTCATTCCACGAGGAAGACAATTTCGAAAGAATAGCACCTATTTGAAGTGCATCAGGAATTTTAACTTCAAGATCACTTAGTTTTGATACTAAGATTTGCAGTTCATGAATCTGATCTATTATAGGCCTAGTATCAAATATTTTAAATTCAAAGTACTGCAGAGCCAGGAATTTGTCAATACCTCATTTTTCATTCTGGTATGTAGTTTGTAGAGCAGTCCAAATCTCTCTTGGCGACTTCAGATTGCAGTAAAGATCATAGAGTCGATCTGTCAAAGTATTCAGAATATGGCCGCGACACAACAGTTCATCATGTTCTCGTTTCTTCCTTTCTTCCTTGACTACGTCAGAATCTTCTGTTGTGGGCTCAGGCACCGGAGGCAAGGCAGAATCAAGAACATAGTAGATATTGAGAGCGGACAACAAGAATATCATCTTGTCTCTCCAACGGGTAAAGTTCGTTCCATCAAAGCGATCAAGTTTGATGAACTCCTTCGGATTCTCAACAACAGACATCAATTTCTCCATAGCAGAATAACTCTTTAAGAATGTTAGAAAAATAATAAACAAAATTGGCTTTGAGGCGTGAAAATCGACTGTCCTTAAAGAGTTATCGTCTGTATACTAATTTAGGGAAAATACAAAACGATTCTCTTCAGGATACAACAAAGCCTGCAATAACACTTGTGATTTTCTACACTCTTTTTGTCACTATTTCGATCTTTGAGTCTCTTCAAAATGGACCTAAAATACCCAAACTTTATTTTCTTGATTTGGGTGTTTGGTTTTGAACTCTGTTGTTTTGGAATCTTTATTGCAGCTTCTAGCAAAGTAGCAGTTCTTCCGTTTTGGGGGCTCTTCGCCGGCGCCGGCGACAGTAAATTGAAAGAGGATTTCTTTACGTCAGGTGAGTCATGAAAGGAGAAAAAGCAATTAGCATGTTTGTCAAATGTACTTTTGGAGATAGAAGTAGAGGTTGAGGTTTGACTTTTGAGTAATAGAGTGTTGTTTCTTGAGTTGTAATGAGGATATAGGAGAAGAAAAATTGAGTCTTTTGAGCTGAAAACGTCTATTAGTAATGTAATGGTTTATCAGAAATGGCTCTTGATCTTCTTTTAAAAGCTCATGCAAGTGCTTCTTTGCCATCTTTCAATACTCTAAACAAAACAACAACAAAGCCCAGTGTAATCTCACAAAGTGGGATTCAGTTAGTTCGGAGAGGATAAAGTGTACGCGGACCTTACACCTAGCTTGCGAAGATAAAAAGGATATTTCCGATAGTAGCCGGCTCAAGGTAATACTCTAAAAAAGTGGAGCTTTTATCAGCGAGGCTGTAAAATGATGAATTAATTAAAATGTTCAAGTTGGATATGAGTTGTGAGTTATTGAATTATATATAGAAAGAAGAGTTTGAAGAGAATTCAGCTTAAAAACAAGGAAATGGGGAGATGTGTTCTTAAAAAAGGGGGAGATATTGAAAAAGGAAACTTGGATTAGATATAGTAAGAGAGTGGAGAAAAGCAAAGAACAGAGAGAGGAGACTTGCTGATTCTAAGCTGGGGTTTACAAGATCGAGGGAAATGGTGGTGATAAACAAATAATGTACCTATTAAAAGACAGGAAAAAGTAGTAGTAGCTCCAGTACTAGATTTTTTCAAATGGCTGCAACTATAGCTTGTGTAAGACTCTGTTTGTAGGAATAGTACCACAACCAGCAGGCAAAGCTAATCTTGTGATAACTTAGCCAAATATCTGTGTACGTGTGTGTGTATTTCTAGGAAGAGGAGGGATAAAGGGGTTGATTAGGAAACACAGGAGAGGTACAGTGAGTAGTCGTGTAGTTTATAAGCTATGAGAAGATTATACGCAATACAAAAATTGTTTATACTAGTATAATACAGTAATAATAAAGCATAAATTGGTAAATTCGTTATGAGGGAAGTAAACTTCAGCAAGAGTGAATTATTGCAGTTATTGTGCAAAAGGAAGACAAAAAGGTGGGCAGGCAGTCACGGAATACTCGAAGAGCGCAGAACTTTTCTGAATCAGTCACACCTTTCATCGTAACTTGCCTGCACCAGCACCCATATGTTGTGCTTCTCGTTGTAAAAAGTAAATTGCTAATGTATGAGAGATAGGAAAAAGAGTTCTTCAATTTGGTGATTGATTTGATTAAAACTTGTTTATATTTTACATAACAAATGAGCCATCATAAAGTTTCGTTCAAAACATTGAGAAACTTTCTTAAGGACCAAAATTTCATCTGTATAAACATATCAAAATTCCTAGAGAATGTGGTTTTTTCTTTGCTAGGCCTGAGCAAACACTGGGATTAGCCAATATCAGCATCTAACGCTATTTTTTATGATTGTTATTTAAACTATTACGTGCACTATGTATGTATGTATGTATGTATGAGTGTGGACGTACGCGTATATTTAAGTTTCACTCTCTCTATATATATATATATATATATATATATATAAATTGTTGTATCTCCTAAACACGTGAACAACTCTACTGAACCCCTTGATGAAATTCTTGTTTCTGCCACTGAGCACAAGCCAATCTATACACCAAGTATTCCAACCTTTTTCAATGCATCAGTATCTGGAAAGCCTCATTGAGAGTCTCCACTACATATTCATAACCAAGAGTGTCAGCTCGTGCCTTGAACTCACCGACCTCACCCTGTGGAACTTGGATGCCGACTAACACATTTGCACCAGTTTCTCCCTTTCAGGCAGATAGGAAAAAATAGAAAAAATTACCAATGCGATTAAGTACCATTTACAAAAAGGGAACAATGGAACTAGAAGAATAAGATTCAGGAGAAGTACCTGTGCACGGTAATGGAACAAACTAATATTCCAACGCGGGCTAAAAGCATCTAAAAACTTCATCAAAGCACCAGGCCTCTCGGGAAAAATGAATCGACAGAGAAGCTCATCGTGAACATTTGATCTGCCACCCATCTTCAAAGAATCATAGCAGAGAGAGACAGAGAGAGAGAGAGAGAGAGTCATCAATATCAAATGAACACCAGATAAATAAGCCAAGTAGACTGAAAGGCAATATTTCATTTCTTAAGGAACTTGAAAATTTCTTTCTGCGGAAATGCTCTCTAAGTATTAAGAATTCAAGAGATGAAAAATCACTAATTTAAAGTCAATAAGGATCTTAACATTGTAGTAAAAAATTTCGAACAAACAGGAATAACTAATCACGAGACAAACATACCTATTTACAGTTGTGATCTAAGAATTAGATCTACATGATAAGGAAAGACTTGAAAAATTACCAGATGCCTTAGATGATCTTTGACCAATTCATTATCTGTAAAATTAATGGTATGCAGTTGTGATGATTCCATCCTGTCCACCATTTCTTCAAGTTCTAATTTAGTGTGAAGACCAACTCTGCCATAAATGATGAATAAGACTGGCAACTATAATTATCTACTTATTCATAGATGTCTCTTCACGTATAAAGTAACTCATTGACAAATAATAAAATCAAGGTCAAAATGAGTTAATATTCTCTTTAAAAGATCATGGAGATGTTACCTGTAAAGTACTCTAGCTTTTTCTTTCTCAGAATTATATCTGTACTTCAATTCAGTAAGATTCATCCTTCCCACCTGTAATCAGAAAGTTAATGGTTCGGTCTATTAGACAGAAAAGCACCAGTAATCAAAACTGCATATTAAGTGCTCTAATTGTCCCACCATTTTATAGAACTTTCTGAAGCTCCCTGGCTCTTCGGGCATATAAGTAACGAGAACAGCTTCCCGCTGCCTACCAACATCCGCGAGTTCAGTTACCAATCTAAGTCTGTCAAAATTCATGTTGGCTCCACTAGTTATTGCTACTATGTTTTCACCCTTCAGGCCATAGTACTTACAATACGCTTCTGCTCCAGCAAGAGCAAGTGCACCTGCAGGCTCCAATATGCTTCGTTTCTCTTCAAACATGTCCTATTCAAAACAGCAATGAACTTTCACTGAAAAGATCTGAAACTCACGTAACAAAAAGCCGTCTTGTTGACAATTATTATAGACCTACAACATAAAAGATGTCACAACTAAAGATCGATTTCATGAGGGATAACTTGGCTACAGAAATTCTATGTTGCCTCAAGGGCATTCAACAGACCTGCACCATAAAAGGGTGATCAAATGATATATCTGAACATGTTGTTAATGACTTTGAAGCAGCATCAAAGCTCCACAAAAATGAGACAAAAGCTTGTTGTTTTCAGTGAATCAGGTGCAAAACATACAGGAACTAGAAACAATCATGGGGTTCCCAGTGAGAGAACTTCCTACTAATTATTTGGGATCCAAAGAAGTTTGGCAAGGGGTTATAGAGAGTTTTTAAAAGATGTTGGCAAAAAGGAAGAAACAATAGCTATACTTGGGAAGAAGGTTGACTCTGATAAACAGTATAAACGACAGCATACTAACTTACTTCATGTCCCTATTTTTACTGCCAAAGGAGGACGTTGATGCAGCTGGACAATATTAGGAGAAACTTCCAATTAAAGGAAACAGTGAAGACCATAAGCTTCATCTTTTGAAGTGGGAGGCAATTCTTATGGAGAAGAAGGAGAGAGGCATCGAGGTGAGCACATAACAAAGCCTCCTATGTAAATGTTTAGGTACCACAAGGAAACAAACTATAGAAGGATGTGGTTTTTGCTAAATATGGGGCAAATGACAGGGAGTGTGCCAATGCAGTCACTTCTTCACGTAGAACATGAGTATGGAAAGGAATGAGAAACTCCAGCAAGAACTTGAAGCAATGTAGCAGATTTGAGGTGTTGAACGGACAGAAGTTGTTTTTTAGGGATGACCAATGGATAGGGCATGATCACTGGGGGTCAATTCCCTAATTTTTACAGATTGGCAGCACAACGAAAGATGAATAACACACAATATAGGAACAATAGATACCTGAATTTTAATCCATATCAGTGTTTAACCAAAGACCTACATTTCTAGAATTTTGGGGAATGTTCTGCTAAGTAAGGACATAGAAGGCATCAACTTCACAATTTCCATAATTTCTAAGTATTCTTAATTCCATCAATTTTCATATTTTTACTATTATTATTCTCCATATTTGAACATTTAAAAATAGAAAATTAGCAAGGATTAATTCTGCACCACGATGGCTCGTGCTCTCCTTTGAAACACTGCTCCATTGTTTTATCAGATACCACACACCAGGAAGGAACAAAGGTGAGAGAAGAGTGATATTTTCTAAGGTGCACATAATGAGAGGTAACTGACAAGTTGTGACTATTCCTCTCATATTCTGGAGATTGGGGTCTTTGAGGAGGTAGATACATGCATTGAAACTTGAAAGATTAGGTCCTCAGTATAAGAGGTAAAAATTAGCGGGAAAAGTACTTAACATGCAATACATTAGTGCTGACTTACCTTTATCGATGCACATATAGCATCACGACCAACTAGGACCACCCCATCTAATAATTCCCTGCAGAGACGGAAAGTTTCTTCTCCCATCACTTTAATAGCTACAGCATCTGCAAAACCTCCAACATGTTCCAGCATTATTCTTCGACCATGGTGCAACGACAATGCCATTGCATTTGAATCGAATGGCTCAACACCGATAATCTTTATATCAGGGGAAACTTTTTTCAAATATGCCGCAATTCCAGCTATAAGACCCCCTCCACCAACAGGTACAAATACTGCGTGTATGTCATCCTTGAATTGGCGACTAATCTCCATTCCAACTGTACCTTGTCCTATTATAATATCTGGGTGATCAAAAGGAGGGACGAATGTGCGGCCTTCTGCTTTGGCCTGAGCTTTCGCATATGCTTGAGCCTCATCATATGTGTCCCCCTTGCAAATAACAGTAGCACCCAATCTCTCAACTGATTTCCACTGCTCAGTAGAAAAGAGCACGGAGTTAAAACACTGGATAATCTCCGAATTAAAATAACAGGATGAACTCAAATGGAAGCTATAAAAACCAAGAGAGTCATGCAACAATCCTAACTTTAATTTCTGGTGTAGTAACTGGCATCACAATCACAGCATTGCAACCAAGTCTCTGGGCAGCTAATGCAACACCTTGTGCATGATTTCCAGCTGATGAGCATATAACTCCCTTTTCTAACAGCTCTCTAGGGAGCTTTGCCATCATATGGTAAGATCCTCTGACCTTGAATGAGAAGACCTGTAAATATGAGTGTATGACAATGTTACTGAGACTACTCCAATGTAAAAGATTTGTATTTCCAGTTACAAGAACTTCCTCTCTTTTTTTTTTTGGATGGAAGTATCAACAACATAAGAAATATAGAAGAGGAACAAGCATTAAACTTTCTAAATCAAAAGTTAGAGAGGATTGACAAAATACACAAAATTAGATAAATCCAGAATGCATAGAAACTTATGAACTTGCTCCCTTTGGTGTAGGATACAGAAATGTAAAGATGAGCTGAATAACTAACTCGGCAGGCTCTCGTTAGAAAAATCCATAATGCCATTGTATGTTTTCCTTTTCTCTTTCCTCAGTGATTAATCTTCTCTGACCCCAAATCATCCCAGATTGTAACAAGAGTAGATCAAAGCCAAAAAACTTATAGAGTTAGAGTCATTTTCCTCTTTGAATGAGAATGAGAACTTAGATATTTCATATATCTGAAGCATAATCATAACGGAATGGGACGAACCTCAAATAGCTTAGAATCATTCTATCAAAAGTATAAAATAATAGATCACAAGAAAATGTTTTTGTGACAAATACGCAGGACTCCCTGCGTCCCATTTTATGTGACGGAGTTGGCCACAGAGTTTCAGAAAGAAAGATAGACTTTTACAAAAGAAATCCACACAAAGAAACAGAAAGAGAACTGCAAATTAACATAAAAAATATCAAACTTCAACAAATGAAACAGGAAGAAAACTGCAAATTAACACCATAAATTCAAATTTAACAAATATTTTACAATTCTGCAAAAATAAAAATGAGAAAATCGTAAGCCTACCGGCTGAAGATCCTCTCTTTTGAGCCATAAATTTACCCCTAACCGCTCAGAGAGCTTAGGTGCAAACTGCAGAGGCGTTTCATCGGCTACCTCATACACTTTTGATGTCAATATTTCTTTCATGTACTTGTAGCCGATATTACCACGTGGATAATTCGGTATCAAATACCCTGGCTCGCATTGTAACGAACTCGGGTGTACTACTGGTAGCACTATATCTGAAACAGACGGGGATGCCTGTAACAGTGAAATCTCCAACGGCTTCTCCGCTATAAGTGCCGCCGGCGGTTTGATCCCCGTCCTTTTTGTTTTCCTCGTGGCGGCGGGTTTCATGGCATCGGAAGTAACCGTAATAAAGGCTGTGCCCGACGTGGATTTGGGACCGAAGTGGAAATTGCGTGACTTTAGGGAATTAAAACGGAGAACATCCATTTTGTGTGTAGATTGATGATATGTATCTATAGGATCCGGCGGTCGGAAATGTGGATGTTCGACGGCGGTAAAGGTCGACGGCTACGGGTTGCAGCGGAGAAAAGAGGCGGAGAAAAGAGGCGGAGCAACGGCTACGGTAACAGAATTTTGAAAGCCGCGCCCCAGTAGCCGGACCCCGCGCGATAATCTTAATTTCGATGACATGAAAATAAGAAGTTAAATGGAATGTGATACTCTCACGTGACACTATTTCTTTTTAATTTTATTTAGAAATACATTTTTAAAATTAATTTAATTAAAAATCTCATTTTATTATTAATACTATAATTTTATAGTCATAAAATATTATTTTATTTGTTTAAGACCATAAATTTTAAAAATGTACATTTTTCTTAAATTTGGTACTTGATCTGTCGGAAAAAGTCTTTTTACCTCTACAATGTAAGTATAAGATCTGCATACACACTACTATCCCCAAAACTCATATTGTAGGAATTCACTGGGTTTTTATTATTATTGTATTAAATTTTGTACTTAGTCAAACATATTTATACAAGATGAGACCGAGGGAGTATAGAAAACCAAAAAAATTAATAAAATAATACTCTAAGGGGTGTTTGGTACATGAGATAAGAGTAATAATTCTAGGATAAAGTTTGGGATTAACTTTATCCCATGTTTGGTTTGGGGTATTAGCTAATTTTGAGATAACTTTTATACTAAAACGGTGTGATTAACAATCCCATATATATATATATAGAAGGTGGGATAACTAATCCCATGAGATATTCCATCCATGTGATATTTTGGAATGTCCTACCAATATACCAAACGACCCCTAAGTATTTATTTCAGTCGAAAAATAAAAATTATTGAAGTTCAGTAGAGTTAATTAAAATAAAGCTTTTCAGACGATGTCACTCAACCACAAGTTTGTTCGCATGGTAAATCATTTACAAACAAGTGTACTAATGGAACGAATTTGAAGCTCATCCAAACAAATAAGCAATGTATAACATGCCGAGAAAAAAGAGGAATCAGTCAACAATTATGCATCTACACACGTGCATGCATGCAAATTGCTAGAGTGAACTCAACAAACTGAAAATCTGAACTGACTTTAGTTTGGTGAAATTTCAGGCCATTTACAATTGTTTGAAGGGCCTTATATTATAAAGTATAAACAAAATCAAGATTGCTCTTTCGGAGAAATTAAACAAAAATGGACAGATCGGACTCCACCATTGGTTCCTCATCCGACGAATACCATTCCATTTACCCAGATGAACCGTTGAAGACTGTTCCCTTTGTTCGCATTCTTTGGATTGATAATTCTGGGATACATAGATGTCGTGTAAGCTTTTAATTACCTTGTGCTTTTATGTTAATTACTTCTTTTTCTTTTTAAGATTTCGAATGAATTAATGCTAGAGATTACAATTGTTTAATTTTATGCATTTCAATCAGTGATTCATTTCTTGATTGACATACTAAACTGAGCAGAATCAATCCAAAAATAATTACAGAGTAATTCAGGTTTTTTGTTAAGTCACTGATAGATATCAAATTATATGAAAATTTGGTTACTAAAGTTGAACGAAGAGAAGAGCCCCCACCTATTCCTTTAGCTACTGTTTTCTGTCTTTAGCTAACTTATAGCTTGTTTGGCCAAGCTTCTAAAATTACCTTATTTTGAGAAGGTGCTTTTCTCAAAAGTACTTTTCAAAAAATTATTTTTGGTGAGAACCATGTTTGGGTAACTAATTTGAAAAGTACTTTTAGTAAAAATTGTACGGGCGCCCTATTTGGTCGCCCACATTTAACCTATACCTATTTTTTAAAAAACTTTTAATTTGTACCCACTTTTTAAATAACTTCAGCTCCATTTCTCCTCCTTCTTCCCCTCCTTCGTTTTCTTCTTCTTCTTTCTTCTACTGCTGTTGGTGCTGCTATGAAACTTCAGTTCATGAGATGATTGTCATAAATATGTTTATCAGATTATTTAAAAACAAATTATAAATAATTACAAATGAACTAAATAACTAGCTGTAACTATATTAGATGGGTAGATTCTTGGTGTATATGTTTGTTAGAGATCTTGGTCATCTGTATTTTGACCCTTGTATTATCATTCCCTTTTTTCTTCTTTCAAAGCTATGTAATAGTAAATTTAGACTATGTTACTTGTTGATTAACCAATTAGTTCACAGGCACGTTAGTTTCAGTTGCAAGATTTTTGTTGAAATTGGTGACTTTACTGATCAGTGAATGATGATGAGTTATTGGATTTGTGCATACTCTCCTTTTCTTTTCTTGTTGCATAATTACAAACAAAATACAGATGACCAAGATCCCAAACAAACATAAATAGTGCTGAAGTTTTTACAAATGAACTAAATAACTCAGTTACAAAACAAAAACTTCAGCTCTAGAGCTGAAGTTCGCCAGTTACAAAACAAAAACTCGCCAGTTACAAAAACAAAAACTTCAGCTCTAGAGCTGAAGTTCGCCAGTTACAAAAAGAAAAACTTCGTCAGTTACAAAACAAAAGCTTCAGCTCTGGAGCTGAAATTCGCCAGTTACAAACAAAAACTTCGCCAGTTACTGTTCGCTAGTTACAAAACAAAAACTTCAGCCCTAGAGCTGAAGTTCGTCAGTTACAAAAAGAAAGACTTCGTCAGTTACAAAACAAAAACTTCAGCACATTTGGTTCAACACACTTGCTACTTCGGTCCCATCTACTCTAATGCTGAAGTTTTGCGTGATTGCCTTTGCTACTTCAGCCCCGTATGCTTAAGTTATGAGAAAAAACGGGTACACTTGTAATTTTTTTTGCAAAGCGGACACAAGTTAAAACGTGACACAAAAAGCGGGTATAGATGCAAATGGCCCGTACTTTTGAGCAGTAATTAGTATTTGGCCAAGCTTTTGAAAACTACTTCTAAGTGTATTTTTCTCAAAAGTGCTTATCAGAAAAGTACTTTTGAAAAGAAGCTACTTTTTTCTGTTTCTCAAAAAATGCTTCTGCTTCTCCTTAAAAGTACTTTTTTTGGTTCCAAAAGCTTGGCCAAACACATCAATTTTTGGTCAAAAGTGCTTTTGGTACAAAAAAAAAAAAGGCACTTTTGGCTCAAAAAAAGCTTGCAGGCTATTAACTATGGAATAGTACCTAGACCAAAGGGGAATGTCTAGAGAATTTATTTTGTTACAAGATATCTGATTAGAGACACCAGTTGATTTATATTTTCTAATTTTGCTCCTATTTTAATAAATTTGAAAAAAATTAATGTGGTTAAGAATAAATACTAGTGGCAAATTATGATTAAGAATAAATACAGATAATTCAATTAAATTAGTTTTTTAAGAAATGTGTAAAAGCAAGAGTGACAGACAGGTAAACTAGTAATTACAAGCAGAAAACACGAAATAAAGATTTCTTTCACACAATGAGAGAAAGAAGAGAGGCCTCTGCCAATAGTCATAGGAAGCTCAAAAGTGTCTCCTAGTTTCTGAGATAGAAACTAGAATTCGAGAATGTTCTTTCGAACCGTTGAAGTGAATTCTAGAATGTTAGCCGATGCTGGGATTTTGACGGTGGGCTCGCCGCGGTTACTGGGTAAACGGGTCTAAAATTTTGACGGCGAAGTTTGCTGAAAAGCGAAAACTAATTATTTGGAGAATCAATTTAGTTTTTCAGTAATTGAGAGAAAGAGGCTTCTGACATTTGTTGAATTTTGTGCAGGTAATTCCAAAAGAACGCCTCGGCTTTGTGAAAGAGCACGGTATAGGGTTAAGTCCTGCATGTTTAGCAGCACTGAGTTCAGTATCTAATGCTCCTGCAGAGGATTCTGGTCTCACCTATACTGGCATGATCAGAATTATTCCTGATTTATCTACCAGATGCAGAATCCCTTGGTACTACTTCAAACTTGTTTATAAATACTTGACATGTTCTGCCTTTTTTCTTTGTTCTCCTGACTTTAAGTCTTAATTTTAGCTTATCTATGTGGTATGTTGTCTTTATTGATTTCCTTGATAAATCATAGTATATGATAAGACCTCTTTCGTTTTATTTGAATGGTTAGCTATGGGGATTTTGTCAACTTTTGTCTGTGCTGTCTTCTCAGAAACAATAAAGAACTTTTTTCAAGTTCGTGCATTGTTGTAACTCTGAGATAATCATTTTCAGGATCATTTTCTATGTTTGGTTGAGTATGAAAGTAGGTGACGTACAGCAATTGCACTAGGTGCAGGATGTTTTTTGAGAATATTTTGGATATGTTTGGGTATTAAAGGTTGATAATAATGTCTAAGTATTGGTTAAAGTGAGATTGAATAAGAGTTAACATATGGTATGTGGTCAGTTACACAGTCACTAACAGGAAGTTTAATATAATGGAGTGAAACTAAATAGGATTTGAGATAACATTATGGAGTATATTCTAAAATTATGCGGATAATAAAGGGAAAAAGGAAAAAAAAAAACAATAATCATGAGAAAATCTGGACATATATCATCCCAACAAATCATTTTCCAGCACAGAAGAGTTTCTCCTTTTTCAGCTCTAAAACATCAAATTTTGTTCTTTTTAGAGTAGTATATGTATTCGGTGGTTCATGATTCCATTATCACTTGCTCCAGAGCCTCCATATTATCACCCTTCCAATTTATGTTTGCTAGATGTTACTAAATTCAATTATGCAAGAGCTGTAATTGTAAAGTATGAAAAACTGATGCTTTTTTTTTGTATGATATCATGTGGTATATTTTAAGAATGTGAAGGAAACACAGAGAACACCAATACAGAGTATCTTGTAGTTGAATTGTCTATAATTGTACAGACATTGATGTCCAACTGTTTCGTTGTTTATTATCTGAATGTATAGATCACTGTCTGGCGAAGTTCAAGTGAGATAACAAGTTTAATCCTAACTTGGTCAGATTTTAATTTTTCCTGCCATTATTGTTTCAATGGCAGAAACATAGTAATCATGTTTAGTGTGCATCTTTTGATCCAGGGAAAAGAAGCAGGAAATGTGCTTAGCTGACATGGTAACTAAACCTGGTAAACCATGGGAATATTGTCCAAGAGAAGTGTTTCGGAAAGTCTCTAAAATTTTAAAAGATGAATTTGACTTGGTATGTCTAATATCTTTTGTGCAAGAATTAGAAAGTCTTACTTGGTATGTCTAATATCTTTTCATCTGATGCATATCGACATGTTTCAGGTTGTGAATGCCGGCTTTGAAATTGAATTTTATCTTTTGAAGAGTGTGATGAGGTAGGTATTTTGTTTTAGAGTTTCTCATCTTTAAAATGTTACACTAAATTTGTATAAACAACATTATAAAGGAATGGCAAAGAAGATTGGGTGCCAATTGATAAGACCTCTTACTGTTCTACATCAGCATTTGATGTTGCATCCTCTATATTAGAAGATATCAACATACATCTTCAAACGATGAATATTTCAGTTGAACAGGTAAGTTTTGCATTTCCTTGAATGCTTGCTTGCAAATTGATGTTTCTCATGGTGTCTATGCACGCAGTACTGCATATACTAGGAGCTTTTAGCATGCATTTCTCTATTTATTTTCATGAAAAAGCTTGACTGCTTGTGTAATGTATTAGTACCTTTCTTAATGATAGAACTACATGTACTAATATTTTTATACTGAAACAATACATTCAAAGAGACTAGGGTATGGAAGAATACAGAGCTTTTTATACAACATTAACGATCTCAGTGAGAGAAGAGTTTTTGCTAACAAATTAAAGTTGATTGTTTATAGGAGCATATCGAACTTATAAATCTCCTGAAGTAACTTTTTCAAGACATCTATACTTGGTATGAGCTTGTTGTGCAAGAACATGAGATAGATAAATTATACTAATATTGCCATGGTAATACAACAACAACAACATACCCAGTAAAATCCCACTAGTGGGGTCTGGGGAGAGTAGAGTGTACGCAGACCTTACCCCTAACCCGAAAAGGGTAGAGAGGTTGTTTTCGGGAGACTCTCGGCTCAATCAAGAGAGACAATAATATCAGAAAATAAACAAAAGAAAAGGCATGTAACAACCAAAGATGTCAGAAAGGAAATAACACAACGAATAAGTGAAAGGACAATAACACCAAACTATACAAAACAACAATGTCAACACAACATAGACTGCTAACAAACCTAAACAAAACTCTATCAGACTACCCGATACAAAGAGGGAAGAACTCTTGACTACCCTCTAGCCTACCACCCTAATGCTCGACCTCCACATGTTCCTATCAAGAGCCATGTCCTCGGAAATCTGAAGTCGCGCCATATCCTGCCTGATTACCTCGCCCCAATACTTTTTAGGCCGCCCTCTGCCTCTTCTCGTACCTGCCAAAGACAACCGCTCACACCTCCTAACCGGTGCATCTAGGCTTCTCATCCACATATGTGTTCGAACCATCTAACCCGCACTTCCCGCATCTTGTCGTCCACGAGAGCCACGCCCACCCTCTCCCGAATATCTTCATTCCTAATCTTATCCAGCCTAGTGTGCCCACACATCCATCTCAACATCCTCATTTCTGCTACTTTCATCTTCTAGATATGTGAATTGAGGGACAAGCTGCCCAATCTGTGTCATTGTAGCATTCTAGATGATCATTAGAAAACCTTCACATCGCCAGCTGTGGTTTTTGAATGAGTTGAAGAAGACTGTAGATTGGAGAATAATGTTTTTGAATCAAGATATGAGCATTCACGAGTAAAGTAGACAATGAAACTAGTTAATTAGAACTCATGCAAAAAGAGAAATGTGATGACCCAAAATGTCATCCCTTGTTTTAAAACGAAACTTCCGTGTTCCGAGGCCTTGAAAACCTCATTTAGAGTCACCTCGATTTGCGTACGCAGTCCGGACGCATAGTCGGAAAGCTTAAATACGATAATCTGTGAAAAATGATAAGTTTTGATTATAAAATGAGCTAATTTGACTTCGGTCAACGTTTTGGGTAAACGGACCCGGACCCGTGATTTGACGGTCCCGGAGGGTCCGTTGGAAAATATGGGACTTGGGCGTATGCCCGGAATCGAATTCTGAGGTCCCGAGCCCGAGAAATGAATTTTCAAAGAAAATTATTTTCTGAAACTGTTTAAAGAAATTTGAAATGAAATTTGATTAGAACATGATGGTATCGGACCCGTATTTTGGTTCCGGCGCCCA
Organism: Nicotiana tabacum; assembly: GCF_000715075.1. Lineage (NCBI taxonomy): Eukaryota > Viridiplantae > Streptophyta > Magnoliopsida > Solanales > Solanaceae > Nicotiana > Nicotiana tabacum. Next base: position 124,911,402 of record NC_134084.1, read on the forward strand.
GTACAGGTCTTATATATGATTTAAGACATTTTTGTGGAATTTGGTGAAAAACGGATGTCATGTGACGTGATTCGGACTTAAATTGCAAAATTTATGTTTAAAGAAGTTTAGAGAAAATTTCATCGATCTCGAGATTTAATTTGATGTTCATGAGGTTATTTTGATGATTTGATTACACGAGTAAGTCCATATGATGTTTTTGAGTTAGTATGACATTTGGTTTGGAGCCCCGAGGGCTCGGGTGAGTTTCAGGATGTTTTTACACTTAGGAAAAAAAATTGCAGATTCAGAGAAGTTGCAGGTCTCTGAAGCCAGGCTTCGCGGGTCACGGTGGAAGCTTCGCGGCCGCGCTCGATTTCTTGCGGCCCGTGGTGGTGCTCCGCGGTCGCAGTCCTTTTTATGCGGTCCACGGAGAGGGTCTGAGAGGAGTATATTTAAACGGACTTTCCAGTTATTTTTCACTTTTCAAAACCCTAAAACATAAGAGGTAATTTTTCAAACAACCTTTCTTCTCCAAATCAATTGTAAGTCATTTTTAACTAGTTTTCTTCAATCATTAACATCTTTTAACATGATTTCAACTTCAAATCAATGATTTTCATGGGGGAAATTGGGTGTTTTGGGTAGAACCTAGGTTTTTCAAAAATTCGGGATTTGGACCTCGATTTGATGTCCGATTTCAAAACAAATCACATATTTGGGCTCGTGGGGGAATGGGTAATCGGGTTTTGGGTTCGAACCTCGGGTTTTGACCACGTGGGCCCGGGGGCGATTTTGACTTTTTGGGTAAAACTTTGGAAAACTCATTTTCATGCATTCAAATTGATTCATTTAGCGTTTATTGATGTAATTAAGTAACTTGTGGCTAGATACGAGCGAATTGGCGGAGGAATCGAGGGGTAAAGCTATAATTGAAGCTTGAGTTGTGTTCGTGGCATCGAGGTAAGTGTTTGGTCTAACCTTAGCTTGAGGGATTAGGAGTTGTGTCCTATTTGCTATTTGCTTCTTGTCGAGTACGACGTATAGGCATAGTGACGAGTATCTATACGTTGGTGTCAAACATGACCGTGAGTCTTATCTTGTGATTTTCATGATCTCGTTGTATTATTCATGCCTTGGTGAAGATTTCTATTTATTGTGTAAAGTTGTGGAAATAATTGTGACCTATGAACATTGAGGAGCGTTGGCTCCGGTTGTATAAAGAATTGTGAAAGTATAAGTGATAATCGAAACTTTAGAGCATTGGAGAATTGTGAAGTAAAAGTGAGAAAGAGAAGAGATCATTATGTTGCCCCCTTGCCGGGCTATTGTTGAGTTGAGGTTCCCTTGCATTGTGTTCTGAATTGATATTACAGACGCTTAAGTTGATGATTCTTCGTGTTAGATGTTGAAACTAGTTGAGTTATAGTGGAGATAGTTAGATGTTGGAACAGGTTTGGTTATGGCTGTTTCTCCCTTGCCGGGACAGTTAGTTATGATTATTGTCGACTGTATATAATGGATCGGGTTGCACGCCGCAACAAATATTATATTGGATCGGGTTGCACGCCGCAACAGTTATATACGTGGATCGGGTTGCACGCCGCAACAGTTATATATGTGGATCGGGTTGCACGCCGCAACAAGGTTAAATGATAAGGGATCGGGTTGCGCGCCGTAACAGTATTGTTATCGTATTGATTGTAGACATCGAGTGTTCTTTCATACTTTATTAAGTTTCTGATAGAATTGGTATGTTTCCCCGAAGCATGTTTCCCCCTCCCTTTTAAACCGTTATTACCTGTTTATATTTCTGCTGTATATTATATAACTGCACAGGTTTATCTGGAGTCTGGTCCTAGCCTCGTCACTACCTCGCCGGGGTTAGGCCAGACACTTACCAACACATGATGTCGGTTGTGCTGTTACTACACTCTGCACTCTGTGCAGATACCGGAGTAGCCTTTGGTCAGCAGCAGTAGCTCGGGAGCCAGCCTTCAGTCCACCGAGACACCGAGGTAGTCTTGCAGGCGTCCGCAGGCCCATCGTCTCCTCTATCTTATTTCATATTCTGTTATCTCATGTATTCGAGACAAATAGTGCTATATTTCTTTCAAACGGTTGTATTTAGTACTCTTAGTAGTCCGTGGATGTTGTGACACCAGGTTCTGGTTAGAGGCACGTGATGGTCTTTGAGACATTTTCGTTTTCTATTTATTTAAGACTTCTCCGCTGTTATTTAACGGTTTATTTCCTTGTTATTATAATTGGTAATCCGGGGTCGTGACAAGAAAAGAATGTATCTCCTGTCCTGATAACATGTGAATGCATATCTAAAAATAATAATGTTTTGAATATTGTCATGGTTTACGAGGATAATTACTTCATGAACAACATCAACCTCCTCTAGACTCTAATAAAAGGGAAAAAGAATAACATGTTTCATGTGACACATTTATTCGTAGTTACATAGATATACATATCATGAGAATGCACTGTCTGGAATATAAGCTGCATATGTTTTACCTGCACTAAGACAGAAATAACCCATATATTATCTCCTATGCAAATTTTCATTTCAATAAAGAATGCTCCCCTTATTATTGTCTCCTTCAAATTTGCAGCTTCATGCGGAAACTGGGAAAGGTCAGTTTGAAATCGTCCTGGGATATGCGGAGGCTGGTACAGCAATTGCTAGCTTAATTTATGCACGTGAAGTCATCAGATCAGTTGCAAGGCAACACGGGCTGCTGGCAACTTTTGTTCCAAAGTAGGTAGCAGAATTGCCAACAACACTTTTAGGTGCGATTCCCTTTCTAGATTTAAGTTGTATGCACTGATGATGAAAAGTATAATGAGTTTTACACAATCGTATCACTTAAAAGTTATTAATAATTAATTTGCAATAATAAGTACTGATTGATAACCCAAAATATGGTAAATTAGCTATCTGCTATAACCGGTTCAATTACACCAATAGTGCATAAGTGCTACCATGAGTGTGTAATTTAAATCTTTGTTTTAGTTGTTGATCCAGACATGCTTTTGCTTCTTATTGAGTGCTACCACTATAGTGCTTCTACTTCTGCTTTTATATTTTTCTTTATTAGGTGGAGGTGTTATATATGATCTTTTTACTAAGAAACATGAGTAAGATTAATACCTTATTTTTCATACTTTTCCATTTCTTACTTTGATTTGTGCATGTGTGCAATATTTGTTAGGGTGATTACTGATGTTTCTTTACTTTATTGACTGACCAAGTGTTGTGAGCTAGTGAAATATTGTTCATCAAGAATGGTGCACAGTTGACAAACTTTTACTGTAGCCAGTTGGTGGATGTTTGCTTGTTTTAAGATTGACATGTTTTCAGGATTGTTTAAGAACAATGGATTTTCGATTAAGTGGTGAAGTTGAGATTATTCCCATTCTCGCTTTCTGATAAAGCAAGAAATGTGGTTGAAGTCTTAACTTGCTGGTTCTATCACCTTGTGTTGGCTTTTAAGCACTTGGTCTCCCTTATCATAATCTTTTGTAACTCATGCCAAAATACTCAACTTTTGAAGCAGTTACTTTTTTGCATGTTTTTCTGCAGTTGAAAATTATTCACACTGCAGTTGTTTTTATCATTCATAGTAATTTTCTTGCCATTATGCCTTTTAACACGTACCTTACTTGATTCCAATTAAAATCTACTAACAATTCCATCATTCTTCTTTCCTTCACAACCCTTTAAACCCCATAGTGAAAGAAGTTTGTGATTAGGAAGAGCTATATCAATATTGAGAAATGGAAAAAGAACATATATCTTTGACTTTGATACTAAATAAAGATGGAAATGTTTCTCAACTAGAGAAGGCGAGATAACATACAGGCGATACTATGTAGTTTACTCTTTTTGGAGAAGGTTCATAACGTTATATGCATGATGTTATTTTTTCTCAAATAATTGAGCAAAAAGGATAAGTGGTGGTCTTTCTGCATTATTTGCTGAATTTACTTCTCTACCATAGATTTTCCTTACTTTTGATTAACTTCTCAAGTACACAGCACTCATATACTTTCTTTTGGAGATTTCTAGCAAGGCCCCATTTCCAGAATTTCTACTGCAGGAAATTATTGCTAGTGAATGATGCCTCCCAGTATGTGACATTTTGGCCCTCTTTGTCTAGGTTTGCAGAAGATGAAGATGGCTCTGGATCACATGTTCATATCAGTTTGTCTAGAAACGGAGACAATGTTTTTATTGCATCTGGTGAATCAAAATATGGGATGTCCAAGATTGGGGAAGCGTTCATGGCTGGGGTGTTAAATCATCTTCCTGCCAGCTTTTACTGCAACACATCCTCTTAGGTTAGAGATTATCTATAATTCTTGGTGTCCTCTTCTTTTCCATTAGTGGTGTCAAAATTTACTCAATTGGATTGAAAATATTTTTCTTAGCGGGTCAATTTAGGCACAATCCAAACCAATCCATCTAAAGTTTGGGTCAATTTACGTTATATAGGTAACCCGAATTGACCCGTAAGAAAACTTGTCAAGGCATAGAAAAAGAAAGGTCTTTTGGTTCGGTTTGTTAGATACATAATAAAGGGAAAAAAACATATTTTTCTCTCTTTATTTAGTTGGGCAATAAAATGAATTATAGTAAACAAACATATTAAAATAGTTGGTGTTGGGTGGGTTGGATTATGACCCCATATACTTGGTCCAAATTGATCCAACACATCTTTATCCAATCAAACTTTGGTCGGGCTATGACTCGACCTGTTTATTGATTTAATCCATTTTAACCTGTCCAACTTTAGCCCAAACCACACATTTGATACCTCTAGTTTGTATATTGGTGATCAGTTACTTGGTGATTGCTTTATGCTTTCATAGGAATACTATTTCTTTGAAATGAGCATAGTTTTATTATGGAAAATTCTCTTTACGTTGTGACAAATCCACGACACCCTTGGCTGTTATAGCAACTATACTGCTTCCTTTTTCATTTTTATTTCTTTTGTCAGCATTAATGGAAACCTTGAAAATTGTAGCATCTCTATGAAAATTGCAATAAGCTGATTAATTAAGTTCTTGTCAATGGTTCTTCTGTTATGAAAATTCAATTGTTTTGATTCAATGTTTAAATTGTGAACAATTTTCCCTAAATTTTGTTTACTAATGCAGATATGTTTGAAGTTATGGTATCAATAATTAAATGTTACATGATGAAGGCTTATAGGTTCTTGAAGACTTAAAACATGATAGAGTAAGTGAAATAATTTCATGAAATTATACTTAATGGAATCTCTATTTCCTTTATAAAGATGTACAATATTTTTTCTTCCACTACTATATTCTGAAGATGAAAGTTGTATTTATATTTATACTATTATCACTCCGGGCTTCCAAATAGACATGTTTCTAGTTAAAATCACTAAAACAATAAGATAATTTGTCTTGTCAGAATTTTTAAAAAGTTTGTAATAAGACTTTAAGGTGTTAGTTGTTTGAACGAGGTATTTTGTATAATATACTTTATTTCCTGAAAGTCTTCAAGTAAAAGTTACCTTTATAAGATTAAACTTTTGTTTCCAAGAGAGAACTTTTTGGAATACACTTTAAAATGCTTAGAGCTTAAAGCAAGCAAATGGTAGAGGTATAAAAATTAGTTCCATTTCTAATTTTCACTAGGGTTATTGTAGAAAGGTTTAACAATTAAGATACTTGTTGGTTTAATTTTTTAAGTGCACAAAAACTTAAATATCACAGTTAAGGAGAATCACCAATTTTGGCACTATGTTAATACTATAAATTTCTTTTAATGGAGCGGTACCAAGTAATTAGAGAAACTTTCCATTTCTGAATTTCCTATTTTGATGCAATATGATATGCCTACTTTTTGCCTTTCCCATTTTCTCTCTTGAATGTAGTTAGACCTTGAAATCTCTTGTTTTTCTCAAACCTCTTGGTGAGTCTATGTTAAGGACTTATTTCATGCATATTAATAGAAAATAATTTCGTAGTATCTAATTGTTGTATGAGTCTAACTATTTATTACATGCAGTTATGAGCGAATGCTACCTAAGACGCGAAATGCAGCTTACCTCTGCTGGGGGAAAGAAAATACAGAGGCACCATTGAGATCTGCTAGCTCTCCTGGAATTGCAGATGATCTTGTAAGCCATTTTGAAATTAAAGCATTTGATGCATGTGCAAACCCATACCTGGGTCTTGCTTCTATAACTATGGCTGGGATTGACGGCTTGCGAAAAGATTTAAGTCTTCCGGAACCTATAGGTAAGTTAAACAATCTTTTAGTATTTCCTCTACCGTATCTTCTAACTGTGTACTTGCCTTTTAGATTCTTTTCCGTATGCTATATGGTTAAGCCTGAAACACCTATTATATCTGTTATGATGGTTCAACATGAGAGGGCTAATCCAGAGGCGTATCCAGGATTTCACGAGAATTGGTGCACCCAGGGCGAAGCTATGTACGACGAACTGACCATCGTTCGCCGAAAAATTATACAATGTATAGGGTAAACTATTACTTGTTTTTTAAAAAAAAATAGACTTTGAACACCCTTGCATAGCCCACTGGAAAAGGATGTTAAACATTTGAACACCATTATTGAATTTTCTGGCTTCATGAACGTTATTTTTTTCAACCCAACTTCATAAATCAAAGAAAAAAGATAAAGAAACAAAAGAAGAAGTGAGATTGATAAAGAAACTGGAAAAATATGTGACTTTTGTTTGTAGAAAAGTTGGTATTTTGCTGATTTGCAGAAGACTTAGAGCGCCAGAGAGTTTTGTGTGGAGAGGTATTTTTAATTTAGGGATTTTGAAAGTATAACTGAAAAACTAAGAAGCAGTTATGTAGTAATAAAGAGAGGAAAAGAAAAAAAGAACGTGTGCTAAAGAGCATGGGAAACTTTAAACTGCGGGCCCAGGAGCATGGGTATGTAGCCAATTTATTAATTAAAAAGTGAAATAATGGATAATTTTAAAAAGGGTATTGCGGGGATTCGAACCACCTACCCGGTGGATGGAAGGTGCACTTCTCTACCAGTGCATTACAATGTTCACTTGAGTATGGGTTCACCTATACAAATTCAAGTATTTTGTGCTGAAATTTATTGGTGCTATACAAGGTTTAGGGAAAGGAGGATGGGTTCACGTGAACCACCCCCTCCCATGTAAATCCGCCCCTGGATGCAATATCATGACATCTTTTTTATGTTATATATTTCTGTTATTTTATGTCAACTCAATCAAGATTTGAAGTGTGCTGCATGTCCAATGTAGTATATCAGTAGTCTGTACCAAAATTTCGCAATTTAAATCTTCCTATCTCTATTGCTTTTACCTTTTGGATGACTCTAGTGTATCGCTGCTGTATGTATCTTCTTCTAAATGAAAGCAGATGAGATTGTGAGTACTGAGTAGAAACCATGTGAATCAAGATGGTACCTACTTCTACTGTCTTTGGATCTTCTCTCCACGATAAGTTGCTGTAGCAGGTGGTGTTAGTATGAGCTACCTTCAAAGTATTGGAGTATTCACTTACTTACAGGCAACAAAAGTAAAAAGGAAATAGAAGAAGAAACTAACGAGGAGTCTTAATTTGGAGTGTTTCATCGAGAATTCTTAATCTAGAAAAGTGACCACAAACTTTTGATCCATATGGAGGCTTAAAATGACGGTCTTACTTAATTTAGGAGTTTTGTCTAAATTAAAAATTTGGATTAGATGAGGTATCTTGTTTTTAAATAGTTGCTAAAATCCCACCATTTTGAACTATTTTCATTAATAGTGAATATTTCTCCATTCTTTGAGTCTCTCTTTCTCATGGTTGAGGACCGGTTCTTCTTTTCCTTATATCAATTTAATAGCTTTCTCTCTATCAAGTGGTACAAGAACCTCTTTTTCTTTAGTCTGATTGCTAGTATATAACGATTAGGATGGATGCTACAGTAAAAAGAAATCAGGGCAGAAAATGCTCAATTTCATCAGAGACTGAGTGACTTTGATCAAGAGATGTGTGGCTGATGATTTCTGAGGGAACTTAACAAAATTAAAGGGCTTGTTTGCTAATTCTGCCTCATTGCAAAATGAATTTGAAGGAGAACTCAATTATGAGGGTAAGTAGGGTTGCTGCATGCTGCAAACATTTGTGAAAGTATGAGCTCTTGCGTAGTGCCAGTTTTAGGTATCTGTGTGAAAGATGGCAGTGCTGGTTTGACCTTCATCTTTCAAATGCACGCGCATATCCACAGTTTAACTCGATGGCAAGTTCATTTTTGGTGGGGTTGAATGATGTAGGACAAGTGATCATAAATTTTGATCAAGATAGAGTCTTTGATCTAGGTGGAGTTTGGCGTAGCTTAGATTTCTAGATTATTAGATGTCTAGCCATTAAATGGTTGCTAGATATTTCACTTTTTATTATTATAAACTGTTCTTATTCTTCTTCAATATTATGCTATTATTTGGAAGTTTATCATTCTAGAGTTTCCACGAAGAGTTCACAATCTCTTCTGTTGATATTATAGCTTTTAATCTATCGATTGTTGTACGCTCAAAAGCACGGGGAATGCTACTTCCATGAATGACTACGGTAAAATCTTATTAGGGCCATTAGTGTCGTTCTGCTTGTAAGTGAAAGTCTGAGTTGTTTTTTCCAGTGCCTTTTTCTTGCTAATGCTTATCACTTATCAAAGTTAGTAATACAGAAGTTGATAACTCAATTTTGTTGTCCATAGTTGAGATATTCCTGCACATTACCTGATATTCCAATGATGTTTTCTCGTAAAACAGAAGGGGATTCTGATGTCTCTGGTGAGAAGCTTCGAAGTGTACCAGATTCTATTTCTGAATCTTTAATTGCTCTAGCGGAAGATACATTGTTTACAGAAGTGATGAGTGAAAATCTTTTGACCGCCATAAAAGCGATTCGAAAGGTACATTTTGAATGTTGCTTACTCATAATAATATATGATATAGTTGACAGAATTCTGCGCTTTACTTGAGAACTGGATACTCTCAAAGAGCATATGATAGGGGTATGATTCACATTGACCAGCTCCAGCTGAGTGTTCTAACAAATGACGGTTGATTTCCATCATTTTGATTGCATAAATCTGACAAAAATGTAGGTCCTAGATATGCAACTGAATCATGCCTTAACTAGTAAGAATTTTTGATGTAATGAATGCTCCCTGTGTGCATAATTTTTATGTCTCTATTATAACTATTGAGGACATGTTGAGGATGATTTCCTTTTTTTGCAGATGGAGGTCAAGAACTATTGTGAGCCTGAGAGGGACTACAGTCAGCCTGAGATGGATGTCTATAAAGACCCACTCCAGGACATTATCTTCAAATTTTAGGTTGATCATATCCCGACCAATCTAGAATTTATAGTCAGTGGGTTCAAAGCGAGACCAGTACACGTACTCACACTTGTTTTGCCCTATCTTATTTATTTTGCTTCATGTTATGCACATATATAATACCAACATGTTAGTAATTTTATTTGGACTGTCGTCGCTGTATAATTTTGTACCATGCTTCATTTCTTCTCGTCAGGATATGTTCATAAGAGACTAATCTCTTTCTGCGTGTGTTTTTACATCTTATATGCAAACTGTTATGTTCCTCGTTATTTGTGTTTAAAATTTTTTAGTTTATATTGCAGATAATTACCTACCTTATTTTACGATTACAAATTTCACATTTTAGCGAAGGTTTCTTGTTGATATCTTTTGGATTATTTGATAATGTATAAGTTTCTTTACACTGTCGTGAATACATCAATATCGATGTATGGCTCCTTTTAGTATCATACAGTAGTCGTCACATAGTTTAATTTAACTCTCAAGAACCAGTAAAATGCCTAGGAATCTGTACATTAAAAACAAACATTCCTATCAAATAAAAGCTATATGTGTTTATTTTATTAGCATGAGAAGTAATAAAAATTTACCAGGATTAAAGGACAAAAAGAACAATATTAAGCATGAAGTGACTGTTTTTCTTCTCATTTAACTGTGATTAGTAATAGTAAGTCTGCAGCCGGCAAAAAACAATGAAGAAACTTAACGAGTTGCCGCGGCCAAATAAAGGAATTATCAAAGTGATTGGAAAATCCATTTGGGTGAAAAAGTTGCACTGTATATTTGAAGGCCAAATACATAAACTTTTTTCTTTTACTATTAAAGGTTAATTTTCTTTGGATGTGATGCAGAGAATGTGGTAATTTCCTGTTCATCCTTATGATACTGCTTATAGAGTATCAGTCGTAACTGTTGCAAAATCAGACTTACAATTATGGCACTAATCACAGGATAAATTTATCAGCCGACACTTTATATAGTCTAATCATAATTATTCTGGAATAGAATTTTTTTTTATGTATATTGGAAATCCATTTTTGGACATTTACTGTTAAATGAACGTATCGACTGTCTACTTCTCAAGTTTGAGAATAAATTTCAGCATTTTTATTTTCTTTTTATAAAGTCTCCATGGTGACTTTAATAGTTGAGTATGAAGGGGAAAATGCAGGTTAAATCAATTGGAGAATTAGAATGTATGAACCATATCATTTAAAAGTTTAGATGATTAAAGATCAATGATCAACACCACTTTGATACAGTAAAAGTCTATGCATGAACAACCCCCAAGGTAATCTCATACTAATTTATTAGAATTAGAATCGACATGCATGTGAATATAAAGAAAATATTTAATGAGGAATTTTCATAAAGTATTATAGTTAGAGTCTAATAACTATAGATTGCCTAATTATCATTTGTAGCTACTATTCAATTTGTTAACAGTTTGTATCACTGTTGTTCATAGTCGAACTCAAGACCTCCACTAACTAAGCAATCGCTCTAACCAATTAAGCTACAAGAACTTATTGCTCCCTTGTTTCAGTTCAAATCAATTATTCTCTTATTTCACGGATTTGATATAAAATTCAAATATAGCTACGAATTATAAATTTGCTGAAAGTATAGCTACGAATGACAAATATAGTGTATATATTTGATCTGTCGCGTTTAAACCACGTTGTGTAACTTCCTCTTGTATCTCAAACCAATAATAGCATTAGTTAGAACATACTACTTGACATTAGAAACTGTATTTGACATCGCCATTGTAATGAATTTGTATAGTATTAGTATATTTTAAATTATTGTAACATCATACGTTATTAATTTCACTTATTATGAACACAAGCTAAGTAATTATTTTTTAAGTGACTTAATATTAAAAAAAAAAATTTACATGTCAGTGAGTTAGATAAACTTTCATAGCTTAACTAGATTTTCCATGTTTCACACTCATGTAATTTCTTGGGAGAACGTTTTTCCTTACTGAATTGCAAATGTTACCGTGACATTGTTTGAACATCTGTTGTCATTACTAGTTTAATCAAAGTGTTTTCCAGAAACAAAATAAGAGAGAGCGGACCTAGCTTAGTGTTGTGATATATACTATTAACAATGGGTTTGGTTACCATCAAGTGATGTGGTGCAGTAGATGGGGCTGCTCCTCCCTTAACCAAAAGTCTCGAGTTCGAGCCCTGGGTATAGAAAAATCCTTGGTAGGGAGCGCTACCCCCCATGAGGCCTTACCCGGCGCTAATCCGAATATAGTCGGACTCCAATGCATGTACCGGACATCTGGTGGGAAACCAAAAACAAACAAACAATGGGTTTGGTTTAGATATGGTATTTATTATGAAATAATTATTTATTTTAGTTCTAATAAAGTTTTAAATAGATCATATATTAGTATGTGTCTATGCTTATATAGTAGATGATATAGTGTATAGAGTTTAGCTTATACACGGAAGATTAAATCATCGGTTCTCATAAGTAAAAGTTTGAGTTCACAATCTAATGATGGAATTGGACAAACCATCAGGAATAATTGTAGCACAAGATTAAATATAATTTATCTTGATTATGGGAATGGTTTAATTCCAACTTCTTGTGCTAGTACATTTTGTATGTATTGAACGGACCAAGTAAAGATAAGTATTTTATACTGTCTTAATAAAATAAACTCTCTAGCCACTAGATGTACTTATACTCTTAATCTTGATATAATTATTATTAGCTGTGCATATTATTATTGTTTTGATTTATTAAAAGGCGAGATTCTTCCATGAGTCAATGCCTGGTAAATTGGACAATAATAATGTACATTGACGAAGTAATAGTTAGTTGATTGAATCCATGTCTCGGTTTAGAGATTGATGATACACCTTTACGAAAGCTTATAAGTTTCATGTGTAAACCCGGCCAGTGGATTTTGTATCCGACACATGAAATAAGTTAAGTGAAAATCTAGAGGACATAATCAATAAATTAAATCCTTAATTTAATTGATTAGTATCTGAATCTTAATATGGGGAGTTAAATAAGATTTAATGGATGAATTTCGAAATAGAATAAGGAGTGCAATTATGAATTTTTAGTAGAATAATTCGTAATTAATTATGGTGGATATTAATTTCAAAATTATAAATTAATTCCAAAATTGGAAGCCTTGTTAATTAAATTCTGTGGTCCCTACTGTGCCTAAATAATAGGAAATAGAGGAATCCTTTTTCTGGTGGAAAAGAAAACCCAACAGGTTTTGGAAAAAGGTTTTACCCCTTAAAACTTGTGCTATATATACATAAGGTTTTCCACCTAGAGGAAGTAGAACATGGTGGCCGAAATTTTCAGCCAAGTTTTCCTAGAAATTTCGCCCACACGAAATTACTATTTTCGGATATTATTTGGATAACACAGTAGAAGACCGTTGAAGGTTCGGGAATCGTGATCGTGCTGATGATGGTAATTTAATTGAGTTGCTGTGGAATTAGAGGCTCACGTGACAGAGGAACTTTGTTCACGCTTCAAGAAGTAACTCGTGAAATTCCGTTTATACTAGTTGTCTAGATTACATGTGATTTTGCGATTGATCTTTATACTCCTTAATCGCTTTTGCGGTTCCTGCCTCCGTGGGCTCCTTCCGCTTTTGCGATTGATCTTCCGCATCGACCATCCGAAATTCCTATCTTTTCACCAACCATCCGAAATCACTCCGAGGCCCCCAGGACCTCAACAAAAATGACAAACAAGTCACATACCACCATCCAAACTTATACCAATCTTCAAAACACCTCAAACAACATCGAATCAACCAAAACACATCGAATTCAAGCCTAAGGTTCCAAAATCTTCAGAATTACGCTTTTGATCAAAAAGTCTACCAAACCACGTCCGAATGACCTGAAAGTTTGCACACACATCCCAAATGACACAACGTACATATTGCAACTTCCGGAATTCCATTCTGACCCCTATATCAAAATCTCACCTATCAACCGGAAAATGCCAAAATTCCAATTTCGCTAATTCAAGCCTAAATCTACTCCGATCCCCCAAAACTCATTCCGATCACACTCCTAAGTCCCAATTCACCTAATAGAGCTAACCAAATCATAAAATTCCAAATCCAAGATCAAATACTAAAAAGTCAAGACTGAGTTAAACCTTTTAAATTTAAAGCTTCAAGCTGATATCATCCTTCCATATCTATTCCGATTAACCTGAAAATCAAAACCGACGATTTACATAAGTCACAATACATAATACGGGGTTAGTCATGTCTGTGAACTGGCGAGCGAAGTGCAAAAGCTCAAAACGACCGGTCGGGTCGTTACATCCTCCCCCACTTAAACATACGTTCATCCTCGAACGTGACCATAGTTGTTCCAAAATCCAACAAGTCGTTGTATAACCTTACCATACAGATACTGGGGGGTGATCCCACGTCACCCTATCTAATATAGGTCCGATAACACAATGTAACTAAAATTTCGCAATCCAACCTAGCCCATAAACCTTAGAACTACATTTCCACTTCTGAAATCATTCACAAGATTAGAATCTCACATCGATACTCCGAATAAGCCCGAACAAACTGTAATAACCCATACCTGCAACCTTGGGTGCAATTACATGATATACCACATAACTCAAACACTTGTAGCGATAACTTCTAATCACAACAGCTGCACACAACAACCGAATACCGATAGTAAACCTCTTATCAAATAAAGCCTCATTCCAATACTTTTGTATACCTTAAATGATAAATGAAACATGTAGAAAGTCATAACCACTCTTCAGATCAACCATTCGTGAAGCCACTTCTCGTTTGGCAAGGACCATGGCAATTTCTAAGCCGAACATCGATATTATCCTTCCAACATGCTGAAATCGAACACGTTTGTATTCATTATGGATCCCCACGATAACATCTAATCCAACACAACTACTCTGGTGACATGACACATCAATACAATTTAAAGCCATTACTCGTGCAATCCGCACACCAATAAGCAACAATCCGAACATATTCAAATCATGAAAATGACTCAAATGAGAGAGCCGTACTGAAAGCTCACTAGTACCACCACAACACAATGCTAGGAACCCGTCACACATCGTAGAAACAGAACACACGAATCTAACCTGAAGGGCTATACCTCCATATAACTTCACTGCAATGCGCGACCCTATCCAAACACTGGTCCGCATGAAACACCTCAAGTCACTATGCTGAAAATCGACAACCACTGGCAATTTCATGTCTAGAACCAAAGCAAGTCATCATAACTACGACGAAGCAATTGGCATAATATTACACAAATCCGAAAGGACACAACCGATACGCCATCTACCGAGCAATACCCAATACTCTTCCCGCTCTAATTCCACTGAGAGACCCCAATAAAACTGCACCACATGTGCCTATAACCAACAAATTCCAACGCCTCGCAACACGTAAAGGTAACTCATAGATCTCCCCAGGTCACTAATAAGCTCAACAACAATCGAATCAACACATCCCTCAATAATACAACTCGGAGTCAACCAAACCGACTCAAGTTAGAACACACATCCACATTGGCCTGCCAATGAACCCCTTATCAAGGAATCCCTAAAGTTGTTCCTTCAACTCCTTTAACTCCGCCGATGCCATGCGATACGGTGCCCGACACCAAATCAATACCGAAATCAACAACTCTGTTCAGCGACATACCCTGCAGCAGGAAACACATCCGAAAAATTCCTCACGACCGGAACTGAATCAATGGTAGGAGTCTCTGCACTAACATCCATCACGAAAGCCAAATAGGCAAGACAACCCTTCCCAGCCATCCGCTGGGTCTTCGAAAATGAAACCACCCTACTGAGAACATAATCCGTCGAAGCTCGCCACTCAATCCGTGGCATTCCTGGCATAGCCAATGCCGTCGTCTTATCGTAACAGCCCAGAATAACACAACACTGAGACAACCAGTCTATACCCAATATCACTTCCAAAACCTAACATACCAAGCAATAAAAATCCACTCGGGTCTCCAAACCTCCCATAGTTACCACACAAGACCGATATATATGGTCTACAACCACGACCTAATCTGACTATGAGAACTCCCAATCTCCAAATCCATACAGCACGCGAATCACCATTTCCGATCCTAACTCTGCTGTCCGAATATACAACACACCTCTAACACCCAATCATCATACGCGAGGTACTCCTATAATTCTTCTGTGCTACCAAGCAAACTCGAATATCAGCAGTCGATCCAATAAGAGAGTGCTACAATACTAATGATGTATCCTCAACTCAAACACATCACCCTTTCTAAAATGTATAACCTCCTCAAGCCACACCAATCCGTGATCTCATTTACCTAGTCATCTAAAACTACTCATGCTATCTAAGAATTTGTGACCTTCTTTTCAAATCTGAACAGTGACCTTACACATGAAAATCTTAATCCTACACAACATACTGCATATACCATACCATCCTAGGATAAACATGAGAACTTCATATCCCTTCCGGGCCACAAGCAGCTACGTATTCAACTAGCCAAGAACTTTCCATTGATCCCATCTAGAAGAAAATCACTACAGATCCCATGCTCCTCACACTCATAGAAAATACGCATCTCTAACCGTGGTAGAAACCATCAAGAACTCTCCGAATTCCATTTGCACAAAACTAAACCGTCAATACTGAATCCTCCTAACTCAACCAAGCTACGCAGGCCACTGAAACCTAAGAGAATTTCTGCGAAACACCTATAGAAACTCATTACCTCATACGCGTCCAAAGAACTAATCATATCCTTACCATGCCGATCTGACCTACTACTACGCTATCCTATCTATCCAAGTTCCTTTTGATTTACCTTCAACTTGATATTTTTTCTGGCTATAACACCACAGTTCCTCAATCCAGACTCACCACATGAGACCCAAGCATAAAACCATACCGTCTAAGGCTCATAAGCCGCTGAATACTTTCTTAAATATTCCCAAAAGTACCACATTCAAAATACCTTCCTGGAGGGATTTCCTGCGATCCCAAAGTCATTTCCTTCACCTTCCGATACTGATATATAGAATCCCATGACAATATAGAAATACCACGAGTTTTGACACCCTCCAATGAAAAACTCAGTTTCTAGCCAAATATACAACTTGAAAATCTCCAATTACTACATGTAAAATCTTGAACTCATTAGAACCATTCCCGAGAGTCATCCCCTCTACTCAAACCGCAATTAGACCGATCAAACGGACCAGACGACCTGTGATCCAATAGCAATCCAACATCGCAGAATGTAACCTCACCTACAGCCAAGCAACTCCCTGCTCTTTGCACCGCACATCCTTTACTAATAACCACTCAAGACATTCCGTGATTCTCATACACCTATGAAGCATAATATAACCTTTGTCAAAATTTTCCTTTACTCGAGCCTTCCTCGGTCTCAATCTTCGTAATCCATAACTGATTCACCCGTACGCCTCAAACTGGAACCAACATAGCATATAAC
Source organism: Nicotiana tabacum (assembly GCF_000715075.1). Classification (NCBI taxonomy): domain Eukaryota; kingdom Viridiplantae; phylum Streptophyta; class Magnoliopsida; order Solanales; family Solanaceae; genus Nicotiana; species Nicotiana tabacum. The sequence goes on from NC_134084.1 coordinate 124,928,307, forward strand.
CGAGCAATCAACTAATCGATAGTAGACTCCCCCACTTGGCTCAAAGCCACAAATCAAAACACACACAATAACTCATAATGCATATACTCTATTACTGCCATAATACCATAGCGAGATTAAACTCAATCCCTCATAAGCTCGTGAAACACAGACCATCTAGTACTTTAAATATTCTGCAAATCTCGCATTCGCTCTCGTAACAGTTAAACCCACTCTTTTAAGCGACCCCAAATTTAAATTGCAATACACATATTTCACGTGTAAATGAGATCTTCCAACATACAACATAAGAATTGCACAAACTTCAGAACACCCGCAGGAGATAACCCACCTCCTTCGCCACAAACTAACATCTCCTTATACCCTTCCACCGTCGTAAACATTATGCCGTCACTTAATCTTCCTAAGTCCGAACTCATATCGCAACATAAAATTTACTTCACTCCGCAACTAGAAAACATGAAAAGATTGTTCACACTCCCATACCTCGGGGCTATATATCAAATCAAGATGGAAATCAAGCACCAAATAGTCCTTTCTATCCTCAGGCAAAACCTTCTCATCTCATTCAATTCATATGAACACATCTCGCAGTCGCATCACACTCATCACATAGCTATCCAGTCATTACTCTCACTAATAGGGACACTATCGGACATATAGATCCAATAGTACATGCTTACACGATCAACGCCTCAAAGCTCAAGCTATAGGCAAAATCCGTCTTCAAGTCCTCCAGACTGGCCCAACATCAACACACAGAGATCACATCTTACCCCTCGATAAGGGAACCACAAGCCGGCAATGCACAACTGATACCGAGCGCTCATGAGCGCATACAAATGCATGGAAGGAATTCAAAGGGTTACATTTCAATCTGAATCAAGGACGCACGATAAGAATTCAAGAATGTGAAGTTTTTCCTAAAGGTTCTGCAGCCTTTCGAGGATAAGTACATATGTCTCCGTATCGATCCATGAGACTCTACTAAACCTGCTCATGACTCGTGATACCTATGTAACCTAGGCTCTAATACCAACTTGTCACAACCATAAACCTAGACCCGGTCGTGATGGCGCCTCTCGTGAAGACAAGGCCAGCCGACAGAACACCCAATTCATTTTAAACAATTAAAATAGCACAATTTATGTCGTTAACATGATTAAATCCCAAAAGAAACAGTGAAAGAGTACAACTTGCAAAACAAACACAACCCGACATCGGGGTATCACCAGTGATGAGCATCTAAAGTGTGTCTAAGAGTCTGAAAGAGTTTATACAATCTATTACAGAACTAGAAATAGACAGTTAGATAGGAGGGAGAAACACTGGGCTGCAAACGCCGAATAGCTACCTAGTGGACTCCGAATGGCCTGTTGGGAGCAATCAACCCTTACTGGCGGGACCTGAAGCTCCTGAATCTGCACACAGGGTGCAGGGAGTAAAGTGAGTACTCTAAATCAGTGAGTAATAACAATAAATGAAAACTGAGCGATAAGAAATCACGTAAAACACAACAACATCCTATAGAGAGGCAGAGTAAAACTAATAAAGTGCAATAAAACAGAGAAATCTTATAAAAACACCTTAGTTCAGTATAAACTTCTTTAAAACATCTTTTTTTACAGTTAATCAAGTAAATGAAAAGCAGTGAGAAAAGATAAACACATACAATCCGCCCCTCGGGCAAAATGTCAACAGAATCAGCCCCTCGGGCAATAACATGGAACAACACCAGCCCCTCGGCTATATCACATATCACACTGGGTACCCGCGCTCACTGGGGGTGTACAGACTCCGGGAGGGGCCCTTTACGGCCCAAGCGAAATTTCAAGCCATCTCGTGGCATAATCAACAGGCTCTCGGCCTCATATCAAGCCACCTCGTGGCGTACAACTCAGTCCCTCGGCCTCATAATCATGAATCAGCTCAATAACCTCACAACACAGGCCCTCGGCCTTACTTAGTCTCACAACACAGGCCCTCGGCCCTACTAAGTCAGAAATCTCTAAAAGTCACTCGGGCACAGTAAAATATGATGCTCAGCCCAAAATATCATTTAAAGTATTAAAATAGAGTGAACATGACTGAGTTATGAAAATAGTATGATATAGCGTGACTGAGTACATGTATAAAATCAAAATAGTGAGGAAATAGTAGTAAAAATCCCCTAAGGGTCCAAATAGTTGGCACGAGGCCCAAATATGGCATTCAGCCCAAAACATGATGATAGCAAACAATTTTCAATCAAATACGCAGTAAAATAGTCATTTGGGATGTATTAAGTCATAATCCCCAATGGTGCACGACCCCACAATCGTCATCTAGCGTGTGTGTAACCACAACATAGCACAAAGATGTATAATCCAGGGTTTCATACCCTCAGGACAACATTTACAATCATTACTCACTTCTATCTGGTCCAAACTCTAGCTCGCGATGCCCTTTCCTCTCGAATCGGCTTCCGGACGCTCCAAATCTAGTCAAAATCAGTACATAATCATCAAAATATGCTAAGGGAACAAAGCCTACTCAAAAGTAATCAAAATACCACACCAATCCCGAAATTGGCCAAATCCGACCCCCGGGCCTACATCTCGAAATTCGATAAATTTTACATCATTAGACTCCTTATCTCCCCACGATTTCATACATGTCAAAAGTACTAAAATCCGATAAAAAATGACCTCTCAAACCCTTGCTCAAAGGTCTCCAATCTCAAGCCCTAGTTTTTTCAAATTTTAAACCCTTAATTTCCATAAATTACAAGCCTAATCCGTGAAATAACACCATAGAAATGAGTTTTTGGTTCAACGATCTTACCTCAACGAAGCTCCCTTGAATTCTCTCTTCAAAATCTCCCAAAAAACTCCAAAACCGACTTGAAATGGTGAAGAAATAGCTCAAAATTGCGAAGGAAATCTTTTATACCTTCTGGCCCAGGCATTGTTTCGCACCTGCGACCCAAATCCCTCTCCTGCGGTCCCGCTTCTACGATCTAGAGGACCGCACCTACGGTTTTCACTTAAGTCCTCAATTTTCGCATCTGCGATGCATAATCCGCACCTGCGCCATTGCAGATTGCAACTCCTTAACTGCTTCTGGGGTTCCTGCCTGCCTAGGCTCCTTTCGCTTCTGTGACTGATCTTCCGCATCTGCGGGGGTCGCACCTGCGGCCTCCCAACCGCAGATGCGGTTATGGCAGTAGTCCTACAACTTCAGCTGCCACTTCCAAATTCCTATCTTTCCGCCAACCATCCGAAATCACCCCGAGGCCCCCGGGACCTCAACCAAAAGCACAAACAAGTCATATACCACCATCCAAACTTATACCAATCTTCAAAACACCTCAAACAACATCGAATCAAACAAAACACATTGAATTCAAGCCTAATGTTCCAAAATATTCCGAATTACGCTTTTGATCAAAATGTCTACCAAACCACGTCCGCATGACCTGAAATTTTGCGCACACATCCCAAATAACACAACGGTCCTATTACAACTTCCGGAATTCCATTTCGACCCCTATATCAAAATCTCAACTATCAATCGGAAAACGCCAAAATTCCAATTTCGCCAATTCAAGCCTAAATCTACCCCGGGCCCCCAAAACCCATTCCGATCACACTCCTAATTCCCAAATCACCTAACAGAGCTAACCAAATCATAAAAATCCAAATCCAAGTCAAATACTAAAAAGTCAAGACTGAGTCAAACCTTTCAAATTCAAAGCTTCAAGCTGAGATCATCCTTCCATATCTATTCCGATTAACCTGAAAACCAAAACCGACGATTTACATAAGTCACAATACATAATACAGGGCTAGTTATGCTTGAGAACTGATGAGCGAAGTGTAAAAGCTCAAAACGACCAGTCGGGTCGTTACAATAATATACTTTGCATGAATGATTCTTTTCCCATTGAAATTTATTATTCAAGATGCATGTATGTATATAAATATTGAATGCAGTCTGAATTTTATTATTCAGTATTTTGACTTATTATGATCTATTTAATATTTTTATCTCAACGCCACAATGACTTTATGCAATTTATCATATTATTTGTTAAAATTTTCTTTTAGTGATAAGACATTAATTTAAAGGATGCAATATATGTACCTTTTGTTAGAAGAAATTTAATTCCGATTTCTGGGCAAAATAAGAGATGAATATTTGTTTTATTTTTCGAATAACTCTTGAGTTATTGAGCTTGATAAATATTTTATTTCTTGTGGTACATAAATGCATGACCTTGTTATTGTATATTAATGTCTCTCCTGAACAGAACAATATTAGTCTACCTCATAAGAGAATATGTTATTCAAAAATTGAGAAAATTTTATCTGTGCACTTTTGTCTAAGTCATATTAATCTGGATAGGATTTCAAGTTGGTCAAGGATGGACCTTAATGTTTATTGAAAGTAGAGGCACTACCAACTTGTGGATCCTATTTGGAAGGAAATTTTACTAAAGGATGTTTCCCTTCAAAAGGAAATAAAGCAAGTGATAAGTTAGAATGAATCCCTTCTGATTTGTATGGTTAAATGAACATACTCGTAAGAGATAGTTTTGAGTATTTTGTGATATTTATAAATGATTACTCGACATATTAATATATTTATTTGATGCACCTTAAGTCTTAATTATTTAAGCAATTCAAGATTTTTAAGACTTGAAACGGAGACGAACCAAGGAAATATATCAAGTTACTGTAATTTGATTGTAGTGGCTAGCACCTCTCTAAATTTTTTTTTTGTTACTTAATAGAATAAGATATTACATCTCAATTGTCTACGTTGTAAACTCCATAATAGAGTGGTGTGGTAGAAAGAAGAAATAAGTCTCTTTTGGACATGGATAGATTAATGACGTGTTATTTAGATTTGCTTTATTTATTTTTGGAATATTTCCTAGAAATTGCAAATTACATTCTAAATTTAGTTCCTTCTAAGTTAGTACCTATGACATCTATAGAACAGTGGACTGAATGTAAGCTTAGTCTGCAGCATGTTCAGATATAGGATTGTCCAGCATATGTGCTGAAAGGGAAAGCGAATTATGTAAGTTGGAACTAAGAATGGATAGGTGCATGTTTATTGAATTTCCAAAGAAAACAAATGGAGTTTTATTTTATTTTCCTAAAAAAAATAAGGTAATTGTTAAAACAAATGCAATTTTCTAGATAAGGACTGTTTAATAAACCATGTTCATAAAAGTAAACTAGTTTTACAGGAACTAGGTAAAGAAATAACTAGATGTTCAAGAACATCAAAACCCACACGTCGGAATTGACGTTCCATTGCATTTAAGTAGTGGGAGAACGTTAATAGACATAATATGTCTTTATAGAGTGGGAGTGATGTTTGAACAGTGAACACTATAGTAAGAAGTCGCTAATATTTCAATGTCGTAAGGTAATAAAGGTAATATTAGTAGTACTTCATTGTAGTGGGAGAATGCTAAAGAAGATCATAGTTCGGTGTACACTCTTGGGATAGTTTTGGTAACAGGATCCCTGAAGAGTTTAATACCAAACTAGATAGTTACGACAAAACACTACTAGACAAAGATTGCATCAGAAAATAACTTGGAAAGATTCTTTAACAAAACTCTATTTGGTGAAATTTTTTAATAGTCATGAAAAAGAATGCCTGAGAAAGTTGTAGATGCATGGTTATGAGTCTAAATGGGAGATTGTTGGGCTATATATTATTAACCATACATTTAGATATAGTATATTCTAATAATTGTCATGGTTAAAAGTCTAAGTGGGAGAATGCTAGGATATATACTATTAACCATGAGTTTGGTTTAGATATATTATTTATTATGAAATAATTGTTTATTTAGATTTAATAAAGTTTTAAATAGATCATAGATTAGTCTGTGTCCTTTGCTAATATAGTAGATGATTTAGTGCATAGAGTTTAGCTTATACACGGAAGATTAAATCATCGATTCTTATAAGTATAAAGTTTGAGTTTACAATCTAATGATAGAATTGGACAAACCATCAGGAATGATTGTAGCACAAGATTAAATGTAATTTATCTTGATTATGGGAGTGATTTAATTCCAACTTTTTGTGCTAGTACATTTTATATCTATTGAACGGACCAAGTAGAGATAAGTATTTTATGCTGTCTTAATAAAATAAACTCTCTAGCCATTAAATGTACTTATACTCTTAATCTTGATATAATTATTATTAGTTGTGTATATTATTATTGTTTTAATTTATTAAAAGGCGAGATTCTTTCGTGGGTCAATATGCCTGGTAAATTGGACAATAATAATGTACATTGGCGAAGTAATAGTTAGGTGATATAATCCATGTATCGATTTAGAGATTGATGACACACCTTTATGAAAGCTTATAAGTTTTCATTTGTAAACCCGGCCGGTAATTTTTGTATCCGACAAATGAAATAAGTTAAGCAAAAGTCTAAAGAAAATAATCAATAAATTAATTCGCCAATAATTTAATTTAATTGATTAGTATCTGAATCTTAACATGGAGAGTTAAATAAAATTTAATAGATGAATTTCAAAATTGAATAAGGAGTGCAATTACGAATTTTTAGTGGAATAATTCGTTATTAATTATGGTGGATATTAATTTTGAAAATTAAAAATTAATTCCATAATTGAAAGCCTTGTTAATTAAATTCTATGGTCCCTGTTGTGCCTAAATTATAGGAAATAAAGGAATCTTTTTTCTGGTGGAAAAGAAAACCCAACAGGTTTTGGAAAATGGTTTTAACCCTTAAAACTTGTGCTATAAATACCTAAGGTTTTCCACCTAGAGGAAGTAGAACATGGTGGCCGAAATTTTTAGCCAAGTTTCCCTAGAAATTTTGCCCTCATGAAATTGCTATTTTCGGATATTATTTGGGTAAAATAGTAGAAGACCGTGAAACGTTCGGGATTTGTGATCGTGTTGATGATGGTGATTTAATTGAGTTGCTGTGGAATTAGAGGCTCACGTGATAGAGGAGCTTTGTTCATGCTTCAAGAGGTAACCCGTGAAATCCTGTTTATACTAGTTGTCTTGTAACGATCCGACCGGTCGTTTTGCTTTCTAGAATCTCGTTCCCCTAAATGATACCTCTCACATTTTCTTTTACTAATTTATGACTTGCGAGGATGGTTGGTTCAGGATTTGGAAGAGTTCGGGTTGAAATCGGAACACTTGGTTCCTTAAGGTTGGCTTAAAATGCCAAGTTTGACTTCAATCAATATTTTAAGTAAACGATATCGAAATTGGGATTTGACGGTTCCAATAGGTTCGTATGATGATTTAGGACTTGGGTGTATGTTCGGATTAGGTTTTGGATGACCCGGGAGCGTTTTGGCGCCAAATAGTGAAAGTTGGTTCTTGAAGGTTTTAGAAGTTCTTTAATTTTGGTTTGGAACAGGTTTAGATGATATCGATGCCAAAACAAATTTTTGAGATCGGGAATAGTTCCATAATGTCATTTAAGACTTGCACGCAAAATTTGGTGTCATTTCGAGTAGTTTAGGTACGTTTCGGCGCATTGGAAGTAAATTGAAGAACTTGAAGTTCTTATGTTTGATTCACTTGATTTTGGGGTGCGATTCTTAGTTTTAATGTTGTTTCGAGCATTTTGAGAGTTCTAGCGAGTTTGTATTATGATTCTAAACTTGTTAATATGTTCGGGCGGAGGCCCGGGGGCCCGGAGTGTCAATCAGACGAGGCTCAGACTAAGTTGAAAACTTGGAGCAAGAGTTAAAGCTCCCAAGATTTGTCATAATTGGACCTGCACTTGGCCAGCCGCAGGTGCGAGCTCGCAGGTGTGACCATGAGCCATAGAAGCGAAAATGCGAAGGGAGCCCAGGCATCGTAGGTGCGGAGGAATTTACACACCTGCAAGACCGCAGATGCGAACACTGTGGTCACAGAGGGGGAAGGGCTCGCAGATGCGACTCCTTGTGTCCGCAAATGCAGAGCTCAGTGAGGAAAAGGCGCACCTGTGAAGGTCTTGCCGCAGGTGCGAGTCCGCAGATGCGACACTATGACTGCAGGTGCGAAAATCGCAAAAGGCAGAACCTCATTTAATACGAAACAGTGCAACAGTCACTTCCTATTGAGAAGGGGCATGTACTAACCAAGATTGGACATCACCATTGTGAATTGACATCACTAAGGTGGTGTCTTTTGTAATGTAAACATGATGCAATACACAAGGCATCCCTCTCCAAGACTTGAAAAATCAGAAAACGAAAATATTCTCTCAAGTGCAAGAACAACCTCTCTCAATAACAAAGCTGCTTCAACCTCAAGGACCGGATCCAATATTGAAGATATCTTAATTCCTTAGGTTTGTTGAGTCTTTGTTATTTGTTCTTCATTGTAACTCCTATCTTGCTTTTTAGAAGCTATTTTTAGGAAACCCAAATTCGTAAACTCTCCAGTTTATGTTGTGACTAGGTTTAGTCATAAGTTAAAGTCTTTGTAACTAGAAAGTTATAAAGTGGCTTGTAATAGTATTATTACAAGTTAGAGTGATTGAAGTCTTTATAATAGAATTATTACAAAGTGGCTTGTGGTGAGAGTATCACAAGTTAGTCAAAGTCTTTGTAACTAGAGAGTCACAAAGTGGCTTGTGGTGAGAGTACCACAAGTTAGTTGAGTTGAATTATTTGTAATAGAGTTATCATAAAGTGTCTTGTAATAGGGGTTTACAAGTTAGTGAAGTTGAAAGCCTACAAGTGTAGGTCGTGGTTTTTGTCCCCTTGAGTTGGGATTTTTCCATGAAAAATCCTCTGTGTTCTTTACTTACTGCCGAGCTACTGCAAGAATAATTAGAGAACTTGATTCCCTATACTGGCTAGCTTCACAGTCTGTTGCTTACAGTGGGAACTTATAGAGAATCTGGTTCTCTATACAGTGGGACTTATCCTGTGTCTTATTTACATACTTGTTCAGTGGAAACTGATATAGGACCAGATCGCTATATAGTTCGGCTCATCAGTATCTTTAGTGGAAACTCATAGAGAACCTGATTCTCTATATAGTCTGGTGGGCGCTTAGTTTCTAACAATTGGTATCAGAGCGGGTTCTTTCTAAAAGGTTAACACCTAGAAATTATCTACATGGCTGCTCACTAAACTTCGAGGGTAGTCAATTAACCAATAGACCACAAAGATTTTAGAAGACGATTCGTACAAATGGTAGGATCCCAAAGGAAGGAAGTTCTAGCAGGAATTTTGAAGGAAATGATTGCTGTCATAAGTGTGGAAAGCCTGGACACTTTATTAAAGATTGCCTGCTTCTGAAACAAAAGAATTACAAAAACAACACGGTTAAAGCAGCTAAGAGGAACCCGGTCCCTGACAGGAAATTCAAAAGAAGAGATGCTGCTGAAAACTTGGTGAAACAAGCTTTTGCTACATAGGGAGACTCCTCCAGTGAATCAGAAGAGGAACCAGATGCAGGAAGCAGCTCCATGATGACGGTGGAAAATGAAGCAAAGGAATATGACTCACTGTTTGCATTGACGCCTCAGTCCGATAAGGATGAAGAGGATGATAATGATGAGGTAACTTTCAGGGATGTTCAGAGAAATCTGAAGTCCTACTCTTTGAAAAAATTGATGTCATTAACAAATGTTCTAATTGATACATATTATAATTTTGTTAATGATAAAGATGCCCTAATCATAGAGCTAGGAGATGTTGAACAATCCAGAGATGATTTGATGGTAGTGGTTGATGACTTGAAGGAAATCATAGAGAACCTTTGCAAAGAAAAGAATACTCTAGTAGAGAAAATTGCAGCTACTGAGCAAGAAAAGAACGATATGGTAGTTTCCATTGAAGAATTAAGGGAACAAGTGGAAGAAGTAACTAGAGAACATAACTTGTTGAAAAAGCAAACAAAAAAATGGATGGACAACACTGAGAGAGAGGAAGTGGGTACAAAGGTTCAACTTGAGCTTGAGAGTGAGATGAAGAAAGTTAAAACAAGTTTTGTTGTTGAGCTTAAAAAGAATAGACAACTTTAGAAGGATTTAAAAAGGGTTAAAAATAATCTTGATAAGTCACTAAAATGGACCAGGTCCTCTGATGTAATAACGTCTATGTACAGGAGTAATGATGGAAACAGGCAAGGCCTCGAGTTCCAAAAGGCTAAAACCTCCTATAATCCCCATAGGAAGTATGTAACTGTGGCTGATAATAGGTTGTGCACTCACTGTGGTCAAACCGGTCATTACAAGGACTCTTGTAAAGTTAAAAATCAGTCTTTGCAGAAAAACAAAGTCTTTGTTGAAAAAAGGCGTACTGATGAGGAACCTGGTTCCCTGAAAAGAAAATATGTGCTGCCTGAATGGGCAAAAAGAAGTTTGATCCGCCCGTTCTATCATTATAAGGGACTCAAGTTGGCTTGGGTTCCTAAGTCTAATCATTGACTTAAGTGTGCAAGGAACAGTGAAAGGGAGCAGTCAATAATGGCACATGGATAGCGACTACTCGAAGCTCATAACTGGAAGAACAAATCATTTTCCTTCACTGAAGGCCCTGCAAGGAGGGAGTGTATCTTTTGAAAATGGTAAGAAGAGATACATTCTGGGAGTTGGAAGGATCGGGAACAGTATGATTCCATTGAACAGTAGAGTACCTGGTCGCTAAGAGATTCTGCTGGGTATTTCTCAAATATGTGATAAGGGGATCTAGGCTGTTTGAGTGCTGTTAATGATAATGCTGAGCTATGGCACAAAAAGCTCGGTCATGCAAGTTTTCACGTTGCTGAACAAATTAGTCAAGAAGGACTTGGTTCATGGTCTGCTCAAATCAAGCTTCAAGGATCACATGGTGTGTGATTCATGTGTAAAAGAAATGCAAGTCAGATCCTCTTTCAAGCCTAAAAAGGAAGTTAGTATCTCAAGGCCACGTGATCTCCTCCATATGGATCTATATGGACCTATGAGGATGCCATGTAGAGGAGGAAAGAGGTTCATATTCTCGTCAGTATGGATGATTACTCCAGATTTACATGGACTATGTTCCTCAAAACTGAAGATGAGACTCCAGCCAGCATAGAGGAACCTGGTCCCTCAATCACAATATCTAAAGCAGAAAACATAGTTGTGGATGTTGTACATGGAACTCCAGCTGCTGAGAAATTCAAACCAGATCAAAGACAAGAAACTCACTTGCCTTCTCAGCCTTTCTCTCTCAAATAGAGCCTAAGAATATCAAGGAAGCATTAAAGGATGCTGACTAGATTACAACTATGCAAGAAGAGCTTCGTCAACTTGAGAGAAACAATATGTGGAACCTGGTTCCACGACCTGCTGACAGAACTGTTATAGGAGCCAGGCTCCCCATGCTTGGTGTGAAAGAAATCAGGAAGGAACCTACTCAGTGTGCATATCTATGTGGATGGCATCATCTTTGGAGCAACAGTTGAGTCTCAATATGAAGAATTTGCATAACTCATGGAAAGTGAGTTAGAAATAAGTACGATGGGGGAACTGAATCTCTTCTGAGATTTACAAGTGAAGCAAATTTCCAAGGGGACAATGATAAGGCAACAAAAGTACATCAAGAAGCTGCTGAAGAAATTTGACATGGAGACATCAAAAATCATTGACACTCCCATCGCCATAACTACTCGTCTAGAATGGATGAACCTGGTTCCCCTATAAATCAGACTATGTATAGAGGTATCATAGGGTTACTTCTGTAGCAGACCAGATATTGTTTTTAGTATGGGTCTGTATGCCGGGTTTCAATCCAATCCAAAGGAATCTCATCTGAAAGCTGCCAAGAGAATCCTAAGATATCTCAAAGGTATGCAAGACCTGGTTCTCTACTATCCTCGATTGATAACTTTGACTTGATTGGTTATGCTGACACTGATTATGCAGGCTATCTAGTGAACAGGAAAAGCACATCCGGAATGGCTCATTTCCTTGGATCATGTTTTATCTCATTGGTACAAGGAAACAAAACTCCGTAGCACTCTCAACAGCTGAAGCAGAATATGTTGCAGTTGCCTCGTGCTGTGCTCATTCACTACGGATCAAGCAACATCTTGAAGACATTGGTGTATTTACAGCTTGAACCCATTTCAACACAAGAGAACCAAGCACATTGATGTCAGGCACCATTTTCTTAAGGATAATGTTGAAAAGGTTCTGATTTTTATGATGTTCTGAAGATGAAGGATCAGGTAGCAGACATCTTCACCAAGGCACTGAGCAGGGAACATTTTGAAAGAAATCGTCCGAAGTTGGGGTTGATCAAGCTCAACAAAGGACCTGGTCCCTCGATGATTGGCTATGTGAAGAAGGAAAGGTACAATGCTAAAAAGTATTTTTCGGCGACATCTAACTCAAATCTATACAGTTACAGGTATGCACATATGGCAGTCTCAGGACAAAAACAAGTAAGAGTGACATTGCACTTCTAGGAGTCTTTGCTCAAAACTTTCAAAAACTGTCACGAAACCTGGTTCCTATGACTCAGGTTAGTAGTCTCTTCAATACTTATATGCCTTTTTTAAGCTGCTGAAGTGTCATGTCATTAATTTATTTCTGCCTTTCTCCTGCCTCTCCTCCTAACTTTTGAAGTCTAAAAATGTTAAACCTTTTCTGAACTGACCCATTACCCCAAAAAGGCACTTCTCTATCTTACACCCAAATAAAACTAATCCTTTTCCTCAAAACCAAAATCAACCTTGTCTCAAAATAATCCCTCTTTCCAAATATTCCAGAAGTGAACCCAACTCTCTCACTTTCCAAAAACCTAACTCCATCAGAATCAAAACCCCAAGAATTCTTTGGTAGTTTTTTATGGAAGTTTAACTGAAAGGGAACAGGGTAGATCTAATATTCTAGAGCGTGAGGCTGAAATTGTTGCTGGGTTTGTAGAAGCCTTGAAGGATGGAGGAATTGGTGAATGTGCTGAAAAAGAGGGGAACTGAATGAGGGACCCGGTCCCTTAATCCTTCTTAGGATGATAATTCTATGATGATCTTTCTCTCTTGAGTTCTATGTATAACGAACTTCCAATCCAGTAAAAAGGTTTGAGAAAAGTAGGCTGATTGATGATGAAGTGGTGTAACATGTTGATGTGGTGATTGTGAAAGAGAGGATGAAGTGGAAGAATCTCCATATGTGTATAAAAATATATGTATAATAAAAAATAAAATAAAAATGGAGAAAAGAGGGTTGGCTGAGAAAGATGAAGCAGATGATAAGGGTAAACAGATTGAGAAGAAGAAGAGGGAGACATGGCTACTCAGGGATAGAGAGGGTAGTGTAAGTGAGGAACCTGGGTCCTTACATAAGCAAAAGGTTGAGCCATTAGGTTTGAAGGGAGAAAACTTTGAAGTCTCAAAAAGTGCTATAAGGCAGAGTGTTGACTCTGATATTGCTGAAAAATGGAGGAACTTCTTAACATTGTTGAGCTCCAAAAATAGAATCACCTCTTTGTTTATCTAAGTCCCAATGTTTCTGAAGAAGAAGTAAAAACTTCTATGTTTTACGTGATACTATGATGCTATATGTGCATGGGACTGAGTCTGTTCTTGATGAGACAAAGCTTGGGGAGCTTCTTGGTGATCTGATTGATGGTTCAGCCTACTCAGACAGCTTGAGAACCAAGTCCTCGTAGACCTCAACAGAATAGAATGCTAAGTTGAAGGGTGAGAAGGACAACTTGAGGAAACAGGTGGATGAACTGAGAGAGAAGATGATCATTGATCAAAGGAGAGTAAATGAATGAATGGACAAGCTCATCAAAGCCTTAGCCCCTTACTTTTCTTCCTGCCCAGTGATCCATGTCCTTCACTCCTTCCAAATTCCCTTGAATTCTTATCTTCTTTTGATACCTATATTTAATGACATTGGTACTTTAGTTGTTTAGATTATCATATTATGTATTGTTGAAACTACTATGCTTTTGTTATAATTATTCCACTATGGGCAATCACTCTATTTTGTGCCATAACATTCACTTGTTGTTCTTGTTACTGTTTATGTTGTGTTGCCCAAGTGGCCTGAGTTAATGTTGCCGAACTTCTTTTTGGTGGTACTTCTTATGTTATTCTTTTCGATGATGACAAAAGGGGGAAGTTATATAGGTGCCAACAGGGGGAGGAACAAAATCGAATTGATATGTTGTGTTGTGCATGAAAGATGGCTCTGCTTCGCAGGGGGAACATATATGTTGATTCTAGGTCTGATCCGTAGGGAAACATGTGAAGAATCTGGTTCTCAAGAGGGATATTAATTTTGGGCTTGTCATCATCAAAAAGGGGGAAATTGCTCTAAGTTACACTATGTCATGTTTTGATGATGACAAACGTTCTCAACGTACAAGGTACGGACCAGATGTGATCACTGCAGATAAGGAACCTGATTCTCAGGGGGAATAATTATGGGTTTGTCATTCATCAAAAAGGGGGAAATTGATAAGTTATGGTACTTTGAGTTTTGATGATTTGCCAAACAGTCTTGAGGAACCAGTTATGATCAACTCCTTAGGTTCGGTTCTCATGGGGAACCAGTTGTGATCAGCTCCTAGTACGTTGACAAATGTTCTCAATGTACTGGGTACGGACCAGATGTGATCAGTGCAGATAAGGAACCTGATTCTCAGGGGGAATAATTCTGGGTTTGTCACTCATCAAAAAACGGAAAATTGATAAGTTATGATACTTTGAGTTTTGATGATTTGCCAAATAGTCTTGAGTAACCAGTTGTGATCAGCTCCTTAGGTTCGGTTCTCATGGGGAATATGGCTGATTCGTAGGGGGAACAATATGGAGATCTGGTTCTTAGGGGGAATATCAATTCTAAGTTTGTCGTCATCAAAAAGGGGGAAATTGATAGGTTACAAGTACCTTGGGCATAAGTACTTTACTTTATGTTTTGATGATCTAACAAACTTACCATCCAGAACCAGATACAGAACCTGTTACACATCTACAAGACCTTGAGATCACAAAGTTCCAGGTGGGGATCCAGCGTGGGATATAACTCAACTCTTCAGAGAGGAAGGAACAGCTGAGAAAACAGGTCCCTACCAGTTCCTGAGAAGACTGTATGAAGTCAACTCTCCAGCAGGAAAGTTACTGCCTGCACACGCTACTACACATGAACAGTGCAACAATCAACTTTCTATGGAAGACTTTTTACCTACCTTGCTTACATTATTGTAAGTGATGTCACACACGTATAAATACCATCAAGGAAGGTAAAATAATTTACTTTATGAGAAAAAAAGATAAAGGACCTGAAGCATGCCTGGTACAATCATTCAAGTTAATCGACTCAAGATAATCTGAGCATTCTGCTTTAGATTCACAGGAACCCGATTAGGGACCTGATATCTTAATGTTCCCCTGACAGAAGTATAAGTCAACAGTACAGCTAGAAAGCAACTGCAGAAAGTGACTGCCTGTAACAATGCAGCAGACAGTGCAACAGACAGTGCAACAGTCACTTCCCATTGAGAAGGGGCACGTACTAACCAAGATTGGACATCACCATTGTGAATTGACATCATTAAGGTGATGTCTTTTGTAATATAAACCTGGTTCAAGACACAAGGCATCCCTCTCCAAGACTTGCAAAATCAGAAAATGAAAATATTCTCTCAAGTGCAAGAACAACCTCTCTCAAGAACAAAGCTGCTTCAACCTCAAGGACTGGATCCAAGATTGAAGATATCTTAAGTCCTTAGGTTTGTTGAGTCTTTGTTAATTGTTCTTCATTGTAACTCCTATCTTGTTTTTTAGAAGCTGTTTTTAGGAAACCCAAATTCGTAAACTCTCCAGTTTATGTTGTGACTAGGTTTAGTCATAAGTTAAAGTCTTTGTAACTAGAGAGTTATAAAGTGGCTTATAATAGTGTTATTACAAGTTAGAGTGATTGAAGTCTTTGTAATAGAGTTATTACAAAGTGGCTTGTGGTGAGAGTATCACAAGTTAGTCAAAGTCTTTGTAACTAGAGAGTCACAAAGTGGCTTGTGGTGAGAGTACCACAAGGTAGTTGAGTTGAATCCTTTGTAATAGAGTTATTACAAAGTGACTTGTAATAGGGGTTTACAAGTTAGTAAAGTTGAAAGCTTACAAGTGTAGGTCGTGGTTTTTGTCCCCTTGAGTTGGGATTTTTCCACGTAAAAATCCTCTGTGTTCTTTACTTACTGTCGAGCTACTGCGAGAACAATTAGAGAACCTGATTCCCTATACTAGCTGGTTTTACAGTCTGTTGCTTACAGTGTGAACTTATAGAGAATTTGGTTCTCTATACAGTGGGAACTTATCCTATGTCTTATTTACATACTTGTTCAGTAGTTAGCACTGTGGGAACTGATATAGGACCAGATCGCTATATAGTTCGGCTCATCAGTATCTTCAATGGAAACTCATAGAGAACCCGGTTCTCTATACAGTCCGGTGGACGCTTAGTTTCTAACAGTATTCTTTTGTATATTCTACTAGAACCCCCACATACTTGTGACACCAGGTCTTGGCATACACACTAGTAGATTTATGATTTTGGGGTTTGTTTACATGATTTTGATTTCTACTCACTTGCTTCCATTTAATTATGTTACGTTTGCAAATTTATTAATCTTTTAATAAGAGAGGACATGTAATCCACTTAGTAATTTATTTAAAAGGGAAACCACTAGTTTGATCAATGTTGGCTTGCCTAACAACGATGTTGGGCGCCATCACGATCTGTAATGAAAGTTGGGCCGTGACAACATGGTATCAGAGCACTAGATTCACATAGGTCTCACAAGTTATGGGCAAACCTAATAGAGTCTTGCAGATTGGTGCGGAGACGTCTGCACTTATCTTCGAGAGGCTATAGGGTGTTAGCAAACTACTCTTTATTCATCTCCTATCGTATAGTTGATAGTGTAGACATGTGATTTTTGACCCTCCCCAAAATTTTTTATATTTTAGCATGTAAATATTTAATTTAGGCCTAATATAGCTATTTCAACTCATTTTTACTCTTTTACCTTATTTTATCACAAGAAAATGAAACTTACAAAAAATATTTTTGTTTACGTATCTTTCGTAAATTTAAATGAAAATATACAAAAATAGTACCTTATCTTTATTTTTATATAATCTTGAAAACACAAAAAATAGTTTCATATTTTATAGTTTAGTTCAATTAATTAAAATTAGTTTTATATTTTTATATTATAATTGTACATAATTTTAGAAGGAGGAATTAGTTTTAGGTTGGTTTATCCCGTCTTTATAAATCTTGTAGTCCATTTTTTTAGTCGTTGGCCCAATTCCCTAGCCCATAATTCCTAGGCCCATACCCCTAACCTAATCCCTACCCCTATATAATAGTACATAATCCCTAAATAGAGGACACTCTAAAATACAGGGATAGATCGACCGTTTGGAGCAAAAAAAAAAGAACTCCCCTCCCCCCTGTCGATTTTCTTCTTCTTCAGAGAAGAAGAGCATAAATTCCATGGTCTTCACCTTAAACCAACCAACGCCCCACCTCTTTCTGATCGATTCCCTCTCAAACAGCAAGTCAGCAACCACACTCTCTCTCCCTTCTTCTGATTTTTGGAGAAATTCCAAAGCTCTTTGCCACAAAATCAGAATGGTCTCGACATATTCGTGAAAAGATCCCTTTCATGAATAAGCTCGTAAACAACGAGTGGTTTTGTCAATCGTCAATGGGATAACTCTTGTCTCTGCTGAGTTTTGCTTGCTTCGAGATTCCAGGTTATTTATTTATTTGTGTTTTTTTTTTGTGATTTTGTATTGTGGTAAAATGAAAAAAATTGGATGTGGGTTTGTATTTCTTGGAGTATATGTTAGCTTGTGTGAGTATGTTGTGAAATATTTAATTAGATATCAAGAAACAGTTCAAGGATGGAAATTTGATACATGGGAATTGAAAAGATGGTTTCTTTGATACTTAATAAGAAAGAAGTTGTTTGCTTTGATTCTGTCTAATTTTATAAGAATTAAATGTAGGTTGTTGCTATTGTTTTTTTTATTAATAATTTTGATTTAGAGGGACCCTTTTCAAGATTGAGAACTCTTTTATATATAATTGTATACTGAAGATATGATATTTTTGATGTATGTTAGAGGTGTATAAATGAAGTTCTTCTCCTTTGTTATAATTCCCGTTGCCCTGACTATCCTGTTTGGAATTCAATTTTTCTTTTTTTGTTTTGTGGAAGTTGACAGTGAATATACAATATGGGTAATTTGATCCTTATCGAAAATTAAAGGTGTAACACATTTACCCCAAGGGTTGTATACAATTAGCAAATCTTTTCTGAGTCATTTAAGGTGCGTCGTGCCAAATAAAATCTCAAAATGCATGGCCCTCACTTAATTAATTTTAATCCTTTAGAAATTGAGGTGTGCCATTTAGTTGAATTTTTCATGGCCCTCGCAAACTTGAAAGTGCGTAGTTGCTTTAGGCGCGCTATAAAATTACTTTCCTAAACTCGGGTGTGCATTTCATGTGACCCAAATCAAATTTTAAGACGTTGAATAAATTATGTTTAGGATTGCGGGTGCATTTCGTATGGCGCGATCCAAAGACGTATTTTAAACTACGTTCAATCCTCTTTAAAAATTGAGTAAAAGCGGTTTTCAAAAGTTAAAAATGCACATGGGTTTAAAAGTGTTTTAAAATTAGATAATAGGCCATTTATAACAGTTGACGACCGTGCTAGAACCACGAAACTCGGGAATGCCTAACACCTTCTCTCGGGTTAACAGAATTCCTTACTCGGATTTCTGGTTCGCGGACTGTAATACAGAGTCAATCTTTTCCTCGATTCGGGATTTGAACCGGTGACTTGGGACACCATAAATTATCCCAAGTGTCGACTCTGAGTTTTTAATAAAAATTATCCCATTTCGGTTGTTACTTTAAGTTGGAAAAAACTCCCTTATACACCCTCTTTGGGGGTGTAGGTAAAAAGGAGGTGTGACAGCTCTGGCGACTCTGCTGGGGACCGAACCCAGAATCTCTAGTTCAGGGTTCAAGAATTTGAGCTTAGAATAACTGTTATAGTTGACTTGTTTTTATATGATTTTTACATGTTGAGCCTAATGTGCTAAATGCTACTTTTACCGCTTTAATATTGGTTGATTGTGTATAAAACTGTTACGAAACCTCTTCTCCCTGAGTCTTCTAAATCATCTGGGAAGTGTGCATTTCGTGTGACTTCTTTTCTGTCAGAGTCATATCCCAATTTTAGAATGCGGTTCGGACAAGTTGCAAAGCTGGTGAAGCTTCTGTATTCTCGGTACGCTGCCCTCCCTCGGCTCGAGCTGTCCGCTCGGGTAAGCCAGGTCTAGAACAAATAAACCCAGGTTTTTAAACCTAGTATAACACAGCCTCATGCCGGATCCCTAGTAGGAACGCTTGCTTGCATCACGTGCGTTTGACTTTGGGGACCCAACACAGGGGTTGTGTCCGTCTAGGACATGTGTACCCAAATTAAAAAAACCATCCTAATGCATCTTACGTGCTACTTGCGTATCTGTCTGTTTTGACTTGCATGTTGACTGGCTTCTAGAATAGGGAAAGAAAATTAAAAAAAAGAGAGAAAAAGAAGAAAATCAAAAAAGAGAAAAAAGAAAAAAAAAAGCGAAAGTGAGAAGTAGGTATTTGAATTGTCCTGAAACTCTGCCGAAGTTTCGAAAAAAAAAAACAGAAAAGTCATTTCAAAATAAGTCAATTCCTATTCCGTCAAAACGGGCGAACTACGCGGGTTTGATTCTCACCGGATGTGAGACACGTAGGCAAATCTCATCGGTTCCGGCCCATAATTTTCAAAAAATCCAAAAATATTTTCCTTTACTTCCTCTCTAAAAAAGTCTTTGTTTTGAGACCCCAATTTTCAAAAATATCCAAAAATATTTTCCATTACTTGCTTCTTTACAAAGCCTTTCTTTAGACTCTAACTGTTTTTTTTTTAAAAATATTATACAAAAAATTTGAAAAGAAAATTCAAAATTCAAAAGTATTTATTTTTTTTAGAAGCATTTCTTTCATAAATTCAAAATAAAATTCCAAAAATATTTTCTTTCTTCTTTAGAAGTTTTTCTTTCGAAATTTCAGAAAAAAATATTTTAAAAAAAGATCTTTCTTCTTTAGAAGTCTTTCTTTGCAAAAATGCTGAAGAAAAATCAAAATCCAAAAATGTTCCCTTTCTTCTTTATAAGTCTTTCTTTCGAAAAAAATAAAATAAAAAATTCAAAAAAAAAGTTAGTTTATTTACTTTATTCATGATCTTCCCGAACTACGCAAGATCTGATTCATGTTCCCACATGATACGTAGGCAACCCATATCAGGTTCGATCAACCATTGAAAAAAATGAATAAAAAGAAGAAAAACAAAAGTGAAAAAATGTTGATAATAATAAGGACCGACTGAGTCAATTCTGACATGTTTTGTTTTGAATTGTGAAGAAAGTTGAGGTGGTCGGTTTGTGGTAAGCTGGAAATACAAGATCCAAAGAAAATGATAACTGACATCGAAGCTGTTACAAGTGCTCAAAAGACTCAGGGTCAGAGGGTTCAACAAGAGTCTGCTATGGTTGAGAAAAATAGAATACTGAAACAGCAAATGACCGAAATGTGTCAAGCATGGGCCAGTGGTCAAGGACAACCTCGTCAAGAGTCACAATTTGCTACACAGCAAGAGCAGTACCACTCTCCTGAGTACCACTCGTACTCGTTTGATCTTCCTGCAAACATTGAGAAGCCTGCCCGAAAGATGGTACAGGAAGAAATGACCCAAAGAGTGAAAAGCTTAGAACAACAGTTGAAAAACATGCAAGGGTTGGCAGGTCAAAAGAGTGTTGCCTTCAAAGATCTATGCATGTTCCCCGATATCCACTTGCCACCTGGTTTCAAGACTCCCAAATTTGAAAAGTATGATGGACATGGAGATCCCATA
Organism: Nicotiana tabacum; assembly: GCF_000715075.1. Classification (NCBI taxonomy): domain Eukaryota; kingdom Viridiplantae; phylum Streptophyta; class Magnoliopsida; order Solanales; family Solanaceae; genus Nicotiana; species Nicotiana tabacum. The sequence continues at coordinate 124,949,269 of NC_134084.1, forward strand.
GCCCACCTGAAAAGGTATTGCAATCAACTGAGAGGTGTGGGAAGAAATGAAGAATTGTTGATGGCTTATTTTGGGGAAAGCCTTACGGGAGTAGCCTCCGAATGGTTTATGGATCAAGACACGTCTCGCTAATATGTCTGGGATGACATGGCACAAGCCTTTGTCAAACAATTCCAATACAACATCGACATTGCCCCAGACCGCATTTCCCTTTCAAACCTGAAGAAGAAACCAAGTGAAAGTTTCAGGGAATATGCCATTAAATGGAGAGAGCAAGCAGCTCGAGTTAAGCCACCCATGGATGACCACGAGCTAATAACTGTCTTCCTTCAAGTGCAAGAGCAAGATTACTTTCAAAACATGATGTCCGTAGTTGGCAAATCCTTCTTGGAAGGAATCAAAATGGGAGAAATGGTAGAGAATGGTCTTAAGACAGGTAAAATTATAAGTCAAGCAGTTTTTAAAGCCGCAACTCAGGCTGTCCGGGTTGAATCTGATAATTTTAGCAACACAAATGAGAAGGTTGAAGAAATCATGATGACATCGGGGTCGAGAAGAGGTCCCATGAGAACATCTCGAAGGTATGAGCAGCTTCCTCAAGTTTTCCATGACTCCCCTGAGCAGTATTATCCACCTCAGAACCCTCAATACTCTGTCGCTCCACCTCAGTATGTTGTCCAGCCACCAAAACACCCTAGAAGGCGAGCACGAGCATCACGAAATCTCCAACAGCCTCCACAAAATTTTTAGGTGCCCTATAACCCACATCCAAGCCAGAGGTATAAAGGGGAACAAAGGTTGAAAGATAATTTTACACCAATAGGAGAGTCCTATGCAAGCTTATTTGAGAAGTTAAAGCATTATGACATGATTGCACCTATTCCTCCAAATCGTGTGGACCCACGTGCAAGGAGATTTGACCCATCTAAAAGGTGTGAATACCATTCCAATGCCCAGTGGCACAATGTTGAAAGTTGTCGGGATTTGAAAAGAGAAATAGAAAGGATGATCCAGGAAAACCTGATTGTGATCCAAGACAGTGACACCCAGAATATCGCACAGAATCCTTTACCTGCACATGATGATGCACACTTTGTGGGGATGATGCGTGGTGACAGGGAGTATGAGAATCCTCCCGGGAATTTGCTAATTGAAGTTAATGATTTTGAAATTGGAGAAGGCTCTGCTAATTCTGATGAGCAAATTTGTGGCTAAGTATCAAACCGAGCAATTGAAAATTCATTCCCTTCTCACTAGGAAGGAATCTTGGTAGCTTGTTTTGATGTTTTTTCTATTATCTGGGTTATTTCAGAGTTGTGATCCAGATTTTATTTATTTTATTGAGTCAAATCCTTCTATCCCTCCATTTTGTTTGTGTGAGTCTTGTCTTTCTGTTCTGTTGCTATTTTCATTAGCTGGGTTATTTAGGGTTGTAACTCGGATTTTAGGTTGTTTGTCTTGTTGTTTACTCAATGAAATATAGTTTGTCCTTTTGTGTCATTCCATGCCTAGTTCTTTTCCCGCTAGTTTTAATGACATGACATACATGCGGAAATATTGCTCAGATCTTAGGAACTTATTTAATCTGGAATTCGATAACTAAAAAAAAATACTTTTGGGGATGAATAGAGAGTTGGAATACTTTGGAACTAAGGTCGAGTAAAATTCACCTTCAAATCATTTTGAAGATAAGGCTTGAGGATGTTTAATCAATTGATGTTTGTTGGAAAGTTTGTCACTAAGGGATGAAAAAAATGTCTTATGACCACGACACGCCAAGAAGACACACATGTTCGTCAATGTTGTGATCGCGAAAAGATCACATGTTTGACGTTCTTGAGGTTGGGAGGCCCTTTTTCTGCTAGCCAAACACTTTATATCCTTCGCTACCCCTTTTGAGCCTGTGTTATTTTCTTTGACTACCCTCTTTTGGAATCAAGTTTAGAGTCAAGAGTCAAAAAAAAAGAAGAGAAAAAATGAAAAAAAAGAAGAAAAAATCCAGGTCCCAAGAGTACAAACTGAGGCAATTCTTAGAAAGTTCAAAAAAAAGGAAGAAAAGATTTGTCAAAGTTCCATGCCCAGAAGATAGAAGCTGGGGCAAACAAAAAAAAAGAAAAAGAAAAAAAAGAAAAAAAAGGAAAAGAGAAACAAAAAGAAAAATAAAAAAAATTAGTTAGGTCAGATGTTTGAACTACGTTAGACCTGATTCCTTTAAAAAAGGATACGTAGGCAGCCTTACGGTTCGGTCCAGCAAAAAAAAAAGAAAAAAAAAAGAAAAATCCAAAAATCCCCAGCATCTAAAACTGGGGCAGAGATTTTATTTCACTTTTGAAAGAGTCGATTCCAAGAGTTGTAAGTCCACAACCCCTCATTTTGAGTTTACTTTGAGCCTTCATGCCGACCTTTCTGTCCAACCCTATCCAAAACCGTCCAAATAAAGACCTCCCAATATGTCTTCAAGAATGCCAAGAGAAGCATGTAATGAGAAACGACTGTCACGCGACATAGAACACTATCAAGTTGCTCGCACAAGAAAGTAAAAGAAAAAGAAAAATAAGGAAAATGAGAGAGTCTTACTAGTGAAAACCTTCACGGACACTGTAAGGCGACGGTAAGCAGAGATAAATAAATGACAGAGACTTGTAGATGAAAACCCCTTGGGGCACCACTAGTCGAAAGTGAGTCATGAAGCTGATGCAAAGAATTGGCACGGATAGGTCCGACCACAAAGGTCATAAGAATGGTAAAAGGGAAGATTGGATTAGTTTGATAAATCAGGCCATTGAGTCCAAAATGCATGTCATGATCATTAAGGCTAGTTATATAAAAAAAAGAAGAAAAAAAACTCTTCCTTCTGTCCTTCCGACATGGGGCATTTCTTGTTAATACTTGTTTTTGCATCATTGTGTCCTCCACTCTGAGTTAGTCCTTGTCAAAACAAGCAAGAAAAGATTTCAAAACCTGCTACCAGCTTTTCAGTTGCACAAAGTGAATTTGGCCAGCATACTCAGTAGTTACTGTCAATATACTTTGAGGATTCATGCAAAGGCTTCCCCAAAAAGACTCTTGTCAGCCTATTTGGCACAAGATGATAACTTGTGATTCTCTCTACAGACAAATTGCTCAAAAGCAGGAAGTATTCAAGATATCAAAAAGGGTCGTCTAAGAAAAGATCTCCAGTTGAGATAAGACAGATCGAGCCGCAAATACAAATGGTACTGGGTGTGAAGCAATTAGGGTTGATGCAGAGCAAAAGTCTCCTGAAGCCGACTCAAGCTGATTGAGCAGAAGCCAAGCTGCCCGAAGACTCAAGGCCACAAACCGACCACCATTTTCAAAACGGACCAATTTTCTTTGTGTGATACAGGAACAAAGCAGTGCAAGGAAAGTGGTTCAGAAAAATAAAAAAAGAAAAGAAAAGAAAACAAAAACAAAAAAAAAAGGAAAAAAGAAGAAGAGAAGAGACAACAAAGGGAAGTTTCTCAAATCTTTGCCTTTATTTGTCTTGCTATTGTGCATAAAATCTTGCCATCGATCTTTATATTTTTCCTCCTAGGTTAAAAAGTCCTAGTCTGATGGATTTTCCTCCTAATAAAAATCTTAGTCTGATGAATTTTTCTCCTAAGATAGAAAACCTAGTCTGATGAATTTTCTCCTAGGATAAATCTTAGTCTGATGAATTTTTCTCCTAAGATAGAAAACCTAGTCTGATGAACTTTCTCCTAGGATCACAATCTTAGTCTGATGAATTTTTCTCCTAAGATAGAGGACCTAGTCTGATGAATTTTCTCCTAGGATTAAAATCTTAGTCTGACGAATTTTTCTCCTAAGATAGAAGACCTAGTCTGATGAACCTTCTCTTAGGATCAAAATCTTAGTCTGATGAATTTTTCTCCTAAGATAGAAAACCTAGTCTGATGAACTTTCTCCTAGGATAGAAATCTTAGTATGATGAATCTTTCTCCTAAGATAGAAAACCTAGTCTGATGAATTTTCTCCTAGGATAAACGTCTTAGTCGGATGAATCTTTCTCCTAAGATACCCAAAAAAAAGAAGAGAAAAAGGCCTAGTCTGATGAATTTTCTCCTAGGATTAACGTCTTAGTCTGATGAATCTTTCTCCTAAGATAGAAAACCTAGTCTGACGAATTTTCTCCTAGGATATTTTGAAAAAAGAGGAAGTCTGGATTTGAAAAAAATGGGTCAATTTTTAGTTTTCTTAAGTTATCAATGTTTGGTTTTCTTGAAATCAGGGGGCCCCGCCTGGAGAATAGGGTCAGTTTTTACTTTAGTCAAGCTTAGTTTATAGTTTTCCTAGTCTATTTTTTAGTTTGCTCTCATCATTGCATCAATAGTATAAGTAGTTTACACTATTGCTAACAACTCACAAATCTTCCTAGTGCAAAATGGAGCAGAAAATTTCATTTATTTTGTTGGTTTTGATTGCAGGCACCCACATGGAAAATAAGGGAACACAAAAAGTTTTAGCAATCAGGCGCCCACCTGGAGAACAAGGGAAAACGGTTCAAGTTTCGAAGGAAGACAACTCAAGTTTCAAGGGAAAACAGTTTCGAAGGAAGACAATTCAAGTTTCAAGGGAAAATGGTTCAAGGTGCAAGGGAATACAGTGTCAAGTAACAAGAGAAGATGGTTCAAGTTCAGCAATCAGGTGCCCGCCTTGAAAATAAGATAATTCAATTCAAAATGCAATTCATGTCAGCAACAAAAGAAGCTCGTGGCAAGAATGCGAGTCAATAGTCCGAGGTGATCAATAGAAGTTAGTCACAACAAAGAAAAAAAGAGAGAAAGGCAATAAGTTAATCCAAATGCAGAAGTTGATGAAAGATGTGGGCTGCTCAAGACAAGGCTGAGGCCACAAGCTCTGCATGTCCCATCTTGGTTTGAAAAGTTGAAGAAGATTGAACCAACACCTGCGGCTAACAAGCATCAAGATTCAGATCAAAGTCCGCATGAAGAACCAACCAAGACTTAAGATCAAGTGTCAGAAGACTCATAGATAGGAATCTTGTAACTCGTAGCTGATGGGCTTAGTTAGTCTTTTTAATTTTGATTTTGCTGTAATAACGGGACCATGGACCGGAACCTCGATGGCACCTCAATCGGCTCTCCGCCTCGGCATACTCTATCATCTCACTCACTTCTGAACTACATGTGGCCTGATTCCTTTATAGCCAAGGATATGTAGGCAGCTCAGATACTAGGGCTCGGTCACATTCCCTTTTCCTCTTAGTTTTAGTCTCTCCAAATAAGGGTCGGATCAAAAAACCTGTCTAGTCGTTCTTTGTCTGAAAACTCTTCGCGTTTCCAGTCAAAGAGGGGCAGTTGTAGATATGTGATTTTTGACCCTCCCCAAGATTTTTTTTAAAATTTTAGCATATAAATATTTAATTTAGGCCTAGTATAGCTATTTCGACTCATTTTTACTCTTTTACCTTATTTTATCACAAGAAAATGAAACTTACAAAAAATATTTTAGTTTACATATCTTTCGTAAATTTAAATGAAAATATACAAAAATAGTACCTTATCTTTATTTTTATATAATCTTGAAAACACAAAAAATAGTTTCATGTTTTATAGTTTATTTCAATTAATTAAAATTAGTTTTATATTTTTATATTATAATTGTACATAATTTTAGAAGGAGGAATTAGTTTTAGGTTGGTTTATCCCGTCTTTATAAATCTTGTAGTCCATTTTTTTAGTCGTAGCCCATAATTCCTAGGCCCATACTCCTAACCTAATCCCTACTCCTATATAATAGTACCTAATCCCTAAATAAAGGACACTCTAAAATACAGGGATAGATCGGCCGCTTGGAGAAAAAAAAAGAACTCCCCTCCCCCTTGTCGATTTTCTTCTTCTTCACAGAAGAAGAGCATAAATTCCATGGTCTTCACCTTAAACCAACCAACGCCCCACCTCCTTCTGATCGATTCCCTCTCAAATAGCAAGTCAACAACCACGCTCTCTCTCCATTCTTCTGATTTTTGGCGAAATTCCAAAGCTCTTTGCCACAAAATTAGAATGGTCTCTACATATTCGTGAAAAGATCCCTTTCATGAATAAGCTTGTAAACAACGAGTGGTTTTGTCAATCGTCAATGGGATAACTCTTGTCTCTGCTGAGTTTTGCTTGCTTCGAGATTCCAGGTTATTTATTTATTTGTGTTTTTTTTTGTGATTTTGTATTGTGGTAAAATGAAAACAATTGGATGTGGGTTTGTATTTCTTGGAGTATATGTTAGCTTGTGTGAGTATGTTGTGAAATCTTTAATTAGATATCAAGAAACAGTTCAAGGATGGAAATTTGATACACGGGAATTGAAAAGATGGTTTCTTTGATACTTAATAAGAAAGAAGTTGTTTGCTTTGATTCTGTCTAATTTTATAAGAATTAAATGTAGGTTGTTGCTATTAATTTTTTTTAATAATTTTGATTTAGAGTGACCCTTTTCAAGATTGAGAACTCTTTTATATATAATTGTATACTGAAGGCATGATATTTTTGATGTATGTTAGAGGTGTATAAATGAAGTTCTTCTCCTTTGTTATAATTCCCGTTGCCCTGACTATCCTGTTTGGAATTCAATTTTTCTTTTTTTGTTTTGTGGAAGTTGACAGTGAATATACAATATGGGTAATTTGATCCTTATCGAAAATTAAAGGTGTAACACATTTACCCCAAGGGTTGTATACAATTAGCAAATCTTTTCTGAGTCATTTAAGGTGCGTCGTGCCAAATAAAATCTCAAAATGCATGGCCCTCACTTAATTAATTTTAATCCTTTAGAAATTGAGGTGTGCCATTTAGTTGAATTTTTCATGGCCCCCGCAAACTTGAAAGTGCGTAGTTGCTTTAGGCGCGCTATAAAATTACTTTCCTAAACTCGGGTGTGCATTTCATGTGACCCAAATCAAATTTTAAGACGTTGAATAAATTATGTTTAGGATTGCGGGTGCATTTCGTATGGCGCGATCCAAAGACGTATTTTAAACTACGTTCAATCCTCTTTAAAAATTGAGTAAAAGCGGTTTTCAAAAGTTAAAAATGCACATGGGTTTAAAAGTGTTTTAAAATTAGATAATAGGCCATTTATAACAGTTGACGACCGTGCTAGAACCACGGAACTCAGGAATGCCTAACACTTTCTCCCGGGTTAACAGAATTCCTTACTCGGATTTCTGGTTCGCGAACTGTAATACAGAGTCAATCTTTTCCTGGATTCGGGATTTGAACCGGTGAATTGGGACACTATAAATTATCCCAAGTGGCGACTCTGATTTTTTAATAAAAATTATCCCGTTTCGGTTGTCACTTTAAGTTGGAAAAAACTCCCTTATACACCCTCTTCGGGAGTGTAGATAAAAAGGAGGTGTGACAGATAGTATACTAAGTTCTTTCTCTTATTCTCTCATAGATGATGAGAACACGCGCAACAGACATTTTGAACCTGGAAGGAGTTGCTCCCCCCATTGCTAGAGGCCGGGGGAGGGCACTGGCCTGAGGTATGGGACGAGGACATCCTAGAGTTGCCCTAGTTGCACCACCAGCGGATCTAGTAGAAGATCCCATTATTGAGGAGTAGGGCGATGTGCCCGCCGCAGAGCTAACTCCAGTAGATTTCATGTCAGCACGAGTTTTAGGAGGTTATGGGCCGTATGTTGTGGTTCATGGACACTATGACTCAAGCTGGTTTATTTCCTATGGACCCAGCCATATCTCAGGCGGGAGGTGAAGCACAGACCCCTATTGCTCAGGCTCTAGGGCATGTGGCTGCCGTATATCAGACCCTGGGTGCACTACCCATGTGCGGAGCCCAATCAGTTGCCACAGCTGCACCTGAGCCTAGACGAGCTGCGCACGACGATCCACAGAAGTTATTGGATAGATGGAATAGGCTACACCCTTCTATCTTCGGGGGTGAGAGGCATGAGGATCCCTAAGACTTTATTGATCGGTGCAGGGACAGACTGCACAACATGAGGATATTGGAGTCCCATGGGGTGGATTTCACTACCTTCCAGCTGGAGGGCGGGGCCCGTAGATGGTGGCAGTCTTATCTTCTTGGCAGACCAGCGGGTTCTCGTCCTATGACTTGGGACCAGTTTACACAGCTTCTCTTGGATAGGTATATTCCACCTTCTCATAGGGAAGAGTTGCGAGGTCAGTTGTCGCGCCCCGAACCTGGGCATGGACATAACAAGACACTCGGTGCCTAACTACATGCGACCGAGTGAACCAACTGGATGACTGAATCAACATGTGATGTCATAACATACTGAATGCGAAAGATAAACTAACACATGATGATATACTGAAAGTCTGGATGATATAAATAAAAGTGCGGAAATACTAATACAATTGTGAAACATATTTGTAGCCAACATAGCTTAATATGAAAAGCCTGTGACTCTGTCTAACTATTATTCTAGTCTATGAAGCCTCTAATGAAGTACTGAAAATACTGACTGTTTGTAAATACTGAAAGACTATAAAGTAATGATAATGCCCCGAAAGAATCGGGGCTCACCAATTAGCTGGTATAAAAATCCTAACGCTCTAAATCGTCAACCTGTAAATCATTACCTGCATCGTGAGATGCAGGCCCCGGGCAAAAGGGACGTCAGTACATTTGAATTGCACTGGTATGTAAAGCAACTAAATAAAAGAACTATAAATGCTGAAACTAATATTGAGCGGATCACTGAGAATTGATAATTGATAATTGATATAATAACTATTGAAACTGAAACTGAAATGATAACTGATAGCTGGTAACTCAAAGGGATTCCATATTAGCTATGATATTCATGTTTTGGTCACTTAAGCATTTTATCAAACACTTGGTAAGAATAAAGCTTTATAGTCCTTATTAATGGTGTTTCTACACCCAATAACCCTTTCTCTTACTCCTAGATAAATTCTAAAGTCTCAAATGGTTATAATCAATATCATTCTTCATCACCCATAAGGTAAACAACACCATTAACCAATAACCAATAATCAACAACCCAAACCTATAATCTGTTCATACTTTTCTATCAAACCCACCAACTCATATCTCATGAACTAGAGTCTATAATCATTAATCCAATGCTAGAATCAATTAGAGGGTGAAGACATTACCTTTTTGAAGTTCAATCCCCTTGAATTCGAGTTCTAGGGTTCCTTCTCTCAACTATGATATCCCAATCGAATATCTAATGATATGGAGGGTTTACCCATGTTAATAAGATGTTGGAAAATTGAAATTAACTTAGAATCACCACTAGAACCTACTTTGGATATTGGAGGGACCTTTAAGGAGTTAGGTTTTTGAGAGCTCCCCTTCCTAGAGAAAGTTTTTGTGTTTTGGGGTTGTGGGGGACGAAGTAGGGCTTTAAAATAACCCCCAAGTGCGCCCCCATGCACCTAAAGGCCTGACCACGCACCTGACTGCGCAAAATGGCATTAGCACTGCCATATATGCACGACCGCGCACGTGACCCTCTGGGCACGCATATTGCACATTGCTCTGTAAAACATACATAACTTTTTGCACAGAGATCCGTTCGAGCTCCATAATATATCGTTGGAAAGATATTTCAAAGCCCTACAACTTTCCAATTTTGAGTTTTCCCAATTCCTTACACATTTACACTAAATTCTGCTGGAAGATGAACCTTTTGTAAACTTAGCCGATTTTGTCGAATCTTATGCACCTCAATCTCTATCTTAATTCTAAAACAACTATTTCTACCCATAATCATCCCAATAGAACTTCACATGTCTATTACTATTCATTTAACATGTCCATACCTAAGCCAAATTTACGGGGTGTTACATTATCTCCCCCTTGGGATCATTCGTCCTCGAATAATTGTCTTGGCTGTAACTTCGGTTAACTCCGGACCTTAAATGGGTCTGGTGGGAGCATGAACTTTCATTAACACTTACATACTAAACTGAATGAATACATCATTACTGAACTATTGAGATACTGAACTAAATGACTACTACATTGACTGAATATTGGCCTGCCATGGATACGTGAATACTGAACTATTGAAATGGATACATAAATATTGAACTGGCACGAATATTTGAGTATTGAACTAACATCAATATCTAAGCACTAAGCTGGCATGAATATCTAAGTATTAAACTGACATGAGTAGTTGTGTATTGAACTGACATGAGTATCTGAGTACTAAACTGACATGACTATCTGAGTACTGGAAACTTGAATGTTATAAAATGACACGTGAAATACTGGTTGTACCACCGCTAATTCTGGTGGCAACTCCAACTCATAAGCTAATTTACTAATCCTTCGCAAGATTCTATATGGCCCAATATTGCAGGGACTATGCTTCCCCTTCTTCCCAAATCTCATAACGCCTTTCATAGGCAAAACTTTCAGAAATATCCAATCATCAACTTGAAACTCTAGGTCTCTATGTCGCACGTTCGAATAGGACTTTTGGCGGCTCTAAGTCGTATTCAAATGCTCTTGAATCACCTTAACTTTCTCCATAGTTTGATAGACTAAATTTGGTCTCAACAACTCCTCTTCACCAACTTTGAACCAACCAATTGGCGATCTACACCTTCTCCCATACAGAGTCTCGCACGGTGCCATCTTGTTACTAGAATGGTAGGTGTTATTATTAGAAAACCTAATGAGAGTTATGTGATCATCCCAATTGCCTTTAAAATCAAGGATATCCTCAAGTGTTTGAAAAATGCGCTCTGCCTTTCCATCTTTCTGAGAATGGAAAACTTGTGCCTAATCCTTTATGACATGAGTTCTAAAAGTTCATTGTAAACTGAGCACCATGGTCTGAAATGGACCACGGAGTCCCATGCAATCAGACGATTTCCTGAATGTATAACTTGGTATAATCTTTTGCTGAATTTGTAATCTTTACTAGCAAGAAATGTGCTGACTTGGTAAGTTGGTTTACAATCACCCAATCAAATTATGCTTTCAAGATGAGCAAGATAATCCTGTTATAAATTCCATATTTACCATCTCCACTCAAAAATATGTGTAAACTATGGTAAAACACTGGGCTTTCTGTTGCTCGACTTTCATTTGTTGTGTCACGACCCCGGTTCGTTCTCTGTGAACCATTGTGACGGCACCTAGTCTCTACGACTAGGTAAGCCTAATTTGCAAAAGAAAACCAAAGTTTGCAGAAGTAAACAATTTTAAACAGAAATAAAGCAGTAACAGTGTTTACATGTGCCGCTTGGCATACACCATGTTTAACTCTCAATACCAAACACAAATCCAAGACCCAAAAACCCATGAATCACAAGCAAAGAAAAGAAATACTACATAGCTCTAACTACGGAATTTTGTCTAATTAGAACAGAAGTGCAAAAGAGCTAAATACTAAAATGCAAGAATAGAAAGAGACTCCTAGGTCTGCGAACGCGACAGATATACCTCAAAGTCCTGTAGAATCGTCTCGCCTCAAGAATGGTAAGCCTGAGTAGAGGTACCTGGATCTGCACATGAAAAACATGCGAAGAAGGGGCATGAGTACACCACAACGATACACAGCAATGCCAAGCCTAACCTCGGTTGGGTAGTGACGAGGAAGGTCAGGGCCCTACTGAGGTTAATAAATAATAAAATGATAGGATGAATAAGCAGTAAAACTGAGAATCTATATTAAGAATCTATACAGTATAATAAGAGTACAATAACAGAAACAGAGATAAAGGCAACTACAAGGAAATACCATGCACAATAAGGGTAATAACCGGGGATCTCTTAGTATCCCGAGGATCTCTTGGTATCCTCAATATATGCCAGGGATCTATTGGTATCCCGAGGATCTATTGGTATCCTCAATGTATGATAGGGATCTCTTGGTATACCGAGGTCTCTCGGTATCCTCAATATATGCTAGGGATCTCTTGGTATCCCGAGGATCTCTCGATATACTCAATGTATGATAGAGATCTCTTGGTATCCTCAATGTATGATAGGGATCTCTTGGTATCCCGAGGATCTCTCAGTATTCTCAATATATGCTAGAGATCTCTTAGTATCCCGAGAATCTCTTGGTATCCTCAATATATGTACTGGGGATCTCTCGGTATCCCACATTTCAGCTCAAATCGTAAATGCGTACAGGGGATCTCCCAGGATGTCGTCCCGTAGTCCCAAAGTAAAACACACAACAATGGCACAAGGAATACTCAAATAAACTCAACTTCATAACAAGGTAACACAGACAATTCTAACCTAGCATGCTTCACATAATACAAATAAGGAAGTTAAAGCAAATAAAGCAATTAAGTCAATTAGATATGCTTCTCTAACTAACAATAGGTTTAAAGGTGCAAGTAACATAAGTAGAAAGGGAAAACACAATTAAGGTTACTTAATGAAAAACCGGATTTTCAACAATTAGAACAAGTACGCACTTGTCATCTCACGTATAAGGCATTTCAATTATCACAATATCAATCATAAGAGGAAAGTCCCCCACACAAGGTTAGACAAGTCACTTACCTCGAACCAGCTCAAAAATCAATCTGAAACCACGCTCTTGCCATGAGTACTCGACTCCAAATGACCCAAATCTATTCAATTCAATCGCATAATGTATATAACACTTCAAGTAACTGATTGTACAATTAAATTCTAAGCTAATACGCAAAATTATATAAAATGACCAAAACGCCCCTCGGGCCCACTTCTTGGAATCGGATAAAATTTATATTTCCAGAAACCTCGCACTCTCACGAGTCTAACCATACCAAAATTATCCAAATACCATAACATTTTGACCCTCAAACCCTCAAATATATCCTAGAGGGTTTTGAAACTCTTCCAACTAAATTCACAGATTTAATGCCAAAACTAGTAATAGATTCGAGTAATCTAACCAAAATTAAGTTAAGAATACTTACCCCGTTGTTTCTCTCAAAATCTCCCAAAAATCGCCTCTCCTCGAGCTCCAAATTTGTAAAAATGGCTTCAAAACTTAAAACATTTTGTCCAGCAAGTTTCGCATCTGCGACCAGGTGAGCCGCACCTGCGGTCCCGCAGGTGCGATAAGAGATCTCGCTTCTGCGGCGGTTTCCACATCTGCGAACAAGGAGTCCGCTTCTGCGGACACGCTTTTGCGATGGAGCATCCGCTTCTGCGGTCTATGCTGGCCCTCCATTTTCCCACTTCTGCGATGTAATAGCCGCTTCTGCGGCTCCGCACCTGCGGAACCCAAACCGCAGCTGTGGTTATGACAGATATCAGCTGAGACTGCAACCTTCCAACTCCCAAAATTCTTCCGTCAACCATCCAAAATATTCTCGAGGCCTCCGAGACCTCAATCAAAGGCACAAACAAGTCAGAAACAACTATACAAACTTGTACCAATCCTTAGAACACCTAAAACAAAATTGGAAGCTCGAATTAATCATGGATTTCAAGCCTAAGAACTCCAAATTTCTCAAAATATGCTTTCGATCAAAAAGTCTATCAAACCTTATCCAAATGACCTGGAATTTTTCACACACGTCACATTCAACACTATGGAGCTATTCCAACTTCCAAAATTCCATTCCGACCCTCAGATCAAAATCTCATTATCGGACCGGAAACTTCAAAAATTCAACTTTCGGCATTCCAAGCCTAAATTAGCTACGAACCTCCAAAACACAATCTGATCATGCCCCTAAGCTCGAAATCACCTAACAAAGCTAACGGAACCATCAGATTTCTATTCCGAGGCTGTCTTCACACTGTTCCGACTACGGTCAACTTTCCAACACTTAAGCTCTCATTTAGGGACTAAGTGTCCCAAAACTCTTCGAAACTCAAAACCGAACATCCCAGCAAATCAAAATAGCATAATTAAACTTGGGGAAAGCAGTTAATAGGGGATCCAGGCATAATTTCTTAAGACGACCGGCCGGGTCGTCACATGTTGATACTTCGGACACTTGGCCACAAAGTCTGTGATATTTCTCTCTCTTTCTCTCTCTCTCTCTCTCTCTTGTGTATGTATCATTCCACCAATAAATTTCCTTGAGATTATGATACATCTTTGGGGAACCTGGGTGGATAGAATACCTGGAATTATGGGCTTCTAACATCTTCCTCCCTCACTAAGTCCATCTATGTTTGGAATACACAATCTATCATGGTACCTCAAAGTACTATCATCTCCCCTTGTTTAAAAGCCATCATCTTATACCTGTGAATCCCCTCTTTCAGCTACAACAAGTAGGGATCATCAAACTATTTGTCCTTCACTTTAGCTACTAAGGGGGAACAAGTCATATTCTAGACAACAACTCTACTATCTTTGGAGTACGTAATTGAACTCCTAGCTAGGCTAAGCGGTGAACTTCTTTCACTAGAGTTCTCTTATCTACCTCAATCATGAGTTATACTTCCCACACTTGATTATCTTCTTAAGCACTTCCTGAAAACACTTATAGTATTATTTGAACTAAGTCTTTGACATGTACTCTAAATTTGAGAGTCTCGTGCAAATAACACATAAATAGGCATGATTTTATAACTTTTTTGTGATCACTTTATCATCAATAACTAAGCTCGGTGATCATTCTACTCACTTTGTATTTCTTACATATGCTAGACATATTCCTTGTGGTAATTATATAATTTTACCTCATTACCGAACTAATTTTCTTTTTCATATACCATGCTAACTATTCGGGTTTCAAATCTCTAACTGGACTTACTGAAAATTTTCACATCACCCCTTAGACCAAAGCTCTTATACTTGCGGATCCTTCTCTTTTTGTAGGGATCCAAATAACTTTTCTTATTTTCTGCAATTCTTTGCACTCTACGCCAATGACGACTCATCTTCCAACTTACTTCTGAGCTAGGAAAAACTAAATTATTCACATAACGGAAAGCTAATGTATTCACAACTATCATACACAATCTTAATAATTTAACTCTGCTCACACTGTCAATATTGGGGAAACCTCTTTTTGATAACTCTTAAAGGCTATTCTTCTGTAGTTTGCACTCTTAATGCTAGCTGATTTTCCTTTCTTCCACTATCACTATACTTCGGGTTTAACTTAAACTCTTTGGGTTATAACACGTGTTCGGTATTTCAAACTATCATTCACTCACTAGAGTTAACTTGGCTAAGTGAATCAAATTGTGCCTCTACTAGCTCTGCTGGAATTGCTAATTTATTGTATCTACTCAAAACTTACTTACTATTATTCGACAAACCATCTGCTAGTATCATGTTTTCTTGTTCTACTTTGAATAACTAAAGTGAAGCATAAGGTTATTCCTAACTTCCCTCACCATCTGACCTTATTCTACAGTCGCATATTATCCCTTTTTTTTGTGTACATGGTTCACACTTAGGGAAATTTCATTTGTTTTAAACAAAATTAGAATATCTAACCCCAAACTTTCTATACAATACAAAATTATATCATACAGTAAACATCTGGGTAATCACTTAGTCACATAACCTAAGGGGGAACTGTCATATCTTTTATCTTACATCAATAGCTGCTTCTTATAGTAACTTACTAACATGGTACTTCTAGTTCTGATTTGAATAAATATGAACAACTTAAAATCGTTCCCTGAAATTCACTATTGGCTGCTCTTGGTTCTCATTTCATACATCATATCTTCTAGTCATTTGCATGAGTTGTACGAAATCAGATCTTTGGTAATAACAAACATTTCTGACTCCTAGTTATTTTACCCTTAGGCTCTTTTCTGCCCAAAACTATAGTGACCAATGTTAGGGTTTGACATCTGAACTATCATCATCCAACTTGTGGCTCCATTTCCAAGAATTAAATGAAGTTGTTATGGAAGGTAAAACACATACTAATACACTACCATGCACAAACCAATCCTTCAAAGCATACCATCATCTGATAAATCACTTCCTGCGCCATCCGGTGAGTCTTGGTCTTAATCCAGGCCTAAAATATGCTAAGATTTCTCTATTATAACTGTTACTTACATTTTCTTCCCATAGGCATCACTGTATGCTCACCAGTCACCAGAATTTTGATTCACTAACAATTGGAGATCTGGTAACCACATAAATGATAACTGGCATACTGAATAACCATAAACTTGCTAACTGAAAGACTGTATAACTGGTAACTGAGATAAACTGATAACCATAAAATATGATAACTACTTTTGTACTTTCTGATAAGGTTATTCTCTAATATGTACTATTATCCATTGTATCCCACTTCCAACATCCTCTCAAGTCTCATTTGTTAATAACGTGTACTCCATAATTATATCCCAATGGAAAATCATCCTCTCTAAAACCTTGGATTTTTCTTGCCCATCGCTTGGGTATTTGATACATCTGGAATTCGATAGGAAGATAAGGTTACCTATCGCTCTAAACTTCATGGCACGATCTAGAGTAGAAAGAAATGAGACAATCCTAGATGTCTTGGTAGTTAACCGTTTATAAGAGTGGCTGGCACACACATATAATGAAAACTCCACTGGACACGGCTTTATAGACTCCCTAGTACACTTAAACCTAGGGCTCTGATACACTTAATCCTAGCGCTCTGAATCGTCAATATATAAATCATTACCTACATTGTGAGATGCAGGCCCCGGGCAAAAGGGACGTCAGTACATTTGATTTGCACTGGTATGCAAAGCAACTGAATGAAATAACTATAAATGCTAAAACTAATACTGAGCTGATTACTGAGAATTGATAATTGATAACTAAAATAATAACTATTAAAATTGAAATTGAAATGATAACTAATAACTGATAGCTGGTAACTAAAATGATAACATAAATAATAATTGATAATTGACAACTAAAATGATAATTGATAACTGAACTGAACAAAGGAAGTAAGGATATGAATACTCCCTCTTCTGAATGATGAACAACCTATTTATCTAACTATTAAATTGCGGCCTCAGGCCCAATATATATGTGCACAACTACGGCCTCGGGCCCAAGTATACGTATACATAACTGCAGCATCAGTCCTAAAGATGTATAAAGCATTAACTACGGCCTCAGGCCCAAAGATGCATAAGCATTAACTGCGGCCTTAGGCCCAAATACAGGTGTTCAACATTCAGGGATTTAAAATTAGGAACTGAGAATCATACTGCAATACATGATAGTGAAATACTAAATAACACTGAGTTACATGATATTGGAATACTGGATCACACTGAGTTACATAATACTGGAATACTGAATACGACTAGACTGAGACATGTATTCTTGAATTGATTATGAACACCGAAACTTCAACTGTTTATGGCATACTGAGTAAACTATACTAAGACTCGGGTGCATCAAACCCAAGTCTATATTGAATATGCACTAACCTCACAACGTTCAGAATGATGGTCATAAACGAGTTATGAAGTTAGAGAATAGAAGTTCTACAACTATTCAAGGAACTAGGCTAAACTATATTTCTAAGGCAATTAAAAATGTCGTAAAAGAAACATAGTGTAGGGAGAATCATTAACATTCCCAAACATAGAGATTTAGCCTCACATACCTTAACTTGCCACTCTTGAGAATAATACAACATTTGTTAACCCTTTCAAATTTAATTTATAGCAATACAAGTCAAAGGGATTCCATATTAGCTATGATAGTCATGTTTTGGTCATTTAAGCATTTTATCAAACACTTGGTGAGAATAAAGCTTCATAGTCCTTATTAATTGTAACGACCCGGCCGATCGTTTTGAGATTTTGCACTTTGATCGTCAGTTCTCGGGCATGACTAGCCCTGTGTGATGTGTTATGACTTATGCAAATCGTCGGTTTTGGTTTTCAAGGTAATCAGAATGGATTTGAAAGGACAGTTCTCAATTTGAAGCTTAAAATTTGAATGGTTTGACCAAGTTTTGACTTGTTAGCATATGATCTCAGATTAGAAATTTTATGATTTGGTTAGCTCCATTAGGTGATTTGGGACTTAGGAACGTGATCGGAATGTGTTTTGGAGGTCCGGAGTAGATTTAGGATTGAATTGGTGGAATTGGAATTTTGGCATTTTTTGGTTAATAGGTGAATTTTTGATATAGGGGTCAGAATGGAATTCCAGAAATTAGAGTAGGTCCATTGTGTCATTTGTGATGTGTGTGCAAATTTTTAGGTCATTTGGACGAGGTTTGGTAGACTTTTTGATCAAAAGAGGAATTCGGAAGATTCTTAGAACCTTGGGCTTGAATCCGATGTTATTTGGTTGATCGATGTTGTTTGAGGTGGCTTAAAAATTGGCATAAGTTTGATTAGTGGTATATGACTTGTTCGTACTTTTGGTTAAGGTCCCGAGGGTCTCGAGGTAATTTCGAATGGTTAACGGGTGATTTTGAGTTGGGTTTGGTAGCTGAAGTTTTCTGTTGCTATCATAACCGCACCTGCGACTAGGGGACCACAGGTGCGGACTCACAGAAGCGGATTTTGGAGCCGCAGAATCGGCTAGGAGAGGGGCAGGTTGGCACTGCAAAAGTGAGGTCCTACTCGCACCTGAGATTTCGCAGGTGCGAATTTCTTTGCGCAGATGCGACCGTGGAGTTTTAAGTGAATTTCGCAGGTGCACACTAAGACCACAGGTGCAGGTCCGCAGGTGCGACCATTTAACCGCAGGTGCGGTTTTGCTGGGTCAGAAACTATAAATTCCACCCTTCTCGATTTTTGGCGATTTTTCTCAATATTTCATTCGGGAAGAAGCTTTTGGGGGCAATTTCAAGGGAGATTTTCAAAAGGATTCATTGAGGTAAGGTTCTTGATTCCTAAGCTCGTTTTTATGATTATTTTTAAGGTTGTAAGCTCTAATTATATGAGAAAATCAGTAGCAAAATTGGAAGTTAGGGCTTGGAAATTGGAGACCTAAATCTAGGGATTTAAGGGGTCATTTGTGGTCGAATTTTGATGTATTTGATATGTATGAACTCCTGAGAGTGCAAGTATTCTAGTTCTATGATTTTTATCGGAATTTGAGATGTGGGCCCGGGGATCGAGTTTGGCCAATTTCGAGATTTTTGATGTAAATTGGTTATTTTTGAGTGGACTTTGTTCCCTTAGCATATTTTGATGGTATAAATCTGTATTTGGTTAGATTTGGAGCATTTGGAGACCGAGTCGAGAGGCAAGGGCATCGCGAGCTAGAGTTTGGACCGGATAGATGTAAGTAATGATTGTAAATGTCTGTCCTGAGGGCATGAAACCCCGGACTTCACATCGTTGTGCTACTTTGAGGTGACACACATACTAGATGATGAGCGTGGGGTCGTTCACCATTGGGGATTGTAACTTAGTCTGTCCCGTATGACTGTTTAGTCATGTATTTGTTGAAAACTATTTGTTATCATCATGTTTTGTGCTGAATGTCATATTTGGGCCTCGTGCCAACTACTTAGACCCTTAGGGGATTTTCACTACTATTCCACACTGTTTTGACTTCATATTTGTACTCAGTCATGCTATATTCTACTATTTTCATAACTTAGCCATATTTACTCGCTTTTGGTATTTTAAATGATATTTTGGGCTGAGTAAGGCCGAGGGCCTGTGTTGTGAGGATATTATGGGATCGGGCTGCGCGCCACAACAGTATTATACTGATTTATGATTATGAGGCCGAGGGCTTGATTTGTTATGCCACGATGAGAGCCTGTTTGATTATGCCATGAGATGGCTTGTTATTGTGCTTGGGCCGTAAGGGGCCCCTCCTAGAGTCTGTACACTCCCAGTGAGCGCGGATACCTAGTGTGAGATGTGATATAGCCCCAGGGGCTGATTACGAGTGATTGTGAGGTAGCCCGAGGGGCTGGTTCTGTTGATATTATGCCCGAGTGACAGTTTATGGTACATGTTTTGCCCGATGGGCTGTTTACATTTCTATCATGTTTACTCACTATTTTATCACTCGTTTTAAACTATTGAAAATTGTTTTAAAGGAGTTTACCGAAACTGAGCATGATTTATGAAGTAAATGATTTCTGTACTATGTTGGAAATATCCTGCATTTGTTATAGCGTTTTGACGTGGTTTACGTGTTTTCTTACTGCTCAGCTTTCATTTACTTTTATTACTTACTGAGTTGGCGTAGTCACATTACTTTCTGCACCTTGTGTGCAGATTTAGGAAATTCTGAACCCAGTAGCGGGTGCTGATTGCTTAGTGGTAGAGTCATCGGAGTTAGCAAGGTAGCTGTCCGACGTTCACAACACTGCTTTTCTCCCTTTTGTCTTCCTTATATCGTACTTAGGATATTTTTAGACTCTTTGTGGTATTCAGACCTTAGTAGATGCTCGTGACTTGTGACACCCCGATGTCGAGCTTGTGTATTTATTCCGCACTGTTCATTTAGACTCTTATTATGAAATATTTGATTAATTAAAGACTTAAAAATGACTTTTATTGATTAATAATTAATTCGGGAGTTGTGTCGGCTGGCCTAGTTTCATGGTAGGCACCATCATGACCGGGTCGGTTTAGGGTCATGACAAGTTGGTATAAGAGGTTAGGTTACATAGGTCTCACGACTCATGAGCAGGTTTAGTAGAATCTCATAGATCGGTACGAAGACGTCTGTACTTATCCTCGGGAGGCTACAGAACCTTTAGGAAAAACTTCACATTCTTGAATTCTTATCATGCGTCCTTGATTCAGCTTGAAATGCAACTTTTTGAATTCCTTCCACGCGTTCGTATGAGCGCATGAGCACTCAGTATCAAATATACATCGATGGCTTGTGATTCCCTGATCGAGGGGCGAGATGTGGTCTCTCTGTGTTGATGTTGGGCCAGTCTGGAAGACTTGAGGCCGGATTTTGCCTACAGCTTGAGCCCTGAGCTGTTGATTGCGCGAGCGCGTGTTTCTGGATCTATATATTTGATTGTGTCCCTATTAAGAGAAATGATGATCGGATGGCTATTTGATGAGTATGATGTGACGACAAAAGGTGTCCATATGATTTGAATGTGACGAGAAGGGGCCGCTTGAAGGTAGAAAGAATTATTTGGTGCTTGGTTTCCATCGTGATTTGATGTTTAGCCCGAGTTGTGGGCGTGTTGAAGGACCTTTTCATGTTTCCTAGTTGTGAAGTGAAGTAGATTACACGTTGTGATATGAGTTCAGACTCAGGAAGATTAAGTGATTGTGTAATGTTTATGATGGCAGAAGGGTATAATGAGATGTTAGTTTGAGGTGAGGCAAGTGGGTTATCTCCTGCGGATTGTTCTGAAGTTTATGTAATCCTTATGTTGTTTGTTGGAAGACCTCTTTTACCAGTGAAATATATGTGGTACAATTTGAATTTTGATCGCTTAAGAGAGTGGGCTTGACTGTTACGAGGGTGAATGCGAGATTTACAGAAGATTTGAAGTACTAGATGGTCTGTGTTGTACGAGCTTATGAAGAATTTAGTTCAATCTCACTATGGTATTATGGCAGTAATAGAGTGTATGCATTATGAGTTATTGTGTTTTTTGATCTATGGCTTTGAGCCAAGTGGGGGAGTCTGCTATTGGCTAGTTGATTGCACGGTTATGTGCAATGTTGGTTCTAGTTGGAGGCGTACTGGTGAATCGATTATGGCTTAAGGAGGTTGAGACCGAGGATGGCTCGAGTAAAGGAAATTTCAATAAAGGTTATGTTATGCTTTATGGGTGTACGAGAATCACGGAATGACTTGAGTTGTTATTGGTAAAGGATGTACGGTGCATAGAACGGGAAGTTGCTTGGTTGCATTAAGGTGAGGTTACATTCTGTGGTGTCAGAATACTATTAGAGCACATGTCGTCCGGTCCGTTTGATCGGTCTAATTTCGGTTAGAGTAGAGTGGATGACTCTCGAGAATGGTTCTAGTAGGTTTAAGAGTTTACATGTGATAACTGAAGATCTTCAGGATGTATATTTTGCTAGAAACTGAGGTTTGCATTTGACGGAGTCAAGACTTGTGGCATTTCTATATCAATTATGGGATTCCATATATCAGTATCAGGAAGGTGAAGGTAATGACTTTGGATTCACAGGAAGTCTCTTCAGGGTAGGTATTATGAATGTGGTGCTTTTGGGAATATTTGAGAGGACAACTTGGTAGTAGGTTGGATCGACATGGTGATAGGTATGATTAGTTCTTTGGGTGCCTACAAGGTGATGAGTTTCTACAGGTGTTTCGCGGCAATGCTCTTGTTTTAGTGGCCTGCGTAGCTTGGTTGAGTTAGAAGGATTTAGTCCTGACAGGTGTAGTTTTGTGCAAATGGAATCCGGAGAGTTCTTGATGGTTTCTATCATGGTTAGAGATGTATATTTTCTACGAGCGTGAGAAACATAGGATGTGTAGTGATTTTCTTCTAGATAGGATCAATGGAAAGTTCTTGACTAGTTAAGTACGTAGCTGCTTGTGGCTCGGAAGGGGTTATAAAGTTCTCATATTTATCATATTATGGCATGGTATATGTGGTATGTTGTGTAGGGTTAAAATTTTCATGTGTAAGGTCACAGTTCAGTTATGAAAGAAAGGGTCATAAAGTCTTAGACAACATGGGTGGTTTCAGATGATTAGGCAAATGATATTGCTGATTGGTGTAGCTTGATGAGGGAATACATTTTAGAAAGGGTGATGTATTCGAATTGAGGATACTTCATTAGTATTGCGGCACTCTCTTGTTGGATCGACTACTGATATTTGAGGTTGCTTGGTGGCACAGAAGAATTATAGGAGTACCTCTCGTGGGATGATTGGGTATTGGAGGTGTGTTGTACATTCGAACGGTGGAATTGGGATCGGATATGGAGATTCATGTGCTTTATGGACTCGGAGACCGGAACGTCTCATAGACAGGTTATGTTGTGGTTGTGGGGCATGCGTATCGGCTTGGTGTGGTGACTATTGGAGGTTTGGAGGCTCGAGTGGATCCTTATTGCTTAGTATGCTAGATTTTGGTGTGATATTGAGTATGGACTGGTTGTCTCTATGTCGTGTTATTCTAGGTTGTTGCACTAAGGCGACGGCATTGGCTATGCCGGGGATTTTGCGGATTGAGTGACGAGGTTCGACGGATTATGTACCCAGTAGGGTGGCTTCATTTTTGAAGACCCAGCGGATGGCTAGGAAGGGCTGTCCTTCTTATTTGGCCTTCGTGATGGATGCCAGTGTAGAGACTTCTACCATTGATTCAGTTCCGGTGGTGAGGGATTTTTCGGATCCTATTGATGGGCATGTCGTCGGCTAGGAATGTTGATTTCGGTATTGATTTGGTGCCGGGCACCGTACCGTATGGCACCGGCTGAGTTAAAGGAGTTAAAGGAGCAGCTTCAGGAACTCCTTGTTAAGGGGTTCATTGGTAGGCCAATATGGATGTGTGTTCTAACTCGAGTCGACTTGGTTGGCTCCGAGTTGTATTGTTGAAGGATGTGTTGATTCGATTGTTATTAAGCTTATTAGTGATCTGGGGAGATCTATGAGTTGTCTTTCCGTGTTGCGAAGAGTTAAGATTTGTTGGTTATAAGCACATGTGGTGCGGTTTTATTAGGGCCTCTCAGTGGAATTCGAGCGGGAAGAGTATTGGGTATTGCTCGGCGGATGGCGTATTGGTTGTGTCCTTTCGAGTTTGTGTAATGTTATGTCAATTGCTTTGCCGTGATCATGATGATTTGCTTTGGTTCTAGATATCAAATTGCGCGTGGTTGTCGATTTTGAGCATAGTGACTGGAGGTGCTTCATGTGGACCGGTATTCGGATAGTGTCGCGCATTGCAGCAAAGTTATATGGAGGTATGACCCTTTGGGTTGGATTCGTGTGTTCTGTTTCTACGATGTGTGATGGGTTCCTAGCATGTGTTGTGGTGTACTGGTGAGCTTGCAGTACGGCTCTCTCATTTGAGTCCTTTTCATGATTTGAGTATGTTTGGATTGTTGCTTATTGGTGCGCGGATTGCACGAATTGTGGCTTTAGATTGTATTGATGTGTCATGTCACCAGAGTAGTTGTGTTGGATTAGACGAGATCATTGGGATCTAGAATGAATACAAACGAATTCGGTTTTAGTGTGTTGGAAGGATAATCTCGATGTTTGGCTCAAAATTTTGCTATGGTCCTTGCCAAAGGAGAAGGGGTTTCACAGATGGTTGATCTGAGGAATTGTATGACTTTTTACGTGTTTCATTTATCATTGGCAGTATACGGAAGTGTTAGAATGAGTCTTTGTTTGATAAGAGATTTGTTATTGGTATTCGGTTGTTTTGAGCAACTGCTGTGATTTGAAGTTATCACTATAAGTGTCTGATTTATACGGTATATCTTGTGATTGCATCTAGGGTTACAAATATAGTTTGTTACAGCTTGTTCGGACTTATTCAGAGTATATATGTGAGATTCTGATCTTATAGATGATTTCAGAAGTGGAGATGTGGTTCTAAGGTTTATGGGCTAGGTAGGATTGTGAAATTTCAGTTACATTGTGTTATCAGACCTATACGAGATAGGGTGACGTGGTATCACCCCCGGGTATGTGCATGGTAATGTTACTCAGCGATTTGATGGTTTTGGAACAATACTGGGCACGTTCCAGGATGAACGTATGTTTAAGTGGGGGAGGATGTAACGACCCGACCGGTCGTTTTGAGCTTTTGTACTTTGCTTGCCAGTTCTCGGGCATGACTAGCCCCGTGTGATGTGTTATGACTTATGCAAATCGTCGGTTCTGGTTTTTCAGGGTAATCGGAATGGATTTGGAAGGACAGTTCTCAGTTTGAAGCTTAAAATTTGAAAAGTTTAACCAAGTTTTGACTTGTTAGCATATGATCTCGGATTGGAATTTTTATGATTTCGTTAGCTCTGTTAGGTGATTTGGGACTTAGAGAGCGTGATCAGAATGTGTTTTGGAGGTCCGGAGTAGATTGAGGCTTGAATTGGCGGAATTGGAATTTTGGTGTTTTCCGGTTGATAGGTGAGATTTTGATATAGGGGTCGGAATGGAATTCTGGAAGTTAGAGTAGGTCTGTTGTGTCATTTGTGACCTGTGTGCAAAATTTCAGGTCATTCGGACGAGTTTTGGTAGACGTTTTGATCAAAAGTGGAATTCGGAAGATTCTTAGAACCTTAGGCTTGAATCCGATGTTATTTGGTTGATTCGATATTGTTTGAGGTGGCTTTAAGATTGGCATACATTTTGTTAGTGGTATATGACTTGTTCATGCTTTTGGTTGAGGTCCCGAGGGCCTCGAGGTGATTTCGAATGGTTAACGGGTGATTTTGAGTTGGGTTTGGCAGCTGAAGTTTTCTGTTGCTATCATAACCGCACCTGCGGCTAGGGGACCGTAGGTGCAGACTCACAGAAGTGGATTTTGGAGCCGCAGAAGCGGCCAGGAGAGGGGCAGGCTGGGACCGTAGAAGCGAGGTCCTGGTTGCACCTGCGATTTCGTAGGTGCGGATTTCTTTCCGCAGATGCGGACATGGAGTTTTAAGTGAATTTTGTAGGTGCGCACCTGGGACCGCAGGTGCGGGTCTGCAAGTGTGACCATTTAACCGCAGGTGCAGTTTTGCTGGGTCAGAAACTATAAATTCCACCCTTCGCGATTTTTGGCCATTTTTCTCAATATTTCATTTGGGAAGAAGCTTTTGGGGGCAATTTCAAGGGAGATTTTCAGAAAGATTCATTGAGGTAATGTCCTTAGTTCCTAAGCTCGTTTTTATGATGATTTTTAAGGTTGTAAGCTTGAATTATATGAGAAAATCAATAGCAAAATTGGAAGTTAGGGTTTAAAAATTGGAGACCTAAATCTAGGGATGTGAGGGGTCATTTGTGGTCGGATTTGATGTATTTGATATGTATGAACTCGTGAGAGTATAAGGATTCTAGTTTTGTGATTTTTATCTGAATCTGAGACGTGGGACCGGGAGTCAGGTTTGGCCAATTTCGGGATTTATTTATGTAAATTGGTTATTTTCAAGTGGGCTTTGTTCCCTTAGCATATTTTGATGGTGTAAATCTGTATTTGGTTAGATTTGGAGCATTTGGAGACCGAAACGAGAGGCAAGGGCATCGCGAGCTAGAGTTTGGACCGGATAGAGGTAAGTAATGATTATAAATGTCTGTCCTGAGGGCATGAAACCCTGGACTTCACATCATTGTGTTACTTTGAGGTGACGCACACGCTAGATGACGAGCGTGGAGTCAAGCACCATTGGGGATTGTGACTTAGTCCATCCCGTATGACTGTTTAGTCACGTATTTGATTTAAAACTATTTGCTATCATCATGTTTTAGGCTGAATGCCATATGTGGGCCTCGTGCCAACTGCTTGGACCCTTAGGGGAATTTCACTACTATTCCTCACTATTTTGACTTTATATTTGTACTCAGTCATGCTATATTCTACTATTTTCATAACTCAGCCATTTTTACTCGCTTTTGGTATTTTAAATGATATTTTGGACTGAGCATCATGTTTTACTGTTGCCCGAGTGGCTGGTGAGATTCTGACTGAGTAAGTCTGAGGGCCTGTGTTGTGAGGATACTACGGGATCAGGCTGCGCACCGCAGCATTATTATACTGATTTATGATTATGAGGCCGAGGAAATGATTTGTTATGCCATGAGATGGCTTGATATGATGCCGAGAGCCTGTTTGATTATGCCACTAGATGACTTGTTATTGTGCTTGGGCCATAAGGGGGCCTTCTCGGAGTTTGTACACCCCTAGTGAGCGCGGGTACCCAACGTGAGATGTGATATAGCCCGAGAGGCTGATTACGAGTGATTGTGAGGTAGCCTGAGGGACTTGTTCTGTTGATATTATGACCAAGGGACGATTTATGGTACATGTTTTGCCCGAGGGGCAGTTTACATTTCTATCATGTTTACTCACAGTTTTATCACTCGTTTGAAACTATTGAAAATTGTTTTAAAAGGATTTTACCGAAACTGAGCATGATTTACGAAGAAATGATTTCTGTACTGTGTTGGAAATATCATGTATTTGTTGTAGCATTTTGACGTGGTTTACGTATTTTCTTACTGCTCAACTTTCATTTACTTTTATTACTTACTGATTTGGCGTACTCACATTACTCCCTGCACCTTGTGTGCAGATTCAGGAAATTCTGAATCCGGTAGCGGGTGCTGATTTCTCAGTGGCAGAGTCATCGGAGTTAGCAAGGTAGCTGCCCGACGTTCGCAGCACTGCTTTTCTCCCTCTTGTCTTTTTTATATTGTATTTAGGATATTTTTAGACTCTTCGTTATATTCAGACCTTAGTAGATGCTCGTGGCTTGTGACACCCTGATGTCGGGCTTGTGTATTTATTCCGCACTGTTCATTTAAACTGTTATTATGAAATATTTTAATAATTAAAGACTTAAAAATGACTTTTATTGATTAATGGTTAATTCGAGAGTTGTGTTGGCTGGCCCAGTTTCATGATAGGCGCCATCACGACCGGTTGGTTTTAGGGTTGTGACATTAATGGTGTTACACCCAACAACCCATTCTCTTGCTCCTAGATAAATTCTAAAGTCTCAAATAGTTATAATCAACATCATTCTTCATCACCCATAAGGTAAACAACACCCTTAACCAATAATAACTAATCAACAACCCAAACCTATAATTCGTTCATGTTTTTCTATCAAACCCATCAACTCATATCTCATGAACTAGAGTCTATAATCATTAATTCAATGCTAGAATCAATTAAAGGGCGAAGACATTACCTTTTTGAAGTTCAATCCCCTTGAATTCGAGTTCTAGGGTTCCTTCTCTCAACAATGATGTCTCAATCGAATATCTAATGATATGGAGGGTTTAATCATGTTAATAAGATGTTGGAAAATTGAAATTAACTTAGAATCACCATTACAACTTACCTTGGATAGTGGAGAGATCTTTAAGGAGTTAGGTTTTTGAGAGCTCCCCTTCCTAGAGCAAGTTTTTGTGTTTTGGGGGTGTGGGGGACGAAGTAGGGTTAAAATGACCTCCAAGTGCTTTCCCCATGCACGTAAAGTCCTGACTACGCACCTGACCGCGCAAAATGGCAGTAGCACTGCCACAAGTGTGCGGCTGCGCACGTGACCCTCTGGATGCGCACCTGGGCATGCATATAGCGCACTGCTCTGTAAAACACACATAAAATTTTTCACATAGATCCATTAGGGCTCCATAATATATCTTTAGAAATATATTTTAAAGGCCTACAACTTTCTTGTTTTGAGTTTTCCCAAATTCCTTACATATTTTCACTAAATTCTGCTGGAAGAAGGACCTTTTGTAAACTTAGCCAATTTTGTCGAATCTTATGCACCTCACTCTCTATCTTGATTCTAAAACAACTATTTCTACCCATACTCATACCAATAGAACTTTACATGTCTATTACTATTCATTTAACATGTCCATACCTAAGCCAAATTAACAGGGTGTTATATTAGTTCGAGCAGCTCGAGCAGGGTCAGATGTCCGTGACCAATTATGAGGCGAGATTTTCTTAGTTGTCTCGCCATGCACTTATGATACTTCCTAAGGACGCATAGAGAGTGCAGAGATTTGTTGTAGGGTTGCACTCCAGTATTCGGGCTAGTATGGCCCGGGAGGTTGAGATGTGTACTGATTATCAGCTAGTGGTGGAGATTGCTTGAAGGATTAAGGGCTACCGCTAGAGGGGCAGAGAGAAAATGCAGCAGGACAAAAGGGTCCAATTATCTAGAGAGTTTAGAGGTGCCCCGGCTAGGGGCATAGGTCAGTTTGGGATGGGTCAGCCTAGGAGGCCCACATATCCAGCACCACCACCTCCTCGGGGTGCTCCAACACGACCCTATTTCAGTGCTATGTACGAGAGTTCTTTTCGCCCACCAGCTCATTAGGGTTCTTCTAGTGCCTATTTAGTGCCATGCCAGAGAGTTCATACCGCCCACCAGCCATTCATGGTTCTTCTAGTGGGTATTCAGGCCATCAGGGTTAGACTTCAGGGCAGTAGTCTATAGTACCGATAGGTTGTTACGAGTGTGGAGATCCGGGTCACATGAAGAGAACCTGTCCCAGACTTTGGGGCAAGGCAGTACAGTAGGGTCATCAGCCTAAGATTGCAGCACCAGCTGTCCTTATGCCCAAAGGTGTGGGACAGACGGGTAGGGGCCGTCTTACAGGTGGAGGCCAAGAAGGGGGAGGTCAGCCAACTATTGTTCAGTTAGGTGGAGGCCAGCCAGCCGACGCTCCAACTAGATTCTATGCTTTTCTGGCCAGACCAGATGTAATGGCCTCAGATGTCGTGATCACAAGTATTATTTCTGTCTGCGGTAGGGATGCTTCAGTATTATTTGATCCTAGGTCTATCTATTCATATGTATCATCTCTGTTTTCTCATTTCTTGGATATTTCTCGTGAGTCCTTGGGTACTCCTATTTATGTGTCCACTCCAGTGGGCAACTCTATGGTTGTGGATCTGATCTATCAGTCCTGTGTGGTCGCATTCTGTAGTTACGAGACTAGAGCATATCTCCTGATATTATCGACTTTGAGGTCCTCCTAGGCATGGATTGGTTGTCCCCATACCACGCCGTCCTTGATTGCGATGCCAAGACTATTACCTTAGCGATACCAGAGTTACCGAGATTGGAATGGAAGGGTTTCTCTATTAGTACAGCTAGTCAGGTCATCTCTTTTTTGAAGGCTCGACATATGGTCGAGAAGGGTTGTTGGCTTATCTAGACTATGCTTGGGATACCACCGTAGAGTCTTCGACGATTGATTCAGTGCCAGTAGTCTGAGCGTTCGCCGATATGTTTCCTTCTGACCTTCCAGGCATGCCACTAGATTGTGATATTTGTTTCTGTATTGATTTGGCTCCAGGTACCCAGCCTATATCTATCCCACTATACCGTATGGCTCCAAAAGTGTTGAAGGAGTTGAAGGAGCAACTTGAGGAGTTGTTAGCAAAGGGGTTTGTGAGACCAAGTGTATCACTTTGGGGTGAACCAGTGTTATCTATGAAAAAGAAAGATGGGACTATGCGGATGTGCATTGATTACCGCCAGTTGAACAAAGTTACCATCAAGAACAAGTACCTATTGTCATGTATCGATGATTTGTTTGACCAGTTGCAGGGTGCTAGGGTATTCTCTAAGATCGACTTGAGGTCAGGGTGCCATCAGCTGAAGATTTGGGACTCAGATGTTCCGAAGACTGTTTTCCATACTAGATATGGCCA
Organism: Nicotiana tabacum; assembly: GCF_000715075.1. NCBI lineage: Eukaryota > Viridiplantae > Streptophyta > Magnoliopsida > Solanales > Solanaceae > Nicotiana > Nicotiana tabacum. Next base: position 124,979,487 of record NC_134084.1, read on the forward strand.
TTATGAGTTTCTGGTGATGTCCTTCGGCTTGACTAATGCCCCAACAACGTTTATGGATTTAGTGAACAGGGTGTTCAGGCCTTATATTGATTTGTTCGTCACTGTCTTCATTGATGACATTCTGATCTACTCACATAGCCTGGGGGAGCATGAGCAACATTTAAGAGTGGTGCTTCAGACATTGCGAGAACAGAAGTTGTATGCCAAGTTCTCCAAGTGTGAGTTTTGGCTAGAGTTTGCAGCATTCTTGGGGCATATTGTATCAGGCGAGGGTATTAAGGTGGATCCCAAAAAGATTGAGGGAGTTCAGAGTTGGTCTCGTCCTACTTTAGTGACTGAGATCAGGAATTTCCTTGCGTTAGTAGGTTATTATCACCGGTTTGTGCAGGCTTTTTCATCCATTGCAGCACCTCTAACTAGATTGACCCAAAAGGGTGCTCAGTTCCGTTGGTCCGATGACTGTGAGGCGAGCTTTCAGAAGCTCAAGACAACTTTGACTACAACATCGATTCTAATGTTGCCTTCTTATTTAGGGATGTATACGGTGTATTGCAACGCTTCATGCGTTGGTTTGGGTTGTGTATTGATGCAAGAGGGGCGAGTTATTGCATATGCTTCACGTCAGCTGAAGATCCATGAGAAGAATTACCTTATTCACGATCTAGGGTTAGCCGCGATTGTTCATGATCTTAAGATCTGGAGGCATTATCTTTATGGGGTGTCATGTGAGGTTTACATCGATCATCAAATCTTACAGCATTTGTTCAAGCAATGGGATCTCAATTTAAGGCAGCGTGGATGGCTCGAGTCACTGAAGGATTATAACATCACTATTCTTTACCATTCAGGCAAGGCGAATGTAGTCGCGGATGCCTTGAGCAGAAAGGCAGAGAGTATGGGTAGCTTGGCATTCATTTTAGCATAGGAAAGGCCACTAGCCTTGGACATTCAGTCCTTGGCTAACAGACTTGTGAGATTGGATATGTCAGAGCCCATCAGGGTTCACGCATGTGTTGTTGCTCAGTCTTCACTATTGGAGCAGATGAAGGCTCGACAATTTGATGATCCGCACTTGGCAGTTCTCAGAGAGAAGGTACTATAGGGTAGTGACAAGGAGGTTTCTATCGGCGAGAATAGTGTTCTACGACTCCAGGGTCGTCTATGTGTTCCTAATGTCGGTGGCTTGAGAGGGAAGATTCTAGAAGAGGCACACAGTTCTCGGTATTCCATTCATCCAGGTGCTACGAAGATGTATCGTGACCTGGGACAATATTATTGGTGGCGACGGATAAAGAAAGACATAGTTGAGTATGTAGCTAGGTGCCTAAATTGTCAGTAGGTTAAGTATGAGCACCAGAGGCCAGGTGGCCTACTCCATCAGATGACTATACCAGAGTAGAAATGGGAGCACATTACTATGGACTTCGTAGTTGGGTTGCTGCGGACTTTGCGGAAGTTTGATGCAGTATGGGTCATTGTCGACAGGCTGACCAAGTTGACACACTTCATTCCGATTGTAACTACTTATACTTCAAAGAGGTTGGCCCAGATTTATAATCGAGAGATAGTTCGGTTGCACGGGGTGCCTGTTTCCATCATATCAGATAGGCGCCCTCAGTTCACTTCGCATTTCTTAAGAGCCATACAGAGTGAGTTGGGGACCCGTGTAGAGCTCAACACTGCGTTCCATCCATAAACTAACGGGCAGTCAGAGCTGACAGTTTAGATCTTAGAGGACATGCTCAGAGCATGTGTGATTGACTTTGGGGACAGTGGGATCAGTTCTTTCCTATAGCTGAGTTTGCTTACAACAACAGTTATCAGTCCAGCATCGAGATGGCTCCATTTGAGGCCTTATATGGTTGGCGATGTCGTTCTCCCATCGGGTGGTTTGAGCCCGAAGAGGCTAAGTTATATGGTACTGATTTGGTGAAGGATGCCTTAGAAAAGGTAAAGTTGATTCAGGAGCGACGTCACACAACATAGTCCAGACAGAAGAGTTACTCGGATCAAAAGGCACGTGATGTATCATTTATGGTAGGCGAGAAGGTTCTCTTGAAGGTCTCACCAATGAAGGGAATTATGAGATTCGGAAAGAAGGGCAAGCTTAGCCCAAGGTTTATAGGCCCATTTGAGGTGTTGAGACGGATTGGGAGGTTGCTTATGAGCTTGCTTTACCTCCCAGCCTATCAGGGGTTCATCTGATTTTTCACGTGTCTATGCTTCGGAGGTATCACACCGACTTGTCACATGTGTTAGACTTCAACATTATTCAGCTAGATAAGAGCTTGGGTTATAAGGAGAAGCCAGTGACCATTGTTGCTAGACAAGATCGCCAGTTGAGATCCAAGAGGATTTCCATGGTGAAAGTCTAGTGGAAGGGCCAACCAGTCGAGGAGGACATGCGGAGCAGATATTCATAGTTATTCAGCACTTCAGGTATGAATCTAAACCCCATTCGAGGACGAACATTTGTTTATGAGGTGGAGAATGTAACGACCCGACTGGTCGTTTTACTTTCTAGAATCCATTCCCCTAAATAAGACTTCTCATACTTGCTTTTATTGATTTATGACTTGCGGGGATGGTTATTTCGGTATTTGGAAGAGTTCGGGTTGAAATCGGAACACTTGGTTCCTTAAGGTTGGCTTAAAAGGCCAAGTTTGACTTCGGTCAACATTTTGTGTAAACGACCTCAGAATCGGGATTTGACGGTTATAATAGGTTTGTATGATGATATCGGACATGGGCATATGTTCAGATCGTGTTTTAGATGACGCGGGAATGTTTTGGCGCCAAATAGCAAAAGTTGGTTCTTGAAGGTTTTAGAAGTTCTTTAATTTTGGTTTGGAACAGGTTTTGATGATATCGAGGCCAAAATAGAATTTCGAGACCGAGAATAGTTCCGTAATTTCATTTAAGACTTGTATGCAAAATTTGGTGTCACTCCGAGTAGTTTAGGTACATTGATGTAAATTGAAGAACTTGAAGTTCTTAAGTTTGATTCAATTGGTTTTAATATTGTTACAGGTGTTTCGAGAGTTCGAGCGAGTCCGTTTTATAATTCCAAACTTGTTGACATGTTCGGGTGGGGACCCCGTGTGTCAATCGGACGAGGGTCAGACCAAGTTGGAAACTTGGAGCAAGAGCTAAAGCTCCCCAGATCTGTCATAATCGCACCTGCACTTGGCCAAGCGTAGATGCGAGCCATAAGCCGCGGAAGTGGAAAGGCGAAGGGAGCCCAGGCACCGTAGGTGCGGAGGAATTTACGCACCTGCAAGACCATAGGTGCGAACACTATGGTCGTAGGAGAGGAAAGGGCTCGCAGATGCGGAGCCCGGCAAGGTTAGGAAAAGGCGCACCTGCGAAGGTCTTGCCCCAGGTGTGAGTCCGCGGATGTGGCCCTATGACTGCAGGTGCGAAAATCGCAAAGGGCAGAACATCATGTAATATGGGACTTAGACACTTTTGAGCTCATTTATTACATTTTGGGGCGATTCTTGGAGCTCTTAGAGAGGGGATTTCACCTAACACTTTGAGGTAAGTAATTCCGACACAATGTGAGTTAAATACATGATTTATGGGTAGATTATAATATGTAAATTGGTAGAAATCATGGGTTTAGGTGAAGACCTAGGGTTTTGATAAAAAAAATAAGATTTTACCACGAAAATGATTATGAAACTTAGTGAAAATCATATATTTATGGTCCTAAGATTATGGGTGATAACTTTCTTCGAAAATTTTCGAAATCCGAGCATGTGGGACCAGGGGTGAATTTTAGAAACCTTACATTTAGGGTTGGGTAATCACTTAAATAGTTAGAATATAAACTTTTGAATATATATTGATTAGTTTTTACACTATTCGAATAGTTTTGGATTGTTCGGCTCCGATTTGAGGGTTTGAGCGCATTCTTGAGTTTGGAAGTTGGCTTTGAGACGAGGTAAGTCTCTTTTCTAATCTTGTAAGCGGAAATTTACCCCATAGGTGAACCTAATTAAAATGTGCCATTATTTGTTGGGGCTACGTATGCACGAAGAGACGAGAGTCCGTACGTAGCTATTATTCATGTTTATGTCCGGGTAGTTTTAGGTTTACACCATGCTTTATGCACACCGTTATTTGATTATATTTGTTAATTGTAACAAATAGAATTAAGTTGAGGATTTTCAAGGATTTAAATCTTCAAGTTGAATTGTCTTTATTTTGAAAAGAATCAAGAAAGGATTATGATTTATTGATAAATTTATATTTGACCGCGTCGCATGTATAATTCGCGAGCAGGGTAATTAGATGCATCCATAGTTTGCGCCGTTCGACCTTCAGTAGTGCACAATTTACATTTATATTGGATCAGACCGAATGTCCTCGGTGAAATTCGTGTGTGATAATAGAATTGGAAGTCCTTTTTGTAACTTGTATAAATTCATTGTTTAAGAGATCATTTGTTTTAAATGAAGGAAGTGTTTTGGGTTCTTAAATATGATGAAAGAATTGTTCAGTTATTTCTTGTTCTGAGTTTTATTGTTCTGAGTTTTATTGTTATCTTTATATATCATGCTTAATTAAAATTTCATATTTTTATATTGCTGGCCCTTAGTAAGTGTCGAAGTCGACCCTTCGTCACTACTTCTTCGAAGTTAAACTAGATACTTACTAGGTACATATTTTTATGTACTCACTCTACACTTCTGTACTTAATTGTACAGGATTTGAGGCAGGTGCATCTGGTCAACAGTCCGACGCGCAGATTTGATCCCCATTTTGAGACTTCACGGTGAGCTGCCTTCTGAGCCGTTCTGCAGCAGCTGGAGTCTTCTTTATGTTATATTTTTCTGTCTATTTCCTTTCAGACAATAGACTAGTATTCTTTTGTATATTCTACTAGAACCCCCACATACTTGTGACACCAAGTCTTGGCACACACACTAGTAGACTTATGATTTTGGGGTTTGTTTACATGATTTTGATTTGTACTCACTTGCTTCTGTTTAATTATGTTGCGTTTGCAAATTTCTAAATCTTTTAACAAGTGAGGACGTGCAATCCACTTAGTAATTTATTTAAACGGGAAACCACTAGTTTGATCAGTGTTGGATTGCCTAACAACGGTGGTTGGCACCATCACGGCCTGTAATTAAAATTGGGTCGTGACATGTCTAGATTACATGTAATTTTGATACTGGGATTGCTTCCGCTGCTCATAATAATCAATTACTAAGAAGCTATGGTTCAAGCGAATTCGATAGTTTTTGTTCAGACCCCGTATATATATTAAGAAATTCATTAAATATCTATAAATAGTTAATTGTGAATAACTTGAGATATTATAAGAACTCATAAACTTTAAATTATGAATATGCACGTGACAGTATAGACGTGTCACTCCCGAGTAGCTATTGCGAACGTGTCTATAAATCTTTGTCCGTACGGAAACAAGATCAAGGCACCAAACTATGAAAAAAAGATTAAACATGAATGAAACTGAATGATTGGTGGCTAAAATTGATATTCAAAATGGGAGTTGTTGGTTTTCTTTCGCTTTCTTAGTTTCTAATATTGGAGTCTTTTCCTTTACCCTACGTGACAGGTGTTTTAGCGATGTTCAGATTTGTTTACACCAATGTATATATTATATATATTCTCATGTCACAATTGTGGATCAATAGTAGAGAGATATATATTAACACCCCATTTGATATTTAATGAGCACAGTCAATGAAGGTGATTATTAGACTTTTGTGGTGCTTAATACCTTTGCTTAATCTGTAATTATCACTTATCTTCACTGTCATTAGGATCCCTCATTCTTATGCTAATTTTCTATTTATTAATGCACTTTGTTGGGACTTGGCAGTGCACTAAAAGTCATATACTTCCTTACTACTCCTCTGTTCACTTGACATGTATACCAAAAATAAATTTTTATTTTTACTTGTCATTTTACGTATATCAAGAGAAAATAATTTTTTTTTCTATTATACCCACAATATTTATTACTTATTTCAAATTATTTTCTCAAATCTAATAAAATATGCGCCAATTACTATGGGTATCATAGTAAATTATGCACTTCATTTATTATTTTTTAATGGGCGTGAAAAGTCAAAACTTGTCAAGTAAAAATGAACGAAGGGAGTATATCCTTTCTATATTATTTTTCTTTAAGGTGTTAACATGCTAAGAAAATTATTTATCAATTAACGTCTATTATAGAGTTATTTGATTAAGTTGCCCTTTATATATCTCTTCAAATATACTTTATCTCTTCTCAATTTTTTTAGTTCATTAATTAGGGCAAGGATAAATTTGAAAGAAAAAAAACTATTTACTACATTCTTTATTTGTCAAAGTGACTCCTATTGTAAACAAAATTTGAAAGGCTAAAGAGACTATCATGATCCCAAATTCACTAGTTGTGATGACATCTGACCTAACCTACTAGGTAAGTCAATTAATATTTATCCAATTCTAATAATATTAACAAGACAATTAAACAAAAGTAATTTAGTGAATCTTATATATTTTCTAAGGACTGGTAGTACAAATAATGAGCTTCTAAGAATAGAATTTACAAAGCTGATAGGAAGTAAATACATCTTCTATTTGAAAAGTACATAAACAGAGTTCTAAGAATCTAAGGCTACCATGAACAAGAGGCAGCTACAACAGGAACACAGTTACATCTTCAATCCCAGCTCCCGTCGATCACAGCAACATCATCAGTCAACATCTACACGCAAGGTGCAGAAGTATAGTATAATCAGTACAACCGACCCCATGTACTCAGTAAGTAACAAAACTAACCTTAGGTTGAAGGTCACTACGAGCTAACACAAAGGTCGGGTCCAATACCAATATTCCGTAAAAATTCATAACGACATAGTACAAGTAGTAAAAGAAGTATCTCAGAAATAAAATGCTCAACTCGTTCACAGAACAAAAAAATAGGCATGCTTTTCAAGTATCTCAGTAAAAATCCAAAACTTTTACCGAAATTGTCAAAAATACGATTAAGTTTGAAAACCTCAGATATTTCTCAAAAATTCTTTCAACAATAAGTAAGATGTTTCATTTTCAAATAGTGTGAGGAAAGTACATTTCTATGTCTACATGTCAAGATACAGGTAAAATCATAAATGTCACCAAATCGGGTAGCAGAAGAAAATGCATCTTTATGCACGTATCTCAGGTACGCATGTCAAATGAAGTGCCTCTCAATGATAAACTCATGTACTCACACTCTCAGAATATTCAATCTCACTGTCTCGCATTCTCTCTTACCGTACTCCATACTCAGCACACTTAATCACTTAGCACTGTACAATACTCGTTGCGGCGTGCAACCCGATCCACATATATAGACATAAGGCTCGTTGCGGCGTGCAACCCGATCCATATATAAATAGCCATAAGGCTTGTTGCGGCGTGCAACCCGATCCATATACATATATATAATCAGATGCGCTCACTAGGGGTGTGCAGACTCCGTGGGGCTCCTTCAGCCCAAGCGCTATATTGCTGCGGCGTGCAACCCGATCCCATAAACTGTAACCAATATAACACGCTGCGGCGTGCAGCCTGATCCCATAAAATATAACCAATATAACACGTTGCAGCGTGCAACTCTATCCCAAAATATCACTCTCACGCAAGCCTTCGGCCTTACTCAGTCATCCATCTCTCCAGTCTCACACACAGGCTCACAATGTCATGAAACTAGCCCGATAACAATGATATGGTATATCAATAAATAATAACTAAGACTAAGATATGATATAAATGATGAATATGACTAAATACGAAATATCAATGAAATTAGTGAGATGACAGCAAGAAACGACCACTATGGGTCCTAACAATATTAGCATAAAGCCTAAACATGATATTCTAGCATGATTGAAAGTTCAGTTACTTTATCACATGGTGAAAACACAGATATCAACAAAATAAGGCAGCTATACAGTGCCATAGAGACAACAGAGTCACAGAGTCACAATTCACAGAGTGCACGCCCACACACCCGTCACCTAGCATGCACATCACCTCAATACCAATCACACAATACGTAATTCGGGGTTTTACAGCCTCAGCACTAAGTTTAGAATAGTTACTTGCCTCTAATAAGCAAATTCCAATACCGAGCAACCCAAGCGATGCTCCAAGAATGCCATCTCGCGCATTCTGACCTCCGAACGGTACAAAACTAACCAAAAATAACTCAAATATATCAAACAATGCTAAAAGAACCAATCCCAATCGAAAAAGGTCGAATCTTTAATCAAAAGCCCAAAATCTGCCAAAAAGTCCAAACCGGGCCCGCACCTCGGAACCCGACAAAACTCATAAAATCTAATAACCCATTGAATTACGAGTCCAACCATACTAGTTTCACTCAAATCCGACTCCGAATCGATGTTCAAAACACAAAATTTCATATTATGAAACATTAGACCAAACCTCCCAATTTTCTCTTTAAAAATTCATCAACCAAAGCTAAAATCGAAGATAAATTAACAAAATATAACCAAAATCGAGTAGAGAACACTTATCTCAATTTATATAGTAAAAATCTCCTCTATGATTAGCCAATTCCGAGTTCCCCAACTCAAAATATGTTAAATAAATAAAATCACTCATTTTAACAATATTCTGCCTCGTTTTTTATGCCAAAAGATCTCGAAACTTACTTTTGATTCCTCCAATAGATTCCTTGTGAAATTCTAGTCAAGTTAGGCTCTTGAATCACTCCATTTGACCTTATATTGAAGGAGATATATTGGTTTTAATATTTGGGCAAATTTTTAAATACGAAATCAGTGGCAATTTCGTAATTGATTTGAAAAATCTAGCAACCTAATTCTTAGTAAAATGACCATAAACTCCTCATACGATGTCCAAATTCGACGATTCTTTTTGCTATGGCTCCGTAATTACGATACGGATCTAATGCTTCAATAAAAATAGAAATTGAAGCTCATTTGCATATTGTAGTACCATTTATGCTCGAAGAAATGACGTCGAAACATTAAAAAATCGAGCGCAACACAACCACATATCCAAACCTATCCAAAACTCACCCGAGCCCCTCAGGACCCTTTCTGAACATACCAACAAGTCCCATAAAATAACACGGACCTATTCGAAGCCTCAAATCACGCATAACAATATCAAAACGATGAATCGCACCCCAAATCAAACTTAATGAACTTTTCTAAACCTTCAAATTCTAATTTTCACCAATTAGTGCCGAATCTTTTTAGAAATATCCAATGCAATCCGGGTATACTTCTGAGTCCAAAATTACCATCCGGACCTAATGGAACCATCAAAACTCCAATCCGAGGTCAAATGCTAAAAAGTCCAACTTGGTCAAATCTTCTAACTTAAAGCTTCAATCATGAAGTGCATTCTTTCAAATCAATTCCGATCCCTAAAAACCAAAACCGACAATTCACACAAGTCATAATACATCATACGGAGCTACTCATGCCCGTAAAATACGAAGCAAAGTGCAAATACTCAAAGCGACCGGTCGGGTCGTCACAGAGACAATAACGTGTCACTCCTAAGTCTTTCCATTTTGAGGATTTGAACTTAAGGAATTATTCTCATTGCAGTACTAATCCAAATTATAACCTATTTGGCAAATTAACATCTCTACTTTAAGCTAACAATATATCAGTCTCAATTATATGTGATTTTCTACACGAATTCATCTGTGGAGTAAGAGATGTTGTATAGGGGCATAATGGATATTTACCCAGAAAACAACACAAATAGTTAAAGGATTTAAGTTATACACTACAACAATATAAAGAATATTTATATTAGTATGAAATGAGTTTAAGTTTTATGCACTGATCATTTAAAATATATTTGCACAATCAGGTTTTTTAAATTAAGGTAATTACAAGTAATTTTCTATGAAAAATATTACTCCATCCGTTTCAACTTAGATGATGTAGTTTGACTTGGCACAAAATTTAAGAAAAAAATATTTTTAAAATATATGATCCTAAAAGCTTAAGGGGTAAAAGCTTTGTGGGGTCATGATATTTGTGTGACCATAAAAGCTTCTCATTAGAAAGTTAGTAAAATGAAAAGTTTAAAGTTAAATTGTTTCCAAATATAAAAATATGAATAATAAGGAAAATGTGTCATTAAAACTGAATTAGAGGAAGTAATTGGGAACCTGGTAAGAAATGATAACTTGCTATCACCCATAAAATTGTACTGATAGTATAAAAATTCTTGCACTATCGATATATATAACTTAAATCCTAGTTAGTACAATATAACTTGACATAACAGGTAATTTATTTTCTTTTTATTATTGTCATATAAACAAACTTGCTAAGAAAAATTACATGTTATTTTATAGTTTAACTTAATCCGAGAGTGTAATTTTTTTTTATAGTTGACAGAACTAACTCTTGAAATCCCTCTATATCAAGAGTAGTAGAAACCCCTACTATTCTTGATTTTGAAATGAGGGGAAGTTTGCATTTTTCTTTTTTCAAATTTGAAATCTTTCTCGTTAGATTTGGAAAAAGTACTTCAAAGAGTTGTACTAATAGGTAATATTTCACTGCTTTTAATTTTGTAGAAGATTTTGCGGGGGATACTGGTTGGACTCTCTATAATGCATTTATCTTTCTTGTACTATAAGACTTTTTTTTATTTATATATCTTCAGAAGCAACTGAATTGTCCACAAATCTTGTCAGCGAAAAATGGACACAGGTGGGAAACAACATAATTTTGCAATGTAAAGCTGTCTTTAGAAAGTGGCCTTTGACATATAACAAATTGGAAATGTCAATCCCAAAATTCTTTTCGGTTACGCGATGGTATTTTGCCAATATTGGGTGCTTAATTAATTCTTTTGATTTCGTGTTTAATTTTTAGGAGTTCCATCCCAGGTTCAAAAACCACAAAGAATTCGTTTGTATTAGCATTTGTCAAGGATGTTTTCACTAATCAAGAACGAAAATTGGGGACTCAAAGACGGATCAAATACCGTCCTAGTCTCAACCATAAACGATATTGACCAGAGATCGGCAAATATTGTTTTTATTGACTCCGCTGGTACCTTATGAGAAATTAAAATTTTTGGATTTCGAGAACTATGGTCAAGGCTGAAACTTAAAAGGAATTAACGGAAGGACACCATCCTGTGGCTTAATTTGACTCGACCGTGTTCTGCGCAATGTAACAGTGCAGACACATTCTTTAGCATAAGGGTATTGTATAGTGGAACATCGCTCAAGTGATCATGTCCATGTAACTCCCCACTTTGTTGCTAATAAATTACCATCATCCTTAAATGGAAAGGTAAGAAGACTTCTTAACATGGTTGGTTGGACAAAACCCTAGTTAGGGTCAATATTTTAATGATTCTATTTGACTAAACATTCCCAATTCGATCACCTTGCTCTTACCTAACAACAGGAATTTTTTGCTTTGCTGCTAATATAATTCTCTTGATTTGATTGCCTTAAAAAGAAATTAAATCATGTGCCATCTGCACCTTCAATATAACCTTGATAACCGCCTTTCTTTTTAAAGTACTAGTAATAAGTTCCCACTCCCATATATAACAAAGAGATAGTAGAAAATGAAGTTGCTCATTATAGAAACTTGTGCTATTTTTTACTGCAAATATATACTGTAAACATATTCTTAACAGACTTCTTGGAATCAAAGATTCAAGAATTTTAGTGCTATTAAAGATTTATTTTTTAATAGCAAAATTAAAGCATTTTCAATGGAGAGTTGCAAACCTTAAAAACAGTAAAACCCTTTAGAAACACAGTAGCAAAAAACATGCAAATTACACAAAGCTATCCCATTCTTTACATGGAGCCTTCGAAGCTGAGGTTATTAAGTTATTCCCATCTTATTTAACATCATTAATTACTACTAAAACTTGTCATTATGAAGCTAAGATTTTATCTCGATAAATTAGGGATAATTCCAGAGATCTTGGTCAGCAATATATTCAGCAGCAGAAGTGTCATCGTCAGGAACGTTGAAACGTGGAGGACTAAGAAGCATACCTTCAGCCATATTCATAATAACATTTGGCATATCAAAGATCAAATCTTCATCCATAAACTCATTATTATTCCAAGGTGTTGAATTTTCTACCTCTCTGGAAACCGGTCTATTGTTGCTATTATCAACTCCTCTACGGGCGCCTAAAGCATCCCCGGCTGCCCCAAGAGCTGCAGCCGCGCAGGCTGCAGCCGCCTGAATATCACGAGGGGAGTTGGTAGTCGGGACAGGCAATGAGGATGCTGAGTTCGGGAAATTCAACTCAGCATCCCGGCCTTTAAGGGCCAGTGCTGCTACGTCATAAGCAACTGCTGCCATTTCCGGGGTAGGAAATGTACCAAGCCAAATCCTATTGGGTGATCGTGGCTCTCGAATTTCTGACACCCATTTTCCGCTGCTCTTCCTTCTCCTTATTCCTTTGTACACAGGGTGGCGGCCACTGCTTCCGCCACTGCTACTCGCCCCAGGACTGGACATCTGAATACGTTAAGTTAGTTCTAGTTGATAGTACTAGGTAATGGTTCAGTTTGAGTTTAAGATTCCATTGGATTACGGAAGCCATTTATGAAGGAGGTAATTGTGTGCTATTAGCCTTGAGCAGCCAAAAATGGAGAAGTGCAAACCAGTTGGTAATGAACTGCGAGGTGTAAGGATTTTGGGTGAAAGCCAGAAATGAGTTGGAAAAATGGGTTGGATAGCGTTTTCTCAAAAAACCGCGCACAATAGGTGTTTGAACAGTGGCCTTTTATACTTTAAAGATTAGCTATAACAGTACTGTTCTGGATTTATTTATTTTCTTTTTTATTTCTGATGAAGTGATTGATTTTCTGATTCGAACTAAAGAGAACTTCGTAGTGTTCGGAAGAAAGTCGGGAAATGTGAGACGTTGATATGACATTGTCTCTATGATGTCAGAATCATTGTATTCAGGTTTACCAAATTAAAGAATAGTATAAGATATGTATTTTATTTATACACATTTATTATTGTTTACCCGTAACGGTACAATTGAATTTGTTACATGATTTATAGATAGCCGAATTGATTTGATTCAAAATGATAAAAAAATTAGATTAAAAAATAAGACTTAACGCTAAAATCAAATGGAATAGCAGGCTTGACCGGGGAGCTATGCTTCCGAGGAAAGAAATAAGAGCAGTATAACAGAAAGTAAAGTTGTACTATTTAACTTGAGAATAGAATGTAGCATAAGTTATACCATATATTTTGTGTGTCTACAATGGTTGTTGAAACTACTATTTATAGCTATACCTAGGAAACAAAATCCTAGGAACAAGCCCTTCTTAAATGATAATAAAGGGGGCCATTGATGAATATGTAGCGGCAAGTCATGAATGTCAAAATTCTCTGTAACGGCTTCCTATTTAATACTAGGGAATATTCTTCATTAAATGTCATAAGGCGACAAATATTTGACCCGCTCACGTTGATTATGCTCTCTTCGGGGCCTATCGGATGTCAACTGCAGCTATTGCTCCCGGTCTTGGTTTTTACTCCATTTGTCTTCCGCCTGTCTACGGTTCCACGTGTCATGCTACCATTTGGTCATTTAATATAAATCAATTTTACCCTATATGAATAGCCTCCTTGCTTTCCGGTGACATATCTTTGTGTCATCAGGAAGTTGGTGAAGATTCCTTTCTTGGCGGGAAAATTTCTGAAACCTTTTGAACAGTCTTTGACGCTTTATAAGACACACTTCTACTTGCATTTAATACTCCGAACACATGTTGCCCCACGATTTACCAGTATTTTCGCCGGTTCTCGAGGTAATCATGACAATGATGTTAGTCGTCTATATCTTTTTATACGCATCATTTTATCTCTTTCACTTCTAAAAATTTCATAAGCTCTTTTATCCTCTTTGCACTTAACTTCCTTATGCTTTCATCTCTCTCCTATTTTCTTCACAAAACTCTATCATCTTCTTACTATTATGGATTCTTTCACTAAATCTTTTAAGAACTCTGGTTTTCTCTTCGGTGGAGGCCCGAAGTGAAGCAAAGATAAGGAGGTTGATATTGATGCTGAACCCCCTTGGTAAGAAAAATCATACGCAAAACACTTAAGAACTGTTAATGACTTCCAAGAGAAGTTCCCTTCTATGAATCCTCGAATTTATGCCGTTAGTAGGTATCTTCTTCTATTTGCCCTTCTAGTATTCCTACTGTGAAGGAGGATTGTAACTGCCATGACCTAAACATTATCACTCCTCACTTAATAGAGCAAGTTACCTTCTCCGAGAAAGGCTTTACTTATGTCTATACATATCCCTTCACCTTGGGCCCATTTTCCTTGAGCATGGGGGCTTGATCCCGTGATCTTAGAGTTCTGCCATCGATACCAGGTCTCCTTGGCATAAGTGGGCTCCTCTATGTGTGGAGAACGGTGGCTTGTCTGTCCGGATATGCACGGAGATGGAGAAAACCCTAACCCTGGCACATATGATGAACCTCTACTCCCCCAAAATCTTCTGTGAGGGAGTAATAAATTTTAGCAAGCGTGGCCACCATGCTCTTCTTACTAGCGTGGATAATGACGGTGAACGCGGATGGATGGAGTGGTTTATCATCATTGCTACCAGGGATATCATCTCGGTCACGACTCCATCCTTTCCTAAATCATGGAACCGTTCACGTATGCTCGTATTTCATTTTTTCCTTCATAAAAAAGAATTGTTCCCTGTTATTGATGACCTCTTTATTCTCGTTGTTTTAGCTGCTCAGTGGACACCACCAAGGGTTCAAGGCCTGGACCAATGGGTCCAGAAGATTATGGCTATTACAACACCAAAAACCCGTAGGTGGAAAGAGATGGCTCCTAAATACGATTGGAAGGCCTAGAATCATGGTAAATTAAATCCTTCTTCCTTTTGCTTCTATATGGACATAGATAAATTTGCTAATTATATCTTTTGCTTGATTCAGGACTTTCGGTGGGCTCTGTCACCTATCTCGAGGTCGATGTCTTGGCTGATCCTTCAGAGGCTGTGAGGTTGCTGCAAGATGCTCTTACTCAGAGCGATGCCCTCGGATCTGCCTCCGGTGGGGGCACTTCTTTTCGGAGTCCCTGGACAGAGAACAAGCAACCAAAAAGGCGTCGTTCCACTACAACAAAAAGGACTTTTAGTGATAATTAATTAGCAGCAATAAGCTAATGGCCAGTAAATAATTCCAAAAATCCGAATAGTAGTGGCAATTGTGAATTAGTCGGTATTGGTTACCTTTTAAGTGGCGATAAATATGTATGACCACCAAAAGACATTTCTTGAAAGCTGCCAGTATCATTTTAGCTTTTCCTTTGATTTTTTCCACTAAAATCACCTATTCCCTCTATTTCTAATCAACAACGAAGTTAAAAAAAATTAGAAAATATTTCAAAAATACAAATAAAGTTTATCCTTGCCGCTGCCCTCTTCTTGTTATAGTTGGCCACCATACCAAAGTAACTTTTTGCTGCCATCGTGCCTTCTTTGTCTCACCATCGATCGTCACCATCCATCCCTAGGTAAAGAGTCTCATCGCCGCTGCTCAGCCACCGTTCACATTGCCGCTACCATCTCACGGTAAGACAACTTATCTTAATTTTGGCTTTGTTGAGATGATTAGGATTGTCTAGTACGTATGAAGAAGATGATGATTGTTCTCCCACATATCTAATATCTTATTTTTGCAATTAACCCTAATATTTTAACTGTAAATTATCGAGGGTAATTGGATTACTCCTTATTACATGTAGTGGGTTATTAATTGAAGATTAGGGAACTAGGAATATGAATTTAGAGAAAAGGGCGAGAGAACAGAAAGAAAAAGAGTTTTGTGTGAAAGGTGAGATATTTCTAGTGAATCTTCTGTACAAGAAGTATATTATGAAACATATAGGATTATTTTATAAACATGGTATGCCTGTTCTTTCCATTTAAGATAACCGGGTCTCACCTTTCTTTAGACGTATGATTGGCATTATAGTTTTGCTGGGTTTATCATGATTGGAATGAAAGTTGAGAAAAAAGAATTAGGTGTAAGTTGATATTAATTCTCGTAAGTAGATACATATTTAGATTAATTCTACTTCAACTTTGAATAAGAATCGAAAAATGAGGGGGAAACTGCACGATGAAGATATGAGTAGATTCTTTCAACGTGTAGTAAACTTGGATGACCAATATTATATCCTCCAAATATTTAAAAATAGTTAAACTCTTCATTAAAGTAAAACTTTGATATGTGTCTATAAAGTAGCGATACTGTTACAACATAATAGACAGCGAAAACAAGAAAAGAAATATCACAAATAGAGTTGCTTAGAACAACATCATATTAAAAGCACACAGAGATTGAAGAAAAGGGGATAGAGTACAACACAACTCACATTTATTGATTATCTGGTTCTTTCTCTACTTAAATCACTTAGATTTTTTATTTTAAATTAGAATAAACATACTTTTTAGTTTATTTTCCAGATTTCTTGTAACTAGATCTAACGATACAAATGTTAGTCTATACATAGCAAAATATGCTAAAGTAAGTTGCAGCGCAATACTCGTAATTAATTTATGAAGGTGTTCCATCCACATACGACAAGATAAAGAGAATGATCATTTCCGATGCACTTAATATTAGTCTACACACAGTATTATTTTTTTATACGGATATACTACCTCTTCTTGTCTAGGATATTGAGGCTCGAGACAGGACATACATACTATTTTGGGCAAGCTTTCATCAAAGGTTGGATGGAACCATTATCATAGAATCAAGGTAAGTTTCTTGTATCTTGTTTATGACTACCCTACATTCATTCTCTCTAGTTAGTTGTGGTATTACTTCACATTTGGAATCAATGGAACAACATATAGCAGTTGATCGCTATTTCTTGTTAAATAACGTCTTTGACTTCATTTTCATGTATTGTTTACCAATATAAAAATTTAATTTTCTGCTCCAAGTATCACATGTAGTTCCTTTTCTTTCTGATTAGCCCTTATTCATGTAACAATGAACTCCGGTTCTTTTTTCTGCAGTTTTTATGAGATGAGTTTTCATACTTGTTCTTGCAATTAGAATTGAAGTCTTAATTTTTTGTTAGAATATCTGACTATCGACGGTAGCTTCTCCTTTATTTGTGATAACCCCAGAATCTTGAGAATAAGAGAGCTCAAGAAACATAGGATAGGAGAAGTTAGTTAGCAAAACAAATAGTACAAGCGCCAGGGATGCCATTTTAAAGTAACAATTTCTTCTTCGTTTCATATTTGAATCTATATTTTGCTAATCTTTGTTCTTGAAATTGTTGAGAACGCATAGAAAGCAAATAGTATGAACTATGCAAAATAGGTTCTTTGTGTTGCTAATAATTGCTACCTTATGTTTAGAAAAGGTAAAAATCAATGTGTTGTTAGTGGTCTTTATATCTCTTTACGCTAGTCTGAACTATTAGTCCATTTTTCTTAAACTACCTTGTGTAGGAAGACTCCTATTTTAATTTGGTTGAAATTACAATATTTGAACTGCCAAATATTGTTGTTTGATCACCAACTAGTTGGAGGCATTAGGGACTTTCAAAATGGTATCTTACGAGATTTGGCAATCATAATTCCAAAGATAATAATCAAACCTTAAACATGTAGATTATTTTGAACGAGAAGATATTTAGGCTTCTCCACATATCCAAACTTTAATACCTTGATAGTACTCCAGCACCTTCACCACCAAAAGAGACTATCAACAACATTTCTTTAGATCCACTATTAGAAATTCATTCTAGCATCTTTTGTAAAACTTTAAGTCTTAATCATGTGAGAACCACCTAATTTTTTTGGCAGGTCCTGTGAACTTAATATTGAGAAACGAATTTGAAGGTTCTTATAAGAGAAGAGATAGAGGTAGAAACAATCGATCTTGTTTTCCAGTGAACTTCAGGAAATGTGTGTTCATATTCCTATCAATAAGAAGGACTTAATTCATTTTGAGTTTAGTTGTATTGCGATGGTTTTTAGAAAAAAATTATATATTTATTTTTATCATTAATTTTACTAGGTGTGAATTATGTGAATATAACATGAAAATGTAAGGAGAGATTACTATGTATATTAGCATTTTATCTGTAAATATTTGTGTGACACAATCTTTGGTCTCTATCTTCGTGTTCCTCTTTAATAGCAAGCAGAGGAGTAGAATCTTGAAACTGGAGTAAAATATCACTTTTGCATCCTTGTCAGGTCTTTGGGGTTTGCATATTTCTCTGGGCTTCTTTTTTTTTTTCTAAAAAGAAACGTGAATATGTCCATTCTAGTAGACAAAAACAGTAATTGCTCCACATATTTGTACTATCTACTTATTGGATTGGTATTGTTATGAACAAATAGACTCGAGAAATCTGTAAACCCAATGAAAAATATTGGGACCTTTTAGAACATGCTCGTGTAAGGCTGTTTGGCAAATATTCATTTAAATGTATTTGTGAAGTTGATTCTGAGCCTATGCTACTTTGAGATCTTCAAGTACATATATATGTTTTGAGAAAAAACCATTAACAACAAACTTCTTGTACATTTGATTTTGATGGGATTTTGTAGTAGCAATTCCTTGATACGCTAGTATATATGTATGTAAACACCAGACAATTATTTTCCTGACTATTAATGAACTTCATATGTGGTTATTTATTTATATTTATTTTATTTGTTATTTCAAGTCATACATTATGGTGGTCAAAATCTTCGCTCATGGTTGATTACATTATGATCAAGAGTTGGAGAATCTTTCTATGTCGCTTATTGTATATAGCTACTTGATAAAATAACTTGTTAGATGCAAAATGACACTAGGTGTTAGATTTAAATAGGTTAGCATTTTTTATGTTGTTGACACTTCCGATTTTTGGATTAATAATTTCGGTTGTTGCGGATTATTGAAGTGCATTAACATCTTTGAAGAGAATATTCATTTTTAAGGTTAATAAGAATACCAGGCATCAACTAACAATGATGGAAAAACTCTTTCTTAATAGTTAGTGGCAATAAGAAAAGTTTCTAAAATGTCATTGCTATAGCAATTAAATGAACTTTTATCGACAATAATAAAAGCAATTAAATAAATGAATAAAGATGGATTTCAAGTATAGCTTTAGCGGCTATTATATTTGCTTCCAAAAAGGGTTCTTTTTACCGGATATTAAATTTACTTTTAGCGGTAATAATAAAAGCTGCAAAATGTAGGGCTTATGGAATTTTTGCTGAGTTTTAGTATCCATTATAATTGCTAGTAATATTTGCCACTAAAACTAAAGGACTTTTACCGGCATGATATGGCCATTTACCAACATTTAGACAAATGGACACTAAAGCCTTTGCCGACGCTAGCTTCAACGGCTAATAACTAATTGCCGGTAAACATTTTTGCGGCCATTTCTATTGTTGCTATAAAGAATTTTAATTGCCGCTAAAAGCCTTTTTGTTGTAGTGTTCTTCTTCGGCTAGGAGTAAAAATAATAAAATAAGGAAGGCTATAACCGGACCGACCCCGACTACAGTGGTCATCGAAGATGATGAGGAAGCAGAGATGAAGAGGCTTCCCTTCTAAGGAGATAACGATCTTCATCAGCTCAACAAAATGCTCAATCTGGAGAGCTTAGAACCCCAACTGAAGGCGAGGTTCAAGCACTTTGGGGTGAAATGGAAATAGTAGAGGATGTTGGTTCTCTCTTCCCAACCCCTATTTCTTTTTACGGTCTCAGGAGCATGGACACCAGATATGCTTTGCCTTCGGTTAATAAGCAACCAATAATCGACGTTGCTCTCGTTGCATCCACTTCTCAACCTTCAACGCCTATAACTTTGCGCCCCTCTACACCAGCTACACCATCGTCATCAGCATCCGTTGCACCTCTTTCACCGGCCATAGACGCCCAAGAAGAGAATGTTTCTCCTCCCCAGTCCCCTGACCATGAGAATTTGGGGCACAAATACTCACCCCCTTCTCTAGATCCACTGAGGGAAAAAGAGTGTCACTCTCTCGATTTCAAAGGAGTGACATCTGTTGTTCAGGCCTGTGGAGGTTTCCAACTATTTGAAGTAGTTGGCTTCAGAAAAAGATAAGTAGAAAATACATTCCTTTTCGGGGGAGTGTATGTTGAATAATGCCATACACAATGTGGCAGCGGTACCGTACTTGTTCTCTTACTGCTTGTTCTTTATTCATCTGTTATAACAGGGTTTCTTAATTTGATATACGTTTTGCAGGCCAACTTCCTTGCTGCCGAGGGCTTTCAGAGATTGATCCTCGATAAAGAGGGACTCATGTCTGACCAGGATCAGCTATTGTCCAAGAGGGACTGAATTGCTGCTCACTTCCCGGTGTTAGAGGCAAAGGCTTCTGAGGTAAGCGAGCTCGAGGTCCGGTTGCAGCTGAGCAACCAGGAACTGATGGCCTTTAGCCAAGAAGCCACTCGGCTAAATGTACAGTTTCAAGAGGCTAAGGCTAAATAGGCTGAGGTCCAAGATGATGTGCTTGCTGCTGCCGAGCGCAAGTCTGCCTCCATTGAACAAGTGAATAATTTGGAGGCAGCCTTGAACTCTAAAGCTGAAGAAGCTACTGCTGCCAAGGAAAAAAGAGTCCAAATGGAAGAGAGGTGTAAGAAGATTGTTGATCGGAACCGGTTTCACATATCTACAACCCGTGATATTGATCTTAGACTTGGCGCCACAAGGCCTGAGAGGGATGAACTTTTAGCCGAGGTTGACAGACTCAAGTCAAAGCTCCCACACCAAGGGGATTCCCTCGTCTTTGAAAAGACATATTCAATGTACCATATGAGGAGGAAAACCTTGGAGGAGGCTAAAGTGGGGGTCATTGATATTGATGATGAAATCGCAAAGGCCCATGCGTTGGAGTTAACTGCTCGAGAACATCTCCCAGCTCAGCCCGCCTCAACTGACGCTTCAAGTACCAATTTCGAGTATTCAGAAACTGAGGAAGAACTTGACGAGAATGCTGATGAAGGCCCAGATCCCGCACCAACGACAGATCTGCCCACCTCTCCCGGGGGGGAGGGGGAGGGGGGAAGATGCCTAATCTTCCCCTGAGTTCTAGTAGCAATGATGTTTAAATTTTTCCTTTTTTCTGTTGTTTTACTTTTGTTCTTTTGTACTTATGCCGTTTGGCATGTTGATAAATAAAGAAGACTTTTTGCTTAAGTATTGCGCAAAGTTCATTCTTTTTGCGTCGAATTAGATAAATCATCGGGTGTATTTTCTTCCAATAGCTTTTAGGTTCCGGCATAAACACTTCCGGAACCAGCCCTTTACTATGAAGGTTTCATAAGAGAGGTCCCTCTTATGTTTAAAGTGCTCTTGAAAAGGACGTCTCATGTTCATTCTGGCACAAGCATTCGAAGTTTTTAGTTAACTTTCTAATGATAAAATCAATTCATCCTTTGGACAAGAAACAAGATAAAAATAAAAGGACTTCATTTTATTTCTTCTATCTTTAAAGGTACATAAGCATTCGTTTGTTGAAAAGAAAATTTCCAATACATGTGGCTAACTTGTACATCTTATTTTTACGAAGATGGTCGTGTAGTCCCCGATCTCGATAAGACTATTGTTTCCATGTCTCGTAGTCTCAGTTTTTGTGGCAATCATGTTGATGCATTCTCATATTATTCCTCCTAGTTTTCTAATGCGAAGTATACGAATTGGAATACTTGAAGTCTTGGTCCTTTGAGGAAAAATACTTGTGAACAATTGAACAATCTTTGGTTCGATTGCAAGCTTTATTTCCCGTTAGGAACTTTTCCCGCGAGCCAAAGATTATCTAACCATCCCGTAGCGGCTTGTTATTTCAGTTCCTTGTCAGTTAAAGGTCTTAACTTTGCTGATGACGTTTTCTTCATAGTATGTTTTCTGTTACTACCTATTTAAAAATCTTGCCAGAAAAACCATATTAGGAAAAATACTGGTCGAAGGGAAAAAGAGTGCAGCACATACTTTCAGTATAGTTAGGATCCATCAGCTGTAATACCTTTTAAGGTGAGCCACATTCCAATGCTGGGCAATTTGACTCCATCTTGATTCTCTAGCTCGTATGATCCTTTACCAGTGATATCTGAAACCTAGTAAGGGCCTTCCCACATTGGACCCAGTTTCCCAACATTGATTTCCCGAGTGTTCTGAGTCACTTTCCTCAAAACCAAGTCTCCTACTTTAAAGTAGCGAAGATTGGCTCTCCGATTGTAGTATCGTTCCATCCTCTACTTCTAAGCCACCATCCTAATGTGTGCCAAGTCCTGTGTTCATCCAGTAGATCCAGCTTTATCAACAATGCCTTGTTATTTGTTTCTTCATGGCTTGGGAAAACCGTAAGGTTGGTTCCCCTACTTCCACCAGGATCAAAGCTTCTATGCCATATACGAGAGAGAAGGGTGTCTCTCCCGTGCTTGATTTTGCCGTCGTACGGTACACCCATAGCACGCCCGATAACTCTTCGGGCCACTTGCCTTTAGTAGCTTCTAATCTCTTTTTGAGGTTTTGGATAATTACCTTATTGGTTGATTTCATCTGTCCATTAGCGTTCGGATGGTATGGTGAGGAGGCAATTTTTTGATTTTCAAATCTTTGAGAAATTTTGTGAGTTTGGAGCCTACAAACCGCTGTTTGTTATCGTAGGCAATCCCCTTCGATATTCTGAACCGACAAATTATGTATTTCCATATGAAGTTGATCACTTCGCGCTTACCGATCTTTTGGTAAGGACTTGATTCAACCCACTTAGTGAAATAATCAGTTAAAATAAAAAAAACTTACCTTTCTGAACCCGACGATGGTGGACTCTACCGGTTGGTGTACCAATTGCGCATAGCTTTTGAACTTGTCGCATTTTTATACGAACGTCTTTGCGTCCTATTCCATACGAGGCCAGTAGTATCCTGCCCTAACTAGTTTCAGTACCTGTGAGCACGTGATTTTTGCCTCACAAGAACTATTCCAAAAGAAATCACAAATAATTATTTTCTTTGTGTGCAATATTTAGAATTTATGTGGCATTTATTAATTATTTGTGTTGTGTCCGTAAATGTTTACTTTGTTATAGTTAAATGAAAAAATAAAATAAAAATACATGTTGCATGCATATTTAGGATTTAATTATGCATTTAAGAATTGATTAAATTCAAAAAGAAAATCACAAAAATATGCATTTATTTTATTTTTCATCATTTAATTATGTCATTGTATGATTAATGTTTTGTTTATGTGTTAATAGTTGTTAAAAAGTAATTAATATTTTTTGTAAGGGTAATTTTGTTTTTATAATTAAAATTAGGAATTTAATAATTAGGAACAAAATTAGAACATGAAAAGAGTGAGAAAATAATAGAAAAAAAATGGACTGGGCCATTTAATTAAAAAATATCAGGCCCAAAACAATGCACTTACCCAGCCCAGATCTGTCAACCCGAAAGACATCAAACGACGTAGTATAGGGCAGAAGCTACGTCGTTCTGATGGTACCCATTCAGGTGATTCCCATACAATCAACGACACCGTATTGGTATGTTTATCTGAACCGTTGATCAAATTGATCTAACGGTCCAGTTCAGATCCTTCACTAAACCAAACGGCGACGTATGATCATATTTAATCAGGACCGTTCATTGTTTCTGATCCAAGGGCTCCTAGAGTTTTGACCTTACCCGTACCCCCTACCCGACCCATTGCCCCAATTCAGCCCGACCCCAACATTAAACCAAACGACATCGTTTGGTTAAATGAACTGATCCTGACCGTGGATCATATTTGATCTGACGGTCATTATCAATCCACCCCACCCCTATAAAAGCCTAAATCCTACCCCAGCCCCCAAACCAAACACCCCACCCTTCGGCCCTGTTCATCGTCTCCTTCAAGAGACCAAATGAACTCCACCGTCCACCACCGTGCACCGCCCACCGGAAATTGCCTCACGGCGGTTCCGGTGGTCCAAACAACCCCACCTTAACACCCTCGACTCCTCACAACCCCCTCTTTACGGATCCGGGGTTAGTTTCCCTCGAATCAGACCACATAGTCTCGAATCTTCGATCGAAGGTTGGTCTGAAAATCCAACTTTCTCCGATGGTCTCCAAATTAACACCACAGTCTCCCCTGTCCATCCTCATCATGAACCTGTTAATAGCATGGTTCGAATCTACCTGGAACTGCTCGAATCTTCATTTGAAGATTCGAGTAAAACCTAACCCTACCCAATGTACCTCAAACTCACATCAGTTATCCACCTGACCTCCCTCGTGCCTAAAACATCATTGGTTTGGTTCGAATATGTCTAGAAGTGTTCAAATTTGAGATCAAAGAATCTGAAACCCTAAAAAATTCCAATCGTGGAGTTTACCCAAATTAAATGAGGGATTGAGGTCTAAGAGACTTTAATCGAGGTATTCTCAATTGAGAATACTTCGAATAAAGTCTGTTCAGCCTCAAAAGGTCCGAATCCAAAGTTGAGCTTTTGTCCGTGTAAATTTGAAGATTCAGAGGTATTCTTCTTACTTCTTTTGTATCCTATGTGTATATTGTTGCCTGTTTCAGTAGCTTGTGTAATTTTTCATATTTTGTTTATTTGATTCTGTGATTCTATCTCATACCCGTTTATGTGATCAAATTATAACAATGTCTCTGTTTGTTGTGATTGTTTACAATGTGTGTAATCGACTCGACTAAGTACGTCGATTAGTTGTTTTATAAATTCCTGTTTCTGTTAATGTTGATTGAAACAACCTGTTTATCTATTTGTAGACTGATTGTTGACAATTATGGTAGTTAGTCAGTCGATTAATGAGTGGTGTCAATTAATTAGTTTTCGTAAAATCCTTGAGTCTGGCAATAATCCTGAAGTTATTTGATTTGCTTACTTTCATTATTTGCTGATCAATGTCAGCTATAATCATCTGATTAAGCTTCATTGATTAGTCTGTCTGTATAAACTGAATCATTTCAATATTTTGTTTGGTTTTAATCCTGATTGTTAATTACCCAATTAGTTAAAAACTCTATAAATATTGTTCTGACTTGGTAATCCAATGTTTTTCTTTTTCTCTGCGTTAAAGCCATAGGATTGGTTATAGCTGTTTGAACAGATTGTAGAATCTGTTCTGATTTTGTATTAAGAACAGTAATAGCAGTAGGATTATAAGGGTACTTTGGGGAATGAAACAGTAAGAACAGTGTGTTAGTGTTAATGTGTTATAGTGGAATGTTAGTGGCTATTAATTAATGGGATAAGGGGAAACAAAGGGTAATGGGAGTCCTGAAAATCAGGAAAAGGTTTTACTTAATGGGATTTAAAGTAGAAAAGCAGATTTTGAATAGGATTTTCTGATTTTAAAAGAAAGAAGGGGTCCAGGCAGCATTAGAGGGCAGAGTTATATAAGAGGGGAGTTGGGACTGATTTGAAGGAGGAAGAGAATCAGATAGAGAGAGAGAGAGTAATCTGAAAATTAGGAGATACACACAGAGAGAAAAGAGACACAAGGAAAAACTGAGCAAAAAAAAAATCAGAAACAGAAATCTGAAAATTAGGAAGAAAACAGAAAAAGAAACAGAAAAGAGAACACTCACACACACACTGAATCTGAAACAGATATAGAAGAAGGAAAGAAAATCAGAAACATAGTTTTCTTTGAACCTGTCCGGGTCTGTTTGTTGATATTGCTTGGGTTAAATCTGAAATATTTCTTAAAATTCTGTTACTGTTCGTCTGGTTCCAAGGGTCTTGTTATTTTGCTCAAATCTGCTGAATTATTCGGCAATTTCTGCTGATTTTGTTGCTGCTGCTACTGTTGAAATTTGCCTCTTTTACCCTCATTTTCAGGTATATATCTTTAGACTCGTGCTGTGGAAAGTTTCAACATTGCAAAAATGAATGAAGTTTGGAATTAATATTATGTCTTCTACTCGTTTAAGTCTATTAGTTTAAATTGCAGTTTTGTTTCAGTTGGTTAATATAGTAGTATGTTTGACATGATGACTATTAGTTAATCATTCCCTTTTGAAGTTCGTATAAGTGTTGTAATAATGTTATCTATTTCAGAATTTCATTAAAGTATAGTTATGATTGAATTGTCAAGATAGGGAACATGGTATAAAGTTGGCCATTAATTAAGTCTTGTGACATTGTTAGTTAAGTAAAGAATAGTATGGAAATGTCAAAAAACTATATTACTAGCCTATTTTGTCAGATATCTGATTTAGTTGTGGATTGAATGATGTTAGTTGTATTTTGTTCATATATGGCGCACTAATGGTTATGTTTATAATCAATAGTTGAAAGGTGCATTGATACAATCCGTTATGTTCACAATGTTGGAATATGGCGAATGGTGTAGAGGTATATTTACGTTATATGTGATATCATCTCATTAAGTCAACAGGTAGATTAGTTCTCTTTCTTAATAACAAATGGCCTAGTTATTTGAATGCAATCAACTCATTTCTTTAAAAATAATGTAAAAGATAAGTCAACAATTTTTTTTACAACGTGTAAAGTTAGTGTTTGCCAATAGTTCGCATAGGTTGAGAATAAAAATTGGTTTGATTATGTATATCCCAAACTCAATCATAAGCAGAATTAACCAAAATAATCATGCCTATTGGATTAAGAACAAGTGATGTAGAAGGAGATTAGGCTTATAAATTGTAACAATTTTAAGAATGTAAAATAGCATTCGCTACAAATAGAATAATGAAAATTCTTCGAAAATATCATTTCCTTTTATAAATCATTTTTTTTTCTAATTTTATACGCAATTCACTTTTGGGTATACATATATTGTATTTACGAGAAAAATGGTAGTATTAATCACACGTTGTTTATTTTTTACTCTTTAAATTTGAATGGCTTGGAGGAATATAATTCATACGCGAAAAATATAATTTGTGGTCAACACTTAATAAATTGTGAATTCTTTTCAAGGAATTTAGAGGCATCTCAAATAGTGATTTCTCATGACTTTCACATAAAAATGTAGGGATGTAATAAACAATTTGTGGAAAATTTATACTACCATCAAGAATTTTCTGTGTGATTAGGGATACGTTCGCGTGACCTGATTATATTTCTAAAGGCAATTCGGATTATGCGTTCGCGCAACTTCGAGCGAACATTTAATAAAAAAGGGGGTTCTTCGGAGAATATCAAATCAATTTCATATAACCCGAGAGGTGCAGTTCACTATTTAATCATACAAGAGTGACGAACGTTCTTAATTTTATTTTAAGCACAATTTCGAACATAAGTCTATTTTTTATAAACAAAAAAATAATATTGTCAACCTTATTGTGTACACGTATGCGTGACACGATTCTTCACGTTTATAAAAAATATATAACACGAATATACGTACGCGTGATTCGTTTCAAGAAAATCTTTAATTGTAGCGGTAACAAAATCATGTATTTAGCAAATCGAGATAATTAAGCCAAGTATAATAACGGTTAAGCGACCGTGCTAGAACCACGGAATTCGGGAATGCCTAACACCTTCTCCCAAATTAACAGAATTCCTTACTCGGATTTCTGGTTCGCAGAATAACAAACAGAGTCATATTCTCCTCGATTCAGGGATTAAAACCGGTGACTTGGGACGCCTTAAAATTCCCAGGTGGCGACTCTGAAATAAA
This sequence comes from Nicotiana tabacum, assembly GCF_000715075.1. Lineage (NCBI taxonomy): Eukaryota > Viridiplantae > Streptophyta > Magnoliopsida > Solanales > Solanaceae > Nicotiana > Nicotiana tabacum. The sequence goes on from NC_134084.1 coordinate 125,007,239, forward strand.
TAAACAAATCCCATTTCGACTGTCCTTTAATTGGAGAAAACTCCTTCGCACCCTCGCGGGGGAGGAAAGAGGAGGTGTGACAGGTCTGGCGACTCTGCTGGGGAAGACAAGTTGTTAACCCAGAACCACTGGTTCAAGGTTTAAGAATTCGAGCTTAAAATGACTGTTATAGTTGGCTTTATCTATTATCTGATTTTTACATGATATATGCCCAATGTGCTAAATGACACTTTTACCGCTTTAATATTATCTGAATTGTGTATATACAACTGCTACGAAACCCCTTCTTTCTGAGTCTTCTGAATTTATGGTGCACACGTGCGCGTGGCCCACCTTTCTGTTAAAGTCATACCAAATAAGACGAAGTTGGGACAAGTAACTAGGCCGGGTAGACTTTCGTGCTCCCGGTACGTTGCCCCCACTTCGGCTCAAACTGTCCGTTTGGGTAAGCCAGGTTTAGAACAATCAACCTCAGGTTTTTCACTTAGAATAACTCAGCCATGTGCCGGATCCCTAGTAGGAAACGTCTATTTGCATCATGTACATTTGACCTTGGAGACTCAACACAGGGGTTGGGTCTGTCTAGGACAGGTGAACCCGAAATGAAAAGACCATCCTGATGCATCCTACTTACTACTTGTGCATTCATTTGCCTCGTATTTGCTTGTTGACCAGCTTAATTGGAAAAAAAATCATTGTAAGAGCCGAGGAATAAAATGGGTTGTTTTAGAAAATTCCCAAAAAATAGTTTTAAGTTTTGAAAAAAAAGAAGTGTTAATTAAATAAAAAAAATATATAAAAAATGATTTTTTTATGAGTGTCTGTTTTCAAAATGAGTCTTGATTTTTGTTAAAATTAATCGCAGACACAAAATGAGCACTACCCAAAACCCACCATCCGCAAATGCAGATGAGGTTCTATTTCGGCTTCAGATGTGGTGGCATGAGTTAGGAGAAGATGGTCAAAAATGGGTCATTAAACATTTGAGAACTCTCACAGATATTATGAAAGTTAAACCACGTGATGATTTGATTGCGGCATTAGTAACTTTCTGGGACCATGTTCACAATGTTTTTCGCTTATCTGATTTTGAGCTTACTCCTACATTAGAAGAGATAGCTGGATATGCCAGTTTTGATGGAGATTTAAGAAACCAAAGTCTCATATTCCCAAAAGCTCCCTCAGTGCATCGATTCTTTGGGCTCCTGAACATCAATAATCAAATCAGAAAAAGCAATGTTATCAACGGGTGTTGTTCTTTCAACTTCCTACATTCAAGGTTCGGAAAGCCAGATGGATTTGAAATTCATGAGAAGGGCCTTACTAACAAGCAGAACAAAGACACCTGGCAGATTCACCGTCGCTTCGCCTTCATGGTGGCTTTTCTAGGAATCATGGTCTTCCCAAACAAAGAACGAACAATTGATATTCGCACAGCGAAAGTCGTACAGGTCCTCACTACCAAGGAAAATCACACCCTTGCCCCGATCATTCTCTAAGACATTTATCGGGCGTTGACCTTATGTAAATCAGGGGCAAAGATCTTCGAAGGGTGCAAAATTTTGTTGCAAATGTGGATGATTGAACATCTCCAACATCACCCCAAGTTCATACAATATGGTCCAAGCCATGATAATTTCATCGAGAGTTATGAAGAAAGAATAAAAGACTATAAGTCACCAGAAGGGGTCGAAGCCTGGGTATTTCATCTAAGATCTTTAACGGCAAGTCGAATCGAGTGGACTTTGGGATGGCTCCCGGTAAGGGAAGTGATACACATGTCAACCTCAAATAGTTATTTACTACTATTGGGATTGAGAAGCATCCAGCCATATGCGCCACAAAGAGTTTTAAGACAACTAGGGAGATACCAAGTAGTTCTTGATGATGAAGATTTGAGTATGCAAGTAATCGAGTTACACCCTGAAGCCACTCTTCCCAAGGCTTTAATTCGGCAAATGTGGAATGGATGTCGATACTTGAAAGATGATACTCAAGTTCCAGACACTACAAAGGGCGAGATAAATCCAGGATATGCAAGGTGGTTTGAGAAACGGTCCTGCGTGGATGATGCACCAGAACCCGATCTAAAAAGGCCAACAAAAAGACCCCATGTTCAAACCTTTAACGACAAAATCCAAGAGCGGTTGATTTGGGGAGAAAAGGAAAAAGGGTACAAAGCAACTATCCATGCCCTAAAGGAAAATCTGAGGAGCCTCAGTTTGGAGAAAGATTTGCAAGCACAAGAAGCAGAAGGCGAGAAGAAGAGTCTAGCTTGTGAGAATAAAAATCTTCACGCTCAATTTCAAAATATGAAGAAAGCTTCCGAAACACCAATGAGGAGTTGGAAGGATAAAAAAATCATCGCCAATCTTTTTGAAAAAATGCAAGATTGTGATTCCATTTTGGCAAAAATCGAAAAGGCGTTGAGCAAAGCTAAAGAAAGAATCCAACAATTAAACGAAGAGGCCAGATCCAATAAAGAACGCCAAGTAAGGCAATCCGAAGAAGACAGGGCACAATTTAAGAAGGAGAAAGACCGTTGGATACATTCAGAAGCCCAACTTCATGCACAACTGGAAGAAGCGAGAAGATACAACAGAGAACATCAACATGCAGACATCGACAGAGAAAGAGCACCGGCAAGACTCGATCAGGCCAGACTCCGAGCTCAATTAGAGTCAGCTTTAGATCGTGAAGACCGTATCAGAGATATAGCCACCACTCGCCAACAGCAACTGCAAAATCAAGACCAGCGTCTCCAAGATTTCAGGGCACAAATCCATGATTTAGCGGTTTACACCTCTCAAAGTTATGTAAACTGCCAAGGGATAAGGTTTATAGAGCACGCACCTATTTTTGCCCGTCATCTGGGAGGTCATCCAGGTCAAGCCCCACCATTAGCAGATGATCCAATGATTGAAAACAAAAGTGGGGAGTGGAGCATGTTCACAACTATTGAGAGTTATGTCTTTTGTTTGATTTGGGTTTGTGTCGAGTTTTAAACCATTTTTATAAAAAAATTTTCAAATGTAATGTTTGTTCCATCTTTGTAAAATAAATAAAAATGTTGATAATTGCTTACGTTCGAACTACGCAAGGTCTGATTCATGCGGGGGCATGATACGTAGGCAATCTCTATAAGATTCGACCACATCCACAATTATAAAATAAAATGAGAGTGAGTAACAATAAAAAGACCAAGAAAAGCTGGAATGACACAAGCAGCCGAGCAAATGCATAATAGAAAAGGGTTATTTGTCTAGGAACATTGCATCTCAACGTGTAATTATATATGTGTTAAAACTCTCAAAACTAACAAGTTTGCTCATTTTCAGAATTCAAGCAGTTAGTTTTTCTAAGAGATACTGGCATATTATCATTATCACACCAGATCGAAAGGACCGATACCCGAAAGTATGTCTATTCTGGATGTCGACACAGGTATTGAGATAGAGAAGATGGACGTTGGCAAAATGAAAGAAGAAATGCTTAAACTCAAGCAGCAAATGGCTGAGATGTACCGAGCCTGGTCTACAGGGAAATCACCCCCATCTTACCCAGCTAACCCTGCTCCATCACTAGACCAAGCTCAGGATAATCTTACCACTGAACTATCCCCAAATTTCCCCATCTACCAACACTACCGAGGCACCACCTCTCAGACACCGCAGTCTCCACCTCCGAAACCAGTTCCATACCATCCTCCACCAGTGACTCTTGTCTTCGTAGCACCTCCCCCGGCTACATTCCACAAATCTCCTAGTGAGCCTATACTCCAGGCCCAGGACAATCAATACTACCCCCCGGAGCCCACCTTCAAAGCCTCCGAAATCCATTCAACTACTCCTCGTTTTGACCTCCCAACCGAAATTGACAAGCCAGCCAAAAATGCTGAACAAGAAGAGATGTTCAGAAAGGTCAAAAGCCTAGAACAATCGTTCCGAGACATGCGAGGGTTAGGAGGACAGGTCAGTGTGGCCTACAAGGATTTATGCTTATTCCCAAATGTGCAATTGCCAGTTGGTTTCAAGATGCCCAAATTTGACCTATACAACGGGCACGGTGATCCAGTAGCCCATTTGAGAGGATTCTGCAGCAAGATGCGATGAGCTGGAGGAAGAGACGAATTATTGATGGCTTACTTCAGTCAAAGTTTGAGCGGATCAGCTTTAGAGTGGTATACACGCCAGGACCATGGGAGATGGTACACCTGGGATGACCTAGCACAGGCATTTGCTTACCACTTCCAATACAATCTGGAAATCATCCCAGATCGACTATCTTTGACAAAATTTGAGAAAAAGCACAATGAAAGTTTTAGAGAGTATGGTTTCCGGTGGAGGGAACAGGTAGCAAGGGTGGATCCTCCTATGAAGGAAAGTGAAATGGTAGACTACTTCCTACAAGCCCTGGGGCCAACTTACTATGCCCATTTGGTTTCAGTGGTAGGAAAATCATTCAACGAAGTAGTGAAGATGGGAGGTATGGTGGAAGAAGGCCTCAAGACAAATAAAATCATGAGTTATTCGGCCATTAAGGCAACTACTCAAGCTATTCAAGGCGGAGTAGGAGGAATTGGAAGAAAGAAAAGGGAGGAAGCAGCGGTGGTTGATTCAGGAACTTGGTCGGGATCCGGAGGTTCACCTCATTACTACAATCAACATCGATCCCACCAATCAACTTACCACCACAATTCGCCCCAACACTACTATCACCCGTCGGAACCTCATTTTTCCATCAATCATGCACAAGCATACAATCAACCACCTGCTCACACTCATTGGCGTGCCCCTGTCATACCAAGTACTTACCCATGAGCCTACCCCGGACCAGGTTTCAGGCCTAGTCAAGCATTCAGGGGTGAACGGGGACAGAAAAAAAAACCTTCACTCCATTGGGTGAATCCTACACTAGTCTGTTCCACAAGTTAAGACAGCTAGACATGCTAAGGCCAATACAATCCAAGCTGCCCAATCCTCCTCCAAAGAATCTGGACTACACCATAAGCTGTGAGTATTGTTCTGGTACACCAGGCCATGATGCAGAAAAATGCTGGCATTTGAAGAATGCAATACAAGAGCTGATTGATACTAACAAAATTGAAGTTCAAACCCCCGAAGCTCCCAATATCAACAAAAATCCAATGCCAGCCCATCAGGAGGCCAATATGATAGAAATAGTACGGGCTGATGGGGAAACAAAGAAGCCATTGCAAACCATCATGATGATTAGGTCTCATGAAACCAAGCTAGTTAAGCAGTTAACAAAGGAGAAGTCGGTGCCTGAGCAAAACAAAAATGGTGGTGAACCATCGGTGGTATTTGAGAAGGGATCTTCAAGCAAAGTTGCTACAAAGCAGGAAGGATTAAAAGTGATTGTACCAGGGGTCGCCAACAAACCCATTGTAGTCGTGGAAGGAGCCCGTATAGAGCGGGTTATTATCAAGTCGGTAACCCAGTTACCAGTGATCAACAACAAGGCCATTCCATGGAACTATGAACGGGTGACAGTAATGGACAAAGGAAAAGAAGTCAAGGAAGAAGTCTGTGAGGTGCAAGGCTTGACTCGTTCGGGAAGATGTTTCACTCCCGAGGAGTTAAGAAAAACTAAAAATCCAACACCAATGAAGAAAGCTGTTACGGAAGAAGAAGCAGAAGAATTTTTGAGAAAGACGAAGCTCCATGACTATTCTGTTGTGGATCAATTGAAAAAGACGCCCGCTCAAATTTCATTATTGTCATTACTGATCCATTCAGAGGAGAACCGTCAAGCTTTGATGAAAATCCTGAATGAGGCACACGTTCCTGATAAGATCTCCGTGAATCATTTGGGAAAAATAGCCAACAGAATCTTTGAGGCAAACAGAATCACATTTTCTGATGATAAACTGCCTATTTAAGGTACTGAGCACAACAGAGCTCTTTACCTCACATTGAAATGTGAAAACTCCGTAGTAACCCGGGTATTGGTTGACAACGGGTCAAGCGCAAATATCTGCCCTCTCTCCACTGTGGGCAAGTTGAAAATCAAAGAGGAGAGGATCTAGAGGAATAGTATTTGCGTACAGGGGTTTGACGGTGGAAGCAGAGATTCATTTGGCGACATAGAGCTAGAGCTGACAATAGGGCCAGTTGAATTCATAATGGAGTTTCAAGTGCTGGACATAACTGTTTCTTATAATTTGCTGTTGGGTCGACCGTGGATCCATGCTGCTAAAGCAGTCCCGTCAACACTACACCAGGTAGTCAAGTTTGAATGGGATAAACAGGAAATAGTTGTGCATGGGGAAGACAGTTTAAATGCTCACAGCGGTGCCATTGTACCAGTCGAGGGAATAGAAAATGACCAGGGACCATGGGTTTACCAAGTGTCCGACACAGTGTCGGTAGAGAAAATTCCAGAGGGGAAGTACCTTCCGAATCCAAAGATAACCTCTGCATCAGTCATGGTAGCCTATGAAATGTTAAAAAATGGTTTTATACCCGGCAAAGGTTTGGGCTCATCTTTGCAAGGAATTATACAACCAGTATCTCTCCCCGAGAACTGGGGAACATTTGGTTTGGGATTCATACCCACTGTCACAGACGTGAGAAAGGCCAGAAAGCTGAAACAAAAGGCATGGGTTCTTCCAAAACCAGTCCCACATCTATCAAAGTCTTTTATCAAGATCGGTGCTAAAAATCACCCGATAACAACAATTCCTAAATCCTTGGTCAATCCTGAGGAGGAATTAATTGAAAGATTCGAGAAATTGTTTGACGATGTAAATATGGTGGAAAGCAGTGAAGGTTCTAGCGACGCAGAAGTGCAATTCGTCAGGCCAGAGACAAGGCTTAATAATTGGAAAGTCACTCCTCTCCCTATTCGAAAGGGGTCTTTGTAGTTTATTTTGATTTTCCTTCAGTTTGTTTGGGTTGCCTCAGGGTTGTAATCCCAATGTTTATCTTACAATTTGTTTGAAGTGTGCAAACCTTGTTATCTTTCATCATCCAATAAAATATAGTTCCCCTTTCATTATCATTCCTGATATTTTTCTTTTCTTTTCTTCTTTTTCTGTATAGTTCTTTTTACGCTGGCTCTAGTGATATGGCATGCATGAGGAATCCTCAGCCCAGTCTTAAAAATCAATCTGATTCCGAAATAATAATTCAAGAAGTATATTGTGATTATGAATCAGAATATGATGAGGATGAGGCTTTCGAAGAGATTAGTAAAGAGTTAATTCATTTTGAGGGAAAAACCAAACCTAACCTGAGTGATACCGAAGACATCAACATAGGGGACATGAATAATATCCGAGAAACTAAAATAAGTGTCCATCTCAAACAAAAGATCCGAGAAGAGTTGATTAAAGCACTCATAGAATTCAAAGATGTTTTTGCATGGTCGTATGACGACATGCCAGGTTTGAGCACTGATTTAGTGGTTCACAAATTGCCCACTGATCCAATGGTGCCTCCTGTCAAGCAAAAATTGAGAAAGTTCAAGCCTGATATGAGTGTGAGAATTAAAGAAGAAATCACCAAACAGTTGGAGGCAAAGGTCATTCGAGTCACTCGATATCCTGTTTGGTTGGCTAATATCGTTCCTGTGCCAAAGAAAGACGGCAAGATCAGAGTATGCGTCGATTATCGCAATCTCAACAAAGCAAGTCCGAAGGATAACTTCCCATTGCCCAATATCCATATTTTGATCGATAATTGTGCCAAGCATGAGATAGGATCTTTCGTGGATTGTTATGCCGGGTACCATCAAATTCTGATGGATGAAGAGGATGCAGAAAAGACGGCATTCATCACCCTATGGGGAATTTATTGCTACCGGGTAATGCCCTTTGGTTTGAAGAACGCCGAGGCAACTTACATGAGAGCAATGACCACGGTGTTTCATGATATGATACACAAGGAGATTGAGGTATACGTGGACGATGTGATCATAAAATCAAAGCATCAGGCCGACCACGTTGGGGATTTGAGGAAATTCTTCTTGAGACTTCGCAGGTACAACCTCAAGCTTAACCCTGCCAAGTGCGCATTTGGTGTTCCATCTGGAAAGCTGTTGGGATTCATAGTCAGTCGGTGAGGCATCGAGCTAGACCCATCAAAGATCAAAGACATCCAAGAATTTCCACCTCCAAGGAACAAAACTGAAGTAATGAGTTTGTTAGGGAGGTTGAATTACATCAGCAGGTTTATTGCTCAGCTCACGGCAACCTGTGAGCCTATTTTTAAATTGTTGAAAAAAGATGTTGCGGTCGAGTGGACTGATGAGTGTCAAGAAGCATTTGATAAGATAAAAGGATACTTGTCAAACCCACCCGTGCTGGTTCCGCCAGAGCTAGGAAGACCTTTGATTCTTTACTTGACGGTCTTAGAAAATTCCTTTGGTTGTGTATTGGGGCAACATGACCTCACCGGCAGAAAAGAACAGGCCATCTACTACCTTAGCAAGAAATTCACAGCTTATGAGGTTAAATATACTCATCTGGAGAAGACATGTTGCGCCCTAACTTGGGTAGCTCAGAAATTGAAACACTATTTGTCATCCTACACTACTTACCTCATTTCGCGTCTGGATCCGTTGAAATATATTTTTCAAAAGCCTATGCCAACGGGAAGACTTGCAAAGTGGAAGATATTGCTCACAGAATTTGACATCATCTATGTGACTCGGACTGCAATGAAAGCCCAAGCATTGGCCGATCATTTAGCCGAAAACCCGGTCGACGAGGAGTATGAGCCATTGAAAACCTATTTTCCCAATGAAGAAATAATGCATATCGGTGAGATGGAGCAGATTGAAAAAACTGGCTGGAAACTTTTCTTTGATGGGGCCGCTAACATGAAAGGAGTCGGGATAGGAGCTGTAATTATTTCTGAGACCGGGCATCACTATCCTGTTACGGCTCAACTTCGATTTTATTGCACCAATAATATGGCTGAGTATGAAGCTTGTATTTTGGGGTTAAGGCTAGCCGCAGACATGGGTATCCGGGAAATCTTAGTCATGGGAGATTCGGATCTTCTAGTACATTAAATTCAAGGAGAATGGGAAACCCGAGACTTGAAGCTCATACCATACCGACAATGTCTACATGATCTTTGTCAGTGGTTTCAATCAGTGGAGTTCCAGCATATTCCAAGGATCCATAATGAGGTTGCCGATGCATTGGCTACCCTGGCATCAATGTTGCACCATCCGGACAAAGCTTATGTGGATCCACTGCATATTCAAGTCCACGATCAGCACGCTTACTGCAATATGGTTGAGGAGGAATTTGACGGTGAACCATGGTTCCACGACATCAAGGAGTATATCAGAATGGGGATATATCCAGCACAAGCCACAGGGGGTCAAAAGAGAACCATTAGGCGATTGGCAAATGGATTCTTCTTAAGCGGAGGAGTTTTGTATAAAAGAACACCAGACCTTGGATTGTTAAGATGCATAGATGCCAGACAAGCTACGGCTGTCATGTCTGAAGTACATGCGGGAGTTTGTGGACCCCACATGAGTGGATATGTGTTGGCAAAGAAAATTCTTCGAGCCGGTTACTATTGGCTTACCATGGAGCGAGATTGTATCAGTTTTGTGCGCAAGTGTCATCAATGCCAGATACACGGGGATTTGATTTATTCTCCACCATCTGAGTTGCATACAATGTCGGCACCATGGCCCTTCGTCACCTGGGGCATGGATGTGATTGAACCAATTGATCCGGCAGCATCCAATGGGCACAGGTTCATTCTGGTAGCCATTGATTATTTTACCAAATGGGTTGAGGCCAAAACATTCAAATCAGTGACCAAGAAAGTTGTGGTCGATTTTGTTCACTCAAATATCATATGTCGATTCAGAATCCCAAAGGTGATCATCACAGATAACGGTGCTAATATTAACAGTAACCTAATGAGGGAAGTATGTCAACAGTTTAAGATTATACATCGCCTCTACCCCATATCGGCCCAAGGTGAATGGAGCAGTCGAGGCAGCCAACAAAAACATAAAGAAGATACTTCGGAAAATGGTAGAAGGTTCAAGACAATGGCACGAAAAATTACCATTTGCGTTATTGGGATATCGCACTACTGTTCGCACTTCAGTAGGAGCAACTCCTTATTTGTTGGTATATGGCACTGAGGCAGTAATTCCTGCAGAAGTTGAAATTTCTTCCCTTCGGATCATCGCCGAAGCTAAGATTGATGATGCTGAATGAGTCAAAACCCGTCTGGAACAGTTAAACTTGATTGATGAAAAACGATTGGCAGCAGTATGTCATGGCCAATTATATCAAAGAAGAATAGCAAGGGCATACAACAAAAAGGTGCGTCCCTGAAAGTTTGAAGTGGGTCAACATGTGCTGAAACGTATACTTCCACATCAGGTTGAAGCAAAGGGCAAATTTGCCCCGAATTGGCAAGGACCATTCATTGTGACCAGAGTATTGTCCAATGGTGCATTATGTTTAACAGATATTGAAGGAAAATGCATAGACATGGCTATCAATTCTGATGCGGTAAAGAGATATTATGCATGATTTCTCTTTGATATAGTTATTAAATGTTTGTATTCGGCATTATTTCAAAGATTGGAATGACAAAGGCAATTTATTCTGCTATCCAAACACTATACCCTTTGTTTCCCCTTTGAGCCACATTCGTTTCTTTCTTACCCTCTCTTGGAATCAATGAAAGTCAAATAAAAAAAAGATAGAAAATCACTATTATTGAAGTGAACTACGTTTGACCTGATTCCTCAAAGAGGATACGTAGGCGCCTCATGGCTCGGTCATAGGGTGCATAATATGCATAATATGCATAATGTGCACAAAAGGAAACATCAAGAGACCCCGATCAAGAAACTGGGGCAGGAGTTGTATTGGCAAATAAGAAAAATGATTCCAAGGGTTGTAATTTTTAAAAAAAACCCTATCAAAATTGTTTAACTTTTGATGCCTTTCCATTCCAACCACATACCAAAAGACCTTTCAACCAATCTTAGAAAGAACGCCGAGTCAAATAAATGAAGATGATTCATAACACTCTGGTCCAAACAAGAAGAAGTAATGAAAATGAGAGAGTCTCATAGGTGAAAACCCTCACGGGCACCATGAGATGACGAAAGCTGAGAGAAAGAAAAATGAGAGAGTCTTATTGGTGAAAACCTTCGCAGGCACCATAAGGCGAAAAGGAATTAAGAAATGAACAAATGAGGAAGATTTGTCGGTGAAAACTCTTTTAGATACTGCAAGTCGAACAAGGTTTGTAAATTGGCAAAAGTAAAATTGGGTTATGGAAATTTTGGGAAAACAAAATGAAACAATTGAAAAAGAGATTGGTTAAAAAGATTGGGTTGATTAATCCAAAATACATACCCTGATCATTGGTGCCAGTAACTCCAATCAGATAAGTTCTTTATTCCTTCTCCAACAGTCATCCAAATTTGGATTTTTCTTTTCATTCCAGATTGTCGAAAATCGTCATGTTTTCGTCACTAATAATCTTACTCTTCTAAACCTTTTGAGGTAAGTTTTGTTCCAAACCAAATAAGAAGGATTGTCAAGGTATACTACGAAGATTCAAGATTGCATAAGGCAAAATACGGCCATGACGGGCAGGAAGTAATAGGATAAAAATGAGATATGGGTGTAAGAAAAGTTGAATCCAAAAAGTGATTCAGCAATGTCAGGAGAGACATATGATTACAGTTGAAAGGGTTTGAAGTGAAAACAACAGTTGAGGATCCTATGGTTAAGGATCAATTACAAAGATAAAACTGTCTTTTCAACCGCTCCAAGGCAGTAAAACAAGACAAAGAGAAACCCCACCCCCAGCAAGAATTCCACAACTGACCACCCTGCTTTAAACTGACGAAATTTTCTTTGATTTGAAACAGGGGCAAAAACAACATTTGAGTCAGGAAACACCCGGTGAAGGAAATAGAAGAAATCAGGCGTCCACTTGGAGAATAAGGAAGAGCAAAGGAAATAGCAATCAGGCGTCCACCTGGAGAACAAGGATGAAGAAAAGAATTAGCAATCAGGCGTCCACCTGGAGAACAAGGAAGAAGAAAGGAAATGGCAATCAGGCGTCCACCTGAAGAACAAGGATGAAGAAAAGAATTAGCAATCAGGCGTCCACCTGGAGAACAAGGATGAGGAAAGGAAATAGCAATCAGGCGTCCACCTGGAGAACAAGGAAGAGCAAAAGAAGTATTGGAAGTCAGGCGTCCACCTGGAGAATAAGGAAGAACAACGGAAATGTTAGCAATCAGGCGTCCACCTGGAGAACAAGGATGAAGAATGGAAATAGCAATCAGGCGTCCACCTGGAGAACAAGGATGAAGAAAGGAAGAAGTAATCAGGCATCCACCTGGAGAACAAGGAAGAGCAATGGCAATCAGGCGTCCACCTGGAGAACAAGGATGAAGAAAAGAATGAGCAATCAGGCGTCCACCTGGAGAACAAGGAAGAAGAAAAGAATTAGCAATTAGGCGTCCACCTGGAGAACAAGGATGAAGAAAGGAAATAGCAATCAGGCGTCCACCTGGAGAACAAGGATGAGGAAAGGAAATAGCAATCAGGCGTCCACCTGGAGAACAAGGATGAAGAAAAGAATTAGCAATCAGGCGTCCACCTGGAGAACAAGGATGAAGAAAGGAAATAGCAATCAGGCGTCCACCTGGAGAACAAGGATGAAGAAGAAAGGAAATAGCAATCAGGCGTCCACCTGGAGAACAAGGATGAGGAAAGGAAATAGCAATCAGGCGTCCACCTGGAGAACAAGGATGAAGAAAAGAATTAGCAATCAGGCGTCCACCTGGAGAACAAGGATGAAGAAAGGAAATAGCAATCAGGCGTCCACCTGGAGAACAAGGATGAAGAAAAGAATTAGCAATCAGGCGTCCACCTGGAGAACAAGGATGAAGAAAGGAAATAGCAATCAGGCGTCCACCTGGAGAACAAGGATGAAGAAAAGAATTAGCAATCAGGCGTCCACCTGGAGAACAAGGATGAAGAAAGGAAATAGCAATCAGGCGTCCACCTGGAGAATAAGGATGAAGAAAGGAAATAGCAATCAGGCGTCCACCTGGAGAACAAGGATGAAGAAAGGAAATAGCAATCAAGCGTCCACCTGGAGAACAAGAATGAAGAAAAGAATTAGCAATCAGGCGTCCACCTGGAGAACAAGGATGAAGAAAGGAATCAGCAATCAGGCGTCCACCTGGAGAACAAGGATGAAGAAAGGAATTAGCAATCAGGCGTCCACCTGGAGAACAAGGAAGAAGAAAGGAAATAGCAATCAGGCGTCCACCTGGAGAACAAGGATGAAGAAAGGAAATAGCAATCAGGCGTCCACCTGGAGAACAAGGATGAAGAAAGGAATTAGCAATTAGGCGTCCACCTGGAGAACAAGGAAGAAGAAAGGAAATAGCAATCAGGCGTCCACCTGGAGAACAAGGAAGAAGCAAGGGAAATAGAAGAAATCAGGCGTCCACCTGGAGAACAAGGAAGAGCAGTTGGAATGTCAGCAATCAGGTGCCCACCTGGAGAATAAGGGAATACAATTGAAGTATCAAGCAATCAGGCGCCCCCCTGAAGAACAGAATGGCAATTTATTTTGACATTACGGGTTGAAGTCAAAAGCCCGCCCATATAAGAAAGGAGCACACTTAGAGTCAATAAAGCAGAGGAGTCCAACCAAATCCCCAGCAGGACACAACAAGAGTCCAAAACAGAGAAAGAAGATACGAGACACAATGAAAGGAAATGCGGAACAAGTCAGATGCCCGAGAGTCACCAAGGCATCAAGACAACAAGAAACGCAAGGGCATGATCTAGATAAGATTTTGTAAATCATATACCATCATCTAGCTTAGCTTTTTGTTTTTCCTTTAAAGCAGGGTGTAATAAGGAGGTCAGCAAGCAGTAAAAGCAGCACAAAACAGCAGTAACATCACAGTCCCATGGTAGTCCCAGCTACCAAAACTTCCGAACTACATTGACCTAATTCCTTTATAGCCAAGGATATGTAGGAAACCTTTGAAGCAGAGGTTCGGTCAAATCTTTCAAAAAATGCTTCCCACGGAGTATTCGAACAGGCAAAAATCGCTCGTATCCGCTCACTTTATCTTTGCACGAAAACTCTTCGAGTTTCCGCACAAAGAGGGGCAGTTGTGAGCACGTGATTTTTGCCTCACGAAAACTACTCCGAAATAATTCAAAAATAATTGTTTTCTTTGTGTGCAATTTTTAGAATTTATGTGGCATTTATTAATTATTTGTATTGTGTCCGTAAATGTTTACTTTGTTATAGTTAAATGATAAAATAAAATAAAAATACATGTTGCATGCATATTTAGGATTTAATTATGCATTTAAGAATTGATTAAATTCAAAAAGAAAATCACAAAAATATGCATTTATTTTATTTTTCGTCATTTAATTATGTCATTGTGTGATTAATATTTTGTCTATGTGTTAATAGTTGTTAAAAGGTAATTAATATTTTTTGTAAGGGTAATTTTGTTTTTATAATTAAAATTAGGAATTTAATAATTAGGAATAAAATTAGAACATGAAAAGAGTGAGAAAATAATAGAAAAAAAACGGACTGGGCCATTTAATTAAAAAATATCAGGCCCAAAACGATGCACTTACCCAGCCCAGATCTGTCAACCCGAAAGACATCAATCGACGTAGTATAGGGCAGAAGCTACGTCGTTTTGATGGTACCAATTCAGGTGATTCCCAGACAATCAACGACACCGTATTGGTATGTTTATCTGAACCGTTGATCAAATTGATCTAACGGTCCAGTTCAGCTCCTTCACTAAACCAAACGGCGACGTATGATCATATTTAATCAGGACCATTCATTGTTTCTGATCCAAGGGCTCGTAGAGTTTTGACCTTACCCGTACCCCCTACCCGACCCATTGCCCCAATTCAGCCCGACCCCAACATTAAACCAAACGACATCGTTTGGTTAAATGAATTGATCCTGACCGTGGATCATATTTGATCTGACGGTCATTATCAATCCACCCCACCCCTATAAAAGCCTAAATCCTACCCCAGCCCCCCCAAACCAAATACTCCCCCTCTGTCCTGTTCATCGTCTCCTTCAAGAGACCAGATGAACTCCACCGTCCACCACCGTGCACCGCCCACCGGAAATCGCCTCACGGCGGTTCCGGTGGTCCAAACAACCCCAACTTAACACCCTCAACTCCTCACAACCCCCTCTTTACGGATCCGGGGTTAGTTTCCCTCGAATCAGACCACATAGTCTCGAATCTTCGATCGAAGGTTGGTCTGAAAATCCAACTTTCTCCGATGGTCTCCAAATTAACACCACAGTCTCCCCTGTCCATCCTCATCATGAGCCTGTTAATAGCATGGTTCGAATCTACTTGGAACTGCTCGAATCTTCATTTGAAGATTCGAGTAAAACCTAACCCTACCCAATGTACCTCAAACTCACACCAGTTATCCACCTGACCTCCCTCGTGCCTAAAACATCATTGGCTTGGTTCGAATATGTCTAGAAGTGTTCGAATTTGAGATTAAAGAATCTGAAACCCTAAAAAATTCCAATCGTGGAGTTTACCCAAATTAAATGAGGGATTGAGGTCTAAGAGACTTTAATCGAGGTATTCTCAATTGAGAATACTTCGAATAAAGTCTGTTCAGCCTCAAAAGGTCCGAATCCAAAGTTGAGCTTTTGTCCGTGTAAATTTGAAGATTCAGAGGTATTCTTCTTACTTCTTTTGTATCCTATGTGTATATTGTTGCCTGTTTCAGTAGCTTGTGTAATTTTTCATATTTTGTTTATTTGATTCTGTGATTCTGTCTCATACCCGTTTATGTGATCAAATTATAACAATGTCTCTGTTTGTTGTGATTGTTTACAATGTGTGTAATCGACTCGACTAAGTACGTCGATTAGTTGTTTTATAAATTCCTGTTTCTGTTAATGTTGATTGAAATAACCTGTTTATCTATTTGTAGACTAATTGTTGACAATTATGGTATTTAGTCAGTCGATTAATGAGTGGTGTCAATTAATTAGTTTCCGTAAAATCCTTGAGTCTGGCAATAATCTGAAGTTATTTGATTTGCTTACTTTCATTATTTGCTGATCAATGTCAGCTATAATCATCTGATTAAGCTTCATTGATTAGTCTGTCTGTATAAACTGAATCATTTCAATATTTTGTTTGGTTTTAATCCTGATTGTTAATTACCCAATTAGTTAAAAACTCTATAAATATTGTTCTGACTTGGTAATCCAATGTTTTTCTTTTTCTCTGCGTTAAAGCCATAGGATTGGTTATAGCTGTTTGAACAGATTGTAGAATCTGTTCTGATTTTGTATTAAGAACAGTAATAGCAGTAGGATTATAAGGGTACTTTGGGGAATGAAACAGTAAGAACAGTGTGTTAGTGTTAATGTGTTATAGTGGAATGTTAGTGGCTATTAATTAATGGGATAAGGGGAAACAAAGGGTAATGGGAGTCCTGAAAATCAGGAAAAGGTTTTACTTAATGGGATTTAAAGTAGAAAAGCAGATTTTGAATAGGATTTTCTGATTTTAAAAGAAAGAAGGGGTCCAGGCAGCATTAGAGGGCAGAGTTATATAAGAGGGGAGTTGGGACTGATTTGAAGGAGGAAGAGAATCAGATAGAGAGAGAGAGAGTAATCTGAAAATTAGGAGATACACACAGAGAGAAAAGAGACACAAGGAAAAACTGAGCAAAAAAAAAATCAGAAACAGAAATCTGAAAATTAGGAAGAAAACAGAAAAAGAAACAGAAAAGAGAACACTCACACACACACAGAATCTGAAACAGATATAGAAGAAGGAAAGAAAATCAGAAACATAGTTTTCTTTGAACCTGTCCGGGTCTGTTTGTTGATATTGCTTGGGTTAAATCTGAAATTTTTCTTAAAATTCTGTTACTGTTCGTCTGGTTCCAAGGGTCTTGTTATTTTGCTCAAATCTGCTGAATTATTCGGCAATTTCTGCTGATTTTGTTGCTGCTGCTACTGTTGAAACTTGCCTCTTTTACCCTCATTTCCAGGTATATATCTTTAGACTCGTGCTGTGGAAAGTTTCAACATTGCAAAAATGAATGAAGTTTGGAATTAATATTATGTCTTCTACTCGTTTAAGTCTATTAGTTTAAATTGCAGTTTTGTTTCAGTTGGTTAATATATTAGTATGTTTGACATGATGACTATTAGTTAATCATTCCCTTTTGAAGTTCGTATAAGTGTTGTAATAATGTTATCTATTTCAGAATTTCATTAAAGTATAGTTATGATTGAATTGTCAAGATAGGGAACATGGTATAAAGTTGGCCATTAATTAAGTCTTGTGACATTGTTAGTTAAGTAAAGAATAGTATGGAAATGTCAAAAAACTATATTACTAGCCTATTTTGTCAGATATCTGATTTAGTTGTGGATTGAATGATGTTAGTTGTATTTTGTTCATATATGGCGCACTGATGGTTATGTTTATAATCAATAGTTGAAAGGTGCATTGATACAATCCGTTATGTTCACAATGTTGGAATATGGCGAATGGTGTAGAGGTATATTTACGTTATATGTGATATCATCTCATTAAGTCAACAGGTAGATTAGTTCTCTTTCTTAATAACAAATGGCCTAGTTATTTGAATGCAATCAACTCATTTCTTTAAAAATAATGTAAAAGATAAGTCAACAATTTTTTTTACAACGTGTAAAGTTAGTGTTTGCCAATAGTTCGCATAGGTTGAGAATAAAAATTGGTTTATTATGTATATCCCAAACTCAATCATAAGCAGAATTAACCAAAATAATCATGCATATTGGATTAAGAACAAGTGATGTAGAAGGAGATTAGGCTTATAAATTGTAACAATTTTAAGAATGTAAAATAGCATTCGCTACAAATAGAATAATGAAAATTCTTCGAAAATATCATTTCCTTTCATAAATCAATTTTTTTTTCTAATTTTATACGCAATTCACTTTTGGGTATACATATATTGTATTTACGAGAAAAATGGTAGTATTAATCACACGTTGTTTATTTTTTACTCTTTAAATTTGAATGGCTTGGAGGAATATAATTCATACGCGAAAAATATAATTTGTGGTCAACACTTAATAAATTGTGAATTCTTTTCAAGGAATTTAGAGGCATCTCAAATAGTGATTTCTCATGACTTTCACATAAAAATGTAGGGATGTAATAAACAATTTGTGGAAAATTTATACTACCATCAAGAATTTTCTGTGTGATTAGGGATACGTTCGCGTGACCTGATTATATTTCTAAAGGCAATTCGGATTATGCGTTCGCGCAACTTCGAGCGAACATTTAATAAAAAGGGGGTTCTTCGGAGAATATCAAATCAATTTCATATAACCCGAGAGGTGCAGTTCACTATTTAATCATATAAGAGTGACGAACGTTCTTAATTTTATTTTAAGCACAATTTCGAACATAAGTCTATTTTTTATAAACAAAAAAATAATATTGTCAACCTTATTGTGTACACGTATGCGTGACACGATTCTTCACGTTTATAAAAAATATATAACACGAATATACGTATGCGTGATTCGTTTCAAGAAAATCTTTAATTGTAGCGGTAACAAAATCATGTATTTAGCAAATCGAGATAATTAAGCCAAGTATAATAACGGTTAAGCGACCGTGCTAGAACCACGGAATTCGGGAATGCCTAACACCTTCTCCCGAATTAACAGAATTCCTTACTCGGATTTCTGGTTCGCAGAATAACAAACAGAGTCATATTCTCCTCGATTCAGGGATTAAAACCGGTGACTTGGGACGCCTTAAAATTCTCAGGTGGCGACTCTGAAATAAACAAACAAATTCCGTTTCGACTGTCCTTTAATTGGAGAAAACTCCTTCGCACCCTCGCGGGGGCGGAAAGAGGAGGTGTGACAGTACCAACAAATCTGCACCTGGATGGTTTCCGCAAATTCCTTCATGGACTTCTCTTATCACGTAATCCGCTTTTGAGGCTTCTAGACATTGGGCTAGCGGGTCTTGGTATGATCTTCCTATATAACTGTCCTCCCATGAGGTAGTATCAATCCGCTTTAGTCAATGAACTCGTTCCTCTAGTCCCAGACTAGATTGGTTGTATTTATTTTGCAATAGCCATCCACATCTAGCATCGAATTCATAAGTTGAATTACTGTAATGACCCGATTGGTTGTTTTGCTTTCTAGAACCCCGTTCCCCTAAATAAGACTTCCCGTACGTATTTTTATTGATTTATGACTTGCGGGGATGGGTAGTTAGGGATTTGGAAGAGTTTGGGTTGAAATCGAAGCACTTGGTTCCTTAAGGATGGCTTAAAAGGCCAAGTTTGACCTCGGTCAACATTTTGAGTAAACGGCCTCAGAATAGAGATTTGATGGTTCTAATAGGTTCGTATGATGATTTCAAACTTGGGCGTATGTTCGGATCGGGTTTTGGATGACCCCGAGAGCGTTTCGGTGCCTAATAGTGAAAGTTGGTTCTTGAAGGTTTTGGAAAGTTCTTTAAATTTGGTTTGGAGCGGATTTCAGTGTATCGAGGTCCAAATACAATTTCTAGACTGGGAATAGTTTCGTAATGTTATTTAAGACTTGCACGCAAAATTTAGTGTCATTCCGAGTAGTAAAAGTACGTTTCGGTGCATTGGAAGTAACTTGAAGAACTTGAAGTTCTTAAGTTTGATTCAATTGGGTTTAGGGTGTGATTCTTAGTTTTAATGTTGTTTCGGGCGTTCTGAGAGTCCGAGTGAATCCGTTTTATGATTCCAAACTTGTTAGTATGTTCGGGCAGGACCCCAGGGGCCCTGAGTGCCAATCGGACGGGGCTCGGACCAAGTTTAGAATTTGGAACAATAGCTGAATCCACCAGATCTGTCATAACTGTACCTGCGTTTGGACAACCACAGGTGCGAGCTCACAAGTGCGATCCAAGGTGCGCAGAAGCAGCCAAGGAGGGGCAACCCAGATTTCGCAGGTGCATCCCTCTTTCCGCAGAAGCAATACCCATCCGCAGGTGCGACGCCAGCCAGCCCAGGCCATTTCGGCAGAAGCAAACTCTTATCTGCAGAAGCGGGGGCGCAGATGCGGTCCTTTGACCACAGGTGCGAATAAGCTGGAGGCAGTGAGGTTTATTTAATACAGGACTTAAACCATTTTTACACATTTCGCTCACTCCTTGGGCGATTTTTGGAGCTTCTTGAGAGGGGTTTTCACCATGCTTTTGGAGGTAAGTAATTTCCACTAAATGTGAGTTAAATACTTTGATTATGGGTAGATTAACATGTAAAAATTAGTGAAAATCAAGGGTTTAGAGAAAAACTTAGGTTTTTGATAAAAACGAGATTTGACCATGAAATTGACTATGAAGCTTAGTGAAAAAAATCATATATTTAAGTTCCTAAGGTTATGGGTAACAAGTTTCTTCGAAAATTTTTGGAATCCGAGCATGTGGGCCCGGGGGGTAAAATTTAGGAATCTTGCAATTTGGGTTGGGTAATAACTTTAATAGTGGAAATATGAACTTTTGAGCATAAATTGATTAGTTTATGTAATGTTTGACTAGTTTCGAGTCTTTTGGCATCGAATTTGGAGGTTTGAGCGCATTTTTGAATTGGGAAGTAGGATTTGAGACGAGGTAAGTCTCTTTCTAACCTTGTAAGAGGGAGTTAACTCCATAGGTGAATTAAATAAATATTTGTATCTATTTGTGGGGGCTACGTACGCACGAGGT
This sequence comes from Nicotiana tabacum, assembly GCF_000715075.1. Lineage (NCBI taxonomy): Eukaryota > Viridiplantae > Streptophyta > Magnoliopsida > Solanales > Solanaceae > Nicotiana > Nicotiana tabacum. The sequence goes on from NC_134084.1 coordinate 125,028,044, forward strand.
GACAAGAGTCCGTACATAGCTACTATTATGCTATTGTTCGGGTACTTTAGGACCTGTGTCATGCTATATTTGAAATGTTTGTGTCCTTACTTGATAATATAATCACTTAAGTCATGTTAGAAATTGATAAAAAGAATTGTATAAGGTTAAATTCACTTACTTGAAGATTTGAATGGGATATTTGACTGTAAATGAGAAACTTGTGTTTTCTTAAAAATAATTGTTATTTGTGGATCGGGCCGAGCACCTCAGTAGTAAATAGATGCATCTATGGTTGGCGTCGCTCGACCCTGTGGCAGTGAACAGTTCAAATACTATGTTGGATCGGACCGTACGACCTCGGCATAATTTGCGCATGATAATTCTTTGGAACCTTCCATGATTGATATTGCTTAAGTACCTTGATATGTAAACTGTTAAATGATAATACCGAATTTGGAATCTATAATTGTGAAAGAAAGACTTATTATTTCCTGTTTTGAGTTTTCGGTATTATTCATGCAATCCATGATTAGCATAACCTTTTCATATACTATTGTTACCCTAGTGAGTGTCAAATCGACCCCTCATCACTACTTCTTCGAGGTTAGACTGGATACTTACTGGGTACATGTTGTTTAACTCATACTACACTTCTGTACTTAATTGTATAGGATCTGAGGCAGGCGCATCTAGTTACGCATCCGGCGTGCATACTTGATTTTGGACCGAGATTTCACAGTGAGCTGCCCCCTTCTGAGCCGTTCAGCAGCATGCCGAAGTCTCTCTTTTGTCTATTATTGTCTATTCTATTTCAGGCAGTAGGATAGTCATCTTTTGTATATTCTACTAGTTGCCCACATACTTGTGACACTAGATCTTGGCACGTATTAGTAGACTTACGATTTTTGGGTCGTATTTCTATAGTTATGATTTCCTTTAGTTGTTTCCGCCTTTGTTTGCCTTAAAATCCATTATTTATCAAATGTTTTTAAATTTAAGTAAAGTTAGTTGTTGGAATTGCTTAATAAAAATGGGAAATCACTAAGTTGTTCGATGTTGGCTTGTCTAGCAACGGTGCTGGACGCCACCACAGCTTGACATGGAGTTGGGTCATGACAACAACGCTACTGGAGTCAGACCCTTTCATATCCGTGGACGATCCCAAATTGGCCAATGCATCTGCTTCTATGTTTTCTTCTCTCGGGATGTGTGTGATTGACCACTCCTTGAACCGTGCAAGCAAAGTTTGAACTTTAATAACATATTGTTGCATGTGTTCCTCCTTTGCTTCGCAAATCTCGGACACTTGGTTTACCACCAACTGGTAATCTTATTTGACTTCTATGATTTTGGAACCAATTCCCTGGGCCAGTTCAAGTCCTGCAACCAAAACCTCATACTCGGCTTCATTGTTAGTTAACAGAACAACTTTAATGGCCTGCCTCAGGGTTTCCCCCGAGGGCGTGATTAGGACCACCACGAGCCCAAACCCTTTCACATTAGAAGCTCTATCCGTGAACAAGGTCCAAACTCCTGATGTCGTTTCCGACACCATCGATGCCTCTTTAGTGGCCAAGGGTAATAGCCCAAGACTAAAATCGGCCAAAACTTGTGATTTGATGCAGTCCTTGGCTTGTATTCAACATCGTCTACTGCCCATTTGGCCAACCGGCTTGACAACTCAAGCTTGTGAAGAACATTCCGCAAGGGAAAGGTCATTACAACGACTATCGGGTGGCACTGATAATAGGGCATAAGCTTTCGAGAGGCGACTATGAGAATTAAGACCAACTTATCAAGGTGCGGATAACAAGTCTCTGCTCCTCACATAACATCATAAATAAGAAATTGTGCATCTTCATCCCCCCAGACTAGAACCGCACTCACAGCTACGTCCGAGACTACTAGGTATATTAGTAATTGCTCGCCTTCCCTCAGTTTTGAAAGTAACAGGGGGCTTGATAGATAATATTTCAGGTCTTTTAAGGCTTGCTGACATTCTAGAGTCCATTAGAAATTGTTCTTCTTCTTCAGAAGAGAGAAGAAGTGATGACATTTTTTTGAGGATCGAGATATGAACTTGCTTAAAGCGGCCAATCTTTCGGTTACCCTTTGGACTTATTTTACACTTATCAGTTGGTCTGGGATGTCCTGATGACTTTGATCTTATCGGGTTTTACCTCGATTCCCATTTGTGAAACCAAGAAATCCAAGAACTTACTAGAGCCAACTCTGAACGCGCATTTTTCTGGGTTGAGCTTTATGTTGTGCTTCCTCAGGATATCAAATGTTTACTGGAGGTGTCTTAATGATCACCTGCATTTAAAGACTTGACCAACATGTCATCTATGTATACTTTCACTATTTTACCTATTTATTTCTCGAACATCTTGTTCACGAGCCTCTGATAAGTGGCTCCGGTATTTTTAAGCCCAAAGGACATTACATTATAACAATATGTGCCGAAGTTCGTTATGAATGATGTTTTATCCTGATCTTTCGGGTTCATCTTAATTTGGTTATACCCGGATAGGCATCGAGGAAACTCATTAACTCGTGCCCGACCGTTGCATCGATTATTTGATCGATGTTTGGCAGTGGGAACGAGTCTTTAGGGCACGCCTTATTTAAGTCTTTATAATCTACGCATATTCGAAACTTGTTATTCTTTTTGGGAACTACAACTATATTAGCTAACCATTTGGGATATTTTACCTCCCGTATTGAACTGATGTCAAGTAGTCGAGTTATCTTTTCCTTAACAAACCTATTTTTGACCTCGGCTACTGGGAGTTTCTTTTGCCTCAGCGGAGGGATGCTTGGGTCTAGGCTTAGCTTATGCACGACCACCTCTACCGGGATACCTGTCATATCCGAGTGCGATCATGCAAAACAGTCAACGTTAGTGTTAAGGAAATTAATAAATCGTGACCCAAGTTCGTGATGGATTCCTATTCCCAAGTGAAATTTTCTTTCCAAGAATTCCTCAAACAAAGCTACTTGTTCGAGTTTTTCTACTGTGGACTTGGTCGGGTCTGTCTCTTTCAGTACCTGGTGAGATTTAGAATACTCCTCGCCTTTGTTATATTCACTCGGCTGTTGATCAAGCGTCGGTTCTTGTAATTGCTATTTTCTAGGTTTCTCCCCTTTACTATTGGAAATTGGCACTACGTTCATTTCACTTGCGGTCGGTTGATCTCCTCCTATTTACTTGATTCCCTCTAGGGTCAAGAATTTCAGTACCTAGTGATATGTTGATGGTACAACCTTCATTTCATGTAACCATGGTCTACCGAGAATTATGTTGTAGCCTATATCGCCGTCCACCACTTTAAATAGGGTGGTCTTCGTGACCCCTTCAGCGTTCGTGAGCAGCAAGATCTCTCATCGGGTTGTCACACTTGCCAAGTTGACCGGCGAGATGTTGTTATCAACTCTTTGAGCCATTTCAGCTGCAGGAGCCCTGGGAGGAACTGGGCCTCTTCCATTTGGATTGTTGAAAGCATCTGATAATTCCAGTTTTAATTCCGTCATGACTTGGTCCTACCTTGAGAGATGGTCCATGATGGCTTTCTGTTGTTTTCTCAAGATCCTTACTGTTTCCGTAATGTGTTCATCCTCTGCATCATCGGGAGTTGCTTCCCGCACATGTTGGGAATATTGTCCGCCATGGACCGGAAATGCCACATCTCCCTTTGCGGGTGTCACTGATTGAATCCTCATGTTGAGATAGATTTTTATGCGGCTCAATAGTGAGTGCGATGTTGATATCGCTAGCTGCTATTTTCAATTTTTGCTATGAAACAAAGAATGAAACGAGTTAGTAATAGATGCAAGGATAAACTCAATTATGCAACTGTCTAAGCCCAACAGTGGGCACCAAACTGTTTACCCATAAAATGGTACAATTAAATTTGTTACGTGGTGTATAGACATGTAAACTGGTTTGATCCAAAATGATAAATAAATTAGATTTAAAAATAAGACTTAGCGTTAAGATCAAAGGGAATGGCAGGCCTGACTCCGGGAGCTATGCTTCCGAGGACACAAATAAGAGCAGTATAAAATAGAAAGTAAAGTTATATTATTTAGCTTGAGAATAGAATGTAGCATAAGTTTTTCCAGAGATTTTGTGTATCTACAATGGTTGTTGAAACTATTATTTATAGCTACACCTAGTAAACAAGATCCTAGGATCGAGCTCCTCTTAGATGATCATAAAGAGGGTCATTGATGAATATGTAGAGGCAGGCCACATTGAATGCCAAAATTCTCTGTAATGGCCGCCTATTTAATACTATGGAGTATTTTTCATTGAATGTCATCTGGTGACAAATATTCGACCCGCTCACGTTGCTTATGCTCTCTTCGGGGCCTATCCGATATCAATTGCAGTTGTTGTTTCTAATTTTGGTTCTTACTCGATTTGTCTTTCGCCTGTCTATGGTTCCACGTGTCACGCTGCCATTTGATCATTTAATATAAACCAACTTTACCCTTATACAATTACTTAGCCGTGATTAATTGATATGTATTCTAATTTTAGTTTTTACTATTAAAATTAAGTTATTTAATTTGATATAAATATCGAATAACCTTCATGTAATCAAAGGAAGGCAACGGTGTTGCTGCGCTTGATTAAGTAGGCGTCTGGACATACATTGTTTGGAAATATTAATTGTAAACAAAATATTAATTTGATTTATAATCTCACCGTTTATTAAACTTCACTTGAAATAGAAAATTTGAATTTAAAAAATTGAGTACTTCAAGTGAACTATTTTTATCCACAAAACATCAATTTTTCCTTAAAATAAAACTTATGTCTACAGTTTCCTCGTTTGGTGATAAATAATCTTTCAGCACTTACAGATATTGAATTTTAGTATTTGCAAATACTGGTGAAATATTAAAAAAACTTTTTAAATTAATTTGAGGAGTATATCAATTATCAAGAGAACAAGAGAAATATTAGTTTTTTTGGCTTAGAAAACTTTTCTTCCAAGTATAAAATTTAGTAGAGATACACTTTCAACTTCCAAATACTCTTTATCTACTTTAACTTCAATTTTCTTTTTCAACTTCAACCAAAAATTATCCAAATGCCTGTTACTTTAAAGTAGAGAGAACCATTATTTGAAATTGAAGTTGAAAATTAGTATATGAAAGTTGAGTGTGTAGCCATATGATTTTCTTATCTTTAATTTTAAGACAAAAGTTGTATTTACAGAATGTTTTCAGTTCATTCAGGACTTAGAAATATGAGCTTACTAGTTTTCCGAACATACGCGTGAACTCTTTATAAAATACCCAAAATGTTGATTATTGTACCTGAAGTACGGACTTCATTAATAGAAGGGTAAACCTCTCCTCCTTCCAAAGAAAGAAAAGATCAATAAGAGTGACACAAATTATGAAGGGGGTGCTCTTGTTCCACTATAGATGCAGGGGAGGCTCAACAAAGTCGGTGGCCTAAAATTAAATCTTATTAGGAGGTTTACATTTTTTTATTTGAAAAAATATGTACATATTTTTATTTGAAGAATATTTTTATAATTTTTTAATATGAAAAGTTAATAATTTTTTTGGCATAATCGACTTCTTCTAAAGAACATATATATATGTATAGATAGATAATTAATTTAGTCTATACTATTACCATTACTCTATAAGCAATATAAGTAATTGAAAAAGAATTAAATCATTTTATTTGATTGAGTGTATAGGTTAGAGTATTATCTTCTTTTTGTATTATTTTTCTTAATATTTTTAGTTCAGAAAATAATTCTAAACTATCAATATCGAATTATTAAGCCAATCCTTATTCAATTTAGTATATAACAACAAGTAAGTTAAAATGAAATACAGTGAGTGCGGAATAATATAAAAACTTCAATATTTACTACCACCCAGATCTGGAGTCACAATTCACGAACTTCTAGGATTTACTACAAATAAAATCTGAAAGGAATACAACTTTTTGAATGAAAGAAACAGTAAAAACAGAAAAGATAGACGGGGACTTCAAGGTCTGCAAATGCCGACAGATCTACCTTGAGTCTTCGATGAGCCAGTTCGAGCTGCTACGCCTCTCGATCAGCTGGGACCAATACCAAAATCTGTACAGGAAGTGCAGAGTGCAGTATTAGTACAACCAATCCCATATACTGGTAAGTGTCGAGCCTAACATCGGCGAAGTAGTGACGAGGCTATGACAAGACACCTACAATTAAACCTGTGCAATTTAACATTATATGTACAAAGATAACAACAAGTAAAAGCTAGACAAGTAATATCGGGAGGGGAATATGTTAAGGGGATCACAAGATAAAGAATCACAGTAATAATAAGAACTTGATCAACCAATATACCTTAAACCAATAAGAACAAGTAAACACAGTAAAAGAAAATGTACGGTATCACCCTTTGTGCTTTTACTCTCAACCTCACCATATAAATCAATAGATACGGTACGACATCATCCTTCGTGCATTAACTCTCACAACATGGCACGACATCACCCTTCGCGCATTAATACTCACAATATGGCATGGCATCACCCTTCGTGCATTAACACTTACGATATGACACGACATCACCCTTCGTGCATTAACACTCACAATATGGCACGACATCACCCTTCGTGCATTAACACTCTCCCTTATCCAAAAGCGATGGACAAATGATAACAAAGAGATAGAAATAACAAGAACAATTCTTACTTCAAAAATTGGTTCTGCAATACCAACCTCAACTTTGAATCAATACTCAATATTACCAAAAGTCTGTAAACATGATAAGAACGATCAACTTAACAATTGACTAGTCTAAGCTTGAATAATATGATCAAGTAAAGCAACAATTACAAGAATAAGACCCACTTTTTGTCTCGCCTCGATTTACATGCGCAGTCCGGGCGCGTAGCCGGAAAGCCATTTGTAAAAATTTGTGAAAAATGATGAATTTTGAATTTAAAATAAATTTAAGTTGACTTCGGTCAACATTTTGGGTAAACAGACTCCGACCCGTGATTTGACGGTTGCGGAGGGTCTGCAAGAAAATATGGGACTTGGGTGTATGCCCGAAATCGAATTCCGAGGTACCAAGCCCGAGAAATAAATTTTTAAAGAAAATTATTTTCTGGAATTTTTTATGAGTTTTGGAAATGAAATGCGTTTAAAATTTGATGGTATCGGGCCCGTATTATGGTTCCGGAGCTCGGTACAATACCAAGGATTTCACCCAGCTCTTTTGCATCAAAGCAAATTTGAACCCTTTTTACCAGGCTAGTGACCCTTCCATCCTTTACCTCAGCATTAGCCATGAATTCAACAATCTCATTTATGGCTAGTCCCCCATCTAACTGAAGGACCATGTCTTTCCACCCCTGCACCTCAAGTTTCTCAAGCAATAGAACCATTCCTTCTTCTTCCAAGTTTTTCAAAAGTCTCCCCATCAAGATAGTTCGTTTGCCAAACTTGGCCAACTTGTCCTTTTCTCTGTCAGATTCATCCTCCTCATCACCACTCCCGTCCTCTTTATTAGTAATGTTCACTTGCTTGGCTTTCAGTGCAGACCTTATTTGTTTAGCAAAGGTTGAGGGTTCAGCACACTTAGATACAGAGGAAGACTTTTTTGAGGAAGTCTTAGCTTTCTTGGGCTTAGGGGTCTGAACCTCCACCTCAACAGTCACCTGTTCACCTTGATGGACCAGGTCCATCTCATCCACATCAACAGTCTCAATAGACTCTGCCACTTTTTCTTTCTCCTTGTCCATCCTTTTCTTCTTACTTTCTTCCATAGCTTTCTACAGTTCCTCCTCACTTTGCTTTAGCTTGCTCCTCGTGGACCTTCCTTTTGGGGGAGGATTTTCAGTAGTATTAGAAGGAGAAACCTTCCTTTTCTTGTTGGCTCTTGCTGTTTCAGGGGTCTTTGTTTGTGGAGTCCACTTTTTCTTGGGATTATAACTATCATCTATCTTTTTCAGAAGATCTGCTAGTGTTTCTTCAACAGATGAACCGGGTTCATCTGTATGCTTGCCAAGATTAACTAGCCCTTCAACAGCTTCCCCTGATCCACTTCCCCCTATTTTCTTGCTACTTTCTACTACCTTCTCTGGCTCAGCTCCACAGATAGCCATTTTAACAGTTTCAGAGGTGGGTGATAAATCAGCCACTTCGTTCCCTTTTCCCCTCATCACTACACACACCCTCACTCTCTTTTTCTTTTTCCCTTTTGATTTTACCACCTCTCCTTCTTGACTTAGTCGTTTCCACATCCACAACATACCCAACCAAAATAAATCAATTTTCCAAATTTTCAGCCAGATTAGAGATTACCTCAGTAGAAGGATTTTGCACAGATGTCACCTGCTCAGAATCAGAAGACCCAGTTCCTTCCCCCTCACTCGCAAACTTGAAAGAATCATCAGAATCTTGGGAATCTTGGGCTTGACCAGCCTTTAACTATGCATTTAATTTCCTTGAAAGTACACCAGTCGCCACAGTTTTTCGAGCAAACATCTTTACTCTCCGTTTCCTAGGTTGAGAGATAGTGCTGGGTTGAGGAGTGGTGGAGGAATCAGAGGGAGTAGGTGGAGGAGGTGTACCAGGATTGTCTTGGGGGTTAGTCATTTTCTGTGGATTCTGTAAGAAAGGAGATAGGTGTGCAGGATTTTGAAAGCGAAGAGAAGAGAAGAGAGAAAATTTGTGACAGTTATGGAAATTTTGGGAAGTGGCAGTGGTGATGGTGATGAATTTAAAGGAGGAGGTGTGATTAATGCACAACGGCAACTTTCAGTAGTCAAGTAGAAGGCTAATCACCCTAGAATTTCAGTTTGAATAGGCGGTTAGGCTTCCCTAGAATCTAGGCATTTTAACACGGTGATGATTCTTGTCTAAAATGGAACTGGTTCAAAATTAATTGGATAGGCTTTTGAGATTTTGGACTTGGGTAAGCCTCTGCTCATGATTTAAATATTAATATTTTAAATTGTGCAGAGTATAGAAAACATACCTCGCTATTCAGATGAATCAGCACTGATGAACCAGGTTCTTCGTTGAGAATCCTCTTAATCGTGTCTCAATTTGCCAAAATAAAGAAAAATTTGGTTAGAGATTAGTGAGTCATATTAACACATGGCACATGAGTATACTAGTTATAGTATGAGACTGAGCAAAAATTAATCTAGATATTTACACACTTTCCAAATTTTCTAACCAATTTTTTTTCATTTTCTTTTTCAATTGTGCATTCTGAACTGGTCCCATTAGGTGATCTTAATCATCCTTAATTCTAATCTGTTCCTTTCAAAGTGCTCTCTACTCAGTGATTTTGTAAAGATGTCAGCAATCTGCTTATCAGTAGCATAAAACTCTACAGTGATCAAGCCTTTCTCATAGTTGTCCCAAAAAAAATGGTGCCTAACATATATGTGCTTAGTTCTCTTATGATGAACCGGGTTCTTTGTCATACTAATGGCACTAGTGTTATCACAAAAGATAGGAATGCAGCCAACATCAATTCCAAAATCCATTAATTGCTATTTGATCCACAACAATTGAGCAGAACATGAAGCAGCAACAACATACTCAGCTTCAGCATGAACCAATCAAGTTTCTAAAAAATAAAAACAATGGGGGCACCACCCACTTATTATGGGGATTAAGAAGTTGATTATCCAACATTTATGCACATTAAAGAGGGGGATGAAATCTTACCACTACTTTTTTATGTGTTCTGGAATAGCTATTAGTCTATTCTCATTTAATTGTACAAAACTACTAATTAAATTTTATGTAAGCTCATGTGGTTGGAGCATCTAAATCTGGAAGAATGAGGGACAGCTATTGTTTCTAAATTTAACAGCAGTTTAGCTCTCTTCTAATTCTTTTTTAGACGATTTTCTTTTACCAATTTTTTTTAATTCGAAAATACGTTTAGTAGAAAATAAATTTTTAATCAGTTATTACTGGTTGAATTTCACTCGTATAAAAGCCACGACACTTATTTAGGGTTTAACGGTCAGAAAGAAAAATAAAAATAGACTCAAGGTCAATTCTTCCAAATCAAACACTCCTTTTTCCTTTTCCAGAAAAAAAACAAAACAAAACTATCCAGTTCTCCAAAAACAATGTAACCTTTGCAGCTTGTTTGGATTGTTGTTACATATCTTTTCGTAATATATCGTATGGTATTTTACTGTATTATATTATATTTATTGTATTATATTGTTTGATGAATACAACTTTTGAATAGATTGTATCATTTGCCGTCGTTTCATGATGTCATGCACCAACAATATGAAGAATAAAATTACAACATTATTAAGCAAAAATACGATACAGAGTAGGAATATCATAATAAAAAAAAAGATATATGATAAAATATAATTATTTAATAATAAGAGGAAGGGCGACATGAAAGAAAAAAGCAAGGAAACTATGTCACCACACCAAATCTGTTATTACATAAAGTGACACTTTTCATCGTTAAGAAAGATGGTTTTAACGATACGATACGATACAGTCAGAGGTGGACCTACGTTGTGAGTTAAGGGGTCACGTAACCCCGTTAGCCTCGACATAAAACCTTATATATATATATATATATATATATATATATATATATATATATATATATATGTCCATACATGTGGAAAACCTTAAATATTTTTGGTGTGCCCCAAAGCACAGAAAGGCTTACTGGAGAAATGGTTGCGTTGGCCCCGCTAGTTCCCTTCTCTGTTGAATGATTTGGGTTGGATACCCAATTGGCCAATTTCAGCTTTTTCTCCTCCTTTCTAATTTAGTTCTTTCTCCTCCCTTTCTATTTTAGTTTTTACCTTTTCTTCTCCTTTCTATTTTAGTTCTTTGAATACAACATAATTTATATTTAATAGCAAATTATTTTATTTTTTATATTAATCTTTTTCTTAATTCAATTATAGTTTAGTACTAACATATAATAGTCAATTCAATTATTCCCTTCCTATAACATCCATTTCGCGAAGAAATCTCTCTCTGTTCAGTATTTTTTTTATTAAAACTTCCCTTTTTGTTTATATTTGGATGATAAATTTATTAAGTTTTTAAAAAATTGCACGCCGAATTTTATCGCTAGTGGTTAGTACACAATGGTGCCCCCGTCGTGCTCAAATCCTGGGTCCGCCTCTGGATACAATATAATTTAAGTAATAATCAAAACAAATATTGTATTTAAAGTAACAATCATCCAACAATTTCTCTAAACACGTTTAAAAAAAAAAGAGAGCAAAAAAGAAAAAAAAGGATCATTTTAGGTGTATAAATAACATTTTTGCTAGTTGAGTGAATCTGTAATAAGGTTGAGATGTTACCGTCATGTGACTTTTAGTAAACCTAATAGGTGAAACTGTTAGGTGACACTGCGGTACGCTGTGATTGATGGTTCTGCTATTATATTGCAAGATAATATATAAAGATATTGACGTGAAGTTTTTCAATTGCAATTAGCCGGGAAACGCCGCACGCGGCAGCGGCAACACGGTGCATGTTTATTATACACGGCTTTCTGCTTGGGTTTGAAAAACAGGGGTGATTGTGTGTTCAAAATTCAACCCCATCTCTTTCTTAGGGTGGTTCGGCAGGTGGGATAGCGGACAATAATCTAGAAATTAGATATAAGATTATTTTATTTTAAGTTTGGTTAAATTTTTGAATCTGAAATTAGGGATCCCGAGATTAATTAATCTTATAATTGGATATTATTTTATCCCAGAATGTGGAATAATAATCTCGGGATTAATTAATCCTGGAATAAAACACTAAAATGACAAAAATGTCCTTCTTACTCTTTCCCTAGTTTATCTAGTATACAACAGACACAAGTTTCTATTATACCCCATATAAACCATTTTTATTACAATGAACCACATATCTCCTAATAAAATTATATTCATTAAATAATCTCGTCATTATTTAATCCCCGTATTGTAATCTCATCATTATAATCTCAGGATAACTTGTTCCCTATCAAACGGCCCCTTAGGGGGCGTTTGGTTTGAATACTGCTTATGCTGGGATAAATTATGCTAGAATAAACTATGTTGTGATTAGTTATGCTGGTATTGTTTTTTATTCACTGTTTGGTATGTTGTATTAAAAATGACAATTGCATAATTTCTAAGAAGAATGTATAAGTTATCCCGGCACTAATTACCCCATCCCCTACAAGGTATAAGTTATTCCGGTACTAATTTTAATCTGGGGATAACTTATACCAGGTTTACAAATCAAACAAAGTATTAAGGTGGTATTAAAATTTTATACCAGCACTATATCTACTTATACCTCATACCAAACGACCCCTAAGTGGTCTGGCTGTGTAACCTATCAATGTATAAAACTTAAGGCACTCTTATTAGATACTCATATTTATGCAAAATTAGGACATTTACTACTACATTATTTTATCAGGGGTTAGATATATATTCTGCATGTATATAAGCAGGGGCGGAAGGGGTTCACTCGAACCCCCTCCGAAAAATTACACTGTATATATAAGGTAAAATATGTTGTTTACCTCTATATATTAAGTTTTGAACCCCCTCAACACAATCCAAAAGTGTAGTTTAGTGGTCAATGGGGTTCAAAATCCTCATAAGGTTCATAGGTTCAATTCCTACTAGCTACAAAAATATTTTTTTGAACCCCTTTCGTGAAGATCCTGCCTCCGCCACTATATATAAGTTGCTTTTTATTGGAGTATTTTTTTTCTCATAGTATGAAGAAGCATTTTGAAACATTACAAGCTTTATATGTGCTAGAATATTCCGAATTGAAGTGTATACGAATGTTAAAAGAAAAACCTACCATAGAGTATAGACCCTCTACCGTTTGAGGTCCAGATTTCAGTCTAGAGGTAATAGGTACATATATTCAAGAAAACAACTGATGGCTTATTGAACCAAAACTTAGAGTTATAGGATTTATTACCGGTGGAATTGAAAGATGTAGTTTTAAGTTTTAACTTACTCGTGGAAAATGACATTGACAGCTCCAGCTGGAGACTGCCACTAATTAAGAAGATCTTTATAATATATAATGTGTAATTGTAAGAAGATATTATGAGTTAGTTTTATGATTCGAATTAGGGTTAAATAGTCCATTCTTAATATCACACATTTCAATTCAGATTAGTCGTGCACCGCTACACATGGTGCTATTTGTACGTCATGCCCCTTTATAATGAATTTTAAAAAATGACCTTTTTAGATCTCTTATGAGTAAAAGAGACATCACTTACGTGTAAAAATAAATCTCCCATATGTAAAAAGAAAAGAAGAAGATAGGGTCATAAAACTAAAAATAAATTTGTAAAGAGCCAAAAAAACCAATTGACCTCCAAATACTGGATAGGAAATTAAAATAAATAAATAAATAAAATAAAGTAATCTTTGTGAGTTCTTGCCTGAAAAACCAACTTCTATTCCGTTTAGGGTGAAGCATACGGCAAATAAAGTAAAGGTTTTAAGCCTCAAAATTTTAGGGCCCTCATTTTTTATTATTAGTAGTTTTGCAAATTATTATTTTTTAAATATTGAATATTTTGGAGTAAAAATAACACAATTTTTTTTTAATAAACTAGGGAAAACAACTTCAAAACAGATTGAACAATTCAAAATATATGAAAATATTTTTGGTTTTTGAACAAAACATTGAACAATGCTCATGTTTTGAACAATTGAACAATTCAAAACATTGAACAATTCTCATGTTTTGAAACCTAATTTTGTGATCCAAAGCCTTAAAAAATTATGTTTTAGCCTTCCTTGATTTGCATGCGCAGTCCAAGCGTCTTTCCGAAAAGTTTTTATGTGAAAAACTGATAAAAATAAAATATTTTGCCTAAAAACTTCATTTGAGTTTGATTTCGGTCAAACATTTTTAGTAAACAGACCCGAATTCATATTTTGACGGTCCCGGTGGGTCTGTATCGTGATTTGGGACTTGGGCGTATGCTCGGAATCGATATCGGAAGTCCCTAGTCCGAGATATCGGACTTTGTCAAAAATTGAAATTTAAAGGAGTAGATGTTTAACCAATGTTTGACTTTTTGGATAACGGGTCCGTATCTTGATTTCGGCAACCGGTATAGGTCCAATACCACATTTATGACTTGTTAGTGAAATTTGGTGAGAAACGGAGTTAGTTTGACGTGATTCGAACGTCCGGTTGTGAAAATAGAAGTTTCAAAGTTTTCTTGAAAATTGTCACGACCCAATTCCATGTCGGCCGTGATGGCGTCCAGCACCATTGCTAGACAAGCCAACAATAAATAACTTAGTGATTTCCATTTTTACTAAGTGATTCCAACAACTAACCTTTCCTTAAATTTTAAACATTTGATAAATAACGAATTTTTAAAGCAACCAAAAACGGGAACGAACTAAAGAAAATCATAACTGTAGAAATACAACCCAAAAATCGTAAGCCTACTAATGTGTGTCAAGATCTAGTATTACAAGTATGTGTGCAGCTAGTCGAATGTACAAAAGATGACAATCCTACTACCTGGAATAGAATAGACAGATACAAGCAAAAGAGAAACTCCGGCATGCTGTTGAACGGCTCGGAAGGGGGCAGCTTACCGTGAAATCTCGAACCAAGATCGAGTATGCGCGGCGGGTGGGTAACTAGATGCACCAGCCTCAGATCATGTACAATTAAGTACAGAAGCGTAGTATAAGTACATAAACAATATGTACCCAGTAAGTATCCAATCTAACCTCGAAGAAGTAGTGACGAAGGGTCAACTTGAAACTTACTAGAGCTAACAATAATATATTAAAATGTTAAATAATACTGAAAGCTTAAGAACAGGAAAATATAAGTCCTTCTTTGACAAATATAAATGCCAAATTCGATTTTATCATTTAACAATTTACATTTCAAGACATTTAAGCAATATCAATCATGGAGGGTACCAAAGAATTATCATGCGCAAATTATGCCGAGGTCGTACTACTCGGTCCAACATAATATTAAACTGTGCACTGCCGGAGGGTCGAACGACGCGAACCATAGATGCATCTATTTACTACCGACGCGCTCGGCCCGATCCACAAATAGCAATTATTTTAAGGAAACACAAATTTCTCATTTCCAGTTAAGTATTCCAATACATTCTTCAAATAAGTGAACTTAACCTTTTACGAATTCTTTTATCAAATTCTCACACGACTCAAGTAATTAAATTAGCAAGTAAAGGCACTATTGATACCCAATTTTTTTCTATATATTTTCAATACATATATATACTTTCAAAATAGCATATATGCATATATAAGCATGCATAAACATTTTTATAATTTTTATAATTTTTCTATAATTTTTAAAGACTTCAAATTGATTTATTTCTCCCCTTTTTACTCATAAAATTTCCAATAATTATCCTTCAAATTATTTTTGTTGTAATTTAGCCATCTAAATTCCATATTTATACCAAAATAATGCTTAAATATTTTTAGTGCATTTTCTATAATTGCATTTACATTTTAGTTAATTTGCATATATTTGCAATATTAGCCATATTAAGGCATAATTACGTTTTAATACATAAAATGGTCTTTTATATTTTTAAAATGTTAAAAAATTATTTTAAATCATTTTTTCAAAAATCATTTATCATTTCTTATAAATTATTAGTATTAAAATGGCTATTTAAAATATGGCCTAATCATATTTCAATTTTAGCCCCAATTCAACCCAATCCAATCCCAATACCCAGCCCAATGTTTTGATTAAAATACCCATCCCACACCCCAAATACCCGATCCGGGCCCCACACCCTTTAATCCCGGCCATTGATCACATAGATCAACAACTACAATTTCCCCTTTCCTAGTTAAACTAGCCTATACCCCCCAAACCTAATTCATTTTACCACCAACCCCACTACCCTAAAATCCTCTCTGCCCTCAAATACTCTCAACCTAAACCCTAATCTCCGAAAGCCGACCCCCATCTATGGCCATCTCTGGTGACCTCTCACCATCTCTCAGGCCTCCAATGGCTTCTCTTGTGTCATTCTTGCCATCTCTAAGGCCTTCAAGGGACCAGAGCCATGTCGACTTGCATCTAGGGTTCATCTCTCGCCTGTTCCTGGCCATTCCTGTGTGATTTCGAGTAAAATCATCCTATACTAGCCATGATCTATGGTTTTGTAAACAGGTTTCTTCATCTTTGTATGGTTCTCCTCGAAACCCTAATTTCGTTTCTAAAACTCCTAGATCTGTACAAATCTAAGACGATTTGTGTTTGTTCCTTGTGTGTTTTACAATAGCCTTGAGTTTCTTTACAAGAATCGTATGATTTCAAGTGATTTTTCATCTTTTTCTAAAATTAGGGTTTCCGGAATTTCTTTTAAAACTCTGTTTAATAATTTTTTGTGTTTAAAGTTCTATTTCTCACATATTTTGACTGATTCTATGAGTCTACTACAACCTTAACTCGCATGTGCTGAAAGCACTAATTTTTAGGGTTCTTCGTTTGGTTTCTGAGTATTAGTATATCTGAATGGTTCTTGCTTTGGGTTCTTGTAACTTTCTTGCCTTAATATGCTTCTACTGAGTTTCTTAGTTTGAGCTTTCATTGATTTTTTGTGCTTGTGCTCATCTCGACTATTCACATCAAGACTTGTATACTTCTCCTTGAATCAGTGTTGTTTAACTTTTGTTTGTTAAACTTATGTATCGATCCCTGACTACTCATGCTTTGCCTCATTTTAAATGTTAAGCATGTTGATTCTTCCATGATTCTATCTTTAACTGATCCCTTAATTATTCTGAATCCCTTAAATTTTGGGTTATTTGGAATACTTTCCTTTAAACGTTTGATTCTTACTTCTTTACTCAATTTGATTGAATTTACTTGCCTTAATTGTTTTCCCTGCCTTGTTTGTATTCCGCTGATTATATTGATTTGTTTCCTTAATTAAACTACTGTGCATTTACCCTTAATTACCTATTTTATACCTAAGCTTTACTTTATTCCTTTCCTTAAATACTGAGTATGTTTTACCGTTGGTTGAGCTGTCCCTTGATTAAAGGAAATCTTGCTGATTCATATATGGTTTTCCTGATTTACTACTTAATTGATTTATTACCTTATTTGTTAAGTTTTTTATTCCTATATAAACCTCCCCTTCTTTTAAAACAACCAGAACAAGGGTACTCTAGTTTATCTACACTATTATACTCTCAAAAGCTCTCTACTCTCTTCTATTCCTTGCAACTCCTATTAGTTCAGCTGGCTGTAGGCCAAGGCTGATTACTGGCATTATCTTTACTCTGTATTCTGCATACTCTCCTTAACTGGTATGTTTTGATTCAATTCATATTCCAACCAATGTGTTTACTTTGTTCCTGCAGTTTATCAATCTTGATTTCCAGTTTTTGAGCTATTTTACTTAGTATACAATCAGTATGCCTAGATTATTGTATCAAAAAACATGTTTTAAGTTTATGGTTTCATGCTGTTTAGCATGATCAAACCCTGCTTGTTCTAAAATCTTGAATGTTTTTCTGGTACAGTCTGTTCTAATGTAATTCTGTTTGTGTCTTAAACCTATGTATTCTCAACTTGTCTTTGCAACTACCATTTATGTATTTGATTGCCATCACTAAGGTGTATGCTAGGTGTTCCCCTACCTCTTCCCTTTGTGTGAGATCTGTTCTGAAGCTATATGTTCTCTAGCCTGCTTTCTGACTATTTTTTAAATGTCTTATTAAACTATTCCTACTCTTAACTCTGTTCTGACTTTCATAAAAGTTCTTTCTACTACTAAGATTTTCTTTCTCTGTTTACCAAATCCTTTCAAAGTCATTATGCACTCCCACATTACTCCTAGGGTATTAGGTTCTGCCTTTCTGGCATGTGTACTGCCTTGAGATCCTTCAGATCTCTCTGAACTCTAGCATGTCAGAGTTGACCCTTCCACACTGCACTTAAATCAGTTATTGTTGAGAAGTGGTCTAGGTGTGAGCACTGCCCGGGATCCTTGAGGTCCTTAGGGAACTTTGACACACCTAGACATGATATTGTCTATGGAACTTTGTTATTGAGGCTATCGGAGGCTTGGGAAGTCATTTGGGCCTGCTTCAGGCTCCCTATAGTTAACTTCTTCTTTTTCTTCTTTATTTGTTAATTTAATTTATTTCAACTGGTCTGTAATAATTATTTGTAAATAACATTGGGGTGATTAGTGAAAAGGGATGGGTAGTTATATCTGTTAGGGTAATTCGGGTAGACACCATGCCTATAGGTTGCGTTAATACACTTGCTATGTTTGCTTTACTTTCACAATATTAGAAATCATGTCTATAGGGTTAAAATCAATTTTATAATTAGAAATCATGCCTATAGTATCTAAATGGATTTGTAATTAGAAATCATTCCTATAGGGTTTAAATGGCTTTAATAACTAGATACCATGCCTATATGAGTGTAAAGTGATTAAGTTTAATTTCTGTTACAACATGTATTTACATTTGTTTCACTAGAAATCATGCCTATAAGTTCCAACATCAGCTCTTAACAATTAGATACCATGCCTATAGGAATTAAAATCAGAAATCCTGCCTAAAGAACTAAAGTTAGTTTGGTTAAACAAGTCAGTTTAATTCATGTCTAATTCATGTTCAAATTGGTTCAATTACTGTCCGTTCCTTTAAATAAGTTTCCAAACACTGTCTTAATTTACTACCGCTAGATGTCTATAGAATCTCAAGTATCCATTTACAATTGTTTGTTGTTTTGCTAAATCAATGTAGATATGCTGCTCTTAGGACATCACTGTTTGCGTTTAGGCAAGCCTATAGGGTGATTAAAATTCTGCAACTCTGAAACTGTGCTTTTGCTATTTAAAACTGTCCAGATTTAATAGGTTTAAACCAGTAGGCTAGCTAAATAGGATTTTGACACTTTGTCCTAATTCAACGCTGTGTAATCCCTACTCACCTAGATACCATGTTCTAGGATCTTCTCTTAAATACTTGACTGTTGTTTGAAGACGTTCATTTACTTGTTATATTTGTGGAGGTAACTGTTGGCCTATAACTTGTTCCCTTTAAATGCAGTCCTAACTGTTCTTGATTGACGCCTAGACTTTTATCCTTTAAAACCTTAGGAAGGTCTAGAACTGTCCAAAAGTAGAGGTCCTGAAATACCTCCAGGGCCACGAGGAGGGATGGGTAATGCACGCATAAGACATTTTAAGCTTATTAGAACGTTTTAGGTTATGACCAAGGGGGGGGGGGGATTTGGGTAGGAAAGGATATGATGACTATGCGCTAATATCACATGTAGCCCCTCATTGAGGAGTGTTTACAGGACATTGAGTGGGGTGATCCTGTAGGCTAATCAACCTAGGACCCCTTTTTCCAATTCCCAATGTTTAAACTTTACTCTTTTATATGCAACTTGCTCAAATTCTTTGTCTTATTATTATTTAAGTCAAACAGTGTCCGATATGCTTTTATTTACAAATTATGTGTTTCAACTTCTTGTTTATTAAAGGACTAATTCATAAGTATGAGTTCGGCCGGGACCCACCGTTGACCAAGAGGGGTGCCTAACACCTTCCCCTCTAGGTTATTTCGAGCCCTTACCCTAAATCTCTGGTAATGCAAACTAGTCTAAGAGTTAATCGCTCTAGGTGCCCTAACGCACCATAATCCGTTAGGTGGTGACTCTTCAAATATCCAAATCCCAAAAGGAAACGAGTTATTACCCCCATGAATGTTGGAACCCGGACTTCTCTCCGCGGAGGGAAAAAAGGGGGTGCGATAGCACGTCGACTCTGCTAGGGATATTTTAGGCTCTTACCATAACGAAATTATTTTTATGAATTAGTCCAAGCATACTTTATCCTGAACCCTTTCCCCTTATTTGAAGTTAACTACCTATTTTAAGCATTTATTTTTCTTTCATTCATAAAACTGACTTGTCTCTTTATTTTCTTTTTTTGTAACTGTCTTTCAATTATTTAAATACTGTATTTATTTTTCCTACGTGCAAATACTTGACTACATGCTATTAATTGCTGCATAAATCATGCTCCACATTATATTCCACTCGTGTGTATCAAATCCTATAGTAACGCTTAATGAGTGGTTGCACCCTTCCTATTTATTACACTTAAATTCTGAAAGGCTTATTTACAGTAAAACCAGTCGATCAGCGGTGCAGTCGACGATTTCGTGCCTTTCTCCCTCAAGTTGTCCGCTTGAGGGTGTCACACCTCGTTTTTCCTACACCCTAGGAGGGAGTATAAGAGAGTTTTTTCCCACTTAAAGTGACAATCGAAACGAGATTATTTATTTATTAAACTCAGAGTCGCCACTTAGGATAATTTATGGTATCCCAAGTCACCGGTTCAAATCCCGAATCGAGGAAAAGATTGACTCTGTTTCACAGTCCGCGAACACAGAAATACGGGTAAGGAATTCTGTTAATCTGGAAGAAGGTGTTAGGCATTCCCGGATTTCGTGGTTCTAGCACGGTCGCTCAACTGTTATAATTGGCTTATTATCTAATTTTAATACATGTTTTAGCCCATGGTTCAATTTTAACTTTATTAACCACTTTTAATTATTTTTAGGAAGATTGCAACGTTATTAAAAATACGTCTCGAACCACATCACATAAATGCACCTACGGTCCTCGACATATTTTATCTAATGTTGTTGAGATTTGAATTTGGGTTACATAAATGCGCACCCGAGTTTAGGAAGGTAAATTATTAAAATAACGCGCCTAAAGCAACTACACACTTCAACTTTAAGAGGGCCATGGAAAATTCTCTAAAACATTAATTAAACGAGGGTCATGCAATTGAGCTTTTATTTGGCATGGCATGCCGCGACTTATTACAAAAGGGTTTTATTATTCGAAGTGGTTATAATCGGGTTACATGAAATGCACCTTTTGGGCCTATTAATAGGAATTATGTTTGGCCCATTTCAATGTTTTACCCTTTTTTTCAATTATCAATCCCCCACAGCCCAAATCTCTTTCAAATTTAAATAAATGACTCTATAATTAACAAGAAGAAAATGGTGAATTGGCATGAAACTTTATCAAGCAAGAATAACTAACAAAATGCCAAACACTCAAAGCTATAGCAAAAGCATAATGTGAATCAGTAATGAAAAGTAAAGTAAATGACCTTAATTGTCTTTCATTTCTGAAACTTAACTTGAACAAAGGGTCTCACATTTGAACAAAGCTTGTATCTAAATCCAAACACGAACAGAGACCGGAACCCATGCCGTCGACTTCAATGGTCCCTCAAACTCGAACAAGAATACTCGTCACTCACTGAAACGCAGCAAGGAGCAAATTATTTTGATGGTTCGTTTGTGCGACGTAACTCGATTTTTGGGAACGGAGGCTACTGCGTTTTTTATTGTAGTTCATGGTTGTTTCTCTAGTGGTTTGGAGTGAATTTAAAGACTGTATCCAAGCTACTTTTTAGCCTATTTAAACTGGAGAAAAGGGATAGTTTTGACAGCGTTTTTGGGACTAATATGGTGTTAAGTTGCTGGTCTTAAGGCTCTGTTTTTTGTTGAGCCAAAGCCATGGAAATGGCTCCTTTCTTTTTTAGAGAAGAAGACAGATCCGGAGGGAGAGGTCTTAGGTCTAGGGTTATTTAAGGGTGAGGGGTTTTTAGGGTTACACTTAGGTTTAGGGGTATGGGCCTAGGAATTATGGGATAAATCTAAAAACTAGACCTAAAAATTGGTCGCTTGAGCCCAAATTTTATTCTTTCCCCGCTAACGAGACTAAAAATACGATCATATTTATTAATTAATCCTACGTAAGAAAAATAACTATTAAAATAAGACTGGCCGTCAAAACAAAACTATTTTTTGGTATTTATTTTTAAGATTAAAAATGACTACAAAACATTAATGGAACAAGTTTTTTGTAATTTTCATTTTCTTGTAATAAAATAAAGTAAAAGAGTTAAAATGAGTTGAAATAGCTATATTATGCCTAAATTAAATATTTACGTGCTAAAATATAAAAAATCTTGGGAGAGTCAAAAATGACATGTCTACAACTGCCCCTCTTTGACTGAAAAGGCAAAGAGTTTTAAGACAAAGAACAACTAGACAAGTTTTTTGACCCGACCCTTATTTAAGGAGACCAAAAACTAAGAGGAAGGAGAATGTGACCGAGCCCTGGTATCTGAGATGCCTACATATCCTTAGCTATAATGGAATCAGGTCACGTGTAGTTCAGAAGTGAGTGAAATGATGGAGTATGCCGAGGTGGAGAGCCAGTCGAGGTGCCGTCGAGGTTCCAGTCCGCGGTCCCGTTATTACATCAAAGTCAAAAATGAAAAAGACTAACTAAGCCTATCAACTACGAGTTACAAGATTCCTATCTATGAGTCTTCTGAAGCTTGATCTTGAGTCTTGGTTGGTTCTTCATGCGGACCCTGATCTGAATCTTGATGTTTGTTAGCCGCAGGTGTTGGTTCAATCTTCTTCAGCTTTTCAAACCAAGACGGGACATGCAGAGCTTGTGACCTCAGCCCTGTCTTGAGCAGCTCACATCTTTCATTAACTTCTGCATTTGGATTCACTTCTTATCTTTCCTTTTGTTTTTTTATTCTGGATAATGACTAACTTCTGTTGATCATCTAGGACTGCTGACTCGCATTCTTGACGCGAGCTTCTTTTGTTGCTGACCTAAATTGCATTCTGAATAGAATTCCCCCTTTTTTTCCAGGTGGGTGCCTGATTGCTGAACTTGAACCGTCTTCTCTTGTTACTTGTCACTGTTTTCCCTTGCACCTTGAACCATTTTCCCTCGAAACTTGAATTGTCTTCCTTCGAAACTGCTTTTCCTTGAAACTTGAACTATCTTCCCTTGTTCTCCAGGTGAGCGCCTGATTGCTGAACTTGACCTGTCTTCCTTCGAAACTAGAACCGTTTTCCCTTGTTCTCCAGGTGGGCGCCTGATTGCTGAAACTTTCTGTGTTTCCTTGTTTTCCATATGGGTGCCTGCGATCAAAACCAACAAATCAAACGAACTTTTCTGCCCCAGTTTGCACTAGGAAGATTTGTGAGTTGTTAGCAATATTGTAAACCACTTATACTATTGATGCAATTATAAGTAAACTAAAGACTAGACTAGGATGTACGTCTCCTAAAAGTGATTGAGCTTGCAAAAAACTATAAACTAAGCTTGACTAAAGTAAAGACTAGCCCTATTCTCTAGGCAGGACCCCTGATTTCAAGAAAACTAAATATTGATAACTTAAGAAAACTAAAAATTGACCCTTTTTTTTCAAATCCAGACTTCCTTTTTTTTTTCTCAAAATATCCTAGGAGAAAATTCGTCAGACTAGGTTTTCTATATTAGGAGAAAGATTCAGACTAAGACGTTAATCCTAGGAGAAAATTCATTAGACTGGGTCCTTTTTCTCTTCTTTTTTCTCTTTTTTTTTGGTATCTTAGGAGAAAGATTCACCCGACTAAGATTTCTATCCTAGGAGAAAGTTCATCAGAGTAGGTCTTCTATCTTAGGAGAAAAATGCATCAGACTAAGATTGTGATCCTAGGAGAAAGTTCATCAGACTAGGTCCTCTATATTAGGAGAAAAATTCATCAGACTAAGATTGTGATCCTAGGAGAAAGTTCATCAGACTAGGTCTTCTATCTTATAAGAAAGATTCATCAGACTAAGACTTCGATCCTAGGAGAAAATTCATTAGACTAGGTCCATTTTTTTAAAAATTATTATCCTAGGAGAAAATTCATCGGACTAGGTTTTATCTTAGGAGAAAATTCATCAGACTAAGACATTTATCCTAGGAGAAAGATTCAATAGACTAGGTTTGTTTATCTTAGGAGAAAGTTCATCAGACTAAGATTTCTATCCTAGGAGAAAATTCATCGGACTAGGTCCATTTTTCTTTAAAAAAAATTATTATCCTAGGAGAAAATTCATCGGACTAGGTTTTATCTTAGGAGAAAATTCATCAGACTAAGACATTTATCCTAGGAGAAAGATTCATCAGACTAGGTTTGCTTATCTTAGGAGAAAGTTCATCAGACTAAGATTTCTATCATAGGAGAAAATTCATCAAACTAAGATTTTCTATCTTAGGAGAAAGATTCATCAGACTAAGATTTTTACTGGGAGCAAAATCAATCAGACTAGGACTTTTTATCCTAGGAGGAAAAATGTGAAGATCAACGACAAGATTTTATGCACAATAGCAAGATAAGTAAAGGCAAAGATTTGAGAAACTTCCCTTTGTCGGCTCTTCTCTTCCTTTCTTTTTCTTTCTTTTCTTTTTTTTTCTCTTTTTTTTTCGAACCACTTCCCTTGTACTGCTTTGTTCCTGTTTCAAACAAAGAAAACTTTGTCAGTTTTAGAAGGTGGTGGTCGGTTTGTGGCCTTGAGTCTTGAGCAGCTTGGCTTTTGCTCGATAAGCCTGAGTCGGTTTCAAGAGACTCTTGCTCCGCATCAATCCTAATTGTTTCATACCTAGTACCATTTGTAGTTGTGGCTCAACCAGCTTTATCCAAATTGGAGATCTTTTCTTAGGTGACCTTTTCTGATATCTTGAATGACTTCCTGCTTTTTGAGCAATTTGTCTGTCAGAGAGAATCACAAGTTATCTTTGTTTGCGCCAAACAGGCTGAAGAGTCTTTTGGGGGAGCCTTTGTATGAATCCTCAAGGCATGTTGACATTAACAACTGAGTTTGCTGGCCAAATTTACTTTGTACAACTGAAAAGCTGGTAGCAGATTTTGAAATCTTTTCTTGCTTGTTTTGAGAAAGACTGACTCAGGGTGAAGGACACAATGACGCAAAGAAACAAATATTAATAAGAAATGCCCCTGTCGGAAGGACAGAAGGAAGAATTTTTTTTCCCAATAACTAGACTTAATAATGAGGACATGCATTTTGGACTCAACGGCCTGATCTATCAAACTAATCCAATTTTCCCTTTTACCATTCTTATGATCTTTGAAGTCGGGCCTATCCGTGCCAATCCTTTGCATCAGTTTTATGACTCACTTTTAACTAGTAGCGCCCGAGGGGTTTTCACCAACAAGTCTCTTTCCTTTATTCATCTCTGCTTACTATCACCTTACAGTGACCGTGAGGGTTTTCACTAATAAGACTCTCTCATTTTCCTTTTTCTTTTTCTTTTTCTTTCGCTTTTCTTGTGCGAGCATCCTGACAATGTTCTATGTCGCGTGACCGTCGTTGCTCATTGCATGCTTCTCTTGGCATTCTTGAAGGTGTATCGGGAGGTCTTTATTTGGAAGGTTTTTGGATAGGGTTGGACAAAAAGGACGGCATGAAGGCTCAAAGTAGACTCAAAATCAGGGGTTATGGACTTACAACTCTTGAAATCGACTCTTTCAAAATTGAAATAAAATCTCTGCCCCAGTTTCAGATGCTGGGGATTTTTGGATTTTTCTATTTTTTTTCTTTTTTTTTCTAAATTCTTATTTGGTTGAACCGAACCGTGAGGCTGCCTACGTATCTTTTTTTAAGGAATCAGGTCGAACGTAGTTCAAACATCTGACCTAACTAATTTTTTTTTTTCATTTTTCTTTCTATTTTTTTTTTGTCTTTTCTTTTTCTTTTTTCTATCTTTTTTGTTTCTTTTGTTTTCAAAACAAGTTGCCCCAGCTTCTATTTTTTGAGGGCATGGACCTTTGATAATTCTTTTTTTATTTTCACTTGAACTTTCTAAAAGCTGCCCCAGTTTGTACTCACGGGGCATGGACTTTTATTTTCTTTTTTCATTTTTTTTTTCTTTTTTTTCATTTGTTTTCTTGACTCTAAATTTGATTCCAAAAGAGGGTGGTCAAAGAAAATAACACAGGCTCAAAAGGGTGACAAAAGATATAAAGTGTTTGAGCAACAGAAAAAAGGCCTCCCAACCTCGAGAACGCCAAACATAGTATCTTTTTGCCACCACAACATTGACGAACATGTCTGTCTTCTTGGTGTGTCGTGGCCACAAGACACTTTCAGTCCCTTAATGTCAAACTTTCCAACAAACTTCAATTGATTAAACATCCTCAAGCCCGATCTTCACAATGATTTGAAGGTGAATTTTACTCGACCTTAGTTCCAAAGTACTTCAACTATTTATTCATCCTCAAAAGTGTTTTTTTATTCTTTTTTTTGTTATCCAATTCCAAATTAAATCAGTTTCTAAGATCTGGCTAAAATTTCTGCATGCATGTCATGTCATTAGAACTAGCGAGAAAAGAACTAGAAATAGAAAGACACAAAAGGACAAACTGTATTTTATTGAATAAGGATGGAAGGGTTTGACAACTAAACAAGCAACCTAAAATCCGAGTACAACCCTAAAATAACCCGACTAATGAAAATAGCAACAGAACAGACAGACGAGACTTACACAAACAGAATGGACGGACAAAAGGGTTTGACTCAATAAAACAAATAAAATCTGGATCACAACCCTGAAATAACCCAGACAATAGAAAAAACATCAAAACAAGCTACCAATATTCCCTCCTATTGAGGAGGGAATGACTTTTCAATTGCTAGGCTTGACATTTAGCTGCAAGTTTGCTCATCAGAATCACCAGAGCCTTCTCCAATTTAAAAATCATTAACTTCAGTTAGCAAATTCCTGAGAAGATTCTCATACTCCCTGTCACCACGCATCATCCCCACAAAGTGTGCATCATCATGTGCAGGTAAATGATTCTGCACGATATTCTGGGTGTCACTGTCTTGGATCACAATCAGATTTTCCTGGATCATCCTTTCTATTTCTCTTTTCAAATCCCGACAGCTTTCAATATTGTGCCCCTGGGAATTGGAGTGGTAGTCACACCTTTTAGAAAGGTCAAAGCTTCTTGCACGTGGGTCCACATGATTTGGAGGAATAGGTGAAATCATGTCATAATGCTTTAACTTCTCAAATAAGCTTGCATAGGACTCTCCTATTGGTGTAAAATTATCTTTCAACCTTTGTTCCTCTTTATACCTCTGGCTTGGATGTGGGTTATAGGGCACCTAAAAATTTTGTGGAGGCTGTTGGAGATTTTGTGATGCTCCTTCTCGCCTTCTGGGGTGTTTTGGTGGCTGGACAACATACTGAGGTGGAGCAACAAAGTATTGAGGGTTCTGAGGTGGATAATACTGCTCAGGGGAGTCATGGAAAACTTGAGAAGGTTGCTCATGCCTTCAAGATGTTCTCCTGGGACCTCTTCTCGACCCTGATATCATCATGATTTCTTCAACCTTCTCATTTGTGTCGCTAAAATTATCAGACTCAACCCGGACAACCTGAGTTGCGGCTTTAAAAACTGTTTGACTTATAATTTTGCCTGTCTTAAGACCACTCTCTACCATTTATCCCATTTTGATTGCTTCCGAGAAGGATTTGCCCACTGCGAACATCATGTTTTGAAAATAATCTGGCTCTTAAGTGTGAAGGAAGACAGTGATTAGCTCGTGGTCGTCCATGGGTGGCTTAACTCTAGTTGCTTGCTCTCTCCATTTAGTGGCATATTCCCTGAAACTTTCAATTGGTTTCTTCTTCAAGTTTGAAAGGGAATTGCGGTCTGGGGCAATGTCAATGTTGTATTGGAACTGTTTGACAAAGGCCTGTGCCATGTCATCCCAGACATACCAGCGAGACATGTCTTGATCCATAAACCATTCAGAGGCTACTCCCGTAAGGCTTTCCCCAAAATAAGCCATCAACAATTCTTCATTTCTTCCCGCACCTCTCAGTTGATTGCAATACCTTTTCAGGTGGGCTATGGGATCTCCATGTCCATCATACTTTTCAAATTTGGGAGTCTTGAAACCAGGCGGCAAGTGGACATCGGGGAACATACATAGATCTTTGAAGGCAACACTCTTTTGACCTACCAACCCTTGCATGTTTTTCAACCGTTGTTCTAAGTTTTTCACTCTTTGGGTCATTTCTTTCTGTACCATCTTTCGGGCAGGCTTCTTAATGTTTGCAGGAAGATCAAACGAGTACGAGTGGTACTCAAGAGAGTGGTACTGCTCTTGCTGTGTAGCAAATTGTGACTCATGACGAGGCTGTCCTTGACCACTGGCCCATGCTTGACACATTTTGGTCATTTGCTGTTTCAGTATTCTATTTTTCTCAAACACCGTAGACTCTTGTTGAACCCTCTGACCCTGAGTCTCTTGAGCACTTGTAACAGCTTCGATGTCAGTTATCATTTTTCCTTGGATCTTGTGTTTCCAGCTTACCACAAACCGACCACCTCAACTTTCTTCACAATTCAAAACAAAACATGTTAGAATGGACTCAGTCGGTCCTTATTATTATCAATATTTTTTTTCACCTTCTTTTTTTTTCTCTTTCAAAATTATTTGATCGAACCTGATGTGGGTTGCCTACGTATCATGTGGGAACATGAATCAGATCTTGCGTAGTTCGGGAAGATCAAGAATAAAGTAAATAAACTAACCCTTTTTTTTGGATTTTGGACTTTTTCGGAAGAAAGACTTAAAAAGAAGAAGCAAAATATTTTTGAATTTTGATTTTTCTTCAGCATTTTTGCAAAGAAAGACTTCTAAAGAATAAGGATTTTTTTTTGAATTTTTTTTCGGGAATTTCGAAAGAAAAACTTCTAAAGAAGAAAGAAAATATTTTTGGAATTTTATTTTGAATTTATGAAAGAAATACTTCTAAAAAAAGAAAATATTTTTGAATTTTGAATTTTCTTTTCAATTTTGAAAGAAGAATGAAAATATTTTTTGATTTTTGGAAGAAATTAAAATAAAATATTTTTGTATATATTTTTTTTTAAAAAGATTAGGGTTTAAAAGAAAGGCTTTCTAAAGAAGCAACTAATGGAAAATATTTTTGGATTTTTTTTTGAAATTTGGGGTATAAAAAAAAGACTTTTCTAGAGAGGAAGTAAAGGAAAATATTTTTGGATTTTTTGAAAATTATGGGCCGGAACCGATGAGGTTTGCCTACGTATCTCTCATCCGGTGAGAATCAGACCCGCGTAGTTCACCTAGTTCGCCAGTTTTGACGGAACAAGGGAAACGTAGCACTTGAAAATTTTGGCTCATTTTGAAATGACTTTTCTTTTTTCAAAATTTCGGCAGAATTTCAGAATTTTCTAAATACCTACCTCGCTCTTTTTTTCTTTTTTCTTTTTGTTTCCTTTCCCTATTCTAGAAGCCGGTCAACATTCAAGCCGAAGCAAATAGATGCGCAAGTAGCACATAAAATACATCAGGATGGTCTTTTTAATTTGGGTACACCTGTCCTAGACGGACCCAACCCCTGTGTTGAGTCCCCAAAGTCAAATGCACATGATGCAAACAAACGTTCCTACTAGGGATCCGGCATGAGGCTGAGTTATTCTAGGTTTAAAACCTGGATATATTGTTCAAGACTTGTGTACCCGAGCGGACAACTCGAGCCGAGGGGGGGCTACGTACCGGGAACCAAAAGGCCATCCGGCTTTGCAACTTTTCCGAACCTCGTTCTATTTGGGATATGAAAGTAACAGAAAGGAGTCATGCCAGCGTGCACTCCTCAGAAGAGAGAAAAGAGGGGTTTCGTAGCAGTTTATATACAGTTCAGATAATATCAAAGCGGTAAAATCAACATTTAGCACATTAGGCCCAAACATGTAATAAAATCAGATAATAAACAAGCCAAATACAACAATTATTCTAAGCTCGAATTCTTGCACCCAGAACCAGAAGTTCTGGGTTATTTTCCCCAGCAAAGTTGCCAGAGCTGTCATACCTCCTTTTTCCTACACCCTAGGAGGGAGTATAAGAGAGTTTTTTCCAACTTAAAGTGACAATCGAAACGAGATTATTTATTTATTAAACTCAGAGTCGCCACTTGGGATAATTTATGGTGTCCCAAGTCACCAGTTCAAATCCTGAATCGAGGAAAAGATTGACTCTGTTTCACAGTCCGCGAACACAGAAATACGGGTAAGGAATTCTGTTAATCCGGAAGAAGGTGTTAGGCATTCCTGGATTCCGTGGTTCTAGCATGATCGCTCAACTGTTATAATTGGCTTATTATCTGATTTTAATACATGGTTTAGCCCATGGTTCAATTTTAACTTTATTAACCCCTTTTAATTATTTTTTAGGAAGATTGTAACGTTATTAAAAACACCTCTCGAACCACGTCACATAAATGCACCCGCGATCCTCGACATATTTTATCTAACATTGTTGAGATTTGGATTTGGGTCACATAAATGCGCACCTGAGTTTAGGAAGGTAAATTATTAAAATAACGCGCCTAAAGCAACTACACACTTCAACTTTGCGAGGGCCATAGAAAATTCGCTAAAACATTAATTAAACGAGGCCCATGCAATTGAGATTTTATTTGGCATGACATGCCTCGACTTATTACAAAAGGGTTTTATTATTTGAAGTGGTTATAATCGGGTTATATGAAATGCACCTTTTGGGCCTATTAGTAGGAATTATGTTCGGCCCATTTCAATGTTTTACCCTTTTTCTTTCAATTACCAATCCCCCACAGCCCAAATCTCTTTCAAATTTAACTAAATGACTCTATAATTAACAAGAAGAAAACGGTGAATTGGCATGAAACTTTATCAAGCAAGAATAACTAACAAAATGCCAAACACTTAAAGTTATAGCAAAAGCATAATGTGAATCAGTAATGAAAAGTAAAGAAAATGACCTTAATTGTCTTTCATTTCTGAAACTTAACTTGAACAAAGGGTCTCACATTTGAACAAAGCTTGTATCTAAATCCAAACAAGAACAAAGACCGGAACCCATGCCGTCGACTTCGATGGTCCCTCAAACTCGAACAAGAATACTCTTGTCTCACTCGATTTTTGGGAACAGAGGCTGCTGCATTTTTTATTGTAGTTCATGGTTGTTTCTCTAGTGGTTTGGAATGAATTTAAAGACTGTATCAAAGCTACTTTTCAGCCTGTTTAAACTGGAGAAAAGGGATGGTTTTGACAACGTTTTTGGGACTAATATAGTGTTAAGTTGCTGGTCTTAAGGCTCTGTTTTTTGTTCCGCCAAAGCCATGGAAATGGCTCCTTTCTTTTTTAGAGAAGAAGACAGATCCGGAGGGAGAGGTCTTAGGTCTAGGGTTATTTAAGAGTGAGGGGTTTTTAGGGTTACACTTAGGTTAAGGGGTATGAGCCTAGGAATTATGGGCTAAATCTAAAAACTAGGCCTAAAAATTGGTCGCTTGAGCCCAAATTTTTTTCTTTCCCCGCTAATGAGACTAAAAATACGATCTTATATATTAATTAATCCTATGTAAGTAAAATAACTATTAAAATAAGACTGACCGTCAAAACAAAACTATTTTTTTGGTATTTTTTTTAATATTAAAAATGACTACAAAACATTAATGGAACAATTTTTTTGTAATTTTCATTTTCTTGCAATAAAATAAAGTAAAAGAGTTAAAAGTAGTTGAAATAGCTATATTATGCCTAAATTAAATATTTACGTGCTAAAATATGAAAAATCTTGGGAGAGTCAAAAATCACATGTCTACAGAGGGTACCAGTCTAAAACCCCATAGTAACCTTACTCTGATCGAAATTGGGCATGCATCATGGTCAAACCTAGTCGGATCAATTATTTGTCCACATAATGATCCTTTAAGATGAGCCTTATCCAAAGTCCACCGGGGTTTCCATAATCCCAACAGACACAACCACGTTCTGTGCATTAATTTGGAGAACTAAATGACAATATGCTAATCATGAATGTATAAATGGTCGAGTCTAGTGGAGGAGAAGAGCCTAACCCTTTTGTTTTGTAGAAAATGAGGAACGAGGTTCCCAAATTCGGTATGGTTAGCACACCCTAAGTCTTGCTAGACTGGTGGAGGAATCTTCCATCAGATGACCAAATCAATGAATGGAAAGAGAGGGCCGCCAAATCTAGCGAAAGCTAAAATATCTGGAATACAGCCTGTTGGAATTGGAAGGAAAAGTGAGGAAGAGAGTCGCCAACTGCCAGAACGCTGAGGGAAACGAAGGAGGATATTTGGCAAAGACATTCTTTCTGGTGAACCTACGCGTACTGGAGGATTTGATCAACGAGAACATTCAACCTGAGGAAGGTCCTTCTGAGACCAAATAGATTAGGTTTATTTGCTTTCCAAATGTAATAAGGCCTAGTGCCGGTAGTGACTTATTTTTCTATTATCTTAGTGTCGTTTTGGGATTCGTCTATTTTTATGTTATGAAATGAATCATTTATTGGCATTTAAAGTTCTCCAAATCTATTTATCGCTAGGCCTACCTTGGGCACAACGAGGCTCCCAAATTAGGACACAAATTTACATTCCCGCAATATGTGTTTAAATACTACAAACATTTCAGAATCCTCACTGACTTATTACGTTTTTGTTTTTTCTTATTTTTATTATTCCCATCCCCTTAAGTTGGTTCGCTCATACTGGCCTCGTCAGCATACCAAACCAGATCTAGAGGCCCTCCACCTCCTCCTCCCCCAAGCAATACAAAAGGCAGGGGAAAATAAAAAATGGACGCCTTAAGTGGTATCCGAAAGGAGAATATTGAGAACGCAAAAACCTCAGATGGCCGTAGTACTCCGGCCCCAAATAATCTAGTCCTGAGATTGGAACAAAAGATATTGGAATTGCAAGGAGAACTTGAGAAGGTTCACAACTTGGCAAAGTTGTCACTCACCCTGAATGTATTCGACATCAACCAACAGAACCCAATACCTCCCCAAAACACACAAAACCAACATCCACAAAATCCTCCCGCACCAAATCAATACGCAACCCCACCCTAAAATCTCAATCCATTGCTAATACCCACTCCACCACAACATCACCATCAACCAATTCAGTACCCACCAACCACCTTACCATACTCCCCAAAACACAACACAACCCATTCCCGATCCCCAAAACTCCACCAGCGACCATCACTACACCCAAGTCCCTGACACCCATCAAAGCAACCATATATACGTAGAAACCGTACCTGACTCCATAGAACCCATCTCCTATACATCGGAATCCTCCAAAAAGTACCTTCTCATTAAAAACATGGCTGAAGAACTCAAGAAGTTGACAAGCCAAGTTCAAGGTGTCGAAGGCAGCAAAAGAATAGAAGGTTTGAATTATGAAGACCTATGCATACAACCAGATGTAGAACTACCAGAGGGATACAAACCTCCCAAGTTTGAGATGTTTAACGGCACATGAGATCTCAGGGTTCATCTGAGGACTTATTGCGACAAACTTGTCGGGGTCGGGAAAGACAAAAAGATTCGAATGAAACTCTTTATAAGGAGTCTTACTGGGGATGCTTTGTCCTGGTACATCAGCCAAGATCCCAAGAAATGGTCCAATTGGGTAAGTATGGCGTCATATTTCATGGACCGGTTCAGGTTCAATATAGAGAACGCACCGGATGTTTTCTACATTCAGAATCTTAAGAAGAAACCTACTGAGACTTTCCATGAGTATGCTACTCATTGATGGTCGGAAGCGGCCAAGGTCAGGCCATCTTTGGACAAGGAACAGATGAACAAATTCTTTGTCAGAGCACAGGATTCACAATATTATTAAAGGTTGATGGTTACCGAAAATCATAAATTCTCTGATATTATCAAACTCGAAGAAAGAATCGAAGAAGGAATCAAGAGCGGGATGGTAACGAATTTTGAGGCACTACAGGCCACAAATAAGGCATTACAATCAGGCGGCATATCAAAGAAGAGAGATGTTGGGGCAGTAATGGTGGCCCAAGGCACGAAATCTCCACTTACATATCAAACACCTCTACCCATATACCAAACACCTCCACCCACATATCAAACACCTCTACCCATATACCAAACACCTCCACCCACATATCAAACACCTCTACACACATATCAAACACCTCCACCTACGTACCAAGCACCACCACCCACATATCAATCCTCATATCCCAGATATTCCCAACCAACCACTTTCCACCACACCTATAAGTCCCAATCATCCCATTTCCAATCACTTCCAACTCGCCAAAACTTTCCAAGACCAAGACCTAACTTCGAGTGCAAGCCACCCAGACAATACACCGCCATTGCTGAGCCTATCAACCAGTTGTATGAAAGGTTGAAATCCGTGGGTTACGTCACTCCTGTTCCCGCTGTGGCATTAGAAAACCCATCCCAATGGGTCAATCCGAACAAAACTTGTGCGTACCATTCCGGTATAAAAAGGCACACCACTGCTGAGTGCCGAACATTAAAGGATAAGATTTAGACGCTAATTGACAACAAGGTCATACATGCAAAAGAAGCCGCACCTAATGTCCGCGACAATCCCCTCCCTGATCATAGAGGTGGTATAGTATATGTGATAGAGACGAATGAAGAGTGGGACCCTAAGGGGTCGATTGGGCTTATTCGAGGAGGTGATGACTTTAAAATTGCAGTCACACTTACTCCTATCGTGGTACAGACTCAGTCACCAATCGAGGTTGAAGTAATTGCATCAGTTCCATTCGAGGTAGAGGTGGCTCCGCCTACGGCCATCCTCGCTCCATTTAAAGTAGAAGTGGTCACACTTTTCACTGTGACAATATCAACCACACCTCCATTCAACTCAAAAGCAATACCCTGGGATTATGTTGCCGAGGCTCGGCGAAAAGGGAAGGCCAAGGTAGAGGAATATGACACTGCACAAGGAATGACTAGAACTGGAAGAGTCTATACACCTGAACATTTGGGAGGTTCAAGTAAGGATGCCACTACTAGGTAGCCTATCATTGAGACCGGTCCGGATGACCTGTGGAGGAAAGTACAAGCAAAGAAGTATTCCGTCGTTGACCATCTGAACAAAACCCCAGCTCATATATCCATCCTGTCATTGTTGCAAAATTCAGAGGCACATAAGAACGCTTTAATGAAGGTACTAAGCAAAGTTTATGTACCCAATAACATCACTGGTGGAGAAATGGCCAATATAGTGTGGAAAGTACTGGAAAGTCATAAGATTATCTTCCACGAAGATGAGCTACCGCCTGAGGGGCTGAATCACAATCGAGCATTGTATATCACAGTGCAATTTGAAGACAAGTTCATTGCCAGGGTCCTGGTTGACGGAGTTCAAAACTAAATATTTGTCCATTGGACACTCTGAAAAGGTTGGACAAAGGTTTCCACGAAATATGAGTAGGAAACATGAATGTGAAAGCTTTCAATGGGTCCCAAAGGGCCACGATCGGGGAAATCAACCTTTGCTTGCAGATGGGGCCAACTTGGTTCGACGTCGAGTTTCAGGTGCTTGCCATACCAGCCTCATATAATCTTCTGTTGGGCCGACCATGGATCCATGTTGCTGGAGCCGTGCCTTCCACACTACATCAAGCCGTGAAATTCGAATGGAATCGTCAGGAGGTGATCATTTACGGAGACGGGAGTAACCCTATTTACACTAGTCAAACCATCCTGACAATTGGATATAGAAGAAGGCTAGGAGGGGAAACCTATCATCACATTAAACAGGTCAACGCCGTCAAGAAGGATAAATAGTGGAGTGGTAAAATAGAAAGTATACTAGCTTGGTCTGGATATGAACCCGACAAAGGATTGGGAAAGAACCTTCAAGGTATCACTAAACCGATACAGCTGAAAATTCATGGTACCACCTTTGGGTTCGGATACCGGTACACATGGCAAGAGTATAGAAATTGGTCGCCTCTATGGCATGGACCATACTACCCTCTCGAGCAACCAGTCCACGCTTGGAACAAGCTTTTCACCAAGCTGATACGATATGGGGGACTGTAGAAGAGGAAGCACTAGCTGGGTTGAAGAATTTGTTCTTGGAGGATGTGGACATGGACTGCAGTTACATAGTTGAGGAGAAGGAGGAAGAAGGCCTCACCATTTAGACCATAAAGAAGGGAGTTGTTCTCAGGAATTGGACCACTACACCATCCCGAGCCCGCCGAGTCCCTAGGTAGCTTGGAAGATTTTACTTCTATAGCCATTCTAGGCATTTAAGATTTCCCGTAATTTAGTTTTAAGATTTACTTGTTTCAAAATAAATGCTCGATTCATCGAGCAGTACTTTGTCTGGATGATTTTTCAGTTTTAATCAAATGCATTTGATCTTTATTATTCACTACTATCCTTACACTTTTCCTTTCTACAATGTTATTATTACTTTTCCCGATGAACCCATGACTGTGATATGTAATGAAGCAACGCAACATGAGGATAGTGATTCAGACGAAGAAGATGAGATACCCGAGGAAATTGTCAGGGAGGTTGAAAACTTTGAGAATAAGGCTAAGTCCAATCTAGATGAGACCGAAGCAGTAAATTCGGGAGACGCCGAGACCGTCAAGGAGACTCGCATCAGCATTCACTTGTCACCAACAGACAAGGAAGAGTACATTTACTTCCTAAAAGAGTATAAGGATATTTTTGCATGGTCATATGATGACATGACCGGTTTGAGCACGTCCATAGTGGCTCAACAAGCTGCCCACTAATCCTACAAGTCTGCCAGTAAAGAAGAAACTCAGAAAGTTCAAACCAGACATGAGCCTAAAAATCGAGGAGGAAATTACCAAGCAGATCAAAGCCAAAGTTCTCAGGGTGGTTGAGTACCCAACCTGGTTAGCTAACATTGTGCCAGTTTCGAAGAAAGATGGGAAGGTCAGAGTATGTGTTGACTATCGGGATTTAAACAGAGCAAGTCCCAAGGACGACTTCCCACTACCAAACATACACATCCTGATTGATAATTGCGCCAAGCATGAACTCCAATCCTTTGTAGATTGCTTCGCGGGCTATCAATAGATCTGGATGGATGAAGAAGATGCAGAGAAGACAGCTTTCATCACACTGTGGGGTGTATACTGTTACAAGATGATGTCATTCGGTCTGAAGAATGTTGGGGCCACTTACATGAGAGCTATGATAACTATCTTCCATGGCATGATCCATACAGAAATAGAGGTGTATGTGGACGACGTCATTGTCAAATCCAAGAGGGACGCATATCACAAAGAGGACCCGAGAAAGTTTTTTGATAGGCTCAGGAGGTACAATTTGAAACTGAATCCCGCAAAGTGTGCATTCGCCGTCAAGGAGACTCGCATCAGCATTCACTTGTCACCAACAGACAAGGAAGAGTACATTTACTTCCTAAAAGAGTATGAGGATATTTTCGCATGGTCATATAATGACATGACCGGTTTGAGCACGTCCATAGTGGCTCACAAGCTGCCCACTAATCCCACAAGTCCGCCAGTAAAGCAGAAACTCAGAAAGTTCAAACCAGACATGAGCCTAAAAATCAAGCAGGAAATTACCAAGCAGATCAAAGCCAAAGTTCTCAGGGTGGTTGAGTACCCAACCTGGTTAGCTAACATTGTGCCAGTTTCGAAAAAGGATGGGAAGGTCAGAGTATGTGTTGACTATCGGGATTTAAACAGAGCAAGTCCCAAGGACGACTTCCCACTACCAAACATACACATCCTGATTGATAATTGCGCCAAGCATGAACTCCAATCCTTTGTAGATTGCTTCGCGGGCTATCACCAGATCTGGATGGATGAAGAAGATGCAGAGAAGACAGCTTTCATCACACTGTAGGGTGTATACTCTTACAAGATGATGCCATTCCGTCTGAAGAATGCTGGGGCCACTTACATGAGAGCTATGATAACTATCTTCCATGGCATGATCCACAAAGAAATAGAGGTGTATGTGGACGATGTCATTGTCAAATCCAAGAGGGACGCATATCACATAGAGGACCTGAGAAAGTTTTTTGACAGGCTCAGGAGGTACAATTTGAAACTGAATCCCGCAAAGTGTGCATTCGGGGTTCCCGCAGGAAAATTACTGGGTTTCATCGTCAGTCATTGAGGGATCGAACTGGATCCGTCCAAATTCAAAGCTATTCAGGAATTGCCACCACCTAAGAGCAAAAAGGACGTAATGAGCTTCCTAGGACGTCTTAACTACATCAGTCGATTCATAGCACAATCCACAGTCATATGTGAACTCATCTTCAAGATGCTGAGGAAAGATGCTGAAACAAGCTGGACAGAGGATTGTCAGAAAGCTTTTGTCAAGATCAAGGAGTACCTGTCCACGCAACCAGTTCTGGTCCCACCAGAACCAGGATGACCTTTGCTACTCTATCTATTTGTATTGGATGGAGCCTTCGGAAGTGTTTTGGGACAACATGACGAGACAAGAAGAAAGGAGAAAGCCATATATTACTTGAGTAAGAAGTTCACACCTTATGAAGAATGGTACTCTCTGCTTGAACGCACTTGCTGTGCTTTGACCTGGACAGCTCAAAAATTGAGGCATTACTTTTGTGCCTACACTACATACCTCATATCCAGGATGGACCCTCTGAAGTACATACTCCAGAAACCCATACCGACTAGAAAGTTGGCCAAGTGGCAGATACTGTTAAGTGAGTTCGATATCATCTACATTACTCAAAAGGTGGTCAAAGGGCAAGCATTGGCAGATCACCTTGCTAAACATCCAATGGGAGGAGCATACAAACCTTTGAAGACGTATTTTCCTGATGAAGAAGTATCATTTGTAGGAGAAGACATTACCGAAGCATACGACGATTGGAGGATATTCTTTGATGGATCTGCAAATTTTAGAGGAGTGGGCATTGGAGCATTTTTGGTATCAGAAATGGGTCAACATTATCCGGTATCTGCTAAACTCAGATTTCCCTACACCAACAACATGACAGAGTATGAAGCCTGCGTACTAGGGCTCAACATGGCAGTCGACATGAACATTCAGGAATTGCTGGTAATCGGTAATTTAGATTTGTTTGTGCACCAGGTACAAGGAGAGTGGGCCACCAAGAATTCCAAGATACTGCCGTATCTGTACTATGTGTAGGAATTAAGAAAGAGATTCACGAAGATAGAATTCTGACATGTGCCCAGAATTCAGAATGAATTTGCCGATGCATTGGCCACCTTGTCATCTATGATACAACATCCAAATAAGAATTACATTGATCCCATTCTGGTGAAAATCCATAATCAGCTGACATATTGTGCTCATGTTGAAGAAGAAACAGATGGAAAGCCTTGGTTCCATGACATCAAGGAGTATTTGTCAAAGGGAGAATATCCGGAGCATGCAAATTACACTCAAAAACACACACTCCGAAGATTGTCCAATCACTTCTTCCACAGCGGAGGAAACTTGTACAGGAGAACTCCTAATTTGGGTTTGCTAAGATGTGTCGACGCAAAGGAAGCTTCTAAGCTACTTGAGGATGTACATGCCGGGACTTGTGGCCCGCACATGAATGGTTTTGTCTTGGCTAAGAAGATACTTAGGGCCGGTTACTTTTGAATGACCATGGAAACGAATTACATCCAGTATGTCCACAAATGCTTTCAATGCCAGGTGCATGCCGATATAATAAAAGTGCCGCCAAACGAGCTCAATGCAACAAGCTCACTTTGGCCATTTGCCGCCTAGGGAATGGATGTTATTGGTCCGATTGAGCCCACTGCTTCAAACAGACACAAATTTATTCTGTAGCCATTGATTACTTCACGAAATGGGTGGAAGCGGCATCTTACAAAGCTGTAACCAAGAAAGTCATCGCAGATTTTGTCAAGGATCGAATTGTTTGCCGAATCGGAGTTCCCGAGTCCATTGTTACTGATAATGCTGCCAACCTCAACAGTGATCTGATGAAATCCATGTGTGAAACTTTCAAAATCAAGCACAAGAACTCCACAACCTACATGCCCCAGATGAATGGAGCCATAGAAGCCGCCAATAAAAATATCAAGAAAATACTAAGGAAGATGGTAGAGAACCACAAATAATGGCATGAGAAGCTACCTTTTGCTTTATTGGGATACCGCACTACAGTTCGCACATCAACCGGGGAAACTCCCTACATGCTGGTTTATGGTACCAAGGCTGTCATCCCAGCCGAGGTAGAGATTCCTTCTTTAAGAATCATACAGGAAGCTGAACTCAGCGACGCAGAGTGGATAAGAATTCACTATGAACAATTGGCCCTTATCAATGGAAAGAGGATGAATGTAGTGTCACGACCAACTTTATCAGAATAGAATGTCCAAAGCTTTTAACAAAAGGGTCAAACCAAGGGAATTTGCACCAGGTCAGTTGGTGCTGAAGAAGATCTTCCCACATCAAGATGAAGCCAAAGGGAAATTCTCCCCCAACTAGCAAGGTCCGTACATGGTTCACAAGGTGCTGACAGGGGGAGCACTCATACTTGCA
This sequence comes from Nicotiana tabacum, assembly GCF_000715075.1. Classification (NCBI taxonomy): domain Eukaryota; kingdom Viridiplantae; phylum Streptophyta; class Magnoliopsida; order Solanales; family Solanaceae; genus Nicotiana; species Nicotiana tabacum. The sequence goes on from NC_134084.1 coordinate 125,068,366, forward strand.
GAAATGGATGGAGAAATCTAGCCAAAACCAATCAATTCAGACGCAGTCAAGAGATACTATGCTTAGATTATTCACATTTCCTCATCTGATGTAATTGAACTACGCTTGACTTGATTCCCGTTTAAGAGGGGATACGTAGGCAGCCTTGTGGGTTCGGTCATATCATAATAAAATTTTCATTCCCCCTAAGATTAGAAACTGGGGCAGAATTTTGAGGAGGACTCTCAAAATTCCTGAGCAAGTCCAGCCGATGTCATCGCATGCTAGAAAGTCAGTAATCAGTTAAGAAACTAGGCAGAATTTTGAGAAGGATTCTCAAAATTCCGAAGAATGTTCAGCAAGGCCTATTATCTGCAAACAACCGAAGGATCATATACTAAACTGGGGCAGAATTTTGAGGAGGACCCTCAAAATTCTAACATGAGAAAGCTGCAAGGCCTCTGAAATGTGTCACAGTCACTAGTTCATCAAAATTACTTAATGTATCAATATATTTCTAAAATAGCTCTATTTTTATCAACAATTGCATATTTTTCGAAAACTCTATTTCCATAATAGTCAGGTGTCACCCAGGGGAACTCAAAAAGGCTTTCAGAATGCAGCAAAGCAAAGCCAGCCGACAGAAGCACGAACCAACCTTCCCCCATAAAACTTACATTTTTTTCTTCGAACACAGGCACATATGACGTAGCAATAACATCTGCAAATATATACATATAACAAATTCGCTATCAAAAAGGCCATCAGACACCGAATATATCTCCAGCTAAGAAACATACTACTCTTATTTGCTACTCGCTATTTGCATAAGGCTAATCCCTGCCTCCACATTTGTATGAGGCTAATCCTTGCCTCCCTATCTGCATGAGGCTAATCGTTGCCTCCATACTTGCATGAGGCTAATCCTTGCCTCCATATTTGCATGAGGCTAATCCTTGCCTCCTTATCTGCATGAGGCTAATCCTTTCCTCCATATTTGCATGAGGCTAATCCTTGCCTCCATATTTGCATGAGGCTAATCATTGCCTCCCTATATGCATGAGGCTAATCCTTGTCTCCATACTTGCATGAGGCTAATCCCTGCCTCCCTATTTGCATGAGGCTAATCCTTGCCTCCATATCTGCATGAGGCTAATCCTTTCCTCCACGTCTGCATGAGGCAAATCCTTGCCTACATATTTGCATGAGGCTAATCCCTTCCTCCACATTTGCATGAGGCTAATCCATGCCTCTACATTTGCATGAGGCTAATCCCTGCCTCCACATTTTTATGAGGCTAATCCTTGTCTCCCTATCTGCTTGAGGCTAATCCCTGCCTCCATATTTGCATGAGGCTAATCCCTGCCTCGGTATTTGCATGAGGCTAATCCTTGCCTCCATACTTTCATGAGGCTAATCCCTGCCTCACTATTTGCATGAGGCTAATCCTTGCCTCCATATTTGCATGAGGTTAATCCTTGCCTCCACATCTGCATGAGGCTAATCCCTTCCTCCACACCTGCATGAGGCTAATCCTTGCCTCCCTATTTGCATGAGGCTAATCTTTGTCTCCATATTTGCATGGGGCTAATCCTTGCTTCCACCTGTATGTGACTAAGCACTGTCCCCCTTTGCACGAATATTGCTCTATTTCCAGTACTATTTATTTGATTTTCAATCGAGCTAAGCTTTGCCTTTCATTTCACAAGATCAAGCCTTGTCTTGTTAACATCATATTACTGCATATCATGAGCTGAAATATCGCCAATCTATCCAAAGGCATCATAGTCTAAAAGGCATCATCCTCATAGCCGAAGGACACCATGCCATGGACTGAGGATCTCTCAAATATGCATATCATTATCCAAAGGTGTCATAGTCTAAAAGGCATCATCCTCATAGCCGAAGGACACCATGCCATGGCCTGCGAATCCCTCAAATTTGCATATCATTATTCAAAGGCGTGATGGTTCGGAGGCACCATTGTCATGGACCGAGAACATCATTTCATGGCCTGCGAATCTATCACTAAAAAATTCATGGCCCAGGATGTCATGGTCCAAGGACGTCATTTTTAACCGTCCAAAGACAACCTTCATAATCCAAAAGGGAATTTGCATCATGTTTAAATTTTCGAAAATACATGTTTGTATCATCTTTTTATCTACAGGTAACCAGTAAGCAACCGCTATCCTAGCAAGAGCGATCTCACTCCAGTTCCTTCAACTGTCACGAACCGTAACTGCTCACCATAGACGCTTCAGCATCTCATGTCCGTTCTTGCAATGACTTCATCAGTATTACACCGATGAATCCGGAACTATACATGGCCTGATTCCTGTAAAATTAGGGATATGTAGGCACCTCGAAGACTAGAGCGCGACCTCTGTTTTTTAAAGCATCCCACCCGGTCAAAATTGGGCATCATTTCTTTACCCGAAAACTCTTTCATCCTTCCCGGGTAAAGAGGGCAGCTGTTGATACCCAATTTTTTCCTATATATTTTCAATACATATATATACTTTCAAAATAGCATATATGCATATATAAGCATGCATAAACATTTTTATAATTTTTTTTATAATTTTTCTATAATTTTTAAAGGTTTCAAATTGATTTATTTCTCCCCTTTTTACTCATAAAATTTGCAATAATTATCTTTCAAATTATTTTTGTGGTAATTTAGCTATCTAAATTCCATATTTATGCCAAAATACTGCTTAAATATTTTTAGTGCATTTTCTATAATTGCATTTACATTTTTAGTTAATTTGCATATATTTGCAATATTAGCCATATTAAGGCATAATTACGTTTTAATATATAAAATGGCCTTTTATGTTTTTAAAATATTAAACAATTATTTTAGTACACGAAATTATTTTTTTCAGAAATCATTTATCATTTTTTATAAATTATTAGTGTTAAAATGGCTATTTAAAATATGGCCTAATCATATTTCAATTTTAGCCCCAATTCAACCCAATTCAATCCCAATACCCAGCTCAATTTCTGATTAAAATACCTGATCCGGCCCCCACACCCTTTAATCCCAGCCGTTGATCACAAAGATCAACGACTACCATTTCCCCTTTCCTAATTAAACTAGCCTATACCCCCCCAAACCTAATTCATTTCACCACCAACCCCGCCGCCCTAAAATCTTCTCTGCTCTCAAACACTCTCAACCTAAACCCTAATCTCCGAACGTCGACCCCCATCTATGGCCATCTTCGTTGACCTTTCACCATCTCTCAGGCCTCCAATGGCTTCTCTCGTGTCATTCTTGCCATCTCTAAGGCCCTCAAGGGACCGGGGCCATATCAACTTGCATCTATGGTTCATCTCTCACCTGTTCCTGGCTATTATAGTGTGATTTCGAGTGAAATCATCCTATACTAGCCACGATCTATGGTTTTCTAAACAGGTTTCTTTATCTCTGTATGGTTCTCTACGAAACCCTAATTTTGTTTCTAAAACTCCTAGATCTGTACAGATCTAAGACAATTTGAGTTTGTTCCTTGTGTGTTTTACAATAGCCTTGAGTTTCTTTACAAGAATCGTATGATTTCAAGTGATTTTTCATCTTTTTCTAAAATTAGGGTTTCCGGAATTTCTTTTAAAACTCTGTTTAATAATTTTTTGTGTTTAAAGTTCTGTTTCTCACATATTTTGACTGATTCTATGAGTCTACTACAGCCTTAACTCGCATGTGCTGAAAGCCCTAATTTTTAGGGTTCTTCATTTGGTTTCTGAGTTTTAGTATATCTGAATGGTTCTTGCTTTGGGTTCTTGTAACTTTCTTGCCTTAATATGCTTCTACTGAGTTTCTTAGTTTGAGCTTTCACTGATTCTATGTGCTTGTGTTCAGCTCGACTATTCACATCAAGACTTGTATACTTCTCCTTGAATCAGTGTTGTTTAACTTTTGTTTGTTAAACTTATGTATTGATCCCTGACTACTCATGCTTTACCTTATTTTATATGCTAAGCATGTTGATTCTTCCATGATTATCTCTTTGATTGAACCTTTGATTATTCTGAATCCCTTAATCTTTGGTTTAGTTAGAATACATACTTTTCTTTAAACGTTTGATTCTTACTTCTTTACTCAATTTGATTGAATTTACTTGCCTTAATTGTTTTCCCTGCCTTGTTTGTATTCCGCTGATTATTATTGATTTGTTTCCTTAATTAAACTACTGTGCATTTACCCTTAATTACCTATTTTATACCTAAGATTTACTTTATTCCTTTCCTTAAATACTGAGTATGTTTTACTGTTGGTTGAGTTGTCCCTTGATTAAAGGAAATCTTGCTGATTCACGTATGGTTTCCCTAATTTACTACTTAATTGATTTATTACCTTGTTTGGTAAGTTTTTGATTTTTATATAAACCTCCTTTTCTTTTAAAACAACCAGAACAAGGGAACTCTAGTTCATCTGCACTATTATACTCTCAAAAGCTCTCTACTCTCTTCTGTTCCTTGCAACTCCTATTAGTTCAGCCGGCTGTAAGCCAAGGCTGATTACTGGCATTATCTTTACTCTGTATTCTGCATACTCTCCTTAACTGGTATGTTTTGGTTCAATTCACATTCCAACCTATGTGTTTACTTTGTTCCTGTAGTTTATCAATCTTGATTTCAAGTTTATGAGCTATTTTACTTAGTATACAATCAGCATGCCTAGATTATTGTATCACAAAGCATGTTTTAAGTTTATGGTTACATGCTGTTTAGCATGATCAAACCTTGCATGTTCTAAAATCTTGAATGTTTTTCTGGTACAGTCTATTCTAATGTAATTCTGTTTGTGTCTTAAACCTATGTGTTCTCAACATGACTTTGCAACTACCATCTATGTATTTGATTTCCATCACTAAGGTGTATGCTAGGTGTTCCCCTACCTCTTCCCTTTGTGTGAGATCTATTTTGAAGCTGTATGTTCTCTAGCCTGCTTTCTGACTGTTTTTGAAATGTCTTCTTAAACTATTCCTACTCTTAACTCTGTTCTGACTTTCATAGAAGTTCTTTCTGCTACTAAGATCTTCTTTATCTATCTACCAAACCCTTTCAAAGTCATTATGCACTCCCACATTACTCCTAGGGTATTAGGTTCTGCCCCTCTGGCATGTGTACTGCCTTGAGATCCTTGAGATCTCTCTGAACTCTAGCATGTCAGAGCTGGCCCTTCTACACTGCACTTAAATCAGTTATTGTTGAGAAAGGGTCTAGGTGTGAGCACTACCCGGGATCCTTGATGTCCTTAGGGAACTTTGACACACCTAGACATGATATTGTCTATGGAACTTTGGTATTGAGGCTATCAGAGGCTTGGGAAGTCATTTGGGCCTGCTTCAGGCTCCCTATAGTTAACTTCTTCTTTTTCTTCTTTATTTGCTTATGTAATTTATTTCAGCTGGTCTGTAATAATTATTTGTAAACAACATTAGGGTGATTAGCGAAAAGGGATGGGTAGTTATATCTTTTAGGGTAATTCGGGTAGACACCATGCCTATAGGTTGTGTTAATACACTTGCTATGTTTGCTTTACTTTCACAATATTAGAAATCATGTCTATAGGGTTAAAATCAGTTTTATAATTAGAAATCATACCTATAGGATCTAAATGACTTTGTAATTAGAAATCATGCCTATAGGGCTTAAATGACTTCAATAACTAGATACCATGCCTATAGAAGGAAAAGTAATTGAGTTCAATTTCAGCCACTGCATGTATTTGCATTTGTTTCACTAGAAATTATGCCTATAAGTTCCAACATTAGCTCTTAACAATTAGATACCATGCCTATAGGAATTAAAATTAGAAACCCTGCCTATAGAACTAAAATTAGTTTGGTTAAACAAGTCAGTTTAATTCATGTCTAATTCATGTTCGAATTGTTTCAATTATTGTCCGTTCATTTAAACGAGTTTCCGAACACTGTCTTAATTTACTACTGCTAGAAAACATGACATAGGATCTCAAGTATCCGTTTAAAACTGTTCGATGTTTTGCTAAATCAATGTAGATATCCTACTCTTAGGACATCACTACCTGTGTTTAGGCAAGCCTATAGGGTGATTAAAATTCTGCAACTCTAAAACTGTGCTTTTGCTATTTAAAACTGTCCAGATTTAATAGGTTTAAACCAGCAGGCAAGCTAAATAGGATTTTGACACTTTGTCCTAATTCAACGTTATATAATCCCTTCTCACCTAGATACCATGTTCTAGTATCTTCTCTTAAATACTTGACTATTGTTTGAAGACGTGCATTTACTTGTTTTATTTGTGGAGGTAACTGTGGGCCTATAACTTGTTCCATTTAAATGCAGTCCTAAATGTTCTTGATTGACTCCTAGACTTTTATCCTTTAAAACCTTAGGAGGGTCTAGAAATTTCCAAAAGTAGAGGTCATAAAATACCTCCAGGGCCATGAGGAGGGGACCGGTAATGCATGCATAAGATACTTTAAGGTTATTAGAACGCTTTAGGTTATGACCAAAGGCAGGGGGGTTGGGTAGGAAAGGATATGATGACTACTCGCTAATGTCACATGTAGCCCTCATTGAGGAGTGTTTACCAGGCATTGCGTAGGGTGATCATGTAGGCTAATCAACCTAGGACCCCTTTCTCCAATTCCCAATGTTTAAACTTTACTCTTTTATATGCAACTTGCTCAAATTCTTTGTCTTATTAATATTTGAGTCAAACCGTGTCTTATATGCTTTTATTTACAAATTATGTGTTTCAACTTCTTGTTTGTTAAAGGACTAATTCATAAGTATGAGTTTGGTCGGGACCCACCGTTGTAGACCAAGAGGGGTGCCTAACACCTTCCCCTCTAGGTTATTTCGAGCCCTTACCCTGAATCTCTGGTAATGCAAACTAGTCTAAGAGTTAATCGCTCTAGGTGCTCTAACGCACCATAATCCGTTAGGTGGCGACTCTCAAATACCCAAATACCAAAAGGAAACGAGTTATTACCCCCACGAACGTCGGAAACCGGACTTCTCTCCGCGGAGGGAAAAAAGGAGGCGTGACAAGCACAAACATTTCAAATAAAGCATGATACGGGTCCTAAACTACCCGGACAATAGCATAATAGTAGTTACGTATGGACTCTCGTCACCTCTTATGTATGTAGCCCCTACAAATAGGTACACACATTTATTTAATTCGCCTGTGGGTTAATTCCCTCTTACAAGGTTAGAAAGGAGACTTACCTCGTCGCGAAGCCTACTTCCCAATTCAAGAATGCGCTCAAACCTCCAAATTTGACGCCAAACGACTCGAAACTAGTCAAATATTACATAAACTAATCAATCTGTGCTCAAAAGTTCATATCCCATTATTAGAGTGATAACCCAACCCAAATTGCAAGATTCCTAAAATTTACCCCCGGGCCCACATGCTTGGATTCCGAAAATTTTCAAAGAAAGTTGTTACCCATAACCTTAGGAACATAAATATATGATTTTTACTAAATTCCATGACAAATTTCGTGGTTAGATCTCATTTTTATCAAAAACCCAGGTTTTCCTCTAAACCCTTATTTTTCACTAATTTTTACATGTTAATGTTAACTCACATTTGGTAGAAATTACTTACCTCACAAAGCTAGGTCGAAATCCCCTCTTTAAGAGCTCTCAAATCGTCCCAAGAGTGAAATAAATGACCCTATAAATGCGTAAGTCCCCTTTTTAAAGCTCACTGCCTAGCTGCCTCCTTCTTCGTGAACGCGAAAGGGGCCTCACGTTCTTGAAGCCAAATGGCTCAGACCCCCCGGAGACTCTACATCGCGAATGCGACCAATGTCTCGCGAACGCAGAGGCATGCTTGGCCTACCCTTCGCGCGCAAGGGTTGCTTCGCGAATGCGAAGAACAAAGCGGCCCCAGCCCATCCCAGCTACTCTACTTGAACGCGAGTCGCCTCTTGCAAATGTGAAGGTCACTGGCACCATACCTTCACGAATGCGGACTAGCTATCACGAACGCATAACACATTCGCCCCCAACCCCAACTCCTTCTACGCGAACGCGAAGGGAAGAAGAAATCCAGAACTGGGATTTCTGATTTCTTGCATATTACTCCGAGGGGTCCGAAACTCACCCGAGTCACTCGGGACCCCATCCAAAGGCACCAACAAGTCTGTAATCATAATACGAACCTACTCGAACTCTCAAAATGCGTAAAACAAAAACCAATCCAAGAATCACACCCCAAAACCAAATTGATCAAACTTTGAACTTCAAGTTTCTAAATCACTCCGAACGTGTCAAATCATACTTAAACTACTCGGATTGACACCAAATTTTGCGTGCAAGTCTTAAATGACATTATGAAACTATTCCCAGTCTCAAAAATTCATTTGGACCTTGATATCACCAAAATTTACTCCAAGCCAAATTTAAAGAACTTCAAAAACCTTCAAAGAACCAACTTTCACTATTAGGCGCTGAAACGCTCCCGGATGAACCCGAAACCCGATCCGAACATATGCCCGAGTCCGAAATCAACATACTAATCTATTGAAACCGTCAAATCCCAATTCCGAAGTTGTTTACTCAAAATGTTCAAACTTGGACTTTTAAGACAACCTTAAGGAACCAAGTGTTCCGATTTCAACCCAAACTCTTCCAAATCTTGAACCAACCATCCCCGTAAGTCATAAATCAGTAAAAGCAAGTACGGGAAGTATTATTTAGGGGAATGAGGTTCTAGAAAGCAAAATGACCGGTCGGATCTTACATTCTCCAACTCTTAAACAAATGTTTGTCCTCGAACGGGTTTGATTCATACCTGAAGTTCTAAATAAGTGTGGATATCTGCTCCGCATGTCCTCCTTGGACTCCCAGGTCACCTCCTCGACTGGTTGGCCCCTCCACTGGACCTTCACCGCAGAAATCCTCTTGGATCTCAACTGGCGATCCTGTCTAGAAACAATGGCAACTGGCTCCTCCTCATAACCCAATCTCTCATCTAGCTGAATAGTGCCGAAATTTAACACATGTGACAAGTCGGCGTGATACCTTCGAAGCATAGACACGTGAAAAACTAGATGAACCCCTGATAGGCTGGGAGGTAAAGCAAACTCATAAGCAACCTCCCCAACTCGCCTCAGCACCTCAATTGGACCTATAAACCTTGGGCTGAACTTTCCCTTCTTTCTGAATCTTATAATCCCCTTCATCGACGAGACTTTCAAGAGAACCTTCTCGCCTACCATAAATGATACATCACGTGCCTTCTGATCCGCGTAACTCTTCTGTCTGGATTGGACTGTGCGAAGTTGCTCCTGAATCAACTTTACCTTGTCCAAGGGATCCTTCACTAGATCAGTACCATATAACCTAGCCTCACCGGGCTCAAACCATCCGATGAGAGAACAATATCGCCGACCATATAAAGCCTTAAATGGAGCTATCTCGATGTTGGATTGATAACTGTTGTTGTAAGCAAACTCCGCCAAGGGCAAGAAATAATCCAACTGCCCTCCAAAGTCAATCACACATGCTCTGAGCGTGTCCAACAAGATCTGAACTGTCCGCTCCGACTGTCCGTCGGTCTGTGGATGAAATGTTGCGTTGAGCTCTACGCGGCTCCCCAACTCACTCCTTATGGCTCTTCAAAAATGTGAAGTGAACTGAGGGCCTCTATCTGATATGATAGAAACAGGCACACCGTGCAACCGAACTATCTCCCGGATATAAATCTAGGCCAACTTCTCTGAAGTATAGGTAGTCACAACTGGAATGAAGTATGCCGACTTGGTCAACCTATTAATAATGACCCAAACTGCATCAAACTTCCTCAAAGTCCACGACAATCCAACTATGAAGTCCATAGTGATGCGCTCCCATTTCCACTCAGGTATAACCATCTGCTGAAGTAGGCCACCTGGCCTCTGGTGCTCATACTTAACATGTTGGCAATTTAGACACCTAGCTACATAGTCCACTATGTCTTTATTCATCCTCCGCCACCAATAATGTTGTCTCAGGTCACGACGCATCTTCGTAGCACCTGGATGAATAGAATACCGAGAACTATGTGCCTCCTCTAGAATCATCTCCCTCAAGCCATCGACATTAGGAACACATAGATGACCCTGGAGTGCAGAACACCATCCTCGCCAGTAGAAACCTCCTTGGCACTACCCTGCAGTACTATCTCTCTAAGAAATGCCAAATGCGGATCATCAAACTGCCGAGTCTTTATCTGCCCAATAGTGAAGAATGGGCAACAACACATGCAAGAACTCGGTTGTGGTCTGAAATATCTAACCTCACAAGTCTATTAGCCAAGGACTGAATGTCCAAAGCTAGTGGCCTCTCCTCTGCTGAAATGAATGCCAAGCTACCTATACTCTCTGCTATCCTGCTTAAGGCATCTGCGACCACAACTGCCTTGCCCGGATGATAAAGAATGGTTATGTCATAATTCTTCAGTAGCTCAAGCCATATACACTGACTCAAATTGAGATCCCTTTGCTTGAACAAATGTTGTAAGCTGCAATGATCAATATAAACCTCACATGACACCCCATACAGATAATGCCTCCATATCTTAAGAGCATGAACAATCGCGGCTAACTTTAGGTTGTGCACAGGATAGTTCTTCTCATGAATATTTAGTTGACATGAAGCATATAGAATAACTCACCCCTCTTGCATCAATACACAACCCAAGCCAATGCGTGAAGCATCGCAATACACCGTATACATCCTCGAACCGGAAGGCAACACTAGAATTGGTGTTGTAGTCAAAGTTGTCTTGATCTTCTGAAATCTCTCCTCACAATCATCGGACCAATGGAACAGAGCACCCTTTTGGGTCAATCTAGTCAAAGGTGCTGCAATAGATTAAAAACCCTGCACAAAACGGCGATAATAACCTGCTAACCCGAGGAAACTCCTAATCTTAGTCACCAAAGTAGGACGTGGACAACTCTGAACTGCCTTAATCTTCTTGGGATCCACCTTAATACCCTCTCCTGATACAACATGTCCCAAGAATGCCACCGACTCTAGCCAAAACTCACACTTGGAGAACTTAACATATAGCTTTTGTTTCCGCAATGTCTGAAGCACCACTCTCAAATGTTGCTCGTGCTCCCCAGGCTACGCGAGTAAATCAAGATGTTATCAATGAAGACAATAACAAAAGAATCAATATAAGGCCTAAACACTTCGTTGATCAAATACATGAACGCCGCTGGGGCATTAATCAAGCCGAAGGACATCACCAGAAACTTATAATGGCCATATCTAGTATGGAAAGCAGTCTTCGGGACATCTGATTCCCGAATCTTCAGTTGATGATACTTGATCTCAAGTGGATCTTAGAGAATACCCTAGCACCCTGCAACTGGTCAAACAAATCATCAATGCGCCACAACGGGTACTTGTTCTTGATGGTAACTTTGTTCAACTGGCAGTAATCAATGCACATTCGCATAGTCCCATCTTTCTTCTTCACAAATAACACTAGTGCACCCCAAGGTGATACACTTGGTCTCACAAACCCCTTTGCTAACAACTCCTCAAGCTGCTCCTTCAACTCCTTCAACTCTTTTGAAGCATACGGTACATTGGGATAGATATAAGCTTGGTACCTGGAGCCAAATCAATATCATGATCTGGTGGCATGCCTGGAAGGTCAGAAGGGAACACATCGGCAAATTCTCAGAATATTGGCACTAAATCAATCGTCGGAAACTCTGCGATCATATCTTGAACATAAGATAGATAAGCCAAACAACCCTTCTCGACCATATGTCGAGCCTTCAAAAAGAGATAACCCGACTAGATGCACTAATGAAGGAACCCTTCCACTCCAATCTCGGCAACTCTGGCATCGCTAAAGTAATAGTCTTGGCATGGCAATCAAGGATGGTGTGATATGGGGATAACCAGTCCATGCCCAGGATGACCTCAAAGTCGGTCATATCCATTAATAAGAGGTCCGCTCTAGTCTCGTTACCACAGAATATGACCACACAGGACCGATAGATCCAATCCACAACCACAGAATCGCCCATAGGAGTGGACACATAAACAGGAGTACCCAAGGACTCATGAGGAATATCCAGGAAATCAGCAAACAGAGATAATATAATAGGTAGATCCTGGATCAAATAACACTGAAGCATCCATACTGCAAACAGAAATAATACTTGTGATCACGAAATTTGAGGCCAATGCATCTGGTTTGGCCGAAAAAGCATAGAATCTGGCTGGAGCGTCGGCTGGCTGGCCTCCGCATGACTGAACAGTAACTAGCTGACCTCCTCCTGCCTAGCCTCTACCTCTAGGATGGCCCCTACCAGCCTACCCTCCCCCTCTAGGCGGCTAGACAGCCGATGCTGTAATCATGGGCTGCTGAACCTGCTGCATTGCATTACCTCAAAACCTGGAATAGTATCTCCTCATGTGACTGAGATTTCCGCATTCAAAACAACCCCTCAGTGCAGTGATATTCTACCTTGAAGCCTGACCCTGATGGCCTGAAGACCCATTGGAAGAAGCCTGAATAGCTGGCGGGTGGTAAGAACTCTCTAGCATGGCACTAGAATAGGAGCTGGAAGAACCCTGGTGGCCTGAGTACCCACTGGAAGAACCTTGGATGGCTGATGGGTGGTAAGAACTCTTTGGCATGACGCTAAAATAGGGGCGCGCTGGAGAACCTCGAGGAGGTAGTGGTGTTGAATATGGGGCCTGCTAGGTTGACCCCTCCCAAAATGACCTCTGCCCCTAGCTGGGGCACCTCTAAACTCTCCAGAGAAACGGTCCCTCTTGTCCTATTGCATCTGCTCTCTACCCCTCTGACGGTAGCCCTCAATCCTCGGAGCAATCTCCGCTACCAGTTGATAATGCGTCCCCATCTCAACCTCCCGGGCCATATTAGCCCTAATACCAAAGTGCAACCCCGCAACAAACCTCCGCACTCTCTATGCGTCAGTAGGAAGTACATAAGTGCATGGCGGGACAAATTAAAAAACCTCGCCTCATAATCGGTCACTAACATCTGACCGTGCTCGAGCTGCTCAAACTGATATCGCAACTCTTCCCTCTCGGAGGGTGGAATATACCTATCCAAGAAAAGTTGTGTGAATTGGCCCCAAGTCATGGGAGAAGAACCCACTGGTCTACCAAGAAGATAAGACTGCCACCATCTATGGACCCTGCCCTCCAGCTGGAAAGTAGTGAAGTCCACCCCATGAGACTCCAATGTCCTCATGTTGTGCAGTTTGTCCCTATACCTATCAATGAAGTCCTGGGCGTCCTCATGATGCTCGCCTCCGAAGATAGGAGGGTGTAATCTAGTCTATCTGTCCAATAGCTTCTGCGGATCGATGTCCGCAGCTGGTCTAGGCTCAGGCACAACCGCTACAACTGGATGGGCCCCGTACGTGGGTAGTGTACTCAGAGTTTGATACACTGTAGTTGCATGCCTAGGAGCCTGAGCAGTAGGGGTCTGTGCTCCCCCTCCCGCCTGAGATGTGGCTGGGTCTGCTGGAAATAAACCAGCCTGGGTCATAGAATCCATGAACCGTAGCATACTGCCCATAACCTCCTAAAAGCCCGATGCTGTCATGAAATCTACCAGGGCTGGCTCCGCTGCGGGCACCTCGCCCTGCTCCTTGACGACAGGATCCTCCACTAGATCTGCTAGTGGTGCGTCTGGGGCAACTCTGGGGCACCCGCATCCCCTACCTCGGGCCGGTTCCCCCCGACCTCTACCTCGACCTCCAACAACGGGAGGAGCAGTTCCTCCCAGGTTTGGAACATCCGCCGCACGCGTCCTCACCATCTGTGAGAGAATAGAAGAAAGAAACTTAGTATACCATCAACTGCACAATAGGAGATGAATAAAGAGTAGTTTTCTTACACCCTATAGCCCATCGAAGATAAGTACGAACGTCTCCGCACCGATCCGCAAGACTCTATTAGGTATGCCCATAAATTGTGAGACCTACGTGAACCTAGTGCTCTGATACCATGTTGTCATGACCTAACTCCATGTCAGGCCGTGATGGTGTCTAGCACCGTTGCTAGACAAGCCAACAATGAACAACTTAGTGATTTTCCATTTTTACTAAGTGATTCCAACAACTAACCTTACCTTAAATTTTAAACATTTTATAATTAACGGATTTTTAAAACAACAAAAAATGGAAACAAAATAAAGGAAATCATAACTGTAGAAATATAACCCAAAAATCGTAAGTCTACTAATGTGTGCCAAGATCTAGTGGCACAAGTATGTGGGCAGCTAGTATAATGTAAAAAAGATGGCTATCCTACTGCTTGAAATAGAATAAACAAATACAAGCCAAAGAGAAACTCCGACATGCTGCTGAACGGCTTGGAAAGGGGCAGCTCACCGTAAAGTTTGAACCAAGATCAAGTATGCGTGTCGGGCGGGTAACTAGATGCACCAGCCTCAGATCCTGTACAATTAAGTACGGAAGCTTAGTATGAGTATATAAACAATATGTACCCAGTAAGTATCCAATATAATCTCGAAGAAGTAGTGATGAGGGGTCGACTTGACACTTACTAGGGCTAACAATAATATATTAAAATGTTATACTAAGCATGGATTTGCATGAATAATACTAAAAGCTTAAGAACAAGAAAATATAAGTCATTTCACAAATATAAATGCCTAATTCGGTTTTATCATTTAACAGTTTACATTTCAAGACATTTAAGCATTATCAATCATGGAGGGTACCAAAGAATTATCATGCACAAATTATGCTGAAGTCGTACGGCCCGGTCCAACATAATATTAAATCGTGCACTACCGGAGGGTCGAACGGCGCGAAACATAGATGCATCTATTTACTACCGAGGCGCTCGGCCCGATCCACAAATTGCAATTATTTTTAAGGAAATAGAAATTTCTCATTTCCAGTCAAATATTCCAATAAATTCTTCAAATAAGTGAACTTAACCTATTACGAATTTTTTTACCAAATTCTCACATGACTCAAGTAATTAAATTAGCAAGTAAGGGCACAAACATTTCAAATAAAGCATGATATAGGTCCTAAACTACCGGACAATAGCATAATAGTAGCTACGTACGGACTCTCATCACCTCGTACGTACGGAGCCCCCACAAATAGGTACACACATTTATTTAATTTACCTATGGGGTTAATTCCCTCTTACAAGGTTAGAAAGGAGACTTACCTCATCTCGAAGCTTACTTCCCAATACAAGAATGCGCTCAAACCTCCAAATTTGATGCCAAACAACTCGAAACTAGTCAAACGTTACATATACTAATCAATCTATGCTCAAAAGTTCATATCCCCACTATTAGAGTGATAATCCAACCCAAATTGAAAGATTCCTAAAATTCACCCCCAGGCCCACATGCTCGGATTCTGGAAATTTTCAAAGAAAGTTGTTACCTATAAACTTAGGAACATAAATATATGTTTTTTACTAAATTCCATAACAAATTTAGTGGTTGAATCTCATTTTTATCAAAAACCTAGGTTTTCCTCTAAATCCTTGTTTTCACTAATTTTTACATGTAATCTACCCATAATCGAAGTATTTAACGCACATTTGGTAGAAATTACTTATCTCACAAAGCAAGGTCTCTATAAGAGCTCTCAAATCATCCCAAGAGTGAAATAAATGACCACATAAATGCCTAAGTCCCGTTTTTAAAACTCACTCCCTAGCTGTCTCCTTCTTCGCGAACGCGAGTGGCTCAGACCCCTTGGACACTCTACATCATGAACGCGACCAAGGTTTCAGGAATGTGGAGGCTGGCTTGGCCTACCCTTCGCGAACGTGAAGAACAAAGCAGCCCAAACCCAGCCTAGCTACTCTATGCGAACGCGAGTCGCCTCACGTGAACACGAAGGTCACTGGCCCTAGACCTTCACGAATATCGCGAACGCATAGCACATTTTCCTCCTAGCCCCAAATCCTTCTACGCAAACGCGATAACCCCTTTGCGTTCACGAAGAAGGAAACCGGAACTGTGTTTTCTGGTTTCTTGCATATTGCTCCGAGGGGTCCGAAACTCACCCGAGCCACTTGGGACCCTGTCCAAAGTCACCAACAAGTCTATAATCATAATACAGACCTACTCGAACTCTCGAAAAGCATAAAACAACAACCAATCCAAGAATCACACCCCAAAACTAAATTGGATTAAACTTTGAACTTCAAGTTTCTAAATTGCTCTGAACGTGTCGAATCATACTTAGACTACTCGGATTGACACCAAATTTTGAGTGCAAGTCTTAAATGACATTATGGAACTATTCCCGGTCTCGAACTTCCATTTGGACCTCGATATCACCAAAACCTACGCCAAACCAAATTTAAAGAACTTCAAAAACCTTCAAAGAACCAACTTTCACTATTAGGCGCCGAAACGCTCCTAGGTCACCTGAAACCCGATCTGAACATACGCCCATGTCCAAAATCATCATACGAATCTATTGGAACCGTCAAATCCTAATTTCAAGGTCATTTACTCAAAATGTTGACCGAAGTCAAACTTGGCCTTTTAAGCCAACCTTAAGGAACCAAGTGTTCCGATTGAAACCCAAACTCTTCCAAATTCAAAACCAACCATCCCTGCAAGTAATAAATCAGTAAAATCATGTATGGAAAGTCTCATTTAGGCAAACGGGGTTATATAAAGCAAAATAACCGTTCAGGTCATTACAAAAATTCCATTTGATTTGGTGCTCAATTCGTAGTTCTAGGTGTTATTTTGGTGTTTTGATCGCGCGAACAAGTTCGTATGATGTTTTAGACTTGTGTGCACTTTTTGTTTAGAACCTTGAGGGCTCGAGTGAGATTCAGATAGGCTACAAAGTGAAAATTGGACTTAGAGCATTGCTGGTGTGCTTCAGTTTTATTGCAGGCCTCAGACCTTGCAATTACGAGGTCAATCATCGCATTTGCGACCACTGTTGGGTTTGTCTTTGCGATCCACTCATTGCATTTGAAAAGAGTAGCTAGAAAGGCCAGAGTTCGCATTTGCGAACAAAGCTTCTCATTTGTAAAGAGGGACAGGGGGAGGCAGTGATCGCAAATGCGATCAAATGGTCGCAGTTGCGAAGATTATTGGTCGCAATTGCGAACTATTCTTCGCATTTGAGAAAGAAGCAGAAGTGTGAAGAGCTTCGCATTTGCAATGGCTTCTTCGCATTTGCGGGGTTCGCATTTTTGGGGTTCGCAAGGTCGCAAATGCGACATCTGCGCCTATTCAAATATGACTTAGACGGGATTTTTGGTTCATTCTCAAAATTTTCAAACTCAAGAACCCTAGAGGCATTTTCCAAAGAACTTTCCTTCCCCAAATCATTGGTAAGTGATTCTAAGCTAGTTTCTTTTAATATTCCACTACATTTCACAAGTTTTCAACCTAAAATCTATAGTTTTCATACTGGAATTGGGGGTTTTTGGGTAGAAACTAGGGATTTGCTAAATTGGGGATTTAGATCTCAAATTGAGGTCATATTCCAAAATAAATTATATAACCGGGCTTCGGGGTGAATGAGTAATCGAGTTTTTGTCCGAATTTCGGGTTTGGACCAAGCAGGCCCGGGTGTTGACTTTTTTTTACTTTTTCAACAATGGCCTAAATTGAATTCTGTGCAATCGTGGGTAGTTCCTAAGGCTTAATTTGAATTGTTTGGCTGGTAAAAGCCGTGGTTGAGCTTTGAGTTTGGTCGTTGGAGCGAGGTAAGTTTCGTGGTTAACCTTGGCTTGATGGATTAGGACTTATTTGTCTATTTGCTACATGTTTAGATGTTGGGTACAACGTATAGGTGAGGTGACGAGTACCTATGCATTGTTGTCAGATTATAGCATGCGAGTGGATCTTATTCTTGTAATTGTTGCTTTACTTGATCATATTATTCATGCTTAGACTACTTAATGGTTAAGTTGATCGTTCTTATCATGTTTACAAACTTTTGGTAATAATTGAGTATTGATTCAATGTTGAGGTTGGTATTGAGGAACCAAATGTTGAAGTAAGACTTGTTCTTGTTATTTCTATCTCCCTGTTATCATTTGTTCATTGCTTTTGGGGTAAGGAAGAGTGTTAATGCACGAAGGGTGATGTCGTGCCATATTGTAAATGTTAATGCACGAAGGGTGATGTCGTGCCATGTTATAAGAGTTAATGCATGAAGGGTGATGTCGTGCCTTATCTATTGATTTATATGGTGAGGTTGAGAGTAAAAGAGTGAAGGGTGATGCCAAACATTTTCGTTTACTGTGTTTACTTGTTCTTATTGGTTCAAGGTATATTGGTTGATCAAGTTCTTATTACTGCTTTGATTATTTATCTATAATCCCCTTAGCATGTCCCCCTCCCGATATTACTTGTCTAGCTTTTACTTGCCGTTACCTTTGTACACATACTGTTAAGTTGCACAGGTTTAATTGTGGGTGTCTTGTCATAGCCTCATCACTACTTCACCGAAGTTAGGCTCGACACTTACCAGTACATGGGGTCGGTTGTACTGATACTGCACTCTGCCCTTTCTATGCAGATTTTGGTGTTGGTCCCAGCTGATCGAGAGGTGTAGCAGCTCGGACTGGTTCATCGGAGACTCAAGGTAGATCTATCGGCATTTGCAGACCTTGAAGTCCCCATTTATCTTTTCTATTTTTTCTATTTCTTTCATTCAAACAGTTGTATTCCTTTTAGACTTTTATTTGTAGTAAATCCTAAAAGTTTGTGAATTGTGACTCCAGATCTGGGCGATAGTAAATATTGAAGTTTTTATATTATTCCACACTCTCTGTATTTCATTTTAGCTTACTTGCTGCTATATACTAAATTGAATAAGGATTGGCATAATAATTCGCTAACGTCGGCTTGCCTAGTAAGTGAAATGTTAAGCGCCATCACGATCCAGACGGCAGAAATTCCGGGCTGTGAAAATAAGGTATCAGAGCACTAGGTTGCCTAGGTCTTACAATTTACGAGCAGGCTTAGTAGATACTGGAGGATCAGTATGGAGATGTTTGTACTTATCTTCCAAAGGTTACGGAGTTTAGAAACAATTTAACTTCTATTCTTCTCTGTCGTGCAATTTTGTTCTCTCATCGCTAATTGAACTCTTATACTCTTGTTCTCTCGAAGATGGCGAGAACACGTACCACATCCTCAGTGGAGCAGCAGCCAGATCCCCAAAAGGCAGCTCCTATGAGGGGCAAAAGTAGAGGCCGAGGCCGAGGCAAGGGCAGGGCTTAGACAGAGCTCGAGTAGAACCACCACTAGTAGAGACTTAGGTAGAGTTCGACGAGGAGGTTCCAGCCCAGACTGTTCCAGCAAGACTAGCTCAGGTCCCAGAGGGGTTTATCGCCACCCAGTACTTCAGGATGCTTTGGTCCGTTTGGTGGGGCTTATAGAAAGTGTGGCCCAGACTGGCATATTTCCCATGGAACCAGCCATCTCTCAGGCTGGAGGAGGAGCACAGACTCCTGCTACTCACACACTGGAGTAGATGGCTCCCCAGTATCAAACTCCAGTAGCTCAGCTAGTTGGAGTGGTATAATCAGTTGTTGCGGCATAGGCTGGTAGTGCATCGGCTATGTCTTCGGAGAGCTTATTGAGGTTGGACAAGTTCACCAAGCTCTTTCCAATTCACTACAGTAGTGCACCTTCTGAGGACCCACAAGATTATCTTGACCACTTCCATGAGGTGCTGAGGAACATGGGGATAGTGGAGAACAATATGGTTGATTTTGCTATGTTTCAGATGATGGGTTCTGCCAAGAGATGGTGGAATGATTTTGTATTGATCATACCGGGTGGGTTACCTACTTTTACTTGGGACAAATTCTCTCAGATATTTCTTGAGAAGTTCCTTCTTGTCACGCTGAGAGAAGATTATCACAAGCAGTTCGAGCATCTCCAGTAGGGCAGTATGACCATCACTTAGTATAAGATCCGTTTTGTAGATCTGGCCCGTCATGCTATCCTTCTGCTTCCTATTGAGAGAGAGAGAAAGAGAGACAGAGAGGGTGAAGAGGTTTATTAAGGGACTTGCTCAGCCTATGAGATTGTAGATGGCTAAGGAGAATGGGAGTGATATTTCTTTTCAGACATCTGCCAATGTTGCCAGGCGAGTCGAGATGGTTCTAGCTCAGGGGAGTGGTCAGGGATCTCACAAGAGGTCGCGTCACTCCGGTGGATTCAGTGGAGCCTTATCTAGAGGCCGTGGTACTTTTGGTAGAGGCCATCCTCCCAGGTCGTTTCATTCAGCACTCCAGGCATCCCATGATGCTTCAAGTTGTCATGGCCCTTATATTCATTATTTCAACCAGCTAGCCTACAATGCACCACTAACTCCTATTAGTGCACCTCCACTCCAAAGCTTCAGGGTGGTTACTCGTGTCAACAGGGTCCGTTTCAGGGTCAGCAGTCACAGGAGCCAAGGTCATGTTATACTTGTGGTGATCCGAGGCATATTGCTCGATTTTGCCCTCGTGCATCGAGTAGTTCTCAGCATCAGGGTTCTCGTGCCATGGTCCCGGCACTAGGTGCTTCACCGCCTGCTCAGCCGGCTAGAGGTAGGGGTCAGGCAGCCAAAGGCGATGGTCAGGACATTAGAGGTGGAGGCCATGCTGCTAGAGGTGGAGGCCAACCAGCTAGGGCCCATCCTATAGATACAGTCCATAGTGGAGGGGCCTAGCCCCGATGCTATGATTTTCCATCCAGGCCTGCAGCCGAGTCTTATGACGTAGTTATCACAGGTACTATTTCAGTTTACAGTAGAGATGCTTCAGTTTTATTTGATCCAAGTTTTACCTATTCGTATGTGTCATCCTATTTTACTTCATATTTGGTTGTGCCCCATGATTCTTTGAGTGTCCCTGGGTATGTGTCCACACCTGTGGGAGATGTTATTGTAGTAGACCGCATTTATCGTTCGTGTGTGGTCACCATTGGGAGTCTTGAGACTAGTGTAGATCTTCTATTTCTCGATATGGTAGACTATGATATTATCTTGGGTATGGATTGGTTGTCACTTTATCACAATATATTGGAGAGGGACTTTTGGTCATTCTAAAAAACAGGGTTATCTCTTATATGAAGGCTCGACATATGGTCGAGAACGAGTGTTAGCTTATTTGGCTTATGTCTGCAATTCTAGTGCGGAGGTTCCTTCCATGGATTTTGTACCTGTTGTCCGAGAGTTTCCAGAGGTATTTCCTGCAGACCTGCCGGGGATGCCACCCGATAGGGATAATGACTTTTGTATTGACTTGATTTCAGGCACTTAGCCCATTTCTATTCCGCCATACCGTATGGCCCTGCCAGAATTGAAAGAATTAAAGGAGAAGCTGCAAGATTTGCTTGATAAGGGCTTCATTAAACCTAGTGTCTCACCCCGCGGTGCGCCTGTGTTGTTTGTGAAGAAGAAAGATAGATCAATGAGGATGTGCATAGATTACCGGTAGTTGAACAAAGTCATCATCAAGAACACGTATCCATTATCAAGGATCGATGATTTATTTGATTAGCTTCAGGGTGCCAAGTTATTTTCAAAGATCGATTTGAGGTCTGGCTACCATCAGTTAAGGATTAGGGCATCTGATATTCCTAAGACAGCTTTTCAGACTCGATATGGGCAATATGATTTTCTGGTGATGTCATTTGGGCTGACAAATGCCCAGCGGCATTTATGGATTTGATGAACCGGGTGTTCAAGTCTTATTTGGATTCTTTCATGATTTTGTTTATTAATGATATCTTGATCTACTCCCACAGCTGAGAGGAGCACGAGTAGCATCTTCGGATCATACTTAAGACATTGAGAGACAGCCAGTTATATGCTAAGTTTTCAAAGTGCGAGTTTTGGTTGGATTCGTCGCTTTCTTGGGCTTTGTTTTATCAGTAGAGGGCATTCAGGTAAACCCTAAGAAGATTGAGGCAAATCAGAACTGGCCTAGACCTACTTCTACCACGGAGATCTAGAGTTTCTTAGGTTTGGCTGGTTATTACCATCAGTTTGTGGAGAGGTTCTCATATATAGCAGCCCCGTTGACCAGGATGACCTAGAAGGGTGCCCTGTTCAGATGGTTAGACGAGGGTGAGGCGAGGCTTTCAGAAGCTCAAGACTACTTTGACTACGATGTCGGTGTTGGTGTTGCCTACAGGTTCAAGATCTTATACGGTATATTGTGATGCATCTCGTATTGGACTTGGTGCGGTATTGATGCAGGATGGCAAGGTAATTGCATATGCTTCACGACAGTTGAAGGTTCATGAGAAGAATTGCCCTATTCATGACCTAGAGCTGGCATCCATTGTTCATGCACTAAAGATTTGGAGGCACTATCTGTACAGTGTGCCGGGTAAGGCATTCTTGTTCAAGCACAAAGAGCTCAATTTGAGGCGGAGGAGGTAGTTGGAGCTATTGAAAGACTATGATATCACCATCTTGTATCATCCTGGGAAGGCCAACGTGGTGGCCGATGCTTTGAGTAGAAAGTCAGTGAGTATGGGCAGCCTTGCCTACATTCCAGTCGGTGAGAGACCGCTTGCATTAGATGTTCAGTCTTTGGCCAATCAGTTTGTGAGGTTGAATGTTTCTGAGCCCAGCCGTGTTTTAGCTTGTACAGTTGCTCGATCTTCCTTGTTTGAGCGCATAAGAGATTGACAGTATGATGACCCTCATTTGCTTGTCCTTAGGGACACAGTGCGGCACAGTGGTGCCAAGGAGGTTACTATTGGAGATGATGGAGTTTCGAGGATGCAGGGTCGTGTTCGTGTGCCTAATGTGGATGGACTTCGTGAGTTGTTTCTTGAGGAAGCTCATAGTTCCTGGTATTCCATTCATCCGGGCGCCGCCAAGATGTATCAGGTCTTGCGGCAGCATTATTGGTGCAGAAGAATAAAGAAAGATATGGTTGCATATGTGTCTCGGTGTCTAAACAGTCAGCAGGTAAAGTGCGAGCATCAGAGACTTGGTGGTTTGCTTCAGAAGTTAGAGATTCCTAAGTGGAAGTGGGAGCGTATCACTATAGATTTCATTGTTGGACTCCCGCAGACTTAGAAGAAGTTCGATGAAAATTGGGTCATTATGGATTGGCTGATCAAGTCAGCGTATTTCATTCCTGTGGGAGTTACTTATACTTTAGAGCGGTTGGCAGAGATTTATATACGCGAGATCGTCCATCTTCATGGTGTTCCTGTGTCTATCATTTCTGATCGAGGTACGTAGCTCACCTCGCACTTTTGGGATTAGTACAGTGTGAGTTAGGCACGCGAGTTGAGCTGAGCACAACATTTCATCCTTAGAAAGATGGGAAGTCCGAGCGCACTATTCAGATATTAGAGGATATGCTCCGCGCTTATGTTATAGACTTCGGAGGCTCGTGGAATCAGTTCTTGCCGCTAGCGGAGTTTTCCTACAATAATAGTTATCAGTCGAGCATCCAGATGGCTCCCTATAAGGCGTTATATGGTAGGCGATGTCGGTCGCCAGTAGGATGGTTCGAGCCGGAGGAGGCTCGGTTGTTGGGTACAGACTTGGTACCAGATGCCTTGGATATGGTTAAGATTATTCAGGATCGACTTCGCACAGCTCAGTCCAGGTAGAAGAGCTATGCCGATAGTCGAGTTCGTGATGTTGCATTCACAGTCGGAGAGAAAGTGTTGCTCCGGGTATCACTCATGAAGGGCGTAATAATGTTTGAAAAGAAGGGCAAGTTGAGCCCTAGGTATATTGGTCCTTTTGAGATTCTTGAGCGAGTGGGAGAGGTGGCTTACAAACTTGCATTGCCACCTGGTTTATCAGCAGTGCATCTGGTGTTCCATGTATCCATGCTCCGGAAGTATCACGATGATCTATCCCACGTGTTAGATTTCAGCACTTTCCAGTTGGACAAGGATTTGACCTATGAGGAGGAGCCGGTGGCTATTCTAGCCCGGCAGGTTTGTCAGTTGAGATCGAAGAGTTATCCTTCAGTTCGAGTGCAATGGGGAGGTTAGCCCATTGAGGCAGCTACCTGGGAGTCCGAGTCGGACATGCAGAGTAGATATCCCCATCTTTTTACCAGTCCAGGTACTTTTCTATGTCTGGAGGACAAACAGTTGTTTTAGAGGTGGAGAATGTGATGACCCGATAGGTCATCTCATGTTTTGAAACCTAATTCTGTGATCCAAAGCCGTAAAAATCATGTTTTAGCCTTCCTCGATTTGCGTTAACAGTCTGGTCGTCTTTTCGGAAAGCTTTTATGTTAAAAAATTGATAAAAATAAGAATTTTTGCCTAAAACTTCATTTGAGTTGACTTGGTCAACATTTTTGGTAAACGGATCCGGATTTGTGTCTTGACGGTCCCGGTAGGTCCATATCGTGATTTAGGACTTGGGCGTATGCCCAGAATTGATATCGGAAGTCCCTAACCCCAGATATCGAACTTTGTCGAAATTTGAAAGTTTAAGGCTTAATGAATTAGAAATATTTGACCAATGTTTGAGTTTTTGGATAACGGGTCTGTATTTTGGATCTGAAACCCGGTATAGGTCCAATACCGCATGTATGACTTGTCAGTGAAATTTGGTTAGAAACGGAGCTAGTTTGACGTGATTCGGACGTCCAGTTGTGAAAATAGAAGTTTCAAAGTTTTCTTGAAAATTCCATTTGATTTGGTGCTTAATTTGTAATTCTAGGTGTTATTTTGGTGTTTTGATCGTGCGGGCAAGTTCGTATGATGTTTTAAGACTTAAGTGCACTTTTGGTTTAGAGCCCCGAGGGCTCGGGTGAGTTTCGGATAGGCTACAGAGTGAAAATTGGGTTAGAGCATTGCTGGTGTGCTTTAGTTTTATTGTAGGCCTCAGACCTCGCAATTGCGAGGTCAATCATCGCATTTGCGACCATTGTTGGGTTTGCATTTGCGATCCACTCATCGCATTTGCGAAGAGTAGCTAGGAAGGCCAGAGTTCACATTTGCAAACAAACTTCGCATTTGCAAAGAGGGACAGGGGGAGCCAGTGATCGCAAATGCGATCAAATAGTCGCATTTGCGGAGATCATTGGTCGCAATTGCGAACCGTTCTTCGCATTTACGAAGGAAGAAGAAGTGTGAAGAGTTTCGCATTTGTGTTGGCTTCTTCGCATTTATGGGGTTTGCAGGTCCCAAATGCGACATCTGCACCTGATCAAATATTACTTAGACGGCATTTTTGGTTCATTCTCCAAATTTTGAAACTCAAGAACCCTAGAAGCGATTTTCCAAAGAACTTTTCTTCCCCAAATTGTTGGTAAGTGATTCTAAACTAGTTTCTTTCAATCTTCCACTACATGTCACAAGTTTTCAACATAAAATCTAGAGTTTTCATGGTAGAATTGGGGATTTTTTAGGTAGAAACTAGGGATTTGGTAAATTAGGGATTTAGACCTCAAATTGAGGTCGAATTCCAAAATAAATTATATAAACGGGCTCGGGGGTGAATGGGTAATCGGGTTTTAGTTCGAATTTTGTGTTTGGACCAAGAAGGCATGGGTGTTGACTTTTGTTGATTTTTTCAATAATGGCCTAAATTGAATTCTTTGCAATCATGGATAGTTCCTAAGGCTTAATTTGAATCGTTTGGTTGGTAATTTGCTAGATTCTATTAGTTCGGAGGCTTGTTTGAAAGGAAAAGGCGTGGTTGAGCTTTGAATTTGGCCGTTGGTGCGAAGTAAGTGTCGTGGTTAACCTTGGCTTGAGGGATTTGGACTTATTTGTCTATTTGCTATGTGTTTAGATGTTGGGTACAACGTATAGGTGAGGTAACGAGTACCTATGCATTGTTGTCGGGTTATTGTTACAACGCGGATTTCCCGCCCTCGGGAGTCATGATGGCACCTAATAATGTGAGCTAGGCAAGTCGACTGTTTGAACAAATTACCTTTTTACCCATTTTATATCCTTTAACAGTTATGAAGCAATAGCGTGTAGACAGCGGAATTTATAATAAGCGGAAGAAAAACAATAAAGTATCTGAATATGTATCCAATACAACTGTTTAAACAAGACTACCCAAAACTGGTGTCACAAATTCATAGACGGTCTAAGAGTACTATAAACAAAGTCTGAAAGGTAAATAATACACTGTCTCGGAAATAAGTAAATGAAACGGGATAAAGGGATAGAGGGAGATGCCAGGGCCTGCGGACGCCTGCAGGACTACCTTGGATCTCCGTATAGACTGAAGGCAACCACCCAAGCAAAGGTCCAAAAACTGCTGCTCCGGGATCTGCACACAGTACAGAGTATAGTATCAGCACAACCGACCCCATGTGCTGGTAAATGCCTAGCCTAACCTCGGCGAAGTAGTAACGAGGCTTGGACCAGACTACCAGATAAACCTGTACAGTTTAACCATATACAACAAAAAAGAAGAACAGTAATATACAGTCAAATATAGGAGGAGAGACATGCTGCGGGGAGCTATCGATTTAGAATAGAAAGACAACGGGTAATTAAAAGGAACAACATATCTCATATATCAATAAAAAATCAGGAATCAATAAGTGCACGGCATTACCCTTCGTGCTTTTACTCTCGTCCTCACCAAAGCAATCAAGTAATGAAAATGTGCACGGCATCACCCTTCGTGCTTTTACCCTCGTCCTCACCATATAATCAATATAATCGGCATGGAATTGTACATAGTGCGGCACGACATCACCCTTCGTGCTTTAGACTCTTCCTCACAAATCATACACGTCATCACCCTTCGTACTTTAACACTCTCTCACCAAAACAATGCACGGCATCACCCTTAGTATTTTAACACTATTCCTCACCCAAACAACAATCACGAACAATAGGGCAAGGGAATAAATGAAATTATAATAAGAATCCCGGCAAGGGAACAATATCAAAAGAAACATCAATATCCCGGCAAGGGAGATAACATTAAAAGCAACAATGTCCCAGCAAGGGAGGCCACGTAATAATTCTCTTCTTTTTCTCACTTTTACTTCACAACTCACTTCACAACTTGAGCCAATGCTCTAAAAGGTCCAATTATAACTTATACTTTCACATGTCGTTATACAACTTGAGCCAACGCTCGTCAATATTCAAATGTTACAATTACTTCCACAAACTTTGCCCAACAATAGAAATCATCACCAAAGCGTGAATAATACAACGAAGTCATAATAATCACAATATAAGACTCATGGGCATGCTTGACATCAACGTATACATACTCGTCACCATGCCTATACGTCGTACCCAACAAATACCACATAGCAAATAGGACTCGACTCCTAATCCCTCAAGCTAAAGTTAGACCAAACACTTACCTCGAACTTCCACGGCCAACTCAAGCCTCAAACACCACTTTTCCTTTTGAATTTAGCTCCAAATCAATTGTATATAGACATAATCAACTTAATAACATCAATAAACGCTAAACAATTCAATTCCAATGCTTAATTATAGATTTCCTATCATTCTTTCCAAAATGTCAAAAATCGACCCCGGGCCCGCTTGGTCAAAACACGAGGTTCGGACCAAAACCCGATCACCCATTCACCCACGAGCCCGAATATGTATTAAGTTTCGAAATCCGACCCCAAAACAAGGTCTAAATTTCATTTATACAAAAAGCCCTAACTCTACCCAAATCCCTAATTTTCTACCCTTAAGAACATGATTTAGGCCTAGAAATCTAATGGGTGTTAATAGAAATTGAAGAAAATGAGTCTAAGATTACATACCTATGGACTTGTGGTGAAGTTCTCTTTCAGAAATTGCCCAATTTGGAGTTTGGAAGAAGAAGTTATGAATTTTGGGTTTAATCCCGTATGTGTTTTGTTACTGTTTAAATGACTGGGCAAAATTGGTCTCTGCGATTGCGGTATCGGGATTGCGATCGTGGAGCACGGATTGCGATAGCATAGAGGAAAAAATGGGTTCCCCTTCCAGGCTTGGTTTAACCCATCGCGATAGCAGGAGAAGTAATGCAATCGCATAGAACAACTGGTGACCCCCCCAGACTTAACTCTACGCGATCGCGGAAGAAGATATGCGATCGCATATTATAAAAATGGACCCCCTGATATTTACATTATGCGATCGCAAACCTCCCTATGTGATTGCATAGCACAAGGACCTGGACACTAGCAGACAACAGTTTCTGCAATTTTCCTAAGTTCAAAAACCTTCCGACACCTATCCGAAACTCACCCGAGCCCTCGGGGCTCCAAACCAAACATGTACACTACCTCAAAAACACCATATGGACATAGTCGTGCATTCAAATCACCAAAATAACATAAACAACTATGAATTTAGCATCAAAATCATACAATCACTTAAGAACTTCAAATTTTCCACTTTTCTCAAATACAGTCCGATTCACGTCATTTCAAGTCCATTTCTTACCAAATTTCACATACTCGACTTAAACCATATATAAGACCTGTACCAAGCTCCGGAATGATAATACGGGCCCGATACCATCAAATTTTAAACGCATTTCATTTCCAAAACTCATAAATAATTCCAGAAAATAATTTTCTTTAAAAGTTTATTTCTCGGGCTTGGGACCTCGGAATTCGATTCCGGGCATACGCCCAAGTCCCATATTTTCTTGCAGACTCTCCGGGACCGTCAAATCACGGATCCGGGTCCGTTTACCCAAATTGACCGAAGTCAACTTAAATTCTTTTTAAAGTCAAAATTCATCATTTTTTGCAAATTTTCATTAATGGCTTTCCGGCTACACGCCTGGACTACGCATGCAAATCGAGGTAAGCCAGAAAGAGGGTTTTAAGGCCTCAGAACACAGAATTTATTTTTAAAACAAGTGATGACCTTTTGGGTCATCACATTCTCCACCTCTAAAACAACTGTTCGTCCTCGAATGGAGAGAAGAAAGAAGTACTTGAGTCGGGGAAAAGATGGGGATAAGGCTCCGCATATCGGACTCAGACTCCCAGGTCGATGCCTTAGCAAGCTGTCTTGTCCACTGAACACGAACAGAAGGAAAACTCTTCGATTTCAACTGACGAACCTGCCGGTCTATAATAGCCACCAGCTCCTCCTCAAAAGACAAGTCCTTGTCCAACTGGACAGTGCTGAAATCTAACACGTGGGATGGATCGCCGTGATATTTCCGAAGCATGGACACATGAAACACTGGATGCACGGCTGATAAACTCGGCGGCAACGCAATTCTGTAAGCCACCTCTCCCACTCGATCAAGAATCTCAAATGGGCTAATGAACCTAGGGCTAAGCTTGCCCTTTTTTCCAAATCTCATCACGCTCTTCATAGGTGACACTCGAAGCAATACCCGCTCACCGACCATGAAAGCCAAATCACGAACCTTACGGTCGTCATAACTCTTTTTCCTGGACTGAGTTGTACGAAGCCTATCCTGAATAATCTTGACCTTGTCCAAAGCATCCTGAACCAGATCCGTACCCAACAACCGAGCCTCCCCTGGCTCGAACCATCCAATCTGCAACCGACACTGCCTACCATATAAAGCCTCATAAGGAGCCATCTAGATACTCGACTGGTAGTTGTTGTTGTAGGCAAACTCTGCTAAAGGTAAAAACTGATCCCATGAGCCTCCAAAGTCAATGATACAAGCTCGGAGCATATCCTCCAAAATTCGAATAGTCCGCTCGGACTGCCCGCCCGTTTGAGGATGGAAATGCTATGCTCAACTCAACATGTATGCCCAACTCTCACTGAACTGCCCTCCAGAAACGTGAGGTAAACTGCATACCTCGGTTCAAAATAATAGACACGGGCACACCATGAAGATGAACAATCTCCCGAATATAGATCTCAGCTAACCTCTTAGATGAATAGAAATTATCGCAGGAATGAAATGCGCTGACTTGGTCAGCCTATCAACAATGACCCACATTGCGTCGAACTTCCTCCGATTCTGTGGGAGTCCAACAACGAAATCCATAATGATTCGCTCCCACTTCCACTCAGGAAGCTCAATCCTCTAAAACAAACCACTAGACCTCTCATGCTCGTACTTAACCTGCTGATAGTTCAAACACCGAGCTATATAATCGACAATATCCTTCTTCATTATCCTCCACCAATAATGTTGCCGCAAATCCTAATACATCTTAGCGGCGCCCGGATGAATCGAGTACCAGGAATTATGGGCCTCCTCTAAAATCAGCTCTCCAAGTCCATCCACATTAGGCACACAAACTCGACCCTGCAATCTCAAAACTCCATCATCTCCTAAGGTAACCTGCTTGGCACCTCCGTGCTGCACCGTGTCTAAGGACACATAAATAAGGATCATCATATTGCCGATCTCGAATACGCTCCAGTAAAGAAGAACGAGCGATTGTGCAGGCTAACACATGGGTGGGCTCAGAAACATCCAACCTCATGAACTGATTGGACAAAGCCTGAATATCCAAAGCAAGCGGTCTCTCACCGACCGGAATATAAGCAAGACTGCCCATACTGGTTGACTTCCTACTCAAAGCATCGGCCACCACATTGGCCTTTTCCAGATGATATAAGATGGTGATATCATAGTCCTTTAATAGTTCACCACCTTCTCTGTCTCAAATTTATCTCCTTCTGCTTGAACAAATACTGTAGACTCTTGTTATCCGTGAACACCTCACATGCCACGCCATACAGATAGTGCTTCCAAATCTTCAATGCGTGGACAATGGCAGCCAACTCCAAATCATGAACATGATAGTTCTTCTCATGAATCTTCAATTGCCGTGAAGCCTATGTAATGACCTTGCCATCCTGCATCAACACAACACCAAGTCCAATACGAGATGCATCATAATAAACTGTATAAGGCCCTGAACCTGTGGGCAAAACCAACACCGGTGTCGTAGTCAGAGCTGTCTTGAGCTTCAGAAAGCTCGCCTCACACTCATCTGACCATCTGAACTGGGAACCATTCTAGGTCAACTTGGTCATCCGGGCTGCTATACATGAGGACCCCTCCATAAACTGAGGATAGTAGCTTGTCAATCCCAAGAAACTCCAGATCTCTGTAGCTGATGCGGGTCTAGGCCAGTTCTTGACTGCCTCTATCTTCTTTGGATCAACCTGAATACCCTCTGTTGATACAACATGACCTAAGAATGCAACGAAACTCAACCAGAACTCGCACTTTGAAAACTTGGCATACAATTGACTGTCCCTCAAAGTCTGAAGAACCGCTCTAAGATGTTGTTTGTGCTCCTCCCGGCTGCGGGAATAGATCAAAATATCATCAATGAAGACTACCACGAACGAGTCCAAGTAAGGCCTGAACACTCGGTTCATCAAATCCATAAAAGCTACTGGCATTTGTCAACCCGAATGGTATTACCAAGAACTCAGAATGCTCGTACCGAGTGCGGAAAGCTGTTTTAGGGACATCGGATGCCCTAATCCACAACTGATGGTAGCCAGATCTCAAGTCAATCTTCGAAAATACCTTGGCACCTTGAAGCTGAGCAAACAAATCATCAATCCTCGGCAATGGATACTTATTCTTGATTGTAACCTTGTTCAACTACCGGTAATCAATACACATT
Source organism: Nicotiana tabacum (assembly GCF_000715075.1). Taxonomy (NCBI): domain Eukaryota; kingdom Viridiplantae; phylum Streptophyta; class Magnoliopsida; order Solanales; family Solanaceae; genus Nicotiana; species Nicotiana tabacum. The sequence goes on from NC_134084.1 coordinate 125,099,907, forward strand.
CTTATCGATCCATCCTTCTTCTTAACAAACAACACCGGTGCCCCAAGGCGAAACACTAGGTCTAATGAAACCTTTTTCGAGCAAATCTTGCAATTGCTCCTTCAACTCTTTCAACTAAGGCGGGACCATATGATACGGCGAAATAGAAATGGGCTGAGTGCCCGGAGCCAAATCAATGCAGAAGTCAATATCTCTATCGGGTGGCATACCCGGCAGGTCTGAAGGAAGTACCTCAGGAAACTCACAAACAATAGGCACATAATAAATAGAAGGAACCTCAGTACTAGAATCACGAACATAGGCCAAATAGGCCAAACACCCCTTCTCAACCATACGCCGAGCCTTCATATAAGAGATAACACTATAGGTAGAATGACCAGGAGTCCCTCTCCACTCTAAATGAGGTAAACCCGGCAAGGCTAAGGTCACATACTTGGCATGACAATCCAAGATAGCGTGGTACGGTGATAACTAGTCCATCCCCAATATGACATCGAAATCAAACATGTCCAAAAGTAAGAAATATATACGAGTCTCAAGATCCCCAATCACAACTACATACGAATGATGGACTTGATCTACCACAATAGAATCACCCACTGGTGTAGACACATAAAATAGGAGCACTCAAAGAATCACTAGGCGTGACCAGATACGGTGCAAAATAAGATGACACATAGGAGTACGTAGATCCTGGATCAAATAAAACTGAAGCATCTCTGCTACAAACCAAAACAGTACTTGTGATAACTACATCGGAAGCCTCATCCTCGGGCTTGGCTGGAAGAGCATAACATCGGGGTTGGGCCCCACCACCCTAAACTACATCTCTGGGATGGTCTGCTACTAGCTGGCCTCCACATCTAGTGGCCTGAGCTTCACCTCTAGCAGCTCTACCCCCACCTCTAGCTGGGTGGACAGGCTTTAGAACACTCGGTGCTTGTACCATGTCACGTGAACCCTAATGCTGAGAGTTGCTCGGTGCTCGAGGGCAAAACCTAGCAATGTGTCCCATATCACCACAAGTGTAACAAGTCCTCGGCTGCTGACCGTGACGACTTGAGTGACCACCCCGAAAACTCTGGAGCGACGGTACACTGATAGGAGCTGGTAGTGCACTGCAGGACTGCTGATCAGAATATTGCATATGAGAACCACGACCACCTGAAGCACCATGAGAAACCTGAAGTGCTGACTGAAAAGACCTAGGAGGATGGCCTCTACCATACGAATCCTAGCCTCTAGACGAGGTACCACTGAATCGGCCTGAATGATGAGGCCTCTTGTTAGACTCCTGACCACCTCCCTACGACAGAACCATCTCCACTCTCCTGGCCACATTGGTCGCCTCCTAGAAAGAAATCTCACTCCATGTCTCCTTAGCTATCTAGAGTCGAATCGGCTGAATAAGTCCCTCAATGAACCTCCTCACCCTCTCTTTCTCGGTGGGGAGTATGATAAGAGCATGACGAGCCAAGTCTATGAATTTGGTCTCGTACTAAGTAACATTCATAGAACCCTGCTTGAGACGCTCAAACTGCCTTCGATAGATCTCTCTCTGAGTGAAGGGGAGAAATTTCTCCAAAAATAGCTGAGTAATCTGCTCCCAAGTCAAAGCTGGTGATTCGGATGGTCTAGCCAAACAATAGTCTCTGCACCAAGTCTTGGCGGTCCCAGATAAGCGAAAAGTAGCAAAATCGACTCCATTGGTCTCCACTATCCCCATGTTCCTGAGAATCTCATGACAACTATCTAGATAATCCTGGGATCCTCAGAAGATGCACCGCTAAAAGTAGTAATGAAGAGCTTGGTGAACCTGTCAAACCTCTACAAAGCGTCGGCATATATAGTTGCTCCATCATCGGTCTGAGCTACCACACCCGGTTGAACTACTCCAACTGGCTGAACTGCTAGAGTCTGAAACTGGGGAGCCCTCTACTTTGGAGTGCGGGTAGCAGGAGTCTGGGCTCCTCCTCCAGCCTGAGAGATGGCTGGTGCTATAGGAAGTAAGCTTGCCCGGGTGACACTCTCCATAAGGCCCACTAGATGGACCAGAGCATCTTGGAGCACTAGGGTAGCAATAAACCCCTCTGGGACCTGAGCTGGGCCCACTGGAACTGTTTGGGTTGGAACCTCATCATCAAAGTCAACCTGAGGCTCCGCCACTGGTGTTGCTGTTCTGGGCTGAGCTCTGGCCCTACCTCGTCCTCTATCACGGCCTTGACCTCGCCCTCTGCCCCCCGTGGAAGCTGGTGTTGGGGGCTTGGGCTGCTGGCCAATGGATAAGGAAGCGCGTGATCTCACCATCTGCGAAAGAACATAGTAGAAATTCAATTAGCATTGGAAAACCAAACCGCACGATAGGAAAGAATAAATGTGAATTTTTTCCTAACTCTATAGCCTCTGGGGGATAAATACAGACGTCTCACCCACCGGTGTAGACATATAAATAGGAGCACTCAAAGAATCACTAGGCATGACCAGATACGGTGCAAAATAAGATGACACATAGGAGTACGTAGATCCTGGATCAAATAAAACTGAAGCATCTCTGCTACAAACTAGAACAATACTTGTAATAACTGCATCAGAAGCCTCAGCCTCGAGCCTGGATGGAAGAGGATAACATCTGGGCTGGGCCCCACCACCCTGAACAACATCTCTGGGACGGCCTGCTGCTGGCTGGCCTCCACCTCTAGCGGCTTGAGCTCCACCTCTAATACCTCTACCTCCACCTCTAGCACCTCTACCCCCACCTCTAGCTGGGTGGGCGAGCAGTAGAACACTCGGTGCCTGTACCATGGTATGTGAACCCTGATGTTGAGAGTTGCTTGGCTGAATAAGTCCCTCAATGAACCTCCTCACCCTCTCTCTTGGTGGGGAGTATGATAAGAGCATGATGAGCCAAGTCAATGAATCTGGTCTCATACTGAGTAACAGTCATAGAACCCTGCTGGAGACGCTCAAACTGCCTCTGATAGATCTCTCTCTGAGTGATGGGGAGAAACTTCTCCAGAAAAGCTGAGTAAACTGCTCCCAAGTCAAAGCTGGTGATTCGGCTGGTCTAGCCAAACAATAGTCTCTCCACCAAGTCTTGGCGGTCCGTGATAAGCGAAAAGTAGCAAAATCAACCCCATTGGTCTCCACTATCCCCATGTTCCTGAGAATCTCATGATAGTTGTCTAGATAATCCTGGGATCCTCAGAATATGCACCGCTGAAAGTAGTAGTGAAGAGCTTGGTGAACCTGTGCAACCTCCACAAAGCATCGCAGACATAGCTGCTCTATCACCAGTTTGAGCTACTACACCCGGCTGAACTACTCCAACTGGCTGAACTGCTGGAGTCTGAAACTGGGGAGCCATCTGCTCCGGAGTGTGGGTAGCAGGAGTCTGGGCTCCTCTTCCAGCCTGAGAGACGGTTGGTGCTATAGGAAGTAAGCCTACCCGCGTGACACTCTCCATAAGGCCCACTAGACAGACCAGAGCATCCTGGAGCACGTGGGTTGCAATAAACCCCTCTAGGACCTGAGTTGGGCCTACCGGAACTGTCTGGGCTGGAACCTCATTATCAAAGTCAATCTAAGGCTCCACCGTTGGTACTACTACTCTGGGCTAAGCTCTGCCCCTACCTCGGCCTCTAGCACAGCCTCAACCTCGCCCTCTGCCCCCCATGAGAGCTGCTGCTGGGGGCTCGGGCTGCAGGTCAGTGGATGAGGAAGCGCGTGTTCTCGCCATCTGTGAAAGAACAGAGTAGAAATTCAATTAGCATTGAGAAACCAAACCGCACGACAGGAAAGAATAAATGTGATGTTTTTCCTAACTCTGTAGCCTCTGGGGGATAAATACAGACGTCTCCATACCGATACCTCAGACTCTACTAAGCTTGTCTGTGAACTGTGAGTCCCATGTAACCTAGAGCTCTGATACCAACTTGTCACGACCCGAATTTCTCGCCCTTAGGAGTCATGATGACACCTACTAATGTGAGCTAGGCAAGCCGACTATTTGAACAAATTACCTTTTTACCCATTTTATATCCTTTAACAACTATGAAGCAATCACGTGTAGACAACGGAATTTATAATAAGCATAAGAAAAACAATAAACTATCTGAATATGTATCCAATACAACTGTTTAAACAAGACTACCCAGAACTGGAGACACAGCTTCACAGACGGTCTAAGTGTACTACACAAAAAGTCTGAAAGGTAAATAATACACTGTCTCGGAAATACGTAAATGAAACAGGATAAAGGGATAGAGGGAGATGTCATGGCCTACGGACGCCTGCAGGACTACCTTGGATCTCCGTGTGGACTAAAGGCAGCCACCCAAGCTAAGATTCAAAACCTGCTACTCCGGGATCTGTACACAGTGCAGAGTGTAGTATCAACACAACCGACCCCATATGCTGGTAAGTGCTTAGCCTGACCTCGGCAAAGTAGTGACGAGGCTAGGACCAGACTACTAGATAAACCTGTGCAGTTTAACCAAATACAGCGGAAAAGAAGAACATTAATATACATTCAAGTACGGGAGGGGAGACATGTTGCGGGGAGCTATCGATTTAGAATTGAAAGAAAATGGGTAATTAAAAGGAACAACATATCTCAGATATCAATAAAGAAATCAGGAATCAATAAGTGCACGGCATCACCCTTCGTGTTTTTACTCTCGTCCTCACCAAAGCAATCAAGTAATGAAAATGTGCACGACATCACCCTTCGTACTTTTACCCTTGTCCTCACCATATAATCAATATAGTCGTCACAAAATTGTACATCGTGCGGCACGGTATCACCCTTCGTGCTTTACACTCTTCCTCACAAATCATACACGGCATCACCCTTCGTGCTTTAACACTCTCTCACTAAAACAATGCACGACATCACCCTTCGTGCTTTAACACTTTTCTTCACCCAAACAACAATCACAAACAATAGGGCAAGGGAATAAATGAAATGACAATAAGAATCCCAGAAAGGGAACAATATCAAAAGAAACATCAACATCCCGACAAGGGAGATAACATTAAAGGCAACAATGTCCCCGCAAGGGAGGTCACGTAATAATTCTCTTCTTTTTCTCACTTTTACTTCACAACTCACTTCACAACTTGAGCTGATGCTCTAAAAGGTCCAATAACCACTTATACTTTCACATTTCATTATACAACTTGAGCCAACGCTCTTCAATGTTCAAATGTCACAATTATTTCCACAAACTTTGCCCAATAATAGAAATCATCATCAAAGCATGAATAATACAATAAAGCCATAATAATCACAATATAAGACTCACGGGAATGCTTGACACCAACGTATAGATACTCGTCAACATGCCTATACGTCGTACCCAACAAATACCACATAGCAAATAGGACTCGGCTCCTAATCCCTCAAGTTAAGGTTAGACCAAACACTCGAACTTTCACGGCCAACTCAAGCCTCAAGCACCGCTTTCCCTTTTGAATTTGGCTCCAAATCAATTGTATCTAGACGTAATCGACTTAATAACATCAATAAACGCTAAACAATTCAGTTCCAATGCTTAATTATAGATTTCCGATCATTCTTCCCAAAAAGTCAAAAATCGATCCCGGGCCCGCTTGGTCAAAACACGAGGTTCGGACCAAAACCTAATCACCCATTCACCCACGAGCCCGAATATGTATTTAGTTTTAAAATTTGACCCCAAAACGAGGTCTAAATTCCATTTATACAAAAAGCCCTAACTCTACCCAAATCCCTAATTTTCTACCCTTAAGAACATGATTTAGGCCTGGAAATCTAATAGGTGCTAATAGAAATTGAAGAAAATGAGTCTAAGATTACATACCTATGGACTTGTAGTGAAGTTCTCTTTTAGAAATTGCCCAATTTGGAGTTTGGAAGAAGAAGTTATGAATTTTGGGTTTAATTTTGTATGTGTTTTGTTACTGTTTAAATGACTGGGCAAAATTGGTCTCTGCGATCGCGGATAAGGGTATGCGATCGCATAAGGTAAGGGAGACTGGGCATCGCGATCACGGAGCAGGGATTGCGATCTCATAGAGGAAAAAATGGGTTCCCCTTCTAGGCTTGGTTTAACCCATTGCGATAGCGGGAGAAGTAATGCAATCGCATGGAACAACTAGTGACCCCCCCCCCCCAGACTTAACTCTACGCGATCGCGGAAGAAGATATGCGATCACATATTACAAAAATGGATCCCCTGAGATTTACACTATGCGATCGTGAACCTCCCTATGCGATCGCATAGCATAAGGACCTGGACACCAGCAGACAACATTTTCTGCAATTTTCCTAAGTTCAAAAACCTTTCGAAACCTATCCGAAACTCACCCGAGCCCTCGGGAATCCAAACCAAACATGTACATTACCTCAAAAATAGCCTACGAACTTACTCGTGCATTCAAATCACCAAAATAACATCAACAACTATGAATTTAGCATCAAAATCATGAAATCACTTAAGAACTTCAAATTTTCCACTTTTCTGAAATATGGTCCGATTCACGTCATTTTAAGTCTAATTCTTACCAAATTATACAGATTCAACTTAAACCACATATAAGAGTACCCTCTAAGGGTTATAATGACTATACAAGGCAGAAATGGCCAAGTCTGGACTCCCTTCCTACTGCCCTAGGCATCACTAAGAAATTTTGTGATACTGACGAAGAAGTGACTGAGCCAAAGTTTGTGTTTACGAGTTAAATGACACCACCCCACAAGGTGTTGTTTGAATTCATCAGCAAGTATGTGCTGCCTGGGCATAAAAGACGGCACATTGCTAACTACATGGACTTGGTTCTGATGGAATGTCTGGATAGTGGGCGACAGATAAATTGACCTGGGTTCATAATCAAACTACTTGATCGAGTTGTCAATGGCTCCAAGGCCCATGCCACTCCTTATGGTTTCATTCTCACCATTGTGCTCGCTCATTATAAGGTACCGCTGAAGAAGTGAGAGATGGCCACAAGCAAAGAATATTTTGGAGTCAGGACTCTGATTACTTGTGATTATGAGGTTACTGTCCCTCCCAATGAACCTGGTTCATCTAAAAAGACTCATGTCAACAGCAAGGTCAGAGCCCTAGTACAAGAGAGTGGGGTAAAGGATGTTGAGATAGCAAGGCTGAAGACTCGTTTGACAGAGGTGGAATTTGAGAGAAATGCCCTCAGAACTGAGCTTGCTAAGGAAAGGGAGAAGAATGATGGAATCCTTAAAGATATGTTGCACCTTATCCAAGCCAAAACCCAAGGCCCTAGCCCTTCTAAGCCTTAGTTTTCTAGCCCTTGCCCAGACCTTTTAGTGACCCAGATTAGGAATTTTTTTGTTGCTCATGCTTTGAATATTTTTGTTTCTCTTTGTGGATTGTGGCAGAATCATATTCTCTATCAATGAAGTATGCTGCTTTTTGCTCTTATTGACTGTTTATATTTCCTTGATAGTTTGAATTAGTGTTGATTACTGATGATTAATCCATGAATGCATTTACAGTTTCCCCAGTGGCCATGAGTAATTTTTAAAATCTAGGGAAAATACATTTTTTATGCAACTTTTCGATGATGCCAAAAGGGGAAAGTTTGAGTTGTGCTCTGAATAGTGATGTTTATAACCTAATGAACCTGATCCTTGATGATAAGTGTTAAAAGTTTCTAACAAAGCGTTGTTTGAGCTAAGTTGAAACAGCCCTAAATTTTTGGGAGCACAGAGTTTGTCATCATAAAAAAAAGGGAATTTATTGGCCCAAGAAAAATGATAGTTCTGAAGAATGACAAAGGACCTCATAAATGAACCAGGCCCATCACTGGTGGGCATAGACACAGGCAAATTCAAGGCACGTGAGATGCACATGCAGGGGATAAACGTATTCTGGTAGAATGGATAGCCCCTGATCGAAAAGATTGCATAAATGATAAGGAGAAGGACACCTTACTAAAAGAGAACATTATCCAAGATAAGGAAGGATTTAGTAGTTGAGATTAATTAGAACTCTTCCACCAAGGAAGGGTAGCATTAGAACTCTAATTAATTCTTTCATCTACTAACCCTATATATGGCAGAATGTTTTCATTTTATAGGTACGCACATAAGCAGAAGTTAATCGTGAATTGAGAGCAAAATAGCAAGGCAATTTTGCAAGCAATTCGTGTGTGATTCAAGTGTGCAAATCTGAAGCTACTTGAACCAGATAGAAGAACCAATTCCAAGAGTCTGCCTTTTATTCTAGTTCAATTATAGTAGGTTTTTTCATATTATACCTTTCAGCTTTATCTAGAGGCAATTGTAATAGGTACTCAGAGTTTTCAAGTTAGAGTTAACTTGAAGTTGTCGCAATAGTTAGAAGTTGTTTTGTCACAACGGGATTAGAGTTAGTCCTAGGTCTACAAAAGTATTTTTGTAAATGCAGTTTTTAGCTCAGTGATTTAGTAAAGAGTTTGGGAAAATCCTACTAGAAAATAGGTCATGGTTTTTCACTTTTTGAGCCAGGTGTTTTTCACGTAAAATATTTTTGTTCTTTACTTTCCGCATTTACTATTTCTGCATTAGTAGGTTAAGGAACACTTAGAAGAATCAGGTCCTTCCATAATCAGTCTAAGCGAAAAATTAGTCACCACACAAATCATCCCCCTCTCCCCCTCATGTGTGGTATTGAAGTATAAAACATCAAACACCCTACACTCATCAAGCCAAAATTTGAGATTAACCCCAGAATTAGAACGCAACAAGTTCAGAGCAAATGATCTCCAATGACCATTTACCTATAAATATCTCATGTATTTTTTTTATATCTAGGGGTATGAGACGTACTACTTGGGTGTTAGAATAGTTATAAGACCGACAATGTTATATGATAGTGAATGTTGCACTGCTAAAGTACAAATATACCCGTAAGATGAGTGTTGCAATGATGTGGATGCTAATTAAGATAGATGTGCGATCATACAATATTAGATAAAATTAAAAATGACCACATTTGCCAAAAGATGCAAGTAACATATATTGAGGATAAAATGAGAGAGAAGGTTCGTTTGAGATGGTTTAGCCATGTCCTGAGTCGACCTACAAACACACGGGTATGTGGATGCGAAAATATGAAGATCAGTGAAGGTATTCAAAGGGAATATGATAAACCTAAAATCACATGAAAGGAAATTGTCTCGCAAGACCTACAAATCCTTGGAATCAATAAAAACTTAGCTCAAAATAGAATACAATGAAAGAAAAAGATCCATACATGTAAATATACCTACTAGTTGACAATAAGTTTCAGATTAGTAGAGAAATTCTATAATAATAATTATTATTATTATTTATTGCTATTTTAACTTCTCTTTTACTTTTAACTTTATTCTATTTTTGTGATATAAATTGAGGTTAAATAAAAAAGTGGGAATTCTTATAGTCGAATTCAACTTGTTTTGGACTTAGATATTGTTGTTATTGGTGTTGTATATAGAGGGAAGGAAAGAAAAAATAAGGACGGAGATAACAAGGTAGGAAAATCGAACCCTCTCCAATAAGTTAAAAATTCAAGTAGCCAATCAACTGAGCTACTAAGCTTCCGTTTGAACGTAGGTTTTTTAAAATACTATTTGTTCATGAAATTTGATCCATTTTTGAAAAAAAAATATTTGAAGAAAAATTTTCAAGTTCCAAAAACTAGTTTGGGTTAGTATTTTGGTGATTTTTTTTTTACTCACAAAATTTTAACTTTTTTTCAAGTAAGATGCATGTTCAAACACAGCTTGAACTTCCAAAAATTATTTTTCAACATAACTTTTTTTTTTTTAAGTTTTAATCAATTCTATGTCCACATATTAGATGAGAAATGAGTTATTATCTTACATGGGCCGTCCTTCAGCCTGTACTGGCTAGTGAAAAAGCCCAACCTAAATGGGCTCCCATTTTGTATTGGTCTGGTATTTGTTTAGTTTCTAGTTACTCTGGAAATGTCCTAACGAGAAGGGCCAATACAGTAACTTTAGGGCAGGAATTTCAGGCCTTCAATATTTATTTTTGACATTTGTGTGTATATCTATCTATAACTCCATTGAAGAGTAACAAATTGTACCCCAAAAAAGAAACTGAAGAGTAACAAAGCAGAAATCAGTAATTCAATAAACAAGACCTCAACATTAAAACCGCAGGATCACAAATTGGGATTTAACAACTTGATTACTCTTCTCCCGTTGCCATTTTCCCTTCCCCTGAAAACATTTTCTAGAGGTGGAAATTAAATAGATGGGATTAACGTTGCTCCTTATTCGCTTACCATGAAATAAGACAGCAAATAATATTTTTTCTTATTCACAGGAAGTAGCGGAACTAAGTAGAAAGAAGGGGTTCAACCAAATGACTTTTGTCGAAAAATTATATCGTGCAAATACATAGAATAAAAATAATTTTTTTTAGTTATAAGTAAGTTGTTGAACCCTCTTGTCATAAAAAATGATTCCACTGCAGTGGTAAATGAAATTTAAAAAAAAGAATTACAAGAAAATACACATGACTTCACACCATAACAAAAATGGCATATGTTTTTAAGTTTTACCCCACCTAGTTCATATTGTACATATTTTGAAAGCACTAGCAAATTTAAAATCTGTGTTCTTACAACTATTGCTTCTAAAAGCTATGGAGTTAAATTTGTGTTCTCACAACCATTGTTTTCACTCTCTCTTCTTCTCACATCTTCTACATATGCTTAGGGGCCGTGTATTTTTTGCTTCTCCTCTTGTGTCACCTGCTTGCAATGTAAGAAAATTAAAGAGTAGAAGTCCACCATTGAAGACCATTCAAAGCTTTGCTTTTGAAAATAAGTTTTTTTGAATTTGTTAGTTGTTTGGATTGGGTGTTATTCCAATTGATTGAAAATATTAAAAGGAGTTTAAAATTTAAATTTGAAGTATATTTGAGCAAGATTTGAGTTAAATTTCAGAAAAGACGCAAGGAAGAAGACGAAATCAGTTTTTTGTATAATTATGTATAATCTTGTATAATAGTGTATATGAGTGTAGAAACACACCTTATACACTATTATACATTTTTATACACCTTTATACAAGCGTTTATAGATGAACTTCTTCCACGATTTTCAGTTACAATTCTTGTTCAAAACCAGTCCAAATCTCCATTAAATGACTTCACATTTTATATACAACTTCCTTATATTATTTCTAACAAGTCTAAATAACACCCACTCCAAATTTCTCACAAAATCAAATTCGGAATTTAAACCCACATATTTAAGCTTGTTAAAAATCTAATTTTCACCACCCAAATGAATTTGGTTTGTTGAATTAATATTTGAGTCACAGTTACTGATTCGAAAATTAATTTAAAAGCTTGAGGAATCTTTTTTAAAAATTAAATAGTAATTTTGAGAACCTATTGGTGTTGAATATTAAATCTTAGCCGATTATTTTGAGCTAGTTGGTTGTAAATTGAAATATGGGTTATAAAATTGAAAAATATGGAGCCAACTTGTTCTAATATGAAATTTTTCCATTTTAAAAGGTGTTCACCGTGCAAATCACAACTATTACATTCTTAGTTATTTTGAATCGTATAATTAAAACGTGTCAAGTTAAGCGGTGATGTGTTGATTATAATAAACAACTACTGTGTTATAAAATAAAGACTGTAAAGTAAAGACAAGTATAGAGAAAAACTGTTATATTATTCGAATTTAAACTGATGTACATAATGAACTGAAATCTCTTCTATTTATAGAAGAAAGGAAGCTGTTGTGTAAGTTGCTACTATACCAGATATGGATAATCTTCTACTGAGAGTAATGTTTATCCATAACGGAGTACTGAAAGGATAAGCTTATTATACCCGATATGGATAATCTTCCACCGGGGGTAATGTTTATCCATAACTGGGTACTGAAAGGATAAGCTTATTATACCCAGTTATTATATGGATAATCTTCTACCGGGGGTAATGTTTATCCATAACTGGATACTGAAAGGATAAGCTTATTATACCCGATATGGATAATCTTCTACCGGGGGTAATATTTATCCATAACCGGGTACCGAAGTGATAAGCTTCTTCAGGAAGCTTATTTCCAATAGAGTACTAAATAGATAAACATATTTACGGCGGAGTCTCATATGGATAAGCTTCTTCAGGAAGTTTATTTACAACGGAGTACTAAATGAACATCCATAATATAATATATTTATAACACTCCCCCTTGGATGTTCATTAAAAGATAATGTGCCTCATTAAAACCTTACTAGGAAAAATCACGTGGAAAAATATCCCAGTGAAGGAAAAAGAGTACACATATTTAGTAAGACGCATTGCTAGGTGTCTCATTAAAAACCTTATAAGGAAAACCCCATGGGAAAAAACCTTAGTAAGGGAAAAAGAGTGCATCGCGTATTTTACTCCCCCAGATGAAAACCTTGTTTCAAATATTTGAGTCTCCGCATTCCAATCTTGTATATCATCTTCTCAAAAGTTGAAGTTGGCAAAGATTTAGTGAATAAATCTGCTGGATTATCACTTGAACGGATTTGTTGCACATCAATGCTACCACTTTTCTGAAGATCGTGTGTGTAGAATAATTTTGGTGAAATGTGCTTCGTTCTATCTCCTTTTATAAATTCTCCCTTCAATTGGGCTATGCATGCAGCGTTGTCTTCGTATAAAATTGGGTTTTTTCTCACATTCCAAACCACATTTTTCTCGAATAAAATGAATTATTGATCTCAACCATACGCATTCCCTACTTGCTTCATGAATAGCTATTATCTCAGCGTGATTTGAAGAAGTAGCAACAATAGATTGCTTTGTGGAGCGCCATGATATGATAGTACCTCCATATGTAAATACGTAGCCGGTTTGAGATCGAGCTTTATGGGGATCAGATAAATAACCTGCATCTGCATAACCAACAAGGTCTGCACTATCTTTGTTAGCATAAAACAAACTCATATCAAGAGTTCCCTTTAAATATCGCAATATATGTTTAATCCCGTTCCAATGTCTCCGTGTAGGAGAAGAACTATATCTTGCTAGTAAATTAACAGAAAATGTTATGTCAAGCCTTGTAGCATTAGCAAGATACATTAGTGCACCAATTGCACTGAGATAGGGTACTTCGGGACCAAGGAGTTCCTCGTCCTCTTCTGGAGGTCGGAACAAATCCTTATTCACTTCAAGTGATCGAACAACCATTGGTGTACTCAATGGGTGCGCTTTGTCCATGTAAAAGCATTTTAAGACCCTTTCTGTATAGGCAGATTGATGGATAAAGATCTCGTCTGCTAAATGTTCAATTTGCAGACCAAGACAAAGTTTTGTCTTTCCAAGATCTTTCATCTCAAATTCTTTCTTAAGATATTCAATTGCCTTTTGGAGCTCTTCTGGAGTTCCAACAAGATTTATGTCATCAACATAAACAGCAAGTATAACAAATTTTTGATGTCATTTTCTTTATAAAAATACATGGACAAATAACATCATTTATGTAATCTTCTTTCAGCAAATATTCACTAAGGCGATTACACCACATGCGCCCAGATTGCTTTAAACCGTACAAATATCTTTGTACTCTGATTGAATACATTTCCTGAGATTTTGCTTCAGGCATTTTAAATCCTTCAGGGATTTTCATATAAATTTCATTATCAAGTGAACCGTACAGATAAGCTGTAACTACATCCATTAGATGTATTTCAAGCTTTTCATGTAGTGCTAAACTGATGAGATATCGAAATGTTATGGCATCCATAACAGGTGAATATGTTTCATCAAAATCGACTCCAGGTCGTTGTGAGAATCCTTGTGCAACAAGGCGAGCTTTGTATCTTTCAACTTCATTTTTATCATTCCTTTTTCGCACAAAAACCCATTTATGACCAACTGATTTTATACCAGCAGGTGTTTGGACTACTGGTCCAAAGACCTCTCTTTTAGCAAGTGACTTCAATTCCGATTGAATTGCTTCTTGCCATTTTGGCCAATCAGATCTTTGTCGACATTCTTCGACAGATCGAGGTTCAAGATCCTCACTATCTTGCATAATATTAAGTGCAACATTATATGCAAAAATATTATCCACCAGTATTTCAGATCGATTTAAATTAATCCCATCACCGATCGAACTTATTAAAAGTTCCTCACTCACATGAGCTTCGGGTTCATTGATTTCTTCAGGAATCTCAGAACTAATAATATTTTGGGTCTCTTCAGGAGATCCCTTCATAGTATCGTTTTGATCATTTGTCGATTTTCTTTTTCGAGGATTTAGATCCTTAGAACCCAAAGGCCTACCACGCTTCAGGCGTGCTTTAGGTTCACTAGCTCTCATGCTAGTAGATGGTCCTACTAGGACATCAATTCGGATAGGCACATTCTCTGCTGGGATATGTGACTTAGTTATCCTTTTCAAATCAGTAAATGCGTCTGACATTTGATTTGCTATATTCTGTAAATGAATGATCTTCTGGACCTCCTGATTACATATAGGGGTACGAGGATCAAAGTGAGATAATGATAAAATTTTTCACACAATTTCTCTTTTGATTTCCTTTTTCTCTCCCCCTAATTGTGGAAAATTTGTTTCATCAAACCGACAATCTGCAAATCGAGCAGTAAATAAATCTCCTGTCAATGGTTCAAGATAGCGAATAATAGAGGGTGATTCAAACCCAACATATATTCCTATCCTTCTTTGTGGTCCCATCTTACTACGTTGTGGTGGTGCTACTGGCACATATACAGCACATCCGAAAAATTCGTAGATGGGCAATATTTGGTTCATGACCAAAAACTAATTGTGACGGAGAATATTTATTATAATGTGTCGGTCTGAGACGGATAAGTGATGTTGCATGCAAGATAGCATGGCCCCAAACAGTAGTGGGCAATTTTGTTTTCATAAGTAGTGATCTTGCTATCAATTGCAGGCGTTTAATAAATGACTCTGCAAGGCCATTTTGAGTATGAACATAAGCTACAGGATGTTCAACTTTTATCCCAACGGATAGACAATAATCATTAAAAGCTTGAGATGAGAATTCTCCAGCATTATCAAGGCGAATAGCGTTTATAGGATAATCTGGGAATTGTGCCCTTAATCGAATTATTTGGGCTAATAGCTTTGCAAACGCCAGGTTGCGAGATGATAGTAGGCACACATGAGACCATCTTGAAGATGCATCTATTAGGACCATAAAATATCTAAACAATCCACTTGGTGGGTGAATAGGTCCACATATATCCCCATGTATACGCTCTAAAAAGGCAGGGGATTCAATACCAACCTTCATTGGTGATGGTCTAGTGATCATTTTTCCTTGATAACAAGCATCACAAGAAAATTCGTCATTTGTAAGAATCTTCAAGTTCTTTAATGGATGCCAACTCGAATTTTCAGTAATTCGTCTCATCATTATTGATCCGGGATGGCCCAAACGGCCATGCCAAAGCACAAAAGTATGTGAATCCGTAAACTTCTGGTTTACGATAGAGTGTGCTTCAATTGTACTAATTTTTGAATAGTATAAGCCAGAAGATAAAGTTGGTAACTTTTCTACAATGCATTTCTGGCCAGAAATATTCTTTGTAATACAAAGATATTCCCTGTTCATTTCATCTATTGTCTCAACATGATACCCATTTCGGCGGATATCTATAAAACTCAACAAGTTTCTTCGGGACTTGGAGGAGAACAATGCATTGTCTATAATAAGTTTTGTTCCCTTAGACAGAAATATTATGGCTCTTCCGGAGCCTTCAATCAAACTTATATTACCAGAAATTGTTGAAACATTTGCTTTTTCCTTATGCAAATAAGAAAAGTATTTCTAATCGTTGAATATGGCATGAGTTGTTCCACTATCAATAACACAAACATCTTCATGATTTGTCTTTTATCCAAACATAATTTGAGGGTTATCCATATTCTTCAAAATAACATAAATAAAATATATTATAGTAAACATCATTATCAAAGCATAACCTTTATTTATGTACAACAATTACATAATCATACTATCTATTACAAAGAACAAAAATTAAAATATTTACATTTCTACAGATTTACTACCGATTACATGACTTGTTTCTCCTTCTGGGAGTGCAAAGTAATCAACTTACATCCAAATGCATGAAGTCTAAATTATCTTTAGAAATAAAATTTGCTTCAGCATTTTTCCCTGTCTTCTTCAGGGAGGCTTGATAAAGCTCAACCAGGTGCTTTGGCGTATGACAGGTACGTGATCAGTGCCCTTTTCCTCCACATCTATAGCATGCATTTTCTGCATTTGGCGCTCGCACCGCTTCATGCTTTTGTTCCTTCCTTTTCCATTGCTGGTGGTGAGGAGACTTCTTTGGTGCATTATTATTACCATGATTGGGGTTTCTTCCCCGACCACGGCCATGACCACGACTGGGGCCACGACCTCTTCCACGTTTAGCTTGGTGGAAGTTCGTCTCATTCACTTCAGGGAATGGACAAGAACCAATAGGTCGGCTTTTATGATTTTTTATTAATAGCTCATTATGTTGCTCTACTATAAGAAAATGTGAGATAAGTTCAGAATACTTTTTAAATCCCATCTCTCGATATTGCTGCTGCAGGAGCATATTCGAGGCATGAAAAGTGGTGAAAGTTTTCTCCAACATATCATGATCAGTAATATTATCACCACATAATTTCAATTGGGAAATAATTCTGAACATAGCAGAATTATACTCACTGATAGATTTAAAATCTTGTAGCCTTAGATGAGTCCAATCATAATGTGTCTGTGGAAGAACGACCATCTTCAGGTGGTCATATCTATCTTTCAAATTATTCCACAGTATGACTGGATCTTTAATAGTGAGATATTCCATTTTCAGGCCCTCATCAAGGTGATAGCGTAAAAATATCATTGCTTTGGCACGGTCTTGGTTTGATGCCTGATTTTTATCCTTGATGGTGACTGCCAGATCCATCGCATCAAGATGAATTTCAGCATCAAGCACCCAAGACATGTAGCTTTTGCCCGATATATCCAGGGCTACAAATTCAAGTTTAGAAAGATTTGACATTATTTTGGAAAAGAAAGTTCTTACCTCTAATACTTTCAAAGTATTTGCTCGAAATGTCAGAGTCTCGTGCTGATAACGTGTTATAAAATAAAGACTGTAAAGTAAAGACAAGTATAGAGAGAAACTGTTATATTAGTCGAATTCAAACTGATGTACATAATGAACTGAAATCTCTTCTATTTATAGAAGAAAGGAAGCTGCTGTGTAAGCTGCTACTATACCAGATATGGATAATCTTCTACTGAGAGCAATGTTTATCCATAACGGAGTACTGAAAGGATAAGCTTATTATACCCGATATGGATAATCTTCTACCGAGGGTAATGTTTATCCATAACTGGGTACTGAAAGGATAAGCATATTATACCCGGTATGAATAATCTTCTATCGGGGTAATGTTTATCCATAACTGGGTACTGAAAGGATAAATTTATTATACCCGATATGGATAATCTTCTACCGGGGGTAATATTTATCCATAACCGGATACCGAAATGATAAGCTTCTTCAGAAAATTTATTTCCAATAGAGTACTAAATAGATAAACATATTTATGGTGGAGTCCCATATGAATAAGCTTCTTCATGAAGCTTATTTATAACGGAGTATTAAATGAACATTCATAATATAATATATTTATAACATACCGTAAATTATAAGGTACTTTTCACAACTACTTTACCAAAACGAAATATTAAAAAAAAAAATCTAGCATTTCTAACTTCTAAGTATCATGATTAAAGCCTCTTTTTCTTTTTCGTTTTGGTTTTCATCATTGGGGGTGACAACTGACTCCCATATTAACGATAAGACACCTTTAAAAAAAGGTGGATCGGCAACTTCTTTTTGTTGCGGCTGTTTCCTTTTTTGAAACTCTTTTTTCCCTTTCTGGCCAGCAATCAAATCTTGTTCTCGTCATATATATTTTTTCTTGTTTAATCGCTCGATATTCTTAAAATTTATTAGACTGACTAATTTAGATTGATATATAGTAGGTCTAGAAAAAAAAAAGGTAAATGCTTCTTATTTGAAAAAAATTATTTTTTAAGGTTTGAATTTAAAATCTTCGATTAAGCATGGAATGATTATAATTTTCAACAACCATCTGTAAGGGTCGTTTGGCAGGGTGCATAAGAATAATGCTGAATATGGTGTATTAGTAATGCTAGTATTGGTTATGCTGGTATTAGTTATGCTGACATATTTCTTATCCATTGTTTGGTTTGATGTATTAAAGCATTGCACAATTTCTAAAAGAATTGCTTGTTTACAAAAATACCTTCAAAACCAGTCCATCACTCTAAAACTTTTTAAAGAAACATATGTTGAGAATTATTTTTATATGAAAAAGTTTTAAAAAATTATTTGATTTGTCTACCTATATTGTAATATAGAACTAAATATTTATTTATAAAAAAGGAAATATGCTAAGTATTTATTTATTTACTAGAGATATAATTTTATTTCTCACTATTTGAATTATTTTAAACTTACATTAATATAATAACTAGCATATTTTAATCAAGCATAAATTTTGAAGAACAATTTTGTCTTTAACTAAGCTAATGCATACATTAAAACCCATTGCATTGCTAATACCATGGTTTTCTATGCACTAGTTATGCATAAGATAATACCAAATAGGATGTATAATTAATGCTTGCATAACTAATGCATAAGTTCAAAATATCTACCAAATAAAATATTATTAATACACAAAGCTAATACAAACATTATTTTATTTAATGCATCCTACCAAACGACCCCCGATAGTAACAACATTCTTTTGTGGTGTTTTAATTTTGCACGTTAATTGGTTTCTCTACAAAGAAAAACTTCACGTCACATTTCATTAGTATAATGAGTGTAATGACTGTGAACCACCTTTAATTTTGGTAAATATTCAGCATCCTTTGGAAAAAAAATAATTAGAGAATTTACTTTTCTTATCAATTGATGGGGGTCTTAATTCTTCGGTGGCGGAATCAGAAATATAAAGAAGTAAATTCATGGAAAAAATCAAAAGGTGTCAATTATGAGCGTATATTCATATAAATTTTTCTTACCTAGTTACATAGTATAATTTTACAACGAAGGGGTGTTAATTGACATATCTTTAAAATATGTGGCCGCCAGTGCTGGTCTTAGCCGAAAGTAATTTATATAAATGGTCTAATATTATCTTTAGGAATTATGCTCTACAAAACTAAGTGGTGCACTGGCAAGATGGTTGTTTTACTTCCTAAGGACAAGGGATCAAATCCACTTAAACTTTCTCATTCTACAGTTTTCTTTCCTTTTTTATTGCTTTCTTTCATTTGTTCTCGTCCTACAGTTTTTTATTCCCCCTAATCTCAATTTATGCCAACCTCAATTTCAATTGCTATCTCTCAAGTAATTTTCTCTTTACCGTTTTTGTTTCTTAGTTTTTAATTGTTTTTACCTCAAAGATTTTTGAATTGTTAGTATAATTTCTTACGGAATATTTTAGTTTATTTTTGTAAGTAATTTACATATAAAGAATTAGTCATATGTTAAGATTTTTAAATATATTTTTTTTTGCTTTTTTTGCACTAAAATTTGCATAAGTTTCAAATTTTACGGTATTAAATTGTTATTACAATTTTATTTTTCCTATTTGTTTTGAATTTTGACGGTAAGAACTGTGTTGTTTAAGAAGTGTATAAGTTATCTCTTTTAAATAATATTTAAAATTGAAAATAAGTCATAAAATACTAAATGTTCTCACATCAATTGACATTATTGATCAAAAAATTTTGACACTATTTACAAGCATGACGTTAAAGCCGGTAGTGTACCCATGCTCTCAAAATCCTGGATCCGTCAGTAAGGTGGATCGGCCGCTGATCATCACATCACATCGATCCATAAGAACTAGGTTTGTTTATTAATTAACTATAAACCTTTTCAAATAGATGAATATATATACTTATAATTGTTAGATTAGTAGCATCTTTGGTGGTTGATTATATTAGTGGAGTCTTGATTTTGCGGGTCCTACATATTTAGAAATTAATTCGAGTCTCACGTGAAGGCGGACCTGCAAACATGTGTGATAAACACCTGCCATTTTAATATATAAACACTTATATATAGTGACGTATTTTCATTAAAGGAGGTTAAAATATAATAAAGTAAACACACAAGAAAAAAAGTCACAAAAAAAATTCGATTTTTAGTACGTATATATAAAAAGAATTACCTAACTATGCAGTATAATTTTCAGTATAATTTTCCGTCGGCCAAGGGATATCAGTTGGACTAAAGTGGCTCTGGCACTGCCTATATACATAGCAAGCACATGATGATTAACTTTGTTTGTTTATTTGATATATAATTTTTGTGGAACAGTAATTATAAAATTACTGTGAAGGTGTCTTTTCAGTTTGTTCAATATTCCTCATCAATCATCATTATCATTATATTAAGAAGGACAAGACTCTTCATTAAACTCTAGATGGCAGACAAGGTCCTTGAATTTCTTCTAAATAAATGATTCATAAACAAACTTACGTGAGAAACCAAATACAATATGCAAACTGAAACAATACTCAAATATTTCTCAAAGAAATGAAAAATCTCTTACCATTATAAACAAAAGGAAGAAAATGAACTCCTATTTTTTGGGCTAATATAAGCTGTCAGCTAGATCACTCTACTTCTTAAAGATCTATTTTCATGCATGTAAGCATTCATCTTTACTTTATTGTATCTTGGTTTTGCTAGTTAATTTATCAATGACGTTGGATAATACTAGCATATTAATAAATGCACCAAAGTTTGGCATGTCTCAGTTTCATTTTAATGTGTATGATCAAATTAGTGTCACGACCCGAATTTTCTACCATCGGGTGTCGTGATGGCGCCTACTATAGGAGCTAGGCAAGCCAAATATTTAAAACACCTTTCTTGCTTTCTATCAAACAATATAATAACCGGGACAAAATCTAAGCGGAAGGCTTTAACTCTAAAGCAAATGAAAATCAAAAGTGCGGAAGTTTAATACACATCACTACCCAAGGTTTGGTGTCACTAGCTCACGGACTACTACAGAATACTACAAACAATGTCTGAAAGGAAATACATCATGTTTGTCTGATATAAGATGAACAAACGAAAAAAAAACATGGAAAGGGACTTCGGCCTGCGAACGCCAGCTAGGCTACCTCGAGAGTCCCTGGACTGAAGACAGCTCCCAGAAGTCCTACTGCTGCGATCCGTAAGCTGCTCCCTGATCTGTGCACCAAAAATGCACAGAGTGTAGCATCAACACAACCGACCCCATGTACTGGTAAGTGCCTGGCCTAACCCCGGCAAAGTAATGACGAGGCTAGACAGTACCTACCACAATTAACCTGTACAGATATATATATACAACACGTGCAAGAAAACAATAACAAGATAATGCAAAGTAAAACTGGGAGGGGACATGCTATCGGGGAGTAACAGATAAAAAATGAAATATCGGAAATAAGCAGAAGAGACTCTGGTTCCCATGATGTATATATTTATATAAGTGGACGGCGTGCCACACGATCCCGTAATATCATATATAAGTGGAAGGCGTGCCACACGATCCCATAATATCATATATATATAAGTGGACGGCGTGCCACATGATCCCAATTCATCTTTATCACAGTGCACAATATGTCACCGGTAACAGAGGCCAATAACCAAGTGGACGGCGTGCCACATGATCCCATAATAATCTTTATCACAGTGCACAATATGTCACTGGCAACAGAGGCCAATAACCAAGTGGACGGCATGCCACACGATCCCATAATATCACATATATAAGTGGACGGCGTGCCACACGATCCCAATTCATCTTTATCACAGTGCACAATATGTCATCGGCAACAGAGGCCAATAACCAAGTGGACGGCGTGCCACACGATCCCATAATAACATATATAATATCTGACTTCATATAGTAGACCCCTTCAGGGAAGAATAACAACTCAATACCTTTAACCCGGCAAGGGTACAGCTAACAACCCAAAATATCCCGACAAGGGAGAATATATATATATCAGTCTACACATCCCGGCAAGGGAGTATTCACAACACATTCTCCTTTTATATCATTCTTCCTCAACAATTCACATTATATGAAACTTATCAAATAAACAAGGAGCTTGTGTTACATTATTCGAATTAAAAGCAATCAAGACTCACGGTCATGCTAGACTCCGGTGCATAGATAATCGTCACCATGCCTATACACCGTACTCCACATTAGCAAGTAGCAAATATCATCCTAATCCTATTCCCTCAAGCCCAAGTTAGAACAAACACTTACCTCGAATGCTCCAAACTCAACTCACGCTTCTAGTATAGCTTTACCTTTTGATTCCACCACCAATCCGCTCGAATCTAGTCATAAGTTACTCAATCACATTAATAATTACTAAATGGATCAATCCCAATGCATGAAAATAATTTTTACAAGGTTTTTTCCAAAAAGGTCAAAAACACCCCCGGACCCACGTGGTCGAAACTCGAGGTTCAGACCAAAACCCGGTTACCCATTCTCCCACGAGTCCAAGTATATGCTTTGTTTTGAAATCGGACCCCAAATTGAGGTCCAACTCCTCAATTTGTAGAAAACCTAGGTTCTACCCAAAACACCCAATTTTCCCCATGAAAATCTTTGATTTGAAGTTGAAATTATGTTAAAAGATGTTAAGGAATAAAGAAATTAAGTTAGAAATCACTTACCAATCATTTTGGAGAAAAAAAGTTGTTTGGAAAATCGCCTCTTACGTTTTGGGTTTTTGAAAAGTGAAAAATGACTGAGATTTTCCGAACTTGTATACCTTTCTGAGGACCTGCACGGACCGCACAAAAATGTGTTGCGGCCGCGCCGAGTGGGAGAAAAGTGGGGCTTCTCTGAACCCTTCCAGCGCGGACCGCACTATTTTGGTGCGTGGACCGCACTGTTTTGGTGCACGGCCGCGCTGGTTAACCTGAAACCCTAACCCTCAGACTCAACCACGCGGACCGTACAAAAATGCATCACGGCCGCACGGCTCCAGCGCGGACCGCGCGGAAATGACCGCGGCCGCGCTGGTGTCTGCAACACCTGAACCTGCATTTTCTTAAGTCCAAGACCTCTCGGGCCCCACTCAAAACTCACCCGAGCCCTCGGGGCTCCAAACCAAACATGCACACAACCTTAAAAATATCTTACAGACTTACTCGTGCGATCAAATCGCCAAAATAACATCATATACATAGGATCAAGCCTCAAACACATGATTTTCTTTCTTCAACTTTCATAACTCAAACTCTCCATTTTTAGTCCGAAACACGTCATATGATGTCCGTTTTTAGCCAAACTTTACAGATAGTGCTTAAAACATATTTAAGACTCGTACCGGGCGTCGGAACCAAAATACGAGCCCGATACCACAGTTTTCTGATCAATTTTCTTCTTCATTTTCCTTAATTAATTTCAGAAAATAATTTCACACAAAAATTTATTTCTCGGGCTTGGGACCTCGGAATTTGATTCTGGGCCACACGCCCAAGTCCCATATTTTCCTACGGACCCTCCGGGACCGTCGAATCACAGGTCCGGGTCCGTTTACCCAAAATGTTGACCGAAGTCAACATTATGCATATTAATACCAAAATTCATCAAATGTTTCACATAATTCACATATTCTAACATTAAAAATTTCCGGCTACGCGCCCGAACTGCGCACGCCAATCGAGGCAACTAAAAGCGAGGTTTTCAAGGCCTCGAAAGCGCGGAACAAGGAAGAACTACGGTGATGACCCTTCGGGTCGTCACATTCTCCACCTCTAAAACAACCGTTCGTCCTCGAACGGACAAAAAAGAAAGAAGTACCTGAGTCGGGAAATAAATGAGGATAACGGCTCTGCATATCGGACTCGGACTCCCAGGTCGATGCCTTAGGAGGCTGACCTCTCCACTGAACCCGCACCAAAGGAAACCTCTTCGACCTCAACTGTCGAACCTGCCGGTTTAGAATAGCCACCGACTCCTCCTCATATGACAGATCCTTATCCAATTGGACAGTGCTGAAATCCAACACGTGCGATGGATCCCCGCGATACTTCTAGAGCATAGATACATGAAACACGAGATGCACAACTGACAAGCTAGGTGGCAAGGCAAGTCTATAAGCCACCTCTCCCACACAATCAAGAATCTCAAATGGACCGAAGAACCTAGGGCTGAGCTTGCCCTTCTTCCCAAATCTCATCACGCCCTTCATAGGCGATACACAGAGCAATACCCGCTCACCAACCATGAAAGCAACATCTCTGACCTTGCGGTCTGCATAACTCTTCTGTCTGGACTGAGCTGTACGAAGTCTATCCTGAATGATCCTGACCTTGTCCAAGGCTTCCTGAACCAGATCCGTACCCAATAATCGAGCCTATCCCGGCTCAAACCATCCAACTGGAGACCGACATCGCCTACCATACAACGCCTCATACAGAGCCATCTGAATGCTGGACTGGTAGCTGTTGTTGTAGGCGAACTCTGCTAAAGGCAAAAACTGGTCCCACGAGCCTCCAAAATCAATAACACAGGCTCGGAGCATGTCCTCAAGAATCTGAATAGTCCTCTCGGACTGACCGTCTGTCTGCGGATGAAATGTTGTACTCAACTCAACCTCGGTGCCCAACTCTCGCTGAACCGCACTCCAGAAATGCGAGGTAAACTGCGTACCCCGATCCGGAATGATAGATAACGGCACCTCATGAAGGCGAACAATCTCCCTAATATAAATCTCGGCTAACCTTTCGGACGAATAGGTGGCTGCAACAGGAACAAAATGCGCTGACTTGGTCAGCCTATCAACAATGACCCAAACTGCATCAAACTTTTTCCGAGTCATCGGGAGTCCAGTAACGAAATCCATCGTAATCCTCTCCCACTTCCACTCGGGAAGTGCAATCCTCTGAGATAGACCACCAGGTCTTTGATGCTCGTACTTAACCTGCTGACAATTCAAACATCGAGCCACGTGCGTAACGATGTCTTTCTTCATCTTACGCCACCAATAGTGCTGCCTCAGATCCTGATACATCTTCGCGGTGCCCGGGTGAATAGAATACCGAGAACTGTGGGCCTCCGCTAAGATCAACTCTCGAATCCTATCAACATTGGGCACACAAACTCGCCCCTGCAATCTCAATACACCATCATCATCTAAGGTTACTTTCTTGGCACCTCCACGCTGCACCGTGTCTCTCAAGACACACAAATGGGGATCCTCAAACTGCCGCTCGCGGATACGCTCTAATAGTGAGGAATGAGAAACCGTGCAAGCTAACACTTTGCTAGGCTCAGAAATATCCAACCTCACAAGACGATTGGCCAAGGCCTGAACATCCAAAGCAAGCGATCTCTGGCTGACTGGAATATAAGCAAGACTACCCATGCTGGCGGACTTCCTGCTTAATGCATCGGCCACCACATTGGCCTTCCCCGGGTGGTATAAGATAGTAACATCATAATCCTTTAGCAACTCTAACTACCTCCTCTGCCTCAAATTCAACTCTTTCTGCTTGAACAGATGCTGAAGACTCTTGTGATCAGTGTAAACCTCACACGTCACGCCATATAAGTAATGCCTCCAGATCTTCAAGGCATGAACAATGGCTGCCAACTCGAGATCATGAACCGGATAATTCTTCTCGTGGATCTTCAACTGCCTCGAAGCATAAGCAATGACCTTGCCTTCTTGCATCAACACTGCACCAAGCCCAATACGAGACGCATCATAATAGACCATATATGGCCCTGAACCTGTGGGCAAAACCAATACCGGTGCCATAGTCAGAGCCGTCTTGAGCTTCTGAAAGCTCGCCTCACACTCGTCTGACCACCTGAACTGGGCACCCTTCCAGGTCAATCTGGTCATAGGGGCTGCAATGGATGAAAACCCCTCCACGAACCGACGGTAATAACCTGCTAACCCCAGGAAACTCCGAATATCCGTAGCTGAAGCTGGTCGACGCCAGTTCTTGACTGCCTCTATCTTCTTCCGGTCTACCCGAATACTTGCGGCTGATACTACATGACCCAGGAATGCGACCGAACTCAACCAAAACTCGCACTTTGAGAACTTAGCATACAACTGACTATCCTTTAGGGTCTGAAGGACCACTCTGAGGTGCTGCTCATGCTCCTCCTGATTGCGGGAGTATATAAGAATATCGTCAATGAAGACTATCGCGAACAAGTCCAAATAAGGTCTCTCGGTTCATCAACTCCATAAACGCTGATGGGGCATTAGTCAATCCAAATGACATGACCAAAAACTCATAGTGCCCATACCGAGTGCGAAATGCTGTCTTAGGGACATCAGACGCCCTAATCCTCAGCTGGTGGTAGCCAGATCTCAAATCTATCTTTGAAAACACCCTCGCACCCTGAAGCTGGTCGAATAAATCGTCGATCCTCGGCAGTGGATACTTATTCTTAATTGTAACCTTGTTCAATTGCCGGTAATCGATGCACATTCTCATCAAACCATCCTTTTTCTTAACAAACAACACCGGCGCACCCCAAGGCGAAACACTGGGTCTAATGAAACCTTTCTCAAGCAAGTCCTGCAGTTGTTCCTTTAACTCTTTCAACTCCGGCGGGGCCATACGATATGGCGGGATAGAAATGGGCTGAGTGCCCGGGGCCAAATCAATACAAAAGTCAATATCCCTGTCGGGCGGCATACCCCGCAAGTCTGAAGGAAAAACCTCAGGAAACTCCCGAACAACGGGCACATAATCAATAGAAGGGGCCTCCACGCTAGAATCGCGAACATACGCCAAGTAGGCCAAACATCCATTCTCGACCATACGCCGAGCTTTCACATACGAGATAACACTGCGAGTACAATGACCAGAAGTCCCTCTCCACTCTAAACGGGGTAAATTCGGTAGGGCTAAGGTCACGGTCTTGGCATGGCAATCCAAGATAGCATGGTACGAGGATAACCAATCCATCCCCAATATAACATCAAAGTCGACCATATCCAAAAGCAATAAATCGACACGGGTCTCAAGACCCCCAAACACTACGATACAAGAACGATGAACTTGGTCGACCACAATAAAATCACCCACCGATGTTGACACATAAATAGGAATACTCAACGAGTCACTAGGCATAACCAAATAGGGTGCAAAATAGGACGACACATATGAATACGTAGATCCGGGATCAAATAACATAGAAGCATCCCTATCACAGACCAGAATAGTACCTGTAATCACAGCATCTGATGACTCAGCCTCTGGCCTAGGTGGCAACGCATAACAACGGGGCTGGGCCCCACCTCCCTGAATCATATCCCTGGGACGATCTGCTGCTGGTTGACCCCTACCTCTAGCGGTCGGAGCTCCACCTCTAAGACCTCTACCTCCACCTCTATGTCCTCTACTCCCGCCTTTAGCTGGCTGGGCAGGCTGTGGGGCAACTGGTGCCTGGATCATCGGGCGAGGACCTTGCTGCTGCGAGCTGCTGGAAGCTCGAGGGCAATATCTGGCAATGTGACTCACATCGCCGCAAGTATAACAAGCCCTCGGCTACTGAGAATAACGAAGTGGTGGTGCACTGATAGGTGCTGATGGTGAACTAAAGAGTTGCTGGTCAGAATACTGCGGCCGAGAACCGCGACCACCTAGTGTACCATGATAAGCCTGGAGAGCTGACTGAAAGGGACTTGAAGGATGGCCTCTACCATAAGAACCCCCACATCCAGATGAGATACCACTGAATCTACCAGAATGACGGGGCCTCTTATCAGACCCATGACCACCTCCCTGAGAAAGTGCCATCTCTATCCGGCAGGCACCATCTGCCGCCTCCTGAAATAAAATCTGACTACCGGCACTCATGGCCATCTGAACACGGATCGGCTGAACTAACCCATCAACAAACCTCCGCACCCTCTCTCTCTCGGTGGGGAGTATCACAATGGCATGGCGTGCAAGATCAATAAACTGTCTCATACTGGGTAACTGACATCGAACCCTGCTGGAGACGCTCAAACTGCCTGCGAAGGGCATCCCGCTGAGTAACTGGAGAAACTTCCCCAGAAATAACTCTGAAAACTGATCCCAGGTCAATGATGGCGACCCTGCTGGCCTGGCTAAACAGAAATCTCTCCACCAAGTCTTGGCGGATCTTGCCAGGCGAAAAGTGGTGAAATCGACCCCATTGGTCTCTACAATGCCCATAGTCCGTAGAACCTCATGACAGCTGAATATGAAATCTTGAGCATCCTCTGAGGGAGTGCCACTATATGTAGTAGTGAAGAGCTTGGTTAAACGATCAAGCCTCCACAAAGCATCCGCGGATATAGCCGCACCATCACTGGACTGAGCCGCAATACCTGGCTGGGCTGCCACAGCTGGCTGAACCGCTGGAACCTGAGCCTGAGGAGCTACCGGCTCTGGAGTACGAGTATCGGGAGTCTGAACTCCTACCCCAGCCTGAGATGTGGCTGGAGCTACGGAAAGCAAACCCGCTCTAGAAATGCCCTCCATAAAGCCTACCAGTCGGACCAAAGCATCCTGAAGCACTGGAGTGGCTATGAAACCCTCTCGGACCTGAGCTGGGCCCATTGGAACAGCTGGGGCCGGAACCTCCTCCTCAAAATCGACCTGAGGCTCCGTCGCTGGAAATGCTGCTCGGGGCTGAGCCCTGCCCCGGCCTCGGCCTCTGGCACGGCCTCGCCCTCTGCCCCTAATAGGGGCTGCTACTGGGGGATCAGGCTGTTGCGCGG
The DNA here is from genome assembly GCF_000715075.1 of Nicotiana tabacum. NCBI lineage: Eukaryota > Viridiplantae > Streptophyta > Magnoliopsida > Solanales > Solanaceae > Nicotiana > Nicotiana tabacum. Next base: position 125,128,782 of record NC_134084.1, read on the forward strand.
TAGAAGAGGAAGCACGTGTCCTCGCCATCTGCGAAAGAACAGAGTGGAAAGACAATCAGTACTTGAGAAACAGAATCGCACGACAAGAATGAACAAGGTGAAGTTTTCCTAACTCGGTAGCCTCTGCGGAATAAATACAGACGTCTCCGTACCGATCCCTCAGACTCTACCGAGCTTGTCCGTGAGTTGTGAGACCTAAGTAACCTAGAGCTCTGGTACCAACTTGTCACGACCCGGATTTCCCACCATCGGGTGTCGTGATGGCGACTACTATCGGAGCTAGGCAAGCCAAATATTTAAAACACCTTTCCTGCTTTCTTTCAAACAATATAATAACCGGGACAAAATCTAAGCGGAAGGCTTTAACTCTAAAGCAAATGAAAACCAAAAGTGCGGAAGTTTAATACACATCACTACCTAAGGTCTGGTGTCACTAGCTCACGGACTACTACAGAATACTACAAACAATGTCTGAAAGGAAATACATCATGTTTGTCTGATACAATATGAACAAACGAAAAAAAAACATGGAAAGGGACTTTGGCCTGCGAACGCCAGCTAGGCTACCTCGAGAGTCCCTGGACTAAAGACAGCTCCCAGAAGTCCTACTGCTGCGATCCGTAAGCTGCTCCCTGATCTGTGCACCAAAAATGCACAAAGTGTAGCATCAGCACAACTGACCCCATGTGCTGGTAAGTGCCTGGCCTAACCCCTGCCGCTCGCGGATACGCTCTAATAGTGAGGAATGAGAAACCGTGCAAGCTAACACTTTGCTAGGCTCAGAAATATCCAACCTCACAAGACGATTGGCCAAGGCCTGAACATCCAAAGCAAGCGATCTCTGGCTGACTGGAATATAAGCAAGACTACCCATGCTGGCGGACTTCCTGCTTAATGCATCGGCCACCACATTGGCCTTCCCCGGGTGGTATAAGATAGTAACATCATAATCCTTTAGCAACTCTAACTACCTCCTCTGCCTCAAATTCAACTCTTTCTGCTTGAACAGATGCTGAAGACTCTTGTGATCAGTGTAAACCTCACACGTCACGCCATATAAGTAATGCCTCCAGATCTTCAAGGCATGAACAATGGCTGCCAACTCGAGATCATGAACCGGATAATTCTTCTCGTGGATCTTCAACTGCCTCGAAGCATAAGCAATGACCTTGCCTTCTTGCATCAACACTGCACCAAGCCCAATACGAGACGCATCATAATAGACCATATATGGCCCTGAACCTGTGGGCAAAACCAATACCGGTGCCATAGTCAGAGCCGTCTTGAGCTTCTGAAAGCTCGCCTCACACTCGTCTGACCACCTGAACTGGGCACCCTTCCAGGTCAATCTGGTCATAGGGGCTGCAATGGATGAAAACCCCTCCACGAACCGACGGTAATAACCTGCTAACCCCAGGAAACTCCGAATATCCGTAGCTGAAGCTGGTCGACGCCAGTTCTTGACTGCCTCTATCTTCTTCCGGTCTACCCGAATACTTGCGGCTGATACTACATGACCCAGGAATGCGACCGAACTCAACCAAAACTCGCACTTTGAGAACTTAGCATACAACTGACTATCCTTTAGGGTCTGAAGGACCACTCTGAGGTGCTGCTCATGCTCCTCCTGATTGCGGGAGTATATAAGAATATCGTCAATGAAGACTATCGCGAACAAGTCCAAATAAGGTCTCTCGGTTCATCAACTCCATAAACGCTGATGGGGCATTAGTCAATCCAAATGACATGACCAAAAACTCATAGTGCCCATACCGAGTGCGAAATGCTGTCTTAGGGACATCAGACGCCCTAATCCTCAGCTGGTGGTAGCCAGATCTCAAATCTATCTTTGAAAACACCCTCGCACCCTGAAGCTGGTCGAATAAATCGTCGATCCTCGGCAGTGGATACTTATTCTTAATTGTAACCTTGTTCAATTGCCGGTAATCGATGCACATTCTCATCAAACCATCCTTTTTCTTAACAAACAACACCGGCGCACCCCAAGGCGAAACACTGGGTCTAATGAAACCTTTCTCAAGCAAGTCCTGCAGTTGTTCCTTTAACTCTTTCAACTCCGGCGGGGCCATACGATATGGCGGGATAGAAATGGGCTGAGTGCCCGGGGCCAAATCAATACAAAAGTCAATATCCCTGTCGGGCGGCATACCCCGCAAGTCTGAAGGAAAAACCTCAGGAAACTCCCGAACAACGGGCACATAATCAATAGAAGGGGCCTCCACGCTAGAATCGCGAACATACGCCAAGTAGGCCAAACATCCATTCTCGACCATACGCCGAGCTTTCACATACGAGATAACACTGCGAGTACAATGACCAGAAGTCCCTCTCCACTCTAAACGGGGTAAATTCGGTAGGGCTAAGGTCACGGTCTTGGCATGGCAATCCAAGATAGCATGGTACGAGGATAACCAATCCATCCCCAATATAACATCAAAGTCGACCATATCCAAAAGCAATAAATCGACACGGGTCTCAAGACCCCCAAACACTACGATACAAGAACGATGAACTTGGTCGACCACAATAAAATCACCCACCGATGTTGACACATAAATAGGAATACTCAACGAGTCACTAGGCATAACCAAATAGGGTGCAAAATAGGACGACACATATGAATACGTAGATCCGGGATCAAATAACATAGAAGCATCCCTATCACAGACCAGAATAGTACCTGTAATCACAGCATCTGATGACTCAGCCTCTGGCCTAGGTGGCAACGCATAACAACGGGGCTGGGCCCCACCTCCCTGAATCATATCCCTGGGACGATCTGCTGCTGGTTGACCCCTACCTCTAGCGGTCGGAGCTCCACCTCTAAGACCTCTACCTCCACCTCTATGTCCTCTACTCCCGCCTTTAGCTGGCTGGGCAGGCTGTGGGGCAACTGGTGCCTGGATCATCGGGCGAGGACCTTGCTGCTGCGAGCTGCTGGAAGCTCGAGGGAAATATCTGGCAATGTGACTCACATCGCCGCAAGTATAACAAGCCCTCGGCTACTGAGAATAACGAAGTGGTGGTGCACTGATAGGTGCTGATGGTGAACTAAAGAGTTGCTGGTCAGAATACTGCGGCCGAGAACCGCGACCACCTAGTGTACCATGATAAGCCTGGAGAGCTGACTGAAAGGGACTTGAAGGATGGCCTCTACCATAAGAACCCCCACATCCAGATGAGATACCACTGAATCTACCAGAATGACGGGGCCTCTTATCAGACCCATGACCACCTCCCTGAGAAAGTGCCATCTCTATCCGGCAGGCACCATCTGCCGCCTCCTGAAATAAAATCTGACTACCGGCACTCATGGCCATCTGAACACGGATCGGCTGAACTAACCCATCAACAAACCTCCGCACCCTCTCTCTCTCGGTGGGGAGTATCACAATGGCATGGCGTGCAAGATCAATAAACTGTCTCATACTGGGTAACTGACATCGAACCCTGCTGGAGACGCTCAAACTGCCTGCGAAGGGCATCCCGCTGAGTAACTGGAGAAACTTCCCCAGAAATAACTCTGAAAACTGATCCCAGGTCAATGATGGCGACCCTGCTGGCCTGGCTAAACAGAAATCTCTCCACCAAGTCTTGGCGGATCTTGCCAGGCGAAAAGTGGTGAAATCGACCCCATTGGTCTCTACAATGCCCATAGTCCGTAGAACCTCATGACAGCTGAATATGAAATCTTGAGCATCCTCTGAGGGAGTGCCACTATATGTAGTAGTGAAGAGCTTGGTTAAACGATCAAGCCTCCACAAAGCATCCGCGGATATAGCCGCACCATCACTGGACTGAGCCGCAATACCTGGCTGGGCTGCCACAGCTGGCTGAACCGCTGGAACCTGAGCCTGAGGAGCTACCGGCTCTGGAGTACGAGTATCGGGAGTCTGAACTCCTACCCCAGCCTGAGATGTGGCTGGAGCTACGGAAAGCAAACCCGCTCTAGAAATGCCCTCCATAAAGCCTACCAGTCGGACCAAAGCATCCTGAAGCACTGGAGTGGCTATGAAACCCTCTCGGACCTGAGCTGGGCCCATTGGAACAGCTGGGGCCGGAACCTCCTCCTCAAAATCGACCTGAGGCTCCGTCGCTGGAAATGCTGCTCGGGGCTGAGCCCTGCCCCGGCCTCGGCCTCTGGCACGGCCTCGCCCTCTGCCCCTAATAGGGGCTGCTGCTGGGGGATCAGGCTGTTGCGCGGTAGAAGAGGAAGCACGTGTCCTCGCCATCTGCGAAAGAACAGAGTGGAAAGACAATCAGTACTTGAGAAACAGAATCGCACGACAAGAATGAACAAGGTGAAGTTTTCCTAACTCGGTAGCCTCTGCGGAATAAATACAGACGTCTCCGTACCGATCCCTCAGACTCTACCGAGCTTGTCCGTGAGTTGTGAGACCTAAGTAACCTAGAGCTCTGGTACCAACTTGTCACGACCCGGATTTCCCACCATCGGGTGTCGTGATGGCGACTACTATCGGAGCTAGGCAAGCCAAATATTTAAAACACCTTTCCTGCTTTCTTTCAAACAATATAATAACCGGGACAAAATCTAAGCGGAAGGCTTTAACTCTAAAGCAAATGAAAACCAAAAGTGCGGAAGTTTAATACACATCACTACCTAAGGTCTGGTGTCACTAGCTCACGGACTACTACAGAATACTACAAACAATGTCTGAAAGGAAATACATCATGTTTGTCTGATACAATATGAACAAACGAAAAAAAAACATGGAAAGGGACTTTGGCCTGCGAACGCCAGCTAGGCTACCTCGAGAGTCCCTGGACTAAAGACAGCTCCCAGAAGTCCTACTGCTGCGATCCGTAAGCTGCTCCCTGATCTGTGCACCAAAAATGCACAAAGTGTAGCATCAGCACAACCGACCCCATGTGCTGGTAAGTGCCTGGCCTAACCCCTGCCGCTCGCGGATACGCTCTAATAGTGAGGAATGAGAAACCGTGCAAGCTAACACTTTGCTAGGCTCAGAAATATCCAACCTCACAAGACGATTGGCCAAGGCCTGAACATCCAAAGCAAGCGATCTCTGGCTGACTGGAATATAAGCAAGACTACCCATGCTGGCGGACTTCCTGCTTAATGCATCGGCCACCACATTGGCCTTCCCCGGGTGGTATAAGATAGTAACATCATAATCCTTTAGCAACTCTAACTACCTCCTCTGCCTCAAATTCAACTCTTTCTGCTTGAACAGATGCTGAAGACTCTTGTGATCAGTGTAAACCTCACACGTCACGCCATATAAGTAATGCCTCCAGATCTTCAAGGCATGAACAATGGCTGCCAACTCGAGATCATGAACCGGATAATTCTTCTCGTGGATCTTCAACTGCCTCGAAGCATAAGCAATGACCTTGCCTTCTTGCATCAACACTGCACCAAGCCCAATACGAGACGCATCATAATAGACCATATATGGCCCTGAACCTGTGGGCAAAACCAATACCGGTGCCATAGTCAGAGCCGTCTTGAGCTTCTGAAAGCTCGCCTCACACTCGTCTGACCACCTGAACTGGGCACCCTTCCAGGTCAATCTGGTCATAGGGGCTGCAATGGATGAAAACCCCTCCACGAACCGACGGTAATAACCTGCTAACCCCAGGAAACTCCGAATATCCGTAGCTGAAGCTGGTCGACGCCAGTTCTTGACTGCCTCTATCTTCTTCCGGTCTACCCGAATACTTGCGGCTGATACTACATGACCCAGGAATGCGACCGAACTCAACCAAAACTCGCACTTTGAGAACTTAGCATACAACTGACTATCCTTTAGGGTCTGAAGGACCACTCTGAGGTGCTGCTCATGCTCCTCCTGATTGCGGGAGTATATAAGAATATCGTCAATGAAGACTATCGCGAACAAGTCCAAATAAGGTCTCTCGGTTCATCAACTCCATAAACGCTGATGGGGCATTAGTCAATCCAAATGACATGACCAAAAACTCATAGTGCCCATACCGAGTGCGAAATGCTGTCTTAGGGACATCAGACGCCCTAATCCTCAGCTGGTGGTAGCCAGATCTCAAATCTATCTTTGAAAACACCCTCGCACCCTGAAGCTGGTCGAATAAATCGTCGATCCTCGGCAGTGGATACTTATTCTTAATTGTAACCTTGTTCAATTGCCGGTAATCGATGCACATTCTCATCAAACCATCCTTTTTCTTAACAAACAACACCGGCGCACCCCAAGGCGAAACACTGGGTCTAATGAAACCTTTCTCAAGCAAGTCCTGCAGTTGTTCCTTTAACTCTTTCAACTCCGGCGGGGCCATACGATATGGCGGGATAGAAATGGGCTGAGTGCCCGGGGCCAAATCAATACAAAAGTCAATATCCCTGTCGGGCGGCATACCCCGCAAGTCTGAAGGAAAAACCTCAGGAAACTCCCGAACAACGGGCACATAATCAATAGAAGGGGCCTCCACGCTAGAATCGCGAACATACGCCAAGTAGGCCAAACATCCATTCTCGACCATACGCCGAGCTTTCACATACGAGATAACACTGCGAGTACAATGACCAGAAGTCCCTCTCCACTCTAAACGGGGTAAATTCGGTAGGGCTAAGGTCACGGTCTTGGCATGGCAATCCAAGATAGCATGGTACGAGGATAACCAATCCATCCCCAATATAACATCAAAGTCGACCATATCCAAAAGCAATAAATCGACACGGGTCTCAAGACCCCCAAACACTACGATACAAGAACGATGAACTTGGTCGACCACAATAAAATCACCCACCGATGTTGACACATAAATAGGAATACTCAACGAGTCACTAGGCATAACCAAATAGGGTGCAAAATAGGACGACACATATGAATACGTAGATCCGGGATCAAATAACATAGAAGCATCCCTATCACAGACCAGAATAGTACCTGTAATCACAGCATCTGATGACTCAGCCTCTGGCCTAGGTGGCAACGCATAACAACGGGGCTGGGCCCCACCTCCCTGAATCATATCCCTGGGACGATCTGCTGCTGGTTGACCCCTACCTCTAGCGGTCGGAGCTCCACCTCTAAGACCTCTACCTCCACCTCTATGTCCTCTACTCCCGCCTTTAGCTGGCTGGGCAGGCTGTGGGGCAACTGGTGCCTGGATCATCGGGCGAGGACCTTGCTGCTGCGAGCTGCTGGAAGCTCGAGGGAAATATCTGGCAATGTGACTCACATCGCCGCAAGTATAACAAGCCCTCGGCTACTGAGAATAACGAAGTGGTGGTGCACTGATAGGTGCTGATGGTGAACTAAAGAGTTGCTGGTCAGAATACTGCGGCCGAGAACCGCGACCACCTAGTGTACCATGATAAGCCTGGAGAGCTAACTGAAAGGGACTTGAAGGATGGCCTCTACCATAAGAACCCCCACATCCAGATGAGATACCACTGAATCTACCAGAATGACGGGGCCTCTTATCAGACCCATGACCACCTCCCTGAGAAAGTGCCATCTCTATCCGGCAGGCACCATCTGCCGCCTCCTGAAATAAAATCTGACTACCGGCACTCATGGCCATCTGAACACGGATCGGCTGAACTAACCCATCAACAAACCTCCGCACCCTCTCTCTCTCGGTGGGGAGTATCACAATGGCATGGCGTGCAAGATCAATAAACTGTCTCATACTGGGTAACTGACATCGAACCCTGCTGGAGACGCTCAAACTGCCTGCGAAGGGCATCCCGCTGAGTAACTGGAGAAACTTCCCCAGAAATAACTCTGAAAACTGATCCCAGGTCAATGATGGCGACCCTGCTGGCCTGGCTAAACAGAAATCTCTCCACCAAGTCTTGGCGGATCTTGCCAGGCGAAAAGTGGTGAAATCGACCCCATTGGTCTCTACAATGCCCATAGTCCGTAGAACCTCATGACAGCTGAATATGAAATCTTGAGCATCCTCTGAGGGAGTGCCACTATATGTAGTAGTGAAGAGCTTGGTTAAACGATCAAGCCTCCACAAAGCATCCGCGGATATAGCCGCACCATCACTGGACTGAGCCGCAATACCTGGCTGGGCTGCCACAGCTGGCTGAACCGCTGGAACCTGAGCCTGAGGAGCTACCGGCTCTGGAGTACGAGTATCGGGAGTCTGAACTCCTACCCCAGCCTGAGATGTGGCTGGAGCTACGGAAAGCAAACCCGCTCTAGAAATGCCCTCCATAAAGCCTACCAGTCGGACCAAAGCATCCTGAAGCACTGGAGTGGCTATGAAACCCTCTCGGACCTGAGCTGGGCCCATTGGAACAGCTGGGGCCGGAACCTCCTCCTCAAAATCGACCTGAGGCTCCGTCGCTGGAAATGCTGCTCGGGGCTGAGCCCTGCCCCGGCCTCGGCCTCTGGCACGGCCTCGCCCTCGCCCTCTGCCCCTAATAGGGGCTGCTGCTGGGGGATCAGGCTGTTGCGCGGTAGAAGAGGAAGCACGTGTCCTCGCCATCTGCGAAAGAACAGAGTGGAAAGACAATCAGTACTTGAGAAACAGAATCGCACGACAAGAATGAACAAGGTGAAGTTTTCCTAACTCGGTAGCCTCTGCGGAATAAATACAGACGTCTCCGTACCGATCCCTCAGACTCTACCGAGCTTGTCCGTGAGTTGTGAGACCTAAGTAACCTAGAGCTCTGGTACCAACTTGTCACGACCCGGATTTCCCACCATCGGGTGTCGTGATGGCGACTACTATCGGAGCTAGGCAAGCCAAATATTTAAAACACCTTTCCTGCTTTCTTTCAAACAATATAATAACCGGGACAAAATCTAAGCGGAAGGCTTTAACTCTAAAGCAAATGAAAACCAAAAGTGCGGAAGTTTAATACACATCACTACCTAAGGTCTGGTGTCACTAGCTCACGGACTACTACAGAATACTACAAACAATGTCTGAAAGGAAATACATCATGTTTGTCTGATACAATATGAACAAACGAAAAAAAAACATGGAAAGGGACTTTGGCCTGCGAACGCCAGCTAGGCTACCTCGAGAGTCCCTGGACTAAAGACAGCTCCCAGAAGTCCTACTGCTGCGATCCGTAAGCTGCTCCCTGATCTGTGCACCAAAAATGCACAAAGTGTAGCATCAGCACAACCGACCCCATGTGCTGGTAAGTGCCTGGCCTAACCCCGCCGAAGTAGTGACGAGGCTAGACAGTACCTACCACAATTAACTTGTACAGATATATATATACAACACGTGCAAGAAAACAATAACAAGATAATGCAAAGTAAAACTGGGAGGGGACATGCTATCGGGGAGTAACAGATAAAAAATGAAATATCGAAAATAAGCAGAAGAGACTCCGGTTCCCATGATGTATATATATATATAAGTGGACGGCGTGCCACACGATCCCGTAATATCATATATAAGTGGAAGGCATGGCACACGATCCCATAATATCATATATATAAGTGGACGGCATGCCACACGATCCCATAATATTATATATAAGTGGACGGCGTACCACACGATCCCAATTCATCTTTATCACAGTGCACAATATGTCACCGGCAACAGAGGCCAATAACCAAGTGGACGGCGTGCCACACGATCCCATAATATCACATATATAAGTGGACGGCGTGCCACACGATCCCAATTCATCTTATCACAGTGCACAATATGTCACCGGCAACAGAGGCCAATAACCAAGTGGACGGCATGCCACACGATCCCATAATATCACATATATAAGTGGACGGCGTGCCAAACAATCCCAATTCATCTTTATCACAGTGCACAATATGTCATCGGCAACAGAGGCCAATAACCAAGTGGACGGCGTGCCACACGATCCCATAATAACATATATAATATCTGACTTCATATAGTAGACCCCTTCAGGGAAGAATAACAACTCAATACCTTTAACCCGGCAAGGGTACAGCTAACAACCCAAAATATCCCGACAAGGGAGAATATATATATATCAGTCTACACATCCCGGCAAGGGAGTATTCACAACACATTCTCCTTTTATATCATTCTTCCTCAACCATTCACATTATATGAAACTTATCAAATAAACAAGGAGCTTGTGCTACATTATTCGAATTAAAAGCAATCAAGACTCACGGTCATGCTAGACTCCGGTGCATAGATAATCGTCACCATGCCTATACACCGTACTCCACATTAGCAAGTAGCAAATATCATCCTAATCCTATTCCCTCAAGCCCAAGTTAGAACAAACACTTACCTCGAATGCTCCAAACTCAACTCACGCTTCTAGTATAGCTTTACCTTTTGATTCCACCACCAATCCGCTCGAATCTAGTCATAAGTTACTCAATCACATTAATAATTACTAAATGGATCAATCCCAATGCATGAAAATAATTTTTACAAGGTTTTTCCCAAAAAGGTCAAAAACACCCACAGACCCATGTGGTCGAAACTCGAGGTTCGGACCAAAACCCGGTTACCCATTCTCCCACGAGTCCAAGTATATGCTTTGTTTTGAAATCGGACCCCAAATTGAGGTCCAACTCCTCAATTTGTAGAAAACCTAGGTTCTACCCAAAACACCCAATTTTCCCCATGAAAATCTTTGATTTGAAGTTGAAATTATGTTAAAAGATATTAAGGAATAAAGAAATAAAGTTAGAAATCACTTACCAATCGTTTTGGAGAAAAAAAGTTGTTTGGAAAATTGCCTCTTAGGTTTTGGGTTTTTGAAAAGTGAAAAATGACTGAGATTTTCCGAACTAGTATACCTTTCTGAGGACCTGGCGCGGACCGCACAAAAATGTGTTGCGGCCGCGCCGAGTGGGAGAAAAGTGGGGCTTCTCTGAACCCTTCCAGCGCGGACCGCACTGTTTTGGTGCGCGGCCGCGCTGGTTAACCTGAAACCCTAACCCTCAGACTCAGCCACGCGGACCGCACAAAAATGCATCGCGGCCGCACGGCTCCAGCGCGGAAATGACCACGGCCGCGCTGGTGTCTGCAACACCTGAACCTGCATTTTCTTAAGTCCAAGACCTCCTGGGCCCCACTCAAAACTCACCCGAGCCCTCGGGGCTCCAAACCAAAACATGCACACAACCTTAAAAATATCTTACGGACTTACTCGTGCGATCAAATCGCCAAAATAACATCATATACATAGGATCAAGACTCAAACACATGATTTTCTTTCTTCAACTTTCATAACTCAAACTCTCCATTTTTAGTCCGAAATACGTCATATGATGTCCGCTTTTAGCCAAACTTTACAGATAGTGCTTAAAACATATTTAAGACTCGTACCGGACGTCGAAACCAAAATACGAGCCCGATACCACAGTTTTCTGATCAATTTTCTTCTTCATTTTCCTTAATTAATTTCAGAAAATAATTTCACACAAAAATTCATTTCTCGGGCTTGGGTGCTCGGAATTTAATTTCGGGCACACGCCCAAGTCCCATATTTTCCTACGGACCCTCCGGGACCGTCGAATCACAGGTCCGGGTCCGTTTACCCAAAATGTTGACCGAAGTCAACATTATGCATATTAATACCAAAATTCATCAAATGTTTCACATAATTCACATATTCTAACATAAAAAATTTCCGGCTACGCGCTCGAACTGCGCACGCCAATCGAGGAAACTAAAAGCGAGGTTTTCAAGGCCTCGAAAGCGCGGAACAAGGAAGAACTACGGTGATGACCCTTCGGGTCGTCACAATTAGATTACGCATTTTCCCCTCTTTGAGGCTAACGAGAGGCATCAGTTTGTAGCATGAGACTTGCTTGTTCAAAAAAATATAAAGAAGCCAAGAATATTCAACATATACTATATACAGAAAAAATAATTTTAACCTTGTAAATATATAATTTTCTAGAGAAAAAGATTCGGTTAACCAGGGGCGGCTCAACCCTAAAGCCACTAAAGCAATAGATTTAGCCCCCCCCCCCCCAAAAAAAAGGGACACTTCAAAATATTAATATATAATATAAATAATTATATATTTATTATGAGTGAAATAAATTTTTAAAATCACATGTTGTCAATTTTTATCAACCACTACATCTATATTTTAAAAGTTTATATTATTTACTATTTTAAATTACGTAACGTAATTATGGTTGAAGATAGTAGGCAATTAAATTTGTAACTACTTTCTATCTTAATTTTATCTAATGCATTTGAATCATTCCTGTTTATAAATTTTAATTGATTAGATTAGAAAATATGTTGTCTTGTAGCCTGTTTCCTCCTAAATGTTTGGCCAAACACCTCAACTTCTTAAAAAGAGGTACTTTTGGGAAGAAAAAGCATTTTGCTTTGGAAAAGTTTGGCCAAACAAAGCCATTAACCTTGAATATCTTAAAGCATAATGATTTATGAAATTGATGATTTTACCATTTTTTTAAATTAGGAATGATATGAAAAATTAATAAAGATCTAACTTAAAATCAACAATGTCTCGTGAGAATTATATGTACTAACCGTATTGTAAAGTAAAAAACTGATTATCCAAATATAAATAACTTTCTTGCATTTTAGGAAGCTATACGAATAAACATCAAATAAAAAATATAAAAAATTTACTAAAAATATTTAAGGCCTCTGTTAAGTTTTGGCTTTAGGCCACATATTAGATTAAGCAGCTAATGGTTAAACCCATTGCACCCCAAGCTTCGCCCCTGGACTTGTTATGTCTTATGAGCAACAAAAAGTTGAACTCTAGATGTTATATACATTATGCTTACTTTTGCATATGTTGCCCTCTTAAACTTAAATGTTAGCATTCGTACTTTAATACATGCGTGGTGCATTATCTCTTTTTGTCTGCCTTTGACTTAATGCTCTTTTTATAAAGTTTCGAATGTAAATGTTTCATATTGAAAAAATAGATTAATCAGTGTCCAAAATACACGAGGAAATTAGCCAATTGGTGTTAGGAAATTGAACAAAGTGAATCTTTTGAGACAAACATGATCAATTCTTTTTTTTTTTTTCATCTAAAATTCACTAGCCCGACTAATTTGGATTCGCGCGAAATGAATCCACTAAGTAAAGCACTTTTTATCGAGAAATTTTTCATTTATAATGCTCGAATCCGATACTGCAGATTAAGAGTGGATGAGTTTCAAATATATCACCCCTTCTATGTAGACTGTGGTATAGACACGACCAACTCAAAAACCCCGCGCTTACAATAGCAAGTTAACCTTTCCCCAAGCCAAACATTTTTCTCTTCAAAAAAACCGCGCTTACAATAGCAATTTAACTGTATATCTCTGTATTGGTCAAAATCTGACTGTTGTGCTCGACCCAATTGGAACCACGTCCAAACAATGAGACGATGAGAGACGCCCTGATTTGCTCCAAGTCCCATGTCCGCAGCGTCTGCCAAGTCGAAGGACAATATCCAGGGAACGACAAAAACGGACGTGGTACGAAGGGGCCATGGCTTTAATACACAGCTAGAACTACATGACTATATATAGGGAGGGAACCTTTCTAGAAGGGGGCTTTTTCTCTTCCTCTCCTCTGTAATCTCCATAGGGAAAAGAAAGTAAAACAATCTTCTATGGAAGATGTACAACAGTCATTCATCGATTGGTAAAAGAATGAATGAAAAGCTTCAATAATTTATTGCTTCTGTTTCATTTTTCCTATCATCACACGATTTGTTTATAGATCTGGAGTTTTATTAGGTTTGGCTAAGATTTACCTCTTCAACTTCTTTAATTGTTTTAATCAAAAAGATTTCAATATCTTTCGGTCAAACAATTTAGTGCCGTCTGTGGAGATTTCTTAGTGAAAACTTCATAATCTTCTCCAGATCGAAAATCAGAAGCATGGTCGCCCGCCAAAGAGAATGATAATGATAAGCTTACAACTGTTCCAAAGAAAGTGGAGGAGACGGAAAAGGGGAATTAAGCACTCTGTGACCAAATGAGGGGAAAGAGAGCTGAATACAGTTACTGAATTCAGAAAACACCACCACCACCAACCATCAAAGTGCCAAGCAATACGGGCAACACCACGGATCCACCTTCATTCTCCAACTCATCGAATCGGAATAAGGAAATATCATCCTAGCCCACCTTCTGCCGATTACTCTAACAAGAACGCGATCACCACACGGGCGAGCGAGCGGAGCAACAACCCAACTGAAAAAGGGAAATTACCGCAAAACAACCAAGAATCACCTACCAAACAAACCCAGCCCCAGGGAAGCGATACCCCTTGAATGGTCTTCCCTTGCCCTTGCCAAGAAGGCGTCCCAAAAGGGCCTTCCCGGGGACCTAAAAATTGGGAAGACGAGGGGAAAGCCCCCGAAGTCAAAGTATAATTCACCGCCCCGCCCCACCGACGATATTTCCAGACAGAAAGTAAAAGGTCAGATAGGGAAACTTCAATGTATGCATGAAATGAACGTGAGAAAAACAATAACGTTTTGTACTCTCCGATATTACACTCTCTAACGCGAACGGAATCAAGCGAACTGGGACTCCCCTAGAGGATACCTGATTCTCCATAACGACGGGTTAAAATTTTGACTAGTTCGAAATAACACCCTAAAGGCCAAGGTCCTTTACCAAAGAGAAGAGTTCAACCATGATCGAACGACAACGGGTTAAAATTTCGACAAGTTCGAAATAACACCCTAAAGGCCAAGGGCCTTCGCCAATGAGAAGAGTTCGACCTCGATCGAACGACAATGGGTTAAAATTTCGACAAGTTCGAAATAACACCCTAAAGGCCAAGGGCCTTCGCCAAAGAGAAGAGTTCAACCTTGATCGAACGACAACGGGTTAAAATTTTGACATGTTCAAAATAACACCTTAAAGGCCAAGAGCCTTCCCCAAAGAGAAGAGTTCGGCCTCGATCGAACAACGACGAGTTAAAATTTTGACAAGTTTGAAATAACACCCTAAAGGCCAAGGGCCTTCGCCAATAAGAAGAGTTTGACCTCGATCGAACGATGACGGGCTAAATTTTGACAAGTTTGAAATAACACCTTAAAGGCCAAGGGCCTTCGCCAAAGAGAAGAGATCGACCTCGATCGAACGACGACAGGTTAAAACTTCGACAAGTTCAAAATAACACCCTAAAGGTCAAGGGCCTTCGCCAAAGAGAAGAGTTCGACCTCGATCGAACGACGACGGGTTAAAATTTTGACAAGTTCGAAATAACACCCTAAAGGCCAAGGGCCTTCGCCAAAAAGAAGAGTTCGACCTCGATCGAATGATGACGGGTTACTATTTTGATAAGTTCGAAATAACACCCTTTAAGGCCAGGGGCCTTCTCCAAAGAGAAAAGTTTGACCTAGATCGAACGACGATGGGTTAAAATTTCGACAAGTTCGAAATAACACCTTAAAGGCCAAGGGCCTTCGCCAAAGAGAAGAGTTCAACCTCAATCGAACGACAACGGGTTAAAATTTCGACAAGTTCGAAATAACACCCTAAAGGCCAAGGTCCTTCGCCAAAGAGAAGAGTTCGACCTCAATCGAACGACGCCGGGTTAAAATTTTGACAAGTTTGAAATAACACCCTAAAGGCCAAGGGCCTTTGCCAAAGAGAAGAGTTCAACCATGATCGAACGACGACGGGTTAAAATTTTGACAAGTTCGAAATAACACCCTAAAGGCCAAGGGCCTTCGCCAAAGAGAAGAGTTTGACCTCGATCGAACGACGACGAGTTAAAATTTTAACAAGTTCGAAATGACACCTTAAAGACCAAGGGCCTTCGCTAAAGGGAAGAGTTTGACCTCGATCGAACGACGGCGGGTTAAAATTTTGACAAGTTTGAAATAGCAGCCTAAAGGCCAAGGGCCTTCGGCAAAGAGAAGAGTTCGACCTCGATCGAACGACGGCAGATTGATATCTCGACAAAAGTCCAAAATAGCATCCTTAAGGCCAAGGAAAGAAAGACTTGGACTCACGACGGGATAATACTTCCATATGAACCCGAAAGTAATACCCCTACGGCTAAAATCCTTATTGGAAAAATCACTCGATACCATTCGAGTTATGATGGGACAGCACCTCGGCACAAGTTCGAGAACATCAACGCATCTGCCAAAAGTCGTCGCCAAAATCCCATTCAGCCCGCGCGACACTAAATTCCAAAAGAATAGGGAACTCGTCACGTGAGAATATACTTCGCACCATAGTTATAAGGAGCAAGACAAAAAAATAATAATGCAGAGGGCATACAACAATGAAAAATTCCTCTTTATACAAAGTCACTATGCAAACGGTCGCAGATTACATACGGCCCAAGCCAACAATAAAAAAGAAAAGAAGAGGAAAGAAGAAAGAAATAACGACAACCGACAAAGAACAAAATAAATAGAAAACAGACAAAGATAACATTCTTTAACTCAGCGTCATCACCACCACCATCATCGCTACCATCTCCAGGAAGTACTCCCTCATCATCCGCGCCATCATCGGCCTCCGGAGTCGCAGAGTCATAACCAAAGTTAACACGAGCCTCTCGTGCCTTTGCCCGTGCTCCTTCATATGCGGCCTCAGTAACATTGCCCGCCTCCCACAAACTCTTGTATATATCCCGCTGAGCTTCACCATGAACCCAAAGCTCATGCAATTGACGGGGAACAATAGTGGAGGAAGATTCTACTTGAGCCAACAATTGCACCTTTTTGGACTCAAGTGCAGCGACCTGATCTCCTAAGGATGATGCATCCCGGTCGATATCGCCAATACGCTCCTCGAGCCTCACTTCCGCAGCATGGTCGTCACCCTCTCCGATTCCTGCTCTGATCGGAGGACGCGTATAGTGTTTTCCAGAGCCGCCGCCCTCGCCAACAACTACGACCAGGCGACCTCAATGTTCTCCAACCCAGCAACCTTTCTCTCCAACTCGTCCAACTTTCCCATCCACTCCGCACTCATCGCCTCAACCTTGATAAGATTTTGATCCATCTCAGACTGCATCGACCTCAGCTTCCCCTGAAGATATTCAAACTCTGCAGCAACCCTTTTGCCCAACTCAAGCTCTTCGTCCTTTGCACGAAGGTGCTCCTCGAGTACACTCTTGTTACGAATAGCCTGCATCAATTTCTGATCCCTCTTCTCCAACTCCTCGTCGAGCGATCGATCACCAGGGTTCACCTTCAGCCGCTCGTGCATCTCACGACACTTGTTGCGATAGCGCCGATACTTCTCCAACATCTTCAAGAAAAACTTGGCCCGAATATCAGCCCTATGAGCACTCTCTATTTCCACCATGTATGCCTAGAAAACGAAAAGACGAGTTAAGATCGTATCATCCAGAAAGATAAAAGAAACATGAAAGAAAGGCGAAATGTACCCTCAGGCCCATAGCAGCCACTTCAAGCATCAAGTCAATATCAGAAACGTTCCGGAGAGCCTTATTCTCGGAAGCGGAGAACAAAATGTCAAACTGCGGCACCAGATCCTCCATGTCCCCTAGGAGATTAACATCCGAAGAGATCTCAAGAATACGGGACGGGTCTCCCGCATGAACCACCGAATGGTTGATACCCTCCTCAACATCCTGACATCATCAGGATCGAGGTCCGACTCGAATTCATAGTCGTTGGCCACAACGCCCTTTCCTCGTTCAGCAGCTGAGGAAGCACGACCAGGTATGGAGGATGAGGTCACGTCCGAAACCACAACAACAACCTCAAAAATCTGGCCTCCCGTCACGGCTGGTTGCTGATCAACGATAGTGGCAGGAATCTCCGTTGATGGGGCTGATAAGGCGGCTGGCTCCGTCTTTACGGGCAGAGTGGTATCAACTCCCGCCCCAGATACTGTTAAGGGAGAGTCATCCAAATATGCTACAGTTGGAGGGGTTGTCTCGAATTCCACTCGTCGCCTCTTGGACGGCCCCTCTTCTTCCTTAGCACGGGGAGATTCGCCCGTCAGACGAGTGGTACGAGTCGGAACCTCAGTCTAAGAAGTGACCTCCATAGGAATAATCACAGCCATAGACTCAACTGAAGCAGCCCTCGACGAAGCCCGAGCGGTAGATGCTGCAGCAGGGCGAGCAAATGATGCAGGCTGACGAAAAGCTAATGGAGGATCCCTCGCTCTCCGCACTCTCCCTGACATCGACAAACATCACATAAGAAACTAAGTAAAAAAAGAGGAAAAATAGCAAACAGAAACAAGAGGTGCGGACCCCCGCCGTATGGGGGAGGATGGCACTCACCCACTCGCGGATACCTTCGACAGATGGAGGGGGCAACTTCGCAGCTGCACAGACATACCAGAGTTTAGTACTGTAACAGAAAGCGGTCGGGCATCTCTCCGACTAAAAACATAAGAAACTTACGCGCAAAGTTCCACTTCTCAGGGAACCCCGTTGGATCTGCCACAAGGTGCTCGGTCCGCACATAGAAATAATTCTCTTAGAATCGACGGTTAGCCTTGTCATCCATCTTCACTACCGGACTCTTCGACCCTCGATGGCGCATGTGAATCATCGTGCCGCAAATGAGCTGAGGGGCGAAGATGTTGAGCATATGCCCTAAAGTGATCTCATGACCGGCGAGCTCCGCATACTTGAGCAACATATGGAACAACTTATACAGGTATGACGAAAGTTGGGCGGGGCATACCTCGTAAAAACGGCAGAAATCTACCACCAGGAGAGGGAGAGGAAGCGTGTATCTGACAAGAAAGGGGTAGGCGTAGAACACGCAGTACCTTGGGCGGTCAAAATGGACTATGTCGTCCCCTACCGCCGGCAGTATTTCGATGTAGTGAGGAATTCCTTACCTAGCCTTCAACTCTACGATCTCCTCCTTTCTCATAACCGAGTGAACAAGTTCCGGCTTGTCCCCAATAGGACTGTAGAAGTTGGTCCATGCTTTCCCGGGGCGAGGCAAGATCTCGTCTACCAACGGGACCTCCTCATCCTCTACCACTTCTGCTCCTCTGGTGGCCGGAACATCACTTTCTAGTGCCGGAATTGTGGCAAAAAGGTCAATGCAAGAAGAATCACCAGCCATTATGTCAAGTGATAAAGCAAAAAGATAAAGAAAAGGGAGAGTGAAAGTTTTCGGCTGACTGGGGACAATTGAGAATTCAAAGTATCAGGAAGAAAGAATATTCGCAAAGTTCTTTCAGGTAAAGGGCAAAGAAGTGTGTCAATCGAATGATGAGTTCTTTCAATTTATAAGAGACATAAATCCCCCAAGCACGAAAATCAAGAGTCGCCAATCGAATCTGATAGGGCGCAAAATGTTTCGATTTCCCGGGAACTTGTGTCATAATGGCGACAACCACGAACAACGTTTCAATCCAAACGACGTTTCGATTCCGAAACAGCCGCAACGGTTCTAAAATAGCGAAAACGCGCCAGTATGTTGCTTGGTTCTGAAAATCATACCCGCGGGGCAGACAGTCAGATTCCTCCTAAACAAGCAAAAATCGTTATCCGCTTACCCGGCCCGACAAGGGACGGCCCCGGTAGACGGAAGGATTAACTATATTGGTCAAAATCTGACCGATGTGCTCGACCCAATTGGAACCATGTCCAAACAATGAGACGATGAGAGACGCCCTGATTTTCT
Source organism: Nicotiana tabacum (assembly GCF_000715075.1). Taxonomy (NCBI): domain Eukaryota; kingdom Viridiplantae; phylum Streptophyta; class Magnoliopsida; order Solanales; family Solanaceae; genus Nicotiana; species Nicotiana tabacum. The sequence continues at coordinate 125,148,340 of NC_134084.1, forward strand.
CCAAGTCTCGTATCCGCAGCGTCTGCCAGGTCGAAGGACAATATCCAGGGGACGACAAAAACGGACGTGGTACGAAGGGGCCATGTCCTAAATACACAGCTAGAACTATATGACTATATATAGGGAGGGAACCTTCCTAAAAATGGGCCTTTTTCTTTTCCTCTCCTCTGTAATCTCTATAGGGAAAAGAAAGTAAAACAATCTTCAATGGAAGATGTACAACAATCATTTATCAATTGGTGAAAGAAGGAATGAAAAGCTTCAGACAATTTATTGCTTCTGTTTCATTTTTTGTATCATCACGCTATTTGTTTATAGATCTAGAATTTTATTAGGTTTGACTAAAATTTACCTTTTCAACTTCTTTAATTGATTTAATAAAAAAGGTTTCAATATCTTTTGGTCAAACAGTATGAACCTTAAAACTAAACACTAACGTTAAATCTTTGAATAGTAGTAGCTAAATGAACTGAATAAGATGTATGTTAAAATTGCAAATATTTACTCGAAAGTTAAAGCTGAATTAAGTCCATATATAGTGCTATCAGATGCCTTTATCTCTGTGTAATTGTATATATACGTATAGAACAGTATATCGGTATCCTGAATTTTTCCATCAAATTCATCTGTCGTTCCATTAAATTAAGTATATATATATATATATATATAAAGATAAAAGACGAGGACATGATAAATAATAAAAGCCAGCTAAGTGAATAGGCCATACTTTCCTATTATGCAAAAACTAGCATATAGCCCGTCCCACTGCTTTTAAAAATCTTACCTTTTTGGAGCTATATATCAACTTTCTATGTCAGGTAGTAGGCCCTCAGTTATGCAACTTTATTGTTTTTTTTTGTAGCACCAACTTTGTACTATAATCTTTTCTATTTCATTTCAACTTTAACTCATAACTATGGAGAAAAGGTGAGGTGAGACGGGAGAAGGGTTGGGCTGTTAGGTGTGGGATTTTTGTTTTAATAGAAAACTTTTCGGAGAAAAAATGTTTAGTGATATTATGTTTTATAAAAATTTGAAACTTTTATACGAGGTTTAGACGGACATGTTGAGCTTATTTTTCATGAGATTGGGTGCGAAAATCAGAAAGGTTCTCAAAAACTAGACGCGCGAGTTTTTGGGCATACCGAATAACAGAAGTGAAAGTGTGTCACAAAATCGTCTTTGACCGACAAACTTTTTAGGAAAGAGTTTAAGTAGAGTATACCGTAGTAATTATTCCATGTTGGTTATATATCTTTCAATACTATCGATCTCAAACTAGTCCTAGTAGGGAGTCAAGGGGCGGAGGAACCAGTAGCTTTTATTCAAATAATATATTTTTATTAAGGAATTTATTAAATATATACACATGTTATATTTAAAACCTTGTTAATTAACACTTAGTCTTCGTTCTAAAATTCAAGTTGAAATCTCGGCTCCACCTTTTTAGGGAAGTAGGGCAGTCCGATGCACTAAGCTCTCGCGCATAGCGGGAGCAGGAAAGGGTGGGACAACAATGGTCTATTGAATGCATCCTTACCCTGCATTTCTGCAAGAGGCTATTTCCACGGCTCGAACCCGTGACCAGAGAGGAAATATTATTATAAAGGTTGCATGCCATGCAGGGAGAAACGTGTTGTTTCTATGCCTGTATTTGTAAATAATGATTCTGGAAATTAGAACGTTAGCTTATAAACGTAAATATAAATAAAACAGAAATTAATTCGAGCCCACTGAATTCACAGTGTTTCCTTAAGGAATTTAATCCCCTCCTAGTACCCAAGGTTATGGATTATTTCCTCCCAGGATAGAACGAATAACACACTGGTGTAGCGGTACTTCAAACCCCAGTGTTTCAGCGAATACAAAGTTCGGCAACAAATCACACTTACGGATGCTTTGTTTGTAGTTTAAAACAATGCAGAACAAGGGAGGAAAACTCAGAAGTCGAATGGAAATTCTGAGAGGAAAGAATGCAAATTATAGTCAACGTTGAGTTTTCAGTGAAGAGAAGATCAATACCTCTCAATTCTGTTTCGGTGTGTTTTTCTCCAACTGTTGTTGTTCATATTTATAGCAGTCAGTTGTGAGACCCGCCCCCTCTCCATGGTGGAGCATGCACTAGCTTGTTATGGAGCAAGCCATGGTGGAGCATGCACTAGCTTGTTATGGAGCAAGCACTAAGCCATGGTGGGAGGAGCACTAGGCGGCTGCTATTGCAACTGGTGGTACAATACACGGATTGGAACATATCCGTTACAAACACGGATAATATTACGTTAATATCTACTATTAACAAATAAATTTGTCCCAAAAAATTAATCAATCAATCGATCATTTGACCAAATCCAAATCCAAATCCGAATCCGAATCCGAATCCGAATCCAAATCCGAATCCGAATCCAAATCCGAAGCCGAAGCCGAGCCGAGCGAGCGAGCGACGACGACGGCGCGAGGCTTGACTTCTTCTTAACTCTTTAAGAGCTACATGAAGTGCATTTCTATATAAACCCACCAAACTCCTTTTTCTCTACCAATGAGGGACAATGTCTCATTAAAAGAAGAGGGAAACTTAAAATTTTACTCAAAATTTTCATTTTCCTCCATTTCCCATTCACCCTCTTTTTAATACCTTTCTATATTAAAAAGAAACTCAACAATACCCCACATGAATGGGGAATGGCTATATCACGAAAGTATGCATGAAAAACTTGTGTGATTTGCAAGCAAGGATTAATTGCATCTGGATAAGTAGGTTTCCCTTTGAACTTTCCGTAGTGAACTTATGTCAGATATACTCGGTCAATCGGTAGATTTGATATCTTTGAACCGTCGAACTTTAGTGTATACCTAGACAACCATAAGTCACACAATCAATCCCTTAACCGTCTTTGGTTCTCATTGTTGTGTTCGTTTCAGCCATGAACACTGCCTGATTTCATAAGTGCGTAGAGAATTGGCCTTGCAAAATTCTCCTTGAAGCGGCTAACACTTCACACTTACATAGGTGATTCCTAAAGGTGTCATCCCGTAGATACACTATTTGATATACCCTGTATCAAATTTAGAAATCATTAAAAAGCCTTAATGTTTTATCCTTGGTACTGAACATTGTCTCATCACGAGAATGGACTAAAATTTTTGTTGACAATGTTGAACCGTCATTAATGACTTTGTTTGATCTCCTTGAACCTAGATCTTGGGATCTCCAGTCTTCTAGGTAGAGTTACCGCCACAATGACTTGTTCTCGGCCATAGTCCCATTCCCCTCGATGATTTCTCAACTACCTCTCTAGTTAGGCCTTTTGTAAGTGGATCCGACACATTATCACTTGACCTTACATAGTCAATCGTGATAATTCCTCTAGAGAGTAGTTGCCTAACGGTTTTATGTCTTCGTCGTATATGATGAGATTTACTGTTATACATAACGCTCTCAGCCCTTCCAATTGCTGCTTGGCTATCACAATGTATGCATATTGGTGCCAACGGTTTGGGCCAAAATGGAATGTCTTCCAAGAAATTTCGGAGCCATTCAGCTTCTTCACCGGCTTTATCTAAGGCTATGAACTCAGCCTCCATTGTAGAGCGGGCAATACATGTTTGTTTGGATGACTTCCAAGATACCACTCCTCCACCAATAGTGAATACATATCCACTTGTGTACTTTGAATCAATTGAACCGGTGATCCAATTTGCATCACAATATCCTTCAATCACCGCAGGATATTTACTGTAGTGCAAATCAAATTTTTGGGTATGTTCTAAATATCCCAAAACTCGTTTCATTGCCATCTAATGAGATTGACCTGGATTGCTCGTGTATCGACTCAGTTTACTTATAGCACAAGCTATATCTGGTCGTGTACAATTCATGATGTACATTAAGCATCCCAACACACGAGCATAATCCAATTGTGATATGCTTTGGCCTTTGTTCTTTGCTAATGCAAGATTCACGTCAATTGGTTGCAACTTTAAAACCTAAGTGCTTGAATTTTTCAAGTACTGTCTTAATATAATGAGATTGTGACAATGCCAGACCTTGAGGAGTCTTTTGGATCTTAATCCCCAGAATTAAATCTGCAACTCCCAAGTCCTTCATATCAAACTTGCTAGTTAGCATACGCTTAGTCGCATTTATGTTGGCAATGCCATTACTCATTATCAGTATATCATCCACATATAGGCAAACAATGACTATGTGATTTGGAACATTTTTAATGTACACATATTTATCACATTCATTTATCTTAAAACCATTTGACAACATTGTTTGGTCAAATTTCGCATGCCATTGTTTGGGTGCTTGTTTTAGTTCGTAGAGGGACTTAACAAGTCTACATACCTTCTTTTCTTTACTTGGAACTACAAACCCTTCAGGTTGTTCCATGTAAATTTCTTCCTCCAAATCTCCATTTAAGAAGGCTGTCTTTACGTCCATTTGATGAATTTCAAGACCATAAACTGCAGCTAAAGCTACTAGCATTCGTATGGACGTAATTCTCGTCACTGGAGAATATGTATCAAAGTAGTCAAGACCTTCTCGTTGTCTATACCCTTTTGACAACAAGTCTTGCTTTAAATTTATCAATAGTGCCATCATCTTTTATTTTTTTTTTAAAAATCCATTTACACCCCAAAGGTTTATTTCCAGGAGGAAGATCAACCAATTCCCATGTATGGTTGTTCAATATGGATTCTAATTCACTATTGACTGCCTCTTTCCAGAACAATGATTCCGAAGAAGACATAACTTCTTTAAATGTTCGAGGCTCATTTTCCAATAAGAAAGTCACAAAATTTGGTCCAAACGAAGTAGACGTTCTTTGACGTTTACTACGTCTTGGATCCTCCTGATAAAATGTACTTTCTTTTGTTTCTTCCCGAGGTCGTTTAGATCCTTCACCAAACAACTCACATTCCTTTTTATACAGATATATATTTTCAAAGAACTCAACATTATCTGATTCTATAACCGTATTATTATGAATGTCAGGATTTTCTGATTTATGAACTAGAAATCGATATGCTTTACTATTGGTCGCATATCCTATGAAAACACAATCAACTGTTTTCGGTACTATTTTTACCCTTTTGGGTTTAGAAACTTGTACTTTTGCCAATCACCCCCACACTTTAAAATAATTCAAGTTGGGCTTCCTTCCTTTCCATTTTTCATATGTAATGGATTGTGTTTTGCTATGGGGTACTCGATTTAGTATTCGGCTAGCCGTAAGAACAGCTTCCCCTCACAATTTCTGTGGCAATCCAGAACTTATCAACAATGTGTTCATTATCTCCTTTAATGAACGATTCTTTCTTTCCGCAATCCCATTGGATTGGGGCGTGTAAGGGGCTGTTGTTTGATGAATAATTCTATATTCTAAACATATTTGTTCAAAAGGAGATTCATATTCACCACCCCTATACTTCTTATCATTTTGATTTTCTTGTTAAGTTGCGTTTCAACTTCATTTTTGTATTGCTTGAATGCGTCTATTGCTTCATCTTTACTATTAAGTAAGTAAACATAGCAATATCGAGTACTGTCGTCAATAAAAGTTATGAAATACTTCTTTCCACCGCGAGATGGTATTGACTTCATATCACAAATATATGTGTGAATTAAGTCTAAAGGATTTGAATTCCTTTCTACCGACTTATAAGGATGTTTAACATACTTAGATTCCACACATATTTGACATTTTGATTTTTCGCATTCAAACTTAGGCAATACTTCCAAGTTAATCATTTTTCGCAAGGTTTTATAATTGACATGACCCAAACGTACATGCCATAAATCATTTAACTCAAGTAAGTAAGAAGAAGCTGAAGTTTTATTATTAGTTTCAACAACTATTACATTCAGCTTGAAAAGGCCCTCAGTAAGATAACCTTTTCCTACAAACATTTCATTCTTACTAATCACTACCTTGTCAGATACAAAAACGCACTTGAAAACGTGCTTTACAAGAAGTCCAATAGAGACTAAGTTCTTCCTAATCTCGGGAACATGAAGGACGTTGTTCAAAGTCATGACCTTGCCAGAAGTCATCTTGAGAAATATCTTACCGTATCCTTCAATTTTTGCTGTAGCAGCATTTCCCATAGAGAGCGTCTCTTCGGGTCCAGCAGAAGCATATGTAGAAAATGCTTCTCTCACAGCACAAACATGGTGAGTGGCTCCATAATTAATCCACCACTTCTTTGGGTTTCCTACCAGGTTGCATTCAGAAAGCATGGCGCACAAGTCATCAACATCATCATGCTTTTCTACCATGTTTGGTTGACCCCTTTTCTTGTCTTTCTTCCGAGCACGACACTCCGTAGATTTGTGTCCGGTTTTCCCACAGTTGTAGCAGTTTCCACTGAACCGCTTCTTGCTTGGGTTGTATTTCGAACCAGAAGCCTTCTTTCTCTTTTTGTTATCTTCAACAATATTTGCTCCCATTATTGTTGAATTTCCATGGCCTCTTCTTTCAGCAGCTTTATTGTCCTCTTCGATTCTCAATCGAACAATGAGATCTTCAAGGGACATTTCCTTTCGTTTGTGTTTCAAATAATTTTTGAAGTCCTTCCACAATGGAGGCAATTTCTCAATTATTGCTGCTACTTGGAATGCTTCATTGATGACAAGACCTTCAATGAAAATTCCGTTAGTAAAATTACTAAAAATTTTACTTTCAACATCAGTATTTATTTGAAATATACCTTCAGTAAGTAGATCATGAATAATCACTTGCAATTGCTGGACTTGGGTAATAACAAACTTGCTATCTACCATTTTGTAGTCCAAAAATTTTGCAGCGACGAATTTCTTCATCCCGGCATCTTCAGTTTTGTATTTCTTTTCAAGCGCATTCCACAATTCTTTTGACGTCTCCACGCCACTGTATACATTATACAGATTATCCTCCAGTCCGCTAAGAATATAATTCCTGCACAAGAAGTCAGAATGCTTCCACGCCTCAATCACGAGAAAGCTTTCATTCTCTGTTGTTTCATCTGGAAGATCATGAACATCTTCCTTGATGAACTTCTGTAGACATAACGTAGTCAAGTAGAAGAACATCTTCTGCTTCCAGCGCTTGAAATCCATCCCAGAAAATTTTTCGGGTTTCTCTGTCAGTGCCAGCGCCGGAGTTCGACTTGTCGATGCGTTGACAGTCATCATCGGAACAGCTTGATTTCCATCATTCGCCATTTTTTTTTCTGAAAAAAAATGACACAAACAAACGTTTAAAACTTGAGTGAAAAATCACGTAGATTTTAATCTCCAACAAAATTCCACGAAGGCTTTACTCTCCAAATGGGAGTACACAAAATCACAAAGGTTTTAAGTTTCCAGAATAATAAGAATAACACAAATACAAAAATTAAAATTATTAAATTCCTTAAGCTTGTTGTTTCTATGCCTGTATTTGTAAATAATGATTCTGGAAATTAGAACGTTAGCTTATAAACATAAATATAAATAAAACAGAAATTAATTCGAGCCCACTGAATTCACAGTGTTTCCTTAAGGAATTTAATCCCCTCCTAGTACCCAAGGTTATGGATTATTTCCTCCCATGATAGAACGAATTATACACTGGTGTAGCGGTACTTCAAACCCCAGTGTTTCAGCGAATACAAAGTTCGGCAACAAATCACACTTACTGATACTTTGTTTGTAGTTTAAAATCAGAAGCCGTAGCCGAAGTCGAGCCGAGCGAGCGACGATGACGGCGCGAGGCTTGCCTTCTTCTTAACTCTTTAAGAGCTACATGAAGTGCATTTGTATATAAACCCACCAAACTCTTTTTCTTCTACCAATGAGGGACAATGTCTCATTAAAAGGAGAGAAAAACTTAAATTTTACTCAAAATTTTTATTTCCCTCCATTTCTCATTCACCCTCTTTTTAATATCTTTCTATATTAAAAAAAAACTCAACAAAAAGACGGTGGAGACTTCCCTAAGTAGGGACTGCTGCAGAACCCTCTGTGAACCACTCAAACTCACATACTCTTGTGCTGTGTATTCTGCAAGTTAAGCTAAGTACGCTACATATCCACATGTTTATCACTATATCATGCATGGATGTAACCCTTTCTCTTCGATCGCAAGTCATCAGAAGTCTCAGTACTGTTCTATACCAGTACTCATCCGTGATCGTTGAAAATTGAAAAGCAGTGTCTCTTTCTCTCCCACCCACACAAAGATAAAGATAAGCAGTTCTTGAATTCATGTCTCTAAGAGGGAGGCAGAGACAGCTGATACATACTAGCTTTGGATTTGGGGCAGGCATAGCTACACTTCCTCCTTTAGTTTCTTATGGACAATCATAGGTCATACTGCACCTAGCTAGTATTGTCTTGCTAGTCATGTCTCTCTTGTTACCATAGACAGATCTTATTGTAGGCGGAACCACGATTTCAAGGTTCTGAATTCTATAAGAACAATGCTTTCAAATATTAATAATCGGGGTCTGAATTTAATATATATATTTATTTAATGAATTTTGTAACACAAGTACACTGTTTGAAAAAAAAAAGATTTTGCATTCAACCGAATATGTATATAGACTTCTACCTCCCACCTTGGATCCAACACTAGGGAGATATTGGTAATTTTCATTTTTTCTTTCCTACGTGGATGGAAAAATTCATTTAGACCAAGTCCATTTATTCTATGACCCATTTATCTTTTAAATCACTTTAAATGCCTAATTTTACGTCAGCGGTAAAAAGTAGTCGTGAAAGAGAGTGGGAAATTTTCGGGAAAAGATCAAGAGAGAAAAGCTCAACAAAAATTTCATCGGACCAGCAATTTTTTAACTGAATTTTTCCACTCGTTAATAACTAGATCAAGCTTAAATTTGGTCTCAAATTTGTAAAATATTAGTACATAATTAAGAGAGCAAAGTCGTTTTGATTGAAAATATCACTATTAGAAATCCGGAAAAAAGCGACCAACAATTTGCGACCAAAATTGGTCTGTCAAGAAAAGCGACCAAAGTTGATCGCTAAATTGGAGAAAATTATTAAATAATTATTCTAAATACATTAGCGACCAAGGTTGGTCGCTTTTTGGTCGATAATGTGGTTAAAATGTTGACCGGATTGGTCAGACTTGCTTGGTCAAAGAAATATTGAAATAAGCGACCAACTTTGGTCGCTAAAGTGGGACCCAGTTATAAAATTTTAATAATTATATTATTATTTAAAAAAAATTATAAAATATAAATAAATATAATTTAAAATTAGCGACCAAAGTTGGTCGCTTACGAAAGGGAAAGCAGATAGAGACCAACTTTGGTCGATAATCTAGGACCCAGTTATAAAATTTTAATAATTATATTATTATTTAAAATAAATTATAAAATATAAATAAATATAATTTAAAATTAGCGACCAAAGTTGGTCGTTTACGAAAGGGGAAGCAGATAGAGACCAACTTTGGTCGCTAATCTGGGACCCGGTTCTAACGTTTAACAATTATATTATTATTTTAAATATTATATAAAATATAAATAAATCTGATTTAAATTTAGCAACCAACTTTGGTCGCTAATTTTAATTTCTGGATAATTAGCGACCAAAGTTGGTCTCTTTTCAGGTCAACATTGGTCAAAATTAAAAATCACTTTTATATTTACTATCTAAATAATATAAATGTAATCTGTTAACACTTTTGTAATACAAGAGATGAATACACTAAAATATACTCTACATGCTATATATGTAGTTAAAATTGTACAACGAAGCGTGATATATATATATATATATATATATATATATATATATATATATATATATATATATATATATATATATATATATAAGAACATGAAGCGCTAGGAACACATGGTCGGGTTATTTTAGGGATTGATACATATATACGACTATCAAAGTATATATATATATATATATATATATATATATATATATATATATATATATAGACACACACACACAGACACTTCACTGTAATACTATAACGTATATATAACTTGTTATAGTATATATGTTAGTATGTGTATATATATAACACACATACTTCGTGCTGCTTTAACTACATATATAACATGTTATAGTATATGATACTGTATTCATTATTTGTATTATAACAGACTTAATAAATTACATTCATGTATATTTGATGAAAAATTATATATACTAATTAGGATTTTGAAAGATATATCTTGGGGACCTGGGCTTCAGGTCACAACAATGTCTAAGTATGTTGTGAATGGTTATAAGTTTCATAAAGAGGATTGCTCTAAAAATAAAAATAGCAACAACAACGAGGTGTGGGTTCAAGGTGGTGATGACAACCAAGTTGGAGATATTGATTATTATGGTGTGCTCAAAGAAATAATAGAACTAGAATATATAAATTGGCCATTTAAGAAATTGATACTCTTTAGATGCAAGTGGTTTGACCCAAATCCAACAAGAGGTACAAGAGTACATAATCAATACAACATAATTGAGGTTAATCATACGAGGGAGTATGATCGCTATGATCCTTTCATAATTGCACATAATGTTAGGCAAGTGTATTATGCTCCATATCCATTGCGGCAGAATAAGTCTGATTGGTGGGTTTTAATAAAAACTAAGCCTGTAGGTAGGGTGGAAGTCGAGAATGTGTTAGATGTTGCATATCAAAACGATATCTCCAGTGTTCACCAAATAGTGGACGAACTTTTAGAAAATGATTTGGAACATCCCGAACACATATTGGAAGAATTTGATATAAATGAAGTAAGAATTATAGAAAATGAGGAAGAAGAATCAACTGATGAAGCTCAAACTAGTGAGGAAGAAGAATTCTCGGACGAGGAACAATACGTCGATGAGCTTTAAAAAGTTGGTTTCTTTAATAACTTTTGTTTTATAGCTAGTTTCTTATATGCTTCAATCTAAATATGTATTATATTATGCAGATGACAGGAAAGGGTCGAGGTAACCATGACTCTACTAGTTCTCGGGGTCGAGAAAAGGCTAGGAAGGCAAACAGGAGGGTAGAAGATAATACTGCATCTTTTCCACCCTCTTCAGAGATGCCTATGCTTATGCCTAGGTCTTATCCTCCACCCCAGGGCTATTCTGAGCTGCCACAACATCACGAGCCCTACATCTTCGTGCAGACACCAGGTCTTTCATCACAGGGCTATAGGACTATACGTTCGGCATGCAGTCCAGCTACCTCACGACCACGTGGATCGCAGCCATATGCATCGCATGGATCACATCCATCCATGTCATATTCATATGGATCACATCCATCCTTGTCATAGCTATTCGGGTCACAGCCACTCGGGTCACAAACATCAATATCACAGCCACTTGCGGTCCATCAAGCTATGCCGTAGTCACAGAGATCGCAGCTATCTTCATCAGCGACTCCATCTATTTCAGGCCTTCGCCTGCGAGATAGTAGCTCTGACCCCCTACACCTTCCACACATGCCTCTGATATACATGCTTCGGACGGTGATGCTGATGATGAGGAGGAGGCGTATTATGATCAATATGGCAGGATCATCATAGTCCCTGAGGGTGATGGGTAAGAGTTATTTGTTATTTTTACGTTTATTGTTTTGTACAGTTTGTACTAAGATATTAATGTATTTTTTTTGTTAAATTGCAGGTTTATTCCGAGTAATATTACTATGAGGATAATCACCAAAGCCACCAGAAAGCTTTATGATGACCCTTATGCGACTTGGAGTGAATTCTCATTCTCGTTGAAGGAGCAAATTTTCAATCAATTTAAGGTATAAATGTTCTTTTAAACAGTATAATTATTTATATTTATGATATTTCTATATAACATTTAACTTTTGAAATACAGAGCAAGTGCGTATGGGAACACCGCTATAGCGCGGAAGTGGCTGCAAATTTTCATCACAAAGCTCGCAAGCGGTTGTTGCATAGTTTCTCCAAAGCTAGAAAGTTGAACCAGAAGCCTGACTGGTTGCTTCAGAATTTATGGGAGGATTTGCAAAGGCAACGACTTACCGCAAAGTTCTTAGAGAAGAGCAAAAAAGGAAAGAAAGCTCGCGCATCTGAGAAGGGAAGATCATTGCACACTGGAGGTGCAATCAGCCTAAGGGCAATAAAAAGAATATTGGTACGTACTTGCTTAATTTATTTTAATTTTCAAAGTATATCTATTCTGTTTATTAACTAAAATTTATGAGTTTTCAGGAAAATAAGTTGGGGCGTCCAATGAACCAAGATGAGCTATTCAAGGAGACTCATATTGTAAAGAAGAAAGAGACGGATCAAAAAAGGTGGGTCGAGGGCCGAGCCTCGACTGTACATGTAAGTTTTCACTTTTCATTAAGTATTTTGATTTAATTTTATATAAATTTTGAAATACTAATTCAATGTAATTTTTCTTATAGGGTCGCTTCACAGCTGACGTGGAGGAATTCATACGCAGTCAGCCACCTAATAAGTCGGGTGAGCTAATCCAACCTTCGGATGAAGATGCTGAAAGAATGTGGATGGAGGCTGTTGGCGGTCCAAAATGGGGGAAGGTATACGGGCTTCCTACTAAGAAATTCCTTCGCTATAAGTGTGGAATGCAAGGAATAGGGACTTCCTCGCAAGGCGAGCAACTTGATGGGGAGAGCCTCTCCGCTATGCGGGAGATTGTGACAAAGCTCACATCCGAGCTAGAAGCGGCCAAGGAAAGAGAAGAGCTTAGAGATGCTCAGTACATTGGCATGCAAGCTCAGTACCAGGGCATGCAAGAGCAGCTCAAATCTCTCCTAGCTTCTGGAGGTTTTTCGATTCCTCGGTCTCGTGAGTCATCGCCAGAGGCTCGACTTGGACGTGAGCGTTCCTTCCGTCCTCCCCATGCTCTTTCCTCCCGTCCTCCCCGTGATCGTTCTTCCCGTCCTCGACAAGTAGACCCTTCTGGATACAGTCTTGGTGATGAAAGTTCATCAGACGATGATGATAATGATGTTGTACAAAACACTCCTTGACTTTTATATACTTTGAACTAGACAAATAGAACCGGTTTTGAACTAGGTGTAATAAGCGTTAACTTAGTTTAATTTGTTAGTTCTATTGAACTTTAATTTGTTGGTTTTAATATGTTTTTTGAATTGTGTTGTTGTTGTTGTTGTGTTATTGTTGTTGTGGTGGTGTTATTGTTGGGTTGTTGTTGAGATTTTGGTATTGAAATTATAGTTTATGGATTGAATTATATTATTATTTAGGGAATTTGGTATGCTGGCAGGTAGTGTAGCTACCAAAACAGGCAGTTTCTGCTAAAATTATAGTTGGTCGCTATTCTATTTTAAAAAAATATTTTCTGGGCAATAGCGACCAAGGTTGGTCGCTAATTAACCCATATTTCCTAAAAAGCGACCAACTTTGGTCGCTATTATATTAAAAAAGTTCTTGAAATTAGCAACCAATTTGGTCGCTTATGTTTAAAAAAAATTAAAAAAAAAAGCAACCAACTTTGGTGGCTATTTTCCAGATTTTAAAATATAATATTTGGTTTACAGACCAAAGTTGGTCGCTATATTTTGAATAATAATAAATAAAATAAAAACATAATTTAAATATAGAGACCAACTTTGGTCGCTAAATTTATATTATTAAAATATTAAAGCGACGAAAGTTGGTCGGTATATTGTTTACCTGAAATATTTGGTCCTTTTACCTTAGAGACCAAAGTTGGTCGCTAATTAGCGACCAAATTTGGTCTCTAAGGTAAAGCGACCAAATTTGGTCTCTAAGGTAAAGCGACCAACAAAATAGCGACCAAGCCAGTTTGGACGCTTTTTGGTCGCTTTGTGGTGGTCGCTTTTTGTGGTCGCTTTTTTCCGGATTTCTAGTAGTGAATTAAGAACCAACTCTTTTGTTGAGAATGCCTCTCTCGTACTTATTAGATCAGTTTGCTTGAGTTACAATAGAGGTTGTGTACTATGCCTAACAGGAGGTGAGTTACAATTTACGGTTCAGCAGAATCTAGTATTTTCAGACTTTATATTTGTGTTAAAAAGTTCACTTAATATGTATAAATAACTTACCCAAAACCCAATATTCTTTTCTGGAAAGCAAAAACAATGATTGAGGTACTCATGTAGTGAAGAAAACTCAAAAGGACAGACTCCGCCAGGCAAAATTTTCGAAACCCAATTAGAAAATGTTGCTGTGTTGAAGAAGAAAACAAAAAGAATATAATGTAGCTAGGATCAAATTTAAAGCAACAACAGAAAGCCTAGAAATTTACTCCTCCTATATGGTTTATCTTTTTTGAAGCCTCAAATCACTTTGCTTGTTTTCAATATACAGTGCAACGTATACAAGAGATCAACCCATAATAGTGGCGAAGCCAAAAAAAAATTCAATAAGAATGAACGCCCTTTATCAGTGGGCTATGCAATAGTGTTCAAGCTTATTTTTTTTTAATAATAACAAGTAATATTTTACCTTATCCACAGTATAATTTTTTCGATGAAGGATGTTTACTTGACCATCTTTGGCCACACATAGCTTTGCCCTGGTCAGTAATATTAATAAAAAAGTCCAGCATATCCCAAAATATTGTACTCTTCTACAGTACATAACTACTAGCTAAATACACAGAGGACCACAACTGTTGTTAGTAGATATTGTTGCTTTTATGCTGTTTTAACTTCAATACCATACAAGAGAGGGTGATTTGTGTGGTGTCCAATTTTTCACGTGCACTGATTATAGAAGGACCTGGTTCTTCTAAGTGTTCCTTAACCTACTGTTGCTGAAATAGTAAATGCAGAAAGTAAAAAACACAAGTATTTTCTCAGTAGGATTTTTCCCAACACTTCACTAAATCACTGAGCCAAAAATAGTATTTACAAAATACTTTGTAAACCTAAGGATTAACTCTAATCCCGTTGTGGTAACCAGCCTCTAACTGTTGCGACAACTTCAAGTTAACTCTAACTTGGATACTCAAAGTACCTATTACAATTGCTTCTAGATAAAGCTGAAAGAATATAATATGAAAATACCTACTACAATTGAACTAGAATAAAAGACAGACACCTGAAACTAGTTCTTCTATCTGGTTCATGTAGCTTCAGTTTTGCACACTTGAATCACACATGAACTGCTTGCAAAATATATTTCTATTTTGCTCTCAATTCGCGTTTAACTTCTACTTTTGTGCATGCCTGTAAAATGAGAACATCCTGCAATATATAGAGTTAATAGATTAAGAAATGACTAGATTTCTAATGCTACTCTTCCTTGGTGGAAGAGTTCTAGTTAACTTCAACCTCTAACTCCTTCCTTATTGTAATGACCCGATCGGTCGTTTTGAGCATTTGCACTTCGCTAGGTAGTTTGGGGGCACGCGTAGCTCCGTATGATGTATTAGGACTTATATGCAAAATTTGGGTTCATTCCAAGTTGATTTAATATGTTTCGATGTGAGTTTTTGGAAGTCGAAAGTTCAAAAGTTCATTAAGTTCGATTTGAGGTGCATTTTGTCGTTTCGATATCGTTATGTGTGTTTTGAGGCCTCGGGTAGGTCCGTATTATGATATAGAACTTTTTGGTATGTTTAGACGGGGTCTCGAGCGACTTAGGTGAGTTTTTGATAGGTTTGAGTTGTGTTGCGCTCGTTTTTCTTATGTTTCGATGTCGTTTCTTCAAGCATAAATGGTACCACATTGAACAAATGAGCTTCGATTTCTAGTTGTATTGAAGCATTAGATCCATATCGTAATTACGGAGCCATAGAAAAAAGAATCGTCAAATTTGGACATCGTATGAGAATTTTATGGTCATTTTACTAAGAATTAGGTTGTCAAATTTTTTATTAGATTAATTACGAAATTGCCACTGCTGTGTATTTAAAAATCTGCACTATTTCCAAATATTGAAACTAACATATCTGCTTTAATATAAGGTCAAATGGAGTGATTCAAGAGCCTAACTTGACTAGAATTTCACAAGGAATCCATTGGAGGTATTAAAAGTGAGTTTTGAGATCTTTTGGCATACGAAACGAGGCAGAACTGTGTTAAAACAAGGATTTTATGTATTTAACATATTTTGAGTTGGGGAGCTCGAAATTGGGCAATTTTTCGAGGCGCTTTTTAGCATATGAATTGGGGTAAGTGTTCTCTACTCGGTTTTGGTTATATTTCATAAATATATCTTCGATTTTACCTTTTGGTTGATGAATTTTAAAGAAGAAATTGGGGGTTTTGACCTAAAGTTTCATAATATGGATTTTTGAGTTTTAAATACCGATTCGGAGTCGGATTTGAGTGAAATATATCTTTGATTAAAGATTTGACCTTTTTCGATTAAGATTGGTTCCTTTAGCATTGTTTGATGTATTTGAGTTGTTTCTGATTAGTTTCGAGCCATTCAGAGGTCGGAACGCGCGTGATGGGATTCTTGGAGCATCGCTTGGCTTGCTCTGTATTAGAATTGGCTTGTTTAAGATAAGTAACTCTTCTAAGCTTAGTGCTGAAGGTGTGAAATCCCGAACTATGTGTTATGTGATTGGTATTGAGGTGACACACATGCTAGGTGACGGGCGTGTGGGCGTGCACCCTGTGAAATGGGACCCTATTATTCCCACGACCCTATATAGTGGCCCTATTTTGTTGATATTTGTGTTTTCATCATGTGATAAAGTAATTGAGCTGTCAATCATGCTAAATATCATGTTTAGGCTTTATGCTGATATTGTTTGTACCATAGTGGTTATTTCTTGTTGCCATCTCACTGATTTCCATTGATATTTTGTACTCAGTCATATTCATGCATTCATATCGTATATCAGTCTCAGTTGTTGTTGTTGATGCATCATATCATTGTTGTCGGGCAAGTTTCATAATATTTTGAGCACGTAAGCGAGACTGGAGAGGTGATGACTGAGTGAGGTCGAGGGCCTGATTGTGAGGATATAAATATATATATGGATCGGGCTGCACACCGCAGCAATATATGGATCGGGTTGCACGCCGCAACGATATATGGATCGGGCTGTATGCCGTAACGATATTGGGTTGGGCTGCACACCGCAGTGATATAGCGCTTGGGCTGTAGGAGCCCCTCCAGAGTCTGTACACCTCCAGTGAGCGTAGTTGACTATATATATATGGATTGGGCTGCACAAAGCAGTTATTATATAGCGCTGAGTGATTTAGTATGCTGAGTATTGAGCTTAGTAAGAGAGGATGCAAGGTAATGAGATTGAGTACTCTGAGAGTGTGAGTACATGTTTCATCTCTGAGATACATGGCATTCACATGCATACATGACATACATATATAGAGATGCATTCTTCCTCATGCTATATAGTATCACGTCATTCATGACTTATTATATACATTGATATGTGGGTATAGAGAGGCACTTTATACTTGTTATTTGGAAAGAAAATGAAACATTTTATTTATTGTGGAAAGGATATTTGGAAAATTATAGTTTTCAAACTTACTCATACCTTTGGCATTTTCGGTAAGAGATCTAGGATTTTCATTCACTGAGATATTTGAAAGCATGACCATTTTCTGGAACTGTGAACGAGCTGAGATTTTTACTTTTGAGATATCTCATTTATACTTGCATTTATGTTGTTATGACCTATTGTGAAAATATTAGCTTTGGACCCGATCCTTTGTTAGCTCGTCACTGCTTTCAACCTGAGGTTAGGTTTGTTACTTTTTGAGTACATGGGGTCGGTTGTAGTCATACTGCACTTCTTACATAGTGCGTGAAGATACCGGATGTCGATGTTGCTATGTTCGATGGTTGCTGGATTTGAAGGCATACCCGTGTTCCTGATGTAGCTGCCTCTTGTTCATGGTAGCCTTAGACTATAAAATTCTGTTTATGTACTTTTCAAACAGACTGTGTAATTGTTCCATTGTTTCTTTGTAAACTCCAGTCGTAGAAGCTCATGATTTGTACTACTAGTCCTTGGGAAATATATAAGATTTAGATAATTCTCTTGTTTAAATATTTTATTAAGTTATTTGAAACTGGATAATTGTTAATTAGCTTACCTAGCGGGTTGGGTTAGGTGCCATCACGACTGGTGGATTTTGGGTCGTGACAAGTTGGTATCAGGGCTCTAGGTTCATAGGTTCTACAAGTCATGAGCAAGTGTCTATATCTATCTTCGATAGGCTACAGGACATTTAGGATATACTTCCCATCTTTCTTTCCTTATCGTGCGACATTGATTCCTCTTGAAGCATGACTCTTTGAATTCTTTCCACGCATTCATTTGTGCATGTGAGCGCTCGGTATCAGTTGTACATCGACGGTTTGTGATTCCATAGAAGAGGTGCGGGATGTAATTTTGGTATGCTGATGATGGGCTAGTCTGGAGGACTTGCGGCCGGGTTTTGACTATGGTTTGAGCACAGAGGTGTTGATTGTATGAGTATGTGCTTTTAGATTTATATGTCTGGCAGTGTCCCTATTCGTAGAATTTATGGCTAGATGGCTACGTGATGAGTATGATGTGACTGCGAGATGTGTTCATATGGTTGAATGTGACGAGAAGGGTTTGCTTGGAGTGTAGAAAGAACTATTTGGTCCTTGATTTCCATCTTGATTTAATGTATAGTCCCCAGTTACGGGTGTGTTGAAGGGTCTTTTCATGTTGTTTAGTTGAGGAGTGAAGTAGATTTCATGTCGTGATATAAGTTCAGACTCAGGAAGATTAAGTGACTACGTAATGGTTATGATTGTGGAAGGGTATAAGGGAATGTTAGTTTGAGGCTAAGCAGGTGGGTTATCTCCTGCGGGGTGTCCTAAGGTTTGTGTGACCCCTATGTTATTTGTTGGGAGTTCTCTTTTACCAGTAAAATATATGTTTTGTAATTTGAGTTGGGATCGCTTATGAGAGTGGGCTTGACTATTACAAGGGTGAATGCGAGATTTGCAGATGATCTGAAATACTAGATGGTTTGTGTTGCATGAGCTTATGAAGGATTTAGTTGAATATCACTATGGTATTATGGCAGTAACAGAGTATGTGCATTGTGAGTTTTTGTGTGCTTTGATCTATGGCTTTGAGCCAAGTGGGGGAGTCCACTATTGATAAGTTGATTTTACGATTATGTGTTGTATTGTTTTTGATTTGAGGTATACTTGTGAATGAGTTATATTCTGGAGAGGGTGAGATTGAGGATGACTTGAGTAAAGGAAATTCTGGGTAAACTTTATGAGTATATGAGAATCACGGAACAATTTGAGTTGTTATTGGTAAAGGATGTAATGTGTATGGAGTAGGAATTTATTTTGTTACATTAAGGTGGAGTTACTTCCTTGGGTGTTGGAGTGCTAATGGGGCACCGGTCGTTCGGTCTATTTGGTCAGTCTAATTGAGATTTGACCAGAGTGGAAGACTCTCGAGAATGGTTCAAATGAATTCAAGATTTGTGCGTGGCAATTGGGAATCTTTAGGATGTATATTTGGCTAGAAACTGAGATTTATATTGGAGGATGTCAGGACTTATGGCGTTTCTATATTATTATAGATTCTACATATCAGTATTAAGAAGACGAATGTAATGGCTTTAGATTCACAGAAGGTTTCTTCAGAGTGGGTATCTCGGTTGTGGTACTTTTGGGGTGATTAAGAGAGCATTCAGCGGCTTATGAGCCTTAGGGCGGTATGGTTTGTTCTAGGGTCTCGTGTGGCGAGTCTTGGTTGAGGATTGTGGTATTTTGGCGAGGAGAAGTATCAATTTGAAGGTAATTCAGAAGGAACTAGGATAAATAGGACAACTTAGTAGTAGGTTGGATCAACATGGTAATGTATGCGATAGGCTCTTTTGGTCCTTATGAGGTAGTGAGTTTCTACAGGTCTTTTGTGGTGGTACTCTTGGGTTTTGGTGGCCTGTGTGGCTTTGTTGAGTTAGAGAGATTCAGTTGTGATGGTTTGGTTATGTGCAAATGGGTTTCGGAGGGTTCTTGATGGTTTCTACCACGATTTGAGATGTATATTTTCTACTGGCGTCAGGAGCATGTGATGTATAGTGATTTTCTCCAGATGAAATCAAATGGAAAGTTCTTGGCTAATTGAGTGAGTAGTTGCTTGTGACTCAGAGTGGATTACAAAGTTCTCGTATTTTTCATATGATGGCATAGTACATGCGGTGTGTTGTTTAGGATTGAGATTTGCATGTGTAAGATCACAGTTCAGTTTTGAAGGGGAGGTCATGAGTCCTTAGGCAACATGGACAATTTCAGATGACTAGGTAAATAACATTACTATTTAGCATGGCTTGATGAGAGTATACATTTCAGAAGGGGATGGGGGATATGTTTTAATTTACGGATACTTCATTGGTATTACGGCACTATCCTAGTTGATTGACTACTGGTGTTCAAATTTTACTTTGTGGCACAGAAGAACTACAGAAGTATTCCTCGCGAGATGATCGTGTATGAGAGATGTGTTAGACATTCAGGCGGTGGAGTTGGGATCAGATATGGTGATTCATGTGTTCTATGGATTTGGAGACTGGGAGCTCTCAAGAGCAGATTGTTGCATGGTTGTGGACTGTGAAGTGTGGTCGAAGCTAGCCATGTGATAGTATGTGTTATGATTCAGTCATTGTGGATTTTTGGAGGATTATTTATCTATTTATGGATGACCAGAGTTGATTTGGGGGTCCATTGGTAGGCCCAATTAGGATGTGTATTCTACACTGAGTCGGATTGGTTGGCTCCATACTGCTATTGCTGAGGGATGTGCCATTTGGTTGTTGTTGATCTTATTCGTGTTCTGAAATGATCTATGAGTTACTCTTCTATGCCACGATGAGTGGTGATTCGTTGGTTATATGCACACATGGTGCGGTTCTATTTGAGCTTTATAGCGAAATTTGAGTGAGATGAGTATTTGGGTATTGCATGATTGATTGCGTGCTAGCTATGTTGTTTCCTGATTGTGGTATTATGTTATTTGCTCTCAGGTGGTTATGGTAATGCAATTTGAGTGGTTGATGTCGAATTTTGCGTGGTTATTGATTTTGAGCAGAGTGGCTCGAGGTACATAATATGGACCAACATTTGGATGGGTCACACATTGTAGCGGAGTTATGTTGAGACATGACCCTTTGTGTTAGATTCGTGTGTTTTGGTTATACGGTGTGTGATAGGTTCTTAGCATTGCTTTGTAGAGGTACCTGTTGAGCTTGCAAGATAGTTCCTTCATCCGAGTCATTTTCCATGATTGAGTACATTTGGAATGTTTCTTATTGGTTCACGGATTTCACGAGTTGCGGCTTTAGACTGTATTAATGTGTCAATGTCACTAGAGTGATTATGTTAGATGGGATGAGGTCATTGTACCTAGAATGTGTGCTATCGGATCAGGCTGCGGTATATTTGGAATGATATTGATGTTGATCAACTTAGAAATTTGCTATAGTTTCTATCAAAAGAGAGGGAGCTCCACAACTTATTGGTCTGACGAATGGATATGAGTTTATGCATGTTTCTTTCATCGTTGGTAGTATATGAAGGTGTTAGAATGAGGCTCTGTTTGATAAGAGGTTTATTACCGATATTGGGTTGTTTTGAGCAGCTACTGTAATTACAAGTTATCACTATGAGTGTTTGAGTTATATGGTATATCATGTGATTTCATTTTGAGTTATGTCTATGGCTTGATATGGCTTGTTCAGACTTATACAGTGTGTAGATGCGAGATTCTGATCTTATAAATATTTTTGGATGTGGAAATTAGATTCGAAAGCTTATGGGCTAGATTGGATTAAGAAATTTCAGTCATGTTGTGTTATCAGATCTATATGGGATAGGGTGACGTGGGATCACACCCAGGTATGTGCATAGTGAGATTACAC
Organism: Nicotiana tabacum; assembly: GCF_000715075.1. Lineage (NCBI taxonomy): Eukaryota > Viridiplantae > Streptophyta > Magnoliopsida > Solanales > Solanaceae > Nicotiana > Nicotiana tabacum. The sequence continues at coordinate 125,170,194 of NC_134084.1, forward strand.
GGCAATTTGATGGCTTTTGAAATAACTTTGGGCACTTTCGAGGACGGACATATATTTAAGTGGGAATGTAATGACCCGACCGGTCGTTTTGAGCATTTGCACTTCGCTCGGTAGTTTGGGGCACGAGTAGCTCCGTATGATGTATTAGGACTTGTGTGCAAAATTTGGGTTCATTCCAAGTTGATTTAATATGTTTCGACGTGAGTTTTTGGAAGTCGAAAGTTCATTAAGTTCGATTTGAGGTGCATTTCGTCGTTTCAATATTGTTATGTGTGTTTTGAGGCCTCGAGTAGGTCCGTATTATGATATGAAACTTTTTGGTATGTTTAGACGGGGTCCCGAAGGGCTCAGGTGATTTACGGAAAGGTTTGGGTTGTGTTGCGCTCATTTTTCTTATGTTTCGACGTCATTTCTTCAAGCATAAATGGTATCACATTGAACAAATGAGTTCCTATTTCTGTTTTTATTGAAGCATTAGATCCATATTATAATTACGGAGTCATATAAAAAAGAATTTTCAAATTTGGAGATCGTATAAGGATTTTATAGTCATTTTACTAAGAATTAGGTTGCTAAATTTTTTTCAGATTAATTACGAAATTGCCACTGCCGCGTATTTAAAAATCTGCACTATTTCCAAATATTGAAACCAATATATCTCCTTCAATATAAGGTCAAATGGAGTGATTCAAGAGCCTAACTTGACTAGAATTTCACAAGAAATCCATTGGAGGTATTAAAAGTGAGTTTCAAGATGTTTTAGCAAACAAAACGAGGCAGAACGATGTTAAATTGAGGGTTTTATGCATTTAACATATTTTGAGTTGGAGAGCTCGAAATTGGGCAATTATTCGAGGTGTTTTTCAGTATATGAATTGGGGTAAGTTTTCTCTACTCGGTTTTGGTTATATTTTATGAATCTATCTTCGATTTTAGCTTTTGGTTGATGAATTTTAAAGAAGAAATTGAGGGTTTTGGCCTAAAGTTTCATAATATGAAATTTTTGAGTTTTGAACACCGATTCGGAGTCGGATTTGAGTGAAACTAGTATGGTTGAACTCATAATTGAATGGGTTGATGGATTTTATGAGTTTTGTCGGGTTTTGAAGTGCGGACCCGGGTTGGGCTTTTTGGACGATTTTGGGATTTTGATTAATGATTCGACCTTTTTCGATTGGGATTGGTTCCTTTAGCATTGTTTGATGTATTAGAGTTGTTTTTGATTATATTCGAGCTATTCAGAGGTCGGAACACACGTGATGGGATTCTTGGAGCATCGCTTGGCTTGCTCGGTGTCAGAATTGGCTTGTTTAAGATAAGTAACTCTTCTAAGCTTAGTGTTGAGGGTATGAAACCCCGAACTACGTGTCATGTGATTGGTATTGAGGTGACGCACATGCTAGGTGACGGGTGTGTGGGCGTGCACCCTGTGAAATGGGACCCTATTATTCCCACGACCCTATATAGTGGCCCTATTTTGTTGATATTTGTGTTTTCATCATGTGATAAAGTAATTGAGCTGTCAATCATGCTAAATTTCATGTTTAGGCTTTATGCTGATATTGTTTGTACCCATAGTGGTTATTTCTTGTTGCCATCTCACTGATTTCCATTGATATTTTGTACTCAGTCATATTCATGCATTCATATCATATATCAGTCTCAGTTGTTGTTGTTGATGCATCATATCATTGTTGTCGGGCAAGTTTCATAATATTTTGAGCACGTGAGCGAGACTGGAGAGGTGATGGCTAAGTGAGGCCGAGGGCCTGATTGCGAGGATATAAATATATATATGGATCGGGCTGCACGCTGCAGCGATATATGCATCGGACTGTACGTCGCAACGATATATGGATCGGATTGTACGCCACAACGATATTGGGTCGGGCTGCACACCGCAGCGATATAGCGTTTGGGCTGTAGGAGCACCTTCGGAGTATGTACACCCCTAGTGAGCGTAGTTGACTATATATATGGATCGGGCTACACGCAGCAGTTATTATACAACATTGAGTGATTTAGTATGCTGAGTATTGAGCTTAGTAAGAGAGGATGCTAGGTAATGAGATTGAGTACTCTGAGAGTGTGAGTACATGTTTCATCTCTGAGATACATGGCATTCACATGCATACATGACATACATATATAGAGATGCATTCTTCCCCATGCTATATAGTATCACGTCATTCATGACTTATTATATACATTGATATGTGGGTATGGAGAGGCACTTTATACTTGTTATTTGGAAAGAAAATGAAACATTTTACTTATTGTGGAAAGAATATTTGGAAAATTACAATTTTCAAACTTACTCGTACTTTTGGCATTTTCAATAAGAGATCTGGGATTTTCTTTCACTGAGATATTTGAAAAGCATGACCATTTTCTGGAACTATGAATGAGTTGAGTTTTTTTATTTTTGAGATATCTCTTTTATACTTGCATTTATGTTGTTATGACCTCTTGTGGAAATATTGGCTTTGGACCCGATCCTTTGTTAGCTCGTCACTGCTGTTAACCTGAGGTTAGGTTTGTTACTTTTTGAGTACAAAGAGTTGGTTGTATTCATACTGCACTTCCTACATAGTGCGTGCAGATCCCGGATGTTGATGTTGCTATGTTCGATGGTTGTTAGATTTGAAGGCGTACTCGCGTTCCTGCTGTAGCTGCCTCTTGTTCACGGTAGCCTTAGAATATAAAATTCTATTTATGTACTTTTCAAATAGACTGTGTAATTGTTCCATTGTTGCTTTGTAAACTCCATTCGTAGAAGCTCATGATTTGTATTACTAGTCCTTGGGAAATGTATAAGATTTAGATAATTCTCTTGTTTAAATATTTTATTAAGTTAAATGAAACTTGATAATTGTTAATTAGCTTACCTAGCGGGTTGGGTTAGGTGCCATCACGACTGGTGGATTTTGGGTCGCGACACTTATCTTGGATAGTGTTCTCTTTGAGTAAGGAGTCCTTCTCCTTATCAATTATGCAACCTTTTCGATCAGGAGATATCTAATATACCAAGTTAAGCTTATCTCCTTCAAGTGCATCCCATATGCTCGAATCTACCCGTGTCTACGTACACAAGGGATGGACCTGGTTCATGCCTGAGCTTTTTTGTCAATCTTCAAAACAACCTTCACTTGGGCTAACAAATTCCCCATTTTTGATAATGATAAACTCTGTGTTTTTCAAAAGCTTAGGCCCTGTTTCAACTCAGCTCAACATCAACCCAATGTTAGAACAATTTACGTTATTATCACTTATCATCAAGGATCAGGTTCATTGGGTTGTAAACATCACTATTCAAAGCACAACATTTTTTACCTTTTTGGCATCATCGAAAAGTTACATAAATAAGTAAGATAACCAGATTTTAAAAATTACTCATGGCCACTGGGACTACTTCAAATGCAATCATGGATTAATCATCATATATCAAGCTAAGGATATTAACCATCAAAGAAAAGTAAACAAAAAGTTAGAGCAAAAGACACTAAATTTCATTGATAATTGATAAGATCCTACTAGAAAGCATAAGAAGAAATAAAAAACATTGGAAACATGAGCAAAAGCAAAACAAAATCCCGAACTGGATCAATGGTTGATGCATACTAGGCTAGAAGGCTTAAGGCTGGGAAGGACTAGGTTCTTGGGTTTTGGCTTGGAGCAGTTTCAGCATATCATGAAGAATGCCATCATTCTTCTCTTTTTCTTTTGCCAGCTCAGCTTTGAGAGCATCTCTCCCAATCTCCACCTCTGCCAACCTCTTCTTCAGTCTATCAATTTCAACATCCTTAACCCTACTTTCTTGCACTAAAGCTCGTACTTTGCTATTCACTGGTACGTTCTTGGATGAACCAGGGTTTTTAGGAGTGGCCTGGACTTTATAGTCACAAGCAGTTAGAGTGTTTGCCCTAAAATGATCCTTACTTGTACCAACCTCCCATTTCTTGATGGGTACCTTGAAGTGTGTAAGTACAACAGTGAGAATAAATCCATAAGGTATGGCATGAGTCTTGGTTCCATTTAGAACCCTATCGAAAAACTGGATTATAAATCTAGGCTAATTGATATTCCTCCAACTGTCCAAACATTCCACAAGGACCAGGTCCATGAATGTGGCCATATGCCTCCTTTCCTGCCTTGGCAGCACACTTTTGTTTACAAATTCAAATAGCACTTTGTAAGGTGGCTTCATCTCATTCTTGTAGACAGCCTTGGGCTCAAGTTCCTCTTCATTGTCATTGAAATTTCTAGTAATGGCAAGGGCAGTAGGAAGATTTTCTAAGCTTGGCCATTTGAACTTCGTATAGTCACTGTACCCCTTAGCAGGTCCACCCAAGATCTCTCCCAGCTCCTTTGCATCAAAAGTGACTTTCATTCCTTTCACCAAACTAGTGACCCTTCCATCCTTTATCTCACAATTGGCCATAAACTCTACAATTTCATTTCTGGCCAGCTTGCCATCCATTAGAAGGACCATGTATTTTCAGCCTTGCAATTCTAGCTTTTCCAAAAGCAGCACCATTCCTTCCTCCTCCAAGTCCCTGAGGAGTCTTCCTTTCAAGACAGTCCTCTTCCCAAATTTGACCATCTTTTTTTCTCAGCATCAGAATCATCTTCTTCTTCCTTTCCACTCCATTCTTCTTTCTCTACAATTTTCACTTTTCTTGATTTCACAGTAGACCTGGTTCTTTTTGCTAAAGTGGATGGTTCAGTAGACTTTGACTTTGAAACAGACTTCTTAGAGGAAGTCTTTGCTTTCTTGGATTTAGGAGTCAGAACCTCCACTTGTTCTATCTCATCTTCATCTCAAAGACCAGGTCCATCTCCTCAATGTCAACAGCCTCAACAGGCTCACACATCTTATTATTTCCCTTATCAGCCGCTTTTCTTCTAAGGCTTTCTCCAGTTCTGCCTTATTTTGCTTCTTCTGGCTTCTTGTGTCTCTTCCTCTTATGGGAGGAATTTCAACAATAGCTGAAGGGGCATCTTTCCCTTTTCTTATTTGCCCTAGCAGTGCCAGAGGTTTAGCCTTTGAACTTCCTTTCTTCTTTGGATTATAACTTTCAATCACTCTTTTCAATAGGTCTGCGAGGGTTTCCTATTCAAATGGAACATGTTTATCTACATTTTTCCCAAGTTGAACTATCCCTTCAGCAGCTTCGCCAAACCCACTTTCCCCTTTTTTCCTTACACTCCCCTCTATTCCAGCCGATTCCTCTTCCCAAACAACCATTGTACCTGTTTCTTTGGTTAGGCTAACAGGAGTGGGTGAAGAATCAACCACTCTTTTACCCTTTCCTCTCACAGCACTCCGAGCATCCTCACTCTCCTTTTCTTTTTCTTTTTCATTTTTACCACCAACCCTTCCAAACTTAGTAGTTTCAACACTTGATATAGGTCCTACCAGCACAAGCCTTTGCTCCAAATTCGTAGCAACCTCAGAGATTATCTCAGGAGTAATGTTAGGGCCATAGGTTACCTGTTCACTCTCATAAGAAACAATTTCTTCCCCCTCAATAGCAGATTTAAACGATTCATCAGATTTATGGGGTTCTTCTTCCCTACCCGCTTTCAATTGTTCGTTTATTTTCTTGATCTGTGATCGGAGCCAACCCTTTACCACTATAGAGTGGCAAGAGCGGTCGATACAGCTTTTACCCGAAAGGTCGGGATCGAATCCACAGAGAGCTAATGTTGGTTTAGAGTTGGGTTTCTATCTAATCTAGCAGTGTGCGATATTCTTAATTGCACTTCCAATCATTCTTTATTTGTTTACTATTCTACTTTAATACTAATAAAGCAGGATAATAAGCTAAGTATGATATTTTTGTAAGGGTTTTCTTAATTTGTAAAAAGGCACTAGAGAAGTGACTTGCACCTAGGTGAGTATCTAACGAGATCTAAAACTTAGGGCAAAATCATTATAATTAAAATCATGATATAGCCATTGCGCATAGTTACTCACTCTATACCTCTCGGTAGTTTGAGTGACTTTTCCCTAATTGGCTTTCTCAAGCCCAATTGGGTGTCTATACAATGAAAGCAAAATTGGCTCAAGTCGGGTATTAATATCTCTAGGTTTAACCCTTTAATTGGGGCTATCAATCTCTTGAATGCACCCAATTCCTTGTTGGCCTAAAATTCCTAGACTTAGTCTCTCTTTCTCAAGAATACCCTAAGTCAAAAAGGCACAAATCTGCATTTGCAACCACCAATTCAACATTTAAAACATAAATCAAGCCAAATATTATTCACCCATAAACATTTAAGCCCTAAAATTGAAGTCCCATTAAATACCCACACTAGGGTTGAGCCATAACCCTAGCTAATGGGTTTAGCTACTCATAATCAAAGAAGAAATCAAAGATGGAGATGAAATATAATCCATAAAAAGTAATTACAAGATTAAAATCTAAGATTAATTGCTAAAGATGTTCTAAAATTACTCAAAAAGGTAAAAAGAGGCGGTTCACGTGCTCTACAAAACAACAGATGACCTAAAAATCTGAAAAAGAACTATTTATACACTGCTAAATTTTTCGAACAAAAATGACCCTATGGAGGTTCCACTGTCAGTGAAAAATGGACCGCTGCAGCGCTATGACAACCGCGGCCGCGCAAAATCCACCTCGGACCGCAGTCTTCAATTTTGAGCTCCACTTTTAGTTCTCTGATTCTCACTTCCGCTGAGGGCGATAATTTGATCGCGACCGTGCCAAAGCCACCGCTGCCGCACATTTTCATAGCGGGCAGCGGTAACTTGTTAAGCCTAAATTACAACTCTCTAAACCTTGCCACTGCTGAGAGCGAAATCAAGACCGCCTTAGCGGTGGACCCTCCATGTCCGCGTTTGTTTCTTCGTTGTCAGCGCTCTTTTGACTCAGCTTTTGAACTTGTGCATGTTTCACTCCTTTTTGAGCTGGTTATGACTTCCTTGTCTCTTTTTGACCATACACTGCAAACAAGCACAATAAGTTAGTTTTCGGGAATACTTGTACACACTAATAATCCAAAACCTAAGCAAAAAGGAGCATAAAATAGGCTAGAATCCCTAGTTATCAATCTGCTCTTCACCAATGACAATTTTGCGAGCCATCATCTTTACTTTTTTCTTGGAAGTTGGTGTGGTTGAAGGGGTGAGTGTGGGTGTGGTTTCCTTTGGTGGGAATGAAAGATTTACAGAAGATTTTGCCATTTCTGGGTTTGGAAGCTTTAGAAAAGAGTTTGTGTGAGGGTAGAAGAAGAGAGAGATTTAAGAGAAATTGGACGGCTTGAAAGTTTAGAAGTGAAGAAACAGATAACTCCTAATCAATATAAAGTGGAGGAGTTTGCTTGAGTAACAACAGTTTTTGCATAAGTCTAATCAAACTGCAAGTCAATTTGAAAAGACATTCAAGACTATCCTTAGAATCTATGCACTTAATGCGGTTAGGACTCTTTTGAACAGAACTGGTTCATTTGTAACGGATAAGTTCAAAAAGGATTTAGGATTAGATGGGACTCTGATTTTAATTATGATCCAAATATAATTATTTCAAATTATGCAGAGTGTAGAAAACATACTGAGTAATCTTGATGAACCAGGTTCTTCATTGAGAATTCTCTTGTGTGAGTCTAAATTTTCCAAGAAAATAGAGAAAATATAATTAGTGATTAATAAGTCATTTTAGCACATGGCACAAGAGTATACTATTGAAAGTATGAGATTGAGCAAAATCTCATCTAATTATATACAAAATTTACAGATTTTCTAACCATTTTTTTTCGATTGAAATTTTGAATTGGTCTTTCTAGGTGATCTTAATCATCCTTAATTCTAACATGTTCTTTTCAAAGTGATATATACTTAGATCTTTTGTGAAGATGTAAGCTATTTGCTTGTCAGTAGCACAAAATTCCATAATGATCAATCCCTTTTCATAGTTGTCCCTCAAAAAGTGATGCCTAACATCTATGTGCTTATTTCTCTTATGATGAACCGAGTTCTTGGTCATACTAATTACACTAGTATTATCATAAAAGATGAGAATACAACCAACATTAATTCCAAAGTCCATTAATTGTTATTTGATCCACAACAATTAAGCACAACATGAAGCAGCAACAACATACTTAGTTTCAACAGTAGATAAGGCCACAGAATTTTGCTTTTTGTTGGCCCAAGACACAAGACATGAGCCAAGAAAGTGTGCCATACCTGAGGTGCTCTTTTTATCCACCAGAAAACCTGCATAATCAGCATCAAAATATCCCACTAGGTTGAAATTACTACCTTTTGGATACCATAGACAAAGGTCAGTGGTGCCTTTTAGGTATCTCAAGATCCTCTTGACAGCAGTCAAGTGAGACTCTTTTGGATTTGCCTGAAACCTAGCACAAAGGCTTACATTGAAGACAGTGTCAGGTCTGCTAGCAATAATGTATAACAAAGAGTCAATCATTCCCCTATACAACTTCTGATCAACAGATGAACCATATTCATCTATATCCAATTTTCTGGCTATTGCAATAGGAGTGTCAAATTTTTAGGAATCTTCCATTTTAAACCTTTTAAGCAACTCTTTTACATGCTTCTACTGATGGATCATAGTTCCATTTGAATTTTGTTTAATTTGTAAGCCTAAAAAGAAATTACGCTCACCCATCACACCCATTTCAAATTCACTCCACATTAGTTTAGCAAATTCTTTACTTAGCTTATCAGTAGTTGTTCCAAAGATTATATCATCAACGTATATCTGAACTACCAAGAGATCTTTACCTTTTTCCTTCAAGAATAGAGTGTTGTCAATTTTACCTCTCTTGTAGCCATGCTCAAGCAAAAAATTTGATAATCTTTCATACCATGCTCTTGGAGCCTGCTTGAGCCCATAAAATGCCTTATCAAGCTCGTACACATGATCAGGACATTCCTTGCTTTCAAAGCTCGGAGGTTGCTTGACAAACACTTCTTCTTTTAAATAGCCATTGAGTAAGACACTCTTGACATTCATGTGACGGATAGTGAATTCCATTTAAGCAGCAAAGGCTATGAGGAGTCTAATTGCTTCCAATCTTGCAACATGAGCAAAGGTCTTATCATAATCTATGCCCTTCTCTTGACTATATCTTTGAACCACCAATCTTGCTTTATTCCTTGCAACTGTTCCATCTTCATTCAAGTTTGTTTCTGAAAACCCATTTTGTGCCACTTATTGATCTGTCCCTGGATCTTGGTACCAGATGCAAAACTTGACTTCTCTCAAATTGGTTGAGTTCATCTTGCATTACATTCACCCAGTCTACACCCTGCAAAGCCTCAACAACATTTTTAGGTTCAATAAGAGATAAGAAAACATCAAAATCACAAAGATTTTTCAATGAAGATCTGATTTTGATTCCAGAGGTCGGATCAGTTATTATGTTCTCAATCGGATGAGAACTTTGGTATTGTAAGATTTCACAACCAGCTGGCTTCCCCTAGATGTTTCTTCAAAGTTTTGTTGCTGAGGAATAAGTTCATGGACAGGTTCCCTCGAGGTTTGAGGATCAGTTCCTCTTTGTTCAGTTCCCCCTGTCACGTTGCCCTGGGTAGAAGAACCTGTTCCTTCCTCTAGTGCAGCTTCAGTCTGGGCTGTGGTTTCATTTGAGTCTCTAACCATCCTAATTCCTTCATCATCATATTCCTGTCTCTCAGAAAGAATGTTAGTTTCATCAAAAACTACATGAACACTTTCTTCTACACACATATATCTTTTGTTATAGACCTTATAAGCTTTACTATATGAAGAATATCCCAAAAATACTTCCTCATCACTTCTGGGATCAAACTTATTTAGGGAGTCTTTTCCATTATTATGCACAAAGCACTTGCATCCAAATGTCCTAAGATGGGATATATTTGGTTTTCTCCCTTTAAGTAACTCATAAGGAGTCTTCTCTACAAGAGGTCTAGTCATGCACCTATTTATGATGTAGCATGCAGTGTTCACAGCTTCTGCCCAGAAGCTATGAGGCAGTTTACTAGAAAGAAGCATAGTCCTAGCCATATCTTCAAGTGTCCTATTCTTTCTTTCAACTACTCTATTTTGTTGTGGAGTCCTAGGAGCAGAGAAATTATGATCTATGCCATGCTCATCACAAAATTCAGCAAATTTAGCATTCTCAAATTCAGTGCCATGATCAGATCTAATTGATGCAAGCTGATTACCTAGTTTTTCTAACAAAAAAAGTAAACATGTCAAATGCTTTATCTTTAGATGTTAAAAACAACATCCAAGTAAACCTAGAATAATCATCAACAAGCACCATCACATATGTCACGACCCGGATTTCCCATCTTTGGGAGTCGTGATGACGCCTACTCGTGAAAGCTAGGCAAGCCGAGTATTATGGATTCACCAACTCTTTTATTTAGCCCTTTTTAACAATTTAAATCAACATGCGATCAGTAGTGAAATATTGACATTAATTAAATACATGCGGAAGACGTAATCTGATAACTTAGCCAAAAACAAGTACGACAATATCAAGTACATCTCTACCCGAAACCGGTGTCACAATATCACGAAATGTCTACGAATACTACAAACAATTGTCTGAAAAGAAAAGTTCAATCTGTCTCTGAAGTAATGAAAACAGAATATAAAGGTAGAAGAGAACGTCGGGGCTTGCGGACCCCTGCAGGACTACCTTGGGATCTCTGACTAGACTGAAGGCAACCACCCAAAGCTATGGTCTAAAAGCTGCCGCTCTGGAATCTGCACACAGTGCAGAGTGTAGTATCAGCACAACCGACCCCATGTGCTGGCAAGTGCCTGGCCTAACCCCGGCGAAGTAGTGACGAGGCTAGGACCAGACTACGAAATAAACCTGTGCAGTTATATAATGTACATCGGAAAATAAAACAAAAATAGACATGTAAAGATGGGAGGGGGACATGCTGCGGGGGAATATCATTTACCAACAGTAAATTAAGAGAAAACATAAAGAACAATTTAGAATTCATAGAAAAATAATAAGGAACTCGTAACCAACCAATAAGCACTTTTATTATCTATTGTTGCGGCGCGTAACCCGATCCAAATCATAAAAGCACTGTTGCGGCGTGCAACCCGATCCAATCACATTATTGTTGCAGCATGCAACCCGATCCAAACATATAATTGTTGCAGCGTGCAACCCGATCCACACATATTATTGTTGTAGCGTGCAAACCAATCCACATATACAGTTCAACACCAATCACAAGGAGAGTCCCGGCAAGGGAATCGACAGTATAAGAAAATACGTCCCGGCAAGGGAAAAATCAGCTATAACCAAACTTGTTCCAACATCTAACTTCCTCAACTAGCACCAATACTCAATCATAAGTAATTTCCACGAGAACAATCATAATCCTTGCTCAACACAGAGAATCAACAACTTAGGCATTTGTAGTATTTGCTAAGAACACAACAATTTCAATTTAAGACTCACGGTCATGCTTGACACCAATGTATAAATACTCATCACCATGCTTATACGTCGTACTCAATAAGTAACACGTAGCAAATAGGACACAACTCCTAATCCCTTAAGCTAAGGTTAGACCAAACATTTACCTCAAACTTCCATGGCCAACTCAAGCCTGAAACACCGCTTTTCCTTTTGAATTTGGCTCCAATTCAATTGTATCTAGACATAATCGACTTAATAACATCAATAAACGCTAAACAATTCAATTCCAATGCTTAATTATAGATTTCCTATCATCCTTCCCAAAAAGTCAAAAATCGACCCCGGGCCCGCTTGGTCAAAACATGAGGTTCGGGCCAAAATTCGATCACCCATTTACCCACGAACCCGAATATGTAATTAGTTTAGACATCCAACCCAAAATGAGGTCTAAATTCCAATTATTCAATAATCCCTAACTCTACCCAAATCCCCAATTTTCTACCATTTAAACCCTAGGATTTTAGATAAAAGTTGATGAAAATAGTAGAGAGTTGAAAAAATCAGTTATTGAACACTTACTGATGAATTGGGAAGAAAATCTCTCGAGAAAATCGCCCTAGGCCTTCTATCTTTATGAAATTTTGAAAGAGAAAACGCTGAAGATTTGTTTTAAAAGACTCCACTGCTCGACTTTCGCACCTGCGGTCCTTGGGCCGCACTTGCGAAATCACACGTGCGGTAAACAGACCGCTTCTACGGAAATGATTAGGACCACTGGGGCCGCATCTGCGAGGGGAGACTCGCTCCTGCGGAACCGCTTCTGCGGGAGCTTGTCTGCATCTGCGAGAGGCTTGACCGCACCTGCAACCCACTATTCGCACCTGCGATCTCACACCTACGGTGCTTGACTCACAGGTGCGGTTACACCAGAGCTGATGCAACAATAGTGATTTCCTAAGCCTAAACACCCCGAAACCTACGCAAAACTCACTCGAGCCCTCGGGGCTCCAAACCAAACATGCATACTAACTCAAAAACATCATATGAACTTACTCGTGCGACCAAATCGCCAACATAACATCAACAACTATGAATTTAGCATCAAAATCATGAAATCACTTAAGAACCTCAAATTTTTTAATTTTCTCAAATACGGTCCGATTTATGTCATCTCAAGTCCGTTTCTTACCAAATTTCACGAGCTCATCTTAAATCACGTATAAGACCTATACCGGTCTTTGGAACTAAAATACGGGCTCGATACCATCAAATTTTAAACACATTTTATTTCCAAAAACTCATAAATATTCTAGAAAATAATTTTTAAAAAATTATTTCTCGGGCTTGGGACCTCGGAATTCGATTCTGGGCATATGCCCAAGTCCCATATTTTCCTACGGACCCTCCGGGACTGTCAAATCACGAGTCTGGGTCCGTTTACCCAAAATGTTGATCGAAGTCAACTTAAATTCATTTTAAAGGCAAATAATCATCTTTTTCACTGGATTTCACATAATGGCTTTCCGGCTATGCGTCTGGATTGCGCACGCAAATCGAGGTGATACTAAAAGAGGTTTTAGAGCCTCGAAATACAAAATTTATTTCTAAAACAAGTGATAAATTTTTGGATCATCACATTCTCCACCTATAAAACAATTGTTCGTCCTCGAACGGACATAAAAAGGAAGTACCTGAGTCGGGGAAAAGATGGGGATAACGGCTCCGCATGACGGACTCAGACTCCCAAGTCGATACCTCAGCAGGCTGACCTCTCCATTGAATACGAACAGAAGGGAAACTCTTCGATCTCAACTGACGAACCTGCTAGTCTAGAATAGCTATCGGCTCCTCCTCATAAGACAAGTCCTTGTCCAACTGGACAGTGCTGAAATCTAACACGTGGGATAGATCGCCGTGATACTTCCGAAGCATGGACACATGAAATACTGGATGCAAGGCTGATAATCTTGGCGGCAACACAAGTCTGTAAGCCACCTCCCCCACTCGATCAAGGATCTCAAACGGGCCAATGTACATAGGGCTAAGCTTGCACTTCTTCCCAAATCTCATCACGCCCTTCATAGGCGACACTTGAAGCAATACCCGCTCACCAACCATGAAAGCCAAATCACGAACCTTACGGTCAGCATAACTCTTTTTCCTGGACTGAGCTGTACGGAGCCTATCCTGAATAATCCTGACCTTGTCCAAGGCATCCTGAACTAGGTCTGTACCCAAATACCGAGCCTCTCCCGGCTCAAACCATCCAACCGGCGACCGACACTACCTATCATACAAAGCCTCATAAGGAGCCATCTGGATACTTGATTGGTAGCTGTTGTTGTAGGCAAACTTTGCTAAAGGCAAAAACTAATCCCACGAGCCTCCAAAGTCAATGACACAAGCTCGGAGCATATCCTCCAAAATCTGAATGGTCCGCTCGGACTGCCCGTCCGTCTGAGGATGAAACATTGTGCTCAACTCAACCCGTGTACCCAACTCTCTGTGAACTAATCTCCTGAAATGTGAGGTAAACTGCGTACCTCGATCCGAAATGATAGACACAGGCACACCATGAAGGCGAACAATCTCCCGGATATAGATCTCAGTAACCTCTCGGAAGAATAAGAGACTACCACAGGAATGAAATATGCTGACTTGGTCAGCCTATCAACAATGACCCACACCGCATCGAACTTCCTCTTAGTTTATGGGAGTCCAACAACAAAGTCCATGGTGATACACTCTCACTTCCACTCAGGAATCTCAATCTTCTAGAACAAACCATCGGGCCTTTAATGCTCGTACTTAACTTGTTGATAGTTAAAACACCGCGCCACATGTGCAACAATGTCTTTCTTCATTCTCCGCCAACAATAATGCTGCCGAAAATTCTGATACATCTTAGCGGCTCCCAAATGAATAGAGTACTAGGAACTATGGGCCTCCTCCAAAATTAACTCTCGGAGTCCATTCACATTAGGCACACACACTCGACCCTGTAATCTCAGAACTCCATCATCTCCTAAGGTAACTGGCTTGGCACCTCCATGCTGCATCGTGTCTCTAAGGACACACAAATTGGGATCATCATACTGTCGATCTCAGATACGCTCCAATAAAGAAGAACGAGCGACTGTGCAAGCTAACATACAGCTGGGATCAGAAACATCCAACCTCACGAACTGATTGGCCAAAGCCTGAACATCCAAAGCAAGTGGCCTCTCACCGACCGGAATATAAGCAAAACTTCCCATACTGGCTGACTTCCTACTCAAAGCATCAGCCACCACATTGGCCTTTCCCGGATGATATAAGATGGTGATATCATAGTACTTCAACAACTCCAACCACCTTCTCTACCTCAAATTTAGCTCCTTCTGCTTGAATAAGTACTGCAGACTCTTGTGATCCGTGAACACCTCACATGCCACACCATACAGATAATGCCTCCAGATCTTCAACGCGTGAACAATGGTTGCTAACTCCAAATCATGAACCAAATAGTTCTCCTCATGAATTTTCAACTGCCGTGAAGCACAAGCAATGACCTTGCCATCCTGCATCAATATTGCACCAAGTCTAATACAAGATGCATCACAATAAACTGTATATGGCCCTTAACCTGTGGGCAGAACCAACACAGGTGCCGTAGTTAAAGCTGTCTTGAGCTTCTAAAAGCTCGCCTCACACTCATATGACCACCTGAATAGGGCACCCTTCTAGGTCAACTTGGTCATCGAGGCTGCAATAGACGAAAACCCCTCCATAAACCGACGATAGTAGCCTGCCAAACGCCAGAAACTCCGGATCTCTGTTGCTGATGCAGGTCTTGGCCAGTTCTTGACTGCCTCTATCTTCTTCGGATCAACTTGAATACCCTCTACTGATACAACATGACCCAGGAATGCAACTAAACTCAACTAGAACTCGCACTTCAAAAACTTGGCATACAACTGACTATCCCTCAAAGTTTGAAGAACCACTCTAAGATGTTGCTCGTGCTCCTCCCGGCTGCGGGAATAGATCAAAATATCATCAATGAAGACTATCATGAACGAATCCAAGTAAGGCCTGAACACTCGGTTCATTAAATCCATAAAAGCTACTGGGGCATTTTTCAACCCGAATGACATCACCAAGAACTCATAATGCATGTACCGAGTGCGGAAAGCTGTCTTAGGGACATCGGATACCCTAATCCACAACTGATGGTAGCTAGATCTCAAGTCAATCTTCGAAAATACCTTGGCATCCTGAAGCTGATCAAACAAATCATCAATTCTCAGCAATGGATACTTATTCTTGATTGTAACATTGTTCAACTCCCGGTAATCTATACACATTTGCATCGATCCATCCTTCTTCTTAACAAAAAACACCGGCGCACCCCAAGGCGAGACACTAGGTCTAATGAAGCCTTTCTTAAGCAAGTCTTGCAACTGCTCCTTCAATTCTTTCAACTTAGGCGGGCCATACGATACGGCGGGATAGAAATGGGCTGAGTGCCCGGAGCCAAATCAATGCAGAAGTCAATATCCCTGTCAGGTGGCATACTCGGAAGGTCTGAAGGAAATACTTCAAGGAACTCACAACAACATGCACATAATCAATAAAAGGAACATCGGCGCTAGAATCACGAACATATGCCAAATAGGCCAAGCACCCTTTTTCGGCCATACGTCGAGACTTCACATAAGAGATAAAACTATGGGTAGAATGACCAGGAGTCCCTCTCCACTCTAAATGAGGTAGACCCGACAAGGCTAATGTCACAGTCTTGGCATGACAGTCCAAGATAGCGTGGTAAGGTGATAACCAGTACATCCCTAATATGACATCAAAATCAACTATGTCTAGAAGTAACAAATCTACATGAGTCTCAAGACCCTCAATCACAACTATACATGAATGATGGACTCAATCTACCACAATAGAATCACCCACCGGTGTAGACACATATACAGAAGCACTCAAAGAATTACTAGGCATGACCAGATATGGTGCAAAATAAGATGACACATAGGAGTATGTAGACCATGGATCAAATAGAACTGAAACATCTCTACTATAAATCAGAACGGTACATGTGGTAACTGCATCGGAAGCCTCAGCCTCAGGCCTGGCTGGAAGAGCATAACATCGGTGCTGGGCCCCACCACCCTAAACTACATCTCTGGGACGGCCTGCTGCTTGCTGGCCTCCACCTCTAGCTGCCTGACCTCCACTTCCACCTCCATCACCTCTACCCCCACCTCTAGCTGGCGGAGCGGGTGGTGGAATACCTGGTGCCTGAACCATAGCATAGGAACCCTGCTGCTGCGACTGAGTACCCACCAATCTCGGACAAGCCCTCCTAATATGACCATACTTACCGCACTCAAAGCATCCACCTGAATACGGCGGCTGAGGAAACTAAGACTGACCCTAGCGACCTGAATGACCACCCCGAAAACTCTAGAGTGGCAGTGCACTGATAGGAGTTGGTGGTGCACTATAGGGATGCTGATCAGAATACTGCATATGAGAACCACGGCCACATAAAGCGGCGTGAGAAACCTAAAGTGCTGACTAAAAAGTCCTAGGAGGATGACCTCTACTATACGAAACCCTGCCTCCAAACGAGGCACCACTGAATCTTCCTGAATGATGAGGCCTCTTGTCAGACCCTTGGTCACCTCCCTGCTATAGAAACATCTCAACTCTCCTGGCCACATTGGCCGCCTCCTGAAAAGAAATCTCACTCCCTATTTCCTTAGCCATCTGAAGTCGAATCGGCTAAATAAGTCCCTCAATGAACCTCCTCACCCTCTCCCTCTCTCTCTCGGTGGGAAGTATGATAAGAGCATGATGGGAAGTCGATGAATCTACTCTCATATTGAGTAATGGTCATAGAACCCTACTGGAGACGCTCAAATAGCCTCCGATAGATCTCTCGCTGAGTGATAGGGAGAAACTTCTCCAAAAATAATTGAGTAAACTGCTCCCATGTCAAAGCTGGTGATCCGGCTGGTCTAGCCAAACAATAATCTCTCCACCAAGTCTTGGCGGATCCCGATAGGCAAAAAGTAGCAAAGTCGACCCCATTGGTCTCCACTATCCCCATGTTCCAGAGAACCTCATGACAGCTGTCTAGATAATCCTGGGGATCCTTAGAAGATGCACCGCTGAAAGTAGTAGTGAAGAGCTTAGTGAACATGTCCAATCTCTATAAAGCATCGGCAGACATAGCTGCTCCATCACCGGTCTGAGCTACCACACCCGGCTGAACTGCTCCAACTGGCTGAGCTGTTGGAGTCTGAAACTGGGGAGCCATCTGCTCTAGAGTGCGAGTAGCAGGAGTCTGGGCTCCTCCTCCAGACTAAGAGACGGTTAGTGCTACAGGAAGCAAGCCTGCCCGTGTGACACTCTCCATAAGGCCCACTAGACGGACCAGAGCATCCTGGAGTCAACCTGAGGCTCTGCCGCTGGTGCTGCCGCTCTGGGCTGAGCTCTGCCCCTACCTCAGCCTCTAGCACGGCCTCGGCCTCATCCTCTGCCCCTCATAGAGCTGCTACTGGGGGATCGGGCTGTTGATCGGTGGATGAGGAAGCGCAAGTTCTCGCCATCTGCGAAAGAACAAAGTAGAAATTCAATTGGCATTGAGTAACCAAACTGCACTACAGGAAAGAATAAATGTGAAGTTTTTCCTAACTCTGTAGCCTCTGGGGATAAATGCAGACGTCTCCGTACCGATCCCTCAAACTCTACTAAGCTTGTCCGTGAATTGTGAGACCTATGTAACCTAGAGCTCTAATACCAACTTGTCACAACCCGGATTTCCCACCCTCGGGAGTCGTGATGGCGCCTACTTGTGAAAGTTAGGCAAGCCGAGTATTATGGATTCACTAACTCTTTTATTTAGCCCTTTTTAACAGTTTAAATCAACATGCGATCAACAGTGAAATATTGACAATAATTAAATACATGTGAAAGACGTAATCTGATAACTTAGCCAAAAACAAGTACGACAATATCAAGTACATCTCTACCCGGAATCGGTGTCACAATATCATAGACCGTCTACGAATACTACAAACAATTGTCTGAAAAGAAAGGTACAATCTGTCAATATAAAAGTAGAAGAGAACGCCGGGGCCTGCGGATGCCTGCAGGACTACCTCGGGATCTTTGACTGGACCAAAGGCAGCCACCCAAAGCTATGGTCCAAAAGCTGCTGCTCCGGGATCTGCACACAGTGTAGAGTGTAGTATCAGCACAACCGACCCCATACGCTAGTAAGTGTCTGGCCTAACCCCGGCAAAGTAGTGATGAGGCTAGGACTAGACTACCAAATAAACCTGTGCAGTTATATAATGTACAGCGGAAAATAAAACAGAAATAGACATGTAAAGATGGGAGAGGGACATGTTGTGAGGGAATATCATTTACCAACAGTAAATTAAGAGAAAACATAAAGAACAATTTAGAATTCATAGCAAAATAATAAGGAACTCGTAATAACCAATAAGCACTTTTATTATCTATTGTTGCGGCGCGCAACCCGATCCAAATCATAAAATAACTGTTGTGGCGTACAACCCGATCCAATCATATTATTGTTGCAACGTGCAACCCGATCCAAACATTTTATTGTTGCGGCGTGCAACCCGATCCAAACATATTATTGTTGTGGCGTGCAAACTGATCCACATATACAGTTCAACACCAATCACAAGGAGAGTCCCGGAAAGGGATCAATAAAGAAACAACACTATCCCGGCAAGGGAATCGCCAGTATAAGTAAATACCTCCCGGCAAGGGAAAAATTAGCTATAACCAAACTTGTTCCAACATCTAACTTCCTCAACTAGCACCAATACTCAATCATAAGTAATTTCCACAAGAACAATCATAATCCTTGCTCAACACAGAGAATCAACAACTTAGGCATTTGTAGTATTTGCTAAGAACACAACAATTTCAATTTAAGACTCACGGTCATGCTTCATACCAATATATAGATACTCATCACCATGCCTATATGTCGTACTCAACAAGTAACACATAGCAAATAGGACACAACTCCTAATCCCTCAAGCTAAGGTTAGACCAAACATTTACCTCGAACGTCTACGGCCAACTCAAGCCTCAAACACCGCTTTTCCTTTTGAATTTAGCTCCAATTCAATTGTATCTAGACATAATCGACTTAATAACATCAATAAACGCTAAACAATTCAATTCCAATGCTTAGTTATAGATTTCCTATCATCCTTCCCAAAAACTCAAAAATCGACCCCGGGCCCGCTTGGTCAAAACATAAGGTTCGGACCAAAACCCGATCACACATTCACCCACGATCCTGAATATGTAATTAGTTTCGAAATCCGACCCCAAAACGAGGTCTAAATTTTAATTATTCAAAAAGCCCTTACTCTACCCAAATCCCCAATTTTCTACCATTTAAACTATAGGACTTTAGATAAAAGTTGATGAAAACAGTAGAGAGTTGAAAGAAATCAGTTATTAAACACTAACTTATGAATTGGGAAGAAAATCTCTTGAGAAAATCGCCCTAGGCCTTCTATCTTTATGAAATTTTGAAAGAGAAAACGCTGAAGTTTTGTTTCAAAAAACTCCACTGCCCGACTTTCGCACCTGCGGTCCTTGGGTCGCACCTGCAAAATCGCATGTGCGGAAAACAGACCGCTTCTGCGGAACCGCTTCTGTGGGAGCTTGTCCGCATCTGCGAGAGGCTGGACCGCACCTGCGATCCACTATTCGCACCTGCGGTGCTTGACTCGCATGTGCGGTTACACTAGAACTGATGCAACAGTAGTGATTTCCTAAGCCTAAACACCCCGGAACCTACCTGAAACTCACCCGAGCCCTCGTGGCTCCAAACCAAACATTCATACTAACTCAAACACATCATATGAACTTACTCGTGTGACCAAATTTCCAACATAACATCAACAACTATGAATTTAACATCAAAATCATGAACTCACTTAAGAACCTCAAATTTTCCAATTTTCTCAAATATGGTCTGATTCACGTTATCTCAAGTCCGTTTCTTACCAAATTTTACGGGCTCATCTTAAATCACGTATAAGACCTGTACCGGGCTCCAGAACCAAAATACGGGCCCGATACCATCAAATTTTAAACACTTTTCATTTTCAAAAACTCATAAATATTCCAAAAAATAATTTTCTTTAAAAAAATTTATTTTTCGGGCTTGGGACTTCGGAATTCGATTCCGGGCATACACCCAAGTCCCATATTTTCCTACGGACCCTCTGGGACCGTCGAATCACTGTTCCGGGCCCGTTTACCCAAAATATTGACCAAAGTCAACTTAAATTCATTTTAAAGGCAAAAAATCATCTTTTTCACCGGTTTTCACATAATGGCTTTCCGGCTACGCGCCCGGACTGCACATGCAAATCGAGGTGATATTGAAAGAGGTTTTTAGAGCCTTGGAACACAGAATTTATTTCTAAAACAAGTGATGAGTCATCATAACATATCTCTTACCACATCTGCTTAATGTTCTCATTGGACCACAAAGATCCACATGGACCAGTTCCATCGTCCTGGTGGTGTTTACCATTGTCTTACATTTAAAAGAAGATCTTACCTGCTTTCCCCGTGCACAAGCCTCACAAACTTTATCTTCCTTGAACTTGATGTTAGGCAGCCCTATCACCAGGTCCTTGGAGACTAATATGTTGAGTTGACTCAGACTAGCATGTCCAAGTCTCTTGTGCCAAAAGAGGGGATCATTATCCAACACACTTAAGCAAGTGAGTTCATTTTCTGAGAGTGTGGATAAATCTATAATATATATATATATATATATATATATATATATATATATATATATATATATATATGTTGTTTAGTCTTTTACCTACCTTTCCAACCCCAATGATCTCACCTTTATTCCCATTTTCAAATGATACATTACCTCTTTTAAGGTCCTCAAGTGAAAGGAACCGGTTCTTGTTTCCTATCATGTACTTTGAGCAGCCACTATAGATGTACTATATTTGGATGTTCCCCTTCACTTTGACCTGCAAAAGGAAATCAAAGGCTAGTCTTGGGAACCCAAACTAGTTTGGATCTTATATAGGCAAAAGGGTGAATTAGATTCTTTGTAGCCTAACCTGGCAGCCTATTTTCCCCTTGAACAAATTCTTCATTCTGTTGACTAGCCTTTTCATTTGCAGTACATTAACTTTTATAGTGACCAGTTTTACAACAGTGTGTGCAAATTTTGTTCTCAAGAAGTGTGAGGCACTTGCTTTTGGGATCCCACTTTGGTGCAGGGGTCTCATAGCCAAGTCTTCTCTTGTTGTTAATATGGTGTTCGTGCAGCCACAAAAGTGCATCGGAGGACCCGTTCCATTTACAAGTTCTGTCTAGCTCATACTTGACCTTGCTTAAATCCTCCTTTAGGACTCTTACCTGCTCATCCCTCTTATACAACTCATCTTTCGATTTACCTACATTTTCTTCTAGAGTGAGTTGTGTGTGATTAGTTGTCTTCTTACCTGTTCCTAATTTTAGTTTTAGATTTTCAGATCTAAGTTCTATGACATTTGAATCAAGTGCATGAACCTGGTTCTTCAAGACAATATTTTCACTTACAATTTCACTACCCTTAAGTTCCAGGTTTTTGCACTTTGCTTTTAAAATCACATATTCTTTAGACAATTGTTCCTTTTCATTGTTTACATCCTCAAATTCATCAATTAGATCTAGAGGTAACTCAGATACCTTTCTTTAGACAAAAACTTAATCTTGTCTTTGAGATGAATTACACTTACCTCAGTTTCCTCATCAGATTCTCCAATGGCCATAAGTGTTTGTTCATCCCCATCTTCATCATCTGAGCTTTCATCTGAACTTTCTCCCCAAGCAGCGACCATAGCCTTGGTTGATCCTTTGTTTTTCTTGGGTTGAACATGTTCTTTCTTCCTGTTCCTTCGTTTACCTCTTTCCTTCTTCCATTCAATTTCCCATTGAGGGCAGTTCTTGATGTGGTGATCAGTCTTTCCACACTTGTAGCATCATTCATTGGTTTATTTTTCAGGAACCTTTGGCTTGTTGTAACTTCCACTTCTTGAAGGACCATTTACTCTCCTTAGGTACTTTTTGAAATCCTTTGTGATCATAGTTATTTCATCATCTTCTAGATCAGAACCTGCAGTGATTCTGAGTGCCATGATTCTTTTCTTTTTAGGTACATCCATCTTCATGGTTTTCCTCCTAAGTCCATAAGCAGTAAGATTCCCAATTAACTCATCTAGTTTGAGTGTGGCAATGTTCTTTGATTCCTGAATGACAGTGATTTTGCTCTCCCATGTAATAGGCAAAACCCTTATCAAAATCTTCTCAACTCTGTCTTCTTCAGGAATAATCCTTCCAAGAGACTTTAGTTCATTTGTCAAAGTAGTGAACCTTGTGTACATCTCTTGAATGGTTTTCCCTTCCTTCATGGTTTTGGACTTGGCTTTGGCATTCTTCTGCCATTTCTTAGATCCTCAGCAGTGCAGTCAGCTTTTGTCTTTGGCACCTCTGCTCCTTCAACATTTTTCTTCATAGTAGCCATAGGACCAATATGTGACAATGTCCCATAGCTCATAGTCTTCTCCTATGATGTGATCTCTCATCCTATTTTTCTACCAAGAGTAATACTGGCCGTTGAAAAGTGGTGGCCTAGCAGTGAATTACCCTTCCCAGTTTCCAGGTGGTGCACTCATCTTGATCTTCTCCTAAGGTATTAGCCTCTTCAAGGATAGTCCGCTCTGGTACCAATTAATATTTTAACTTTAATACCACACAAGAGTGGGGGGGGGGGATGATTTGTGTGGTGTCTAATTTTTTGCGTGCACTTATTATAGAAGGACCCGGTTCTTCTAAGTGATCCTTAACTAACTGTTGCTGAAATAGTGAATGCAGAAAGTAAAGAACATAAGTATTTTTACGTGAAAAACACCTGGCTCAAAAGGTAAAAAAAAAAACCACGACCTACTTCTCAGTAGAATTTTTCCCAACACTTCACTAAATCACTGAGCCAAAAACAGCATTTACAAAATACTTTGTAAACCTAAGGATTAATTCTAATCCCGTTGTGGAACCCATCCTCTAACTGTTGCGACAACTTCAAGTGAACCCTAACTAGAATACTCAAAGTACCTATTACAATTGCTTCTAGATAAAGGTGAAAGGTATAATATGAAAACACATACTACAATTGAACTAGAATAAAAGACAGACACTTGGAACTGGTTCTTCTATCTGGTTCATCTAGCTTCAGGTTTGCACACTTGAATCACACACGAACTGCTTGCAAAATGCCTTGCTATTTTGCTCTCAATTCACGTTTATTGTGCATGCCTGTAAAATGAGAACATCCTGCAATATATAGAGTTGGTAAATTAAGAAATGACTAGAGTTTTAATGCTACTTTTCCTTGGTGGAAGAGTTCTAGTTAACTTCAACCTCTAACTCCTTTCTTATCTTAGTGTTCTCTTTGAGTAAGGAGTCCTTTTCCCTATCAATTATGCAAACTTTTCGATCAAGAGATATCTAATATACCATGTTAAACTTATCTCGTTCACGTGCATCCCATATACTCGAATCTGTCTGTGTCTATGTACACAAAAGATAGACCTAGTTCATGCGTGACCTTCTTTTGTCAATCTTCAAAACAACCTTCACTTCCAACATTTTATAAGTGACAGCGGTCTAAAAAGGCTGTACCCAAAACACATTAAAAACGTAATCAACAGAAAAGCAAACGGAAAGAAGGGAATTATATACTCTAGTATCAAGAAAGCACAATATCTGAGTATCATAGTATTAACTACTCAGCTCAATTTCTGTCGCACACTTTTCCTTTTAGGTATGTCTCGAAAAGATTGTCGTAGCTCTTTATACTTGAAACTATTTAATCATATCATTTTATTTTATCTGACCTGTTATGACTCACCTCATATAAAAGTTTACCTTTTTGAGGAGTGAATTGAAATATAAAATGAGAAGTGAAATTCTTACCGCTACCATTTACTGTCGACTATAAGGGCAACTTTAGTACTTTATATACGTATATAATTTCTTTTTTCATGATACTATTTAGTTTATGTATCAAAAATCTTCTTTTGTAGGGGTAAACTCTGCCACATTAAAAGAGAGGGAGGAAAGTATTATGGTGCTATAATAAACTTTTTCACTCTTGTTCGACCTTCTCTTTTTTTCTTTCTTTTTTTTAATAGGAAAACGAAAAATTGGAGATGGCTAAGTGTTAAATTTATTTATGACTTGTGCTATTTATATATTCATGTACATCCAAAGAGCGACAGAGAAAAGAGTGAACAAGCTTTATAGCCTGTTTGGCAAACTTTTCCAAAAGCATTTTTTTTTTTCTAATTTGAGGTGTTTGGCCAAGCTTATTTGGGGAAAAAAAGTGTTTTTGGGAAGAAGCCGTTTCAGAGAAGCAGAAAAAAGTAGCTTCTTTCCAAAAGCAGAAGCATAAGCAGTTTTGGCTTTTCTTCTTACCTAAAATACCCTTAACAAAATATAATATATACCAAAATAATCCTTAAACCTAATACTTAGGATATTAATTTATAAATATTTCTTTTTATTTTAGGAAATTTTCTAATATATAGTGACTTTAGGGGTGAATACTTTTATATTTGTTGAAGGAATTTTAATATATTTAACTTATATTAAAAGAATTAAGTACTTTTTAATTTTATTTTCATATTTTACTTAAATAAAATGGATTATTTTTTTAATTATTGCATGTAATAACAAAATTTTGATATTATTTATTTACTTATAATATTAATTATTAAGTAAATCTATTCATGTCCTTATTCGTAATTTGACACTTAAAAGCACTTTCTAAAAAGCTTGACCAAACACAAATTATTTCTCAAAAGTGCTTTTCAGAGTAATTAGCCAAACACAAACTGATTCTCTTCAAAAGTATTTTTTTCAAAAGTATTTCTCAAAATAAGCTGATTTCTCCAGCTTACAATGCTATTATATTGCAGCTAGCTGCCGTGAACACAGAGAAATGGGTCCATATATATTCCTTACACTTCCTTTTTATATGTACTAAAAATCATAGCTTTTTTTCTATAAGGACACGATCTGGGTCTATCGCTCCTTTCATCATCTCTTCCTCCTACTGTCCTTATTCTTTTTTTTTAATTTAATCATTCAGTATTCGAAATCCACTAACCTCGACTCAGTTCCTCCTTTCTTACTGCTGACGCTTTTAATTTGTTTTTTAAAATTTTGGAAATGGATGATCATGAGTATGGAATGATGGATCTAACACAGTACATTAACGGAAGGCCTATATTTGCTTCCAATATTCCGCCACATCTGCATTCAGATTTGTTATGTAGTCACCAACACTACGAGATGGTAATGGCTACTGTGCCACAACATAACTGTGTTCCTCATCCCACGGCAGCTGCAACTGCTAGACCTAGTGTTAGTGGCGGTGGCGGCGGGGCCACGCTTAGTACTGCGTCGGAGATGGAGGGTTGTGGTGGTGGTGGTGTTATGCGCGGAGGTGGTGACGGCGGAAATGGACGGTGGCCAAGGCAAGAGACTCTTACACTACTTGAAGTTAGATCACAACTTGATTCCAAGTTCAAGGAAGCTAATCAAAAAGGTCCCCTCTGGGATGAAGTCTCCAGGTATACTATATATATACCCTCCCACTAAATACTTTAACCTAATTCAACGGATGGAGTTATTCAATCCCCGAGCTTCTGGGCATTGAGAACTGACTTCGGATTTGTTACTTGGATAGTGAGTAGCAAAAAAAGGGTTGGGTTTAAACTTCAAAGCTTAGAATTTTCACTTTCTTAGGTGGACTAATGCTATACCGAGAAGGATCACCGGCACCCAAAAACTCCATAATGTGTTCTTAGAAAATAGTGATATATTACTAGTGGACACCCTATATACAAACAGATTTTGGTTGAATCTAAAAGTGCATTCCGACCTTCAAATCCTGGTCAGTTCACCTCTGCTTTCACGCCCCAGTTTGTGAAGCTACCTGAAATTTCCCTCATTAGCCGAAGGCGGAACCAGCTCCTCCCGAACCATCCTCAAAAGTGTAAAAAAAGGAGAAACTTTAATTTGCACGCGTAAAAATTCTGTTAAATTGTGTGATAATCTGATCTAAACGATTAAGCTAGTAGAGAAAGCAACATTTGTGTTAATTATATATGTCGTCTCAACAAATTCAATATATAGCCAACGTCTCTATTTTACTTCTTCCTCCCCTTTTTTTGTGATATGTTTAGTTGTATTAAATTTGCCATCAATTTTATTTTGTTTTTGTCTTTTCTTGTTTTTGGGGTGGGGTGTGGGGGGATCTTAAGTTGTTTGTTGATGGGAAATACCCAATTTAGTACTGTTCACAACAAGAGTTGCTTTTATGTGAGGTTTTCTGTATAGGCAGCAATTGTAAGCAACCTCCTCAGTGAATTAATTGGTTACTATTTCTGTGATAGAAAATGACAGTTCATTGAAGTTCAGTTGGAGAATCAGGTGTTATTTTCATCTTTATTTCGTCAGCTGTTTCATTACCTCTCTTTCTGATCATCACATAATTTAAGAATGAGTAGCTGGCTTTATTCAAAAGACACTTTACTTCCTTTTAGCTAGAACAATGGCAGGATTCTTTTGGATGCCAAGTACTACCTATTTGCTGCATCCATCAATATCACTTGAAGTTGTTGCCTGTTGGACTGACCATTTAACCATTTAATCTAGGGTTCCTTTATATTCTATCTATTCCATTTTATATGATGCTCTTTTCTAATCTGTTTTGGAAAAAAACTAGGCGAAATACATAAGTTACCACCTGATCTATGAACCAAATCCCCTTTACACACTTCCTGACAGCAAAAATCATCTTACACATTCAACCTTTCAAAAGTGTATCTAATACACACTTTTTTTTTTCTTGACCAGTTTTGTAGAAATGTGTAATGTCACGCACCAATAAAATCGTGACACGTGTCAGTACTGATTTTCAAAGAATAAAATACTTAAATTTTCAACTCCACCCTTTAACCATCTTCTCCCTCTCATCTCTTTCTCTTCTCCGACAAAGTATCCCCTGCCGACCACAAGAAAAAATCCACCAAAAATTAAAATAATTTTTCCTTCCTCCATTATCACCACCTTATCACTGTTGTTACCGCCATAGCTGCCACCAACGTCATAGCTACTACCATCACCATTAATGTTCAAAACAAATTAACAAATACCACAGTCCCCCTTCTCCACACCCATTTAAAAAAAGAAACCTTTGTTTGAAAATGAGAAATCCAACAGCAATTGAAGAGGAAAATACTTTAAATGTATGTTATGATTCTTTTTATACATGGGAAGAAACATAATATCAAGTTGGATTATAACTTCAAATGCAAAACCCACTTTAAATTGGCTTTAATTGTTATAGTGAGAGTTTGCCGGAAGGTGATTTGGGGAAGAAATGTAAAATAATTTTTTTTTGTGTGTGTATGGGGGGAGGGGTGGGGGAGAGGGGGGGGGGGAAGTGGGAGGATGGATCTAAGCTGAGATGACAAGGAACAAAAAAGAAAGCCAGATCTGGTTTCCCCTTTTCTAGTTTCTTTTTACTATCATATTAAGAAAAAATATAAGGAAAAAAATTATGACATGTGGCATTTAATTAAGGATCTAAATAAAATTTTAGTGGTTATACGCGCTCAATGTTTTAGTTAAACACGCGCATGCCATCTGGAAAAAATGGTGTGTCTTAAACTCACTTTTGAAAGGTTGAATGTGTAAGATGATTTTTGCCGTGAGAGAGTGTGTAAGGAGTATTTGGTCCATAGTTTAGATGGTAACATATGTATTTTGCCAAAAAAAATGAAACGTTTCTATATTTTGTAATCTCTTTAACATTAAATTTCTCATTTTATCCTTAATGTCATGTTTTTAAGATCATAAAAATGTCATGATACATTTAAAACCCCAAGTTCTAAGAGTGCTTTTGGCAGGGACGTATGCACCTTATACCATGCGGTGTCATGGGACACCAGTTAATTAATCAAAAAATTTCACTAGATATTTATAAGAAAAATAAAAATATTGGGGATACGTAGAGAAAATTACTCCGCTTGTCATTATAGTGATTTATTCATTTGTCCATTTCTTCAAATTATGTCACAATTTATGTAAAATCTTGCACACGCCACTGACTTTTGGTATATGTCAAAAGTCTGTCTTTCTTAAACTTCGTGTCCAGTAAAACACCAATATATAAAATGAAACTGATGGAGTATTATGTACGTATATACCTTAATTAATACCCTATAATCTTCTAATGCATTCCTCGATCTTTCTCCTCCAATTTTAGGATTATGTCTGAGGAACATGGATACCAAAGGAGTGGGAAGAAGTGTAGGGAGAAATTTGAGAACTTATACAAATACTACAAGAAGACTAAAGAAGGAAAAGCTGGAAGACAAGATGGCAAACACTATAGATACTTTAGACAGCTTGAAGCTCTCTATGGTAAAACAAGCAATACAATCTCAATATCAGAAACCAACAATATTGGAAGCAGTAATTTTCACTACAATAATCCCATAAACAACAACAATCAAGAATCTCATAATTTTCATCATCAGGGTCATAAGTTCTCTGATAGTCTTATAAGTCTCTCTGATTCCTCTGATTCTGATCATGCAACTTCATTCGATGATAGCGAACTCAATATGGACAATGACTCAAAAGAAAAGAGGAAGAAGAAAAGAGGAAAAAGGAGTTGGAAAGGTAAGATAAAAGACTTTGTGGACATACAAATGAAGAAGTTAATAGAGAAACAAGAAGCTTGGTTAGAGAAAATGATGAAGACAATTGAACACAAGGAACAAGAGAGGATTTTAAGGGAAGAAGAATGGAAGAAACAAGAATCAATTAGGATAGAAAAAGAGCAAAAGTTTTGGGCTGGTGAAAGAGTATGGATTGAAGCTCGTGATGCTGCTTTAATTGATGCATTGCATAAATTAAATGGAGATCAAGAACTGATCAAGGTTAATAAAAATGCTTCAATATGTAAAGATATGAATTGGGATGGCATAAATGGATACCTAATCAAGTGCAACAAGAAACAAAAAGAGAATTGCTTGAGCTCATATTATAATTTCAAGAACAATGAAGAAGGGAGATCTTATTGTGAAACATCAAGACATGTACCAAATGTTCAAATAATGGATCCTGGGATGTTTCAGGTTAGTGGTTAATTTAAGTTTGATTATGGTACTTTTGTTTTATTGAGGTGCTAACTGGTTTGTGGAATATTTAGGGATTATTGAAGTTAACTCATCCTAGGAAATGAGATTAATTTATCTTCATTTTTAATTATTTCCGGATATTCTTGAGATTTAATTTCTTTATCTTAATGTTGGTCTGAGACTCTGATATGACGTGCTTTTTCCTTCATTTTTTGTCAATTAGCTAGTTTTTTTTTTAAGAGTAAAATAATTTTATTAATGATACTTTCTGAGCATAATTTTATGTATTCCCTTGGTTCTTCTCTTCAAACTCTTTCATGATTCGAGGTCATAAGCAGCATATTTTTCGAACACTGCATGATACGAATTTATGTGTTTGATCTCCATAAAAGGATGTGTTGTGGAACTTCTTGAACTGTTTGATTGTCAAAAAGTATCATGCTATATCTTGATCTCTTTATAAATATTTAATGAGTTTATGAACTTTTTGAGATAGTTGCTTTGTTTTGATTTAGGTTAATATATGGATCTCTAATGTAAGTGGTTAGTGAGATATCTGAGTTCGTTCACTCTATCATGAACCAAAACCTTAACCCTTCTTCACATTAGTCCTTTATGCATTTTTTTTGTTACGTTAAAATGTGTAAATCAGACATGAAATTCTTCTATTTTCTTCTTTTGTTCCCCCATACGGGATTGGGTTTGGTATTTGAGTATCTAACTATATAAAGATCAGAGCCATTATTTAATATTCTTTTATGAACTAATTATGTTTCTTAAAGCATTTTGGAGCCAAAAAGAAGTTAAATATATAAACAACTTAGAAGGATCATGCATATTAGGAGTGTACAAAGGAAACCGACAAACCGCACCAATTCGATAATCCGAGTCAAACCAAGAAAAAAAACCCGACCATAATTGGTTTGGTTTGGTTTTAACTAAAGAAAGTCAAACCGAAACCAAACCAACCCGACATTATATATATAGAAGTTTTAGATATATTTAATATATAAATATATTTATTGTGATGTAATTTATAAATATTTCTTAAAAAAATTTCATAATTTTATCTTTTAAGGTTGAACTTAGAACTTTTGACTGTTCCAATAAGTTTTATAGCCATTAATATTAGTAAATTAAATAATGCTAACAAAAGCCCAAACTAAAATCAAATTAATACTAATGCTAACAAAAAATATTCAATTTCAATAGTCAATACTACGAACGAGAATGTAATGAATATTTATTTTTTGTTTTGCAATAATTTAGATAAAAATGCATAATCTATTTTTATCTTTTCTTTAGTGTTTAGTCATGTCATTAATACTCCCTTATTAGTCTACTTACTTTAGCATGACTTAGCACTTTTAGATTATGTTTATTTTTATTATAGTTTTTTAATTAGCAATATTCTTATTACATAATTTTATTGTCTTTATTATTGAATATTTTAGGATAATGTCATGACACATCTCATATTTTGTATTATTTTCTTGGAAAATACTTTATATAGTTGTATCTTACAAGGATTAAAGAAATATTTTGAGTATATGTTATATGTTTTGTTCTACGAAGATTTTACCGGAAAAAAAAAACCGAAAAACCCGAAAACCCGAAAAAACCAGAGAAAAACCGAGATTGAAAAATCCGAGTTTTATTGGTTTGGTTTGGTCTTTAGATTTAATAACCCGACACAATTGGTTTGATTTGATAATCGTAAAATCCGAACCAACCCGACCTATGTACTCCCCTAATGCATATATACAACAAGCATGAAAAGACATTTTCGCATTTTCTAAAATTTCGTATGGTGCTTTGTACCTAAATGTAGCAAACCATAAAGTTGAGCTCAAATTATATACTTTCCCCGTTTCAATTTATGTGAACCCATTTGATTAGGCACGGAGTTTAAGAAAAGTGAGAAGACTTTTGAACTTGTGGTGTAAAATGAAGCACATATATTTTGTGTGGCTATAAATCATTGCATAAAGGTAAATTGTTTCCAAATAAGGAAATGGGTCATTCTTTTTGGCACGAACCAAAAAGAAATAGGTTCACATAAATTGAAACGGAGGGAGTGTAAAAACAACGAGAGTAATGGAAGAACAGAGCTCAAGCTTGAGCTCCAATGTAGGAACCCTAGAAGGTTCTCGAAGATGAACAGAGAAGAGAGAAGGCCGGTTATGTGAAATGAACTGACTAACTGTATTAGACTTTCAATTGAGTACATATATACACTTTACACGTGTGTAATGTAAATGACCAATATCAGCTAACTAATACACAACTAACTATTTATTAACAGACTACTAACAAACAATGCATATACACATAATAAATACACTATCTCAATACCCCCCTCAAGTTGGAGGTGAGGGTGTCATTGCCAACTTGCTCATAACTGTTGCATGCTTGACTCCAGTAAGTGCTTTAGTCAAGACATCAGCCAACTGACTATTAGTTCCAACATGATGAAGAGACACCAGTCCTTCTTGTAACTTGTCTCTTACAAAGTGGCAGTCTACTTCAATGTGTTTGGTCCGCTCGTGGAAAACATGATTTCGAGCTATATGTAGAGCAGACTGACTATCACAAAACACTGTGACTGGTGTAGGAAATGGAACTGTTAGCTCAGTAAACAGTCTGCACAACCAAACAAGCTCTCCAACTACATTTCTGAGGGCTCTGTACTTTGCTTCTGCAGAAGAAAGAGATATGGTAGCTTGCTTCTTGGACTTCCAGCTAATGGGACTATCACCAAGCAATACCAGATACCTACTAACAGATTTCCTAGAATCCGGGCAGACAGCCCAATCAGAATTACAATACCCTCTGATTGTGTAATCTGGGCTGGTAGACATAAAAATTCCAAGAGTGGGATCAGCTTTCAAGTATCTAAGTAAATGGTAGGCAGCCATGAGGTGAGGTTCCCTGGGATCTTGCATGAATTGGCTGAGGTGCTGGACACTATAAGCAATGTCCAGCCTTGTATTTGTGAGAAAATTCAATTTGCCTATCAAGGTTCTATACAAAGAGGGGTCTGCTAGGGGTACACCTTCCTTGGCTTGAAGTTTGACTGTAGGATCTAATGGTGAGCTGAAAGCACTAACATGAAGACATTCATACTCCTTCAGTAGGTCAAGAGCAAATTTTCTTTGAGAGATTATCACACCATCTTCCCTGTAGAGAACTTCTAAGCCCAAAAAATAATGTAGCCTGCCCAGGTCATTGATTTTGAATTGAGCATGAAGAAAGGCCTTCAAAGAATTGATTTCCTCTGAATTATTCCCTGTGACAATAACATCATCCACATATATAGCAACATATATAACAGAAGAGTCAGATTTCTTGTAAAACAAAGAATAGTCATTGAGAGAATGTGTATAACCCTTGGAGCACAAGGCCTCAACCAATTTGGCATACCACTGTCGACTGGCTTGTTTCAAGCCATACAATGACTTGTTCAATTTGCACACTAGCCTAGGTGTATCAACCAACAGTCCAGGAGGCAAATCCATATACACTTCCTCATGTAAATCCCCATGGAGGAAGGCATTGTTAACATCAAGTTGGAAAACACCCCAATGTCTCTTTACTGCAGTGGCTACAAGTGCTCTAATGGTTGTCATCTTCACAACAGGAGAAAAGGTTTCAGTGTAATCAACACCAGCCTGTTGTGTATACCCCTTTACTACTAACCTGGCCTTAAATCTCTCAATACTACCATCAGCTCTGTGTTTGATCTTGTATACCCATCGACAACCTATTGGTCTCTTCCCTGTAGGTAAGGGAACTAAGTCCCAAGTGTGATTGGCATGGAGAGCCTCAAACTTTGATGACATTGCTGTTTGCCAGGCAGGATTCAAGGCTACTTCCTCATAAGATCTTGGCTCACTATCATGGCAAACACTTTGCCCAAGCTGCTGACTATCAGGGACCAATGAAGTGAAAGGGACATGATGATGTTTGGAGAAAAGGGCATTGAGAGAAAAAGGAGGATCTGAGTTAGATGTGGAGGCAGAGGAAGATGAAGTAGATGGAGAATCTGAATTAGATGGAGAGTGAACAATAGAATACAGGTTAGGTAAAGAACACACATAATCTTCTAAATGTGCAGGCAAATGATTTTCTCTAGTAGACCTTCTAGGTACATGATTGTCTTGAATTTGAGGTGTTGAATGAAGTACAGGGGATTGCAGGGATGAAGAGTGACTTGGAGGTGAAATGGGAGTAGTTGTAGGTGAGGCTATATGAGAGGTGTCATCTGAGTCTGATTGTGGTCTAGACACACAATCAGTTGAATGCATGTCAGGAGATGAAATATCTATTGTATGAGGGACAGAATCAAGCACCAAAGGAAAAGAGGAGGATGAATCAGGTAGAATAGCAAAAGGGAAGATATGTTCATGAAAAATTACATCTCTAGATACATGAATTTTTTTTGTGGCCAAATTCAGAACTTTGTACCCTTTAGCATCATAGGGGTATCCCACAAAGACATGAGGAGTTGTCCTAGGCTCAAACTTATCTCTATGAACTTTAAGTATAGTGGGAAAACACAAACATCCAAAACTTCTCAAGTGTGAATAGGTTGGTGGTTTGCTATATAGGATCTCAATTGGGCATTTATTTTTCAGATAAGTAGTGGGAAGTCTATTTATAATATGGGTTGTAGTTAATAGACATTCACCCCAGTATTGCAAGGGTAATTTGGACTGGAAAAGGAGTGCCCTAGCAGTCTCCAAGAGGTATTTATGCTTTCTTTCTACAACTCCATTTTGTTGAGGAGTGTAGGAGCATGTTTTTTGATGAATTATTCCCTTGGACTGAAAGAATGATAAGGTTTCCATATTGACAAATTCTGAACCATTATCTGATCTGAGGTATTTGACACTGGATTTAAAATGGACTTCAACTAAGGATATGAAGTTCTTGATGACTTGTAAGACATTACTTTTACTACTTAAGAGGTGGGTCCAAGTGGCCCTGCTATGATCATCAACCAAGGTGAGGAAATATTTGTAATTATCATGAGTGGCAATATGATAAGGTCCCCAAAGGTCCACATGAAGAAGCTCAAAGATGGAAGTAGTAGTGTTAGTCCTGTGAGAAAAGGCAAGTCTAGGTTGTCTAGCCATAGGACAAATAGAGTAGAGGAAAGGCTGTTTAGTTGAGAACTGAACAGTGATGAAGGATATCCCCCTCATTTTGATAAAGGGTACATGACCTAATCTGTAATGCCATAGCAAGTCATCTTGATTCTTATCAGACAAGAGAGAATGTGAGGAAATGCACTGAGTTTTATTACTGGTGGAATTATTTACAATTGATTGTGAATAGCAAATGGGAACATTTACAGATGATTCAGGATGTTGACAGTGCAAACTATTTACATTAGAAGGTTTAGACAAAACAGAACAAAAAACAGGTAAAGGAACATGTGAAGTAGAGCATGAATTCTTCAGACAACTCGAACACAAGAGGTACAAGCCATCCTTGACCTTACCAATCTCCAGAGGCCTCTTCATTGAAGGGGCCTGCAGTTGACAAAGAAAGTTAGAGAAAACAACCAAACATTTAAGTTGAGAAGCTAAAGAATGAATTGATATAAGATTGTACTTGAAGGATGGAACATAGAGAACTCTATGCAGAACAATGTTTGGTGCTAATGTGGCAGTTCCAATTTCTGTAACTTTGACCCTATAGCCATTTGGTAGTGTGATTAAGATGGGGTACACTAAGGTTTTATTGTGAGTAAGTAAGGATTTTGTTACAACCCATATCCACATGTGTTAGTTCATGCCATATATCAGTTAATATAAATCCAAGAAGGAATTATCTTTGAGATGATAAGAAGTCAATCCTATTGGTCTTAAGTGATACAAGAGTGTATAAGGGTGATTAACCAGTATTAGAAGTTAAACGAATCAAGGATGTTGTAACTCGTATTTTCAGGTAATCTAGCGGTGCTTAATACACTCAAGAGGTCATTTATTAAGGTATTTTAATCATATAATATCCGTATCATAAGTCTTGAAGTCAAACGAGTTATGAAACAAAAGTCGACAAAAGTTGTCGCAACTTAGGTTCATAATTTTACTTAAACATTAGGTCAAATGTTTCTAATCTTTTCTCATAATTTACAAGGAATTACGGGGTGATCTACCAACCAAATTAAAGATCTATGAGTCTAGTTTCCAACGCATTAAACCGTTCATCGATACGATCTCGGAGTAGAGAGATATTCGCGTTTTCGCGAGACTGCGCCAAGCACCTCTCTATGGGGCCCACTAAGGCGGTTTAAGATATTTGGACCTATATAGGATGCCTCCAACCCGTTTTAAGTCATTTCTTCTCACTATTTTCAGACCTTAGAACCCTAGGAACATCCTCTCAAGGTTCTCTCAAGATTCAAGACCCAAACAAAGGGCAAACAACACAAATCAAGTGTCGGGAATTCCGTGGCGCTAGTAAGTCTCTTGTTCTTCTTGTTGTTGCTCATTTTTGTGTCGTTCCAGCTCGTGTGGGAGGTTGTTTTAAAGGGTTTATGTTTTGTAAATACTCCCTCATGTTCTTAATATCAATCCTAGGTGATTTCAAGCCTTCTAAAGTGATTCTAGTGCCGAAAAACACTAATTGATCGCTAGTTTCGCTTTTTGTTGTTGTGGCAGCATTGGAGGGATATTTCATGGAAATTTAAGGTCAAATTGGAGTTGTTATTTCTGTATAAAGGTAAGCAACCTCTTACTCTATATGTATTTAAGATTATCCAAGTTGCAGCTAAGCCATTGAAGCTAGAACTTGTGAAATATATATCGAAAGGCTTGGAAGTAATGTTATTGTTTTGTGGACTGTTTTGCGTTGTTGTTGGGCTGCGTATTTTACTACTATCTTGTGGAGTTTTGGAGGAGTAAGGGTGTGGAGAAACACCATATATATGTAGGGTTATGGGCTGATAGTTATTCGTAACATTTCCAGGTTGTTTGACACGACTACGGTGGTCGTCGTATGTATGGAGTGATTAGGATGTGTGTGGACTATTTTGGGAGGCTCAATATGTTTATTATTGATGTTGTTTGGGCTGTTTGGTGACTGTTTTGAATGGTGTGAGGTCATATATATAGGGGAGGTGCTGTCCGTTTCATCGTAAAATAGGTTGTGGTCGATACATAATAGTTATGACGCTTAAATGATAACGATAGTATCGTTTCTCTTATTGTAGACTAAGGAGTTTTGACAATTGCATAGCTTGAGATTGGGGCAGTATATACAAGGTATGTGAGGCTATCCCTTTCCTTCTTTTGCACGACTCCGATTGTACATAATGTAATGAACGATCTTCCAAGATACTCTACTCTTAGAAGCTAGCAGTACTTACATTGTTTTCCCTCTTATGGAACGATTGATGTTAATGTTGCTTCTCTTAGTCTTATGTTATCAATGTTGTTGGTACTTCCTGATCCTTATAAGGTTCATAGTGAAGAGTTAGTCCTAATAACGTGTACAGAGGATACCGACCTTACGTCACTCCGAAAGGTTTAGAATGTGATTCCATGAGTCGAGCATGCATTATATATATGTATCTATTTTACTCTACCGAGCCACGCTATAGTTGGCCGGGTACGGCACCTATTGTGCAACCACTGATCAGTTGGGTTTTACCGAGCTCCACGTGGCCGGGTACGATTCTACCGAGCCTATTATGGCCGGGTACGATATGATGATGATGATGCCCATAGAGGCGAATGCTTTAAAGGTTTATGTATTTATATATATGTATCATGCATTTCATGTAAGTAGCCCTCAGAGGTACTAAGATGTTACAGGTTGTATATTCTCTATCCTTGCTTACATTACTGATCGTATTTATGGTTCCTTGTCTTACATACTCAGTACTTTATTCGTACTGACGTCCTTTTATTTGTGGACGCTGCATGTCGTGCTGTAGGTCCTGATAGACAGGTAGGTGCAGCTCCCCCACCACAGTAGACTGTCCAGTTCAGCGGTGATTGGCGAGATCCCTTCTCCGGACTTGCCTTGGTCTTGGTATGCAATTTTTGTTATAGACATTATGGGTATGTCGGGGCCCTGTTCCGGCTATATTGCAACACTTATGTTCTTTTAGAGGCTCATAGACAGGTGTCGACTCATGTATAGTTTGGTATGCCTTGTCGGCTAGTTTTTGTTGTATAGTCTTTCATAGTAGCGTGGTAGCTCATACCTTATATGTAGTTTCTTGATTGTCTGGTCATCCCCTGCTATGTATGTTCATGCCGTCATATTTTATTGTTGGTTGTCTATGATCTAGGTCTACCATTTATATTGATCTCGTCAGCCCTAAAAGATAATAATGAAGGTTAGATGAAATGTGCATTGGTGCTCGGCAAGTGTGGTCGGGTGCTAGTCATGGCCCTTCAGTTTGGGTCGTGACAGATTTGTTAAAGGTCATATGGTTAGAGGCCCCAGAGTCCAAGATCCAAATGTCAGCCCTTGATTTAAAACATTTACATGAGAGCAAGCCAAAATCAACAGAGAGAACAGAAGCAGAACAAGCAAAAATACCTACAAAGTTCACAGCTCCACCAGTCACATTATTGTCTGAGTTATCTCCTCCAGTGCTGGTCTGAAAGTGTTGAAGCAAAGTCACCAACTGTCCATACTTCTCCCTAGTGAGACTCACATTGGAGTTGTTACTTTGAGCTTGTGTTTCTTCACCTTTCATGCAGAATGTATCGATTGGAGTAGTGTGTACATTAGCTGCGGTCCTTTTGCCTTTATTATACTTAGGATTCTGATTGAAATTTTGCGGATAACCATGGAGCTTGAAGCACTTGTCTTTAGTGTGACCAGTGCGTTTACAGTGATCACAGAAGGGACGTGGTCTGGTACTTGTGGAAGGACGATTGTTTGGGGAATAATTGGTTTTGAAGTTGTTATTCATAGATGCTATGTTGTTGAAATTATTGTGCGAAGGCACATTAACATTCAAGGAAGTAGAATCGAGCATGAGTTGATTATGTGGCTTCACTTCTCGTTGTTTTTCTTCCTAAATAAGCAAAGAGAAAGCCTGTGCCATGGTAGGCAGTAGATTCATCATGAGTATACTGCCTCGCACTGTGGTATACACCTCGTTTAATCCCATGAGGAACTGAATAAGTCTTCTATCTTGTTCAGCCTTGTGCATATTCTCCTTAGCCCCACAAGTGCAATGACAACTACATTGTGACTTAGTATTTATCATACTTAATTCCTCCCAGAGCTTCTTCATTTTCGTATAATATCCGATAACATCGAGGACTCCCTAAGCTAAATCATTGATTTTCTTTTGGATTTGATACAACTTAGTGCCATTAGTCTGATCGTACCTATCTTCCAATTCCCTCCAAAGTTCAAAAGCATTATTAGCGTACTCGACACTGTCAGCAATTTCCTTGCACAGAGAATTCAGGATCCATGAGGTTACCATATCGTCGCACCTTTCACACTGACGAAATTGTGGAGAGTCTAGATCTGGTTGCTTGTACTCTCCAGTGATGAATCCTACTTTATTTTTGACTGAAAGAGTTCTAAGGACGCTCCTTCTCCAGGATCAGTATCTGACGTCGTTCAATGGTGTTGTCACCAACATCGCACTAGGATTATCCGATGGATGCATGTAAAATGGGCAGCTTGGATTGACTCCGGGGTCAGTGGCGGCGGCGTGAGTTGAATCACTTGCTTCAACTCCAGAATCATTATTTGTATCAACGATAGCCATGAGAAACAATATCAATTTGTCAAAAAATAAGGCGAGAAGAAGAAAATGTCGGATCAAAAATTTGGGGCAGAAATGGAGACAGTGACTGTATATTTGGAATCCAAAAAATTGAGAGAGAAATTGAAGAGAATAACGAGCAGAAAACCTTGCTCTGATACCATGTAAAAACAATGAGAGTAATGGAAGAACAGAGCTCAAGCTTGAGCTCCAATGGAGGAACCCTAGAAGGTTCTCGAAGATGAACAGAGAGAGAGAAGGTCGGTTATGTGAAATGAACTGACTAACTGTATTAGACTTTCAATTGAGTACATATATACACTTTACACGTGTGTAATGTAAATGACCAATATCAGCTAACTAATACACAACTAACTATTTATTAACAGACTACTAACAAACAATACCTATACACATAATAAATACACTATCTCAATAGTATTATATTTCTTATAAGCTTTTGGAGAAGTTCAATGCAGTCTGGGAACTTTTATGATTGCTTCTTTTAATATTATTAATTATTATATTTTGTTCTACTAGCATTTATCACTTTTCTTTTAAATGAGAACCATCTTCAAGCAATTTTTTTCACTTATTTATTTGATTAGGTAATGATCTTGAAGTCTTAACGATTTTCAGGAATTATCAGATGACGTTAGTTTACTTGACTTTGATGGTAAAGGCAGCAAACCTTCACTTTCTTTTGAAAACCTCAAGCAAATTAAGGAGGTTATGTTTTTTTTTCCTGTAAGTTTTTTTGGGGCCTAAACTACTTTTCTTAAGCTTTAGATACTAGACAAAATGCAAATGTTGACAACCCACAATATATATATATATATATATATATATATATATATATATATATATATATAATTTAACTGCCTCTGCAAGGCTCGTAGGGAAACCCAAAAATGGAGTTGTCATTTAAGGTCAGATTTCCAATTGGATAATGAGGTGAAAACTAGACAAATAGTACTTTTGTTATCTCAGTTACTTGTCAAATCAATGACGTCACTATGCCTAAAATTTCTTTTTTTTTCTTTTTAATTTGATCCCACAAAAGTTCAGATTCCCACAATTGAGGGTGGATTGTCTTGGAGATTTTAGAAAACATTGGATGTAACAAAAGCGAGGGGCTGAAAAAGAGATTAATATAATACATAGAACAAGAAAGAAATAGAGAATAAAGTTGCGAAACTAATTGATCAGCTTTGCCATTTGTAGTTATTTGTGATCAGTGGGGAAACTTCCTTTACTCCCAATGAATATATATATGGCAGTCTCAAGTCTGCTACTATCAGTAGTTCAGTACTACTATTACACAACAGTTCGAAAAACCCTTCTAATGCATGGTTCTGACTACTCATGAACGTCTGCAAACTTTAATTTACCCCACTATTCATCTTCTGTTTCTCAAATGGTAAATGTGTTGTCTTTCTCCTTTTCTCGATCAAATAATAAGGAGTATCATTGTTGGATAACAAGACCTGAGTATAGTATAATTTTGTATTAATTTGTATTAGTTATGTAGCTGATTGTATTAGTTATGTAGGTGAGGCCCAAAATGTAATTGTAGCATAGGCCCAAAATGTAATTATTGATAGTGCTGTAGTTAGGCCCAATTTTATATATAAGCATAGGAGCCACATCCAGAACCTTCGGATGGTCATTTTCTCTCTATACAGAAATATCTCTCGATGTTGTTTCTCTCTTTCATCCGTTGCACTCATTTTTCATTTCCTTCCGCAAATTCGACCTTCAAATGAGCTTCACATGGTATTAGAGCAGCGTATCCGGGTAGATAGGAGTGCGCTCTTCAATTTGATGTTCGTTTTGTCCATTTTTTCGGCGGTGAAAATTTTGAGGTTTTCCGTTAATCGGAGTTTCGCCGGAGTTTCGTCTTTTGCTGGTGATTTTTTCCCTTTCCTTGTGCATTTACCCTATAATTCCTTTTTTCTCTGCCCTATTTCACGGGATTTATGTTTTTCGTGGTCCTAGCGTAGATACAATTAGAAAACCCTAATTTTCCTTAGTGATGGGTTCTAGTCCTTCTGACAAATCACCTGCTGGCTCCCCTGCTAATGATACATTGTCCAATGAGACAATTGATCACAATCACCCACTTTACATTCATTCCTCGGATAATTTGGGGCTTTCACTAGTAGGGACGATATTCGGTGGGACGGGATATAGTGACTGGAGAAGGAGCATGCTTATTGCTCTTTCTGTCAAAAACAAGTTATATTTCATTCAACCTGATTGTGAGAGGCCACCGTTGAACTCACCTGTTTTTAGTCAATGGGATAGATGTAATAATATGGTGATCTCTTGGATTCATAATCTTCTCTCTCCAGCAATTCGTAAAAGTGTTCTTTACTGTCAACTTGCTAAAGATGTATGGATGGACCTGGAAGATAGATATGGACAACCTAGTGAGATTAGAATTTATCAAGTTAAGAAAGAACTTGCCTCCATTTCTCAGGGTGCTATGAGCATCCCTGAGTATTATGCCAAGATAAAGAGTGTTTGGGACGAATATAGTAATCTAACAGTTCACTCTGAAAGTCATTGTACATGTGGAGGTGGTAAAAAAGATATCCAGAAGCTTGAGGAAAATCAGAGGATGTACCATTTTCTAATGGGTCTAAATTAGAGCTATGCAAATGCTAGAAACAATCTCCTAATGATGACCCCCATTCCTTCCATCAATAGGTCACATTCTCTGTT
Organism: Nicotiana tabacum; assembly: GCF_000715075.1. Lineage (NCBI taxonomy): Eukaryota > Viridiplantae > Streptophyta > Magnoliopsida > Solanales > Solanaceae > Nicotiana > Nicotiana tabacum. The sequence goes on from NC_134084.1 coordinate 125,212,401, forward strand.
GGTAACCGATGAATACCAAAGGGAATTCAGCCAAATATCCCTCAGTTTTCATCAGAGTCAGCATCCTTTTTGGTGGGTCTCAGAAGTCATTTCCTCCCAAAACCATGTTTGATCCCAGGAGAAACAATGTGGTATGCAATTTTTGTAACAAACTCGGGTATACAGTGGATAAATGCTACAAAAAGCACGGGTTTCTGATTCGATCCAACCCTACACCACTATAGAGTGGCAAGAGCGGTCGATGCAGCTTTTACCCGAGAAGGTCGGGATCGAATCCACAGGGAGCTAGAATGATTGGGAATTGGATTCCTATCTAAGCTAGCAGTACGTAGTGCTTTTAATTGCACTTCCAATCATATTTGTTTGTTTGTTTGTTACTTCTAATTTTATACTAATGATGTGCGAAATTAAACTAAGTAGATATGTATGTAGGGTATGGGTAAAGAGGCACTAGGGAAGTGACTTTCCTCTAGGTGAATACTTGACGAGTTCTAAAGCCTAAGGCAAAGTTGTTATGTTTGGGATCGCGATATAGCCAATGCACGAAACTACTCACTCTATACCTCTCAGTAGCTTGAGTGACTTTTCCCTAATTGGCTTTATCAAGACCAATTGGGTATCAAAATTGTGCAAGCAATATAGGCTCAAAGGGTATTACTATCTCTAGGTTTAACCCTTTAATTGGGGCTATCAATCTTTTGAATATGCCCCAATTCCTTGTTGGCCTGATTTTCCTAGACTCAAATTCTCTTTCTCAAGAAGAGCCCAAGTTAAAAAGGCATAAATTAGTATTTACAACCACTAATTCAACATGGAAAACATAAATCAGGCCAAATATCAACCACCCATAAACATCTAAGCCTTAAAATAAGAGACTCATCAAATACTCACACTAGGGTTGAGCCACAACCCTAGCTAATGAGTCTAGATACTCATAATAATGGAAGAAATCAAATATTGAGATGAAGAATAACCCATAAAATATAATTACAAGCTAAGATTTGAAGATTCAATGTTAAACTAGCTACAAAATTACTCAAAATAGACTAAAACCGTCGTTCACGTGCTCTGCTAAGTTAAAGATACCCTAAAAATATGAAAAAGAAGTATTTATACAAGGCTGAATTTTTTGGACAAAAATACCCCTGACGGAGGTACCGCGGTCCACAAGAAATGGATTACGGTCGCGGTGGGACTTTTAACTTCAAATCTCTGTTCTCTAAATCTAGCCACCGCGGACCGCAATAAATGGACCGCAACCGCGATGGCTTTACCGCTGCCGCACAAAATGCACCACGGTCGGCGGTGTTTTAAAACTTCCAAAATCCTAGCTCTATGAATCCCTTCTCCGCGGACCACAACAAATGGATTGCGGCCGCGATGAGACTACCACGGCCGCAAAGAGTCTACAGTGGGCCGCATTACTTGGAACTCCAGGATTGCACCTTCTCTGAACTTTGCCACCGCGGACCGCACTAAATGGACCGCGGCCGCGGTGGGTCTATTGCAGCCACAGTGGATTTATTGCTGCAATGTTGCTTTGACTTGTTCTTGACACTTGTACAAGTTTCACTTCTTTTTGAGTTGGATTTGACTTCCTTGTCACTTTTTGACCAAACACTGCAAACAAGCACAACATGTAAGCTTTCGGGATTACTTGTATACATTTTCAATCAAAAACTCAAGCAAAAAAGAGTAAAATAGACTAGAATTCCTAGTTATTAACTTCCCCAAACTTAAGCTTTTGCTTGCTCTCAAGCAAACAAAGTAAGTCCCACCTCCTTAAGAATAAAACCAAGAAAATTCAGCTTACTAAAGTGACCTAATCTAGCATCAATTGAGACTAACAATTGCCCTCAATTCAAATGAATCATTAACAACATTCAACCTTCAAAGCACCATGGTTTTAGTGTGACACAAAAGAATCTAGAGTTAACTCAACTCATCAAGAAAACTCTTTCTGCTACTTTGGTCATTGTGGAACCCAAACTTATGCTCCTCACTCTTCCTTAAGAAAAACCTCACTTTTAAATTGTAGCACTCAGAATGAGGATTGTGGAAAACACACTCATCTCTCTCAAAGAAAGGTCACAAGTCCGGCTCTAAATACCATAAGCTTGCCCCTTATGTGAGTCACCACTCATGTAAGCTTCACTCAACTCAAGATCATATAGGGCTTTTGTGGGGATACAATGAAGGCTTTTGGTTCAGGGTAGGAAATATTTTATCTAAGTAGGTTTCATCTTCCCTTAAGAACTTCATTTGCTTCATTTTGGCACACATTCTCTTAACTCTTTGAGTCATTTACTTCTTTCTTGAGGGTTATAGAGACACACTGTCACTCTTTCTTGTTCATTTCAAACATTTTTCTCCTTTCTAATCTTTCCACGCCTTTCATCTCTTTACTTTTATTGAATTCCTTCATTTCTTCCACATTGTTCATTCTTTTTGGATTTTTGATTTCTTTCTTTTTCTTTTTTTTTTCCTTTTCTTTTCTTCATTTTTGTACCTTTTACCACTTTTTGCATTCCTCGTCTCCCCCCAAACTTATGATTTTGCCTTGTGCTAAGAAAAGATCGGGTGCCAAGAGAGGGTTTTTGTAGAACGGGTAAAAGCTTGTATCATAGTCTTTGAAAGAAAAAGGATTATAGCTCAAAGGGGTTGACTAGGGATATTATCATTGGTAGCTATGGATGTTTTCAATATATCATTCGAATCAAGGATAGCCTATAATCACTTCTCAAGTCGAATTACACATAAGATTTCCTAGACAAACATTCAAGGCAAGTTCTAGACTAATGGCTCGGGACTTGGACTTGCAAATCAAATTCTCACCACACAAGCTATAGGATTGCTAAAGAGACAGAGTCGGGGGCCCACAACAACCTTAGCTAACATTTGAGCAATACAAATGGTCCCGAAAAACTACTTGATGATTATTAGCCAACACAAGAGTCTCAAGGTCACAACTGACCATCCTATACACACCAATTTATTTTTGACCATAAGATCAAAGGCAAATGTATTAGGCCCAAGTGAAGCTTTGCATGTGGCATCATTGCTTACTAACTACTATTTACACCAAAACAAAAAGAAAAACAGACTCAAACCCTTAAGAAGGTTGTCATGCCATCCATCATCGGGAAGAGCCATCTGGTTCACACAAACTCCACATTTGGAAAGAACCGTGACATTAAGAAAACCATAAGCTTATGGATCACACAAAATTGAAAAAAAGAAGCTATGAACTGAAAAGGAAGCTATTAAATGAAATAAGAAGCTATACTATTAAGGAAATTGCAAAAGAAGCTATGAAGTAAAATGCGAAAAGTTAACTGAATATGTACAAAAAGGGGTTTTTAGATGAATATACATAAGAAGGGATGAATATATACATGAGAGTAACTTTATATACAGACCAAACTAGAACAATAACGGAAAGTAAAATAAAAAGTAAAGTTATATACATACCAAAAGTGAAAAAACATAACAAAAAAAATAGAAAATAGTATCATAATATCATAATTACAGTCCAACATCATCAAAATAGGGTTACCCCCTCAAATGAAAGCTAGCATTGTCCTCAATGCTAACTAGCCAAAAATAAGCTCAAAAAGAAGATAAAAAGTAAAGAAAAACTCCCTATGGATCCTCCGTCTGCATGGGGTCCTGTAGTAGCACGTTGTCCTGTGACTGAGTGGGGTCATGTGACTGCTCGGGAACCTGTGACTGCTTTGGGACCTGAGGCTGGCTAGAGGAACCTCTCTGCGGGTCCTCCAACTCAATCATTGCATCATCTGCCTGGGGGGTCACTCTCCTCCTCTTTGGTGCCCTCTGCAACTCCTGGTCCTGCTCTAGCTCAGTCTGAGCTACTGGAGGCTGGACATGCAACAATAGCTCCAATGGTAGATGATCAGTAGCCTTCATCTTCTCCACTTCTCCCCTCAACTCCTTCACAGACTCCTTTGAGGCCCAAGTATGCTTCAACTTCTTGGTTCGCTTAGTCAGCTCCTTAAGTGACTTTCCATGAGCACCTATAACCTCCAATATCAACTGCTGGTTCTCCAGGAGCTTCTTCTGGTTGTCTAGAAGCTCCTTGAGAGTCTCCTCCACTGAAGCTGGAAGCTGTGGCTGTGGGGTACGGACTGAGCTGCCATTGAGCTAGAAAGTACAGACAGCTTAAAAGCTGCTATCTGCATCTAGTTGTTGATACAAAGAAGTGTTTTGCTCAAACGGTGGGCAGTCAATGGGTAGGCTGAGGATGATGGAATATCTGGAGTGGAGGTAGATGGTCCGGGGGCAATATCTGGTGTGGCTGTGGGAGGCTGCGAAGAAGGGACCACTACTATTGGCTCTTCAAACTAGCCAATAGAACAGTGGCTTTTCCTTTAGGATCTTTGCCTTTGGGGTTGTCATCGGCCTTGAGGCTATACCATAAAAAGGGCATTTTTGGTTTCACTTTCACGTCAAACTTCCTTTTCTCCACATCCCGGTCCTCAAAATACATTGTAAGGAAGTGCGGGAAGGGGTATGATCTCTCACCCTCATTGACGACCCTAGTGATCACCCTAGACATAACATTCCCAATATTGATCGGGAACCCCGCCATAATAGATGCCACCAATATTGCCTAGGAGACTGGCATAGAGTTTTCATGGGTAGTGGGATCCAGCCTGCTGTATACAAAGGTCTCCCGCCCCTTCGCCTCAAGATTTAAAGTCTTCCTCAAGATTACAACTCCTGATGTCAACCATGCTGGGGTGGTGCCCCGAAGAGCCAAATATGATGCTAACCATGGACGGGCTGCCTCATCAAGTGCTATTTTCTCCAAGTATAATGATTCATCTTCCTCAGGAAAACCCAGGTACTCATTGATTGTTTTTCCATTGAATTTCACTTTCAAATTCCACACTTTAGTCACTTTGGTATTCCTCTTGACGTGAGCAGAATTTGCATAAAACTCCTTGACTAAGTGCTCGTTTGCATTCTAGACTTTTCTTGTAAAATACTCCCAGCCCGGTCTCTCTCTGAATTGCCTCTTCACATTAGAGTTGTGAGGCAGAAGGTCCCTCTCAATGAATCTTCGCTCAAGAATCAATTTCCTCTGGGGCCACCACTCTCGGAACTTGTGGTATGCAATCTCACAAACAAATCTGCTTTGCCAAGCCTCCGGGTTTCTAGTTCTTTCCACACCCTCTGTTTGGGGGTCTCCCCTTCTTATTCATCAATAGGATCCTCCCCAGGTGTTGAAGTTGTGGGTGAAGTAGATGTTGCACTATCACTGCTCTCTGCTGAGCCCTCAGACGGCTCAGAAGAAACTTGAACTGAAGCTTGAACAGTAGGAGAGGCTGGGGGTGTGGGCACATCTCTCAACATAAACCTCCCCGGGAAGTCAAGTACATACTCCGGCACTAAGTCAGACTCAGATGCCTCCCGGGAGGGCAAATACTCACTTCCCTCTGAATGGGAAACAGCTCTATCTGCAGCCTTGATTTGTTTTATTGTTTCCCCAATTGCTTTCTGAACCTGTGGGGTCAATTTTATCATTTCTCGTCCCCTACCCCGGGAGTACTCTCAATTTTCTTTCTATTTTCACCACCTCCTCGTGATTTAACCATTGTCTGTAAGGAGAATTTAGTTAATGTTTGTTAGTATCACCGTACCAGAAGAAACAGTGAAGAGTATGATTGAAAACAATTGACCGCGGACCGCAAAAAATAGCACCACGGACCGCAGTGGGGTGGGATTCAGACTACCCACCCTCTGATACAAGATCACAATGGATCGCGAAAAATTGCATCGCGGCCGTAATAAGGTACCACAGACCGTGAAAAATCAACCGCGGCCGCGGTAGGCGAAACGAAGCAACATAGACCTAGGGTTTCAAATTTTTGTGCATTTTAGCATTAATCAACCCACTAGGTAGTTTTTTTTATTATTAAATTTCGCATGCTGGGGGTTGTATATTTCATCAGAACAGAGGATTACAAAAAAGGGTATGTCCTTGCCCTTGAAAATACAACATAAGGATAAATAGCTATTCTTCAAAAAAGGGGGGTAGGGAGAAATATATACATCCTTAATCCATTACAAAGCGAATAATTAGCTCACAAAAAAATTTGCCTTATCGAATTTGGTTCTAATACTAGGCATCTGATTCTTGTCTAGATGGAAAGGGCCTTTGGCACCTTTAGGGAGTTGTTGGAATGTAAAGAAGTATGATTCTATTGAAGAAGTAGCCGCTAGCTTAGCTAGGTAATCCACCACTTGATTAGCCTCTCTATAGCAGTGAACGACATTAACATTGGCTTCCTGAATCATCTGAGAGGTACACTCCATGATGTTGTTCAACTTATAGTTGTTGGTTCTATTTTCTTTGAGCATATTTGCCACAATCAATGAATCCAACTCCAACGTGAAGCCTATGTAGCCATTTTGAACACACCAATTACAACCAAACCAAGCAGTCTGCGCTTCTATGTAATTATTGCTACTCCCCTGAGTTGAAACTGAAAAAGCCATAATTAAGTCTCCCTTGCCATCTCTGAGAATTCCTCCAATCTCGGTTTTTCCATTCTCCTTGATGAAGCTGCCATCAGTATTCATTTTAAAGTAGTCATCCTCCGGTTTATTCCAGTTGACAACAATAGCTTTAGGAATACGCTGAAGATTTAGAACTATTTCACAGTAGTTGTTCCAAGGCATTGAGATTTTGCAACTAGGGAAGGCTTTGGCGACTACAGCTCCAATGATCCAAAGAATTTGATGCTCCATTCTAAACAAGTTGAACTTCTTTTGACTACCATATTTGCAAGAACATCTTTCTTTCCAAATTTTCCAGCAAATAATAGTGGGGGTAATTTGAAGAATCAACTTGTGAACTGTATTTCGCTCCTTAACCTGCCACCACTTGTTAATGGTATATCTAACTGCCCTTTGATAATGATGAATAATTCCAAAGGGGGATCCTATTCGTTTCCAGATATAACTAGCTACTTCTCTTTCCATGAAAACATGTTGAATGGTTTCATTTTTAGGACTAGCACAACAGTTACATCCGGAAACTATTTGTCTTCCAAAGTTGACTATCACATCATCAAAAGGTAGTTTTCTATACCATAATCTCTAAGTAAGAAAAGAAATTTTAAAAATAGAAGAATGCCATACCTTACTTAGCAGATGCTCCTTTGGTTTACTCTTTCTAATAAGTTGTGTAGTAGTCTTATTGGAGTATCTTCCATCTAGTAAAAGATCCCCATAAATCTTGTCTGGTAATGAGTTGTTCCCAATTTCAATCTCCTTTATGTGCTCAACTATAGAACTTGGTAAAATATCTTGAAGTTTGATGATGTTCCATTCACCAATCTGGATGAATTCCTTGACAAGAATCTTAGGGCTTTTGTATGTACCAGGGACCAAGTTGGCGAGAGGACCTTTACAGGTCCAATTGTCCCACCAAAAAATTGAGTTACCATAATTAATATGCCAAACCATATGTTGTTCTGCAATCTTTCTTACCTTGGTCAAATGTTTCCATCAGTGAGAGTTGCCAGAGGACCATTGTTTAGCAACATGGTGAGCTCTAATGCAATATTTATGCTTGAGAAAATTAGCCCACAAAGATGGTGTTGTTTTGAACCTCCACAATCTTTTGATAGCTAGAACCTCACTGATATCTTTCATTTTACTAATTCCTATACCTCCCTCATCAATAGGAAAACAAAGGTTCTTCCATGATCTCCAATGGTACTTTTTATGGTCACCATCAGTGCCCTAGAAGAAATTAGCAAAGTGTTTTCCAAGGAGATGAAAGGTGGCTTTAGGAGGATTCATAGTAGATAGTGTATATATAGGAAGAGATTGGAGGACACTTTTAATAAGAACGAGCCTACCTCCATAAGAAAGCATTTTACCATGCCAACCGTTGAGTTTTTTAATGACCTTGTGAACTAAATAGTCAAAGTAAGCAATTTTCTTTCTTCTTACATAAAGAGGACATCCAAGGTAATTAAAAGGAAACTCCTTGTCCGTAAAGCCTGTACAATCTCTCATCCTATTAATACGGAGAGCACAAGTATTAGGGGCCGTCAGAAAGAAACTTTTGTCTCTATTGGCTAGCTGACCTAAGCTCACCTCATAGGCCTTAACCAAATTCATGATCATCTCAATAGAGGTACTATTACCACTACTAAAGATAATAATATCATCAACATAGGCAAGATGGTTAATAATCGGCCCCCTTACAGGCATAGAGAAAGGAGAAAAGTTACCATCATGATTCAGATTATTCAGAGACCTAGAAAGGACATCAACTGCAAGAATGAAGAGAGAGGGGGATATAAGGTTCCCTTGTTTCAGACCTTGTGAAGATGTAAAGAAACCTATTCTGTTACCATTAATAATAATATAGTACCAGACTCCGGAAATAAGATTATTGATCAAATCAATCCAAACTTCTAAGAATCCATATTTCCAAAGAACAGATGTAACAAAGACCCATGACATTCTATCATAGCTTTTGCCATATCTACTTCGATAACAATATTACCACCAACATTTTTCTCAAAAATATTTTGAATAAATTCTTGAGCCAAAAAGATATTTTCAGTGATCAATCTATCATTCACAAAGCCCGTTTGATTTTCACAAATAAGTTTTGGTAGCAAAGGATTCAGCCTTTTAGAAAGAATTTTAGAAATAATTTTATTGGTAAAATTGGAAAGGCTGATAGGCTTGAATTCAGAAAAATTGGTAGGAGCATCAATCTTAGGAATTAAAGCAAGACAAGTATGAGAATAGAATTTGGTAAGTCTTTTACCATTGAAGAACTCACTGACAAAAGCAACGATATCATGTTTGATGATATCCCAGCAATGTTGAAAGAAAGTACCATTATAACTGTCTGGACCAGCTGTACTATCAGCACTCAAATCGAATACAACATCCTTGATTTCACTTTCATTAGGAATCGCAGATAACTTCATGTTATCTTCTTCTGAAATGCACTTAGGAATACAAGTCATTTTCGGGGTTGAGGGTGGGCTTGGGATGTTGAACATGGAATCAAAGTGTTAGAAAGCAACCTTAGCAATGTTGTTTTCTTTTTGAATCCATTTGCCCCTTGTGGTTTTTAATTCTGTGGAGTTGGAATCTTCTTCTCTTTTCTCTGAGGAGACCGTGAAAGTACTTAGTATTACTATCTCCATCTTCGAACCATTTAGTTTGGGTCTTCTGTTTGAGTAAAGATTCTTGCTTGCTCAACCATTGAATGTATTCAGCATAAACCTTGTTAGCCTTTGTTCTACTATTATCAGTACTGGAGTTGGTATCTATATCATCTAGGAGTTGAACCTCGGCTTCCCATTTGCTCACTTGATCATTGATATCCCCTATTTCCTCTCTGGACCATTTGCTTAGTCTCTGACTAAGCATTTTCAATTTAGATTGCAGGATCCACATAGAGTTACCAGAAATACTAACATCTCATACCTCCTTGACAATGTCCAAAAAATCTTTTTGGTTGACCCAAAAATTCAAAAACCTGAAATAACTAACGTGGTTGTGGTTATTATTTTAGCACTTCATGAGTAAAGGCCTATGATCTGAGCCCGTTCTCACTAAATGCTTAACAGAGTTATTTTGGAATTGTTGCGCCCACATGTCGTTGATAAAAATTATGTCTATCCTTTTCCAGACTCTTTTGCGAAGACTCCAATTATTGCACCAAGTGAATTTAGGACCGGAAAAACCAAGATTCGTAACCCCACAATTATCCATACAATTAATGAAATCCAAGCTTTTATGAACTCTGTGAGGGTTCCCTCCTAGCTTTTCCTCTGGATCAATAATCACATTGAAATCTCCTCTAATACACCATGGGCCATCAATGATAAGGCTATCCTCCACCAATCTTTCCCACAACTCTTTTCTCTCAACTGCCGTGCATTTTGCATAGACAGCTGTGATGTAGGTGCTATGGTTACTAATGGCGTCATCAAACTTTATGGTAATATGTTGTTCATCCTCTGCAATCATCATATAGGTGCCATTGTTGTTCCAGAAACACCAAATTTGACCATTACAATTGGAAGTACTATGTTGGAAACCAAGGAATTTCTGTAAACTTCGAGCTTTTCTTTACCAATGAAAGGCTCAAATATAGCTACAAATTGAACCTTGTTAATATTGTATAAGTGTTTTAGCCTTTGAATGGCTTTTTTGGTTCTCACTGCTCTAATATTCCAAAAGATTGTGCTAATCATTAGAACTTGTGGGGGAGGTGTTCTGTTTATGATTCTTTATGATTAAAAGATCATTCCTGTTCTTGTGTTTTGTTTTGGATCCTCTGGTGCGAGTTCTTCCTCTTGTCTCGTTGCTATCTTGGACATATTTTTCAACAATTTCTTTGTCTTTCTTTTGGTCGCGGGACTGTTTTTGTAATAAGTGTTCTTCAGTAGTATCCCTGGCTTGACTTGAGTTCTCCGTTGTAAGGTTTAAATTTGTTGCATTCAAGTCTACTATTAATTGAATCCCCGGATGTTTGATAATCTCTGAGGGGAGGCTAGAGGAGCTGCAACTGTCTGTGATAGGATCCACCTGATGCACCGAGTTAGCTATGTTACTTGTATTTTTGTTTTCTGTACTATCTTTTTCCTGATTACTAACCATTGCTACTTCTTTTGGCACTATCATCCGGTCTTTTTCAATGATATCTTCCTTAGTCGTAGAGAGTTGTTGTTGTTGTTGAGCCCGAGTGTTGAGTAAACCCTGCATCTGAAGGCTTTCTTCCATAACCTCGAGAGAGTGTGCATTTTGAGTAGAAACAGAGCTCTTGGTCCGCTATTTCCTGTGGCTTTCTTGTGAGATCACTGGTTTGAACACTACTTTGCTCTTCTTTTTTGGCATTCTTTTGACTTTAGTATTCTTTTTCTTTTTTTTTTTCTTCAACTTTTTTCCATCAATGGGATCTTGTGATCAATAGTGTTATTTTCCTGGAGTTGACTAACATCTGTAACATGGTAGTTGCCTTTGTCATTGGTGATTCTATTTTCCTTGTCTATGATGGTCTGCTCCTTTCCTCTTGACCCAATTATTTTAACTTGGGGTTGATTTAGTGCCACTTCAATCGTCTTTCCAATGTCCATTACAGATGTTTCAGCTATTAATGAAGTTCCTGGATTATCATTCTTCACTTCCCTAATAGTTTCAAGATTGGCTTTCTTTTCCAAAAGTCAACAGGTCATCATGTTATGACCCAACTTCCTACAATATTTACAATATTTTGGAACTCCTTCGTATTCCATCTTTTGGGTAAAACCTTGGAGAGGTGACTCCTCATCCTTTGACCCAACCCAAACAGATTTAAGTTGAGGTTTAAGGAGGTCAATTTCGACTCTAGCTTTGGTCATGCTTGGTCTAGTTTTTCCACTGGTCGCAACATCCAACGTCAGTGGAGTACCAACAGAACTTAGAATTTGTTTCACATAGTGCCATGAATGCATATTAAACAGAAGGCCAGGGAGGAGAACCCATACCGGAACGATAGGAATATCTTCCTTTGGTTTGAAGTCGGGGGACCATTTTTGAGGCCACATTTGTCCTTCTTTAATTTCAACAACCCTTTGGTACCAGATGGTTTTGAAATCTTTTGCAGTTGTGAAGTCGAGAAATACATTGAAATTATCATAGACACCAATTTTGACATTCCCTTTCAGCGAGAATTGTTCCCTGAATCTTGACCTTATTCTATTAATTTGTGGTCGAGGTTCCAAGAATCTTCCGACAATAGTGTGTTTGCATTCTTCCGCCATAATGCCATAATAATCTTTGGCTTTGAAAATAACTGTCGGCATCCCATTGTGGGTGGTTTGCCTAGCTACAACTGATTCTCGAGGGTGTCGTGTTGGTGCCATAGATGTACCGGCAATTCTAGCGATAGAGTTTGCATAAGAAGGTTTAGGGACAATTCCTTCTACTGTTTTGTTCGTCACACCTGGAGGAAGAGAATGATGTTCCGGACGCGCCAGATCGGCACTGCCCGGAGGATCCATCTGACAACACGTAGACTTCAATCGCTATTTAGCCATTTGAGAGAGTAAAGTTCTAGAGAGAGAAATATTTTGAGTCGTTCTGTGTTGTTCAACCCACTAGGTAGGTAGTTAATCACCATTTCTAGCTAATTAAAACCTAATCTAGTTAACATTATAGAACCCTAAGTTAAAAATTGAAAGAAAAAGGAAAAAGAAGAAGTAAGAACTACCAAATTAAAAGAAAATAAAAACCAAATAAAAGACTAAGGTTAGATTTGAAGTACGAGAAGTGAGATGCAATATAGATGAAGCTCAGTTCTTGTGTTGTGAAAATTAGTTCGTGAGTGAGCAGTACACAATATTGTATGAGAGTGCAAGGAACAAAAAGTGTAAAAGGGGCCTGAGGTCCTATTTATACAAAAGGACACGGGACCCACACTACTTACCCACCGCGGACCGCATAAAATACACCGCGGACTGCGGTTATTAAACCCAGAAGGACATTGGCATGGACTTCACCGCAGACCGCAGAGAATGCATCGCGGACCACGAAAAATGCATTGCGGCCGCGGTTGAAACTTTAGAGAACCTCCACTTTTGACCATTTAGCACTGCAGACCGCAATCAAATTTTTCCCCTGCGATAAGGCCTTTGTGGCCGCGAAAAATGCAGTGCGACAGCGGTCCAAACTTCAGAAAGTGCAACATTTTTCCAATTTGGTCCTGCACTGCATCAAAACAGCCCTACACACATCTCACGACCAGTTAGTCCAAAAGCAAATCCTACACTAAGAAGAAAATCAATGAAAAACAAAAAGAAAGACACATGGGTTTTCTCCCAAGAAGCGCCTAATTTAACGTCGCGGCACGACACAGGTTACCATCAAATCACTTTAGATGGATCATCGCCACCACATGGCTGTCATCAATCTTGCCAAGATAGTGCTTGACTCTGTGCTCATTAACTCTGAAGATCTCACCATTTTTGTTTTTCAAATCAAGAGTACCAAACGGAGTCACAAGCACCACCTCAAAACGTCCACTCCATTTTGATTAAAGCTTTCCCGAAAACAGTCGTAACCGAGAATTGAACAAGAGAATGAAATCGCCTACTTTGAACTCCTTGCCACGAGCATACTTGTTGTGAAGGTACTTCATCTTGTCCTTATACCAGGACGAATTGGAGTAGGTATGAAATCGAAATTCATCAAGTTCATTAAGCTGCTCCATACGAAGATTTGCTGCCATATTTCATTCAAGATTTTGGTTCCTCAAAGCCCACATGGCCTTGTGCTCTAACTCAACTGGTAGATGGCAAGCTTTCCCAAACACCAATCGGTACGGAGACATATCAATCGGGGTCTTGTACACAGTCCTATAAGCCCAAAGAGCATCATCCAATTTCTTTGACCAATCGATCCTATTTGCATTGACCATCTTTGACAATATACTCTTGATTTCCCTGTTTGAGACTTCAACTTGGCCACTCGCCTAAGGATGATAAAGAGTAAAAACTTTGTGATTGACACCGTACTTTGCAAGTAAACTGTCAAAATCTCTATTGCAAAAATGAGACCCCCTCCCCCATCACTTATAATTGCCCGAGGAGTGCCAAACCTAGTAAAAATACTTTTCTTGAGAAACGCAAAAATACTCCGGGCCTTATTATTAGGTAAATCCACGGCCTGAACCCACTTTGAAACATAGTCAACTACCACTAGAATTTATGTGTTGCCACATGAACTAACAAACGGCCCATGAAATCAATGCCCCACACATCAAAGATATCAACTTCGAGAATAGTGGTGAGAGGCATCTCATCCTTCTTTGAAATTCCACCTGCTCTTTGACATTTGTCGCACCTCTTCACAAGTTCACTTGCATCCTTATACAATATTGGCCAGTAAAAACCACAACTAAGAACCTTTGAAGTTGTCCTCGCCCCACCATGATGACCACCGTATGGAGAGGAATGACAACCTCTGGAATACGCAGTTGCTCCTCCTCCAGGACACATCTTCGGATCATATTGTCAGTGCAAATCTTGAACAAGTAAGGCTCATCCCAATAGTAGTCCAAACTATCCTATTTAAGCTTCTTCCTTTAGTTAGAAGAGAGCTCACACAGTACAATACCAGTCACAAGGAAATTAGCAACATCCTCAAACCATGGCATGCTATTCACTAATACAGAGAAGAGCTGCTCATCAGGGAAAGAATCATTAATTTCAAGGCCATCACGGGGCCTCCCCTCCTCCTCCAAGCGGGACAAGTGGTCTGCCACTTGGTTTTCACACCCTTTCCGGTCCACAATCTCCAAATCAAACTCTTGAAGCAATAAGACTCATCTCATGAACCGAGCTTTGGAATCCTTCTTCGTCATCAAATATCGGAGTGCAGCATAGTTAGTATGAACTATCACCTTGGCACCCATGAGACAAGGCCAAAACTTCTCCATTGCGAACACAATAGCCAACAACTTTTTTTCTGTCACCGTGTAATTCACCTGAGAATCATTCATTGTCTTGCTTGCATAATAAACCGGGTGAAACATCTTGTTGACTCTTTGACCCAAGACCGCTCCAACCGCGACATCGCTTGCATCACACATGAGCTCAAAAGGTAAGCTCCAATTGCGGTAATAATGGGAGTGATTGTCAATTTGAACTTGAGGAGTTCAAAAGCTTTCATACATTCCTCATTGAACACGAACTTGACATCTTTTTCCAATAACTTGCACAAGGGATTCACTACCTTAAAAAAGTCTTTGATGAATCTTCGGTAGAATCTCGCATGCCCAAGAAAACTTCTAACCCCCTTGACTGAAGTAGGAGGAGGAAGCTTTGAGATCACTTCAATTTTAGCCTTGTCTGCCTTTATACCATGCTTTGAAATCTTATGGCCGAGGACAATGCCCTCCTCGATCATAAAGTGGCATTTTTCCCAGTTAAGCATAAGATTAGTCTCTTCACACCGGGCCAAAACTCTGTCAAGATTTTTCAAACATTCATCAAATGAGTCACCCACAACACTGAAGTCGTCCATGAATACCTCCAAAATGT
This sequence comes from Nicotiana tabacum, assembly GCF_000715075.1. Classification (NCBI taxonomy): domain Eukaryota; kingdom Viridiplantae; phylum Streptophyta; class Magnoliopsida; order Solanales; family Solanaceae; genus Nicotiana; species Nicotiana tabacum. The sequence continues at coordinate 125,227,490 of NC_134084.1, forward strand.
CCTCCACCATGCCGGTAAATATGGTCATCATACACCGCTGTAATGTAGTCGGTGCATTACACAAACCAAATGGCATCCTAGAAAAGGCAAAGGTTCCATACGGACAAGTGAAAGTTGTTTTCTCCTGATCTTCCGGAGCAATCAAAATCTGGTCGTTCCCAGAGTACCCATCCAAGAAACAATAGAAGGCATGCCCAGCAAGTCTGTCTAGCATTTGATCAAGAAAAGGCAATGGAAAGTGATACTTGTGGGTCACTTTATTCAGCTTGTGGTATTTCATGCACACCCTCCACCCTGTGACAGTCCTGGTGGGAATCAACTCATTTTGCGCATTGGTAACCACGGTCATACCACTCTTCTTCGGCACACAATGCACCGGCGAAGTCCAAGAACTATCCGAGATAGGGTACCCAACTACTGCATCCAACCACTTGGTCATCTCCTTTTTGACAACCTCTTGCATAGCTTCATTCAACCTCCTTTAATGTTCTACGGAGGGCTTGACATCATCTTCAAAAATAATCTTGTGCATGCAAAAGGTGGGGGGGCTTATTCCCCGAATATCAGCTAGAGTCCATCAAATTGCCTTCTTTCGTTTTTGGAGCACCGCCTATGTAGCATCTACCTGCATGTTAGTAAGACAAAAAGAAAGAATAACTGGCAAAGTTGAACTAGGGCCTAAGAATTCATACCTGAGGTGTGGATGCAACGTCTTCAACTCCAACACAGGAGGTTCCTCGATTGAGGGCTTTGTTGGTGGAGTCTTTCTATTCTCAAGGTCCAGAGAGAGTTTCCAAGGCTCATAAGAGTAAGAGCTCATTCCATGTAAAGAATTGACACACTCTACCTGGTCTTCATCCTCATTGACATCAAGATTCAACAACACTACTTCTAGAGGGTCCTCCACATTGGTCATTGCACTAGCATCATCAACTATCACTGCCGTGACAAGGTCCACAAAAGAGCACACCTCGGAACTGTTGGGTTGCTTAATTGACTTGCACACATGAAAGACCACTTTTTCATCACCCACCCGGAAGGTGAGTTCCCATGCTTCCACATCAACTAAGGCCTTCCCAGTAGCAAGGAAAGGTCTCCCCAATATGATAGAAACCTCATAATCAACCTCGCAGTCTAATATCACAAAGTCAGCAGGCAAAATGAATTTGTCCACCCGAACAAGAACATCATCAATAATACCAAGTGGCCTCTTCATTGTTCTATCCGCCATTTGTAACCTCATTGAAGTTGGTCGTGGTTGACCAATACCCAGAGTTTTGAAGATGGAGTAAGGAATCAAATTGATGCTCGCTCCCAAGTCACATAGAGCTTTTGCAAAGTCTGCACTCTCAATGGTGCAAGGAATGGTGAAAGCGTCGGGATCTTCTAGCTTCGGAGCCATCGAGTTGACTATTGCACTAACTTGGTGGGCCATCTTGATGGTCTCACAATCCAAGGATCTTTTCTTTGTCACCAAGTCTTCCATGAACTTGGCGTAACCCGGCATTTATTCTAGAGCCTCCACTAAAGGTACATTAATTGATAAGCTCTTCATCATGTCAATAAAGTTCTTAAACTGGTTCTCATTTTTCTGCTTCGCGAGCCTTTGAGGATAAGGTGGAGGTGGCCTTGGCAAAGGAGCCTTCCTGTGAAAATCACTTCCCGACATCTTCCAACGATGTTGCACGGAGTACAACCACTAAGACGTCAATAAGCCATCCTGAGTCTGAGCTCACTCTCTAGCTGCACAAGTCCATTTATCCCTCGTGGACATCACTTAAATATGCGGTAACAACCTTCCGATTCGAAGTTATGCGGTATCCTTCTTCATTTCAAGCAGCTCCTTCCCGTTATATCAAATCTTCTGCCGAATAATAGCCCATACTTCAGATTAACTCCATAGACCCCAATCACCAATCACTAAAATCCTCAAGTCATTCTGAACTCTCCTTAAATTGTGTAGTCATCCTACCACCAAGCCCATATGCAACTTTGTCACTCTCCCACTTTGGGCAAACTCACTTCTTTAATCAACTACTCGACCCGCACTTCTTATACCTGGCCTTCTAGAAATTTTAGCCACCGCCTGACACTTCCCACATGTCCTTCCTCATACTTTGCTACTCAATTGTTGCCTCAAATAAAATCTACCTTCGTAGCACTTGAACCCACAAGTCGCTACTAACTCTAAACCTTTTCGAAGATCATCTTTCTCGAGCTGTCGACATCAGAAACACCGACTCAATCCTAAACCACCGCACCCCATGATCTCTGAGTCGCTTCTTCAATACTGTCTCGCAATATCCTGCTCCAAAGGTGAATTGTAGAAGATCATAACACCGGTGAATTTAGTACATTCAATAAGGACAACGACACCTCATTATAGAAGAAAACTCCACCACGCCCGCAATCACCAAGTCTTGTTACCCCATCAACCCAAACCTGGACATTCTCAGCCCGATTGGTTTCCCCTTCCGAGAATAAAATACCGAATCTCTAGATCATGCACTGAGTAAACCTCCCTTCAAGTCATTCACTGCCTCGACACGTAGGCAAACATCCTACCATCATATCAATACAGCGGAATAATCGTTCATAAGCATCATGGCAACTTGTGCCTAGCCTCAGAGCTCTCAGAAGTATTGCTACTGGGTTGAAACAATAGAATACCCTACCACAAGGCGACGATAATATTCCAATCAACTATACCGGGAGAAACATCCTGCACCACATCTGAAGTACCATTAAGATTCTTCAATTCTCGATTTATAACAAGCACTTTGCGTCGCATAAGATGAAGTAGGAAAGAAATAAAGGCATAAGCCTCAAAGGAATCAAATCGCACGATGAGGAATCAAGAAGGGAAGTACTCCTAACAGCCCTGTAGCCTCCCGAGGATAAGTACAGACGTCTCTGTACCGATCCGCGAGACTCTACTAGACTTGCTTATGACTCGTGAGACCTAAGGGAACCTAGTGCTCTGATACCATGTTGTCACGACCCAAAATCCACCAAGGGTCGTGATGGCGCCGGACACTGTTGTCGGGTAAGCCAACCAAATTACTTGATTAAGTTCTCATTTTAACAATTTTTGAAAACTAAGATTTTTCCTTCAATGTTACTAGTAAAAGACAATTTTTACAATGTAAATAAAAGAACGCTTGGAAGTAAATACAAGATAGCCAATAATTATCCCAGAACTCGGTGTCACAAGTGCATGAGCATCTACTAAGAAGGAAATAAAATACAACAACCTTCCGGAATACAATATTGGACAGGAAATAAAAACATATAACTGAAAGAGACTCTGATGGTTGCGGATCGCCTCAAGAAGTGCAACTCACCTAAGTCTCCGTATCCACCATGCTACTACGCCCAGTAGGTCACTAGAGATACATATTCTTGTGCAACAAAAATGCATAGAAGTGTAGTATGAGTATGAAAACAACGTGTACTCAATGAGTATCTCGTCTAATCTCGAAGAAGTAGAGACGAGAGGTCGACTTTGACACTTACTAGTGGTCTGATAACAATATAGTGAAAATGTGAGGAAATCATGGATTTTTATAAAACAATTATAAACTCGTAAAACCAGATAGCAGGTAAACAACATCTCAAATAACTATGGATTTCCAAAGTTTACTTTTCATTATGCTTATCAACTACATCTGGCCAGGGAAGGCAAATAGTATCGCATAACATTCTCAGGCAAGCAATACAAACATGCGCATCTCTTGCCGAGGTCGTACGACCCGATCCAACAATATTTAAACTATGCACTACCGAGGGTCGAACGGCACGAACCATAGATGCATCTATTTAATCTGCCGAGGCGTTCAGCCCGCTCCAAAAATAAACACATACTGACTGACAACCAAGAAGTCCGCACGGAGAAATTTTCCAAAGAAAACCAATCCTCTTTTAACCATTTAAGAAAAATGAAGTTTAATCAGTTTAGAAATTCATTTACTAGTTCAATGTGATTTAAGCAATTCAAGCTGTCAATAAGTTCACAAATAATCCAAGTATAACATGCTCTTGGGTCCTAAACTACCCGGACAATAGCATAATAGTAGCTACGCACGGACTCTCGTCACCTCGTGCATACGTAGCCCCCACAAATAGGAGCACATAACCAATTAACTCACCTATAGGGACAATTTCCTCTTACAAGGTTAGAAAGGAGACTCACCTCGCTCCGAAGATCCATAACCGACATTCCACGCTCTTTCAAAGACTCAAATTGATGCACAACGCTCTAAAACTAGTCGATAATTATGCAAATCCATTAATATACGCTCAATTAATCATTACAATCCAATTTATAACAATTTCTAACCCCGATCGAAAAGTTGACAAAATTACCCTCGGGCCCACGTGCCCGGATTCTAAAATATTTCGAAGATTAAACTTACCCATAATTCCACGAACTCAAATATATAATTTACTCTCAATTTCATACCCAGGTCAAATTCCAAGAATATAAATTTTCTAGGTTTTCCCTCAACCCCCAAGTTTTCTACAAATTCCATGCTCAAATCCGTACATAATCAATGTATTTAACTCAAGATAGGTGGGGTTAACTTACTTTATTGTTGATGAAGAAATTCCCCTCTTAAATCTCTCCAAAATCGCCCCAACAAGAGTAAAAATGGAGGAAAATGGCCAAAAATCCCGATTTTAAAGACACTCACTGCCTCAACAGTTTCCGCACCTACGGTCTGCTGAACGCTTCTACGGTTCCACAGGTGCGAGACCAGATTTCGCTTCTGCGGTCGGGGGCTCCCCAGCCCATTCCGCTTCTGTGCCCTCTCTACCGCAGATGTGGTCCCGCATCTGCGGCCAAACAACTGCATCTGCGGTCCCAGCTCTCTTCCGCCCATACCGCATCTGCGACCCTAGGGCCGCTTCTGTGGTTCCGCACCTGCGGTCCTAGACTCGCAGGTGCGGTTACACCAACAACCTCAGCTCATCTTCAAACTCCGAATTTGATCGTTAACCACCCGGAATCCACCCGAGGCCCTCGGGACCCCAACCAATCATACCAACCAGTCCCAAAACACATTACGGACTTGCTCGAGGCCTCAAATCATATCAAACAATGCCAAAACTACGAATCGACCTCCAATCCAAGCTTTATGAACTTTAGAATTTCAAACTTCTACTTTCGATGTTTAAACCTATCAAATCACGTCTGATTGACCTCAAATTTTGCACGCAAGTCATATTTGACATTACGGACCTATTCCAACTTCCGGAATCGAAATCCGACCCTGATATCAAAAAAGTCCACTTCCGGTCAAACTTCTCAAAAACCTTCAATTTTTTATCTTTAGCCAAATGACTTCAAAATGACCTACGGACCTCCGAATTCACTTCCGATCGTGCTCCCAACTCCAGAATTACCATACGGAGCTATTCCCAAACTCGAAATTGCAAACGGACATCGATAACACTGAAATTCGCTTCAACCCAAACTTATGAAATTTCTTCCAAAATGCTAACTTCCACAATAGGTGCCAAAACGTTCCCGGGTCATCCAAAACCCGACCCGAACATACGCCCAAGTCCGAAATCATTATACGAACCTGCTGGAACCTTCGAATCCTGATTCCAAGGTCGTTTACTCACAAATCTGATCTTAGCTAATTCTTTCAATTTAAAGCTTCTAAAATGAGAATTTTCTTTCCAAATCAACTCTGAACTTTCCGAAGTCCAATTTCGACGATGCGTACAAGTCATAATACCTGAAGTGAAGTTGTTCATGGCCTCAAACTGCCGAAGAATGGGCCAAAACTCAAAACGACCAGTCGGGTCATTACAAGTCCGCCAAATGACCCTTTTACCCTTGAAGAAATGCAACATGTACCACATAGGATGTATCAGGATGGTCTTTTAGTTTTTGGGTAGACCTGTCCTAGACGGACTCAACCCCTGTGTTGAGTTCCCTGTGACACATTGGCTCTACTTTGCCAAGCGGAGGACGTGTCAGCCATCTCATCAAGAATATCACAAGCCTCAGCATAAGGCAACTTCATGAAATTAACCCCGGCTAACTAGTTCACCACACACTAATTGGTCGTGTTTATACCCCGATAAAATGTTTGTTGAATCATTGCCTCAGTCATATCATTGTTGGGGCATTCCTTGAACATAGTTCTAGATCGATCCCAAATTTCATGAAGGGGCTCATTTGGTTCTTGTTTGAATGCTAAGATTTCATCCCTCAATGCCACCATATGTCCTGGTGAGAAAAACTTGGCTATGAACTTATCGGCCAACTCATCCCATGTGGTGATAGAATGGTTGGGAAGCCTCTCGAACCAGTCCAAAGCTTTCCCTCTAAGTGAGAAAGGGAATAATCTCAACCGCAATGCATCCTCTGATACATTTGTTTGCTTGCTTCCCCAACACGTATCCATAAAACTCTTGAGATGTTTATATACATTCTGATGGGAAGCACCTGTGAAATACCATCGCTGCTCCAACAAAGTCAGCATCACATTTGTAATTTGGAAATTGCCCGCCCGGATCCAGGGTGGGACAATTGCACTAGCATATCCTTCATTTGGAAGCACCCGAGGAACGACTCTTGGAGGAGGCGGGGGAGGGTCTGGAACATTGTCATTGGCCTGGCGGCCTCTCCTCTGAGCATGAGGCACTATAGGTACCTTATCATCAATATTGTCATCAACCTCCTCCCCCGGAATAGCATTTCCAAGATTATCGTTTGCCATTTTGTACCTGAGTTTATGACACACACAAATTAAAAACACATAAGGAAAGAAAAACAAAACATAAAACTAGTTAGATAGATAGACAAAATCGTTTAGATCCCCGGCAACAGCGCCAAAAAGTTATCGGATCCAACCCTACACCACTATAGAGTGTAAAGAGCGATCGATGCAGCTTTTACTCGAGAAGGTCGGGATTGAATCCACAGGGAGCTAGAATGATTGGGAATTGGATTCCTATCTAAGCTAGCAATGCGTAGTGCTTTTAATTGCACTTCCAATCATGTTTGTTTGTTTGGTACTTCTAATTTTATACTAATGATGTGCGATATTAAACTTAGTAGATATGTATGTAGGGTTTTCTACACGAGTAAAGAGGCACTAGGGAAGTGACTTTCCTCTAGGTGAATACTTGACGGGTTCTAAATCCTATGGCAAAGTTGTTAAGTTTGGGATCGCGATATAGCCAATACACGAAATTACTCACTCTATACCTCTCGGTAACTTGAGTAACTTTGCCCTAATTGTCTTTTTCAAGACCAATTGGGTATCAAAATTGTGCAAGCAATATAGGCTCGAGTCGGGTATTACTATCTTTAGGTTTAACCTTTTAATTGGAGTTATCAATCTCTTGGATACGCCCCAATTCCTTGTTGGTCTGATTTTCCTAGACTCAAACTCTCTTTCTCAAGAAGAGCCTGTGACACCTCCTTTTTACACCCCGAAAGGGAATATAAGGGAGTTTTTTTTCAATTTAGGTGACAATCGAAATGGGATTATTCATATTAAATTCAGAGTCGCCACTTGGGATAATTTATGGTGTCCCAAGTCACCGATTTAAAATCCCGAATCGAGGAAAGTTGACTCTTATTTATGGTCTGCGAACACAAAAATTCGGGTAAGGAATTCTGTTAACCCGGGAGAAGGTGTTAGGCATTTCCTAATTCCGTGGTTATAGCACGGTCACTCTTATCATACTTGACTTATTAAATTGTTTAACTACTCATTTTGGAACCTATGTGCTTTCACCTCTTTTAATTAAAAAATTATCCTAAAACGAATCACGCGTACGTGTACTCATTTCGTTTGGCGCATTAAGAATTATGTCACGCATACGTATCCACAATTAATAATGCTTGATTATTATTAAGAAAGTTTAGTCAAAGTTGCGCGAATGTATACTCCGATTTTGTTTATCAACTTCTACTTCCATTACATTCCTTATAAAATACCCAACAAGAGCTCATCTAATCCAACTCTATTGATTAAATTGTCTATGTCTAACAGAAATGCAAGCTATTCTTCGATCAGTAGACCGATTCTCTTCCACAAATAATAAGTGACTGGAGGGAAAAACGTAAATGTCAAGACTACATTGCAAGCCGCCCTAAGAAACGACTTCAAGGTTTTAGCTCTAGCATCGAGTCTCAAGGGTCTAGACATTAAACACATAGGGACCAGCATAAGTTCTCCCGTTTCTGCAGTTGCAAAGTTTATGACTGACATTATGCAAAGTCCAGTACAAGCAGCAGCAAATTGAGAACAAATTTCAGCTCAATACTCAGTAATCAAGTTAAGCACGCTAGTCGAATTCATTCAAATCAATTAACTCAGAATGATCGAGTCCAAGTTCAGCTATAACTCAAACTTTCTTCAAAATTTTCAGCACATAAAACAAACTTTCGACTTAGAAGAATCAAACCTGATGCTTTCTGGAATTGGCTAAATATCGACGCATATGGACGATGCATAGGCTACGCAGCTTCAAACTCCCAGAAACTGAAGTTTTTCTTCGAATTTCTTCGAGCCTCAACACCAGAAAATCCGATTATCGAACAAACTTTTTTATTGATGAACAAAGTCAAAAATGGCAACTCTACTTGCTAAACAGAGCAAGACCATCGGACTGAAAAACTGAAGCTATGAATTAGAATTTCGACATAGAAGCCTCGCCGGAAACTTCAAACGGATCTCACGCCACTCAGCCTCAATCGGACTCCATTGAAAACCAAAGATCTTTATGCGTGTGTGTGTGTTTAGTTGGTGAGGCAGCAGCGTCTATGGTGTTAGGGGGTCGTTTTCCGGCGGGTTTAGTGGCTGTTTGCTTGGGCGTTCTCAGCTCTTAAGTTTTGTGTGAAGGGTGCTGAAGGTTTTTGGGTGTGTCGAAGAAGATGAAATCCAAGGGGGGTCATTTGGTGTTCTACGGCGGATCTTCAGGGCCTAGGGGTCTCTAGGTTAGCTGCTGAGTTCCCTCTATTCTATTAGGTTCCTAGGTTGTGTCTATTAAAGGAAGAAGGGTTTTTTAGGGTGTTAGGTTTAATGACTATTGGGTATTGAACTTAATTTAGGAGATTGGGGTAGGTCCATGTCTTGTTGTGTCTTAAAATTTGGTTCCAAAACTCCAAAATTATTGTTCAAAATCATTGTTAAATTTCTTTAATATAAGATAACTATATTACATAATGCAAAAACTAATTCTAATTAATTAAATTAAACTATATTAAAACATGAAACTATTATATTTTATTTTTTGTTTTTTCAAGATTATATAAAGATAAAAATAAGGTACTATTTTTGTATTATTATTTTTAATTTTATGAAAGGTACATAAAATAAAATAAAAATTTATAATTTTTATTTTTGTGACGAAATAAAGTAAACGAGTCAAAATTAGTTGAAATAACTATATTAGACCTAAACTAAATATTTAAATGCTAAAATATGTAAAATCTTGGAGAGGGTCAAAAATTACATGTCTACAGAGCCCAAGTCAAAAAGGCATAAATTAGTGTTTGCAACTACTAATTCAACATGAAAAACATAAATCAGACCAAATATCAACCACCCATAAATATCTAAGCCTTAAAACAAGAGACTCATCAAATACCCACACTAGGGTTGAGCCACAACTCTACCTAATAGGTCTACCTACTCATAATAATGGAAGAAATCAGATATTGAGATGAATAATAACCCATAAAATATAATTTCAAGCTAAGATTGAAGATTCAATGTTAAACTAGCTACAAAATTACTCAAAATAGACTAAAACCGCCGTTCACGTGCTCTGCTAAGATAAAGGTACCCTAAAAATCTAAAAAAGAAGTATTTATGCAAGGCCGAATTTTCTGGACAAAAATACCCCTGAAGGAGGTACCGCGGTCTGCAAGAAATGGACTGCATCCGTGGTGGGGCTTTTAGCTTCAAATCTCTATTCTCTAAAATCTAGCCACCACGGACCGCAATAAATGAACCGCAGCCGAAATGCACCGCGGTCAGCGGTGTTTTGAAACTTCCAAAATTCTAGCTCTCTGAATCCCTTCTCCGCAGACCGCAACAAATGGATTGCGACCGCGATGAGGCTATCACGGCCGCGAAGAATCTACCGTGAGCCGCATTGCTTGGAACTCCAGGATTGCACCTTCTCTGAACTTTGCCACCGCGGACCGCACTAAAAGGACCGCGGCCGCAGTGGGTCTATTGCAGCTGCAGTGGATTTACTGATGTAGCGGTGCTTTGATTTGTTCTTGGCACTTGTGCAGGTTTCACTCCTTTTTGAGCTGATTTTGATTCCTTGTCACTTTTTGACCAAACACTGCAAACAAGCACAACATGTAAGCTTTCGGGATTACTTGTATACATTTTCAATCCAAAACTCAAGCAAAAAATAGTATAAAATAGACTAGAATCCCTAGTTATCAGTTCCCTCTAAAGTTTAAGTTCACTAAGACTAAGAGGATTGCTGCCAATATTCATACTGAATTATATGTTCCCAAGCAATTCAACCAGCATGAGCCCAAGCAGTTCAATCAACTTGCAACTTCAGCCCTAAACGCTCTAGCCATTCCAGGGTTGACCCAAGACCAGTGCAACCAGCTAATGTCTCTTCTTCAACAACATCATATGTCTGATCAGGACTCTTCCTCAACACCTACTCTTACTGCTTCTGCAAATTTTACAGGTATTCTCAGTTGCTTTTCAAGTAATAGGCCTAAATGTTCAATTAATACTTGTTTGTTTTGTAAAGTTGATAAAACATCCTAGATTCTGGACTCTGGGGCTACTGACCATATGACCTCCCATAATAGCCTATTACAAAATGTTAAACCTATACATATTTCTTACTTGGTAACCTTACCTAATGGTTATAAAGTAAAAGTAAAAATGTGTTGGAGACTTACCTTTGTCCAATGTTACTATTTTGAAACATGTTCTTCTAGTTCCTAGTTTTCAGTACAACCTGATCTCTGTGCACAAGTTGGTATCACAACTAAAATGTTTACTAATTTTTAGTCCATATTCCTGCTTTATCTTACAGGGCCTTTCCATGAAGAGGCCTTTGGAGTTTGGTAATACACAACATGGACTCTACATTCTGTACATGCCTTCTTCTGTACCATCTACTTCATTTACTGTTGCCCTCAATTCATCTACTTTTACTTATTCAAATACATCTACTTTTCCTGTTTCCAATAGACATAATGTGGAGTGTTCTGTTGCTTTTTATTATTCTATTCCATTTGTAAATATCAATCATATGAATAAAATGAACACTCTTTGGCATAGCAGATTGGGACATATTCCATTTAGTCATTTGAAATCTATTTTTTCTATTGCTTCTGTGCTTTCTGGTAAACAAGACTTCATTTGCAATATTCGTCCAATGGTAAAGCAAACCAGGTTACCCTTTCCAAATAGTGAAATTCACCCCTTTCCAACTACTGTACATTGACACTTGGGACCCCTATTATATTTCTGCACATGATAGATGCAAATACTTTCTAACAATAGTTGATGATTTTAAGAGAACTACTTGGACTCATTTGCTGAAAACTAAATCAAATGCATTTCCAATATTAAAAGCCTTTATTGCTATGGTCCAAACTCAATTTCACACTAAAGTTTTAACTATAAGATCTGACAATGCTTTAGAGTTGGGCTCCAGTTCTTCTGCTTCTTCTTTCTTTATAGAACAAGGTATTGTCCATCATACTTCCTGTCCCCAAAATGTAATTGTAGCATAGGCCCAAACTGTAATTATTGATAGTGTTGTAGTTAGGCCCAATTTTTCTAGGCCCAATTTTGTATATAAGCATAGGAGCCACATCCAGAACCTTCGGATGGTCATTTTCTCTCTATACAGAAATATCTCTCGATGTTGTTTCTCTCTCCCATCTGCTGCAATTATTTTTCATTTCCTTCCGCGAATTCGACCTAAAATGAGGTTAACAATCACTTAATTCACATTCTTTTGTTGTTAAATGGTGTCACACCTCGTTGGTGATGTAACTACATAAATATGCTATCGATCAATGAACAAAGAAGACGCTTGCTTATTTTATACTATCAATTCACTTAATTCACTAAGTTATTAATTTCCCATATTAATTGAGATTAGCTATCTAAAAAATAAGATAGATTATATGCTACAATAAGTTAAAATACGTTGTTAGACATGGAAACAAAAGCTAGACTTTTTTTGGCAAAAGACTAGCTTGATCGTGGAAATTTGAATTTAGCGTAACTTTGGGCTTTGCCTGCTACCCTTCTCGAGAAGCTTTCAGCCTGTTACTCGGGGAAGAATAGCTATCTGAAATATCATGAAAGGATAAGTTACGGCAACGGAAAAAACGACTTACAGTCGTTTGGCTAAGCTGCCAAAAACTACTTATTTTGAAAAGTAATTTTGTTCAAAAAATACTTTTTAAAAAAGAATTTTTACAAAATAGCAGTTTGTGTTTGGCCAATTCGTTTGAGCAGTATTTTTTTCAAGCTCATTATGTTAGGTCAATCTTTTAAAAAAGTACTTTCAAGTATCAAATTACGAAAAAGGACCATAAAGGTTCAATTTCCGATTAATATTATTTAGAAGAAAACAATCAAACAGTTATTATAAAAGAATTCAATAAAAATATAAAACATAAAGTAAAATATAACTAAAAATTCAATCAATATAAAATATAGTTATTCCAAAGCAATAACATTGAGCATTTGGTATTACTTATTGTTTACATAATAATTTAAATATGCCAAAGTACATCATTCAATATAAATTTAAAATCTACTCTTAGGAATAGGAGAAAGGGAATAACAATATGATTAAAATAAAAAAGAGAAGAAATGTAGTAGAAATAAAAAGGAAAAGAAAAAGAAAAAGAAAAATATTAAATTAATGAGGGATAATTTGAAAAGTATAAATGTATTGTAATATTATTTTTGTCTTGAACAAATTAATTTTCTGCTTCTTGGAAAAAACTAGAATTTGTAGTTTCTCTCCAAAAGCAAAAAAATTGTTTCTGATGCTGCTCAAAAATACTTTTTTATTTTGATCAAACACCTTACAATTTTCAAAAAGTACTTTTTAACCCAAAAAAATACTTTTGGCCTTCCAAAAGCTTGGTAAAACGGCTCTTAATTGCTTATTTGAGTGTAAAACAAAGCACTCATTGTAACCCCAACAATTAATAAGACAGAAAATATAGACGAGGAAAATCACGAGGAGAAAAAGAAAAAGAACTACCACTATCTGATCAGATTCTTTCTTCGCTATGCACCACCAGGGGCGTAGCTAGGTGGAGAAAATTCAATATCATCCGTTGAAAAATTACATCCTGCAAATAAGGCAAAAAAGTTTTTTTTTTTTTTTTAAATATATATATATTGTTAAACGTTTTTCCAAAAACTTACATTGTGCAGAAAGGTACCATTTTTTTTATATAAATTATTGAATCCATTTGATATAAGGTACTAGTGAAGTGACAAAGGAGTTCAAAAAATTGCTTTTGTTATCAGATTCAAATCTATTGCGATATATTGAACAGATAGAAAATATTGCAATAATTTTTATGAAGTTATAGTTTATATAAGGCATTGCAAGCAACCGTTTTTAATTTTGTTTATTAAATTTGGTTCTGGGTAATTATTCATGCACAATAAAATAAGACATGACGCACAAAATATATACAAATCACGGAAGTAAAATGTTCACCAACCATAATTCCAATTTCCAAATATCCACCAATAAAAGCAAAATGCAAAATAGTGTCTAGCAACTAGAGAGCATATATGTTCACATGGTAATAAGAAAAATTCTAAACTAAGAGTTCATAAAATATTTGAACACACTAATGATTTGTGCAACAATCTCATGATTCTAAATAGCGTCTTCATTCATTTCATCAACCCTTTGCTCATTTGATTCGCCTACAAGATAATAAATCAATATTAGCAAATGTTTGGAAGGAAATACATTCTCGACATATATATATATACTGATTTCACAACTAAAGCTGGACAACGACTGGTGTAGGAATGTACAGCAATCCCAGCAAACTTAACTAATCAATAAAATTTTCAGTAAAATTTCCCCTATACTTGGGCAAAACTCTATACCATAGAACCTTTTATCATACATATTCATATCCAAGAACCAACTTCACATACAACCATCACCTGCTCAGTACATCATAGCTTGAAGTATTTGTGAGCGTTACTGTGTTAAAACAAAAAATCAGAAAACTATTAGAAAAATAAAGAAATGTATAAAATAGTAAAGAATCAGAAATATTCCGAGTCCACAATTTTCTTGTGCGTCTTTAAGGAATTTTAACCCCCTCACACGTTGCCAAGGTAATGGATTAAATCCTCCCAGGATAAAACGGAATAAACCTTCCTGCAACAGTGGCAATACAAACTGCAGGATACCAACGAACTCAAAGAACGGAGCAAAATCACACTTACGAATTTGAGAGAGAGAGACTGCGAATTAGGATGCAGTATATTCAGAAAGAAAGAAGTTCTAGAGTGTTTTTTGTGTCAAGAAGATGCAGCCTTGCCTCAGAATTTATAGGCAAATATCAGAAGAGGTGTCTGGAAAGGTGCCTTTTCAGAAAATACACAGCCTGCCGCGGTTCTACCGCGATCGCGGCAGAACCGCGGCCAGAGAGGCCCTCTGAACCTGACTGCCGCGATTCTACCGCGGTCGCGGCAGAACCGCGGCCAGCTAGGTCCTCTGAACTTTCAGCAGGGTTCTGGCGTAGTTTCAGCAGTGATTTGACATTTAATTAATTATTAAATAATTAAATAAATTTTGTCCAAAAAATAATCTTATCGATCATTTGACAAATCCGAAGCCGAGCGAGCGACGACGACGGCGCGAGGGTTCATTCTCTTCAACTCCTTTTAAGAGCTTTAAGAAGTGAATCTATATATAAGCACACAAATGTGATTGTCCCTCACCAATGAGGGACAAAGTGCAAGACAAAAGTTCACTTCTTCAAATTTTCATTTTCCCTCCATTTCCAATTCACACTTCTTCTACTTTAAAGCCCAATGGCTTAAAGTCCAACAGTATTGAGCAAATTTACTTAGTAGAAAATTACTTTAACCAGTAATTAACAGTAAAGAAAACCATAAATAAGACACAAATATATAATCTCATTTCAAGAATTGCATGAATTTGCATGCATTCTTTTGTTTATTAACATGTGTGTAAATTTTAAACTTGGGACAGAACATAAAGGGGTAGGTTCATCTCAATCAAGTGTAGATGTCCATTTTCATATTGAAGTGCTGAAGTGTGAAAACTCCAAAAGCAATTACTGCATCAACAACTTTAAAATCTTAGTACAGCTCTTTTCGACTTAATAATGTCAAGCTCAAGTGAGTTTAACATCTTTATCAAAATTTCATAGTTTACTTAAGGAGACCTCTAAAGACAGTTATTCTATCTATAATGTATATAACCTAAGTTGCTAAGACACGGATGTGGGTGTCCGACACGGGTGGTGATTTAGAGGTCGGATTCTTCGAAATGTAAATTCTAAGATTCGGGGATACGAATTCTAGTGCGGATACGGGTGCGGGGATCCGGCTAAAAATAATTCAAATAAAAAATATAAATATAAAACTATCTTTAAATTGTGAGAAATTTTGTGGAATCATTATGTATAGCTTGTAAAGTGTGGATCTTTTTATTATTCTCAAGTTGTAGATAAGTAAAGGATTGATTTCCTAGATAAGGTATGTTATTTTCTTCAAATTTACCCTAGTTTTGGTTCTGATTTCAGGAATCAAATTTTATTTCGTCTCGAATTTTTCCTTCCATCGTGGTCAAAGTACCCAAAATTATTTGACCAGCTGTGTACGGTTCTCATACCAACACCCATACTAGTGTCGTGTCGACCCGGGTGCGACACATAAACTGCCGTGTCGAAACAACTTAGTATAGAACCCAAGTAGTAAACTCTGTTTTACTACTGATTTTCGACATCAAGTAAAAACATAAAGCACAGCAAAACACAGCAGAAAATATGCCCAGCCTCTCTGAATTCCAAGAGATTGAGAAGAAAAAAAGAGAACAAATTTTCAGCAGCTTCAACTTATTTTTTCAAAACTTACTTAGCTTTGTTATGAAGTAGGCCATCATTATCGTCATGCACGCTGGAACTTTCATCATCATTATTGGGACGTGCACGTTTTCTCCATAAATATCCTTCCCCGTGAAAAATCCATTTGTTGTATCCTTTAACAAACCCGCAAACAACCAAATGATTCTATAATACCAATAACAATTCATGCACTTTTTACAAGGGCACATTATTTCTTTTCCTTGAGCAACTCGTTCAAATGCAAAATCAAGGAAATCATTCACTCCACGGATATACTCATCGGTGTCTCTTCGAAGATTCATCCAACTTTTATCTATGTTCTCCATTGAATTTCCTATGTGACACAAGAAAATCACATAAAGGAAGAAAACCAACATAAAAATATAATCTGAAAATATAACCATGAGTTATGCATGTGAATGAGAAATTTCAAATGTACGAATGTTATCTTCTCGAAATTTAGAATTATTGATGTCTTCTATAACAATGTCATCCTATTATTCACTTCTGATCAGACCACTGGTTCCCTTATCCCGCCCATCCCACACCACCACCCTCATAAAGTTCTTATATATGAGACAGTTCACACAAGTAAACATAATATCAAAGCTGGCAAAAGTATTGAGTACAAAATTGGTATCCATTAAAAAGAAATTTCCAAGCATTAAGCTCAAGAGAAATTGTGAATCCAAGTAAACAAATATAAAGTACTCCTTTCTAACAGTTTAAGCTTTTAAATGCGATGATTCTCAACATTGGTGCAGTGCCAAAAGAGAAAGTATACTGCATGAATTCGCCTGGGGCACCCGCATGGTAAGTGATTTCCAATATTAACTTCACAGCAGTCAGTACTCGAGTAAAACTCGTCTTTTTTTGAGTAATTTCTTGATTTGATTGGAAGTACTAATTTGTATCATTCAACTCGTCTACTTTCTTAATTATTTGGAAACACTGTGACCATATCAATTGCTGGAACAAATGGTTTCTACTGCTTTTAGAGCAGCAGCTGACACACTAAATAGAATATCATTTGGAGGTGTAAAGCAGCTGACCTGCAGAATTGGACAACTTTACCTCAATATTGCAGCTGCTCTCAGATGATTGCAAAGTACATTCTAGCACTTAATTTACATTGAAGAACGGGTAAATCCTTTACTAGTTTTTTAAGATCCTGGAGAAGCAAGCACAAAATACAACTAAAGGAGAAAGAAGGAGAAAAAAAAAACAGCAGCCAACAATTGTGTTACTACCTAAACTGCAGCTAAAATTAGCAGGTGCAATAGCACAACCACTGCGCTATCTAGAACAATAAATCTTCATTACACCTTAATGACAAACAAAAAAATAAAAAACAATCGGCTCATTAGTATTTTTAATTTATATCTTGGACATAGCTAAAATTAAATGATAGGATTCTTTTGTATGTCAATCAACCAGGACAACGAAGTTAATGTATAGCTCGCTTCCAGATAAGCTAACTGGTAATTTTGCTTCCCTAAAAAAGAAACTTTGCCACCAAATTTAGCCAAATGGCAATCAAACATAAAATGAATTCTAAGAAGAAGGTAATAGCGGCTCCAAGACAACAACAGAAGCTTCTTCCCCCTCGCCCACAGCTTCATTCCAGAAAATGTATAAGAGAATCGTGCAATTTAGAACTTTAATCCTTAAATAAGGGTTATGCTCTGCTTGGGTAGTTGGGCATAATGGGCAAGCAAATAGAAAATAATAGCTATAGGATCAAAGGAAACCATGACTAGACAGTAGTTTTAACAATAAGAACATCCTCTAAAACCAAATAAACGTAAACCCACAAGGATTTAAGGCATAACATATTTACGAAAATCAGAAAAGAAAATTGAAGTGTTACCTTTGGTAGTACAGCAGAATCAAAAATATATTGTGAATGCCAAGACCGGTTCAATAACTCTAGAGACTGTTAACAGCTTCGTCCGAGCATTGGTCTCAACAAGAATTACCACAAAATGAAGGAGACAAGAGAATAACCCTGAACCCTAGGTTTAAATTTGTCTTCAATATTCGGTGTTTTAAAATGGGAAGTGTTTTCTTTTATGAGTTGTCCGAGGAAAGCTTAATAGGAAAATTAGTGAACTTTATGCAACGGTTGCGGTAACCGTTGCGTCAGTACACCTGTTATTAAAAAATAAATTAAATGCAGCGGGCTAATTCGAAAAAAAAATTCAACATAGCCAAACTTAGGCCCCGTTTTGTCCATAAAAAAATTTCCTTTTTTTCAAAAATATGTTTTTTCAAAAATATGTTTTTTCGAAAATGAGTTTTTTAAAAACCAAAAAATAATTTTGGCCACTTTTTCAAAATTTCAGAAAAACTTCCTTCTCCAGTTACATAACTGCAACATTTTTTCTAATGAAATGCACGTCCAAATATAATTTTAAATTTTAAATACCATTTTTTAACTTAACTTCAAATACTACTTTTTTCAAAAATTATAATTTTTATGTCCAAACGCCTACTTATTATGCAACTATATTGCAACAATTGCTGCAATTGACTCATTTTGCTTAGGTTGAAACCCCCTACTAATCTATATCTATATTATTATAAAAGCTGAATACAATGTTGGTTTATCAAAATAGCCTTAAAATATTGATCAATAAATATTTCAAAATTGGATAAAATCTTAATTTTTAAACTTTACCTAATATTAATCAAACTTTGAATTGAACGAGAATTATGTCCGCTTAGAATTTGGGTAAAATATTGTGGATTGATTTCATTCCTATTCAAATTAAGTATGGTAAGACTATTACCACGAACATATCACTCTTCTTCTTTTTATTTATTTATGGAAATACGAAATTATTATTATAAATTAACTAGTACTATTACAAGGATAGAGAGCCCTATTGGGCTTATTCATAGATTGTTCTACCATACTGCCGATATTAGTAGAGCCATTTACAAAAGGATTTCCAAATTCTACTAATTTGGAAATTACACTCGTAGATAAAGTCCTACTATAAGTGGTTCCAGCCTTGTCTTTGTGGAGGATTTGCAAAATAGAATAAGGAGGCTGTTCCATCAGATAGGGGGTGGAGCTACTTGGTTGTTTGAATCCATCAGTGGCCAAAAAGTGCGCTACTTTGTTTCCTTCCCTGAAGCTATGCCGGATCGGTGGATTCTGCAATTTCCTCAGTAGTGACCTGCACTCAATAACCAAGTTAGAGTAAATAGAACAAGTATCATTATTAAGCAAGGAAATGACATCTGTTGCATCGGTCTCAATTTCAATGTCAACCAACTTTTTATCCCAGGCTAGTTGAAGTCCAGTTTTGAGGGCGAAGAGCTCCATATAGGCAGGGGTGTAGGCTATAGCAGAATTGTTGTAACCCAAAATTCAATCCCCCCGGCCATTTCTGAATACACCTCCAAAGCCTCCTTTCCTATATTTTCCTTTGAAGGCCCCATCAATGTTTAGTTTAAAGGAGTGGTTTGTTGGAGGTAACCAATTAATAGAGATAGTGATAGCAGGAGGAACATGGCTTGGAGAGTTAGTACAGTATATGAATTCTTTGCATCGTATGAGAACTGTTTCAATAGGAAGCTGATTACACTTTTTGTTGAAGGAGTTGTTATTTTGATTTAACCATAGAGACCATATGGCAAAGGAAAGAACATGTCCCAGGAGATATCTCATTGATCTAAGGTTTTGTATAAATCCCTTAATGTATTAAGCCAGTGGTCAGGATTTTGATGGAACTGAGGAAGGTTGAGTTGAGTGTCGCTCCAAAATTTGGTGGCTATATGGCATTCAAAGAAAATGTGAATAAGTGACTCCTCCGCTACTCTACATATGGGACAGAGGGTGTCAATGTGTAATCCGATTTGGTGCAAATGGGTTAGAGTAGGGAGTCGATTGTGGGAGCATTGCCATAAAAAGTATTTTATTTTGTGGAATGTATTAAGTTTCCAAATCCATTGGAATTTAAAAGTGTTGGGAAGAGGCATTGAGATTAGCTTGTATAGTGAGCTGGAGGAAAAATACCATTAGAAGTGTGCGCCCAAGTGGGTATGTCCCTAGTATTGGTGAGGGAGTCCAGTTTGATGGATTTTATTTTGTTTTGTATATCTATGGGTAGAGTATGGGATAGTTTTGTGAGATTCCAAGAGTTAGAATCCTAAAGGTCTTTGACTTTGAGTGTTTGGTCAGAATAGTTCATTGGACCTTGGATGATTGAGCTTAAGGGTGGGAGACCTGGAATCCATGCAGAGGTCCAACAGTTAATGTTGCCCGGGCCTACTATCCAGTGTAGACCTTGACTACAGATTTTCCAGCCTGTTATGATGTTATTCCAGATGAATGAATTAGTGCGAGGGTTTCTTTTATGGCTGTATTTTGAAATAAGAGTGGAGGCCCATAGGGAGCTTGGGTTGTTGAACAAACGCCATGAGAGACTAGCCAGGGATACCATGTTTTTGTCTGCTGCTTTCCTGAGACCCAGGCCACCTGCTTGTTTTGGTTGGGTAATAGTGGACCATTTGACATAATGAATTTTCCGTTTTTGAGTGGTGATGCCCCAGATAAAATCCCTTTGGATTTTGTCAATTCGCTTTAGAGTGGATGCAGGGAGCATGATATATTGCATTACATGGTTCGGGATGGTATTAAGAGTTGATCTAGCAAGGGTTGTTCTACCTGCAATGGAAAGGAAGTTTGTTTTTCAACCCGCAAATTTTGTGTTCATGTGGTCAATAATGTAGAGAACATCAGATGCTTTGGGTTTTCGAGTGAGAATTGGAAAGCCCAAATATTTCCAAAAGTTATTACTGGGTTGGATGTCCAGAATATTGGCAAAGAGATTTTTTGTATGGGCGTCACAGTTTTGTGAAAAGATGATTTTTGATTTAGCTTTGTTGATTTTTTGGCCCGAGAGCTTGGAAAAAAAAGATAAGGCTATGTTTGATTGTGTGGATTGACCTTGTGTCAGCATTAGCAGAGAGAGTCAGGTCATCCGCATAGAATAGGTGAGAGATGGGAGGGCCAGTGGGATTGATTTTAATTGGATCCTAGAGTCCAACGTTGACCTGGTGATTAATGTATTTTGACAATAGTTCCATGCATAGGATAAAGAGGTAGGGAGACATTGGATCGCCTTGGTGAATTCCCCTCGACGGGTAAAAGAATTCTATTTTGGAGCCATTAACTAGGATGGAAATTCTGGAGGTGCTAACACAACTCATAATAAGTTTTGTGATGCGAGGTAGAAATTTGAAGAAAATTAAAGCCCGATAAATGAATGACCATTCAAAACGATCGAATGCTTTTTTCAAATCAATTTTTAGGAGAACCTTACTTTTTTGGTATCTTATTTTTTGGAAATGGTTCATGATTTCTTGAATCATGATAGCATTATCGTAAGTTCTTCTGCCCTTGAGGAAGCTAGATTGACAGGGGCCAATTAGTTTGTCAAGGAAGGGCTTGATTCTGTTGACGATAATTTTAGTGACTACCTTGTAGATGGTGTTACAGAGGCCGATAGGTCGGAAGTTATTAAGGCTATTTGCATTTTGAAATTTTGGGATGAGACAGATATATGTAGAATTGAGTGAGGTGGGGATGGAAAGGTCTTTAAAAATTTTGTGACAAAATGATAGAACTTGATTGTTGACAATATGCCAATATTTTGATTAAAAAAAAGGTTGAATGTCATCCGGTCCTAGGGCCTTAAAAGGTTTGAATGAAAAAATTGCTCGAGTGACTTCATAGTCGCGCAGTGGGTAGTCCAATGAGGATAGATCTAGATTGTCAAAGGATGTTTGTGGACTCAGAATATTTTTTATAGGGGTATCTATGTGTTCTGTTTGGAAAGCCTTTTGGAAATATTGGGATGTATGGAGTAGAATTTAGATTGGATCATGGATCCAGTTACCATTATTATCTTTAAAGAAGGAGATAGTATTTTTTCTTCTACGATTGATGACACTTAGATGGAAGAATTTTGTATTGGCGTCTCCATCATTTAGCCAGTTCAAACAGGAATGTATTTTTCAATAGTCTTCCTCGATTTTAAGAATGGTATTATATTCAGTAATTAGATCATTTTCTAGGAGATGTAGGAAATGACTATGATGGTAATTTGTGGAAGATTGGATCCCTTGCAGTCTTGCTAGGATTTTTTTTTCTATCAGAGTCTCCAAAAGTATTTTTTGCCCAAAGAGTGACACTATGTTGAAAAAATTCCGTGGCTTCGAGGAGTTGTCTATTTTCCCACGAGTCTTTGACTATTTTTTCAAACTCCATATGTTGATACCAATAAGTCTCTAGTCTAAATAACTTTTTTTTATGGGGAGGTTCTTTTCCTTTAAATTAGAGAAGAAGTGGAGCATGATCCGAGTGAGTTCTAGGTAGGTGTGTGATGAGGACATTAGGGTATTGGTTGATCCAAAGGGTGTTGGCGAGATATCTATCTAACCGTTCTAAGACTAGACCACCTGAATTAATACGATAGTTGGTCCAAGTGTATTTAGCCCCTTTAAAACCAAGATTTAGTAAATTACAATAGTTTAGACATGACCAAAAGTGTGTAGCCCTATTTGAGTTGAGAGGCCGGCCACCCCATTTTTCATTTTGAGATAAAATTTCATTAAAGTCGCCTCCGACTAACCATGGTCCGTGATAATTATTCGCTATGTCACAAAGGTTGTTCCAAAGGTCTTTTCGCATATTTAAACAAGTACTAGCATATAAAATACTAATAAGATAGGGAGGTTGAATGGGAGATACATGTAGCATGGCATGTATTTCCCGGTGAGAGCGGCTAACAAGATTTAGGGTAACTAAGTTCCCAAACCATAGAATCACAATACCCCCCCCTCCCCGCATGGCCTATTACAGGGATTTCTAACATGTCAGTAAAGAGGAACTCATCCCTAAGATGTGTGTGGTCTGTCATTTTTGTCTCTAGAAGGGCCACCATGCCCGGATTGTGAGTATTCAAAAATTTTCTAAAGTTCCTTTTGAAATCATCGTTGTTAGCCCCTCGAATATTCCATACAACTAGGCTCATTGGGCTATTAATTGGGTTGTGGTGATTGTTCCCTACTCCTTGATGAAGGAGGTAGTTGGTCTGCCTTAGAGAGGGACTCAAAACCGTCGCAAAATTCCCTGTTGCTTGGAGAATGGGTGGGCGAATGTCGATTGAACATTTGTAGAGTGCCACTGGGCATCGGAGAACATACTTTCTGTCTTCCAGTTCTTGAAAGAGAATTAGAGTTGTTTCTCTAAGGCTTGAAATCTCGATGAACGATCCCCTGACCGGTGGAGCTATTACCTCCTCTATTAGTTCTTCTGGCATCTCTGGGTCGTCTTGCTCTTGTTCGAATAGAGGTGGCTGTTGGTAGTGAAAGCCCGTGGGTATTGGGTGATGCTGGGGGATTGGTTGCCAAGGGTAGAAGACTGGGTTGTTGTTGACATGCTCGACTAGAGGGAAGAAGGGGAGATGGTACAACAATTCCATATTGTTGAGTGAATTGAAGTGGTTCGATAAATTCCATTGGGCTTGCAAGTTGTGTAGCAGTGCTGGTGTAATAGTTGGGGCTAAGGGATCCAGGACATTGGCTAGCCACATGTGGTTGATGTAATTCCCAATAGCTAGTGTCATGCCCTCCGATATTAATTGGTCTAGAAAGGCCGAATTCTGGAGGACAATCCAAACCTCCGATATTAATTGGTCTAGTGTCATGTTGGTGGGTGGAATGGAATCTGAGGAGGAAATGGTGGGAAGTTGGCCATCATCAACTGGGTTGTGACTGGATGAAGGAGAAGACGGAGAAGACTGTGACTGGGTGGTGTGTAGTAGAGGGTGAGATATATTGTTGAGAGTGGAGTGCAAATCTGGTGCAAATGATTGCATATTTAAAGTTGTAGATCTTGCATTCAATGGGGATATGGAATTTTAGGGGGAGGAGAAATGGTGATTGGTGGGAAGTTTTGGGTTGCCATTTGGCCATCGTCTAATGCCAAGTGTAGACTGTCTTCTAGAGGGTTAGAGAGAGAGGATATATTATGCGTGTAGGAAGGGGTTTTTGGGTTGGCAAGTGGATTAGGGTTGAGAGTGCATGGCTTGGATATGCCACTTGTCTCCATAGTAGTGGATTGGTTGGTGAGGTCCACATGTAACATTGGACATAACGGTAGAGAGTGTTCGAATGAAGAGGAATTTTTTGGAGTTTCAGGGGAGGAATTCGAACAATCAAAGTTATTAAGGGAATCAAATTTATTATAAGTTGGCATTAAAACATCCTCATTGTATGCATGCATTAAACTATCTTCCTTTTTTGTAGGAGTGATCTTAGTATTTTTTAGAGACATTAATTGTAGAAGAATTAAGATCATTTAATGCTTTGTAGACTAATTTTTGGGAGTTAAGAAATTTACCAGTAGCTGCATCGTAAATTTTTACATCTATACTGTTACCTGGTACTTTAGTTTTCTCCAGAGAGTTTTTTTGCTTGCCTTCAACAGGGTCGTTTGGTCTTAGGTTTCTCCGCCTGGTGAAAGACACCACTTGCCACTGCTCTTCTGGTGGCGTGACAGTAGTTAAGCTTTGTTCTTCCTTACCTTGTTCCTAGGCTATAGGATCTTGTAATTTAGTAATTTTTGATGTGGTAACTGTGCATGAGGTAGTTGTATGTCCAAGGTAGCCACAGTTTTTGCAAATAAAATTTACTCCTTCATAGACTAGTTGTTGGAGATGGGATCCAATTAGGATACAATGTTGAACCGGTTGATCTAATGGCAGTTCCACACAGAGTCGTGCATAACGGCCTCTAAGGGTGGAGCTGGTGCATGCATCAATTTTAAGTAGTTTCCCTATAAAATTACCAATTTTTTGCAAGATTAATCCGTCGTAGAATTCAGTGGGTAGTTGGGGCAGACGGACCCATATAGCTGTATGAATTTGCTTAGCCTTTCCTGCCACAAAATTTGGTTCCCATTGCCTTGTCGACAAAAAATATCCATTGATAAACCATGGACCATTGTGGAGGGTTGTAATCATATTTTCTTCTTTGGAGAATTTGACTATGAAAAAGTCATGACCTAGGTCTATTAGGGGGAAAATTTCAGTGGGTTTTCATAGATGGGTGATTTTTTCTTTTAGATATTGGTGTGAAATTCTTTTGCCTATCAATTTAATAATCACTGAGAATTTTCATGGGGTGTACATTCTATTTCTATCCTCCAATGTTAGGATAATTTCTTTAATTCCTTTTATTAAGGAAACGGTCGAGAATTGTTTGCTTACACTGGAGGGAGGAGTATCCTCAAACATTAAGTCTGTTTGGTTAGTTTTTTCAGTTTGGTGGAAGAAAAGTGGCGTAGGAGAATAGGTATTTTCTGGGCTTCTTTGGATAATTTTCTCCATTAAATCAGTGGCCAATAATTTGTCTTTGAAGGATGGGGTAGTCGCTGTTTGTTCCCCACACTGGCAATTGAAAGGAATGTCGGGGGGGGGGGGGGATTTGGGGGTATGTGATGAGGCTTTGCCCCATCGGAGTTGGTGATGAGATTACTCATCGGAATCAACACCGGCTATTGACTCTTCGATAACAACAAGAATGGTAAGACTTTTACCACGAACACATTACTCTTACATTAACCATATTGGCTGACAAGGTAATAAAAAAGAATTTATACTTCCGACGATAACAAAATTTATCTATCTATATCTATATCTATATTATTATAAAAGCATGAATACAATATCAATTTACAAAAATAACCTTAAAATATTAAGCATAATAACTCATAATAAAAGGGCATAACCGAGAATTCTAGACATTAGCTTTATAATCCTATTAGTTTTAGGACATAATACTACACGTTAGGAGTTCTACATGATTACCTTTAGGAATTCTATTAGTATAATTACTTTCGAGTGTAGTGAAATACTACGCGTCAGAATAATGCCTATGCAAAAACAAAAAACCAACCTAAAAGAATACTATATCATCTAATATTTAGGATAGAATTCTTATTTGACTTAAACTCATGTCTGCACTACATTGACGTTCATTAACATGCTGCAAATATGCTTTAAAGTATGAATATAATGTTGATGGACCAAAATCTATACTATATTAAAAGTACGAAGGCCCTTAGCGAAATATCATTCGTCTTTTTTATTCTTCAAAAATAGATGTTACATTGGACAAGACAGTCAATTTATAATTTTCCTAACATTTACGACTTTAATTATTTCTCTAATATTAAGGACTTTAATTATTTCTCTAATATTTAGGACTTTAGACTTAACTAAATTTGATGTATTAAACTTTTCCTTATGTGATATATAACCATATTTGTAGAAGATGATATACAACCATACTTGTGAAAGAAGTCCACGTTTGTAGGGTTAGAATCTTTATAAAATTAAAAAAAAAAAATTAACATAGTTCTCGTATAAGTTTTTGGCTCTCGAACATCTTGGTAGATTTAGGAATACTTTTTTATTAATAAAATAATAAGTATAATTCTAAAACTTTCAAGACATCTAAGATGTGTGTATTCTCATTAAATATTAAATAAAAAAAAATTTAAATCAAAAGTCTAGGGATTTCTTTATTTCTCCAGTTTAGTGGGCTTTTTTACCAAAAGAAAATTAAATAAATGGAAAAAAAGCAAAATTATAGAGGAAATTAAAAGAAACAAAAAAGAAGTAAAACACGTATTAAAGAGGGGGATAATATAAAAAAATATTGTAAATTCACATTAGGGTAGTGTCGAACACTTTGCACTCCTTTTAGGCTTAGGAATATTCTTTTTTATAATAAAATGTGAAAGGTTTGAATAAATTTAGCACTCTCATAAAATAATATTGGTAAAGAATCTTTAATAATTGGTAAACTATCATACATAAAATTTTATAATAACTAATATAAAATATACATGCAATGCACGTACTCAAGTGCTCATATAAAGTTAAATGCGCATTTACTGTTCAATCAAACGATACTTCTATGATACTTTTATTTATTTATAATGGAGCATACACTAGTACAAATTTAATACAGAACCATTAACACTCTGTTTAGATGGTTGTTTCCCATCGTTTTATAATGTATTGTATTGTATTAATTGTACTGTACTGTATTGTATCGTTTTAATAGACAATATTTGGATAGATTGTATTGTTTGCTGTTGTTAAATAACATCTTTATTGTTTGATTTGGCAGTATTGTATTGTACCATACTGCTAAGTTTACTAAAATACCCTCAATTATTGGAATAGGTCACCGCGGTAGGTGCTGTGCGGACCGCACAAAATGTAGTGCGGCCGCGGTGGGGAGCATTTCACTGGTCATACTTCGGAAACTCATATCTTTTGATCTACATGGAATGTTAAGATGATTCAAAAACAAAAGTTGTAGCCCTTCGTGTTTAGTTTCCAGAAAGGTAAAGATGTTGTAATTTGGACATTTATAGAGAAAGTTATGGCCAAAATACTAAGGCCTATCACTGTAGATGAAAACCTGTGCGGCCGCGGTCGTTTTTGTGCGGACCGCGGTCGTTTTTGTGCGTCCGCAGAGGTGGAAATCTGCGGGGTACTCTATAAATACGAGGTTTTGGGTTTTATTTAATATTTTGACCTAGAGAGCTCAGATTTTGGCGATTTTTCGAAGGTTTTTTAAGAAATTCATCGGGGTAAGTGATTCTAACTCAGATTTGGCTAGAATACATGAATCTATCATTGAATTCATCATTTAATTCATGATTTAGGATGGAATTTGGGAAGAAAAGTTGTGGAATCTTCCAAAAATATAAAATGATAATTTGAAGAACCAAATGGTACCGGAATTGGATAATTTTGGTATGGTTAGACTCGTGAGGGTATGAGGATTTTGAAATGTAATTTTTACCCGATTCCGAGACGTGGGCCCGGGGCTCAGGTTTTGGTAATTTCAGGAATCATGCCCTTTGCTGGTTGTTCTCGCTTGGGCTTTGTTCACTTAACATATTGTGACGTATTCGTTCTGATTTTGGATAGATTCGACGCGCATGGAGGCGGATTAGAGGGGCAAAGGCGTCACGAGCTAGAGTTTTAGCCGGTTCAAGGTGAGTAATGATTGTAAATGATGCCCTGAGGGTTTGAAACCCCGAATTTGCACATCGTAGTGCTATATTGAGGTGAGACACGCGCTTGATGATGAGCGCGGGGTCGTATACTATTGGGGATTGTGACTTGGTTCATCCCGATTGATGATTTTACTGCGTATTTGACTGAAACTTATTTGCTATCATCATGATTTGGGCTGATTACCATATTTGGGCTTCGTGCCAACTATTTGAACCCTTCGAGGATGTTTATTACTATTTCCTCACTGTTTTGACTTATTACTTGAATTCAGTCCCGTTATTTTTTACTGTTTTAATACTCATCCATTTTTACTCAGTTTTGAGACTTAAATGATATTTTAAATAATGTTTTGAGCTGAGAAATACTGTTTTACTATTGCCCGAGAGGCTTGTGATGATTTTTGGACTGAGTAAGGTCGAGGGCCTAGTCGTGAGGATTCACTGATACTGATATGAGGCCGAGGGCCTGAGATGCATATATATGCCACGAGGTGGCTTGATTGATATGAGGCCGAGGGCCTAGATTTGATGCCACGAGATGGCTTGATATTGCGCTTGGGCCGTAAGGGTCCCCTCCCGGAGTCTGCACACCCCTAGTGAGCACGAGTACCCATTGTGATGTGAGATTGAGCCCAAGGGGCGGAAATTGTTGATATTGTGCCCGAGGGGCAAACTTCTATGTGTTTATTTTATCATAACTATCTGTCAATTACCTGTTCATTTGTTTTAGAAGTACTTTATTTTGCTTTTCATTGGTTTACTGCTTACAAATGACCTATTTAATTGCTTCATTATAGAATACCCTGTGTATACGTGTTTTCTTACTTTCAGTCATTATTTATCTTTATTACTCGCTGGGTCGGAGTACTCTTGCGTGCAGATCCAGGTGCTCCAAAGGCCGAGTGAGAGCTTTCCAGTCGTTCAGCAATGCCGGGGATTTCGAGGTAGCTGCATGGCGTCCGCAACCCTGATTTCTCCCTTCTATCTTATTACTTTTCCGCATTCCTAGACTATCTATGTAGTAGGTTGTTCAGACTTGTATTAGATGCTCTAGACTTGTGACACCAGATAAGTGTGGGCTGTGTAGTTTCTATGTATTGTTGACTTCCACATGTCTATCTTGCTGTTTTAAACACTTATTATAATAATTGGTAATTAAACCGTGTTAGCAAATGATTTATTTAAAATGAAAATGGGTTGTGGTTTCTAATTGGTTTGGCTTGCCTAGTAACGTGATAGGCGCCATCACGACCGATATTTGGGATCGTGACAAGTTGGTATCAGAGCCTAGGTTACATAGGTCTCACGAGTCATGAGCCGGTTTAGTAGAGTCTCGCGGATCCGTACGGAGACGTCTGTATTTATCCTCAAGAGGCTGCAGAACCTTTAAGAAAAACTTCATATTCTTGAAATTCCTATAGTGCAAACTTGTTGATCCGAGTATTGAACTTCCGTTATTCTATTCTCTCACAGATGGTGAGGACACGAGCTACCGGACGGGGTAGACGGCCACCAGTGCCACCAGCGGAGGCCACCAGAGGTCGTGGATGCGGTCGTGGTCGTGGCAGAGGTGGAGCAGCGAGGGCAGCACCTATAGACCCACCAGTTGCCCTAGCTCAGGATCAGGCTCCAGCTATGGATGTTCCAGCCGCACCGGTTCAGGCACCGGCTGTGCCCATCGTGATTTCGGGTCTTCAGGAGCTTGGCACATATCTTATCAGTTTGCACTGGCCTGGCTTAGGTAGTTTTAGCCATTACAGCAGCAACTACTTCACAGGCCGGGGGAGGCAATCAGATCCCCGCTGCTCGCACACCTGAGTAGGTAGTGCAGTGACTTCAGACGTCGGGGGCACCTCCAGCCCAGCCGGTTACACCAGCTCAGGAGTTTGTAGTACCGGTTATGCCGGATGATGAGCAGCGTCGACTTGAGAGGTTTGGTAGACTCTAGCCTCCGACTTTTAGCGGAGTAGAGGGCGAGGATGCCCAGGGTTTCTTGGATAAGTGCTAGTAAATGCTTCGTACAACAGGTATTCTTGAGTCTAGCGATGTGGCATTTACCACCTTTCAGTTCTCGGGGGCTGCCTTCACTTGGTGGGAGGCGTATGAGAGGCGTAGGCCTATTGGTGCAACGCCCCTTACTTGGCAGCAGTTCTCCATTATCTTCCTAGAGAAGTATGTATCGCAGTCCCGCAGAGAGGAGTTGCGCAGACAGTTTGAGTGGTTGCGACAGGGGGATATGATTGTGTCACAATATGAGTCGAGGTTTTCTAAGTTGGCTCGTCATGGAATCTAGATGGTTCCGACAGATCGAGAGAGGATCAGGAGGTTTGTTGATGGTCTTACTTATCAGCTCCGTATTCTTATGGCCAGAGAGAGTGATGGGTGCTACTTTTGAGGAGGTTGTTGATATCGCTCGGGAGATTAAGACTGTTCGCCGTCAGGATCGAGAGGAGAGGGAGGCCAAGAGGCCTCGAGGATCAGGCAGTTATAGTGGTGCTCCTTCGAGGGGCCAGTTTCAGCATGGTAGAGGCCGTTCATTCAGGCCTGTTCAGTCCGCCCGCCCAGGTTATCGTGGGGCATCTTCAGGTCATGGTCATCATGGATCTCAGTAGGTCTAGTCATCACTCAGTGCCCTCCCAGCTCAGAGTTCATCTCGTGCCTCATCGGCTTAGGGTTCTTCTTTGCCGAGCGCATCTGCTAGTCACTCCGGTGCGAGGGGTTCCCTTCAGTCCCCTTCTCCAGCACCTGGGAGTTGTTATGAGTATGGTGAGATAGGCCACATATGGAGGCAGTGTCCTCGTCGTGTTGCTAGTTCATCCCAGCAGAGGGGTAAGTCTTCTGCTTTAGCACCAATTTCTTCACCACCACCCGCTCAGCCAGCTAGGGGTGGAGGCCAGTCAGCTAGGGGTCGCCCCATATATGGAGGTCGATCAGGGTGGTCAGTCCCGTTTCTGTGCACTCCCATGCAGACCCGATGCTATTACTTCAGATGTTGTTATCACAGGTATTGTTTCAGTCTGCCACAGAGTTGCCTCTCTATTATTTGATCCCGGTTCCACCTTTTTCTTATGTGTCATCATATTTTGCTCGTTATTTGGGTATGCCCCATGAGTTTCTTGCTTTGCCTGTTCATGTATCTACCCTGGTTGGCGATACTGTTGTTGTAGACCGTGTGTACCGACCATGTGTGGTGACTATTGGGGGTCTAGAGACCCGAGTGGATCTATAACTATTGAGCATGGTGGATTTTGATGTTATTTTGGGCATGGAATTGGTTAGCTCCGTGTCGTACAATTCTGGACTGTCATGCTAAGACAATCACATTGTCTATGCCGGGTGTGTCACAGATCGAGTGGCGAGGTATTACTGATTATGTTCCTAGTAGAGTGATCTCTTTCTTGAAGGCCCAACATATGGTTGGAAAGGGTTGCCCTTCATATCTAGCGTTTGTGAGGGATGTCGGAGCTGAGACTCCCAGTATTGATTCTGTCCCAATTGTGAGGGATTTTTCCGATGTGTTTCCTGTAGACCTGTCGGGCATGCTGCCAGACAGGGATGTTGATTTTGGTATTGACCTGGTGCCGGGCATGCAACCCATTTCTATTCCGACGTATCGTATGGAACCAGTGTAGTTGAAGGAATTGAAGGATCAGCTTCAGGAACTCCTAGATAAGGGGTTCATTCGGCCTAGTGTGTCACCTTGGGGTGCGCCGATTCTGTTTGTGAAGAAGAAGGATGGCACAATGAGAATATGCATTGATTATAGGCAATTGAACAAGGTAACAATTAAGAACAAGTATACTTTGCCTCGCATTGATGATTTATTTGACCAGCTTTAGGGAGCGAGAGTGTTCTCCAAGATTGATCTTCATTTGGGTTATCGCCAGTTGAAGATCAGGGAGTCGGATATTCTTAAGACGGCTTTCAAGATCCGATTTGGTCATTATGAGTTTTTGGTGATATCTTTTGGGCTGACCAATGCCCCAGCAGCGTTCATGCATTTGATGAACAACGTGTTCCGGCCTTATCTCAATTCGTTTGTCATAGTATTCATTGATGATATTCTGGTGTACTCGCGTAGTCAGGAGGAGCACGTGGATCATTTGAGAGTTGTATTGTAGAGATTGAGGGAGGAGAAACTTTATGCAAAATTCTCCAAGTGTGAGTTTTGGCTAAGTTTAGTGACTTTCTTGGGCACGTGGTGTCCAACGAGGGTATTCAGGTTGATCTGAAGAAGATAGAGGCGGTTCAGAGTTGGCCTAGACTGTCCTCAGCCGTAGAGATTCGTAACTTTCTTGGTTTGGCAGGCTATTATCGTCGGTTTGTTCAAAGATTCTCATCCATCGCATCGCCCTTGACCAAGTTGACTCAGAAGGGTGTTTCATTTGTATGGACGGACGAGTGTGAGGAGAGCTTTCAGAAGCTCAAAACAGCTTTGACCATAGCTCCAGTGTTGGTTTTGCCATCATCTTCAGGTTCATATACCGTGTATTGTAATGCTTCGAGAGTTGGGATTGGTTGTGTGTTAATGCAGGAGGGTAGAGTTATAGCTTATCCTTCTTGTCAGTTGAAGCCCCATGAGAAGAACTACCTCGTTCATGATTTGGAGTTGGCTGCCATAGTTCATGCATTGAAGATTTGGAGGCATTACTTGTATGGCATATCTTGTTAGGTGTTCACTAATCATCACAGTCTTCAGCATTTGTTCAAGCAAAAGGATCTTAATTTGAGGAAGCGGAGATGGTTGGAGTTGCTTAAGGATTATGATATCACTATATTGTATCATCCGGGAAAGGTCAATGTGGTTGCCGAAGCTTTGAGCCGAAAGGCAGTGAGTATGGGGAGTTTGGCATATATTCCAGTTGGGGAGAGACCTTTTGCAGTTGATGTTCAGGCCTTGGCCAATCGGTTTGTGAGATTAGACATTTCGGAGCCCAATAGGGTATTGGCGTGTGTGGCTTCTTGGTCTTCATTATATGATCGCATCAGAGAGCTCTAGTATGATGATCCGCATTTGCTTGTCCTTAAGTACAGAGTTCAGCATGATGATACTATAGATGTGACCATCGGTGATGATGGGGTGTTGAGGATGCAGGGCCGCATTTGCGTGCCCAATGTGGATGGGCTTCGGGAGTTGATTCTGGAGGAGGCCTATAGCTCGCGGTATTCCATTCATCCGGGTGCCGCGAAGATGTATCAGGATTTGAGGCAGCACTATTGGTAGAGAAGAATGAATAAAGATATTGTGGGATTTGTAGCTTGGTGTCTCAATTGTTAGCAGGTGAAATAAGAGCATCAGAGTCTGGGTGGCTTGCTTCAACAGATGGATATTCCTGAGTGGAAGTGGGAGAGGATCACTATGGACTTTGTTGTTGGACTTCCACTGACTTTGAAGAAGTTCGATGCTATTTGGGTGATTGTGGATCGGCTGACCAAGTCCGCGCACTTTATTCCTGTGTGTACTACCTATTCTTCAGAGCAGTTGGCATAAATCTATATCTGAGAGATTGTTCGTTTGCATGGTGTCCCAGCCTCCATCATTTCAGATAGAGGTACTCATTTTACTTTGCAGTTTTGGAGGGTCGTGCAGAGAGAGTTGGGTACTCATGTAGAGTTGAGTACAGCTTTTCATCCTCAGATGGACGGGCAATCCGAGCATACTATTCAGATATTGGAGGACATGTTGCGTGCTTGTATCATTAATTTAGGAGGATCATGGGATGAGTTTCTACCGCTTGCATAGTTTGCTTATAACAACAACTACCAGTCAAGTATTCAGATGGCTCTATATGAGGCTTTGTATAGGAGGCAGTGAAGATCTCCAGTTGGTTGGTTCGAACCCGGTAAGGCTAGGCTATTGGGGACTGATTTGGTACATGATGCTTTGGAGAAGGTAAAGGTGATTCATGAGAGGCTTCGTACAGCACAGTCGAGGCAAAAGAGTTATGCTGATAGGAAGGTTTGAGATGTGTCCTACATGGTTGGCGAGAAGGTTTTGTTGAAGGTTTTACCCATGATGGGTGTTTTGAGATTTGGGAAGAAAGGAAAATTGAGTCCTCGGTTCATTGGGCCTTTAGAGGTGCTTCAGAGGATTGGGGAGGTGGCTTATGCACTTGCTTTGCCACCCAACTTGTCGAGTGTGCATCCGGTATTTCATGTTTCTATGCTCTAGAAGTATATCGGGGATCCGTCACATGTTTTGGACTTCAACACGGTTTAGTTGGATGATGATTTGACCTTTGATATGGAGCCAGTAGCTATTTTGGGTCGTCAGGTTTGGAAGTTGAGGTCAAAGGATATAGCTTCAGTGAAAGTGCAGTGGAGAGGTCGGCCCATGCAGGAGGCTACCTGGGAGACCGAGCGGGAGATGTGGAGCAGATATCCTCACCTATTCGAGGCTTCAGGTATGTTTCTTGACTCGTTCGAGGATGAATGTTTTTTAAGTTGGGGAGGATGTGACGACCCGGCTAGTCGTCTCATGGGTTACCACTCTGTTTCCCCCATTTCAGCTTCTGTATGCTTCGTTATTCGCGTTTTTGTGGTATCGGGTTGGGCGGATCGAGTCCGGAATGAGTTTGGTGAAGTTTGAGACACTTAGTCTCTTTTAAGAAGGCTTAAGTTGGAAAAGTAAACCGGATGTTGACTTATGTGTTAGAAGGCTCGGAAGTGAGTTCTAATAGTCCGGTTAGCTTCGGGAGGTGATTTGTGACTTAGGAGCGCGATCGGAATGAGTTTTGGAGTTGTAGAGAAGATTTAGGCTAAATTGACGAAGTTGATATGTTGGTGATTTCCAGTTGATAGGCGAGATTTTGATATAGGAGTTGAAATGGAATTCCGAGAGTTGCAGTAGCTTCTTAGTGTCATTTGGTATGTGTGTGCAAAATTTCAGGTCATTCGAACGAGATTTGATAGACTTTTTGATAGAAAGCATAATTTAAGAGTTCTTGGAGTTCTTAGGCTTGAATCCTATGTTAAATTGGTGATTTGATGTTGTTGTGAGCGTTCCGAAGTGTTGAACAAGTTTGAACGATGTCATGGGATGTGTTGGTACAATTGGTTTGAAGTTCCGGGGGTCCCGTGTAGGTTTCGGGATATTTTAGGTCGAAAATCATAGCTGTAGCAGGTCCAAAAGGGTTGTAGGCCTCGGAACCCGCTAGCGCAGTCCGCACAAAATGAAGTGCGGCCGCGGTAGGTGCTGTGCGAACCGCACAAAATGCAGTGCGGCCGCGGTGGGGAGCATTTCACTGGTCCAACTTCGGAAGCTCATATCTTTTGATATACAAGAAATTTTGAGATGATTTAAAAACAAAAGTTGTAGCCCTTCGTGTCTAGTTTCCAGAAAGGTAAAGATGTCATATTATGGACATCTGTAGCGAAAGTTATGGTCAAAATACTAAATCTTGTCACTGCAGATGAAAACCTATGCGGCCGCGGTCGTTTTTGTGCGGACCGCGGTCATTTTTGTGCGGTCCACAGAGGTGGAAATCTATGGGTACTCTATAAATATGAGGTTTTGGATTTTATTTAATATTTTGACCTAGAGAGCTCGGATTTTGGCGATTTTTTGAATGTTTTTCAAGAAATTCATCGGGGTAAGTGATTCTAACTCAGATTTGGCTAGAATACATGAATCTATCATTGAATTCATCATTTAATTCGTGATTTGGGATGTAATTTTGGAAGAAAAGTTGTGGAATCTTCCAAAAATATAATATGATGATTTGAAGGACCAAATGGTACCAGAATTGAATAATTTTGGTATGGTTAGACTCGTGAGGGTATGAGGATTCTGAAAATGTAATTTTTACCCGATTCCGAGACGTGGGCTCGGGTTTTGGTAATTTCGGGAATCGTGCCTTTTATTGATTGTTCTCGCTTGGGCTTTGTTCACTTAGCATATTGTAATGTATTCGTTCTGATTTTGGATAGATTCGACGCGCGTGAAGGCCGATTCAAGGGGCAAAGGCATCGCGAGCTAGAATTTTAGCCGGTTCAAGGTGAGTAATGATTGTAAATGATGCCCTGAGAGTTTGAAACCCTGGATTTGCATATCGTAGTACTATATTGAGGTAAGACACGCGCTTGATGATGAACGTGGGGTCGTATACTATTGGGGATTGTGACTTGGTCCGTCTCGATTAATGATTTTACCGCGTATTTGACTGAAACTTATTTGATATCATCATGATTTGGGCTGATTGCCATATTTGGGTTTTGTGTCAACTATTTGAACCCTTCGAGGATGTTTATTACTATTTTCTCACTGTTTTGACTTATTACTTAAACTCAGTCCCGTTATTTTCCACTGTTTTACTACTCAGCCATTTTTACTCAGTTTTGAGACTGAAATGATATTTTAAATGATGTTTTGGGCTGAGAAATACTGTTTTACTACTGCCGAGGGGCTTGTGATGATTTTTGGACTGAGTAAGGCCGAGGGCCTAGTTGTGAGGATACACTGGTACTGATATGAGGCTGAGGGCCTTAGATATATATGCCACGAGGTGGCTTGATTGATATGAGGCCGAGGGCCTAGATTTGATGCCACGAGATGGCTTGATATTGCGCTTGGCCCGTAAGGGGCCCCTCCCGGAGTCTGCACACCCCCAGTGAGCGCGGGTACCCATTATGATGTGAGATTAAGCCCGAGGGGCAAACTTCTATGTGTTTACTTTATCATAACTGTCTGTCAATTACCTGTTTATTTGTTGTAGAAGTACTTTATTTTGCTTTTCATTGGTTTACCGCTTACAAATTACCTATTTAATTGCTTCATTATAGAATACCCTGTGTATACGTGTTTTCTTACTTTCAGTCATTATTTATCTTTATTACTCACTGGGTCGGAGTACTCACATTACTCCCTGCACCTTGCGTGCAGATCCAGGTGCCCCAGAGGCCGAGTGAGAGCTTTCCAATCGTTCAGCAATTGCCGTGGATTTCGAAGTAGCTGCATGGCATCCACAGTCCTGATTTCTCCCTTCTATCTTATTACTTTTCCGCGTTCCTAGACTATCTATGTAGTAAGTTGTTCAGACTTGTATTAGAGGCTCTAGACTTGTGACATCAGATCAGTGTGAGCTGTGTAGTTTCTATGTATTGTTGACTTCCGCATGTCTATCTTGCTGTTTTAAACACTTATTATGATAATTGGTAATTAAATCGTGTTAGCAAATAATTTATTTCAAATGAAAATGGGTTGTGGTTTATAATTGGTCCGGCTTGACTAGTAATGTGATAGGCGCCATCACGACCGGTATTTGGGATCGTGACAATCCCCTCCCCCAGGCCCACATCAAAGAGATGACAACCTAAGTAAGGTGATGGCTTATTATAAAAAAAGGTTGGAGCTATAAATTATAACAGAAAATCTAGCAGGTATTTTTTTTTGGTTTGTAATTAAACAATACTTTATTCCAAATCTGTTTCTAAATAATGCTTACTCATTTTGTTTAATTCTATGGATTTCTATAATAAGTCAAGAAGGTTTCGAACTATACAAAGATACAATTCTGCTCTTATGTTTTATCGTTGTTTGCTAAATGGGACTCTTATTCCCCTATCCAGTATAAATGTGTACTAATTTTTCAAAGTAGTGTTTCCTTTGATTCGTTTAAAAAATTTGTTTTCTAAATTTAATTTATCTTATTTTTTACTTTAAAGTGTTTTATATCATTGTTGCTCTTTTTCTCATGTTGTGTACGCTTCACGAGCATTGCAATAGAGACTACAGTGTCACAACATAACCCTTTCGGACATAGAACTGTTCAAATGACTCGATGTTAGATTCTTTCCATATTCACTTATGTTCTTGAATTTTATTTGAATCTCATTGTAGACAATTAAAATTTTACTAAATTTAAATCCATAAGAAATTTGGATTTTATCATAAATTAAATACATACTAGTCAAAGTAAATATTATGAGCTAGTATGATTGGGTCAATTATTTAAATCCAATTAAATTGATTTAAATAAAGGTCCAATATATTATTGGGCTAGCCCGTCAATTGGTCTTCTATCAAATGGGTCGGCCCATAAGCCTCAAATCCAATGATCCACTAGGGTTTTCTTGAAAATTACTCCACCTCACACCTATATAAAGGGGTCAAAGGAGAAAGCTAAGACACAAGCAAGTAAGCAGAAGGAAAGGCTAAAGAAGCTCTGAAGAATAGCATCAAGGTCTTCATCCATATCTGCAATCGTCATCTGTGGTCAAATTCCAAAGGCGAACTCAAGTCATAGGCGGGCGGCTTCAAATCTTCCGTTCGTGATAACCCAACATCAAATCCTAGTTCGTGACAAGCTTTAAATTGTTCGTGACGTACTACAAATCTGAAATCCGTCAAGTTCAAAATCAAGCTTTCAAGCTCTTGAACCATCATCCGTGAGGAGAAGAATTAGAGGACTACATCTATTTAGATTTAGAGATATTTTAGAGATTGTAACCCCATCACTTGAAATTGAATATAATATTTGTCGCTATATTTCTTGTCTTGATTATTATTTTTCAGGAGCGAAATTTAGTCGTTACAAATTTTGGCACGCCCAGTGGGACCATCTCTACCTCTCATCTCTTCTCAACTCTCAACATTCAAGATCACTAAGATGGCTTCAAAGAAGATCGAAGTTGCTGACTCCAAGTTTTCTTCTGACGTTGAAAGTATCCTGAACGTTACTATGGGGAGTCTTGGGCCAATCACCCGGAGCAAGGCGAGCGTCTTGGGGCAACAAGCACTCCAAGTGTCGTCTGCACCAATTCATGCTTTGAGATCTTCATCATTCGAAGAAGAAAGGTCCTCTGCTAGCAAGTTAGATAGAGGAGATAATATTGCAGAAGTTGTGGAGAAAGCTCCTGCTCAACTTACTTTATACAATACCAAGAGTCAGCTTACTCAACCTGATGATAAAGTCTTATATGTTGGCTCTACGCCAATCTCACCACATGACATGTTCCAAACTGAGTTCAATCCATGGTAAGGTCTCGGTTATTCTTCATCATCTGCAATAATCATGGAGGCAATGATGACTAACACTTCAACAATGGAGGAGCAACTTGCAAACCTGACAAAGGCGATTGATGGGTTAACAAAGTATGCTCAAGATCAAGATGTCCGTATCGCAAAATTGACAGGCATAGTTGAAAGCATGATGGATGGAGAATCAAGTCATGCACCTGAAAAATTCCTGTATAATCAGCAAGTAGGGAAGTATCTTAGAGTTCTTGGTTGCCCACTCTCCTCGAACCTGATGTATGAGCAAGTCTGAATCCCCGATCACTAGCAACTCCTGAACGTTCATGTCAATGGCCATTTTGAGTCCCAAGATGCAGGCTTCATATTCGGCCATATTATTGGTGCAAGGGAACCTGAGCTTGGCGGATACCGGGTAGTGCTGACCGGTTTCTGATACTAGGACTCCTCCTATGCCAACTCCTTTGAAATTTGCAGCTCCGTCGAAAAACAATCTCCAACCATCATAGGATTCTGCAATATCTTCTCCTATGAAAGATACCTCTTCATCGGGAAAATACGTTTTTAGGGGATTGTATTCTCCGTCCACGGGATTCTCGGCGAGATGGTTCGCCAAGGCTTGCCCTTTGATTGCTTTCTGGGTCACGTAATCAATGTCGAATTCACTTAGCAGGATCTGCCACTTGGCGAGCTTGCCAGTGGGCATGGGCTTCTGGAAGATATACTTCAGAGGGTCCATTCTGGATATGAGATAAGTAGTGTAAGCACAGAAGTAATGCCTCAACTTCTGCACAACCCAAGTCAGAGCACAACAAGTGCATTCTAAAAGAGAATATCGGGCCTCGTACGGTGTGAACAACAAGTGTGTCATCACACGCCGACACAAGCAACTCCTTATTCTCTTGTTTATGGAGTCGAAGCAGTTCTTCCTCTTGAGCGTCAAATACCGTCCTTGCGACTCGCTGTGCAAGAAGGTCTTACTGAGGAAGAAAACGCTCGCCTACGCCTTGAAGAACTTGAATCCCTTGATGAAAAAAGGCTAGAAGCTCAACAAAGTCTTGAATGTTATCAAGATCGTCTTTCTCGTGCTTTCAACAAAAAGGTTCGCTTGAGGTCCTTCCAAGTTGGCGATCAAGTTCTTGCAGTAAGAAGAACTATTATCACCTCTCGCAAATCTGGGGGCAAATTCACTTCAAAGTGGGATGGTCCATATGTTGTGCAAGAAGCCTATTCAAGTGGAGTTTACAAGTTAGTTGATGCAGATGGCATGAGAATTGGCCCTATCAATGGAAATTTTTTGAAGAGGTACTATCCTTGAAGAATAAACGCTCCTCGACGCACGAGCCTAAACTGCAAGTCATGAAGCTCCTTAATGCACGAGCCTAAACTGCATGCTGCTATGCTCCTTGACACAAGAATCTAAACTGCATGTTGCAATGCTCCTGGCCCGCATGAGCCTAAACTGTGAACGACACCCAAAAAAAAAAGAAAAAAAAGGAGTCCGCTAGGTCGAAAACATCGAAAGAGGCGGCCTAGGCAAAAGTTAGGACAAAAAAAAACTCACCTATTTTGAACTACATTATGACTTGATCCTCTTCACCGAGGTACGTAGGCATCTTAGAGTTTTATTCTAAGTTCAGTCGCATAATCTTCAAAAAAAAAAAAGTATGGAAACATGATCTGGAACTTTGACTAATCCAGAAGGTCTTATGCCGCAAAGACTCCTATATGCATGCGAATCTGGAAGTTCACTGCAGTCGCGTCAACTTCGCGAATTTTCTGTTGGTAGACCAAAAAGGTTCTTCCATAAAATCCATAGATACTTCAGGTCTCTAAGTTTTCTTTCTAACGGCATGGACGGATTGCAATTCCGACACTCGAAGCTCAAGATACAATTATTTTCGCCGAAGGTACGCAAATCTGAAAATTCACTGCAGTTGAGTCGACTTCGTGAATTTTTTGTTCACAGTATGAAAAGAGTTCTGTTATGAAATTTATATGAGTTTTAGATCTCCGGGCCTTCTTTCTAACAGTACAGACGGATTGCAATTCTGGCACTCCAAGCTCAAGATACAATTATTTTTGCTGAAGGTACGCAAATCTGAAAATTCACTGCAGTTGAGTCGACTTCGTGAATTTTCTGTTCACAGTCCGAAAAGAGTTCTATTACGAAATTTATGTGAGTTTTAGATCTCCAAGTCTATTTTGTGACATCGCAAACGGCTTGTGATTTGGATGCTCCTATCTCGAGATGTGATTTATTTTGCGCAGAGTGCGCAAAGCTGTGAGCTAAACACGGGCCAGACGTGTAGATCGACTTTGAAGATTAATTCCAGCTGATACAAAAGGAGATTCGTGCTAATTTTTTGATATGTTTCAGTCCTATGAGTCTAGTTTCGGTAAAAGCAAGCGGCCTATGATTTGAAGCCTCCTACAGCAAAATATGAATTCTTTTTCGCGAAACAACAAAACCAACATACAAGACATATGCTGAAATTTAAGAAGGAAATAATTGGGAGTAACAGAAGGAATCCAGGTCTCAAAGAGAAATATCACATATTAAAAAAAAAATAATAAAGATACTTTTATTGCTCCAAGACATAAGTACTCCATTACATGATATTAGTTATAAAAAA
Source organism: Nicotiana tabacum (assembly GCF_000715075.1). NCBI lineage: Eukaryota > Viridiplantae > Streptophyta > Magnoliopsida > Solanales > Solanaceae > Nicotiana > Nicotiana tabacum. Next base: position 125,269,339 of record NC_134084.1, read on the forward strand.
AATCGCAAGTCGAGAATCCTAAGCAAAAAAAAAAAAAAGAGAAAAAAAACTCTAAAATCATGGAAAAGGTTTGAAGCTAAGGATTTGCTGGCGGCTTGTCTCAACTGCCCCTCTCAGGAGGGATAATTTCTCTGCTTCATCGTCAGATAATGGATGATTGGCTTCAATGGTATAAATCTCCCCTTCGGTAACGTCAACATTCTCTTGACTTTTAGCCAACTTCACCTGTTGTTTGTCCAAGAGTGCGACGATCTTTTTCTTTCTGGAAGCCAAGGAAGCTAGCTGTTGTTCAACATTCGCAAGACTGGCTTGAAGTTTTTCTACGGACTCGCTCACTTTTTCATATTCCTGTTTTGCATCATCGAGGCATCGTTGTGCATCAGAAAGTGACTCTTGGTGAAATTCTTTAGTCATCTTGGACGATCTTAAAGCATCGTAATCTGCGTACGTCTTGAAAAAAGCTTCGACAAGAGCCTCTAAGGTAGAAGTATCAATAACATTTTCTTTCTTAATTTCCTCAAGACTCAAAGCAATACTTTCCTCCAACTTTATGAAGCTATCCAGAGAATCAAGAGAGAACTCTTCGATACATTCACACAAGGTATGCCACATTGTGTTAACAAAAGAAAGTTTAATACGAGAAATAGTCTCTTGTGGCTTAAAGTTTGGAGCATCAAGATGCAACGACCATGGAGTAGGCTCGAAGGTTTTTAGACGTTTTGCTTGACTTGCGGCAACCTCCATCTTACTCATCATGGCTGGCTTGGAAAGCACAACATCTTCTGGAAGAACGAGGTGCGGCTCTTTGGGTAGACTTAAATCTGTCGACGGAGCATTGTTTGCAGCATGATGTTCACACCATCAAATAAAGTGTGAGGACTTTTTGCGGCCACACCGAGGGAATTTGGGCTTGTAACACAGTCTTCCACCGTGTCTTCACCAAGTACGTCATCATACAACTCATTGACGCCCAACTGCAAAAAAAAAACAAAAAACTTTAGTGTTCAAAAAAAAGGGAGTAAATTTGAAGGAAATAATATTTACTCGTTTCTCCAGTTCAGACAACGGCATCGTTGAGCTAGGGTCACCCTCTACGAAAAATCCAGTATCAATACTAAAAGCATCCAAGTCAGCAAATTCACTGTGGCTCGTGTCCTTAGCCTTCTTCTTTGAACGATTCCAATGTATGTCATGACTAACATCACTCTCGTTCGAACTGGAAGTGGCAGTAACATTCAAAATCTCATTGGGCAAAGCAGAAGCTTGAGTCCTTTCCTCGTTTGTTGGCACGACGTTGGCTATCTTCGCAATATTTTTGTTTGGTGAAGTAGGAGGCACTTTCCTTTTTCAAGGATTATTCGTCACCTCTACAGTGGCAGTAGTTGTCTTGGAAGTCAACAAAACATGTTTAGATCCTTTGTCCACATGGGCTTCCCCGCCCGTCGAAGGGGTAGACTTGGGTAAGACCTTGGTGTTTGGCGAAGGATCTTTCGATCTTAACTCGGACTTGGAAGACCCTTTGTGAGTGTTCTTTTGACGTTGATCATCTTTGGAGGATAAAGGAATATCATCTTTCCTTGGAACTTTCAAAATGATATGAGTACTTTGTCGGGAAGAGTGCACTCGACGAGCTGACCACCAAGCTGCATACTCACGAGTCATTAGAGGTCCCTTTTTCTGATGGACGCGTAGGGACAATAACCTTTGATGAACCTCCAAGACGAACACAGGAGTCCCAGAATTGCACTAGCATTCTCAGTGAGCCGTTATAGGGTCGCTCTATGAGGTTGCCAGGAACATCTTGACAAAAGCCGAATTGACGACTAAACCTATGCGGGCTATAAGATTCCACAATATGAATGTCGTCATGCCTAAGGGTGATGAAGCTTGAGCGAAGACTTATAAAAAAGTCACTCCAAGAATTCGATTGTTCGTCACGATCGGCAAGATGCAATTCCCTCCCTTGTAGCATAGCCAAATGGTGAAGCTGTCGTGCACTAACTTGTTGAAACAACTCACGGGCATTACTAAGGTCAAAATGCTTGGCCATCTTCTCTCCAGAAACCTTGCACATTTGCGGACCTCGTTGTGGATGCTTAACACGATAGTAGGTGTCAAAATATGCTCCTATTCATCCATATACGTAATGAATAGGAAAGAGTGCTTTGCAGGCACCCAAATCTTGAGAAGTGGAGACCTCCTTCAAGCCATGATAAATACTTGCAAGGACGGGAACCGCCAAGGAAAACTTCTCTCCATGAGCCATCAGACTCGCGATTTTGAAGACACTAGCACGAATGTAGTCGATCTTCTTGTTGGGGAACACAAATTTGCAAAGCCAACATGCAAGGAAAGCCGCCAAATAAGTCTCAGCTCTAAGTGACTCCTCCACGCCAAGCTCAATAAAGGGGGCATTTTCCTCATCGGTTCGTGGTAGGAAGCTCGCGTCAATATTCCCAGAAGGATTATGATTCAACTTCGGCCTTGTAGTCCGATTCCTTGATGACTTTTGCGGAGGCTTGGCATACCTACTCGGGCCTCGAAACCAAAACTCCACCCAATCACGAATGGAGACCTCGTGGACATCATCCTTCATGAGTTTGTAGAATGCCGAGAACAGGTGCAGACAACTTCTTGGGAGGAAAGGTTTTCCTTGATCGTCTTCTTGTGTCAACTCCTTAGCCGAGGGGATAACTTCGTCGTAGAAAGACCCATGCACCGGAAGGCCTCCGATTGCTCGCAAATCCCACAAAGAGATGGAGAGTTCACCAATGGAGGTATAAATTGTGTTGGTAGAAGGACGCCAAAGCTCACAAAAGGCACGGAGGACATTCTCATTGTAGTCATATGTGAACAACGAAGCAAAGATGGCATCATAGACCTTGATGCCGTCCAGAGTCAACTTGTTGCGGGCAAGAACATCTTCTACCCACTCCCAGTATTTGGACGTATAGCGAATTTCACCAAAGCCGGAAGGAGGAACACTCCAAGTGGCGAGACGTCCATCGTAATCACGATGAGGAGGACTAGCAGACGCGACCTTTTGATGGGTGGAGGACTTCAAAAGTAGGACCTTCATGTTGGTTGCTTTGCCCAAAAATCTGTCAATGCATCCTTCGTCTCTCTAGTCGACCATTCTGCAAGATCAAGGGAGGCATCAAACGGCTTTCTAGCGAGCGGGAAAGCACCTATCACCGGAGGATGAACTTTTAAAGTTAGAACTTGGGCGAGCGGATTCTGCTTGTCGCTAATAATCTCAAGGTGTGGGTATGGTGTATCATGGTCGATGAAATGCATCCTTGCTGATGGAATTCACAGCCCTATGTGCTGCTCTGAGAGTCTGTGGAAAAAAAGGGGGGAAGAATCTATGAAAAAAAAACAGCTAGACAGAATGGGGCAGCATGTCATAATACGTTGCCTAAATTCGAGAAAATATCTGGGAATATATCAGCATATTCTGATTATGATTTTTACCTATGTCGTAGCTCCGGAAGTCTATTTTCTGTCACCACAAACCGCTCATAATTTTGGCATTCCTACACCAAGATATGATTTTTTTGGTTAAGACGCGCAAAACTGAAATGTCGAGCGTGACAGAACTTGAACCAAGATTACGAAGCTCACTTGGGAAGATACAATACGAATTTAAATTCAAATTTTTGATATGTTGTAGTACTCTGAGTCTAGTTTCTGTAACCACAAACCGCTCGTGATTTTGATACTCCTACACCGAGATATAATTGTTTTGGTTAAGATGCACAAAGCTGATAATTCCTGGCAGCAACTGCAGCAAAAAAAAAAACGTTAGTCTGCTCTCAGGAGAATCGAGCGATGAGGATTGCGTAATGCCAACTATTGAAGAGTACCGCTGCTTTCATCAAAAGTGGAGGACTGCTGCTATAGCAACGATACAAGGAGAAAGTGGCGAATTTATAGGAACAAGCAAGGGAAGAAGCTAAGGAAATTCTTGGTTTTCAAGTTACTGACATATGTAAATAAGGAAATACCATGTCCGGTTTGTACATGGACAAGTTTGAAACCAGGAAAAACCTACTCTGTGTATGGCAATGCAAACCAGGGAACAACTCTATTTATAGCTTTTTCAAGGAGGTTGTGTTTTCTTGACCTACGAGAATTTTCCTTTCAAGGAAAGAATAATTCCTTGTTGATCAGGATTTGGGAAGCCTTGCAAAGTAATAAAAATAAATCTGAGGCAATTATGAATCGGGAAAGTTAAAAGGAAAGTGATCTTGGTTCAAAAAGTGCAGGAGAATTCCTACCAAATTTGCTAGTCTTTACTTGGTCCTACATAAAATGGATTTTGACTTAATAAATTTAAGTTCATCCCTTTATTTTCATAATAAAAAAAGTCGGCCGAGTTTGTATTGTACTAAAATTATTTATGCGAAAACTGAGTTATTTTAGGAGTTTGGTAATACTACTGCTTAGCTTCACATTGATGGCTAATTCACATCGCAAGTTAGCAGTCAAGAGGCAACGTGGTTATCATGGTATTTAGTTATTTATCGACGGAAATTGACGCAACTAAATTATTCTCTTAGATGGAGGGAAAATCAAGATTGTTCACTTTGGTATGTTAGACTGTTTGGTTAAGTGATTCATAAAAGGACATTATCTTATGTGGTGCTTCAGGTCTTCTCTTTGATTTCGACAAGCCTACACCGCGATAAGTCCTGAAGCAGGGGGCATTTGTGGACAATTAAAATTTTACTAAATTTAAATCCATAAGAAATTTGGATTTTATCATAAATTAAATACATACTAGTCAAAGTAAATATTATGAGCTAGTATGATCGGGTCAATTATTTAAATCCAATTAAATTGATTTAAATAAAGGTCCAATATATTATTGGGCTAGCCCATCAATTGGTCTTCTATCAAATGGGTTGGCCCATAAGCCTCAAGCCCAATGATCCACTAGGGTTTTCTTGAAGATTACTCCACCCCACACCTATATAAAGGGGTCAAAGGAGAAGGCTAAGACACAAGCAAGTAAGCAGAAGGAAAGGCTAAAGAAGCTTTGAAGAATAGCATCAAGGTCTCCATCCATATCTGCAATCGTCATCTGTGGTCAAATTCCAAAGGCGAACTCAAGTCATAGGCGGGCGGCTTCAAATCTTCCTTTCGTGATAACCCAACATCAAATCCTGGTTCGTAACGAGCTTCAAATTGTTCGTGACGTACTACAAATCTGAAATCCGTCAAGTTCAAAATCAAGCTTTCAAGCTCTTGAACCATCATCTGTGAGGAGAAGAATCAGAGGACTACATCTCTTTAGATTTAGAGATATTTAAGAGATTGTAACCCCATCACTTGAAATTGAATATAATATTTGTCGCTATATTTCTTGTCTTGATTATTATTTTTCAGGAGCGAAATTTAGTCGTTACACTCATTCTTTAGCTGGTTTTTTTTTAGTCTTCAATAACTAGAATATATATCTTGAAGTTTCACAATGATGTATCCCAGGTACTTCAAATTAACTACTATAGTTTTAGTTTAGAACTGGATTATTTATCACTTATATGAGATGTTGATATTTTGTTGTTGTATGTGGGCAAGTAAAAGATATGTGAATTAGACTTTGGTAAATTTATTTACTTAGCATAGTTATCTTCATATATATCAAGTATCTTTTTTCCAGTATATCTTAATATTTTTTAGACTTTAAATTTTTTGACATATAAACGGATTACGGATGGTTTTATTTTGACCAGACAAGTTATTAACTTGAGTTAAAATAATGCATTATATTGTATTGTTTGATGAACACAACATTTAGATAGATCGTATTGTTTGCCGTCGTTTCATGATGTCACGCACTAACAATATGAAGATTAAATTTATAATATTACAAAAAAAAACTGAATAAGGTGTAGAATTATTATATAAAAAAGTTGGGTAAATGAAAAAATATGATTATTTAATAATAAGGAAGGGCAAGATGAGAGAAAAAAAGCAAGGAAACAATGCCACACCACCAAATCCGTAGTTTCATAAAGTGGCACTTTTCGACGTTACATAACGATGAATTTAACGATACGATACAATAAAATTTAACTAACAATCAAAACAAACATTGTATTTAAAGTAACAATACGATATGATACAATAAGTAGCAACCATCCAAACAAGCGGTAAGAGCCGCTTCATAGGCTTTTTGTGCTAATTAAAATAAATCAATTTTAAAGTGCTTGGGAAAATTGTAAAGTTGCTCTACTTCATACAATTTAAATCTCCTTGACGCAGTATGAGATCATGCATTATTTATAAGTCGATGTGTTAAATAATATATAGTGTGTGTATATATATAAAGTTGGACATAGAAAAGGTGATGTGATATCTCTCTAAGGTCATTATTTTTACTTATCCTTTTCTCATATTTTTTTTTTTTTTTGCAATTTCACTCAATTCTTTCTATTTAATTATTTTTTTAAAAAAATCCAAAATCTATGTATTAGTAAAGAAACAATCGGTTAGAAAATTCAAAAGTCATTATCAAAAGTTACAACCATTATTTATAGTCCAAAAGTCTATAGGTATGCTTTACTAAAAGTTACAACCGTTGCTAATATTAATAACTATTATTAGTATCTTTAAATTAGACCCATGTTTATTATGATTTATGGATCATTATTCATTATGCATGATTTGCTTTCCTCCTTATTAGAAAAGAGCAAGTGAGAACGGTTTAACTTTAAACCTTTGAATTTTAGAATTCTCATCATCTCAAGGTTGAAAATGAAATCATCTGTAGATGTTTTTGCTTTAATATCTTTTAATCCAACAGGTTATTTGTCAATGAAATCAACCTGATTTATGTTTGATGGAGACAAGGGGACAACCAGGGAGGAGGAAAGTTTGAAAAAATTATATAGTAGAAAAAATAATTCGATTTTTTAAATATTAGTATATTCATATAAGATGAAATGGGGAGTACTTTAGATTGAATGCGTGGATTAAATGTCTATACCTCCATTTTATATACGATAATGATTTTTTTTGTATTTTCCATTTTCTTCCATTAAATCTATGCTTTTGTATTTGTAAAAAAATTATTTTTATAACCGCGCGAAACGCGGGCAAGTACACTAGTTATTAAAATATTAGACACAAGAACTCACAAGGAAAATAAACAAGTGGAATACTCCATGTTAGAATAATGTCTATGCAAAAACCAAAAACCAACCTAAAAGATTGTTATTTTTATATCACCTAACATAGGCCTAGATTCTTGTATCATCTAATACTTAGCATGAATATAATATTGGTTGATAAAAATAACCTTATAATATTAAGTATAGTAACTCCCAATAAAAAGACATAATCGGAATTCTAGACATTAGCCTTGTAATCTTATTAGTTTTAGGACATAATACTACACGTTAGGAATCCTACATGATTATCTTTAGGAATCCTATTAGCATAATTACTTTCAAGCGTAGTGAAATACTACGCATTATAATAATGCCTATGCAAAAATCAAAAACTAACCTAAAAGAATATTATATCATCTAATATTTAGGATAAAATTCTTATTTGACTTAAACTCTCGTTTGCACTACACTGGCGTTCATTAACCTGCTGCAAATATGTTTAAAGCATGAATACAATGTTGATGGACCAAAATAGTCTTAAAGCATTAAACACAAGAACTACACGTTAGAATAATGTCTATGCAAAAACCAAAAACCAACCTAAAATAATGTTATATCATTTAACATAGGCCTTGATTCTTGTATCATCTTATATTTAGCATGAATAAAATATCGGTTGACAATAATAACCTTGTAATATTAAGTATAGTAACTCATAATAAAAAAACATAATCGGAATTCTAGACATAGCCTTGTAATCCAATTAATTTTAGGACATAATCCTACACGTTCGGAATCCTATATGATTACCTTTAGGAATCTTATTAGTATAATTGCTTTCGAGCATAGACATATAATACTACATGTTAGCATGTAAACCTAATACCTTTAAGAACACATTAGCCCAAAATAGTCCTAAAATATTAAATATAAGAACTCATAGGTAAAGGACATAACTAAAATAACCTCTCTCTTTTTTGGGACTACAGGACCTTCTATGTTAAATTTTTCATATTTAAGATTTTAAAAATAATAAAATTTTATCTATTAAATTATTATTAAAAATATTTAGGAAGATTTAATAAAATCAATTTCATAAGAACCCTCCATATGGCAGTACATTACCACTCCATAATATCTAATACCAAGGAAAAATAAAAAAATATTAAATGGATTGCATAAAACGTTGAAATTAAGAAAAAATATCCTCATAATATATTTTTATATTATATTTGAACTATTTCCTTACTCAAATAATATACTTTTTAATTAATTTTCGTATAATATTGAAAAATATACCCAGTTATTAAATAAAAACTAAGAAAATATTTAAGAATATAAATGTGCGAGAAAGAGAAAGAAAAATGGTTGGTAAGAATCAATACCACTAATGATTTTGCAAACATAAAGATCTAAAAGTGAAGTATTAGATCTATCTTTTTACTCTTTAAAAATAAAGTTTATGGTGGATAAAATTATAATTAAGACTATAGTGGGATTATCCTTTGTAATTGCCTCCGGTGGAATCGAAATAATTTTTCTATGTTACGTATTACTTGCAAATGTCAAATTAAGAGGCATGATACTATTAGCAATAATAACAAATAGTGTACCAACAACAATTTTATTATGAGACCACTCATTTTAGATCTGATATACATCTTCAAACAACTGAAATAACCATCACAAATATATCAAAGCAGAGCAGTGGTGCTAAATTTATAAGGAAAGCAAAATTGATAATATGAGATGAAGCGCTTATTACTAAGTGTCAAATGATCGAAACAATTACCTCGAGTTCTCGAGATATATTGAATATCAATGATCCGTTTGGTGAAAAATTATTGGTTTGGAAGGTGATTTTATGTAACGACCTGACTGGTCGTTTTGTTTTCTAGAATATCGTTCCCCTAAATAAGACCCACATACTTGCTTTTACTGATTTATGACTTTTGGGGATGGTTGGTTCGGGATTTGGAAGAGTTTGGGTTGAAATTGAAACACTTAGTTCCTTAAGGTTGGCCTAAAAGGCCAAGTTTGACTTTGGTTAACATTACGACCTTGGAATTGGGATTTGATGGTTCCAATAGGTTTGTATGATAATTTCGAATTTGGGTGTATGTCCGGATCGGGTTTTGGATGACCCGAGATCGTTTTGGTGCATAATAGTGAAAGTTAGTTCTTGGAGAACTTTGAAGTTCTTTAAATTTGATTTGGAGCGGGTTTTGGTGATATTAAGGTCCAAATTGAATTTCGAGACTGGGAATAGTTCGGTAATGTCATTTAAGACTTGCACGCAAAATTTGGTGCCATTCCAAGTAGTCTAAGTATGATTCGACGCATTCAGCGTATTTGAAAAACTTAGAAGTTCAAAGTTTGATTCAATTTGGGTTTGGGGTATGATTCAAGGTTTCATTGTTGTTTTTCGCATTTCGAAAAATTGAACAAGTCCGTATTGTAATTACAGACCTGTTAGTGCCTTTGGACGGGGTCCTGAGTGGCTCGGGTGAGTTTCGGACCCCTCGGAGCTAAGTGCATGAAACTAGATTTTGCCCAGTTCTGGTTTCCTTCTTCGCGAACGTGAAGGGACCATCGCGTTCGCATAGAAGGAGTTGGGCTGGGGGGTGGGGGGGTGGGGAATGCACTCTGCATTCACGATAGAAACTCCGCATTCGTGAATGTCTGGGCCAGTGACCTTCGCGTTTGCGTAGAGTAGAGTAGCTGGGCCGGGCCAGCTTTGTTCTTCGCGTTCGCTAAGTCACCCTTGCGTTCGCGAAGGTTTAGCCAAGCTAGCCTTCACGTTCGCGTGTCAATTGTCACGTTCATAATGAAGGGCCTGAGCCAATGGCCTTTGGAAACACGCGGCCCCTATCGCGTTCGCGATGAAGGGGCAGCTAGGCAGTGAGTTTAAAATCGGGACTTAGGCATATTTGGGGTCATTTAGTACATTCTTGGGCAATTTGGGAGCTTCAAAAATGTCACGACCCCGGTTCGCCCTCCGTGAACCATTGTGACGGCACCTAGTCTCTACGACTAGGTAAGTCTAATTTGTGAAAGAAAACCGAAATGTAAAACAGAAATAAAGTAGTAACAATGTTTAAATGTGTCGCTCGGCTTACACCATGTTTAACTCTCAATATCAATACATAAATCCAAGACCCGGAAACCCACGAATCACAAGCTAAGATTAATACTACATGGCTCTAACTCCGGAATGTCTAATAAGAACAAAAAAATACATAAGGGCTAAATACTAAAAGCAGGAATAGAAAGGGACTTCTCGATCTGCGGACGCGGCAGATGTACCTCAAAGTCTCTAGAGCAGTCGCCTCCTCAAGGATGATATGCCTGAGTAGTGGTACATGGATCTGCACATAAAAAACATGCGCAGAAGGGGCATGAGTACACCACAGCGGTACTCAGTAAGTGCCAAGCTAACCTCGGTTGGGTAGTGACGAGGAAGGTCAGGGCCCTACTGAGGTTAAATAAAATATAAAGATGACAGGATAAGATAAGCAGTGCAATTGAGAATCTACAGTAAGAATCTATATAGGATAATAAGAGTACAATAACGGAAACAGAGATGAAGGCAAACCACAAGGAAGTACCACTCATAGCAAGGATGATGACCGGGGATCTCTTGGTATCCTTAGGATATCTTGGTATCCTCAATATATGCTAGGGATCTCTTGGTATCCCGAGGATCTCTTGGTATCTTCAATATATGCTAGGGATCTCTCGGTATCCCGAGGATCTCTTGGTGTCCTCAATATACGTGCTAGGGATCTCTTGGTATCCCCCACCTCAATTCAGATCATAAATATGTACAGGGGATCTCCTAGGATGTCGTCCCGTAGTCCCAAAGTAAAAACACACAGCAGTAACATAAGAATACCCCATTTAAGCTAAATTTCGTACCAAGTAAACAGTTAATTCTAGCCTAACATGCTTCACGTAATGCAACTAAGGCAGTTTAAGAAAATAAGCAATTAAGTCAACTAAACATGCTTTTCTAAACTAGCAACAGGCTAAATTCACAAGTAGAATAAAATAGGAAAAAAAACTCAATTGAATTACTTAAGGAAAAACTGAATTTTCAACAATTAGTTCAAGTACGCACTCGTCACCTCACATACAAGGCGTTTCAGTTATCAAATATATCATATCCTAAGGGGAAGGTCCCCCACACAAGGTTAGACAAGCCACTTACCTCGAACCGGCTCAAAATCAACCCGACACCACGTCTTTGCCACGAGTACTTGACTCCTAATGGCCAAAATCTATTCAATTCAATTGCATAATGTGAATAACACTTCAAGTAACTGATTCTACAATTAAATTCTAACCTAATATGCGAAATTATGTAAAATGACCAAAACGCCCCTCGACCCACGTCTTAGAATCTGGTAAAATTTATAGTTTTAGGATCCGCAAACTCTCACGAGTCTAACCATACCAAAATTATCCAAATCCGATGTCAAATCCCCAATCAAAACTCAATTTCTTGGTCTAAGAACTTTTCCCCAATTTTCATACAAATTTCGAAATTAAAGGATAAATTCATGTTTAGATTAATGGATTATAAGCAAAAAGGTGTGTAGAATCGTTACCCAATGGATATCTCTAAAAATTTCTAAAAATCTCGCTCAAATCCGAGTTCCCAAGCTTAAGTTTTGATAAAAATGGCTAAACCCACGATTTTGAAATCTTATATCTGCCCAGATACTTCCTTCTTCACGAACGCGAGGCTACTATCGCGAACGCGATGCACAAAAGTCCTATTGGCCAAATTCCTCTTTCGCGAACGCATAGCTTACACGGGCAGACCCTACGCGAACGCGAGAACCATGTCACGAACGCGAAGACCAACGGGTCCTTACCTTCGCGAACGCGAAGCACATTTCAGCTGCTTCACCCAAATGCTCTACGCGAACGCGAGACCCCCTCGCGAACGCGATGAAGGTTTCCAAATGCAAAAATGGTCTGTTGAGCATCTGAAACACACCCGAGGCCCCGAGACCTCAACCAAACCTGCCAACCAATCCTAAAACATCATTCAAACTTGTCCAACCTTCGGAACACTCAAAACAACATCAAAACACCTATTATTCATCTGGTTCAAGCCTAAGAATTTCAAAAACTCTAAAAACACGCTTTCGATCAGAAAGTCTATCAAACCTCGTCCAAATGACCTAAAATTTTGCACACACATCAAAATCAACACCACGGAGCTACTCCAACTTTCGGAATTCCATTCCGACCCTCGTATCAAAATCTCACTATCGAACTGGAAACTTCAAAAATTCAACTTTCAACATTTCAAGACTAAATTAGCTATGGACCTCCAAAACCAATCCGAACATGCCCCTAAGCCCGAAATCACCCAACGGAGCTAACGGAACCATCGAATTTCCATTCCGAGGCCGTCTTCATAGTGTTCCGACTATGGTCAACTTTCCAACACTTAAGCTCTCATTTAGGGACTAAGTGTCCCAAAACTCTCCGAAACTCGATACCGAACATGCCGGCAAATCAAAATAGCAGAACTAAACTTGGGAAAAGTAGTTAATAGGGGATTGGGGTGTTAATTGTTAAGACGACCGACCGGGTCGTCACATCCTCCTACACTTAAACATTCATTCGTCCTCGAACGAGCATAGAGACATACCTGAAGTAGTGAAAAGATGAGGGTAACGACTGCACATATCCCTCTTGGTCTCACAGGTCGCCTCCTCGACCGGCTGGCCCCACCACGTATCCTTTAGCGAAGCAATGTTCTTTGACCTTAGCTTTCTAACCTGCCTGTCCAATATTGCCATTGGATCCTCAACATAAGATAGATCCTTGTCCAACTGGACTGAACTAAAATCCAACACGTGCGACGGATCTCCGTGAGACCTCCGGAGCATCGAAACATGGAATATTGGATGTACTCCGACCAAGCTAGGAGGTAAGGCAAGCTCATAAGCAACCTCCCCAACACGCCTCAATATCTCAAAAGGGACAAAAAATCTCGGACTTAACTTTCCTTTCTTCCCGAATCTCATAACGCCCTTCATAGGCGAAACCCAAAGTAGAACCCGTTCTCCAACCATATAGGAAACATCACGAACCTTCCGATCCGCGTAACTCTTCTGTCTGGACTGGGCTGTGCGGAGTCTATCCTGAATCACCTTAACCTTCTCCAATGCATCCTGAACTAAGTCTGTGTCCAATAATTTGGCCTCACCCAACTCAAACTATCCCATTGGAGATCTGCACCGCCTACCGTATAAAGCCTCATACGGTGCCATCTGAATGCTGGACTGATAGCTGTCGTTGTAAGCAAACTCCGCCAATGGCAAGAACTGATCCCAAGACCCTCTAATCTCAATCACACATGCACAGAGGATATCCTCAAGAATCTGAATAGTGCTCTCAGACTGTCCGTCCATCTGAGGGAGAAATGTTGTACTCAACTCCACCCGAGTAACCAATTCAAACTAAACGGCCCTCCAGAACCGTGATGTGAAATGAGCACCTCTATCTGAAATGATGGACACTGGAATACCATGCAGAAGAACAATCTCCCGGATATAAATTTCTGCCAATCGCTCCGAAGAATAAGTAGTACACACAGGAATGAAATGAGCGGACTTGGTCAGCCGATCCACAATCACCCAAATAGCATCAAACTTCCTCAAAGTCCGTGGGATCCCAACTACAAAGTCCATGGTGATCCACTCCCACTTCCACTCCGGAATCTCTATCTGCTGAAGCAACCCACCCGGTCTCTGGTGCTCATACTTCACCTGCTGACAGTTGAGACACCGAGCTACGAATCCAACTATATCTTTCTTCATCCGCCTCCACCAATAGTGCTGCCTCAAATCCTGATACATCTTCGCGGCACCCAGATGGATGGAATACCGCAAGCTATGGGCCTCCTCCAGAATCAACTCCTGAAGCCCATTAACATTGGGTACGCAAATCCTACCATGTATCCTCAATACCCCATTGTCACCAATAGTCACATCTCTGGCATCACCGTGCTGAACCTTGTCCTTAAGGACAAGCAAATGAGGGTCAGCATACTGTCGCTCCCTGATACGACCAAATAAGGAAGACCAAGAAACCACGCAAGCTAGAACCCGACTAGGCTCTAAAAGATCCAATATCACAAACTGGCTGGCTAAGACCTGAACATCCATCGCCATAGGCCTCTCCGATGCTGGTAAATATGCCAAACTCCCCAAACTCTCCGCCCGGAGACTCAAGGCATCAACCACTACATTGGCCTTGCCCTGGTGATACAAAATGGTGATATCATAGTCCTTCAGCAACTCTAACCACCTCCTCTGGCGCAAATTTAGATTCTTTTGCTTGAACAGGTACTGCAAGCTCTGATGGTCAGTATAAATCTCATAAGGCACACCGTACAAGTAATGGCGCCAAATCTTCAGGGCGTGAACAATGGAAGCTAACTCAAGGTCATGAACATGGTAGTTCTTCTCATGTATCTTCAATTGTCTAGACGCGCAGGCAATCACCCTACCGTCCTGCATCAACACAGCTCCAAGGACAACCCTCGAGGCATCACAATAGACCGTATAAGACCCCTAACTTGTAGGTAATATCAAAATTGGGGCTGTGGTCAAAGTTGTCTTGAGCTTCTGAAAGCTCGCCTCACACTCCTCCGTCCACTGGAACGGAGCACCCTTCTGGGTCAACCTGGTCATAAGGGCTGCAATCGATGAAAACACCTCCATAAAACGACGGTAGTAGCCCGCCAAACCAAGACAACTGCGGATCTTGGTAGCTGAGGATGGTCTGGGACAACTCTGCACGGCCTCTATCTTCTTCGAATCCACCTGAATACCCTCACTCGATACCACGTGGCCTAGGAATGCCACTGAATCCAACCAAAACTCACATTTTGAGAACTTAGCATATAACTTCTTCTCTCTCAAAGTCTGAAGCACAGTCCTCAGGTGTTGCTCATGATCTTCCCGACTCGGGAATACACCAGAATATCATCAATAAAGACAATGACAAACGAGTTAAGATACGGCCGGAACACATTGTGCATCAAATGCATAAAGGCTGTTGGGGCATTGGTCAACCCAAATGACATAACAAGGAACTCATAATGACCATACCAAGTCCTGAAAGTAGTCTTCGGGATATCTGGCTCCCAAATCTTCAACTGATGGTAACCTGAGGGCAAATCAATCTTAGAAAACACCCGTGCACCCTGAAGCTGGTCAAACAGATCATCAATACGAGGCAAAGGATAACAGTTCTTCATTGTAACCTTGTTCAACTGGAGATAATCAATGCACATATGCATGGAACCATCTTTCTTCTTTACAAACAAGACAGGAGCACCCCAAGATGATACACTGGGCCGAATAAAACCCTTGTTAAGCAATTCCTATAACTGATCCTTCAACTTTTTCAACTCAGGAGGAGCCATACGATACTGAGCAATAGAAATGGGCTAAGTGCCCGACAACATATCAATGCCAAAATCAATATCTCTATCAGGCGGCATGCCTGGATGGTCAGCTGGAAACATATTGGGAAAATCCCGTACTACTAGGACTGAATCAACTGAAGGGGTATCAATACTGACATCTCTCACATAAGCTAAATACGCATCACACCCCTTCTCAACCATACGCTGAGCTTTAAGAAAAGAAATAACTCTACTGGGAGTATGATCTAAAGTACCCCTCCACTCAACACGTGGTACACCTGGCATATCCAGCGTCACGATTTTGGCGTGACAATCAAGAATAGCATAATGGGGCGACAACCAGTCCATGCCCAAGATAATGTCAAAATCTACCATGCTGAGCAACAATAAATTGGCTCTGGTCTCAAAACCACTAAGAGCAACCAAACACGACCAATAAACGCGGTCCACAACAAGAGAATCTCCCACAGGAGTAGAAACATAAATAGGGGAACTGAAAGAATCCCGAGATACACCCAAATGCGGAGCAAAATAAGAAGACACATAAGAGTAAGTAGAGCCTGGATCGAATAGAACCGATGCATCTCTGTGGCGAACTAATATAATACTTGTGATGACAGAATCAGAGGCTACATCCTCGGTACGGGCAGGAAGGGCATAGTATCTGGCCTGGCCTCCCCCTCTAGGGCGACCTCTACCTCTCTGACCTCTACCTCTAGCTGGCTGAGCAGGTGGGGTAGAAACTAGAGTTGTAATCATAGCCTATGAACTCTGCAGGGCACGTTGTGGATAAGAAGTCTGTGGAGGTCTACTCCTCCCAAGTCTAGGGAAATCTCTCATCACGTGGAGTGTATCACCACACTCAAAACAAGCTTTGGGAGGATGTGGAGGCTGTGACTGGCTCAGACCAGGTCTGCTGGACTGACCTCTGAAAGCACCCCGCGCAGGAGGCACGCTAGATACCGGAGGTGCATAATAAGGCTCCTGAGGCCTAGGAGGAACTGGAATACCACTGGCTGCTAGAAGAGCTAAATGAACAGGACGACTCATATAACCCCTACCATGATGACCTGCAGCAGGGGTATGGGCACCAGAATAATGACTTGACTCTCGAGACTTCTTGGCCTCCCTCTCCTATCTCTCCCTAGCATACATACCCTCAATCCTACTAGTAGTGCTTACCACCTGCTAATAAGAAATATCCATTTCCAACTCACGAGCCATGATAGACCTGATTCTGGGAATAAGGCCCTTAATAAACCGGCAAACTCTCTCGCGAACAGTAGAAACCAAGGCTGGTTCATGCCTAGCCAAACTGGTGTAACAGACAGCATACTCTGAGACAGTCATAGTACCCTAGCATAAATGCTCAAACTCTGCGCCATACGTCCCTGAGGCTCTGAGGAACATACTCTCTCAGGAACAGATCTAAAAACTAAGTCCAAGTCAGTGAAGCAGCCTCATCCGGACTGTCTAACTCATAAGTGCGCTACCACTCAAAGATGGCTCCTCGAAGATGGAAAGTAGTGAAGGAAACCCCGCTCGATCCTGATATACCCATGGTACGGAGAATGCGGTAGCTCTCATCTAGAAATCCAAAAGCATCCTCCGATGCTAGGCCGCTGAATATAGGAGCCTTGTACTTCTTGAACCTCTCAAGCCTCAGCTGCTCATCCTCGGAAACCGCTTCCCTGTCCTCGGGCTGAACTGGCACTGCAGGCGGTCCAGGAATAATCTCAGGGACCTGCTCAACATGCACTCCTGCTCAGGAGTGCGGGCGACGGGAGTATGTGCTCTTCCCCTCGATAGAGATGTGGCTGCAACAAGGGGAAGCAACCCTGCCTGAGCCAAGGTGGTGTACATGCTCATGAACTACGCCAATGTCTCTTGAAGGGCTAGAGTAGTAGTAGCAGTAGGCGTATTAGGTGCTTGGACTCCGGCTGGAACTGCGGGTGGTACCTCGGCGGCAGCTCGCGCAGGTGATCTGGCTGCAACACATGCGCGTCCTCGGCCTCTACCCCGGCCCCGACCTCTGACGGCTGTAGTGCGAGGTGCGGGTGCCTGATCATCTCGGATAGCACGTGTCTTCACCATCTGTGAGAGAATGAAAGACAGAAGTTTAGAATTGTGATGCCAAAATATCGCACGACAAGGAATAAAATGAAGTGGAAATTTTCCTAACAGTTATATAGCCTCTCGTAGATAAGTACAGACGTCTCCGTACCGATCAGCGAGACTCTAATAAACCGGCTTGTGATCCATGACTCCTATCAACCTAGAGCTCTGATACCAACTTGTCACGACCCCGGTTCACCCTCTGTGAACCATCGTGACGGCACCTAGACTCTACAACTAGGTAAGCCTAATTTGCAGAAGAAAACCAAAATTTAAAACAAAAATAAAGTAGTAACAGTGTTTAAATGTGCCGCTCGGCTTACGCCATGTTTAACTCTCAATACCAATACATAAATCCAAGACCCGGAAACCCACGAATCACAAGCTAAGATCAATACTACATGGCTCTAACTCCGGAATATCTAATAAGAACAAAAAAATACATAAGGGCTAAATACTAAAAGCAGGAATAGAAAGGGACTTCTCGGTCTGCGGACGCGACATATGTACCTCGAAGTCTCTAGAGCAGTTGCCTCCTCAAGGATGATAGGCCTGAGTAGTGGTACCTAGATCTGCATATGAAAATCATGTGCAGAAGGGGCACGAGTACACCACAGCGCTACTCAATAAGTGTCAAGCCTAACCTCGGTTGGGTAGTGACGAGGAAGGTCAGGGCCCTACTGAGGTTAAATAAAATATAAAGATGACAGGATTAGATAAGCAGTGCAATTGAGAATCTACAGTAAGAATCTATACAGGATAATAAGAGTACAATAACGGAAACAGAGATGAAGGCAAACCACAAGGAAGTACCACTCATAACAAGGATGATAACCGAGGATCTCTTGGTATCCTCAATATATGCTAGGGATCTCTTGGTATCCTCAATATATGCTAGGGATCTCTCGGTATCCCGAGGATCTCTTGGTATCCTCAATATATGCTAGGGATCTCTCGGTATCCCGAGGATCTCTTGGTATCCTCAATATATGCTAGGGATCTCTTGGTATCCCGAGGATCTCTTGGTATCCTCAATATACGTGTCAGGAATCTCTTGGTATCCCGCACATCAGTTCAAATTATAAATACGTACAGGGGATCTCCCGGAATGCCATCCCGTAGTCCCAAAGTAAAAACACACAACAATAGCATAAGAATACCCCATTTAAGCTAAATTTCGTACCAAGTAAATAGTTAATTCTAGCCTAACATGCTTCACGTAATGCAACTAAGGTAGTTTAAGCAAATAGGCAATTAAGTCAACTAAACATGCTTTTCTAAACTAGCAACAGGCTAAATTCAAAAGTAGAATAAAACAGGAAAAAAAAGAACTCAATTGAAATACTTAAGGTAAAACCGGATTTTCAGTAATTAGCTCAAGTACGCACTCGTCACCTCACGTACAAGGCATTTCAGTTATCAAATATATCATATCCTAAGGGGAAGGTCCCCCACACAAGGTTAGACAAGCCACTTATCTCGAACCGACTCAAAATCAACCCGACACAACGTCTTTGCCACGAGTACTTGACTCCAAATGGCCCAAATCTATTCAATTCAATTGCATAATGTGAATAACACGTCAAGTAACTGATTCTACAATTAAATTCTAAGCTAATATACAAAATTATGTAAAATGACCAATTAAAGGATGAATTCATGTTTAGATTAATGGGTTATAAGCAAAAAGGAGTCTAGGATCTTTACCCAATCGATATATCTAAAAATCACTCAAAATCTCGCTCAAATCCGAGCTCCCAAGCTTAAATTTTGATAAAAATGGCTAAACCCTCGATTTTGAAATCTTATATCTTCCCAGGTACTTCCTTCTTGACGAACGCGAGGCTACTATCGCGAACGCAATGCACAAAAGTCCTGATGGTCAAATTCCTCTTTCGTGAACGCGTAGCTTATACGGGCAGACGTTACGCGAATGCGAGGACCATGTTGCGAACGTGAAGACCAACAGGTCCTTACCTTGCGAACGCGGGACATCATCGCAAACGCGAAGCACATTTCAGCTGCTTCACCTAGATGCTCTATTCGAACACGAGACCCCCTCACGAACGCGATGAAGGTTTTCTCTGCAACACAACGGCTAAAAATCTACAATATTTCCAAGTCCAAAAATGGTCCGTTGAGCATCCAAAACACACTCGAGGCCCCGAGGACCTCAACCAAACCTGCCAACCAATCCTAGAACATCATTCAAACTTGTACCAACCTTCGGAACACTCAAAACAACATCAAAACACATATTTTTCATCGGATTCAAGCCTAAGAATTCCAAAACTCTAAAAACACGCTTTTGATCAGAAAGTCTATCAAACCTCGTCCAAATGACCTGAAATTTTGCACACACGTCACATTCAAAACTATGGAGCTACTCCAACTTCCGGAATTCCATTCCGACCCTCGGATCAAAATCTCACTATCGGACCGGAAACTTCAAAAATTTAACTTTCAGCATTTCAAGCCTAAATTAGCTACCGACCTCCAAAACACAATCCAAACACACCCCTAAGCCGAAATCACCCTACGGAACTAATAGAACCATCAGATTTCCATTGCGAGGTCGTCTTCACACTGTTCTGACTACGGTTAACTTTCCAACACTTAAGCTCTCATTTAGGGACTAAGTGTCCCAAAACTCTCCGAAACTCGACACCAAGCATCCCGAAAAATCAAAATAGCAGAATTAAACTTGGGGAAAGCAGTTAATAGGGGATCGGGGCGTTAATTCTTAAGACGTCCGGCCGGGTCATCACAAAAAGGGGAGATTTCAACCTAACTTTGGGAGGTAAGTAATTTCCACCTAATGTGAGTTTAATTCATAAATTATGGGTAGATTACAATATATAAATTAGTGGAAATTTTGGGTTTAGAGTAAAACCTAATTTTTTTATAAAAATGAGATTTAACCACGAAATTTGTTATGGAATGTAGTAAAAATCATATATTCTTGATCCTAAGGTTATGGGTAACAACTTTCTTCGAATATTTCTGGAATCCGGGCACGTGGGCCCAGGGGTGAATTTTAGGAATCTCACAATATGGGTTGGATAATTACTGTAATAGTGGGAATATGAACTTTTGAGTCTATATTGATTAGTTTTTACGTTGTTTGGAAAGTTTCGGATGGTTCGACACCAAATTGAGGGTTTGAGCTTAAGCTTGGACCGGAAAGTAGACCTTGAAGCGAGGTAAGTTTCTTTCTAACCTTGTAAAAGGGAGACTTTCCCATAGGTGAACTAAATTAATATATGATTATTTGTGGGAGGCTACCTACGCACGAAGTGACGAGATTTCGTACGTAGCTACTATTCTTGTTATGTTCGGGTAGTTCTAGACTTACACCATGCTTTGTGGATACCATTATCTGAACGTATTTTGTTGGTTTGCATTGAATAGAACTATGTTGAGAATTTCAAGATTTCAAGTAAATTATTAATTTGAAAAGAATTGAGAAGAATTTTGTTATATTTATATTTAACCGCGTCGCAAGTATATTCCGCGAGCGGGGTGACTATTTCCACTAATCTCATGGGAGCGGACCGTTCACTTCGGCAGGTTAATAGATGCATATATGGTTCGCGTTGTTTGACCCTTCAGCAGTGCACATTTTATTATTATATTGGATCGGGCCGTACGACCTCGGCATAACTTGCGCATGCTATTTATTTGGAACTTTTCATGATTTGTATTGCTTTAATGCCTTGAATGTAAATTGTTAAATGATATTACTGAAATTGACACTATAATTATGAAAGAAGAATTTATCACTTCCTGTTGTTGAGCTTTCAGTATTATTTATGATATACATGCTTAGCATAACACTTTAATTATATTATTGTTGGCTTTAGTAAGTGTCAAGTCGACCCCTCGTCACTACTTCTTCGAGGCTAGACTGGATACTTACTGGGTACATATTGTTTATGTACTCATACTATACTTCTATACTTAATTTTACAGGATTTGAGGCATGCACATCTAGTTATCCACCAGGCGTGCATACTTGATCCCCCTAGCTTGAGACTTTGCGGTGAGCTGCCCTCTTGAGTCGTTCTGTAGCAGCTGTAGTCTCTTCTATATCTTTATTTTCTGTCTATTTTCTTTCAGACAGTAGAATAGCATGGTTTTGTATATTCTACTAGATTGCCCACATACTTGTGACACCGGGTCTTGGCACACACTAGTAGACTTATGATTTTAGATTTGTTTACACGATTTCGATTTTCACATATTTACTTCCGCTTTATTTGTGTTTCAATTGCAAATTTCTAAATCTTTTTATAAAATGAGAAGATAATATTCACCTAGTAACCTATTTAAATGGGAAACTATTAGCTTGTTCAGTGTTGGCTTGCCTAGCAGTGGTGCTGGGCACCATCACGGTCTGTAGTGGAATTTGGTCGTGACAACATGGTATTAGAGCACTAGGTTCAGTAGGTCTCACAAGTGATGGGCAAGCCTAATAGAGTTTGCAGATCGGTACGGAGATATCTATACTTGTAAGCACGTGATTTTTGCCCTACATGAGAATTACTCCCAAAAAATGTAAAAATCAAATGATTTTCCTTGGTGTGCAATTTTGAGTATTTTTGTGATGTTTTTGGATAATTATTTGTATTTGTCTGTGTTTGCTTATTTGTTAAATTAATAAAAAAAAATACAAAAATATGTCGCATTTTGCATGTAGGATTTAATTCTACAATTGTTAGTAATTAAATTAGTTTTATAAAAATTAATAACTACAAAAATAGGCATCTTTTGTATTTTTAGCATTTAATGTCCAAATATACAATTTTATGCTTAATTATTACTTAATTGTGCGTTAATTATTATGGGGAGTTAATTTGTGCTTTTATAACTTAATTTAGTTGTAAATAATAATTTAAGTACTTTTATAATTTAGTTTTAGAAAAATAAAAGAAGAAAAAATAACAAAAATACCAAGAAAAATCGGATTGGGCCTCTTCTTCAATTTTCAAACCATAGGCCCAAATAATTGCCCAATCTTCCCCATGACCCAGTCCACTTCAGAACGGGTCGACCCGGTCTGCCCCATTAACCCAAATACCCAATACCCTTCTTCATTTTTTCATCCAACACAAAACAAAACACAAACCAAAAACCCTAAAAAACCTAAAAAAAAAAAAAACATCCGCCTCACCCTTCCATCTTCTTCCTCTCCAAAACCTTCAACCCAAGCTAACCATGGCTGCCTCCCATGGCTTCTTCTGCGTCCACCACCCATCACTGCCTGTCGTCCACCACCCATCACCTTCCCACCGCGAACACCTGTCCTACTCCCTCACGGCCACTCCCTCCATGGCTAACCCCTTCACCTCGCTCCAGCTGCGTCATCCATGAAGCTCGTTCCTGCTTCTGCTTGCAACGTCCATGGCTGCTCGAGTCGGAGCTCGACGAACAGCTGCTTCTGTCATCGACGAGTTGCTGCCTCACTTCGTCTTCTTCAAAGCTCGAGCATCGCCATGGCCAAGCTGCCTCCGACCCTACTATACAGTGTGCACGTCGAGCAGCTTGAGGCCAAAACAAACCTCAGCTGCTGCTGTTTCACTTCGTCTTCTTAAGCTTGAGCGTCGCCATGGAAGCTGTCTCCAGCTGCTACTGTCCGTCGACCTCCAGCAGCCCCACGCGGACACCACCCAAACTCAGTCGACAACCCCGTCGCCATCTTCTCCACGCTGTTGCGTCGACTGCTTGCGCTGCTACGTCGACTGATGTTCTTGTGTCGACTGTCGCTACTGTCTCGACGTACTTCTTAAAAGTCAAGTTCGTCGTCGAGTTAGTCGTTGAGTCCGGACAGATTTATTCCCATTTGAGGTTCGTCGAAACAGTCCATACAATCGAGTTCGTCGTTGTTCATCTCCGGTTAGTAGTTTTTGAGTTTTATTTTGTCCGTATTTTGTTTTGATATTTTCGAATCTAAAATCGGCAAATGTTTGTTTTGTTCATGTCTATGGTTAGATATTTGATTTTTGGTTTTGTTCATGTCTATGGTTAGATATTTGATTTTTTTTGTTTTGTTCATGTTCATGTGTTTTTGTTGAATTAATTTTCAGATTTCAAATGGAAGTTAATTAGTTATTTTTCATGTTTATTTCATGTTTGTATTGTTGTTTAAGTGAATATTTGTTAGTTTAATGTTTGTTAGATTCAAATTGAAATTTAATTAATTATTTCTTCAATTTGTTTCATGTTGTTATATATTTTCCAGAAAATATTAATGTTGTTTGAATCGTTAGAATCTGCCATGTTTTGTTGCTTAAAATAGATTTAATTCATGTTCGTCTTGGTTTGAAGTTCATGTTTAAATCCAGTGATTTAATGTGAGTTTATGTTTGTTTTTGATTGGTTTGATTTAGTTTGAATCATGTATTTTGTTGTTTGTATTGTTGTATCCTTGCTAAATTAACCAGGATTGGTTCCCGATATGGTTAATTTAGTTCCATTAATTTGGAGTTGTGTTGTTCATCGTGTTCATATAATTGTTGTTGAATATTGTTGAGAAATTGGTCATCTTGACTATATTTTGGTCAAATTATGATTAATTGATTGTTTAGAGCAGAGGGGTAATTTGGTAAATTGCATTGCATTCGGGGGTAGATTTGTAATTGCAATAAGGTCGGAGGGGTAGTTTGGCAATTGAACATTATTTTGATTATTTATGTTAAGCATGGGGACAAAATATAATGGGGTGAGGTTTTTGATATAATTGTTTAACATAATGGGGGACAAGACAAAACATAATGGGGAGGAATCTTGTACTTGTTTAATGTGGGCATGGGGGACATATTGTAATGGGTTGGGAATGTGGTATTTATTTAATGTAGGCATGTGGGACAAAGTTTAAAATAAAGAAGACATATAATAGTGGGGACAAAGCATGCCATTGGGGGAATAATTTTGGGTTGGGAATTGAAGACTTGTCTTGCTATATATATATAGGGTCATTTGACACATTAAAAGGACTTGGACATTGAGAGAAAAGGTGGAAGATTATTGAGAGGACTTAGAGATTATTATTGGGAGAATATTTTTGAGAGTAATACATTATGGAAAATTTCAAGAGTGTTAGAGGGTAAAAGAGAAAGACAACCTGAACTTTCGCTCGAATAATTTCTGTTTGCTTTTCTCGAGTGTTATTCAAAAATCCGAAACTACTGCCTCTTGTATCTGTTCTCTCTTCTGCTTTGACTGTGATTGCACTTTGGTATTGCTGGGTTTTCATTCTGTTACTGGGTTATTCTACTGGTTGTTGCTGGTTTTGCGGTGTTGCTGAATCTGCTGTTGCTGTGGTATTATTGCTGCTGATTTCTCCTTCTTTTGTTCTTGTACTGCTGTTTCCAGGTACACATTTGTACAATCTCGGCTTGAAGTAAAAAATGAAATATTAATCAGGCTTTGTTCCTGTTGAATTCCTCCTGTTTAGATTTGTGGTTGAATATAATTTGTCTTTCTTCTTATAAAGATGTAGTCGAATGATTAATGAATAATGAGGTTGCATATGTATACTTTCTTCATCTAATAATGTTAGTTTAAATTAAATCGGAGAATAATTAATCTGTTTTGATATTATGGTCAATCTCATGTTCTAGTATTATCGAATAACAGGATATAAAAATGAAAGCAGTTTTTCTTTGTACAAACTCGATCGCAATTTTCCATTCGCATTAGCCGTAAACTAATAACTAATAAGTTACGTTTTTCAGCATGTAATTAATTAAGAAATTTTCTTTTATTTTTAGAGACAAACTTAATAGAAAAATGTAGTCACTATAGGTTTATCCTTTAAAATAAAAATGAGACGAGCCTCGCCAAATAAATCACAAATCGCCGGGGCCCTCAATAAAATACATAACCATTGACTAGACTTTGGATTTGGTCGTTTAATGAACCTTCACGGCATCTTCCTAAAATAACAATACGTTAGACTCTTTAGGATGCGCCTTAATAAATCTTACCTTCTTAAACTCGGGTGCGCATTTATGTGACTCAAATCCAAATCTCAACGGAGTCGAAATGTGTTTCTAATCACGGGTACATTGATTGTGACGTGGTTCGAGATGCGTGTTCATGACGTTGCAAATTCCTTTTAAAAAATAAGAATGAGATGAGCCTCGCCAAATAAAAATACAAAATTGCGGTGCCCTCGGTAAATATTTGTTTTCAAATTGCTTAGATTTTGGGATGAACCGTTTAGCAAAATTCCACGGTCCTACCCAAAATAAATACGCTAGTCGCTTTAGGCGCGCCTTTAATAATTTAATTTCCTTAAACTCGGGTGCACATTGATGTGACCCAAATCCAAATCTCAACGGAGTCAAAGTGTGTCGACGACCACGGGTACATTGATTGTAACGTGGTTCGAGATACATTTTCACAACGTTGCATTTCTTGACAAAAATAACAGTAAATGATAAAAGCGGTTAAAAGTTAAAATTTGCACATAAGTTCATATTCGTATAAAATCAGATAATCAAGCCAAATATAACAGTTGAGCGACTGTGCTAGAACCACGGAACTCGGGAATGCCTAACACCTTCTCCCGGGTTAACAGAATTCCTTATCCGGATTTCTAGTACGCAGACTGTAATATGGAGTCATTCTTTTCCTCGATTCGGGATTAAAATTGGTGACTTGGGACACCCTAAATCTCCCAAGTGGCGACTCTGAAATAAATAAACAAATCCCGTTTCGATTGTCCTTTAATTGGAAAAAACTCCCTTGTACCCTCTCGGGTACGTAAAAAGGAGGTGTGACAGTACTTATCTTCGAGAGGCTATAGGGTGTTAGGAAACTACTCTTTATTCATCTTCTATCATGCAGTTGATGATATACTAAATTTCTTCTTCTATTCTCTCATAGATGGTGAGGACGCGTACGGCTGACGTTCCAGACCCGGGAAGAAATGCTCCCCCATTGCTAGAGACTGAGGCAGAGGTCGGGGGAGGGTACCGACCCGAGGTAGGGGACGAGGGCATCCCAGAGCTGCCCCAGTTGCACCACCAGCATATCCTATAGATGTTCTTGTTATTAAGGAGCAGGGCGAGGTCCCCGCAGCAGAGCCAGCCCCGACGGATTTCATGACAGCACCGGGTTTTAAGGAGTTCATGGGCCAGATGCTGTTGTTCATGGATTCTATGACTCAGGCTAGTTTATTTCCAGCAGACCCAACCATATCTCAGACGGCAGGGAGAGCACAGACCCCTACTGCTTAGGCTCCTGGGCATGCAGCCGTAGTGTATCAGACTCCGGGCACACTACCCGTTGATGGGGCCCAGCTAGTAGCAGCAGTGGCACCTAAGCCCAAACCAACTACGGACGGCAATCCATAGAAGTTATTGGACAGATGGACTAGGCTACACCCTCCTATCTTTGGGGGTGAGCGTCATGAGGATGCCCAGGATTTCATTGATAGGTGTAGGGACAGACTGCACAACATGAGGATATTGGAGTCTCATGGTGTTGACTTCACTACTTTCCAATTGGAGGGCAGGGCCTGTAGATTGTGGAAGTTTTATGTTCTTGGCAAACCAGTGGGTTCCCCTTCCATTACTTGGGGCCAGTTCACACAGATTTTCTTGGATAGGTATATTCCACCCTCCGAAAGGGAAGAGTTGCGGTATCAGTTTGAGCATCTTGAGTAGGGTCAGATGTCAGTGACCGACTATGAGGCGAGGTTCTCTAAGTTATCTTGCCATGCACTTTTGATACTTCCTACGGACGTAGAGAGAGTGCGAAGATTTGTTGTGAGGTTGCACTTCGCTATTAGGGCCAACATGGCCTGAGAGGTTAAGATGGGGACTCCTTATCAATTGGTAGTAGAGATTGCTCGGAGGATCGAGGGCTACCGTCATATGGGTAGAAAGCAGATATAATAGGACAAGAGGGCCCGTTTCTTTGGAGAGTTTAGAGGTGCCCTGGCTAGGGGCAGAGGTCTGTTTGGGAGGGGCCAGCCCAACAAGCTCCCATATTCAGCACCACCGCCACCTCCTCGAGGTGCTCCAGTGAGGCCCTATTTCAGCGCCATGCCAAAGAGTTCTTATCGTCCACCAGCTCATCAGGGTTCTTCCAGTTTCTATTTTAGTTCCATGCCAGAGAGTTCTTGCCGCCCGCCAGCCATTTAGGGTTCTTCTAGTGGGTATTCAGGCCATCAGGGTCAGACTTCGAGATAGCAGTCTATGGTACCGCGGGGTTATTACAAGTGTGGGGATCTGGGTCATATGAAGAGATTTTGTCCTAGACTTCGGGGCAAGGCAATATAGCAGGATCACCAGCCTATGATTACAGCACCAACCGTCCGGCTGCCCACAGGTGGAGGACAGGCAGGTAGGGGCCGTCCTAAAGGTGGAGTCCAAGCAGGGGGAGGTCAGCCAGCTATTTCTCAGTCAGGTGGAAGCCAGCTAGCCGGCACTCCAGCTAGATTCTATGCTTTTCCGGCCAGACCAGATGCGGTGGCCTCAGATGTCGTGATCACTGATACTATTTCTGTTTGCAATAAGGATGCTTTGGTATTATTTGATCCAGGGTCTACCTATTCATATGTGTCATCTCTGTTTACTCATTTCCTGGATATTCCTCGTGAGTCCTTGGGTACTCCTATTTATATGTCCACTCCTGTGGGCGATTCTATGGTTGTGGATCGGATCTACCGGTTCTGTGTGGTTACGTTTTGTGTTTACGAGACTAGAGCGGACCTTCTGTTACTTTATATGATTGACTTTGAGGTCATCCTGGGCATGGACTGGTTATCTCTATATCATACCATCCTAGATTGCCATGCCAAGACTATAACTTTAGTGATGCCAGAGTTGCCGAGGTTGGAGTGGAAAGGTTCCTCCGTTAGTACATCTAGTCGGGTCATCTCTTTTCTGAAGGCTCGACATATGGTCGAGAAGGGTTGTTTGGCTTATCTAGATTATGTTCAGGATACCACCGTAGAGTCTCCGACGATTGATTCCGTGCCAATAGTCCAGGAGTTCGCCGATGTGTTTCCTTCAGACCTTCCAAGCATGCCACAAGATCACAATATTGATTTTTGTATTGATTTGGCTCCAGATACCCAGCCTATATCTATCCCACTGTACCGTATGGCTCCAAAAGAGTTGAAAGAGTTGAAGGAGCAGCTTAAGGAGTTGTTAGCAAAGGGGTTTGTCAGATCGAGTGTGTCACCTTGGGGTGCACTAGTGTTATTTGTGAAGAAGAAAGATGGAACTATGCGGATGTGCATTTATTACCGCTAGTTGAACAAAGTTACCATCAAGAACAAGTACCCCGTTGCCATGTATTGATGATTTGTTTGACCATTTGCAGGGTGCTAGGGTGTTTTCTAAGATAGACATGAGATCGGGGTTCCATAAGTTGAAGATTCGGGACTTAGATGTTCCGAAGACTACTTTTCGCACTAGATATGGCCATTATGAGTTTCTGGTGATATCTTTCGTCTTGACTAATGCCCCAGCGGCGTTTATGGATTTGATGAACAAGGTGTTCAGGCCTTATATTGATTCCTTTTTTATTGTCTTCATTGATGACATCTTGATCTACTCGCGTAGCCTGGGGGAGCACAACCAGCATTTGAGAGTGGTGCTTTAGACATTGCAAGAGTAGAAACTATATGTTAAGTTCTCCAAATGTGAGTTTTGTCTAGAGTCTATAGCATTCTTGGGGACTGTTGTATCGGGATAGGGTACTAAGGTGGATCCCAAGAAGATTGAGGCAGGTCAGAGTTGGCCACATCCCACTTCGATGACTAAGATTATGAGTTTCCTGGGACTAGTAGGTTATTATCACCGGTTGTGCAGGGCTTTTCATCCATTGTAGCACTTTTGACTAGATTGACCCATAAGGGTGCTCCTTTCCGTTGGTCCGATGATTGTGAGGCGAGCTTTTAGAAGCTAAAGATATCTCTGACTACAACACCAGTTCTAGTGTTTCCTTCCGGTTCGGGGATGTATATTGTGTACTGCAATGCTTCACACATTTGTTTGGGTTGTGTATTGATGCAGGAAGGGCGAGTTATTGCATATGCTTCACGTCAGTTGAAGATTCATGAGAAGAATTACCATGTGCACGATCTAGAGTTAGCCGCGATTGTTTATGCTCTTAAGATATGGAGGCATTATTTGTATGGGGTGTTATGTGAGGTTTATACTTGATCATCACAGCTTACAACATTTGTTCAAGCAGAGGGATCTCAATTTGAGGCAGCATAGGTGGCTTGAGTTACTGAAGGATTATGATATCACTATTCTTTATCATCCGGGCAAGGAAAATATGGTCGTGGATGCCTTAGGTAGGAAGGCAGAGAGTATGGGTATCTTGGCATTCATTTTAGTAGAGGAGACACCACTAGCTTTGGACATTCAGTCCTTGGCTAACAGACTTGTGAGGTTGGATATTTCTGAGCCCAGTCAAGTTCTTACATATGTTGTTGCCTAGTCCTCACTATTGGGGCAGATCAAGGCTCGACAGTTTGATGATCCGTATTTGGCAGTTCTTAGAGAGACGGTACTATAGAGTAGTGCCAAGGAGGTTTCTATTGGCGAGGATGGTGTTCTGCGACTCCAGGGACGTTTATGTGTTCCAAATGTTGATAGCTTGAGAGAGAGGATTCTAGAGGAGGCACACAGTTCTCGGTATTCTATTCATCCAGGTGCTACGAAGATGTATCGTTACCTGAGACAACATTATTGGTGGCGGCTAATGAAGAAAGACATAGTGGAGTATGTAGTTAGGTGCCTAAATTGCCAACATGACAAGTATGAGCACCAGAGGCCAGGTAGCCTACTTCAGCAAATGACTATACCTGAGTGGAAATGGGAGCGCATACTATGGACTTCATAGATGGGTTGTCGTAGACTTTGCAGAAGTTTGATGCAGTTTGGGTCATTGTCGACAGGTTGACCAAGTCGGCACACTTCATTCCGGTTGTCACTACAGATACTTTAGAGAGGTTGGCCCGGATTTATATTCGGGAGATAGTCCGGTTGTACGGTGTGCCTATTTCCATCATATCAGATAGAGGCCCTCATTTCACTTCCCATTTCTGGAGAGCCGTACAGAGTGAGTTGAGGACCCATATAGAGCTCAGCACAACATTTCATCCTCAGACCGACGGGCAGTTGGAGCGGACAGTTCAGATATTAGAGGACATGCTGAGAGCATGTGTGATTGACTTTAAAGGACAGTGGGATCAGTTCTTGCCATTAGCCGAGTTTGCTTACAATAACAGTTATCAGTCCAGAATCGAGATGGCTCTATTTGAGGCTTTATATGGTCGGCGATGTTGTTCTCCTATCGGGTGGTTTGAGCCTAGCAAGGCTAAGTTATATGGTACAGATTTGGTGAAAGATGCCTTGGAAAAGGTAAAGTTGATCCAGGAGCGACTTCGCACAGCACAGTCTAGACAAAAAAGTTACACGGATCAGAAGGCGCGGGATATATCATTTATGGTTGGCGAGAAGGTTCTCTTGAAGGTCTCGCCGATGAAGGGTATTATGAGGTTTGGGAAGAAGGGCAAGTTGAGCCCCAGGTTTATAGGCCTATTTGAAGTATTGAGGTGAGTTGGGGAGGTTGCTTATGAGTTTGCTTTACCTCCTAGCTTATCAGGAGTTCATCCAATTTTTCACTTGTCTATGCTCCGGAGGTACCACGCCGATTTGTCACATATGTTAGACTTTAGCACTATTTAGTTAGATGAGAGCTTGGGTTATAAGGAGGAGCCAATTGCTATTGTTGATAGACATGATCGCCAGTTGAGATCCAAGAGGATTTTCGCGGTAAAGGTTCAGTGGAGGAGCCAACCAGTCGAGCTCGAGGATGCGACCTAGGAGTCCGAGGAGGACATGCGGAGAAAATACCCACACTTATTCAGCACTACAGGTATGAATCTAAACCCATTCGAGGACGAATATTTGTTTAAGAGGTGGAGAATGTAATGACCCGACTGGTCGTTTTGCTTTCTAGAACCCCATTCCCCTAAATAAGACTCCTCATACTTGTTTTTACTAATTTATGACTTGGGGGGATGGTTGGTTCGGTATTTGGAAGAGTTTGGGTTGAAATCGGAACACTTGGTTCCTTAAGGTTGGCCTAAAAGGTCAAGTCTGACTTCGGTCAACATTTTAAGCAAACGACCTCAGAATCGGGATTTGACAGTTCCAATAGGTTCGTATGATAATTTTGGACTTGGGCGTATTCCCGGATCAAGTTTTGGATGACCCAGGAGCGTTTTGGCGCCTAATAGTGAAAGTTAGTTCTTGAAGAACTTTGAAGTTCTTTAAATTTAGTTCGGAGCGGTTTTTGGTGATATCGAGGTCTGAAATGAATTTCGATACCGGGAATAGTTTCGTAATGTCATTTTAAGACTTGCACACAAAATTTGGTGCCATTCCGAGTAGTCTATGTATGATTCGATGCATTTGGCGAATTTGGAAAACTTGAAGTTTGTTTGATTCAATTTGGCTCTAGGCTATGATTCTTGGTTCATTGTTGTTTTTCGCGTTTCGAGAATTCGATCAAGTCTATATTGTGATTACAGACCTATTAGTGCCTTTGTATGGGGTTTTGGGTAGCTCGGGTGAGTTTCGGACCCCTCGGAGCTAAGTGCATGAAACCAGATTTTGCCCATTCTGGTTTCTTTCTTCGCGAACGCGAAAAGACCATCGTGTTTGTGTAGAAGGAGTTGGGCTGGGGGGAGGGCGAAATGCACTCCGCGTTCGTGATAGAAACTCCGCGTTTGCAAAGGTCTGGGCCAATGAACTTTGCGTTCGCGTAAGGCGACTCGCGTTTGTGTAGAGTAGAGTAGCTGGGCCAGGCCAGCTTTGTTCTTCGTGTTCGCGAAGTCACCCTCGCATTCGCGAAGGTTTAGCCAAGCTAGAATTCGTGTTCGCATGTCAATTGTCGCGTTCGCGATGAAGGGCCTTCAGAGGGCCTGAGCCAATGGCCTTCACAAACGCGAGGCCTCTGTCGCGTTAGCGATGAAGGGGGCAGTTGGGCAGTGAGTTTAAAATCGGGACTTAGGCATATTTGGGGTCATTTATTACATTCTTGGGCGATTTGGGAGCTTCAAAAGGGGTGATTTCAACCTAGCTTTGTGAGGTAAGTAATTTCTACCTAATGTGAGTTTAATACATAGTTTAAGGGTAGATTATAACATGTAAAATAGTAAAAATTTGGGTTTAGAGTAAAACCTAAGTTTTTTATAAAAATGAGATTTAACCACGAAATTTGTTATGGAATATAGTAAAAATCATATATTCTTGATCCTAATATTATGGGTAACAACTTTCTTTGAAAATTTTCGGATTCCGGACACGTGGGCCCGGGGGTAAATTTTAGGAATCTTGCAGTATGGGTTGGGTAATCACTGTAATAGTGGGAATATGAACTTTTGAGCTTATATTGATTAGTGTTTATGTTATTTGGATAGTTTAGGATTGTTCGACACCAAATTGAGGGTTTGGGCTTAAGCTTGGACCGGAAAGTAGAACTTGAAGCGAGGTAAGTCTCTTTTCTAACCTTGTAAGAGGGAAACTTCCCCATAGGTGAACTAAATTAATATATGATTATTTGTGGGGGGCTACGTATGCACGAAGTGACGAGAGTCCGTACATAGCTACTATTCTTGTTATGTTTGGGTAGTTCTAGGCTTACACCATGCTTTGTGGATACCATTATCTGAACATATTTTGTTGGTTTGCTTTGAATAGAACTATATTGAGAATTTCAAGATTTCAAAGGTTTCAAGTAAATTATTATTTTGAAAATAATTGAGAAGAATTTCGTTATATTTATATTTAACTGCATCGCAAGTATATTCCGCGAGCGGGGTGACTATTTCCACTACTCTCATGGGAGCTGGCCGTTCGTCTCGGCAGGTTAATAGATGCATCTGTGGTTCGCGCCATTCGACCCTCCGGCAGTGCACATTTTATTATTATGTTGGATCGAGTCGTACGACCTCGGCATAACTTGCGCATGCTATTTATTTGGAACTTTCTGTGATTTGTATTGCTTTAATGCCTTGAATGTAAATTGTTAAATGATATGACTGAAATTGACACTACATTTATGAAAGAAGAATTTAACACTTCATGTTGTTGAGCTTTCAGTATTATTTATGATATCCATGCTTAGCATAACACTTTAATTATATTATTGTTTACCCTAGTAAGTGTCAAGTCGTCTCGTTGTCACTACTTCTTCAAGGTTAGACTGGGTACTTACTGGGTACATATTGTTTATATACTCATACTACTCTTCTGTACTTAATTGTACAAGATCTGAGGCAAGCGTATTTAGTTATCCACCAGGCGCGCATACTTGATCCCCCCAGCTTGAGACTTTGCGGTAAACTATCCTGCAGCAGCTGGTGCCTCTTCTATGTCTTTATTTTCTGGCTATTTCCTTTCAGACAGTAGGATAGCATAGTTTTGTATATTTTACTAGACTACCCACATACTTGTGACACCGGGTCTTGGCACACACTAGTAGACTTATGATTTTGGATTTGTTTACATGATTTCGATTTTCACATATTTACTTCCGCTTTAGTTGTGTTTCAATTGCAAATTTCTAAATCTTTTAATAAAATAAGAAGATAATATTCACCTAGTAACTTATTTAAATGGGAAACTACTAGCTTGTTCAGTGTTGGCTTGCCTAGCAATGGTGTTGGGCACCATCACGGCCTGTAGTAGAATTAGTTCGTGACATTTTTGTCAAGTACTACCAATAAGTTCCAAATTTGACGAAAGCAAAGACGGTAAAAACAAGCTTGCCAAAATTATACTTCTGACTAAAAAAAGTTTCAACTAACAAGAAATATAAGTAAGAACAAATTCAATATTCAGTGACTTTTGCTTCGAGTTGGAAATGAAGAAGAACATCCAATAAAAGATGATTTGGTTCTTCAACACTTGATTATCAATCCTACTAGTAATAATAGTGCATTTAATAAGGAAAATATTTCTATCATTAGATTAAATTGCAATTTTTGCAAATTGCATGATAGAAATTATAAAAAAAACTATTTTAGGTAGCAGAAATGAATATGTTGATCAACTAAATAAAAGGTTGATTGCAAAATTTCATGATAAAAATAAAATATTTTTTAGTTTTTGACTCAGCAAAAGATGATGCCAACAATTACTACCAAGAAAAATATTTAAATATTTTAATATCAAATGGCCTTCTGCCACACAGGTTTGTTGCTGAGTTTATTTTTTCTTACGTATGTTAATGTCACTATATATATATATATATATATATATATATATATATATATATATATATATATATATATATATATATATATATATATATAGAGAGAGAGAGAGAGAGAGAGAGAGAGAGAGAGAGAGAGAGAGAGAGAGAGAGAGATGTTCGTCATGCTACTGAAAAAACTGGATCCGCCGAATAGCTTATGTCAGAGCACATAGATGGTATATAGAAGTTGTGACAATAACGGCATACATGCAAAAATTATCATACTGATCAATGTACTTCTAAGTATATTTTAATTCCCGAATTCAATTTTCATCTTCCGATAATGTCCTTTTAAATTTGTGTAAAAATAATTTTCAGTATATTTAAGTTTTACAATTATAATAAATAAAGTACAAGGACAAACATCCTAAATATTGGACTATATTTATCGCAATATATTTTCTTGTACGAACAATTATATGTTGCTCTTTCAAGAGGGATATCAATATCGACAACAAGAGTTCTGGTTATGACAGAGCAACCAAAGCATTAGAAGGAAACATACACACAAAAAACATCATCTACAAAGAAGTGTTCGGTAAGATACCATCACGTCAAATACTTTTAAATTATAATACGTAATTATTTAACCAACATGACTAAATTAATCATTTGTGTAAGTTCTGATGATGTCCTTTCATTTTGAATTCACGTATTATGCTAATGTAATAATATTTTTTGGCTTTTAAATGATTTACATATTTAAACTATTGCGTGTCATTACTAACGTGCAACACACGTTCATAGATACTAGTCATAAAAAAATTCTCATTAAATTTGTAGAATTAGGAGAGAAACTAGAACGTCAAAAATAACCTTCAATTATGATGGGCTTATGTACATTTTTTTCTCAGAAAATGAAAAAGCTAACCTAAAATGATTCTAATATTTTTATTTTATAGAAATGAGTAAGTTTCATCTAACTGACCTAATATACTAACAAAAACAACCCAGTAAAATTTCACAAAGTGGGTTCTGGGGAGGGTAGAGAGTAGGCAGACCTTACCCCTACCCCGGAGGGGTAGAGAGGCTATTTCCGAAAGACCCTCGGCTCAAGAAGAAGAAAATAAACAATAGACAATAGATCAGTGACAGCAACAGAAGCCAGAAAAATAAAATAATAAGTGTGAAAACTACATAAACCACTAACAACCCAAGGTGAAACATTATCAGCATAGCCCCGCATCTGTACAAAGTAGAAAAACGCTCGACTCTCTCCTAACCTACAACCCTAATGCTCGACTTGCATGCCTTCCTATCAAGAGCCATGTCCTAGGAGATTTAAAGTTGCGCTATGTCCTGCCTGATTACCTCACCCCCAATACTTCTTAGGTCACCCTTTACCTCTCCTAATACCTGCCAAAGTCAACCGCTCACACCTCTTAACCGGGACATCTAGGGTTCTCCTCCGCACGTGTCCGAATCATCTAAGCCTCCTTCCCGGATCTTGTCGTCCATGGGACCCACACCCACCTTCTCTTGAATATCGTCATTCCTAATCTTATCCAACCTAATGTGCTTGCACATCCATCTCAACATCCTCATTTCTGTCACTTTCATCTTCTAGATATGAGAATTCTTGGTTGCCCAACATTCAGCCACATACAGCATGGCTGGTCTAACCACCACTTTATAGAACTTGCCTTCAAGTTTCGGTAGCATTTTCTTATCACACAAACTCTAGATGCTAACCTCCATTTCATCCACCCCTCCTATACGGTGCATGACATCCTCGTCTATCTCTTCATCCCCTGGATAATTGACCCAAGATACTTGAAACTTCCTCTCTTGGGGATAACTTGTGAGTCAAGCCTCACATCCATGTCCGCTTCCCCGACACATCGCTGAACCTACGCTCCAGATATTCTGTCTTAGCCCTAATATACTGAGGTAAGAAAATAATACATCATTCATCTAGCTAACTAATCGCTCCAAGGACTCTGAAAACAAAAATAGGAATCATATAGAATTGAATTTAGTCTGGATCGAGCAGTATTATCTGTGCACTCATCTCAACTTGTTGGACGACTTTGTTCGATTTCAACTTGTTTATCACGGATTTACTTCGCTAGCTAGGAGATGAGATTCAATCTTGCTCACGAGGTGCGCTCGTTTGAAACCATATTATACCAAAGACCAGCTCTAGATTGAGCCTCGTATGGAACGCAATTGCACAAAATACATAAAAATCAAGTTGCAGAGGTAATCATTCGTCAACTATATCAATCTGCACACTAGAGAATCTTAAGGAATTGTAAATAGTATAGGAAAACAAAAGCCATGAATTCATCAAAACGATACCATTTCTTGCTACTTTCATCAACCTAATCTGCCTTCCTATCTTAATAGTAGAGCTAATGATAACTGAAGTTTAACATGTAAAACCCAATCAACGGGGCAAAGGTCCAAGAACTGAGTCGAGATTAAACTAATAAAAATGACACCCACAATGTCACAAAGACGAAGTTTCTCAAGCTTTTATTAGCCAAATCCTGTGACATACCTCAGGAGGAGAAATGAGAAAAAAGCCTAGCACACTATGACCAGTAAAAGACGCTCCTAGTAAACCATCCTGCAACCTCGTCATCAAAACAAAAACCAAAAAGAGGCAGAAACCGAAAATTGTCCTAATACTTGTAGTCCTTGACGTGAAGGCTCTCGGAAGCACCCTCGCTCAAGTTGGAACTACCAGCATACTTTCCAAGGGTAGCCTCAGAGTTGGCCTTGCACCTTGTGAGGAATGCAGCACGGGCCTTCTCAACATTTTCCACCTTTCCGCCCCAGGCTTTGAGAGTGCTCTGCTGAAGAGCACGTCCGAAGGAGAATGAGAGAGTCCAGGGCCTCTTGGTCTGTAGCTTGTTCATGGCATTGAGGTTGCGGGTAGCCTCTTCCTCACTCTGACCACCAGACAAGAAAACCACAGCAGGGACAGCAGCTGGCATTGTTCGCTGCAAGGCACGTACAGTGTATTCTGCGATAACTTCTGGTGCAACTTTAGGGGATTCAGATCCAGGAGTGACCATGTTGGGCTTCAACAATGTACCCTCGAGGAGGACATGGTGGTCATTGAGAGCCTTGTAGCAAGCAGCAAGAACACGCTCGGTGACATCAGCACATTTGTTAATGTCGTGGCCTCCATCAACAAGGATCTCAGGTTCAACAATGGGGACAAGACCATTCTGCTGGCAGATGATGGCATATCTTGCAAGGCCATTGGCATTGTCATTGATAGCAAGCTGAGAAGGCTCGTTGGCACCAATCTTGAGCACTGCACGCCATTTTGCAAACCTAGCACCAGCAGCATAGTACTTTTGGCAGCGCTCAGCAAGGCCATCCAAACCCTGAGTAGTCGTCTCACCATCGGTTCCAGGAAGCTCTACGGTACCCTTGTCGACTTTAATCCCAGGGAGAACTCCACCCTCCTTCAAGACATCAACAAAAGGCTTGCCTGCAGATATGAGTAAAAACTGTCAGAATATCATACATAAAGCACCCCAAGTGCAATTATCAGGTAAGCTGAATATCATTAATCCATTCTTCGCACACGAAAATACATATTACAATCCATATGAACATACCGGATGCAGTCTTCTGATAGAGGGTTTCCTCAAACAAGATAACTCCACTAAGGTACTGAAGAGCACCAGGTGTGAGGAAGAGCAGCTCCCGGAGAGCCCTCCGGTTTTCCTCAACATTCTCAACATTAATACTAGATAGACGCTTGCCAATTGTGCCAGTAGACTCGTCAGCAGCAAGGATACCCTTAC
This sequence comes from Nicotiana tabacum, assembly GCF_000715075.1. Lineage (NCBI taxonomy): Eukaryota > Viridiplantae > Streptophyta > Magnoliopsida > Solanales > Solanaceae > Nicotiana > Nicotiana tabacum. The sequence goes on from NC_134084.1 coordinate 125,308,095, forward strand.
CAGGGGTGGCTATGTATGCAGCATTTGCGATGAGCTCATCTGCATCAATTCCAACATGCGTTGTATGTTAGTAACAAGTAACAAAACAAGGTAACTGAAGTTCATAGAAATTACAGGATCAACGGTAAAAGGTGACACTAACAGACAAGTTAACAAATATAACACCAATTAGCAGGACACGACATTCAGAATTTAAACATTCAATAGTTCCAAGCAAGCAATTTAGATAATAACATAGAGCGAACAAATCTAAGCAGAAGGGAAGCACAGATATGTGAAAGCTGTGTGAGCTGCAGACAAATCGAATAGCAGAGATCAAAGAATGGAGGGAAAACACAAAATGAAACCTAATCCGCTTGTTGCTGTACACCATTCAATGCTCAAATGTTATGTCTTTCTTTAAAATGTAGTCCGGATAAGGAGCATAGACAGCCATATCAAGACCCTTAAGTTTGATTTCACAGTTGCCCGTATTTTTTCGACAAGTCTTAAGAGCTAAAAACTTTCTACATCAAAATGAAACTAATTTTGTTTTGCTTACAGTATTAAATTGTACACAATAGACAAAGAATGAATCAACAAAAGAATTTTTAGAAAAGGAGAAAACCACATCGAATCTTTAGTGAGAATATGCATTTGAAGAAATAGTCAAAATCTTCAGAACAACATAACGAAAGAGTTTTAAAACTAGCATAATCATTTGATCAGAACATTAACAATTATTAGCTATTTGGCAAATACAGAACACTTCCATATTAACAAGTAAAAGTTGAGACAGATAATACTCATGCTGTCTCATCTTATACCAAATTAGGGCGAAGTTTGCCCATTAATCATAAAAACGTTTTCAACACATGGAAATTTTGATTTATAAAAATTAAGAAATAAACGTCCTAATGCATGCAGAAATTTAAATTAATCATTCTAGTTGAAACAACGGAGTAGTGAAAATAGTATCAACACTCTCACACGAGAGATCCAGCATTTAACTTTGCTAATGAAGAGCTAGGCAACTAGATCAAAGTTCAAAAGAACATAACAAACCAAACGTAAAAAAGAGCACAACTTTTAACAGCAAGCCCTAAGATCTGAACAAGATATCTAAACATCATAGAAAAATTAGACCGATCCAGATCAAAAATAAATTAAAGATCTATCAACAGACACAGATTTTGGATCAAACAAAGCAAGATTCAAATTACGATCAGACAACCAGAAGTTAAAATTATTAAGAAAGAGAGAAGAGCAAAAAATTTACCGGCGTATTTTCCCTTGTAACAAGACATGGTTATTTGCTTGGGCGAAGAGTGAAGAAAAGAGATGAGAAGTTTGGTAGACAGAGATAGATGGGCAGAGTGGGGGGAAATTAGGTTTCATAAATAGTGAGAACATCGATGTTATCGCTAAATTGCGACCCCTTCTGCACGAAACTGGCGGCTCTGACTTCTTTACCCTCTAGAAACTTGTCCTTTTTTCTTATATTAGTCTTACGGGTGGTTTGCCAGCACATATAACAATAATGCGGAATAAGGTGTATTAGTAATGTATGTTAGTAATACAAATATTAATTGTGCATATAATATTTCTTTTCTATTGTTTGGTGTGGTGTATTAAAATTATAATGCATTGCATAATTTTTAAGAAAATAGTTGTTTACAAAAATATCCTCCATATTCTCTAGCTTTAAAGGACTTTAAGGACAATTTTATCTTTAAACATACTAATGCATGCATTAATAGCCTTGGTATTACTAATGACATGGTTTTCTATGCATTACTGATGCATAGGATAATACCAAGTATGATGTATAACTAATACAAGTATTAGTTATACACATGTTGAAAAAATGTATCAAGCAAGGTATTAGTAATGCATAGAGCTAACGCTTGCATTATTTTTTCTAATACCTCCTACCAAACGACCCCTTAGTGTACGTGTGTTGCACGTGTTTGTCGCGTCAATAATAAAAATTATAGATAAAATATATTTTTCATCATATAAATATTAATATCATGTTTTAATTGAATTAAAATATTTTCAATTAAAAAAAATGAACTAAATATTAAATAATGTGTCTGCACGAGTTGCTTCATATTTACACAAAACTGTAATTTTAGCAACAACAAAAAAAGGAGTTAGAGCTTATACTATTTAAAGAATAATATTTTACTTTTTAATTTTGAATTTTTTTATAAGTTATTAGCAGTGATAGAGCCACCTTATAGGAAGAGGTGTCACCTCTTCGCGGGAAAAATACATTATGTAGGTTGGTAAAAAAATTTATATGTATATATACTCTGTATTGACTCCCTTTAATTTCCTGGTATGTTTACTTTTATATATTTTGACACCCTTAACGAAAATTTTGGCTCCGCCATGGGTTATTAGGTCTTCCTTGTTGTCTTCTTGGATACATTTTTCGCCTTCTATTTTTTCAAATTCAATTTTTAATGCACCAACTTTTACAATTTCGTGTAACTCCTATACAATTAAACATCTTCTAACATGATGTCCTCCATTTATTGTATTAAGTTTGAAAAGAAAGATAAAAATTTACCCACACACATGACTATTTATAATAAAAAAATTGTTGTTAAAGTAAGCATGTTAGATAAAAGTAAGAATCATATATATCTTTCTTTTTGAGAGATTAATAATTTTTTTATTATCACAATTAACCAAATATCATGTAGCGTCAAAGAATGCAATATTATTACTCATGTTTATTATCTCTGATTATATCAAACACCTCATATATATTGGAATATTTCTAAAAAGTCATACGTAAATAAATTATTATCGCATTTACGGATATATCATAATGAACTTTTAAAATCTTGAACAATTTAAAACTCTTAAATATTAGGACTTAACACGTAGTTCAATTGAATTTTTTTTTTTGCTAAGTTAATTTAAAAAGTCACTATTTATTTTCATCACTAAAAGAATAATTCTTAACCTTTTCAGATTTTTATATCAGTTTATCCCAATTATAAATTTTAAGTGTAATTATGAAGGAAAATAAAAATATTTTTCTTTATATTATCAAACTTTCAATAATAACAAAAAAAAAAGGAAAAACAAAAATTAGTAAAGTAATAAGAATATGAGCGGCATGTCGAGAAAACAATAGTTGAACTCTCAAGTGAGAAAAGCCCCAAGACTAAGTTTCTGCAGAGCGGTGTTTTGTTCTTTGATGTTTGCTTGTGGCTCTAGAATCTCCGCGTGTTTGCTCTCGTCTTTGTATTTCTTCTTTTTTTACCCTTGTTTATTTTTTTGATTGTCCTGTTTCCAAAAAAATAAATAGTTGAACTCTACAAAAAATATGGCAAACAACTTGCTACAAGAAGTTGCCGGCGCTTGAAAGAGAAAAAGACCAAAAATTTCGTTCTTTTAATTCAAGTTGGATCAATTAAGGAAATTAAGAATTTTTATAAGGTAAAATTTTAATTGATTTCAAAATCTAAATATTAGGAGAGTAGTTTAAATTACTATTTTGTCCGATATAAAATTTATTTTTAAAGGGTAAAAAAGACGAACGACATTTCGCTTAGGGCCTTCGTGCTTTTAATATAATATAGATATAAAAATAGATAGATTAGAGTCATATAAAATTTAGAATTTGTTATAAATCGGTACGTGGATGTCACTTTTAATGTAGGTAGACGTTCTCTTCGTAAGTGTTTGGCAAATTCAATACCAAATGAATGAGTTCATTAATACATGTAACTTGAGAAGAGATTTGTAACCTATAAATAGGATGTTATTTCGGTCATTCATATTAGTGAATTAGGTGAAAGTGCGGAAAGAGAGGGATTCGAACTCCTATGGAATAGGGCTGGGCATATATCGAGTAAAATCGATAACCCGAACCAATAATTGTTTATTGAGTTATCGGTATCGGGTTATTGGGTTAACGGTTCGGTAACGGTTTAGAATTGTTTGCCAATTTTTATCTGTTCGGGCCTCGATTTGCCAATTTTGTTAATGAGTTAACCGATAACCCAATAAGAATTAATAAAATTATGACTTTATCCTTAAGTATATACACATGCTAGGGTTTCAGTTCATTCTCTCCTATTCTTTCTCGCCGCACTCTTCAGTTGCTTCATGTTCATTCTTCATAGACTTTACTAGTTACTCCTAGCATAGTCTTTAGTCTTATACATTAGGCTTTTAATTTCTATAACAAAATTCACCTTCATATTGGTATTTTTGACTGTTAATGATTCTTTATTTTTTTTATTTTTTTTTCGTAATTTTGTAAGCTCACGTTGTGCATCCTATACCTATTACCAATTTCTCTTCGCACTTATTAATTCTCAATCGATAATCTTCGTCAGTTTTCAGGTATATTTTTGAACATTATTCTTCTATACAGTATGCTGAGCTTTGACAACAGGATAATATTTTCTTGCCTTCTAGGTATTTTTTATTTCTGTGTTAGTATTGCGCATGCACAGATCAAGGTTTTTCTCTACGATTTTTTTTTTCCAGGTTAGGCATTTGACAAACAACATCTAGTTTATCTTGGACTGCTAGTACTATATGTTTGAACTTGTTAATTTTAAAGTAAAATTACTACTACTTTGTTTTATGTATTTGGACAACTATTGTTGAAGAATTAGTACTATTCCAGTTGTGGCCACTGGACAAAACGCAGAAACGGATAGTATACTATATGTGAATTTTTTTCTTTTTTGCTTAACTCCAGTGACTTGTCTTCTCTTTTTTGCTTAACTCTAGATTGAGTTATCTTATCGGGTAAACCGATAACCGAACCGATAATAATCTATAACCGATTAACGGATAACCGATAACCGCTATCTTATCGGTTCAGTTATCGATTTATCAAATTTGTAAACCGATAACCAATATGCTAAACCGATATATTCATAACTGAACCGAACCAACCGATGCCCACCCCTACTATGGAATATACATAAGAAGCATACTTTAAATAAGAAGAAGAGTTTCCTCTTCCTCTCTACATCTCTTATCTATTCTTGTCTCTTCTCTTTTGGTACTTTAGTTTATAATTATAATATTAATTTCATAACACTGTTAAGGATATAGTAGATATGCCCTAGATCCAATATCATATTTTAATGATTTGAACATATTTTTGTGAACGTTATTCGATACAAAAATATATGGCATTCTTTTATCATAGTTATTATTAAAAGTTTGATTAATTTGATAAGGTCCTTGATTAAATTTTGAGACTTGTCATCGTGATAGAGATCATGATAATGAGAGAAAAGTCTCTTACAATTTAATCTAAATTTGTTCTTGATCGTAGGATTATTAATTTGGACATTAGTAATCCGGTTAGATCAATTTATGTGATCGTCTTTATGGGATAAAGATTAGTTGATCTCATTAACTAAATCACATAGATAGATGATGCATATAGAGATATGATCATTGAACCGACTCATTGGATAATTCCTAATGGTTAGAATTACCATAAACTGTCAATAGGATATTCTCTTGAAGAATGTGATGTAAGAATTTCCTTTGACATGAGATCGTCATAGTAATTGACAAGTTATTTGTTGTGCTTTGATACTAGACACCTATGGCCCTAGGACGATAGTTGAAAGGATATTGAGTACGATTAAATACTTGTAGAATTAGTGATTGATCAAGATTGAATCTGTCAACTCTTGGTAATGAGTTTAAGCTCCATGTTGTCATGAATTATAAACGACTAAATTAAGACCTTGGCCAGGGCAATTGAATGAAAGAAGAAATGAGTTTCTTAGGTCATTCAATGGTCGATTATATTTGACATGAACACATAGCTGGTCGCCTATTAAGATTTGACAGTTGAACCATATCCTAGGGTGATCAAGAGCTATAAGGATAGAAGGAATTACTACATTATTCTTCTACTGGTTCTTAAGAGTAAATTGTATACTTCATTCTATCCGGTCGTTAAGGAGTGTTGCTAGACGTCACCCTTGATTAGTATATTGGTGTGATCAATTTACTACCGGTTTAGTATTGAACCTATGGTGTCGCACACTAACGAGTGTTCTGATCTTTGCTAAAGGATTAATTAACTTATATTGATAATTGAATTAAAGAATTTAATTAGTCAAATAAATTTAGTTATTAGTCCAAATGAAATATTATTATATTCTTTGCTGCACAAAGATTATAATTAATATTGTGAACGAATTGAAGTTTTCTATTTGGAATAGAAAATTAAATTATATCTCTTGGTTGAAATATATATATATATATATATATATATATATATATATATATATATATAATTAATATTTATTTATATATATAAGATATGTATATAAAATGTTAATAAAGATTAATTTGATCAATCCAATTAAGAATTGGATTGATGTGAGTCGGTTACTTCATGCCAATAAAAATGGGATTGGTAATTTTTATATAAATTATTATTTGGGGTAGTACTTAAAGTCCAATTTGGAATTGGACATTAACAGAACCTTCACGTCAAAGTCCTTAGGAAGGACGTTGGGCAACAAACCCATTAAGAATGGGATTCTGATTTTCGTTAGAAAATAATCCATGAAGTTTATTTTTGGAATAAACTTTTATACTAAGTAAATCATTACCTCACCCAAATAAGAATAGAGTTTATTGGTGATGCTATATAAAGGGGATGTAAAAAATTTGCCGCATTATTAATTCTTGAGAAGAAAAATCACTTTGTGAAAGTGAGAGTGCAACACAAGCCAAGAGAGAAAATACTTTTTTTTTGAGCAAATAAGAAATAGATATATTAATAACTAAGGAACATCTAGTACATAGTCGACATGACTTGCATCTTAGAGGATGCATTTGTTTCCTAAGCTTGCTAGCCTATTACAAGCTTCATTACATAGAAGTTTTACGTGACAAGTAGATTCAAGTTTGTCACTTTCAACAAAATCTATCACATCAAAAGGTGGTACGACATGAACTTTTTTAGTGGACTTCACTGCTTTACTTCTTCCTGCCAATCCCTGAGCTTGGTTGTCCCTTTCTAGGACCCTTTTTGCTAGCTGGTGGGCAATCCTATTCCCCTGCCTGAAAGTGTGCTGGAGAGTAACCCTCTACTGGTGCATTAAGGACCTGTAATCATTAACAGTTTTGTTAAATAATTTATTACCACTCTGTATTACCTGGATAGCTTCTGAGCAGTCTGTCTTAATCTCAAGTGGGAAGATTCCATTCCTTTGCTGTTCTTAGTCCTTCTCGTAGTGCTTTTAATTCAACTGCTAGGGAGCCATTTGCATGTGCTAGTTTTGCAAAACCAACCATCCAGCTACCTGTTGCATTTCTAAGAACACTGCTTAAACCACAAATTTTGTTATAGCTATGAAAACTGGCATCCACATTCAGTTTGTACCACCCCCAAGGGGGTATGAACCAGTTGATTTTTATAAGGGATTTGGGAGGATTAATAGAGGATTTTTCCGTGAAAAGTTTAAACTCCACTGCATTTTGCATGATTTGGGAACCTCTTATTTGGTTGGCAGTGTTGTTGATGTTATTACTATTTCTATTAATCCAGATATGCCAGATGATGAAGGGAAAGAAGTTATTCCAGTTTATAAAATTATGGTTTATAGGAATGTTGAAGTCCCTTATTTGGAGAAGCCAATGCTTCCCACTTCTGTTGATAGGGTGGGTCCCTTGCAGGTCACTCCAGAGATTACTGACAGCTCTACAGTCAAGGAAGATATGTTCAATTGACTCTTCAATAGGGTTTTTGCAGATGGGACAATTAGAATCAATGTTTAATCCAATCTGTGAAAGGTACTTCCTGCAAGGGATTCGACTGTGAAGGCATTGCTATAGGAAAAATCTGATTTTATTGGGGCACTCCAAATGCCAGATCCATCCAAAGTCGGAGTTAGAGCTCTTCGGAGACTCTAGCAGTGTATAACAAGAAGCGGTGCTAAAGACTCCTTTAATGGTGAGGGACAAAATAGGTAAGTCAATGGGAAGGCCTTTTTGGTGGATTTTTGTTTTGGAGACGGTAGTTAACAAATCAGGAGAGGGAGAGAAGGTTAAATAGTTTAGGTTCCAATTGGTACCATCAAAGATATCTCTAATTTTGGTGGAGAAATATTTGGCTGAAGGAGGGCGTGTAACTAGGTTCCTTAGGTTACCAATATTTGGTATCCAATTGGCCTCCCATAGATTAAGATTGGAATGGATGTGAGGGGACCATATGATGCCTTTGGAGCAGATGTCCCATCCTCTGAAATGTTTTTCCAAAGGAAGGAGGATCTATTCATAGAGGAGCTATTGCAATAGTACGAGATGATAAGCTTTGCCCAAGGAATTAGAGCATTTGTAAGGAGTCTCCAGCTTAAGCTAGCCAGAGTACAAAGGTTTTTATTGAGAGCATTATGGATCCCCAATCCACCATATTTTTGGGGTTGGCATATATTGGTCCAGTTTACCAAGTGAAGTTTTCTTTTTTCTATCGTACTACCCCAAATGAAGTCCCTTTGAACTTTATCAATCTCTTTAAGGGTTTTTCTAGGGAGTAGGGTGTATTACATGTAATGGTTTGGGATGGAATTAAGGCATGATGACGCAAAGGTTGTTCTTCCTGCCAAACTAAAGAACCTCATTTTCCAGGATGCAAGTTTGGTTCTTATCTTGTCTATGAGAAATTGGTAATTGGTAATCTCTAGGTTTTGGGCTGTGGTGGAGGATAGGGAAACCAAGTTATGTGCCAAAGTTGTTACTCTTCTTAATACCTATAGAAGTGGTAATGTTAGTGATGATTGAATGGTTACAATTTTTTGAAAACAGAATCTTCGATTTAGTAATGTTGATGCTTTGACCAGATAGAGAGCAAAATTGGTCAAGCCCATTTTTTATGGCCTGACAAGATTTAGCATTAGCTCTAGCCATCAGAGAAAGGTCGTTAGCAAATAATAAGTGGGAGATTTTTGGACATTTATAACCTAGGGAAATGATGTCCCAATTTTTGATGTCCACTTGGTATTCTATATATCTGGTAAGCATTTCTAGGCGGAGGATAAAGATGTAGGGGAGATGGGGTCGCCTTGTCTAATAACTCTACTTAGTTGAAAATAGTTTGTAACAACTCCATTGACTAAGATTGCTATTTTACTGGTAGAGATGCAATTTAGTAGTAGTTTAGAGAATTTTGGAGGGAAATTAAAGAAATCTAGGGTGTGATGAATGAATGACCATTCAAGACGATCAAAAGCCTTTTCCAAGTCAATTTTCAGAATCATTTGGCCTTGCTTACCTTTCAGTTTATTGAACTTAGAAATCATTTCCTGGATGATGATAGCATTGTCAGAGCCTCTTCTGTTTTTCATAAAGCTAGCCGGATATGGACTGATAAGTTGATCAAGGAAAGGTTTGATATGATTGGCTAGAATCTTGGTAATTATTTTATAGATAGTGTTGCATAAGCCAATAGGTCTGAAGTTTTTAATATTATTAGCATTATGGAATTTAGGAATGAGGCATAGAAAAGTTTTGTTAATTTCCGGAGGGATTTTTTGGTTGTTAAAGATGTTATGGCAGAGCTTCTTGACAGTATCCCCTATATGGAACCAATATTTTTGGAAGAAGAAGGGGTGCAAACCATCTGGTTCGGGAGACTTGAATTATTTGAAAGAGAAGACTGCACTTTTAATCTCATTATCCAGGAAGGGGTATCTAGATGATCTAGGTTAATTTTTTTACATGTGGATTGAGTATTTAGGGGGTTAGTCCAGGAAGAGTGAATATGAGAGGAGGTAACTGCAGAGGTAAAGTAGTTTTGGACATGGGATAGAATAAGACTATGATCATTTATCCAGTTACCAGCATTATCTTTGAAGAAAGTAATTTTGTTTCTTCTTTTTCTATTGGTGGCAGAGATGTGGAAGAATTTAGTATTGGTGTCACCATCATTAAGCCACATTATCCTGGATCTAAGTGTCGCTCCCCATTTTTCTAAGGCGAAATCGAGTTCATGACATTTGGGAGGACAACTCGTTCCCTCTTGGGAATTGGGTTTTTTGGGTTGAAGAGTCGCTACCTAATGATTAAAGTGCATTAGGACACTAAAGAAGAGTTCGAGTTGGAAAATCAGAGTTCAGGTAAGGGCTAGAAATTATCTCGAGGGGAAGGTGTTAGGCACCCCCCAAGATCCACTAGTGTGGTTCCCGACCATGTTACAATTGTGACTTTGAATAACAAGTAAGCAAATAGAAGTCTCAAGTAGAGGGGAGTTTTCACATAATATTGCAAGCAAGTTGAGAGTTTGACGAAAGTAAAAAAAAGCAGAAATTTTAAAGAAATAGTTTGAGAATAAAATAAACAAATAAAGGAAAGGGGGTCCTAGGTTTACAAATAATATGGATCACATCAATGCAATACCCGGTAATCACTCCTCAAAAGAGGGGCTACACGTGGTATTCGCGCACCGGTCATCATATCCATATCTACCCTTCCCACCCTGTTAAAGTATTAAAGCGCGGAATAATATCGTTTCTTATTGCATGCTATTACCTGTCCCAATCCTATCAGTCCCGGAGGCATTTGAGACTACTAATCCTAAAGGAAAGGGAGTTGGGGGCTTTTCAGAGTTTTTAAAAGGATAAAAATTCTAGGCGACAAACAAAACACATAAGCAATTAGGGGAAAAACAAATAGCAGTTAAGGCTCAAATAAGCCTCCCCACTCAAAGGAGCAAATATATAGCATGACTTCAAATACTAGTTATGGTCTGAATTAAAGGGTTAGGACAGGCTGATTTATCACATATTTCTCAAATGAGGAGTCCGAATTAGCCTTGTCTGATTGTAGTTTATCAAAACTGACACAGTTAATTGATCACCTAATGGTTTGCCTAGGTGAGACCTATAGGCATGACATCTAACAACACTGATTTTAAAGAAAGGATTACTGGTTTTATAAACAAGAGTTCTGCAGATTGTAAACGATATTACTACTGATTTTAAACTCAGAGATGGAATAGAGAAACTGATTCAATTGATTACTCCTATAGGCATGATTTCTAAGCGTTATTGGTTTTTAAACGATTGCAAAAATGCGAGAGTCCTATAGGCATGATATCTGGAATGAAGTTGATTATTATTAAACCTATGATTGTTTGCCTAATGACATGTATATGTAGAAGTGCAGAAAACCTATGATCATGATTTCTATATATAAAAATGCAGAAACTTAGAGACATGATTTCTATATGCAGAAATGCAGAAACCTATAGGCATAATTTCTAAGATGCAGAAATTTATAAGTAACCTATAGGCATGTTGTTTATGTGAATGCAGGAATAAGAAAATCCTATAGGCAAGTTATCTACCCCTCAGCATACATTCATCCCATCCCTCTCCACTAGCCATCCCCAATAGTTATTACAAATTATTACAGACCCGAATGACTCAAAAAGGGTAAAATATTACATCAGAAGTTCCAGCTACAATCGAACAACCTAATTCAGACTCAAAGTCCAATAATATGAGATAAACCAACTTCCAGGATCGGATTTCCAAAAGCCTTTCTCATACTTGGGATGTGTCAAAGTTCCTAAGAGTCTCAAAGGGGCTCCGGGCATTGCTTACACCCCAAACACATTGCAGAATTAAGATCATAGTGCAGTGTGGAAGGCCAGCCCTCAGATGTCTAAGTTCAGAAGGAACTCAAGGTCCCAAAGCAAGGCTCATAAGAGGGGGCAGAACTTAAGAGTCTAAGAGTAAGTGTAAGTGCATGGGGGGGATCAGGGAAAGCCATGGCAGGCTAGTGGTTATGCCCAGCAATTGGGAATACTGGCACATCCCTGACCAGCCTGTTAGCCAAATCTTAGGAGTTAGGATCCATTGTGGATCAGGTTATGACCTGGGCAGTAATTTGGATACTGCCAGGCCAAGAACCTTAACTCAAACACATAGAAGGGAATATGGGGTAGGGATTCACAATAGAAACATATGCAAAGAAAGGACATACGTAGCTTAATCACTGAACAACAATAGTAAAGTAGACAGGAATGCTGAAACTACGAAATAAACACATAGGGGTGAGGCAGAAAATTAAACCAGAACATACCAGTTTCAGGGAAAACAAGTAAAAACAGTAGTCTTGAAAGAGCCAAGTTGTAAGCAAAGCAGTTCCAAAAGATCTCAAGCAAAGCAGAGTATTGAAAGAAGTATTGAATTCAAAGTAGTATTGTAAGTATTGAATTGAAAGTTTAAAGATTGGTAGTGTGAAGGTGTCGTGTATTGAACTTGAAGTGGTGTCAAAAGTGCAGAAGGGTAGTCCTTTTTATAGTGCAAAAAACAAGTAAGAAAGATAAGGAAATAACTTTGAAATCAGTCTCAGGGATTTGATTTCAAACGGGTAGAATACAATTGAGGAAAGAAATTTGATTAAAATCTTTTCACAGTAGCATAAAAAGGGTAAATACATAGAGTATATTTAAGGCAAAAGTCCATTGGTACTTGGTTTGTAAAGAAAAAGGAAAGGGAATCAATCAGACAGCCAGTAAAACCAAAATTACAAGTTCAATTCGAATGAACCAAGTCAAGAAAGATAAAGGAGGTTCAATCGAAGAAAAATCAGTGACAATTCGTCAGCCTTATTAAAAGGATTTCAGAATCAATCAATCAGTTGGTAAAAACCTTTTGAAAGAGAAATTTTACATATATAAAGCATACTAATCAAACGAAAGGAATCGTCAGGTTACTTAGAAAAAGAGTCTAACATTGATAGCCTTAGAGTCACAAACAAAAGGGAATCGAGTTCCGTTACAGACTCGTAGTGAGTCTGAAAGCCTAGGGTCCCAAAGTGGAACCCTAATATCATTTGCCAAAGAAACCCCCAAATCGTAGGGTTTCGAATTGAGTCAGACATAGAGGTGAGAGAGCAGGTCATTGAAAGAGGCTTAAAAGTCTCTTCCAAAGACTTTATGAGAAACAAACATACATGATAGAAAGAACTGATTCAAGGTCATGAGAACATGTTTGAGAAAACTCAGAGTTTAAACAAGTTCAGAAGAAAGAGATGATATGAGCTTAAACAAAAGCAGGTAAAATATGCTTAGCAAGAACACAAACAGAGCTAAATAAAGTGAACAAAATCGAAGAACTCAACCATAAACACGTATAGCAAAGAATAAGGATTAACAACACGGATTAACATATGAGTACAGGAATAACAATAAAAGTTGAAGAATCTTGCATAATAGAAAGGAAACAAGAGAGCAAACTCAAGCATAGTAGAAAAGAAAGCATACGAGCATAACATAGGTAAACACACATGAAGAAAGAACAGAAAGAATCAGAAAGATATTTGAAGAAACTTTTTCAGAAACCCTAAAATTGAAATTGAGCGATTTTGAAAAAGAAATTTGGTGGAAAACCTTTTAAAATGTCAAGTAAAGCCCAGATATATCACAAATCTAAGAAAAAATAGGCGAGTACAGAACCTCAAACGACTTAGAGTTGCAGAGAAAACCCTAGAAATGAGAAAGGTCTTGAGGAAAGTCAGATCCTGAGTCGAAAAGACTCATATTGCTTGAACATGCCGGGGTAATGACCGGAGAAGCCATAGATCTACAGATCAGAGAAGGATCTGAAGAGAGCCATTGAAGTCGGGCTTCAAAACCTTGAATAGTTTAGGTCTGATGGTGAGAAAGGATGAGTACAGACCATCCATGGCTGGAGACGTCATGGATTCCGGTGGAAACATGGTGAGATAAGGTGGGAGACGATTAGGGTTTCGGAGAGGCTCAAGAGGATTTGAGAGACGAAGGGGTTCAAAGGCGGCATCTCAGGTGAAATGAATTAGGTCAAGGGGGTTTGGGAATTAAAAAAGGAAAGGGTGAATTACGGTCGTTGATCAAAATGCTCAACGACTTGGATCAAAGGGGAGCCGTGTGGGTTTTTTTTTAAATCGGGTCAGGGTCGGGTAATTTAGGGATTGGGCTGGTTTAATTTGGTGGCGGAATTTGGTCAAATTGAGGGCCAAAATGAAAGGTGAAAGGGCTGTAATTGAAATAGAAATGGGCTAAGTGTTAAATAGCCTATTTCCCCTTTTTATTTTATAAAAATAGTAATAATAATTTTAAAAGTAAATTAACAACACTGAGCCAACAAATACTATATAAATATTAATTCAAAAATACTGGAAATAAGTTTATAATTATAAAATGCTACTTATCGTAAAATAGGCTATAATTGCAATTACATGCAATTTAGCTTAAAAATACCAAATAGATTTGTAAAAACTATACAAAAATTACCTTAATTATATTTTGGTGTAAATATGAGAATAAAATAAGTTATTCACCAAATGATTTTCTTGGAAATAATTATTGGATTTTGTACTGTTAAAAATAGATAATAAATTGATTTTAAAATCTTAAAAATTAGGAAAAAATACCAAAACTCTTGGGCATGCTTATATATGTATGTACATGTGATTTTGAAAGTATTTTGTATATAAAAATACGTAGGGAAAAATTGGGTATCAACAACTGCCCTTCTTTACCTGGGAAGGATGAAAGAGTTGTCGGGTAAAGATATGATGACCAATTTTGACCGAATGAAACGATTTTGAAGAGTTTTGGCCGAGCTCTAGTTTCTGAGCTGCCTACATATCCGTGGTATTACAAGAATCAGGCCATATGTAGTTCGGGATCCATCGACGGAGTATGCCGATGGAGATTTTCGAAAAGTGAACGCGATGTTCAGGTTGAGAAGGGATGGTTAGAGTCTGATAGGCTGCGGGAACTGGAGCGGGATCGCTCTTGCTGAGACGGCCGCTGCTAGATGGTGTACCTGCGAATGAACAATACCAGCATATATATATATATATATTGTGCACAAATTTAAACGTGATGCAAGTTCCCGTTGGACCGTGAATGTTGTCTTTGGACGGTTAGGATGACGTCCTTGGACCATGATGTCCTGGGCCATGAAGCGTATGATAAAGGGTTCGCAGGCTATGAAATGATGTTCTCGGGTTATGAGGATGATGCCTCTGAACCATGATGCCTTTGAATAATGATATGCAAAAGATAAAATGGGGTCCTCAGGCCATGGAATGGCGTTCTGGGTTATGAAAATGGTGCCTCCGAACAATGACGCCTTTGGACAATTTGGCGATCTTTTAGCCTATGAAAATGCAGAAGGTGGCGATCTTTCAGCCTATGCAAGACGTAAATAAAGGGTGGCAGTATTTCAGCCATGCAAGAGAAATAAGATGGCGGTATTTGAGTCATGCAAGAGAAATAGAGTGGCGATATTTCAGCTTATGCAAGAGAAATAAGGTGGCAGTATTTCAGCCATACAGATGGAGGTAGAGCTTAACCTCGGAAGGCAGAAAGGTAGCCTTATGCAATGCAGGAGATGTAGATGGAGGTAGAGCTTAGTCTCGGAAGGGAAAAAGGTAGCCTTATGCAATGCAGAAAATGCAGATGGAGGTAGAGCTTAACCTCGGAAGGCAAAAAGGTAGCCTCATGCAATGCAGAAAATGCAGATGGAGACAGAGCTTAGTCTCGGAAGGCGGAAAGGTAGCCTTATGCAATGCAAAAAATGCAGATGGAGACAGAGCTTAACCTCGCAAGGCTGAAAGGTAGCCTTATGCAATGCAGAAAATAAAAGGCGAATAGTAATGAAATCTCTTAGCTGATAGATGATAGTTGATTGCTATATTGTAGCTGCTGTGGATGTCGTGTACAGATAGCAACTATAAATAGGTGATGATTCCGAGAGTTGTATTCCCGGGTAGTATGAGTGTATAGATATATCTGATGATTTTATGACTTGAGTGCCTGCATCCAAAGAAACATTGTGAGTTTTGTAAAGGGGGAAGGTTAGTTCGTTTCCCCATGAGCTTCGCTTGTCCTGATTGGCGTTGTGTATCATTGGGGTAGCGTTACTAAACAAAGCAATTTTGATACCAGACATGCATGATTTAGAAAAAATGTAACATAAATACATAATTTAAAATAGTTTTCTTTAGATGAACCGACGAATGCGACGCGGTTCAAGACATTGCAACCTTTCTCGCTCCGGAATTTTGAGAGTCCTCCTTAAAATTCTGCCCAAGTTTACTGGGCTGGTGCTTCTAACGGCTGCGTGTGATAAATGGCTGAAATCAAATTCGAAATTTTGAGGATCCTCCTCAAAATTCTGCCCCAGTTTCCAATAGCGGGGGGAAATGAAAATTTTATTGAATTGTGACCGAACCCTTAGAGCTGCCTACGTATACCCTCTTAAATGGGAATCAGGTCAGGCGTAGTTCAAATTACATCATATAGGAAATCGTAAGAGTTACACATAGTATCGCTTCACTGCATCTGAATTGATCGGCTTCGGCCAAACTTCACCGTCCATTTCTGCAAGTATGAGGGCTCCTCCGGTTAGAACCCGGTAAACCATGTATGGACTCTGCCAGTTGGGAAAGAATTTCCCCTTGGTTTCATCTTGATGCGGGAAACTCTTCTTTAACACCAGCTGCCCCGATGTAAACTGTCTCGGCTTGACTTTTTTGTTGAAGGCTCTGGACATTCTGTTCTGATAAAGTTGACCATGGCAAACTGCATTCGTTCTTTTCCCATCTATAAGAGCTAACTGCTCGTAGCGACTCCTTACCCATTCTGCATCGTCAAGTTCTACTTCCTGTATGATTCTCAAGGAGGGAATTTCTACCTCGGCGAGAATGACTGCTTCTGTACCATAAACCAACATATAGAGAGTTGCCCCGGTTGATGTGCGAACTATGGTGCAGTATCCCAATAAAGTAAATGATAACTTCTCATGCCACTGCTTATGCTTCTCTATCATCTTCCTTAGTATCTTCTTGATATTCTTATTGGCGGCTTTTACAACTCCGTTCATCTGAGGTCTATAAGCTATAGAATTCTTGTGTTTGATCTTGAAGGTTTCACACATGGCTTTCATCAGGTCGCTGTTGAGATTGGAACCCTTATCAGTGATGATTGACTCCAGAATTCCAAACCGACAAACAATACAGTCGCGAACAAAATTTGCTACCACTTTCTTAGTCACTACTTTGTACGATGCTGCTTCAACCCATTTGGTGAAATAATTAATTGCCATTAGAATGAACCTGTGCATGTTTGATGCGGCATGCTCGATAGGTCCGATAACATCCATTCCCCAAGTGGCGAACGGCCATGGCGAGCTTGTTGCAGTAAGCTCGTTTGGAGGCACCTTTATCATGTCTGCATGTATCTGATAGCGATGACATTTTTGGACATATTGGATGCAGTCCGTTTCCATAGTCATCCAAAAATAACCAGCTCGGAGTATTTTCTTGGCTAAGACAAAGCCGTTCATATGTGTACCACAGGTCCCTGCATGAATTTCCTCCAATAGCCTAGATGCTTCCTTTGTGTCGACACACCTTAGTAATCCCAAATCAGGAGTCCTCCGCTATGAAAAAAGTTTTTAGATAATCTCCGAAGTGTGCGCTTCTGAGTAGGATTTGCGAGTTCTGGATATTCTCCCTTCGTCAAATATTCCTTAATATCATGAAACCAAGGTTTTCCGTCTGCTTCTTCTTCTATATGAGCACATTAAGCTGGCTGATCATAGATCTTTACCAGAATAGGATCAATGAAGTTCTTGTCTGGGTGCTGTATCATAAATGATAGGGTAGCCAATGCATCGGCAAACTCATTCTGAACTCTGGGAACATGTTGGAACTCTGTCTTTGTGAACTTTTTCCTCAACTCCTGTACATGATGCAGATAAGGGAGTATCTTGGAGTTCTTGGTTGCCCATTCTTCTCGGATCTGATGTATAAACAGGCCTGAATATCCAATAACTAGCAGTTCCTGAATGTTCATGTCAATGGCCAGCTTGAGCCTAAGATGCAAGCTTCGTACTCGTCCATGTTGTTAGTGCACGGGAACCTGAGCTTGGCAAACACCGGATAATGCTGGCCGGTTTCTGATACTAGGATCGCTCCTATGCCAACTCCTTTGAAGTTTGCTGCTCCGTCGAAAAACATTCTCCAACCATCATAGGATTCTGCAATATCTTCCCCTATGAAAGATACCTCTTCATCACGAAAATACATCTTTAGAGGCTCGTATTCTCTATCCACGAGATTTTCAGCAAGATGATCTACCAGTGCTTGTCCTTTGATTATCTTCTGAGTCACGTAAACAATGTCGAATTCACTCAGCAGGATTTGCCACTTGGATAGCTTGCCAGTGGGCATGGGAAAGATGTACTTCAAAGGATCCATTCTTGATATGAGATAAGTAGTATAGGCACAGAAATAGTGCCTCAACTTCTGAGCTACCCAAGTCAGAGCACAACAGGTGCGTTCCAATAAAGAATACCGGGCCTCGTACGGGGTGAATTTCTTGCTGAGATAATAGATGGCCTGCTCCTTTCTTATCGTTTTATCATGCTGCCCCAGAACACAACCGCAAGCTCCATCCAATACTACAAGGTAGAGTAATAGAGGTCTACCCGGCTTGGGCGGGACCAAAACTGGCGGCGTTGACAGGTATTCCTTGATTCTGTCAAATGCTTTCTGACAATCATTAGTCCATTTGGTAGCAGCGTCCTTCTTCAACATATTAAAGATTGGCTCACAAATGACATAGGATTGAGCTATGAACCGGCTGATGTAGTTAAATCTTCCCAAGAAACTCATAACCTCTTTCTTGTTCTTCGGTGGTGGCAATTTTTGGATGGATTTGACCTTTGACGGATCCAGTTCTATTCCTCAGTGACTCACAATGAACCCAAGTAGTTTTCTGGCAGGAACCCCGAATACACACTTGGCGGGATTCAGCTTCAAGGTGCACTTTCTTAGTCTGTTGAAGAACTTCCTCAGATCTTCCATGTGGTCAGTAGCTCTCTTGGATTTTATGATGACGTCGTCTACATACACCTCGATCTCTTTGTGTATAATGTCATGGAAAATAGTAGTCATGGCCCTCATATAGGTGGCCCAAGCATTTTTTAACCCAAACGGCATTATCTTGTAACAATACATCCCCCACGGGGTAATGAAAGCCGTTTTCTCCGCGTCTTCCTCATCCATCCATATCTGATGATACCCAGCAAAACAATCAACGAATGACTGCAGTTCATGCTTGGCGCAGTTGTCAATTAGAATGTGTATGTTCGGCAAGGGGAAGTCGTCTTTCGGACTGGCCCAGTTGAGATCCCGGTAGTCGACACAGACTCTAACCTTCCCATCCTTCTTCGGCACTGGTACAATATTGGCTAACCATGTTGGATACTTTACTACCTTGAGAACCTTGGCTTTGACTTGCTTGGTGACTTCTTCCTTGATTTTCAAACTCATGTCAGGTTTGAACTTCCTGGGCTTCTGTTTTACTGGTGGACATGTCGGATCGGTTGGCAGTTTGTGAGCTACAATAGATGAACTGAGACCAGTCATGTCATCATAAGACCAGGCGAATATGTACTCATATTCCCTTAGAAATTACGTGTACCCTTTCTTTTCTGATGGTGACATATGAACACTGATGCTCGTTTCTTTGACATTTTCTACATCTCCCAGGTTGACAATCTCAGTTTCGTCCAGGTTAGACTTAGGTCTGTTCTCAAAATCCTCAACCTCTTTAACAACCTCTTCTGGTATATCATCTTCTTCTGAGTCTATATCCGTTTGTCGCATTGTCTCGTTACATGTCACAATCATCGGTTCATCAAGATAAGTAATAGTAATGCTGTGTAAATAAAGTAAATGATAAAAAGTAATAAGAGCAAGATTTATAAGAAACTGAAATGCTTTGATAAATTTCATAATTGTTTTGAACATTGGAGCTTTTATTTCAATATTAAAATGCGGAAAGAAAGTCAACTAGCGAAAAATAAAGATAATGCATGGTGTTTTGTTCAGCCTTGCTACCCCGAAGCTTTCGGGGCCCTGGTGGTTCTGATGGACCAATTGTTGAGGTGCGCTCCTAAGCTCACGACTTGTATGGAAGGGCCTTCCTCCCCCTCCTCATCAAAAATGACGCAATCCCTTGTTCTTGTTTCTGATAGGACTCGGAGGAGTAGGAGGCAGAGGGCCCTTAGATCTTGTGGAGGATGATGATGGTGCCAGAGTGCACGAACTAACCTTTGGGGAGGGGAATAAAACAAAAAAAATAAAAAAGGAAGCAAGTTAGTGAGGGTTATGAGAAGAAAATGTTGCAATATTTAAACACATAGTGCAAGAATATAAATCGTGTCCTAATTTGGGAGCCTCGTTGTGCCCGAGGTAGACCTAGAGACAAGTTGATTTGGAGAACTTATAATGCTAAATGCCTCATTTTATTGATAAAAATAAGACGAATCCCAAAATGACACTTAAATAGCAGAAAATAAAATGTCACTAATGGCCATTGGCCTTATTACATTCTTAAAGCAAAAGAAAAGACTCCTAGCTACTTGGTCCCAGAAGGACCTTCTTCATGTTGAATGTTTTCATTGATCAGATCCTCCAGCTCGCGCAGATTTTCTAGTAAAAATGCCTTCGCCAGGCGTTCTCCTTTGCCTTCCTCAGCGTTTTGATAGTCGGTGACTCTTTTCCTCACTTTCCTTTCCAACTCCAGCAGACTGTATTCCAGCTTCTCACTAGCCCTGGTGACTCTCTCTTTCCATTCGTTGATTTGGTTACTTGATGGGAGGTTCCTCCACCAAGTCAGCAAGAGTGAGGGTATGGTGACCATACCAAAGTCGGGAACTTTGTCATTCATTTCTGCAAAACAAAAGGGTGAGGCCATACTTCTGACAGACTCGGCTATTAAATATCAACAATTAGCATAAGCAGCATTTAGTTCTCCTAATAAATGCACAGACATGGTAGCGTCCATTTGGTTTCAAGGAAACCCAGTGGACTTTGGACAAGGCTATCTTAAAGAGTTATTATGCGGACAACATAACTGACTCGACTAGGTTTGACAGTGATGCATGCACAATTGAATAGAGTAAGGTTTCTATTGGATATTAGACCGGTACCCTTGAGCGGATAACTCAAGAAGGAAAGGCACGGAACCGTCGACTGCACCGCTGATCGACTGGTTTTACCGCAAATACGCCTTTACCAAATTTAGAGGGTGATAATATTGGAAGGGCGCAACCACTCATTATAAGCGTTGCTATGGTATTTTGTTTGGCACGAGTGGAATATGATGTTGAATATGCAAATACAAGAATGAAACAAGTTATCACGTATTTGCACGTTCATAAAGTAATGATTACAATAATTGCTCATAATTACAACGGCATTGAAGGAAAACGTTAAAAGAAAGCATTAAAGAAAAGAAACAAAGAGCCAAGTCAGTTTCATAGCAGAAAAGAGGTAAAGATATTAAATAAAGGTAATAAAGAAGCAGTGAAGTCACAAGTAACATGAGATGGTAAAATCCTAAAGCATCCCCAGCAGAGTTGCCATGCTGTCGCGCCCCCTTTTTCTAAGGCAAAATCGGGTTCATGACATTTGGGAGGACAACTCGTTCCCCCTTGGGAATTGGGTTTTTTGGGTTGAAGAGTCACTACCTAATGATTAAAGTGCATTAGGACACTAAAGAAGAGTTCGAGTTGGAAAATCAGAGTTCGGGTAAGGGCTAGAAATTATATCGAGGGGAAGATGTTAGGCACCCCCAAGATCCACTAGTGTGGTTCCCAGCCATGTTACAATTGTGACTTTGAATAACAAGTAAGCAAATAGAAGTCTCAAGTAGATGGGGGTTTTCACATAATATTGCAAGCAAGTTGAGAGTTTGACGAAAGTAAAGAAAGCAGAAATTTTAAAGAAATAGTTTGAGAATAAAATAAACAAATAAAGGAAAGGGGGTCCTAGGTTTACAAATAATATGGATCACATCAATGCAATACCCGGTAATCACTCCTCAAAAGAGGGGCTACACGTGGTATTCGTGCACCGGTCATCATATCCATATCTACCCTTCCCATCCCGTTAAGGTATTAAAGCACAGAATAGTATCATTTCTTATTGCATGCTATTACCCGTCCCAATCTTATTAGTCCTGGAGGCATTTGAGACTACTAATCCTAAATGGAAGGGAGTTGGGGGCTTTTTTCAGAGTTTTTAAAAGGATAAAAAATCTAGGCGACAAACAAAACACATAAGCAATTAGGGGAAAAACAAATAGCAGTTAAGGCTCAAATAAGCCTCCTCACTCAAAGGAGAAAATATATAGCATGACTTCAAATACTGGTTATGGTCTGAATTAAAGTGTTAGGACAGGCTGATTTATCACATATTTCTTAGATGAGGAGTCCGAATTAGCTTGTCTGATTGTAGTTTATCAAAACTGACACAGTTAATTAATCACCTAATGGTTTGCCTAGGTGAGACCTATAGGCATGACATCTAACAACACTGATTTTGAAGAAAGGATTACTGGTTTTATAAACAAGAGTTCTGCAGATTGTAAATAATATTTCTACTGATTTTAAACTCAGAGATGGAATAGCGAAACTGATTCAATTGATTACTCCTATAGGCATGATTTCTAAGCGCTATTGGTTTTTAAACGATTGCAACAATACGAGAGTCCTATAGGCATAATATCTAGAATGAAGTTGATTATTATTAAACCTATGATTGTTTGCCTAATGACATGTATATGCAGAAATGCAAAAAACCTATGATCATGATTACTATATGCAGAAATGTAGAAACTTAGAGACAGGATTTCTATATGCAGAAATGCAGAAACCTATAGGCATAATTTATAAGATGTAGAAATTTATAAGTAACCTATAGGCATGATGTTTATGTGAATGCAGGAATCAGAAAATCCTATAGGCAAGTTATCTACCCCTCTGCATACATTCATCCCATCCCTCTCCACTAGCCATCCCCAATAGTTATTACAAATTATTACAGACCCGAATGACTCAGAAAAAAAGGTAAAAAATTACATCAGAAGTTCCAGCTACAGCCGAACAGCCTAATTCAGACTCAAAGTCCAACAATAAGAGATAAACCAACTTCCAGGATCGGATTTCCAAAAGCCTTTCTCATACTTGGGATGTGTCAAAGTTCCTAAGAGTCTCAAAGGGGCTCCGGGCAGTGCTTACACCCAAACACATTGCAGAATTAAGATCATAGTGCAGTGTGGATGGGCCAGCCCTCAGATGTCCAAGTTAAGAAGGAACTCAAGGTCCCAAAGCAAGGCTCATAAGAGGGGGGGCAGAACTTAAGAGTCTAAGAGTAAGTGTAAGTGTATGGGGGGGATCAGGGAAAGTCATGGCAGGCTGGTGGTCATGCCCAGCAATTGTGAATGCTGGCACATCCTTGACTAGCCTATTATCCAAATCTTAGGAGTTAGGATCCATTGTGGATCAAGTTATGACCTGGGCAGTAATTTGGATTCTGCCAGGCCAAGAACCTTAATTCAAACACATAGAAGGGAATAGGGGGTAGAGATTCACAATAGAAACAGATGCAAAGAAAGGACATACGTAGTTTAATTACTGAACAACAATAGTAAAGTAGACAGGAATGCTGAAACTACGAAGTAAACCTGTAGGGGTAAGGCAGATAATTAAACCAGAACATACCAGTTTTAGGGAAAACAAGTAAAAACAGTAGTCTTGAAAGAGCCAAGTTGTAAGCAAAGCAGTTCCAAAAGATCTCAAGCAAAGCAGAGTATTGAAAGAAGTATTGAATTCAAAGCAGTATTGTAAGTAATGAATTGAAAGTTTAAAGATTAGTAGTGTAAAGGTGTCGTGTATTGAACTCGAAGTGGTTGCAAAAGTGCAGAAGGGTAGTCCCTTTTATAGTGCAGAAAACGAGTAAGAAAGATAAGGAAATAACTTTGAAATCAGTCTCAGGGATTTGATTTCAAATGGGTAGAATACAATTGAGGAAAGAAATTTGATTAAAATCTTTTCACTATAGCATAAAAAGGGTAAATACATAGAGTTTATTTAAGGCAAAAGTCCATTGGTACTTGGTTTGTAAAGAAAAAGGAAAGGGAATCAATCAGACAGCTAGTAAAACCAAAATTACAGGTTCAATTCGAATGAACCAAGTCAAGAAAGGTAAAGGAGGTTCAATCGAAGAAAAATCAGTGACAATTCGTCAGCCTTATTAAAAGGAATTCAGAATCAATCAATCAGTTAGTAAAAACCTTTTGAAAGAGAAATTTCACATATATAAAGCATACTAATCAAACGAAAGGAATCGTCAGGTTACTTAGGAAAAGAGTCTAACATTGAAAGCCTTAGAGTCACAAACAAAAGGGAATCGAGTTCAGTTACAGACTCATAGTGAGTCTGAAAGCCTAGGGTCCCAAAGTGGAACCCTAATATCACTTGCCAAAGAAACCCCCAAATCCTAGGGTTTCGAATTGAGTCAGACATAGAGGTGAGAGAGCAGGTCATTGAAAGAGGCTCAGAAGTCTCTTCCAAAGACTTTATGAGAAACAAACATACATGATAGAAAGAACTGATTCAAGGTCATGAGAACATGTTTGAGAAAACTCGGAGTTTAAATAAGTTCAGAAGAAAGAGATGATACGAGCTTAAACAAAAGCAGGTGAAATATGCTTAGCAAGAACACTAACAGAGCTAAATAAAGTGAACAAAATCAAAGAACTCAACCATAAACACGTATAGCAAAGAATAAGGATTAACATGTGAGTACAGGAATAACAACAAAAGTAGAAGAATCTTGCATAATAGAAAGGAAACAAGAGAGCAAACTCAAGCATAGTAGAAAAGAAAGCATACCAGCATAACATAGGTAAACACACATGAAGAAAGAACAGAAAGAATCAGAAAGATATTTGAAGAAATTTTTTCAGAAACCCTAAAATTGAAATTGAGCGATTTTGAAAAAGAAATTTGGGGAAAAACCTTTTAAAATGTCAAGTAAAGCCCAAACATATCACAGATCCAAGAAAAAATAGGCGAGTACAGAACCTCAGACGACTTAGAGTTGCAGAAAAAACCATAGAAATGAGAAAGTTCTTGAGGAAAGTCAGATCCTGAGTCGAAAAGACTCATATTGCTTGAACATGCCAGGGTAATGGCCGGAGAAGCCATAGATCTATAGATCTGAGAAGGATCTGAAGAGAGACATTGAAGTCAGGCTTCAAAACCTTGAATAGTTTAGGTGTTATGGTGAGAAAGGATGAGTACAAACCATCCATGGCTGGAGACGCCATGGATTCCGTTGGAAACATGGTGAGATAAGGTGGGAGACGATAAGGGTTTCAGAGAGGCTCGAGAGGATTTGAGAGATGAAGGGGTTCAAAGGCGGCATCTCAGGTGAAATGAATTAGGTCAAGGGGGGTTTAGGAATTAAAAAAGGAAAGGGTGAATTACGGCCGTTGATCAAAATGATGAACGGTCTGGATCAAAGGGGAGTCGGGTGTTTTTTTTTAAATCGGGTCAGGGGTCGAGTAATTTGGGGATTGGGCTGGTTTAATTTGGGGGAGGAATTTGATCAAATTGAGGGCCAAAATTGAAAGGTGAAAGGGCTGTAATTGAAATAGAAATGGGCTAAGTGTTAAATAGCCTATTTTTCCTTTTTATTTTATAAAAATAGTAATAATAATTTTAAAAGTAAATTAAAAATACTAAGCCAACAAATACTGTATAAATATTAATTTAAAAATATTGGAAATAATTTTTTAATTATAAAATTCTACTAATCGTGAAATAGGTTATAATTGCAATTACATGCAATTTAGCTTAAAAATACCAAATAGATTTGTAAAAAATATACAAAAATTATATTAATTATATTTTGGTGTAAATATGAAAATAAAATAAGTTATTCACCAAAATGATAATCTTGGGAATAATTATTGGATTTTGTACTGCTAAAATAGACAATAAATGATTTTAAAATCTTAAAAATTAGGAAAAAATACCAAACTCTTGGGCATGCTTTTATATGTATGTACATGCTATTTTGAAAGTATTTTGTATATGAAAATACATAGGAAAAAATTGGGTAACAACAGCTGCCCCTCTTTACCCGGGAAGGATGAAAGAGTTACCGGGTAAAGATATGATGACCAATTTTGACCGAATGAAATGATTTTGAAGAGTTTTGACCGAGCTCTGATTTCTGAGCTACCTACATATCCCTGGTATTACAGGAATCAGGCCATATGTAGTTCGGGATCCATCGACGGAGTATGCCGATGGAGATTTTCGAAAAGCGGACGCGATGTTCAGGTTGAGAAGGGATGGTCAGAGTCTGATAGGCTGCGGGAACTGGAGTGGGATCGCTCCTACTGAGATGGCCATTGCTAGCCGGTGTACCTGCAAATGAACAATACCAACATATATATATATATTGTGCATAAATTTAAACGTGATGCAAGTTCCCATTGGACCGTGAATGCTGTCTTTGGACGGTTAGGATGACGTCCTCGGACCATGATGTCCTGGGCCATGAAGCGTATGATAAAGGGTTTGCAGGCTATGAAATGATGTTCTCGGGCTATGAGGATGATGCCTCCGAACCATGATGCCTTTGAATAATGATATGCAAAAGATAAAATGGGGTCCTCAGGCCATGGCATGGCGTTCTCGGGCTATGAAAATGGTGCCTCTGAATAATGATGCCTTTGGACAATTTGGCGATCTTTCAGCCCATGAAAATGCAGATGGTGGTGATCTTTCAGCCGATGCAAGACGTAAATAAAGAGTGGCATTATTTTAGCCATGCAAGAGAAATAAGATGGCGGTATTTCAGTCATGTAAGAGAAATAGAGTGGCAATATTTCAGCCAATGCAAGAGAAATAAGGTGGTGGTATTTTAGCCATGCAGATGGAGGTAGAACTTAACCTCGGAAGGTAGAAAGGTAGCCTTATGCAATGCAGGAGATGCAGATGGTGGTAGAGCTTAACCTCGGAAGGCAGAAAGGTAGCCTTATGCAATGCAGAAAATGCAGATGGAGACAGAGCTTAGTCTTGGAAGGCAGAAAGGTAGCCTTATGTAATGCAGAAGATGCATATGGAGGTAAATCTTAACCTCGGAAGGCAGAAAGGTAGCCTTATGCAATGCAGAAAATGCAGATGGAGACAGAGCTTAGTCTCGGAAGACAGAAAGGTAGCCTTATACAATGTAGAAATGCAGATGGAAACAGAGCTGAGTCTCAGAAGGCGGAAAGGTAGCCTTATGCAATGCACAAAATACAAATGGAGACAGAGCTTAACCTCAGAAGGCAGAAAGGTAGCCTTATGCAATGCAAAAAAAAAGGCGAATAGTAATGAAATCTATTAGCTGATAGCCGATAGCTGATTGCTATATTGTGGCTGCTGTGGATGTCTTGTACGGAAAGCAACTGTAAATAGGTGATGATTCTGAGAGTTGTATTCCCGGGAAGTATGAGTGTATAGATATATCTGATAATCTTACGACTTGAGTGCCTGCATCCAAAGAAAAATCGTGAGTTTTGTAAAGGGGAGAAGGTTAGTTTGTTTCCCCATAAGCTTCGCTTGTCCTGCTTGGCGTTGTGCGTTGCTAAACAAAGCAATTTTGATACCAGACATGCATGATTTAGAAAAAATGTAACTTAAATACATAATTTAAAATAGTATTCTTTAGATGAACCGACGAATGCGACGCGGTTCAAGACATTGCAACCTTTCTTGCTCCGGAATTTTGAGGGTCCTCCTTAAAATTCTACCCCAGTTTACTGGGCTGGTGCTTCTGACGGCTGCGTGCGATAAATGGCTGAAATCAACTTCAGAATTTTGAGGGTCCTCCTCAAAATTCTGCCCCAGTTTCCAATAGCTGGGGGAAATGAAAATTTTATTGAATTGTGACCGAACCCATAGGGTTGCCTCCGTATCCCCTCTTAAACAGGAATTAGGTCAGGCGTAGTTCAAATTACATCATATAGGAAATCGTAAGAGTTACACATAGTATCGCTTTACTGCATCTGAATTGATCGGCTTCAGCCAAACTTCACCGTCCATTTCTGCAAGTACGAGGGCTCCTCCGGTTAGAACCCGATGAACCATGTATGGACCCTGCCAGTTGGGAGAGAACTTCCCTTTGGTTTCATCTTGATACGAGAAAATCTTCTTTAACACCAGCTGCCTCGGTGTAAACTATCTCGGCTTGACTCTTTTGTTGAAGGCTATGGATAGTCTGTTCTGATAAAGTTGACCATGGCAAACTACATTCATTCTTTTCCCATCTATAAGAGCTAACTGCTCGTAGCGACTCCTTACCCATTCTGCATCGTCAAGTTCTGCTTCCTGTATGATTCTCAAGGAGGGAATTTCTACCTCGGCGGGAATGACTGCTTTTGTACCATAAACCAACATATAGGGAGTTGCGCCGGTTGATGTGCGAATTGTGGTGCGGTATTTCAATAAAGCAAATGATAACTTCTCATGCCACTGCTTATGCTTCTCTATCATCTTCCTTAGTATCTTCTTGATATTCTTTTTGGCGGCTTCTACAGTTCCGTTCATCTGAGTTTTGTAAGTTGTAGAATTCTTGTGTTTGATCTTGAAGGTTTTACACATGGCTTTCATCAGGTTGCTGTTGAGATTGGAACCATTATCAGTGATGATTGACTTCGAAATTCTGAACCGATAAACAATATAGTCGCGGACAAAATCTGCTACCACTTTCTTAGTCACTGCTTTGTATGATGCTACTTCAACCCATTTGGTGAAATAATCAATTGCCACTAGAATGAACTTGTGCCTGTTTGATGCGGCAGGCTCGATAGGTTTGATAACATCCATTCCCCAAGCGGCGAATGACCATGGTGAGCTTGTTGCAGTAAGCTCGTTTGGAGGCACCTTTATCATGTCTGCATGTATCTGACAGCGATGGCATTTTCAGACATACTGGACGCAGTCCGTTTCCATAGTCATCCAAAAATAACCAGCTCAGAGTATTTTCTTTTCTAAGACAAAGCCGTTCATATGTGGACCGCAAGTCCCTGCATGAATTTCCTCCAATAGCCTGGATACTTCCTCTGCGTCGACACATCTTAGTAATCCCAAATCAGGAGTCCTCCTATACAGGATTCCTCCGCTATGAAAGAAGTTATTAGATAATCTCCGAAGTGTGTGCTTCTGAGTAGGATTTGTGATTTCTGGATATTCTCCCTTCGTCAAATATTCCTTAATATCATGAAACCAAGGTTTTCCATCTACTTCTTCTTCTACATGAGCAAAGTAAGCTGGCTGATCATAGATCTTTACCAGAATAAGATCAATGAAGTTCTTGTCTGGGTGTTCTATCATGGACGATAGGGTAGCCAATGCATTGGCAAACTCATTCTGAACTCTAGGAATATATTGGAACTCTATCTTTGTGAACTTTTTCCTCAACTCCTGTACATGATGCAAATAAGGGAGTATCTTGGAGTTCTTGGTTGCCCATTCTTCTCGGATCTGATGTATAAGCAGGTCTGAATATCCAATCACTAGCAGTTCCTAAATGTTCATGTCAATGGCCAACTTGAGCCTAAGATGCAAGCTTCGTACTCATCCATGTTGTTGGTGCACGGGAACCTGAGCTTGGCAAACACCGGATAATGCTGGCCGGTTTCTGATACTAGGATCGCTCCTATGCCAACTCCTTTGAAGTTTGCTGCTCCATCGAAAAACATTCTCCAACCATCATAGGATTCTGCAATATCTTCCCCTATGAAAGATACCTCTTCATCAGGAAAATACGTCTTTAGAGGCTCGTATTCTCCATCTACGGGATTTTCAGCAAGATGATCTGTCAGTGCTTGTCCTTTGATTGCCTTCTGAGTCACGTAAACAATGTCAAATTCACTCAGTAGGATTTGTCACTTGGCTAGCTTGCCAGTGGGCATGGGTTTCTGAAAGATGTACTTCAAAGGATCCATTCTTGATATGAGATAAGTAGTATAGGCAAAGAAATAGTGCCTCAACTTCGGAGCTACCCAAGTCAGAGTACAACAGATGCGTTCCAATAGAGAATACCGGGCCTCGTACGAGGTGAACTTCTTGCTGAGATAATAGATGGCCTTCTCCTTTCTTCCCGTTTCATCATGCTGCCCCAGAACACAACCGAAAGCTCCATCCAATACTGCAAGGTAGAGTAATAGAGATCTACCCGGCTCGGGCGGGAACAAAATTGGCGGTGTTGACAGGTATTCCATGATTCTGTCAAAGGCTTTCTGACAATCATCAGTCCATTTGGTAGCGGTGTCCTTCTTCAACATGTTAAAGATTGGCTCACAAATGACATTGGATTGAGCTATGAACAGGCTGATGTAGTTAAGTCTTCCTATGAAACTCATAACCTCTTTCTTGTTCTTCGGTGGTGGCAATTATTGGATGGCTTTGACCTTTGACGGATCCAGTTCTATTCCTTAGCGACTCACAATGAACCCTAGTTTTCCGACAGGAACTCCGAATGCACACTTGGCGGGATTCAGCTTCAAGTTGTACCTTTTTAGTCTGTTGAAGAACTTCCTCAGATCTTCCATGTGGTTAGTGGCTCTCTTGGATTTGATGATGACGTCATCTACATACACCTCGATCTCTTTGTGTATCATGTCATGGAAAATAGTAGTCATGGCCCTCATGTAGGTGGCCCCAGCATTCTTTAACCCAAACGGCATCATCTTGTAACAATACATCCCCCACAGCATAATGAAAGCCGTTTTATCTGCGTCTTCCTCATCCATCCATATCTGATGATACCCAGCAAAACAATCAACGAATGACTGCAGTTCATGCTTGGCGCAATTGTCAATTAGAATGTGTATGTTTGGCAAGGGGAAGTCATCTTTCGAACTGTCCCAGTTGAGATCCCGGTAGTCGACACAAACTCTAACCTTCTCGTCTTTCTTCGGCACTGGCACAATATTGGCTAACCATGTTGGATACTCTACTACCTTGAAAACCTTGGCTTTGACTTGCTTGATGACTTCTTCCTTGATTTTCAAACTCATGTCAGGTTTGAACTTCCTGGGCTTCTGTTTTACTGGTGGACATGTCGGATCGGTTGGCAGTTTGTGAGATACAATAGATGTACTGAGACCAGTCATGTCATCATAAGACCAGGCGAATATGTCCTCATATTCCCTTAGAAATTCCGTGTACTCTTTCTTTTCTGATGGTGACAGATGAACACTGATGCACGTTTCTTTGACATTTTCTACATCTCCCAGGTTGACAATCTCAGTTTCGTCCAGGTTAGACTTAGGTTTGTTCTCAAAATCCTCAACCTCTTTAACAACCTCTTCTGGTATATCATCTTCTTCTAAGTCTATATCCGTTTGTTGCATTGTCTCGTTGCGTGTCACAATCGTCGGTTCATCAAGATAAGTAATAGTAATGCTGTGTAAATAAAGTAAATGATAAAAAGTAATAAGAGCAAGATTTATAAGAAACTGAAATGCTTTGATAAATTTTATAATTGTTTTGAACATTGGAGCTTTCATTTCAATATTAAAAATGCGGAAAGAAAGTCAACTAGCGAAAAATAAAGATAATGCATGGTGCTTTGTTCAGCCTTGCTACCCCGAAGCTTTCCGGGCCCTGGTGGTTCTGATGGACCAATTATTGAGGCGCGCTCCTCGGATCACGGCTTGTATGGAAGGGCCTTCCTCCCCCTCCTCCTCGAAAATGACGCAATCCCTTGTTCTTGTTTCTGATAGGACTCGGAGGAGGAGGAGGCAAAGAGCCCTTAGATCTTGTGGAGTATGATGATGATGCTAGAGTGCACGAACTAACCTTTGGGGAGGGGAATAAAACAAAAAAAAACAAAGGTAGCAAGTTAGTGCGGGTTATGAGAAGAAAACATTGCAATATTTAAACACATAGTGCAAGAATATAAATCATGTCCTAATTTAGGAGCCTCGTTGTGACCGAGGTAGGCTTAGCGACAAGTTGATTTGGAGAACTTATAATGCTAAAGGCCTCATTTTATTGATAAAAATAAGACGAATCCCAAAACGACACTAAAATAGCAGAAAATAAAATGTCACTAATGGTCATTGGCCTTATTACATTCTTAAAGCAAAAGAAAAGACTCCTAGCTACTTGGTCCCAGAAGGACCTTCTTCAGGTTGAATGTTTTCGTTGATCAGATCCTCCAGCTCGCGCAGATTTTCTAGTAAAAATGCCTTCGCCAGGCGTTCTCCATTGCCTTCCTCAGCGTTTTAACAGTTGATGACTCTTTTCCTCACTTTCCCTTCCAACTCCAGCAGACTGTATTCCAGATATTCCAGCTTCTCACTAGCCCTGGTGACTCTCTCTTTCCATTCGTTGATTTGGTTACTTGATGGGAGGTTCCTCTACCAGGTCAGCAAGAGTGAGGGTATGTTGACCATACCAAAGTCGGGAACTTTGTCATTCATTTCTGCAAAACAAAAGGGTGAGTACCATACTTCTGACAGATTCGGCTATTAAATATCAACAATTAGCATGAGCAGCATTTAGTTCTCCAAATAAATGCACAAAGATGGTAGCGTCCGTTTGGGTTTTAAGGAAACCCAGTGGACTTTGGACAAGGCTATCTAAAAGAGTCATTATGCGGACATCATAACTGACTCGACTAGGTTTGACAGTGATGCATACCCTTGAGCGGATAACTCAAGAGGGAAAGGCACGGAACCGTCGACTGCACCGCTGATCGACTGGTTTTACCGCAAATACGCCTTTACCAAATTTAGGGGGTGATAATATTGGAAGGGCGCAACCACTCATTATAAGCATTGCTATGGTATTTTGTTTGGCACGAGTGGAATATGATGTTGAATATGCAATTACAAGAATGAAACTATTTGTCACGTATTTGCACGTTCATAAAGTAATAATTACAATAATTGCTCATAATTACAACGACATTGAAGGAAAGCGGTAAAAGAAAGCATTAAAGAAAAGAAACAAAGATCCAAGTCAGTTTCATAGCAGAAAAGAGGTAAAGACATTAAATAAAGGTAATAAAGAAGCAGTGAAGTCACAAGTAACATGATATGGTAAAAGCCTAAAGCATCCCCAGCCGAGTCGCCATGCTGTCGCGCCCCCTTTTTCGAAGGCGAAATCGGTATCATGACATTTGGGAGGACAACTCGTTCCCTCTTGGGAATTGGGTTTTTTGGGTTGAAGATTCACCGCCTAATGATTAAAGTGCATTAGGACACTAAAGAAGAGTTCGAGTTGGAAAACCAGAGTTCGGGTAAGGGCTAGAAATTATCTCGAGCTGAAGGTGTTAGGCACCCCTCAAGATCCACTAGTGTGGTTCTCAGCCATGTTACAATTGTGACTTTGAATAACAAGTAAGCAAATAGAAGTCTCAAGTATAGGGGGGTTTTCACATAATATTGCAAGCAAGTTGAGAGTTTGACGAAAGTAAAGAAAGCAGAAATTTTAAAGAAATAGTTTGAGAATAAAATAAACAAATAAAGGAAAGGGGGTCCTAGGTTTACAAATAATATGGATCACATCAATGCAATACCCGGTAATCACTCCTCAAAAGAGGGGCTACACGTGGTATTAGCGCACCGGTCATCATATCCATATCTACCCTTCCCACCCCGTTAAGGTATTAAAGCACGGAATAGTATCGTTTCTTATTGCATGCTATTACCCGTCCCAATCTATCAGTCCCGGAGGTATTTGAGACTACTAATCCTAAAGGGAAGGGAGTTGGGGGCTTTTCAGAGTTTTTAAAAGGATAAAAAATCTAGGCGACAAACAAAACACATAAGCAATTAGGGGAAAAACAAATAGCAGTTAAGGCTCAAATAAGCCTCCTCACTCAAAGGAGCAAATATATAGCATGACTCAAATACTGGTTATGGTCTGAATTAAAGCGTTAGGACAAGCTGATTTATCACATATTTCTCAGATGAGGAGTCTGAATTAGCCTTGTCTGATTGTAGTTTATCAAAACTAACACAATTAATTGATCACATAATGGGTTGCCTAGGTGAGACCTATAGGCATGACATCTAACAACACTGATTTTAAAGAAAGGATTACTGGTTTTATAAATAAGAGTTCTGCCGATTGTAAACGATATTACTACTGATTTTAAACTCAAAGATGGAATAGCGAAACTGATTCAATTGATTACTCCTATAGGCATGATTTCTAAGCGTTATTGGTTTTTAAACTATTGCAAAAATACGAGAGTCCTATAGGCATGATATCTAGAATGAAGTTGATTATTATTAAACCTATGATTGTTTGCCTAATGACATGTATATGCATAAGTGCAGAAAACCTATGATCATGATTTCTATATGTAGAAATACAGAAACTTAGAGACAGGATTTCTATATGCAGAAATGCAGAAACCTATAGGCATAATTTCTAAGATGCAGAAATTTATAAGTATCCTATAGGCATGTTGTTTATGTGAATGCAGGAATCAGAAAATCCTATAGGCAAGTTATCTACCCCTCTGCATACATTCATCCCATCCCTCTCCACTAGCCATCCCCAATAGTTATTACAAATTATTACAGACCCGAATGACTCAAAAAAGGGTAAAATATTACATCAGAAGTTCCAGCTACAATCGAACAGCCTAATTCAGACTCAAAGTCCAATAATATGACATAAACCAACTTCCAGGATCGGATTTCCAAAAGCCTTTCTCATACTTGGGATGTGTCAAAGTTCTTAAGAGTCTCAAAGGGGCTCCGGGCAGTGCTTACACTCCAAACACATTGCAGAAGTAAGATCATAGTGCAGTGTGGAAGGGCCAACCCTCAAATGTCCAAGTTAAGAAGGAACTCAAGGTCCCAAAGCAAGGCTCATAAGAGGGGGGGCAGAACTTAAGAGTCTAAGAGTAAGTGTAAGTGCATAGGGGGGGGGGATCTCAGGGAAAGCCATGGCAGGATGGTGGTCAGTCCCAACAATTGGGAATGCTGGCACATCCCTGACCAGCCTATTAGCCAAATCTTAGGAGTTAGGATCCATTGTGGATCAGGTTATGACCTGGGCAGTAATTTGGATACTGCCAGGCCAAGAACTTTAATTCAAACACATAGAAGGGAATAGGCGGTAGGGATTTACAATAGAAACAGATGCAAAGAAAAGACATACGTAGTTTAATCATTGAACAACAATAGTAAAGTAGACAGGAATGCTGAAGCTATGAAGTAAACACATAGGGGTGAGGCAGAAAATTAAACCAGAACATACCAGTTTCAGGGAAAACAAGTAAAAACAGTAGTCTTGAAAGAGCCAAGTTGTAAGCGAAGCAGTTCCAAAAGATCTCAAGCAAAGAAGAGTATTGAAAGAAGTATTGAATTCAAAGCAGTATTGTAAGTATTGAATTGAAAGTTTAAAGATTGGTAGTGTGAAGGTGTCGTGTATTGAACTCGAAGTGGTGTCAAAAGTGCAGAAGGGTAGTCCTTTTTATAGAGCAGAAAACGAGTAAGAAAGATAAGGAAATAATTTTGAAATCAGTGTCAGGGATTTGATTTCAAACGGGTAGCATACAATTGAGGAAAGAAATTTGATTAAAATCTTTTCACAGTAGCATAAAAGGGTAAATACATAGAGTTTATTTAAGGCAAAATTCCATTGGTACTCGGAGTAAAACCAAATTACAGGTTCAATTCGAATGAACCTAGTCAAGAAAGGTAAAGGAGGTTCAATCGAAGAAATATCAGTGACAATTCGTCAGCCTTATTAAAAGGATTTCAGAATCAATCAATCAGTTGGTAAAAACCTTTTGAAAGAGAAATTTCACATATATAAACCATGCCAATCAAACGAAAGGAATCATTAGGTTACTCAGAAAAAGAGTCTAACATTGAAAGCCTTAGAGTCACAAACAAAAGGGAATCGAGTTCAGTTACAGACTTATAGTGAGTCTGAAAGCCTAGGGTCCCAAAGTGGAACCCTAATATCACTTGCCAAAGAAACCCCCAAATCCTAGGGTTTCGAATTGAGTCAGACATAGAGGTGAGAGAGCAGGTCATTGAAAGAGGCTCAGAAGTCTCTTCCAAAGACTTTATGAGAAACAAACATACATGATAGAAAGAACTGATTCAAGGTCATGAGAACATGTTTGAGAAAACTCGGAGTTTAAACAAGTTCAGAAGAAAGAGATGATACGAGCTTAAACAAAAGCAGGTGAAATATGCTTAGCAAGAAGACAAACAGAGCTAAATAAAGTTAACAAAATCGAAGAACTCAACCATAAACATGTATAGCAAAGAATAAGGATTAAGAACACGGATTAACATGTGAGTACAGGAATAACAACAAAAGTAGAAGAATCTTGCATAATAGAAAGGAAACAAGAGAGCAAACTCAAGCATAGTAAATAAAGCATACGAGCATAACATAGGTAAACACACATGAAGAAAGAATAGAAAGAATCGGAAAGATATTTGAAGAAACTTTTTCAGAAACCCTAAAATTGAAATTGAGCGATTTTGAAAAAGAAATTTGGGGAAAAACCTTTTAAAATGTCAAGTAAAGCCCAGACATATCACAGATCTAAGAAAAAATAGGCGAGTACAGAACCTCAAACGGCTTAGAGTTGCAGAGAAAACCCTAGAAATGAGAAAGGTCTTGAGGAAAGTCAGATCCTGAGTCGAAAAGCCTCATATTGCTTGAACATGCCGGGGTAATGGCCGGAGAAGCCATAGATCTACAGATCTGAGAAGGATCTAAAGAGAGCCATTGAAGTTAGGCTTCAAAACCTTGAATAGTTTAAGTCTGATGGTGAGAAAGGATGAGTACAGACCATCCATGGTCGGAGACGCCATGGATTCCGGTGGAGACATGGTGAGATAAGGTGGGAGACGATTAGGGTTTCGGAGAGGCTCAAGAGGATTTGAGAAACGAAGGGGTTCAAAACGGCATCTCAAGTGAAATGAATTAGGTCAAGGGGGTTTGGGAATTAAAAAAGGAAAGGGTGAATTACGGCCATTGATCAAAATGATCAACGGCCTGGAACAAAGGGGAGCCGGGTGGGTTTTTTTTTAATCGGGTCAGGGGTCGGGTAATTTGGGGATTGAGCTGGTTTAATTTGGGGGCGGAATTGGGTCAAATTGAGGGCCAAAATTGAAAGGTAAAAGGGCTGTAATTGAAATAGAAATGGGCTAAGTGTTAAATAGCCTTTTTCCCTTTTTATTTTATAAAAATAGTAATAATAATTTTAAAAGTAAATTAAAAATACTGAGCCAACAAATACTATATAAATATTAATTTAAAAATACTGGAAATAATTTTATAATTATAAAATGCTACTAATCGTGAAATAAGCTATAATTGCAATTACATGCAATTTAGCTTAAAAATACCAAATAGATTTGTAAAAATTACCTTAATTAAATTTTGGTGTAAATATAAGAATAAAATAAGTTATTCACCAAAATGATAATCTTGGAAATAATTATTAGATTTTGTACTGCTAAAAATAGATAATAAATTGATTTTAAAATCTTAAAAGTTAGGAAAAAATACCAAAATTCTTGGGCATGCTTATATATGTATTTAGATGCTATTTTGAAAGTATTTTGTATAAAAAAATATATAGAAAAAAATTGGGTATCTACACTAAGTTTCCAGTAGTCTTCTTCTATCTTCAGAATATCATTGAACTCATGTTGAAGATCTAATTCTAATTTTTTTTAGGAAAGAGTTGGTAGCGTAGCTGTTAGAAGATTGGATGCCTTGGAGTCTAGCTAAGAGTTTTCTCTTCCTTCCCATGATATTGCCAAAAGTGTTGTCCTTCCAAGGTTTAACATTATCTATAAAATTAGAGCTAGCCTTAAAGTAGTCACTATTATTCTAGGAGTTTATAACAACAGATTGAAACTCCGGATGTTTACACCAAAAGGTTTCTAACCTAAAAGGGACCTTATGAGGAGTTCTATTTCTAGGAATTAATTCAACTAGAATAGGATTGTGATCAGAGTGGGTTCTAGGTAGATGGATAATAGAGCTTTTAGGAAAAAGTTCAATCCATTCTTCATTTCCAAAAACCTTATCAAGTCTTTCTAAAATAAGACTCTTATTGTTATGTCTATTATTGGTCCAGGTGTATTTGCTTCCCTTGAAGCCTAGATCAACTAGGTTACAATTATTAATTTTAGACCAAATATATTTAGCTCTACTATCTTTGATTGGTTTGCCTCCAAATTTCTCACTAGCGGTTAAAATGTCATTAAAACCACCTACTAGCCAAGGTCCTTTATAAGAATTACTAATATTTTCGAGGTTATCCCACATCATATTTCTATAATGAATATTGGTACTAGCATAAATCTAAGTAAAGAGCCAAGGTTTACGTAAAGGATGTACCTCTATGGTTGCATGGATCTCCTGACCAGCATTTTGGACGTTGATTATATCATCCCTCCACATCATAGCCATACCACCTGACTGCCCCTCCGATGGAACTTCTATCATCTCAGTGAAACCAAATTCATTGAGCATGGCAGCATGGTTGTTCATCCTTGTTTCCAACAAAGTAACCATGCTCGGCCTATGAGTATCTAGCATCTCCCTAAAGTTCCTCCTAAAGTTGTCATTGTTTCCTCCCCGTATATTCCATATTATGAAATTATTGGATTGATTCATGGCTAAGTTAGAGTCAGTGTTGTTCATCTCCCCATTCTCCCTTATCCTCCCTGCTTGGACAGTGTTCCTCCTCATTGATGGAACTAGGATCATTGCTTTGTTTCCCACAGTTGGGTCGTGTAGAGGGCGAATATCCATCGAGCACTTGTATAGGGCTAACGGGCATCTGACAACATACCTCTTCTCGTGCCTCTCCGTAAAGAGAAAGATTTTTATTCCATCTAGGTTTGAGAGTTCTAGGGTTGGCCCTAAGTGAAGATTTAGGAGGACATCGTCCTCCTCCATCTTTACCTCCACTGGCCCTGGTATGGGGTCTTCTTGTTGTTGCGGTGGGGGGACTGGTGGTGGTGATGGTGGTGGTGGGGGTACCATCCTTTGGTTCCCTAGATTGACATCCCAAGGGAGAAAGATTTGGTTTAGGTGGGTGTACATCTCCATTGTAAAGAATGGGAGGTCCAGTGGTGCATTTAGAGGGTGCATGGGGTTGAATTGAGGAGGCATATTCCATTGTTCTCTCATTGTTTGGGCCATTTGAGGGTTTAATGATGGAGCCATGGGATGAATGACATTGTTGAGCCATATTTGGTTGAGATAATTGTTCATTGCCAATCTCATTCCATCCGTGATAAGTTGAGCTAGATATTGAGTATTGTGCAAGATCACAATGGCTTCTTGGCCCTTGGTTGGCACTGTGAACGAGAGTGCATGGCCCATGAGCCCTAACTCCATCCAACTCGTGGGTTGATAATCTTGTGCTTGGGGAGGTTGAGCGTAAATAATTTGGGGCTGTTCATGGGGATGGATGGGGGGAATGTTTTCCATTTGGAGAGGGTGTCGTTGTCTCAGGATTTGGATTAGTCGAGTTCTTCTCCTTAGGGTTGAAGAAACTCTTGGCATTTTGGTTAAAACAAGTTTAATTTATTGCACTGCAAGTTGGCGTGGGATTTTGGGTAGGAGGAGAGGTTAGCCGATTGGGTGGGGAGGCGATGATTGCTTCATTTTTGTCTATGGCTTTTGATTGCCCTAGGTCATGTTTTATAGAACACTTAAAGGTTTTGTTTGGATTACCAATGGGAATGTCCATTTGGCTACTTTCTTCTATGGTCTTTGCCATTTACAAGAAAAGTGTTTCTTGTTCTTCTAACATTGAGTTGAGATTTTTGAGAAAAATTTCAACACAATATTTCATTTAATTTTGTTCTCATTGATCAAAGAGTTGATAGCAAGGGTCGGTCTCGGTGTGGATACGCATAGATTCTTCGCACTATCGAAGAATTTGAAACGAGTCTTTCTTCACTAGGTACGTCTTAGATCCGATCTATTGACATGTAAATAAATTTTAAACATGAAAAGATCTGCCTAGGATTGTTATTGTCTTTCACTGCGTGTTACAAACACCTATACGCAATCCTTTAGTGGTATCAGAGCCATTGTTTCTCGTATCTAAAATTTATTTATGAAATATTTAAGATTATATTTGAAGAGTTCAAACCATAATATTTGTGTATTGTGCAATATTCAAATTGTTTGAATGCATATTACATTGATATTATTTTATTGTAAATAAAATATGTATTTATAAAAGTTAAACTATTGAGATAGTTCATAACTTGAATTTGAATTTTTGTATTAGATACGACGGGAATATATAATAGGTTACATGATTCTATTGTTATTTTTAATTGTTATTAGTTCATGAGATGTTAATTAATAATAGTTTTCCGGTATGAATTATTTTTATATGATATATAAGATAAATATGTTAGAAGATGTTGAATTTCGTTTTTATGTCACATGCTTGTTCGTTACATAATTTTGAATTATTTATTACATGTGATATAAATCAATTTAGGACTAAATATGTAGACAATTTGAACTAAATTCACATGCTATAACGAAACTTCCGTATTTCGAGGCCTTGAAAACCTCATTTAGAGTCACCTCGATTTGCGTGTGTAGTCCGGTCGCATAGCCGGAAAGCTTAAATATGATAATCTGTGAAAAATTATAAGTTTTGATTATAAAATGAGCTAATTTGACTTCAGTCAACGTTTTGGGTAAACGGACCCGTACCCGTGATTTGACGGTCCCGGAGGGTCCATAAGAAAATATGGGACTTGGGCGTATGACCGGAATCGAATTTCGAGGTCCCGAGCCCGAGAAATGAATTTTCAAAGAAAATTCTTTTCTGAAACTATTTAAAGAAATTTGATTAGAACATGATGGTATCGGGCCCATAATTTGGTTCCGGCGCGCGGTATAGGTCTTATATATGATTTAAGACATTTTTGTGGAATTTGGTGAAAAACGGATGTCATGTGACGTGATTTGTACTTAAATTGCAAAATTTATGTTTAAAGAAGTTTAGAGAAAATTTCATCGATCTTGAGATTTGATTTGATGTTCATGAGGTTATTTTGATGATTTGA
Organism: Nicotiana tabacum; assembly: GCF_000715075.1. NCBI lineage: Eukaryota > Viridiplantae > Streptophyta > Magnoliopsida > Solanales > Solanaceae > Nicotiana > Nicotiana tabacum. The sequence continues at coordinate 125,349,061 of NC_134084.1, forward strand.
TTACACGAGTAAGTCCATATGATGTTTTTGAGTTAGTATGACTTTTGGTTTGGAGCCCCGAGGGCTCGGGTGAGTTTCAGGATGTTTTTACACTTAGGAAAAAAATTGCAGATTCAGAGAAGTTGCAGGTCTCTGAAGCCAGGCTTCGCGGTCCGCGGTGGAAGCTTCGCGGCCGCGGTGGGGGCTTCGCGACCGCGGTGGGAATTGTGCGGTCCGCGGTGAGCAAGACCAAGCCTTCGATGCCGCTCCCAATTTCTTGTGGTCCGCGGTGGAGCTCCGCGACTGCAGTCCTTTTTATGCGGTCCGCGGTGGTGCTCCGCGGCCGTAGTCCTTTTTATGTGGTCCGCGGAGAGGGCCTGAGAGGAGTATATTTAAACGGACTTCTCAGTTATTTTTCACTTTTCAAAACCCTAAAACATAAGAGACGATTTTTCAAACAACCTTTCTTCTCCAAATCAATTGTAAGTCGTTTTTAACTAGTTTTCTTCAATCATTAACATCTTTTAACATGATTTCAACTTCAAATCAATGATTTTCATGGGGGAAATTGGGTGTTTTGGGTAGAACCTAGATTTTTCAAAAATTGGGGATTTGGACCTCGATTTGAGGTCCGATTTCAAAACAAATTACATATTTGAGCTCGTGGGGGAATGGGTAATCGGGTTTTGGTTCGAACCTCGGGTTTTGACCACGTGGGCCCGGGGGCGATTTTGACTTTTTGGGTAAAACTTTGAAAAACTCATTTTCATGCACTCAAATTGATTCATTTAGCATTTATTGATGTAATTAAATAACTTGTGGCTAGATACGAGCGAATTGACGGAGGAATCGAGGGGTAAAGCTATTATTGAAGCTTGAGTTGTGTTCGTGGCATCGAGGTAAGTGTTTGGTCTAACCTTAGCTTGAGGGATTAGGAGTTGTGTCCTATTTGCTATTTGCTTCTTGTCGAGTACGACATATAGGCATGATGACGAGTATCTATACGTTGGTGTCAAAAATGACCGTGAGTCTTATCTTGTGATTTTCATGATCTCGTTGTATTATTCATACCTTGGTGAAAATTTCTATTTATTGTGTAAATTTGTGGAAAGAATTGTGACCGATGGACATTGAGGAGCGTTGGCTCCGGTTGTATAACGAATTGTGAAAGTATAAGTGATAATCGAAACCTTAGAGCATTGGCTTGAGTTGTGCGGTAAATTGTGAAGTAAAAGTGAGAAAGAGAAGAGATCATTATGTTGCCCCCTTGCCGGGCTATTGTTGAGTTGAGGTTCCCTTACATTATGTTCTAAATTGATATTACGGACGCTTAAGTTGATGATTCTTCGTGTTAGATGTTGAAACTAGTTGAGTTATAGTGGAGATAGTTAGATGTTGGAACAAGTTTGGTTATGGTTGTTTCTCCCTTGCCGGGACGGTTAGTTATAATTATTGTTGACTGTATATAATGGATCGGGTTGCACGTCGCAACAGATATTATATTGGATCGGGTTGCATGCCGCAACAATTATATATGTGGATCGGGTTGCACGCCGCAACAGATATTATATTGGATGGGGTTGCACGCCGCAACAGTTATATATGTGGATCGGGTTACACGCCGCAACAAGGTCAAATGATAAGGGATCGGGCTGCACGCCGCAACAGTATTGTTATCGTATTGATTGTAGACATCGAGTGTTCTTTCATACTTTATTAAGTTTTTGATAGAATTGGTATGTTTCCCCGAAGCATGTTTCCCCCTCCCTTTTAAACCATTATTACTTGTTTATATTTCCGTTGTATATTATATAACTACACAGGTTTATTTGGAGTTTGGTCCTAGCCTCGTCACTACCTCGCCGGGATTAGGCCAGGCACTTACCAGCACATGGGGTCGCTTGTGCTGATACTACACTCTACACTCTGTGCAGATATTGGAGTAGCCTTTGGTCAGCAGCAATAGCTCGGGAGCCAGCCTTCAGTCCACCGAGACACCGAGGTAGCCTTGTAGGCGTCCGCAGGCCCAGCGTCTCCTCTATCGTATTTCATATTCTGTTATCTCATGTATTCGAGACAAATAATGCTATATTTCTTTCAAACGATTGTATTTAGTACTCTTAGTAGTCCGTGGATGTTGTGACACCAGGTTCTGGTTAGAGGCACGTGATGGTCTTTGAGACATTTTCGTTTTCTATTTATTTAAGACTTCCGCTAAATTTCATATTCCGCTGTTATTTAACGGTTTATTTCCTTGTTATTATAATTGGTAAGAAGTTTTAAAATAAAGGAGTTAATGATTTCTAAGTTCATGGCTTGCCTAGCTTTCTACGAGTAGGCGCCATCACGACTTCCGAGGGTGGGAAATCCGGGTCGTGACAATAAAAGATTTGATCTTCATGTTATTAAAAACTATTTTAATAACTATTCCCTCTTACTAAAATTTGAGTTCTTAAATAATAAGATATAAGATATTTTATTGTATAGCTATCCATCAAAGTAAATAATTTTATTTATTTCTCGTTTATAAGGAGCGACCTGACAACCAAGAGACTTATAGTTCAAGAATATGTTAAAATTATTTATTGCATTAGATGCATGGGTTGAAAGAATTATTCAATTTTACACTAGATGCCTGGACTACCCGGGGAGTATAAAATTTAATAAGTTCTTTGGTATCATGATGGTTGAACTCAACTATGCCAATAGGATCGACCTGACTACCAGGGGACTATTTGACATAGAGCTATTTAAGAAAATTGTATGGGGATACAATTGGTAAGAGTACCTACCTTTAAAATATATATGAGAAACGACTTGACTTTCAAGGGGCTCATATATATTGTTGAAGGATTTCTTTACTCCACTAACAGAAATAAAGATTTCTTAAACTATAATGAGGGTAAATAGTTTAAAATAATTAGTGAAAATATCATTTAGATAAAAGTCCATGTCTTTATGATATATGTAAATATGTTCTTATATTATTGCCTTTTCTTTTCTATATTTTAGATTTCTCAATATGTCTATTATATCACTGCGTGAAATACTTGAGACCAACAAGTTGGTAGGACCAAACTTTGATGACTGGTATAGAAATTTGAGAATTGTTCTCATGCATGAAAAACTCATTGATGTGATCGATAAGCCTGCAAAGATAATCCCACCAGAGAATGATGTTCAAGCTACCAAGGTTTATCAAAAACACTTGGAAGAATGCCTTGCTATTAAACACATCATTCTCGCTTCTATGAGTTCTGAACTCCAGAGGAAACATCAGAATATGGATCCAACTGCAATCATTGAGTATCTTAAGAAGATGGTTGATACACGGTTGGACATTGAAAACTCTCTAGTTGGACCCCTTGTCAATCATGTGATTGTTCTTATCGAAGAACATAGAAGTTGGGGTACAAGCTTGGTAAAGAGCTTTCTGAAGATTTGATCTTGCAGTCAGTATATGATGCTGAATGTTTTCACTGTAAGAAGAAAGGGCATTGGAAGAGAAACTGCAAGGAGTATCTTGCAACTCTAAAGGACAAGAAATAAGGTAAGACATTAATGAAAAATATTTTCAAGGTTTCTTTAGCTACTACTAATTCTTCACTGTGGGTATTAGATACTGGCAGTGGTTATAACATCTGCAATATGTTGCAAGGGTTCAAGATAAATATGAGGCTAAAGAAAGGAGAAGTTAATCTACAAGTTGGAAATGGTGCAAAAGTTGCGGCCGTAGCTGTAGGATTAATTTCTTTAATAATGCCTACAGGCAAAGTAATTATGTTGGATGATTGTTATTACGTTCCTAAATTTATTTCGAACATAATTTTAGCTTCTATGTTAGACAAACGTGGTCTTCACATTAACATAGGCAATGGTATTTGCTCTATTTATTATGGTGATAATTTATATGTGAATGACTATCTCCAACATTATGTTTATATCTTACCTAATGTGAATGCTAATTCTATTATGCATGTTTCAATTCTTAAGAGGAAAAGAGATGATCAAGTAAATCATACATACCTTTGGCACTGTAGGCTTGGTCATATTGGAGAGAAAAGAATTAACAAGTTGTACAAGGAAGGGTACCTTGACAAATATAATTTTGAATCATATCCAACTTGTGAATCTTGTCTCAAAGGAAAGAATGACCAAATCTCCATTAACTGGAAGTGGAGAAAGAGCTTCTGAATTATTGGGACTAATTCATACAGATGTTTGTGGGCCCATGAAAATTCAAGCTAGAGGTGGATATTCTTACTTCATCACCTTCACTGATGATATGTCAAGATATGAATTTTTATATCTTTTGAAACACAAGTCTGAATCTTTCTGTAGTGAAGTTGAGAAGCAGACTGGTAAAAGTATCAAAGTACTAAGGTCTGATAAAGGTGGAGAATATCTTAGTGAAGATTTTACTAGATATCTCAAAGAGAATGGGATTCTCTCACAGTGGACACCTTCAGGAACACCACAACACAATGGTGTGTCTGAAAAGAGAAATTGAACCTTATTAGATATGGTGATATATAGGATGGGGTCCACTGATCTTCCAATAAATTTATGGGGATATGCTTTGGAAGCAACAACATACTTACTTAATAAAGTTCCCACTAAGTCAGTCTCTACAACACCATATAAGATATGGAAAGGATGTAAGCCTAACCTTAAATATATTAAAGTTTGGGGTTGTCCATCTTATGTTAAGAGACTACAGTTTGATAAACTTGACTCAAGATCTGATAAGTGTAGGTTCATTGGGTATCCCAAGGAAATAATGGGATATTATTTCTATCACCCTTCTGATCATAAAGTGTTTGTGGCCAGAGGAGCAAGCTTTTTGGAAAGGGAATTTCTTTTAGAAGGAAATTATAATGGAGAAATAGAACTTGATGAAGTTCAAGATACTAATGAATAAATACAATGTAAAGATCATGAGACCCAAGTTGAAGAACCTTTATTGAATGTTTTGAAGTTGCCAAGGAAGTTGCCATCTTCAACGGTTAAAGTTCAAGAACGAAATGAAGTTCAAGAACAGGTTAATGAACCAGTTCCAAACCAAATTGAATAACAACCAAATCCAGCACAAGGTGAACATGTTGTACAAGTACCTCTTAGAAGGTCCACACGAGAACGTCATGTACCAACTAGATTAAATTTAATGGTACAAGATGATGTACCAAATGAGGTTGATCATGATGATGATGACCCTAAGACCTATGAAGAGGCTATACAAAGTTCTGATTATGAGAAATGGCTAAAGGGCATGGAATCTGAAATGGAATCCATGAAGGAAAATAAAGTATGGACTTTAGTTAAACTTTCAAAGGATATAAAACTTATAGGTTGTAAATGGGGTTTTAAGAAAAAGATTGGAGCAGACGGAAAGGTGGAGACCTACAAAGCCCGTCTTGTTGCCAAGGGATATCGTCATAAAGAAGGAGTCGACTATGACGAGACTTTCTCTCCCGTGGCAATGCTCAAATCAATTCGGATTTTGCTTGCTATAACAACATACTATGACTATGAAATATGGCAAATGAATGTGAAAACAGCTTTCCTTAATGGTGAGCTAGAATAGGATATGTACATGACACAACCTGAAGGTTTCTGTGACGACCCAAAGGGTCATCACCGTAGTTCTTCCTTGTTCCGCGCTTCCGAGGCCTTGAAAACCTCGCTTTTAGTTGACTCGATTTTCCTGTGCAGTTCGGGCGCGTAGCCAGAAAGTTTTTATGTTAGAATATGTGAATTATGTGAAAAATTTGATGGATTTTGATATTAATATGCATAATATTGACTTTGGTCAACATTTTGGATAAACGGACCCGGACCTGTGATTTGACAGTCCTGGAGGGTCCGTAGAAAAATATGGGACTTGGGCGTGTGTCCGGAATTAAATTCCGAGGTCCCAAGCCCGAGAAATAAAATTTTGTGTGAAATTGTTTTCTGAAATTGATTAAGGAAAATGAAGAAGGAAATTGATCAGAAAACTGTGGTATCGGGCTCGTAATTTGGTTCCGACGCCCGGTACGAGTCTTAAATATGTTTTAAGCACTATCTGTAAAGTTTGGCTAAAGACGAACGTCATATGTCGTGTTTCGGACTTAAAATGGGGAATTTGAGTTTTATGAAAGTTGAAAGAAAACCATGTGTTTTGAGGCTTGATTCTATGTATATATGTTATTTTGGCTATTTGATCGCACAAATGAGACCGTAAGATATTTTTAAGATCATATGTATGTTTGGTTTGGAGCCCCGAGGGCTCGAGTGAGTTTTGAGTGGGGCCCGGGAGGTCTTAAACTTTAAAAAAAATGCAGGTTCAGGTGTTGTAGGCCCAGCGCGGCCACGGCCGTTTCCGCGCGGTCCGTGCTGGCAGCCACGTGACCGCAGTGCTTTTCTGTGCGGTCCGCATGGTGGGGGTTCAGAGGGTCGGTAGCCAGGTCAACCAGCGCGACCGTGCACCAAATCAGTGCGGTCCGCGCTGGGTGGGTTCAGAGAGCCCACTTCTTCCCTCCCTCGGCGCGGCCGCGGTACATTTCCGCGCGGTCCGCGCTAGCAGCCACGCGGCCGTGGTGCATTTCTGCGCGGTCCGCGCCAGCCCCCAGCATATATATAAATTCGAGATTTTCAGACATTTTATCCACTTTTCAAAAACCCAAAACCTTAGAGGCGATTTTCCAAACAGCTTTTCTTCTCCAAAACGATTGGTAAGTGATTTCTAACTTAATTTCTTTATTCCTTGACATCTTTTAACATGATTTCAAATTCAAATCAAAGATTTTCATGAGGGAAATTGGGTGTTTTGGATAGAACCTAGGTTTTCTACAAATTGAGAAGTTGGACCTCAATTTGAGGTCCGATTTCAAAACAAATCATATATGTGGATTCATGGGAGAATGGGTAACCGGGTTTTGGTCCGAACCTCGAGTTTCGACTCCGTGGGTCCAGGGGGTGTTTTTGACCATTTTGGGAAAAACCTTGTAAAATTTATTTTTCATGCATGGGGAGTGATTCATTTAGTAATTATTAATGTGATTAAGTAACTTATGACTAGATTCGAGCGGATTGGTGGTGGAATCAAGAGGTAAAGCTATACTAGAAGCGTGAGTTGAGTTTGGAGCATTCGAGGTAAGTGTTTGTTCTAACTTTGGTTTGAGGGAATAGGATTAGGATGTTATTTGCTACTTGCTAATGTGGAGTACGGTGTATAGGCATGGTGACGGTTATCTATGCACCGGAGTCTAGCATGACCATGAGTCTTAATTGCTTTTAATTCGAATAACGTGACACAATCTCCTTGTTTATTTGATGAGTTTCATATAATGTGAACGGTTGAGGTAAAGTTGTGATTGGTGTACTTTTGGAGCGTTAGCTCGAACATGAATGTGTTAGTTGAGGAAGAAGGGATTTAAAAAGAGAATGTGTTGTGATTACTCCCTTGCCGGGATGTGTAGACCGATATATATACTCTCCCTTGTCGGGATATTTTGGGTTGTTAGCTGTACCCTTGCCGGGTTAGAGTGATATGTTGTTGATTTCCCCTAATGGGACTCTCCTTACAAAATCACATGTTTCGAATTATATTATGGGATCGTGTGGAACGCCGTCCACTTATATATGATATTATAGGATCGTGTGGCACGCTGTCCACTTATATATGATATTATGGGATCGTGTGGCACGCCGTCCACTTATATATGATAATATAGGATCGTGTGGCACGCCGTCCACTTATATATGATATTATGGGATCGTGTGGCACGCCGTCCACTTATATATGATATTATGGGATCGTGTGGCACGCCGTCCACGTATGATTTTACGAAATGGGATCGAGTGGTACGCCTACCACAAATTAGAGTGATTATTGGTTATTGGCCTCCGTTGCCGGTGACATATTGCGCACTGTGATAAAGATGAAATGGGAATGAGTGGTACGCCTACCACGTGGTATATGAAAATTGGGATCGTGTGGCACGCCGTCCACTTATATATGATATTATGGGATCGTGTGGCACGTCGTCCACTATATATATATATATCATGGGAACCGAAGTTTCTTCTGTTTATTTCTGATATTTCATTTTTATCTGTTACTCCCCGATAGCATGTCCCCTCCTAGCTTTACTTTGTATTATCTTGTTATTGTTTTCTTGCACTTGTATATATATCTGTACAGGTTAATTGTGGTAGGTCCTATTTAGCCTCGTCACTACTTCGTCGGGGTTAAGCCAGTCACTTACCAACACATGGGGTCGGTTGTGCTGATGCTACACTCTGTGCATTTTTGTGCACAGATCAGGGAGCAGCTTACGGACTACAACAGTAGGACTTCTGGGAGCTATTTTCAGTCCAGGGACTCTCGAGGTAGCCTAGCTGGCGTTCGCAGGCCGAAGCCCCTTTCCATGTTTTTCGTTTGTTCATCTTGTATCCGACAAACATGACGTATTTCCTTTCAGACGTTGTTTGTAATATTTTGTAGTAGTCCGTGAGCTAGTGACACCAGACCTTGGGTAGTGATGTGTATTAAACTTCCGCATTTTTGGTTTTCAGTTGCTTTAGATTTAAAGTCTTCCGCTTAAATTTTGTCTCGTTTATTATATTGTTTGAAAGAAAGCAGGAAAGGTGTTTTAAATATTTGGCTTGCCTAGCTTCGATAGTAGGCGCTATCACGACACCCGATGGTGGGAAATTCGGGTCGTGACAGTTTCACATCTTCGTCTGATCATAATAAAATCTGCAAGCTACAAAGATCTATTTATGGACTAAAGCAAGCTTCTCGAAGTTGGAATATTCTCTTTAACAAGACAATTGAAAAGTTCAATTTTGTTAGATGTAAAGAAGAATCTTGTGTGTACAAAAACGTTAGTGGGAGCATAATTATATTTTTAGTGTTGTATGTTGATGATATATTTCTCATAGGGAATGACATACCGACATTATAAAGTACCAAGATTTGGCTATCTGAACAGTTCTTCATGAAAGACTTGGGAGAAGCAGCTTATATATTAGGAATAAAGATCTATAGAGACAGACCTAGGAAGCTGCTTGGGCTTTCCCAGTCTTTGTACATTGATTCTATCTTAAAGACGTATAATATGGGTAATTCCAAAAGAGGCTATCTACCGATAGGCACTGGAATTACTCTCAGTAGGGAGGATTGTCCCAAAATACCTAAAGTGAGAGAACGTATTAGTAGGATCCCATACGCTAGTGCAATGGGAGCTATCATGTATACCATGACATGTACACATCCTGATGTGGCTTATGCACTTGGAGTGACTAGCCGATATCAGGTAAATCAAGGTGAGGACCATTGGAAGGTGGTGAAGACCATTCTTAAGTACTTAAGAAGGACTAAAGACCAATTCCTCATCTATGGAGATTCTGAGTGGAAACTTGAAGGTTATACTGATGCAAGTTTCTCTTCAGATAGAGATGATATCAAATCTATTTCTGGTTATGTATTCACCTTAAATGGTGGTGCAGTGAGTTGGAAACGTTCCAAACAAGCTATAGTAGTTGATTCAGTGACTGAAGCAGAATATATATCAGCTAGTGAAGAAGCTAAGGAAGCTGTATAGATGAAAAAGTTCTTAACTGAACTTGGTGTGGTTCCTTCGGTAAAAGGTACAATTCTATTGTTGTGTGACAACACTGGATCCATTGCTCAAGCAAAAGAACCAAAATCACACCAAAAATCCAAACACGTTCTGCCAAGGGATCACTTGATAAGAGAAATCATTGGACGTGGAGTCGTCTAGATTCAAAAGGTTGATGGAAAGGAAAATGCTCCATACCCATTCACTAAAGCTCTTGGTGCAAAAGAGTTTGACAAGCGCAGGTGAAAATTGGGAAGGAAGTACAAAAGCGATTGGCTCTAGTGCAAGTGGGAGATTGTTAGGGATATAGTAGATATGCCCTAGATCCAATCTCATATTTGATGATTTGAACATATTTTTGTGAACATTATTCGATATAAAAATATATGGCATTCTTTTATCATAGTTATTATTAATTGTTGATTAATTTGATAAGGTCCTTGATTAAATTTTGAGACATGTCATCGTGATAGAGATTATGATAATGAGAGCAAAGTCTCTTACAATTTAATCTAAATTTGTTCTTGATCATATGATTATTAATTTGGACATTAGTAATCCGGTTAGATCAATATTTATGTGATCGTCTTTATGGGATAAAGGTTAGTTGATCTCATTAACTAAATTACATAGATAGTTGATGCATATAGAGATATGATCATTGAACCGACTCATTGGGTAATCCTAATGGTTAGAATTACCATTGTCAATAGGATATTCTCTTGAAGAATGTGATGTAAGAATTTCTTTTGACCTGAGATCGTCATAGTAATTGACAAGTTTTTTGTTGTGCTTTGATACTAGATACCTATGGCTCTAGGGCGATAGTTGAAAGGATATTGGGTACATTTAAATACTTGTAGAATTAGTGATTGATCAGGATTAAATCTGTCAACTATTAGTAATGAGTTTAAGCTCCACGTTGTCTTGAATTATAAACGACTAAATTAAGACCTTGGCCAGGGCAATTGAATGAAAGAAGAAATGAGTTTATTAGGTCATTCAATGGTCGATTATATTTGACATAAACACATAGTTGGTCGCCTATTAGGATTTGACAGTTGAACCATATCCTAGGGTGATCCAGAGCTATAAGGACAGAAGGAATTACTAAATTATTCTTCTACTGGTTCTTAAGAGTAAATTGTATACTTCATTCTATCCGATCGTTAAGGAGTGTTGCTAGACGCCACCCTTGATTAGTATATTGGTATGATCAATTTACTACCGGTTTAGTATTGAACCTATGGGGTCGCACACTAAAGAGTGTTCTGATCTTTGCTAAAGGATTAATTAACTTATTATTTGATAATTAAATTAAGAAATTTAATTAGTCAAATACATTTAGTTATTAGGCCAAATGAAATATTATTATACTCTTTGCTAGCACAGAGATTATAATTAATATTGTGAACGAATTGAAATTTTCTATTTGGAATATAAAATTAAATTATATCTCTTGGTTGAAATATATATATATGTGATATATATAATTAATATTTATTTATATATATAAGATATGTATATAAAATGTTAATAAAGATTAATTTGATCAATCCAATTAAGAATTGGATTGATGTGAGTCGGTTACTTCATGCCAATAAAAATGGGATTGGTAATTTTTATATAAATTATTATTTGGGGTAGTACTTAAAGTCCAATTTGGAATTGGACATTAGCAGAACCTTCACGTCAAAGTCCTTAGGAAGGACGTTGGGCAACAAACCCATTAAGAATGGGATTCTGATTTTCATTAGAAAATAATCCATGAAGTTTATTTTTGGAATAAACTTTTATCCTTAGTAAATTATTACCTCACCCAAATAAGAATAGGGTTTATTGATGATGCTATATAAAGGGGATGTAGAAAATTTGCCGCATTATTAATTCTTGAGAAGAAAAAACCACTTTGTAAAAGTGAGAGTGCAACACAAGCCAAGAGAGAAAATACAATTACAAGAAAAATGTTTCTTGTTCTCCTAACATTTAGTTGAGATTTTTGAGAAAAATTTGAACACAATATTTCGTTCAATTTTGTTCTCATTGATCAAAGAGTTGATAGCAAAGGTCGGTCTCGGTGTGGATACGCATAGAGTCTTCGCACTATCGAAGAATTTGAAACGAGAATTTCTTCACTAGGTACGTCTTAGATCTGATCTATTGACATGTAAATAAATTTTAAACACAAAAATATCTGCCTAAGATTATTATTGTTTTCCGCTGTGTGTTACGAACACCTATACGTAATCCTTCAAACACGTTATCATCACGAAATTCTAACAAGCTGATAATGAAATAAGCAACTCTTCTACGAATTATTACTTGAAGTACCGCTTTGTCATTTGAATGGTCAATTAACAACTCTTTTCACTGACAATTAATGAGCCTCATGGAATCTTTATACAAGAATGGTGTTGGAGTAGACATGACAGAAGGTTTCAGTTTGCTTCTCATTTTTTATTGTGCAATGAACATAAAATGAGGTATGTCTCCCAAACTATTTTACTTTAATTTGGTTTGTGAAATGCAGAAATATCATTATGGTCATATTCTACTACATATCAGATCTGAATTTTAATTATATCTTGAATCCTCAAAACGTGAGCATGAAAAATACTAATGACAGTGGTTGGTATAGTAGCTTACATGGATTTGATTTGTCCAGAATAATTATTTCCTAGACCAATTTGTTAAAGTAGCTTACATGGATTTAATATGTTCATAAAAATACTAGTTCAACCCCAAAAACTTTTATAACGATCCGACCGGTCGTTTTGAGCTTTTGCACTTTGCTTGTCAGTTCTGGGGCATGACTAGCCCCGTGTGATGTATTATGACTTATGTGAATCACTGGTTTCGGTTTTCAGGGTAATCAGAATGAATTTGGAAGAACAGTTCTCAGTTTGAAGCTTGAAATTTGAAAGGGTTGACCAAGTTTTGACTTATTTGTATATGATCTCGGATTGGAATTTTAATAATTTGGTTAGCTCCGTTAGGTGATTTGGGACTTAGGAGCGCGATCGGAATGCATTTTAGAGGTCCGTGGAAGGTTTAGGCTTGAATTGACGAAATTGAAATTTTGGCGTTTTTCGGTTGAAAGGTGAGATTTTGATATAGGGGTTGGAATGGAATTTCGGAAGTTGCAGTAGCTCCGTTGTGTCATTTGTGACGTGTGTGCAAAATTTCAGGTCATTCAGACAAAGTTTGGTAGACGTTTTGATCGAAAGCGAAATTTGGAAGTTCCTGAAATTCTTAGGCTTGAATCCGATATGATTTTGGTGTTTTGATGTTGTTTGAGCGTTCCTATAACGACCCGACCGGTCGTTTTGAGCTTTTGCACTTTGATCGCCAGTTCTCGGGCATGACTTGCTCTGTGTAAGGTATTATGACTGATGTAGATCGTTGGTTTTGGTTTTCAGGAAAATCGGAATGAATTTGAAAGAACAGTCTCAGATGACATGCCAGTCGAATGATGTTATGGGTCCCGAGGGCCTCGGGTGTGTTTCAGGAGGTTAAACGGATCAATTTCATGTTTTTAAAACTTCAGAAATTGCAGGTTTCAGTTGCAGGCATTTTGGCCTTCGCGTTCGCGAAAAGGGATCTCGCGTTCGAGAAGGGCCGGGGTTTGTAAGCATCGCTTTCGCGAGGTTCCATGTCACGTTCGAGAAGGTTTGTGAGAGGACCGCATCGCGTTCGCGAGGGTGTATACATGATCGCGTAGGAGGAATTGGATCTGATGGTCAGTTAGTCATCGCGTTCGCGATAGAGCAAACACGTTCGCGAAGGTCAAGGCTATGGAAGCACTGCGTTCATGACTGGCATGTCGCGTTTGTGTAGGGTAAAGTTGGTCAACACAATTTTTGTCCTACGCATTCGCGGGTGGTTAACCGCGTCCGCGAAGAAGGTAAGTCAGGCCTGGGTAGAATGTTTTTAAGTCGTCTTGTCCGCGATTTTGGGTCTATTTTCACCCATGGCTGCTCGTTTTTAGAGATTTTTGAAGGAAATTAAAGAGGGATTCAAGAGGAATCGACTTGAGGTAAGATTCTTGATCTTAAAACTCGATTATATTGTGAAATCCACCTAGAAATTCATGGAAAACTAGGCCTAAAATTGAAGAACTAGGGCTTGAGAAATTGAACTTTTGATTTGGGATTTGAAGGACCATTTGGGGTCGGATTTGAGAACTTTTGATATGTATGAACTCGTGATGAGATAAGGAATCTAATGATATGAAAATTTCTGAGTTTCGAGAAGTGGGTCAGGGGCTCGGGTTTTGGTAATTTCGGGATTTGTGCCCGATATTGATTATTTTTGCTTGGGCTTTATTTCCCTAGCATATTGTGATGTATTCGTTCCGATTTAATATAGATTCGACGCGCGTGGAGGCCGATTGGAGGGGCAAAGGCATCGCGAGCTAGGGATTTCGCTGGTTCGAGGTAAGTAATGATCGTTAATGCTGCTCTGAGGGTTTGAAACCCTGGATTACACATCGTTGTGCTATGTTGAGGTGATTTACATGCTAGATGACGAGCGTGGGGTAGAGTACCACTGGGGATTGTGACTTAGTCCATTCTGAACGATTATTTTAATGCGTAATTGATAGTTAATTGTTTGATGTTATTATATTTTAGGTTGTATGCCATGTTTGGGGCCTTGTGCCGACTTACTGAGACCCTTAGGGGCACTTCCACTATTTTTCCTTACTTTATTTGTTTTGAAAGCTTATCCTCAGTCATGTTTTACCTGTTTATTGTTTAAATATGGTTTATCACTTTATTCCTTAAAAATATGAAAATTGTTTGGGCTGAGTTCCCTGTTTTATCGATGGTCCGAGTGATCGTGAGGTTGATGACTGAGATAGACTGAGAGTCTGATTGTGAGGTTAATGACTGAGAGAGGCCGAGAGCCTGGTTGTGAGATTATATAGTTATGGATCGGGTTGCATGCTGCAACAATATATATATATATATATATGGATCGGGCTGCACACCGCAGCGATATAGCGCTTGGGCTGTAGGAGCTCCTCCGGAGTCTGCACACCCCCAGTGAGCGCCGTAGACGAGATATATGGATCGGGCTGCACGCCGCAGCGATATATGGATCGGACTACGCACCGCAGCGGTTACTATATGATACCTATTGAGTGTGAGTGCTGAGTGTGAGCGCTGATTGGTAAGAGTTGAGTCACGAGTAACTGAGAGGCTTGCCCAATGGGCGATAGATATATACATGCACATGAGTGATGCCTTGCTTGAGGAGCCTGTTTATGAACTTATTGATTTTCACTCCTCTTTAAAATGAGTTTCTACCGAATATGTTGATTTATTGACAGTTTTCACTCATCTTTATATTGAGCTTCTGTCGAAATTGTTGAACAAATGTTTTAAAACAACTTTCATTTAAGCTAGGGTTTATGAGATGTTCAGAATTTAATCACTGATTTGGCTTTGTTATTTCCACTGAGATTTTCATGTTATGAGGTGTTTATGATTCTTGTTTTGCCCGAGGGGTTGTTTACGAACTATGTTTTGCCCGAGGGGCCGATTATGGTTTTTCATCTCTTTTATTATAAATGGTATTGAACCCCTACTGAAATTGTCGGAAAGCATTTTCAAATAATTTTTACCAAAAGGCTGGATTTTAATAAGACAATCGACTCGTATTCTGAATTAGCAGTCTGCGTGCTTATTGAGTTATCATGAATGTGGATTCATTGTTTCCTCCTGCTCAGTCTTTATTTACTCTTATTACTTACTGGGTTGGAGTACTCACATTACTCCCTGCACCTCGTGTGCAGATTCAGGTATTTCAGAACCCGGTAGCGGGTATTGATTGCTCAGACGCGGAGTTATCAGAGTTAGCAAGGTGGTTGCACGATGTTCGCAGCACTGTTTCTTCATCTCATTTCTATTTTTGTACTTAGTACACTTGACTGTTTTGTTGTATTCAAACCTTGGTAGATGCTCATGACTAGTGACACCCCGATGTCGGGCTTGTGTAATTATTCCACATTTGTTCTTTTATATGTTCATTATGAGATTAATGATTTATAAATGGTATAAAAACCACTTTTGAATGAAAAATGGTTGATTTGGGAATGGTGTCGGCTAGCCTTGTCTTCGTGAGAGGCGCCATCACGACCGAGTCCGGTTTGAGGTCGTGACAGTTCCGAAGGTTGGAACAAGTTTGAATGAGATTATGGGATATGTTGGCATGTTCGGTTGAGGTCCCGAGGGCCTCGGGTGAGTTTTGGATGGTTAAACAGATCAATTTTGGACTTTGGACTTAGCAATTTTTGCTGGTTTTTGTTGCAGACAATTTCTTCTTTGCGTTTGCGTTTTAGGTGTCGCGTTCGCGTTTTGGGTGTCGCGTTCGCGATGTTGTGATGTTTTGATTCTCTTTGTTCATGAGGCCTATGTCACGTTTGCGTAGAGTAAGTGAGAGCAGCTAGGGTCCCAGCCTTTTGTGCTTCGCATTCGTGCAAGGAGGTCGTGTTCGCGATGGTTTGGAAAGCGGACGCTTCGCGTTCGCGAGCTGGAGATCGCATCCGCGTAAGGGTAATTTATAGTCGTGAATTTTTGTGCTTCACCAACGTGAGGCTTTGACCGCGTTCGCGAAGAAGGTGTTTGATGCTTGGGCAGAATGTTTAAATAGCCATTGTCCGCGATTTTGGGGCTAACTTTCACCATTTTTGGGCGATTTTGGAGCTTTTTGAGAGAATTTGAAGAGGGATTCAAGAGATAACACCTGGAGGTAATATTTTTGAACTCAATACTCGATCCTATGTTGATTCTTACTTGTTTAATCATGAAATATGTGGAAAATTAAAGCCTAATATTGGGGAAATTAGGACTTGAATTTGGAGAGTGTAAATTGGGAATTTGAAGGGGCAATTGAGGTTCGATTTTGATGTTCTTGGTATGTATAAACTCGTGAGAGGATGAGGATTCTAGTGATATGACTTTTATCAAATTCCGAGATATGGGTCGGGGGACCAGGTTTGAGCAATTTCAGGATTTTTGATGTAAATTGGATATTTTCGAGTGGGCTTTATTTCCTTAGCATATTTTAATGGTATGTACTGATTGTGGCTAGACTTGGAGCATTTGGAGGTCGATTTGTGAGGGAAAAGGCATCACAAGCTAGAGTTTGGACCGGATCGAGGTGAGAAATAATTGTAAATGTTGTCCTGAGGGTATGAAACCCCGAATTGCACATCGTTGTGCAATATTGAGGTGATGCACATGCTAGATGACGAGCGTGGGGTCGCGCACTGTTGGGGATTGTGACTTAGTCCATCATGAATGGTTATTTTACCGCGTAGTTGATTGGAAACTATTTTCTATTATCATGTTTTGGGCTGAATGTCATATTTGGGCCTCGTGCCAACTATTTGAACCCTTAGGGGACTTTTCCTGATATTTCCTCACTGTTTTAATTTTATACTTGAACTTAATCATGCTATATTCTACTGTTTTCATAACTCAGCCATGTTTACTCTGCTTTAGCACTTAAATGATATTTTAAATAATATTTTTGGTTGAGCACCATGTTTTACTGTTGCCCGAGTGGCTTGTGAGATTCTGATTGAGTAAGGCCGAGAGCCTATGTTGTGAGGAAACACTGATTATGATTATGAGTCCGAGGGCCTGAGATTTGTACGCCACGAGGTGTCTTATTGATATGAGGCCGAGAGCCTAGTGATTATGCCACAAGATGGCTTGATATTGTGCTTGGGCCGTAAGGGGCCCCTCCAGGAGTCTACATACCCCTAGTGAGCGCGGGTACCCATTGTGATGTGAGATATTGACCGAGGGGCTGTGTCTGTTGGTATTATGCCCGATGGGCGGATTTTCTGTGTTTATATGTTCTATTTGCTTTGTATTTAATTGCTTAACTGTTAAAAAGGTATTTTTAAAGAAGTTTTAAACTGAGCTAAGATGCTTTAAGAGATTTCACAGCTTCATTGCTTTCTTACTAGTTTTATACTGCTTCTATACAACATGTTGATGTGCTTTACATGATTTCTTATTGCTCAGACTTCAGTTATTTTTATTACTCACTGAGTCGGAGTACTCACATTACTCCCTGCACCTTGTGTGCAGATTCTGGTATTTCTGCACCCGGTAGCGGGTATTGATTGATCAGAGGCAGAGTCATTGGAGTTTAGCGAGGTAGCTACCCGAAGTCCGCATCACTACTTTTCTCCCTCTCCTTGTCATTAGACTGTATTTAGTATATTCCTAGAATTTCTGTTGTATTTTAGACCTTAGTAGATGCTCGTGACTTGTGAAAACCCGATGTTGGACTGTATCTATTTCTGCATTTGTTTTGTTTTGCTAAATCTATACTTGTTGGGGATTTATTCTTATAAATAACTTAAATTGACTTATTAAATTGTTAAAGATGAATTTGGGAGTTGTGTCGGCTAGCCTTGTCTTCACGAGAGGCGCCATCACGATCGGGTTCGATTTGGGGTCGTGACAAGTTGGTATCAAAGCCTAGGTTATATAGGTCTCACGAATCATGAGCATGTTTAGTAAAGTCTAGCGGATCGGTACGGAGACGTCTTTACTTATCCTCGGAAGGCTACAGAACATATAGGAAAAACTTCACATTCTTAAATTCTTATCGTGCGTCCTTGATTCAGCTTGAAATGTAACTCTTTGAATTCCTTCCACGCATTCGCATGCGCGCATGAGTGCTCAGTATTAGATGTGCATCGATGGCTTGTGATTCCCCGATTGAGGGGCGAGATGTGATCTTAGTGTGTTGATGTTGGGCCAGTCTGGAAGACTTGAGGCCGGATTTTTGCCTATAGCTCGAGCCCTGAGCTGTTGATTGCGTGAGCGCATGTTTTTGGATCTATATGACCTGTGTGTTCCTATTAAGAGAAGTAATGATTGGATAGCTACGTGATGAGGGTGATGTGACTGCAAGATGTGTTCATATGAATCTAACAAGGCGAGAAGGGTCTACTTTGGGGCAGCAAGAACTATTTGGTGTTTGATTTTCATCGTGATTAGATGTATAGCCCTGAGTTGTGGGTGTGTGAAGAATCTTTTCATGTTTTCTAGTAGGGAGTGAAGTAAATTTCATGTTGCGGTATGAGTTCAGACTCATGATAATTAAGTGACTGCGTAATGTTTATGACGGTGGAAGGTATACAGAAATGTTAGTTGAGGCGAAGCAGGTGGGTTATCTCCTACGGAGTGTTCCAAAGTTGTGCGATCCTTATGTTGTCTGTTAGAAGATCTCATTTACAAGTGAAATATATGTGTTGCAATTTAAATTTGGGTTGCCTAAGAGAGTGGGTTTAACTATTATGAGAGTGAATGCGAGGTTGCAGAAGATTTAAAGTACTAGATGGTCTGTGTTTCACGAGCTTATGAAGAATTGCGTTTAATCTCACTATGGCATTATGGCAGTAATAAAGTATATGCATTATGAGTTAGTGTGTGTTTTGATTTATAGCTTTGAGCCAAGTGGGAGAGTCTGCTATTAATTAGTTGATTGCACGGTTATGTGCTATGTGGGTTCTAGTTTGAGGCATACTGGTGAATCAGTTATATCTTACGGAGGTTGAGACCGAGGATGCCTCGAGTAAAGGAAATTTCAATGAAGGTTATGTTATGCTTTATGGGCGTATGAGAATCACGGGGTGTCTTGAGTTGTTGTTGATAAAGGATGCTCAGTGCATAGAGCAGGAAGTTGCTTGGTTGTATTAGGCTGAGGTTACATTCTACAGTGCTGGAATGTTAGTGAGGCATAGGTTGTTCGGTTCGTTTGATCAGGCTAATTGCAGTCTGAGTAGAGTGAATGAATCTCGAGAATGGTTCTAATGTGTTCAAGATTTTGCATGTAATAATTGGAGATTTTCAGGTTGTACTTTTGTCTAGAAACTGAGGTTTGCATTTGGAGGGTGTCAAGACTTGTGGTATTTTTATATCAATTAGGGAATTCTATATATGGCAGTATCAGGAAGACGAAAGTAATGACGTTGGATTCGCAGGAAGTCTCTTCAGAGTAAAGTATTTCGAATGTGGTGCTTGGGGATATTTGAGAGAGTAGTCAGTGGCTTATGAGCTTTAGACGGTGTGGTTCTATGCTTGGGTCTCATGTGGTGAGTCTGGGTTGAGGAATTGTGGTGTTATGGCAAGGAGAAGTATCAATTTGAAGATAATTTAGAAGGAACTAGGATCAATAGGATAGATTGGTAGTAGGCCGGATCGGCATGGTAAAGATATGATTAGTCATTTGGGTGATTACGAGGTAATGAGTTTCTGCAGGTGTTTCGCGACAACTCTCTTGGGTTTTTAGTGACCTGCGTAACTTGGTTGATTTAGAAGTATTCAGTCCTGAAGGTTTAGTTTTGTGAGAATGGAATTCGGAAAGTTCTTGATGATTTCTACTATGGTTAAAGGTGTATATTTTCCACGGGCATGAGGAGCATGGGATATGTTGTGATTTTCCCCCAAATGAGGTCCAATGGTAAAGTTCTTGGCTAGTTGAGTACGTAGTTGCATGTGGCTCGGAATGGATATGAAGTTCTCATGTTTACCTTAGGATGATATGGTATATGAGGTATGTTGTGCAAGACTTAGATTTGCATGTGTAAGGTCACGAATTAGTTTTGAAAAGGAAGGTCACAAATTCTTAGGTAGCACGGGCAGCTTCAGATAATTAGAGAAATGAGCTCTAGATAATTAGGAAAATGAGCTTCAGATGACTTGGGAAATTATCTTCAGATGATTAAGGAAATGGTATTGCTAATTGGGGTGAATTGACGAGGGTATATGTTTTAGAAAAAGGCAATGTGATTAAGTTGATGGTACTTCGGTAGCATTGCGGCACTCTCTTGTTAGATCGACTGCTCATATTCGAGTTTGCTTGGTGGCACAGAAGAATTTTAGAGTATCTCTCATGGAATGATTGGGTATTAGAGGTGTGGTATGTATTTGGGCAGCGAAATTGGGATCAGGTATGGTGATTCGTGTGCTATATAGAGTTAGAGATTGGGAGTTCTCATATTCAGGCTATGTTGTGGTTGTGGGTCGTGTGTATCAGCACTGTTTAGTGACTATCAGGGTTTGGAAATCAAGTGGATCTTATGCTGTTTGGTATGTTAGATTCTGATGTAATATTGGGTATAGACTGGTTGTCTTCGTGTCATGTTATTCTAAACTATTGTGCTAAGGTGGCAATGTTGGTTATGCCGGTAATGCTACGGATTGAGTGGTGAGGTTCGACGGATTTCATTTCATAGTAGGGTGGTTTTATATTCTAAGACCCAGCGGATGGCTAGGAAGGATTGTCTTTCTTATTTAAACTTTCATGATGGATGTCAGAGTAGAAACTCCTACCATTGATTCAGTTCCGGTGGTGAGGGACTTTTCAGATGTATTTCTTGTGGCCGGGCATGTCATCGGGCGAGGTTGTTGATTTCAGTATTAATTTGATGTCGGACACCGTATCGTATGGCACCGACAGAGTTAAAGGAGTTGAAGGAGCAACTTCAGGGTTTCCTTGATAAGGGGTTCGTTGGCAGGATGTAGGTGTGTGTTCTAACTTGAGTCGGCTTGGTTGGCTCCGAGTTGTATTGCTGAGGGATGTGTGATTCGATTGTTATTGAGCCTATTAGTGTTCTGAGGAGACCTATGAGTTACCTTTCCGTGTTGTGAGGCATTGGGATTTGTTGGTTATAGGCACTTGTGGTGCGATGTTATTGGGGTCTCTCAGTGGAACTCGAGCGGGAGGAGTATTGGATATTGCTCAGCGGATGGCGTATCGGTTATGCCGTTTCGAGTTTGTATGGTGTTATGTATTTGCTTCACCGTGGTAATGATGATTTGCTCTGGTTCTACATATCAATTGTGCGTGGTCGTGAATTTCGAGCAGAGTGACTTGAGGTGTTTCATGTGGACCAGTGTTTGGATAGGGTCGCGCATTGCAATGAAGTTATGTGGAGGTATGACCTTTCTGGTTAGATTCGAGTATTTTGTTTCTTCAATGTGTGACGGGTTCTCAGCCTTGTGTTGTGGTAGTACTGGTGAACTTGCAGTATAGCTCTTTCATCTAAGTTATTTTCATGATTGAGTATGTTCGGATTGTTGCTTATTGGTGCGCGGATTGCACAAGTCGTGGCTTTAGTCTGTATTGATGTGTCATGTTACCAGAGTAGTTGCATTGGACTAGATGAGATCGTTGGGATTTTTAATGAATGTAAACGGATTCGGTTTCAGCGTGTTGGAAGGATAATATTGAGGTTTGGCTCAAAAATTTGCTATGGTATTTGCCAAAGGAGAAGTGGCTTCTTGAATGGTTGATCTGAGAAATGGTTATGGCTTACTGCATGTTTCGTTTATCATTGGCAGCATATGAAAGTGTTGGAATGAAACTTTAGTTGATAAGAGGTTTACTATCGATATTTGGTTGTTGTGTGCAGCTGTTGTGATTAGAAGTTATCGCAACAAGTGTTTGAGTTATGTGGTACTTCATGTAATTGCACCTGAGGTTGCAGTTATGGGTTATTACAGCTTGTTCGGGCTTATGCAGAGTATGGATGTGGGATTTTGATCTTGTGGATGATTTCAGGATTGGAAATGTGGTTCTAAGGTTTATGGGCTAGGTTGGATTGTGAAATTTCATTTACATTGTATTACTGGACTGATATGAGATAGGGTGACATAGGATCACCCCCGGGTATGTGCATGGTAAGGTTATTCAGCGATTGGTTGGCTTTTGGAACAACTCTGGGCACGTTCGAGGACAAACGTATGTTTAAGTGGGGGAGGATGTAACGACCCGACCGGTCGTTTTGAGCTTTTGCACTTTGCTCGCCAGTTCTCGGGGATGACTAGCCCCGTGTGATGTATTATGACTTATATGAATCGTTTGTTTCGGTTTTCAGGGTAATCGGAATGAATTTGGAAGAACAGTTCTCAGTTTGAAGCTTGAAATTTGAAAGGGTTGACCAAGTTTTAACTTATTTGTATATGATCTCAGATTGGTATATTTATGATTTGGTTAGCTCCGTTAGGTGATTTGGGACTTAGGAGCGTAATCGGAATGCATTCTGGAGGTTCGTGGAAGGTTTAAGATTGAATTGGCGAAATTGAGATTTTGGCGTTTTCCGGTTGATAGGTGATATTTTGATATAAGGGTCAGAATGGAATTCCGAAAGTTGAAGTAGCTTCGCTGTGTCATTTGTGACGTGTGTACAAAATTTCAGGTCATTCAGACGAGGTTTGGTGGACTTTTTGATCGAAAGCGGAATTTGGAAGTTCTTGGAATTCTTAGGCTTGAATCCGATATGATTTTGGTGTTTTGATGTTGTTTGAGCGTTTCGAAGGTTGGAACAATTTTGAATGATATTATGGGATATGTTGGCATGTTCGATTGAGGTCTCGAGGGCCTCGAGTGAGTTTTGGATGGTTAAACAGATCAATTTTGGACTTTGAACTTGGCAGTTTTTGCTGGTTTTTGTTGCAGACGATTTGTTCTTCGCGTTCGAGTTTTGGGTGTCGCGTTCGCGTCTTTGGTGTCGCGTTCGCGATTTTGTGATGTTTTGATTCTCTGCGTTCACGAGGCCTGTGTCGCGTTCGCGTAGAGTAAGTGAGAGCAGCTGGGGTCCCAGCCTTTTGTGCTTCGTGTTCGCGCAAGGCGGTCGTGTTCGCGATGGTTTGGAAAGCGGACGCTTCGCGTTCGTGAGCTGGAGATCGCGTAAGGGTAATTTATGGTCAGCGGATTTTTGTTCTTCGCAAACGTGAGGCTTTGACCGCGTTCACGAAGAAGGTTTTTGATGCTTGGGCAGAATGTTTAAATAGCCATTGTCCACGATTTTGGGGCTAACTTTCACCATTTTTGGGCGATTTTGTAGCTTTTTGAGAGGATTTGAAGAGGGATTCAAGATATAACACCTAGAGGTAAGATTTTTTAACTCAATACTCAATCCTATGTTGATTCTTACTTGTTTAATCATGAAATATGTGAAACATTAAAGCCTAAAATGGGGAAATTAGGGCTTGAATTTGGAGAGTGTAAATTGGAAATTTGAAGGGGCAATTGAGGTCCGATTTTGATGTTCTTGGTATGTATAAACTCGTGAGAGGATGCGAATTCTATTGATGTGACTTTTATCAGATTCCGAGATGTGGGCTCGGGGGGCCGAGTTTGGGCAATTTCGGGATTTTGATGTAAAATTGGATATTTTCGAGTGGGCTTCGTTGCCTTTGCATATTTTAATAATTATGTACTGATTGTGGCTAGATTTGGAGCATCCGGAGGTTGATTCATGCGGGCAAGGCATCGCGGGCTAGAGTTTGGACCGGATCGAGGTGAGTGATGATTGTAAATGATGTTCTGAGGGTTTGAAACCCCGGATTGCACATCGTTGTGGTTATTGAGGTGACGCACACGCTAGATGACGAGCGTAGGGTCGTGCACTGTTGGGGATTGAGACTTAGTCCATCCTGAATGACTATTTTACCGCATAGTTGACTGAAAATTGTTTGCTATCATCATGTTTTGGGCTGAATGCCATATTTGGGCCTCGTGCCAACTATTTGAACCCTTAGGGGACTTTTCCTGATATTTCCTCACTGTTTTGATTTTATACTTGAACTCAATCATGCTATATTCTACTGTTTTCATAACTCAGCCATGTTTACTCTGCTTAAGCACTTAAATGATATTTTTAAATGATATTTTGGGTTGAGCACCATGTTTTACTGTTGCCCGAGTGGCTTGTGAGATTCTGATTGAGTAAGGCCGAGAGCCTATGTTGTGAGGAAACACTGATTATGATTATGAGGTCGGGGGCCTGAGATTTGTACGCCACGAGGTGACTTGTTGATATGAAGCTGAGAGCCTAGTGATGATGCCACGAGATGGCTTGATATTCGGTTTGGACCGTAAGGGGCCCCTCTAGGAGTCTGCACACCCCCAGTGAGCGCGGGTACCCATTGTGATGTGAGATATTGCCCGAGGGGTTGTTTCTGTTGGTATTGTGCCCGAGGGGTGGATTTTCTGTGTTTATCTGTTCTAGTTGCTTTGCATTTAATTGCTTAACTATTAAAAAGGTATTTTTAAAGAAGTTTTAAACTGAGCGAAGATGCTTTAAGAGATTTCACAGCTTCATTGATTTTTTACTAGTTTTATACTGCTTCTATACAACATGTTGATATGCTTTACATGATTTCTTATCGCTCAGTCTTCATTTATTTTTATTACTTACTGATTCAGAGTACTCACATTACTCCCTGCACCTTATGTGTAGATTCAGGTATTTTTGCACCCTGTAGCGGGTACTGATTGATCAGAGGCAGAGTCATTGGAGTTTAGAAAGGTAGCTGCCCGAAGTCCGCATTATTGCTTTTCTCCCTCCCTTGTTGTTAGACTGTATTTAGTATATTCCCAAAATTTCTGTTGTATTTTAGACCTTAGTAGATGCTCGTGACTTGTGACACCCCGATGTTGGGCTGTATCTATTTCTGCACTTGTTCTGTTTCGCTAAATCTATACTTGTTGGGGATTTATTCTTATAAATGACTTAAATTGACTTATTAAATTGTTAAAGATGAATTTGGGAGTTGTGTCAGCTGGCCTTGTCTTCAGGAGAGGCGCCATCACGATCAGGTTCGATTTGGGGTCATGACAAGTTGGTATTAGAGCCTAGGTTACATAGGTCTCACGAGTCATGAGCAGGTTTAGTAGAGTCTCGCGGATCGGTACAGAGACGTCTGTACTTATTCTCGGGAGGCTGCAGAACCTTTAGGAAAAACTTCACATTCTTAAATTCTTATCGTGCGTCCTTGATTCAGCTTGAAATGAACTCTTTGAATTCCTTCCACGCGTTTGCATGCGCGCGTGAGTGCTCAGTATTAGATGTGCATCGATGGCTTGTGATTCCCCGATCAAGGGGCGAGATGTGATCTTAGTGTGTTGATGTTGTACCAGTCTGGAAGACTTGAGGCCGGATTTTTGCCTATAGCTCGAGCCCTGAGCTGTTGATTGTGTGAGCGCATGTTTCTGGATCTATATGAACTGTGTGTTCCTATTAAGGGAAGTAATGACTGGATAGCTGCGTGATGAGGGTGATGTGACTGCAAGATGTGTTCATATGAATCGAATGAGGCGAGAAGGGTTTGCTTTGGGGCAGCAAGAACTATTTGGTGTTTGATTTTCATCGTGATTAGATGTATAGCCCTGAGTTATGGGTGTGTGAAGAATCTTTTCATGTTTTCTAGTAGAGAGTGAAGTAAATTTCATGTTGCGGTATGAGTTCAGACTCATGATAATTAAGTGACTGCGTAATATTTATGACGGTGGAAGGTATACATAAATGTTAGTTGAGGCGAAGCAGGTGGGTAATCTCCTGCGGAGTGTTCCAAAGTTGTGTGATCCTTATGTTGTCTGTTAGAAGATCTCATTTACAAGTGAAATATATGTGTTGCAATTTAAATTTGGGTCGCCTAAGAGAGTGGGTTTAACTGTTATGAGAGTGAATGCGAGGTTGCAGAAGATTTAAAGTACTAGATGGTCTGTGTTTCACGAGCTTATGAAGAATTGCATTTAATCTCTCTATGGTATTATGGCAGTAATAAAGTATGTGCATTATGAGTTAGTGTGTGTTTTGATTTATGGCTTTGAGCCAAGTGGGGGAGTCTACTATTAATTAGTTGATTGCACGGTTATGTGCTATGTGAGTTCTAGTTTGAGGTGTACTGGTGAATCAGTTATGGCTTACGGAGGTTGAGACCGAGGATGCCTCGAGTAAAGGAAATTTCAATAAAGTTTATGTTATGCTTTATGGGCGTTTGAGAATCACGGGGTGTCTTGAGTTGTTGTTGGTAAAGGATGCTCAGTGGATAGAGCAGGAAGTTGCTTGGTTGTATTAGGATGAGGTTACATTCTGCAGTGTCGGAGTGCTAGTGAGGCACAGGTTGTTCGGTTCGTTTGATCAATCTAATTGCAGTCTGAGTAGAGTGAATGACTCTCAGAATGGTTCTAATGTGTTCAAGATTTTGCATGTAATAATTGGAGATTTTTAGGTTATACTTTTGTCTAGAAACTGAGGTTTGCATTTGGAGGGTGTCAAGACTTGTGGTATTTTTATATCAATTAGGGAATTCTATATATGGCAGTATCAGGAAGACGAAAGTAATGACGTTGGATTCGCAGGAAGTCTCTTCAGAGTAAAGTATTTCGAATGTGGTGCTTGGGGATATTTGAGAGAGTAGTCAGTGGCTTATGAGCCTTAGACGGTGTGGTTTTATGCTTGGGTCTCATGTGGTGAGTCTGGGTTGAGGAATTGTGGTGTTATGGCAAGTAGAAGTATCAATTTGAAGGTAATTTAGAAGGAACTAGGATCAATAGGATAGCTTGGTAGTAGGCCAGATCGGCATGGTAAAGATATGATTAGTCCTTTGGGGTGATTACGAGGTAATGAGTTTCCGCAGGTGTTTCGCGACAATTCTCTTGGGTTTTTAGTGGCCTGCGTAGCTTGGTTTAGTTAGAAGGATTCAGTCCTGACGATTTAGTTTTCTGCGAATGGAATTCGGAAAGTTCTTGATGATTTCTACTACGGTTAGAGGTATATATTTTCCACGGGCATGAGGAGCATGGGATGTATAGTGATTTTCTCCCAAATGAGGTCCAATGGAAAAGTTCTTGGCTAGTTGAGTACGTAGTTGCGTGTGGCTCAGAATGGATATGAAGTTCTCATGTTTACCTTAGGATGGTATGGTATATGCGGTATGTTGTGCAAGACTTGGATTTGCATGTGTAAGGTCACAGATCAGTTTTAAAATGAAGGTCACAAATTCTTAGGCAGCACGGGTAGCTTCAGATAATTAGAGAAATGAGCTTCAGATGTTTAAGGAAATGGTATTGCTAATTGGAGTGATTTGACGAGGGTATATGTTTCAGAAAAAGGCAATGTGATTAAGTTGATGGTACTTCGGTAGCATTGCGGCACTCTCTTGTTAGATCGACTGCTCATATTCGAGTTTGCTTGGTGGCAAAGAAGAATTTTAGAGTATTTCTCGTGGAATGATTGGGTATTAGAGGTGTGGTATGTATTCGGGCGGCGGAATTGGGATGAGGTACGGTGATTCGTGTGCTATATGGAGTTGGAGACTGGGAGTTCTCATATTCAGGCTATGTTGTGGTTGTGGGTCGTGTGTATCGACACTGTTTAGTGACTATCGGGGTTTGGAGAGCGAATGGATCTTATGCTGCTTGGTATGTTAGATTCTGATGTAATATTTTGTATAGACTGGTTGTCTTCGTGTCATGTTATTCTAGACTATTGCGCTAAGGTGGCGATGTTGGCTATGCCGGTAATGCCACAGATTGAGTGGTGAGGTTCGATGGATTTCATGTCCTAGTAGGGTGGTTTTATATTCTAAGACCCAACGGATGGCTAGGAAGGATTGTCTTTCTTATTTAGACTTTCGTGATAGATGTCAGTGCAAAGACTCCTACCATTGATTCAGTTTTGATGGTGAGGGACTTTTCGGATGTGTTTCTTTTGGCCGGGCATGTCGCCGGGCGAGGTTGTCGATTTCGGTATTAATTTGATGTTGGACACCATATCGTATGGCACCGGCGGAGTTAAAGGAGTTGAAGGAGCAACTTTAGGGTTTCCTTGATAAGGGGTTCGTTGGCAGGCCAATGTAGGTATGTGTTCTAACTTGAGTCGGCTTGGTTGGCTCCGAGTTGTATTCCTGAGGGATGTGTGATTCGATTGTTATTGAGCCTATTATTGTTCTAAGGAGATCTATGAGTTACCTTTCCGTGTTGCGAGGCATTGGGATTTGTTGGTTATAGGCACTTGTGGTGCGATATTATTGGGGTCTCTCAGTGGAACTCGAGCGGGAGGAGTATTGGATATTGCTCAGTGGATGGCGTATCGGTTATGCCCTTTCGGGTTTGTGTGGTGTTATGTATTTGCTTCACCGTGGTTATGATGATTTGCTCTGGTTCTACATATCAATTGTGCGTGGTCGTCAATTTCGAGCAGAGTTACTTGAGGTGTTTAATATGGACTAGTGTTTGGATAGGGTCGCGCATTGCAATGAAGTTATGTGGAGGTATGACCTTTCTAGTTAGATTCGAGTATTTTGTTTCTTCAATGTGTGATGGGTTCTCAGCCTTGTGTTGTGGTGGTAATGGTGAGCTTGCAGTATAGCTCTTTCATCTAAGTTATTTTCATGATTGAGTATGTTCGGATTGTTGCTTATTGGTGCGCGGATTGCACAAGTCGTGACTTTAGTCTGTATTGATGTGTCATGTTACCAGAGTAGTTGCATTAGATTAGATGAGATCGTTGGGATCTTTAATGAATGTAAACGGATTCGGTTTCAGCGTGTTAGAAGGTTAATATCGAGGTTTAGCTTAGAAATTTGCTATGGTATTTGCCAAAGGAGAAGTGGCTTCATAAATGGTTGATCTGAGAAATGGTTATGGCTTACTGCATGTTTCGTTTATCATTGGCAGCATATGAAAGTGTTGGAATGAGACTTTAGTTGATAAGAGGTTTACTATCAATATTCGGTTGTTGTGTGTAGTTGTTATGATTAGAAGTTATCGCAACAAGTGTTTGAGTTATGTGGTATATCATGTAATTGCACCTGAGGTTGCAGGTATGGGTTATTACAGCTTGTTCGGGCTTATGCAGAGTATGGATGTGAGATTTTGATCTTATGGATGATTTCAGGAGTGGAAATGTGGTTTTAAGGTTTATGGGCTTGGTTGGATTGTGAAATTTCAGTTATATTGTATTATCGGACCGATATGAGATAGGGTGACATGGGATCACCCCCGGGTATGTGCATGGTAAGGTTATTCAGCGATTGGTTGGCTTTTGGAACAACTCTGGGCACGTTCGAGGATGAACGTATGTTTAAGTAGGGGAGGATGCAACGACCCGACCGGTTGTTTTGAGCTTTTTCACTTTGCTCGCCAGTTCTCGGGCATGACTAGCCCCGTGTGATGTATTATGACTTATGTGAATCGTTTGTTTCGGTTTTCAGGGTAATCAGAATGAATTTGGAAAAACAATTCTCAGTTTGAAGCTTGAAATTTGAAAGGGTTGATCAAGTTTTAACTTATTTGTATATGATCTCGGATTGGAACTTTTATGATTTGGTTAGCTCCGTTAGGTGATTTGGGACTTAGGAGCGTGATCGAAATGCATTTTGGAGGTCCGTGGAAGGATTAGGCTTGAATTGGCGAAATTGAGATTTTGGCGTTTTTCGGTTGATAGGTGAGATTTTGATATAAGGGTTGGAATGGAATTCCAAAAGTTGCAGTATCTCCGTTGTGTCATTTGGTAGACTTTTTGATTGAAAGCGGAATTTGGAAGTTCTTGGAATTCTTAGGCTTGAATCCGATGTAATTTTGGTGTTTTGATGTTGTTTGAGCGTTTCAAAGGTTGGAACAAGTTTGAATGAGGTTATGGGATATGTTGGCATGTTCGATTGAGGTCCCGAGGGCCTCAGGTGAGTTTCAGATGGTTAAACGAATAAATTTTGGACTTTGGACTTGGCAGTTTTTGCTGGTTTTTGTTGCAGACGATTTGTTTTTCGCGTTCGTGAAGGATGTTTTCTGAGGCGGTGAATTTTGCCTTTGCGTTCACATCTTGGGTGTCGCGTTCGCGATGTTGTGATATTTTGATTCTCTGCATTCGCGAGACCTGTGTCGCGTTCGCGTAGAGTAAGTTAGAGCAGCTGGGGTCCCAGCCTTTCGTGCTTCGCGTTCGCGATGGTTTGGAAAGCGGACGCTTTGCGTTCGCGAGCTGGAGGTCACGTTTGCTTAAGGGAAATTTATGGTCAGCGGATTTTTGTGCTTCGCGAACGCGAGAATTTGACCGCGTTCGCGAAGAAGGTTTTTGATGCCTGGGAAGAATGTTTAAATAGCCATTGTCCGCGATTTTGGGGCTAACTTTCACCATTTTTGGGCGATTTTGGAGCGTTTTGAGAGGATTTGAAGAGAGATTCAAGATATAACACCTGGTGGTAAGATTTTTGAACTCAATACTCGATCCTATGTTGATTCTTACTTGTTTAATCATGAAATATGTGAAAAATTAAAGCCTAAAATGGGGAAATTAGGGCTTGAATTTGGAGAGTGTAAGTTGAGAATTTGAAGGGGCAATTGAGGTCCAATTATGATGTTCTTGGTATGTATAAACTCGTGAGAGGATGAGAATTCTATTGATGTGACTTTTATCAGATTATAAGATGTGGGCCCGGGGGCCGAGTTTGAGCAATTTCGGGATTTTTGATGTAAATTGGATATTTTCGAGTGGGCATTGTTCTCTTAGCATATTTTAATGGTTATGTACTGATTGTGGCTAGATTTGGAACATCCGGAGGTCGATTCGTGAGGGAAAAGGCATCGCGGCCTAGAGTTTGGACCGGATCGAGGTGAGTAATGATTATAAATTTTGTCCTGAGGGTATGAAACTCCGGATTACACATCGTTGTGCTATATTGAGGTGACGCACACGTTAGATGACGAGCGTGGGGTCGTGCACTGTTGGGGATTGTGAGAGTCCATCCCGAATGGCTGTTTTACCGCGTAGTTGACTGAAAACTGTTTGCTATCATCATGTTTTTGGGTTGAATGCCATATTTAGGCCTCGTGCCAACTATTTGAACCCTTAAGGGACTTTTCCTGATATTTCTCACTGTTTTGATTTTATACTTGAACTCAGTCATGCTATATTCTACCGTTTTCATAACTCAGTCATGTTTACTCTGCTTTAGCACTTAAATGATATTTTTGGCTGAGCACCATGTTTTACTATTGCTCGAGTGATTTGTGAGATTCTGACTGAGTAAGGCCAAGAGCCTACGTTGTGAGAAAACACTGATTATGATTATGAGGTCGAGGTCTTGAGAGTTGTACGCCACGAGGTAGCTTGTTGATATGAGGCCGAGAGCCTAGTGATGATGCCACGAGATGACTTGATATTGTGCTTGGGCCGTAAGGGGCCCCTCCAGGAGTCTGCACACCCCCAATGAGCGCGGGTACGCATTATGATGTGAGATATTGCCTGAGGGACTGTTTCTATTGGTATTATGCCCGAGGGGCGAATTTTCTGTGTTTATCTGTTCTAGTTGTTTTGCATTTCATTGCTTAACTGTTAAAAAGGTATTTTTAAAGAAGTTTTAAACTGAGGTAAGATGCTTTAAGAGATTTCACAGCTTCATTACTTTCTTACTGGTTTTATACTGCTTTTATACATCATGTTAATGTGCTTTACATGATTTCTTATCGCTCGGTCTTCATTTATTTTTATTACTCACTGATTCGGAGTACTCACATTACTCCCTACACCTTGTGTGCGAATTCAGGTATTTCTGCACCCGGTAGCGGGTATTGGTTGATCAGAGGCAGAGTCATTGGAGTTTAGCAAGATAGCTGCCCGACGTCCACAACACTGCTTTTTTACCTCTCGATGTCATTAGACTGTATTTAGTATATTCCCAGAATTTCCGTTGTATTTTAGACCTTAGTAGATGCACGTGACTTGTGACACCCTGATGCCGGGCTGTATCTATTTTCGCACTTATTCTGTTTCGCTAAATTTATACTTGTTAGGGATTTATTCTTATAAATGATTTAAATTGACTTATTAAATTATTAAAGATGAATTTGGGAGTTGTGTCGACTGGCCTTGTCTTCACGAAAGGCGTCATCACGACCGGGTCCGGTTTGGGATCGTGACAACTTTCTAATCAGCGCGGCGAAGGCAAACTACCATATTAAGGACTATGATACATCCAGTTTCTTGTTGGTATTTTTCCAATACGAATTTTCATTGTACATTATAAATGATAAAACAAAACTATGCTGCTAGATTAACTGCATGTTGACCATCTTTCATGCATGTTATTAAATCTTATTAAAGGAGTGAAGATCATCATAGTTATTTGGTTATCAAAATTAGATATATCTTCATTAAATGTCAATCCAGTGGTATGTGGTACATAGTTTTCTTTTATTTGCTTACCGAATTGTAAGAAATATATAACCATTAGAGTGATAATTACATTTTCATAAAGGCTCATTATGACTAAACAATTATGCTTATAACTGCTAAATTAAGTGATAATTCGTTTAAAGTATTGTTAGTTATGATTGGTTGTTATGATCATTAAAAGTGGTAATATTTTCAAATGCTAAATTTATTATTGATGAAGTCGTATTAGATAACTATTCTTTATGTTACATGCCTTGAATTTGCTTCAGAAGTAGCAATATTTCGGAAGAGGTGTTCAGATACCGGATTTGAGTCCCGGTGCATCATGATGATAAGACGTTGGGTTTGAGTCCCAATGCATTATGGCTTAACATACCTTTATAAAGGGTAAGACATTGGGTTTTAGTCATAATGCACCACATTAATGATATAATGATGACTGAGGCAAAATAAAACTCCTGTTACACCCCAAGTTTTCATACGTGAGAGTACGTCGTAAGTAATTGATGTAAGCTCGAAAATGAGATTATATTTGGAAGCAAATAAAGTAAGTTAATCATGTTACCTTGGAGGTTACAAATATTTAAGATCATGAATAACACGTACCAAGAGGGTTGGAAATCTTAGAAGTTAAACCAATTGAAGAAAATAAGTTTCGTCAAAAGTCGACAAGTTTGAAATGTTATAACATGTACTTTGGGGTGATACTAGGGTTCTTAACATGATAAGGAGGTTATTCTATGAGTTATTTTAGTCGTATGATATTCATTTTCTACATTTTGAATGCAAGCAAGTTGTGGAACAAGAGTTGGCAAAGGTCATCACAAGTTACATTCATAAATTTGCTGAAATTTAGGTCAAATGTATCTGAGAATTTCTCCAAATATACTTGGAATCATGGGGTGTTCTACCTACCAAATTGAATATCTACGAGTCTAGTTTCTAACGCATTAAACCGTTCGTCAATATGACATCGGAGTAGAGAGATATTTGTGTTTTCGCGAGACCGTGCAAGCAGCTCCCAATGGGACCCACTTAGGCGGTGGTTGACCTACTTCAATTTATAAACGATTTGGATGCCTATTTTTGCTCATTTTTCAACTAATATTCGTCTCCAAACTTCTCCTAACCCTCCTAAACATATACCATAAGGGTTTGAAGTGATTCCAAAGTGATTACACCATATTTCAACATCAAAACTTAGTTCTAGTGAAGAACAACACCTCTTTGAGGTTGTGTTGTCATTGAGGATTGTTGTGGGCTGTATTTGGATGAAATTCCACGTTGTTGCTGCTGTCTAAGGTGATTATAAAAGCTTACTAATTGTGCTTAAGCTTGCTTGTATGTTGGTTAAGTTGTTAGGATGATAAACTACAAGATAATACTTGGATTAGCTTAAGTCACTTCTATGGTGTTGTATTGCTATTAAGGGTTGTTGTAAAATGAATATAACTTGGATTTTGACTTGAAGTTACTGTAGGAGGTATGTATATTGTGTTCTTGCTTGTGCCTAAGGTTATCTTGATATTGATTAAGTTAAATGGATGGGCTAGACATGAACTAGTGAATAAAGTTGCTAGTTGGGGATAGTTGAAGTTGTGGATTATTTTCGTTATTATAAATATATGGTATAAGGCTGGAATTATTGATTAATGACTTTATTATCAAGTTAATAATACTTTTATGTTGAAGTAAGAAGTCTATAAGGATTGATAAGGGGTATACAGATTCCAATTGGAGCTTGCCGCTCGTCGTAATGTAGTTGTGACTTGTTGTTGTTATATGGTGTCTTGATATTGATAATTATGTATTGATGGATTGCTCTGGTCATTGTTGTTTGTATATGGTATTGGAGGAGGCCCTTGTTACAAGGGAGATGCTGCCAAAATTTACGTAAACGAGCTACAAGCTTAAGTTATAGACTTAGCCTTTGCTCAGCACTGATTTTGAATCTCCTTATACTATGATACATTGAGTTGACTTGTTTAAAGAGTTGCTTTGAAGTGATTAAGGACTCAACGGGTTTAAGGTATGTTAAGGCACTTTCTTCTTTCTTTTGGCATGATCTAAAGTGAAATGAATACGCTACTTCATAACGGATCTACTCCTAGCAACTAAGGTTGTCCATGTTGTTCTTTCCTTATAAAATTATTCTAAGCAAGTGTATATGATCCTTGAATCCTACTAAGGTTCATATTGAGGGTATGGATGTCCATAGTGTTCTTAAGTCATTCCAAAAGGTTTAGAAGGTGATTCCATGAGTCTAGCATGCATTATATATAGTATCTATTTTACTCTACCGAGCCGCTCTATAGTCGGCCGGGTACGACACCTATTGTGCAACCACTGATCAGTTGGGTTTACCGAGCTCCACGTGGCCGGGTACGATTCTACCGAACCTTATGATGGTCGGGTACGCTTTTACCGAGTCCTCTTTGAGGCCGGGTACGATATGATGATGATGATGCCCACAGAGGCGAATGTTTTAAAAAGTTTATGTATATATATGTATTATGCATTTCATATCAGTAACCCCCAGAGGCACTCTGATGTTACAGGTTGTATCTCCTCTATCTCTCTCTTTACATTACTGTTCTTGTTTATGCTTTCCTGCCTAACATACTCGGTACTTTATTCGTAATAACGTCCATTTTGCCTGGGGACGCTGCATTTCATGCCCGCAGGTCTCGATTGATAGGTTGACAGTCCTCCTAGTAGGCTATCAGCTCAGCGAAGGTGTTGGTTGGTATGGCGGGGCCCTGTCCCGACCTTTATGATTTTATGTACTCTTAGAGGCTTGTAGACAGATGTCAGGTGTATGGATAATCGTATGGCCTTGTCGGCCTATGTTTCGAGTTTACTAATGGTCATGTCGGCCTTATAGGCCCGTATGTCACATATATTAGTTTGTATATCATGTTGGGTCTTCATATGTTGAGTATTCCCTTATGTTTTATTCTTGTTATCTCATGACGGGTTTTCTGGCTCATTTACTCATGATAACATGTTAAGAAAGATATGTTACGTTGGTACTCGGTTGAGTAAGGCACCGGGTGCCCATCACGGCCCTTCGGTTTGGGTCATGACAGAAGTGATATCAGAGCAGTTCTGTCCTAGGGAGTCTACAAGCCGTGTCTAGTAGAGTCTTGTTTATGGGTGTGTTGTGCACCATACTTATAAGCAGGAGGCTACAGGGCATTTAGGTCTGTCACTCTTTCTTCTTACTCTAGATCGTGCAGTAGAGCTCAGTTGTAAGAATTCAAACTCCTAAATTCGACTTTAGTCATAATACAACGATACCTACATCCACAAAGACAGTTGGTAAGAGATTGCATGTGGATGTGGAAGAGTTGAGTTAGAGGAACTCGATTTCACATCATGCTTATGATGAGTAAATATGAGGTCTTCAACAGATCATGTGTGTACTAAGATGTGTATGCTTCTTAATAAGGAGCCTTAAGGCACGGATATCTATTCACGAATATGGTGAAAATCTATGAGGAATTCAGAAGCTAGATACAAGTTTTAACAAGTAAAAGAAGTAAAGTGAAAGGGTACGAGGCACCCAGATAATGAAGATTATCAATATTTTCAAATCAGGCAGAGAAATATAAGCATTTTGGTACCTTCATCAATGACAGAGGTAAGTACAATTGGCCACACCCATCTCAATTATGTTCTATGGGAGCTAACAGATATTATTTAAGAGAAAGATGGGATATCAGGATCCAGTTGGAGTTAGAGTAACCCAAAAATTGTGGATAGGTTGTTATAATTAACTAACGTTTCCGAAAGATGGTGCAAATGTGGTAATAGATCTCCTTCTAAGACACCCAGATGGTGAACTCTAGAGTAGTACAATCAGATACGAATACTGGAATATTCAGAAATTTCAGAAGATAGGTAGTGGGATCCTAGAAGGGACAAATATTTACCTTAGTATGACTCTATCCCCAAGTAAAAAAAAAGAATGTTAGACATTCCCAAGAGCTAGTGAGATGAAGCTAGGGGAGCTTATAGGGAAAGAACTTTTTGTTGAAGTTTTCAGAATAAAGTGATAGACAAAAAGAATATTATCCGGAGAATAAGAAGAAAATAAATGAAGCATCATGAGTAAGATGTGATATATGGGTGATAACAGTAAATCAAAATATGACACGATGACAGAGTCTATAGTCAAGTGAAGGAAAATACAAGAGGTGACAAGCCTTAAGGCAATAAAAGAGTATAAGCCATAAAGTCATATTCTTATTTCGAGAAATGAGATGGTGACTTCAACGTGATTACCAGGAGGAAAGGTTAGACCCCAGAGTAATAAAAATCAGTATGGGCTGGTGAACAAGATAAAACCGAACATGAATTAGGGACCGGAGGATTTGATAATGGTCGACATCGTGAGAATTTCAAAGATCGTGCTCCAACAATAATGGAATAGACAACAGACGAATAGCCTTTAAAGGTTATTTAGGAAGTCGCTTACCTAAAGCAAACACTCTGAGCAGAGTTAATCTTAAGGGACTAAGTGTGCCAGTTACCGTAGGTGTCACCTTCGTGCATAAGAAATTTAGTTATCCCTGGTACAGAAGGTTACCATAAGGTGATTAAGGTTCATTGATAATGTGAAAAGACGCCAAATATGAAAAGGTAAAACAACTATAGGTAGATCATCGTAGTACTAAATCTTAGTACTCCCCTAAAGGGGGGAATATGGTGTGATATGATATTAAGTCAGAGTTAAGCGGTTCAGTTAACTATGAAATGGTAAATAAAAATGTGGTAAAAGGAGAAAGGGATGATGTTGCATTTATTGAGTTCCTGCAGATATGTTACGACTCCAGAACATTATACAAGCACGACACCGGAGAGAGGCAGTAAAAGTTTTTGGCCAGGATGTTATTGATAAATAAGTGTGAATGGACACTTGATACATCAGGAGCTAGTGGTGAGAGATAAGTTAAGACAAAGGATATATACCAAGAGGGATTATGCAGAATATATATATATATATGAGAATAGACCAACGGGTAATTAGTAGTTGATTCAGGAAGAGCCCAGTTATGGCTAGACAAGAGGTCACAGATAAATCAATAAATCATGCAAGATAAATGTAGTGAATCGCAGCATAGTGAATTCAGTCTCGCAGATACGAGATCACAATCATTTGAAAAAAATTTCAGATAGGAGTTGAGGCAGTTAAAGGTACCATTTTTAAGGTTTATGAAAATAAGAGAGAGTGCCACTAAGGAGACAATAAAAATTTGAGCTTAGAAGTAACCCTACGAGCACAAAGGCATAAATTTATGTAACTAAGGATTATTATAGGCGAGTAAGAATAACGAAAATTACCTTCGGGTGTACGATATATCAAGCTCGCAACTTTACAAGAGCCAGAAGGTCTCCCTAAGTACTATAATGAAAGACTAGCTGAGGAAATAAGGAAGAAGGTTTCCACCTAAGCATAGTAAGCTAAAAAGTAAATGATCCTGTAACAACAGTCTCACTACAATATTGTATACACTCCATAAGAAAATGGCACCTATCATGGTTAATGAATGGTAAAAAAAAGCCATCAAAGGTGATGTTTGAGATCATATGAGGTACATGAAATTATAGTATTCGTGGGCAAAATGACAAGCCAAGTATTCATGCAACAAGTGATAGAACGACCAACAAAAGTAATTGCTTACATTTAAGGACAACTAAGAAGGCACGAAAGGAAATTTATGGTGCTAGCAAGTTGAAGGAAGGTTGCGAGTAGTATAAATAGATCGGTGTAGGTCCTAAGGTAAAGTATTGTAGAGCAACAAGGTTTTAGGTAGATAGGAGTAAGGATATGAAAAGGTGAGTGAGAAGGTGACGAGAATATGTATGTCCTCGGGATTAAACCCATCAAGATAAGGGAGCTGATGATTTCCATATGTAATAAAAAGCTCGGTACAGCCTAAATGAACACAGAGGAGTCTGAGACTAGGTGCATTTAGAAGAGATTGAATGCTGCCCTGGCAGTAGAATAAGGGTGTAATTGTGATAGATAAGAGGATGATGCTTAGGCCTTTGATTGAGTAATGATTTAACGTGAAAGGGATTTCATTAATTGCACGGGATTAGAATACCCTCATAAGATGAATCGGGTTGGGATGCAATGAAATACAGTTATTGGAGTATAGTATTATCCCTAGGTGAATCAGGAAAATTACTTCATATGTTCCCCGATAAGATGTGAGCCCTAGTGACAGTGTATTACGTAAGAGGTTGCAAGTTATCAGTGATAGAATATAGATCAACATTAAGGTGAATAAACAATAGATGGGTACAAGTTCCAAAGTTCGAGATGAGATTTGTTTGTTATTCTTAGATGAATAATAATGAGGAAGCACTAAAGGACTTAGATTTATACATATAGGATAAGCAGCGAGAGAGTAACCTGGAGTTGGGTAGCAAACCTCGGTAATAATAAACCGAAGTAAGTTTTATGGTATAGTATAACCTACCTAGATGTAGTAAATCCATAAGGATAGATATACAAGGCTATGAAACAAGAGAAAGAAATAGTCTTAAGTTCGATAAAGTACCAAGCGAAAGACATCAGTACACCTATAGATGCCTAGAGGGACAGCTTGTCATAATTCTGTATATGTTCATAAAGTGAGGCTTAGAGATTGGCTAAAAGATGGAGGAAAAAGAGAAGACGAGTCGCTAGGCGCTCATACAAGGACACAGTCGTACATACTGCATGACATAAGGTAGCAAATGTTACGATGTTGGAAGAATTCCGACCACATGTCATGGCATGACAAAGAGGCCTAAAAGGGGGGGAATGCCCAAGCATTTGGATTTATTCACAAAACAGTTGCTTAGATGGAAAGATGAGCATTAAAGTATTCGTAAGAGCCATAGTTTATGAAACTAATAAGTGCATCAGTCAACATTCGAGGACGAATGTTCCAAAGGGGGGAATGATGTTACACCCCAAGTTTTCATACGTGAGAGTACGTCGTAAGTCATTGATGTAAGCTCGGAAATGAGATTATATTTGGAAGAAAATAAAGTAAGTTAATCATGTTACCTTGGAGGATACAAATATTTAAGATCATGAATAATGAGTACCAAGAGGGTTGGAAATCTTAGAAGCTAAACCAATTGAAGAAAATAAGTTTCGTCAAAAGTCGACAAGTTTGGAATGTTATAACATGTACTTTGGGGTGAGACTAGGGTTCTTAACATGATAAGGAGGTTATTCTATGAGTTATTTTAGTCGTATGATATTCATTTTCTACATTTTGAAGGCAAGAAAGTTGTGGAACAAGAGTTGGCAAAGGTCATCACAAGTTACATTCATAGATTTGCTGAAATTTAGGTCAAATGTATTTGAGAATTTCTCCAAATATACTTGGAATAATGGGGTGTTATACCTACAAAATTGAATATCTATGAGTCTAGTTTCTAATGCATTAAACCGTTGGTCAATAAGACATCAGAGTAGAGAGATATTCATGTTTTTGCGAGACCATGCAAGCAGCTCCCAATGGGACCCACTTAGGCGGTGGTTGACCTACTTCAATTTATAAACGATTTTGGACGCCTATTTTTGCTCATTTTTCAACTAATATTCGTCTCCAAACTTCTCCTAACCCTCCTAAACATATACCACAAGGGTTTGAAGTGATTCCAAAGTGATTACACCATATTTCAACATCAAAACTTAGTTCTAGTGAAGAACAACACCTCTTTGAGGTTGTGTTGTCATTGAGGATTGTTGTGGGATGTATTTGGATGAAATTACAAATTGTTGCAACTGTCTAAGGTGAGTATAACAGCCTACTAATTGTGCTTAATCTTGATTGTATGTTGGTTAAGTTGTTAGGATGATAAACTACAAGATAATACTTGGATTAGCTTAAGTCACTTCTATGGTGTTGTATTGCTATTAAGGGTTGTTGTAAAATGAATATAACTTGGATTTTGACTTAAAGTTACTATAGGAGGTATGTATATTGTATTCTTGCTTGTGCCTAAGGTTATCTTGATATTGATTAAGTTAAATGGATGGGCTAGACATGAACTAGTGAATAAAGTTGCTAGTTGGGGATAGTTGAAGTTGTGGATTATTTTCGTTGTTATAAATATATGGTATAAGGCTGGAATCATTGATTAATGACTTCATTATCAAGTTAATGATACTTTTATGTTGAAGTAAGAAGTCTATAAGGATTGATAAGGGGTATACGGATTCCAATCGGAGCTTGTCGCTCGTCGTAATGTAGTTGTGACTTGTTGTTGTTATATGGTGTCTTGATATTGATAATTATGTATTGATGGATTGCTCTGGTCATTGTTGTTTGTATATGGTATTGGAGGAGGCCCTTGTTACAAGGGAGATGCTGCCAAAATTTACGTAAACGAGCTACTAGCTTAAGTTATAGACTTAGCCTTTGCTCAGCACTGATTTTGAATCTCCTTATACTATGATAGATTGAGTTGACTTGTTTGAAGAGTTGCTTTGAAGTGATTAAGGACTCAACGGGTTTAAGGTATGTTAAGGCACTTTCTTCTTTCTTTTGGCATGATCTAAAGTGAAATGAATACGCTACTTCATAACGGATCTACTCCTAGCAACTAAGGTTGTCCATGTTGTTCTTTCCTTATAAAATTATTCTAAGCAAGTGTATATGATCCTTGAATCCTACTAAGGTTCATATTGAGGGTATAGATGTCCATAGTGTTCTTAAGTCACTCCAAAAGGTTTAGAAGGTGATTCCATGAGTATAGCATGCATTATATATAGTATCTATTTTACTCTACCGAGCCGCTCTATAGTCGGCCAGGTACGA
The DNA here is from genome assembly GCF_000715075.1 of Nicotiana tabacum. Taxonomy (NCBI): domain Eukaryota; kingdom Viridiplantae; phylum Streptophyta; class Magnoliopsida; order Solanales; family Solanaceae; genus Nicotiana; species Nicotiana tabacum. Next base: position 125,390,472 of record NC_134084.1, read on the forward strand.
CACCTATTGTGCAACCACTGATCAGTTAGGTTTACCGAGCTCCACGTGGCCGGGTACGATTCTACCGAACCATATGATGGTCGGGTACGCTTTTACCGAGTCCTCTTTGAGGCCGGTTACGATATGATGATGATGATGCCCACAGAGGCGAATATGTTAAAAAGTTTATGTATATATATATGTATTATGCATTTCATATCAGTAACCCCCAGAGGCACTCAGATGTTACAGGTTGTATCTCCTCTATCTCTCTCTTTATATTACTGTTTTTGTTTAAGCTTTCCTGCCTAACATACTCGGTACTTTATTCGTAATAACGTCCATTTTGCCTGGGGACGCTGCATTTCATGCCCGCAAGTCTCGATTGATAGGTTGACAGTCCTCCTAGTAGGCTATCAGCTCAGCGAAGGTGTTGGTGCACTCCACTTGCTCCGGAGTTGCCTATTTGTTCAGTATGCTTTGGATATGTATTGATTGGTATGGCGGGGCCCTGTCCCGGCCTTTATGATTTTATGTACTCTTAGAGGCTTGTAGACAGATGTTAGGTGTATGGATAATCGTATGGCCTTGTCGGCCTATGTTTCGAGTTTACTAATGGTCATGTCGGCCTTATAGGCCCGTATGTCACATATATTAGTTTGTATATCATGTTGGGTCTTCATATGTTGAGTATTCCCTTATGTTTTATTCTTGTTATCTCATGATGGGTTTTCTGGCTCATTTACTCATGATAACATGTTAAGAAAGATATGTTACGTTGGTACTCGGTTGAGTAAGGCACCGGGTGCCCGTCGCGGCCCTTCGGTTTGGGTCGTGACAACTCCTTCCGTTCCAATTTATGTGAACCTATTTGACTGCGCACGAAGTTTAAGAAAAAATCAAGACTTTTAGAATTTGTGGTCCTAAACAAGTTAAAAAGGGGCCTAGAGTATTTGTGTGGTTATAAAAGCTTCTATTAAGGGTAAAATTGTAAGTTTAAGCTAAATTGTTACCAAATTTAGAAATGGGTCATTCTTTTTGGAACGGACCAAAAAGGAAATAGGTTCACATAAACTGAAACAAAGGGAGTATGCTTTTAATGAAGCCCGTCCCGCTAGATCTGCTCCATTCCATAAAGCGAATATGGTAGCCAAAGATCAAAAGTCTGAAAAAGAAGACTGAATAATTATTGGGACCGTATGAATATATGTGGACGTGGCTATAGACGAAATAATAATCGTCTTCATGATTTTAATTATGAAAGAGAGAACAATAAAGGTTCTCAAATTAAATTATCCTTCAAAAGATGAAGGTAATATTTACCATGTTGTGGTATGAAAGGGTATTGGGTACAAAAATATCGTACACCTGAATATTTTGCCAAGCTTTAATCATTCCTCTATCAAATTAAAGGAAAATAAAGGCACATTATGACGACCCGGCCGATCGTCTTAAGAAATTACGCCCTGATCCCCTATTAACTACTTTTTCCAAGTTTAATTATGCTATTTTTATTTGCCGGGATGTTCGGTTTTGAGTTTCGAAGAGTTTTTGACACTTAGTCCCTAAATGAGAGTTTAAGTGTTAGAAAGTTGACCGTAGTCGGAACAAAGTGAAGACGGCCTCGGAATGGAAATCCGATGGTTCTGTTAGCTCCGTTAGGTGATTTCGGACTTAGAGGCATGATCAGATTGTGTTTTGGAGGTCTGTAGCTAATTTAGTCTTGGAATGCGGAAAGTTGAATTTTTGAAGTTTCCGATCCGATAGTGAGATTTTGATCCGAGAGTCAGAATGGAATTCCGGAAGTTGGAGTAGCTCTGTAGTGATGAATGTGACGTGTGTGCAAAATTTTAGGTCATTCGGATGAGGTTTGATTGACTTTTTGATCGAAAGCATATTTTGATAATTTTGGAGTTCTTACGCTTGAAATCCATGGTTAATTTGAGGTTCCGATGTTGTTTTTGGTGTTCTAAGGATTGGCACAAGTTTGGATAGTTGTTTGTAACTTTTTGGTGCCTTTGGTTGAGGTCCCGAAGGCTTCGAGATGATTTCAGATGGTTGACGGAAGAATTTTGGGAGTTGGAAGGCTGCAGCTTCAGCTGTTATATGTCATAACCGCACCTGCGATTTGGGTTTCGCAGGTGCGAAACCGCAGAAGCGGCTATTACATTGCAGAAGTGGAAAAAGGGAGGGCCAGAATAGACCGCAGAAGCGAATGCTCCATTGCAAAAGCGTGTCCGCAGAAGCGGAAACCACCGCAGAAGCGAGATATCTTCCCCCGAAGGTGCGGCTCATCTGGTCGCAGATGCGAAACTTGCTGGATAGAATGTTTTAAGTTCTCACTTTTACAAATTTGGAGCTCAGGGAGAGGCGATTTTCGGGAGATTTTTAAGCGAAATAATGGGGTAAGTGTTCTTAACTTAATTTTGGTTAGATTACTCGAATCTATTACTAATTTTGGCATTAAATCTGTGAATTTAGTTGGAAGAGTTTCAAAACCCTCTCGGATAGATTTGAGAGTCAAAATGTTATGGGATTTGGATAATTTTGGTATGATTAGACTCATGAGAGTGCGAGGTTTCTGGAAATATAAATTTTACCCGATTCCAAGACATGGGCCCGAGGGGCATTTTGGTCATTTTTTATAATTTCGCGTATTAGCTTAGACTTTAATTATAGAATCAGTTACTTGAAGTGTTATTTATATTATGAAATTGAATTGAATAGATTTGGGCCATTTGGAGTCGAGTACTCGTGGCAAGAGCGTGGTTTCAGACTGATTTTTGAGCCGGTTCGAGGTAAGTGACTTGTCTAACCTTGTGTGGGGGACCTTCCACTTAGGATATGATATATTTGATAATTGAAATGCCTTGTACGTGTGGTGACGAGTGCGTACTTGAGCTAATTGTTGAAAATTCGGTTTTTCCTTAAGTATTTCAATTGAGTTCTTTTTCCTGTTTCATTCTACTTGTGAATTTAGCCTGTTGCTAATTTAGAAAAGCATGTTTAGTTGACTTAATTGCCTATTTGCTTAAACTGCCTTAATTGCATTATATGAAGCATGTTAGGCTAGAATTAACTGTTTATTTGGTACGAAATTTAGCTTAATTGGGTATTCTTGTGTTGCTACTGTGTGTTTTTACTTTGGGACTACAGGACAGCATCCCAGGAGATCCCCTGTATGTATTTATGATTTGAACTGAGATGAGGGATACCAAGAGATCCCTGGCACGTATATTGAGGATACCGAGAGATCCTCGGGATACCAAGAGATCCCTATCATACATTGAGGATACCAAGAGATCCTCGGGATACTAAGAGATCCCTATCATACATTGAGGATACCAAGAGATCCTCGGGATACCAAGAGATCCCTAGCATATATTGAGGATACCGAGAGATCCCTAGGATACCAAGAGATCCCTATCATACATTGAGAATACCAAGAGATCCTCGGGATACCAAGAGATCCCTAGCATCTATTGAGGATACCGAGAGATTCTTGGGATACCAAGAGATCCTTATCATACATTGACGATACCAAGAGATCCTCGGGATAACAAGTGATCCCTAGCATATATTGAGGATACCGAGAGATCTTCGAGATACCAAGAGATCCCTAGCATACATTAAGGATACCGAGAGATCCTCGGGATACCAAGATATCCCTAGTATATATTGAGGGTACTAAGATATCCTCGGGATACTGAGAAATCCCCGGTTATCATCCTTTTTGTGAGTGGTACTTCCTGGTGTTTGCCATTATTTTTGTTTCCGTTATTGTACTACTTATTATCCTGTGTAGATTCTTACTGTAGATTTTCAACTGTACTACTTATCTTATACTGTCATGTCTCATATTCTTTATTTTATATCAGTAGGGCCCTGACCTTCCTCGTCACTACCCAACCGAGGTTAAGCTTTGGACTTACTGAGTACTGTTATGGTGTACTCATGCCTCTTCTGCGCATGTTTTTCATGTGCAGATCCAGGTACTGCTACTCATGCCTACCATCCTTGAGGAGGCGATTGCTCTAAAGACTTTGAGGTACATCTGTCGCGTCCGCAGATCAAGAAGTCCCTTTCTATTCCTACTTTTAGTATTTAACTCTTATGTATTTTTTTGTTTTTATTAGACATTCCTGAGTTAGAGCTATGTAGTGTTTTTCTTAGCTTGTGATTAGTGGGTTTTCGGGTCTTGGATTTATGTATTGGTATTGAGAGTTAAACATGGTGTAAGCCGAGTGGCATATTTAAATACTGTTACTACTTTATTTCTATTTTAAATTGTTTACTTCCGCAAATTTTGGTTTTTCTTCCGCAAATTAGGCTTACCTAGTCATAGAGACTAGGTACCATCATGACGGTTTACGGAGGGCGAACCGGGGTCATGACACACATTTAACCTTATAAAATGATATTGAGGAGTGCCATAAAAATAAATATGATAAATGCTAAGGCAACACAATAAGCTTATACTGAAAAATTATGAGGCATGTTCAGATGATTATGATACATTACAGAAGCGAATGTGACTGTATGTAATAAACTCATGAACATGGATACACTCTTGATTGTTGTAATCTCATAGCTCACCTCTAAATAGGTTTGAGAGAAATAAAGAGGATAAATATTATTTTATGGCTGCATGATTATGTTATTGGTCGTATACCGATTTTATGTTAAAATTACTTTGCCATGCCTTATGAAATATTATTAACGGGCAAAAGTAAAGCAAGAAACAGGTCTTGCTTGTAATGATTTTGATCATGATAATAATGATAATGATTTTCTCTTTGAAGAAGATGTTTAGCCATATGGATGGTAACAAATATGAATATGAAAGATTATCCATTTTTCATGCGGCTTGTACTACACAAGTAGTGTAGTCGAATCATATGCCACAGTAAATCAGGGGTTACTAATAATTTTATTATTTGGCATGGCTAGTTTGGCCATCCCGTTTATAATATGATGCGCAAAATAATTGAGAATTCACATGGTCATTCACTGAAGAACCAGAAGATTCTTCAAACTAAAGAATTCTCTTGTGCTGCATGTTCTCAATGCAAACTAATTATTAAACCATCAACAATTAAAGTTGGGATCGAATCCCCTGCACTTTTAAAACATATACATGGTGATATATGTGGGCCCATACACCCTCCATGTGGACAATTTAGATATTATATAGTTTTGATAGATGCATCTACAAGATGGTCACATGGGTGCTTGTTGTCAATTCGGAATTTGGCATTCTCGAGGCTGTTTACCGCATTAATACGATTAAAAGCACGATTTCCAGACTATGCGATTAAGACACTTCGTCTTGCTAGTGAGTTTACATCACACGTCTTTAATGATTATTGTATATCAACTGGTATAACAATTGAGCATATGGTTGCTCGTATTCTTACTCAAAATGGTCTAGCAGAATCATTGATCAAATAATGCCTCCAATTAATTGCTAAACCAATGCTTATGATAACAAAAATTTTCATCTCGACATGGGGTAATGTTATTTGCATGCAGCGACTCTTGTATGAATCAGGCCACAAGTTATCATAAAGTCTCCCCATTACAGTTGGCTTATGATCAGGAGCCAAATATTTCTCATCTTAGAATATTTGAATGTGTGATATATATTCTAATTACTCCACTACAATGTATAAAGACGAGTCCTCAAAGAAGATTGAAATATATATTAGTATACCCAACATTAGGAGCAGGATATGATAGTAGGCTTTCCAGTTTTTCAGTGATGGACAAGCAACTTTGGCAAGCAACACTATTGAAAGCTGAATTGGTTGGAAAGAATAAAAAAGTAGAGGTTAACACCTCATTAACACCATTAGTGATCCAACCTTTTTCAGACAAAGAAGAGCAGCAGGAAACAGATTTTGGTGATACCAAAAATTTCACAAACACTCAGGTATACAGCAGGTACAGAGTTGAAGGACAGATCTCTAAGAGGAACAGCTTGAAGCAATCGTTGAGGATATCCCCACATACAGGGAGCCAGGCAAATGAAGAACAACGGAAGAACCATCAGATACTGAAAGAGGACATAAGACCATTTGGAAAATGTAAACACAAAGAGCAGGAAATATGTATCTCAAGAAAAAGGCAACAGCTTTCAACTGGAGTGGTGGGAGTTCTTTCCAAGTGTGAACGAAGGAAATCAATACCTATAGCTATAAGGATATACAAGACACACAGGAGAAGAAGAAGTTCACATACTCATTCAAGAAGCACAGCTGAAATGTCAAAATGCATACGCAGTACAGAAGTGTGGAACTGGACAGTGTTACTAGCAATCATACACAGTTGGAGGGTGCAAGATGTCAAAACTGATGAATGCAACTTATATGATTATAGAAAATCTAGGGAGCTATGCTATACAACTGGGGAGAAACACAAGGTGACGGACCTGAATGGCAACCAAATACGCAACAACGCAGAAAGTGGCTATATTTGTAATTGGCTAGTTGTGATACATGTCTTAAGTTTCAGTCTTACCTTAATTGTTAATATCAGTATTGGGCCTACAATCCCAAATATTGATAATAGGAGCTATGTAGTTGACAAATTATATTGTCTTACTTCTAGTAAGACAACATGTGACTTTGTTTTCTTTCCTTTTTTAGATATATAAAAAAAATAGCCCTAGGCGCTCAGCCTAGTGGATTTGAAAAAAAAAAATATTAGAGGAAGAAAATAAGCAGCTGGAATAAGAGACAGGTTGAAATGCATCGTCTCCGAGATATCAAATAAAGTTTTCATCAGGGGGAGTATTATACGTGTTGTACTCTTTTTTCCTTAACCAAGGTTTTTGTTCCAATTGAATTTTCCTGGTAAAGTTTTTAATGAGGTAGTACTCAATGCGTATTACAAGATGTGTGTACTCTTTTTCCTTCACTAGGCTTTTTCCCATTAATTTTTTTAGGAAGGTTTTAACAAGGCACATTATCTATGGACATCCAAGGGGAGTGTTATAGATCCAATGTATGTGGATGTTACTTTTAATGTATGTAGACGTTCTCTTCGTAACTATCTTTGGCAAATTCAATACCAAATGAGTGAGTTCATTAATAAATGCAACTTGAGAAGAGATTTGTAACCTATAAATAGGATGTTATTCTCCTATGGAATATACATAAGAAGCATACTTGAAATAAGAAGAAGAAGAGTTTCCTCTTCTTCTCTACATCTCTTATCTATTCTTGTCTCTTCTCTTTTGGTGCTTTAGTTTATAATTATAATATTAATTTTATAACAGAATTATATTTATTCTGGATCCTTCGATTTGTGAGTAAGTTATACTTAAATTATAATAATATGAATATAATGCGAGATCGTAAATATCAATTGATATTAAATTAAAAATTTAAATATAATAAATAAATATCTCATGTAGGTAATTTCACTAATGAAAATTAAAAGCCAAATTTTTATCTTGAAACTAAAAGAAAATACAAAATAAATGCACGTAATACAAAAAATTATTATAAGAATATTCAATAGATTTGAAGCATTATAAAAGAACTTATGTATTATTCCATTTGTTTCAATTTAGATGATCCATTTCGCTTATCGAGAGTCAAATTGCATGAAGATTGACCAACAATTTAAAATATTTTTTGTTATTATATTGACATGAGAAAAATTGTAACTTATAGTACTTTTCGTGTAGTTTTGTATATCTAAATTTTAATTTTAAAATACTAAATTGAATTTAGCTTCAAAATTTAGTCAAATTGATTGTCGATAAGAGAAATGTGTCATCTAAATTGAAACAGAGGAAGTAATTTTTAGACTAATTTAAAGTTATATTTTAAAGTAAAATATGATATTATTTTGAGTATAGGTAAAATATTTATGTAAAAAGCTAATTAAAATTTCTTAGTAAGGAAGAGAATGTATAAAGACGAAAATAGAGATAGTGCGGGGATACTTTTATTTTTAAATTTATTTAAAATAGATAAATAAAATTATTAAATAATACTCAAAAATATTATTAATAGATTTAAATGATGAAAGAGATCCAAGTAAGAGGATAATAATGTAAGACATTAGTCAATTTGTAAGCTAATAAAAAATCACATTACAGTATAACAATATTAAGTAATAAATAATGCAAAACTATAAGCAATGAACAATAGAGAAAAAAATTCTTGTCTAACAATATAGAAGGATAAGACTTATTTGAATTTGAGATAAAAAAAATAAAGTGGTAGTAAGAATTTTGTTAAAATAATATAATTTAATGTACTCAAACAAGACAGATCACAACATTACATGTTTAGTATTCCTTAATATTGACCGTAAAATATAATACAAGTGTCAAAATTATGAGGTTGTGTTCTTATGGATATAGAAAAAGAAAACAGATTATCCACTATGAGATTTGAAAATAGTTTCAGGTGATGCTTCTTAATTAATATTAAATAATTATTTATAATTTCTTTATAGAATGTTTAATTTTAAGGTTATTTGCACATAATTCAAATAATCCAAATTATTGTTTGACATGGATTATGTCCGCACATCGCGCGGGTACAAATACTAGAATGATTATAATGTGAGATACTAAATATCAATTGTCGAAAAAAAATTAAAAAAAATGTCATACCTAAGGCTAGTTTTATTTCCCCTTGGAAATTCAAGCTCAATTCAAATATTTAAATGTAACGACCCGACCGGTCGTTTTGAACTTTTGCACTTTGATCGCCAGTTTTCGGACATGACTTGCCCCGTGTATACATTATGCCTTATGTAATTCGTTAGTTTTGGTTTTCAGGGTAATCAGAATGAATTTGGAAGAACAGTTCTCAGTTTGAAGCCTTAAATTTGAAAAGTTTGACCAAAATTTGACTTATGTGTATTTGATCTCGGATGAGAATTTTTATGATTTGGTTAGCTCCGTTAGGTGATTTGGGACTTAGGAGCGTGATTAGAATGCATTTTGGAAGTCCGTGGAAGGTTTAAGTTTGGATTGACGAAATTGATATTTCGGCGATTTCCGATTGATAGGTGAGATTTTGATATAAAGGTCGGAATGAAATTCCGAGAGTTGAAGTAGCTTCGTTATGTCATTTATGACTTGTGTGCAAAATTTGGGGTCAATCGGACCTGATTTGATATGTTTCGGCGTTGTTTGTGGAATTTGAAATTTCTAAGTTCTTAAGCTTGAATCCAAAGTTGATTTGGTGTTTTGATGTTGTTTCGAGTGATTCGAAAGCTCGACAAGGTGTTAATGATGTTATGGGAGATGTTGGTATGTTTGGGTTGAGGTTTGAGGGCCTCGGGTGTGTTTCGGGTGAGTTTTGAGTGAGTACGGACATTTCGGAACTTAGAAAATGGATGGGGATAGAATTTTTAGTGCTGGCCGCGGTAGAATTAGCGCTGGGCGCGCTGGCTTAGTGCTGGGCGCGTAAAAGTGACCGCGGCTGCGGTCATGAAGATGCGCAGGTCGTCGGTCCAACATCGGAAGCTCATATCTTTTGATCTACAAGGTATTTTGAGATGATTCAAAAACGAAAGTTGTAGCCCGTCATGTCTAGTTTCCAGAAAGGTATAGATATTGCAATTTAGACATCTGTAGCAAAAGTTATGACCAAAATACTAAAGCCTATCACTATAGAGGAAGGTCTGTGTGGCCGCGGTTGTGTTTGCGCGGACCGCAGTCGATTTGGTGCGGCCCGCGGTAGCTGAAATCTGAGGGGGTACCTATAAATACGAGGTTTTGAGTTTTATTTAATATTTTGACCTAGAGAGCTTGGATTTTGGCGATTTTTTGAAGGTTTTTCAAGAAATTCATCGGGGTAAGTGATTTAACTCAGATTTGGCTAGAATACATGAATCTATCACTGAATTCATCATTTAATTCGTGATTTGCGATGGAATTTGGGAAGAAAATTGTGAAACCTTTCAAAAATGTAAAAAGATAATTTGAAGGACCAAATGGTATCATAATTGGATAATTTTGGTATGGTTAGACTCGTGAGGGTATGAGGATTCTGAAAATGTAAATTTTACCTGATTCCGAGACATGGTCTCGGGGCTCGGGTTTTGCCAATTTCGAGATTTTTGATATTTTTTGAATGTTTTTCGCTTGGGCTATGTTCCCTTAGCATATTGTGACCTATTCGTTCTGATTTTGGATAGATTCGACGCGCGTGGAGGCCAATTTGAGAGGCAAGGGCATAGCGAGCTAGAAATTTGGCCAGTTTGAGGTGAGTAATGATTTTAAATGATGTCCTGAGGGTTTAAAACCCCGGATTTGCACAACGTAGTGCTATACTAAGTTGAGATACACGTTGTGTGACGAGCGTGAAGTTTAATGCTATGAGGATTGTGACTTGGTCCATCCCGAATGATATTTTACTACACTTTTGATTGAGACATATACTTTATTATTGTGAATTGGGCTTGTTGCCATGCTTGGAGCCTTGTGCCGACCTGTAGAACCCTTAGGGGATTTTTGACTGGTTTTCCTCACTTATTTTGTTAAAGAATTTATATCCTCAGTTATGTTTCCAATTGTTTAAGAATGATATGAACCAGATTTTTGAAATGTTAATCATAATTAGAAAGAGATATGAGGGCTAAGATCCCGACCGTACATTATGCCCGAGAGGCTGTGATTTTTAAATGACTGAGAGGGGTCGAGGACCCAATAGTGAGGATATTTTATATGATATGGATCGGGTTGCGCGCCGTAGCAGATATATATATTATACATATTATGGATCGGGCTGCACACCGCAACAATTATATAGCGCTTGGGCTGAAGAAGCCCCTCCGGAGTCTGCACACCCCCAGTGAGTACAGTCGACTATTATTATTATGGATCGGGCTGTATGCCACAGTGATATACGGATCGGGCTGCACGCCGCAACGGTATATATATTTATTGATTCAGTTATCGTGAGAAGTATATGAATTGAGAACTGAGGATAAGAACGAATAAATGAACTGAAATACTTGCGGAGCTGATTTATACTGATTGTATCTGTTTTTTCTGGTTTAAAGAATTTCACATGATTTCCTCATTCACTATTGCTTAAATGATTTTACTGTTTTGATATAGAGCTGCTTAGTGCCTTTACGTGGTTTCGTACTGTCAGCCATTATTTATTGTTATTACTCACTGGGTCGGAGTACTCACATTACTCCATGCATCATGTGTGCAGGTACAGGTATTCCTGAGGCATAGAGCGAGCTTTCCTGCCGTTCTGTTTTCATCGAAGTTATCGAGGTAACTGCATGGCGTTCGCAGACCCGATTTCTCCTTCTATATCCACTTATTATTCCGTATTTTAGACATATTTCTGTATTATATTATTGAAACCTTGTATTAGAGGCTCAGACTTGTGACACCGGATCAGTGGGCTATTTTACAGTGATTTTTCGTGATTATGGTTTCCGCACATTTCATCCGTTAAATTCATGCTTCTATTTATATTAAATTGGTATTAAATCCCGAAAATTAGTATTGAATTATAAAGAAAGATATTGTGAGATGTTAATTGGTCGGGCTTGCCTAGCATTGTGTTGGGCGCCATCACGGTCGGAGTTGGGGTCGTGACAAGTTGGTATCAGAGCCTAGGTTACTTGGTCTCGCGAGTCATGAGCCAGTTTAGTAGAGTCTCGCGGATCGGTACGGAGACATCTGTATTTATCCTCGAGAGGCTGCAGAACCTTTAGGAAAATTTCATATTCTTGAATTCTTATCGTGTGTCCTTGATTCAGCTTGAAAAATAACTCTTGAAATTCCTTCCACGCATTCGTATGCGCGCATGAGCGCTCAGTATCAGATATACATCGATGGCTTGTGATTCCCTGATCGAGGGGAAAGGTATGATCTCTGTGAGTTTGATGTTGTGCCAGTCTAGAGGACTTGAGGTCGGATCTTTGCCTATGGCTTGAACACCGAGGTGTTGATTGTGTGAGCAAGTGTTTTGAACTTATATGTGCGGTATTGTCCCTATTAGTAGAAGCGATGGTTGACAACTATGTGATGAGTATGTTGGTACTGCGAGAGGTATCTATATGACTTGGAAGTGACGAGTAAGGTCTGATGGATGATAGATGAACTATTAAATGTTTGATTTCCATTGTGGTTGGATGTGTAGCCTCGAGTTATGGGCGCGTGAAGAATCTTTTCATGTCTCCTAGTTGGAGTGAAGTAAATTTCATGTTGTAGTATGAGTTCAGACTCAGGAAAATTAAGTGACTGTGTAATGTGTATGACGGTGGAAGGTATACAGAAATGTTATATTGAGGCAAAGCAGGCGGGTTGTCTCTTGTGGTGTTCTGAGATTGTGTGATCCTTATGCTGTCTGTTAGAAGATCTCATTCACAAGTGAAACATATATGTTGAAATTTAAATTTGGGTCACTTAATAGAGTGGGCTTAACTTTTACGAGAGTGAATGCGAGATTTGCATAGAGTTAAAGTACCCAATGGTCAGTGTTTCAAGAGCTTATGAAGGACTGAGTCTAATCTCACTATGGTATTATGGAAAAAATAAAGTATACGCGTTATAAGTTATGGTGCGTGTTTTGATCTATGGCTTTGAGCCAAGTGAGGGAGTCCGCTATTGAATAGTTGATACACGGTTATGTCCTCTAATGGTTCCAGTTTGAGGCGTATTTGTGAACCAGTTATGGCTCGAGTAAAGGAAATTTCAATAAAGGTTATGTTATACCTTTATGGGTGTACGAGAATCGGGGAAAGACTTGAGTTATGGTTGGTAAGGAATGCTCGGTGCATAGGGCAGGAAGTTGCTTGGTTATATCGAAATGAGGTCACATTCTGCAGTGTCGGAGCGCAAATGAAGCACAGGTTGTTCGGTCATTAAATCAATCTAACTACGGTTTAAGTAGAGTGGATGCCTCTAGAGAATGGTCTTATTGTGTTCAAAATTTTGCATGTAATAATTGGATATTTTCAAGTTGTATGTGTGGTTAAGAACTGAGTTTTCCTTGGAAGACGTCAAGACTTGTGGTGTTTTCTATATTAATTGTGGGATTCTATGTATTAATATTAGGAGGTAACGGATTTAGATCCGCAGGAAGTTCTTCAGAGCGAAGTATTTCGAATGTAATGCTTTTTGGAATATTTGAGAGAGTAGTCAGCGGCTTATGGTTCTTAGATACTGTGGTTTTATGCTTGGATCTTGTGTGGTAAGCCTAGGTTGAAGAATTATGGTGCTATAGCAAGAGGGAATTGCAAGTTGAAGACGAATCAGAAGGAAGTTTAGATAGATGGAGCAACTTGATAGTAGAACAGATCAGTATGGTAAGGATATGATTAACTCCTTGTGTGTGTTCGAGGTAATGAGTTCTTACAGGTGTTTTGCAACAATGCTCTTGGGTTTTGATGGCTTTCTTAGCTTGGTCTAGTAGAAGGATCAATTGAATTTGTGCAAATGGAATTCGGAGAGTCCTTGAGGATTTCTACTACGGTTTGGAGATGTATATTTTCTATAGGCATGCGGAGCATGTGATGTATAGTGATTTTTCTTCGTGATGGGATCAATGGAAAGTTCTTGACTAGTTGAGTACGTAGATGTTTGTGGCTCGAAAGGGAGATGAAGTTCTCATATTATACTAGGATGGTATGTTATGTGCGATATGTAGTGGAGGATCGAGATTAGTGTGTGTAAGGTTCAGTTCAGTTCTGGAAGGGAGTTCATAAAACTCTTAGGCAGCGGGTAGTTTCAGATAATTAGAGAAATGAACGTCAAATGGTTTGAGAAGGGATCTTCAGATGATTAAGGAAATGATTTGACGAGATTATATGTTTCAAAAAATAAAAGCAATGTGATTAAGTTGGTGATACTTTGGTAGTATTGCAGCATTTTCTGGTTAGAACGACTTCTGATACTTGTGTTTGCTTGGTGGCACAGAAAAATTCTAGATTATCTCTCGTGGAATGATTGAGTATTCGAGGTGTGGTATGCATTCAGATGGCGGAATTGGAACTAGATATGTGGTTCATGGGCCATATGGAGTTGGAGACGGGAAGTTCTCATATTCAGGCTATGTGGAGGTTGTGAGTCGTATGTATCGGTACTGTTTAGTGACTATCGGGGTTTGGAGACCCGAACGGATCTTTTGTTACTTGGTAGATTAGTTCTTAGACGTGATATGAGGTTCAGACTGGTTGTCTCCGTGTTGTGTTATTCTGGGCTATTGCGCTAAGGCGGCACTGTTGGCTATGTCGGAAAATACCACAAATTGAGTGGCGATGTTCGATGGATCATGTCCTATTAGAGAGATTTTTACATTTCGAAGGCCCAACGAATGGCTGGGAAGGATTTGCCTTTCTTAATTGGGCTCTTGTAATGGGAGCCAGTGCTGAGGCTCCTCATATTGATTCAGTTCCGGTGGTGAGGGACTTTTCAGATATGTTTCTTGTGGCCGGGCATGTCGTTGGGCAAGGTTGTTGATTTCAGTATTGATTTGATGTCGGGCACTATATTGTATGGCACCGACAGAGTTAAGGGAGTTGTAGAGTAGCTCCTGGATTTTCGTGATAAGGAGTTCGTTGGCAGGCCAACACGGATGCATGTTCTAATTTGAGTCGGCTTGGTTGGCTCCGAATTGTATTGCTGAGGGATGTGTTGATTCGATTGTTATTGAGCTTATTAGTAATCTGGGGAGATCTTTGAGTTACCTTTCTGTGTTGCAAGGTGTTGTGATTCTTGGCTATAGGCACTTATGGTACGGTTCGATTGGGGTTTCATAGTGGAAGTCGAGCGGGAAGAGAAATTTGGTGTTGCTCGGTGAATGGTGTATTGGTTATGTCCTTTTGGGTTTGTGTGATGTAGGTTATTTGCTCTACCATGTGTATGATGATTTTCTTTGGTTCTAGACATCAAATTGTACGTGGTTATCGATTCCGAGCATAGTGACTTGAGGTGGTCCATATAGAGCAGTGTTGGATAGGATCACACATCGCAGAGAAGTTATGTAGAGGTATGATCTTGAGGGTTAGATTCGTGTGTTACGTTCCTACGATGCGAGTCGGGTTCTCAGCCTTGTGTTGTGATGGTACTAGTGAGCTTGAAGTACAACTCTTTCATTTAAGTCATTTTCATGATTGGAGGTATGTTCGGATTGTTGCTTATTGGTGCGCGTATTAGGCAAGTTGTGGCTTAGGCCTATATTAAGGCGCCATGTCACCAGAGTGGTGTGTTGGATTAGAGGAGATCGTTGGGATCATTAATGAATACGAACGGGTTCGATTTCAGCATATTGGAAGGATAATATCGAGCTTCAGCTCAGAAATTTGTTGTGGTATTTGCCAAAGGAAGAGTGTCCTCTTGAATGGTTACTTTGGGAAATGGTTATGGCTTACCGCGTGATTTAGTGATCATTGGCAGTATATGAAGGTGTTGGGGTGAGACTCTAGTTGATAAGAGTTTTTCTATCGATATTCCGGTGTTGTGTGCAGCTGCTATAATTAGAAGTTATCACTACGAGTGTTTGAGTTATGTGCCATATCAAGTGATTGCACCTGAGATTGCAAGTATGGGTGATTACAGCTTGTTCGGGCTAATTATGAAAATAGATGTGAGATTCTGATCGTATCGATAACTTTAGAAGTGGAAATGTGGTTCTATGGTTTATGGGATTTGGACTATAAAAATTTTAGTTACAATGTGTTATCAGACCTATATGAGATAGGGTGACGTGGGATCACCCCAGGCATATGCATGGTAAAGTTATTCAGCTATTGGTTGGCTTCTAGAACAACTCTGGGCACGTTCGAGGACGAATGAGTGTTTAAGTGTGGGAGGATGTAACAACCCGACCGATCATTTTGAACTTTTGCACTTTGATCGCCAGTTTTCGGGCATGACTTGCCCCATGTATACATTATGCCTTATGTAAATCGTTAGTTTTGGTTTTCAGGGTAATCAGAATGAATTTGGAAGAACAGTTCTCAGTTTGAAGCCTTAAATTTGAAAGGTTTGACCAAAATTTGACTTATGTGTATTTGATCTCGAATGAGAATTTTTATGATTTGGTTAGCTCCGTTAGGTGATTTGGGACTTAGGAGCGTGATCGGAATGCATTTTGGAAGTCCGTGGAAGGTTTAAACTTGGATTGGCGAAATTGATATTTTGGCGATTTCCGGTTGATAGGTGAGATTTTGATATAAAGGTCGGAATGAAATTCCGAGAGCTGCAGTAGCTTCGTTATGTCATTTATGACTTGTGTGCAAAATTTGGGGTCAATCGGACCTGATTTGATATGTTTCAGCGTTGTTTGTGGAATTTTAAATTTCTAAGTTCTTAAGTTTGAATCCGAAGTTGATTTGGTGTTTTGATGTTGTTTCGAGTGATTCGAAAGCTCGACAAGGTGTTAATGATTTTATGGGAGATGTTGGTATTTTTGGGTTGAGGTTTGAGGGCCTCGAGTGTGTTTCGGGTGAGTTTTGAGCGAGTACGGACATTTCAGAACTTAGAAAATGGATGGGGGAAGAATTTTTAGTGCTGGCCGCGGTAGAATTAGCGCTGGGCGCGCTGGCTTAGTGTTGGGTGCGTAAAAGTGACCGCGGCCGCGGTCATGAAGATCCGCAGGTCGTCGGTCCAACGTCGGAAGCTCATATCGTTTGTTCTACAAGGTATTTTGAGATGATTCAAAAACATAAGTTGTAGCCCGTCGTGTCTAGTTTCCAGAAAGGTATAGATATTGCAATTTGGACATCTGTAGCAAAGGTTGTGGCCAAAATACTAAAGCCTATCACTGTAGAGAAAAGCCTGTGCGTCCGCGGTTGTGTTTGCGCGGACCGCAGTCGATTTGGTGCGGCCCGCGGTAGCTGAAATCTGAGGGGGTACCTATAAATACGAGGTTTTGGGTTTTATTTAATATTTTGACCTAGAGAGCTTGGATTTTGGCGATTTTTCGAAGGTTTTTCAAGAAATTCGTCGGGGTAAGTGATTTTAACTCAGATTTGGCTAGAATACATGAATCTATCACTGAATTCATCATTTAATTCGTGATTTGCGATGGAATTTGGGAAGAAAATTGTGAAACCTTTCAAAAATGTAAAATGATGATTTGAAGGACCAAATAGTATCGGAATTGGATAATTTTGGTATGGTTAGACTCATGAGGGTATGAGGATTCTGAAAATGTAAATTTTACCCGATTTCGAGACGTAGGCCTGGGGCTCGGGTTTTGCCAATTTCGAGATTTTTGATATTTTTCGAATGTTTTTCGCTTGGGCTATGTTCCCTTAGCATATTATGACTTATTCGTTCTGATTTTGGATAGATTCGACGCGCGTGGAGGCCAATTTGAGAGGCAAGGGCATAGCGAGCTATAGTTTTGGCCAGTTTGAGGTGAGTAATGATTTCAAATGATGTCCTGAGGGTTTGAAACCCCGGATTTGCACAACGTAGTGCTATACTAAGTTGAGATACACGCTGTGTGACGAGCGTGAGGTTCAATGCTATGGGGATTGTAACTTGGTCCATCCCGAATGATATTTTACTACACTTTTGATTGAGACATATACTTTATTATTGTGAATTGGGCTTGTTGCCATGCTTGGGGCCTTGTGCCGACCTGTAGAACCCTTAGGGGATTTTTGACTGGTTTTCCTCACTTATTTTGTTAAAGAATTTATATTCTCAGTCATGTTTCCAATTGTTTAAGAATGATATGAACCAGATTTTTGAAATGTTAATCATAATTAGAAAGAGATATGAGGGCTGAGATCCCGACCGTACATTATGCCCGAGAGGCTGTGATTTTTAAATGACTGAGAGGGTTCGAGGACCCAATAATGAGGATATTTTATATGATATGGATCGGGCTGCGCGCCGCAATAGATATATATATATATTATACATATTATGGATCGGGCTGCACGCCGCAGCAATTACTTATATGAATCGGACTGCACGTCGCAGCAATTATATAGCGCTTGGGCTGAAGGATCCCCTCCGGAGTTTGCACACCCCCAGTGAGCGCAGTCGACTATTATTATTATGGATTGGGCTGTACGCCACAGCGATATACGGATCGGGCTGTACGCCGCAACGGTATATATATTTATTGATTCAGTTATCGTGAGAAGTATATGAATTGAGAACTGAAGATAAGAACGAATAAATGAACTGAAATGCTTGAGGAGCTGATTTATGCTGATTATATCTGTTTTTTTTTTGTTTAAAGAATTTCACATGATTTCCTCATTCACTACTGCTTAAATGATTTTACTGTTTTGATATAGAGCTACTTAGTCCTTTACATGGTTTCGTACTGTCAGCCATTATTTATTGTTATTACTCACTAGGTCAGAGTACTCACATTACTCCCTGCACCATGTGTGCAGGTACAAGTATTCCTGAGGCATAGAGCGAGCTTTCCTGCCGTTCTGTCTTCATCGGAGTTATCGAGGTAGCTGCATGGCGTTCGCAGACCCGATTTCTCATTCTATCTCCACTTATTATTCCACATTTTAGACATATTTCTGTATTAGATTGTTGAAACCTTGTATTAGATGCTCAGACTTGTGACACCGGATCAGTGGGCTGTTTTACAGAGATTTTTCGTGATTATGGTTTCCGCACATTTCATCCGTTAAATTCATACTTCTATTTATATTAAATTGGTATTAAATCCCGAAAATTAGTATTGAATTATAAAGAAAGAGATTGTGAGATGTTAATTGGTCGGGCTTGCCTAGCATTGTGTTGGGCTCCATCACGGCCGGGGTTGGGGTCGTGACATTAAAGCTGATCTTACATATTTTAAAGGCAAGTTAAACTCCAAATTTCAAACCAGCTAAAGATTAACTAAAATTAGTACTCAAAATTTAGTCAATATAGTTCAAGATGATTGTGAGTTGTGATTGTTAGATGCTTTTAGGAACAGTTTTGAAGTCAGATTATGTGCTTATTAAGAAGAATAAAGTGAAGAAACAATATACTTTTCATCCCCCTAAATATTTTTGAAAAATCAAAATATAGAACAGTAACGACCCGACTAATTGTTTTGCTTTTTAGAACCCCATTCCCTTAAATAAAACTTTCCATGCTTGCTTTAACTAATTTACGACCTGCGGGGACGATTGGTTTGGGATTTGGAAGAGTTTGGGTTGAAAAATGCTCATTTGACCCCTTAAGATTTTCTTAAAAGGCTGAGTTTGACTTTGGTCAACATTTTTAGCAAATAGACCCGAATTCATGTTTTGACGACCCGGTACCTTACTTAGCCGAGTGCCAATGTAACGTATCTTTCTTATCACATCATCATATACACGTGACATACAGGCCTAATAGGCCAATATGATCATTTATAAACTCAACACATAGGCCGACAAGGCCGTGCAATCTTTCACGTACACGACATATGTCTACAAGCCTCTAAGAGTACAAAAATATCATAAAGGTCGGGACAGAGTCCCGCCATACCAAACAACACACGTCTAAATTATACTAACCAAACGAGCAACTCCGAAGCAAATGAAGCGCACCAACATCTTCCGCTGAGCTGATAGCTTACTTGGAGGGCTCTCGACCTGTCTATCGGGACCTGCGGGCATGAAACGCAGTTTCCCCAGACAAAAGGGACGTTAGTACAAATAACGTACTGAGTATGTAAGTCACATAAATAAATACATAAGAGACATGGAAGAAATATAGAGTACATGACTCAATTTGTAAGTTTGAATAACTTTGTAAATTACAAAATAATTATAGCATTATGCATATGCATATAAATGTCATGTCGTGCATAGGTACATGTCTCATAACATCATCAGCTTCTGAGGGCATCCCATCATGTCATCTTGGCCACTGTGGGCAAATCATCAACGTATATCAGCTGATCAGGTGGTGGTGCGTATATAATGCCATAACCATTCCCATATCCCATTTACATATATATATATATATATATATATATATATATATATATATATATATATATATATATGTATATGTATATATATACATACATATATACACGTATATAACGCCATCTGGTTATGGGTCAATGCACATGAATGCAATGCATGAAAAGTACGTTAATAAAATTTTTTGGAGCCTCATAAGACCATTTTGCCTTTGAGTAATATCATAAAGTAAACTCTTTTTAACTTTCGTATTTTTTTTTGAGACCCATGAACAGATGATAAAATATTATTGACACACGGAAATTCAAGAGCATTGATATCTCTAATATTTCTTTGAAAAGAGTCATTCATGGAATTTGTGCATTTGCACAATTCGTTCGTATCATATGGATCATGCCAAAAGAAAGAAGGGATAGCCTTAACCTACCTGAGCCGATTCTCTTGAAAATCCCTCTAGCACATGTCAATTGTGATAACACATAATGGCGGATCGAAGTAGGAAAAAATCCGTATGATATTCTTGAGAAAGTTTGCACCGTACTCCCTTAGAATCGCAAAATCCCGTTGCTATTACGTAATATTATTTTGTATCAAATTTTTGATGAGCAAAATCACGGTAATCTTATCTTACTTTGTAGAAGAGCCTTATGGAAAGAGATGTATGAAACAAAAGTTTTTTGTAAAATCTCGTTTGAGACTTTTAACTATAAGTCTCTTACTTACAAAATACATAATAATCTCTTGCCTTTAGGATTTGTAGGAATCTTTATAATAAGTCATGTTAGTACTTGGAAAGACTCACATCTGATCTTGGTATTGAAAAAGCTCAGAAGGAAATATCTTTTACTATTACATGTTAAGTTGCCACATATTTAAAATGACTCTTAGTCATGAATTATGACTAAGAGTCGTACGGTTGGTGTAGTGGCTTGCTGCCACGTGAAATTTTGATCTTATACCACAATTAGTTAATATCCCGTTAAGCGGTAATTAACCAGTTACCCGTATAATTAAGAATTATCTTAAATTACTTAAATATCTACTTATTTTTAATACACTTTAAACATCCTAATATCATGGTCATATAGTACCTTATATGGTACTAGTCTGTAAATATCGGGTATCATCGCTCGGCCCGTATTTTATCCTAATATGTCCACTTGGACAAAAATTCGTTTTCTTTGACTTCCTTCCCCTATCACTTTCACGAATTTACCCATTACTTATTTGAAATAGCATAATCCGTATAATCTCCAAATAATCTTTTCCTTGGACTGGTATCAATTACCTTACGAAAAATTCAATGTACAATACTACAAAGTGCAGCATCATCGTAATATAATACTGCGGAACGTGATATCGACGTAATATTGCGGGGTGTAACATCATTCCCCCCTTTGGAACATTCGTCCTCGAATGTTGACTAATGCTCTTATCATTTTCATAACTTATATCTTCTGAATACTTTAAAACTTCCCTTGCCAACTAGGCA
The DNA here is from genome assembly GCF_000715075.1 of Nicotiana tabacum. Taxonomy (NCBI): domain Eukaryota; kingdom Viridiplantae; phylum Streptophyta; class Magnoliopsida; order Solanales; family Solanaceae; genus Nicotiana; species Nicotiana tabacum. Next base: position 125,411,827 of record NC_134084.1, read on the forward strand.
ACTGTTCTGTGAATAAGTCCAAGGTCCAGGGTATTCCCCTCTTAGGCCTCCGTCTCACCCCACAACTTGTAGTCGGAATCCTTCCAATCTTGTAACTGTTGCTACCTTTCATCATGCAGCCTGTACGATTTTGACCTTGTAAGTGTGCCCAATCTCTAGGCTTCATATGTAGAGCTTGATAAGATGTCCCTTTGGGCATCTATGAGTATACTGAAGTTCTTTGCTCGGTACTTTGTTGAATTCACGAATATTTATCTCATCGCATAGGTCCGTTTAGCCATCCGTATGAATTTACTGCCATAATTCTTACTTTAATTCATCGTTGCTGAAGTCTGCTACCAAATCCTAGCTTAATCTCGTTGCTTATTCCATATGTATAAATTTAAGTCCTTTAATGCTTCCTCATTACTGCTTATCTTCAGAATGAAGGTCTAATCTCATCTCATACTTAGTGACTTTTGGCCATCCATTGTTGATTCACCTCAATATATCACTGATAACTTGAAACTTCTTATGCAATACTTTGCCACTAGGGCTTACGTTACATCAAGGAATATTCGAAGTGATTTTCCTAATCCACTTAGAGGCGATACTGTATTGCAATAACCATATTATATAGCATCCCAAGGTGATTCTCTTACGTGGGTATTTTAATCCCGTACAATACATGAATCCCTTTTCTTTTACTTTTACTTTTTTCTCAAATCATTACTCAATCAAAAGCCCAAACGTCACCCTTTATCTATCATAATTATACCCTTATTCTACTATTAGGGTAGCATTCCATCTCTTCTAAATGATACTTATGAAAAGTAACTCCTTTGAGTCCATTCAGGCTATACTGAGCTTACTATAATATAGAGAAGTCATTAGCTCCCTTGTTCTCATGGGCCTAATCCTGAGGACTAATCCATTCTCGTCACCTTCTCACTTCCCTTTCTTATCCATATTCCTGTCTTCCTAAAACCTTGTTGCTTTACCATACTTTAGCTCACGACCTATACATATCTATTTATACTACTCGTAATCTTCCTTCAACTTGCTTAAATTTCCTTGTGTTATTTTAGAACATTAAGCGAGACATCACATCGTCTCAAACTCTTCTTTACTTTCTTAACTAGACCTCTCGATGCCTAGAAATCATTGACTAGAAGGTATGCCACTGACGATGCCGCTATCATTCTTGGATATTGAATCCTCGTGCTTCTAGCCCTTTTATCCGAAGTATGGACTATTTACGATCTTCTACCTTTGAGTATCTCATATGTTGTTCACCTTTACCTTACTTACCTTAAAATCTCGCATCGTACCTTTTATCTCTTTCCTGACCTCCCTTCCACCTAGGTGTAATTCACGTCCATAACTTGAAGCTCTATTATAATACTTGCACCTCTGGTACATACATAATCCGGTGGGATCTTCATACTAACTTCTTATGAGGCTGGTACTTCTTCTAACTGGATTCCTTGTAGAGCCATTATAGATTATGGTTGTTGTGTTATTTCTCTTAAACATCTGATATTACTAGTGGTTCTGTCATGTTCTCCAGCACAACTTCTATAATTTTTCTAGGTCCAATAATCAGACTCCTGATTTACTTAGGTGATGTAATTCTTTAGTTTCCTCTTCCTTTTGATTAGCCTTTACGTAGGCTTAAGCTATCTTCTAATCCATGGCTCATGGTATTAGTTATTACCTTAGCCTTTCATGGGCGTTATGGAATATTCATGATACAATCTTCTAACAACTCAATCCTTTGTCTATGCCCTGGGCTCAATTATTTCTTTTAACTTATACCGGAGTCTTCTATGGTTGTATGATTGTCACAAATATGCTGCCTAAATAATGCTCCAAAATCTTGAGTGTATCCATAATGTACTAACTCTGGATTATTGATCAAATAATTCTTTCGTTCCATCTTAGCTTTCTTTCAGCGTAAGCTATTACTTTTCCTGATCTTTCTGCCCCTCGTTGCGCCTATACTTAGCTTATCTTAGTGCCCACACTTGCCAGAGTTTTCATACAACTCATATGATCTCGAATATTACTTTTAATTCTTATTTCCCGTTCATTAGCCACAGTAGGTGCCACTTTCCTTTGGAATTCTTACAATGTCGTTGCGAGATTGTTGTTACACGACCATTTCCTCTTTAGGTCATTGTGCTTAGGTTGAAGCCTTCTTTCTAATCTCCTCAGTTAGTCTTTCGTTATAGTACTTAGGGAGAACCCTTGACTCTCGTAAAGCTGTGAGCTTATTACGGACCTTTTTGATGCCCTTACTTGCCTATAATCATCTGTAGTTGCTTACTTCCATGCCCTTGTGCTTGTATGGTTGCTTCTGAACTAATATTTTGACTGCCTTCCCAGTGGCACTTTCTTTTATCTCTGTAACACTCATACGGTACCTTTAACTACCCCGACTCTTATTTGAATATATCTCAAGTATTATAATGATATTCTCCAAGGCTGAATTCTCCATGTTGGGTTCTACTATGTTTATCTTACACGATCTGATAACTCGTCTGTAACCTCCTGTTTAGCCATAATCGGGATCTTCCCGACCAATTACTAACTACTCGTTGGCCCATTCTCATATCAATATTCCTCATAATCTTTCTTAGGTTATTTACTTTGTTTTAACTTACGTCTCGCAGTAGCTCGTTATTTATTAATAACAGCTCGGGCAGGAACCTTTACTTTCTTGACGTCGTGCTTGCACAATATTCTTGAATCGTAGCATATCTGTAAGATTTGGATAAGTTCCATCTCATTCCTCTTTCATTTATTGCATTCTTCCTTTACCACTCCATAGTCACTAGAACCACTTAATTCTGACTTAATGTCACATCACTCCATATTCCCCCCTTTATGGGTGTACTAAAAGCTGAAGCCACGAGGATCTGCCTATAGATGTTTTACCTCTTCATCTTTGGTGTCATTTCTCAATATCAATGATCCTTACTCACCTTGCGGCAATCCTTCTATACCAAGGATGACAAATTCCCTTCTCACTAGGGTGACACTTAGCGTAACAGGCACATACAGTCTCTTAATCTTAACTTTGCTCATATTGCTTGCTCTAGGGAAGCGTCTCCCTGAATGACCATTTCCTGAATTCATCATGAATCTTCTTCTGTGATCCATTCTATTACCGCCGGAACGAAATTTGAAATTCCCATGATTCCGAGTACTTTCCAATCATTCAGTCCCTAATTCATATTTAGTTTATCTTGTTTACCAGTCCATACTAATTTCTGTTACTCTGTGGATTAACTCTCCCCTCCGGTAGTCGCATTTGAGTCACGAACTTATTTCTTGAAATGAGGATATAACCTTATGGCCTATATTCTTTTGTTGTCTTAAGGCCCACCACCTTTTGTCTCTTCCTTCATGTATCACACCTTATTCATATAGGTTCTGTAACACTCTACCATTTTTATCCATGTATCACACTTTATTCATATGCTTCTTTAACTCTCTTCTCATTACTCTGCTAATATTTCTGCATATCCCTTTTCTTGTGAAAACTTCAATACGACATTCTTTCGCATTTAGCTTTCCTTTGCTCCATCCAGTGGCTCTTCAAGTTGCTTAACGTTCTCGCTTTACTAGGGACGCGAGCCACACTAAGGTAATATTTATCCCTTCAAGGCTTATAGTGCATGTCTTTGTAGTACTCATATCTGGCTGCACTATTTTAGAGTGCACCATCTAGATGTCTCATAAAGAGATCTATTAAAACATTTGCAATATCCTTCAGAAATGTCAACTGACGCAATCAATTCATCCATCATATCTTCTTATACTACTTTTGTTAACCCCCATAGAGCATATCTAGAAGGGGTACGACCAATTGTATATACCTCTGTTACTATTGAACATAACTCAAAAAGCTTATGTTCCTCTGCCTCAATTATAAACGTTGTTAACCTTCATTAACTAGCTACCTCGTGCCCTTTTTCACCTTGCTCCTTTTACTTGCTGAAACTTGTGCTTATCTTCTTAATCTCTCATTGTCCTTTACCATAAAGATGGATAGGAATTCTTGCTTTAAGGCTTCTTATCAGGAAGCTTACACCTTTCAGTATATCCATGATCTGCTAAAGACCTCATATTTACTTATCGTAGGCATCATACAAAAAATATAATTCCTCTGACTCAGCTCTTCCACAACCATCTCTCTTCTCAACCTTCTTTCTGGATGTAGGAATCGTATTATTACGAATAAAATAGAATTTTGGAACTTGAATTCTTATAAGTGAGCTCTACCACACGATCTAGAGTAAGAAGAAAGAGTGACAATCCTAAATGCCCTGTAGCCTCCTACTTATAAGTGTGGTGCACGACACACCCATAAACAAGACTCTACTAGACACGGTTTGTAAACTCCCAAGGACATAACTACTCTGATACCACTTTTGTCAAGACCCAAATCGGTGGGCCGTGATGGGCACCTGATACCTTACTCAACCAAGTACCAACGTAACGTATCTTTCTTATTACATCATCATATACACGTGACATACCGGCCTAATAGGCCAACATGATCATTTATAAACTCAACACATAGGCCGACAAGGCCGTACAATCTTTCACGTACACGACATATGTCTACAAGCCTCTAAGAGTACATAAATATCATAAAGGTCGGGACAGAGTCCCACCATACCAAACAATACACATCTAAGTTATACTAACCAAACGAGCAACTCCGAAGCAAATGGAGCGCATCAACATCTTTTCGCTGAGCTGATAGCCTACTTGGAGGGCTCTTGACCTGTCTATTGGGACCTGCGGGCATGAAATGCAGCGTCCCCAGGCAAAAGGAATGTTAGTACGAATAATGTACCGAGTATGTAAGGCACATAAATAAATACATAAGAGACATGGAAGAAATATAGAGTATATGACTCAATCTGTAAGTCTGAATAACTTTGTAAATCATGAAATACTTTTAGCGTCATGCATATACGTATGAATGTCATGTCGTGCATAGGTACATGTCTCATAACATCATCAGCCTCTGAGGGCATCCCATCAAGTCATCTTGGCCACTATGGGCAAATTATCAACGTATATCAACTGATCAGGTGGTGGTGCGTATATAACGCCATAACCATTCCCATATCCCATTTACATACATACATACATACATATATATATATATATATATATATACATACATATATACGCGTATATAACATTGTTTGAGTCATATTTCAGCCACTATGGGCAACATCATCATCATATACTAGCTGATCAGGTGGTAGTGCATATATAATGCCATAACCTTTCCCATATCCAATATACATATATATACATACATATATATGCGTATATAACGCCATCTGGTCATGGGTCAATGCACATGAATGCAATGCATGAAAAGTACATTAATAAAATCTTTCAGAGCTTTATAAGACCATTTTGCCTTTGAATAATATCATAAAGTAAACTCTTTTCAACTTTCATATTTTTTTCTGAGACCCATGAATAGATGATAAAATATTATGACACACAAAAATTCAAGAACATAGATACCTCTAATACTTCTATGAATAGAGTCATTCATGGAATTTGTGCATTTGCACATTTCGTTCATATCGTATGGATCATGTCAAAAGAAAGAAGGGTTAACCTTAACATACCTGAGCCGATTCTCTTGAAAATCCCTCTAGCACACGTCAATTGTGATAACACATAATGGCGGATCGAAGTAGGAAACAATCCGTATGATATTCTTGAGAAAGTTTGCACCGTACTCCCTTAGAATCGCAAAATTTCGTTGCTATTACGTAATATTATTTTGTATGAAATTTTTGATAAGAAAAATCACGTTAATCTTATCTTACTTTGTAGAAGAGCCTTATGGAAAGAGACGTACGAAAAAAAAGTTTTTTTGTAAAATCTCGTTTGAGACTTTTAACTGAAAGTCTCTTACTTACAAAATACATAATAATCTCTTGCCTTTAGGATTTGTAGGAATCTTTATAATAAGTCATGTTAGTACTTGGAAAGACTCACATCTGATTTTGGTAATTAAAAAGCTTAGAAGGAAATATCTTTTACTATTACATGTTAAGTTGCCACATATTTAAAATGACTCTTAGTCATGAATTATGACTAAGAGTCATACGGTTGGTGTAGTGGCTTGTTGCCATGTGGAATTTTGATCTTATCCCACAATTAGTTAATTTAATTAGTTAATATCCCGCTATCCGATAATTAACTAATTACCCGTATAATTAAGAATTGTCTTAAATTACTTAAAATTCTACTTATTTCTAATACACTTTAAACATCCTAATATCATGGTCATATAACATCTTGTATGGTACTAGTCCGTAAATATCGGGTATCATCGCTCGGCCCGTATTTTATCCTAATATGTCCACTTGGACAAAAATTCATTTTCTTCGACTTCCTTCCCCTCTCACCTTCACGAATTTACCCATCACTTATTTGAAATAACATAATCCGTATAATCTCCAAATAATCTTTTCCTTGGACTGGAGTCAATTACCTTACGAAAAATTTAATGTACAATACTACAAGGTGCAACATCATCGTAATATAATACTGCGAAACGTGATATCGACGCAATATTTCGGGGCATAACACAAACGGACTCGGATTTGTGTTTTGACGGTCCTGGAGGTCTGTAGGAAAATACGGGACCTGGGCATATGCCCGGAATCGAATTCCGAGTTCCTTAGCCCGAGTAATGAATTTTTATTAGAAATTGTTAAATTGAAATTCTAAGGATTTAAAGAAAATGATTAATGATTGATCACGTTGGTATCGGTCTCATATGTTGGTTTTAGAGCCCAGTACATGTCCAATATAACATTTAAGACTTGCCCGCCAAATTTGGTATCAATCCGAGTAGTATAAGTACGTTCCGGCACGTTAGAAGTGAAATTAAGAACTTGAAGTTCATAAGTTTGATTCCATTGGTTTTAGGGGTGATTCATAGATTTAGTGCTATTTCGGGTGTTCCAAAGGTTCGAGCGAGTCCGTTTCATGATTTCATTCTTGTCGGTATGTTCGGGCAGGGCCTAGGAGCCCCCAACATCAATCGGACGAGGCTCGAGTGAAGTTGGAAAAGTTGAAAAAGGCTGAAGCATCTGGTATCTGTCATAACCGCACTTGCGGTTGGATGGCCGCAGGTGCGAGACCGCAGAAGCGGTAGCCCTCTCGCAGATGTGACCAAGGCAGACCAGGCCAGAAACCGCAGAAGCAGCTCCCAAGCCGCAGAAGCGGTCCCAGCCCGCTTGGCCTATTCCATAGATGCGGTATTTTCCTCGTAGAAGCGATCCCTAACCGCAGATGTGGAAATCGCTGAAGCAGTGAGCTTCATTTAATACGGGTTCTAAGTCATTTTTACCACTTTTCACTCCTCCAATGGCGATTTTGGGAGCTTTTGAGAGAAGACTTCCACCTAACATCTTGAGGTAAGTTATCCCACCTATTCCTAGTCTGATACTTGTGTCTTAGGTAGGTTAAACAATAGGATTAAGGTAAAATCATGGGGTTAGAGCAAAACCTAGGGTTTTAACAAAAGTTAGATTTAACCACGAAATTTATTATGAAATGAATTAGAAATCGTATATTATTGACCCTTAGGTAATAGAGAACAACTTTCTTCGAAAAACTTCAGAATCCGGGCACATGGGCCCGGGGTCAAATTTTAGGAAACTTGTGTTTAAGGGTGGGAAATTGCTTAAATAGTTAGAATGCGATCTTGTGAGCTTGTATTGACTAGTTCCTACCTCGTTTATCTAGTTTGGGATCGTTCGGCTCCAAATTGAGAGTTCAGGCTCGTTCTTGGTATTGGAAGTGCACTTTGGAGCAAGGTGAGTCTCATATCTAACCTTGTAAGAGGGAATTGTCCCCATAGGTGATGTAATCTAATAATTTGCCATTAAATGTGGGGCTACGTACTCACTAGGTGACGATAGTCCGTGCGTAGCTACTATTATGCTAAGTCCGGGTAGTTTAGGGCCCAGAAACATGCTTTATATAGTATTCTTGCAACATTATGTTTAATTTGGATTGCTTAAATCATGATGATTATGATAAATGAGACTAGTTAAGAGGAACATGATCTTTCTTGGCCTTTTTTAAAGAGAAGTTGATAACTCAGTGAGTAATTTCTCCCCAGTTATGTGTTCTTGTCTGCTTGTTGCTGTGTTTAATTACATTGACCGTGTCGCATGGTTGATTCGCGAGTGGGCTAATAGATGCATCTATGGTTCATGTTGTTCGACCCTCAGCAGTACACAATTTACTTTTATGTTGGATCGGGTCGTATGGCCTCGGCACTACTTGCGCATGCTTTACTCAGTATTCTTCTATGACTTGAGTTTATTATTTTTCCTGGAATGGGGTTGCCAGTTGTGACATTATCTAGGAGAGGACTTGTTAGTTCTTGCTATAAACTGCTAATTATTTGTTTTATCCATGCTCAGTATAATTTATCTCTCATATTATTTGACCCTAGTAAGTGTCAAGTCGACTTCTCGTCTCCACTTCTTCGAAATTAGACATGATACTTACTGGGTACATATTGTTTATGTAATTATACTACACTTATGTATTTAATTGTACAGGATCTGAGGCAGGTTCATCTGGCTATCAGATCGGTGCGTGTCCCTGATCATAGTCCGAGACTTCCACGGTGAGCTGCTTCCCTTCCTGTGCCGATCAGCAGCTGGATGGAGTCTTCCTTACTTTTGACTGTCTATTCTATTTCACACAGTAGCATAGATGTATTATTTTGTATATTCTACTAGTTGCCCACAACTTGTGACACCAGATCTTGTCACACATATTAGTAGACGTTTCTTTTGGATTTTATAATTATTATTGAATATTGCATATTATCACCTACTTTTTAATTGCAGATTAAGAAAAATGTTGTAACTGTTTTGACTAAGTAAAATAAGAATTCACTAATACTTCCGCATTGGCTTGTTTGACAATGGTGTTGGGCTCCATCATGACCTATTATGGAAAATGGGTCGTGACAAGAACCATCAATAGTGACTTATTTCAAAAGGGATATCATATAGAGTATTATAGAATAGTTAATTTTATGGTGATCCTTGTCTACAAATTGGCACCAACCTACCCTTCACATAAAGGATTAGCGTTTCTTGTCTAGATTGTCAATTGTTAGTAACGTAGTTTATAGACACGTGAATCAATTTTTGTAATAACCCGGTCAGTCGTTGTGAGAGTTATAGTCCTGTTTTCCCCATCTATATTTATTTATGTGTTGTTCAGCTGTGTTGAGTTGTTTCGAGTTGGTAGGTTTGGGTTCGGAGTAGTTTTGGAGTGAAATAAACACTTAGTCTCTTAGTTAGAAAAGTCAATTGAAAGTTGACTTATGAGTAGACGAATTAAGATTTGTATTTTTATGATTCGATTAGCTTAGTTGGTTGATTTTAGACTTAGAAGTGTGTCCAGAATGTAATTTGGAGGTCAGTAAGTTGGAAATTTTGCAATTTTTGTCGACCGTGGAAAATTAGGTATCGGGGTCAGAATAAAATTCTGAAAGTTGGAGTAGGTTCGTAGTGTTATTTGTGACGTGCGTGCAAAATTTGAGGTCATTCGGACGTGGTTTGATAGGTTTCAGCATCGTTGGCGAATTTTGGAAGTTTAGAAGTTCTTAGGCTTGAATTCGAGGTTGATTTGGTGTTTTGGTGTTGTTTTGGGTGTTCTGGAGGTTCGACTAAGTTCGGGTAGTGATATGTGACTTGTGGAAAATATTGGTTGAGGTCTCAAGTGGCTCGGGTGAGTTTCGGATAGGTTTGGGTTGTGTTGTGCTCATTTTTCTTATGTTTTGACGCCGTTTTCAAGCATAAATGATATCATATTGAACAAATAAGCTCCGATTTATTTTTTGATTGAAGCATTAGATCCGTATCGTAATTACGGACCCTTAGAAAAAAGAATCGCTGAATTTGGACATCATATGAGGATTTTATGGTCATTTTACTAAGAGATAGGTTGCTAGATTTTTTCAGATTAATTAAGAAATTGCCACTGACGGCGTATTTAAAAATCTACACTATTTACAAATATTGAAACCAACATATCTTATTCATTATAAGGTCAAATTGAGTGATTTCAAAAGCCTAACTTGACTAGAATTTCACAAAATTCCATTGGAGGCATAAAATACTAGTTTCGGGATTGTTTGGCACGAGAAACGAGCAAAATAGCTGGCAAAAAAATATATAAAACTAGGGTTTGTTCATTCGGTCATATTTTGAGTTGGGGAGCTCGGATTTGGGCGATTTTCACCATAGGGATTGGGGTAAGTGTTCTTTACTCGGTTGTGATTATATTTCATGAATTCATCTTCGTTTTTGGGACTTGATTGATGATTTCAAAGTGAAATTGAGGGAGTTAGGGCTTGAGTTTTGGAGAGTTTTAAGTAGGGGTTTGAGGGATCAAACGGAGTTCGATTTTGATAAATTTTATATGGTTAGACTCGGGAGAGGACGAGGTTTATTGTTCTACCATTTTTGACTGGTTTCGAGATGGGGGTCGGGGTCGAGTTTTGGCCGATTTCGGATTTTTGGCATATTTTATAGTTTTTATTGTGGAATTCGATTCTTTAGCATATGTTGATGGTATTAATCTGATTATGGTTAGATTCAGAGCTTTTGGAGACCGAGTCGAGGGACGAGGGCATCCCGGAGTAGGATTTTACGTTGTTGACATAAGTAACAGCTTTAACTCTAGCTTTGAGGGTATAAACCCGGAGAATTTGATATCATGTGATTGTTTGGAGGTGATACCCACGCTAGGTGACGGGCGTGTGGATGTATACCTCGAGGATTGAGACTTGGTCCGTCCCGTGAGGCTGCGAGGCCTAATAGCTATTATCTGTGGTTGTGTGTTTACTTGTTGTTGAACTTGTCTGCCTTCATGTTAGAGATCATGCTTAGGCTTTATTCATGCTCATATTATTTGTACTCAGACATAGAAATTATTGTACATGTTTACCTCAGTCTCTATTATTTGCTAATATGCTGTGATACTTGATGTGGGATGTGTTTACTTATTTTTTGATGATGGTAAGGCTAGTGAGGTATATGATTGAGTAAGGCCGAGTGCCTGGTTGTGAGGACATTAATACCATAGCGCATGAGCTATCCGTGTAGCACGTGAGCTGACCATGCGGTCCAGGTATTGATACCATAGCGTGTGAGTTGTCCGCATAGCACGTGAGTTGATCGTGCGGACCTAGGTATTGATATGATGGCGAGGGCTTGGTTGTGAGGATATTAATACCATAGCGTGTGAGTTATCTGCGTAGCACGTGAGTTGACCGTGCGGGTCCAGGTATTGATACCATAGCGCATGAGTTGTCCGCGTAGCACGTGAGTTGACCGTGCGGATCCAAGTATTGATATTATAGCATGTGAGTTGTCCGTGCTTAGCGCTAGGGCTTTGGGAGCCCCTTCGGAGTCTGTACATACCCCCAGTGAGCGTAAAGTGTTGAGCGTACAGAGTGTTGAGTGTTTTGAGTGTGCTGAGTGCGAGTGATGAGTGATGGAGTTACACTGCTGTGAGGTTGTATTTATTTGTGTTGTTGCTGCATTTATTTGTTAAATTTCTTTGTGGCATTTACTGAGTTATGGAATTTACCTGTTTATTTCTGTTTATTTTTAAATTGTGAAAATAAAAAATTTCAGGACCCAACACTATATTTCCTTTAAAATGAAAAGATGCAAAAGTTGTTGATACGTCCTATCCACATAGAATTCTTGGACTGTTTTACTTAGCTCATCACTACTGCTCAGTTCCTTAGTTATTTATGTCACTACTGAGTCGGTTGTACTCATACTACACCCTGGAATTTATGTGCAGATCCAGGTGAGTTAGAGCATGACGATCGTTAAGTTCATGCCAGCTAGTTGGGGAGATTGCAAGGTAGCTGCTAGTGTCCGCAAGACCTTGTTACTCCTTTTGTCACTTCTTATTTTGGATAGTTAGACAGTTTATATATCTTAGTTCATAGTTTTAGACGCTCATGACTTAGTGACATCCCGATGTTTGGGGCTCGTTTCCGTATTTTATATTAATTATATTTAGAGTTGATTTAGTTTATGAGAAATTTAAATGTTGAAAATGTTTTATTAAATTTTTATAATCGATTTAGTAGTAATATTTTGGGAAATAGGCTTGCATTGTAACACGATAGGCGCCATCACGACATGGTTAGATTTTGGGTCATGACAATTTTATTTGGGGCGGCTCAAGCATATACGGGGCATAAAGCCAAAGTTTAATATGAGGCCTAAATTTTTAAAAGAAAGTTATAAGATAGTATGTTTTTATTTGAAGTCTATCTTTCTAATTTTTTGAGATATAAAGTTGTTAATAATTTTTATAATCGATTTTCTCTATTAATTCTTGCTCGATTGATAATATAGCCAACTTATTTAATCTTTCTTGAGATATTGTTGATCTTAGATAAGATTTTACAAAGTAATAGAAGTATAGAACTATTGGAAGCTTAAAAGTATTGTTGAACACTTGACAACACTGAAATCTTGGAGAAAGAAGGTGAGGAATGAATCTTGGAGAAAGAAGTACTGAGTAAGAATATCAAAGAGAAACACAAAAAATATGTAGGATTTTCTAAAATATGAAGAAATAAAATTGACTTGGAAAAACTAAGGAAGAGCGAAGAAAGATTGACTTAGACAAATTAAGGAAGACGGCAAATTTTTTAGTGAAGGAGTAAAAAATGAAAAACTAAAAGTTATGAAAAATATTCATCTACACATTTTTAAGTAAGCCAAATTATTATTTTATTTATATATCTAAAAAGTTTTCTTTCCTTGATATTAAAAACTCTAGTTTTGTATTGAAAATACAAAATATTATTTTTTAAATACCTATGAACTTATTATTTTTAAAAAATGGGACCCCTTAAATTTGGGGCCCTAAGGCACACGCCTTACTCCATATAAGGTTGGAGTCGACCCTAGTTGAATATAAAATAAATAAGAATAGATATAAGATTATTAAGATAACTTGAAGAAAATACAAGCCTAGTTGTGGACTTTGCTACTCAGGAAGCAACAATAAGAACAATATGTAAAGTGGAAAGAAAGAAACTTATTAATAGAATAAGAGTAGATTTTGTTTTTTGCATACAGAATATTTCGTGTCCTACAATGAATATGAATTCTTCTATTTATAGCTCAATTTAAGGAGACAAGATCCCAAATCAAGCTTTCCTTTGATATAAATAAAATTTCACTTGATGGCTGAATAACGGTTGAGAATTAATGAAAAGATTCTTTGCAACGGTTGCTCATTGAATGCAGTATTTCTCAACCAATGTCTTTCTTTCAAATCATCGTCCTATATTTTGTTGTCCTCGAAATATACGCAGCACTGGTTATATGTGTATTAGTAAAAAATAGACTCGCCACGTAGGTCTATTAAATGACGACACGAGTCAACAAAGTTTGGAGAAAAGTGAAGAATGACATGCAAAGATGATATGTGAATCACCCCCAGGACCGAACATACTCGTATCGTGCCTGTTAGCCTCGGAACTGATCATCATAAAATAACCCGGATCAGGTGCGGGAGAATATCTCATAATTACAAATAAGGAAGGAATCAATTAATCCCGAATTATATGGGATTTACCATCATTACACCATCAGTTACAAATCAATTATGTAACGTATAATAAATGCAATAAATGATTGTAACGGTCAGAACAAGGTAATCAATTACAAGATTGACTCAACAGGCACGAGATTAACTCAACAGGCACAAAATTGACTCAACAGGCACGGGTTTGACTCATCAGTTACGAGAATGACTCATTAGTTACGGAATTAACTCATCAGTTACGGAATTCCAGCATTAACACAGCTAATACAAGTCTTCCAAAAGTAATAGATTGATTGAGTAAATGCTCATAATGGACCCATAATTCAAGGAGAATAGTTACTTAGATTTAGCCCTATAAATAGACATACTTTTATCACCATCAGGAAAATCTAATTTTTTTCTCTACAATTCTATACATTGTAATTCATAGCATCTTGCTCCCAAGTTAGCCAAAGTTCGGTCATTCAAGCTTTGTTAAGCTCATTATCCTATCAAGGATCATTCAATAAGAATTCTTTCTTCTCTATTTTATTTTTATTATATTATTTGTCATTGAATTTATCTCTACTTCTCTATCACGTTGTATTACCAAAATTTTATATCTTTCGGATTGAATCGGTTGCTTGTGGCCCGTCATATAAAGTTATTGCTTTGACCTTGAAAACTATTTTTTCGGTTAAACAGTTTGGTTCTGCTGCCTGGGGTCTCAAACAAATTTGCTATTCATCCAAAGATAGTAACAATTTTTGTTAATATTTGCTTGTTTCAGTTTAAACCTTCATCATGGCCGAAATTTTCCAATCAACACAGTTGAGGACAACCAAGTTAAAGATGGCTTTACCATGCAAAATAAAAAGGAAAGAATAGCCATGATAATGATAAGTAAGCAACAAGCAGAGAAAAATGGAGAATGTACATCGGTATATTGGTATCGCAACTATCAGTACCAAAACTGATTATAACGGATTTGTACGAAATAATTCCGGAACAGGAAGTTCAGATACACCAGGTAATTTTAATTTGCAAAATTTAGTTTTAACTTTACATAAACAGATCAAGGAATAGAACAAGTGGATAGAATACCTCCGAAAATTTCTACCTATCCTATGAGAATGATATGCATAACCGTTACAGCACCAAAATTTAAACAGAAGAAGACACAGTAAGTCAAATCAACACTAATAAGATGTCCAAAACCAGGTTCGAAAACCAAACCGAGGTGATTCCGTATCCGATTGAAGGAGTCAGAAGAATAACGCCGGACCTTCCCGGAACTGAGGAGTAAAATTTATATTCGATATGATACAAAGCTCCAAATAGAGGAAGACACGTACGTTCAATTGAATGTCAAAAACAGGTCCGGAGATCAAACAGATGCGATTCTTGGGTAATCCGACTCTAAACACAAAAATCTAAAAAACAGGTCCAAGCAAAGAGATACGAGATTTTCTTCACGGGCTGGAAAAGATCCGGATCTACCCAAACAGGTAAGCAATTACCTTGCTAAATTGCAAAAATCTAAAAAATAAGAGAAGAATGAAGATTAGGAAGAGAATGGGTAAAACACCCACGAGATTGCTTACAAAGATACCTCACCTAACAACTGAAAAAGAAGAGATAGTTGCGGGATGGAATAGACCACGAGGAAGGAAGGTTCATTAATAATCTTGGACAATTATACAAATATTTTCGAAAGCAATCATTGAACCGAAGGCATCAGAAGCCACGAGGTCAAATGCTGAAGAACTAAAAATTATCATTGACTTCCTAAATATGAAGGTTTACGTTGGTCGAGACTCGACACCGAATTCAAAGGTAAGTTGATTAAACTTTTACATGCTAGCAAATATTGCTTTGCTTTCCTCCATGCTAACATAACAGGTATACCACTGGAGGTAAAGGTTTATATGCTCAATATTGACCCGCGATATAATCCGGTCAAGCAAAACAAGAAACTAGAGTCAAATAATAAAAGATAAAGTTACAAAACTTCAAAAGATCGGTTTAGTCTGAAAAGTCGAATCATTCGAACTTTCTAGCTAACAACAACGCATCATTACTTTCAAAATTTCAAGGAGAAAGATAATTGCTAGTACACTAAATTGTCTTCGATGTCTCGGTAAATGCAATCTTAATTCAGGAAGATAAAGGTATACATTCTCCTATCTATTATAAAATGCTCTTAGACACGGAAACTACATATCTACATTTTGAGAAGTTGGCATTAATTGTAGCTGCCCTAAATCTAAGGCTTTATTTTCATTATCATTCAATTTCCGAAGTCACTATATTTTCATTACACAATATCTTGCATAAACGTGAACTGTCAGGAAGTCTAGCTACATGAGTAGTCGAACTTAGTGAATATGATATTATTTTTCAGCCACGTACAACTATAAAATTACAAGTTTAGTAGATTTCATGATTAATCTTAGCTCAAACATTACCCAAAGTTGAAAGGAAAATACATGTTATTTCTGGGATAATTCTCGGGATCTGGACCTTCTACACAATTAGGTCCACAAGTACTAAAATTCCTGAGTTAGGGGCAATGCTTAATGCATATTATGGAAATTAGTTAGATAATTCAGAAAAGTTATTTTATTACTAACAATAAAGCCGAGTATGAAGCATATGCTACAGGGCTTGAATTAGCTGGGGACTCAGAGCAAAGATATTGATTTAACAGTTGATCAAACCCAAGAAAACTATGCAGCCTAAGAAAATCGAGCCAGATGTGCTAGTCTCGGATCTACTGCTGATATCCCTAACTCCGAAAGTAACTCCGGGCCCTTATTGAGAAATATCATTTGCGGATCAAACAGTCTCGGGATCGAGCCATCCCTTATTTTGATCCCTGATCTATCATCAATTAGAATAAAAATGAGGTAAGCCTGACTAATTTAATTTGGAATTGGCATAATAAATTCATTTATTACTTGTAGAATGAGACTTTACCCAAAGACAAGCATGCTCTCGATAACTCTGAGTGCGTCTCATTACGTACTGCCTTATTGAAGGAGAATTATATTTGAGAATATTCAAGGCTCCAAAAGCTAAAATGCTACGTGGACCAAACAAACAAAATATATGATGCGAGAAATTTATAAAGAAAGCTGTGAAAATTACTCCGGTAATAAGGCTTTAAATCAAAAACTCATCAAAGTCAGCATGAATAGCTCAAATCAAGATATGGCATAATCCTCGACAATATTTTGGAACCTCCATAGTTCCCGTACAGAGTACAAAATATTTGATAAAAAGAGTTCCGGTACCGTCCCTATGTTAGAACTGGACCATTTGAAAGTCCATCAATATCAAAACTAACTATCCTACTGAGGACTATTAAACTGCGGACTGTCAAATTATGATTCCAGTGTTTGAGTTCTCATACCTCAAAACTCAAACACTAGGGAGATTACTTATACTTGAAGATTAGTCAATTTTACCTGATATTATAAGAAGTGATACAAACAATTGATTGCCTTGGGAGATCGAATTCCTAAGAGTATTCCGACATTATTTACCAGCTCAAGTCAGTTAATGCTCATATCAAGCATAAAAACTTTAAACAGTGTTGAATGAGTTATTCAAAAATACATATACTACACGTACACAAAAAGGATCGAGAACTTCATGTCAGAGTTAAGAATCCCAAGATAAAAAACAAGAGTTTTACATCTAAATCAAGATAAATGTATGCAAATATGCCACTAGAATAAAGTTCACTTTGGAAAAACACGTATCATATATTCGGTCCAACAACGACCATTCAAGTTAAATATATAAGCCTTTCTTAATGGCTAATTATATTATGACTCAGATCAATTATCCTGTCTATATAAATGAAAATCTCAAATATTATTTCGGATATGTGTCCCTCTCTACTTGGAAGTATGTTCATATACTCCAATTTGGATTCAAAATCCAATCGGATTAAATGTCTCTTCAGGACAAATCTACTAAGATATATATTTATTTGGGATCAATATTTCCTCAAACTCAATGTCTTACCGGTATCAATACACATGTAAATTTTAATGGGGTCAATACTCTTGTAAATCCCACCAGAATTAATACTCCCTCAGACTAAAAGTCTATTCGGAACAATCGATCATATTTTATGCCTGAATGGAAATGAGACGTCCTCTTCATAGTATTTAAAGTATATAAAAGGGCCCTCTTTTATTTAAAAGTTAGACACCTAAAGGTAAAACTTTAAGACATCGCACATGTAACGATGCATCCAAATATATATTTCAAGTCTAAAAGACTAAGTATGAGTACTCAAAAAAATTCTAAAGAGACAAGAAAAATCAGTACTTGGATAAATTCTCTAAAATGCCAAATGATGATATTAGACCCGAAAGACACGAGGAACACTGTATTATTCCCGGTCTAGGTTAAAACCTTTCTGATGGAGAAAAGGGGTTAAGCAGTTATCATCTAAATATATACTTCCGAGTCCAGTCTGTATTTTCCTTTTCAGAAAATGGACCAAATGGAAGAAATAATCAAGTGCTCGAGATTTCATACTTCGAAGTTTTAACACTTGGGGGACATATATATGGAAGGCAAAGAAGACTAGAAAATTCAGAATTTGAGTCAAGCCTGAGGTAGTCTACCCAACAAATCGAAAGTTAAGAGCAAATCAAGAGCCAAAAACACAAGCCTGATTCAAAAACCTATGATGAAGTATACACTCGCTGATGTAAATTACAAAATCTTACGAGTATCTAGGTTAAAGGAAATATATAGTCGTGGGTTGCAAGTTATACCCTAGAATTTTGTAAAATCTGTTATAAAGAAAACAGTTATGAAATAGTTGTAGATGTTACTCGAATACATGTAAAGTATACAGTTTGAAAGTTCAAGAATACAAAACTTCCTCAAACTATTCAAAGAAACATGTATGTTCCTACTTCTTCTCTCATATACTTACACCAATATGAAGTTGGGACGTCTTCTTCATAAGTGTCATTTATAAAAAGGCCCTCTTTTATTATAATTTTGTGTCTGTCAGAATCACGAAATATTGAAGAATTTTTAATGCAAAGTTAAATAACAAAGGGTGAAACAAAAACCCAAACATTAAAATAGGCAGAAAATAAAACCGAAATTTATATATCAAACTTTGCAAACATAAGGCAAACATTTGTCTTCAAACCTCGAAACAAGGCAGGGGTAAATCAACCGATTATTGATGAAAAGAACATAAGCGGTAGAGTTGTCATATGAATCTCTAAGTTCTGCACTTTCTTTTTTCCTTCGTTCGGTTTTTGTCCCTATTGGGTTTTTCGACAAGGTTTTTAATGAGGCAGAGGCAAGGATGAAAAAGATAAAATCTTCCACTTCCCGGTCACATCACAGTGAGTAACCGGAAAGTAGGGAGACTAT
The DNA here is from genome assembly GCF_000715075.1 of Nicotiana tabacum. Lineage (NCBI taxonomy): Eukaryota > Viridiplantae > Streptophyta > Magnoliopsida > Solanales > Solanaceae > Nicotiana > Nicotiana tabacum. Next base: position 125,430,880 of record NC_134084.1, read on the forward strand.
CTGTATTAGTAAAATATAGACTCGCCATGTGGGTCTATTAAATGGCGATACGTATTAGCAAAGTTTGGAGAAAAGTGAAGATTGACATGTAAAGATGATATGTGAAATACCCCCGGGACCTAACATACTCGTACCGTGCATGTTAGCCTCGAAACTGATCGTCATAAAATATCCCGGATCAGGTGCGGGAGAATATCTAATAATTATAAATAAGGAATGAATCAATTAATCCCGGATTATATGGGATTTACTATCATTACACCATCAGTTATAAATCAATTATGTAACGTATAATAAATAAAATAAATGATTGTAACGGTCAGAATAAGGCAATCAATTACAAGATTGACTCAACAGGCACGAGATTGACTCAACATGCACGAAATTGACTCAACAGGCACGAGATTGACTCATCAGTTACGAGATTGACTCATCAGTTACGAAATTCCAGCATTAACACAGCTGATACAAGTCTTCCAAAAGTAATAAATGGATTGAGTAAATGCCCATCATGGACCCATAATTCAAGGAGAATAGTTACTTAGATTTAGCCCTATAAATAGACATACTTTTATCACCATCAGGGGGAATCTAATTTTCTTCTCTACAATTCTATACATTGTAATTTATAGCATATTGCTCCCAAGTTAGCCAAAGTTTGTCCCTTCAAGCTCTGTTCGGTTCATTATCCTATCAAGGATCATTCAATAAGAATTCTTTCTTCTCTGCTTTATTTTTATTATATTATCTGTCATTGAATTTATTTTTCACTTCTTTATCACGTTGTATTAACTGATGATAGGCTATAATTACGTATTTTAATCGCTTATTACACTCTAATGTACAACACTTTAATTGAGTGTGAGCTTTAATCGCTGGTATTTGCACTAATTGTATGTTTTATGCCTTGTAGGAGTGATTCCGAGCTATGTAGATGTTATGGAATGAATTCAAATAATTTGGAGCTTTGAAGTCTGGGTAAAAGCCCAATAAATTAATCCGGGATCGTATTCGGAGATCAACGGATGATAGAGCAACGAAACGGAGAATCGAGTAGGTATATTACGTACTGTTTAGTAAAATGCACATAACTTTTCTCTCAAAACTCCATTTAGTCTCCACAATATATTATTGGAAAGATAACTCAAAGGCAACTTTCATGGTTTATGTTTTCCAAATTCCAAACGGAATAGGGTTAAAAATGCAGTCGAAACCGTGACCACGAACCTGGATGCAGATTGAGGCAGTACACTGGGTAATGACCGCGCCCGGACCGCGCCCATACCGCGACCGCGAGCTCCAAACCTGAAAAAATTGTCTTTTTTCACGTTGAAGAAGGTATAATTGTTTGGGCCCGACCCTACTTGGTTTATATACATGAAAAATGGTATTTTAAGTGGGTTGGACATACTTTTGACATAGATTCGACCTAAGGAGGCAGAGACACAATAAGAGCAAGGCGGGGAATTCTTCTATGAGTTTTTCCTTCCTCTTCCAATTTTTTTCATTGTTGGTTATGACTTTTAGTATTGTAGTTTTACATATTATTATGAATAGCTAATTTGTTATCTAGGGTTTTGATGGAACCTTTTGTACGTTAAATTCTTGTTATGTATTTTATATAATTGAGCCGTTGGATTTCTCTACTTGTTCAACTATGTGTTTATTGTTGTTGACTGAATGGCCATCGATTGACTGTGCCTATTTATTATGTGTTGCTTGATAAAGGATACATATTTAGGTGGTTATTGAACAACATCACTCCTAACGTATGTGAGAAATCAGTACAGCGGGTTTAAAGGCAGGTTTAAAAATAACAAAGCATTGATGTGGTCATAATGAGCGGTTAGATAAAGCCAACTAGCGTAGTTCAAGAGAATATGTCTAGTAAATTATTGTAGTTGCTCGAGAGAGAATTACGGCACCTAAAGTGCTTACGATCAGTAGAGAATACATTGGCGAAATTGTAAGGAACATAGCTGGAAGGATTCCGGCACTTGGGGAAATAATAACTCTAGACCTCCTTGATTTAGTCTCCAACCCTTTATCTCGTTAGTTGATAATTTTTACCGTTTTCTAGTATTTTCTAGTTAATTAGTTAGAAATATAAATCTCAATCATTATAATTTAGAAAATTGTTCAAACTTGTCTTTTTAGTTGTGATGACCCAAAAGGTCATCACTTGCTTTTAAATTGAATTTTGTGTTACGAGGCTTTGAAAAACTTATTTAGCATCACCTCGATTTGTGTGCACAGTTCGGGCGCGTAGCCGGAAAACCTAAATGTGAAAATCTGCGAAAAATGATAAGTTTTGACTGTAAAATGAATTAATTTGACTTTGGTCAACATTTTGGGTAAACGGACCCGGAACCGTGATTTGATGGTCCCAGAGGGTCCATAGGAAATTATGGGACTTGGGTGTATGTCCGGAATCAAATTCCGAAGTCCAAAGACCGAGAAAAGAAATTTTAAAGAAAATTATTTTCTGAAACTGTTTAAAGGATTTTGAAATGAATTTTGATTAGAACATGTTGATATCGAGCCCGTATTTTGGTTTTGGCACCCGGTACAGGTTTTATATGTGGTTTAAGATAACTTTGTGAAGTTTGGTAAGAAACAGAATCCGTTTGACGTGATTCGGACCGTAAATGCAAAGTTTGATGCTTTAAGAAGTTTTGAAATATGTCATTGATTTTGAGGTTTAATTCGTTGTTATTGAGGTTATATTGGCGATTTGATCGCACAGATAAGTACGTATGATGTTATTGAGTTTGTACGTATATTTGGTTTTGAGTCCCGAGGGCTCGGGTGTGTTTCAGATATGTTTCAGAAGGTTCTTGGAACTCAAAAAGTTGCAGGTTTCTGTTGTTCAGTGCCTAGGGATTTTACTCATCGCGTTATAGTGGTTCCTCTCATGAATGCGTAAGGCAAATTTCCCAGGTGCCATATTTCTTCTTCGCGAACGCGAAGCTTGAGACAGGAACGTGAGGCGGAGAGGGGAATACCCTTCGCGAACGGTGTCCATGCACTCGCGAACGCGTAAGATTAAGGCCTGGGGAGGGGTCATCATTTTGTGCATCGCAAACGCGGCCACTGGCCCGCGAACACGTAGGCTTGAGGACCCAAAGCTCTGCGAACGCGAGCCATCTTCCGCGAACGTGAAGGTCTATCAGACCTAACTCATCGCGAATGCGATGACCAATTTCGCCCAGATATTTTAAGTTTCAAAAACAAAAAGCCATACGGGATTTTCATTATTTTTCACAAACTTCATCTTCTCCACACCTCTTGGGCGATTTTGAAGAAGAACTTCACCATAGCTTCATAGGTATGCAATCCTAAGCTCGTTTTCTTCCATTTTTATCAACACCCACTAGATTTCTAGGACTAAAACATGTGATTAAGGGTAGAAAATTAGAGATTTGGGTAGAGTTAGGGCTTTTTGATTATTGGGAATTTGACCTCGTTTTGGGGTCGGATTCCAAAATAAATTATACATTTGGGCTCGTGGGTGAATTGATGATCAGGTTTTGGTCCGAACCTCATATTTTAACCAAGCGGACCTGGGGTCGATTTTTTGGATTTTTGGGAAGAATGAATAGAGAGCTATAATTAAGTATTGGAATTGGATTGTTTAGCATTTATTGATGTTATTAAGTCGATTATGTCTAGATACAATTGATTTGGAGCCGAATTCGAAAGGAAAGGTGGTGTTTGAGGATTGAATTGGTCGTGGAAGTTCGAGGTAAGTGTTTGGTCAAACCTTAGCTTGAGGGATTAGGAGTTGTGTCCTATTTGCTATTTGCTTCTTGTTGAGTACGACGTATAGGCATGGTGACGAGTATCTATACGTTAGTGTCAAGCATGACCGTGGGTCTTATATTGTGATTTTCATGACTTCGTTGTATTATTCATGCCTTGGTGAAGATTTCTATTTGTTGTGTAAAGTTGTGGAAAGAATTGTGACTTATGAACATTGAAGAGCGTTGGCCCCAGTTGTATGGCGAATTGTGAAAGTATAAGTGATAATTGAAACTCTAGAGCATTGGCTCGAGTTGTGAAGTAAAAGTGAGAAAGAGAAGAGATCATTATGTTCCCTTTTGCCGGGCTATTGTTGAGCCGTGGTTTCCTTGCATTGTGTTCTTAATTGATATTACGAATGCTTAGGTTGATTATTCTTTGTGTTGGGTAGGGATTATGGTTATAGCTGAGGTAGTTAGGTGTTGTAACAAGTTTGGTTGTAGTTGAGGCAGTTAGGTGTTGTAACATGTTTGGTTGTAGCTGAGGTAGTTAGATGTGGAACGTGTTTGGTTATAGCTGAGGTAGTTGGATGTTGTACCAAGTTTGGTTATAGTTGTTTCTCCCTTGCCGGGACGTAATTACTTATGTTGTCGAATCCCTTGCGATGTAGTGTAGACCTTATTGATCCCTTGTCGGGACTCTTATTATGATTGTTGTCAATATTATATGTGGATCGGGTTGCATGCCGCAATAATGATATAGGTGGATCGGGTTGCACGCCGCAACAATATTGGAAGTGGATCGAGTTGCACGCCGCAATAATATTATATGTGGATCGGGTTGCATGCCCCAACAATGATATATTTGGATCGGATTGCACGCCGCAATAATATTATATGTGGATCGGGTTGCATGGCGCAACAATGATATATTTGGATCGGATTGCATGCCGCAACAATATTATATGTGGATCGAGTTGCACGCCACAACAATGATATATGTGGATAGGGTTGCACACTGCAACAATGATAAATTATATGGATCGGGTTGTACGCCGCAATAGTGTTGATAGATATTGGGATCGGGTTGCGCTCCGCAACAATTAGTGATACAAGTGTGTTTATTTTGGATATTAGTTTCTTTTTGTCGCTGTGAATTCTAAGTTGCCTTTAGACTGTTACTCTGGATTTACTGTTAATACTGGTATACCCCCGCAGCATGTTTCCCTCTCCCATCTTTACTTGTTTATTTCTGCTTTACTTTCCGTTGTATATCATATAACTGCACAGGTTTATTTGGTAGTATGGTCCTAGCCTCGTCACTACTTCACCGAGGTTAGGCTAGGCACTTAGTAGAACATGGGGTCGGTTGTGCTGATACTACACTCTGCACTCTTTTGTGCAGACCCCAGTGTTGTAGACTTCAGACTGCAGTGAGATTGCTGAATCTTGTTCATCAGGCAACCTGAGGTAGCCCTGCAGACGTCTATAGGCCTTGGTGTCTCCTTCTATCTACTTTCCTGTTTCTTACATGTATTTCCAGAGACAATGTTGTATTTAATTCTTCCAGACCTTTATTTGTAGAATTCTTAGACCGTCTGTGAAACTGTGACACCAGTTCTGGGTAGTCGAGACTCAAACAGTTGTAATAGATATTCATGTTCAGATGGCTTATTGTTTACTTCCACTTATGTTATATTCCGTCGTTTAAATGTTATTTCTTTGTAATTGTTAAAGAGAATAAAATTGGTAAAAAGGTAGATGGCTCAATAATTGGCTTGCCTAACTCACATTAGTAGGCTCCATCACGACTCCCGATGGTGGGAAATTCGGGTCGTGACAAGTTAGTATCAGAGCTCTAGGTTACATGGGTCTCACAGTTTACAGATAAGCTTAGTAGAGTCTGAGGGATCGGTACGGAGACGTCTGTATTTATCCCCCTAAGACTATAGAATTAGGAAAGACTTCACATCTATTATTTCCTATCGTGCAATTTTGATCTCTCAATGCTAAATTGAAACCTCTACTCTTGTCCTTTCGCGAATGGCAAGGTCACGTACCACTTCTTCAGCCGAACAACAGCACAGACCAGTAATAGATCAGCTACGTTTCCGGAGGCTTTGTGGAGGTTGGATAAGTTTCACCAATCTCTTCACTACTACTTTCAGCGGTGCATCTTCTAAGGATCCCCAAGATTATGTAGGCCGCTATCATGAGGCTCTCAGGAACATGGGGGTCGTGGAGACCAATGGGGTCGAATTTTGCTACTTTTCGCTTGTTTGGATCTGCTAAGACCTATTAGAGGGATTAATGATTGGCTATACCAGTTAGGTCATCAGCATTGACTTGAGAACATTTCACGCAGCTATTTCTGGAGGAGTTTTCCCACCACTCAGAGAGAGGTCTATCGGAGGCAGTTTGAGTATCTCCAGCAGGGTTCTATGACTGTTTCTCAGTACGAGATTAGATTCATCGACTTGGCCCGTCATGCTTTTATCATACTTCCCACTGTGAGAGAGAGTGAGGATGTTCATTGAGGGACTCGTCCAGCCCGCTCAATTAGCTGGAGGTGGAGGTAGAGGTATTAGAGGTGGAGGTAGAGATATTAGAGGTGGAGGTAAAGGTATTAGAGGTGGGGGTGCAGGTATTGTTCTGGTTTGTGGTAGAGAAGCTTCGGTTTTATTTTGCACCATATCTGGTCATACCTAGTGATTCATTGAGTGCTCATGTTTATATGTCTACACCGGTGGGTGATCTATTATGGTGGATCAAGTCCATCGCTCTTGTATAGTTGAGATTGGGGGTCTTGAGACTTGTGTAGATTTGTCGCTTATGGACATGGTCGATTTCGATGTTATATTAGGGATGGATTGGTTATCACCTTACCACGCGATCTTGGACTGTCATGCCAAGACTGTGACCTTAGCTTTACCGGGTTTGCCTCGTTTAGAGTAGAGATGGACTCCTAGTCATTCTACCCGTAGTGTTATCTCTTATATGAAGGCTTGGCGTATGGTCTAGAAGGGGTGTTTGGCATATTTGGCATATGTTTGTGATTCCAGTGCTGAGGTTCCATCTATTGATTCTGTTCCCGTTGTTCGTGAGTTTCCCCAGGCATTCCCTTCAGACCTGTCGGGTATTCCGCCCGACAGGGATATTGATTTTTGCATTGATTTGGCTCCCGGCACTCAGCCCATTTCTATCCTGCCGTATCGTATAGCCCCGCCTGAGTTGAAAGAGTTGAAGGAGCAGTTGCAAGTCTTGCTTGAGAAGGGTTTCATTAGATCCAGTGTTTCGCCTTGGGGTGCGCCGGTGTGGTTTGTTAAGAAGAAGGATGGATCAATGAGAATGTGTATTGATTACGGGCAGTTGAACAAGGTTACAATTAAGAATAAGTATCCATTGCCCAGGATTGATGATTTTTTTGATCAGCTTCAGGGTGCCAAGGTATATTCAAAGATTGACTTGAGATATGGCTACCATTATTTGAGGATTAGGGCATCCAACGTCCCTAAGACAGCTCTTTGCACTTGGTACGACCATTATGAGTTCTTGGTTATGTCATTCGGGTTGACAAATGCCCCAGCAGTTTTTATGGACTTGATGAACTGAGTGTTCAGGCCTTATTTGGACTCATTCGTGATAGTCTTCATTGATGACATCTTGATATATTCCCGCAGCCAGGAGGAGCACGAGCAATATCTCGGGGTGGTTCTTCAAACTCTGAGGGATACTCAGTTATATGCTAAGTTCTCGAAGTGTGAGCTCTGGTTGAGTTCAGTTGCATTCTTGGGTCATGTTGTATCGGCAGAGGGTATTCAGGTTGATCCAAAGAAGATTAAGGTAGTCAAGAACTAGCCTAGACCATCATCAGCTATAGTGATTCAGATTTTCTTGGTATTTGAAGGCTACTATCGTCGGTTCGTGGAGGGGTTCTCATCTATCGTAGCCCCGATGGCCAGGTTGACCCAGGAGGGTGCCCAGTTCAGATGGTCGGATGAGTGTGAGGCAAGCTTTCAAAAGCTCAAGACAGCTCTGACTATGGCACCGGTGTTGGTTTTGCCCACAGGTTTAGGGCTTTATACAGTTTATTATGATGCACCTCGTATTGGACTCGGCGCAGTGTTAATGTAGGATGGAAAGGTCATTGCCTATGCTTCACGGCAGTTGAATATTCATGAGAAGAGCTATCCGGTTCATGATTTAGAGTTGGTATCCATTGTTCACGCGTTGAAGATTTAGAGGCATTATCTGTATGGCGTGGCATGTGAGGTGTTCACGGATCACAAGAGTCTTTACTATTTATTCAAGCAAAAGGAGTTGAATTTGAGGTAGAGGAGGTGGTCGGAGTTGTTGAAAGACTATGATATCACCATCTTATATCATCCGGGGAAGGCCAACGTGGTGGCTGATGCTTTGAGCAGGAAGTCAGCCAGTATGGGCAGTCTTGCTTATATCCCGATCGGTGAGAGACCGCTTGCTTTGGATGTTCAGGCTTTGGCCAATCAGTTCGTGAGGTTGGATGTTTCTGAGCCCAGCCATATGTTAGCTTGCACAGTCGCTCGTTCTTCATTATTGGAGCGAATCCGTGAGCAGCAGTATGATGATCCCCATTTATGTGTCCTTAGAGACACGGTGCAGCACGGAGGTGCCAAGCAGGTCACCTTAGGTGATGATGGAGTTTTCAAATTGCAGGGTTGCTTTTGTGTGCCTAATGTGGATGGTATTCGAGAGTTGATTTTAGAGGAGGCCCATAGCTCCCGGTAGTCTATTCATCCGGGCGCCACAAAGATGTATTAGGATTTGCGGCAGCATTATTGGTAATGGAGAATGAAGAAGGATATCGTTGCATATATGGCTCGATGTTTGAATTGTCAGTAGGTTAAGTACGAGCATCAGAGGCCTGGTGGTTCATTTCCGAAGATTGAGATTCCTGAGTAGAAGTGGGAGCGTATCACTATGGATTTTATTGTTGGTCTCCCACGGAGTCATAGGAAGTTCGATGCAGTGTGGGTTATTGTTGATAGGCTGACAAAGTCAGCGCATTTCATTTCAGTGGCAGTCTCTTATTCTTCTGAGAGGTTAGCTGAGATCTATATTTGGGAGATTGTTCGCCTTCATGGTGTGCTCGAGTCTATCATTTCAGATCGAGGTACGCAGTCTACCTTCCATTTCTGGAGAGCAGTTCAGCGAGAATTAGGCACACGGATTGAGTTGAGCACAGCGTTTCATTCCCAGATGGACGGACAGTCTGAGCGGGCTATTCAGATTTTGGAGGATATGCTCCGAGCTTGTGTCATTGACTTTGGAGGACGAACGGCTGTTTTAGAGGTGGAAAATAGGTCATCACTTGATTTTAAATTGAATTCTATGTTCCAAGGCCTTGAAAACCTCATTTAGTGTCACCTCAATTTGCGTGCGCAGTCCGGGCACGTAGCCAGAAAGCCTAAATGTGAAAATCTGTGAAAAATGATAAGTTTTGACTGTAAAATGAATTAATTTGACTTCGGTCAACGTTTTGGGTAAACGGATCCGACCCATGATTTGACGGTCCCGGAGGGTCCGTAGGAAATTATGGGACTTAGGTGTATGCCTGGAATCGAATTCCGAAGTCCCAAGCCCGAGAAATGAATTTTTAAAGAAAATTATTTTCTAAAACTTTTTAAAGGATTTTGAAATGAATTTTGATTAGAACATATTGATATCAGGCTTGTATTTTGGTTCGGTGCCTTGTACAGGTTTTATATGTGGTTTAAGATAACTCTATGAAGTTTGGTAAGAAATAGAATTCGTTTGACGTGATTCGGACCGTAAATGCAAAGTTTGATGCTTTAAGAAGTTTTAACATATTTCATTGATTTTGAGGTTTAATTAATTATTATTGAGGTTATTTTGGAGATCTGATCGCGCGGATAAGTTCGTATGATATTATTGAGATAGTACGTATGTTTGGTTTTGAGTCTCGAGGGCTCGGGTGTGTTTCGGAAGGTTCTTGGAACTCAAAATGTTGCAGGTTTCTGCTGTTCAGTGCCCAGGGATTTTACTCTTCGCATTCGCGTGGTTCCTCTCGCGAACACGTAAGGCAAATTTCCCAGGTGCCAGATTTCTTCTTCGCAAAAGCGAAGCTTGAGACGCGAACGCGAGGATGATGGGGGAATACCCTTCGCGAACGCTTCCATGCACTCACGAATGCGTAAGGTTAAGGCCTGGGGAGGGGTCACCATTTTGTGCATCGCGAACGCGACTACTGGCCCGCGAACGCATAGGCTTGAGGAGCCAAAGCTCCACGAACGCAAGCCATCTTCCGCGAACGCGAAGGTATGTCAGACATAACTCATCGCGAACGCGATGACCAATTTCGCCCAGTTATTTTAAGTTTCAAAAAACGGAATGCCATACGAGATTTTCATTATTTTTCACAAACTTCATCTTCTCCACACCTCTTGGGCGATTTTTGAAAAAGAACTTAACCATAGCTTCATAGGTATGTAATCCTAAGCTCGTTTTCTTCCATTTTTATCAACACCCACTAGATTTCTAGGCCTAAAACATGTGATTAAGGGTAGAAAATTAGGGATTTGGGTAGAGTTATGACTTTTTGATTATTTGGATATTTGACCTCGTTTTGGGTCGGATTTCATAACAAATTATATATTTGGGCTCGTGGGCAAATGGGTGATTGGGTTTTGGTCTGAACCTCATATTTTGACCAAGCGGTCCCGGGGTCAATTTTTTGGATTTTTGGGAAGAATGATTAGAAAGCTATAATTAAGTATTGGAATTGGATTGTTTAGCATTTATTGATGTTATTAAGTCGATTATGTCTAGATACAATTGATTTGGAGCCGAATTCGAAAGGAAATGCGATTTTTGAGGATTGAGTTGGCCGTGGAAGTTCGAGGTAAGTGTTTGGTCTAACCTTAGCTTGAGGGATTAGGGGTTGTGTCCTATTTGCTATTTTCTTCTTCTTGAGTACGACGTATAGGCATGTTGACGAGTATCTATACGTTGGTATCAAGCATGACTGTGGGTCTTATATTGTGATTTTCATGACTTCGTTATATTATTCATGCCTTGGTGAAGATTTCTATTTTTTGTGTAAAGTTGTGGAAAGAATTGTGACTTATGAATATTGAAGAGCGTTGGCCCCAGTTGTATAATGAATTGGGAAAGTATAAGTGATAATTGAAACTCTAGAGCATTGGCTCGAGTTGTGAAGTGAATTTTGAAGTAAAAGTGAGAAAGAGAATTGATCATTATGTTGCCCCCTTGCTGGGCTATTGTTGAGCCATGGTTCCCTTGCATTGTGTTCTTAATTGATATTACGGATACTTAGGTTGATGATTTTTTGTATTGGGTAGGGAGTATGGTTATAGCTGAGGTAGTTAGGTGTTGTAACAAGTTTGGTTGTAGCTGAGGTAGTTAGGTGTTGTAACAAGTTTGGTTGTAGCTGAGGTAGTTAGATGTGGTAACGAGTTTGGTTATAGCTGAGGTAGTTGGATGTTGTAACAAGTTTGGTTATAGCTGTTTCTCCCTTGCCGGGACGTGATTACTTATGTTGTCGAATCCCTTGCCGGGGTAGTGTAGACCTTATTGATCCCTTGTCGGGACTCTTGTTATGATTGTTGTCAATATTATATGTGGATCGGGTTGCACGTCGCAACAATGATATAGGTGGATCGGATTACACGCCGTAACAATATTAGAAATGGATCGGGTTGCACGCCGCAACAATATTATATGTGGACCGGGTTGCACACCGCAACAATATTATAAGTGGATCGGGTTGCACGCCGAAATAATATTATATGTGGATCGGGTTGCATGCCGCAACAATGATATATTTGGATCGGGTTGCACGCCGCAACAATATTATATGTGGATCGGGTTGCACGCCGCAACAATGATATAGGTGGATAGGGTTGCACGCCGCAACAATATTAGAAGTCGATCGGGTTGCACGCCGCAACAATATTATATGTGGATCGGGTTGCACACCGCAACAATATTATAAGTGGATCGGGTTGCACGCCGCAACAATGATAAATTTGGATCGGGTTGCACGCTGCAACAATATTATATGTGGATCGGGTTGCACGCCGCAACAATGATATATGTGGATCGGTTTGCACACCGCAACAATGATAAATTATATGGATCGGGTTGCACACTGCAACAGTGTTGACACATATTGGGATCGGGTTGCACGCCGCAATAATTATTGATACAAGTGTGTTTATTTTGGATATTAGTTTCTTTTGTTTGCTGTGAATTTTAAGCTGCCCTTAGATTGTTACTCTGGATTTACTGTTAATACTGGTATACCCCCGCAACATGTTTCTTTCTCCCATTTTTACTTGCTTATTTCTGTTTTACTTTCCGCTGTATATTATATAACTGCACAACTTTATTTGATAATCTGGTCCTAGCCTCGTCACTACTTTGCCGAGGTTAGGCTGGGCACTTACTAGCATATGGGGTCGGTTGTGCTGATACTACACTCTGCACTCTTTTTTGCAGACCCTAGTGTTGTAGACTTCGGACCGCAGTGAGATTGCTGACTCTTGTTCATCAGGCGACCCGAGGTAGCCCTACAGACGTCCGTAGGCCTTGGCGTCTCCTTTCTATTTACCTTCCTATTTTTTACATGTATTTCCAGAGGAAGTGTCGTATTAAATTCTTTCAGACCTTTATTTGTAAAATTCTTAGACCGTCTGTGAAACTGTGACACCAGTTCTGGGTAGTCGAGACTCAAACAGTTGTAATAGATATTCATGTTCAGATGGCTTATTGTTTTCTTCCACTTATGTTATATTTCATCGTTTAAATGTTATTTCTTCGTAATTTTTAAAGAGAATAAAATTGGTAAAAAGGTATATGGCTCAATAATTGGCTTGTCTAACTCATATTAGTAGGTGCCATCACGACTCCCGAGGGTGAAAAATTCAGGTCGTGATAAGTTTGTATCAGAGCTCTAGGTTACATGGGTCTCACAGTTCACAGACAAGCTTAGTAGAGTCTGAGAGATCGGTACAGAGACGTCTATATTTATCCCCCAGAGGCTACAGAGTTAGGAAATACTTCACATCTATTCTTTCCTGTCGTGCGATTTTGATTTCTCAATGCTAAATTGAAACCTCTACTCTTGTCCTTTCGCGACTGGCGAGGTCACGTACAGTTTCTTCAGTTGAACAGCAGCACAGCCCGGTGATAGATCTGCTACGTTTTCGGAGGCTTTGTGGAGGTTGGATAAGTTTAACCAAGCTCTTCACTACTACTTTCAGCGGTGCATCTTCTGAGGATCCCCAAGATTATCTAGGCCTCTATCATGAGGCTCTCAGAAACATGGGGGTGGTGGAGACGGGGTCGAATTTTGCTACTTTTTGCTTGTCTGGATCTGCCAAGACCTGTTAGAGGGATTATTGATTGGCTATACCAGTTAGGTCATCATCTTTGACTTGACAACAGTTCACGCAGCTATTTCTAGAAGAGTTTTCCCACATCACTCAGAGAGAGGTCTATCGGAGGTAGTTTGAGTATCTCCGACAGGGTTCTATAACTGTTACTCAGTATGAGATCAGATTTATCGACTAGGCACGTTATGCTCTTATCATACTTTCCACAATGAGAGAGAGTGAGGAGGTTCATTGAGGGACTCGTCCAGCCCGCTCAGTTAGCTGGAGGTGGAGGTAGAGGTATTAGAGTTGGAGGTAGAGGTATTAGAAGTGGAGGTAGAGATGCTAGAGGTGGAGGTAAAGGTATTAGAGGTGGGGGCACAGGTAGTGTTCTGGTTTGTGGTAGAGAAGCTTTGGTTTTATTTTGCACCGTATCTTGCCATGCCTAGTAATTCATTGAGTGTTCCTGTTTATGTGTCTACACCGGTGGGTGATTCTATTGTGGTAGATCGAGTCCATCGCTCTTGTATAGTTGTGATTGGGGGGTCTTTAGACTCGTGTAGATTTGTCGCTTCTGGACATGGTCGATTTCGATGTTATATTAGGGATGGATTGGTTATCACCTTACCACACTATCTTGAACTATCATACCAAGACTTTGACCTTAGCTTTACCGGGTTTGCCTCGTTTAGAGTGGAGAGGGACTCCTGGTCATTCTATCCGTAGTGTTATCCCTTATGTGAAGGCTCGGCATATGGTCGAGAAGGGGTGTTTGGCATATTTGGCATACGTTTTTGATTCCAATGCTGAGGTTCCATCTATTGATTCTGTGCCCATTGTTTGTGAGTTTCCCGAGGTATTCCCTTCAAACCTGCCGGGTATGCCGCCCGACAGGGATATTGATTTTGCTCCGGGCACTCAGCCCATTTCTATCCCACCGTATCGTATGGCCCCGCCTGAGTTGAAAGAGTTGAAGGAGCAATTGCAAGACTTGCTTGAGAAGGGTTTCATTAGACCTAGTGTTTTGCCTTGGGGTGCGCCGGTGTGGTTTGTTAAGAAGAAGGATGGATCGATGAGAATGTGTATTGATTACCGGTAGTTGAACAAGGTTACAATCAATAATAAGTATCCATTGCCCAGGATTGATGATTTGTTTGATTAGCTTCAGGGTGCCAAGGTATTTTCGAAGATTGACTTGAGATCTGGCTACCATCAATTGAGGATTAGGGCATCCGACGTCCCTAAGACAGCTTTCCGCACTCGGTACGACCATTATGAGTTCTTGGTTATGTCATTCGGGTTGACAAATGCCCTAGCAGCTTTTATGGATTTGATAAACCGAGTGTTCAGGCCTTACTTGGACTCGTTCGTGATAGTCTTCATTGATGACATCTTGATATATTCCCACAGCCAGGAGGAGCATGAGCAACATCTCGGGGTGGTTCTTCAGACTCTGAGGGATAGTCAGTTATATGCTAAGTTCTCGAAGTGTTAGTTCTGGTTGAGTTCAGTTGCATTCCTAGGTCATGTTTTATCAATAGAGGGTATTCAGGTTGATCCAAAGAAGATTAAGGTAGTCAAGAACTAGCCTAGACCATCATCAGCTATAGTGATTCAGATTTTCTTGGTATTTGAAGGCTACTATCGTCGGTTCGTGGAGGGGTTCTCATCTATCGCAGCACTGATGGCCAGGTTGACCCAGGAGGGTGACCAGTTCATATGGTCGGACGAGTGTGAGGTGAGCTTTCAGAAGCTCAAGATAGCTTTGACTACGGCACCGGTGTTGATTTTGCCCACAGGTTTAGGGCCTTATACAGTTTATTGTGATGCACCCCGTATTGGACTCGGCACAGTGTTGATGCAGTATGACAAGGTCATTGTCTATTCTTCGCGGCAGTTGAAGATTCATGAGAAGAACTATCCGGTTCATGATTTAAAGTTGGCAACCATTGTTCACGCGTTGAAGATTAGGAGGCATTATCTGTATGGCGTGACATGTGAGGTGTTCACGGATCATAAGAGTATTTAGTATTTGTTCAAGCAAAAAGAGTTGAATTTGAGGAATAGTAGGTGGTTGGAGTTGTTGAAAAACTATGATATCACCATCTTATATCATCCGGGGAAGGCCAATGTGGTGGCCGATACTTTGAGTAGGAAGTTAGCCAGTATGGGCAATCTTGCTTATATCCCGGTCGGTGAGAGACCGCTTGCTTTGGATTTTCAGGCCTTGGCCAATCAGTTCGTGAGGTTGGATGTTTCTGAGCCGAGTCGTGTGTTAGCTTGCATAGTCCCTTGTTCTTCATTATGGGAGCGTATTCGTGAGCGGATGATCCCCATTTGTGTGTCCTTAGAGACACGGTGCAGCACGGAGGTGCCAAGCAGGTCACCTTAGGTAATGATGGAGTTTTGAGATTGCAGGGTCGAGTTTGTTTTCCTAATGTGGATGGTATTTGAGAGTTAATTTTGGAGGAGGCCCATAGCTCACGGTAGTCTATTCATCCGGGTGCTGCAAAGATGTATCAGGATTTGCGGCAGCATTATTGGTGACAGAGAATAAAGAAGGATATCGTTGCATATATGGTTCGGTGTTTGAATTGTCAGCAGGTTAAGTACGAGCATTAGAGGCTCGGTGGTTCATTTCAGAAGATTGAGATTCCTGAGTGGAAGTGAGAGCGTATCACTATGGACTTTGTTGTTGGTCTCCCATGGACTCAGAGAAAGTTCGATGCGATATGGGTTATTGTTGATAGGCTGACCAAGTCAGCACATTTCATTCCAGTGGCAGTCTCTTATTCTTCCAAGAGGTTAGCTGAGATCTATATCCGAGTCTATCATTTTGGATCGAGGTACGCAGTTTATCTCCCATTTCTGGAGAGCAGTTCAGCGAGAATTGGGCACACGGATTGAGTTGAGCACAGCATTTCATTCCCAAATGGACGGACAATCCGAGCAGGCTATTCAGATTTTGGAGGATATGCTCCGAGCTTGTGTCATTGACTTTAGAGGCTCATGGGATCAGTTTTTGCCTTTAGCAGAGTTTGCCTACAACAACAGCTACCAGTCGAATATCCAGATTATGAGGCTTTATATGTTAGGCGGTGTCGGTCTCCGGTTGGATGGTTTGAGCCAGGAGAGGCTTAGTTATTAGGTACAGATCTAGTTCAGGATGCCTTGGACAAGGTCGGGATTATTCAGGATAGGCTTCGTATAGCTTAGTCCAGGAAAAAGAGTTATACCGACCGCAGGGTTCGAAATTTGGCTTTCATGGTTGGTGAGTGGATATTGCTTTGAGTGTCGCCTATGAAGGGCGTGATGAGATTTAGGAAGAAAGGCAAGCTTAGCCCTAAGTTCATTGGCCCGTTTGAGATTCTTGATCGAGTGGGAGAGGTGGCTCATAGACTTGCATTTCCGCTGAGCTTATCAGCCGTGCATCCAGTGTTTATGTGTCCATACTTCGGAAATATCACGGTGAACCATCCCACGTGTTAGATTTCAGCACTGTCCAGTTGGACAAGGACTTGTCTTATGAGGAGGAGCCGGTAGCTATTCTAGACCGACAGGTTCGTCAGTTGAGATCGAAGAGTTTTCCTTTGGTTCGTGTTCAATAGTGAGGTCAGCCTCCTAGGACATCGACCTGGGAGTCCGAGTCCAATATGCGAAGCCGTTAACCCCATCTTTTCCCTGACTCAAGTACTTCCTTCTTATGTCTGTTCGAGGACGAACAGTTGTTTTAGAGGTGGAGAATCTGATGACTTTTTTGGGTCATCACTTGCTTTTAAATTGAATTCTGTGTTCCGAGGCCTTGAAAATCTTATTTAGCATCACCTCGATTTGCGTGCACAGTCCAGACGTGTAGCTGGAAAGCCTAAATGTGAAAATCTGTGAAAATTGATAAGTTTTGACTATAAAATGAATTAATTTGACTTCAGTCAATGTTTTGGAACCCGGACCCGTAATTTGACGGTCCCGGAGGGTCCGTAGGAAATTATGGGACTTGGGTGTATGCCCGGAATCGAATTCCGAAGTCCCAAGGCCGAGAAATAAATTTTTAAAGAAAATTATTTTCTGAAATTGTTTAAAGGATTTTGAAATGAATTTTATTAGAACATGTTGATATCGGGCCCGAATTTTGGTTCAGTGCCATGTACAGGTCTTATATGTGGTGTAAGATAACTCTGTGAAGTTTGGTAAGAAACGGAATCCGTTTGACGTGATTCGGACCGTAAATGCAAAGTTTGATGCTTTAAGAAGTTTTGAAATATTTCATTGACTTTGAGGTTTAATTCATTATTATTGAGGTTATTTTGGCGATTTGATCGCACGGATAAGTTCGTATGATGTTATTGAGTTAATACGTATGTTTGGTTTTGAGCCCTGAGGGCTCGGGTGTGTTTCGGATGTGTTTCGGAAGGATATTGGAACTCAAAAAGTTGCAGGTTTCTGTTGTTTAGTGCCCAGGGATTTTAATCTTCACGTTCGCGTGGTTCCTCTCGCGAACACGTAAGGAAAATTTCCCAGGTGCCAGATTTCTTCTTCGCGAAAGCGAAGCTTGAGACGCGAACGCGAGGCTGAGGGGGGAATACCCTTCGCGAACACTTCCATGCACTCACGAATGCGTAAGGTTAAGGCCTGGGGAGGGGTCACTATTTTGTGCATCGCGAACGCGGCTACTGGCCCGCGAACGCGTAGGCTTAAGGAGCCAAAGCTCCACGAACACAAGCCATCTTCCGCGAACGCGAAGGTATGTCAGACCTAACTCATCGCGAACACGATGACCAATTTCGCGCAGTTATTTTAAGTTTCAAAACCAGAATGCCATACGGAATTTTCATTATTTTACACAAACTTCATCTTCTCCACACCTCTTGGCCGATTTTTGAAGAAGAACTTCACCATAGCTTCATAGGTATGTAATCCTAAGCTCGTTTTCTTCCATTTTTAACAACACCCACTAGATTTGTAGGCTTAAAACATGTGATTACGGGTAGAAAATTAGGGATTTGGGTAGAGTTAGGACTTTTTGATTATTTGGGAATTTGATCTCGTTTTAGGGTCGGATTTCAAAACAAATTATATATTTGGGCTCGTGGGTGAATGGGTGATCGGGTTTTGGTCCGAACCTCGTGTTTTGACAAAGCGAGCCAGGGGTCGATTTTTTGGATTTTTGGAATTGGATTATTTGGCATTTATTGATGTTATTAAGTCGATTATGTCTAGATACAATTGATTTGGAGCCGAATTCGAAAGGAAATGCAGTGTTTGAGGGTTGAGTTGGTTGTGGAAGTTCGAGGTAAGTGTTTGGTCTAACCTTAGCTTGGGGGATTAGGAGTTGTGTCCTATTTGCTATTTGCTTCTTGTTGAGTACGACGTATAGGCATGGTGACGAGTATCTATACGTTGGTGTCAAACATGACCGTGGGCCTTATATTGGGATTTTCATGACTTCGTTGTATTATTCATGCCTTGGTGAAGATTTCTATTTGTTGTGTAAAGTTGTGGAAAGAATTGTGACTTATGAACATTGAAGAGCGTTGGCCCTAGTTGAATAACGAATTGTGAAAGTATAAGTGATAATTGAAACTCTAGAGCATTGGCTCGAGTTGTGAACTAAAAGTGAGAAAGAGAAGAGATCATTATGTTTCCCCCTTGTCGGGCTATTGTTGAGACGTGGTTCCCTTGCATTGTGATCTTAATTGATATTACGGATGCTTAGGTTGATGATTCTTTGTGTTGGGTAGGGATTATGGTTATAGGTGAGGTAGTTAGGTGTTGTAACAAGTTTGGTTGTAGCTGAGGTAGTTAGGTGTTGTAACAAGTTTGGTTGTAGCTGAGGTAGTTAGATGTGGTAACGAGTTTGGTTATAGCTGAGGTAGTTGGATGTTGTAACAAATTTGGTTATATTTGTTTCTCCCTTGCCGGGACGTGATTACTTATATTGTCGAATCCCTTGCCGGGGTAGTGTAGACCTTATTGATCCCTTATCGGGACTCTTGTTATGATTGTTGTCAATATTATATGTGGATCGGGTTGTACGCTGCAAAAATAATATAAGTGGATCGGGTTGCACGCTGCAACAATATTAGAAGTGGATCAGGTTGCAGGCCGCAACAATATTATATGTGGATCGGGTTGCATGCCGCAACAATGATATATGTGGATAGGGTTGCACGCGCGGAACAATGATAAATAGTATGGATCGGGTTGCATGCCGCAACAATGTTGATACGTTTTGGGATCGGGTTGCGCGCCGCAACAATTATTGATACAAGTGTGTTTATTTTGGATATTAGTTTCTTTTGTTCGCTGTGAATTCTAAGTTGCCCTTAGACTGTTACTATGGATTTACTGTTAATACTAGTATACCCCCGTAACATGTTTCACTCTCCCATCTTTACTTACTTATTCTTGTTTTACTTTCCGTTGTATATTATATAATTGCACAGGTTTATTTGATAGTCAGGTCCTAGCCTCGTCACTACTTCGTCGAGGTTAGGCTGGGCACTTACCAGCACAGGGGGTCTGTTGTGCTGATACTACACTCTGCACTCTTTTGTGCAGACCCTATTTTTGTAGACTTCGGACCGCAGTGAGATTGCTGACTCTTGTTCATCAGGCGACCCGAGGTAGCCTTGTAGACGTCTGTAGGCCTTGGCGTCTCCTTTATATTTACCTTCATATTTCTTACATGTATTTCCAAAGACAGTGTTGTATTAAATTCTTTCAGACCTTTATTTGTAGAATTCTTAGACCGTCTGTGAAACTATGACACCAGTACTAGGTAGTCGAGACTCAAATAGTTGTAATAGATATTCATATTTAGATGGCTTGTTGTTTTCTTCCACTTATGTTATATTCCGTCGTTTAAATGTTATTTCTTCGTAATTGTTAAAGAGAGTAAAATTGGTAAAAAGGTAGATGGCTCAATAATTGGCTTAACTCACATTAATAGGCGCCATCGCGACTCCCGATAGTGGAAAATCCGGGTCGTGACAAGTTAGTATCAGAGATCTAGGTTACATAGGTCTCACAGTTCACAGACAAGCTTAGTAGAGTCTGAGGGATCGGTACAGAGACGTCTGTATTTATCCCCCAGAGGCTACAGAGTTAGGAAAGACTTCACATCTATTCTTTCATGTCGTGCGATTTTGATCTCTCAATGCTAAATTGAAACCTCTACTCTTTTTATTTCTCGAATGGCGAGGTCACGTACTGCTTCTTCAGCCGAACAACAGCACAAACCGATGATAGATCAGCTACGCTTCCGGAGGCTTTGTGAAGGTTGGATAAGTTCCACCAAGATCTTCACTACTACTTTTAGCGGTGCATCTTCTGAGGATCCCCAAGATTATCTAGGCTGCTATCATGAGGCTCTCAGGAACATGGGGGTCGTGGAGACCAATAGGGTCAAATTTTGCTACTTTTCGCATGTCTGGATCCGCCAAGACTTGTTAGAGGGATTATTGATTGGCTATACTAGTTAGACCATCAGCTTTGACTTGAGAATAGTTCACGCAGCTATTTCTGGAGGAGTTTTCCCACATCACTCAGAAAGAGGTCTATCGGAGGCAGTTTGAGCGTCTCCAGCAAGGTTCTATGACTATTACTCAGTAAGAGATCATATTCATTGACTTGGCCCGTCATGCTCCTATCATACTTCCCACTATGAGAGAGAGTGAGTAGGTTCATTGAAGGACTCGTTCAGCCCGCTCAGTTAGCTGTAGGTGGAGGTAGAGGTATTAAAGGTAAAGGTAGAGGTATTAGAGGTGGAGGTAGAGATGCTAGAGGTGGAGGTAAAGATATTAGAGGTGGGGGTGTAGGTACTGTTCTGGTTTGTGGTAGAAAAGCTTCGATTTTATTTTGCACTGTATCTGGTCATGCCTAGTGATTCATTGAGTGCTCCTATTTATGTGTCTACACCGGTGGGTGATTCTATTATGGTAGATCGAGTCCATCGCTCTTGTATAGTTGTGATTGGGGGTCTTTATACTCGTGTAGATTTGTCGCTTCTGGACATAGTCGATTTCGATGTTATATTAGGGATGGATTGGTTATCACCTTACCATGCGATCTTGGACTATCATGCCAAGACTGTAACCTTAGCTTTATCGGGTTTGCCTCGTTTAGAGTAGAGAGGGACTCCTAGTCATTCTACCCATAGTGTTATCTCTTATGTGAAGGCTCGGTGTATGGTCGAGAAGGGGTATTTGGCATATTTGGCATATGTTCGTGATTCCAGTGCTGAGGTTCCATCTATTGATTCTATGCTCGTTGTTCATGAGTTTCCCGAGGTATTCCCTTCAGACCTGCCGGGTATGCCGCCCGACAAGGATATTGATTTTTGTATTGATTTGGCTTCGGGCACTCATCCCATTTCTATCCCGCCATATCGTATAGCCCTGCTTGAGTTAAAAGAGTTGAAGGAGCAGTTGCAAGACTTGCTTGAGAAGGGTTTCATTAGACCCAGTGTTTCGCCTTGGGATGCGCCAGTGTGGTTTGTTAAGAAGAAGGATGGATCGATGAGAACGTGTATTGATTACCGGCGGTTGAACAAGGTTACAATCAAGAATAAGTATCCATTACCCAGGATTGATGATTTGTTTGATCAGCTTCAGGGTGCCAAGGTATTTTCGAAGATTGACTTGAGATGTGGCTACCATCAGTTGAGGATTAGGGCATCTGACGTCCCTAAGACAGCTTTCCGCACTCGGTACGGCCATTATGAGTTCTTGGTTATGTCATTCGGGTTAACAAATGCCCCGGTAGCTTTTATGGACTTGATAAACCGAGTGTTCAGGCCTTATTTGGACTTGTTCGTGATAGTCTTCATTGATGACATCTTGATATATTCCCGCAGCAAGGAGGAGCACGAGCAACATCTCAAGGTGGTTCTTCAGACTCTGAGGGATAGTCAGTTATATGCTAAGTTCTCGAAGTGTGAGTTCTGGCTGAATTCAGTTGCATTCCTGGGTCATGTTGTATCGGCAGAGGGTATTCAGGTTGATCCGAAGAAGATTGAGGCAGTCAAGAACTAGCCTAGACCAGCATCAGCTTTAGAGATTCGGAGTTTCTTGGGATTGACATGCTACTACCGTCGATTCGTGGAGGGGTTCTCATCTATCGCAACCCCGATGGCCAGGTTGACCCAAGAGGGTGCCCAGTATAGATGGTCGGACGAGTGTGAGGCGAGCTTTCAGAAGCTCAAGATAGCTCTGACTACGACACCAGTGTTGGTTTTGCCTACAGGTTCAGGGCCGTATACAGTATATTGTGATACACCCCATATTGGACTCGGCGCAGTGTTGACACAGGATGACAAGGTCATTGCCTATGATTTGCGGCAGTTGAAGATTCATGAGAAGAACTATTCGGTTCATGATTTAGAGTTGCCAGCCATTGTTCACGCATTGAAGATATGGAGGCATTATTTGTATGGCGTGGCATGTGAGGTGTTCACAGATCATAAGAGTATTTAGTATTTGTTCAAGCAAAAGGAATTGAATTTGAGGAAGATGAGGTGGTTGGAGTTGTTTAAAGACTATGATATCACCATCTTATATCATCCGGGGAAGGCCAACGTGGTAGCCGATGCTTTGAGTAGGAAGTCAGCCAGTATGGACAGTCTTGCTTATATCTCGGTCGGTGAGAGACCGCTTGCTTTGGATGTTCAAGCTTTGGCCAATCAGTTTGTGAGTTTGGATGTTTCTGAGCCCAGCCGTGTGTTAGCTTGCACAGTCGCTTGTTCTTCGTTATTGGAGCGAATCCGTGAGCGGCAGTATGATGATCCTCATTTATGTGTCCTTAGAGACACGGTGCAGCACGGAGGTGCCAAGCAGGTCACCTTAGGTGACGATGGAGTTTTCAAATTGCAGGGTTGCGTTTGTGTGCCTAATGTGGATGGTATTCGAGAGTTGATTTTAGAGGAGGCCCATAGCTCCCAGTAGTCTATTCATCCGGGTGCCACAAAGATGTATCAGGATTTGCGGCAGCATTATTGGTAATGGAGAATGAAGAAGGATATCGTTGCATATATGGCTCGATGTTTGAATTGTCAGTAGGTTAAGTACGAGCATTAGAGGCCTGGTGGTTCATTTCCGAAGATTGAGATTCCTGAGTAGAAGTGGGAGCGTATCACTATGGATTTTGTTGTTGGTCTCCCACGGATTCAGAGAAAGTTCGATGCAGTGTGGGTAATTGTTGATAGGCTGACCAAGTCAGTGCATTTCATTCCAGTGGCAGTCTCTTATTCTTCCGAGAGGTTAGCTGAGATCTATTTCTGGAAAGCAGTTCAGCAAGAATTGGACACACAGATTGAGTTGAGCATTGCGTTTCATCCCCAGACGGACGGACAGTCCAAGCAGGCTATTCAAATTTTGGAGGATATGCTCTAAGCTTCTGTCATTGACTTTGGATGCTCGTAGGATCAGTTTTTGCCTTTAGCAGAGTTTGCCTACAACAACAGCTATTAGTCGAGTATCCAGATTATGAGGCTTTATATGGTAGGTGGTGTCGGTCTCCGGTTGGATGGTTTGAGCTGGGAAAGGCTTAGTTATTAGGTACGGATCTAGTCTAGAATGCCTTGGACAAGGTCGGGATTATTCAGGATAGGCTTCGTACAGCTTAGTCCAGGCAAAAGAGTTATGCCGATCGTAGGGTTCGAGATTTGGCTTTCATGGTCGGTGAGCATGTATTGCTTTGAGTGTCGCCTATGAAGGGCGTGATGAGATTTGGGAAGAAGGGCAAGCTTAGCCCTAGGTTCATTGGCCCGTTTGAGATTCTTGATCGAGTAGGAGAGGTGGCTTATAGACTTGCATTGCCGCCGAGCTTATCAGTCGTGCATCCAGTGTTTCATGTGTCCATGCTTCGGAAATATCACAGCGATCCATCCCACGTGTTAGATTTCAGCACTGTCTAGTTGGACAAGGACTTGTCTTATGAGGAGGAGCGGGTAGCTATTCTAGACCGACAGGTTCGTCAGTTGAGATCGAAGAGTTTTCCTTCTGTTCGTGTTCAGTGGAGAGGTCAGCCTCCTGAGGCATCGACTTGGGAGTCCGAGTCTAATATGTGGAGCCGTTATCCCCATCTTTTCCCTGACTCAAGTAATTCCCTCTTATACCCGTTCGAGGACGAACGGTTGTTTTAGAGGTGGAGAATGTGATGACCCAAAAGGTCATCACTTGCTTTTAAATTGAATTTTGTGTTCTAAGGTCTTAAAAACCTCATTTAGCATCACCTCGATTTGCGTGCACAATCCAGGCGCATAGCCAGAAAGCCTAAATGTGAAAATCTGTGAAAAATGATAAGTTTTGACTGTAAAATGAATTAATTTGACTTCAGTCAACGTTTTGGGTAAACGGACCCGGACCCGTAATTTGATGGTCCTGGAGGGTCCATAGAAAATTATGGGACTTGGGTGTATGCCCGGAATCGAATTCCGAAGTCCCAAGCCCGAGAAATGAATTTTTAAAGAAAATTATTTTCTGAAATTGTTTAAAGGATTTTGAAATGAATTTTGATTAGAACATGTTGATATCGGGCCCGTATTTTGGTCCGGTGTCCGGTACAGGTCTTATATGTGGTTTAAAATAATTCTGTGAAGTTTGGTAAGAAACGGAATCTGTTTGACGTGATTCGGACCGTAAATGCAAAGTTGATGCTTTAAGAAGTTTTGAAATATTTCATTGATTTTGAGGTTTAATTCGTTCTTATTGAGGTTATTTTGGCAATTTGATCGCACGGATAAGTTCGTATGATGTTATTGAGTTAATACGTATGTTTGGTTTTGAGCCCCGAGGGCTCGGGTGTGTTTCAGATGTGTTTCGGAAGGTTCTTGGAACTCAAAAAGTTTCAGGTTTCTGTTGTTCAGTGCCCAGGGATTTTACTCTTCGCGTTCGCGTGGTTCCTCTCGCGAATGCGTAAGGCAAATTTCCCAGGTGCCAGATTTCTTCTTCGCGAACGCAAAACTTGAGACGCGAACGCGAGGCTGGGGGGATACCCTTCGCGAATGCGTCCATGCACTCACGAACGCGTAAGGTTAAGGTCTGGGGAGGGGTCACCATTTTGTGCATCGCGAACGCGGCCACTGGCCCGCGAACGCGTAGTCTTGAGGAGCCAAAGCTCCGCAAATGCGAGCCATCTTCCACGAATGCGAAGGTCTGTCAGACCTAACTCATCGCGAACGCGATGACCAATTTCGCTCAGTTATTATATGTTTCAAAAACAGAATGCCATGCGGGATTTTCATTATTTTTCACAAACTTCATCTTCTCCACACCTCTTGGCCGAATTTTGAAGAAGAACTTCACCATAGCTTCATAGATATGTAATCCTAAGCTCGTTTTCTTCCATTTTTATCAACACCCACTAGATTTCTAGGCCTAAAACATGTGATTAAGGGTAGAAAATTAGGGATTTGGGTAGATTTAGGACTTTTTTATTATTTGGGAATTTGGACTCGTTTTGGGGTCGGATTTAAAAAAAATTATATATTTGGGCTCGTGGGTGAATGGGTGATCGGGTTTTAGTCCGAACTTCGTGTTTTGACCAAGTGGGTCCGGGGTTGATTTTTTGGATTTTTGGGAAGAATGATTAGAAAGCTATAATTAAGTATTGGAATTTGATTGTTTAGCATTTATTGATGTTATTAAGTTGATTATGTCTACATACAATTGATTTGGAGCCGAATTTGAAAGGAAAGACGGTGTTTGAGGATCAAGTTGGCCGTGGAAGTTCGAGGTAAGTGTTCGGTATAACCTTAGCTTGAGAGATTAGGAGTTGTGTCCTA
Organism: Nicotiana tabacum; assembly: GCF_000715075.1. NCBI lineage: Eukaryota > Viridiplantae > Streptophyta > Magnoliopsida > Solanales > Solanaceae > Nicotiana > Nicotiana tabacum. Next base: position 125,456,796 of record NC_134084.1, read on the forward strand.
TTTGCTATTTGCTTCTTGTTGAGTACGACATATAAGCATGGTGACAAGTATCTATACATTGGTATCAAGCATGACCGTGGGTCTTATATTGTGATTTTTATGACTTCGTTGTATTATTCATGCCTTGGTGAAGATTTCTATTTGTTGTGTAAAGTTGTGGAAAGAATTGTGACTTATGAATATTGAAGAGTGTTGGCCCCAGTTGTATAACGAATTGTGGAAGTATAAGTGATAATTGAAACTCTAGAGCATTGGCTCGAGTTGTGAAGTGAATTGTGAAGTAAAAGTGAGAAAGAGAAGTGATCATTATGTTGCCCCCTTGCCGGGCTATTGTTGAGTCATGGTTCCTTTGCATTGTGTTCTTAATTGATATTATGGATGCTTAGGTTGATGATTTTTTGTATTTGGTAGGGATTATGGTTATAGCTGAGGTAGTTAGGTGTTGTAACAAGTTTGGTTGTAGCTGAGGTAGTTAGGTGTTGTAACAAATTTGGTTGTAGCTGAGGTAGTTAGATGTGGTAACGAGTTTGGTTATAGCTGAGGTCGTTGGATGTTGTAACAAGTTTGGTTATAGATGTTTCTCTCTTGCCGGGACGTAGTTACTTATGCTGTCGAATCCATTGTCGGGGTAATGTAGACCTTATTGATCCCTTGTCGGGACTCTTGTTATGATTGTTGTCAATATTATATGTGGATCGGGTTGCAAGCCGCAATAATGATATAGGTGGATCGGGTTTCACGCCGCAACAATATTAGAAGTGGATCGGGTTACACGCCGCAACAATATTATATGTGGATCGGGTTGCACGCCGTAACAATATTATAAGTGGATCGGGTCGCACGCCGCAACAATATTATATGTGGATCGGGTTGCACGCCACAACAATGATATATTTGGATCGGGTTGCACGCCGCAACAATATTATATGTGGATCGGGTTGCACGCCGCAACAATGATATATGTGGATCGGGTTGCACGCCGTAACAATGTTGATACATATTGGGATCGAGTTGCGCGCCGCAACAATTATTGATACAAGTTTGTTTATTTTGGATATTAGTTTCTTTTGTTCGCTGTGAATTCTAAGTTACCCTTAGACTGTTACTCTGGATTTACTGTTAATACCGGTATACCCCCGCAACATTTTTCCCTCTCCCTTCTTTACTTGTTTATTCTTGTTTTACTTTTCGCTGTATATTATATAACTGCACAGGTTTATTTGATAGTTTGGTCCTAGTCTCGTCACTACTTCGCTGAGGTTAGGCTGGGCACTTACCAGCACATGGAGTCGGTTGTGCTGATACTACACTCTGCACTCTTTTGTGCAGACCCCAGTGTTGTAGACTTTGAACCGCAGTGAGATTGCTGACTCTTGTTCATCAGGCGACCCGAGATAGCCCTGCAGACATCCGTAGGCCTTGGCGTCTCCTATTTACCTTCCTGTTTCTTACATGTATTTCCAGAGACAGTGTTGTATTAAATTCTTTCAGACATTTATTTGTAGAATTCTTAGACCATCTGTGAAACTGCTGTGACACCAGTTCTGGGTAATCGAGACTCATACAGTTGTAATAGATATTCATGTTCAGATGGCTTATTGTTTTCTTCCACTTATGTCATATTCCGTCGTTTAAATATTATTTCTTCGTAATTGTTAAAGAAAATAAAATGGGTAAAAAGGTAGATGGTTCAATAATTGGCTATCCTAGCTCACATTAGTAGGCGCCATCACAACTCCCGAGGATGAAAAATTCGGGTCGTGACACTAGTGATATTAAACAGATATAGCTAAACCTTAGTTCTCTGTGGGATTCGACTTCGGACTTATAGACCGGATTATATTTGCAGCGACCGCTTATTCTTTTTAGGACTAGAGTTGTGCGTGATCATTAACGAAATTTTATATTTTTCGGATTGAATCGGTTGCGTGTGGCCCGTCGTATAAAATTATTGTTTTAACCTTGAAAACTATTTTTTGGGTTAAACAATATATTCGTAATCGGTGCTAGCTACTTGTTGACTCATATCTTACTTGTCTTTACTTCCACGTATTAACTCGTCAAGCATTCACCTGTCGTTTAAATTTTACCCCATACATCGAGTAATGTTGTAAAAAAGGCGACAGAAGAAATGCGAACCAAAACTAGAAAAAGTAGTCCATGAACAGTGAATATTGAGCAAATTAAAGAAAACTTATGATATGTACGTCGCGTGAAGCCATTCCTTAGACTTGTTTTTTTTCCCTGGAACAATTTCTATGTCCATTCAATTAACAAAATAAGTTTTTTTTTTCCTTTTTTTTTTTACAGTTTTAGCACTCAGACCTTAGCTCTTCTCAAATCCAAGTAACACTTAGTTCAACTCCTGCTTTGGCTTGCCTACGTATTGGGTAGATCTTCAACGATAAGACTGTTGGCTGCTAAGTAAGTTGATTTCATGGGCTTTCAAGACTTGCAACTGGATTGGACGAATGGATTTAGTTATTATTTTGACACAAGGGAAAAAAAATATTTATATGAGGTTGCTGGCTGCTAAAGTGCTAATTATGTAAACAAATATGGAACAATTATGTAAGAGCACAAAAGAAAAAAAGTTCATTGTTGAGAGTGGGATTTGAGAACCCACGCCCTTTCGGACCAGAATCTTAATCTGGCGCCTTAGACCAACTCGGCCATCTCAACTTGTTGTGCTTATTCTAGGATTCTACAAATATTGTCCTCACTTTCGCTTTAAGTTTTTCGAGCCAGAGCTTACTGTGACCTTCTCTTGTGTATAATATAAAATCTTTGAATAATTCCAAACAATTCTAACATAGAAGCTATGAGAGGAAGCGAAATCTACCACAATTTATCGTTATTTCTGTCTATAAATTTCACTATCCATTAATTTAACACCTGCCCTTTTCAGATCCCACGGTGTGAGATAATACTGGATATGTTGTTGTTGTATTAATTTAAGGAATTTTACCTCCTACAACAAATGTTAACACCTTATTTATTTTAAATAAATACCATTTAAAAAAATTATATTCTATAGATACCTTTTAATGTTTATAGCAAAATATCTAATTTTGGTTACCTCCTACCCCTAAGCCACTAAATACGCTATTCAGTTACACTATTTTCTTTCTCTCTCTACTTTGATACATGTCATTCTCTTCCTCCATTCCCTAAAAACACGATGCTCAATCTCAAAATTCCTCTCACCCACATCACCTACCATTAGTCACAAACGGTGATTTCAAGTTCACGATGTCTCATCACGGTGGTAAAAGGAACGCTGAGAAATCCCACGTTTCGTGTCTCTCATCCTCATTTTTAATTCACAGGAAGTCACGTTGCAAAATAAGATAAACTAAAGAGAAGAAATCATAAACAGTATAGCCGATTTACTGGTCTTCTTTTGGCAAAACTTCATGGTGTACTGCTCAAAGTTCTTGTCATCGAGCTGCTCTCAAAAGTTGTTGTATATGTAGATTCGAATTTCGGCTCAATGAGATTCAGGGTTTTTGCTCGACGGCAGATTCGTCGGAAATTAGGGTTTGTTCTTGAACAAAGACGACGGAGTTTGGGACTGAACAACTTGATTTTTTGTTAATATATTTCAATGTATTTTCAAAGTATCATGCTGTATTTTCATGTATTTCATTGTATTCATTGTATTTTTTTTATTGTAATTCAATGTGTCTCGCTGAATTCCATGTATTTCATTGTATTCACAATCTTTTTTTTTATTGTATTTCAATGTATCCCATTGTATTCTATGTATTTTATTGTATTCACGGTCTCGTTATATGCCATGAATGTATTCATATGTTTTTTAATGAATATAATTTATGTATTCAGATGTATTATATAATCTCTCTGAAGATTGCTACGTGATTAGGGTATTTTTCAGTTGAGAATCTTTTTTATAACTGAAAATACAAATTTTGTGTGTTATAATTGAGTTTGTTGAGTTATATTAGGAGTCTATTATGTTAATTTATTTACTTTCCATTTAAAAACAGTGTAATCCCCTGTTTCTCGCCGTGAATACATTCAAATACAGTCGAATACAATAATCTGTCCAACTGTAATCCCATGTTTCATGTCATGAATACTGTCGAATACACTCGAATACAACAATTGATTAGCTGAACTTCCCTGATTCACGCCTATTTTTGCTACTGTATTCATGAATATAATAGCTTAAATACATCCAATACATCTTATAACTACAAAAAATGTATCTATAATCTGTAATATAGCAAATGGTATCTATAGATAGCTAATTACCACTAAAAGAAAGTGTTTTATGAAAATTTCTCTTAATTTAAAACCTACTTAGGTGTGGTGGCGATGGTTTTGTCCAAATAGATGGTCAGCTATCATTTCTATTCTTCCTTGTTTTCCGAAAATCGCATTTCTTTTTCTTTTGCTCTTGTAATTACATTCGCCCTATAACATTATAAAATGACGGCAAATCTATTAACTTTAATCTTGAATCCATCTTAGTGTTTTAGCATGTTTTAACTTTTTAATTATTCAAAGAGGTAGAGGTAGGCCGAAAAAGTATTGGGGAGAGGTGATTAGGCATGATATAGCATTGCTCCAGCTCACTAAGGACTTGACCAGGAATAGGAAGGTGTTGGAGGTTGAGAATAAAGGTAAAGGGTTAGAATAGGTCGCCTAACGTTGTCCTTGTCTGTAACAGTAACTTTTATATGAGTAGCATTATGTATTTATTTTCGTATGCCTTGATTTATGTGATTACTTGTCGTAGCTTTTGTTTCTGCCTTCTGATTACAATACTCAGATTTAGTTTTGTATCTTTGTACTTTTACTTCCATTTTAGAATTGGTGTGATTGTTGCTGCCCTTCCTTTTATCTTTCTCAAGCCAAGGGTCTTTCAGAAACAACTTCTCTGCCTTCTTGAAGGTAGGGGTAAGGTCTGGTAATCACGTCCAACTCTAGTCCTAAAAAAGACAAGCGGCCGCTGCAAATATAATTTTGTCAAAGAGTCCGGAGTACAATTCCACAGAGAACTAATGTTTAGCTACAATTGTTCACTATCACTAAGAAGACAAGTTCGAACAATTCCTAAGTTAGAAATATTAAGATTCTTATGTTTAACCAATTAACTAATAAATTAATAACTAAGCTACTAAAGGTCGGAGACTAAATTAAGGATGTCTAGAGTTATGATTTCCCCAATTATCGGAATCCTTCCCGCTATATCTTTTATAATTTTGCATAATTATTCTCTACTGATCGTGAGCGCTCGACTTATCATAATTCTCTATCGAGCAACTACAATAATGTACTAGTCATATTATCTTGAATTACGCTAGCTCGCATTTTTTCACTGCTCGCTATGATCACGTCAAAGCTTCGTTATCTCTAATCCAACTTTTAAACCCGTCGTATTGATCTCTCATATATGTTAGGAGTGACGTTGTTCAACAACCACCTAAATATGTATTCTTTTTCAAGCAATACATAATAAATAGGCACCGTTAATTGATAGCTCTTCAATTAACTAAAATAAGCATGTAATTGAACAAATAGAAAAATTCAAAGATTCAATTATATCAAAACGTATCAAGAATTCATCCTACAAAAGGTTTCATCAAAACCCTAGATAACAGAATTAGCTACTCATAAAAGTATGTAAATACAATACTAAAATTCATAACCAATAATGAAAATGGAAGAAGAAAGTGAAAAACTCGTAGAAGAATTCTCCGCCTTGCTCCTTGTGTGTTCTTGCCTCCTTAGGTCAAATCTCTTTCCTTAGGTCGACTCTCCCCCTTCAAAAGTGAGTTTAAAGACTATTTATATGGGATATGGTTAGCATGGGGCGAAATAATACAAGAAAAGACTTTTCAGGTTAGCTTGTTCCCTCTTTCGTGCGCACGCGAGAGTGAACGAGCGAAGTACTTCTCTTTGTCTTTGCCTCCCAAATCTCTTGTGCACTTTCATGCTTTTTTAGCTTAGTTCGCTATTTTTTTTTTCAAGTTTTCCTCAGCTAGCTCGTTCACTATCTCGTGCAGTGGTGGATCTAGAATTTGTAAGTTATGGGTGTTGAACTATTATTTATCTAGAAATTACTATTAAGATAAGTGCTCAAGTAATATATTTGTAAGAATTATTCCCTCCGTTCTAGTTTATATGAACCTATTTCTTTTTTGGTCCATTCCAAAAAGAATGACTCCTTTCTAAATTTGGAAACAGTTTAGCTTAAACTTCCAATTCTACCCTTAATGAGAAGCTTTTATAACCACAAATACTCTGACCCCTTTATGACTTGCTTAGGATCACAAATTCCAAAAGTCTTCATTTTTTCTTAAATTTCGTGACCAGTCAAACAGGTTCACATAAATTGGAACGGAGGGGGTACTATCTTTTTTATATAAATAATAATTCATGACTCCAAAAGTAATGGGTGCTTGAGCACCCATAACCGTCAACATAAATCCGCCATTGCTCTCGTATGCACGGGAGAGTGAACGAGCAAAGTTCTTCTTTTGTCTTTTGGTCCCGAATTAACTTCTTTTGCTCACATTTCGCCCAACTTGCTCCTACACATAAGAATGAATGTAATGAGCATAATTCACTACAAAAACTCATGTAACCTCCCGCAACCACACAAGTTATGAGATGAAAGTACACCGAAAAATATGCATTTTTAGCCGTTTATCATCTGCGTACATACTATCCTCCTCAGACCCCACTTGTGAGATTACACTGGTCTGTTGTTGTTGAAATCGTGATTATGAACTCCAAAGAAAATATCAACACGTTAAAATTATATACTCCCTCAATCCCAATTTGTTTGAGGCACAATTCGAATTCTGAGAGGCAAACGAGTTCTTCTTTGATGACCAGAATTTTTTCATATACCTTTTAAATAGTTTAAATTGTTACTTATTATAATTTATAGTACTTTTTATGTAGTTATTTAAATATGTAATTTTATTAAGAAAAAAAAACTTAAAATATTTTACATCCGAATACACGGTCAAAATTAAAAAATTTAACTCTCAAAATCTGAAATGTATCAAACAATTGGGACGGAGGGAATACTAAAATGATAGTATTAACTTTGAAAAAAAAGATCTTTAATTTAACACATGAAAGAAGCTTCCAAATGACTCCTAATTACATTTATTTGTATCTATGGAGAATTTTGTTCGTTTGTCATGTTACGACTACTTTCATAATATTATAAAATTTAAAGGGAAATATGCATGCATGTGTTGCGAAAAGAAAGTAGATATGGTACGTTTAATTTCTTTAATTTCTAGTAGCATTTCTTACTTTCACATGTAAGAAAATTCTTTCATCCTCTAAACTAGTTAGCGAGTTTGATTCATGTATTTTTTCTATAACGATTCGGTTGGTTCTTTTGAGAGTTGTAGCCGTGTTTCCTCATTTTCTGCTTTTTTTGCGTTCTGTAGTTGTATTATGACTTACCGGGTTAGTTGATTTAGGTCCGGAGTAATTTAGGAGTGAATTGAGACACTTAGTCTCTTAATTGAAAGCTTAAGTAGGAAAAATTGACCGGATATCGACTTATGTGTAAACGACCTCGAATTTAAATTTTGATGATTCCGTTATCTCCTTTAGGTAATTTTGGACTTAGAAGCGCGTCCGGATTGTGTTTTGGAGGTTCGTAGTAGAATTAGACTTGAATTGGCGAAAGTTGGAATTTTAGAAAGTTTGACCGGGAGTGAAATTTTTGATATCGGGGTCGGATTGGATTTTCCAAAGTTGGAGTAGGTTCGTGGTGTCATTTATGATTTGTATGCAAAATTTGAGGTCAATCGGATGTAATTTGATAGGTTTCGGTGTCGTTTGTAGAATTTGAAAATTTCAAAGTTCATTAGGCTTGAATCTGTGTGTAATTCGTGATTTTGATGTTATTTGAGGTGATTTGAGGGTTCGACTAAGTTCGTATGATGTTTTGGACTTGATGGTATGTTTGGTTGGGATCTCGAGGGCCTCGGGTGAGTTTCAGATGGTTAACAGATCATTTTTTGACTTTGGTTGACAGTTGATAACTGCTGGTGTGATTCATCTGGTTTTCTCTTATGCGTTCGTGAGGGAAGTCTCGCGTTCGCGAAGTGTTCTTGGAGGCTGATGGAAGTTGTTCTTCGCATTCGCTAAGAGGAGACCGCGTTCGTGCAGGTGTGGTCAGTGGAGACATCGCGAACGCGAGAAGTGGAACACGTTCGGGAAGAGGAATGAGGCAGCTGGGGACCCCATCCTTTTGGTCTATGCGTTCGCGGGGCAGGGGTCGCGTTCGTGAAGGTCAGAGTTTTCAAAGGTTCGCGTTCGCGAAGGTTTGGTCGTGTTCGCGAGGGGTTTAGTTGAGAGGCAGTCGGAATTGTTCTACACGAACGCGAGTGGATGGCCGCGTTCGCGAAGAAGGAAAATCTGGGAAGCAGTGTTAAATTTCATAAACGAGGGTTTGAATCCATTTTTTATATTTTGAGCTAGAGACCATGGATTTAGGCGATTCTTGAAGGGATTTTCGTGGAGTTGATTGGGGTAAGTGACTCTTACTTGGTTTTGGCTAACTTCCATGATTATGTCCTTAATTTCATCATCTAATTTGTGATTTGGGGTAGAAAATTGGGGGAAAAGAGGAAGAATAGAACGTTAGATTTTTGAGGTTTTGAATGGAATTTTGTAATCGGATTTGAGTAAATTTGGTATGGTTAGACTCATGAGTGAATGGGCTTTTGGGTTTTGTGACTTTTGTCAAATTTCGAGACATGGGCCCGGGGGCCGGGTTCAGGCCGATTTCGGATTTTTGGCTATAATTTAGTACTTTTCTTATGGAATTGCTCGCTTTAGCCTATATTGATTGTATTGTACTATTTGTGGCTAGATTCGGGACATTCGTAGGTCAACTTACGAGGCAAAGGCATTTTGGAGTAGCATTTTGGTCGGATTGAGGTAAGTAACAGTTATAAATCTGTTCCTAAGGATATGAAACCCCGGATTTTGTGTCATGTGATTATTTTGGAGGTGATGCACATGCTAGGTGACGGGCGTGTGGGCGTACACCGTAAGAATTGTGACTTGGTCCATTCCGTGAAACTGTAAAGTTGAATAACTTGTTGTTAGCTATATGCTCTTTGTGTGTTATATAAATTTGACTGTAAATCATGTTAGAAACCATGTTTAGGCTATGTGTTGGTACTGTTGGGGCCCACATAGGTTGCGTTACATGTTGAACTGCCTGTTTTATGCTATTTGTACTCACTCTCAGTTTTTACTTGCATATCGTATCTAAGTCTCTATTATTTATTATTGATACATCATGTTATTTCTGTTTGCGTAGACATGTAATTTTTTACCCTCCCCGAGATTTTACATATTTTAGTGTTTAAATATTTTGTTTTCGTCTAATATCGCTATTTTAACTAGTTTTGACTCTTTGACTTTATTATATCACAAAAATAAAAATTACAAAAATATTTTCTTTTATTTAACTAATTGATATTTTATCTAGTTACTTTTAGTTTATCTACATTTGTTCTCAAAAATATTAGTATTTTCTATAGGAATATTATTTTAATTTTTTCGATGATTTTAATCTAATTCCATTTTTATTTTTTAGTATGATATTTGAAAAATACCAAAAATAGGTTTGTTTTAACGGTTAGTTTTATTTTAATAGTTATTTCTACTTAAGTAGGATTACTTATGTGAGTAGTATTTTTAATCTTGTTCAATAAGAAAGAATCAAATTTGGGCTAAAACAATCCATTTTTAGGCCCATTTTCGAAATTAAGCCCTTAGCCTATATTCTCACTTCCCTAAAAAGAGACCTAATTCCACTAATCTAGGGCCCCTCATTTCCTTTAACCTTGAGCCACATCAAAAGAGAGGAGGAGATTTTCAACACTAATAAAAAAGGCCTTAGTGGCACCTTCCTTCAAAAAAAAAAAACCAGTAGTTGCCCGCATATCATCACCCTAACACCGCAACCCATCGTCCCTTCTACCTCTATTCCAAGCCATCAGATTTAGAGAAATAAAGGAAGAAGATTAACAAAGAACTAATCAGGTTATCTTCTCCAAGATTAAAAAAGGGGCTAGAGATTAGGATAGAGATAGAGAGGAATTGAGAGCTCACACGCATATACAGTCACATATGGGAAAGAAAATGGCTTATGTTACTGATTTTTAAGACAAGGAAAAAAACAAAAATGATGGCTTCTTCTCCATTTCGCCACCCGCTCCGCCGCTAACACTGACGACGTTTGTCGTTCAGCTCCAGCCTCTGTAGACATGTAATTTTTGACCCTCCTCGAGATTTTACACATTTTAGCATTTAAATATTTAGTTTAGGTCTAATATTACTATTTTAACTAGTTTTGACTATTTTACTTTATTTTGTCACAAAAAATAAAAATTACAAAAATATTTTCTTTTATTTAGGTAATTGGTATTTTATCTTGTTACTTTTAGTTTATCTACCTTTCATAAAATTCAAAAATACAAAAAATAGTTTCACTTTGTTTTCAAGGATATTAGTATTTTGGTAGTAGTATTATTTTAATTTTGCGATGATTTTAATCTAATCCTATCCTATTTTTAGTATAATCTTTGGAAAATATATATATATAATTATTTTGTTTTATTTCCATTTCAGTTAAAGTCAATTGTTAATTATACTTTATTATCTGTGATACTTTTATTTTACCCTTGGAAAAGAAGAATGAGTTTTGGGCCAATTTTGTGTTTTGATAGGTCCAATCTTAGGCTCATTTTCGGAATTTTTCCTTAGCCCATACCCCCCACTTCCCTAAAAATGACCTAATCCTTAACCTTTCTTCTGGAGTAAAAAAAAACCTAGGAGCTGAACCTAGAAATCGGCAGGCCCTTCAGCCATCTCCACATTTTCTTCTTCAACCTTAACACACATAAAAACTCTAAGAACACCCTTAGCTTCTTCTGCTAGACCCTAACCAAAGACCACAAAAAATGGGCAGACACACAAAAACAAGAGCTCCCAACGACAGCTTCTTCTTCAACCCTTGAACCACTCTAGACCGCCGCACACCCTACTGTCACCTAGCCTCATCACCGCCAGCCACTTTACTCGCCGGAACAAGACCTTGCCGCCATCAGTCCCTCGACCAACGATCCTCTTTGATTTCTGCCACTTTCCCCACCACCAAAAGTCGTCGTTCAAACCTCCACCCTAAGACACTAAAGGCAGCCGCCGGCCACCAACCTTAATAACCTTCACACCCCTGCCGCCGCCTCGAGCCGTCTCTCCCTAACTCCCAACGAGATCAGTTGTCCATCCCCACAAAGAAGACTCCTAACAGAACCCCTTTTGATTTTGAGCTCTTGTTTTGTTCTCTACTAAAAAAAACATACCCACGCATAGACATAGCAGAACAAGGAGATAGCGAGGTAGTCCGGTCAGAGTTCGACGAGGTTTTTCGGTTTAGATCTTATGCGTGGTTCCGTTGCTTAGCATCGTTTAACTGTCCAACAGTCGGATTTCATATCTATTCGAGGTTTACTTCTCCCTTTCTTTTACTATTTTAGCTTAATTCAATGCTTCCGGTAGTCTCGTTAATCTCTCTTTGATCCGTTTTGTTGATCTTTTAAATTAATGTTTCATTTTTGTTTGTGATGCCTTAGTAGAATTTGTTTGCCAGTTTTTTTGGTTATTTTGATTATTGTTTGTGTGTTTCTTTCATGTAATTTTATATTCGGGTAAATTCTTAATAGCTAAAGTAAATTTGGAGTTCCGTTAGGTTTCGAGACTTTAGGATTAATGATATAGTGATAGAAAATTAAGTTAACAAAGTTGAGTAAATTAGATGATCGTTTGGATGTTTGAAAGGTCTTATGCCGTGGGTTTGGGCTAAAAGTTAAAGAATGGCGCATATTGGATTGGGTTTGAAAAATATTTTATCACTTCTTTTATTCTAACTCTTAATTAAATTGTTTGGAGCATGTTAGGTCGTCATCACCCGGGGAAGGCAAACTTTAGGTCTTTTATTCTATTTTGTTTGAGGTAAGAGGTCGCTCCTTTTAGTTTATTATCCAGGGAATGCCTCACAAAATTTGTATATAGTATTATCCAGGTTATGCCCCGAAGTATATGTAAATGACAGCCAGAGACTGGATGACGCGAGGAAGTGTAGAATAGAACTTTAGTATTTTATTTTATTTTGTTCTTTCCCTTTTTAGTTGGGACGACCTCGATCCTCCTTCGTGTTTATTTTTACTTTTTTTTGGTGTTTGCACTTCAATTTGAGTATCCTATAAAGCCAACTGGATCATGTACGCAATTGTGACCTTCACGGGACTTGGGGAGTGCCTAACACCTTCTCCCCGAGTCAAATGAACCCCCTTTCCCGAATCTCTGGTGCAGACTTAGTTTTGGAGTCCAAAGTGTTTTAAAAGGAAAATTATTTTTAAAATGGTGACCTGGCACACCGAAACCAATGTCAGGTGGCGACTCTGAAAATTCCTTTTGAACACAATTTTGTCACTTTGTAATTAAAAACCCTTTTTAAGCTTTACAAATCTATTTTATTATTTTTAAGAGGGTTAGTGAGGTAGTAGAAAAAAGGTTGTGACAGCCTCTGATTCACCGAAAAATTTCATATCAACCGGAATTTCGACTTGAATTGATTGATATTCGAAACCATGGAATCCGATGAAGTTTGATGGAGGTCATTTTGGTTTCGAGCTTTCCGGTGCCGATTCGAGTCCCCGTCCGCAGTTCATCACAATTTTCAGTTCAAGCGTTGAAACAATCAATTTTCAGTTCTATTGAGAATTTGTCGAGCCTCTTTTTATTTTCTCTTCTTAGGTGGGGATGGCCTCGAGCCTCTTTTGTGTTTATTTTCTTTTTATGTATTTTTTTACCTCAATTTGAATATTTTAAAAGCCAACTAGATCGATTACGCAACTGTGACTTTCATGAAACTTGGGGAATGTCTAACACTTTCTCTCCAAGTCAAATGAACCCCCTTATCTAGAATCTCCGATGCAAACTGGTTTAAGAGTCAAATATGTTTTGAAGGAAAATTATTATTTTGAAAACGGTGACCTGGCACACCAAACCAAATGTCAGGTAGCGACTTTGAAAAAATCCTTTTAAACACAATCTTTGTCACTTTCAAAATTGAAAACCCTTTCAAGCTTCAAAATCTTTTTAATATTTTAAGAGGGTTAGTGAGGTGAAAAAAAGGGTGTGACAACTCTGGCGACTCTGTTGGGGAATTGCAGGTTCAAGCTGGTACTTGATCTTGCTGGCTTTTTAGAATATTCGGTTGAGGTTTTTTATGTTTTTTTTATTTACTTTTGTTTATGTTGTTTTATTTGCTAGTTGTTTTATGTGTTTACAGTTTTTCCTTTATGTGTTACTGCTTTATAATTGTCATCATATGCATCACCCTGAGTCAATTCTTTCTGCAACAAGTCTCGTAGTACGCGTCGCGTACACGAACTCTTTGTTGAGTCACCCTTATTTTAGAAGGGGGAGCCGTCGGACATATGGAGTGGGTGGAAAGCTTGAGCAGCCACTATCGATCATACGCTCCTCCGAATTGCCTTGTTAGTGAACCCCAAACGTAGGTCAGCCTTTAGGTCATTTTTATTTGCATCATATCATTATGACATAGCAGGGCCCGGTCCTAGGTACCGTGTCCTTTGTAGGAAGCATGTCCAAATGTGTCAAATGGGCCTACTAGCCCAAAATGACATTCAATCATCCTATGTGTTAAAAAGATTAGTGAGGGTTTATCACTTTTATTTTCTTGCCCAGTTTTCTAAAAAGATTAAAAAAGAAAAAAAAATTACACTTTCTTATTATTTTTTCAAAAAAGACAAAAAATAGTTTTTCAAATTAGTTGTGTTTTTTTCAAAAGCTTTCTCCCATGTCCAATCCTCCCGAATTATGCATACCTGATTCTCGTCTTTCGGGGCGGGATACGTAGGCAGCCCACATAGGGTCCAATTTTTCTAGTGAATCTTAGGTTGTTGGCTTCAGGGGTCGTAGCCAAATCGGGCATGTTTAGCCATATTTGGCCACGTCGGCCATTTTGATAAATAGGGCTATTTTTGCAAACAGGCTTGTTTAATTGTGTTTGGAGAGTCTTGAATCCACAATTAGGTATATCTTTACTTTAGGCTCGTCCTGGTCGAATTGCATGTCTAGCCGCATTTGGCCACATCGGCCATTCTTGCAAAATTGAATCATTTTCGCAAAAGTGGTTTAGTGACCCATGTCTTAGAGTCCTAAGTCCACAACAAGGTGTCCTCTCTTTTTAAGGTCCATTTTGTTGAGTTTGCACTTCTAGCCATTTTGTTTGCCACATAGGCTATTTCTACAAAGTAATTTTTTCATGTCTTAGGTCACCTTTGCTGAGTTTGCACTTCTAGCCACATTTTGGCCATGTAGGTCATTTTGCAAAAATAACCTTAATCATGCCTTGCATTTGTCCAATAGAAGGTGTCGTGGCGTCGCATAGTGTCTTGAGTCACTAATCTATTTGGTCGTATTTTTCTCATTCAGGCATGGATCTATGTACCAGAACTCGAGCATGACAGATACCCCAGGACCATCGCATTTGGGAGCTTGTTTGAAGAGATTTTTATATTTTGAGTCTGTTTTCATGTTTTCTTTTACTTTCTTGTCTTGTCTAGTAGTTTTGATTCTTTTAGGTGGTGTAAGAGTTTGCCGAGTCTTTTGTCATCGTACTTCTCATTTGTATTTGAAAAAAAATAGTTATAAATGAAAATCCAAAAAGATTTTTGTTTTTTAGTTTATTTTTTCCATTACTTTTTCAGAACTATGCTTGGTCTAATTCATGTGACACATGATACGTAGGCAACCTACATAGGATTCGAGCGAATCATTATTGAAAAAAGAAAAAAAAGAATGAAGTTATGGGATGTGAGAAATGAGCGGAAAGAAAAGTAGTGATAATTAGAAAGAAAAGAAGAAGGAAAATGAGCAAGCCAAGAAGTGCTAGAAAAGAAGGAAAAGAGAAGATTGAAATGAACAAAATTGGGATGATACCAAATGACCTTGTGACCCTCGAAGTCATTCTAGAATCGTTAATTGTTGCTAGGTGCATTGCACGCAATGTGATATTTCTATCTGATAAATTGCCTAACGCTAACATGTTGGCTTCATTTTGCCCCTCTTTGTTATCATCATTATAGCAGAAGGGTGGTTGGTTTGTGGTTCTTAAACTGGTAACTCATCCCTACAACATAAAGTCGAAAGGCAATGGCAGATGACAACAGATTTGAGTTAGTTGATACTGGTGCCCAAAAGTAATTGGTTGAACAAGACACTAGGTTGGTTGAAGAGGAAAGGATGTTAAGGCAACACATGGCGGATATGTATTAGGTTTGGATGGCTGGGAAGACACCACCCCTGCCACGACCTAGCTTCCTAGATGTTATCCTTACCCAAGCTCTGGTCATAGTGCCAGATGCAGCGGATACTAGCCAAATTCCATTGCCTATTTATATGAGACGCATATGTTGGGCATGATTTGTATTGAAAAGGAATATGAGAAATCCTCTGAATCCCTTGGAGGACCACTTATCGCGAAGTTTTCAGCGCTATCAGTCTCGGTTCCAGAGGTTGATCTTAAGAACGAGTTGGCAAAAGGGACCCAAAAGCTATTTGCTAAGGTCAATGTGATGGAGACTTGTGGAGGTTCTAGTAATATTGATGTGGAACTCAGTGGCTAAGATGTCGAGCTTGGTAATTGGAAATACACTCCTTTCTTGGCTAGCCAAGGAGGAGTTTTGGTGGTTTATTTTGTTATCATTTATGTTGTCCGAGTTATATCAGGGTTGTA
The DNA here is from genome assembly GCF_000715075.1 of Nicotiana tabacum. Lineage (NCBI taxonomy): Eukaryota > Viridiplantae > Streptophyta > Magnoliopsida > Solanales > Solanaceae > Nicotiana > Nicotiana tabacum. The sequence goes on from NC_134084.1 coordinate 125,472,643, forward strand.
ATTCGGATATTGTCTTGTGGCTCAAACCCTTCTTCTTCTTATTTTGCATAGTTCGTTTAGTTGTAATAATACGTCTAGTATTATCTACGATTGTTCCAAAGTTGTAACCCATGTCTATTTTGCTTATTTTGTTCAAACTTTTTTCACCATCTGTCTAATGCAATCTCCTGTTTTCTGTTAGTTCTAGTCAGTTTTTGTTTAGGTCGTTTTTTCTTTTATAGTTCTTTTCATACTGACTCTAGTAACATGAAATGCACGCATAATTCTCAGCCTGGTCGTGAAAGTTAGTTTAATCATGAAGCAATGACACAGTTTTGAATATGATAAAATGATGCATTTGAGGAAACAAGTAAAGATTCACGCATTCTGAGATAACCTGAAGCTTGAATTGAGCAAAACTGAGGCAGTTAGTCTGGGAAATCAAGAGTTGATGAGAGCATACAACAAGGGAATATCTCTCAAGCAGTTTGAGGTAGATACGCCAGTGCTGAAATGCATTCTTCCACATCAAGATAAGGTTGAGTCAAGTTTGCTTCGAACTGCCATGGTTCATTCACTGGGACAAAGGTATTGCTCATTGACACTTTTTATTTTTGTTGATGCCATCAATAGATACTATGTATGATTTCTTTGCTTATCTTCGATTGCATGTTTGTACTTGACATTTTTAAAGTTTGGTATGACGAATGCATTTTATCTGCTACCTAAACACTTTTATCTTTTGCTACCCCTTTTGAGCCTTAATTTGTTTTATTTCATTCCCCTCTTTTGGAATCAGAAGCAGAGTTAGGAATTAGAAAAGAAAAAGAGAAAAAGAAAGGCAAAGAGAAAAAAAGGAGGAAAAAAAAAGAAAAAAAGACAAGAAAGAAAAGGAAAAGAAAAACAACAAAATAAACCAACTTTGTGTTTGAACTATGTTCGACCCGATTCCTTTTAAGGATACGTAGACAACCTTACTCTAAGATTTGGTCCCATCAAAACAAAAATCCAAAAGAAAAAAATCCCCAGACTCCAATAAACTGGGGCAGAAGTTTTAATTTTAGCCAAAAGATCTGATTCCAAAAGTTGTAATTTTGAACCCTTTCATCTTAAATTATTTTGAGCCTTCAGCCACCCTTTCTTCCCAACCCTGTCCAAAAGCCTACATTACGGTCCAAAGAAAGACCTTCCGACCAATCTTTGAGGATGCCAAATAAAGTGTGTGGTAAAAGTATGATCTTCTTGTATCATAGGTAAGGGTGGAAAATAGTCCGGGCCCGGGCCTCTTGGGCTGGTCCTAAGTGGGCTGATTCTATGTGGGCCCGGGCTTAAATGGTCTCGGGCTTCGTGGGGTTTTGGATGTAATCAAACCGGGACTAGGACCACGAACTAATGGTCTCGGGCTAAGTGGACCAGGCCCGGGCCCAAACGGGCCTAAGTGGGCCTGACCTATTTTTTTTAATTTGCTTTTGGAGGTAACCGGACTAGGACCACGAACTAATGGTCCCGGGCTACTATGAAGATATCAAAAGGAACAAAATGGGGTCATCCCGTTAGCGTTAGGGCATTTAACAGCAAAAATATCACATTGCGTGCAATGCACCTAACAACAATTAATGGTTCTAGAATGACTTAGAGGGTGATAAGGTCACCTGGCATCATCCCAATTTGTCCATTTGAATCTTCTCTTTTCTTTCTGATTATCGCTCTTTTTCTTCCTTCTCATTTCTCACATCCCATAATTTCACCATCTTTTTTCTTCTTCTTTTTCCGTTTCCCTTTTTCTTTTCTTTTTTTTAACAGTAAAAAAAATGATTCGATCGAACCCTATGTAGGTTGCCTACGTATCATGACCCCGCATGAATCAGATCTTTGCGTAGTTCTAGAAGATCGGGAATAAAATAAACAAACTAACATTTTCATTTTCTTTTCTTTCCTTTTTTCTTTTCTTTTTAAAACGGATGCTTCTATGAAAAATTATCAAGGAAAAACCCTAAAAGAGAAAAATATTTTTTGATTCTTTTTTTATGAAGGAAATCTAAGGAATAAACCATAGAAAAAATATTTTGAATCTTCATTTGATATCCTGACGCAAGATTTCGAAGAAAGCAATGAAAAAGATAAAACAGAATGTTTTTTTTTTGGATTTCAATTTTGATTGCCTAAAGGAAAAATTCTAATGATAAACAAAAGATAAAGTATGTTTTTTTTCTATGTACAATATCCTAAAGTTCTAATAAAAATAGAAGTTTTTTTTTTCATCTTTCGTTAATTTCCCAAAGAAACACCTCACGAGAAAATCTTTTTTTGGATTTTGGAATTAACACCTTAAAGAAAGGTTTTAAAGAAGCACTACAATAAAATTCTCTCTCTCTTTTTGAATTTTGGTCCTAATATACTAAAGGAAACATAAAAATAATTCATTTTAAGTTCTAGGTATTAATTGCCTAAAGGAGAAACAACCTCAAATTTTTTCCAATTCTAGAATTAGTATTCTAAAGAAAACTTATAACGGAAATATAAAATGCAACATCTCTTTTTTGGATTTTTGAGTTACAACACATTTTTTCAAATATAAAGCAGAAAATAACAATAACAAAGGACTTGACATTACTGTACAAAAGTAGAAAGTAAAAGACGACATAAACTGAAGAACAACCTCAGGACATAAAAATAAAACAAATCTCCTTGAGCAACTCCCGACTAAGTGATCCTGACTGGATGGTCACGGGGCGTCTGTCATGCTTAAACTCCGGTAAATAAATCCACACCTGTATAAGAAAACTTAAACCAACACTATGTGAGACAAAAACATTCCTTACTAGACACATGGAAGATATGATTGAGGCTATTTTTGCAAAATGGCTTATTTGGCCAAAATGTGGCTAGAAGTGCAAAATTTGGCTATGATCCCGCAAAGACAAGAACCTAAGATTTACTGGGAATACCGGACTCTATGTGGGTTGCTTACGTATCACATCCCGAAAGACGAGAATCAGGTATGCGTAGTTCGGGCAGATTGGATACGGGCGAGAATTAATTAAAAAAAACAACTAATTTAGAGAAAACATATTTTTTGTCTTTTTTTTTTAAAAAAAAATGATGAGACATGTAACATCTTTTTGGATTTTTTTTTTTGATTTACGAAAAATGATGAAAAAAATGCAAAATATCTTCTTTTTTTTTTGAATTTTCAAGCTCTTTTTTTTAACAAGAATGTGACAGAAAACATAATCGGGCCCCACTCGCTTTATCTTCACACTTCAACCTTTTTTTTCTTTTTCTTTTTCATTTGCCCTCAACTATTATTGGTCCGCCAAATGACCCTTTTACCCTTGATGAAATGCAACATGCAGCACATAGGATGCATCAAGATGGTCTGTTATTTTGGGTACACCTGTCCTAGACGGACCCAACCCCTGTATTGAGTCCCCAAAGTCAAAATGCACATGATGCAAACAAGCGTTCCTACTAGGGATCCGGCATGAGGTTTTGTTATACTAGGTTTATCTTGGGTGTTTGTTCTAGACCTGGCTTACCCGAGCGGACAACTCGAGCCGAGGAGGGGCTGCGTACTGGTAACCAAAAGATCATCCCGCTTTGCAACTTGTCCGAACCTCGTTCTATTTGGGATATGACACTAACAGAAAGAAGTCACGACCAGCGTGCACTCCTCGGAAGAGAGAAGAGAGGGGTTTCGTAGCAGTTTATATACAGTTCAGATAATATCAAAGCGATAAAAGCAACATTTGGTACATTAGGCCCAAACATGTAATAAAATCAGATAATAAATAAAGCCAAATATAACAATTCATCTAAGCTCGAATTCTGAACCATGAACCAGAGATTCTGGGTTCGGTCCCCAGTAGAGTCGCCAGAGCTGTCACACCTCCCTTTTCACCTATACCCCCGAGAAAGGGTATATAAGGGAGTTTTTCCAATTTAAGTGACAATCGAAACGGGATTATTTTATTTAAAATTCAGAGTCGCCACTTGAGATAGTTTATGGTGTCCCAAGTCACCGGTTTAAATCCTGAATCGAGGAAAAAATTGACTCTGTACTACAGTCCGCGAATCAAAAATCCGAGTAAGGCATTCTGTTAACCCGGGAGAAGGTGTTAGGCATTCCCGAGTTCCATGGTTTTAGCACGGTCGCTCAACTGTTATATTCAGCTTAATTATCTGATTTTAAAAAATTATAAACCTATGTGCAAATTTTAACTTTTAACCGCTTTTATTCAATTTTTAAAGAAGATTGAACGTCGTTTAAAATACATCTTTGGATCGCGCCGCATGAAATGCACCCGCAATCCTAAACATATTTTATTCAACGTTGTGGAGAATTGAAATTGGGTCACATGAAATGCACACTCGAAATTAGAATTAGGTAACACAGCTACATCACGGGAACCGTATGCGTAGCCATAATTTATTCAAGAGTTTGACTAATTTTGTTAAAATTGGTTGAGATTAGAGGTCACACAGCTCGTGGAATTAATGCGTGGATGATTTGAGCCCAACTCATAAATTGCAGGTGTATCATCATTGAAACCCAAAACTAGCTTAGAACACTACATCAATATAACAAGAGTATGACACTAACTAAAATTATGTATTGTTTGTACTATTATGGAGTTAAGTGCCCACACAGTGCATCAATCTAGAAACAATCCTTTTACTTTATTTGTCATAAACAATATTGTACTACTGCAGCATGGTCAGATTCAAACTTAAACAAATTAAAATCATGAATGAAAAGCAAAAGCACATAGCAAAAGCAAAAAGCAAAAGTAAAAGCAAAAGGGTGCAATTATTTTTGCCGCTTTTAATATTTCGGAAAAAATTTAAAGTTATTTAAAACACATCGTAAGCCACGCTACATAAATGCACCCGCGGTTCGGAACACATGTTATATAACATTGTCGAGATTTGGATTTGGGTCACATAAATGCGCACCCGAGTTTAGGAAGGTAAATTATTAAGTAGCGCGCCTAAAGCGACTACGCCTTTTCGAATTTGCGAGGGCCATGAAAATTCAACTAAATAGCACGCCTCCAATTCTAAGGATTCAATTATTCAAAATCAACTAAATGAGGGCAGCCATCTTAGCTGTTGGAAGTCAGTAGCTTTTGAGGCTAAAGCTAAAGATCTCAAAATTCTAGGATTCATTTCAATTAACATGCTTTCCCCAGCAACTGGATTTACAGCAAACAGTTTCCACTCTTTAATTTTGAAATAATTAAGCTTAAAATAAAAATGAAATCCTACGAAGGGAAGAGTAACCAAATTTAAAGCAAATTTGTTATATTTTTAAAATAAGAGGTGTTGTGATTTAAACAAGAAATAAATCAATACACAACACATAGAGCAATCAACACCATCACATTTAATTTAAATTCAACCATGGTCCAACCAAATCAGTGTACGCCAAGAAACAACATTTCAATGTAAAACATTTACAAATTAACAAAATTCGTCATGGAGATCGAAAGCAGCAGAAATTAAGAATAAAGAAATGGAACCTCTTTAAATGACCAACCTGAGCCGGTGTACAAGAACCCGAACAGAAAAATTTTCCGGACCAAAACTCGAATCTCGACGGTAGCTCGGACGGAACCTCAAATCATCGACAAATCGAACGGAACTGAACTGACCCAATGGATGGAGCTAGCGACCTACGAACGGGCTTTAACGGAACTCGGACTTAACTGAAAAGCCACTGCTTTTCGATGACAACCAAAGAACGAGAAGAAAATAAAAGAAACTTTTCACTGTTGCTACTCTCGTTTCCGGCGAGATCGACGGTGAAAGAGGAAGAACGATGGGGGTCGTTCTTAGTTTTGGCTGCTGTCGATCTCTCTTCTCGGTTGCTCTCTCATGGCTACTACTTTTTTTTGTAGAAGAAGATGATGCTGGGGGGTCTGTGTTGTTGATGCCCGAAGAAAGGGGGTCTGTTGCTTTTGTTTAAATAAAAAAAAAGTCACGACTGGAATTGGGGGTGGGGCCCTTTTTTTTGTTAATGGGAAGGCACTATCTTCCCTTTTTTTCGTATTCTCTTTTTATATTTCCCTATTCCCAGATCTATATCTTTTTTCCACTCTCGTCTGTTCCCCTCTATGTAGTGTGTGTATTATTTTTGGACTGAAGAATAATGAGAAGATGCCTTGTGGTCCCCGTGGCAAAAGAAACGTGAGTGGAAATTGAAGATGGAGTGCATGTGAGGTTTGTTATGTAGAGATAAGGAAGCATTTTGGCAAATGAAAACTTTTGATTGGTTCTTTCTTTTTGTCTTTTCTTTTAAAAACTAATTAAAAATACTACATTACTATTACAAATTAGAAAAACACAAGAAACTATTAAGGAAAAAGTTATAAAATTGCTAGTCTTACCAAAATTAGACAAAAACATATTTTTGTGAATTTCTTTTCTTTTGCAAATGAAATACATCTTATATCTAAAAGTGTAATTCTTTTTTTTTTTTTTGGTAATATTTTCTTTTCTTGATAATAAATAGTAAGCAAAATGATCTACTCTTGCTAACTAAGTAAATAAAAAAAACAAGGTAAAATTATTACACTCAAATCTCTAACTCAAAAATTGTACCAAACTAGATAAAACCTTTTCTTTGGTATTTTATTATTATTATTATTATTATTATTTATTTTTTTTTTTGAAACTTTTCTTTTTTTGTAAATGGCAAATAAAACTAATACTCTAAAATATGTATCTCTTTTTTTTTGTTTGTAATTTTCATTTTCGTGTAATAAAAATAAAGTAAAAGAGTAAAAATTAGTTGAAATAGCTATATTAGGCCTAAATTAAATATTTACGTACTAAAATATAAAAAATCTAGGGGATGGTCAAAAATCACATGTCTACAGCAATTAGCAATACCATTTCCTTAATCATCTGAAGATCATTCACCCTAATCATCTGAAGCTCATTTCTCTAATCACCTAAAGCTGCCAGTACCACCTAAGAATGTTATGAATTTCCATTCAGAACTGAACTGTAACCTTACACACGCAAATCTCAATCCTTCACAACATATCGCATATACCATACCATCCTAAGGTAACATGAGGACTTCACCTCCTTTCCGAACCATGAACGTTTACGTACTCAACTAGTCAAGAACTTCCATTGATCCCATCTAGAAGAAAAATCATTACACATCCCATGCTCTGCATGACATACATAGGTCTTGTTCAAATTCTTACAATACCGACACGACGGATGAGATCTGTATAAATTCATAACACCGCCGAATCAAAAATTCATTGGGTCTATACTTCTAGCAAGAACTATCACCTCATTATGAACCAAACAATGGTCTTAGCCCCTTAATTTACTTCATATACTTAGATTGCACTGATCTCGAATTCAATGATCTCGTCTCACCCATTACGAACTGCTCAGGCAATAAGCCACCCCAGACACAATCAAAAGCCGCATATGATGCCCTAATATGCTAATAGGCTACCAATTCGAACGCGATACAAAAAGAAAGCGAACTCTAGAAGGAATTACCGATCTCATGTACTAATATGGACTTTCCTTAGAAAACAGGAAGCAAGGCATACAAAATAGCATATAGAAAACTATACTCAACATCACACTGTTGCAAACTTCATACTTGGTTTACATCTTTAATCAATCAAGTGATCACATGCCACACTTATATAATCTCCCCCGTGGGACACACTCCCACAACCTACCACAACCATATCTGGAGCGTACCTCCAAACCACCGGTCGCACTAACGCTGAAGAGCGATCAAGAATTATTAACCAGGACGAAAACCCTTTTTTTTTTACAAAACACCGATCTTAGGTGACGCTGAAGACAATACCAACTTACCGTAAACATCGAAACTTATCTCCTGCTCATACGAGCTCATGACATCTTGTCAAAAAATTTCCTTCACTCGTGCCATTCTCGGCCCAATTTCCACAACCAAAACTGATTCACCAGCATGCATCAAATTGGAACTAACACAGTACATAACCGCACAATCCGCTAACCAATAGCAAGCTCCCCAACTTGGCTCGAAGCCATAAATCACAACATACTATACTCATAACGCATATACTCCATTGTTGCCTCAATACCATAGTGAGATTAAACTCGATTCTTCATAAGCTTGTGGAAACACAAATCATTTAGAATTTTTAACTCTTCTGCAAATCTCGCATTCACTCACACAACAGTTAAGCCCACTCTCTAGGCGATCCAATTTAGATTTCAACACATTTTATTCACGTCCAATTGAGGTCTTCTAATAGATAACATAAGGATAACACAACTTTAGAACACCCCGCAGGAGATGACCCACCTGCTTTTCCTCCAACTAACATTTCTGCATACCTTCCACCGCCATAAGCATTACGTAGTCACTTGATCTTCCTGAGTCTGTACTCATACCGCAACATGAAATTTACTTCACTCCCAACTAGGAGACATGAAAAGATTCTTCACATGCCCATAACTCGGGCTATATCTTGAATCACGATGGACTTCAAGCATCTATTAGTTCTTCCATCATTCAGCAGACCCTTCTCGTCGCTTCCAAATCATATAGATACGCCTCACAGTACTAACATACTCATCACATAGCCACAACTATCATTTCCACTAACAGGGACACTACCGAACATATAAGTTCAAAAACACTTGTTCACATAATCAGCACCTCGACACTCCAGCCATAGGCAAAGATCCAACCTCAAGTCCTCCAGACTGGCCCACCATAAACTCACAAAGATAACACCTCGCACCTCGATCGGGGAATCACAAGCCATCGAGGCACATCTGATACTAAGCGCTCATGCGCGCATACGAACGCGTGGAAGGAATTTCAAAAGTTTCTTTTCAAGATGAATCAAGGACGCACGATAAGAATTCAAGAATGTGAAGTTTTCCTAAAGGTTCTGCAGCCTCTCGAGGATAAATACAGACGTCTCCGTACCGATCCGCGAGACTCTACTAAACCGGCTCAGGACTCGTGAGACCAATTAACCTAGGCTCTGATACCAACTTGTCACGACCCCAACCCCGGTCATGATGGCGCCCAACACACTGCTAGGCAAGCCCGACCATTCAACAACATTATCCCAAATTCTTATTCAGATTATAGATAAATATCACAGAGAATTTACTAAGTCATCACTTTCAAGTGTATAATTAATAATAAACATCTGCGGAAATTCAACTAAAATACCACACCATAGCCCAATAGAATCCGGTGTCACGAATATGAGCCTCTAATACAGAATATCCACCTATTACAAGTCTGTCTAGGAAGAATGCGGAATAAAAGATAGAGATAGAGGGGAGAGATCAAGGCTGCGAACGCCATGCAGCTACCTCGATACTCCCGGATACTGCTACTCAGCTAAACAAATCCTCACTCAGCCTGTAGTGTACCTGGATCTGCACGCAAGGTGCAGGGAGTAATATGAGTACTCCGACCTAGTGAGTAATAAACATAAATAAAGGCTGAGAATAAGAAATCATGGAAAAATACAAAGTAAACTATAACTGGCAGTTTAGAACAACAAATAGTGAAGCAACAAGTCAATTAAATCAGAGTACCAAATACTAAGACATGTATAACAGATAAAAACAAATGCATGAGTGCAATGCAATACATATGATGATACACTCTATGCATGAGTGCAATGCAACGCATATGATGGTACTCTCTAGTACCCACTGCGGCGTGCAACCCGAGCCATCCATTTTATTTATCGTCGACGACGCTCACTGGGGGTGTGTACAGACTCCGGAGGGGCTCCTACAGCCCAAGCGCAATATCAAGCCATCTCGTGGCATCAAATCTAGGCCCTCGGCCTCATATCAATATCAGTATAATCACCCAGGCTCTCAGCCTCAATATCAATGTAATCAACCAGGCCCTCGGCCTCAATATCAATGTAATCAACCAGGCTCTCGGCCTCAATATCAATATAACACTGTTGCGGTGCGCAGCCCGATCCATGCTTAGTCCAGAAATCATCATAAGCCCCTTGGGCATTTGTAAAATAGTAGTTCTCAGCCATAAATCACAACGAATATGTCGCATTATGCTAAAGGGATAATACCCAATCGAAAACACTCAAAAAATATCAAAATTCACGAATTTGACAAAACCCGAGCCCCGGGCCCACGTCTCGAAACTCAGAAATTTTTACGTCATCGGGTTCCTTATCTCGCCACGAGTCTATACATATAAAAATCTCTCAAATCGGACCACAAATGGCCCCTCAAATACCAAATTTAGAATTTCAATTTTAAGTCCTATTTTCTTACAATTTGGCTATATTTTCATAAATTTCAAGGATGATTTCACAATATAATCATGTATTTAGTTCATAGGACTTACCTCCAATCACTTCCCGTCAAAACCCCTTCAATTCCCGTCCAAAAGCTCTCGAGGTTGCTCAAAAATGGTGGAAAAATGGGTTGGGTTCGCGGATGAAATGTTAATTTTTCGGAAGTACTGTTCACCGCGCGTGGTTACTGTTCACCCGCGCGGTTACTATTCACACGCGGTTACTGTTCACGTTGCTAAAAAATTACAGCAACAACCAAAAAAATTACAGCTTTTTTTCGTTTCACTAAAATGGCTCTAACTCCATCATACGAACTCAGAATTCGATGATTCTTGTTCCTATGAGTCACAAATAATGATACGAACATAGTCCTTCAATCAAAACTCAATTCGGAGCTTGTTTACTCAGTGCGATATCCATTTCGCTCGTTAAACAATTAACTCATGTTTCGCGTCAAAAACCCAATCGCGACTTGATGAAATTAGACCAAACTTTTCAGATCACTCCTATAATTCATTATTTAAATTCTGGAAATCTCGAAATAAAATTTCGATCTCTAGAACTAAAAATAGACCTTTGGATCATTACATGTTTATGCTCAAACGGTAAAAATCTTCCAAAAACTCTTCCAAAACTTATCCGAGCCTCATGGGACCCCGACCAAATATGCCAACATAATTCATAACATTATTCAAACCTCTTCCAATCATCAAAACACCTCAAACAACATCAAATTACCCAAAACTCATCGAATTCAAGCCTAATTTTCTAAAAACTTCCGAAATACACTTTCGATCAAAAACCCGACCAAACCACGTCCGAATGACCTAATATTTTGCACACATATCCCAAATCACCTAACGAAGATACAACAACTCTCGGAATTACATTCCGGCTCTCGGATCAAAATTTCACCTATCAACCGGAATTCGCCAAAATACTAACTTCGCCAGTTCAAGCCTAATTCTACACCGGACCTCCAAAATTACTTCCGATCACACTCCTAAGTCACAAATCATACCCCGAAGTTAACCAAATCATCGGAATTCAAATCCGAGCCCTCTAACACATAAGTCAACGTCCGGTTGACTTTTCCAACTTAAACCTTCTTAAAAGAGACTAAGTGTCTCATTTCCTATTAAAACCAATCCGATTTAACTCGAACACACCGAATACCGATAACGAAACATGAAGAAGCATAAAATGGGGGAAACGGGGCGGTAACTCACGTGACGACGGGTCGAGTCATCACACATGGAGAGCTTACAAGAATACCAACAGCCTTTGGGCTATAGTCCTTATTCACAAACAATGCAACATGTCCAGACCTACACATGTTTTGAGACACCCAGGGAACCATATATCACCAATTTGGAAGGGTTTACTAAATGGCTGGGAAACTTGTAGTAAAGCCAGTAGATGGGTAGTTAATAGAGGGAATAGGGTCAATTTTTTAAATGACACTTGGATTCCTAATCAGCCAGCCATCATACATATGATAAAAGGTCCTGTAAACTAGAATGACCTCCAAATCAGGGTTGAAACAATTCACAATATGGGCACTTGGGACACTTCAATTCTGTCCATTACCATTTCCCCCCATATCCTAAACCTCATTAAGTCAGTGTTCATTCCCAGTGAAGCCACTAAAGAGGACAATCTAATATGGGACCTGATAGCCAATGGGCAGTTCTCCAACAGCTCTACCTATTCCTTCATAAGCAGGAACACACCAGCTTACTCTCCTGGGGAAGAAGCACATTTCAAGTGGATTTGGAAACTTCAAACCCCCAACAAAATCAAGCATTTTACCTGGCTCCTAACCCACATAAGACTACCCACCAGGATCTTTCTACACTCTATTGGAATAAACTGCCTCCTCATTGCCACTTCTGTGGATTTGAACAGGAGGACATTGACCACATCTTTTCCTCTATCCCAATGCTGCACATTACTGGAATGTCATCCTATCAAAATCATCAGTTTCCACACACTCCAATCCAGTCCTTAATAGCAGCCTTTGGCAATCGGTATGGCCAACCCTCAAAGGTGTGAAGTATAACAACTGCCTCAACTAGGACAGTCTCATTCACTTCTGCCTATGGCACATTTGGCTGACAAGGAACAACAATGTTTTCAATAAAAAAAAAAAGACCTCATCAATGCAATCAACACCATAGCTAAGGCAACAGAGTACCATGTGGTTAATAATAACAACCCAAAACTATGCACCCCACCAAATCATGCTTAAATGGATTCCACCACCTAGAGGCTCCTACAAACTGAACACTGATGGAGCAACAAAGGGCAACCCAGGAATAGGTGGAGCTTTGGGGGGGGGGGGGGGAGATTTTTAGAAATCATAATGGAAATTGGATTTTAGGCTACATGAACAACATACCCCAAACAACAAACACAAAGGCAGAAATTCAAGCCCTTATTAGAGGTCTACAACTAGCTGAACTAAACAACCTAGTTTCGCTAGAAATAGACACTGATTTAGCATAAACAATCAATATGTTGATAAATGAAAATCTGATTTTTGACCCCTTAATTTGTGAATGCAGATCATTGATCCAAAGGATGGGCATCGTGGTGGTGAGGCACACATATCGGGAGCAAAACAGAGTAGCTGATGTACTGGCGAAGGAAGTAGCAAAAGAAAGTTTTTTGAACAAATCCTTGTCCTTAGCAGTTCCTCCGGTGTTTGCCAATGATGTATTTTGGGCAAACATCCTAGGAACTGAACTGCCTAGATCTTTTGTGGGATGTAACCTAAGTACAATTATGCAAAACATTGTAACAATGGGGGCCATAAGGTACCCCAGCAACTTCCCAACTGTAAACCCCACGTTTAACTAATTAATATAATATCCATCTGACCAAAAAAAAAAAATTGGTATTTCCATTTTCCACATATAAAAAGCTCTTCAATTATGTTTTCTTTTGTTTTTTCCTTTTCTTTCTATTATTATTTTGATGTGGGGCTAAATAATTAAGAAGGATTGGCTTTTTGACTTCGGAAATCGTCATTCACCACATAATCAGATGTATATACATAAACTGTTTTTCTTGTTAACAGTAGTGTTATGATTAATTTGAATGTCACATTTTAGCTTCGGTAGGATCTTTCGATGCCTCTTTCAAAAGACATGTATTTCGTTTCTATACTCAATTTCATTGCCTATAATTAATTTAAAATACCCGGGGAAAAAATTAAAATACCAAGAATAATAATTTAGTGAAAAAGAAGTAGATCTTGACTTAGAGAAACTGTAGGGGTGTACATGGACCGTATTGGTTCGGTTTTTATCAAAATCAAACCGACCCAACTATATCGGCTTGGATTGGTTCAGTTTTGTCGGGTTTTTCGGGTTTTTCGAGTTTTTTGTTACTTAAATATTATTTCAATCTTACTTTGTTAAATTTTTTATAAGTAAATATATGTTTAGTAAAAATATAAAAAATTAACAAATATATTATCTATTAAAATATTCTTATGGGAGAATTTTCTTAGTAACACATAATAGTTATTTTTTTAGTCGTCTGACAATAATTTTTCACTGAATTTAGTAATTAAATATAAAAATCAATATGATGCATAAATAATTATAATCAATTCACATTCGAAAAAGATATAAGAATTTAATAGATCTTAACATATGATATGAATATGGAAGAACAAATAGATTGACACATTTCAATAACACTTGATGAGAAAGTGATCATACACCCATTATTTAAGGTTAATAAATATGGAGCACTTCATATACTATTAAATATTATATCCCGCAAGAGAATCCCTAATATTTTTGGATAATTTTTAAAGAAAATTTTATATAAAATCTTAAAAGTATGTATTAAAATTATACACTTATTTGGTGCGATTTTCCGGTTTGGTTCGTACGCCGTTCTGAGAAAGTAGTCGACTACTTAGACTTCGTTATTAACACTTGACAACGATCGTCTTTCAAAATCATTTCTGGTCGAATGTCAGTTTGACTTTCAACAAATTACAATTACTTGATTCTTTTAACTTGTCAACCGCTAGGCAAGCTTGTGTATTTATGACTAGTTAGTTAACTCCCTTTCTAGAATGAGTTAAAATAAGACCATTCTTTATGCTTATTTTACTCATACTATTCTTTCTTGAATAGATGCATTTTATTTTGTTACGAAAGTGATCTCATTATTTACTTCTTTTGAAAAAAGGAAATGGAAGCCAAACTCAAAATGATGAACTCATATTATGGACCAAATTGTACTAAACACAATGTATTAATGTTGGTAGTGGATAGACGGCTTGTAGTGTTCACATTATTATAGTAGTACTAGTCCATGAGCACGCACAATAGGGAGTTTTTCTAATTAAAATGACATTAATTGAAATGAGATTATTTATTTAATTCGGAGTCGTCACTTGGAATAATTTATGGTGTCCCAAATCAATGGTTTATTTTAAAATCCCAAATCGAGAAAATTGACTCTTATTTATGGTCCGCGAATACAGAAGATCGGATAAGGAATTCTGTTAACACGGGAGAAGGTGTTAGACATTCCTGAGTTCAGTGATTTTAGCACGGTCGCTCAACTATTAATAATTAGCCTAATTATCCGATTTATTACATGTTTAAAACCTATTGTGCATTTTTAACTTTTTAACCGCTTTTAATATTTATGGAATTTGTTTGAACAAGTCGCGATGTCGCACACTCGTTTGTTTTTTTACACATTGCGAATCGCGCCACGTGAAACGCATCGCGATTTACAACATGTTTATTTTATTATTAGTTGAAGTTAAAATCGAGTCACGTGAAATGCACACTCGAATTGAAATTATGTATCATGACTATGCTACAGGAACCGTACCCATAATCACGATGATTTATTATTCGCGCATAAAGCAAGCTACGCTGAGTAGTATATAAAAAGAAAATCCATAACAATAATAAGTGCTTCCTACCAAGAAAATTAGGCAAACTCAAGTGACGAACGGAACAGTGAATTAATCAAGTAGCAGATGTTCACATAGAAGACAATCCTTTTTGAACCCCAACTTAAGTGTGATTCTATTATTTTATATTAATAGATATGAAGACTTTCTGTTAACTACAAAATTATAAAAGTTTATTCTTAGCGTGAAATCCTGACTTTACATGATGTCTTCCTTACCTACGTTAATTTTTAAGAGGTCTAATAATTTGGAGCTCTAACAAATTTAATCCTTTTTAGTTTCCTTCAAGTATGATGCCAATGACCTTGGCGACTACCAATTTCTGAGTAATATCAGGTAATGGTAGAAAATGTTGCCCGGAAGCAAAGCAACAAAAAAAAGATCAACAAAATCTAACTTACTTTACAAAAAAAATTGATATTAAACTCTAGAAGCGCAATAGGCCTTCGATGATACATAACTAACCTTGTTGAGAGTATTTCATGATCCTGCACCCATCAGTTCATGTTTAATAATAATAGCTAACTGTGAAATTCCATATATTATTATTTGTCTATCAACAGTAATCAACTAACTTTGCATCTCACCAGGTCTATTGCATCTTACAATTATCTTGTGACAGCAAGCTGATCTTCTTTCCCAGTGGACTCATAGGTGAGCTTCTCACTTTCAAATTTGCATCCTGGTTCTTGGTTAATAGCTCATCGTTGTAACGAGGCGATCGGTCGTTTCGAGAGTTGTATCCCCGCTCTTTCATTTCTTGCTTCTTTTGTATTCTACAGCTGTATTATGACTTATCGGATTAGTTGGTTCGGGTCCGGAGTAATTTCAGAGTGAATTGAGACACTTAGTCTCTTAATTGAAAGCTTAAGTTGGAAAAGTTGACCGGATATCGACTTATGTGTAAACGACTTCGGATTTGAATTTTGATGGTTCCGTTAGCTCCATTAGGCGGTTTTGAACTTAGTAGCGCGTCCGGATTGTGATTTGGAGATCCGTAGTAGAATTAGCCTTGAATTGGTGAAAGTTGAAATTTTGGAAAGTTTGGCTAGGAGTGGACTTTTTGATATCGGGGTCGGATTGGATTTTCGGAAGTTAGAGTAGGTTCGTGGTGTCATTTATTACTTGTGTGCAAAATTTGAGGTCAATCCAACTTGATTTGATAGGTTTCGGTATCGATTATAGAATTTGAAAATTTCAAAGTTCATTAGGCTTGAATCCGTGTGTAATTCATGTTTTTGATATTGTTTGATTTGTTTTGAGGATTCCACTAAGTTCGTATGATGTTTTGGGACTTGATGGTATGTTTTGTTGAGGTCCCGGGAGCCTCGAGTGAATTTCGGGTGGTTAACAGATCATTTTTGGCCTTTGGTTAATGTCTGATATCTGCTAGTGTGTTTTTCTGGTTTCCTCTTAAGCGTTCGCGAGAGGATCCTCGCGTTCACGAAGGGTGTTTGTGAGCTGGGGAGATTTTGTTCTTTGCGTTTGCGAAGGAGAGGACGCGAACGCGAAGGTATGGTCTGCGTGTGCATCGCGAATGTGGGAGAGGTGTCGCGTTCGCGAAGAGATGTTGAGGCAGCTGAGGACCCCAGGTCCTTGGCCTACGCGTTCGCGAGGCATGGGTCGTGTTCACGGTGAGTAGAGATGGTAAAGCTCCGTGTTCGTGAAGCTTTGGTCGCGTTCGCGAAGAGTTAGTTGAGAGGCTGTCAAATTTGGCCTACGCGAACGCGAGTGAAAGACCACGTTTGCAAAGAAGGATTTTCTAGGCAGCAGTGTTTAATTTCAAAAATGAGGAAATGAATCCATTTTTCATATTTTGAGCTAGAGACCATGGATTTTGGCGATTCTTGAAGGATTTTTCGTGGAGTTGTTTGGGGTAAGTGATTCCTACTAGGTTTTAGCTAAATTCCATAATTTTGCCTTTAATTCCATCATCTAATTTGTGATTTGGGGTGAAAAATCGTAGAAAAAGAGGAAGAGTTCTTGAGTGTCACGACCCAAAAAGCTAACCCGTCGTGATGGCGCTTATCTCGGTACTAGGAAAGCCGACATTTTAAAACAATTTTCACATTTAATAGAAATGAATTAACACATTTACAATAACCGGAGTTTTTCATAAAAAAGGGGTAAACCCAAAATATAAGTGCGGAAAATAGCCCAACATCGGGGTGCCACTAAGTCATGATCATCTACGCAATCAGTATAGAAATAGAGTCTACAATAGTCTATGCCAAAACGCCAATACATGAAAGAAAAGATAACAAGAAAGGAGAGACAAGGACTGCGAACGCTGACAGCTACCTCGTAAGTCTCTGATACTCAACCACGCACGAGATCAACGTACACCGTGTCCGGAAACACCTGGATCTGCACACGAGGTGCAGGGAGAAACGTGAGTACATCCAACTCAGTAAGTAACAATAATAAATAAGGAACTGGAGATAGTGACGAGCTACACAGTTATAGTTCCTTTTCAGTAAAGAATAGACATGCTTTCAAATCCGACAGTTTAAGTCAAATCAGTTTTATACAGTTTCAAGTTCAAGTAGACCGGGTATAAAATCTTTCAGAAATTCCACAACAATGATAGATAGCAACTAAGTGCACCAACAAATAAAAGCAAGCACAGCCTCTCAAGACAATAATCACTCAACTCCCCTAACCAGCTCGGTCACTCAACTCTCAGTCCTCAGTACTCACACTCAATAGGTACCTGCACTCACTGGGGGTATACAGACTCCGGAGGGGCTCCTTCAGCTTGATAACTAGGGATTCTAGCTTGTTTTATGCTCTTTTTTGCTTGAGTTTTGGATTTAAAATGTGTACAAGTATTCCCGAAAGCTAACTTAATGTGCTTGTTTGCAATGTTTGGTCAAAAAGAGACAAGAAAGCCAAAATCAGTTCAATAAAGGAGTGAAACCTGCACAAGTTCAAAAGATGAGTCAAAGGAGCACTGACACGGTGGCTCTAGCACGGCAGCGGGTGGAAAAGTTCAGAGAGCTGCAGTTTTGGGCTTTACTAGTCACCGCTGCCCGCGGTTAAATTGCGCGGCAGCGGTAGCCTTAGCGCGGCAGCAATCATTTTACCGCCCTTAGCGGTAGTCAGTATCAGAGAACCAGAAGTTGAAACAAAAGTTGAAGATCGCGGTCCGTGATAGTCTTAGCGCTGCAACGGTCCATTTTCCGCTATCATCGGAACCTCTGTAGGGGAAATTTTGTCCAGAAAAATTTAGCTGTGTATAAATAGTTCTTTTTCAGATTTTTAGGTAAAATCTGTTACTAGCTGAGCACGTGAACCGCCTCTTTTTTACCTTTTTGAGTAATTTTAGAGCTTGCTTAACAATTAATCTTAGATTCTTATCTTGTAATTACTTTTTATGGCCTCTATTTCATCTCAATCTATGATTTCTTCTTTGATTATGAGTAGCTAAACTCATTAGCTAAGGTTGTGGCTCAACCCTAGTGTGGGTATTTAATGGGTCTTCTATTTTAGGGCTTGAATGTTTATGGGTGATTGATATTTGACCTGATTTATGCTTTAAATGTTAAATTGGTGGTTGAAAATACTGATTTGCGCCTTTTTTACTTAGGCTCTTCTTGAGAAAGAGAGAATAAGTCTAGGAATTTCAGGCCAACAAATTGGGATGCATTCATGAGATTGATAGCCCCAATTAAAGTGTTAAACCTAGAGATAGTAATACCCGACTTGAGCTAATTTTGCTTGCATTGGTTAAACACTCAATTGGGCTTGAGAAAGCCAATTAGGGCAAAGTTACTCAAACTACCAAGAGGTATAGAGTGAATAGTTACGTGCAATGGCTATATCATGATCCCAACTATAATAAATTTTCCCTAAGTTGTAGATCCCGTTAGATATACATCTAGGTGCAAGTCACTTCCCTAGTGCCTTTAGACCAATTAAGAAAACCCTACAAAAACATCATACTTAGTTAATTTTCTGCATCATTAGTATTAAATTAGAGTAGTGAACAAACAAAGAATGATTGGAAGTATAATCAAGAACACTGCACATTGCTAGATTAGATAGGAATCCAACTCCAAACATATATTAGCTCCCTGTGGATTCGATCCCAACCTTTTTGGGTAAAAGCTGCATCGACCGCTCTTGCCACTCTATAGTGGTGTAGAGTTGGCTCCAATCACTTTTTGGCGCCGTTGCCGGGTGTGAGCACGTGATTTTTGCCTCACACAAATTACTCCCAAAAATTCAAAATAAAATAGTTTTTCTTTTGTGTGCAATTTTGTGAATTTTTCGTGATATTTTCAGTTATTGATTGCATTTGTGTGTACACGTTTATTTGTGTAAATTAATGGAAATGTACAAAAATATAGCATTTTGAATTTAGGATTTTATTTTTAGTAAAATTGTATTTTTACAAGAAAAGCATAAAAAATAATGCACTTTGCATTTTAGTGTTTAATTGTGTGATTTGGTATTTAATTATTCTGTGATAATTACTACTTAGAGTTAATTAACATTTTTAGGATAAATTGATCAAGTTTAAATTTAGGTTTGGATTTTTTTATTTTATTAGAATTCTAGAATAATAAAAGGAAAAGAATAATAAATAGTTTATCAGAATTTTGGGCCAAATTCAGTTTAATTTGAAAAGCCCAAATCAAATTCGCCCCAACCCGGTCTGCCCCAGCGTCGACCAAACGACGACGTTTTGGTCATGTCAATCTGGACCGTTGAATCAGCTTGATCAAATGGTCCAGAAGTTAACCCATTCACAAACCCTGACCCGACCCACCTTGTACCCGGTCCGGTCCAGCACCCATGTGGTTGAAACGACCCCGTTTTGATTATTGACTCGATTAGGACCGTTGGATTTCATTCATCCAGCGGCCCTGATTAAATCAACAATTTTAATATACCACAACCCCCCCAAACCTCTTACCCCCATTTCATTCTCACACCCCCGTCTCTCGTCTTCTTCAGAGACAAAACGTAACGCCACCACCCGCCACCAAGCCGGAAATCGCCTACGGCGGTGTTCGGTGCCCAATCCCTCCCACTTTTACACCGTAGACTCCCCTCGACCTCCCCATCCCGAATCCCCACTCCGTTTCCCTCGAATGTTGTTCGATCTTCTCGAATATTAGATCAAAAACCTGGAACCCTAATAGCCGCCACCCTTTCCCCCTTTCCTCTGGTGGCGGCACCACTTCCCCTCAGCCCCAAATTAACACCAAATGACCACCAAACCACCCCCGATCCAAATCCATGAATCACTTGCCTCGAATCAACTTGGAACTTCTCGAATCTCCATTTGAAGATTCGAGCAGAACTCGAACCTACCCCAACCAATCCCAAATTCATACCCTGGCACCCCCTGACCTCCCTCGTTCCCAAACCACCTTTGGTTTGGGTCGAATCTGGCTAGAAACACTCGAACCCCAAATCAAAACGTAAGAACCCTAGAAAACCAAAACTGGTTTCTGTCCGAAATTGAAGGGAATTTGGGTGTTTAACTGACCTTAGTCGAAGTGTTCTCAGTTGAGAACACTCGATTAAGGTCCGTTTGACCTCAAAAAGTTCAAGTCCGAGTCAATTCAAGTCCGTCTGTTCTCTGTTCCATTTAAGGTATTTTTCTTTCTTTCCTTTTATTCTATTTTTGATGTTTTAAATGTCTGTTTATTTGTTTAGAGTTGTTATATTAATTTTTTCATTTTTGTCAAATGTTCTGTTCTTCTCACTCAGACCTTTTATTTGGTCAAATTTACTTCTGTTCGTTGCTGAGTATATATTATAGGCTGTATAATCGATTCGAATAGTTTCGTCGATTAATTAAGTTTTTATTATAAATCCCTGTTTTTGTCAATGCCCCATAAATTGCTTGATTATCTATTTCTGATTGATTGTTGTCAATTGTTATAGGTAATCGGTTAATTAGTTATCGTCGATTAATTCAGTTTTACTAGTAGATTTCGTCAAATGGTTTGAGGTCGAATGTTGTATGTACTGATCTTTAGGCAATTAGCTTCAGGGCATTGTCAATATACTGACAATGATCCCGCATTCTTGTATAGGTTTGACTTAAAATTGTGTTAGTTTAATCCCTGCATTCATGTGATTTTGATTCAGTTTCAACTTCAGCTTTAATGATTCTGTTGAGTTCTGTGTTGTGTTAGTTTGGTTTTGATTTAAATTCAGTTCATTTGTTTCAATTGGAATTCAACCTTAGTCATTCAGTTGTCAGGAGGATTGGTTATAGCTGTTAATCAGAATTAGTTTTAGATAATTGTTAGCTTGATTTATTTTAGAGTTAAAGGTTTTAACGCAGATGAATAGATTGTATTAGGGCAGTAATATTAAGGGGTTTCAGGGGTGATTTGGGAATGGAACAGTTAGGATAATATTTTAATGTTAGTGTCTTGTTAGTGGGGTATTAAATGTCTTTAAATTAATAAGTTAATGGGGAACAAGAGGGAATTGAGGCTGAAAATAAGGAAAAGCATTCCTTAGTGGGTTTTAAGTGGAAATATGCAGATTTTGGTTGCTGGGGGGTCGGGTAGTTAAGTTTTAAAGAGGGGGAAGGTATGTAATGGCTAGAAAGAGAAGGCATTTGGACTGATTAAGGGGAATTTTGGAGATCAGAAATTCAGAATTAGAAATATATAAAAATAGGCTGGCTTTTAATGTTGAAGAGGTCAGTTTAGTTTGAGAGTGAAAGTGACTGGATTTTAACACAAAAGTTCAGTTAATTAGAGAGTGAAAACAGGCTGGATTTCAATACTAAGAATTCAATATTGAGAGTAAGAAAGTCTAGTCTTCTTTGATTGCTGAAAATCAGTTAAAAGAGTAGAGTTTCTTGAAAGTGTTCTTCTTTGAGAGTTAAAGAATAGAGAATCAGAAAGTACTGTTTCATTGCATTTCTGAGTTGATTTCTGCCCTCTGTTTGTTTCTGGGAGTTCTCTGGTTCAGTTTGGTATTGCTGGGGTTGTCAACTAGTTTTTCTGAGTTTGTTGTGGGTTTCTCGTTACTGTTCCATTGGTTATTGCTGAGATTTTGCTGGTTTTAATCTGTTATTGGGTTGTTGCTATTTGTTGCTGTTGCTGTGTTGCTACTGCATCTGCTGTTTCTCATCATCCTCTTCTTTTGTTTCCAATACCAGGTACACGACTGTAACGCTGGCTATTGTAAGCTGAAATATGTGGAAGCATGAATATATATAAAAATGGAAGTCTGAAGTTTGATTCAGCTTTTTTTTTTACTGATTGTAGTTAGAACATTTTGTATACTACTGTTATGTAGATTTCTGATGCTTTGTATAGCTGGACTGTTTTCAGTTGATTTAGATTAATTGAAATTATAGTTATAATGAACTATTAGGTGGTATTTATAGTTGTAGTTAGTTTTGTTTGTATGATAACATTTTTCTGTCTGAAATTAAAAATTAGGAATAGTTTAAGCATGATGTTAGACTGAAATCAGTAAGTCCATGCCTCCTTAGTAAATGCAATAGTTAAATATCAGTAGAGTAGGTTTCAATTGTCAAAATTAATATGCCTTTGAGTTCATTATTTTAGAGCAGACATTGGTAACTTCAGTAGTTGGCGTTACGAGTCACTAGAACCAAACTTGCAATCTCGTATGCTTTTTTTTTATATATAATTTCAACTTTAGTGATATTCGCTTATAGAATAAGGCACGAAACAATTTTCCATTTTTACGAGTTCGAGTGCAATTTTCCGTTAGCATCTTTTGTAATCTAATAATTATAAGAGGCCCGAACTTGCCAAGCATGTAATTTAATTAAGACTTTTTCTTCTTTCATTTTTAGAGATGAACAAAAATAGAAAAAATGTAGTCATTTTAGGATTATCCTTTTAAAATAAACGAGACGAGCCTAGCCAAATAAAACGCACAAGCCGTGGGGCCCTCATAAATGCATATATATTAAAAATACTTAGAATTCGGGATGGGCCGTCTAGCAAATTTCATGGCCTTCCCCAAAATCATAATACGCTAGTCACTTTTAGGCACGTTTTTAATAATTTACTTTCTTAAACTCAGGTGTGCATTTCATGCGACCCAAATCCAAATCCCAAAACGTCGAGTCAAATGTGTTCAGGATTGTGGGTGCATTTCATGTGACGTGATCCAAAAACATGTTTTAAACGACGTTCAATTTTCTTTAATAATTTTTATAAAAGCGGTTTAAAAATTTAAAATTTACACATAGGTTCAAAAAGGTTCAAAATCAGATAATTAAGCCGAACATAACAGTTGAGCAACTGTGATAGAACCACGAAACTCGGGAATGCCTAACACCTTCTCCTGGGTTAACAGAATTCCTTATCCGGATTTCTGGTTCGCGGACTGTTAAACAGAGTCATTCTTTTCCACGGTTCGGGATTAAACCGGTGACTTGGGACACCATAAATCTTTCAAGTGGCGACTCTGAATTTCTTAAAATAAATCCCGTTTCGATTGTCCTTTAATTAAAAAAACTACCTTTACATATACCCTTTTCCGGGGTGTAGGTGAAAAAGGAGGTGTGACAGCTCTGGCGACTCTGCTGGGGAGAAGAACCCAGAACGTTTTGTTTAAGGTTCAGAATTCAAGCTTAGATAATTATTGTGTTTGGCTTTATCTGATTTTGTTACATGATCTATGCCTAATGTGCTAATTGACTGCTTTTACCGCTTTGATATTATGTGAACTATATATAAACTGTGCTGAAACCCATCTTCTCTCTGAGTCTTCTAAATCATGAAGAAGGGTGCACTTCGTGTGACTTCTTTTCTGTATAATGTCTAATTCCCAATTTAGAACGAGGTTTGGATAAGTTGCAAAGCCGGCGAAGCTTCTGTATTCCCGGTACACTACCTCCCCCTCGGCTCGAGCTGTCTGCTCGGGTAAGTCAGGTCTAGAACAAACACCTAGGTTTTGAACCTAGAATAATTCAACCTCATGCCGAATCCCTAGTAGGAACGTTTATTTGCATCATGTGCATTTTGACTTAGGGGACTCAACACAGGGGTTGGGTCCGTCTAGGACAAGCAACTTGAAGTGAAAAGACCATCCTACTACATCATGTTTGATTTATGCATTTGTTTGTTCAAGATTTGCATGCAGGCCGGCTTACGAAAATTAGGGAATACTAGAAAATCGTGAAAAAGAGAAAATAACAGTGTAGAGAGATAACTACTTATTTTCAGAAAAAACCAATGTCCAAGTAGTGTCGAAACTCTACCGAAATTTTGAAAAAAAAAGTGTATTTTTGAAAAGAAAAGAGTCTTGTTTTTTCTAGTTTGTTTTTCTTGCCCGAACTACGTCGGTTTGATTCTCACCGGATGTGAGATACGTAGGCAACCCTCATCGGGTCCAACTTCCCCTTTTTGCAAAAATACCCAGAAAATGTCAAAAATTTTATTATAAGTCGGGCGGTGCCGTTGTTGTCAAAAATAGCCAAATGTTCCTGAAAGGGATGCCGGAGGGCTGACCTTGCATAAACGGCCACTTTTGGTCATTTTTTTTTGAATTTTGACCAATTAGCCCACACAGCCTTAGAATCCTCGTCCCCGAGGCTCTGTAAGGCCGTGTTCTCAATGTTGGGTTACTATTTTGGAAAAACAAGAAAAGAATCTTAAATAAATCAAGGGATGCTATTTTTGTCAAAAATAGCCAAATGTTCCCGAAAGAGACGCCGGAAGGCGGACTTTGCATAAACGGCCACAGCCTTAAAATCTTCATCCCCGAAATGCTGAAAGGCCGTGTTCGGAAAATCGGATCTTTCTTTCTGAAAATATAGTCAAATCATTTTTTGAGTCAAATAATTTTTTGCTTTTGTTTAAATCACCTTAATAAATGTGCAGGATGAGCACAAGTGAAAACAAACCCTTCACCATCTTTAGCAAGGTCCCTCTCCAGCTCCATATGTGGTGGGACGATTTGGGAAAAAGCAGCAAAGAAATAGTGGTCAGAGTCTTGGGGGGTCTCATCAGTCTACTAAATGTCAAGGCAAGAACGGATGTCATCGAGGCTTTGATACCATTTTGGGACCCGACCCGAAATGTATTTCGCTTTGCGGATTTTGAGCTTACACCCACACTGGAGGAAGTAGCAGGTTATGCGGGTATGAATGGGAATCTGAGAAGTCAGTATATGTTGTCACCAAGGCCGGTATCACCACACCGATTTCTGGACTTGTTAAATATCAGCCGGACTGTGCAAAATAATGATTTATCAAAAGGATGCTGCGCTCTTCAGTTCTTATATCAGCATTATGGTAATCCGCGGGGTTTTGACGAGCCAAAATTGGGACTGAATCACGCCGGAAACAGAGGTAAATGGGAAGCAAGACGAACCTTGGCATTCATAATGGCATTCTTGGGAATCATGGTTTGCCCACGAGACGACAAGAAAATAGAGATAGGTCTCGTGGGGATGGTTGATGTCGCAATGAAAAGGGCTGACAGCACTATAGTTCCCCTGATCTTATCAGAAATATACCGAGCATTGACCGTGTGTAAGGAGGGAGGAAGTTTTTTCCAAGGTTGCAATCTATTACTTCAGTTGTGGATACAGGAACATCTCTACCATCGAGTAGGGTATGTGAACTTCGGGCTGACTGGTTTAAACTGTATTGAAAAGTTTGAGAAGAGGGTAACGGGTGTTGCGTTCCCGGAGGGTACTGGAGATTGGTTTATACGACTGAGATCACTAACGGCGGATTAAATTGAATGGGCGTTTGGGTGGTTGCCCGCTACTGAAGCAATATACATGTCGGCCAAAGAATGTTATGTTCTTCTGATGGGTGTCCGTAGTATCCAACCATACGCTCCCCATCGGGTATTGCGCCAATTGGGAAGGTTCCAGATTATCCCTCATGATGAATATTTGAGCAAGCATACCATCGAGCTAAGACCGGATGCCACAGTCCCGGAAGATACAATTCGCAAATTGTGGCATGAATGCAGATTCCTTGAGCCCAAAACTATGGTGCGAGATTTAGCCAAAGGCGAGGTGGACCCGAAGTATGATGCATCGTTTGGGAAAAGGTTCCGGATTCATCAAAGGCCTGCTAAAAGAGCCCATGTCCAGCAATTCACGAATGACACGCAAGAACAATGGGGCTAGCTGGCAAGAGAAGAAGGCTATCGCGTTGAAATTGGCAAGCTGAAACAGCAAATTGAGGATCTGAAATATGAAAATAGCGTACAAGTCGATGATGACACAGGAAAAAAGAACAGTTTGACTCAAGAAAATAAGGCCTTGAAAGCCCAAATCCAACGAGTCAGAATGGATATCGACAACCAACAAAGGAGCCGGTCCGACGAAGGTCTGATAACTGGGTTGAGAAACCAAGTCATTGAAAGCCGAGAGGGTTTGGCAAGATCAGAGGCCTGCATAGCAAGAATTCGGTCCAGATGGGCAAAAGGTACAACAGCACGAGCAAAGCACTTACGGCAAGTGAGAAGGGATTATGAAGCGAGCATTGAAATATTAAGAGAAACAAATTCCACTCTCAAAGATCGGGTCTTTAAACAAGCCCGAGATGCCAGAATGGACAGGAAGCGCTTCTATGATTTAATGGCCCGAATGGAAGAACAAATGGAGAGGTTCCAAGATCAACTAGCTGACAACGCTCAAGTACTGGGAGCAAAGAATCAACGAATAGAGCAACTATTCATGGAAAGGGATAGAATCAGGGGTAGAATTTAGGAGATTGGGCATTACATCACCATGAGGTGCCTAGCATGTGAGGAAATACCCAGTGATACCCTTTTTGCTTCAGTCATGGGTTACGTCCACCGAATCATGGAAGAATTGAAAAGCTTGCAAAGGGGCCTTGCACCAAAGCCCGCGGAAAGGCCGAACGATGCCCCGTGGGCACCAAAATTCAAAGCGTTAATGTACTCCTAGTTCAAATCTGTATTTTTCTATTTTTAAAAGTTTGTTGTCTGTCCGTGTGTTTCCTTTTGGCATCAAATTATGTTAGTACTTCGGAGTCTGTATTTTGTTTTCCTTTTCCAAATGGGTAGTTTGTAATAGAAGTTTTAGTAATGAAATAAATTTTCCAAAAATTGGTGTCTTTATTGGTGGTAGAACTACGCATGGTTTGATTCATGCGGGGACATGATACGTAGGCAATCCACATAAGATTCGACCACCGCTAAAAGAAAAAGTGAATAAAAGAAAGGAAAAGAAAGAAAGGAAAAGAGAGAAAGAGAAAGCAAATAAAGGAAAGTTTCAGAAACACCTAAAGGGCACAAGTAAAATAAGTCGGGATGATGCATACGGAGCTAAGACATGTTAGAAATGGTTAAACTGCCTAGGAACATTGCATCCCCCAACGTGCAATTGCAATATGTGTTAAACTCTAACGCTAACAAGTTTGTTGTTTTCCAGAGATTTCAAACTAGTTAGTTTGTTAGAACGTTCTGGTAGATTACCATTACCAAACAAGATCCAAAGGGCCAATACCGAAAAGCATGACTAACTCAGAAAACAGTGTTGAAGAGGAAAGGACGGAAAGTCAGATGCTGAAAGAGGCAATGGAAAAAATGGAAAAAATGAGACTGGAGATGAACGAAATACAGCTAGCCCTGGCTAGGGTACAAAAGGGGCCCGAACCACCCGTTACTCCTACTCTCCCACCAGGACACATGCCAGAATACCCTTCACTCGGCCCTTCGACAAGCTTCCCAAGTCACCACTACTATCAGGGAAGAAATCCCTATGATCCTCAAGCTCCACCACCCAATCAGAACCTTCCCCCACCAAATGTTCCTGTTTTCGTGGCACCCCCACCAGCCACGTTACAAAGATCATCCAGTGGGCCGTTGTTTCAGGCTCACGATAACCAATATTACCCCCTGAACCTACCCTCAAAGCACCCGAGCCATATACTTATAATCCTCACTTTGAAATCCCGGTGGAGACTGAAAAGCCGGCTAAGGGCCCGGAGCAACACGAAGTGCTTAGAAAATTTAAAAGCCTGGAGCAGTCCTTTAGGAATACATATCCACCTCCACAAAACACATATCCACCACCAAGGGCCTACAGGAATCCCGCAGGGCTAGGTTTCCGGGGGAATCGGGCTTTCAGAAATGAAAGGGTGCAGAGACAAAGAACATTCACTGAGTTGGGAGAAACCTATACTGCTTTGTTCCACAAATTAAGGCCGTTAGGTTTGTTGAGTCCTGTTGAGCCCAGATTGCCGAATCCCCTTCCCCAAAATATGGACCACTCGGTAAGCTGTGAGTATTGTTCGGGGGCTCCCGGACATGATACCGAGAAGTGCTGGAAGTTGAAACGTGCAGTGCAAGATCTTATTGAAACCAACAAGATCGAGGTTCAGACACCGGAGGCACCCAACATCATTCAGAACCCGTTGCCAGCACACCATGAAACCCACATGATCGAGCTAGTGCACAGAGGAGGGGAGCTAAAGAAACCCTCACATACGGTGATGATGATCCGTTCCAGTCCAAAAGAAAAGTCGACAGGTGGAGAAAAGGTGGTACAGTTGGAAAAGGTAGACGTCAAGCTAGTAGTGGTGATGGGGAAGAGTTCGCCTATTGTTGCAAAGAATCCAAATCCGGTCAAAGTAACGGTGCGAGGGGTACCAAGCAAGCCAGCATGCATAGGGCCAGTTGTCATCAGGCCAGTAATGCAGATGCAGATAACCAGCGAGAAAGTCGTGCCATGGAGCTACAGTAAAGTGATAGTAATGTACAAAGGGAAGGAGGTTGTGGAAGAAGTATGTGAGGCCCAGGGCTTAACTCGTTTGGGAAGGTGTTTCGCTCCCGTAGAGTTAAGAAAGTCCAACCCAGCGGTGGTAAAGAAGCCAGTGACGGAGGAAGAGGCTGAGGAGTTTTTGAAGAAAATGAAGGCACAAGACTACTCCATTATGGAGCAGTTAAGAAAGACCCCAGCATAGATTTCGTTACTATCACTGCTGATCCATTCCAGCGATCATTGCCAGGCACTGATGAAAATCCTGAACGAGGCCCATGTTCCGGATAAAATCTCTGTAAATCACTTGGAGAGAATAGTGCACAAAATCTTCGAGGTAAACCGAGTGACGTTTTCTGATGATGAATTGCCAGCAGAGGGTACAGAACACAACAAAGCCCTATACTTGACTGTGAAATGCGAAGACTCGGTGGTCACCCGAGTATTGATTGATAATAGATCAAGCGCCAACATCTGTACTTTGACTACTCTGAACAAGCTAAAAGTTGATCATGACCGGATTCACAGGAACAACGTCTGCGTCCGAGGTTTCGATGGAGGTGGTACCGACACGGTGGGTGATATCATACTGGGATTGACCATTGGTCCAGTGGAATTCACCATGGAATTCCAAGTGGTAGATGTGGCAGTATCATACAATCTTTTATTGGGGCGACCCTGGATTCATGCCGCCAAAGCAGTGCCTTCTATATTGCACCAGATGGTGAAATTTGAATGGGATAGGCAGGAGATAGTGGTGCACCGGGTTGACGGTACAGGCATTGTGAGTGATGCCGTTATGCCATTCACAGAAACTGATGACGACAAAGGTCCATGGGTGTACCAGGTTTTCGACGCGGTTTCAGTGGATAAAATTTCTGAAGGCGAGGACCTTCCACTTCCCAGGATCGCAGCTGCGACCTTCATGGTAGCCTCGGAAATGCTAAACAGCGGGTTTGTACCAGGAAAAGGTTTGGGGTTGATCTGCAAGGTATGGTCCAGCCAGTTTCTTTGCCCAAGAACTTGGACACTTTTGGGCTAGGATTCAAGCCTACGACAGCAGATGTAAGGCGGGCCCGAAAGTTGAAGAAGAAAGTTTGGGTTCTTCCCAAGCCAGTTCCACGTCTTTCCAGATCCTTTGTCAGAGCAGGTATCAGAAGGTTGTCAGTCCCCAAAATTCTCGGACCTCTGATTGGGTCAGATGGAGATTTGAATCAGGGTTTTGAAAGGCTGTTCGCCGACGTCAATGTGATAGAAGCTGGAGAAGGTTCCAGTAGGGCAGATATACAGTTTGTGGGGCCTAGGGCCAATATCAACAATTGGACAACTACTCCTCTTTATACCCAGAGGGAGTCTTGGTAGTAGGCTCTGGATTTTCTTTCTTGTTTTCTGAATTATTCCAGAGTTGTAATCCAGTTTTGTTTTATTTTTGTATTCATCAAAAGCGTGAAACTCTATTATCCCGCATTTTAATAAAGTGAAAGTTTTATCTCTTTATTTTGTTTTAATTCTGTTTTCTTCTTTTCTTTTTCTGAACAGTCCTCTTTATACTGGTTCTAATAACATGGCATGCACAACGGATCTTCAACCTAGTCTAAAAAATCAATCTAATTCCGAACTAATTGTACAAGAGGTCGATTATGATGATGAATCAGAATACGATGAGGATGAAGCCTTTGAAGAGATAAACAGAGAATTAAGCCAGTTCGAAGAGAAACCCAAGCCCAATATGAACGACACTGAAGCTATCAATTTAGGGGATGCAGACGATGTCAGGGAAACCAAAATAAGCATCCACATTGAGCCGAACATCAGGGAGGAACTAATCAAAGCACTCATTGAATTCAAAGATATTTTTGCATGGTCGTACGATGACATGTCGGGCTTAAGCACCGATCTAGTGGTTCACAAATTTCCCACTGACCCGGCGTGCCCTCCCGTTAAGCAGAAATTGAGGAAGTTCAAGACAGATATGAGTGTGAAGATTAAAGAAGAAGTAACCAAGCAGCTGCAGGCAAAGGTTATTCGGGTCACTCGATATCCTTATTGGTTGGCTAATGTGGTGCCACATATGAGCGGATATGTATTGGCGAAGAAGATTCTTCGAGCAGGGTATTATTGGCTCACTATGGAGCGTGATTGTATCAGTTTCGTGCGAAAATGCCATCAGTGTCAGATACACGGAGATTTGATTCATTCTCCGCCAACAGAATTGCATACAATGTCAGCACCATGGCCATTTGTTGCATAGGGAATAAATGTCATTGGACTGATTGAGCCGGTAGCTTCCAACGGTCATAGGTTCATTCTGGTCACCATCGATTATTTCACCAAGTGGGTTGAGGCTAAAACTTGCAAGTAAGTAACCAAGAAGGCAGTGGTGGATTTCATTCATTCCCATATCATCTGTAGATTTGGGATCCCCAAAGTGATCATCATGGACAATGACGCTAATCTTAACAGCAGTTTGATGAAAGAAGTATGTCAACAGTTCAAGATTACACACCGTAATTCCACCCCGTATCATCCCAAGGCGGATGGCGCGGTTGAGGTAGCCAATAAGAACATAAAGAAGATATTGAGGAAGATGGTAGAAGGGTCCATGCAATGGCACGAAAAAGTTTCCATTTGCATTGTTGGGATATCACACTACTGTCTGCACTTCAGTAGGTGCAACTCCTTATTTGTTGGTACACAGAACTGAAGCAGTGATACCGGCAGAAGTAGAAATTCCGTCCCTCCGGATTATCGCTGAGGCTGGGATTGATGATGATGAATGGGTCAAAGCTCGATTGGAGCAGTTGAGCTTGATTGATGAAAAGAGATTGGCAGCAGTATGTCATGGCCAGTTGTATCAAAAGAGGATG
Source organism: Nicotiana tabacum (assembly GCF_000715075.1). Taxonomy (NCBI): domain Eukaryota; kingdom Viridiplantae; phylum Streptophyta; class Magnoliopsida; order Solanales; family Solanaceae; genus Nicotiana; species Nicotiana tabacum. The sequence goes on from NC_134084.1 coordinate 125,504,487, forward strand.
GCAAGAGCATATAATAAGAAGGTGCGTCCCAAGAAATTTGAAGTAGGACAGCAGGTGCTGAAACGAATCTTGGCACATCAAGCCGAAGCAAAGGGCAAGTTCGCCCCGAATTGGCAAGGGCCGTTTATTGTGATCAGAGTGTTATCCAACGACGCCTTATGTCTGACAGATGTTGAGGGAAGATGCATCAACATGGCTATCAATTCTGACGCAGTCAAGAGATATTATGTGTAATTCCTTTGATTGCAATTGATGTTTGTCTGTTTGTACTTGGCATTTATCGGAGAATGAAATGATGGAGGCAATTATTTCTTCTATCCAAACACTTTAACCTTTGCTTCCCCCTTTGAGCCTTATTTATTATTTCATACCCCTCTCTTGGAATCACTAATGAAAATGAAAAAAAAAGCAAGAAAAAATAATAACAAAACAAAAAGAAAAGCTACAAGAAAAAGAAATACAAAGGAATCGAGTGAACTACGTTCGACCTGATTCCTCAAAGAGGATACGTAGGCGCCTCATGGCTCGGTCATAGTGTAACAAACAAATAAAAATAAAAATCCCCAAGCACGAAACTGGGGCAGAAGTTGCGGGAAGGAAGTTTGATTCCAAGAGTTGTAATGTTTTACCCATCAAAATTATTCTTGAACCTCTTTTGATACCCCTTTTTGCCATACACAAAAACCCATATTGATGTCTAAAAAAGACCTCCCGATCAGTATCCGAGAAGTGCCAAGTCATGCAAATGGAAGTCAAGAATAACACTCTGATCCTCAGCAGAAAGATGATCATAAGCTGGAAAGAATTGATAGCCAAAAGAATCCCCAGCAGATAAAGTCTTATCGGTAACACTCCACTCCCCAGTTGAGAAAGAGAAAATAAAATGAGAGAGTCTTATGGTGAAAACCTTCATAGGCATCGTAAGGCGACGAAAGCTGAGAGAAACAAAATGAGAGAGTCTTATGGTGAAAATCTTCATAGGCACCAAAAGGCGACGGGAGTTGAGAGAAATGAGAGAGTCTTATTAGTGAAAACCCCTCGAAGGGCACAATGAGGCGACAAGATAAGATTGGCGGAAAGGATCCGTCGAGGCATCAAACAATGCAAAAGTGTTGATTTGGCAAAAAGAGTTGGGCGCCTGCATATCCCCCAGCGAAATGAGGCCACCAGAAAGATTGATTGATACAAATAGACTGGGTTGATTAATCCAGAATGCACGACATGTTCGTTGGGATCGGTTATATCATTCAGATAAGTCCTTTTCCTTTCTTCTCCCCATCATTCGTTCAGAAAGACTTCTTCTTTTTCCATCTTTTGAAATCATCACTTTTCATTTCTTTTTTTTAAGAATTTTTCCTCCAGCAGTTTGTTTTGAGAAAGATTTTTCAGAGCTTACTACCAGTTGCCAAAACGGTGCAAAGCAAAATGCGAATAGGACAGACCAAAGATAAGGCGATAAAGCGAAAAGAAGTTTGTCGCAAGACCAAATGATAAATGGGTCTAGATTCCAAGGGGACCAAATTTCCAGGGGAAGTTGGAGAAAAACAGAAAATTAGGAAGTTGAAAAGTTATGGATCAAATTCCAAGAGGATCCCCAGCAGATTTGCGAGATGCAGGAACAACTCCGACAGATTATCGACCAAGTTCCGCGATGGTCGGACAACACAGAGCGGGGAAGGAAGAGAAAAGAAAAACCATCCCCAGCAGAAATATCATCCCCAGCAAATAATATCATCCCCAGCAAGTTTTGTAATAAAACGCGAAGCAGGAAAAGGAAAAAGGGGAAAAACCATCCCTAGCAGGAGTGGCACGACCACTCACCACGTTTTAAACTAACAAATTTTTCTTTGATTTGAAGCAGGGGAAAGGAAATGTTATTGACGGCGGGGAGACATGGCCACAAAGAAGATTATCAAACTGGGGCAGAAAATTTTCTCTCATTGCGAAAATTTTCTTGAAATCAGATACCCACTTGGGGAAGATGGAAAATAACACAAGTTTTGAAGGAAGTAGAATTCCCAGTAGTTTATGGGAGAAGGCAATACAAGTTTTTAAGAAAGCAATCTTGGAAGAAGCAAGATAACCTAAGTTTTAAGGGTAGTGGTCTTTGAATCAGTATCATCCCCACCATTGTTAAAAGGAGGAAAGTAACTAGTCTTAAAGAAGGAAGATAATTCCCCATCAGTGTTATCCCCGGCAGGTTTCAGAGAAGTGAAAACACTAGTTTGAGGGAAGTAATTGCTGGAGAAGTCAGGAGCCCGCCTGTAGAACGGAGGTTGTTATAATTTTAAGTCGAAGAAGTCAGGAGCCCGCCTGGAGAATGGAGGTTGTTATAATTTTAAGTTGATGAAGTCAGGAGCCCGCATATAGAATGGAGGTTGTTATGTTTTAAGTCGAAGAAGTCAGGAGCCCGCCTGTAGAACGGAGGTTGTTTATTTTAAAAGTTGAAGAAGTCAGGAGCCCGCCTGTAGAACGGAAGTTGTTATGTTTTAAGTTGGAAGTCAGGAGCCCGCCTGGAGAATGGAGGTTGTTATAATTTTAAGTTGAAAAAGTCAGGAGCCCGCCTGTAGAATGGAGGTTGTTATGTTTTAAGTTGGAGTCAGGAGCCCGCCTGTAGAACGGAGGTTGTTTATTTTAAAAGTTGAAGAAGTCAGGAGCCCGCCTGTAGAACGGAGGTTGTTATGTTTTAAGTTGGAGTCAGGAGCCCGCCTGTAGAACGGAGGTTGTTTATTTTAAAAGTTGAAGATGTTAGGAGTCCGCCTGTAGAACGGAGGTTGTTTATTTTAAAAATTGAAGAAGTCAGGAGCCCGCCTGTAGAACCGAGGTTGTTTATTTTAAAAGTTAAAGAAGTCAGGAGCCCGCCTGTAGAACGGAGGTTATTATGTTTTAAGTTGGAGTCAGGAGCCCGCCTGTAGAACGGAAGTTGTTTATTTTAAAAGTTGAAGAAGTCAGGAGCCCGCCTGTAGAACGGAGGTTGTTTATTTTAAAAGTTGAAGAAGTCAGGAGCCCGCCTGTAGAATGGAGGTTGTTAAATTTTAAGTTGGAGTCAGGAGCCCGCCTGTAGAATGGAGGTTGTTAAATTTTAAGTTGGAGTCAGGAGCCCGCCTGGAGAATGGAGGTTGTTAAATTTTAAGTTGGAGTTAGGAGCCCGCCTGTAGAATGAAGGTTGTTAAATTTTAAGTTGGAGTCAGGAGCCCACCTGGAGAATGGAGATTGTTAAATTTTAAGTTGGAGTCAGGAGCCCGCCTGTAGAACGGAGGTTGTTTATTTTAAAAGTTGAAGAAGTCAGGAGCCCGCCTGTAGAATGGAGGTTGTTAAATTTGAAGTTGAAGGAGTCAGGAGCCCGCCTGTAGAACAGAGGAATACACTCACAAGTCAAGTCAAAGAAAGAAACAGCGGAGGAAACACAAGCCAACAAGAAAGCAAGGTGACCAGAGCAAGTTCGAAGATAGATAAGATTTTGTAATCCCTAGTTTAGTCTAGCTTCTTGTTTTCTTTTACCAATGGTGTAATAAGGAGGTCGGTAAGCAGTAGTAGCAGCATGCAACAACAGTAGAAGCAAAATTACAGTCCCATGGTAGTCCCAGCCACCAAAACTTTCCGAACTACATTGACCCGATTCCCTTTTAGCCAGGGATATGTAGGAAACCTTCGAAGCAGAAGTTCGGTCAACTCTTTCAAAAAATGCTTCACACGGAGTACTCAAACGGGCAAAAAAAAATCGCTCATATCCGCTCACTTTATCTTTGCACGAAAACCCTTCGTGTTTCCGGACAAAGAGGGGCAGTTGTGAGCACGTGATTTTTTCCTCACACAAATTACTCCCAAAAATTCAAAATAAAATAGTTTTTCTTTTGTGTGCAATTTTGTGAATTTTTCGTGATATTTTCAGCTATTGATTGCATTTGTGTGTACACGTTTATTTGTGTAAATTAATGGAAAAGTACAAAAATATAGCATTTTGAATTTAGGATTTTATTTTTAGTAAAATTGTATTTTTACAAGAAAAGCATAAAAAATAATGCACTTTGCATTTTAGTGTTTAATTGTGTGATTTGGTATTTAATTATTCTGTGATAATTACTACTTAGAGTTAATTAACATTTTTAGGATAAATTGATCAAGTTTAAATTTATGTTTGGATTTTTTTTATTTTATTAGAATTCTAGAATAATAAAAGGAAAAGAATAATAAATAGTTTATCAGAATTTTGGGCCAAATTCAGTTTAATTTGAAAAGCGCAAATCAAATTCGCCCCAACCCGGTCCGCCCCAGCGTCGACCAAACGACGATGTTTTGGTCATGTCAATCTGGACCGTTGAATCAGCTTGATCAAACGGTCCAGAAGTTAACTCATTCACAAACCCTGACCCGACCCACCTTGTATCCGGTCCAGTCCAGCACCCATGTGGTTGAAACGACCCCGTTTTGATTATTGACTCGATTAGGACTATTGGATTTCATTTATCCAGCGGCCCTGATTAAATCAACAATTTTAATATACCACAACCCCCCCCCCCCAATCTCTTACCCTTATTTCATTCTCACACCCCCTGTCTCTCGTCTTCTTCAGAGACAAAACGTAATGCCACTGCCCGCCACCAAGCTGGAAATCGCCTACGGCGGTGTTCGGCGCCCAATCCCTCCCACTTTTACACCGTAGACTCCCCTCGACCTCCCCGTCCCGAATCCCCAGTCCGTTTACCTCGAATGTTGCTCGATCTTCTCGAATATTAGATCGAAAACCTGGAACCCTAATAGCCGCCACCCTTTCCCCCTTTCCTCTAGTGGCGGCACCACTTCCCCTCAGCCCCAAATTAACACCAAATGACCACCAAACCACCCCCGATCCAAATCCATGAACCACTTGCCTCGAATCAACTTGGAACGCCTCGAATCTCCATTTGAAGATTCGAGCAGAACTCGAACCTACCCCAACCAAGCCCAAATTCATACCCTGGCACCCCCTGACTTCCCTCGTGACCAAACCACCTTTGGTTTGGGTCGAATCTGGCTAGAAACACTCGAACCCCAAATCGAAACGTAAGAACCCTAGAAAACCAAAACTGGTTTCTATCCGAAATTGAAGGGAATTTGGGTGTTTCTATGCTATTCCAGGCAGGACAGATGTCATTTCTTCAGATGCTGTCATTACAAGTATTGTTTTAGTCTGCCACAGAGATGCCTCTGTATTATTTGATCCTGGCTCCACCTATTCTTATGTTTCCTCGTATTTTGCTCATTATTTGGATACATCTCGAGAGATTCTTGCCTTACCTATTCTTGTATCCATCCTGGTAGGCGATACTATTGTTGTAGACTGTATATACCGGTCATGTGTGGTGACTATTGGGGGTCTGGAGACCCGAGTGGATCTATTGCTATTGAGCATGGTGGATTTTGATGTCATTTTGGGCATGGATTGGTTATCTCCGTGTCGTGCTATTCTAGACTGTCATGCTAAGACAGTCACTTTGGCTATGCCGGGTGTACCGCGGATCGAGTGGCGTGGTGTGACTGATTATGTTCCTAGTAGAGTGATATCTTTCTTGAAGGCCTACCGTATGGTTGGGAAGGGTTGCCTCTCATATCTAGCGTTTGTGAAAGATGTTGGAGCTGAGACTCCCGGTATTGATTCTGTCCCAGTTGTGAGGGATTTTCCCGACGTGTTTCCTGCAGACCTGCCGAGCATGCCACCAGACAGGGATATCGATTTTGGTATTGACCTGGTGCCGGGTACTCAGCCCATTTCTATTCCGCCGTATCGTCTGGCACCAGTAGAGTTGAAAGAATTGAAAGAGCAGCTTTAGGAACTCCTGAATAAGGGGTTCATTTGGCCTAGTGTGTCACCTTGGGGTGCGCTGGTTCTGTTTGTGAAGAAGAAGGATGGCATAATGAGAATTTGCATCGATTATAGGCAACTGAACAAGGTAACAATTAAGAACAAGTATCCTTTGCCTCGCATTGATGATTTATTTGACCAGCTTCAGGGAGTGAGGGTGTTCTCCAAGATTGATCTCCGTTCGGGTTATCACCAGTTGAAGATCAGGGATTCATATATTCTTAAGACTGCTTTCAAGACCAGATATGGTCATTATGAGTTCCTTATTATGTCTTTCGGGCTGACCAATGCCCCAACAACGTTCATGCATTTGATGAACATTGTATTTCGGCCTTATCTCTATTGGTGGAGAAGAATGAAGAAAGATATCGTGTGATTTGTAGCTCGGTGTCTCAACTGTCAGCAGGTAAAATATGAGCATCAGAGACCGAGTGGCTTGCTTCAGCAGATGGTTATTCCCGAGTGGAAGTGGGAGAGGATTACTATGGACTTTGTTGTTGGACTTCCACGGACTTTGAAGAAGTTCGATGCTATTTGGGTGATTGTGGATCGGCTGACCAAGTCCGCGCACTTCATTCCTATATGTACTACTTATTCTTCAGAGCGGTTAGCAGAGATATATATCCGGGAGATTGTTCGGTTGCATGGTGTTCCGGTTTCCATCATCTCAGATAGAGGTACTCAGTTTACTTCCCAGTTTTGGAAGTCTGTTCAGCGAGAGTTGGGTACTCAGGTGGAGTTGAGCACAACTTTTCATCCTCAGATGGACGGGCAGTCCGAGCGTACTATTTAGTTATTGGAGTACATGTTGTGTGCTTGTGTTATTGATTTCGGAGGTTCATGGGATAAGTTTCTACCGCTTGCAGAGTTTGCCTACAACAACAGCTACCAGTCGAGTATTCGAATGGTTTCGTATGAGGCTTTGTTTGGGAGGCGATGTAGATCTCCAGTTGGTTGGTTCGAACCCGGCGAGGCTAGGCTATTGGGGACAGATTTGATTCAGGATGCCTTAGAGAAGGTGAAGGTGATTCAGGAGAGGCTTCGTATAGCGCAGTCGCGTCAGAAGAGTTATGCAGACCGAAAGGTTCGGGATGTGTCCTATATGGTAGGTGAGAAGATCTTGTTGAAGGTTTCGCCCATGAAGGGTGTTATGAGATCTGGGAAGAAAGGAAAGTTGAGTCTGCGGTTTATTGGGCCTTTTGAGGTGCTTTGGAGGATTGGGGAGGTGGCTTATGAGCTTGCATTGCCACCCAGCTTGTCGAGTGTGCATCCGGTATTTCATTTATCTATGATCCGAAAGTATATTGGGGATTTGTCTCATGTTTTGGACTTCAGCACGGTTCAGTTGGATGATGATTTGACCTATGATATGGAGCCAGTAGCTATTTTGGGTCGTCAGGTTCGGAAGTTGAGGTCAAAGGATATAGTTTTAGTGAAAGTGCAGTGGAGAGGTCGGCCTGTGGAGGAGGCTATCTGGGAGACCGAGCAGGAAATGCGGAGCAGATATCCTCACCTATTCGATACTTCAGGTATGTTTCTTGACTCGTTCGAGGACGAACGTTTGTTTAAGTTGGGGAGGATGTGACGACCCGGTCAGTCGTCTCATGAGTTACCACTCTGGTTCCCCCATTTCTGCTTCTTTATGCTCCGTTATCCGTGTTTTATGTAATCAAGCGGATTAATTGGTGTTCGGAGTGGATTTGGTAAGAAATGAGACACTTAGTCTCTTTTAAGAAGGTTTAAGCTGGAAAAGTCAACCGGATGTTAATTTATGTGTTAGAGGGCTCGGATGTGAGTTCCGATGGTTCGATTAGCGTTGGGAGGTGATTTATGACTTAGGAGTGTGATCGAAATTGGTTTTGGAGGTCCGGAGTAGAATTAGGCTTGAATTGGCGAAGTTAGTATTTTGGCGATTTTCGGTTGGTTAGCGAGATCTTGATCGGAGGGTCGGAATGGAATTCCAAGAGTTTATGTAGCTTTGTTATGTCATTTGGGATGTGTGTGCAAAATTTTAGGTCATTCGGACGTGGTTTGGTTGGGTTTTTGATCAAAAACGTATTTCGGAAGTTTTTAGAAAAACTTAGTCTTGAATTCGATGTGAATTGATGAATTTGGCATTGTTTGAGGTGTTATGATGATTGGAACAAGTTTGAATAAGGTATTGGGTTGTGTTGGTGCTTTTGGTTGAGGTCCCGAGGGCCTCAGGGTGATTTCAGATGGCTAACAGGAAGTTTGGAACTTGAGGGATTGCAGATTTTTCTGTTGCTTCTGGTGTTTTCGCACCTGCGGTTTGGGGACCACAGGTGCGGTATCGTAGATGCGTTGATTGGATCGCAGAATCAGAAAGGATGAGGAAGGCCTGAAACCGCAGATGCGGAAGGGGGACCGCACCTGCAGAGCCGCAGAAGCGGCGAGTGGATCGCAAATGCGGTGTTGGTCCATTAAGTGAAATTCCGCGGATGCGGAGATATGACTAAAAATCACAATGAAATGCAGTAAGTGTGAGGACATGACCAGATCCATGTTCTTCGCCACTATAATGAACTTTGTCCGCCAGATAATGGAAGATCTCTGTCATCTCCAAGGGGATTTGGCGTGTAGGCCCGTGGCGAGACAGACTGATGTCCCGCGGGCCCCCGGAGCAGTTGAGGCATTGATGTATTCATGATTTTATTCGAGTCTGCACTTTTGTCTTTCTGTTGGAGTCTGTTAGTCTATTTTCGAGTCTGTATTTTCGTTTTTCTGTTGGAGTCTATTAGTTCCCCTTTATCGAGTCTGTTAGTTTTTATGATTAAAATCGGTAGGATGAGTTGTTGTAATCAAAACATTTTTATTTTATGAAAATTTGAAAATCCCCAAAATGTTTTCGTTATTTATTTTTACACTTATCCCCCACAACTACGCTTGATCTGATTCATGCGGGGTCATGATACATAGGCAATCTCCATAGGATTCAATCATAACCAAAAAGAAGAAAAAAACAAGAAATTGTGGGAAGGAAACAATGACAAAACAAGAGAGAAAATGAGGGAATAAAGAACAACAAGAAATCAAGCAAAGAAAGGCAAAAGTGGAAAAAGAGAAGTTGCAAAATAGAAATTAAGGAAAGTCGGGATGACGCAAGCAACCGATTGAATGCATAATAGAAATGGTTAACTGTTTAGGTGCATTGCATCCCCAATATGCGATTGCCGATCTGTTAAGCTCTAATCGCTAACAAGTTTGTTGTTTAAAATCAGTACAGGTAGGTGGTTAGTTTGTTTGACATTATGGCAACTCATCCGTACAACACCAGGTCCAAAAACAAGTTGATCATGACTAACCAAGAACTGGATGCAAGTGTTATTTATCCGTTGAGAGAGGGGGAAGAGTCTGATGTTAATCTGAAAGAGGAAGTGTATAAACTGAAACAACAGATGGCAGAGATGTACCAGGCATGGGTGAAAGGGAATCTACCACCATCCTACCCCACCAACCCTGCTTTCATCCCGCCGTTTACTCAATCCTAGGAACCTCCCACTATTGATTCATCTCCAGGCTTTCCCATTTACCACCAGACCAAGGCACCACTTCCCAAACACCACCAGCTCCACCAACCAAACCAGTTCCATACCCTCCTCCACCAGCCACCCCTGTTTTTGTGGCACACCCACCCGCTACACTCTACCAATCCTCTAGTGAGCCTTTATTCCAAACCCAGGATAACCAATACTATCCCCCGAAGCCTACTTTCAAGGCCCTAGAACCTTACTCCTATACTCCTCGTTTTGACCTCCCTGTTGAGACTGAGAGACCACCTAAAAATCCAGAACAGGAGGAGATGGTCAGGAAGGTTAAAATCCTAAAACAGTCATTCAGAAACATGTAGGGATTGGGAGGCCAGGTGAGTGTGGCCTACAAAGATCTGTGTCTATTTCCTGATGTTCAACTGCAAGTGGGATTTAAGATGCCCAAATTTTATCTATATGACGGGCAAGGACACCCGGTGGCCCATTTGAGGGGATTCTGCAGTAAAATGAGAGGAGCCGGTGGGAAAGAAGAGCTGTTGATGGCATACTTTAGTCTGAGTCTAAGCGGTGCGACGTTGGAGTGGTACACTCATCAGGATCACAGCAGATGGTATACATGGGATGATTTGGCCCAAGCATTCGCTTGTCATTTCCAATACCACCTCGAGATTGTTCCAGAACGTTTGTCTCTAACTAAGATTGAGAAGAAGCCAAGTGAAAGTTTTAGGGAGTACGATTTTCGTTGGAGAGAACAAGCGGCAAGGGTTGGCCCTCCAATGAAGGAGAGCGAAATGGTGGATTATTTTCTGCATGCCCTGGAACCTACTTACTACGACCATCTGGTATCGGCCATAGGCAAGTCCTTCAACAAGGTAGTGAAGTTGGGTGGCATGATGGAAGAAGGGCTTAAATCAAACAAAATCATGAGTTACTCGGCTATTAAGGCAACTACCCAAGCTATTCAGAATGGTACAGGGGGAGTAATCGGAAAGAAGAAGAAAGAAGATATGGCAAAAATTGATTCAGGATCATGGTTTGGACCTAGGGGCCCATCCCACCATTATAATCAGCCTCGACCACACCATCAAACCTTCACCCAAACCCCGTATAATCCACCCCAGCATTACTTCCCATCACCAGACCCTCATTTTTTGTCCACCATGCCCAAGCATACACTCAACCTCCTGCTTACGCATAATGGCGTGCCCCAGCCCCACAAACCACTTACCCAGCTCCACAAAATGCTTACCCACCTCTACGAACCTACCGAAACCCTACCGTCCCAGGTTTCCGACCCAATCAAGTATTTAAAAATGAGAAGTAGCAGCGGAAGAAAACCGTTACCCCATTGGGGGAGTCTTATACCAGTTGTTCCACAGGCTGAGGAAATTGGATATGCTGAGGCTGATCGAGTCAAAAGTGCCAAACCCTCCTCCAAAGAATCTTGATTACTCTGTAAGCTGCGAATATTGTTTTGGTACTCCGAGGCATGATACGGAGAAGTGTTGGCACTTAAAAAATGCCATCCAGGAGCTTATTAACGCAAACCAGATTGAAGTCCAAACTCCATAGGCACCCAATATCAACCGGAACCCATTGTCAACCCATTAGAAACGAACATGATCGAGATAGTATATAAGGGAGGGGAGCCCAAGAAGCCTTCACAGACCGTCATGATGATTTTGTCCAGTGAGGTCAAGCTAGTTAAAAAACCAATCGTTGAGGTATCAGTGAACAAGTTGAGTTGGACAAACGATGAACCATCTGCGGTAGTCAAGAAAGGATCCCCAAGTGATGTTGCAGCAAAACAAGAAAAGTCAAAAGTGGTTGTACCAGGAGTGGCAAACAAGCCTATCATAATTGTAAAGGGTGCCCGTACGGATCCTGTCATCATCAAGACTGTAACCCAGTTGCCAATAGTCAACAGCAAGGCTATCCCGTGGAATGATGAGCGGGTGATAGTGACATACAAGGGAAAGGAAGTGAAAGAATAAGTCAATGAGGCCCATGGATTAATTCGTTCGGGGAGATGCTTTGTTCCGGAAGAGTTAAAGAAAGCCAAAACATCCAGAGATAACCCAGTTCTAGTGAAAAAAGCAGTGACTGAAGAAGAGGCGGAGGAGTTTCTGAGAAAAATGAAGGTACAAGACTATTCCATCGTGGAGCAGTTGAGAAAGACGCCTGCTCAGATTTCACTGTTGTCATTGTTAATCCACTCAGACGAGCATCGTTGGGCCTTGATGAAAATTCTGAGCGAGGCTCATGTTCCCGACAAGATTTCAGTAAACCATCTGGAAAAGTTTGCCAACAAAATATTTGAGGTGAACAGGGTCACTTTCTTTGATGATGAGTTGCCTGTGGAAGGTACTGAATACAATAGAGCTCTCTATCTTACGGTAAAATGTGAATATTTTGTGGTTACCAGGGTATTGGTTGGCAATGGTTCCAGTGCAAACATTTGCCCTCTCTCTACTCTGAACAAGTTGAAGGTGGATGATGAGAGGATTCACAAGAACAGTATCTGTGTTCGGGGATTTGATGGTGGAGGGAAAGATTCAGTTGGTGATATAGTGCTTGAGTTGACAATAGGACCGGTGGAATTCACCATGGAGTTCCAGGTGTTGGATGTAGCCATCTCCTACAATTTTCTATTAGGCCAACCTTGGATTCATGCCGCCAAAGTAGTCCCGTGTACTCTACACCAGATGGTCAAGTTCGAATGGGATAGACATGAGATCGTCGTGCATGGCGAGGATAATTTGTGTGTTCACAGTGATGCCATTATCCCATTCATTGAGGTAGAAGATGACAAAGGGCCCTGGGTCTATCAGTTTTTTGAAATAGTTTCGGTCGAGAAAATTCTAGAAGGGAAATGCATTCCAATTCCAAAGGTAACTGCCGCATCAGTCATGGTGGCCTTTGAAATGCTGAAAAATGGCTTTGTGCCGGGTAAGGGTTTGGGTGCGTTCCTGCAGGGTATCATACAACCGGTGTCCCTACCTAAAAACTTGGGTACATTTGGTCTGGGATTTCAACCCACAGCCGCAGACGTGAAAAGAGCTAGAAAGTTGAAACAGAGGGCGTGGGCCCTTCCAAAGCCTCTGCCACGTCTCTCCAGGTCGTTTGTCAAGCCCGGTGCCAGGAACAACAGTTCCCAGTTCTGTGGTTGACATCAATGAAGAGCTAATTGAAAGGTTCCAGAAGTTGTTTGATGAGGTGAATATGGTGGAAGTTGGAGAAGGTTCTAGCAAAGCAGATGTGCAGTTTGTTGGGCCGAATGCAAAGCTTAACAATTGGAAGGCTACTTTTCTCCCAACTCGGAAGGAGTTTTGGTAGTTTGCTTTGATTTTCTTTCAGTTTATCTGGATTATTCCAGGGTTGTAATTCAGATTCTATGTTCCGTCTGTTTGGATGTATAAACCCTGTTATATTTTATTTCCAATGAAATGCAATTTTCCTTTTTTATCATTCCTGATAGTTTTATTTTTTGTTTTTCTTTTCTTCCCTGTACAGTTCTTTTTATGCTGGTTTCAATGACATGACATGCATGAGGAATCTTCGGCATAGTCTTAAAAGTCAATCTAATTCTGAAATAATAATTTAAGAAATAGAGTGTGATGATGAACCAGAATATGATGAGGATGGGGCCTTTGAAGAGATTAGTAAAGAACTAAGTCATTTCAAGGAAAAACCCAAGCCTAACCTGAATGATACAGAAGCAATCAATTTAGGGGACCCAGATAATGTCAGGGAAACTAAGATAAGTATCCATCTTGAACCACAAATCAGGGAAGAGATAATTAAAGCATTGTTTGAATACAAAGATATTTTTGCATGGTCATATGACGACATGCCGTGTCTAAGCACTGCCTTGGTGGTTCACAAATTGCCCACTAACCCGGCATTTCCTCCCATCAAGCAGAAGTTGAGAAAGGTCAAAACCGACATGAGTGTGAAGATTAAAGAAGAGGTCACAAAGCAGTTTGATGCAAAGGTCATTCGAGTAACGCAGTATCCCACTTGGTTAGCCAATGTTATGCCTGTGCCAAAGAAGGATGGAAAGACCACAATGTGTGTTGATTACCGTGATCTCAACAAGGCTAGTCCAAAAGACAACTTCCCACTACCAAATATCCACATTTTGATTGATAATTGTGTCAAACATGAGATTGGGTCTTGTGTGGATTGCTATGTGGGCTATCATTAGATCTTAATGGATGAGGAAGATGCGGAAAAGACGGCATTCATCACGCCATAGGGAACATATTGTTACCGGGTCATGCCTTTTGGTTTGAAAAATGTTGAGGAAACTTACATGAGGGCAGTGACGACCATATTCCATGACATGATATACAACGAGATAGAGGTCTACGTGGATTATGTGATCATAAAGTCCAGGAAGCAGTCTGACCACGTCAGATATTTGAGGAATTTTTTCCAGAACAGGTACAATCTTAAGTTCAATCCTACAAAGTGCGCATTTGGTGTTCCATTGGGGAAATTATTTGTCACGCCCCGAACTTGGGGGGTAAGACCGACACCCAGTGCCTCACCTATCTTTGCGTACCAACTTGCAGATAAGGGACTCTGAATATATGATGTCATACTTTTGTCCATGGGCCACATTGCAAGACGACAACGAATGCTAACTAAATATCAATATAAAGCTTGGCCGACAAGGTCGTCATATTTAATACAGCTGACAAACCAACCAAATATATATATATATATACAAGGCCTGAAAGCCCAACATACTGCACTAACTGACAAGATTTGTCTATAAGCCTCTACTAATGGATATACTGTGATCGGAACGGCTCTCCGACCTACTCATGACATATATACGTATATATACAAGATATACATAAGGCTCTAGACCTGGAAACTCCGAAAGGCATGGAGTTTACCGATCAAGATGAACTCGGGCAACACTTATTGAAGAGGCCTACTCGTCTGTCTGTTTGACCTGCACGTATGAAATGCAGTGCCCCCAAAAAAGGGACGTCAGTACGAAATAATGTACTGAGTATGTAAAGCAATATACTGAAAGCTGAAACTGAACTGATAATATAGTAACTGGAAGTAGCTGAAAGTTAAAACTAATTTGAAGATATGATTACCTGCTGATATTGACTCAATTCTCTCAATATAATAAGTAAAATAGATGTCCGGCCCTATAAGGCTCAGTATACATATATATCTGCTCTGTCGTAGTAGGCTCGCTCATAAGCGCTCGGCCATACTAGGCTCTGTATCTCGACCAACTGGGCTCACTCATATGCACTCGGCCACAGTAGGATCGTCATATAACTTACCATCTGATCAGAGGTTGCCCAATAGGGGCCTGCCTATCGATTATAGCTCGATGTTAATGAAAATATTTTTAATACTATATATATAGTTAACTCTCTACTCTCTTGAATGGAAGAATGAAATACTCAAATGAATATGAAGTCTCGATAAGGAGAATATTATAACTTACAATACTAGGAAAATATACGCAATTTGCGAGACTAGCAAGATATGCGTAAATTCTGGGATATGAATATAATGACGAGATCATGCCAAATGAAAGAAGAGCTTAGTCTTAACATACCTGTTCCTGGAATTTATTTGAACCAAATTGTTGTTGTTCTTTGAATTTCCAATTGAACCTTAACTAAATAATTTGGACGAAAACAACTCTGTTCCAAGTTTTTGAATTTTAAAAACCATGGCAGAATTTTGATTAAGCTAAGGAACTTGGACGAAATTGAAATGTTTCTAGGCTTGACACGTTAGTTGACAGAATGGTTTTCTTAATCTTTTAAGTGAAATGTTTGTTATCTCATTTTGATGTGATAAGGTTCACTATAAAGTCTTCATAAGACTTTGATATTATGCTTGTGACACCTATTAAAGGTGATTAATGAGTCACCTTGATAAAGGGAGGGGCTGCCACGTACCTCCTTGGGAGGTGATTTTTGTTAAATTTATCCACTTATTAGTTAACCGGGTAATGTTTCGTTACCTGGTAATTAATCTATTACTCGCATAATTTAAGAATTATCACAAAGTACTTAAAATTCTATTTATTTTCAAATTACTTCATATATACTTTATATATTACACTACCGTGGTCATATTGTATCTCGCATGGTACTAGTTTATAATTATCGGGTATTATCGCTCGACCCGTATTTTATCCCAAATTGGCCACTTTCAACGAAATTCATTGTCTTCGACTTGCTTCCCCTCTCACCTTCACGAATTTACTAATCACTTGTGAAATAGCATAATCCTTATAACCTCCAAATAATCTTTTACTTGGACTTATGTTAATTATTTTACGACAAATTCTACGTACAATACTTCAGGGTGCAACATCGTCGTAACTTAATACTGGAAGCGTGACATCACCATAATGTAATATTGTGGAACGTGATATCGACGTAATATTGTGGGGCGTAATATTGTTGGGATTCATAGTCAGTCGGTAGGGCATTGAATTGGATCCATCAAAGATCAAAGTTATCCAGGAATTGCCACGGCCGAGGAACAAGACCGAAGTGATGAGTCTGTTAGGGAGACTGAACTACATCAGCAGGTTTATCGCTCAGCTCACGACAACTTGTGAGCCTATCTTTAAGTTGCTGAAGAAGGATGTTGCGGTCAAGTGGACTGATGAGTGTCAGGAAGCATTTGAGAAGATAAAAGGGTACTTGTCAAACCTACCTGTGTTGGTCCCACCAGAACCGGGAAGGCGTTTGATTCTGTATTTGATGGCTTTGGACAATTCATTTGGTTGTGTGTTGGGTTAGCATGACATCACTGGTAGGAAAGAGCAAGCCATCTACTATCTCAACAAGAAATTCACATCTTATGAGGTTAAGTACACTTACCTAGAAAGGACGTGTTGTGCCCTGACTTGGGTAGCACAGAAGCTGAAGCATTATTTGTCGTCCTACGCTACTTACCTCATTTATCGCCTGGATCCATTAAAGTATATCTTTCAGAAGCCTGTGCCTATAGGGAGACTTGCAAAGTGGTAGAGTTTGCTCACGGAGTTTGACGTTATCTATATGACTCGGACTGCGATGAAAGCCCAAGCATTGGCTGATCATTTGGCCGAGAACCCGGTTGATGAAGAATATGAACCATTTAGAACTTATTTTCCCAATAAAGAGGTGATGAATATTAACGAGCTGGAGCAAATTAAAAAACCAGGTTGGAAACTTTTCTTTGATAGGGCTACAAACATGAAAGGAGTCAGAATAGGGGTCGTGCTTATTTTTGAAACAGGGCATCACTACCCTGTTACAGCTTAGCTTTGTTTCTACTATACCAACAACATGGCTGAGTACGAGGCATGCATTTTGGGTTTGAGGTTAGTTGTAGACATAGGTGTCCAGAAAGTCTTGGTCATGGGAGACTCGGACCTTCTGGTGCACCAGATTCAAGGAGAATAGGAAATACGGGATTTAAAGCTCATACCGTACCGACAATACTTGCATGATCTTTGTCAATGGTTTTGATCAATAGAGTTAAACCATATTCCAAGGATCCATAATGAGGTTGTCGATGCTTTGGCTACCTTGGCGTCAATGTTGCACCATTCGGACAAAGCTTATGTCGACCCTCTGCATATTCAAGTCCGCGATCAGCATGCTTACTATAACATGGTGGAAGAAGAACTTGATGGTTAGCCATGGTTCCACGACATCAGGGAATACATCAGAATGAGGGTATATCCGGTGTAAGCCAAGGGGGATCAAAAGAGAACAATTCGACGGTTGGCAAGTGGATTTTTCTTTAGTGGAGGGGTTTTGTACAAAAGAACTCCAGATCTCAGATTGTTAAGATGCATAGATGCTAGACAGGCCACTTCTATCATTACCGAAGTACATTCTGCAGTCAGCAAACCGCATATGAGTGGGTATGTTCTGGCAAAGAAAATTCTTCGAGCGTGTTATTATTGGCTCACCATGGAGCAGGATTGTATCAGTTTTGTGCACAAGTGTCATCAATGCCAAGTACACGGAGATTTGATTCATTCTCCGCCATCCAAATTGCACACAATGTCCGCACCATGTCCCTTCGTTGCTTGGGGTATGGATGTCATTGGACCAATTGAGCCAGCAGCATCCAATAGGCATAGGTTCATTCTGGTAGCCATTGATTATTTCACCAAGTGGGTTGAAGCTAAAGCTTTCAAGTCTGTGACCAAGAAAGTGGTGGTCGATTTTGTTCAATCAAATATCATTTATCGGTTCGGGATCCCACAGATAATCATCCTAGATAATGGTGCTAATCTCAACAGTCATTTGATGAAAGAGGTATGTCAACAGTTTAAGATTAAGCATCGCAATTCCACCCCGTATTGCCCCAAGGCGAATGGAGCAGTTGAAGCAGCCAACAAGCACATAAAGAAGATACTTCGGAAAATGGTGCAAGGATCCAAGCAATGGCATGAGGTGTTTCCCTTTGCGTTGTTGGGTTATCGCAGTACTGTTTGTACTTCAGTAGGCGCAACTCCTTACTTATTGGTATATGGCACAGAAGTAGTGATACCCGCGGAAGTTGAAATTCCATCCCTCCGAATTGTTGCTGAAGCCGAAATTGATGAAGAAGATGAGTGGGTCAAAACCCGTCTGGAGCAATTGAGTTTGATTGATGAAAAAAGGTTGGCAGCGGTATGTCATGGCCAGTTGTATCAAAAGAGAATGGCAAGAGCGTACAACAAGAAGGTGCATCCCCGAAAATTTGAAGTGGGTCAGCAAGTATTGAAACGCATCCTTCCACATCAAGCTGACGCTAAAGGCAAGTTCGCCCCAAATTGATTCTGTATTTGATGGCTTTGGACAATTCATTTGGTTGTGTGTTGGGTTAGCATGACATCACTGGTAGGAAAGAGCAAGCCATCTACTATCTCAACAAGAAATTCACATCTTATGAGGTTAAGTACACTTACCTAGAAAGGACGTGTTGTGCCCTGACTTGGGTAGCACAGAAGCTGAAGCATTATTTGTCGTCCTACGCTACTTACCTCATTTATCGCCTGGATCCATTAAAGTATATCTTTCAGAAGCCTGTGCCTATAGGGAGACTTGCAAAGTGGTAGAGTTTGCTCACGGAGTTTGACGTTATCTATATGACTCGGACTGCGATGAAAGCCCAAGCATTGGCTGATCATTTGGCCGAGAACCCGGTTGATGAAGAATATGAACCATTTAGAACTTATTTTCCCAATAAAGAGGTGATGAATATTAACGAGCTGGAGCAAATTGAAAAACCAGGTTGGAAACTTTTCTTTGATAGGGCTACAAACATGAAAGGAGTCAGAATAGGGGTCGTGCTTATTTTTGAAACAGGGCATCACTACCCTGTTACAGCTTAGCTTTGTTTCTACTATACCAACAACATGGCTGAGTACGAGGCATGCATTTTGGGTTTGAGGTTAGTTGTAGACATAGGTGTCCAGAAAGTCTTGGTCATGGGAGACTCGGACCTTCTGGTGCACCAGATTCAAGGAGAATAGGAAATACGGGATTTAAAGCTCATACCGTACCGACAATACTTGCATGATCTTTGTCAATGGTTTTGATCAATAGAGTTAAACCATATTCCAAGGATCCATAATGAGGTTGTCGATGCTTTGGCTACCTTGGCGTCAATGTTGCACCATTCGGACAAAGCTTATGTCGACCCTCTGCATATTCAAGTCCGCGATCAGCATGCTTACTATAACATGGTGGAAGAAGAACTTGATGGTTAGCCATGGTTCCACGACATCAGGGAATACATCAGAATGAGGGTATATCCGGTGTAAGCCAAGGGGGATCAAAAGAGAACAATTCGACGGTTGGCAAGTGGATTTTTCTTTAGTGGAGGGGTTTTGTACAAAAGAACTCCAGATCTCAGATTGTTAAGATGCATAGATGCTAGACAGGCCACTTCTATCATTACCGAAGTACATTCTGCAGTCAGCAAACCGCATATGAGTGGGTATGTTCTGGCAAAGAAAATTCTTCGAGCGTGTTATTATTGGCTCACCATGGAGCAGGATTGTATCAGTTTTGTGCACAAGTGTCATCAATGCCAAGTACACGGAGATTTGATTCATTCTCCGCCATCCAAATTGCACACAATGTCCGCACCATGTCCCTTCGTTGCTTGGGGTATGGATGTCATTGGACCAATTGAGCCAGCAGCATCCAATAGGCATAGGTTCATTCTGGTAGCCATTGATTATTTCACCAAGTGGGTTGAAGCTAAAGCTTTCAAGTCTGTGACCAAGAAAGTGGTGGTCGATTTTGTTCAATCAAATATCATTTATCGGTTCGGGATCCCACAGATAATCATCCTAGATAATGGTGCTAATCTCAACAGTCATTTGATGAAAGAGGTATGTCAACAGTTTAAGATTAAGCATCGCAATTCCACCCCGTATTGCCCCAAGGCGAATGGAGCAGTTGAAGCAGCCAACAAGCACATAAAGAAGATACTTCGGAAAATGGTGCAAGGATCCAAGCAATGGCATGAGGTGTTTCCCTTTGCGTTGTTGGGTTATCGCAGTACTGTTTGTACTTCAGTAGGCGCAACTCCTTACTTATTGGTATATGGCACAGAAGTAGTGATACCCGCGGAAGTTGAAATTCCATCCCTCCGAATTGTTGCTGAAGCCGAAATTGATGAAGAAGATGAGTGGGTCAAAACCCGTCTGGAGCAATTGAGTTTGATTGATGAAAAAAGGTTGGCAGCGGTATGTCATGGCCAGTTGTATCAAAAGAGAATGGCAAGAGCGTACAACAAGAAGGTGCATCCCCGAAAATTTGAAGTGGGTCAGCAAGTATTGAAACGCATCCTTCCACATCAAGCTGACGCTAAAGGCAAGTTCGCCCCAAATTGATTCTGTATTTGATGGCTTTGGACAATTCATTTGGTTGTGTGTTGGGTTAGCATGACATCACTGGTAGGAAAGAGCAAGCCATCTACTATCTCAACAAGAAATTCACATCTTATGAGGTTAAGTACACTTACCTAGAAAGGACGTGTTGTGCCCTGACTTGGGTAGCACAGAAGCTGAAGCATTATTTGTCGTCCTACGCTACTTACCTCATTTATCGCCTGGATCCATTAAAGTATATCTTTCAGAAGCCTGTGCCTATAGGGAGACTTGCAAAGTGGTAGAGTTTGCTCACGGAGTTTGACGTTATCTATATGACTCGGACTGCGATGAAAGCCCAAGCATTGGCTGATCATTTGGCCGAGAACCCGGTTGATGAAGAATATGAACCATTTAGAACTTATTTTCCCAATAAAGAGGTGATGAATATTAACGAGCTGGAGCAAATTGAAAAACTAGGTTGGAAACTTTTCTTTGATAGGGCTACAAACATGAAAGGAGTCAGAATAGGGGTCGTGCTTATTTTTGAAACAGGGCATCACTACCCTGTTACAGCTTAGCTTTGTTTCTACTATACCAACAACATGGCTGAGTACGAGGCATGCATTTTGGGTTTGAGGTTAGCTGTAGACATAGGTGTCCAGAAAGTCTTGGTCATGGGAGACTCGGACCTTCTGGTGCACCAGATTCAAGGAGAATAGGAAATACGGGATTTAAAGCTCATACCGTACCGACAATACTTGCATGATCTTTGTCAATGGTTTTGATCAATAGAGTTAAACCATATTCCAAGGATCCATAATGAGGTTGTCGATGCTTTGGCTACCTTGGCGTCAATGTTGCACCATTCGGACAAAGCTTATGTCGACCCTCTGCATATTCAAGTCCGCGATCAGCATGCTTACTATAACATGGTGGAAGAAGAACTTGATGGTTAGCCATGGTTCCACGACATCAGGGAATACATCAGAATGAGGGTATATCCGGTGTAAGCCAAGGGGGATCAAAAGAGAACAATTCGACGGTTGGCAAGTGGATTTTTCTTTAGTGGAGGGGTTTTGTACAAAAGAACTCCAGATCTCAGATTGTTAAGATGCATAGATGCTAGACAGGCCACTTCTATCATTACCGAAGTACATTCTGCAGTCAGCAAACCGCATATGAGTGGGTATGTTCTGGCAAAGAAAATTCTTCGAGCGTGTTATTATTGGCTCACCATGGAGCAGGATTGTATCAGTTTTGTGCACAAGTGTCATCAATGCCAAGTACACGGAGATTTGATTCATTCTCCGCCATCCAAATTGCACACAATGTCCGCACCATGTCCCTTCGTTGCTTGGGGTATGGATGTCATTGGACCAATTGAGCCAGCAGCATCCAATAGGCATAGGTTCATTCTGGTAGCCATTGATTATTTCACCAAGTGGGTTGAAGCTAAAGCTTTCAAGTCTGTGACCAAGAAAGTGGTGGTCGATTTTGTTCAATCAAATATCATTTATCGGTTCGGGATCCCACAGATAATCATCCTAGATAATGGTGCTAATCTCAACAGTCATTTGATGAAAGAGGTATGTCAACAGTTTAAGATTAAGCATCGCAATTCCACCCCGTATTGCCCCAAGGCGAATGGAGCAGTTGAAGCAGCCAACAAGCACATAAAGAAGATACTTCGGAAAATGGTGCAAGGATCCAAGCAATGGCATGAGGTGTTTCCCTTTGCGTTGTTGGGTTATCGCAGTACTGTTTGTACTTCAGTAGGCGCAACTCCTTACTTATTGGTATATGGCACAGAAGTAGTGATACCCGCGGAAGTTGAAATTCCATCCCTCCGAATTGTTGCTGAAGCCGAAATTGATGAAGAAGATGAGTGGGTCAAAACCCGTCTGGAGCAATTGAGTTTGATTGATGAAAAAAGGTTGGCAGCGGTATGTCATGGCCAGTTGTATCAAAAGAGAATGGCAAGAGCGTACAACAAGAAGGTGCATCCCCGAAAATTTGAAGTGGGTCAGCAAGTATTGAAACGCATCCTTCCACATCAAGCTGACGCTAAAGGCAAGTTCGCCCCAAATTGATTCTGTATTTGATGGCTTTGGACAATTCATTTGGTTGTGTGTTGGGTTAGCATGACATCACTGGTAGGAAAGAGCAAGCCATCTACTATCTCAACAAGAAATTCACATCTTATGAGGTTAAGTACACTTACCTAGAAAGGACGTGTTGTGCCCTGACTTGGGTAGCACAGAAGCTGAAGCATTATTTGTCGTCCTACGCTACTTACCTCATTTATCGCCTGGATCCATTAAAGTATATCTTTCAGAAGCCTGTGCCTATAGGGAGACTTGCAAAGTGGTAGAGTTTGCTCACGGAGTTTGACGTTATCTATATGACTCGGACTGCGATGAAAGCCCAAGCATTGGCTGATCATTTGGCCGAGAACCCGGTTGATGAAGAATATGAACCATTTAGAACTTATTTTCCCAATAAAGAGGTGATGAATATTAACGAGCTGGAGCAAATTGAAAAACTAGGTTGGAAACTTTTCTTTGATAGGGCTACAAACATGAAAGGAGTCAGAATAGGGGTCGTGCTTATTTTTGAAACAGGGCATCACTACCCTGTTACAGCTTAGCTTTGTTTCTACTATACCAACAACATGGCTGAGTACGAGGCATGCATTTTGGGTTTGAGGTTAGCTGTAGACATAGGTGTCCAGAAAGTCTTGGTCATGG
Organism: Nicotiana tabacum; assembly: GCF_000715075.1. NCBI lineage: Eukaryota > Viridiplantae > Streptophyta > Magnoliopsida > Solanales > Solanaceae > Nicotiana > Nicotiana tabacum. Next base: position 125,527,452 of record NC_134084.1, read on the forward strand.
GAGACTCGGACCTTCTGGTGCACCAGATTCAAGGAGAATAGGAAATACGGGATTTAAAGCTCATACCGTACCGACAATACTTGCATGATCTTTGTCAATGGTTTTGATCAATAGAGTTAAACCATATTCCAAGGATCCATAATGAGGTTGTCGATGCTTTGGCTACCTTGGCGTCAATGTTGCACCATTCGGACAAAGCTTATGTCGACCCTCTGCATATTCAAGTCCGCGATCAGCATGCTTACTATAACATGGTGGAAGAAGAACTTGATGGTTAGCCATGGTTCCACGACATCAGGGAATACATCAGAATGAGGGTATATCCGGTGTAAGCCAAGGGGGATCAAAAGAGAACAATTCGACGGTTGGCAAGTGGATTTTTCTTTAGTGGAGGGGTTTTGTACAAAAGAACTCCAGATCTCAGATTGTTAAGATGCATAGATGCTAGACAGGCCACTTCTATCATTACCGAAGTACATTCTGCAGTCAGCAAACCGCATATGAGTGGGTATGTTCTGGCAAAGAAAATTCTTCGAGCGTGTTATTATTGGCTCACCATGGAGCAGGATTGTATCAGTTTTGTGCACAAGTGTCATCAATGCCAAGTACACGGAGATTTGATTCATTCTCCGCCATCCAAATTGCACACAATGTCCGCACCATGTCCCTTCGTTGCTTGGGGTATGGATGTCATTGGACCAATTGAGCCAGCAGCATCCAATAGGCATAGGTTCATTCTGGTAGCCATTGATTATTTCACCAAGTGGGTTGAAGCTAAAGCTTTCAAGTCTGTGACCAAGAAAGTGGTGGTCGATTTTGTTCAATCAAATATCATTTATCGGTTCGGGATCCCACAGATAATCATCCTAGATAATGGTGCTAATCTCAACAGTCATTTGATGAAAGAGGTATGTCAACAGTTTAAGATTAAGCATCGCAATTCCACCCCGTATTGCCCCAAGGCGAATGGAGCAGTTGAAGCAGCCAACAAGCACATAAAGAAGATACTTCGGAAAATGGTGCAAGGATCCAAGCAATGGCATGAGGTGTTTCCCTTTGCGTTGTTGGGTTATCGCAGTACTGTTTGTACTTCAGTAGGCGCAACTCCTTACTTATTGGTATATGGCACAGAAGTAGTGATACCCGCGGAAGTTGAAATTCCATCCCTCCGAATTGTTGCTGAAGCCGAAATTGATGAAGAAGATGAGTGGGTCAAAACCCGTCTGGAGCAATTGAGTTTGATTGATGAAAAAAGGTTGGCAGCGGTATGTCATGGCCAGTTGTATCAAAAGAGAATGGCAAGAGCGTACAACAAGAAGGTGCATCCCCGAAAATTTGAAGTGGGTCAGCAAGTATTGAAACGCATCCTTCCACATCAAGCTGACGCTAAAGGCAAGTTCGCCCCAAATTGATTCTGTATTTGATGGCTTTGGACAATTCATTTGGTTGTGTGTTGGGTTAGCATGACATCACTGGTAGGAAAGAGCAAGCCATCTACTATCTCAACAAGAAATTCACATCTTATGAGGTTAAGTACACTTACCTAGAAAGGACGTGTTGTGCCCTGACTTGGGTAGCACAGAAGCTGAAGCATTATTTGTCGTCCTACGCTACTTACCTCATTTATCGCCTGGATCCATTAAAGTATATCTTTCAGAAGCCTGTGCCTATAGGGAGACTTGCAAAGTGGTAGAGTTTGCTCACGGAGTTTGACGTTATCTATATGACTCGGACTGCGATGAAAGCCCAAGCATTGGCTGATCATTTGGCCGAGAACCCGGTTGATGAAGAATATGAACCATTTAGAACTTATTTTCCCAATAAAGAGGTGATGAATATTAACGAGCTGGAGCAAATTGAAAAACCAGGTTGGAAACTTTTCTTTGATAGGGCTACAAACATGAAAGGAGTCAGAATAGGGGTCGTGCTTATTTTTGAAACAGGGCATCACTACCCTGTTACAGCTTAGCTTTGTTTCTACTATACCAACAACATGGCTGAGTACGAGGCATGCATTTTGGGTTTGAGGTTAGCTGTAGACATAGGTGTCCAGAAAGTCTTGGTCATGGGAGACTCGGACCTTCTGGTGCACCAGATTCAAGGAGAATAGGAAATACGGGATTTAAAGCTCATACCGTACCGACAATACTTGCATGATCTTTGTCAATGGTTTTGATCAATAGAGTTAAACCATATTCCAAGGATCCATAATGAGGTTGTCGATGCTTTGGCTACCTTGGCGTCAATGTTGCACCATTCGGACAAAGCTTATGTCGACCCTCTGCATATTCAAGTCCGCGATCAGCATGCTTACTATAACATGGTGGAAGAAGAACTTGATGGTTAGCCATGGTTCCACGACATCAGGGAATACATCAGAATGAGGGTATATCCGGTGTAAGCCAAGGGGGATCAAAAGAGAACAATTCGACGGTTGGCAAGTGGATTTTTCTTTAGTGGAGGGGTTTTGTACAAAAGAACTCCAGATCTCAGATTGTTAAGATGCATAGATGCTAGACAGGCCACTTCTATCATTACCGAAGTACATTCTGCAGTCAGCAAACCGCATATGAGTGGGTATGTTCTGGCAAAGAAAATTCTTCGAGCGTGTTATTATTGGCTCACCATGGAGCAGGATTGTATCAGTTTTGTGCACAAGTGTCATCAATGCCAAGTACACGGAGATTTGATTCATTCTCCGCCATCCAAATTGCACACAATGTCCGCACCATGTCCCTTCGTTGCTTGGGGTATGGATGTCATTGGACCAATTGAGCCAGCAGCATCCAATAGGCATAGGTTCATTCTGGTAGCCATTGATTATTTCACCAAGTGGGTTGAAGCTAAAGCTTTCAAGTCTGTGACCAAGAAAGTGGTGGTCGATTTTGTTCAATCAAATATCATTTATCGGTTCGGGATCCCACAGATAATCATCCTAGATAATGGTGCTAATCTCAACAGTCATTTGATGAAAGAGGTATGTCAACAGTTTAAGATTAAGCATCGCAATTCCACCCCGTATTGCCCCAAGGCGAATGGAGCAGTTGAAGCAGCCAACAAGCACATAAAGAAGATACTTCGGAAAATGGTGCAAGGATCCAAGCAATGGCATGAGGTGTTTCCCTTTGCGTTGTTGGGTTATCGCAGTACTGTTTGTACTTCAGTAGGCGCAACTCCTTACTTATTGGTATATGGCACAGAAGTAGTGATACCCGCGGAAGTTGAAATTCCATCCCTCCGAATTGTTGCTGAAGCCGAAATTGATGAAGAAGATGAGTGGGTCAAAACCCGTCTGGAGCAATTGAGTTTGATTGATGAAAAAAGGTTGGCAGCGGTATGTCATGGCCAGTTGTATCAAAAGAGAATGGCAAGAGCGTACAACAAGAAGGTGCATCCCCGAAAATTTGAAGTGGGTCAGCAAGTATTGAAACGCATCCTTCCACATCAAGCTGACGCTAAAGGCAAGTTCGCCCCAAATTGATTCTGTATTTGATGGCTTTGGACAATTCATTTGGTTGTGTGTTGGGTTAGCATGACATCACTGGTAGGAAAGAGCAAGCCATCTACTATCTCAACAAGAAATTCACATCTTATGAGGTTAAGTACACTTACCTAGAAAGGACGTGTTGTGCCCTGACTTGGGTAGCACAGAAGCTGAAGCATTATTTGTCGTCCTACGCTACTTACCTCATTTATCGCCTGGATCCATTAAAGTATATCTTTCAGAAGCCTGTGCCTATAGGGAGACTTGCAAAGTGGTAGAGTTTGCTCACGGAGTTTGACGTTATCTATATGACTCGGACTGCGATGAAAGCCCAAGCATTGGCTGATCATTTGGCCGAGAACCCGGTTGATGAAGAATATGAACCATTTAGAACTTATTTTCCCAATAAAGAGGTGATGAATATTAACGAGCTGGAGCAAATTGAAAAACCAGGTTGGAAACTTTTCTTTGATAGGGCTACAAACATGAAAGGAGTCAGAATAGGGGTCGTGCTTATTTTTGAAACAGGGCATCACTACCCTGTTACAGCTTAGCTTTGTTTCTACTATACCAACAACATGGCTGAGTACGAGGCATGCATTTTGGGTTTGAGGTTAGCTGTAGACATAGGTGTCCAGAAAGTCTTGGTCATGGGAGACTCGGACCTTCTGGTGCACCAGATTCAAGGAGAATAGGAAATACGGGATTTAAAGCTCATACCGTACCGACAATACTTGCATGATCTTTGTCAATGGTTTTGATCAATAGAGTTAAACCATATTCCAAGGATCCATAATGAGGTTGTCGATGCTTTGGCTACCTTGGCGTCAATGTTGCACCATTCGGACAAAGCTTATGTCGACCCTCTGCATATTCAAGTCCGCGATCAGCATGCTTACTATAACATGGTGGAAGAAGAACTTGATGGTTAGCCATGGTTCCACGACATCAGGGAATACATCAGAATGAGGGTATATCCGGTGTAAGCCAAGGGGGATCAAAAGAGAACAATTCGACGGTTGGCAAGTGGATTTTTCTTTAGTGGAGGGGTTTTGTACAAAAGAACTCCAGATCTCAGATTGTTAAGATGCATAGATGCTAGACAGGCCACTTCTATCATTACCGAAGTACATTCTGCAGTCAGCAAACCGCATATGAGTGGGTATGTTCTGGCAAAGAAAATTCTTCGAGCGTGTTATTATTGGCTCACCATGGAGCAGGATTGTATCAGTTTTGTGCACAAGTGTCATCAATGCCAAGTACACGGAGATTTGATTCATTCTCCGCCATCCAAATTGCACACAATGTCCGCACCATGTCCCTTCGTTGCTTGGGGTATGGATGTCATTGGACCAATTGAGCCAGCAGCATCCAATAGGCATAGGTTCATTCTGGTAGCCATTGATTATTTCACCAAGTGGGTTGAAGCTAAAGCTTTCAAGTCTGTGACCAAGAAAGTGGTGGTCGATTTTGTTCAATCAAATATCATTTATCGGTTCGGGATCCCACAGATAATCATCCTAGATAATGGTGCTAATCTCAACAGTCATTTGATGAAAGAGGTATGTCAACAGTTTAAGATTAAGCATCGCAATTCCACCCCGTATTGCCCCAAGGCGAATGGAGCAGTTGAAGCAGCCAACAAGCACATAAAGAAGATACTTCGGAAAATGGTGCAAGGATCCAAGCAATGGCATGAGGTGTTTCCCTTTGCGTTGTTGGGTTATCGCAGTACTGTTTGTACTTCAGTAGGCGCAACTCCTTACTTATTGGTATATGGCACAGAAGTAGTGATACCCGCGGAAGTTGAAATTCCATCCCTCCGAATTGTTGCTGAAGCCGAAATTGATGAAGAAGATGAGTGGGTCAAAACCCGTCTGGAGCAATTGAGTTTGATTGATGAAAAAAGGTTGGCAGCGGTATGTCATGGCCAGTTGTATCAAAAGAGAATGGCAAGAGCGTACAACAAGAAGGTGCATCCCCGAAAATTTGAAGTGGGTCAGCAAGTATTGAAACGCATCCTTCCACATCAAGCTGACGCTAAAGGCAAGTTCGCCCCAAATTGATTCTGTATTTGATGGCTTTGGACAATTCATTTGGTTGTGTGTTGGGTTAGCATATAGAAGTAAAATGTGTAGATATGACTATCAATTCTGATTCAGTCAAAAGATATTATGTATGATTTCTTTGGTTTAAATTGTGTTTGTTTGTACTTGGCATGTTTTGTAGATTGGAATGATGAAAGCATTTTGTTCTGCTATCTAAACACTTTATCCGTTGTTACCCCTTTGAGCCTTATTTATTTATTTTCTTTCATACCCCTCTTTTGGAATCAGTATGCAAAATTCAGAAACGTGAGCACAAAAGATAAGTAAAAGGGAAAGAGAGAAAGAATGAAAAAGAAAAAAAAAAGAGAAAGAAAGAGAGAAAAAGCAAAAGAAAAGAAAAAGAAGAAAAGAAGAGAAAGAAAAAAGAAAGGAAAATCAAAGTAATTTCTATGACATGAACTACGTTCCACCTGATTCCTTTTAAGGATACGTAGGCAGCCTCACGGTTCTGTCCCATCAAAATAAAAATTCAAAAGCCTCCAAGCAAAGAAACTGGGGCAGAAGTTGTGGTTATTTTAAGAAATCTGATTCCAAAAGTTGTAATTTTTAACCCATTTGAACTGTTTTGAGCCTTTTGATATCCTTTCTTTCTAACCTTATCCAAAAGCCCACATTACGGTCCAAAGAAAGACCTTTCGATCAGTCCTCGAGAGATGCCAAGTCAAGCAAGTAAAGGCTTCAGGTCAGGGGCAACACTATGTTTTAAGCAGGAAAAATGAAAAACAAATGAGAGAGTCTTATTGGTGAAAACCCTCATGGGCACCGTAAGGCGACGAAAGCTGAGAGAAATCAAAATGAGAGAGTCTTATTGGTGAAAACCCTCATGGGCACCATAAGGCAACGGAAGCTGAGAGAAATAAAAAATGAGAGAGTCTTATTGGTGAAAACACTCATGAGCACCGTAAGTCGTCAGTAAGTTGAGAGATGAACAAAAGAGAGAGGTTTGTTGGTGAAAACCCTTCAGGGCACTGCAAGCCGAACAAGGTCTGTGACTTGGCGAAAAGAATTGGGTTATGGAGATCCTGGGGCACAAAGTATGACAATTGAAAGTTGATTGGTGGAATAGACTGGGCTGATTAATCCGAAATGCATGTCATGATCATTGGTACCAGCTGCTCCACTCAGATAAGTTTCTTTTCCTTTTCTCCCTCAAAAAGTCATCTAGTTTTGGATTTTCTTCTCTATTCTTAACTCTCAAAGTCATTGCATTTCATTTCTTTTGGTTTTATTTATCTAAGGCTTTTTTAAATATTAGCCTTGTTTAACAAGTAAGAAGGAATTTCAAAGCTTACTACCAACTTTCAAATTGCACAAAGCAAAGAGTGGCTAGAACATGCCAGAGATAGTATGATGTAAAGTGGGACATAAAGTGTCAGTTAAAATCCCTTTGGTCGAAGGGTTTAGTAATTTCATAGGAGATGCAGAGGCTCAGATAGAAGGGTCAGAAAAGTAAAACAATGGTTTGGGTATAGAGCACTCGGGTCATCCAAGGTCCTGCGGTTGAGGATCAGTCAGAAAGTCAAAACTTGGCCAGTTCAAGGCAGCCAGTCAAAGCAAAGCAAGGCAAGGGAAGAGCCACCTTCAGCAAGAATGCCACAAACTAACCACTACATTTTAAATTGACAAGATTTTTCTTTGATTTGAAACAGGGGTAGAAAAATTTTGTTTGTTTCGGAGAAATCCTCCGTAAGGAAAGCAAGTACCATACAGGTTTGGCCATAAATTCTCAGGACTCTCCTGGATAATGGGACCTAGTTTAAAATTCAAACATGCAAGAGTAACAATATCTAGCATAAGTCTTACCCCAAAGAAATACAAGTTGACTTTGAAGTTTTCATTCTTAGGGATAGGATTCAATTCGAAATTTTCAGGACCCTCCTGAATAATGGGACTTATATTTAAGACCTCAATTAGATAACAGGATTTAGTGTCAGTTTCTGTCGTAGGGAAATATAATTTAGCCTTAAAGTTGTCACTCTTAAGATAAGACTTGATTTTCAGATCCCTCCTGGATAATGAGATTTAGTTGCAAAACCTTCATAGATAACAAAGTTTAGTTGAAGTCATGCCTTAGCTTTAAAAACTGTCATTTAACTAGGAGTTTTCAGGACCCTCCTAGATAATGGGATCTAGCTTTCAAATTCTTAATGATATTTGATAACATGATTCAATTAATACTCACAGATGTGCCCAGCTACCAAACTGGGGCAGAAGATTTTCTTTGATTTGTCTATTTTGTTAAAATCAGGCACTCACCTGGAGAGCAAGGGAGAACAACACGAGTTTTAAGGATAGAAAGCAATGTTCAAAGGAAGACAGCAATCAGGAGCCCACCTAAAGAACTAAGGGAAGCAGCAATATTCAAAGTAAAATAGCAATTAGGAGCCTACCTGAGAACAAAGGGAAGCAACAAGGTTCAAAGGAGTTCAGCAATCAGGAGCTCACCTGAAGAACAAAGGGAAGCAGTTCAAGTTTCGAGGAAAAGCAGCACAAGTGTTGGTAATCAGCAGCCCACCTAGAGAACGAAGGGAAGCAACAATGTTCAAAGGAAGACAACAATCAGGAGCCCATCTAAAGAACGAAGGGAAGCAGCAATGTTCAAATGAAGACAGCAATCAGGAGCCCTCCTGGAGAACAAAGGGAAGCAGCGAGGTTCAAAGGAGTTCAGCAATCAGGAGCCCACCTGAAGAACAAAGGGAAGCAGTTCAAGTTTCGAGAAACAACAGTGCAAGTTTCGGTAATTAGGAGCCCACCTGAAGAACAAAGGGAGGTAGTTCAAGTTTCGAGGAAAAGCAGCGCAAGTGTCGGTAATCAGGAGCCCACTTGGAGAATGAAAGGAAACAACAATATTCAAAGGAAGTTCGGCAATCAGGAGCCCGCCTGGAGAACAAAGAAAGAACAAGGAAAGTTTTGGAGGAAAGGAAGCAGTTCAAGTGTTGGTAATCAGGAGCCCACCTGGAAGAACAAAGGGAAAGCAGCAATGTTTGAAGGAAGACGATTCAAGTTCAGCAATCAGGTGTCCGCCTGAACAACAAAGGGAAAGCACCTCAGAATACAATTCAAGACAGCAACAAAGGAATCTCACCTGGAGAGTACAAGTCAACAGAGCAGCGGAAATTGCAAGATCAAGTTTGAAGATATAGATAGAATTCTTGTAATACATAGATCATAGTTTAGTATAGCTTCTTTTATTTTGTCTTGGTGTAATAAGGGGTTCAACAAGCAGTAGCAGCAGTAGCAACAGTGAAATCACAGCTTCCTGGTAGTCCCAGCTACCGAAACTTCCCGAACTACACTGACTTGATTCCTTTATAGCCAAGGATACGTAGGCAACCTCGGAAGCAAGGTACGGTCAAATCTTTCAAAAATGCTTCCCACGGAGTATACAAACAGGCAAAAATTGCTCGTATTCGCTCACTTTATCTTTGCACGAAAACTCTCCGTGTTTCCGAGCAAAGAGGGGCAGCTGTGAGCACGTGATTTTTTCCCTATATGAATTATTCCCATAAATTCAAACAAAATAAATTTTTCCCATTGTTTGCAATTTCGTAATTTTTGTAGCATTTTTTGTTAATTGTTTGCATTAGTCTGTGCACGTTTATTTTATCTAATTCATAAAAAATACAAAAATACATTGCATTTGCATTTAGGATTTAATTTTGCATTTTTAAATTAATTATTAATTTAGTTGTGTTACAAAAATAGAAAATCACAAAAATAACTCATTTGTGCATTTTTTGTTTTGAATTTTGGAGTTTTCTTTTAATTTGGTAATTAACTAGTTGTGGTAAGTATTATTTTGAGTAATTAATCTAATTTGGTAGGATAATTTAGTTTAGGAATTAATTTAGATTTTAATTTTGAAAAGAAAAAGAATTTTTGAAAATAAAAAAAAGAGAGAAAAGAAAAGGAATTGAAGAAAGAAGTCTTGTTGGGCTATTTAATTAATTCCCCATAGACCCAAAACATTTTTTTACCCTTTACCCGCCCCAAATAGGCCCAAACCCGTCGTGTTTACCCGATCCACCCGCTCAGCTAACTAAACGACCCCGTTTCCCAGGCTTTCGATCTGAGCTGTTGATCTCGTGTGATCAGACGGCCAAAAACTGAAGCTCCCTACGTATATAACTGTCCGAAAAGCCCCCACCCCCTCAGAACCCCTCCCCCCAGTCTCCTTCGTCTCCAAACCTCGAACCCTAAAGAATCCGCCGCCCTAAAAAACCCACCATTATATCCGGTGGTGGCATAGCCTTACACCGTTCTAACCCACCCAAAATAAACACCCTGGAACCTTCTCACCCTCCTCTTTCCAAATCGCAACATAACTCCCCTCGAATCCCTCCACAAATGCTCGGATTTTAAATCGTAGTTCGAAACCCTAAAAGCCCAAAATCGATTTCTTTTGAATCGTTGGCATGCAAGGTTTAATCCCCAAATTTCCTGAGTTTCCTTAAGGTTAATTTGACATAAGCATTGTTGGTCGCTTGTTCTTAACAAAGAACAAACGATTAACACTGTTTGTGTTAAATCAAAGAGTCCAATACTAGTTTCGAGGGCAAATTGGTAAGTTTTCTTCATTTTCCTTACCGTCTTGTGTTGTTTCATCTTCCTACTCCTTTCTTTTTTTTGTTTTTTAGTTTGTTTTGTTGTTTCGTTTCTTTTAATGTTTTGTTCTCTGATTGGAAAGTCGATAAAAAGTTTCAGACCTAGTTTTCCCTTTTGATTAATTTAGTGTTCATATTTTCTCTTTTCGATTTTCAGTTTTTCTTTTCAAATTTTAAACGATGTTCTCTATTTTCTTCTGTTATTTATAACATTTTTCTGATAGTTAGATTTAGTTGATTTGGTAGTATAGTTTAATTCCAGTTCAGTATTTAGCTTAAAAAGAAATCAATCATTTAGTTTAGATTTTGGATTTTGAAGTCGTTCAATTGTTTTTCTTTTCTGCTTCTCATCGAATTAGCTAAATGGATTTCTGATTTTTTGTTTGGGCCTTGGGTTCAATTTTGACCCATATTTTAAGAGAAACCCATTTATTGGGGTTTAAGTCATTGGGTCAATTTAACCCATTTGGTTTCTGAAGTAAAAACAGGGGGATTTAAGGGTAGTCTAGGAAATTTAGGGAAGGGAATCTATTAAACTGATTTAGGAAGCTTCCTAGAAGGAGGGTTAAGGGCAACTCTGAAAAACTGATTTTAAATTAAGGGTATAATAGCAAAAATAAGAATTGAAAAGGGATTTAAGGGCAATAAACTGACTCACTTTCTGTTGCCCTAAAAGCTCCTTATAAAAGGACTGTTTCTTCATGCACAAGGCAGATATAGGGATTAAGAAATACTGGAAAAGCAAACAAACGGCTGAAAATAGTTATTCGGGAAATATATTGAAATTTCTGCATCTTTTGCAGTGGGAATTAGTCCTGAATTTGCTCCCTAATCTTGAGTTTCAACTGGAATTTAAAAAGCTTCGAAAAACTCTTGTTTGATTTGGGTAAAAATTGTTTAAAGAGTTGAAATGGCTGGGTTTTTGGAAGCTGTTTGATTTGGTTTTACTACTGATCTCTGTTGTTGTACTTGCTGGTTTGATGTTGCTTTAAGTTGAGTCTCAAAGCTCTTTGTTTGTCTTTGTTGTAACCAGGTACACAGTCGACCTCAAATGGCATGTTGAAATGGGAATGAGAATGCTGATGATACCATGTTTCATGGCAATTTATGTTAGATTATTTGGTTCTGTATTTATGTAGTCTAGTTATGTGATTATGTGTTCATTAAGTTTTTATTATTAAGAAATATGTAAAATGGGTGAGTAATTTGGTCTAGTATGATTTGAGTTATGGGCTAATAAGAAGTGTTATTAGATATTTTAATCATGTTTTTGGTCCTATTGGCCCTAATGTGAGACTGTGTTCAGAAGTTAGACATGTGAGCTTGTTAATTAACTTGAGGTTGCTTACCTCTTTTAGATGTTAGTTTAGGTGTTTGAATAAATTCATGGCATGTTATGGTATTTGATAGCTGATTCGGATGGCTGTAACACTCTACTGAAATCGTTAAGTGTTTTAGTTTCAATATTGATTATGTAGCAGTTCTGATTTTTAAGATGCAGAAAATTGGTTGTGCCATGTTGCAATACATGAAAGTCTCATTTGGTTTATGCGAAATCAGCCAGTGTTTGCTCCCTTTTCAAGGTCTAGAGTCAAGCCTTTCCGAGGCCATTGTTAATAAATGAAGTATTTCTGAAACTTGAACTTGTTTTCTTCTTGTTGGAAAGTTGAATTGGCGACTTTAAATGATGAAACATCTTGCACGAGCTGTTAATAATCAGATTCTGAATCTTCGTAACAATATAGTTTACCTTCTATTGTTAATGCTTAAATCACTGAATTGGGCTGTTAGCATGGGCCCAGTTGTGCCAAACTTCCTTTCGACAGGCGAATCCTAGCTATGGGCTTCGTGATTTAGCCCAGTTGTGTCATCATGCCTGCTAACGAAATGGGCAGTTGGTCATTGGGTTCACAGCCTGCCTAGGCCCCTTCAGTAACTCAGCTTGATTTCATGTATTGTTAGCTTACTAATTATTAACGTTGAGCTTAAAACCTTTGCCTTAATGATTGGAAATTCCTTAGTCCTTTAATCAGTTGACTAGATCCTTAAATTATTGAGGTGTGTTGTATTGTATAACACCAATATTTATGGCCCTCAAAATTAAGTGTAGAAACTCTTTTATTAGAATAGTCGAGGTGTGCCATTAGCGAATCTTCCATGACCCTTGCAAACTTGAAAGTGTGTAGTTGCTTTAGGCGCGTAATTTAAATTAATTTCCTTAAACTCTGGTGTGCATTTCATGTGACCCAAATCTAAATTTTAACAACGTTATATAAATGTGTTGCGGACCGTGGGTGCATTTCATGTGGCGTGGTCCAAGGCATGTTTTAAAATAGCATTGAATCTTCTTAAAAATAATTAAAACGGTTAATAAATTAAATTTACCATAGGCTAAAACACATAATAAAATCAGATAATTAGGCCAATAATAACAGTTGAGCGCCCGTGCTAGAACCACGGAACCGGGGAATGCCTAACACCTTCTACCGGGTTAACAGAATTTCTTACCCGGATTTCTATGTTTGCGGACTGTAAAAATAGAGTCAAACTTTCCTCGATTCAGGATTTTAAACCGGTGACTTGGGACACCATATATTATCCCAAGTGGCGACTCTGATTCTTAAATAATAATCCCGTTTCGATTGTCACTTAAATTGGAAAAAACTCCTTTATATCCTTCCTGGGGTAGTAAAAAGGAGGTGTGATAGACTTTTCTAAGGTAGTGAACCCTTTGTGCAAATTATTGGAAAAGGATGCCAAGTTCGTATTTAATGAGGAATGCATGAAAGCTTTTGAACTTCTCAAATACAAATTGACAACCACTCCCATTATAACCGTACCCAATTAGAGCTTACCTTTTGAGCTCATGTGTGACGCAAGTGACATTGCGGTAGGAGCGGTCTTGGGTCAAAGAGTCAACAAGATGTTTCACCCGGTGTATTATGCAAGCAAGACAATGAATGATGCTCAAGTAAATTACACAATGACAGAAAAAGAGTTGCTAGCAATTGTGTTTTCAACGGAGAAATTTAGGCCTTATCTTATGGGTGACAAGGTGATAGTTCATACTGACCATGCAGCACTCTGCTACTTGATGACAAAGAATGATTCCAAGGCTAGGTTTATGAGATGGGTTCTATTACTTCAAGAGTTTGACCTTGAGATTTTTGATCGGAAAGGGAGTGAAAACCAAGTGGCGGACCACTTGTCCCGCTTGGAGGAGGAGGAGAGGCCTTGTGACGGCATCGAAATTAATGATTCATTCAATGCTGAGCAACTCTTCTCCATATCTGTGAATAGCATGCCTTGGTTTGCGGATGTTGCCAACTTTCTTGTACCGGTATTGTTCCGTATGAGCTCTCTTCTAACCAAAGGAAGAAGCACAAACATGATAGCTTGGATTACTATTGGGATGAGCCTTATTTGTTCAAAATCTGTAATAATGGTGTGATCCGGAGATGTGTTCCGGAAAAGGAGCAAATGAGTATTCTTGATGCTTGTCATTCCTCTCCCTACGGTGGTCATCATGGTGGGAAAAAGACAACTTCAAAGGTGCTTAGCTGTGGATTTTATTGGTCTACATTGTACACGGATGCGGGAGATCTTGTGAAGAGATGTGATGAGTGCCAGAGAGCTAGCGGAATTTCAAAGAAGGATGAAATGCCTCTCACCACTAATCTTGAGGTTGACATATTTGTTGTGTGGGGCATCGACTTCGTGGGACCTTTTGTAAGTTCATGTGGTAACACATACATTCTGGTGGTCGTTGATTATGTTTTCAAGTAGGTTGAGGCCGTGGCTTTACCCAGCAACGAGGCCTGGAGTGTGGTGGCTTTTCTCAAGAAGAATATCTTTACTCGGTTCTCATTTATGCAATAAGGCATTTGATACTTTGATTGCAAGGTATGGTGTCAATCACAAGGTTTCAACTTCTTACCATCCTCAGGCTAGTGGGCAAGTTGAGGTCTCCAACAGGGAGATTAAGAGCATATTGTGAAAGACTGTCAATGCAAATAGGACCGACTAGTCAAAGAAACTGGATGATGCTTTATGGGCTTACATGACTGCTTACAAGACTCCGACTGGTATGTCTCCGTACTGGTTGGTGTTTGGGAAAGATTGCCATCTACTAGTTTGATTTAGAGCACAAGGCCATGTGGCCTTTTAGGAAGTTAAATCTTGAATGGGATGGTGCAGCAAATCTTCGGGTGGAGCAACTTAATGATCTTGATGAATTCCGGTTTCATGCCTATTCCAGCTCGTCCTTGTGTAAGGACAAGATGAAGTACCTACATGACAAGTATTCCCATAGCAAGGAATTCAAGGAATGTGACTTGGTTCTTTTATTCAACTCCTGATTATGACTGTTTCCGGGAAAGCTCAAGTCAAATTGGAGTGGACCTTTTGAGGTGGTGCTTGTAACTCTGTTTGGTGCTCTTGATTTGAAAAAGAAAAATGGTGAAATCTTCAGAGTTAATGGGCACAAAGTAAAGCATTATCTTGGCAAGTTTGATGATAGCCGTGTGGTGGCAATGATCCATCTCAAGTGATTGATGGTAACCTGCATCGTGCCGCGATGTTAAATCAGGCATTTCTTGGGAGGCAACCCATGTGTTTTTCTTCTTTTTGATTTTCTTCTTAGTATAGGACTTGGTTTGAACTAACTAGTTGTGATATGTGTGTAGGAATGTGTGATGCAGTGTAGGACTAAGCAGGAAGAATGTTACAACTCTCTGAAGTTAGATCGCTGACCGCGCTCCCTTTTCCGCTGTCAGTGGTGGCCTTATCGTTGAGGTGAGATTTGATGGCTGTCAGTGGTGCTAAAAAATCCAAAATGGGGGTTCTCTGAAGTTCCAATCGCGTCTGTGGTGCATTTTTCGCGGTCAGCGATGGCTTACCTCTGCCACGCTGCATTTTTTGCTCTCAGCGGTGGTCTCAGTAAAGAAGCCCTTCAGTTCTTCACAAGCGCGGGCCGCGATTATTTACCGTGGCCATGCTAGGTAAGTTTTAGTGGGCCCTTGGGGGTTTTCTATAAATAGGCAGTCATAAGGCCTTTTACCCTTTTTGCCCATTTTACTCTCAAACTAAAATCACTACTGTTCATCCACGCCCTAAGCTACACAAACACAAGACTTATAGTCCATTTTCAACACACATTTCACATCTAGTAAATTCATTCCCTTATTTTTCTTCAATTTTGGACTTGTTTTTATTTTAACTATTAATTTTGTTTTTACTTCTTCTTCTTCTTTTCTTTTAATTTTGACCTAGGGCTGTATAATGTTAATTAGGTAAGGCTTAAAATAGTTAGGAGTTGTTAATGAATACCTAGTGGGGTTTAAAAATGTATAGGAGATTGCTAAGTTTATGAACAACTGAAAGCCTAGGTTTGTTGAGCCCATTTTTATCTTTCGCGGCCGAGGTTGATTTTTCGTGGAAAGCGGTTCAACTTCTGCAGCCGCGCTCAATTTTCCACGGTCAGCGGTTCTTGAGTTCAGAAGGTGGGTAATCTGATCCCCACACCTCCGCTATCAGCAGTGCTTTTTCCGCTCTCAGCGGTATGCACTCTGTTGTCGCGCTGCTTTTTCCGCGCTAAGTGGTACAGTTTTATTAGAGGGTGGGTAGTCTGATCCCCACACCTCCGCAGTCAGCGGTGCTTTTTCCGCTCTCAGTAGTGCTCTTACCGCTGCCGCGTTGCTTTTTCTGCTGCCAACAGTCTGCAATTGTTTTCAAGCACTATCCATTATTCTTCTGTGTTTTTTTCACTGCTTCTTCTTGCACCAATACTAACAATCTTCTACTGAATGTGTTTGCAGACAATGGTTAAATCTAGAGGTGGCAGTGAGAAACAAAAAGGCAAAGGCAAAGTAGAGTCTTCCCGGGGTAGGGGACGAGGACAAATAAAGTTAACCCCAGCAGTCCGGCAAGCAATTGGGGAAATGAGAAAGAACATCATAGCTACAAATAGAGCTGCTTCCCACTCAGAAGGGAGTGAGTATGTGCCCTCCCGGGAGCCATCAGAGACTGACTCAGTGCCCACACATGTTCCAGACTTCCCGAGGAGACTTAAGTTAAGAGATGAGCCCACACCTCTGGCCTCTCCTACTGCTCGAGCTTCTGTTGATATTTCTTCTAAGTTGTCTGATGGTTCAGCTTCAACCTCACCTACAGCTTCGTCGCCTGGACAGGATGTAGATGCTGAGGTACCAGATGATAGGAGAGGGGGTGATACCCAGACTGGTGGTGTAAAAAGGACAAGAGACCCAGAGGTTTGGCAAAAAAGGTTTGTCAGTGAGCTGGCATACCATAAATTCAGAGAGTGGTGGCCTCAAAAGTACCTAATTCATGAGCGTCAGTTTATAGAGCAGGACCTTCTGCCCCACAACCCCAATGTGAAGCAGCACTTCAGTGAAAGAGTGGGATGGGAGTGCTTCACTAGCACGGTGTCGGATGCTAATAAGCACTTTGTCAAGGAGTTCTATGCCAATGCCTCCCACATCAAAAGGGGCATAAAAGTGACTAAGGTACGAAACTTGAAGGTAAAGTTTGATGGGGAGATGATCAATGAGTATCTGGGATTCAATGATGAAGATAAGACATTGTACTTAGAGAAGGTGGCGATGGATGAGGCAGCTCGTCCATGGTTGGCATCACTTCTGGCCCTCCCGGATACTACTCCAACATGGTTGACAAGAGGGGTTCCTATCTTAGGAACACCCTAAACTTTGAGGTAAAGGGTTCGGATACCTTCGTATGCAGTAGATTAGACCCCACTACTCACGACAGTGACATATCGGTTTCCCGGGCGATGGTAGTGGTAGCTATCATGGCAGGGTTCCTGATCAATGTCGGGAATATCATGTTGAGAGTGATCACCAGAGTGGTCAATGAGGGTGATAGATCCTACCCCTTCCCGAACTTCCTCACCATGTACTTTGAGGATTAGGAGCTAGAGAAAAGGGATTTTGACATCATGGTAAATCCAAAAAAGCCCTTCTCTTGGTACAGCCTTTAGGGTCTGGGAAACCCTAAATCCAAAGGATCCAAGGGCAAAGCTACTACTTCTACTGGCCAGTCTAAAGAGCCATTAGTGGTAGTCACTTCTTCACAACCTCCTACTGCCATACTGGATCTTGCCTCCGGACCATCTACTTCCATGCCATCCTCAGTGCCTTCCTCCTCCGCCTACCCGTTGACTGCTCAAAGGTTGAACCAAAGACTTTCCAGCATCAACAACTGGATACAGGCAACAACTTAAGGAGTTGAGCAAGCAGACAAAGAAGCTGAAAAAGACTCGAGCCTTAAAGGAGTCGGTTAAGGAATTGAGGGGAGAGGTGGAGAAGATGAAGGCAGCAGACCACTTACCATTGGATCTACTATTACAGGACCAGCCTCCAGCAGCTCAGACAGAGCAAGTTCAAGAGCAGGAGACTGAGAGAGAGCCCAAGAGGAGGAGAATAGTGCCCTGGGTCGATGATGTAGAGATTCAGCTGGAGGACCCTGAGGGAGGTACCTCAGGACAGCCACAGACCCCGAGCCAGATGATCCAAGGACCCAGCTACAGGACCCCATGGAGACAGAGGACCCATAGGGAGTTTTCTTCACTCTCTACCCATTTTTTATATTATTTTTGGTTATTTAGTATTGAGGACAATGCTAGTTTTCATTTGAAGGGGTGGTCCTACTTTGATGATTTGGTAATTGGTTTGTAATTATGATACTATTTTCTTTTCTTTATGCTTTTTTTCACTTTTGGTATGTATATAACTTTACCATTTATTTCACTTTTCAGTATTTTTCAATCTTGGTCTGTATATAAAATTACTCTGTCATGTATATATTCATTCCCTCTTATGTATATTCGTCTAAATCCCCTATTGTACATATTTAGTTTACTTTCCACATTTTACTTCATAACTTCTTTTGCAATTTTTTGTGTTCAATAAGCCTTTGGTTTTCTTAGTGTCACGGTTCTTTCCAAAGGCAGAGTTTGTGTGAACCGGGTGGCTCTTCCCGATAATGGATGACATGACAAACTTCTTAAGGGCTTGAGTCTGTTTTCTTTTCATTTTTGAGTAGATAAAAGCTAGTGAGAAATAGTGCCTCAAGCAAAGATTCACTTGGGCCTACACATTTACCTTTGACATTATGGTTAAAAATAAATTGGTGTGTATAGGATGGTGATAGTTGTGACCTTGAGACTCTTGTGTTGACTAAACAATCATCGAGTAGTTTCTTGGAACCATATGTGTTGCTCAAATCTTAGCTAAGATTGTTGTAGGCCCCCGACTCTGTCTTTTTAGCAATCATATAGCTTGTGTGGTGAGGTATTGATTTGCAAGTCCAAGTCCCTTGTCAATAAGTCCAGAGCTTGCCCTGAATGTTTGTCTAGGAGAAATCCTGCGTGTATCTCGACTTGAGAAGTGATTATAGGCTCTCCTTGATCCAAATTGAGACTTGAAAACATCCACATCCCACCAAAAATGATATCCCTAGTCTACCTCATTGAGCCATAGACCATGTTCTTTCAATAACCATGATACAAACCTTTATCTATTCTAAAATGATCCTCTCTTGGCACCTGATCTTTCCTTAGCACAAGGTAAAAGCATAAGTTTGGGGGGAGAGACGAGAAATGCAAAAGTGATAAAAGGAACAAAATGAAGAAAAGGAAAGGCAAAAAGAAAAACAAAGAAAAAGCCAAAAAGAAAAAAAGAAAGTGAACGATGTAGAAGAAATGACAGGATTCAATAAAAGCAAAAGATGAAAGTCTTGGAAAGATTAGAAAGGAGAAAAAGGATTAAAATGAACAAGAAATAGTGACAGTGTGTCTCTCTAGCCCCTAAGGAAGAAGTAAATGGCTCAAAGAGTCAAGAAAATGTGAGCCAAAATGAAGAAAATGAAGTTCTTAAAGAAAGATAAAACCTTCATAGACCAATATATCCGACCTTGAACCAAAACCCTTCATTACATTCCCGCAAAAGCCCTATATGATCTTGAGTTGAGTGAGCTTACATTAGTGGTGACTCACATAAGGGGCAAGCTTATGGTACTTAGAGCCGGACTTGTAACCTTCCTTGGAGAGAGATGAGTGAGTTTTCCACAATCCTCATTCTGAGTGCTACAATCTAAAAGTGAGGTTTGCGTATAGAGAGTTGAGGAGTATGAGTTTGGGTTCCACAATGATCAATGTGATAGAAAGAGATCCCTTGATGAGTTGAGTCAACTCTTGATGCTTTCGTGTCGCACTAAAGCCATGGTTCTAAAAAGGTTGAATGTTGTTAATGATGTATTTGAGTTGAGGGTAATTGTTAGTCCCAATTGTTTCTTGATGAGGGTACTTTAGGGAAGCTGAAATTTTCCTTTCTTTTATCTTTAGGAAGTGGGAATTACTTTGTTTGCTTGAGGACAAGCAAAAGCTTAAGTTTGGGGGAGTTGATAACTAGGGGTTCTAGCTTGTTTTATGCTCCTTTTTTCTTGAGCTTTAGATTAAAAATGTGTACAAGTATTCCTGAAAGCTAACTTAATGTGCTTGTTTGTAGTGTTTGGTCAAAAAGAGACAAAAAAGTCAAAATCAGCTCAATAAAGGAGTGAAACCTGCACAAGTTCAAAAGTTAAGTTAAAGGAGCGATGACAGCGAAGAATCAAGAACTGACGCGGTGGCTCTAGCACGGTAGTGGTGAAATTACTTCCCTTAGCGGTGGAAAAGTTTAGAGAGTTGCAGTTTTGGGCTTTACTAGTCACTGCTGACCATGGTGAAATTGCGTTCGTGAATCTTTGGTCGCGTTCGCGAAGAGTTAGTTGAGAGGCTGTCAAATTTGGCCTACATGAACGCGAGTGAAAGGCCGCGTTTGCGAAGAAGGATTATCTAGGTAGCAGTGTTAAATTTCAAAATGAGAGTTTGAATCCATTTTTCATATTTTGATCTAGAGACCACGCATTTGGGCGATTCTTGAAGGGATTTTCGAGGAGTTATTTGGGGTAAGTGATTCCTGGTTGGTTTTAGCTAAATTCCATAATTTTGCCTTTAATTCCATCATTTAATTTGTAATTTGGGGTGAAAATCGGAGAAAAAAAAGGAAGGGTTCTTGAGTTTCACGACCCAAAAATCTAACCCGTCGTGATGGCGCCTATCTTGGTACTAGGCAAGCTGACATTTTAAAACAATTTCCACATTTAACAGAAATGAATTAAGACATTTACAATAATCGAAGTTTTTCATAAAAATGGGGTAAACCCAAAACATAAGTGTGGAAAATAGCCTGACATCGGGGTGTCACTAAGTCATGATCATCTACACAATCAGTCTAGAAACAGAGTCTACAATAGTATGTGCCAAAATGCCAATACAGGAAAGAAAAGATAACAAGAAAGGAGAGACAAAGACTACAAATGCTGACAGCTACCTCGTAAGTCTCTGATACTCAACCACGCACGAGATCAACGTCCACCATGTCCGAAAACACCTGAATCTGCACACGAGGTACAGGGAGCAACGTGAGTACATCCAACTCAGTAAGTAACAATAATAAATAAGGAACTGAAGATAGTGATGAGCTACACAGTTATAGTTCCTTTTCAGTAAAATATAGACATGCTTTCAAATCTGGCAGTTTAAGTCAAATCAGTTTTATACAGTTTCAAGTTCTAGTAGACCGGGTATAATGTCTTTTAGAAAATTCCACAACAATGATAGATAGCAACTAAGTGCAACAACAAATGAAAGCAAGCACAGCCTCTCAGGGCAACAGTCACTCAACTCCCCTCAACAACTCGATCACTCGGCTCTCAGCCCACAGTACTCACACTCAATAGGTACCTGCGCTCACTAGGGGTTTACAGACTCCGGAGGGGCTCCTTCAGCCTAATAACTAGTGATTCTAGCTTGTTTTATGCTCCTTTTTGCTTGAGTTTTGGATTAAAAATGTGTACAAGTATTCCCGAAAGCTAACTTAATGTGCTTGTTTGCAGTGTTTGGTCAAAAAGAGACAAGAAAGTCAAAATTAGCTCAATAAAGGAGTGAAACCTGCACAAGTTCAAAAGCTGAGTTAAAGGAGCCCTGACAGCGAAGAATCAAGCGCTGACACGGTGGCTCTAGCACGGAAGCGGGTGGAAAAGTTTAGAGAGTTGCAGTTTTGGGCTTTACTAGTCACCATTGCCCGCGGTGAAATTGTGCGGCAGCGTTAGCCTTAGCACAGCAGCAATCATTTTATCGGCCTCAGTGGTAGTCAGTATCAGAGAACCAGAAGTTGAACTAAAAGTTCAAGACTACGGTCCGCGGTGGATTTTGCGCGGCCGCAGTAGTCTTAGAGTTGCACTGGTCCAGGAAAATTTAGCTGTGTATAAATAGTTCTTTTTCAGATTTTTAGGTCATCTGTTATTAGTTGAGTACGTGAACCGCCTCTTTTTACCTTTTTGAGTAATTTTAGAGCTTGTTTAACAATTAATCTTAGATTCTTATCTTGTAATTATTTTTTATGGCCTCTATTACATCTCAATCTATGATTTCTTCTTTGATTATGAGTAGTTAAACCCATTAGCTAGGGTTGTGAGTCAACCCTAGTGTGAGTATTTTAATGGTTCTTCTATTTTAGGGCTTGAATGTTTATGGGTGATTGATATTTGGCCTGATTTATGCTTTAAATGTTAAATTGGTGGTTGCAAACACTGATGTGTGACTTTTTTAGGTTGCAAACACTAATTTGTGTCGTTTTACTTAGGCTCTTCTTGAGAAAGAGAGAATAAGTCTAGGAATTTTAGGACAACAAGGAATTGGGATGCATTCAAGAGATTGATAGCCCCAATTAAAGGGTTAAACCTAAAGATAGTAATACCCAACTTAAGCCAATTTTGCTTGCATTGGTTGAACACCCAATTGGGCTTGAGAAAGCCAATTAGGGCAAAGTCATTCAAACTACCGAGAGGTATAGAGTGAGTAGTTACGTGCAATGGCTATATCATGATCCCAACTATAACAAATTTGCCCTAAGTTGTAGATCCTGTTAGATATCCACCTAGGTGCAAGTCATTTCCCTAGTGCCTTTAGACCAATTAAGAAAACCCTACAAAAAAGTCATACTTAATTTAATTTTCTGCATCATTAGTATTAAATTAGAGTAGTGAACAAACAAGAATGATTGGAGGAACACTGCACATTGCTAGATTAGATAGGAATCCAACTCCAAACATATCTTAGCTCCCTGTGGATTCGATCCCGACCTTTTCAGATAAAAGCTGCATCGACCGCTATTGCCACTCTATAGTAGTGTAGGGTTGGCTCCGATCACAGCCCAAGCGTTATATCGTTGTGGCATGTAGCCTGATACAATATATAAATAGCCATAAGGTTCGTTGGGGCGTGCAACCCGATCCATATAATTCAGCCCTCAGGATCGTTTCGGCATGCAACCTGATCCATATAAACTCACATAGCTCACAGCTCGACACTCGGGCCCTATCTCAGTCACCAACCTCTCTAGTCTCCCGGGCTCTCAAAAATCATATAAATCAGCCCAAACAGATATAATAACATGTATCAACAAGAAACAAGAAGAGACGGAGGTGTAATATGCAGGTAAAATCATGACTGAGTACAAGACAGCAATTAGTAGCTAATTCAACAAATACATGACCTCAACGGGTCCCAACAGTAATATCATATTGCCTAAGCATGATTTCTGACATAAAATTGCAGTCAAATTTCCATAAAACAGAGGGAACATGTAGTTAACAGTAAGCTACCCAACTTTACAGTTTCACGGGACGGACCAAGTCACAATCCCTTCGGTGCACTCCCACATGCCCGTCACCTAGCATGTGTGTTACCTCCAAATAATCACACGACACAAAATTCGGGGTTTTATACCCTCAGGACCAGATTTATAACTATTACTTAGCTGATGGGTTTTCAAATGTCTTAGCCTTATGCTTCTTATGTTTTGATGATCTAACAAACTTGTTGTGAAGAACCAGATAGAGTATATGTTCCACAGGATACGTTCCACAGGATACATTTCATACATTTCACGTGTCAGCAAATGGGCAAATGACCACAGGGAGGAACACAATAGGGACCTGGTAACCTGGTCCCTTAGGATTCTCCGACACAAACAAGTCTGTGAATATACGCAATTAATATAAAGAGGAACACGACAGTGACCTGTTCCCTTAGGGTTCTCTGATAGAAGTACAAGTCAAGTGCACAACTGGAATGTAGAAAGAAAGTGACCATCTAGCAACTGTTACAGAAGAGGAACACAACTAGGACCTGGTCCGGTGCTATGTCCTGATAGAAGTACAAAGTCCACTATCCAACTGGAATGCAACTGCTCAGAAGTGGTTGTGCAGACAGTGCAACAGTCACTTCTCACTAGGAGGAAGTACACCAAGAGTTGACATCACTATACATTGTGATATCTTTTATGATAAAACAACCTGGTGCAAGACACACCATCACTTGTGCATTCAGTGATATTCTCTCAAATAAGTAAAAGCATTCATCCGGCATTAAAGTCACTGGTGTGTCAAGAACAAGAAGACAACTCCACTAAGGATCAGTATCTAAACGAGCTTTATGTACATCCATAGTTGAGTTGTAATCTTTTTAATTGTTCAACATTTTAATTCCTAGTTTGCTTTCTTAGAAGCGTTGTCTTAGGAACAAACCAAATTTGTAAACTTTAGAGTTTATGTTGTGACTAGGAATAGTCATAAGTTAAATACTCTGTAACTAGGAGAGTTATAGAGTGGCTTGTGGTGGTTGTATCACAAGTTAGTTTCAAGTCTTTGCAATAGGGTATTTGCAAAGTGGCTTGTAATAGGTAGATTACAAGTTAGTAGAGTTAAAAGCCTACAAGAGTAGGTCATGGTTTTTTGATCCCCTTGTGTGGGATTTTTCCACGTAGAAAATCTCTTGTCTTCTTTACATTCAGTCTTTACTGCATTCTACGTATCAGTCTCATAGAAGACCAGGTACTCTATAGTTTGGTGGACTCATATAAACTAACAATTGGTATCAGAGCGGGTCTCTCCTATCAGGTTAACACCTAGTAAGGATCCTCAATGGCTGCTCCACCAAACTTTGAAGAAGGACAATCAACCTATAGACCTCCCAGATTCAATGGTCAATACTACGGATAGTGGAAGACCCGGATGCATGATTTCATGATGGCAGAAGATTTAGAACTATGGGACATCATTTGTAATGGTCCATACATTCCCATGAAGAAATTTGAAGAAACAGGACCATTGGTGCCCAAAGGGAGAAGAGAGTACAACAACATTGACAAAAAAGCTGTAGAAAAAAATTATCGTGCCAAGAAAATCTTGATGTGTGGTATAGGACCTGATAAGAACAACAGAGTATCAACTTGCGATACTGCCAAAGAAATATGGGAAGCTTTACAAATCGCACACAAAGGAACTACTCAGGTCAAACAATCCCAGATCAACATACTCACCACTGAATATCAGCTCTTCAGGATGAAGTATGATGAGTCCACACAAGATATGAACACCAGATTCACCTCCATCATAAATGAGCTTCACTCACTTGGAGATGTCATTCCTAGAAATAAGCTTGTAAGGAAAATTCTCAGTGTTCTACCTGGGTCTTGGGAAAGTAAGGTAAATGTCATCACTCAAGCTAAAAATCTACAGACTCTGACCATGGATGAGTTGATTAGTAATCTGAAAACATACGAGATGAAAAGAAAGAAAGACAGTGAAAGAAGAGAGACTAATGATCTTTACCCAAAGAACAAAAACACGTCATACCTTTACCCAAAGCCTTCACAATGACTCCTCAAAAGCCCTATACGATCTTGAGTTGAGGGAAGCCTACATTAGTGGATACTTACATAAGGGGAAAGCATATGGTACTTAGAGCTGGACTTAGGGCCTTTTCTTTGTGAGAGATGAGAGAGAAGTCCATTCACCTCGATTTGTGTGCAAATACTCTAAAAGGTGAGGTTCACTCAGGGAAAGTCGAGGATGTGTGAGTTTGGGTTCCACAATGACCAAAGAAATTGAGAAAGGTTCCTTAATGAAATGTGTCAACTCTTGATGCTCTTGTGTCGCACTTGATCCACAAGTTTTCAAAGTTTAAATGTGTTAATGATGCATTCGCATTGAGGGAAATTGTTAGTCCCAATTGATGCTTGTTGAGGTTACTTTAGGATAAACAGGAATTACTTGGGTGTTTTCCATTGAGGGATAGGTCTCATTTTATTTGCTTGAGGACAAGCAAAGGTTTAAGTTTGGGGGAGTTGATAACTGTGATTTCTACATGTTTTATACCCATTCTTACCTGAGCTTTGTGCATTAATTGCCATATATTAGTCCCAAAATGCTTACAAATTACACTTGATTGCAGGTTTGAGCGACAAGATGATAAATATCAAAGATCGGCTCAAAAAGGAGTGAAATCTGCCAAGTGTCAAAAGACAACTGAAGTGGGGAACAAGATGACCTGCGCGGACCGCACTGATTTGGTGTGCGGCCGGGCAAGAGAGTTCAGAGACCTTGCAAGTTTGAAGTCAAGCCATGCGGTCTGCAATCAATTCCACGCGGTCTGCACTGATGGAAGTTCAGAGACAAAGAAAATCAAGGCAAAAGCCCACGTGACCGCACATCAAATCAGTGCGGTCCGCATGGGTGAAAGTTCAGAGAGTTGAGTTTTGGGCAAAATCTACTACGTGGCCGCATCCCATTTCTACGCGGTCCGCGCATCTTAGCGTATGCGGCCGCGTGACATATTTGTGCGGTCCGCATCCCTCAGTTCCAGAAGCAAGACTTGAAGACTTATTGCCCTCCGCGGCCGCGTGACATTTGTACGCGGTCCGCGCCAGACCCTCAGGGGTATTTTTGTCCAGTTTTTCCTGTGTAGTATAAATAGAACATTTTATTTTTTAGCGGAGTTTTTTTTTTATAGTTCTGGTTTTTGGGCGGATAGCGGCTGAGCTCGTGAGACTCATATTTTGGCCTATCTTGGGCATTTTTAGCTTAGTTTCATCATACATTATTGTAGTTTAACATTAGCAATTAATTAATATGGTTGTTTCATCTTCTATTTCTTCAATTTTTGTTTCTATTATGGCTAGCTAAACCCATTAGCTAGGGTTGTGGCTCAACCCTAGTATGGGTAATTAATGGGTGTGATTGTTTAGTGCATGAATGATGTTGGGTATTTGTTATTTGGATTAATCTTATGTTTTCATTTAGATTTGGTGGTTGCAAACACTAAGTCTAGCTTAGTGAGTCTTGACTCCTCTTGAGAAAGAGAGTCTATGACCCCAAGATTAATTCCAACAAGGAATTGGGATGGACCCATAAGAATGGTAGTCCCAATTAACGGGTTAAACCTCGAGAGAGTAATTACCCAATTTGAACCATAAGTTGCTTGGGCAAATTGGCCTACCCAATTGGTCTCGAGAGAGTCAATTGGGCAAAGTCACTCTCTCTACCGAGAGGTGTGAGAGTGGTTGCAAAAGTGCAATGGTTATAGCATAAGTACCATATTCATCATTCTTGCATTAGGAATCTCTACTCGTTAGTTGACCACCTAGGTACATGCCACGACCCTAGTGCCTTTCTCTATATTGCATACAACTTAGAATTAATATCTTAGCATAACTTAGCTTTAAATTTGTAGTTGATATATTGAGTTGATAATCAAAAGAAAACCAAAAATGATTATAAGATCAATTAGGAGCTAAAACATAGTCCTAGACCATACAAACACTCAACTCCAAATTGAAGCTCCCTGTGGAAAATTGACCCCGATACCGCTATTGGGTAAAAGTATTAGCGCCCACTCTTCCTTAGGTTGAGTCCGCTGCGATCACCCATGTCACTGCACAAGGAAGCAAAACGAAATGACCTCATCAACAACTGAAGAGAAATTTCAAGCATATTGACTGGTGAGATCATCTTCTGAGGGTCAATATGAAGAAGGGATTGATCGATGGAAAGCATTGCAGAACAGAAGACCAAACTCCAGATATATGCATCAAAGCCTCAAGTAGAGAATATTCCGAATGAATCAAGGTGAAGATGGAGTTTCAAGAAACTAATGACGGACCGGTTCCTTCATCTGTTGGCTGTGTGAGACACCGTCAGGTAAAGGAAGCTAAAGTGTTTTCTGACCAAGCCTAACTCACATCAATACCGTTGTAGGTAAACACGCATGACGATCATAGAAGCTAAAGAATCGCTATGAACTTCGAGAAAAGAGTTGCTAAAACTGTGTTCAAAAGATTGATCTGGCATCAGGCTCCTGTATCTCAGGTTAGTAGTAATGTGCTTAATTCTGCATGCCCTCTCTAAACAAAAAAAAACTTTTTTTACATTTTGTAAATCAACTACCATATCATCTGACTTTTCAACGACTGTGTGTCATGTCTTGTCTTTCAAATCCTTTCATCCCCTCTGCATGGTAACACTTCCCCACAAACCTACCATCGGTTCCAGGATTATTCAGAATCTGTTTCGCTCTCCACTCATCATTATCCCTTCTTCCAATATAACCTTTTTCTCTCTCACGGTAAGTCATGAACCTTCATCTCTTCTGTATAGCTAGGAACTTCTCCCCAACTCTCTCTTTCTGTTTCTACCCATCTACTAAGTACTCATCTAATGGCGATCGAATAATCTTCTCATTCCCCCGCCATTAACACTGCTCCCACTTCGTCATTATCCTTGAAGTCATTCTAGAGCATCATTATTTCATGCCTTCTACCACCTTACCCACTTCTGGTTCATCCTCCACCCCTACAATTTTGCCATTTCTGATAAACCGTGTTTATCATTATTTTGAGAATCCTATGGCTAGTCAATCCTACGATTTCATCAAAGACCACACAAGAGGTTTTACTCCTCGAGTATTAGAAGCCCCTGAGGATGATCCTGACCAGTACCTGAACTTTTCCATGTTGGACTCAGTGACTCTCAATGAGTCACCAGAAAAGGAAGCAGCTCATAACATCATGTCTATAGCTGCTGAGAGTCTGATGAATGAGAGAGCATATCTCTCTTTTGAGTATCAGGTGGAAGACATTCCATTCCTAGGAGATGTAAGAAACACAGCACTCCTCGAGTCTTTGGCTCATGATATATTCTCAGAAAAACCTTCTAATGAACCTGATTCACTTCTATGCAAGCTCACTCCTGCACCTCCTATTCATTCCAAGCTCTTGGAGTCTTCTTCCAAACCTCCCATCACCAGGTCACTACAGTAAGAGAATATTGATTCATCATTGCGGAAAAGTAAGAGGAGTGTCAAGATGATAAAAAAGAGGAAAATAAATCCAAAGGATTTCATCAAGAGTGTGTCAGTAAACCAGACAGACAAAAATGATTCTAGGGAACCTGGTGCCTTAGTGCAATAGTCTATGACAATTAAAGAAACTGTTGAGGAATAGAAAGTGTCATCCGTGAAGTACAGAAGCAAGTCTAAACGGAGTCAAACTGAGCTAGTCGTGTCTGAGGACAATACTGTGGGGGCAACACGCTGGAAAGGAAAGTCTACCGAAGGGACTAGCAAACAAAAAAAGGAAACTGTTAAGGACCCTGGTTCAACAAGGTCTTTGACCTGTGATGGTGTTCTGTGGCAGCAGAGATTAAGAACTCAAAAAATGTTATGGGGCCGAACGTTTGATCCAGCAATTTCGGAGATGGCAGGCATGAGACAAATTCTGGAGATTATGGAATTTCAACAATGGGAACACCTTTTTGAAGGGAGCATGCCTCTGGTGTACGAAGATGCAGTGCAAACCTTCTACGCATCTCTCTTCACTGTTGAGGGGGATCACATATGTGCACTTGTAAATGGAGTGGATATTGTACTCGATGCTTCAACATTGGGAGAAATTCTCAGAATTCCGTGTAAAGGTGTGTCCTCAATTAAGGATGTATGTGGAATAAACTTTCGAAGAGCTATCATGAAAGAGAAAGCTATTAAACAGGGGGAACAGGTCCATAAGAAGGTATTGCTTCTGGAATACCAGCTTCTCTTTGAACTAGTTAATAAAGTACTCTTACCACATTCTGAGAGACGTTCTATTGCTACAAAATCAGATTTGGTCCTCATGGAAGCACTTGATGAGTTTGTACCAATCAATTTGCCAGCAATCATGATAGATCATATGCAGAAGGTGGCAAATTTTAAGGGTGGAAATCATGGGTTACCTTATGGCTTTCTCCTCACTCAAGTATTCAGATTCTATAAGGTCCCCTTTGGAAATCCCAGAGTGGGCACACGCAAGCAGACATTCTTTAAGACCACTCTAGAAGAATTTGAATGTATAGAAAAAGTTGGTGGAAGCATCTCGACCATTTCTCAGCTGATAAACGCTCAAAATGTAGCCTCTGAGGAAATAAAAAGGTTGAGGGCTCGAAATGCCATACTGGAAACTCAGCTTAGCCAAGCAGCTAAGGGACCTGATTTTGTACATGATGAGGTTGCCTCAACTGAGAAAGGAAAACGAGAGACTTCGGGCTCAATTACTTGAAGAACAACTGGCTGCAAATGCTAGACTGGACCTAGTTCTCAAAACCATTGTTGTCTCTTCCTCCAAGCCTCCTTCCTTTACTGTTCCCTAGGATCCCCCTAGTGTCAAGCTATTTTTGCTCCAACATAATGTGGCTGCTGTTTTACTTTTATTTACTTATTTTTGATGGCATGTTGAACTTAACCATTACTGCTCCTGTCTTGCTCAGTCCAATGTAAACATTAATAAAATAACTCCCATCTTCTTGCTTGTACAATACTGTGCTCCTCTGGCTTCTCTTTTCTATCAGGTTGTGTGCACAAATGTGGCATGAGCTAGTTGTGTTAGACTTCTTTATCCTTATTACCTGCTTGTGATGTTCGACATACTTGTTCTTTTTAATGATGCCAAAAAAGAAGAAAAGAAGCGGGAGTTGAGGAGGTTGAGGGGGAAATAACAAAAAATTGAGGGGGGACTAAAACTCACAAGGAGAGATATCTAAGATTAAGGGGAGCTGGCATCTCATCTGGTTAATTTTGATCTAAACAAATGCTTTCCTTGTCTAAGTTTGTCATCATCAAAAGGGGGAAATTGATGGGTTTTCTAATGTCATAGCCTTATGTTTCTTATGTTTTGATGATCTAACAAACTTGTTGTGAAGAACCAGATAGAGAATCTGTTCCACAGGATACATTTCATACATTTCACGTGTCAGCAAATGGACAAACGACGACATGGAGGAACACAACAGGGACCTGGTAACCTGATCCCTTATGGTTCTCCAACACAAAGTGACTGTACGCAATCAATATAAAGAGGAACACAACAGGGACCTGCTCCCTTAGGGTTCTCTGACAGAAGTACAAGTCAAGTGCACAGCGGGAATATAGCAAGAAAGTGACCATCTAGCAACTGTTACAGAAGAGGAACACAACTAGGACCTAGTCTGTTGCTATGTCCTGACAGAAGTACAAAGTCCACTATCCAGCTGGAACGCAACTGCTCAGAAGTGGCTGTGCAAACAGTGCAGCAGTCACTTCTCACTGGGAGGAAGTACACCAAGAGTTGACATCACTATCCATTGTGATATCTTTTGTGATAAAACAACATGGTGCAAGGCACACCATCACTTGTGCATTCAGTGATATTCTCTCAAAGAAGTAAAAGCATTCATCCGGCATTGAAGTCACTGGTGTATCAAGAACAACAAGACAACTCCAATAAGGATCAGTTTCTAAATGAGCTTTATGTACATCCATAGTTGAGTTGTAATCTTGTTAATTGTTCAACATTGTAATTCCTAGTTTGCTTTCTTAGAAGCGTTGTCTTAGGAACAAACCAAATTTGTAAACTTTAGAGTTTATGTTGTGACTAGAAATAGTCATAAGTTAAATCCTCTGTAACTAGGAGAGTTATAGAGTGGCTTGTGGTAGTTGTATCACAAGTTAGTTTCAAGTCTTTGCAATAGGGTGTTTGCAAAGTGACTTGTAATAGGTAGATTACAAGTTAGTAGAGTTAAAAGCCTACAAGAATAGGTCGTGGTTTTTTGATCCCCTTGTATAGGATTTTTCCACGTAGAAAATCTCTTGCCTTCTTTACTTTCAGTCTTTACTGCATTCTACGTATCAGTCTCATAGAGGACCAGGTACTCTATAGTTTGGTGGACTCACATAAACTAACAATTGGTATCAGAGCGGGTCTCTCCTATCAGGTTAACACCTAGGGAGGATCATCAATGGCTGCTCCACTAAACTTTGAAGAAGGACAATCAACCTATAGACCTCCCATATTCAATGGTCAATACTATGGATGGTGGAAAACCCGGATACATGATTTAATGATGGCAGAAGATTTAGAACTATGGGACATCATTTGTGGTGGTCCACATGTTCCCATGAAGAAACTTGAAGAAACAGGACCATTGGTGCCCAAAGCGAGAAGAGAGTACAGCGACATTGACAAAAAAGTTGTAGAAAAGAACTATCATGCCAAGAAAATCTTGATGTGTGGCATAGGACCTGATGAGTACAACAGAGTATCAGCTTGTGATACTACCAAATAAATATGGGAAGCCTTACAAACTGCACACGAAGGAACCACTCAGGTCAAACAATCCAAGATAGACATGCTCACCACTGAATATGAGCTCTTCAGGATGAAGGATGATGAGTCTATACAAGATATGCACACCAGATTCACCTCCATCATAAATGAGCTTCACTCACTTGGAGATGTCATTCCCAGAAACAAGCTTGTAAGGAAAATTCTCAGTGTTCTACCTGGGTCTTGTCTAAGTAAGGTAAATGTCATCACTGAAGCTAAAGATTTACAGACTCTGACCATGGATGAGTTGATTGGTAATCTAAAAACATACGTTATGAAAAGAAAGAAAGACAGTGAAAGAAGAGAGCCTAAGAAGGATAAGAACCTGGTACTTAAGGCTGAAAGCAGTGATTCAAGTGATGAAGATAGTGACATGGCCTATCTTACTAAGAAATTTCAAAAAATGGTTTGAAGAAATGGTGGCATACCAAAGTGGGGCAGTTCAAGTAAAACAAGGAACAACGATCTCTGTTACAGATGTGGAAAGTCAGGGCATTTCATAAAAGACTACCCACTTGCGAAACAGGAGCAATACAAGCAAAATCCTGACAAAGCAGGAAAAAGGAACCTGGTTCCAGATAAAAGATTCAATCAAAAAAGTATTGCACACAATATCGTTAAGCAGGCTCTTGCTGCTTGGGGTGACTCCTCAAGTGAATCCGAAAGGGAATCAGATGTAGAAAACAGTTCCATGATGGCAGTGGAAACTGAAGCAATAAAGTACGATTCAATGTTCGCACTAATGGCACAGTCAGATGATGAAGAAGTTGAAGATGATGAGGTAAACTTCAGGGATGTTCAGAGAAATCTGAAATCCTATTCTTCTAAGAAGCTAAGATCTTTATCTAATGTCCTAATTGATGTCGATTATAGCCTTGTAAATGATAAGGAGATTCTAACCGTAGAACTAGGTGAGGCCGAACAATCTAGATATGAACTAGTGGTCTGTGTAGTGGACTTAAATGAGACCATAGCTAATCTTTAACAAGAGAAGGAGGCCCTGATTGAAAAATTAACTAGTATGGAAAATGAGAGAGACGATCTGATGGTAGTAGTTGTTGATCTAAAAGAAACAATAGAAGGTCTTAGCAATGAGAAACACATTTTAAAAGAAAATGTTGCATCTACTGAAGAGTAAAGGGATGACCTACAAGTGATATGCATTGATCTAGAGGAAACCATTGAGTGACGCAATAGAGAACATAGGAATGTAAGTCTTGGGAAAGGGAAGGAAGTAGCCAGTGAGTCACACATCTTGCTTGAAAAGGAGTTAATTGTTGTAAAAACTAGTCTTTGCAGTGAACTCGAGAGGAATCAGCAACTCCAAGCTGAGTTGGAGAAAGTAAGAAATGATCTTGAGAAATCCCTGAAGTGGACCTGGTCCTCAGATGATGTGACTGCCATGTATCTCAACAATAGTGGTAACAAGCAGGGCATCGGGTTCCAAAGGGAGAAAACTCCCTACAACCCACACAGCAAGTATGTCACTGTACCTGATAACTGGATATGTACCCACTGTGGAAACAATGAGCATTTTAAAGAAAATTGCCAGGCCAGGGTTCAGTCTGCTCAGAAGAACAAAGCGTTTACTGATAGAGTGACTACTAGCAAAGGACCAGGTAGCACTCACAAAAAGTGGATATTGCCTGTGTAGACTAAGAAATCCCTCATTCATCCTTTTTATAGTAACAAGGGACCCAAACTAGTTTGGGTTCCTAAATCTAACCCTTGATGTGCATGAGCAAGGAGCAGTGAGAGGGAGCGGACTGCGATGGACTACAGACAGTAGATGCTCAAAACACACAGCTGAAAAAACATCATGAATTTCCACTCACTGAAAGCCCTGCAAGAAGGGAATGTATCCTTGAGAAGAAAGTAAAGAGTACATTCTCAGTGAATGAAAAGGCAGAAAGGTTCCTTTGGCACTTGAATGGGAACGAGCACTATGTGAATGACCTAAAAAGTGCAGTCATCAATCTGATAACTCGCCAAGTAGTATCACTGAACAAAGGAAAAAAGAATAGTCACTCTTGCTAATCATCATTCTCCACAAGCTGGCGGTATGAAATGAGGGAAGTCACAACCATGGGATGAAAAGTATATGCAAATTTCTCACCTCCAAGAAACTAACTCAGCCGGACCTGGTCTGTGGTCTGCAAAACTCAAGTGTCACCTAGACATGAGTTCACAAAAATGATGGAGGAGAGGGAGAAAGGATCACGCACAATTTCTCAACACCAAGGATTCCACAACCAAAATGGCATAGCTGAAAGAAAGAACGGAACTGGAAAATGATGCATGGATCGTGCCAATCGCCTATGGAATCGCCAAGAAATTCTGGGCAAAAGGAATGAATACTGCTCTCTACTTTGAGAACAGATTTCGGACCAGGTCCCGCCTAAATCAAAACTCACCAGGAGCTTCCAAATTGGAAGAAAATGCCTTGTTCTTGACAACAAGAAGGATCAGCTTGGGAAGCTCAATGCAAAATTACGAGTGAAGGAATCCTCCTAGGGTACAATCCACATAACAAGGACACAAGGTCTCCAACAATGAAAGAACTAAATAGTAAAAGATGCTCATGGGGTATTCAACAAGACTCTCCTTTACCAAGAAAGAAACAGTGAGGAACAATATGATGAACCAATCATGTCTCTAGGAAATATCTGAGGTTTCAATAGGGAGTATGATAAAGTGAGCAAGATGAATAAGACTGGAGAACATCAACGCGACATTATTCTCCACGTCTCACAAAGAACCTGGTATGTCACCAATTACCACTAAAGCTGAAGGAAGAATAAAAAATGCAGCCCATGTCACTACACAAGGAAGCAAAACAAAATGACCTTATCAACAACTGAAGAGAAATTTCAAGCATATTGACGAGTGAGATCATCTTCTGAGGTTCAACATGAAGAAGGGGCGGTTTGATGGAAAGCATTTCAGAACAGAAGACCACACTCCAGATATCTGCATCAAAGCTTCAAGTAGAGAATATTCCGAATGAATCAAGATGAAGATGGAGTTGCAAGAAACCAATGACGGATCGGTTCCTTCATCTACTGGCTGTGTGAGACACCGTTAGGTAAAGGTAGCTAAAGTGTTTTCTGACCAAGCTTAACTCACATCAATATCGTTGTAGGTAAATGCGCAGGATGATCATAGAAGCTAAAGGAATGGCTATGAACTTCGAGAAGGGAATTGCTAAAACTATGTTCAAAAGATTGATCTGACATCAGGCTCTTGTATCTCAGGTTAGTAGTAATGTGGTTAATTCTGCATGCCCTCTCTAAACAATAAAAAACTTTTTTTACATTTTGTAAATCAACTGCCACATCATCCGACTTTTCAACGTTTGTGTGTCATGTCTTATCTTTCAAATCCTTTCATCCCCTCTGCACGGTAACACTTACCCACAAACCTACCTCCATTTTCAGGATTATTCAGAACCTATTTTGCTCTCCACTCATCATTAGCCTTTCTTCCAATAAAACCTTCTTTCTCTCTCACGGCAAGTCATGAACCTTCATCTCTTCTGTATAGCTAGGAACTTCTCCCCAGCTCTCTCTTTCTATCTCTACTCGTCTACTAAGTACTCATCTAATGGTGATCGAACAATCTTCTCATTACCCCACCATTAACACTGCTCCCACTTCGTCATTATCCTTGAAGTCATTTTAGAGCATCATTATTTCACGCCTTCTACCACCTTACCTACTTCTGGTTCCTCCTCCACCCCTACAGTTTTTCCATTTCTAATAAACTGTGTTTACCGTTATTTTGAGAATCCAATGTCTAGTCAATCCTACGATTTCACCAAAGAACACACAGGAGGTTTTACTCCTCGAGTATCAGAAGCCCTTGAGGAAAATCCTGACTAGTACCTGAACTCTTCCATGTTGGACTCAGTGACTCCTAAGGAGTCACCAGAAAAGGAAGCAGGTCATAACAACATGGCTATAGCTGCTGAGAGTCTGATGAATGAAGGAGCATATCTCTCTTCTGAGTATCAGGTGGAAGACATTCCATTCCTAGGAGATGTAAGAACCGCAGCACTTCTCGAGTCTTTGGCTCATGAAATATTCTCAGAAAAACCTTCTGATGAACCTGATTCACTTCCATGCAAGCTCACTCCTGCACATCCTGTTCATTCCAAGCTCTTGGAGTCTTTTTCCAAACCTCCCATCACCAGGTCACTACAGCAAGAGAATTTTGACTCCTCATTACGGAAAAGTAAGAGGAGTGTCAAGACAAGAAAAAATAGGAAAACAAATCCAAAGGATTTCATCAAGAGTGTGTCAGTAAACCAGACAGACAAAAATGCTTCTAGGGAACCTGGTGCCTTAGTGCAACAGTCTATGACAATTAAGGATACTGTTGAGAACAGAAAGGGTCTTCCGTGAAGTACAGAAGCAAGTCTAAACGGAGTCAAACTGAGCTAGCCGTGTCTGAGGACAATATTGTGGAGGCAGCAAGCTGGAAAGGAAAGTCTGCCGAAGGGAATAGCAAACAAAAAAGGGAAATCGTTAAGGACCCTGGTTCAACAAGGTCTTCGACATGTGATGGTGTTCTATGGTAGTAGAGATTAAGAACTCAACAAGTGTTGTGGGGCCGAACTTTAGATCCAAAAATTTCGGAGATGGCAGGCATGAGACAAATTCTGGAGATTATGGAATTTCAACAATGGGAACACCTGTTTGAAGGGAGCATGCCTCTGGTGTACGAAGATGCAGTGCAAACCTTCTACGCATCTCTCTTCACTGTTGAGAGGGATCACATATGTGCACTTGTAAATGGAGTGGATATTGCACTCGATGCTTCAATATTGGGAGAAATTCTCAGAATTCCGTGTAAAGGTGTGTCCTCAATTAAGGATGTCTATGGGAATAAACTTTCGGAGAGCTATCATGAAAGAGCAAGCTATTCAACAGGGGGAATAGGTCCATAAGAAGGTATTGCTTCCGAAATGCCAGCTTCTCTTTGAACTGGTTAATAAAGTACTCTTACCCCGTTCTGAGAGACGTTCCATTGCTACAAAATCGAATTTGTTCCTGATGGAAGCGCTTGATGAGTTTGTATCAATCAATTTGCCAGCAATCATGATAGATCATATGTAGAAGGTGGCAAATTTTAAGGGTGGAAATCATGGGTTACCTTATGGCTTTCTCCTCACTCAAGTGTTCAGATTCTATAAGGTCCCCTTTGGAAATCCTAGAGTGGGCACACGAAAGCAGACCTTCTTTACGACCACTCTAGAAGAATGTGAATGTATAGAAAAAGTTGGTGGAAGCATCTCGACCATTTCTTAGCTGATAAACGCTCATAATGTATCCTCTGAGTCAATAAGAAGGTTGAGGGCTCGAAATGCCATACTGGAAACTTAGCTTAGCCAAGCAGCTAAGGGACCTGATTCTGTACATGATGAGGTTGCCCGACTGAGAAAGGAAAATGAGATACTTCGGGCTCAATTACTTGAAGAACAACTGGTTGCAAATGCTAGACTGGACCTGGTTCTCAAAACCATTGTTGTCTCTTCCTCTAAGCCTCCTTCCTTTAGTGTTCCCTAGGATCCCCCCAAGTGTCAAGCTATTTTTGCTCCAACATCTTGTGGTTGCTGTTTTACTTTTGTTTACTTGCTTTTGATGGCATGTTGAACTTAACCATTACTGCTCCTGTCTTGCTCAGTCCAATGTAAACATTAATAAAACAACTACATTTTCCTTGCTTGTACAATATTGTGCTCCTCTGGCTTCTCTTTTCTATCATGTTGTGTACACAAATGTGGCACGAGCTAGTTGTGTTAGACTTCTTTATACTTATTACCTACTTGTGTTGTTCGACATACTTGTTCTTTTTAATGATGCCAAAAGGGAGAAAAGAAGTGGGAGTTGAGGAGGTTGAGGGGTTAATAACAACAAATTGAGGGGGAACTAAAACTCACAAGGAGGGAGATCTAAGATTAAAGGGGAACTGGCATCTCATCTGGTTAATTCTGATCTAAACAAATGCTTTCCTTGTCAAAGTTTGTCATCATCAAAAAGGGGGAAATTGATGGATTTTCAAATGTCTTAGCCTTATGCTTCTTATGTTATGATGATCTAACAAACTTGTTGTGAAGAACCAGATAGAGAATCTGTTCCACAGGATACATTTCATACATTTCACATGTTAGCAAATGGACAAATGACCATAGGGAGGAACACAACATGGACCTGGTAACCTGGTCCCTTAGGTTTCTCTGACACAAACAAGTCAGTGACTGTACGCAATCAATATAAAGAGGAATACAACAAGGACCTGCTCCCTTAGGGTTCTCTGACAGAAGTACAAGTCAAGTGCACAGCTGGAATGTAGCAAGAAAGTGACCATCTGGCAACTGTTACAGAAGAGGAACACAACTAGGACCTGGTCTGTTGCTATGTCCTGACAGAAGTACAAAGTCCACTATCCAGCTGGAACGCAAATGCTCAGAAGTGGCTGTGCAGACAGTGCAGCAGTCACTTCTCACTGGGAGGAAGTACACCAAGAGTTGACATCACTATCCATTGTGATATCTTTTGTGATAAAACAACCTGGTGCAAGACACACCATCACTTGTGCATTCAGTGATATTCTCTCAAAGAAGTAAAAGCATTCATCCGGCATTGAAGTCACTGGTGTGTCAAGAACAAAAAGACAACTCCACTAAGGATCAGTTTCTAAACGAGCTTTATGTACATCCATAATTGAGTTGTAATCTTGTTAATTGTTCAACATTGTAATTCCTAGTTTGCTTTCTTAGAAGCATTGTCTTAGGAACAAACCAATTTTGTAAACTTTAGAGTTTATGTTGTGACTAGGAATAGTCATAAGTTAAATCCTCTGTAACTAGGAGAGTTATAGAGTGGCTTGTGGTAGTTGTATCACAAGTTAGTTTCAAGTCTTTGCAATAGGGTGTTTGCAAAGTGACTTGTAATAGGTAGATTACAAGTTAGTAGAGTTAAAAGCCTACAAGAGTATGTCGTGGTTTTTTTATCCCCTTGTGTGGGATTTTTCCACATAGAAAATCTCTTGCCTTCTTTACATTCAGACTTTACTGCATTCTATGTATCAGTCTCATAGAGGACCAGGTATTCTATAGTTTGGTAGACTCACATAAACTAACATTACCTCAAACTGAACAAAACTCTACTCCAAAATGCCCTTGTCTCGCGAGTCGGCCTCCGAATGTCCCGAATCAAGCCATAAGTAGTACAATACAATCAATATAAACTAAGGGGATCAATTCCACAAGAAAAGTATTAAATTATAGCCCAAATCCGAAATTGGTCCGAACCCGGCCCCTGGGCCCACGTCTCGAAATTCAAAAAAAATCACAAAACTAGAAAGCTCATTTACTCACGAGACCAACCATGCCAAATTTAATCAAATCCAATAATAAAATCCCATTCAAAACCTCAAAATCCCAACTCAAGAGTTCTTCCTCTTTTTCCCCAAATTATCACCCCAAATCACAAATTAGATGATAAAATTAAAGATATAATCATGGGATTTAACCAAAACCAAGTAAGAATCACTTACCCTAATCAACTCCACGAAAATCCCTTCAAGAATCGCCCAAATCCGTGGTCTCTAGCTCAAAATATGAAAAATGGGTTCAAACCCTCGTTTTTTAAATTAATACTATCTGCCCAGTTTTCCTTCATCGCGATCGCGGAAATAGCCTCGCAATCACGAAGCACAAAACAGACTGCCCCACACTTTTGCCCTACACGAACGTGTAAAAGAATCTGCAATCACATACAACTGACTAACCAAAGCTACGCGATCCCGTCCACAACTTTGCGATCGCATAGAGGAATCACTTGATTCCAGCTCCTGACCTAGTACTCTGTAAGAACGCGTACCTCTCCT
The DNA here is from genome assembly GCF_000715075.1 of Nicotiana tabacum. Taxonomy (NCBI): domain Eukaryota; kingdom Viridiplantae; phylum Streptophyta; class Magnoliopsida; order Solanales; family Solanaceae; genus Nicotiana; species Nicotiana tabacum. Next base: position 125,567,131 of record NC_134084.1, read on the forward strand.
CGTGTCCGCGATGACCAGGCTCACCAACCTTTGTGACCGCGTGACACAACTAGCGATCGCATAGAACAATTCCCCAGCTGCCCTCAATAGATCTACACGATCGCGGACCCGCTCATGTGGTCGCATATAAGGAAACCAGAAGAAATGCAACAGCAGACATCAGCTATCACTCAAAGGCCAAAAATGATCTGATAACCACCTGAAACTCACCCGGGCCCTCGGGACCTTAACCAAATATACCAACAAGTCCCAAAACATCATACGAACTTAGTCGAATCCTCAAATCACCTCAAACAACATCAAAAACACGAATTACACACGGATTCAAGCCTAATGAACTTTCAAATTTCCAAATTCTACAATCGACGCTGAAACCTATCAAATCACGCCCGATTGACCTCAAATTTTGTACACAAGTCATAAATGATACCACAAACCTACTCCAACTTCCAGAAATCCAATCCAACCCTGATATCAAAAAGTCCACTCCCGGTCAAACTTTCCAAAATTTCAACTTTCGTCAATTCAAGCCTAATTCTACTACAGACCTCCAAAACACAATCCTGACACGTTCCTAAGTCCAAAATCACCTAATGGAGCTAATGGAACCATAAAATCCAAATTCGAGGTCGTTTACAGATAAGTCGACATACAGTTGACTTTTCAAACTTGAACTTTTAATTAGGAAACTAAGTGCCTCAATTCACTCTGAAATCACTCCGGACCCGAACCGACTAACCTGGTAAGCAATAATATAGCCGTAGAACATAAAAGATGCAGGAAATGGGGGGAACGGGGCTACAACTTTCAAAATGACCGGCTAGGTCGTTACATCCTCCCCCTCTTAAATAAATGTTCGTCCTCAAACAGGTTCAGAAACATACCTGGAGTCTCAAATAGGTGTGGATATCTGCTCCGCATCTTCCGCTCGATCTCCCAAGTAGCCTTCTCCACGGGCTGACCTCTCCACTGCACCTTCACTGAAGTTATATCCTTGGACCTCAACTTTCGAACCTGCCGGTCCAAAATGGCCACCGGCTCCACATCATAAGTCAAATCACCATCCAACTGAACCGTGCTGAAATTCAAAACATGAGATGGATCACTGATATACTTTCGAAGCATAGAAATATGAAATACTGGATTTACACTCGACAAGCTAGGTGGCAAGGCAAGCTCGTAGGCCACCTCCCCAATCCTCTGAAGCACCTCAAACGGCCCAATAAATTGAGGGCTCAACTTGCCCTCTAACCAAATCTCATAACACCCTTCATAGGGTGAAACCTTCAGCAGAACCTTCTCCCTGACCATGTAACACATATCATAGACCTTCCTGTCAGCATAGCTCTTCTGTCTCGGCTGCGCTATGCGAAGCTGGTCTTGAATAAATTTTACCTTGTCTAATGCATCCTGAACCAAGTCTATACCCAAAAGCCTAGCCTCATCCGGCTCAAGCCATCCCAACAGAGATCTACATCGCCTCCCATATAAAGCCTAGTATGGAGCCATCTAAATGCTCGACTGATAACTGTTGTTGTATGCAAACTCTGCGAGAGGCAGAAACTGGTCCCATGAACCCCTAAAATTGACGACACAAGTGCGTAGCATGTCCTCTAATATCTGGATAGTGCGCTCAGACTATCCGTCCATGTGAGGGTGAAATGTTGTGCTCAACTCAACCTAAGTGACCAACTCGCACTGCACGGCTCTCCAAAACTGCGATGTAAATTGCATGCCTCTATCTGAAATGATGGAAACTGGCACCCCATGAAGGCGAACAAACTCTCGGATGTAAATCTCTACCAACCGTTCTAAAGAATAAGTAGTACCAACTGGAATGAAGTGCATGGACTTGGTCAACCGATCAACAAACACCCAAATAGCATCGAACTTCCTCGGAGTCCGTGGAGCCCCACTACGAAATCCATAGTGATCTGTTCCCACTTCTACTCTGGGATATCTAACCTCTAAAGCAAGCCACCTGGTCTCTGATGCTCATACTTAACATGCTGACAGTTGAGACACCGAGCTACAAACCCAACTATATCCTTCTTCATCCTCCTCCACCAATAGTGCTATTTCAAATCCTGATACATCTTCGCGGCACCTGGATGAATGGAATACCGCAAGCTACGGGCCTCCTCAAGAATCAACTCCTGTAGACCATTTACATTGGGCACACATATCCGGTCATGCATCCTCAACACCCTATCATCACCAATAGTCATATCTCGGACATCCCCGTGATGAACCCTATCCTTGAGGACAAGCAAATTAGGGTCATCATACTAGCGCTCTATGATGCGATCAAATAAGGAAGACCAAGAAACCACACAAGCTAGAACCTCACTAGGCTCCAAAATATCCAATCTTACGAACCGGTTGGCCAAGGTCTGAACATCAACTGCAAGGGGTCTCTCCCCAACAAGAATGAATGCAAGATTGCCCATACTCACTGCCTTCTTACTCAAGGCGTTGGCCACCACATTGGCGAAAGCGTAGGCCAAGGACCTGGTGTCCTCAGCTGCCTCAACATCTCTTCACAAACGTGACACCTCTCCCTCATTCGCGATGCACACGCAGACCATATCTGCGCGTTTGCATCCTCTCCTTCGCGAACTCGAAGAACAAAATCTCCCCAGCTCACAAGCACCCTTCGTGAATGCGAGGATCCTCTCGCGAACGCATAAGAGGAAACCAGAAAAAACATACCAGCAGATATCATACATCAACGAAAGGCCAAAAATGATCTGTTAACCATCCAAAATTCACCCGAGGCCCCCAGGACCTCAAAATAATTCCCAAAACATCATACGAATTTAGTCGAACCCTCAAATCACCTCAAACAATATCAAAAGCATGAATTACACACGGATTCAAGCCTAATAAACTTTGAAATTTCCAAATTCTACAATCGACGCCAAAACCTATCAAATCACGTCCGATTGACCTCAAATTTTGTACACAAGTCATAAATGACACCACAAACCTGCTCCAACTTCCGAAAATCCAATCCGACCCCGATATCAGAAAGTCCACTACCAATCAAACTTTCCAAAATTCCAACTTTCGGAATTCAAGCCTAATTCTACTATGGACCTCCAAAACACAATTCGGACGTGCTCCTAAGTCCAAAATCACCTAACTGAGCTAATAGAACCATCAAAATCCAAATCCAAGGATGTTTACACATAAGTTAACATCTGGTCGACTTTTCCAACTTAAACTTTCAATCAAGAGACTAAGTGACTCAATTCACTCCGAAATCACTTCGGACCCAAATCAACTAACCCGGTAAGCCATAATACAGCTATAGAACACAAAAGAAGCAGGAAATAAGGGAACAGGACTACAACTCTCAAAACAATCGGCTGGGTCGTTACATTGAGTTAGATTTTTGAGGTTTTGAATAGGATTTTGTGAACGAAATTGGGTAAATTTGGTACGGTTAGACTCGTGAGTTAATGGGCTTTCAGGTTTTGTGACTTTTGTCAGATTTTAAGATGTGGTCCCGGGGGTCAGGTTTGAGCCGATTTCGGATTTTTGGCTATAATTTAGTACTTTTCTTGTGGAATTGATCCCTTTAGCCTATATCGATTGTATTATACTACTTGTGGCTAGATTTGGGACGTTTGGAGACCAATTTGAGAGACAAAGGCATTTTGGAGTAGAATTTTCCCCAAATTGAAGTAAGTAACACTTTCAAACTTTGTTCTGAGGGTTCGAAACCCCAGATTATGTGTTATATGATTGGTATTGAGGTGACGCACATACCAAATGACGGGTGTACGGGCGTGTACCATGAGAATTGTGACTTGGTTGATTCCATGGCACTGTATAACGATACTATCTTGTTGATATCCATGTTTTCATCATGTGATAAATCAATTGAAGTTGTCAATCATGTTAGACATCATGTTTAGGCTTTATGTTGGTATTGTTGGGACCCATAGTGGTCGTTTCTTGCTGTCACTTTACTGATTTTATTGATATTTCATACTTAGTCATATACATTCATTTCATATCATATCTCAGTCTCAGTTGTTATTTATTGATTCATCATATCATTGTTTCGGGCTAGTTTTCATGATATTTTGAGTCGTGAGTGAGACTGGAGAGTTTGATGACTGAGTAAGGTCGAGAGCTGATTATGAGTGACTTTTATGGAATCGAACTGCACATCGTAGCGGTTATACTGATGTTATGACAGCGCTTGGGCTGTAGGAGCTCCTCCGGAGTCTGTGCACACCCCTAGTGAGTGCGGTTGATATTATTGAGGGATTGATCTTCCATGGACATGGATCTTGTCTGAATCACTTGATACCTGGAGATGCATCTTCCCCATAGGGATGGATTAGCCTTCCTCGGTATTGGGTGACTTATAGTCAGTGATGTATATATTCAGGGATGGATCTTTCCTAGGCCGAATGTGCCATATATAGTACCAAGTGGTTGAGTATTTGAGAGTGTGAGCACATGAGGCTGACAGCAAGGTGCATCACATACAACATGTGCATTGACATGTAGTGATAGAAGAGTTATATTCTTTACATTGTTCGGATCTAGTCTATTCATTATCTGAGTTGTCTATTTAATTTGAAAGCATGTCTACATTTCTGCACTGTATTTCTATTGTTAATTGTACTGGTTGAGTTCATCACTACCTTTCAGTCCAAAGGTTGGACTTGTTACTTACTGAGTTGGATGTACTCACGTTACTCCCTATATCTCGTGTGCAGATCCAGATGCCTCTGGTCACGGCGACGACTGCTGATTGAGGCATCAGAGTTCGGGGACTATCGAGGTAGCTGCATGGCATTTGCGGGCCTTGACTCTCCTTCTTTATATCTATTATATTCTAGTTTTTATTCGTTAGACAATGTAATGGACTGTATTCTGGTTTAGATGCTCATGTACTCTATGACACCCCGGTTTTGGGATAGATTGTATCGTATTTTGGATTATTTCTATTTTCAAAAAGGCTTTTCTTTAATATTAACTACTTCCGTCTCTATTTTTAAAAGTGTTTTACTGTGTTGAGTTGTTAAGTAGAGGCTGGCCTAGTTCCATGATAGGCGCCATCACGACGGTTGATTTTGGGTCGTGACAAGTTGGTATCAGAGCCTAGGTTACATAGGTCTCATGAGTCATAAGTGGGTTTAGTAGAGTCTTGTGGATTGGTACGGAGACGTCTGTACTTATCTTCGAGAGGCTGCAAAACCTTTAGGAAACTTCACATTCTTGAATTATTATCATGCGGCTCTGTTGATTATGGTAACTAAACTTATGTTATTGTATTCTCTCACATATCGTGAGGACACGTACTACTGGGAAGGACGGATAGCCACCAGCACCACCATCCAAGGTTGCGAAAGGCGGAGGTCACGGTAGAGGACGCGGTAGGGGCAGAAGTGCAGCTCGCACAACAGTTAGGGCAGCACCTGCAGATCCACCAGTTGCCCTAGTTCAGGAGCAGATCCCAGTTGTGGATATGCCAGTGGGTCCAGCTCAGGCACTGTTTGTGCCCATTGTGATTCAAGGTATTCAGGATGCCTTAGCTCAAATTTTGACTGTATGCACCAGTCTTGCTCAAGCGGTATCTATTCTGGTCGTAGTAGCCACTTCTCAAGCCTGGGCAGGTACTCAGACTCCCACCGTTCGCACACCAAAGCAGGTGATGTAGGGACTCCAGACACCGGGGCCACCACCAGCCCAGCCGGTTACGACTGCTCAGGACTATGTGGTTCCTGTTATGTCTGATGATGAGCAGCATAGATTGGAGATATTTGGGAGACTCTAGCCTTTATCTTTCAATGGTAAAGAGGGAGAGAATGCACAAGGCTGACTCCTCTACCGCATTTTTGTAGAGAGGAGCTGCGCAGACAGTTCGCGCTCGATCTCCCAAGTAGCCTTCTCCACGGGCTGACCTCTCCACTGCACCTTCACTGAAGTTATATCCTTGGACCTCAACTTTCGAACCTGCCGGTCCAAAATGGCCACCGGCTCCACATCATAAGTCAAATCACCATCCAACTGAACCGTGCTGAAATTCAAAACATGAGATGGATCGTTGATATACTTCTGAAGCATAGAAACATGAAATACTGGATGTACTCTCGACAAGCTAGGTAGCAAGGCAAGCTCGTAGGCCACCTCCCCAATCCTCTGAAGCACCTCAAACGGCCCAATAAATTGAGGGCTCAACTTGCCCTCTAACAAAATCTCATAACACCCTTCATAGGGTGAAACCTTCAGCAGAACCTTCTCCCTGACCATGTAACACATATCATAGACCTTCCTGTCAGCATAGCTCTTCTATCTCGGTTGCGCTATGCGAAGCTGGTCTTGAATCAATTTTACCTTGTCTAATGCATCCTGAACCAAGTCTATACCCAAAAGCCTAGCCTCATCCGGCTCAAGCCATCCCAATAGAGATCTACATCGCATCCCATATAAAGCCTAGTATGGAGCCATCTAAATGCTCGACTGATAACTGTTGTTGTATGCAAACTCCGCGAGTGGCAGAAACTGGTCCCATGAACCCCTAAAATCGACGACACAAGCGCGTAACATGTCCTCTAATATCTGTATAGTGCGCTCGGACTATCCGTCCATCTGAGGGTGAAATGTTGTGCTCAACTCAACCTAAGTGACCAACTCGCACTGCACGGCTCTCCAAAACTGCAATGTAAATTGCATGCCTCTATCTAAAATGATGGAAACTGGCACCCCATGAAGGCGAACAATCTCTCGGATGTAAATCTCTACCAACCGCTCTAAAGAATAAGTAGTACCAACTGGAATGAAGTGCATGGACTTGGTCAACCGATCAACAAACACCCAAATAGCATCGAACTTCCTCGGAGTCCGTGGAGCCCCACTACGAAATCCACAGTGATCTGCTCCCACTTCTACTCTGGGATATCTAACCTCTAAAGCAAGCCACCTAGTCTCTGATGCTCATACTTAACATGCTGACAGTTGAGACACCGAGCTACAAACCCAACTATATCCTTCTTCATCCTCCTCCACCAATAGTGTTATCTCAAATCCTGATACATCTTCGCGGCACCTGGATGAATGGAATACCGCAAGCTACGGGCCTCCTCAAGAATCAACTCCCGTAGACCATTTACATTGGGCACACATATTCGGTCATGCATCCTCAACACCCTATCATCACCAATAGTCACATCTCGGACATCCCCGTGATGAACCCTATCCTTGAGGACAAGCAAATGAGGGTCATCATATTAGCGCTCTATGATGCGATCAAATAAGGAAGACCAAGAAACCGCACAAGCTAGAACCTGACTAGGCTCCGAAATATCCAATCTTACGAACTGGTTGGCCAAGGTCTGAACATCAACTGCAAGGGGTCTCTCCCCAACAAGAATGAATGCAAGATTGCCCATACGCACTGCCTTCCTACTCAAGGCGTTGGCCACCACATTGGCGAAAGCGTAGGCCAAGGACCTGGTGTCCTCAGCTGCCTCAACATCTCTTCACAAACGTGACACCTCTCCCTCATTCGCGATGCACACGCAGACCATATCTGCGCGTTTGCATCCTCTCCTTCGTGAACTCGAAGAACAAAATCTCCCCAGCTCACAAGCACCCTTCGTGAATGCGAGGATCCTCTCGCGAACGCGTAAGAGGAAACCAGAAAAAACATACCAGCAGATATCATACATCAACGAAAGGCCAAAAATGATCTGTTAACCATCCAAAATTCACCCGAGGCCCCCAGGACCTCAAAACAATTCCCAAAACATCATACGAATTTAGTCGAACCCTCAAATCACCTCAAACAATATCAAAAGCATGAATTACACACGGATTCAAGCCTAATAAACTTTGAAATTTCCAAATTCTACAATCGACGCCAAAACCTATCAAATCACGTCCGATTGACCTCAAATTTTGTACACAAGTCATAAATGACACCACAAACCTGCTCCAACTTCCGAAAATCCAATCCGACCACGATATCAGAAAGTCCACTCCCAATCAAACTTTCCAAAATTCCAACTTTCGGAATTCAAGCCTAATTCTACTATGGACCTCCAAAACACAATTCGGACGTGCTCCTAAGTCCAAAATAACCTAACTGAGCTAATAGAACCATCAAAATTCAAATCCAAGGTTGTTTACACATAAGTCGACATCTGGTCGACTTTTCCAACTTAAACTTTCAATCAAGAGACTAAGTGTCTCAATTCACTCCGAAATTACTTCGGACCCAAATCAACTAGCCTGGTAAGCCATAATACAGCTATAGAACACAAAAGAAGCAGGAAATAAGGGAACGGGGCTACAACTCTCAAAACAACCGGCCGGGTCGTTACATTGAGTTAGATTTTTTAGGTTTTGAATAGGATTTTGTGAACGAAATTGGGTAAATTTGGTACGGTTAGACTCATGAGTTAATGGGCTTTTGGGTTTTATGACTTTTGTCAGATTTTAAGATGTGGTCCCGGGGGCCAGGTTTGAGCCGATTTCGGATATTTGGCTATAATTTAGTACTTTTCTTGTGGAATTGATCCCTTTAGCCTATATCGATTGTATTATACTACTTGTGGCTAGATTTGGGACGTTTGGAGACCGATTTGAGAGACAAAGGCATTTTGGAGTAGAATTTTCCCCAAATTGAAGTAAGTAACACTTTCAAACTTGGTTCTGAGGGTTCGAAACCCCAGATTATGTGTTATATGATTGGTATTGAGGAGACGCACATGCCAAATGACGGGTGTGCGGGCGTGTACCGTGAGAATTGTGACTTGGTTGATTCTATGGCACTGTATAGCGATACTATCTTGTTGATATCCATGTTTTCATCATGTGATAAATCAATTGAGTTGTCAATCATGATAGACATCATGTTTAGGCTTTTTGTTGGTACTATTGGGACCCATAGTGGTCGTTTCTTGCTGTCACTTTACTGATTTTATTGATATTTCATACTTAGTCATATACATTCATTTCATATCATATCTCAGTCTCAGTTGTTATTTATTGATTCATCATATCATTGTTTCGGGCTAGTTTTCATGATATTTTGAGTCGTGAGTGAGACTAGAGAGATTGATGACTGAGTAAGGTCGAGAGCTGATTATGAGTGACATTTATGGAATCGAGCTGCACATTGTAGCGGTTATACTGATGTTATGACAGCGCTTGGGATGTAGGAGATCATCCGGATTCTGTGCACACCCCCAGTGAGTGCGGTTGATATTATTGAGGGATTGATCTTCCATGGACATAGATCTTGTCTGAATCACTTGATACCTGGAGATGGATCTTCCCCATAGGGATGGATTGGCCTTCCTCGGTATTGGGTGACTTATAGTCTGTGATGTATATATTCAGGGATGGATCTTCCCTAGGCCGAATGTGCCATATACAGTACCAAGTGGTTGAGTATTTGAGAGTGTGAGCACATGAGGCTGACAGCATGGTGCATCACATACAACATGTGCATTGACATATAGTGATAGAAGAGTTATATTTTTTACATTGTTCGGATCTGGTCTATTCATTATCTGAGTTGTCTAATTAATTTGAAAGCATGTCTACATTTCTGCACTGTATTTCTATTGTTAATTGTACTGGTTGAGTTCATCACTACCTTTCAGTCCAAAGGTTGGACTTGTTACTTACTGAGTTGGATGTACTCACGTTACTCCCTACATCTCGTGTGCAGATCCAGACGCCTCTGGTCATGGCGACGGCTGCTGATTGAGGCATCAGAGTTCGGGGACTATCGAGGTAGCTGCATGGCATTTGCAGGCCTTGACTCTCCTTCTTTATATCTATTATATTCTAGTTTTTATTCGTTAGACAATGTAATGGACTGTATTCTGGTTTAGATGCTCATGTACTCTATGACACCCCGATTTTAGGATAGATTGTATCGTATTTTGGATTATTTCTATTTTCAAAAAGGCTTTTCTTTAATATTAACTACTTCCGTATCTATTTTTAAAAGTGTTTTACTATGTTGAGTTGTTAAGTAGAGGCTGGCCTAGTTCCATGATAGGCGCCATCACGACGGTTGATTTTGGGTCATGACAAGTTGGTATCAGAGCCTAGGTTACATAGGTATCATGAGTCATAAGTGGGTTTAGTAGGGTCTTGTGGATTGGTACGGAGACTTCTGTACTTATCTTCGAGAGGCTGCAAAACCTTTAAGAAACTTCAAATTCTTGAATTATTATCGTGCGAATCTGTTGATTATGGTAACTAAACTTATGTTATTGTATTCTCTCACATATCGTGAGGACACGTACTACTGCGCAGGACGGATAGCCACCAGCACCACCATCCAAGGTCGCGAAAGGCAGAGGTCACGGTAGAGGCCGCGGTAGGGGCAGAGGTGCAGCTCGCACAACAGCTAGGGCAGCACCTGCAGATCCACCAGTTGCCCTAGTTTAGGAGCAGATCCCAGTTGTGGATATGCCATTGGGTCCAGCTCAGGCACCGTTTGTGCCCATTGTGATTCAAGGTCTTCAAGATGCGTTAGCTCAAATTTTGACCGTGTGCACCAGTCTTGCTCAAGCGGTATCTATTCCGGTTGTAGTAGCCACTTCTCAAGCCTGGGCAGGTACTCAGACTCCCACCTTCCGCACACCAAAGCAGGTGATGTAGGGACTCCAGACACCGGGGCCACCACCAGCCCAGCCGGTTACAACTGCTCAGGACTATGTGGTTCCTGTTATGTCTGATGATGAGCAGCATAGATTGGAGATATTTGGGAGACTACAGCCTCTATCTTTCAATGGTAAAGAGGGAGAGAATGCACAAGGCTGACTCCTCTACCGCATTTTTGCAGAGAGGAGCTGCGCAGACAGTTCGAGCAGTTGTGATGATATGACTATGACGCAGTATGAGATGAGATTTTCTGAGTTAGACCGGTATGCGGTTTGGTTGGTTCCCATTGATAGGGAGAGGATTAGGAGGTTCATTGATGTCTACACATTTCAGCTGCGGATGCTTATCACTAGAGAGAGTGTCTGGTGCTACTTTCGATGAGGTTGTTGTCATTGCTCGGCAGATAGAGTTGGTCCGTATCTAGGAGCGGGTTGAGAGGGAGGCCAAGAGGTCTCGTGGATCGGGTAGTTTTGGTGGTGTTCCTTCTGGAGGTCAGTTCCATCACGATGCTAAGATGACTCATCCAGTTCGTTGTGGTGCATCATCTGGCCATGGTTCTCACAGTTCTCATTAGGGTCACTCATCTCTCAGTGCCCTTCCAGCTCAGAGTTCTTCTCATGCACCATCAACTCAGGGTTCATCTATGTCGGGGCCTTCTAGCAGTTATCTCGTGCTCGGGGCTCCCTTCAGTCCCCACCACCATGTGCAAGGAGAGGTTGCTTTGAGTGTGGAGATCTAGGTTATATCAAGAGGCATTTTCCTTGCCTTTCGGGAGGTTGATTTCAGCAGAGGAATTAGTCTTCGACTTTAGCACCAGTTACTTCACCACCCGCCCAGCCATATCGGGTTGGATCTCAGTCAGCTAAGGGCCACCCTAGAGGGGGAGGCCGATCAGGTGGTGGTCAAGCCTATTTCTATGCATTATTGCCAGTCCAGATGCCATTGCTTCAGACATAGTGATCATAGGTATTTTCTCTGTATGTCATTGAGATGCTTCTGTATTATTTGACCCTGGTTCCACCTATTCATATGTGTTATCATATTTTGCTCATTATCTAGATATGCCCCGTGAGTCTTTAGCTTCATCTGTTCATATATCTACGCTGGTAGGCGATACTTTTGTTGTGGACCGTGTATATCGATCGTGTGTATTGACTATTGGGGGATTAAAGACTAGAGTTGATCCTTTGCTGCTTAGTATGGTAGATTTTGACAAGATATTGGGTATGGATTAGTTGTCTCCAACTCATGCTATTTTGGATTGCCATGCTAAGACTCTGACGTTGGTGATGCCGCAGTTGCCACGGATTGAGTGGCGAGGTTCCTTACACTATGTTCCCAGTATAGTGATTTCATACTTAAACGTCCAGCAGGTGGTTGGGAAGGGTTGTCTTTCCTTATCTAGCCTTTGTGAGGGATGTCGGTATAGAGACCCCTACTATTGATTCTGTTCTGGTGGTGCGAGATTTTTCAGATATGTTTCCTGTAGACCTACCAGGCATATCGCTCGACAGGGACATTGATTTTGGTATTGACTTGGTGTCGAGCACTCAGCCTATTTCTATTCCCCCGTACCATATGGCACTGGTTGAGTTGTAGGAGTTGAGAAACTTCACGATCTCCTTGAGAAGGGTTTTACTAGGCCTAGTGTGTCACCTTGGGGTGCATCGATTTTGTTTGTGAAGAAGAAGGATGGCATTATAAGAGTGTGCATTGATTATAGGCAGTTGAACAAAAGTCACAATTAAGAACAAATATCCTTTGCCGCATATTAATGATCTATTTGACCAGCTTCAGGGAGCGAGGGTGTTCTCCAAGATTGATTTGATGTCTAGGTATCACCAGTTGAAGATTCAGGAGTCGGATATTCTTAAGACAACTTTTAGGACCCATTATGGTCATTATGAGTTCCTTATAATGTTTTTTGGGCTGACCAACACCCCAGCAACGTTCATGCATTTGATGAACAGTGTGTTTCGGCCTTATCTCAACTCATTTTTTATTGTGTTCATTGATGATATCCTGGTATACTCTCGTAGCCAGAAGGAGCACGCCCAGCACTTAAGGGTTGTGTTGCGGCGGTTGAGAGAGGAGAAACTTTATGCCAAGTTCTCCAAGTGTGAGTTTTGGCTCAGTTCAGTGACGTTCTTGGGGTACGTGGTGTCCAGTGAGGGTATTCAGGTAGATCCGAAGAAGATAGAGGCGGTTCAGACTTGGCCTAGACCGTCCTCAGCTACAGATATTCGGAGATTTCTCGGTTTAGCTGGTTATTACCGTCGCTTCGTGCAGGGTTTCTCATCTATTACATCGCCCTTGACCAAATTTACCCAAAAGGGTGCTCCTTTCAGGTGGTCGGATGAGTGTGAGGCAAGCTTTCAGAAGCTCAAGACTGCCTTGACCACAACTCCAGTTCTAGTTCTACCATCAGCTTCTGGTTCCTATACAGTATATTGTGATGCTTCTAGGATCGGTATTGGGTGTGTTTTGATATAGGAGGTAGAGTGATTGCTTATGCTTTGCGTCAGTTGAAACCCCATGAGAAGAACTACCCTCTTCATCATTTGGAGTTGGTTGATATCGTCCATGCGTTGAAGATTTTGAGGCACTATCTCTATGGTGTGTCTTGTGAGGTATTTACTGAACATTGTAGCCTTCAACACTTATTCAAACAGAAGGATCTCAATTTGAGGCAGCGGAGATGGTTGGAGCTGCTAAAGGACTATGATATTATTATTCTGTATTATCCGGAAAAGGCCAATATGGTGGCCGATGTCTTGAGTAGGAAGGTAGTGAGTATGGGTAGTCTTGCATTCATTCTGGTTGGTGAGAGACCTTTTGCAGTTGATGTTCAGGCCTTGGCCAATCGGTTCATGAGATTGGATATTTCGGAGCCTAGTCGGGTTTTGGCTTGTGTGGTTTCTCGGCCTTCCTTATTTGATCGCATTAAAGAGTATCAGTATGATGATCCTAATTTGCTTGTCCTCAAGGAAAGGGTTCAGCATGGCGATGCTAGAGATGTGATTATTGGTGATGATGGGGTGTTGAGGATGCAGGGCCGGATATGTGTGCCCAATATAGATAGGCTAAGGGAGTTGATTCTTGAGGAGTCCCGCAGCTCGCGGTATTTCATCCATCCGGGTGCCGCGAAGATGTATCAGGATTTGAGGCAGCACTATTGGTGGAGGAGAATGAAGAAGGATATAGTTGAATTTGTAGCTTGGTGTCTCAACTGCCAGCAGGTTAAATATGAGCATCAGAGACATGGTGGGTTGCTTCAGAGGATAGAGATTCCAGAGTGTAAATGGGAGCGGATCACCATGGATTTCGTAGTTGGGCTCCTACGGACTTTGAGGAAGTTCGATGCTATTTGGGTGATTGTGGATTGGCTGACCAAGTCTACGCACTTCATTCCAGTTGGTACTACTTATTCTTCAAAGCGGTTGGCTGAGATTTACATCAGAGAGATTGTTTGCCTTCACAGTGTTCCAGTTTCCATCATTTCAGATAGAGGCACGCAGTTTACATCGCAGTTGCGGAGAGCCGTGCAACAAGAGTTGGGCACTCAGGTTGAGTTGAGCACAGCATTTCACCCTCAGACGGACAGACAGTCCAAGCGCACTATTCAGATATTAGAGGACATGCTACGCGTTTGTGTCATTGATTTTGGGGGTTCATGGGACCTGTTTCTACCGCTTGCGGAGTTTGCTTACAACAATAGTTATCAGTCAAGCATTCAGATGGCTCCGTATGAGGCTTTTATATGGGAGGCTGTGTAGATCTCCGATGGGTTGCTTTGAGTCGTGTGAGGCTAGGCTTTTGGGTACAGACTTGATTTAGGATGCATCAGACAAGGTGAAATTGATTCAGGAACGGCTTCACACGGTGCAGTCTAACCAGAAGAGTTATACTGACAGGAAGGTCTGTGATGTGTCTTACATAGTTGGGGAAAAGGTTCTGCTAAAGGTTTCACCCATGAAGGGTGTTATGAGATTTGGGAAGAAGGGCATGTTGAGCTCTCGGTTTATTGGGTCGTTTGAGGTGCTTCGGAGGATTGGAGAGGTGGCCTACGAGCTTGCCTTGCCACCTAGCTTGTCGAGTGTGCATCCAGTATTTCATGTTTCTATGCTTCGGAAGTATATCAGTGATCCATCTCATGTTTTGAATTTCAGCACGATTCAGTTGGATGGTGATTTGACTTATGATGTGGAGTCGGTGGCCATTTTGGACCGGCAGGTTCGAAAGTTGAGGCCCAAGGATATAGCTTCAGTGAAGGTGCAGTGGAGAGGTCAGCCCGTAGAGGAGGCTACTTGGGAGACCGAGTGGGAGATACGGAGCATATATCCACACCTATTTGAGACTCCAGGTATGTTTCTAGATCCGTTCAAGGACGAACGTTTGTTTAAGAGGGGAGGATGTAATGACCCGACCGGTCGTTTTGAGAGTTGTAGCCTCATTCCCCCATTTCCTAGTTCGTTTGTGTTCTACAACTGTATTATGACTTATCGGGTTAGTTGGTTCGGGTCCGGAGTGATTTCGGAGTGAATTGAGATACTTAGTCTCTTAATTGAAAGCTTAAGTTGAAAAAATTGACCGGATGTCGACTTATGAGTAAACGACATCGGATTTGAATTTTGATGGTTTTGTTAGCTTTGTTAGGCGATTTTGGACTTAGGAGCGTGTCCGATCGTGATTTGGAGGTCCGTAGAAAAATTAGGCTTGAATTGGCAAAAGTTGGAATTTTGAAAAATTTGACTAGAAGTGGACTTTTTGATATCGGGGTCGGATTGGATTTTCGTAATTTGGAGTAGGTTCGTGGTATCATTTATAACTTGTGTGCAAACTTTGAGGTCAATTGGACGTGCTTTGATAGGTTTCGGCGTCGTTTATAGAATTTGGAAATTTCAAAGTTTATTAGACTTGAATCCTTGTGTAATTCGTGTTTTTGATGTTGCTTGAGGTGATTTGAGGGTTCGACTAAGTTCGTATGATATTTTGGGACTTGATGGTATATTTGGTTGAGTTCCCAGGGGCCTCGGGTAAGTTTTGGGTGGTTAACGGATCATTTTTGGACTTTGGTTGATGGCTGATATCTGCTGGTGTGTTTTTCTGGTTTCCTCTTACGCGTTCGCGAAGAGTGTTTGTGAGCTAGGGAGATTTTGTTCTTCGTGTTCGCGAAGGAGAGGACGCAAACACGAAGGTATGGTCTGCGTGTGCATCGCGAATGCGGGAGAGGTGTCGAATTCATGAAGAGATGTTGAGGCAGCTGGGGACCCCAAGTCCTTGGCCTACGATTTCGCGAGGCATGGGTCGCATTTGCGGTGAGTAGAGCTGGTAAAGCTCTGCGTTCGCGAAGTTTTGGTCGCATTCGCGAAGAGCTAGTTGAGAGGCTGTAAGATTTGGCCTACGGGAACGCGAGAGAAAGGTCGCGTTCGCGAAGAATGATTATCTGGGCAGCAGTTTTATATTTCAAAAACGAGGGTTTGAACCCATTTTTCATATTTTGAGCTAGAGACCATGGATTTGGACGATTCTTAAAGGGATTTTCGAGGAGTTGTTTGTGGTAAGTGATTCTTACTCGGTTTTAGCTAAATTTCATGATTTTGCATTTAATTTCATCATCTAATTTGTGATTTTGGGTGGAAAATTGGGGAAAAGAGGAAGAGTTCTTGAGTTAAATTTTTGAGGTTTTGAATGGGAATTTGTGATCGAATTTGGGTAAATTTGATATGGTTAGACTCTTGAGTGAATGGGCTTTCGGATTTTGTGACTTTTGTCGGATTTCGAGACGTGAGCCAGGGGACCAGGTTTGAGCCGATTTTGGATTTTTGGTTATAATTTTGTACTTTTCTTGTGGAATTGATCCTTTTAGCCTATATTGATTGTATTGTACTACTTGTGGCTAGATTCGGGACGTTTGGAGACCGATTTGAGAGGCAAAGGCATTTTGGAGTAGAATTTTGCCCGGATTGAGGTAAATAACACTTTCAAACTTGGTTCTGAGGGTTCGAAACCCCGAATTATATGTTATATGATTGGTATTGAGGTGACGCATATGCCAAGTAACAAGCGTGCGGGCGTGCACCGTGAGAATTGTGACCTGGTTGATTCCATGGCACTGTATAGCGCTACTATCTTGTTGATATCCATGTTCTCATCATGTGATAAAGTAATTGAGTTGTCAATCATGCTAGACATCATATTTAGGCTTTATGTCGGTATTGTTGGGACCCATAGTGGTCGTTTCTTGCTATCACTTTACTGATTTTATTGATATTTCATACTCAGTCATATACATTTATTTCATATCATATCTCAGTCTCACTTTTTATTTATTGATTCATCATATTATTGTTTTGGGCTAGTTTTCATGATATTTTGAGCCCGTGAATGAGACTGGAGAGATTGATGACTGAGTAAGGCCGAGAGCCTAATTATGAGTGACAGTTATGGGATCGGGCTGCACGCCGCAGCGGTTATACTGATGTTATGATAGTGCTTGGGTTGTAGGAGCCCCTCCAGAGTCTGTAACACACCCCTAGGGAGCGCGGTTGATATTATTGAGGGATGGATCTTCCCTGGACATGGATCTTTCCGAAGTACTTGATACCTGGAGATGGATCTTCTCCATAGGGCTGGATTGGCCTTCCTCGGTACTGGGTGACTTATAGTCAGTGATGTATATGTTCCGGGGTAGATCTTCCCTGGGCCGTATGGGCCATATACAGTACCGAGTGGTTGAGTATTTGAGAGTGTGAGCACATGAGGCTCACAGCATGGTGCATCACATACAGCATGTGCATTGGCATGTAGTGATAGAAGAGTTATATTCTTTACATTGTTCGAATCTGGTCTGTCTGAGCTGTCTATTTAATTTGAAAGCATGTCTACATTTCAACAATGTATTTCTATTGTTAACTATACTAGTTGAGTTCGTCTTTCAGTCCAAAGGTTGGACTTGTTACTTACTGAGTTGGATGTACTCTCGTTACTCCCTGCATCTCGTGTGTAGATCCAGGCGCTTCTGTTCACGGCGGCGACTGCTGATTGAGGCATCAATCCAGGCGCTTCTGTTCACAGCGGCGACTGCTGATTGAGGCATCAGAGTTTGGGGACTGTCGAGGTAGTTGCATGGCGTTCGCGGGCCTTTACTCTCCTTCTTTATCTCTATTGTATTTCAGTTTTTATTCTCTAGACATTGTAGTGGACTGTATTCTAGTTTAGACGCTCATGTACTCTGTGACACCCCGATTTTGAGATGGATTATATCGTATTTTGGATTATTTTTGTTGGCCTAGTTCCACAATAGGCGTCATCACACCGATTGATTTTGGGTAGTGACAATCATGCGAACTTTTCAAGTTCTCACACAACTCAACAATTTCAAGTTCAATTCCTCTCATCTGATATTAGGAAGTAAAGGACATTGAGGAAATAGAAAAAAAATATGCTCAAGTACAACTCATTTATACCTCTGCGAGAAGAATGCTAATAACCTCGAAAGTAAGACCAATGACATGTGATTTATTTTTATAATCCAAACATGCCTTGTATATATCTGCCAGTTGCGGACTTGCGAGAATATATGACTTGCATCAGCTCCTACTATCCATCATAAAAAGTCCATATTTTAAATATACAATCAAATAGCAAAATATACAGCCTATGGTTCCGAAAGATTTGATAACAACAAAAGAACTTTACAACTCGATTGTAGAGTTTTATTTACAAACGTCAATTTTGAACACTACTAACACCTTTTGTTTACAATTTATAGTTTATTCTTGCACATAATCACTAAATTTAAGGAGCAAAGATCAACACCTTTTAGGTTATTCAGATGGAATGCAAAAGGAGCTTTTAGGGGCATCAGGAGCAGCAAATTTGGCTCGTAAGTCTCAAAAAAGTACAATTCTCCTAAAATATGTGGACTTCACTACTCTCAAATAAAATGAGTCAGGCATATCATCAAACACCTAGGCACATAGACCACGCCAATGATTATTAATAATAGTTAATAATCAAACTTAAAAGAAAAAAAAAGAAAAAAAAGATGGACAGAACTTGAAAAAATTGTATAGGTGCTTGTCCTATTTTGTTTTACTTTAGAAAAGATCGAAATACAAGCTGGAGAAGCAATGATATTAGGCATATAGCAGTAATAACAGATATACCTATACTCCCTTCCTTGTTCGTCACTTCCTCTCTAGAGTTGCATCTATAGCTAAGGATATTAGACCAAGAACTTTTGGAAGAAACATAATTTAAACGAAAAGTACCAAAATTTGATACCTGCCACTGTAAATTAACACAAGCATGATTGAAAAAAACAGAGGAAACCCAAAAAAATTGAAAAGTCACGGATGAAACCCAAAAAAAATACCAAAAGTAAAAGCTAAAAACAAAAAGAAACCAAAAGAAAAATTTACGCACATATAATAAGAAATGATTAATTGGAGAAACAATTTACTACTACAACTAAAAGCTTAGACCAGACAAATATCAGATGGAACGGACCACCTTCCAAGATTTCACGCAGTGATAGAGTATAGGAGAGAAGAAGATTAATGAGAGGAAGAGAAACTATTGAAACTGCAAACTGTTAAGAGTGGGACTTCTGGTGGGACAACGTGTTTGTTTTCCAGGCTGAAAGATACGTTTATATTTAGCCATAAAGAAACTATATTTGCGAAAATACCCTTCGTCGTCCAAAAAAACTTTCACGAACAAAAAAGTAAAGCAAGAGGGTAAAAAGTAGGAAAGGAAATCTATATCTATTTATATATTAATATAAAGTAGGAACACGGACTCGATGGCGTGGCAAGCCTCATTGAGTAGGAATTGGCTTTATCTTTTTTCTCCTATTCTTTTCCCCTTTATCTCATTAACTAACTAAACTCATAGAAAACCAAGAAGGCAACTCTTAAATTATCTTACTTACACCTCTTCATCTTCTTTCTCACCTAACTATTTTTCCTAACTATTACAGCGATTAGATATCAGATTTAATTATTTAAAGGCACCTCTTAAATTATTTTAATTACACATTTTCATCTTCTTTCTCTCACTTAACTATTCTTCCTTAACTTGGTTTAAATTCAAATTTATTCACAAATCATACTTGTGATATTTAGCGATTATTGCTATTGTTCTTTATTGGGAACTAATAATTAATATGTTGAAGATCTCAAACCACATGAAGTCTAAAAATTCAAAATCTCAAATCCCCAAGGCAACATCATAATTTTAACTTTTCTCCGGCTCCCAAGTGTGAGATGACGAGATGAATAGACCAAAGAGATGTGGTTTAATTTGATACTAGAATATAGCTCTTCAAATTTTGCCAATATGTGTACTGATTGATTTGATCCTTTTAATAGGTTAATCAGATCTAATTTCACGTTTAGTACTAACATATATCTTCCTTTTGGAGGCATGATGCTTAAACTTGATCTGTTTGAAAAGTAATTCTCACTTTGCTTTATAAGATTTACTAGTTTTAGGGTACGCGCAGTTGCGCGTGTATCTCGCTCTCAATTAATAATATCTTAAAATAATCATATTTGCGTATAAAATAAAAGGCTTAAACTTTTAACATTAATAAATAAAATGTATTGTTCAAAGTTGAGGGGAGAATTTGATGTTTAAAGCAAATTTTGGGGTGTAAACAGTTTCACCGCTTCTTGAAAAGTTATTTTTTCTCTTTTATCGAGTTTATAATTTTAGGAATTGAAGAACCTTCATTTCCTTCTTGAGAAAGTTGTTCTCTCTTCTTTCTCTTTTTATGATAGGAATTTTAGGATTTTTTAATAGCTTTTGTTATAAGTGTCCATATCAGTATTTGCACGTCTCGATTAATTTTTTGGGATGCCTGTTATTTCCCCCAGTAACATGTACCAAGTAAATTTGTCTATCAAAGTTTGGACAGATGAAAAGAAATAACCTAATTTTTTTAAAATTTGTTTAGATGTTTTAGCATATAGATCACTTTTTACTCTTCGTAAGTATATTTATATTAGACAATTATAATTGCACTTTGTATATTTAATTTTTATTAAATTCTAAATTGCTAAACATTTTGAGGAATTGAGAAAATTGAACGACCGGGGAATTATATTCTCAAACTGTTGTACACGCGCCAAACATAAGAATCCTAAGGCGTATGGTTTGGCTCCAAAAAGGAAGAGGAAACTAAATGTGTGTTTGGAAAGCCACCAGGTAATTGGAATTGGTGTAATTACTAGGGTAGTAATTACACAGCCTAGTAATTACATAGTTGTATAATTACGACGACCTGTTTATTTGTTATAGTGTAATTACAGTGCAATTACAAGTTTACTGTTTGGTTGCACAAGTATAATTATACAATTAAATTAAATTTCAAATGAAGTAATTACCAAAATTTAAAAGTTAATATAATAAATATATGCCTATAAATTTTATAAGTATAAATGATATTATATTTGGTGTCTAAGATATATATTTTTTCGTGAATATACATTAATTAGTAACCATATATTTATAACTAATGTTTTAAAAATAATTTATATATATTTTCCAATTAATAATATTTAGTTTAGATACTTACAAAAACTAAAAACATATGTTTTGTAAGAACATCATGGGATTCATGTTTGATAAAATAAATTAATATTTTTAAATATAATGTCATAAAATTATTCATGTTTGACAAAGTTAATCTATCAATTCTAATTAAAAAATGAACAACAAGCAATGTGAGTCAATACTACTAAAACAAGTAAATTGGAACCATGAATATAACACAATTTTAAATTCAAAAAAAAAAAGTTTAACATATGTCAAATTCCAACATAATAATAGTAAGTTCCACTACAACTCAAGATTAGGAAACATAACAAGTTTATAATCACATTCAACAATGAAATTTCACGTTAATTGCATCACTCATTATATGTCAAGTTTGTTAATGATTTATTATTTCTAATATTAGGAGGTGTAGTTTCAAAAAATAGAATAATAAAATATAATCAATTATACGGAATCACAAGAAGTAAAGGTAGAGAAATAAAAGATAAATAATGTACAAAGAAAAATATATTTTAAAATTTCAAAAAACAATAAAAAGTAAAAATAAAATTAAAAAAGTAAAATAATAGAAATAAAAGTTATAAAGAAAATAAAATAAAATAAAAACAAAAAAGGCAAGAAACTAAAAAGTAACCTTGTAATTACACGGTGGAATTACTACCAATTCTCACGTCCCCTATGAAAATTGGAGAGTGTAATTACACCACTCCAATTACACCCAATTCCATGCTGACCAAGTAATTGCTTGGCCAAACAAACATGCCAAACTGTTTAATTACACCCAATTACACTCAAATCCAATTCCTAAGTGGCTTTCCAAACAGGTTCTAAGTGTGTTATTTTTATTTTTATTTTCATTTTGATAGGCTGCAACAAAGTTTTCACAAAATATTCTCTAAGCAAAAATATATACGGTTTCCTTCTTACACAATATGAATGAATTATACTAGTTGAATTCAAATTCCTAATTATTATTTTAGGAAAAAGAATGAAAATAACTCCTAAATATTAGAAAAATAATTAAATATATGTTCTTGAATATTAAGAAAATAATTAAATATCACTTCCTAAATATTAGGAAAACAGTTAAATTACAAGCCAATTTTTAAAGGGTAAAAAAGAGAACGACATTTCGCTAAGGGGCTTTGCACTTTTAATATAGTATAGATAGATAGATATTGTTGTTGCTTCACTAATAGTTCTGGTATATAATAGTGTTTCTTATTTTCGCTTTGGTATGCAATAATAATCATTATATAAACTCTTTATATTTGTTTGAATTCCGTGTTTGCTTAATGCTAGATAAAACTAGAATAGTAGTTTAGTGTCATAAATTTATGAAGCAGATGTGAGATTTGTATTGCAATAGTTGATAACAAGCACCTAAAAGATGTACTCTTGTAAGGTCATTTGTTGAACATCTGCTTCAAATCATATATACTGTTTATTTACCTTTTCATTAATTTAATATATTTTCTTTATCTCATTGCGCCAAAAGAGAAAAAAAAAATGTGTGCGTAAGGTATTGCATAATAATCGCCGAGAAAATTCACCCAAAAAAATTGTTAAAATTGAATTCAATTCAATGAGATAACTTTTATCTTCCCCTATTTAAGGTATTACCAAAACAGATGGCACAACTAAGTTGAATCAATTGCAATTAACAAGTGGAAAGTGGGAGAAGATCAAACAAAGAACAAACTTGTACGGAGAGGGAGAAAAAGGAAAGAACAAAAAAAATCAATCAAGAGATTGGAAAACAGAAAAAGACAGAAAACGAGCAATAAAAGAAAATATTAGGAAAGGAAATACATAAACATACTATGCAATTATGTTGCCCCACTTTTTCTTTTTTTTTAAATGTATTCACTTTTGGTTTCATGTCATTTGAATAGAAAAAGTTTAGAGAAAGAAAACATTTATTATCTTATGACGGAAGAAACATAAATACATAAATTAATTAATTATACAATGAGACTAATATAATTAGGTATTTAATCCCAGAAGACACATATGTAAAAGTGAAAAGTTTCTTTAAAAATTATTTTTCTTAAAGAAAATATGATAATGAAAAATGCAGTTAAATGTAAACTCTAATTCTTAAATGATATTTATGTTTGTGATTTCATTGATGAATTAAAAAAACTCTCGATTAAATTAATAAAAGATATTGTTTCTTAAAGTTATTGATGCTTTTTATACCGCACGAAGCGCGAATAGATTTTTTTTGTTGTCAAGAGGATACTATGTTATAATACTAATTTAAACTTGTTCTTACATTCATTGTATCAAAAGCTATATTTACAATATTACAAATGTTACTGTTTCTTTCAAAAAATAGTTTCTAGGGTGTCTGCCCATAATGCTTCATTGACAAATGCCGAAGGAACTACCTAAAAGTTGATTCCTTCGCCCAACTGCTTCCCTGCTTATGTTGCCAACTTGTCTGCCACTTTATTTGCCTTTTTGAATGCGTGGCTTACTAGTGGATAGCCCAGTGCTGCTAGGAGAGATGTGCATTCACAAATCAAGGGATTATATATCATATGACCTTTATTTATGCATTGTATTACTGTTGTTGAGTCCACGGTCGCCTCCAAGGGCACTAGATTGTTTGATGATGCCATTTCCAGGCCCTGAAAAAAACTGTTAGCTCATAATGGATGGTATTTGAACATTTAACTTTCCCCTGTTATCCAATCCCCATTGCTGTTTCTAATTACTGTTTCCCTCCTCCTATTCCCCCTTTTTCCTTTTGATTTTAAGCACCATCAGTATTTATCTTGTAACAACCCCTATCTGGGGGTGCCATTTAATAGAGATAATAGTACTATGCGTGGGGGTTTTTCCTCCTATTTTTATGTGCAAGAATTCTGCAGCCTTGTTAATAGCCACTTTAAAAGGGACAGGATCCTTTGTATGATTAAAACTATTGGTGTTCCTGGTCAACCAAGAAAGAGATTAGGTGCCTCCACTTAAGAAAGTCATTGAAGGGCTGGTGTTTAACCTTGTTAAAGGTGTGCACCCAATTAGCATTATCACATTTGAATAGCATGTGTTCTAGAGTTTCGTCCTCGTTATTACAGAAGAACCACGTGGAATTTAGGTTCATACCCCTTGAGCAGAGATATTGAGTTGTGGGAAGTCTCTCATAGGTTACTAGCCAAAGGAAAAATTTAATTTTGTTGGGCAACTTTTGGCCCCATGCCAAAAGTACAGGCTTCATTGGTTCAGCTTCCAACGAGAGTATAGGCTATTCTGGTTGAGAAGAGGTCACTATGTTGGGATTAACAAGGATACACTTTATAATAGACACAACATCCTCAGCTAGGTCAAAGAAAATATCAGTGATGTCCCAATGGCCCTCATTGTAGCAAGTGCCTACCTTCAATACTCTTCTCACCTTGGTTCAGGGGCCACTGATAAAGCTTCTAATGGACTCTTACTAGTTTTGTAATAAGCAGAAGAAGTAAATGGTATCTTCAAGTATCATGAATGCATATTGCTGTGCTCTCTGTTTTTTTTTTTTTTGGTTTGCATGCACACACGCTTTCTCTCTCTAAAAAATCTCTTTCTCACTATATACATACATAGTATAATGCAATCTGAGAAAGGAACTGCTGTATCTGTAATTTGGTCATCGAAACTACCACCTATCACCGCTACCGACCACCGCCATTTTCTTGTTTATTTTTACCATTTTCTTGTGTGCATATTCACTTCAAGATTTCCATAATTTCATGCCCATGCTAGGCAGCCTACTCTGTTTTCTGGGTGCACCACAGTAGATTAGGCAAGGTGAGCTTTCTCTTTTACTTTTGGGGGTTTGGGATTTTTGACTTAGTTTTATTTGATCTAAGTCAATGATTTCTTGAAAGGGTTTTAGGGATTTTTGGATTTGGAAATCTTAAAGGTTTGATATTTGGGAGAAAATATGGGGTCAATGATATGCATGAATGAGGTTTGTCGTAAGACGACGTCGTCTGAATGGAAGAAAGCTTGGAGCTTGAAATCCGGTGGATTAGCAAACCTTTGTTACAACTGTATTAGGAATATTGAATTTCAGAGGAAGAAAAATCTAACTAAAGCTAAGCTAAGCTAAAAGAAGAAAATAATGCAAATAACATAAAGGGTTTTTCATTCATGCCTTCCAAAATGAGTTGTTGCTCGGTACATATAGCTCAAAATGTGAGCAAAGACCTAAGGACCTAAAAGGAATAAGTCAAACTTACGAGGGGTAATTAAGTAATAAAGTAAACTACCTAAATGGACTCAAATACCAAAAGTATAACTTGTTTACTAATCAGCCAACCCCGCTCACTAACTTCATGGTGCAACCTTCCAAGCCCATTGTACAAGCTCCACCAGCAGCTCCAACCCCTTTCATTTTAATTCGTATCAGTTCTCCCCTGTTAAGAACTTCCTTGTCCTCAAGGAAGGCGAGATAAAGTATTTATATCTTCCCAGATCAATAACTGCTAGCCTCATGTAAGCAGTATGTACTCTTGAAACTGAGAAATCAATTGGCTTGATCTTTTTCCTCCGTGCCTAGAGAGACTTCCAATGATCTTTGTAATTGAATAGGACTGACAACTGTTGATAGAATTTTTTTTTAATTTGATGGTCATGTTTTCCTCTTAAATTAGAACTAGTTTCAACAGTGAGAGAAATAGTTTTTCTAAATCCTGGATATAGCTCCCATAATCTGCCAACTTTTGCTACATGCAAAACAACATCAACAAGGTCGTGTTTAAAGAGAACTCTTCCCTTAAAAGCACCAGTCACTGTACATACACCAATTGTTTGATCTGATATTTGAACATAAATAAAGAATTTCCAAACACACCACTCCTTAAAAATGCCAATCATAGGAGATTTAAGTGCCACTGTATCAGGTATACTGATGTTTTCTTCAATAAATGGCATAGCAAAGTGAGATAATATCATCCCAGTGAATCATCTTTACCATGCCAATATGCTCAAACCACATAGGCAAACATTTTAGTACAACTTTGAAGCCTCGGACATCAAAGTGAATAGCAGTTCCTTTAGAATAAGTGATACTCTCCGGAGAATCTAAACATGTAGTAAGCAATTCATCTATAATGTGAACTCTCCCATTAACAACAACATAAGTGGGAAGTGTTTTCCCACCTTGACTAAGAAATACTTGGAAGATAGTTTCAAAAAAAGTGTTACTAGGAGCTCCTCCATTTCACCATTACAAGCAGCATTAAACAATCTCTGATCCATACAGCTAGCTCCAAACACGAAAATTTTGGCAACTAAATCAAGACAAGTGACAGAGACTAAAGGTGAAACACCCTCACCTCCCAGTCTTTCTGTATATCTCAATATAATAGAATTTTCATAGTAACTTTCAAGCTTTAAAATAACCTCCAAAAGCTTAAAAAGCGCAGAGCGTTGATTGTCACTCCAAGCAACTAATCGAGAAATCTCCATCGTAACTCCATCTTGTGAACGAACAGGATCCCCTATGGAGCCAACAGCAAATATAGCAACAAGAATTCCACCATTTGCATTTTCTGTTTGGGACTGTCTTAAGAGAAGGAAAGCTTGTGTTGCAATATTTTCCTTGTCAGGTTGGTAAGTAGGCTGTAGCAAACTAATTTCACTGTCCTCATGGATATTGCCAGTTAGATTTCTGTTTAGTGCCTCGAATTTACCTGGAAATGGAGAACTCATATGCTCAGGCCTTGCGAAAGCCAGTAGAGTTAGTGATGAATCTATGCCCTGCATCTGACCATCATCCTTCTTCTGGATATGGTCATTCCAAAGGAGGGAGTCACTCTGGTCTTGAGGTACAAATGGATTCTCCCACAAGGTACAAAAGTATTGTTGCATGACATCGTCAAGTGTAAGAATTAACTTATCCATCTTTGAATAACCAGTAAAGTTAGTACATCTTTCAGCTGCTGCTTGAAGAAGCAACATGGCTTGTGGAATTGACTCTTCCCTCTTTCGAACAGTTTCACCAAGTTCAAATCTCTGAACTCCTATAAAAAAAACTTCTCTGAACTCAAGTCCTGCAATCACACCAGAGCAAACTGTATCCTCCAATTGTTTATATCGACTTTCAGAAAATCCACAAGGAATGTAGACTGTCTTCAAGGCACCAAACAAAACTTGAGGATCAACATCTGAGAGCAAGCACTGAATGCTCCTAGTAAATCTCCATTTACCCAAGGCTTTTGTATAAGATACAACATCCCCAGTGGCAAGTTTGACATGTGATACAAAGCTCACTGCGAACCAGTTGCTCTTGAGAATAGAAATCTTGACACTTATAGACACAACTTTTCCCATTGACTCCCTCATTAAATCTGGGGGTCTCCAATTTTGAGGATACTTAAGTAAATCAACCCAGTTAACTTTACAATCATCATTCTCTATTTTGCCTTCATAAACAACACCACATCTGCCATGGCCCTTGTTCACCATACTAACACAACCACTGCCGTGATCATCACCACTTCTATCCCATTTTTTCCTTACACGAGAAGTGAAAGCATTAGTTATTAACTCATACCTCAATCTGTAGGCAACCTGCTGCGCTTCATTGCATATATGAATTTCTTTTCTCAACATCTCATTAAGTGCAAAAGTTGTCATGGTGCAAAGTAGAAGGAACCAGTGTTTCCCTATGAACTCGGCAAAAGAGTATATCTCTACAGACTTGGAAGTTTCTCTAGTGCTGCATATTACACCGTTACTTATAATAGAATATTGAGTATCCATGTGCCTTCGATCCGGCCCAATTTTGAAGCTACTAGGATTAGTAAATTCATTCTCTAGCAGCTGAATATGAGCTAGAACAGGGCTTGCATACGCAAATTCAACAGCCTCTTCAACCAACTCATGGATCTTCGTATCTGTGACCTTCAACTCCACTTCACTGTCCAGGTTGTTCTCAAACATATACTTCTTCAAGTTTGTCGCAGAATCCTTAATGGCATAGTGGTTCTTTTCAGCACTCGCGACAGTGGCAGCTATATGAACCTGAATAATGTGACTGCTATCATTGTTGTTCACCACAGTAGCAAATTCCTCAGGCTTCTCATCGATCAAGGGAGTGCTACTCTCATCACCGTACTTCTTCTCGACCTCCTTATGTATTGGCATTTCATCAAACATCTGGTGCTCACGAGTGGGATGCTGTTCCTCTTCCGTTGACTCAAATTTTTCCAACATCTCTTTCCTCGGAGTAACTTCTGGAATAACAACATCCATTAAATTGCTTAGTCTTTCATCTGTGTGAATGAAAGTGCTACTGTTGCAACCCATCAAAATCCCCTCATCCATCAACATTTCGGATGGAAGAGAGCTCTCGATGATGGCATCAAAACAAAAGTGCTTCTGCTGAAACGGCAAAAGGGGAATGGAATATTCAGATCTGTGGTTGGGATTATCGACAGTAGTTGGAATCGCTTCGTCCATCAGAAAATTGACTAGAACAGAATCATTGACATGTTGTTGCTGCTGCTCAAATAACAAATATGGAGGATTATACTCCGAGATGTGGTCAGCAGTGGCGGAGGCAGAATCTCCTTTGAATCTAGTGAAAACTTAATATATAGAGGTAAAAAACAGATTTTACGTAATTTTCGGGCGCCGCCCTAAATCCGCCCCTGGTGGTCAGTCCTCGTCATTTCCATGCTAGGGAAGAAACCCGTATTATTAGATTGGAAACCCACTGCGGCGCCTCTATTTGAAATCACCCCGGCAGTCGAAAAACCGGAAAAGGCCGTGGTGAACTCTGATGGCTGGTAGGCATAAGGGACCGATGGGAAACTCCCAGCTTGCCAAGGTTGATGTGGACTGAAATTAGAGGTGTATAGAGGGTTTGTTGGTTTGAATTGCTGCTGATACCCCATATAGTAAGCTCCATAACTGCTATTACAATAACCGTAAGAATTAGGACCTTGGTAGGGTGCATAGTTGAAATCCTGTGGAAGATTTGCAAGTCTGGAACCTGGTGCAGTAGCTGGAGTGTTCACTATAGCATTCAGCCATGGATGCCTAGCTCGTTGGTCATTATAACAGCCGTATGGTGGGAGAAATCGATTCATCTCCATTGCCATCGAGGTCACATAATCTAAGCTAAGCTAAAAGAAGAAAATAATGCAAATAACATAAAGGGTTTTTCATTCATGCCTTCCAAAATGAGTTGTTGCTCGGTACATATAGCTCAAAATGTGAGCAAAGACCTAA
This sequence comes from Nicotiana tabacum, assembly GCF_000715075.1. Taxonomy (NCBI): domain Eukaryota; kingdom Viridiplantae; phylum Streptophyta; class Magnoliopsida; order Solanales; family Solanaceae; genus Nicotiana; species Nicotiana tabacum. The sequence goes on from NC_134084.1 coordinate 125,596,579, forward strand.
GGACCTAAAAGGAATAAGTCAAACTTACGAGGGGTAATTAAGTAATAAAGTAAACTACCTAAATGGACTCAAATACCAAAAGTATAACTTGTTTACTAATCAGCCAACCCCGCTCACTAACTTCATGGTGCAACCTTCCAAGTCCATTGTACAAGCTCCACCAGCAGCTCCAACCCCTTCCATTTTAATTCGTATCAAACTGCGGGTAATTTCTTCTTTTAGTATTCTTGTGTAGTCAAAAAGTTTCTCTTTCTTTCAGTAGCTTCCTATGAATTGATTTGATGATCCAAGGGTAGTTTGGGGATTTGGGGCTTTTTATCCCCCCCCTCCCCCTCCCCCCGAAATTGCTCATGATTTTCTTTTTCTTTGCATTTTGAAATTGTTCCTAAATTTAGGATTTTTCAGTTATATGTGAACATTTTTTGTTATATATAGTTCTTTATTTTTGTTGCTAATTGTCATATATAGTTCGTGAGTGAGCTTCTCCCTCCCTTTTACTCTTTTACCTGAAGTAGGAGCAGATTTTGTTTTTTTCTTATGTGAATTGGTGTTGCCTCCTTTTGGGCAAGAAGAGGAGATGGGTCGCAGTCAAAAAGATTGTATGGTGTCTTGTTGTTGCTTCCTCATTTGGGGAAGAAGGTCAGTTTAATGCTAAGGACCTTAAAGGTAGAATTAAGGTAAGTTTTGGATCCACATCTACCCAAGATGACAGCAAACTAGCCAGGTGGCTATCGCAGTGTGGCTCGCGTCTCCCTACTCTATTAACTATGTGAAAGAAAAGAGTTTGGATTTAAAACAAGAAGAAAATAACCTACTCATAGAACTTGAGTCTGAGGACAATGTTGCTTTCCTGGCCTTGAATTTTGGCTGCTTTCTCGGGCTTCAAGCTATGTTGTTCGGACTCTCCGAAAATGTGGTCGGATACGTGTCGGATCCTCCAAAAGTAGTGCATTTTTGAAAGATCCGACACAGATGCGACTACATTTAGGAGAGTCCGCGCAACATAGACTTCAAGTAGTCGTGATTCTTGAAATCTCTCTGTCACCTTTCTGTTGGTCTTTGTTGGCGAAAGAGTATGCCAGCCTTAATGTCAACTGCTTTATTGTTAACTTGGCTATGTGACTCTCAAAATCAGTAGGTAAATACTAAGTAGGTAAAAATTCCAATTCCTCCTTATTTTCATGGTTCATTTCCTTCTGTCACCCTTCTATCGTTTAAAAGCTCGTTTGGATGGTTGTTATGTATCATTTCATTCATAATGTGTCATATAGTATTATATTGTATTGTATTGTACTGTATAGTTTTGATGTGTATGATATTTGGATATATTGTATTGTTTGTCGTCGTTTGATGTCATGCACCAACAATATGAAAAATTAACTAATAATATTATAGAAAAAAGTAAGCTACGAGGTGGGACAAATTTTAAGAATTGTTATTGGCGGGACAAGTGCATGTGCGATAAATGTGGTAAGAAATGAAAGCATGTCTTCTTATCGTTATATTCAGTTTTTGTCCCTTTTATAATTGGTCCAACGAGCTGCTTGTATACCGGGATTTCCCCATTACATCAGTAAACCTTATTACTTTATAAAAATACTAACACAACAACAACTACACCTTAGTCCCAAACAAGTTGAGGTCGGCCGTATGAATCCTCGCTTCTGCATTCAAGCTCAACTAACATCATCATCATACCAAATAAAATATATATATATATATATATATAATTATAATAATGATAATAATATTAGAAACTCTCTAACAAGTCTAAATCCTATTCCCAACTAGTAGTTTATCAAAATACTAATAATAATAACAATAAGAATAATTTGAATAATTGGATCGAGGGGAGCAATATTTACCACTGTTTATCCGGTATCTGCAAGTACACAAACCTGTTAGATAATATATTAAAATGCAACTGAATTAATGCCAAATTGTTGTGATTGAGTGTTCGATGAAGTGACATTGTCTTAAGTCTCTATCATTTATTCTTCTTTTTAAAACATCTAATTGTTTGTTAAGTCCCGTGGGCGATTTTACAGCTAGAAAAATTGGAAGTTATGCTGCTCTTATCCAGCCCTTCAATTCTGCATATCCTATTTATGGTAAAGATAGTTGTAGATTGCTAAATTTGGTGCAGGAGCCTAAATTTGGGTCATCATGTCTATGTAATGTATATGGTATACGGCAGCGGTTTGGTGCTTGTCTGATGCATTTGACATTTAATCTAATATATTTTATTGTGATGTTACTAATTTTCCACCGTAATAGAATATTTTGATTTTGTTATGAATAGTTTGTACATTGGATGCTACATTGGATGTTCATGTTGTGAATAACTTAAAGATTAAATCTCCTATTTTATGTCCATCATCTTTACTTTTTATGCCTATAAAAGGCCATGTAATTGCAATGGAAAGAGATACCAAAGTGAAAGAAGAAAACACTTCTCCCTTCTTTCTATCTCTTCTTATTTACATTTTACTGCATTGCTTTTATTTTATAACACATTATCAGCACGAAGCTCTAATTTTATTCTTAACTCCCGCTAAGTTGAGCCATATTTTATTAAGGTATGTATCATTATAATCATTTTATTTATGGCAGTAACACAGAGGTAGTGAACAAATCCTCGAAGTGATCAAAGTGAACATAACACAGAGGTAGTGGCTCAAGAAGAGCCCCAAGACGTAACAAATGATAAGACCTTAGGGGAGGTCCAGATACCTGAAAATAATGAGAATGAAGAGATATCAATAAGTTACGTCTCAACCGGGAAAAGATGGAACCGAAATAATATTGTTATCGATAACATTTGCTTATAATGTTGTTATTGAAATAATGCAACAAGATGAGGATCTTGAACCAAAATCTGTCAATGAATGTAGATAGAGAAATGATTGGCCAAAATGGAAAGACGATATCCAGGCAGAGTTAACTTCACTTGGAAAACGTGAAGTCTTCGGACCCATAGTTCGAACACCTGAAGGCATAAAGCCAGTAGGGTATAAATGGGTTTTCGTGCGAAAATGAAATGATAAAAATGAAGTCGTTAGATATAAAGCGCGACTTGTGGCACAAGGGTTTTCCCAAAGGTCTGGAATTGATTATATGGAGACATATTCTCCTGTAGTGGATGTTATCACCTTCAGGTATCTCATAAATATGGCAGTGCAAGAAAAACTTGATATGCATCTAATGGATGTTGTTACAGCCTATTTGTATGGATCATTAGACAACGAAATTTTTATGAAAGTACCTGAGGAATTTAAAGTGCCAGAAGCATATAAAAGTTTTCGAGAAACTTGTTCAATAAAGCTTCAGAAATCTTTATACGGATTGAAACAATCAGGTCGTATGTGGTACAATCGCCTGAGTGAATACAGTGAGCACGTGATTTTTGTTTCACGCGACAATTGCTCCAAAAGAAATAAAAAATAATAACAATTGGTCCTGCTGTACAATTTTTGGATTTTTACATGGCACTTTGTTAATTATTTATGATTTTTTGCCCATTTTATTTTATTAAAACAAAATACAAAAAAAATGTGTGTGTCATGTGTTGTTTGAACCGAAAATCCGGTTATTAAATAAAAAAAAATCATAAATATGCATCTTTGTTCCGTGATTGTTGTTTTGTTCGATCTTGCCTGCTTTAAATATTTTGATATATGTGTGCAAATAATTGTATTAAGTGTTTATGAAATTTTATTTTTATTTACTTAGGTTTTGTTTTAAAAATAAAATAAAAAAAATATATATAAAAATTAAAAAAAGGAGATGCAGAATTGGGTTTAAAACTCGGTTGGGCCTATTTTTATTTTTAATTCAAAGCCCAAACAAACTCAGCCCAAACCCCATGTAAACCCGGTCCAGACCAGCTGGCCTCAGGGGGCGTTCCAAACGACACCGTTTTAATTCAGTCCGATCTGGGCCGTTGATCTCAAATTGATCAACGGCCAAGATCAATTCCCCATAACCCACTGAGGAACCCGACCCGTTTCCACTCGGACCGACCCAAACCCCTTTTGGATGAAACGACACTGTTTCCCCATCAGATGAAAGATCTGGGCCTTCCATCTTGCCTCATCCAACGGCCGAGATCAACCCACCCATCCCATATATAACCTTCCAACCATACCCTACCCCCCTATCCAATACCACAGCTTCCGTCTTCATCTCCTTCCCCACGAAACCCTAGCCGCCCCCTTATCCCTCGCCGTTAATCCCTGCGGCATGAACGCCGATGACCTTCACCTTAACACCCTAAAACCACCTTGACACCCTGAACATGGATCTGTAGTCCGTTTAGTTCGAATCATCCTCTAGGTCCTCGAATCTTCATTTGATGATTCGAGCAAAACTCGATCTACACCGATCTGCCCTAGATTCATACCAGACAATCACCGGACCCCCCTCGTGACCAAACCATACTTGGTTTGGTCCGAATCTAACCTTGGAAGCCCAAATCCCAAATCTACCATCCATGAACCCTAGAAACCCCAAGCCTAGTCCGTGCCTGTTTAAGCCAAGAGATTAGGGTCTAATGGACCTTAGTCGAAGTGTTTCTCATCCGAGAAACACTTCGTTTAAAGTCCGTTCAACCTTAAAGAAGGTTTGTTCAAGCACAAGTTGATTTTCTGTTTCTTCTTGCAAAGTTTTTAAGGTAAGTTTGTTTTTCTCTTTGTTATTCAGTACGTGTGTGGTTTCAAGGTCTGTTCATATTTTGTGTAATTTATTTCGAATTTTATCAACTGTGTCCTATCCACCTTGCCTAAACCTTTGTTGTTTGATTGAGTTTCTTCTTCTACTTGTTCTGATAATGTGTATGTATGTATTTGTTGTGCAATTAGTTGAATCTCAAATTTGAACTGATTAACTGATTCCTCGGATACAATTCTGTTTAGTCAATACAATTCGAATCATGTGTCCTTATACTATTAAATGTCTGATTTTGGTTTCGATTGTATGTGTTATAACTAATATAGTCGAGTCGACATGTGTCGTCAATTAGTTTCAGCTGTCTGAACAAAAATAAATCGATTTGCTTCTGTTAAACATTTCCTGAATCAATTAAGAACTAAGTTTAGTTACTTATAGTTGTTAATGTGATTTCAGAAACCTAAGGTTTGGTCTGTAATTGCAATCTGAATTGATGGCATGTGCACTTGTGCACAACATGTGCATAAAGGCCCTTTTTGAATTAAAATAGTTTGACAGCATGTTTGTCAGATTATATTCCTGCTGCCCATGTTTGCTTTTAGTAAATAAAATGGGAAAGAGGACTGTCAGGGAATGTCATGGGAGGGTTTTATTTTTAAGTAATTAAGTGGAAAAAGAAAACAGATCACATGGGAGGTTTGTATACTTAAAGGTTTGAGTGGAAACTGAAAAAGGGAGAGCACATGGGAGGGTGTTTGGGTGATTGATGAACAGGCTGTTAAGGGCAGACTTTAGGCTTATAAAAGGAAGAACTTCCATCAGTTTAAGGGGAGAGACATAAGAGAACAGAGAGAGGATAGATTTGAGAGGAGAGAGCTGAAATACATACATATTAATACACACAGAACATACAGGAGACAGACACAGGGGGATTTTTGGATAGATACACAGACAGACAGAAATAGATAGACAGAGGCATATCACAGAAAAAGGGACTGCATTTTCATCTTTGTCTCGATTCGCACTGGTCTGGATTTCCTTGTTCCATGTTGTTTTCTTCTGAGTCTTGATTGAGGTTACTGGTTGGGTGGTAGCACTAGTTCACTGCTGGATTTGTTCTGCCTAACTTCTGATTCCACACTACTGGGAAATTGTTTTATTTTTGCCATTTTCCATCGGCTCTAACTGCATCTTGCACTGGGATTTGTTCTATTGGTTACCTGCTGTTACTGCTGCTGCACTTGTTGCCATTGTTACTCTGCTGACTCCCCTTTTTTCTTCAATTGTCAAACATTTCCAGGTACACAACTTCTGAAACTATATGTTGTTGAAAGTTTGAAGTTTGAAGCAGAAATAAAGAAACAAATATCTGTTTACTTTATAATACTTGTGTTCAAAGTAGGTTGAATGCTAGTTTAGCCTGTATTTGTTTAACTGCAAAACTGCAAATATTCTGTATAAATTAACATACATCTTAAGTTGAGATGAACAATTAGATAGCATTTGCTTGTTAGATCAGATGTGTTTTAAGGCATACAACCGTTAGTTTTGTTTCAGTTATGACATCACAACATAGAATCATAGCAAGCATATGTATGTGTTTTTGCCTAGATCTCTGAACTATCGAATCTGCTATATTCGGTTCCATTTGACTTCAAGATAAGTGTACCCCAAACTAATTCTCATGCAGCGTTACGTTAACAGGGTGATAATGTACGCCTACCCTTTTTGTTAGATTACTTGTTTATACATAGTTTCGATATGGGTTTCAATATAGATTCATTGTTTCGGAATGATGCGATGACTTTCGAGGAAAACTAATAGGCATTCTCGAATCCAATTAACAGTAGTTTTTTTTTAATAAGTAGCCGATTTCATTCATCAAGCCTAAATAAGTTAATTATAAAGTTCAAACTTCAGGTTTGTTTAATGTAAATTTAGTATGAGTTATTTGTTGCTTGCAATCTCTCTTATCAAATTAACAAAGCTTATTCACTCCTTGAAGACGAGGCATGAAATAATCCTCACCCCATAAACAACCAATTAGGCAATCAAGCAAAATTCGGACTCGTCACATACAGTAGAGATTTAGGATGTTAGTCGTTTAAAACAAGTAAGTTTGGTATTTTTCTCTTTATTTCTTTTTAGAGACAAACGTAATAGAAATGTAGTCGCTTCAGGATATCCTTTTCTAAAATAATGAGACGAGCCTTGCCAAGTAAGAATGCAAATTGCGGGGCCCTCAATAACTAACCATAATAAATATTTAGAATTCGGGACAGGCCGTTTAGCAAATTTCATGGCCTTCTCCAAAAATAATAATGCGTTAGACTCTTTAGGCGCGGCTCGATTAAATTATATTCTTAAATTTGGGTGCGCATTGATGTGACCCGAATCCAAATCTCAACGGAGTCGAAGTGTGTTTAACAATTACGGGTGCATTGATTGCGACGTAGTTCGAGATACATTTTCACAACGTTGCAATTCTATAAAAATAAATGATAATAATAAAAGCGGTTTAAACTTAATAAAAGCACGTAAGTCATAACATGTATTTAAATCAGATATTTAGCCATTATAACAATTTAAGCGACCGTGCTAGAACCACGGGATTCGAGGGTGCCTAACACCTTCCCTCGGGTCAACAGAATTCCTTACTTAGAATTTCTGGTTCGCAGACTTCATTTGGAAAAGTCGAAAATTTCCTCGATTTGGGATTCAAGATAAACCGGTGACTTGGGACACCAAAAGCCAAACCTTTCCCAAGTGGCGACTCTGAATTAAATAAATAATCCCATTTCGAATATTGTCACTTAAATTAGAAAAACTCCCTCGCGCATTTAACCCTTCGGGGCGGGCGCGCCAAAAGGAGGTGTGACAGCTCTGGCGACTCTGCTGGGGAAATATTAACCCAGAACCACTGGTTCAGGGTTCAAGAATTCGAGCTTAGAATAATTGTTATATTTGGCTTTATTATCTGATCTTTATTACATGTTTTTGCATAACGTGCTAAATGTTGTCTTTTACCGTTTTGATATTATCTGAACTGTATATAAACTGCGCCGAAACCCTTCTCTTCTTACCTCCGGGGAGAAGCTCGCTGGTCGAGACTCCCTATTCTGTTAATGTCAATACCTGAAATAAGAAAGAGGTCGGACAAGTTACAAAGCCGGACGATCTCGTGGGTCCCCGGTACGTAGCCCCCTCCTCGACTCGAGTTGTCCGCTCGGATACACAATCTAGAACAAATACCCAGGTTACGAACCTAGAATAACTTGACTTCATGTCGGATCCCTAGTAGGAACGCTTATTTGCATCATGTTGCATTTGACTTAGGGGACTCAACACAGGGGTTGGGTCCGTCTAGGACTAGCAACCTGAAATGAAAAGACCATCATGCTGCATTCCTATCTGTGTTGCGCATTTATTTGCTTCGGTTCCGCATGCCGACCGGTTTCTAAAAAAGAAAAATAGCAGCGTAAGGAGATAATTACTTGTTTTGGAAAAATAAAACCAATGTCCAAGTAGTGTCAAAACCTTGCCGGAATTTTTCTAAAAAAAAAAAAGAGAATAAAAACAAAATTTGTCTTCTTAGTTTGAGTTATTAAAAAAAATATATAAAAAAAAATTTCTTTTTTTTTATCACTTCCAAAATCAAAAAAAAAAGAGAAGGTATTTATTTAAAAGTAAAAAAAAACGGAAATTCATAATTCAAAAAAAAATGTTGTCTCTTTCGTAGTACCCCTTTTATAAATTCAGACTAATAGTCCAAATATTTCCTAAAAAAATAATATTTTCTTTAGTCTTTATCTCTTTGCAAAAGAAAAAATATAATAAAAATACGTATTCTTGATTTCTAGGTTTATTTGATTTTTTCTATTTACGATATTCGAGAACTACGCCGGTTTGATTCTCACCGGATGTGAGATACGTAGGCAACCCTCATCGGGTCCAACCCCACCTTTTGCTAAAATAGCCAAAAATCAATAAATAAATAAAAACATGTCAAATTTTAAATTTTGCCATAAATAAGTGGGGTGTTGTCCAACCTTCCCTTTTGCTAAAAATAGCCAAAATATATGTCAAATTTTAAATCTGTCATAAATAAGTCGGGTGATGCTGTTTTGTCGTAAATAGCCGAATGTTCCCGAAAGGGACGCCGGAAGGCTGACTTTGCATAAACAGCCACCTTTGGGTCATTTTTTAAGGTTTGGTCCAGTTGACCCACACAACCTTAAAATCTTCGTCACTGAGGCGTTGAAAGGTCGTGTTGGCAATATTGAGTTTTCTAATTTGAAAAAAAAACGATAAAAAGAGTCATAAATAAGTCAGGTGATGATGTTTTGTCATAAATAGCCGAATGTTCCCGAAAGGGACGCCGGAAGGCTGACTTTGCATAAACAGCCACCTTTGGGTCTTGTTTAGTATTTTTGTCCAGTTGACCCACACGGCCTTAAAATCTTCGTCCTCAAAGTGTTTAAAGCCGTGTTCAAAACTTGATCCCCTTTGTAAAATATTTTTGAGTCAAAGTCATTTTTGTTGAAATCACCTTAATAAATGTGCAGGATGAGCACGATGCAAAATGAACAGTTTTCAATAATGACCAAAATCCCTGTCAAGTTACGGCTATGGTGGAATGATCTAGGTGCTGAAGGACAAAATGAGGTCAAGAAATATCTGAAAGGTCTTGTGGGTTTGTTGGAAATCCAGCCTCGGGGAGATATCATAAGAGCTTTGGTTACCTATTGGGACCCGGCGCACAATGTTTTCCATTTCTCTGATTTTGAACTCACCCCGACTTTGGAAGAAATGGCCGGATACATCGGGAATACTGAACTTCCCTTGAGGCAAAAATACTTGGTCGCCCCAAGAGTTGTCACGGTACATAGGTTCCTAGATTCATTGAAGATACCTAGAACAGTCCACAACCCGGATCTGGCAGCCGGATTTTGTACTCCATGCTTCATATATGATAGGTACGGTCATGAGGGGGGATTCAATAATCCAATCAACAAACTGTGCAGCAAAGGAGTTCGTCAGAAGTGGGACAAGCACAGACGGGTAGCGTTCATGATAATGTTCCTGGGCCTTCTGGTATTTCCAAGGAAAGACGGAAACATTGATTTGAAGATATCCGGGGTTGTCAGCACTTTACTCACACAAAGTGACAGTACTCTCGCGCCTATGGTGGTATCTGACATCTTTCGAGCTCTTACAGCTTGTAAAGCTGGGGGAAATTTCTTCGAAGGTTGTAACTTGCTCCTACAGATATGGATGACCGAGCACCTCTGCCATCATTCCGAGATTTTGAGCCATGGTTCCCCGGAAAAGACTTGCATAGAAGAATCTTACACGAAAACCAAAGAGATCAGTTTGCCCAAAGGAGTCCTGGCATGGACCTCGTTCTTTCAAGCTCTTACTGCCAGCCAAATACAATGGACGCTAGGATGGTTGCCTGTTGATGAGATCCTATATATGTCGGCAGCTAAAACTTATTTCTTACTGATGGGGCTTAAGAGCATTCAACCTTACGCACCCTGCCGAGTTTTGAGACAGTTCGGAAGATGCCAGACAGTACCTCATGAGGAAGATCTTAGCACTCAAGCAATTGAGATAAGTCCTAACGGACAATTCCCAGAAGCAAAGATTCGCCAAATCTGGAGTGAGTGTCAATATTTGAAATCAGATACTTGCGTGCGGGATCGAGCCAAAGGAGAGACAGCGCCAGGTTACCTTGCATGGTATAGAAGGGAATTTGAGCATGAAAGGCCGGCTAAGAGACCCCACATCCGAAATTTCACCGAATCATCGCAAAGGCAGTGGGATTGGTTAGCAAAGGAAAGAGGCTATTGCGCCGAAATCAGCAGGTTAAAGCAACAAGTAGAAGGCTTGAAATATGAGCACAACGTGCAAACTGCTACCAATCTGGGAGAGAGGAGCAGGTTAATTCAGGAAAACGAAATGCTCAGAGCCCAGATCAAACAGATAAGGGTGGATGCAGATAAACAGCCAAGGCGTCGATCAGACGAGCAGCTGATAAAAAGGTTAAAAAGTGAAATCAGGGAATGGCAAGATGGTTTGGAGAAATCTGAAAACGTCATAGCGGAGCTCAGGGCACAGTGGGATACAAGAACAGATAAGCATCGCCGATATTTGAATCAATTGGAAGGCGACCACGAGAAAACTGTTGCTAAAATAAAGAGAAAGATGGCTGCACTTGAGATCAAAGCAGCTAATCAGGCCAAGGATTTCCAAATTGAGAGCAGATACTGGTACGACTCAATAGCCCAGATGAAGTTGGAAGTACGACGACTGAAGCATCAGCATATACAGGATACTCAAGTATTCAAGATATGTAGCGATCAGATAAAACGCCTACTCGTAGAGAAGAAGCAAACCAGAGATAGGATCAAGGCCATTGCCCATGCCATCACCAGACGATGTCTACGATGTGAGAACATGTCCAGCGTTACCGTCCTCTCGGCAGTGATGGGTTATGTCAAGCAGACTATGCATGAGCTGGAGCAACTTGAGAGGGATATCACGCCTAGGACCGCGGCGAGGCCGAACGATGCCCCGCGGACACCAATTTTCAAAACCATAATGCACTCATAAGTCAAGCCTGTATCTTAGCATCTTCTGCCTGTTTTTCCATCAGGGTGATTTTTAGTCTATTTTGAGTCTAGGTTTATTTTCAAAGTTTGCTCTTTCTTTTGCAAAATGTAGTTTGTAATAGACCATTTCAACAATAAAGAGGTTGCTTCTTTTACGCTCATTTGTGTTTTTCGAACTACGTAATGATCTGATTCACGTAGGCATCGTGATACGTAGGCAATCCTCATCGGATCCGGTCGCATTTCTTTTACTGCAAAATAAAAAAAAAGAAAAAAAGAAAAAGAAAAATATAATAAAAAGGGGAAAAACTAATAAAGAGGAAAAATGCCGGAATGACGCATGCTCTCGTAGCAAACATGTAGTAATCCACTTAACTGTATAGGTGCATCATGGCCAACGTGAGATTAACTACCTGTTATTCGCTGCAAATTAACCGTGCGTTTGTCGTTGAGTATCCAGGGTTTTGAAAAGACGGTTGGTTTGGTGAAAGTCTGGCCTCGCACTCATACTTCACGAGGTCAAGGAGAAGTGTTCAACTACCTGTTGTTAGGACCAGAAGCAGTACTCACACTTACTTCACCAGGTCAAAAGGAAGTGTGGAAATGTCTTCAGAAATTCCATTGCAAACAATCCCTGTTTTTGAGGAGAGCTCAATCTCAGCCGTCCTCACACCTGAATCCGCAACTGCGGAGGAAAATAGAATCCTACGGCTCCGCATGTTGGAAATGTTGGACGACTGGAATAATGGGAAAGAACCGCCAAGTGTCGACCCCGGATTCCCTGAATTATTCTCCAGGTCGAGTGGGACTTCTAATGTCCCCATAAATTATCCTGCTACCCCATTCGGGTACCCAGCCACCTCAGCCTTCTCTGCTGGATCGCCTTCTGAGCCTCATCCCCGAATGTCATCCACTGATGCAAGCATGAACATCTTTACTGCATCGCCTTGCCCGATTACGGCACAGCCTACCACGTACAAGCCAAGCTTTGACTCATCCTCTTTTACATTCCAAGCACCATCGTTCTCAATGGAACCAACTAGGTTCGCTACCAGCACTAATCCTCTACCGCCTCAGTGCGAGCTTGCACCCGGGCAGGATCAGAACCCCAGAATTGCAGAACAAAATGAGATTGCCAAGAGAATGAGAAGCCTTGAACAAAGTTTGAAGAATATGCAAGGATTGAGCGGACAGAAGAGCGTCTCTTACGCCGACCTGTGCATGTTCCCTCACGTGCACCTGCCAACGGGTTTCAAGACCCCAAAGTTTGAGAAATACGATGGGCACGGTGACCCCATTGCACATCTTAAGAAATACTGCAACCAATTGCGGGGAGCCGGCGGAAAAGAAGAACTGCTAATGGCATATTTTGGGGAAAGTCTAGTAGGGATAGCCTCGGAATGGTATATGGACCAGGAAATGTCCCGATGGCATATATGGGATGATCTCGCCAGAGATTTTGTGAAACAATTCCAGTATAACATCGACATTGCGCCAGACCGAAATTCTCTGTCGAATTTGAAGAAGAAACCTTCAGAAAGCTTCAGAGAATATGCTATTAAGTGGCGCGAACAGGCGTCAAGAGTAAAGCCTCCCATGGATGAAGTGGAAATGGTCACTACCTTTCTCCAGGCTCAAGAGTCTGACTATTTCCAAAACATGATGTCAGCCATGGGTAAGCCATTCGCGGAAGCGATCAAGATTGGAGAGATGGTGGAAAATGGTTTGAAAACAGGTAGGATTCTGAGTCAAGCAGCCATAAGGGCGACCTCCCAGGCCGTCCAAAGCGGGTCCGGAGGAACGACAAGAGGGAAAAAGAAGGAAGAAACGACTATGGCAGCCTCGGAAACAAGGGAGTATCGTCATCCCAGGCCCCGTTTTCCGGAAAGAACCCCACAACACTACTACCCCCACTCAAATTTGGCATATGCTCATCAACCTTATATGGTCATGAATGCCCAACCTTATACCCATCCACCACAACAAGCCAACCGAGGCCCAGCTCCACCTCCCAGAAATCAGCTTCCTTACCGCAACCACTATAACCCACAACCCCCGCAGAATAACTTCCGCCCTCAGAGCCACCCAGAAGGCGGACTTTCACGCCCATCGGTGAACCATACTTAACTTTGTTCCCAAAGCTGGTCCAGTTGGGTTTCTTGCAACCAATCCCTCAAACAAGGCAAAACCAGACATCACCTTCTTACAAAGCTGGAGTCAGATGCGCCTATCATTCAGGGGCCGAGGGACATGATACAAATGACTGCTGGTCGTTGAAAAGAGTGGTCGAAAATTTGATAGAGCAAGGGAAAATAGTGCTAAGGGACGAGGAGATCCCGAATGTAACTAACAATCCATTACCTGCTCACAATAATGGGCCGCTGATCGGAATGATTTGTGAAGACAAAGAGTTCGACCCCGCTCTGAAAGCCATAATTGCCATTGTCGACACGGGGAAGAGGCCCGAAGTAGACCAGAAACCAGAAAAGGGGGAGGAGGCCAAAGCTATAAAGAAAGTGCCTGAGAAGAAGGTGGAGAAGAAAGTGGTACCGGTAAAGGGTGGAGTTCTTTACATACCACGAGGTCGAGCTGAGAAGACGCAGAACTTCGGAATCAAAAAGACAAAACCTATGTACGTGCCGAAAGGGGCCTATGTGGTCCGGGGGACGATTCAACCACCTCGGCTGAATGAGCCAGTGGTTATCGGACGCGTGCCACAAAAGCCAATGACCAACCCATCCACAGTGCCGTGGAATTATCAAAAGACATTGGTAATGTACAAAGGCAAAGAGGTCATGGGAGAACTTCCAGAAAATACTTTCGTTGGAAGGTATTCAAATACCCAAGAACTGAACGACGCCACACAAAGGCGCTTCCCGCCAAAGAAGCCCGTAAGTGTTGAAGAAGCGGAGGTGTTCTTCCAACAAATGAAAATTCCAGATTACGAAGTGATAGATTAACTGCGCAAGTACCCCGAGCAAGTGTCCATGCTGTCATTGTTAATGAGGTCGACCGAGCATCAAAAGATCTTACTAAAGACCCTGAATGAAGCATATGTGCCAGTTGAAACATCGGTAGAGCAATTAGAGCGGATGACAGAAAGATTCTTCGCCGTCAACCAAATCTCTTTCAGCAAGAACGATCTACCCCCGGAAGGAGCGGCACACAACAAGGCTTTGCATCTAACAGTTAAATGCGAAGACTATTATGTCAAGCGGGTAATGTTGGATGGAGGCTCAGGCGTTGACATTTGCCCGCTCTCCACGCTACAAAGAATGGAAATTGGGACCGGAAGAATCCGACCCAACAATGTCTGCGTAAGGGCTTTCGACGGCATCAAGAGAGATACCGTGGGAGAAATAGACCTGTTATTGGTCATAGGACCAGTCGAATTTCAAGTAACCTTCCAGGTGCTCGACATGGATACATCCTACAATTTTCTCCTTGGCAGACCTTGGATCCATGCGGCAGGAGTCGTGCCTTCCACTCTTCACCAGATGGTGAAGTTCGAGTACGAAGACCGAGAAATCGTGGTCCATGGGGAAGATGAGCATGTTATTTACCGGGACCCATCCATTCCATATCTGGAACCGAGAGAAGGGAGCGAACACACGGTCTATCAAGCTTTTGAGATTGTACTGGCAGAGCAGCACGAAGAGGGAATACCCTGCCCCCAGCCTTTCTTGTCTAACGCCTCGGTTATGGTGGCCAAAGAGATGATCCAGCACGGATTTAGGCCAGGGAAGGGGCTTGGACGAACCCTTTAGGGAATAACAGAACCCATTACCTTGCCAGTCACCAAGAAACCTTTTTGACTAGGTTTCAAACCTACTCCAGCAGACGAAGAGTGGGCAAAGAAAAGGAAAAATGAGGGTTGGAAGTTACCTCGACCACTGCCGGATTTATATGCAACTTTCATCAGGCCAAGGTACGTTGAAGAAGAAGATGATGAGGTCTTCACAGCTGAGGAAATCGAGGAGATATGTGGGGCAATGAGAAAGATGCTCTACGAGGTCCACATGGTTCAACTAGGTGAAGGCACAAGCATTGCTGAGATGATGTACATGGGGCCGAACGCCAAACTTCAAAACTGGGAGGCTACGCCATTCCCGACTAGACGGAAGTCCGGGTAGACCTGTCCTGCCACCTTTCCTGTGTCACAAGTTATCTCCAGGACATAACTTGAACGTTTTCTTCTTTTCAATTGTTGTTTTGAATTCCTAAGTTATAAACATTGTTGTCTTCCAACTTTCCAAAGAAAAATAAAAAAAAATCATCATTGCTTTCCCATTCTTTCTTTTGTTCTGATTTTTGTTATTTTTCCTTTTATCTTTCTTTTCAGTCATAATAATGCGGCTTTAAATATGACATGCTTGCGGACTTCACGCCCAGATCACAATGAGCTATTTAACTGCGAATTAATGAACCCAGAACCAGAATATGATGCGGAAGAAGCTTTTAGGGAGATAAACCGAGAGTTGGAATACTTCGAGAATAAACCTAAGCCAAATCTGAATGACACTGAACCGGTAAATTTAGGAACCCCGGAAGAAATCCGGGAGACCAAGATAAGCATTCACATGGACAAGAAAATGCGAGAGGCGATAATTCAACTTCTTTTTGAATTTAAAGACGTGTTTGCTTGGTCATATGATGACATGCCGGGGCTAGGTGTTGATCTAGTGGTTCATAAATTGCCAATTCATCCTGATTGTCCTCCAGTTCAACAAAAGCAACGAAAGTTCAAAACTGAGGTCAGTGACAAGATTAAAGAGGAGATCACCAAACAACTGAAAACGGGAGTGATTCGGGTAGTCCAATATACAACATGGTTGGCGAATGTGGTTCCAGTACCAAAAAAGGACGGGAAAACTCGGGTATGTGTAGATTACCGAGATCTGAACAGAGCAAGTCCTAAAGATAATTTCCCGCTGCCCAACATCCACATCCTCGTTGATAATTGCGCCAAACACGAGATACAGTCTTTCGTAGATTGTTACGCTGGGTATCATCAGGTATTGATGGATGAAGAGGACGCCGAGAAAACTGCCTTCACCACGCCTTGGGGCACCTACTGTTACCGGGTCATGCCATTTGGTTTGAAGAATGCTGGGGCTACTTACATGAGGGCCATGACTGCTATTTTCCATGACATGATGCATCAGGAAATAGAGGTGTACGTGGACGACGTGATAGTCAAGTCCAGGACACAGGATAATCACATCCAAGACTTGAGGAAATTCTTCGAGAGATTAAGGAAGTATGACTTGAAGCTAAACCCAGCCAAATGCGCTTTCAGAGTTCCGTCGGGCAAACTTTTGGGCTTCATCGTAAGCAGGAGAGGTATCGAGCTAGATCCAACTAAGATAAAATCCATCAGAGATCTGCCTCCCCCGAGAACAAAGAAAGACGTGATGAGTCTGTTGGGCAGGTTGAACTACATCAGTCGGTTTATTGCCCAGCTGACAAGCACGTGTGAGCCCATATTCAAGCTGTTAAGGAAAGATGTGGCGATTAAATGGACAACTGAGTGTCAAGAAGCCTTTGATAAAGTCAAAGAATACCTTTCGAATCCCCCGGTCTTGGTCCCTCCAGAACCGTGAAGGCCACTTTTCTTGTATCTGACAGTCTTGGAGAACTCTTTCGGTTGCATCCTCGGGCAACACGACGTAACCGGAAAGAAGGAGCAAGCAATCTACTACTTGAGCAAGAAATTCACCGGCTACGAGGCCAAATACACTCTGCTGGAAAGGACATGCTGCGCTCTCACATGGGTTGCTCAAAAGCTGAGACATTATCTCCAAGCCCACACTACGTTCCTCATAAGCAGGTTGGATCCTTTGAAGTATATATTTCAGAAACCAATGCCTACCGGGAGACTGGCTAAATGGCAAATCTTGCTTACGGAATTCGACATAGTCTATGTCACTCGCACGGCAATGAAAGCCCATTTGGCCGAAAATCCGGTCGATGAGGAATACCAGCCATTGGATACCTACTTTCCAGATGAAGAGGTAAATACTGTAGAAGTAATCTCGGAGGACGCTCATGTTTGGAAGATGTTCTTTGATGGAGCCGTGAATGCCAAAGGTGTAGGAATTGGGGCAATTTTGATCTCGCCCTCTGATCAGCATTATCCCGCCACAGCTAGACTGCGTTTCTTTTGCACGAATAATACAGCTGAGTATGAAGCCTGCATCATGGGCATGCATATGGCAATCGATCAGGATGTCGAAGACTTATTGATTATGGGAGATTCTGACTTGATTATCCGACAAGTCCAAGGTGAATGGGAAACTCGGGATGTCAAACTTATCCCATACCGACAGCATGTAGAGGACCTCAGCAAGCGCTTTACATCAATAGAGTTCAGGTATATCCCGAGGTGTCACAATGAACTGGCAGATGCACTTGCTACTTTGGCTTCAATGCTACCCTACCCGGGCAACGCCCACATCGATCCTTTGGAAATCCAAATCAAGGAAAGACACGGTTACTGCAATGTAATCGAGGCGGGATTAAATACGCAGCCTTGGTACCATGACATCAAGAGGTTCCTGAAGACACAAGAATACCCCGAGCACGCTACTGGATTATCAAAAGTGGACCATTAGGCGACATGCAAGTGGTTTCTTTCTGAGCGGTGAATTGTTATATAAGAGGACCCCGGACCTCAATCTCCTAAGATGTGTCGATATCGAAGAAGCGAGGAAAATCATGCACGAAGTACACGCAGGTGTGTGCGGACCTCACATGAACGGGTATGTCTTAGCAAAGAAAATCCTTCGAGCAGGTTATTACTGGATAACCATGGAAAATGATTGCTTTAGCTTCGTTCGGAAGTGTCATCAGTGTCAGGTGCACGGTGATCTGATTCATGCACCTCCCACAGAACTGCATCCCATGTCTGCGCCTTGGCCATTTGTCGCCTGGGGCATGGAAGTCATTGGACCAATCGAACCAAAGGCTTCGAATGGACACAGGTTTATACTGGTTGCCATAGACTACTTCACAAAATGGGTAGAGGCTGTCACTCTCAAGTCGGTCACTAAGAAAGCTGTGGTGGATTTTGTACACTCAAATCTTATTTGTCGTTTCGGTATTCCTGCGACTATCATTACAGATAACGCAGCAAACTTGAACAGTCACTTGATGGGAGATGTATGCGAGCAATTCAAAATAACGCATAGGAATTCTACGCCTTATCGGCCAAAGGCCAACGGCGCTGTAGAAGCGGCAAACAAAAACATCAAGAAGATTTTGAGGAAAACCATCCAAAGTTCCCGACAGTGGCATGAGCAGTTACCATTTGCACTATTGGGGTATCGCACTACGGTACGCACATCAGTAGGAGCGACTCCTTATCTTCTGGTTTATGGGACCGAGGCTGTAATACCGGCAGAGGTAGAAATTCCTTCGCTTCGAACCATTGTCGAAGCAGAAATCGAAGACAGCGAGTGGGTCAAGACTCGGTTAGAGCAATTGACTTTGATTGATGAAAAGCGAATGGCTGCGGTTTGTCACGGACAGTTGTACCAACGAAGAATGGCCCGTGCTTACAACAAGAAAGTCCGACCCAAGAATTTCGAAGTAGGTCAGCTGGTACTGAGGCGTATTCTGCCGCATCATGAGGAAGCAAAAGGGAAGTTTGCTCCAAATTGGAAAGGCCCATACATCATAAGGAAGATATTGCCGAGAGGAGCATTGTATTTAGGTGATATCGAAGGAAACGACCCCGACACAGCAGTAAATGCGGATGCAGTCAAGAGATACTACGTCTGAATTATACTCCAGTAGTCTTGACGCATTTGAAACGACGAAGGATTTATTCCCCGCTACTCCCCAAACACTACCCAATTCTCTCTACCAACCTTTGAGCCGCTTACAAAGAAAAAAGAAAAAAAAACCAACAATTGATTGAGCCTGAACTACGTTTGACTTGATTCCGAAAGGATACGTAGGCAGCCTCTCCCTGAGGTTCAGTCACACCAACAATGAAATCCCATTCGCCCTGAAATTGAAACCGGGGAACGTCGAATAGTTGGGAAGTTAGTATCATCCACCTCTCTTTACCGAGCACAAGCCTTCAGATCAATTACCAAAGATAGTGGAAAACCAATAAACGTCACAAATGGAGACCGGCACACTCCGAATTGAGAGAGATAAAATGAGAGAGTCTCGTCGGTGAAAACCTTCGGGCACCACGAGGCGACGGGAGTAGAGAAACCAAAATGAGAGAGCTTGTTTAGTAAAAACTCACAAAGAGTGCTATCAAGCGATGACAGGAAGAGAAATGAGAGAGGTTAGCCGGCGAAAACCCGCAAAGGGCGCTGTTGGCCGAAAAGAATGACTCCACCCCAATGAGGTCTCGGCAAAGCTCCACCGGTTTGGAATCACAGATCCGTTCTGGTTCAGGGAAACGCAAGTCTATGGAAGGTCAGGCGTCCAGTCCAAAGAGCATGTCATGTCATTAAAGCTAGCATTATCTTCCTCAGATAAGTCTTTCTCGTCCCGAAGGGAGCACTCCTTTTCTGAAATTCGTTTTATCTTTTCTTTGTTTTTCTTCGAATCTCTTTTATGTTTAAGCCCAAGTTCTAGATGTACCGGAAAGGACAGGTGGCAGGTTTGGTTGCACGGAATTCCGTTTCATGAAGGAAAACGCCTCATTTCGTTGGTACGATTGCCCAAGCCTGATGAATCATGATGTTTGATGGTGTTTAAAGTAAAGAGGAAAGAGAGAAATCTCCCCCAGCAAGTCCGCCTTCGGACGAATCCCCACAGAGTCTCCCTCTGTACAAATCCCCACAGAGTCTCTCCTTGTACAATCTCCCATAGAGTCTCCCCAATATAAAAAAAATGGAATCTCCCCAGCACATCCCCAGCGAGTCCCTTTGTAAAAATTCCCCAAAGATCTTACCCCAACAAATCCTAGAAAAACCGCTTTGAAACAAATATCCAGCATGCCCCATTGTACAAAAATCCACACAAAGAATCCACTTTGTAAATATTCCCCCACAGAGCTTCCTTTTGTACAAATCCCCACAGAATACCTCCAATAAAATCCCCGTTGAGAACCTCCAAGCAAAACGGGACACAAAAAAAAGAGAGAGAAAAGAAAAGAGCCTTACGAGGCAAATCATCACAGAATCTGGAAATACAAAGCTTGAGAAGTCAAAAGAGTTTCTCCATTTGAATCAAATCAATGGCAGGATTTCGCAACAGGAATGAGGACGCAACAAAGCAACTGGGAACGACCAAGGTCACCGAACCGACCGTCATTTCCAAACTAACAATTGTTCTTTGTCTGAAAAGTTGAAACAGGTATAATCCAAGACAACCGTGCAAAAAGAAGGTGTCGCCCGAAGAAGGAGGTACATGGGTACAAGAAATATCTTGGCAATAAGGAACTCACTCGAAAGGTAAGTTTCCACGAAACTCTCTTTTGTTTTTTTACTAAAACAAGAAAATTCAAAAAAAGAGGTCAGTTGTTGTTCTCGAATTTTGCCCCCAGCTAGTCAGCATTAGGGTTTTAAACCCTAAACTGAACTTTTTATTTTTCCTTTAGTCAGCATTAGGGTTTTAAACCCTAAACTGAACTTTTTTCCATTCAGCCAGCATTAGGGTTTTAAACCCTAAATTGAGCTTTTCCATGCAATCAGCATTAGGGTTTTAAACCTTAAACTGAATTTTTCCTTTAGTCAGCATTAGGGTTTTAAACCCTAAACTGAACTTTTTTCCATTCAGCCAGCATTAGGGTTTTAAACCCTAAACTGAGCTTTTTCATGCAATCAGCATTAGGGTTTTAAACCCTAAACTGAATTTTTCCTTTAGTCAGCATTAGGGTTTTAAACCCTAAACTGAATTTTCCATTCAGCCAGCATTAGGGTTTTAAACCCTAAACTGAGCTTTTTCATGCAATCAGCATTAGGGTTTTAAACCCTAAACTGAATTTTTCCTTTAATCAGCATTAGGGTTTTAAACCCTAAACTGAAATTTTTCCTTTAGTCAGCATTAGGGTTTTAAACCCTAAACTGAATTTTCCATTCATCCAGCATTAGGGTTTTAAACCCTAAACTGAGCTTTTTCATGCAATCAGCATTAGGGTTTTAAACCCTGAACTGAGCTTTTCCATTTAATCAGCGTTAAGGTTTTAAACCCTAAACTGAACTCTTTTCCTGTCAGCAGCATTAGGGTTTTAAACCCTAAACTGAGCTTTTCCATGCAGTCAGCATTAGGGTTTTAAACCCTAAACTGAATTTTTCCTTTAGTCAGCATTAGGGTTTTAAACCCTAAACTGAACTTTTTCCTTTAGTCAGCATTAGGGTTTTAAACCCTAAACTGAATTTTCCATTCAGCCAGCATTAGGGTTTTAAACCCTAAACTGAGCTTTTCCATGCAATCAGCATTAGGGTTTTAAACCCTAAACTGAATTTTTCCTTTAGTCAGCATTAGGGTTTTAAACCCTAAACTGAACTTTTTTCCATTCAGCCAGCATTAGGGTTTTAAACCCTAAACTGAGCTTTTCCATGCAATCAGCATTAGGGTTTTAAACCCTAAACTGAATTTTTCCTTTAGTCAGCATTAGGGTTTTAAACCCTAAACTGAACTTTTTTCCATTTAGCCAGCATTAGGGTTTTAAACCCTAAACTGAGCTTTTCCATGCAATCAGCATTAGGGTTTTAAACCCTAAACTGAATTTTTCCTTTAGTCAGCATTAGGGTTTTAAACCCTAAACTGAACTTTTTTCCATTCAGCCAGCATTAGGGTTTTAAACCCTAAACTGAGCTTTTCCATGCAATCAGCATTAGGGTTTTAAACCCTAAACTGAATTTTTCCTTTAGTTAGCATTAGGGTTTTAAACCCTAAACTGAACTTTTTTCCATTCAGCCAGCATTAGGGTTTTAAACCCTAAACTGAGCTTTTCCATGCAATCAGCATTATTATTTTAAACCCTAAACTGAATTTTTCCTTTAGTCAGCATTTGGGTTTTAAACCCTAAACTGAACTTTTTTCCATTCATCCAGCATTAGGGTTTTAAACCCTAAACTGAGCTTTTCCATGCAATCAGCATTAGGGTTTTAAATCCTAAACTGAATTTTTCCTTTAGTCAGCATTAGGGTTTTAAACCCTAAACTGAACTTTTTTCCATTCAGCCAGCATTAGGGTTTTAAACCCTAAACTGAGCTTTTCCATGCAATCAGCATTAGGGTTTTAAACCCTAAACTGAATTTTTCCTTTAGTCAGCATTAGGGTTTTAAACCCTAAACTGAACTTTTTTCCATTCAGCCAACATTAGGGTTTTAAACCCTAAACTGAGCTTTTCCATGCAATCAGCATTAGGGTTTTAAACCCTAAACTGAATTTTTCCTTTAGTCAGCATTAGGGTTTTAAACCCTAAACTGAATTTTTTTCCATTCAGCCAGCATTAGGGTTTTAAACCCTAAACTGAGCTTTTCCATGCAATCAGCATTAGGGTTTTAAACCCTAAACTGAATTTTTCCTTTAGTCAGCATTAGGGTTTTAAACCCTAAACTGAACTTTTTCCATTCAGCCAGCATTAGGGTTTTCAACCCTAAACTGAGCTTTTCCATACAATCAGTATTAGGGTTTTAAACCCTAAGCTGAATTTTCCCTTTGGTCAGCATTAAGGTTTTAAACCCTAAACTGAATTTTCCTTTAGTCAGCATTAGGGTCTTAAACCCTAAACTGAACTTTTTCTCTTAATCAGCATCAGGGTTTTTAAAACCCTAAGCTGAACTTTCCCTCAGTTGGTCAGTATCAGAGTTTCGACTCTAAAACCGAACTTCTCCCCAGCTAGTCGGTATTAGGGCTCCAACCCTGAACTGAGCATTTTTATCTTCCTTCATCAATTTTATGAACTTTCTGGCGAATAATTCACGAAATATTCCTAGTGAAACTGGGGCAGAAAATTTCGTTCGTTTGTTTTTTTTCCCGCAGGTCTAACCTCGAGCTACACGGATCGAAATGACCCACGAGATGAGTCTCAACTTAGAATCAAAGAAGAAAAGACAAAAAAGAAGATATCCCGAGATATCAGAGTGAATGGAAGGCGGATCGACTCCAACATTTGACTAAGGTCCTGAACTCTTCCAGTCGCATTTTACTCAGTATCCCAAAGATTGAACAAGTCGCCGCAACTCGCAAGCATCAAGATTCGGATCAAAGTCTCCAAGCACAATCAGCTAAGACCCAAGATCAAGTCGCAAAAGAATCATAGATAGGAATTTTGTAACTCGCAGTTGACATGCATATAAGTAGTTAGTTCAGTTCCAATTTTCCTTTGGTTGTAATAAGGCGGTCAGTGACGCAGCAGTGAAAACAACAACAGCAGTAACAGCAAGCATTGCAATCCCATGGTAGTCCCAGCTACCAAAAATTTTCCGAACTACATTGACCTGATTCCTGTTTAGCCCAGGATATGTAGGAAATCTTTGAAGCAAGATTCGGTCAGATCTTTCAAAAACATGCTTCACACGGAGTAGTCCATAGGCAAAAATCGCTCATACACGCTCACTTTATCTTTGCACAAAAACTCTTCGTGTTTCCGAACAAAGAGGGGCAGTTGTGAGCACGTGATTTTTGCTTCGCGCGACAATCGCTCCAAAAGAAATAAAAAATAATAACAATTGGTCCTGCTGTATAATTTTTGGATTTTTACATGGTACTTTGTTAATTATTTATGATTTTTTGCCCATTTTATTTTATTAAAACAAAATACAAAAAAATGTGTGTGTCATGTGCTGTTTGAACCGAAAATCCAGTTATTAAATAAAAAAAATCATAAATATGCATCTTTGTTCCGTGATTGTTATTTTGTTCGATCTTGCCTGCTTTAAATATTTTGATATATGTGTGCAAATAATTGTATTAAGTGTTTATGAAATTTTATTTTTATTTACTTAGGTTTTGTTTTAAAAATAAAATAAAAAATATATATATATAAAAATAATAAAAAAGAGATGCAGAATTGGGTTTAAAAATCGGTTGGGCCTATCTTTATTTTTAATTCAAAGCCCAAACAAACTCAGTCCAAACCCCATGTAAACCCGGTCCAGACCAGCTGGCCTCAGGGGGCGTTCCAAACGACACCGTTTTAATCCAGTCCGATCTGGGCCGTTGATCTCAAATTGATCAACGGCCAAGATCAATTCCCCATAACCCACTGAGGAACCCGACCCGTTTCCACTCGGACCGACCCAAACCCCTTTTGGATGAAACAACACCGTTTCCCCATCAGATGAAAGATCTGGGCCTTCCATCTTGCCTCATCCAACGGCCGAGATCAACCCACCTATCCCTATATAAGCTCGTAACCTTACCCTGCCCCCCCTATCCGAACCCCAGCCTTCATCGTCTTCACAAGAACCCCAAACCCTAGAGCCGCCTCTGTACCCCTTCACCATGAAAGCCGGCGGCATGAACGCCGATGACCTTCACCTTAACACCCTAAAACCACCTTGACACCCTGAACATGGATCTGTAGTCCGTTTAGTTCGAATCATCCTCTAGGTCCTCGAATCTTCATTTGAAGATTCGAGCAAAACTCGATCTACACCGATCTGCCCTAGATTCATACCAGACAATCACCGGACCCCCCTCGTGACCAAACCATGCTTGGTTTGGTCCGAATCTAACCTTGGAAGCCCAAATCCCAAATCTACCATCCATGAACCCTAGAAACCCCAAGCCTAGTCCGTGCCTGTTTAAGCCAAGAGATTAGGGTCTAATGGACCTTAGTCGAAGTGTTTCTCATCCGAGAAACACTTCGTTTAAAGTCCGTTCAACCTTAAAGAAGGTTTGTTCAAGCACAAGTTGATTTTCTGTTTCTTCTTGCAAAGTTTTTAAGGTAAGTTTGTTTTTCTCTTTGTTATTCAGTACGTGTGTGGTTTCAAGGTCTGTTCATATTTTGTGTAATTTATTTCGAATTTTATCAACTGTGTCCTATCCACCTTGCCTGAACCTTTGTTGTTTGATTGAGTTTCTTCTTCTACTTGTTCTGATAATGTGTATGTATGTATTTGTTGTGCAATTAGTTGAATCTCAAATTTGAACTGATTAACTGATTCCTCGGATACAATTCTGTTTAGTCAATACAATTCGAATCATGTGTCCTATACTATTAAATGTCTGATTTTGGTTTCGATTGTATGTGTTATAACTAATATAGTCGAGTCGACATGTGTCGTCAATTAGTTTCAGCTGTCTGAACAAAAATAAATCGATTTGCTTCTGTTAAACATTTCCTGAATCAATTAAGAACTAAGTTTAGTTACTTATAGTTGTTAATGTGATTTCAGAAACCTAAGGTTTGGTCTGTAATTGCAATCTGAATTGATGGCATGTGCACTTGTGCACAACATGTGCATAAAGGCCCTTTTTGAATTAAAATAGTTTGACAACATGTTTGTCAGATTATATTCCTGCTGCCCATGTTTGCTTTTAGTAAATAAAATGGGAAAGAGGACTGTCAGGGAATGTCATGGGAGGGTTTTATTTTTAAGTAATTAAGTGGAAAAAGAAAACAGATCACATGGGAGGTTTGTATACTTAAAGGTTTGAGTGGAAACTGAAAAAGGGAGAGCACATGGGAGGGTGTTTGGGTGATTGATGAACAGGCTGTTAAGGGCAGACTTTAGGCTTATAAAAGGAAGAACTTCCATCAGTTTAAGGGGAGAGACATAAGAGAACAGAGAGAGGATAGATTTGAGAGGAGAGAGCTGAAATACATACATATTAATACACACAGAACATATAGGAGACAGACACAGGGGGGATTTTTGGATAGATACACAGACAGACAGAAATAGATAGACAGAGGCATATCACAGAAAAAGGGACTGCATTTTCATCTTTGTCTCGATTCTCGCTGGTCTGGATTTCCTTGTTCCATGTTGTTTTCTTCTGAGTCTTGATTGAGGTTACTGGTTGGGTGGTAGCACTAGTTCACTGCTGGATTTGTTCTGCCTAACTTCTGATTCCACACTACTGGGAAATTGTTTTATTTTTGCCATTTTCCATCGGCTCTAACTGCATCTTGCACTGGGATTTGTTCTATTGGTTACCTGCTGTTACTGCTGCTGCACTTGTTGCCATTGTTACTCTGCTGACTCCCCTTTTTTCTTCAATTGTCAAACATTTCCAGGTACACAACTTCTGAAACTATATGTTGTTGAAAGTTTGAAGTTTGAAGCAGAAATAAAGAAACAAATGTCTGTTTACTTTATAATACTTGTGTTCAAAGTAGGTTGAATGCTAGTTTAGCCTGTATTTGTTTAACTGCAAAACTGCAAATATTCTGTATAAATTAACATACATCTTAAGTTGAGATGAACAATTAGATAGCATTTGCTTGTTAGATCAGATGTGTTTTAAGGCATACAACCGTTAGTTTTGTTTCAGTTATGACATCACAACATAGAATCATAGCAAGCATATGTATGTGTTTTTGCCTAGATCTCTGAACTATCGAATCTGCTATATTCGGTTCCATTTGACTTCAAGATAAGTGTACCCCAAACTAATTCTCATGCAGCGTTACGTTAACAGGGTGATAATGTACGCCTACCCTTTTTGTTAGATTACTTGTTTATACATAGTTTCGATATGGGTTTCAATATAGATTCATTGTTTCGGAATGATGCGATGACTTTCGAGGAAAACTAATAGGCATTCTCGAATCCAATTAACAGTAGTTTTTTTTTAATAAGTAGCCGATTTCATTCATCAAGCCTAAATAAGTTAATTATAAAGTTCAAACTTCAGGTTTGTTTAATGTAAATTTAGTATGAGTTATTTGTTGCTTGCAATCTCTCTTATCAAATAAACAAAGCTTATTCACTCCTTGAAGACGAGGCATGAAATAATCCTCACCCCATAAACAACCAATTAGGCAATCAAGCAAAATTCGGACTCGTCACATACAGTAGAGATTTAGGATGTTAGTCGCTTAAACAAGTAAGTTTGGTATTTTTCTCTTTATTTCTTTTTAGAGACAAACGTAATAGAAATGTAGTCGCTTCAGGATATCCTTTTCTAAAATAATGAGACGAGCCTTGTCAAGTAAGAATGCAAATTGCGGGGCCCTCAATAACTAACCATAATAAATATTTAGAATTCGGGACAGGCCGTTTAGCAAATTTCATGGCCTTCTCCAAAAATAATAATGCGTTAAACTCTTTAGGCGCGGCTCGATTAAATTATATTCTTAAATTTGGGTGCGCATTGATGTGACCCGAATCCAAATCTCAACGGAGTCGAAGTGTGTTTAACAATTACGGGTGCATTGATTGCGACGTAGTTCGAGATACATTTTCACGACGTTGCAATTCTATAAAAATAAATGATAATAATAAAAGCGGTTTAAACTTAATAAAAGCACGTAAGTCATAACATGTATTTAAATCAGATATTTAGCCATTATAACAATTTAAGCGACCGTGCTTGAACCACGTGATTCGAGGGTGCCTAACACCTTCCCTTGGGTCAACAGAATTTCTTACTTAGAATTTCTGGTTCGCAGACTTCATTTGGAAAAGTCGAAAATTTCCTCGATTTGGGATTCAAGATAAACCGGTGACTTGGGACACCAAAAGCAAACCTTTCCCAAGTGGCGACTCTGAATTAAATAAATAATCCCATTTCGAATATTGTCACTTAAATTGGAAAAACTCCCCTCGCGCATTTGACCCTTCGGGGCCGGGCGCGCCAAAAGGAGGTGTGACAAATACCTGTTGAAAGAAGAGCACAAAAATGATCCAATTTGTCCTTGTGTCTTTATAAAAAGGTCTGGATCTGAATTTGTTATAATCGTCGTGTATGTTGATGATTTAAATATCATTGGAACTCCTGGGGAGTTTCCAAAAACAGTAGACTGTTTGAAGAAAGAATCTGAAATAAAAGATCTTGGAAAGACAAAATTTTGTCTTGGTCTACAAATTGAGTATATGAAAGATGAAATATTTGTCCATCAATCAATATACACCGAAAAGATTTTAAAGCGATTCTATATGGATAAAGCACATCCATTGAGTACCCCGATGGTTGTGAGATCACTTGATATAAAGAAAGATCCATTCCGACCTCATGAAAATGATGACGAGCTTCTTGGTGCCGAAGTACCATATCTTAGTGCAATTAGGGCATTAATGTATCTTACCAATAATTCCCGACCAGATATAGCTTTCTCGGTAAGCTTATTGGCAAGATTTAGTTTTTCGTCAACACAAAGACACTGGAATACTATTAAACATATATTCAGATACCTCTAAGGGACCATTGATATGAGTTTATTTTATTCAAATGAATCCAAGCCATCATTGATTGGTTATGCAAATGCAAGATATTTGTCTGATCCACACAAAGGTCGATCTCAGACAAGCTATTTATTTACAAGTGGAGGTACAATCATATCATGGCATTCGACAAAACAAACTATGGTTGCTACTTCTTCAAATTATGTAGAGATAATAGTCATTCACGAAGCAAGTCGAGAATGCGTTTGGTTGAGATCTATAACTCAACACATTCAGCAAAAATGTGGTCTTTCTTCGAAAGAGAATATTCCGACAATATTGTATGAAGACAATGTTGCATGCATAACTCAATTGAAAGGAGGATATATCAAAGGAGATAGAACAAAACACATTTCACCGAAATTCTTTTTTACTCATGATCTTCAGAAGAATGGTGAAATAGATGTACAACAAGTTCGTTCAAGTGATAATTTGGCTGATCTCTTCACTAAGGCATTACCAACCTCAATATTTGAAAAGCTGATATATAAGATTGGAATACGTCGTCTTCGAGACATTAAGTGATTTTTTATCAGGGGGAGTAACTACACGCTGCACTCTTTTCCTTAACCAAGATTTTGTCCCACTGGGTTTTCTGGTAAGGTTTTTAATGAGGAAGCAAGCAATGCATATTATAAATAACTATGTACATCCCAATATTTTTATTGTAAGCTTTTAATGAGGCACATTATCTTACATGGACATCCAAAGGGGAGTGTTATGAATAGTTTGTACATTGGATGCTACATTGGATGCTCATGTTGTGAATAACTTAAAGATTAAATCTCCTACTTTATGTCTGTATTGGGAAAAAACTGAATTTACATTGAAGGTGACATGGCATGACACGAGGGTCAAATGGTCAAAACATGATGATCAATTAAGAGGCACGAGTGACAATATATACGGGGAAAGGAAAGCAACATAGGTGTGGACCGTTACTAAAATAGGTACGAGTCTCGTACCTATTCGAGTCATTTAAAGACCGAAGATCGGAAGAAGTTGAAGATACGAATCTGATGACGTAAAAGAGTCTAAATACAGCATTAAATATCAAATACGTTAGAATATTTGAATTAAATAGAAATGATTGTGTAACGTTTCTTTTAATGTCATTTATTGCTCATAATTGCCTCATTAAGACAAAGGCATTACACCTTCTCCTAGAATCAACTATAAAAAGAGAAGGACTCAACATCTGTAGACACACGAAAATACTATTGAGATCTTACTGAAATACAAAACTATTTACTGTTTTACCATCATTCTCAAAAACATTTTTTTTTGTCTCCTGATTATCAGTAACCCGAATTTCTTTTTAGCTTTGACCAAAGACTCAGATTTTTGGTTAAACAAATTGGTTCTGTTACCGGGAATCTGATAATCTTTACTTTTAAGCTATATCTTGTCCATTGTTATCATCATGTCAAACAACAACACCAACAATAACAGTAATAACACATTGGGAAACCATGAAAATCAAATCCATCAGAATCAAGGTGACGTGGTTCCCTCCCCTTCAAATTCACCACGTCAATCTCGTGAAGGCACTCCCGTTACTGAATCCCATGCTGATCAACAAGAACAATCTGAATACTTTGAAGGAGGTACAAATGAAGCTTTACAAAAGCTAATTGATGCACAGGTCGGCAAAGCTCTTCAGGCTCTAGTTAGTCGATTGCCTGCTGCACCACCCACACCAACTCCTAATAATAATACATTGGACAATCCCCGTTCTAGTCTTGTTAATTCTGGAAATTGAGGAACCACCAGTGGACCACAGGAAGGGGGACCAGGTAATTCAAATAATTCCTATTTGCAAAATTTAGTACTAACCTTGCAGAAACAGATTAAGGAACAAAATGAGCGTATTGAGCAAATCCCTGGAGTTCCGCCTGTAATAAAAGGAGTAGACATGGACAAATTCTCACAACAACCTTGGAAGCCAAGTGTTGCTCTCCTTCCAATTCCGAAAAAGTTCAAAATGCCTGACATCCCGAAATATGATGGTACTACAGACCCACGTGACCACGTGACTGCATTTACAACAGGCGTGAAAGGCAACGACTTGACCAAACAAGAAATTGAATCAGTACTGGTCAAGAAATTTGGAGAAACACTCATCAAGGGTGCATTAACCTGGTATTCTCTTTTATCTGAAAATTCTATAAATTCTTTTGCTGAGCTTGCAGATTCTTTTATTAAAGCACATTCGGGAGCAAAAGGTTGAGAAAAGAATGGAAGATATTTTCAAAATCAAACAAGGGGATTCGGAGTTGCTTAGAGATTTTGTTGATAGATTCCAGCGTGAAAGAATGACTCTACCCCGTGTGCCTGACAACTGGGCTGCAATAGCCTTTGCGAGTAATTTAAATGACAAAAGTTCTGAAGCCACGAGACGACTCATAGAAAGCCTTCGAGAATTTCCTGCAACCACGTGGAATGATGTTTACAACCAGTATAGTATGAAGCTGCGAATTGAAGAATATACCGTATCTAAATTTCATCATGAAGAAAGGGGCGGTTCCAGAAGATCAGAAACCGAAAAAAGATCAGGTAAAAATAGGTACGATCCATATATGGGACCTGCAGGAAAAAAGACCCACGGTCAAAACAAGATAGCCAGCAATATGATCAAAAATCGAGGAACAAGGACTCCGGTTCTTCTTCGAAATTCAGGAATGATCGGAACAGACAAGAGTCACGAGATGATGACAGAAGTTTAAAGGCACGATTCGGCGGATATAATTTTAATGTCTCTACCTCCGAGCTCGTGGTTGTTTTGAGAAGCATGGGAGATAAGGTACGGTGGCCAAAAGAGATGCGAACAAATCCAAATAGACGCAATCCAGATCATTGGTCCGAATTCCACAATGATCACGGGCACAAAACTTCAGAATGTAGATTCTTGCAGAGTGAAGTGGATCATCTATTGAAGCAAGGGTACCTCACTGAGTTATTTAGTGAAAAGGGAAAACAATCCTATATGAAAAATAGGCAAGAGCCACCAAAACCTCCTTCACCCAAGAGAACAGTGAATGTGATAAGTGGGGGAGAAGATATTCACGGCATAACCTACACAGCCTCCACTCTCTTACTACTCTAATTCTCTCTTGATATTATAGTTCTTAAATTCTCAATTATTTATTATTTCAAGTTTCATCAATTATTTAGTGTAGCTATTACAAAATTATTATTATCAAATATCAAGTATTCAAGTGAAGTGTGGTATCAAGGATCAAGTATCAACTATCAAGTTTCGGCCTATCAATTGAAGTTTGATTTTTGATAAAATTAGCGCGGCATCCAGAATTCCGGTACACTCGTTCCATCTCTTTCTCTTATTTGGCGTACACTTATATTATTATTTAGAATTATTAATTTAATTTCTTAATTTAATTTACATAATGGATTTACTTAGAGCGTCCAAAAAAGCGTGTACTAGTAGAGGTCGTAGTAAGAAAACTTTCAAAAGAACAAGAGGCGGTGTTGGTTCTTCTAGTTGCTTTACACATATTTTTGAAAGTTCACCTGAAAATTTAAATGTAGATTATGAGCGAATGCAAGAAAAATTTAGTGTAGATGATGATTTAGATGATATGTTAGATGACATTCAATCACCCGATAATCTTGAAACACCACCACCTACACCTGGTAATGCTAGTCAAACTCAAAATGTTAGGGGTGCAACAAGTAGGCCTCCTCTTCCTAATAAGAAGAATCGACGATTAAGAAGTAAGTGTTGGACATTTTTTTGAAAGACTAGAAGATAATTTTTTTTATGTAAAATGTAAAATTTGTAGTGAACATTATAAACATGAATCTGGTAAGGGAGGGGAAACGGGTCAACTTCGTAGGCATATGGAACAGAAACACCCTCTTGATTGGGGAGTAGATGAGCAATCTGGGCAACAAAAACTTAACCCGAGTACTGTGAGGTAAATGGATAAGTACGATATTAAGAAAGATCGGGAAGAATTAGCTAAAATGATTATTTTAGGTTGTTTACCTTTTAGTTTTGCTTCTTCACCGTATCTTGTTACTTATATTCAAAGAATTTATAACCATATGTTTAAAGGTATTCCTAGAAGTACTTGTAGAGCTGATATCTTTAGGCTTTTTGGACAATATCAGACATAAATACGTTATTTGTTCGCAAGTCTTCCTTGTATAGTTGCTCTTACTTCTGATATTGGCCGTGCTGTAAATGGAAATGATTATTTGACTGTTATATGCCATTGGATAGATGATAATTTTTGTATGGAAAAATGTATTATTGCTTTTAAATATGATGAAGATCAAAGTCATATTGGTGCATTTATAAGTAATACTATCCATGAAGTTGCTATATTTTATAATATTGCCGAAAACGTTTTGTGTATGCCATTTGATAATGTTTCTAACAACAATGCTGCTATTACAATATTAAAATTGCATCTATACCCACCACTTCCTGAAATATTTCATGTTAGATGTGCATGTCATATTTATAACTTGATTGTGAAGAGTGACCTTGAATTATTTAAAGATGAAATTACTTTAGTTAGGAGAGCTGTTGGTGTAATTCAAAAAAATAATAGAAGTGCTATATTAAATGCATTTAAGGAAAAATGTATACACTATGGACTAAAACCAAGACTCATGCCTGAAGAAATAGTTACTAGGTGGAATTATACTTATTTATTCTTAAGATGTTGTTATAAATATAGAATGTCTATAACTGAAGTTGCTAATTCTCATTGTACCGATCCTAGCCGTTTGTTAACATCTAGAACTTAGGATGTCATTCATGATGTTGTACAATTTTTACAAAAACTTTATGTGGCTACACTTGAGTTTTCTGGAGCTTATTATCCTACTATTGTAAATGGTTTAGTTCATATTGCTGAAATTTCTCTTTTTACTACATAATTTGAAGAAGAGAAAAGGATATGCTACTGCTGTTGAATCTATGCTAGATAAGTTTAAAAAATATTTCTACCCAATTCCTCATATTTACCTAATTGGTGCTATTTCAAACCCTACTGTCAAAATGACAAAGTGTCGCCAATTAATTAGAGCTTTATATACTTATATGGATATTGGACCAGCTGAAACTCCTGATATTGACACTTGTATTTCTGAGCTACACACACATTTACAAACTTTATATAATTATTATGTTAACATTGTTGATGCTTCTTCGGTTGTAGATGGAAATATTCCTTCAACTAATCCTTCAACATCTAGAACAACTATGGATGATGATGATGGTGTTCAAGATTATCTGATTTGGTCTACACTAGGAGAGCATCAACAAACCAGTAGCAGGAATATTGATGAACTTCAATTCTACTTGCAAAAGTCACCAGAGCCCCTCACAAAGGATTTTCTACCGCTGGGTTGGTGGAAGAGCAACTCAAATAAATTTCATGTTCTTTCGGCCATGGCTCGAGACGTGCTAAATGTGCCTATTTCAACAGTCGCATCAGAGAGCGCATTCAGCCAAGCAAGGTAGCAGCTAGGAGATACCCGTCATTCATTGGGCAGCAACGCTTTGAAATTCTAGTGTGCCTCAGAGATTGGATAAGATCAGAACGGCAAAATCAAGGGCGTGCCGAGGAAGACGAAGAGGAGGACCAAGAAATTGGAGATATAATGGTTTATGGTTCTGATTCAACCAATGCCGGAAAACTAGAACCTCATGTTGACATGGCAGAACTTACAAAAATGATGCAAAGTATGTGATGTACCATTTCTTATTTTTTTTATTGTTATTGTAATCTTTTAATTTGCGAGTTTAAAAATAAAAAAATAAAAAAAGAACTTGCAAATTAATTTGAAGTATTAAAAATATAAAATGAAAGCCTTCGGAGTTTGCTCCTTACATATTGCCTATTGATCTTATTAAATAATTTTTTGTAGCCACTTAATTTCTAATTTCAATTTTATAATTTTAAAATACAAATTTTAAATTTAAAACTTTAAATTTCAAAGTTTAATTCTAAGCCTTAAAAGTTTGCAAATCCTTAAGTATCAATAACATTGAATACGAAAAACAAAATTTAATTTAAAAAAAATATACACTTAGCCCGGTCCGCCCGAACCCGTTTAGCCCGAACCTGAACGGTCCTTAAATAACCCGAAATTTCCCAACCCGCCCCCAGCCTATTATCCCAGCCCGCTAAATAGCTCGCCCGATAACCGAACGGGCTGGAGTTTTTCCCGTTCATCTTGTCTCAGCCCGCACGATAAGCAGGTATAGCCTAAAGCGAAAAGGTTGGCCAACATATGATCTGTAGAAGAACAAATGTTTTGGAGCTTCAAAAACCTTAGTTACCGCTCTGACAGCTGTCTTGAAAACTGCCAACTGCTTGTTTGCCATCTTCATGAGCATAGCTGTGACGACCTGACCGGTCGTCTTAAGAATTAATGCCCTGATCCCCTATTAACTACTTTTACCAAGTTTATTTCTACTAATGTGATTTGTCGGGATGCTCGGTTTTGAGTTTTGAGGAGTTTTTGGGACACTTAGTCCCTAAATGAGAGCTTAAATGTTAGAAAGTTGACCGAAGTCAGAACAGTGGGGAGACAACCTCGGAATGGAAATCTGATGGTTCCGTTAGCTCCGTTAGGTGAATTTGGGACTGGGAGCATGTTCGAAATGTATTTTGGAGGTCCGTAGCTAATTTAGGCTTGAAATGCCGAAGTTTGAATTTTTGAAGTTTCCGGTCCGATACTGAGATTTTGATCCGAGGGTCGGAATGGAATTCCGGAAGTTTGAGTAGCTCCGTCATGTCATTTGGGATGTGTGCGCAAAATTTCAGGTTATTCGGACGAGATTTGATACAGTTTTTGATCGAAAACATAATTTAAGAGATTCTTGGAGTTCTTAGGCTTGAATCCTATGTGAAATTGGTGATTTGATGTTGTTATAAGCGTTCCAACACACCCCTCTTTCACACCAATAAAGCAAAAGAAAAGAAAGCAATGTGCTTTCAAGAACCAGGTGATTCAGGATGAGGTCCAGAATTTATTAAAAATCGGGTCGATCCGCGAGGTAAAGTATCCTAATTGGTTAGCTAACACGGTGGTCGTACCCAAGAAAAATGTTAAGTGGCGCGTTTGTGTGGATTATACCGATCTAAACAAAGCCTGTCCAAAAGATTCTTTTCCTTTACCGCATATAGACCAACTAATTGATGCAACCGCAGGTCATGAACTTTTAAGCTTTTTAGATGCATATTCGGGATATAATCAAATTAAAATGGATCCTAAAGATGAAGAAAAAACTTCTTTCATCACAGACAGGGGGACTTACTGTTATAAAGTAATGCCCTTTGGTCTCAAAAATGCTGGGGCAACCTATCAAAGGTTGGTCACCAAAATGTTCCAAGAACATTTAGGGAAGACAATGGAGGTATATATAGACGATATGCTCGTCAAAACCCAGCAGTCTCATGATCATATTTCTCATCTATCTGTTACATTTGATATTTTGCGAAAATTTAATATGAAACTCAACCCAGAAAAATGTGCATTTGGAGTTGCATCAGGTAAGTTTTTGGGTTTTCTTGTTTCTACGTGGTATTGAGGTAAATCCTTCTTAGATCAAAGCAATAGAAGAAATCCCTGATATCCTTACTAATAAAAAGGAAGTCCAAAGATTAACGGGAAGAATTGCAGCTTTGGGGAGATTTATTTCCAAATCCTCAGAAAAGTGTTTTAAGTTTTTCTCTGCACTCAAAAAGCAAGATCATTTTGAATGGAATGAAGATTGTCAATAAGCCCTTAGAGATTTGAAAGCTTATTTGTCAAAACCACCGTTATTGGCAAAACCAAAGGTGGGGGAAAAGCTTTTCATCTATCTGGCTGTATCTGAAGTTGCGGTAAGTGTTGTTTTAGTCCAAGAGGACCAAGGTAAACAATCTCCTATTTATTATGTAAGTAAGTCCTTATTAGATGCTGAGACACGATACCCACACCTAGAAAAGTTAGCATTAGCTTTGATCATGGCATCTAGAAAATTAAGGCCTTATTTTCAATGTCATCCCATTATTGTAGTTACTGCTTTTCCGCTTCGAAATATTTTGCATAAACACGAACTTTCAGGAAGATTAGCAAAATGGGCTATAGAACTAAGTGAATACGAAATCATTTATCAACCCAGGACCGCTATAAAATCTCAAGTACTAGCTGACTTCGTGGCTGATTTTAGTCAGGGGATGCATTTAGAAGCAGAAAAAGAATTACAAGTTTTTAATGGTGCAAACCCGGGGACTTGGGTTTTATTCACTGATGGTTCATCTAATGTAAAAGGGGCAGGCCTAGGGATAGTCCTCGTACCACCTACGGGTGAGACTATTAGACAGGTTATAAAATGTCACTCTATAACTAACAATGAAGCAGAGTATGAGGCTGTAATTGCAGGTCAAGAATTGGCACGAGAACTCGGCATAACACAGATTATAATCAAGAGTGATTCTCAACTCGCGGTCAATCAAATGCTGGGGACTTATATAGCCAGGGAGACGCGAATGCAAGAATACCTCGCAAAGGTACGGGAGTTAATAAAGCAATTCCAAAATTGGAAAGTAGTGCAGATCCCAAGAGATGAGAATGTAGAGGCAGATGCTTTGGCTAATCTCGCATCTGCAGCAGACGTAGGAAACGATACAAATGCTTCAGTCATACATTTATTTCATTCCATTCTCGAACCTGATAAAAACGAGGTAAATTTTAATCATTTAACATGGGATTGGAGAAACGAAATTGTTGCCTTTTTACAGCACGGTACCGTGCCTAATGACAAAGGAAAGGCTCACGCGCTTCGCAAAAAAGCTGCTCGATATTGTTTATATCAAGGAAATCTTTATCGAAAGATGTGTGGTGGACCACTAGCAAGGTGTCTCGGACCTTCTCAAACAGAATATGTGATGAGAGAAGTGCACGAAGGACATTGTGGAAATCACGCAGGGGGAGGTCACTGGTAAGAACATTAATTCGTGCAGGATATTATTGGCCTAAGATGGAAGAAGAGGCAAACAGTTTCGTGTCCAAATGTGATAAATGTCAAAGATACGGCAATAATATGCACAGACCAGCTGAGTTACTACACCCTGTTATAGCCCCGTGGCCCTTTATGAAATGGGGAATGGATATCGTAGGTCCACTTCCACAAGCAAAAGGTCAGGTAAAGTTTCTACTTGTACTCACAGATTATTTCACTAAATGGGTAGAAGCAGGAGCATTTAAACAGGTACGAGAGAAGGAAGTTAAAGACTTCATATGGCGAAATATAATATGCCGCTTTGGAGCACCAAAGGAGATCGTGTGTGACAATGGACCACAATTTATAGGAGCTCAAATCACAGAATTTCTTCGAAGTTGGCAGATTAAAAGGATAACGTCTACTCCATACCATCCAGTGGGTAATGGACAAGCGGAATCCACTAACAAAGTCATTATCAACAACTTGAAGAAGAGGTTACAGGATTCAAAAGGTAATTGGCCTGAGGTGTTACCTGGAGTATTATGGGCTTATCGTACAACGACAAAAACAAGCACTGGAGAAACACCATTTTCAATGGTTTATGGTGCAGAAGCCTTAATTCCAGTTGAAATAGGTGAACCAAGCACACGGTACGATCAGGCAACGGAGGAATCTAATGATGAAGAGATGCGGGTCAACCTTGATTTGCTTGAAGGAAGAGGAGAAGCTGCATTGATAAGAATGGCAGCACAAAAGCAAGTAATTGAACGATATTACAATAGGAAAGCACGCCTCAAATTTTTCAAAATTGGGGACTTCGTTCTTAAAAAGGTGTTCCAATCTGCAAAGGCTGCTAATTCAGGAAAGCTAAGTCCAACGTGGGAAGGACCAAACAAAGTTCATAACATTGCGGGAAAAGGAGCATACGAGTTGGAGACAATGGACGGCAAAGTTTTACCCTCACATTGGAATGCCGTCCATTTAAAGAGATATTACTTCTGAGAAAGTACCCACGGTCAGGTATCACCATGTTAAAATTTCTCTCTTGAATTATTAAGGTTTTACTAATGATTTTAGATGCTAGGCAAAAACCCTAACTCGTGCCAAATGATGAGTCACAACCTGCAAGGCAAAATGGAGTATTCTTAATTTCCCAGCCCAGGGTTACAATTAATCTGATGGAAATAGACATGAGTTAGGCAGTCTTCATCTATAATCGCACCTCCGAGTCCCGTATATTTTTCTGTTTCAGGAAAAGAGCCAAAGTAAAAGAAATAAACAAGTGCTCGAGGCTTCATACTTCATCGCTCAAACACTTGGGGGACTACATATTATACACAGATATGTGTAAAAAAATAGATACAAATATCAAACAAAAGTCGGCCACAAAGAGACAAGTGTTGAGAAAAAGTTACGAAGTCTTCAACATTCATGAGAACAACAGAGTCATCTCTCAAACTCATAAACAAAGTCACCTCTCAAACCCTTCTTAATATATAAAGATAGGGTCATGACTATGTACTGAAACAGGTTATGAAGAAAAACCTTGTTTATTCTATGTTATGTACGAATCTGTTACAAGAAAAACAGTTACGAGAAAGTTGTAGATGTATTGTAATACATGTAATAGTCAAACACTTGTTAAAGTTCATGAATAAAGACTTTCCAAAGTTTTTTCATACAAAACATGTGTATTCCTATTTCTTTCATCGTATTATAACACCATTATGAAGTTGAGACGTCTTCTTCATTAAGTGTCGATAAAATGAAAGGACCCTCTTTTATAAGCCTCATGTTGATAATCCATGAGAAGAATCATAAAGCATTTTAAAAGGATAAAAATGTTAAGCTATTCTATAAGTCCTAGATAAATAGGCAAGAATAAAATATACAGAAGTACCGATAAAACTTCTTAATATAAAAGACTAAGTATAAACTTAGTCCGCAAAATATTTGTTTTTTACAAATGCCCCATTATGATAACTGGGGACTTCATCAAAAGATCCCTTAAAGTTGCCAAAGGATAACACCACCAATTAATAAAAACAAAAACAAAAACAGCAGTAAAGTTTGAAATACATTCAACTAGTCATTGAAGGGGTTGGAACATCAGAGGTTGCAATTTCATTTTCAGGGGCAATCACAGGCACGGTAACAACTTCTGAGGGAGCAGTAATAGGAGCAATTTCAATTAGGCTTGGAATGTTAAAATCACCGAGGGAAGCAAGAGTCATGGGAGCTTCAGCTTCCATGGACTGTGTCATAGAAGTTTCACCCTCGGGAGCCGGAATTGCAACTCCAATTGCCGCAGCAGCCACTTTTTCATTTAAAAGCTCTTCCGTTCCATGAGCGTCAAGTGCAGGAGAAGGAGTATCAACAGGTTGTTGACTTTTCTCGATAGTGTCTAAGACTTTGGCTAGTTCAGATTGCAAATCAAAGCTTTCCTGAGCAGCTTCCATCAAAGCATCACAGCGAGATTTCAGGAAAGCCCAACTTACCTCTATGTTGAAGTTCTCCTCCAGAAGTCCATACTCTCTTTCCCACATAGCAAGATCGTTCTTCAATATTTGGTGTTCAGCTAAATGGGAATCAGGGGAAGCTTTAAGGGAGGCATGAGAACTCTTCAAAGCTCGAATCTCGTCAGAGGAGGTCTGTAAGTCAGCTTGAGCTTGAGTCAAGCTTTGCACTAATTCTCCTGCATACTCTTCTTTTTTGGCTAAAAGTGCCTTAAGCTCCCTGACTTCTTCACTAGCCTTTGATAATTGTTCTGACAAAGAGCACTCCAAAAGCTCTTTATCTCTTTTAAATTGGCTTGAAGAAGCCTTGGCAGTTGCTAGTTCAGAAGTCAAACCACGCTTTTGCTGCTCCAGGAGATTTCTACTTTCTTGCAACTCCTCTATGGTCCCCTGAGCATTCTCAAACTGTTCTTTCCAATTAGCTGCTTCAAGCTGGGCTCCCCTGGCTATTTCCTCGGCCTCATGGATAGATTTTTCAGACTCACGGGTTTTTCTTTCCAGAAGGGAAATTCTTCCCATCAATTCTGTACCAATGAGGTTAGCCTACAGAGACAACTCATAGAAATGAGGATTTGTAGATTAAAAACAAAAAACTTGTTGGTAAAGGAAAAATACCTTCAAAGTAGAATAAACTATGTCATTCATCAGAGTCAGGCAGCTGTGGCTCTCCATCTTCTTCTTCTCAATATCTCCGATTAGAGGCTTGAGCCAAACATCAACTCTACCAGTCTTTCTCAAAAGGCTATGGTTGGCAGGAACTTCAAGAGTAACACTTCTCATAGCCATGGTTCCACTGATAGAACTCGCCTCTATATGCTAAACAAAGGGAGGAGGAGCAATGGAAGGAGGAGTAGAACAAAAGGTAAACACAGCAGCAGGAGTCATAAGAGTCAAAGTAGGGATGGAAAGAGAAGATGTAGAAACCAACACAGGAACGGAAGCAGGTGCAGTTGAAATTGGCAAAGGAACGGAAGCCCTCAAAGCTGGTAAAGAAATACTGTCGGTTGGCAAAGGAATGGAGGAAATAGGAACGAATAAGGAGAGAGGAGCTTCATCAAAAACAGGGCCGAGCTCGCCACTCTCAAAACCACTATCAAAAAGGCGCTGAGTTGATTTATTAGTATCTCTTGGCACGGTGTCCTCGTCAGAATGAATCAAAACAGGCTCGATGGATGAGGTTTGAGCAGGGGTATCTTCAATTTCATCACTATTAATGACTCGTCTCCTAACTCTTGGCCTGGCAATTAAAGAGGTATGTTCCTCTTCCTCATTCTCAGAACTTTCTCCTATAGCTTTCCTTTTGGGAAGCGAAGCTCGAGCCTTGTTCAAATCAAGTGCAGCATTAGCAGACATGCGAATGGCCATAGCTACATCAGCTGCCATTCCTCTAACACCAAATCCTGATTAAAAGAAGGATACATAATCAATATTGAGAAAAAGGTGCTTAACATGTAAAAAGAAAAAAACGTGTAAAAAGGGACATACCATGTGTTTTCACCTTCCAGCCATGTAAAGAAGAAATTGATTTCCAAGTTCTTTGATCCTTAGGAGCAATCTTCAAAATCGAATCTACCCAACCACGGAAGTCATGAATAAGTTCCACATTTCCCATGGTTGCTACAAAAAACCAAAAAGAGACGAAGTTAGAAAAAGAATCGGAATTCTCAAAAATAGGTGCGGTAAATAAAAGGAAACTTACGTGCAAAATTCCACTTCATAGGGAAGGGAATATTTGTTTCACCAAGCAAGTCCACCGTACGTACAACAACGTAACGGGTATACCATCCACGATCTCTGTCATCTTCAGGGCTTACCAAAACCTTTTTGCTTCTTGCAGTTAAGGTAAAAACCCCATGGCGCATTAAATTGGGATGGTATCAATGAATAAGGTGAGAAAAGGTGAAGTTGATATTGGCTTTGGCAGATAAGTATCTCAGACAAGCTACTGCTCTCCACACTGGGGGGACCGACTTGGGCCAAACAGATTTTAAAGAAACGGCAAAAGTCAATAATGACTGGGTCAACCGGAGGATTAAAACCCAAAGTAAAGGGGTAAGTATAAACAAAAGAGTAACCACTTCTAAAGGAAGAGATTCTTTGATTTGGGGAAGGAATTGACATTCGAAGACTATTGCTCCAGTTACAATCCCTTCTGATGGTAGGAATTGTAAGCTCGGTCACTGATGAAGGATAAGTGTTAGCTTTTTCTAAATTTACAATTTGCTTTTGAAGAGACGTTCTATCACTCCCAAAAGACAAATCACTGGGAATAATTTCATCGACTAAAGGTTCTTGAGAAGAATCAAGGATTTCTTTATCTTTAGAAGAAGGGGTCTTCGGAATAGAACCCTCGATACTAAAAGAACAAGAAGCAGGACCAGATAAACCATCACGAGCGAACCCTACGCCCAAGCTCCGAAGCCTACCTCCTCTGCCTCTCATATGTCTTACGGGGGCATTGGGGAAGTGATCGAGAATTGGAACTTTTCTAGGGTTAGGGTTTGGAGATGACATTGTTGAAGAAGGATGTACTAAAGGGGAGAGAAAATACAAGTAAGTAAGAAATTGCTTGTTGAAGATCTATGAAGAAGAAGGTAAACGAAAGAGGGTTAAAAATGCTTATAATGACAACCGTTAAACTTAGAAGTGCAATGATGGAAAGCCTATAATAAAGGCAACTATCATTTCGTGAATAGTGTAAATGAAGAAGTCTCGAAAAAGGGTGTAGAATTGCAGAACCAATCAGAAAGTGACACGTATGTAAAACATTAAATAGAAGGGACAATTGAAGCGTCAGTATTGTCATAATATTAATTACGGCAAAAATTCCCTTTTTATGAATATCCACTTCCCAATTATTTAATTGATAAATAAATGGAAAGTGGGGGGGGACTATCTGTATTGGGAAAAAACTGAATTTACATTGAAGGTGACGTGGCATGACACGAGGACTGGTCAAATGGTCAAAACATGATGATCAGTTAAGAGGCACGAGTGACAACAGATACGGGGAAAGGAAAGTAACATAGGTGTGGACCGTTACTAAAATAGGTACGAGTCTCGTACCTATTCGAGTCATTTAAAGACCGAAGATCGAAAGAAGTTGAAGATACGAATCTGATGACGTAAAAGAGTCTAAATACGGCATTAAATATCAAATACATTAGAATATTTGAATTAAATAGAAATGATTGTGTAACGTTTCTTTTAATGTCATTTATTGCTCATAATTGCCTCATTAAGACAAAGGCATTACATCTTCTCCTAGAATCAACTATAAAAAGAGAAGGACTCAACATCTGTAGACACACGAAAATACTATTGAGATCTTACTGAAATAGAAAACTATTTATTGTTTTACCATCATTCTCAAAAATATTTTATTTTCGTCTCCTGATTATCAGTAACCCGAATTTCTTTTTAGCTTTGACCAAAGACTCAGATTTTTGGTTAAACAATGTCCATCATCTTTACTTTTTATGCCTATAAAAGGCCATGTAATTGCAATGGAAAGAGATACCAAAGTGAAAGAAGAAAACACTTCTCCCTTCTTTCTATCTCTTCTTATTTACATTTTACTGCATTGCTTTTATTTTATAACAGATTTATAATATTTTGGAATTATGTCGGCATTTTGGCCTTGTTGATAAATGTCTTACTTTTTCTGAAGCAGTGGAAGTACTGTTCTTCACTATGCTACAAAATGCAATGAGTATGTGTATGAGATTTACACCTTTAGCAAATGGCAATTACATTTTGAAATACAATTACTCACAATATGAGGATGGATGAACATACAATGTACCAATTACTGTAGTTTACACTTATCAAACTTGAAGTCCTCCCTTTATCCTTGTCAAGTAGTGTTATCACTCATTGGCAAGTATTGTGCTCCATTTTACTTTGTTGCTCTTGTCTTACTAGTGTGGAGATTAAAAAAAAGAAACAATGTGCTATGACATTGGAGTAAGTAGGATACATATTTAAAATAATAATTGAAACTCGTTAATGTTGAGTTATGTCACATCAGTGGAATTTGAGGTCCTTGGTCTCCTTATATGGTCTTAGGCAATCTTCACCCCATAAGCTAACTATTGAGGTTGAGTTAGGCCCAAGGTCCATTTATCAGCTAAAAGAAATTTCACCATAGAACAAAGGCTAATAAAATGTAGTAGTTAATATATTTTGACTTCTTGTAGTAAAAAAGTACTCTTCAACAAAATGCAAGAGTTGAGGGTTAAGTTGCTGACGAGGGGGATTGAAAAATAGCGGGATGCGAGCACTATGTGGAACATGACTACAGATTGCATTGGGGAAGCTGCTAGAGAGTTATTAGGGGTCTCGAAGGTTACTCGGGTGGACATAAAGGAGACTGGTGGTGGAATAGAGAGGTCCAAGGAAAAGTGGAGAACAAGAAAGCGGCGCATCTGAAGCTAGTGGAAAGCGTAGACGAGGAAGAGAAGAGGAAAAATAGGGAGTGCTATAAGACGACCAAGAAGGAGGTGAAGTTAG
The DNA here is from genome assembly GCF_000715075.1 of Nicotiana tabacum. Taxonomy (NCBI): domain Eukaryota; kingdom Viridiplantae; phylum Streptophyta; class Magnoliopsida; order Solanales; family Solanaceae; genus Nicotiana; species Nicotiana tabacum. The sequence continues at coordinate 125,641,172 of NC_134084.1, forward strand.
CAGTTACGCGGCTAAGACTGTAGCTTATGGCCGGTTGTATGAAGAATTTAAGGGCAGAGGCGGGGATAAGAGGTTGTTCAGGCTAGCCAAGGTAAGAGAACGGAAGGCCCAACAACTTGGACCAAGTGAAGTGCATTAATGACGAAGAAGGTAGAGTTTTGTTTGATGAGGGGCATATCCGTCGGAGGTGGCAAACTTACTTCCATGGTCTCTTGAATGAGGAGGGGGACATGACCATTGTGCTGGGGGAATTGGAAGCCTCCGAGGGTCATGGTGACTTTGGATATTGTAGACGGATAAAAGTTGAGGAGGTAGAGGGAGTTATGCGTAAAATGTGCAGGGGAAAAGCTATCGGATCAGATTTTCATCTGGTGGAGTTTTGGAAGAATGTGGGCAGGGAGGGCTTGGAGTGGCTCACAAGATTATTTAATGTCGTTTTTAGGACGAAAAAGATGCCTGATGAATGGAGGTGGAGTACGATAGTTCCTGTGTACAAGAATAAGGGTGATATCCAGAATTGCAACAACTATCGGGGTATCAAGCTGCTTAGCCATACTATGAAAGTCTGGGAGAGGGTGGTGGAGCTGAGGGTGAGGAGGAGTGTGTCTATTTCTGAGAACCAATTCGGGTTTATGCCGGGGCGCTCGACTACGGAAGCCATTCACCTTATTAGGAGATTCATGAAGTAGTATAGGGAGAGGAAAAGGGACTTGCATATGGTTTTCATCAACTTAAAAAAGGACGATAAAGTACCGAGGGAGGTCCTGTGGCGATGTCTGGAGGCTAGAGGTGTATCTGTTTCTTACATTAGGGCGATTAAGGACATGTATGAGGGAGCTAAGACTAGGGTGAAGACAATAGGAGGGGACTCAGATCACTTTCCAGTCATGATGGGGTTGTACCAAAGGTCGGCTCTTAACCCTTTTTTGTTTTCCCTGGCGATGGACTTATTGACGCGCCACATCTAAGGGTAAGTGTCGTGGTGCATGTTATTTGAAGATAACATTGTATTGATTGATGAGACGCGAGTGGGGGTTAGAAATTTGGAGGCAGACCCTGGAGTCTAAAGGTTTCAAGTTGAGTAGGACTGAGTCGGAATACCTGGAGTGTAAGTTCAGTGGGATGACTAAGGAAGTGGAAGGGGAGGTGAGGCTGGATTCACAAGTCATTCCTAGGAGAGGAAGTTTTAAGTACCTTGGGTCTATTATACAAGGAGATGGGAAGATCGACGAAGATGTCACACATCGTATTGGGGCGGGATGGATGAAATGGAGACTTGCTTCCGGTGTCTTGTGTGATAAGAAGGTCCCAACAAAACTCGAAGGTAAGTTCTACAGAGCGGTAGTCAGGCCGACTATGTTGTATAGGGCTGAATGTTGGCCAGTCAAGAGCTCCCATGTCTAGAAGATGAAAGTAGCAGAGATGAGGATGTTGAGATGTGTTACACCCCATGTTTTTGTATGTGGGAGTACGCCATAGGTAAATTGATATAAGATCGAAAATGAGATATAACGTCCCGCATTTTCGTAAGTTAAAATTTCATTTTCAGTTAACCGACGTAGACTCGGGGATGAGATCATCTTGGCATTAACGTACTTACGCTATTTATAACAAGCGATAAATAAGTATTATGAAGGATAAAGGGGTACACGGATTAACGAAAAAGAATTTCGTCGAAGTATGGCATTTTGGAATAAAATATGTCAAAGCTAAATTACCCGGTATTTATGGACTAGTACCATACAAGGTATCCCATGGTCATGATAGTAAGGTATATAAGGTATGTTAAAAATAAGTAGAATTTTAAGTAATTTATAGTAATTTTTAAATTATGCGGATAATTGGTTAATTACCGGGTAGCGGGACATTACCTAGTTAATTATTAAATTAGGATATGACACGTGACAGCAAGATAACACACCAAGCCAATGACTAAGTAAGTCATAGGAAGGTTAGTGGCAAACTAACGTGTAAAGACTTAAGATATTCTAAAATTTTGGTCTATTTTAGAACTTTGGTTCATTTGATTAAAGAACTTTGGTTCATTTTTGGTCTGAAAACAACGAAATTTAACCATCACTCTCTATTCCTAAATTCAAATCTTTAGCATCAAATTCGTTTCAGTTTAGCCAACCAACAGTTTTGTTTCAGTCTAGCCAACCAACAATTTTGTTCAAATTCAAAAAAAGCAGAAGCTTCATTTCGTACAAATGATTCAAGGAACAGGTATGTTAAGGCCCTCCCTTCTTTCTTTTGGCATAGTCCAGATTATACGAAAGAAACGAGCAAATACACTGTTTCTATAAATTAATCTATTCATAGAAATAGTAGGGCTGTCTATATTCTTGATTTCCCCATGAGAATTATAATTATCTTCTGTTCATAGGTCTCAGAATAATACGTAGTTGAAAAAGTTTATCCGGAAGGAATATCGATATTATTATGTATTTTTCATGCATTTCACTCATTTATACATGTTGCATTAACCCATGACCAGATGGCGTTATATACGCGTATATATGTAAATATATGTATATGGGATATGAGAAAAGGTTATGGCGTTATATACGCACCACCACCTGATCAGCTGGTATATGATGATGATGTTGCCCATAGTGGCTGAAATATGATTCAAACGACGTTATATACGCATATATATGTATGTACTCAAATGGCGTTATATACGCGTATATATGTAAATATATATGTATTCAAACGGCGTTATATACGCGTATATATGTATGTATATATATGTATATGGGATATGGGAAAGGTTATGGCGTTATATACGCATTACCACCTGATCAGCTGGTATACGATAATGATTTTGCCCACAGTGGCCGATATGATATAATGGGATGCCCTCAGAGGCAAATGATGTATGAAACATGTACATATGCACGACATGACATTTATACGCATATGCAGGACGCTAAAAGTAATTTATGATTTACAAAGTTATTCGGACTTGCAGGATGAGTCATGTACTCTATATTTCTTCCATGTCTCCTATGCATTTATTTATGTGCCTTACATACTCGGTACATTATTCGTATTGACGTCCCTTTTGCCTGGGGACGCTGCGTTTCATGCCCGCAGGTCCTGATAGACAGGTCGAGAGCCCTCCAAGTAGGCTATCAGCTCAGCGGAAGATGTTGGTGCGCTCCATTTGCTTCGGAGTTGCTTGTTGGGTTAGTACGATTTAGACATGTATTGTTTGGAATGGCGGGACTCTATCCCGACCTTTATGACATTTATGTATTCTTAGAGGCTTGTAGACATATGTCGTGTACGTAAAAGATTGTACGGCCTTGTCGGCCTATGTTTTGAGGTTATAAAGGATCATGTTGGCCTATTAGGCCCGTATGCATGTGTATATGATGATCTATTAAGAAAGATACGTTACGTTGGTACTTGGTTGAGTAAGGTACCAGGTACCCGTCCCGGCCCATCGGTTTGGGTCGTGATAAAAGTGGTATCAGAGCAGTTCTGTCCTAGGAAGTCTACAAGCCGTGTCTAGTAGAGTCTTGTTTATGGGTGTGTAGTGCACCACGCTTATAAGCAGGAGGCTACAGGGAATTTGGATTGTTACTCTTTCTTCTTACTCTAGATCGTGTGGTAGAGCTCACTTATAAGAATTCAAATCCCAAGCTTCTATTTTTACTCGTAATAAGACGATGCCTACGTTCAAAAAAGATGACCGATAAGAGATATAGCTGTGAAAGTGTTGAATTAGAGGAACTCGACTTTGTATCATGCTTATGATAAGTAAATATGAGGTCTTTAGCAAATCATGTGCATATTAAAAGGTGTAAGCCTCTTGATAAGGAGCCTTAAGGCAAGAATGTCTATCCACCTTTATGGTGAAAGACAATGAGAGATTAAAAAAGATAAATACAAGCTTCAACAAGAAAAATAAGCAAGATGAAGAAAGGTACGAGGCACCTAGTTAATAAAGGTTAACGACGTTTACAATTGAGGTGGAGGAACATAAGCTTTTTGAGTTATATTCAATAGTAACAGAGGTATATTGGTCGCAACCATTCCGGTATGCCCTATGGAGATTAACAAAAGTAGTATAAGAAGATATGATGATGAATTGATTGCGTCAGTTGACATTTCCGAAGGATATTGCAAATATGCTAATAGATCTCTTTATGAGACACCTAGATGGTGCACTCTAAAATAGTGCAGCCAGATATGAGTACTACAAAGACATGCACTATAAGACTTGAAGGGATAAATATTACCTTAGTGTGGCTCGTGTCCCTAGTAAAGCGAGAACGTTAAGCAACTTGAAAAGCCACTGGATGGAGCAAAGGAAAGCTAAAAGCAAAAGAATGTCGTATTGAAGTTTTCACAAGAAAAGGGATATGCAAAAATATTAGCAGAGTAATGAGAAGAGAGATAAGGAAGCATTATGAATAAGGTGTGATACATGGATGAAAATGGTAGAGTGTTACAGAACCTATAGTCAAATGAAGGAAGAGACAAAAGGTGATGGGCCTTAAGACAACAAAAGAGTATAGCCCATAAGGTTATATCCTCATTTCGAGAAATAAGTTCGTGACTCCAACGCGACTACCAGAGGGAAGAGTTAATCCCCAGAGTAACAGAAATCAGTATGGATTGGTAAACAAGATAAACTAAATATGAATTAGGGACTAAATGATTGGAAAGTACTCGGCATCATGGTAATTCCAGATTTTGTTCTGGCGGTAGTAGAATGGACCACAGAAGAAGATTCATGATGAATTCAGAGAATGGTCATTCAGGGAGACGCTTCCCTAGAACAAGCAGTGTGAGAAAAGTTAAGCTTAAGAGACTGTATGTGCCAGTTACATTAAGTGTCACCCTCGCGAGTAAGGGAATTTATCATCCTTGGTACAAAAGGATTACCACAAGGCGAGTAAGGATCATTGATGTGGAGAAGGGATGCCAAAGATGAAAAAGTGAAATATCTATAGGCAAGAATGCCATAAAAATGAGAAAGGGATGAGATTGCACTTACCCAAATCTTATAGATATGCTACGATTCAAGAATATTGTGCAAGCACGACGTCAAAAGGAGGAAGTAAAGGTTGATGCCCGAGCTGTTATTAATAAATAAGCAGCCAATGTGAGACATAAGTTAAGACAAAGGAAATAGCCCAAGAAAGATTACGAGGAATATTAATACAAGAATGGGCCAACAAGTAGTTAGTAACTGGTCTGGAAGATCCCAGTTATGGCTAAACAAGAGGTTACAGATGACTCATCAGGTAGTGTAAGATAAACATAGTAGAACCCAAAATGGAAAATTCAGTCTCGAAGAATATCATTATAATACTTGAGATATATTCAAACAAGAGTCGGAATAGTTAAAGGTATCGTATGATTGTTACAGGGATAAAAGAAAGTGCCACTGGGAAGGCAGTCAAAATATTAGTTCAGAAGCAGTCATACAAGTACAAGGGCATCGAAGTAAGCAACTACAGATAATTATAGAAAAATAAGCAGAAAAAAAGGTCCATTATAAGCTCACAGCTTTACGAGAGTCAAGGGTTCTCCCTAAGTACTACAACGAAAGACTAGCTGAGGAGATAAGAAGAAAGGATTTAACCTAAGCATAACGACCTAAAGAGGAAATGGTCGTGTAACAACAATCTCGCAATAACATTGTAAGCATTCAAAAGGAAAGTGGAACCTACCATGGTTAATGAACGGGAAGTAAGAGTTAAAGGTAATATTCGAGATCATATGAGTTGTATAAAAACTTTGGCAAGTGTGGGCACTAGGATAATCTAAGTATGGACACAACGAGGGGGCAGAAAGACCAGGAAAAATAATTGCTTACGTTGAAAGAAAGCTAAGATGGAACAAAATAATTATTCGATCAATGATCCAGAGTTAGTACGTTATGGATACACTCAAGATTTTGGAGTATTATCCAGGCAGCATATTTGTTGATAATCATACAGCCATAAAAGACTCCGGTATAAGTTAAAAGAAAGAATTAAGCCTAGGGCATAGACAAAGGATTAAATTGTTAGAAGATTATATCATCAATATTCCATAACACCCATGAAAGGCTAAGGTAATAACTGATACCATGAGCCACAGATCGGTAGATAGCCTAAGCCAACGTAAAGGCTGATCAGAAGGAAGAGGAAACTAAAGAATTACATCACCTGAGTAAATCAGGAGTTTAATTATTGGACCTAGAAAAATTATAGAAATTGTGCTGGAGAACATGACAGAATCACTCGTAATATCAAATGTTCAAGAGAAATAACACAACAACCATAATTTATAGTGGCTCTACAAGGAAGCCAGTTAGAAGAAGTATCAGCCTCATAAGAAGTTAGTACGAAGCTCCCACCGGATTGTGTACGTACCAGAGGTGCGAGTATTATAATAGAGCTTCAAGTTATGGACATAAATTACACCTAGATGGAAGGGAGGTTATGAAGGAGATAAAAGATATGATACAAGATTTAAGGTAAGTAAGGTAAAGGTGAATGTCGTATGAGATACTCAAATATAGAAGGTTGTAAGTAGTCCTTACTTCGTATATAAGGCTAGAAGCACTGGAATTCAGTATCCAGGAATAATAGCAGCGTCGTTAGTGTAATACTTTCCAGCCTATGTTTCTAAGTACCGAAAGGTCTAATTAGAAAGTAAAAGAAGAGTTAGAGACGATGTAGTGTCTCGCTTGGTGTTCCAGAATATGTATGGGAATTGATCGCAAGCTAAAATATGATAGAACGACAAGGTTTTAGAAATACAAGAGTAAGGATAAGAAGAAGGCAAGTGAGAAAGTGATGAAAATGGATAAGTCCTCGAGATTAAGACTGGGAAAACAAAGGAGCTGATGGTTCCTCTGAGTCATAAAAAGCCCAGTATAGCCTGAATAAACTCAAAGGGGTCTATGACTAGTAACATGTGGAATGCTACCCTGGCAGTAGAATAAGGATGTAATTTTTATAAATAAAGGATGACGTTTGAGCCTTCGATTGAGTAATGATTTTATGAATTATACAGGATTAAAATACCCACGTAAGGTGAACCACATTGGGATGCTATGAGATACGCTTATGAAAGCATGGTATCGCCCCAGGTGGATCAATCTAATCATTTTAGATGTTCCTCAATGAGACGTGAGACCTAACGGTAGTGTTACATAAGAGGTCAAGTTATCGGTATTAAGGTGAATCAACAATGGATGGATAAAAGTTGCAAAGTACGAGATGAGATTGGGCCATCAGCCTTAAGATGGAGAGTAATGAAGAAGTGTTAAAGGACTTAGATTTATAAGCAACAAGAGTAACCTGGAGTTCGGTAGCAGGCCTCTATAATGATAAATCGAAGTAAGAATTATGGTATAGTATGGCCTACGTAGATATAGTAAAGCTAATGACGCCCAAAGAGACAACTTGACATAATTTTATATATGTTCACAAAGTGAAGCTTAGAGATTGGCTAAAAGTTAGAGGAAAGAGAAGAGAAGAGTCGCATAGGCGCACATACAAAGTTAGAATCGTAAAGGCGGCATGATAAAAGGTAGCAATAGTTACAAGATTAGAAGGATTCCGACTACAAGGGGTGGTGTGAGAAAGAGGCTTAAAGGGAGAAATTCCCTAGTCTTTTGGATTCATTCACAGAACGGTCGCCTAGATGGCAAGAGGAATAATAAAGTATTCATAAATGCTATGGGTTATAAGAATGACAAGTGCATCAGTCAACATTCGAGGACGAATGTTCCAAAGGGGGAATGATGTTACACCCCATGTTTTTGTATGTGGGAGTACGCCATAGGTAAATTGATATAAGATCGAAAATGAGATATAACGTCCCGCATTTTCGTAAGTTAAAATTTCATTTTCAGTTAACCGACGTAGACTCGGGGATGAGATCATCTTGACGTTAACGTACTTACGCTATTTATAACAAGCGATAAATAAGTATTATGAAGGATAAAGGGGTACACGGATTAACGAAAAAGAATTTCGTCGAAGTATGGCATTTTGGGATAAAATATGCCAAAGCTAAATTACCCGGTATTTATGGACTAGTACCATACAAGGTATCCCATGGTCATGATAGTAAGGTATATAAGGTATGTTAAAAATAAGTAGAATTTTAAGTAATTTTTAAATTATGCGGATAATTGGTTAATTACCGGGTAGCGGGACATTACCTAGTTAATTATCAAATTAGGATATGACACGTGGCAGCAAGATAACACACCAAACCAATGACTAAGTAAGTCATAGGAAGGTTAGTGGCAAACTAACGTGTAAAGACTTAAGATATTCTAAAATTTTGGTCTATTTTAGAACTTTGGTTCATTTGATTAAAGAACTTTGGTTCATTTTTGGTCTGAAAACAATGAAATTTAACCATCACTCTCTATTCCTAAATTCAAATCTTTAGCATCAAATTCGTTTCAGTTTAGCCAACCAACAGTTTCGTTTCAGTTTAGCCAACCAACAATTTTGTTCAAATTCAAAAAAAGCAGAAGCTTCATTTCGTGCAAATGATTCAAGGAACAGGTATGTTAAGGCCCTCCCTTCTTTCTTTTGGCATAGTCCAGATTATACGAAAGAAACGAGCAAATACACTGTTTCTTATAAATTAATCTATTCATAGAAATAGTAGGGGTGTCTATATTCTTGATTTCCCCATGAGAATTATAATTATCTTCTGTTCATGGGTCTCAGAATAATACGCAGTTGGAAAAGTTTATCCGGAAGGAATATCGATATTATTATGTATTTTTCATGCATTTCACTCATTTATACATGTTGCATTTACCCATGACCAGATGGCGTTATATACGCGTATATATGTAAATATATGTATATGGGATATGGGAAAAGGTTATGGCGTTATATACGCACCACCACCTGATCAGCTGGTATATGATGATGATATTGCCCACAGTGGCTGAAATATGATTCAAACGGCGTTATATACGCATATATGGGTATGTATTCAAATGGCGTTATATACGCATATATATGTATGTATTCAAACGGCATTATATACGTGTATATATGTATGTATATATATGTATATGGGATATGGGAAAGGTTATGGCGTTATATACGCATTACCACCTAATCAACTGGTATACGATAATGATTTTGCCCACAGTGGCCGATATGATATGATGGGATGCCCTCAGAGGCAAATGATGTATGAAACATGTACATATGCACGACATGACATTTATATGCATATGCAGGACGCTAAAAGTAATTTATGATTTACAAAGTTATTCAGACTTGCAGGATGAGTCATGGACTCTATATTTCTTCCATGTCTCTTATGTACTTATTTATATGCCTTACATACTCGGTACATTATTCGTACTAACATCCCTTTTGCCTGGGGACGCTGCGTTTCATGCCCGCAGGTCCTGATAGACAGGTCGAGAGCCCTCCAAGTAGGCTATCAGCTCAGCGGAAGATGTTGGTGCGCTCCATTTGCTTCGGAGTTGCTTGTTGGGTTAGTACGATTTAGACATGTATTGTTTGGAATGGCGGGACTCTATCCCTACCTTTATGACATTTATGTATTCTTAGAGGCTTGTAGACATATGTCGTGTACGTAAAAGATTGTACGGCCTTGTCGGCCTATGTTTTGAGTTTATAAAGGATCATGTTGGCCTATTAGGCCCGTATGCATGTGTATATGATGATCTATTAAGAAAGATACGTTACGTTGGTACTTGGTTGAGTAAGGTACCAGGTACCCGTCCCGGCCCATCAGTTTGCGTCGTGACAAGATGGATGTGCGGACCCACTAGATTATATAGGATTAAGAATGAAGTTATTCGAGACATGGTGGGTGTGGCCCCAATTGAGGACAAGGTGCGGGAAGCGAGGCTTAAATGGTTTAGATATGTGAGGAGGCGGGGCACAGACGCTCCGGTCAGGAGGCGTGAGAGGTTGACATTGGAAGGCCTAAGGAGAGCTAGAGGTAGGCCGAAGAAGAATTGGTGGTGATTCGACAAGACATGACGCAACTTCAGCTGACCGAGGACATGACCCTTGATAAGAATGTATGAAGGTCGAAGATTAGGGTAGTTAGTTTAGTGTTCTCCTTGTTATACCGGTAGTATTAGTACGTACTTTAGTATTCTGTTGGCATTAGATTTCTATGACTACTTGTCATTTCTTTCATAGCGGTCTCCTCATTATTTGTTGTGATTAATTCCACTTTTACATGGCTTTTCTTTGTTTTGATTCTTATTTTTCTCTTCTCTAATGTGGTGCTTATGCTTCTCTGTGCCGACGGTCTATTGGAAACAGCTTTTCTATCTCCACAAGGTGTAGGGGTAAGGCTGTGTACACATTACCCTCCCCAAACCCCACTATGTGGGATTATACTGGGTTTGTTGTTGTTGTTGTTTAACATTTACTATTCATTTACTCATATTTGCTTTCTGTCTTGAAGTATATGTATTGGAACGAAATGGTCGCCAATAGGGCGAAATAGATATAGAAAATTCGCATAGCCGAACCCAACTAGTTTGAGATTGAGTCATTTTTTATTGTTCGATTGATTAATTTGATTGTCATTTCCTAGAATTTAATGTATCATGTCCGTATTGTTTCATCATGTGTTCACTTTTCTCTCTTCTTAGTTTGTTTTGACTTTTCTAATAAGAGTTATTTTCGGGTCTCTTTATATATTAGCACCTTGCCTATGCTAATTGTTGTAGTCCTTAACAAATTTGGTTAGTAAGTTCCAGATATATTTTGAGTGTTACCATTCTATAAATATTTTGGCAGGCACCTGCTGATGATTTTCGTAATAGCACCTTCGGAACTAATTTTATACAGCCACTTCATGTGGAAAAGGGAGTAGATAAAACCAACTTCGACAAAGGAAGGCTTCCAACAGTGAACAATATAATGGAGATTAGTGAGCCTGGTCAACCCTTTCAAAGTCAAAATGATGAGAATAATGTGTCTTTTGGGAAAACTAAACAAGAGAAGGTGTTACCTGTTGGTGATGTTAGCACGTGCTTTTCAAATCTCAACCAGCAGTCTATAGTTTCTCTATTTCGCGAACAAGACAATAGCAAACCAAACCAAGGGGTAAAAGAAATGTATGACACGACCAATCAGCCATCACCAGATTTCTCTTGGAGTACTCTTGTGGGTTGTTCAAGTCCGGGATTATCTTTTCCTGGTGGAGGGGTTGAAAGAAGGGAACATAAAAAAACTCTTCCCTTTCAACAGGGGCTAAGGACGTGCCACATATTGCCTAAGCCCCCCAAACTTAGTCCCAGTTTTGGTTCTGATTTGAACAAAGAACTGCCTTCACGGACACGGATTGCAAGGCCTCCTGCAGAAGGGTGAGGAGGCCACAATCAATTACTGACTAGGTACTGGCCTAGGATTACAGACCAAGAGTTGCATCAATTATCTGGAGTGTATCCTTGTACTTACTGCTCATTGTTACTATTGCATACTTTTGAGTTGTTCATCAGCCTGTTAATCATAATAAGATTAGCAAGCATTAGTTAAGGAATTCTTTTATATCACTTCTCTAGCTTGGTATCAATTATGTTTGCTTTGACTTCTATTTTAAGCTTGAAGTCCACTATAGTTCCACTGTTCGAGAAGGTTCTAAGTGCTAGTGATGCCGGTCAAATTGGTCGTCTGGTTCTCCCCAAAGCATGCGCTGAAGTAAGACCTAACTCTTAAGATTTCATGATTCGTGAAGTTCCTTCTATTCCCCTTGTCCCAATTTGATAGACTTATTTAGGCTATTTAAGGTCGATTTGACCAATTTTGGAGTTAAATCTGGTTTTGATTACTTTGTCTGGTGGGCATAAAAAATAACTAATGAATTGTATGAATAGTACTAGAAGTTGCAATATTTCTGACTGAATGTTACACTCTCTCTTGGGAACTGAGCCCAGACTCTCTCTCTTTCTTTGAACCATGCTCCGACATCTCTCTGTAATTCCTATCCGTTTTTAACTTAGATCCCATGGAAAACAAGATCTTTTTTTATCTCAGGTGAAAACTCTTTTGAATTAATCGATTCTAGGGAAGGCTGGTTTGAATTTAATTTAGAGGGGCAGACGATTCTCGACCAACATCAAAATAGATGAGGAGAACCTCCGACGGGTATGTGGTACTTTCAGGCTAGTCTCAGAAAGAACAGGGGATTGTTACAAGCGATGGGGATGAAAATCACAAGCCTACACATACAGAGTGTATACATTCGAATCGAGTCTTGGCTGGGGGATAGGCAAAAAGCAGTAATTGCTCCTGAACCAGTCTTCAATGGGGGATGGGGAGACATAGCTGGGAAAATATTACTATCTGTTCCAATTTATGTGAACATATTTCCTTTTTGGTCTGTTCCAAAAAAAATAACCATTTCTAAATTTGGTAACAATTTAGCTTAAACATATAATTCTACCAAAAGCTTTTATAACCACACAAATACTCTAAGCCCCTTTATGGCTTGTTTAGGACTATAAATTATAAAAGTCTTCATTTTTTCTTAAACTCTGTGCCTAGTCAAACAGGCTCACATTTTTTAAGGGAAGATACCATCTACCAGGTTCAGGCAGACCTTCACTTCTCAGCAAAGAACATATGTGGACACTCCCAAGTTCACTCAATGGACAGAGACAGCAAAAGTCCCAGCTACGGTGGTTAACAACATCATCAAAATCGGTGCAGACACAGATGAACAAAACCACCTATTTCTTTCAAGATGCTTGGTGGGAACCTTCAATGACTCTTTCAACTACAACCCAAACAAGAAAGTCATTCAAAACCGGTTTCTGAACAGGTGGAAAATCAGTGCTGGTATGAGGGTCACTCCTATCTCTCACAACCAATTTCTGTTTGAGTTACCATCGAAGCAAGAAGCAGCGCGAGTACATGCAGGCGAATGGTTCTGGAATGTCCGTCGTCTGTCACTTGAATGGTGGACGTTGGTGACAGGCACTGAACTAGCTTGTCAGAGATTAGACCATAAATGGGTCAAGGCATTTGGTATTCCTATCCATGCCTGGACTCTTGATACTTTCAGGATCATCGGCGATTTTTGTGGCGGTTTCGTGGGGATAGACGAAGACACGAAGAACAGAAGTCACTACATCTGGGCGAGAATTTGTGTCAATGCAAAAGGATTTAAATGCCCAGGAAAAATCGAGTTGGATGTGGAACATTGGAGGTTTGAGATATCGATTCTTAAAGACGTTGCTGCAACTCCAAAACCAATCCCAGTTAGATCTCAGAAAGCAACCGGTGATGAAGGTCTGTTGAATCCGACTATGGCAGAGGTGAACTTTTTTGGGACTGCTGTGACAGAGAAAGTACAACCCAAGCACGTGGAGAGAGAATTGGCAAAGAGTCACTTTAATTCAAATGCACTGGACCCCATTCCAGAAATTTCTAAGTCATGGGCTAATTCTTCTGTGACCCGGCCCAACAAAGCTAGTGGATCAGGAATTAAGAAACAACATCTTTGGGCCTCAGTCTGAACCAGCAATACTACTCCAAAGGCCCAAGAAAGAAAGGCCCACCTACCCAAAAGACTCCTTGGAGAGCAAGGGATATTAATTCATGAAAAATTGACACCTGATGACAATACATAAGGGGGATTGGCAAATTTTTAGCCTTATATTAGATTTTGGCAAAAGTAGCCCCAAATAATTAGCATTTTATAGTCAAATCCTAAAAACTACCCTATTTTATTATTTATTCTCCTAACCGTTTGTTGCTCTCCCTCTTATTGTTCGCTGGTCCCCCTCCCCCTTCTTGTTCGCTGCCTCCCCCATTCCCTCCCTCCCTCACTATTCCAAATGAGATTAAAATGGTGGATTAACTCTACCATTGGTTTACTCAGTATTACCCATCAAGTACAGAGGAGCGAAGCTTTAATATAGAGCGACAAATTAATATGTGCATACAATTCTTCGAGGTCCAAACATACATACATACATACATACATACATACATAATATATATGTATTCATAAGAAATTATATATTATACATTGGTATATGCAGGAAGGAAAGTAATTTTTGATATACATTTTAATATACACAAAGAAGGATAATAAATTTGTGATATATATTTTGATATACACGTTTTATTATGTATTATACAGTGTGATATACAAATAATATAATTAGTTTTTTGTGATACACTTGGATACAAAGATAATAATAAATTATAGACAACTATCGAAGGAAAATAAATTTTTGATATACACAAAGAAGAAAAATAAAGTTGTAATGTATATATTGGTATACACGTTATTTAACATGTTATACAGTATGATATACAAAAAATAAAATTTATTTGTGTTATACACTTGGATATACACTATGATATACAAACTATATTTATAATTTTTAATGCTTGTGAGAAATAATTTAAAAACCTAGAAAAAAGATTGTAGAGATTTGGGAAAAATTCTTGAAAGATTTTCGAATTCTAACAAAAAGAAAATAAAAGTCTATTTTTAGGATAATGGTTGGACCATTAGAACACAGAGAAATCATTAAATGTTAAATTTAGGTTATTTGTGCCAAATGCTAAAAGATAAGCTATCTTCTGCCAATTAGGACTAAATTGTTATGCAATGCCAAATCCTCTTAATTCATGTGCAGACCAGAAGATAACACTTTCCCAAATCTAGAACCTCTGTTTCCATCTGCTCCTTCTGTCCGACCAACACAGCAGCTCGAAAGTACCTCCTTGCCGGAAAAAATGGTACATTCTCAATCGGAAGCAGATGATGAAGCGGAACCTTCACAAAGAATTGTCTCCCTACTTCGAAAACTTCAGCCAACACCAGAGAGATCTTTGGTAAGCCACTATGATACTGATTGCTCCTCCCACTCTTTCAACGAAACTCTCTCACTTCCATGGCATGAGGAAGGCTCTTCTTCCCACTCAATTCACACCCCGGAAGTGATTGAGACTTCACAGTGGACCAAAATTCACATGACAAAGGCATGCAAAGCATTTGGAATCAACGTCATCGGGTTCGAGCATGAGCTGTTAGAAATGATAATGAGGATGGAGCAACGAAGGAGATTTCAGCTGCAACAAAAAGAGTCAGGAAGTAAATCAAATGGGAAAACAAAATCAAAAACAGAAAAGGAGTTGGGAAAACTCAAATGTTTGATCAACTACGAGGGTGGATACAACCGAGAAGGGGACAGGTACTGCAAAACTCCTCCTAAATGAACATAAAAATTCTCAGTTGGAATGTGCGGGGGTTAAATGAAAGTGAAAAAAAGGAAACAATAAAATCTCTCATTAGTGGCTGGAAAGTAGATATCATATGCCTTCAAGAAACCAAAATTGAGGACTGGACATCAATGCTAACCTATCAAGTTTGGGGCAATAGATGGTTAGGTTGGGCAGAACTTAAGTCTATTAGAACTAGAGGAGGAATGGTAATTATGTGGGATAAAAGGAATTGGAACTGCACTGAAGTGCAACAGGGCGTTTACACCCTCTTATGTTTCCTAGAAAGTACACAGGAGAACTTTCGATGGGCTTTCACTGGGGTGTATGGTCCCCATTCTAATCCAGAAAGGGAGGATTTTTGGCAAGAGTTAGCTGCAGTTAGGGGCCTCTGGGATGAGTCTTGGGTAGTAGGTGGAGACTTCAATGTTTGTAGAAGGGAAAGTGAAAGGCTAAATTGCACACGTAGGTCCAAGGCAATGAAAGATTTCTCTGAAGCAATAGAGGACTTGGGGATAATTGATCTTCCACTCCATGGGGCAATCTACACCTGGGCTAGAGGGGAAAATTCAGACCAAGCTTCAAGAATAGACAAATTCTTGATCTCCCAAGAATGGAATGAAAGCTTCAAGGCAGTAAAACAACTGGCACTACCAAAGGTGATATCTGATCACAGGCCCTTCCTACTAGAGAATGGAGACTGGGAACCTAACACTTCCTACTTCAAGTTTGAGAACATGTGGCTTCATGCTGAGGGTTTCCTTGAGAATGTCAAAGATTGGTGGAATAGCTACTCAGTCAATGGGAGCCCTGACTTCGTTTTAGTGCAGAAATTGAAGCTTCTCAAGAAAGATATCTCAATCTGGAATAAGGAAGTTTTTGGGAAGATTGAAGTGATGAAAAGCAAAGCTCTTCCTTCTCAAAAAAAAAAAGCAAAGCTCTTGATGAACTAATGCAATTGGAGCAAGCTTCTGAAACAAGAACTTTATCATTAGCTGAGCTTACTAAGATGCTAGATCTAAAGATGGAGATCAAAAGAATTGCAAAGGCCGAAGAAACCTCATGGAGGCAGAAATCCAGGTGTTTATGGCTTAAAGAAGGAGATAGAAACACAAAATACTTCCAAAAAATAGCAAACTCTAATAAGAGGTACAATCACATCAGCAAACTCAAAATTGGGAATGAAGTCATTGAAAAGAAGGAGCATATCAGACGGGAAATCCTAGACTTCTATGGAAAACTTTACACAGAGAATGAACATTGGAGGCCCACAGCAGATTTTGAAAATTTGAGCACCATCACAGAGGAGGACAGTAGGGAGCTGGAGAAGCCACTTGAGGAGGAAGAAATTCTGGAAACTATCAGGTCTTGTGCCCCTGATAAGGCACCTGGACATGATGGTTACACCATGGCATTTTATCAGAAGGCCTGGGAGATCATCAAGGCTGATGTAATAAATTCCATGAATCATTTTCATCAGAATTGCCATATGGTTAAGTCTAGCAATGCCTCATTCATTGCTCTTATCCCCAAAAAGAAAGGAGCCATTGAACTTAAGGATTTCAGACCAATAAGCCTCATTGGTAGTGTCTACAAAATCACTGCAAAGCTACTAGCAGAGAGGATCAAAAAGGCGATTGGGAAGCTCATCTCCGGGCACCAGAATGCATTCATAAAAGGGAGGCAAATCACAGATGCTTCCTTAATTGCAAATGAAGTACTAGATTGGAGGTTGAAGAGTGGTGAATCTGGTATTCTCTGCAAGCTGGATATAGAAAAGGCATTTGACCAACTCAATTGGCATTATCTCATCTCACGCTGGCAAGTACAATTCTGATATCAAAACTGTCAAGTACTCAATTTTGATAAACTCACGCCCAGTCGGTTTCTTCTCCCCCCAAAAACGGACTCGGGCAAGGGGATCCTCTCTCCCTTTTCTATTCATTTTGGCCATGGAAGGCCTAAGCCAGATGCTGGACAAAGCAAAAAACCTTCAATGGATAAGAGGGTTTGATGTGGGGAGAGCTCCAGGGAATGTCATCACTGTCTCTCATTTGCTTTACGCAGATGATACCCTTATATTCTGTGGAGCAGAGGAATCTCAGGTGCTACACCTGAATCTAACACTTACTATGTTTCAGATACTGTCAGGACTTCACATTAATATGCTGAAAAGCATAATTTATCCTGTCAACACAGTGGACAATTTGGAGAATCTAGCAGGAATTCTTTGTTGCAGCACAGGATCCTTCCCAGCCACTTACCTGGGCCTCCCATTGGGTGCAAAGTTCAAATCCTCTGAAGTGTGGAATGGTATCATTGAAAAGGTTGAGAAGAAGCTGGCAGCTTGGCAAGTACAGTATTTATCCATGGGAGGCAGGGTGGCACTCATCAGTAGTGTCTTGGACAGTATCCCAACCTATACTATGTCTCTATTCAGTATTCCTAAGAAATCACTACAACATTTGGATAGGTTAAGCAGAAACTTCCTTTGGAAAGGTAATAGTGAAGATCACAAGTTTCATCTGGTTAAGTGGGCCAAGGTCACACAGCCTAACACTATGGGTGGTCTAGGCATCAGAAACTTAGCTGTCCATAATAAATGTATGCTGTTGAAATGGTTATGGAGATATAGTCAAGAAGGGCCAGCATTATGGAAGGAAGTAGTGACTGCAAAACATGGATCACTCGATCACTGGTGTACCAGAACCTCAAGAGCACCACATGGTGTTGGTCCTTGGAAGAACATCAGCAAATTATGGGAAGAGTTCTTCAGAAATTGCAGCCTCAGATTTGGGAATGCTGGAAAGATAAATGGCTACGCCATACCATTGCAGGAGGAATATCCCAACCTATTCCTTATATCTACCAACCAGGACTCTCTCATATCCCATTACAGAGAAGGAAACTCTTGGAACCCAATCTTCAGAAGAAACATGCAAGACTGGGAAATCGAAGAGCTACTCAACTTGATGGCTAGATTGGGAAGCATCACCTATAATCACCAAGCAGCTGACACTTTGAGATGGGAGGTAGAACCAGATGGCCAATACTCAGTTAAATCAGGGTACTTATTCTATTGCGCTCAGAATGAAATGGTGGACAACTGGCCTTGGAAGCTTATATGGAGAACAAAAGCACCCCCAAAGGTGATTTGTTTCGGTTGGATTGCACTTTATGAAGCATGTTTGACCCAAGACAACTTAGCTAGAAGATCTTTCCACTTGGCAAATAGATGCCACATGTGCATGCAAAATGAAGAAACAACCAGGCACCTTCTACTACACTGCCCAGTTTCAGCAGATCTATGGAACATGTTTTTGTCTCTTTTTGGAATGGACTGGGACAATGCCTGGAAGTTTAAAGGAAGCCTTTTTGAACTGGAATAGTTGGAAAGTTGGTACAACCATCAAGAAAATCTGGAAACTAATCCCTTTCTGTATTTTTTGGTGTATTTGGAATGAGAGGAATAGGAGATGTTTTGATGGAATAGCAACTCCAAACCACTTCCTTAAGGCTAAATGTCTTTTACTTTTGTACAGTTGGAGTACCTTAACACCTGTAAACTCCCCTGACAATTTTTTGGACTTTGTTAGCTCTTTAACATTAGTATAGGACTCTTTGTACTGGAGCTAACAAATCTTTTGTATCTATATTTTTGCATCTTCGTGATGCCATTTATAATATCTCTTACATTATCAAAAAAAATATCTACTTAAAAATCTTTTAGTTGAAAGATCATTTCCTTTGACCTCCGGGAAGCAAAGTAGGAAAATTGTTTTGAGGTAAAGGAGGGATAATATATCTTGTCTCTCACCTTTAAGGTTGCTAATGGTTAGATTTGGACACACCTTTTTTGCGCTTTCTGAATTCTAAATCCTCTGCAGGCATACTTTCCTCCTATCAACCAATCAGACGGTCTGCCAATAAGGATTCAGGATATAAAAGGTAAAGAGTGGATATTTCAGTTCAGATTTTGGCCAAATAACAACAGTCAGATGTATGTTCTGGAGGCTGTCACTCCTTGCATACAAAACATGCAATTGCAAGCTGGTGATACTGGTAAGTTTCTTCATTTGATGTTGTAAGTGTCAGAGTTTCTTTTATGTCCTTTTTCCTCCTTAGTTTCGATTCTGCTGCAAGGTTACCTTCTTTTGTTGTACATCAATGATGCTGCACTTGATATAACCTCCTTAAATGCTTCTTCTTGAATATTATTCTTCTTTTATCCCTTTTTTTCCTCTTCCAAAATCAGGGATAATCTGGTGATAATATATCCTGCTAGTGTTCACTACATCTTATCATGCTTTGGTTCCACTTATGTTAAAAATAGATGAAGTTGATTGTTTTTCAACAGATAAAAATGGAGATAATAATATGAGATCTGTCGATTTGGTACATCTGTCAGATGCATCATATTTGGCACAAATTGCTCTATGCCTTTATTTACATGATCGTTGATTCTTCATTAGACTCACCAGTAGACCGTGTACTTGGAATTAGTGATTTCTAATTATAACAACTAATTGTGGTATTTTATTTCAGTGACATTCAGTTGAATTGATCCTGAAAGAAAGCTTGTTATGGGCTTTCGGAAGGCAACAAACAGTGTTGAGACACAGGTTAGTTAAAGATAATTTGCTTGCCGTACTCAGTTTCCTTCTGTTATTATCTTAATGAATATATCTCCTCTTGTCAATACGCAATCACAGGATCCTCAGTCCTCACACCTCCCCGATGGTAGTGGCTCCGCAGATACTTCATTTACTGGCTTAACTGAAAGCCTTAATGTGAGTAGCTAGTTTAGCCTTTTAGGTATTTTGAGAAAGCTAGTAACACAACATGCTTGCTGCATTGGTTCTACTTTTTCCTTTATGCAAACTCTCTTTGTTTTGGCAAAACATGGAAAGAATGGAGGCAGGACCAGTGCTGATTTTGTGCACCGGCAAGTCCCGGTTTCAGAGAAGAAAAAGACTACAAACATCGGGTCTAAAAATAAGAGGCTTCTCATACATGCTGATGATACCATGGAGCTTAGAATCACGTGGGAAGAATCACAAGAATTGATCCATCCACCTCCAACTACCCAGCCGACTATTCTTGTGATTGAGGACTGTGAATTTGAGGCGTATGATGTAAGCCAACTCAATGTACATTGTATCACACAAATTTTGTTTCTTCCCGTTTGATGTTTCTTCATTTCCTTTCCATCATGATAGAGATTAGTAATTGAAAACTATAATGCTTTCTTTTAACTATAGGAACCACCAGTCTTTGGAAAGCAGACAATATTTGCTTCCCGGCCTTCTGGGTAAGGCAAAGACTCTTGACTATTAAGAAAAGTTTTTTCAACGTTCAGAAAGTTTTCTCATTATACCATTACATTTAGCCTCATTGTTTGTCTATTTTTTTTTTCACGTGCATTGGAGGATGTAGAATCTGAAAAGATCAAGGACAGAAACTATGTGCTTTTTCAATAATATTTGCCTATGCTTTTGCTTCATATCAAAGCTGCCGTTATAGAAAATGAGTGAATTTGCTGCTTCTTATTTCACTGCTAGAAACTGCAAGAATTTTTGTTTGTGGAGTTCAATGAGCTATGATGATTGTTAAGTGGTTGTAGTACCCTTTGTACAGGGACCAGGAACAATGGGCTCAATGTGACAGCTGCTCCAAGTGGCGTAAATTTCCCATGCATGTTCTCCTTCCTCCTAAGTGGACTTGTTCAGACAACATCTGGGACTCAAATAGGTTTGTAATCTTCCATTTTGGATTGTTACTATTTAAGCTTGTTATATGATTCTCACTTATAAATATCACATTGCTGAAATAAAGAAATGTTTTGCTTCTTGCCCATATGGTGAAGTTTCTTAATAGGTAAACCAGAACTCAGCATTGAACCCATCTCAATTAAGAAAAATGTGGATTAAACATTTTATGTGGAATTTTCTTTTTTCCTTTTTGGCTTCTCATATCATTGGCAAGCTTAGCTAACTGGAGCAAGTTGGTGTTAGACCTTTAATTTCTTTTAAGCACGTTTAGTTGTCCAAGATGCCATGTTCTGATGCATCGCTCCGAGATATTTCACCTTTTTTTTTATATGTGTTAGCGGGGGCTCTGCAAACTGATATAAACCTCTACCGGTGTGTACTTATTGACGAAATAAGATATGAAGAAAGGATGCAGTTATCTTACCCATTTTCTGCCAACATTTTTGTTTACAGATGTTCCTGTTCGGCTCCTGAGGAGATTAAAGCAAAGGAACTGGAAGCTTTCTTTAGAGTCAGCAAGGGTATCACATCTTTTCTCCTTGTTTAATAGACTATCTCCCCTACCACCTTTTATTTGTATTTTTAATTTTTCCCTCTTTCAGGAAGAGTGGTTAGACATACTTTAATGGGGAAAATGTGTGAAAAAAGACATTTCAAGTGTTGTGTAAGTATTTGGGACACCATTTTTTATTAACAAAAGGCTGACTAATTAAGAATGATTAGGGGTGGTCTAGGTCAAATTAGAAATAAAAAAGTTTGGGGTAAAATTTAAAATACTAAAAAATAAAAAATAAACCATCTTCTAATCTAACTTTTCCAACTTTTCTCTTTCTTCCCCCCTTTTCAAAACCAGACACGATTTTTCCCCAAACTATTTCCAACTTTTCTCTCAAATTCAAGAGTACTATAGGGCTCCAAAAATCGGCTTTATTTCGTTCAAATTTGCTTTGAAGTCGAGATTCCATCATCAAGGGATGTTTTTTTTTTCTTTTTTCTACCATATTGATAAACCCTAAACTTGTTATTTCAACCCTAAATTGAATTTTTTAGGTGTTTTTGTATCTTCTTGTTGTTGTGTAGTTTTTGTGCCTAATTTCTAGAGTTGTTGTGTAGTGTTAGAAATTTTTGGGAGAGCAAGACAACTAAACAAACACTCAAAAACTCATTATTAAAGAGGTGGAGGAAAGGATGATTTCTATTCAACTTCACTTACTCCAAATGGCTAGCATACATGGGTATTTATAGTAGAGCTCCTACGTGTATCTAGCCTAAACTTCATGTGTACATATTAATTAAGTCCACACATGTACACACTAGTCCATACATGCCTACACTAGTTCACACAAATTCACACATGTCCACACCTTACTCTTTTCTAACTATATGTATGAAAACATTTAATTAATGTAAACAAATCTAAACAAATGTGGACAAATGGAAACAAGTTTATTACTATTTTTAACATCCCCCCTTAAACTTGTTTCATTACTCCAAGCGCCATCCTTAACTTTTGAAAGGCGTCAATCTTCAAAGGCTTGGTGAAAATATCCGCAATTTGATCTCCAGACTTCACATGCTCTAATAAAATAATATCTCGTATCGATATGCTTGCTTCTTTCATGAAATACCGGGTTCTTGGCTAAATCTATAGCCGATTTGTTGTCAACAAAAATCTTTGTAGCATCCTTCTGTGGTTGGTGAAGTTCTTCCAACAAGCTCCTTAGCCAAATTGCATGGCAAACACGCGAACAAGCTGCTACATACTCCGCTTCACAAGTTGACAAAGTCACAATTGGTTGCTTCTTAGAATTCCATGTAAATGCGGAATTTCCAAGAAAGAAAACAAACCCAGTAGTACTTTTCCGATCATCAATATTGTTAGAGATAACTATGTAATTGTCCCACATTGGAATAGGAGTAGTATCCCCTTTGTATAGAGTAGCTATAAATAGCACCTCTTGTATTGCATCACACACAATATCAATATATCATATTTTCTCCCGTGTCTTCTCACATGGTATCAGAGCTATCGTGAGAGATTTATCGCTGTGCATAAATTCCAGCGATTCCGGGAAGTAAAATCAGTCACCGGAACCCCTTTTTTCCGGCGACTTTCAAAGTTGTTTTGCGTCTGCTTTGTCTCGGTCTGTGTTGTGCACAAAATCCAACACTACCACAAGAGTAGTCACTGTTCGGCGACCAAATTCGAGTGAAAATCTCCGGCGGTACTGTAGCTGTCCGTAGAATTGTTTCCCTTGCAATTCCGAGCCTACCCATCCAGGTTACACCAAATTCCGACCACTTTTTTATTTTTCCGGCGTGAATAGTGATTTCAAAAAGTTGACTTCCGGCCATTTTTTGAAAAAGTTCCTTCAGAACAGTTGGGTCTTCTGGTAATTCCGATCCTACCCCTACTGTTTTTATTTCATTCCGACCACTTTGAATATTTTCCGGCTGTAACAGTAACTTTCCAACTGCTACAGTAGTTTACTATTCTGGTTCAGTGTTCCTTACTCTATTTTCAGTGGATTACAGTTGATTATTTCTCTTATTTGGTAATAATTTACATGATGTCTGATGAATAATTCCATGAGAAGACATAAACTGCTGAAACTGAGAAGATACATATTCTAAGGCATTATCACTGCGAAAAATGCGGATAGAGACACCAAATTGGTTTTTGATTTCAGCACAAAAACTCGGGAATATAGAGAATAACTCAGAACGATCTTTCATTAAGAAAAGCCAAGTACATCTTGAGTAATCATCAATAAAGCTAACAAAATAACGAAATCCCAAGGTTGAACTGACTCTACTAGGACCCCATATATCAGAATGAACCAAGGAGAAAACAGACTCTGCATGACTCTCAACACTACGCGTAAAGGAAGCTCGGGTATGTTTCCCAAGCTGACACGACTCACAATCTAATCTAGACAAACTGGATAAACTAGGCACCATCTTTTGAAGTTTGGATAAACTCGGATGTCCTAAACGTCTGTGGATTAGATCTGGAGGATCTGTAACTAGACATGTTGTGGAAGGACTGAGCGAGTTAAGGTAGTAAAGACCTTCTGATTCATGACCTGTACCAATTGTCCGTCCCGTACTGCGGTCCTGCATAATAAAAGAATCATCAATAAAATATATACCACAATTGAGGGCACGAGTCAAACGACTAACAGATGCAAGACTAAAAGGACAACCAGGAACATAAAGAACGGAATCTAGGGTGATAGAAGACAATGGGTTGGCTTGTCCAACTCCTTGTGCCTTAGTTTGACATCCATTGGCTAAAGTAACAGTAGGAAGAGACTGTGAATATACAATATTCGACAAAAGTGATTTATTACCAGAGATATGATCAGAAGCGCCTGAGTCCATGACCCATGGTCCAAGAGTACTAGACTGGGAATTGATGTTTTTGGGTCTAAAAGCATGAGTTCGGGAAACTCTAATGTTATGATTACCTCAGAACCTTTAATGGGAGGTTCAAACTACTTAGCTTGGGCTTCATCTGTCGAGTTGTGGTGTAAAGGTCAAGGTGTGCAAGATCATCTGATTAAACAGTCTAGCGAAGGAGATGAAAAGGCGATAGCGCTTTGGGCAAAAATTGATGCTCAATTATGTAGCATCTTGTGGTGTTCTATTGATTCTAAGTTGATGCCTTTGTTTCGGCCATTCCAGACATGTTATTTGGTTTGGGCAAAGGCTCGTACGTTATACACTAATGATATATCTCGCTTCTATGATGTGATATCACGGATGACAAACTTAAAGAAGCAAGAATTAGATATGTCTACTTACTTGGGTCAGGTACAAGTGGTACATGAGAGCTTGTTCCTCTTCCTTCAGGTAAATCTACCGTTGGTTGTCGTTGGGTTTATGCAGTCAAAGTTGGTCCCGATGGCCAGATTGATCGACTTAAGGCACGTCTTGTTGCCAAAGGATACACTCAAATATTTGGGCTAGATTACAGTGATACCTTCTCTCCAGTGGCTAAAGTGGCATCAGTTCGCCTTTTTCTATCCATGGCTGCAGTTCGTCATTGGCCCCTCTATCAGTTGGACATTAAGAATGCCTTTCTTCATGGTGATCTTGAGGATGAGGTTTATATGGAGCAACCACCTGGTTTTATTGCTCAGGGGGAGTCTCGTGGCCTTGTATGTCGCTTGCGTCGGTCACTTTATGGTCTAAAGCAGTCTCCTCGAGCCTGGTTTGGTAAGTTCAGCACGGTTATCAGGAGTTTGACATGACTCGTAGTGAAGCTGATCACTCTGTGTTTTATTGCCACTCTGCTTCAAGTTTATGTATTTATCTGGTAGTCTATGTTGATGATATTGTTATTAGGGGCAATGATCAGGATGGTATTACTAATCTGAAGCAGCATCTCTTCCAGCACTTTCAAACTAAGGATCTAGGCAGATTGAAGTACTTTCTAGGTATTGAGGTTGCTCAATCTAGCTCAGGTATTGTTATTTCTCAAAGGAAATATGTGTTAGACATTCTTGAGGAAACAGGGATGACAGGTTGCAGACCTGTTGACACGCCGATGGATCCGAATTCTAAACTTCTGCCTGGACAGGGGGAGCCGCTTAGCGATCCTGCAAGCTATAGGAGGCTGATTGGTAAATTAAATTATCTCACAGTGACTAGGCCCGACATTTCTTATCCTGTGAGTGTTGTAAGTCAGTTTATGAATTCTCCCTGTGATAGTCATTGGGATGCAGTTGTCCGCATTATCCGGTATATAAAATCGGCTCCAGGTAAAGGATTACTGTTTGAGGATCGAGGTCATGAGCAGATCGTTGGGTACTCGGATGCTGATTGGGCAGGATCACCTTCTGATAGACGTTCTACGTCAGGATATTGTGTTTTAGTAGGAGGAAATTTGGTGTCCTGGAAAAGTAAGAAATAGAATGTAGTTGCTCGGTCTAGTGCAGAAGCAGAATACCGAGCAATGGCTATGGCAACATGTGAACTAGTCTGGACCAAACAATTGCTCAAGGAGTTGAAATTTGGTGAAATCAGTCGGATGGAACTTGTGTGCGATAATCAAGCTGCACTTCATATTGCATCAAATCCGGTGTTTCATGAGAGAACTAAACACATTGAGATTGATTGTCACTTCGTCAGAGAAAAGATACTCTCAGGAGATATTACTACGAAGTTTGTGAGATCGAATGATCAACTTGCAGATATTTTCACCAAGTCCATCACTAGTCCTCTCATTGATTATATATGTAACAAACTCGGTACATATGATTTATATGCTCCGGCTTGAGGGGGAGTGTTAGAGATAACTATGTAATTGTTCCACATTGGAATAGGAGTAGTATCCCCTTTGTATAGAGTAGCTATAAATAGCACCTCTTGTATTGCATCACACACAATATCAATATATCATATTTTCTCCTGTGCCTTCTCACAAATATCACCAGCCCAGTCACTATCACAATATCCCACGAACTTGGATTCTTTAGAAGATGAATAAAGAATTCCATAATCAAGTGTACCTTTGATGTACCGAAGTATTCTTTTGGCTACCTTTAAGTGCGAGGTAGTAGGAGTTTCCATAAAGCGACTCAGGAGTTCAACTCCAAAAAGAATATCCGGCCTTGTACATGACAGATACCTTAAGCTTCTAATAAGACTCTTGAAAAATGTGGGATTGACTCCATCTACATGCTTGGATATTTTAACTCCACATTCAACGGGGGTGCTTATGGGATTGCAATTCTCCATCTCAAATTTCTTGAGAATTTCCTTTGCATACTCTCCTTGAGAAATAAAAATGACATCCTTCCTATTTCAAGATAGTAGGACATTAGGCCAATGTCCGTCATCTCAAATTCCCTAGCCATTGCTTTCTTGAATTCTTCAAACATCTTTGGATTATTTCCTGTAAATATCAAGTCATCTACATACAAGCAAGCAAGTAAGATGTCACCATTTTTAGCAATCTTTACATAGAGGGCATGTTTATGTGGACACTTAGAAAAACCATTTGCTTGGAAATATTTGTCAATTCTACTATTTCAAGCTCGCAGGGCTTGCTTCAACCCATACAAAGCTTTCTTTAATTTCAAGACTTTATCTTCTTGTCCTTCAACCTTATATCCCGAAGGTTGATCAATATAGACCTCTTCCTCCAATACGCCATTCAAGAAAGCCGACTTCACATCCATTTGATGGATTTTCCATTGATTTTGTGCCGCCAAAGCAATGACAAAGCGAATTGTTTCTAAACGAGCAACCGGCGCAAATACTTCATCATAGTCGATACCGGCCTTTTGCTTGTAGCCTTTAGCTACCAATCTTGTTTTGTACCTTTCTATTTCTCCCTTGGAATTCTTCTTTAGCTTGTACACCCATTTGACTCCAATGGTGCTTTTGCCTTTTGGAAGTGTGACCAACTCCCATGTATCATTCTTTTTTATAGCTTTGATTTCTTCATCCATTGCATCCCTCCATTTGGAATTTTGGCAAGCATCTTCAAAGCTTAGAGGCTCACTGTCCACCGGCAAACAAAAATGAGAAAAATCATACAAGTTATTTCTTACCACTTCCATGATTTCATACAAGTCACAGAGACTTCTACTCCTGTGAGGTGCTTTACTTAAACTTGAGCTTGATTCCCCAACTTCTTGATCTTGTGGCGGAGGTGTTGAAGGTGGTGTGATAGCCTGCTCCCCATCTTCTTCTTCATCATCTTCAAAGAATGGACTAAAAGAGTATTCTTGCTCTTTAGATTTCCACTCCCAAGCATTTTCTTCATCAAACTCAACATCTCTACTGATGGTGACCTTGTCATTTTTTGGGTTATACAATTTATAACCTTTAGAACTTTGATCATAGCCAATGAAGACATACCTCTCACTTTTGTCATCAAGCTTAGACCTCTTCTCATCTAATACATGTGCATATGCGATGCTCCCAAAAACTCGCAAATGAGCAACTTTTGGCTTGAAACCGCTCCATGCCTCTTGTGGTGTTTTCCACGAACACTTTTGGTGTGACACCGATTTGATAAGTACACCGCACAAGCAACAGCTTCAGCCCAGAACTCTTTTGGCATATTTTTGCTCTTCAACATACTCCTCGCCATGTTGAGAATAGTTCGATTCTTTCTCTCCACGACGCCATTTTGCTGTGGTGATCTCGGAACTGTCAAGTAATGACGAATTCCATTTTTCTCACATAAAATCTTGAATTCATTTGAAGTGAATTCTCCACCATTATCGGACCTAAGTGACTTAATTTGATAGCCACTTTGCTTCTCCACCATGCTTTTAAACTTTTTGAAGGTTTCAAACACCTCCGATTTTGCCTTCAAAAAATAAATCCAAGTTTTTCGAGAAAAATCATCAATGAAAAGTAAAAAATAATTACTTTTACCAAGTGAAGATGGCTTGATAGGTCCGCACACATCCATGTGAATTAACTCGAGAGGGCATCTAGCTCTTGTTAAAGACTCCTTAGGAAAGCTTTTCCTTGCTTGCTTTCCAAAGAGACATCCTTCACAAAGTTGGTTGGGATGATCAATTGTTGGCAATCCATTCACCATGCTTTCCTTCTTCATCAACCTTAGGCTATCAAAATTCAAGTGACCAAATCTCATATGCCAAAGCCAAGATGAATCTTTGGCACATGAAAGCAAGCACCTCGGAACATCATTTTGAAGATATAAGATGAACATTTTATTATTAGCCACAGGTACTTTGGCTAACAATCTTCCCTTTTCATCTCTCATATACAACTTTTTGTCTTTCAAATGAATGTCATAATTTTTCTCCAAAAGTTGTCCCAAATTTAAAATATTACTTTTCATCTCCGGCACATACAAAACATTGGAGATTAATGGATGACTTCCATCTTTTAAGCGAATTAAAATCGTACCTTTTCCTTTGATTTGAACTCGTGAAGAGTCTCCAAAAGTGATTGGGCCACCATTCAGCTCCTTGAGCTCCACAAATAAGTTTTTCTTTCTACAAATATGACTACTTGCACCGGAGTCAAGGTACCATTTGTTCTTTTCCACACTTTCTTCTCCTTTGCATGCAAGAAGTAGAGTTGCATCTTCATCTTCATTTTTTCTTTCCACAAAGTTGTTTTTCTCCTCCGAATTATCGTTACATTCCCAGGAAAAATGTCCAAATTTATGACAAGTATAACATTCAACATTCGATTTGTCATACCTTCCTTGATTTTGTCTCCATTCTTTGCCTCTTCCACAACTTCTTCTTTGACTATAGTCTTGGCTTCTATTGTCTCTATTTGGTGGTTGACTACCACCTCTTCCTCCTCTACCACGACCTCTTTGCTGCGAACCACGCTTTTCATTTTTCTCCTTGAAGGAAAGTTTTGCTTGCAACGCCTTTTCAATCGATTCTTCTTTCGGTTTCTTCAATTTTTCTTCATGGGCTTGCAAAGAACTCGAAAGTTCATCTATGGTCATGGTGTCCAAGTCTTTGGACTCTTCAATAGCAACAACAATTCTAGGGATCGTAGTATTTTTGCAACGACCCTATCATCCTTCAACTCTTCACCATATCTTTTCATTTGATTGACAATATCCAAAACTCTTGAAATGTAATCTGAAGCAGATCCATTTTCTTTCATATGCAATGATTCAAACTCTCCTCTTAAGGTCTGGAGACGAACCTTTTTCACTTTGTCCAAACCTTAAAGGAAGTTTGAAGAATGTCCCATGCTTGCTTGGAGGTTGTCGCATTTGCAACCTTCTCGAACATCTTGTCATCCAAACCTTGATGGATGAGAGTGAGTGCCTTTTGATCTTTCTTATTTGTGGCTGCGACATCTTCCGCTTCATCAACTCCAGACTCTACCGGTTCCCAAACATCATAGGCACCAAGCAAGGCTTTCATTTGAATACACCAAGTCTCTTAGTTCTCTTTTGTGAGCATAGGAACTTGGAATGGTGTTCCATTAGTGTTTGTCATCTTTTCTCCAAGTTTGGTTGTCTCTCAACACACCGACTTTGATACCAAATGTTAGAAATTTTTGGGAGAGCAAGACAACTAAACAAACACTCAAAAACTCGCTATTAAAGAGGTGGAGGAAAGGATGATTTCTATTCAACTTCACTTACTCCAAATGGCTAGCATACATGGGTATTTATAGTAGAACTCCTACATGTATCTAGCCTAAACTTCATGTGCACATATTAATTAAGTCCACACATGTACACACTAGTCCATACATGCCTACACTAGTTCACACAAATTCACACGTGTCCACACCTCACTCTTTTCTAACTATGTGTATGAAAACATTAAATTAATGTAAACAAATCTAAACAAATGTGGACAAATGGAAACAAGTTTATTACTATATTTAACATGTAGTTGATATTTTTGACCGAAAATTTGGTATTTTTATGTTGTTTAATTGTAGCCATTGATGTGGTTGTTCCACATGCCCATAAAATTAGTTGTGTGATGTTGAAACAGCGATATTGCTCTATTTTGTCAGTTGAGTGTTTGAAACATCTTAAGATTTTGTTAAATATTCGTGTTGTTGTTGTATGTTGTGAAGTTATTTGCAATATTTATCTAGTTTTGTTAATGATATTTTGAGCTGAGTGTTTGAAACATCTCATTAAGATGTTTGAAGCTTCATATAAGATGTTTAACAATCTATGAGATGTTTCACCAAAAGATACCTGATTATCACAATGTGATAGTTGATTATTTTAGCGATTAATAAAATCATTGATAGAGACGTATAGATAAAGAAGTTTGGAGAATTATAATATGAACATTGCTAGCTTGCTTTCAAACTCCATCTAACTAGCTAGAAACTTAAATTACTATATCTTGGTTAGCATTTATAGATGGCAGAAAATTGATTTTACCTCTTAAGCTCAATCTTGTATGACCATTCAATGCAACACCATTAGAGATGAAGATGTTTGAAACATCTTATATGAGGCTTCAAACATCTCACTGAGATTTTACACCAAAGAATACTTGAATATTTATAGTTTTGTTTTTTTATGTGTTAGGAACAAATTATTTGTTTATTTTATTGATGGTCGTTGTTTGTGTGTGCAGATAAAATGGCAAAGGGATGTGTGTCAAAGACAGGTGGAGGAGGAAGAGATAAATCTCCTTCCAAAAGATCTATCAAAAGAATTAAGACATCTCAGGAGGATGAGCTACAAAAATCAATTGTAGCTGAAGTGGAAGCCAAACCTCTTCAGGTAGTAGAAGTAGTAGAAGGAGAGAATGCTGGAGAAGAAGAAAAAGAGAAAGAAAATGAACAGGAAATTGAGAAAGAGAATACAAAGGAAACAGAGAATGTACTAGGAGGGAATGCTAGAGAAGAGGAAATAGAGAAAGAAAAAGAAGAGGAAAAGGAGGAGACAACAGTTGATGAAGGAGAAGAGGAGACAGATATTGATGATGAAGCATCCGTAGCAAATACTGAAGAAAAAGCTTCAAGAGAAGAAGAAGAAAAAGAAAAAGAGGCAGCGACAAAAAGAAGAAAAAAGAGAAAGAATGATAATGCACCTTCTCAATCTGTTGAGGTAAGCTTAATATGTTTCAAACATCTCTCTGGATGTTTGAAATATTTCCTAGGATGTTTCATCTTTTTAATTATTAAATCAACTATTATTGTGCCTTTGATTAATCAACACCTTTAAATCATGTATAGGATGAGATGCCTGAGGATGAGTTTGACAGTTGCGAGGTTGAAATTTTAAAGCTTCGATCGGAACTTCCACCCTTAAAGTACAAGACATTTTTAGATGATAATGAGACCTTCAACAAGAAGATCACTGTGAGATCCTTATTAGGATTAGCAGGTATGGGGGAGTTCCGAAAGTTGTTGCAGGATGAGGGCCTCAAAAATAAGTTTAGGAGTAGTCCTTTCCGGCATTTTGGATTTGCCTGAGAGGCCACTATTTCAAGCATCTATAGTGCATGCTCTTCTACTCCGTAGAGTATTGTGTGAGAAGACCCAGGAGTTATGGTTTGATTATAAAAGATTACCAGTTTACTTCGGTCTTCGTGAGTTCGCCATAATGACTGGACTCAACTGTGGACATTCTTACACGAATTCGAAGCTTCAAAAGTACCTTCTTGATGGTGAAGAGTTGCGGAAACTTATTGCTAAAGGAAAGAGGTCTGTGACTGGTAAAATAGTGTTTGAGTTTATCAAATGTGAATCCAAAAAAAAATAAAAAAAAATACAAGTATGCATTATGCTTGATTTGGTTTGTCCATTGTATTTTATTGGCAAAGGATTCGAAATGTGGTGTGTCCGAAGCTACCGTCAGATTGGCCTCCACAGAAGAGGCTTTCTACAATTATCCATGGAGCCGAAATTGTTTCAGGTTGACAGTTGATTATCTTATGAAAGATATGAAAGAGCGTCAACAATCTAAGGGTGACTCGTATAACCTCTACGGATTTCCTTGGGCTTTCATGGTAACTAAATAAATCTTGTTCATTATTTCTATTTTAGTTTTATTTATATAATTTTCTATTTACTTTTTTATCACATAATGTAGGCTTGGGCATTTGAAGTCATACCTCAATTGCGGCCAAAAGACTATCCAAAAGAGAGGACATTACTGAGGATGAAGAGGTGGCTATTTGAAAAATTAGAAAAAGACAGGCCTGATCCATTTCATGTCAAAGATCGTCTGGTAAGGCTCATTCTGATAGATGTTTAATGTTTGAAACATCTTTGACACATCCACAGGATGTTTGAAACATATCCGCATGATGTTTGAAACATCTTTCAAAAATCTTCCACAGAATATTTGAAACATCCACGTGATAGCTGAAACATCTTTCAAACAACATGTGGATGTTTTTTATAGTTTGTAGAAGAGTCTGAAGCTATACTAGACCTCTTAGGATCCTTGCAAGTGTTGTATAGGTAAGACACTTGTATTTTGCTTTAATATGGTTGGCCAACACATCTTTAGTACTGATGAATACATTGTTACCTTTATCCAAAAAAAAAATCTATTTCCTATTAATGGTTTTTTTTTCTTCAAGAGACTGTTAGAATAGCACGATCCGTCTTGTTATATGAACTGGAGAATAAACGAATATCCAGCGGTGGATATACTTAGGATCAAGCCAAGTAAAAAGCTTCTTATTTTGGATGTAAATGGTATTTTAGCGGAAATAGTTTCGTTACAAGGTACACTCAAAGGTAACAAAAAATTTCTTTTTAATGCTTTTGAACTTAAGATAAAAATATCTGCATCTAATTGGCCTGCTTTTTACCAGCTTTACAAAGACCCTCTTGCGATGAATTTTTGAAGTTTTGCTTTGAAAATTTTAAAATCGCCATTTGGACTTCTAGGACGCGGTAACCTTCGAGCTTCTATTCTGCAACTTTATTGACTCCAGATGGCTAAAGCACTTCAGTTTATACTTGGATGTTGTAATTTTGCAGGACAAATTTTGATAGTGTACTGTGTGACACGGGAATTTATACTGAGATAACTAAAAACTGTCTATTTACTTGGGTAAGTGAACTTCTTTACGGTATATGTTTGGTTTCTTAAGATCCTCATATTTCAAAGGACTGTTTTGTAGTGTCAAGAGGAGTGTACAAAAATAGAAGAAAGTGTGGAGAACCCATACTGAGTATGTCGCATCCAACACTTTGTTGGTTGATGACTCTCCTTATATGGCATTCCTCAATCCAGAAAGTTTATGGGCTCGAGTTATTCATTTTCTTCAATGATATATTGTGTAAGGCATGTTGAATTGGCTCTTATGTGGAGGTTTGGAAAGGAAAATGGTGGGGGTTTGCTGATGTCTTATGTCGATTTGCTACACTGATCCGTGTTGTTTGTTGAACTTGCTAATTACTCTTTACGTATTATTTCTTGTTTGTGTTATTGTCTAATATAGGCACATACTGCGATATTTCCTCATTCATACCATGGAAGACACAGGAGCGATAATTGTTTAGGTAAGAAATTCAATTTATTGTCTTAAATACTTCAGCAGTTTCTATTCAAATTCATTACATGTCATGGGGAATGGTGAACAGGTACAGGAGGTAGCATAAGAGTTTATTTGGAAAAATTGGTGGAAGCTGATCATGTGCAAGAATTTGTAAGACAAAATCCATTTGTTGGTGGTCAAGAGGCTATTACAGAAAATTCTCGAGAATGGGGGCATTATCACAGAGAAAAATTGGAGAAATTAAGCTAATGTTGAAATTTAGGACATAGTGCCTGATTATTCTGTAAACAATAATTTTACGGCATGTTGGTATTAGTTTTGGCAGCCTTCAGTTACTTAGTAATTTACTACTACCATGGAATACTGGAGCAAATTACGACTTAGGACCTGATCAATTTACGCCAAATTACGACTTAGGACCTGATCAATTTACGCCATGAACAATTAGTAACTTAGTAATTTATTGTTGCCTATAAATTACTATATCAAATAATTGTGTCTGCGTCCTTAAATCGTTGGGTACTTTAAGCCTTAATATTGTTACTAAAACATGTCAACAGTAATATTGCTACTAAACAGATGGTACCTAGACATGGCAATACGGCAGTAATACACTTGGAAATAGGGGAGTAATTTACAACGCCTATAAGTCACTTGAAAAAAAAACAGAAGTTACTGACGGCTGCCAATGTCGTACACCGTTGTTGTCGTTACCATACCAAGTAATCAAATAAGTCCTTTTTTTAACGGTTCAAGTATAAAGGCCAAATTGATCCCTCTACTTTCATTCTTGTCTAACTTAATCCTCTAGCGGTGGGCGTCGGTCCGTTCGGTTCGATTCGGTTTTGTTGAATTTCGGTTCGGTTTATTCGATTTTCGGTTTGTGCTTTTAATAACCAAAATCGAACTGTAATAACTTTGGTTCAATTTTGACTTATTCATGTTCCGTTCGGTTTAGTTGGTTCGTTATTTTGATTTTAAGCCATGGCAAAAATGACAACCAAACAAAAAAATTGTAACGACCCGATCGGTCATTTTGAGCATTTGCACTTTGCTCGGAAGTTTGGGAGCATGATTAGCTTCGTATGATGTATTATGACTTGTGTGAATCGTCGGTTTTGGTTTTCAGGTTATTCGGAATTTGATTTAGAAGAATGAATTTCATGATTTAACCTTTAAAAGTTGGAAGAGTTGACCAAGTTTGATTTTTTAGTATTTGACCTCGGATTGGAGATTTGATAGTTCCGTTAGATCCGGATGGTGATTTTGGACTTGGGCGTATACCCGGATTTGCATTTGGATATTTCTAGAAGTTTTCAGTGCTAATTGGCGAAAGTTGGAAATTTGAAGGTTTGGAAAGTTCATAAGTTTGACCGAGAGTTGACTTTTAGGATATCAGACTGGATTGTGGTTTCGGGAATTGGAATAACGCCGTCATGTCATTTAGGACTTGTGTGCAAAATTTGAGCTCATTCCGAGTTGATTCGATATGTTTCGGCGCGAGTTTTGGAAGTTAAAAGTTCAAAAGTTCATTAAGTTTGATTTGAGGTGCAATTCATTGTTTCGATGTTGTTATGCGTGATTTGAGGCCTCGAATAGGTCTGTGTTATGTTATGAGACTTGTTGGCATGTTTGGACGGGCCCCGAGGGGAGGTATTGGCCGACCGGTATCCTGTTAGCTCTAGCATCAAGGCCATGCACTGGTAACAACCCATCGCCAAGTAGATTGACATTTTCTACTACTATCACAAGTCTGGGTAACAGTTTGTCACCTTGAGGATTGGCGTTGTCAGTTACTCTAGCAGGTGCTACTTCCAGCGCAGTTAGTCTATCCATGATCTGCTCTAGAGCTCCATGTATAGTCGTCTGTGTCTCGTTCAGTTCCCTACAGGTGACTATCAGTTCCTCCATTGCTTCATTGTGTTTTGCCAGCTTTTCATCCATCAACTTCATTTGTGTGCCTTCTGCAATTATTGTGAGCGCCTAATTTTTGACCATATTTAATTTGTTCACTCGCTAGTATTTAAATAGATTTTAAGTTTAATTTTAATATTGTAGTTTTATTTCACCTTTTTATAGGTTTATTTTAGATAATTTAAAAATTGCAAAAAAAAAAAAAGAGTTACATATTTTTGAAGTATTAGTTTTATTTTTTATTTTACAAAGAAAGAAAAAGTTTCAACAAAAAATAGGGGGATATAATTTTATTTAGCTTAGTTTAATTTTAAGTGAGAGGTTTTTGAGAAATAAATATTGAGTATAGTAATTTTACCTTGCTTTTTATTTACTTATTTAGTAGGAGTAGAATTTGTTTTTTAGTAATTATCAAGAAAAGAAAAAAGAGCCAATGAAAAATTGTCACATGGTAAAAGATTCTCTCTTATCATCTAATTCACATGCACTTTCCTAACAATTTCCTATAAATAACACCTACCCTAGATAATTACACTCCTAATCCTTATCTCTTCCACCAATTAATCCCTATACCTACACCTATATATCTACGCACAAAGAGAAAAAAAACAAACTAAGACCTAAAAAAACCCAAAACCCTAAGTCATCTTCTCTAGCGAACAAAGCCAATGCCCAGCATCCCTTCGACCACACTGTATAATAGCCACACACCATAACAAAGAGGAGGACACCTAAGATGAAAAAAATAGGGAGGGGGGACGGGAGCACACGTGAAAACATGGGGGGGGGGGGGGAAACAGAGGCAGAGAAAACTTGCTTCTGCATTTCAAGCTTCATAGCAAAAAGCTCATAACCTTCAACCATGAAAAACCCATGAAAACTTCCATCTTCTCCATAAATAAAAACAAAAATATCATCCACCATCCTCCTTTAAAATCATGTAAAAAGCTCCTTGAAACTCCACAAAAATGTCATAGAAAAGATTCTCAAAAACAACCTCCAAAGCCACCCCATTTTAGCTCCAAAAACGAGTTGAGAAGTGTCCATAAACCAGCTCTAAATCACACCTCAAATCATCTCCAAAACGCTGTCAAAAACCTAGTAGTTTTCTCCCAAAAAATAGCTATGAATCCCAGCTCAAAACTATCCAAAAACACCTGAAAATACAACAATAACCAACCCCTTTTTCCACCCAAAAACAGTCCCAAAATCAATATCAAAGCCCATCTAGAAACACCTAGAAAACAACTCTCTTTTCCCATAAATGCAGCAGAAAACGAACCAAAACAGTCCCAAAAACGACTCCAAAATCACAGCCAAACCGAGCCAAAAGAATAGACCATTTTCAACCCCAAAAAGACCCAAAATAATAGCTCCAAAAATGTTGCGAGTTTGACCGGGAAGAGCCCCTCGTTCGACACAAAAATAGAGGCTACCGGCGAACTCGAGCTCATCGCTTGAGGTCGCCGTTCGAGTCACTTGAGGTTCGAAGTCTTCTGGGCATTTAAGGTTTGTTCGTGATCTCGTCGACTATTCGTTCATTGTTTTTTATTCGAATTTGTGAGGTTGCCGGTGAGTCCTCTGTTTTCTTGGTCGAGTTGTTCTTGTTGAATTTCCACCTTTGTATTCAAGAATTTTTTCTGATATAAAAGGTCTGTTCCATCTCACCTTTTGTCAATTGCTATCTTATTTGGTGTTGGAATGATATATTTAGCCAAATTCCTTGTTTGTGATATTCCGTTCATAATTGAAATTGCTCATAGTTGGCTGGAGTTAACTCACTACTTGACGTAATTAGGATGAAATGCTTTGTTTACATTCTTATGTTAATTTTATGTTGGCCTTGTTTGGAAATTGGAATAGAAGATACATGAAACTAATTAGAACAAATGGTCCAAATGTTTAAATCCATCGCCCAATACAAATGAATTCATCAGCTGACCCGTGTTTAAATAAGCACTAAGTCATAATATCTTCACCTACAAATAACTTCCATAAATTATGACCTTCACAATAATTTCAAACTAGTTTTAGGACAATAATTTATGAACTTTCATAGTTTGCTTTAGGCGCGTAAATGAATCATCGTGACTATGGGTACGATTCACGTGGCATAGTCATGATACGTAATCCCCAATTCGGGTGTGCATTTCATGTGACCCGATCATAACTTCTAATAATAATTAAAATAAATATGTTGCAAATCACGGGTGCATTTCATGTGACGCAATTCGCAATGTGTTCAAAAACAATAAGTGCGCGACATCACGACTTATTTAATTAAACTCCATAAATATTAAAAGCGGTTAAAAAGTTAAAAATGCACAATAAGTGTAAAACATGTAACTAATCAGATAATTAGGCCAATTATTAATAGTTGAGCGACTGTGCTGAAATTACGGAACCCGAAAATGCCTAACATCTTCTCTCGGGTTAACAGAATTCCTTACCCAGTCTTCTATGTTCGCAGACCATAAAATAAGAGTCAATTTCCTCGATTTGGGATTTTAAAATAAACCGGTGACTTGGGACACCATATAATTATCCCAAGTGGCGACTCTGAAATAAATTAAATAATCTCATTTCGATTAATGTCACTTAAATTGGAAAAACTTCCTATCCCTCTCGGGAAAAAGGAGGTGTGACAGCTCTGGCGACTCTGCTGGGGACAAGAACCTAGAACTTCTGGTTCAGGGTTCAAAATTTGAGCTTAGAATAACTGTTATACTTGGCTTTTATCTATTATCTGATTTTTTGCATGTTTGAGCCTAATGTGCTAAATGAGCTTTTTACCGCTTTGATATTGATTGAACTGTATATAAACTGTTATGAAACCCTCTTCTCTCTCAGTCTTCTAAATCATCTGGGAAGCGTATACTTTGTGTGGCTTCTTTTCTGTTAAAGTCAAATCCCAATTTTAGAATGAGGTTCGGATAAGTTGCAAAGCCGGTGAAACTTCTGTATTTTCGGTATGCTGCCCTCCCCCTCCCCGGCTCGAGTTGTCTGCTCGGGTAGCCAAGTCTAGAACAATACACCCAGGATTCAAACCTAGAATAACATAGCCTCATGTCGGATCCCTAGTAGGAACGTTTGTTTGCATCACATGCATTTGACTTTGGGGACTTAACACGGGGGTTGAGTCCGTTTAGGATAGGTGTACCCAAATTAAAAGACCATCCTGATGCATCTTACGTGCTATTTGCGTATCTGTTTGTTTCGGTTTGCATGTTGACTGGCTGTTAGAATAGGGAAAGAAAATAAAAAATAAAAAAGAAAAAATAAAAGAAAATAGAAAAAAATCAAGAGTGAGAGGTAGGTAATCCAAAACTCTGCCGAAATTTTCAAAAAAAAAAAGAAAAAAGAAAATAAGCGAATGTTTTGAAAAGTCGTGTTTTCCCTGTTCTATCAAAACGGTCGAAGTACGCGGGTCTGATTCTCACCAGATGTGAGATACGTAGGCAAACCTCATTGGTTCCGGCCCATAATTTTCAAAAATCCAAAAATATTTTCCTTTACTTCCTTCTTTAGAAAACTCTTTCTTTGAGACCCCAATTTTTTTTAAAAAAAAAATCCAAAAATATTTTCTTTTAATTTCTTTTAAAATTCCAAAAAAAAAAATCATTCTTCTTTAGAAGTTTTTCTTTCGAAAATTGAAAAGAAAATTCAAGATTCAAAAATATTTTTTTTGGAAGTCTTTCTTTCATAATTTTAACATAAAAGTCCAAAAATTCAAAGATGTTTTCTTTATTCTTTAGAAGTTTTTCTTTCGAAATTCCAAAAAAAAATTGAAATCAAAAAATATTTTCTTTCTTCTTTAAGTCTTTCTTCGGAAAGTTAAAAAAAATTCAAAATCCAAAAAAAAACGATTTAGTTTATTTCCTTTATTCCTGATATTGCCGAACTACGCAAGATCTGATTCATGTTACCATATGATACGTAGGCAACCCATATCAGGTTCGATCGAATGGTTTAAAAAAACATGGAAAAAAGAGAGAGAAAAGAAAAAAAACAGAAAAGAGAAAAAGGAAAAAAAGAAAGAGTGTGTTTATTCTAACATACTTGTTGTTTTGAAATAAAAGCTAATCAAAGGTGGTCGGTTTATTGGTTTGTAATGGCGAGTCACAAAAACCATCCAAGATCTCTCGGAAATAAAAGCATCTTCTCAACCGATAGAACAAGCACCATTGTTGTTGATCCAAGATCACGAAAAGGCAAGTAGGCAAGTTGGCGGTGAAAAATAAAAAATGGAGGCAAATGTGGGGTTGACTTTACTAGATTTGAGCAATAGGACATGGGCTGCTCGGGATGATTGTCAAAATTTGAGTGTTAAATCCAAAGCAATTAAAATGGTCAAATGCCGTAGTAATGCTGATGTGCGAATGTGTGGCTAAGATGTCGCTTAGTAACTGGAAAGTCACTCCTCCTTTAGCCATGGTAGCTTATTTTGTTGTCTTTTTTTTTTTCTTCTTTTTGTGTTATTAGACCCTACTATCCTTTATTAAATAAAAAGCAGTCAGTCATTTTGTGTCCATTTTATGCATAGTTCTTTTTACGCTAGTTTTAGTGACATGGCATGTATGCGAAATTTTTGGACCAGATTTTAGAAAACTGATTTAGTCTTTAATTGGATAAGTGAAAAAGAGACACTTTTGAAGATGAATAGAGACATGAAACATTTGGAAATAAGCATGAGCCAAGTTTACATGGAACCAAAGCAGTCATGCTTATGGAAGTTAAGGATCTCTACCTTTTGAATCACTTATAAGATCGGGCTTAAGGATGATCAGACGGGTTGAAGTTTGTTTAGCACTAAGAGATAGAAAGTGTTTTTTAAAAGAATGCGTAATCCAGACAACTTGAAATGGATCAGTTTAGTGATAAAATGTATCTTCTACATCAAGACAAAATCCAAGAAAAAGTCATCCGAATTGACAATGGTCATTCACAGCGAGGAAAGTATTGCTCATACAGCTTTACACTAAAAAATCCCAGAAAGCAACATGTCCATCAATGTCGTGTTTGTGAAGGGCTAACATGATTGGCATTCTCAAGGCTAGGAGGCCCTTTTTCTCATACCCAAACACTTTATATCCTTTATTACCCCTTTTGAGCCTGTATTATTTTCTTTGACCACTCTCTTTTGGAATCAAGTTTAGATCAAAAGTCCAAAAAGAAAATGAAATGAAAAAAGAAAAAGAAAAAAAAGTTCACGCCCCAAGAGTATAAACTGGGGAAAACTCTTAGAAAGTTCAAGTAAAAAAAAAGAAGAAGAAAAGAACAGTCAAAGGTCCATGCCCCCAGAAAATAAAAGTTGGGGCAATTTATTTTTTTTAAAAAAAAAAAGAGAAAGAAAAGAAAAAGAAAAAGAAAAAAAAGAGAAAAATATATAGAAAGAAAGATGAAAAAAATAGCTCAGATGTTTGAACTACGTTCGACCTGATTCCTTTAAAAAAAGGATACGTAGGCAGCCTTTTACGGTGCGGTCCAACCAAATAAGAGTAAATAAAAAAAAGTCAAAAAAAATCCAAAAATCCCTAGTATCTGGAACTGGGGTAAAGATTTTATTTTACTTTTGAAAGAGTCGATTCCAAGAGTTGTAAGTCTACAACCCCTCATTTTGAGTCTACTTTGAGCCTTCGTGCCGACCCTTCTTTCCAACCCTATCCAAAACCTTCCAAATAAAGACCTCCTGATATGCCTTCAAGAATGCCAAGAGAAGCATGCAATGAACAACGGTTGTCACACGACATAGAACACTGTCAAGTTGCTCAAGAAAGCAACAGAAAAAAAAAGAGTCTTGCTAGTGAAAACCTTCACGGGCACTGTAAGGCGATGGTAAGCAGAGATGAACAAATCAGAGAGACTTATTAGTGAAAACCCCTCGGGGCACCACTAGTCGAAAGTGAGTCGTGAAACTGATATAAAGGATTGGCACGAACAAGCCCGACTTTAAATTCGTAAGAATGGTAAAAGGGAAGATTTGGATTAGTTTGATAGATCAAGCCGTTGGGTCCAAAATGCATGTCATGATCATTAAGTCTAGTTATTGAAAAAAACTAATCCTTCTGTCCTTCCGACATGGGCATTTCTTGTTAATACTTGTTTCTTTGCATCATTGTGTCCTTTACTCTGAGTCAGTCCTTGTCAAAACAAGCAAGAAAGGATTTCAAAATCTGCTACCAGCTTTTCAGTTGCATAAAGTAAATTTGGTCAGCACACTCAGCTGTTACTGTCAACAATACCTTGAGGATTCATGCAAAGGCTCCCCCAAAAGACTCTTGTCAGCCTACTTGGCGCAAGCAAAGATAACTTGTGATTCTCTCTGGAAGACAAATTGCTCAAAAGTAGGAAGTCATTCAAGATATCAGAAAAAGGTCACCTAAGCAAAGATCTCCAGTTGGGATAAGGCTGATTAAGCCGCAAATACAAATGGTACTGGGTGTGAAACAATCATAGTTGGTGCAGAAAAAAAGTTTCTTGAGACTGACTCAAGCTGATCGAGCAAAAGCCAAGCTGCTTAAGATCAAGGCCACAAACTGTAACGACCCGACCCGTTGTTTTAAGATCTAGCACACCATTCAGTAGTTTGAGGCCATGAGCAACTTCATTTCAGGTATTATGACTTGTACGCGTGGTCGGAATTGAATTTCGAGGAGTTCAGAGTTGATTTGGAAAGAGAATTCTCATTTCGAAAGCTTTAAGTTGAAAGAATTAGCTAAGATTGGATTTTTGAGAAAACGACCTCAGAATCGGGATTCGAAAGTTCCAGCAAGTTCGTATGATGATTTCGGACTTGGACGTATGTCTGGATCGGGTTTTGGAAGACCCGAGAACATTTTGGCGCCTATTGTGGAAGTTAGCATTTTGGAGGAATTTCATAAGTTTGGGTTGAAGTGCATTTCAGGGTTATCAATGTTCGTTTGGGATTCTGGATTTGGGAATAGCTCCGTATGGTGATTCTAGAGTTGGGAGCGCGATCGGAAGTGAATTCGAAGATCAGTAGGTCATTTTGAAGTCATTTGGCTAAAGATAGAAATTTTAAGGTTTTTGAGAAGTTTGACCGAGAGTTTGACTTTTTGATACCGAGGTCGGATTCCAATTCCGAAAGTTAGAGCAGGTCTGTAATGTTGAATATGACTTATGTGCAAAATTTGAGGTCAATCGGACGTGATTTGATGGGTTTCGGCATCGAATGTAGAAGTTTGAAATTTCAAAGTTCATAAAGTTTGGATTGGATTACGATTCATGATTTTGACATTGTTTGATGTGATTTGAGGCCTCGAGCGAGTTCGTATCATTTTTTGTGTAACACCCCGTAAATTCGGCTTAGGTATGAATGAGGTAAAGGAGTAGTAAGGTTATATTTTGAACATTTTAATTCCCATCGGGATGATTATGGGTGAAAATAGTTGTTTCAAAATGTGTAAGGAATTTAGGAAAACCTAAAACACAAAAGTTGTAGGCCTTTAAAATAGATTTCCAATGATATATTATGGATCCTGAACGGATCTCTGTGCAAAAAGTTATGCGCGTTTTACAGAATAGTATGCGATATGTGCGTCCGGTAGCGCGCCCATAGCACGACCGCCCTAATTTTGAGGCAGTGTTACTGCCGTTTTGCGCGGTCAGTAGCATGGGCAGGCCTCCAGATGCGCGGGCGCGCTAGTGGGGGGTCATTTTAAAGCTATATTTTGTCCCCCGCAGTCCCAAAACATAAAAACTTGCTCTAGAAAGAGGAACTCTCAAAAACCTAACTCCTTAAGGGTCCTTCCACCACCCGAGGTAAGTTCTAATGGTGATTCTAAGTTAATTTCAATTTCCTAACATCTTATTAACATGGGTAAACCCTCCATATCATTAGATATTCGATTGGGACATCATTGTTGAGAGAAGGAAGCCTAGAACTTGAATTCAAAGGGTTTGAACTTCAAAAAGGTAATGTCTTCACCCTCTAATTGATTCTAGCATTTGTTTAATGATTATAGACTCTAGTTCATGAGATATGAGTTGATGAGTTTGATAGAAAAGCATGAACGGTGATAGGTTTGGGTTGTTGATTGGTTATTATTAGTTATGGGTGTTGATTACCTTATGAGTGATAAAGAATAATGTTGATTACAACCATTTGAGACTTTAGAATTTATCTAGGAGCAAGAGAATGAGTAATTGGGTGCAGAAACACCATTAATAAGGGTTATGAAGCTTTATGCCACCAAGAGTTTGATAAAATGCATAAGTGACCAAAACATGACTATTGTTGCTAATTTGGAATCCCTTTGACTTGTATTGATATAGATTAAAGTTGAAAAGGTTGGCGAATGTTGTATTATGATCAAGAGCAGGAAGTTAAGGTATGTGAGGCTAACTCTCTTTATTTGGTAATGTTAATGATTCTCCCTACACTACGTTTCTTTTACGACGTTACTAATTGCCTAAAAAATAGAGTTTAGTCTAGTTCCTTGAATAGTTGTAGAACTCCTATTCTCTAGCTTCATAACTCGTTCATGACTTTCATTCTGAATGTTGTGAGCTCAGTTCGTATTCAATATAGACTTGGGTTTGATGCCCCCGAGTCTTAGTATAGATTACGCAGTATGCCATAAACAGTTGAAATTTCAGTGTTCATAATCAGTTCAAGAATACATGTCTCAATCTAGTCCTATTCAGTATTCCAATATTATGCAACCCAGTGTGATCCAGTATTCCAGTATTATGTAACTCAATGTGATTCAGTATTCCAGTATCATGTAACTTAATGTGATTCAGTACTTTACTATCATGTACTGCAGTATGATTCTCAGTTCTTGATTTTAAATCCCTGAATGTTGAACACCTGTATTTGGGCCTAAGGTCGTAGTTTATATGCTTTACGTATACTTGGGCCTGAGGCCGTAGCTTGTGCACATATATATTGGGCCCGAGGCC
The DNA here is from genome assembly GCF_000715075.1 of Nicotiana tabacum. Classification (NCBI taxonomy): domain Eukaryota; kingdom Viridiplantae; phylum Streptophyta; class Magnoliopsida; order Solanales; family Solanaceae; genus Nicotiana; species Nicotiana tabacum. The sequence continues at coordinate 125,685,968 of NC_134084.1, forward strand.
ATAGCTTATTCAGATAACCAGGTTGTTCATCATTCAGAAGAGGGAGTATTCATATCCTTACTTCCTTTATCATTTCAGTTATCAGTTATCATTTCAGTTGCCAGTTATCAGTTTAGTTACCAGTTATCGGTTCAGTTATTAGTTATCATTTAAGTTTCAGTTTCAATAGTTATCATTTCAGTTATCAATTATCAATTCTCAATTATCAGCTTAGTTTCAGTTTTAGCATTTTTAATTCTTTCTTTCAATTGATTTACATACCAGTGTAATTCAACTGTACCAACGTCCCTTTTGCCCAGGGCCTGCATCTCACGATACAGGTAATGATTTATAGGTTGATGATTCAGAGCGCTAGGATTCTCGTACTAGTTACTTGGTAATCCCTAATTCTTTCGGGGCATTATCATTACTTTACAGTCTTTCAGTATTTACAACAGTCAGAGTTTTCAATACTTTATTAGAGGCTTCATAGACTAGAGTAACAGTTAGACAGAGTCTCAAGTTTTTCATTTTAAGCTATATTTACTACAAATACATTTTAAAAATTGTATTACTATTTCCGTACTTTGATTTATATTATTCAGACTTTCAATATATCAGCATGTGTTAGTTTATCTTCCACATTCAGTATTTTATGATATCACATGTTGATTCAGCCAGCCAGTTGGTTCGCTCGGTCACATGTAGTCAGGCACCGAGTGTCGTGTTACGTCCAGGCCCAGGTTCGGGGCGTGACAAAGCTTGGTATCAGAGCACTAGGTTCAAGAGTCCTAGGGAGTCTATGAAGTCGTGTCCAGTGGAGTTTCCTTTATATGTGTGTGCCGGCCACTCATATAAACGGTTAACTACCAAGACATCCAGGATTGTCTCATTTCTTTCTACTCTAGATCGTGCCATGAAGCTTAGAGCAATAGCTAACCTTCTCTTCCTATAGAATTCCAAACGTATTAGATGCCCATGCGACGCGTAGGAGAAACCTATGGTTCTAGAGAGGACAATTGCCCATTAGGGTATATCTATGGAGTACCTGTTGGTAACAAATACGATTTGAGAGGATGTTGAAAGTGGGATGCAATGGATAGTAGTACAAGTTAGAGCATAACCTTATTAGAAAGTACAAAAACAGTCATTATGTTTCATGGTTATCAGTTTAACTCAGTTACCAGTTATACAGTCTTTCAGTTAGCAGGTTTATGGTTATTCAATATGCCAATTGCTTGTTATTCAGTTACCAGACCTCTAATTTTCAGTGTATCAAAATTTCTGGAGACTGTGAGTATACATTAATGCATATGAATGCTCAAAGAAAATGTAAATAATAGTGATTATAGCGAAATCTTTGCATGTTTTAGGGATTAAGACCCAAGACTCACCGGATGGTGCATGAAGTGATTTATCGGATGTGTATGGAATTGTATCTGTATGTTAGACCCAATGGTGTAACTGGTTAAGAATTCAACCGTATCGGGCATAGAATTAATCACTATAGTTTTGGACAGGAAAGAGCCTAAGGGAAATATAGCTAAGAATAATATGTTGTACAAAATGAGAATCAAGAGCAGTGACATTGAATTTTAGGGAATGATTTTAAGTTGTTTAGATTTATTCAAATCAGAACTAGCAAGTACCATGTTAGTGAATTTGTATACAAAGTGGCTATTATTGTGAGATAAAAGATATGCCAGTTCCCCTTCACATGATGTGACTATGTGTTTAGGCCGGAGGTTTATAGTCTGAAGTGATTTTGAAGGGTATAGAAAGTTTGGGGTTAGATATTCCAATTTTGTTTAAGATAGATAAAATTTCCCTAAGTGTGATCCATGTGCATAGTTCAAAAGAATGATAGTGTACAGCAAAAGAATATGGTTAGATAATGAGGGAAGTTAGGATAAACCTTATACTTCACTTTAGTTAATCAAAGCAGAGCAAGAAAACATGATGGTAGCAGGTGGTTAGTAAAAGAATAGTAAATAAGTTTTGAGTAAATATAGTAAATTAGCAATTTCAGCTGAGCTAGTAAAGGTAAGATTTGATTCACTTAGTCAGATTAACACTAGTGAGTGGGTAACAGTTTGAAACACCAAACACATGTTAGAACCCAAAGAGTGTAAGTTAAACCCGAAGTACAGTGGCAGTAGGAAAAAATCAGCTAGTAGTGAGAGAGCAAACTATAGAAGAATACCCTTTAAGTGTTATAGAAAAGGGGTTTCCCCAAGATTGATAGTGTGAGTAGAGTTAAATTATTAAGATTGTGTATGATAGGTGTGAATACATTAGCTTTTCGTTATGTGAATAATTTAGTTTTTCCTAGCTCAGAAGTAAGTTGGGAGATGAGTCGTCATTGACATAGAGTGCAAAGAATTGCAGAAAATAAGGTAGGTTATTTGGATCCCAACAAAAATAGAAGTATCCGCAAGTATAAGACCTTTGGTCTAAGGGGTGAAGCAAAAAATTTCAGTAAGTCATGTTAGAGATTTGAAACCCGAATAGTTAGCATGGATATGGAAAAGAAAATCAGTTCGGTAATGAGGGAATATTGTATAATTACCACAAGGAATATGTCTAGCATATGTAAGAAACGCAAAGTGAGTAGAATGACCACCGAGCTTAGTTATTGATGATAAAGTGATCACAGATAAGCTATAAAATCATGCCCAGTTATGTATTATGAGGGCAGTGCCATTGCATGAGACTCTAATTTTGGAGTACAAGTCAAGGACTTAGATCACAACAATGCTATAAGTGTTTTCAGGAAGTGCTTAGAATGATAATCAAGTATGGGAAGTGTAGCTCATGATTTAGATAGACAGGAGAACTATGGTGAAATAAGTTCGCTGCTTAGCCAAGAAAAGAGTTTGGCTTTCGGATTCTGAAGATGGTGGAATTATTGTCCAGAACAAAATTTGTTCTTCCTTAGTAGCCGAAGTGAAGAAGAAACGTTTTGATGATCCCTACGTGTTGCATTTGAAAGGGTAGATTCACAAGTATAAGACGATGGCTTTTGAATAAGGGGGAGATGATGGTACTTGGAGGTACCAAGACAGATTGTGTGTTCCATACATAGATGGACTTAAAGAGGGAAGATCATGTTAGAAGCCTATAATTCCTGGTATTCTTTCCATCCAGGTTCCCTAAATATGCATCATGACCAAGGAGATTGATTGGTTGAACGACATGAAAAAGAACGTCGCAGACTTGTAGCCAATTGTCTGAATTGTCAGCAGGTGAAAGTCGGGCAACAGAAAGCCTTGTGTTTTATCACGAAATACACATATTTTGAGTGGAGAGGGTAAAAATGAAATTTATAACAGGATTATCTTGCTCATTTTAAAAGCATGATTTGATTGGAGGATTGTAAATCGACTTACCAAGTCAGCACATTTCTTGCCAGTAAAACCTACAAATTCAGTAGAAGATTATACCAAGTTGTACATTCAGGAAATCGTCTGATGTATGGGACTCCATTATCCGTCATTCCGAATTGTGGTGCTCAGTTTAAAATGAACTTTTGGAAGTTTTTTCAGAAATGATTAGGCACACATTTTTCATCCTCAGAAAGATGGCCAGATAGAGCGCATTGTTCAAACAGTTGAGGATATGTCCTTGATATTAAAAGTAATTAGGATGATCACATACCTCTCATTGACCTTGCTAATAATAACCTACAATTCTAGTATCAAGATGGCACCGTACGAAGCTCTGTATGGGCGAATGTGTAGATCACCAATTGGTTGGATCGAAGTTGGAGAAGTGGAGTTGTTAGGACCCGATTTGGTCTATCAGACTATAGAGAAAGTTAAGTTGATTCAAGAGCATTTGAAGAAAACTCAGAGCCGCCAAAAGTCCTATTCGAGCGTGTGACATAGAGACCTAGAGTTTCAAGTTGATGATTGGGTGTTTCTGAAAGTTTCGCTTATGAAAAGTGTTATGAGATTTGGGAAGAAGAGGAAGCATAGTCCCTGCTATATTGGGCCATATAGATTCCTGCGAAGGATCGGTCAAGTTTCCAATACTCAGATACTCATGTCAATTCAGTACTCAGATACTCATGTCAGTTCAGTACTCAGATACTCATGTCAGTTCAGTACTCAAACACTCATGTTAGCTCAATACTCAGATACTCATGTTAGTCCAATACTTAGACATTTATGCCAACTTAGTACTTAGACTACTCAAATATTCGTGTCAATTCAATATTCATATATCCATGTTAGTTCAGTATTCACGTATCCATGGCAGACTAATATTCAGTCAATGTAGCAGTCATTCTGTTCAGTATCGCAATAGTTCAATAATTATGTATTCATTCAGTTTAATATACAAGTGTTAATAAAAGTTCATGTTTCCACCAAACCTGTTTAAGGTCCGGAGTTAGCAGAAGTTACAGTCAGGACAATCATTCGAGAACGAATGATCCCAAAGGGGAGATAATGTAACACCCCGTAAATTCGGCTTAGGTATGAATGAGTTAAAGGAGTAGTAAGGTTATATTTTGAACATGTGAAGTCCCATCGGGATGATTATGGGTGAAAATAGTTGTTTCAAAATCAAGATGGAAAGTAAGGTGCATGGGATTTGACAAAATCGACTAAGTTTGCAGAAGGTTTGTCTTCCAGCAGGTTTTAGTGAAATTTTAGGAATTTAGGAAAACCCAAAACAAAACAATTGTAGTACATTAAAATATCTTTCCAACTATATATTATGGAGCCCGAATGGATCTCTGTGTAAAAATTTATGCGCGCTTTACAGAATAGTATGCGATATGCGAGCCTGGTAGCGCGACCGCGCTAATTTTGAGGCAGTGTTACTGCCATTTTGCGTGGTCAGTAGTGTGGGCAGGTCTCCAGGTGCGTGGGAGCACTCATGGGGGGTCATTTTAAAGCCATATTTCGTCCTCCACAGCCCCAAAACATAAAAACTTGCTCTAAAAAGGGGAACTCTCAAAAACCTAACTCCTTAAGGGTCCTTCCACCACCCAAGGTAAGTTCTAATGGTGATTCTAAGTTAATTTCAATTTCTTAACATCTTATTAACATGGGTAAACCCTCAATCTCATTAGATATTCGGTTGGGACATCGTTGTTGAGAGAAGAAACCCTAGAACTCGAATTCAACAAGATTGAACATCAAAAAGGTAATATCTTCACCCGCTAATTGATTCTATCATTGAATTAATGATTATAGACTCTAGTTCATGAGATATGAGTTGATGGGTTAGATAGAAAAGCATGAACAGTGATAGGTTTGGGTTGTTGATTGGTTATTATTGGTTGTGGGTGTTAATTACCTTATGGGTGATAAAGAATAATGTTGATTACAACCATTTGAGACTTTAGAATTTATCTAGGAGCAAGAGAATGGGTAATTGGGTGCAGAAACACCATTAATAAGGGCTATGAAGCTTTATACTCCTAGTGTTTGATAAAATGCCTAAGTGATCAAAACATGACTATTGTTGCTAATTTGGAATCTCTTTGACTTGTATTGATATAGATTAAAGTTGAAAGGCTGGCGAATGTTGTATTATGATCAATAGCAGGAAGTTAAGGTATGTGAGGCTAACTCTCTATGTTTGGAAATGTTAATGATTCTCCCTATACTACGTTTCTTTTACGACGTTACTAATTGCCTAAAAAAATAGAGTTTAGCCTAGTTCCTTGAATAATTGTAGAACTCCTATTCTCTAGCTTCATAACTCGTTCATGACTTTCATTTTGAATGTTGTGAGCTCAGTTCGTATTCAATATAGACTTGGGTTTGATGCCCCCGAGTCTTAGTATAGATTACGCAGTATGCCATAAACAGTTGAAATTTCAGTGTTCATAATCAGTTCAAGAATACATGTCTCAATCTAGTCCTATTCAGTATTCCAATATTATGCAACCCAGTGTGATCCAGTATTCCAGTATTATGTAACTCAATGTGATTCAGTATTCCAGTATCATGTAACTTAATGTGATTCAGTACTTTACTATCATGTACTGCAGTATGATTCTCAGTTCTTGATTTTAAATCCCTGAATGTTGAACACCTGTATTTGGGCCTAAGGCCGTAGTTTATATGCTTTACATATACTTGGGCCTGAGGCCGTAGCTTGTGCACATATATATTGGGCCCGAGGCCATAGCTTATTCAGATAACCAGGTTGTTCATCATTCAGAAGAGGGAGTATTCATATCCTTACTTCCTTTATCATTTCAGTTATCAGTTATCATTTTAGTTGCCAGTTATCAGTTTAGTTACCAGTTATCGGTTCAGTTATTAGTTATCATTTAAGTTTCAGTTTCAATAGTTATCATTTCAGTTATCAATTATCAATTCTCAATTATCATCTTAGTTTCAGTTTCAGCATTTTTAATTCTTTCTTTCAGTTGCTTTACATACCAGTGCAATTCAAATGTACTGACGTCCCTTTTGCCCAGGGCCTGCATCTCACGATGCTGGTAATGATTTACAGGTTGATGATTCAGAGCGCTAGGATTCTCGTACCAACTCCAGTTCTTCCGGGGCATTATCACTACTTTACAGTCTTTCAGTATTTACAGTCAGTCGGTGTTTTTAGTACTTTATTAGAGGCTTCATAGACTAGAGTAATAGTTAGACAGAGTCTCAAGTTTTTCATGTTAAGCTATATTTGCTACAAATACGTTTTAAAAATTGTATTAGTATTTCCGTACTTTGATTTATATCATTCAGACTTTCAGTATATCAGCATGTGTTAGTTTATCTTCCGCATTCAGTATGTTATGATATCACATGTTGATTCAGCCAGCCAGTTGGTTCGCTCGGTCACATGTAGTCAGGCACCGAGTGCCGTGTTACGTCCAGGCCCAGGTTCGGGGCATGACATTTTGGGACATGTTGGTATAGTTGTTGAAGTACCGAGGGTCTCAGGTGGATTTCGTAAGGCTAACGGATCGATTTCGGAAATTTGAAGCTGCTGAAAATCTGCTGCTTTTTTTGCTGCAGCTGCTGTTTTGGACAACAATGATGCAATCGAGGAGGCTACTTTGGAAGCTTATATCTCGAAATCTATAAGGAATCTGAAAATTTACAAGACATAAAAGTTGTTGCACTTGCATTTTAGTTACCAGAAAGTTATACCATTCATAATTTGGACATTTTATCCGAAAGTTATGATCGATTGAAGATGGATGATGGAGCAGTTTCGACAGAATTTTCTGATGAATGGAGCCGACTTTAGAATCCCATATCTCGGAATATATAAAGAGTTATATGGTGTACAACCTATCAAATGAAAGATCTTAGAGTCTAGTTTCTAAATATTTAAACAATTTGTCATTTGGATATTTTCACAAGGCGTTATGGGCATTTTAACAGAAGGTGTACAGCAAGGGAAAATGGTAATATGATGTACAACCTGCACAACGTAAGGTACAACTCGATGAAGCCTGGGTAGATTGTTTTAAACACGAGTTTTGGCCCATTTCTTTCATTTATTTTATTTGGCTTGGACGATTTTGGAGAGCTCAAGGAGGGATTTTAACCAAGCAACACTAGGTAAGTGATTTCTTCCTATTTTTGAGTTAAATATGTGATCTTACATGGATTTAGACATGAAAAATTAGTATAAACTTGGGATTTTTTGGGAAGACCTAGAATTTGGAATTTTGGACTTTTACCTTGGATTTGAGCATGAAAATTTTAGCAAATTGTATATTTGAGTTAGTAAAGCTATGGGTAGAATTTATCTTCGAGAAATTTTGGAATCTGGGCACGTGGGCCCGAGAGCATTTTGGTAAACTTTTCGAGCGGAGTTGGGAACTTATATAATTTGAATTGTTACAAGTATTAGAGTGAATTTTTATTGGTTTGCCTGTTGTTTGAATAGTTTTGGGGCGTTGTGCATCAATTGGAGTCGTTGGAAGGGCTTGGAAGCCGGTTATGGAAATTTTGGAGCAAGGTGAGTCTCCGTTCTAACCTTGTAAGAGGGAATTGTCCTCATAGGTAAAATAATTGGTTATGTGCTCCTATTTGTGGGGGCTACGTATGCACGATGTGACGAGAGTCCGTACGTAGCTACTAATATGTATAAGTCTGGGTATTCTAGGACCCAAAAGCATGCTACACTTGGAATATCTGAAATCTTGTTGGCAGTTGAATTGCTTAAATCCTATTGAATTGGTAAATGAATTTCTAAAAGGATTAAACTTCATTTTCTTAAATCGTTAAAAAAAGAATTGTCTTTTATTTGGATAAATGTTCCTCGATAAATTCTTAATTGGTTGTTTGAGCATGTATTTCTATGTGTACCTGCGTTGCATGTATGATTCGCGAGCAGGGTGATTGTTTATTTAAATTTGACCGCGTTGCATGTATGATTCTCGAGCGGGGTAATAGATGCATCTATGGATCGCGCCGTTCGACCCTCGGCAGTGCACATTTTATATTTATGTTGGATCGGGTCGTACAACCTCGGCATGATTTGCGCATGCTTGTATTGTTTGCCTTGAGAGTTATTGATATTGATATTTGCTCTCCCTGACTTGAGATAATTGTTAATTAATGGATTATGAATCCGGAGACTTTTAATAAAAAGGAACTCTTACCTGTTTCGTGACTTATTTGAATTTACTGTTGTTCTTAATAAATTCGTGATTCATCGCATTAATAATATTACTATTGGACTACTAGCAAGTGTCGAAGTCGACCTCTCGTCTCTACTTCTTCGAGATTAGACAGGATACTCATTGGGTACACGTTGTTTTCGTACTCATACTACACTTGTTATGCATTTTTGTTGCACAACTTTATATGTGGCTAGTGGCTTAGTGTCATAGCAGCATAGTTGATATGGAGACTTGGGTGAGCTGTAATTACCGAGATGACCCGCAACCAGCAGAGTCTCCTTCAGAGTATTGTACTGTATTTTCATTTTTGTCCACTTGTATTTCGGACAGTTACTGTATTTTACGTCATTCCTTAGTAAATGCTCATGCACTTGTGACACCGGGTTCTGGGATGATTATGGGGTATCTTGTATTAACTGCTTAACATTCATATTCGATTTGAAACAATTATCTTTTGATGGTAAAATTGAAGGAAAATCATAGTTTTCAAAATTATTAAAACGAGAATTTAATTAAGTATTTTGGTTGGATTGCCTGATAGCGGTGTCCGACGCCATCATGACCCTTAGTGGATTTTGGGTCGTGACAACATGGTATCAGAGCACTAGGTTCCCTTAGGTATCATGAGTCATGAGCGAGTCTAGTAGAGTCTTGCGGATCAGTACGGAGACGTCGGTACTTATCTTCGAGAGGCTATAGGGCTGTTAGAAGCACTTCCCTTCTTGATTCCTCATTGTGCGATTTGATTCCATGGGGATTATGCCCTTGTTTCCTTACTACTCAATCTTACGCGATGGTGAACTGCTTGTTATAAATTGAGAATTGAAGAATTATAATGGTACTACCGATGTGGAGCGGGATGTTTCTCCTGGTATAGTTGATTTGGGCTATTTTTGTCGCCTTGCAAAAGGCTATCTTGTCATTTCAGCTCAGTAATAGTATTCCCGAGAGCTTTGAGTCTATGCGCAGATTTCTACGATTATTCATGATCGGTTATTGCACAATATGGACGTGTTGGTAAAGTTCTTGCCTATATGTTGGGGCAGTAAAAGATTTGGAAGGAAGTTCTCTCAGTACATGATTCTCGGTATTTCATTTTTGGCGGGAAAAAAAGCAATTGGCCTATGAATGTCTCGATTTGGATCGATAGAGTAACGAGATTTGGTGTTTTCAAGTGTGGTGGAATTTTCATCTGCGACGTGGTATTGTCATCCTCGATTGAATATGTTAAGTTCGCAGGTGTTATGGTCTTCTACAATTCGCATTTAGGGTAAGATATTGTGAAATAATATTGGAAAAGCGACTATTAAATATCGCGGGGTGCGGTGGTTCAGGGTTTAATGTGTATTTCTAATGTTGACGGCTCGAGAACGATGATCTTCGGAAAGGTTTAAAGTTAGTAGCGATTGGTGGGTTCAAGTGTTACGAAGATAGATTTTATTTAAGGCAAAAACGAGCAGCAAAGGATGAGGAAGGATGTGTGGGAAGTGTCATGCGATGGTTAAACTTCTAGAAGACCAGGTGCAAGAAGTGGAGGTCGAGTAGTTACTTAAAGAAGTGAGTCTGCCCAAAGTGGGAGAGTGGCAGAGCAGTATGTGGATTCAGTGGCTGGGTCTACGGACTTGATTTGAAATATCGGCTATTATACGGCGGGAGATTTGATATGACAGAAAGGAGTTGCTTGATATGAAGGAGGTTACAACATAACTTTGAATTGGAGGATATTGTCGCACATTTAGTTGATGTCTATGAGGAGTGAATGGACTTGTGCAGCTGGTGAATGAGCACGGGCTCAGGTGGGTCATCTCCTATGAGCAGATCAGCGGTCGCATGGTTGGCGAAGCCTCCGCGAAGAATCCTACTGGCTATCTAGTGAAAGGGTAGGACATGTGAACATGGTTAACAATTCAAAGTATTCATAAATGGTGTTATAGAAAGATTTCAAGAACTCGTCGGGATGGTTGTGCTAGATCTATGTCAATATGAGATAAAGAATACTGGTGAATTCCAAAGATTGTGTATCAGTGGCTTAGCTAAGTGGGAGAGTTCCTCTGCCTATGATTGGGTTGCATGGTTAACTACTTGCGAGATTTCTGGTTATTAGCATATTGATGGGTTATTTCAGCTACGGGAAAGGAACATAAATAGTAATTCGAGCAAAGGAATTGTTAAATGTGTGCTATGGTTGGCCTTATTGGCTCATGTTCAGACTTAGGGATAGATTCAGGAATTATGCCTTGTATAGATGCGGGTTTCAAGGGAAGTGATTCTGCCGGGTGCTTCGCCGAGAGGGTATTCATGTGCTAGAAGATTCATGGAGTTAATTATATTCGGGGCCAAGTCAGAGCGGGTGGCTCTCAACAACGGTCCTAGTGGATTCAAAGGGTAAAGCGTGGTGTCTAATGATTTCGAGCCTTTAGGTACGATTAAGAATCAAGCTTGTGTAGCAGCTTATGAGAAGAGGCCCAGAATGTTCTATGATGTTTTACTTGCAGCTTAGCAATTGGGAGGTACGAAATGGTTCGTGGGATTTGAGACAGCATGGTCTCGTGATTCAAGGTCACTCGGGATGAGTACGGATGGAGTGTGTTATGTGTTGAATAGAGTTATTGTTATTTCTAAGGCAATCAAGGATAAATTGGGAGAAGATAAATTGGTTAGCCATAGTTGAATTGGTATATTGGTGGTAGTGATCAGTTTCTTCAGCGTAATCAAGTTATGCGAATGATTTGTGACGGTATGTGCGAGGCTTGTCGGCCGCTGTAATTGATGTTACTCAAAAGTATTCTACTGTTATGGCCTGTTATGTATAGGCGGATCCCAGAATGGTCATGGTGGCTTAGGCCACTACTTGGAGATTTGCATAGTCTACGGTTATGAGAATTCACCTGAGTGTTGCTATGGTTCTCCTGAAGTGAGTTAAGTAAAAAAAATTTACATGATGAAGTATTAATCTATTAGTGGTATGGAATTTGAAGTGAGGATCAAGGTTGCAGTTCGGTGATGACGAGGATGTCACGAGCTCGAATGAGTAGGAAAGAAGTTTCAATGTTTAAAGTAAGTTGGTATCGTCTTCAGCGTCACCTAAGATCGGTGTTTTGTGAAAAGGGCTTTGCATCCTGGCTAAGGATTCTTGATCGCTTTTCAGCATTAGTGCGGCCGGTGGTTTGGATGTACAGACCTGTTATCTGTTACGGAAGGTTGTGAGAGTGTGCCTTACGGGAAAGTTGTATAAGTGTGGTGTGTAGTCACTTGATTGATTGAAGAGTTAAACCAAGTATGAAGATTGTGGTGATGTCATTAAATTGAGAATTGATGCTTGGAGGGCACTCGGTTTATTAGGTTGTGGACTGTGGAGGATTCTTCTGGTTATGATGGTTGTTCTTATGTGTTATGAGAAAAAGGGGAGTTATTATGGACCTTTGAAAGGTGATTAGCCTAGTTCAGTGCGATCAGAATTAGCTTGAGGTCTGTGGATGGATTTAAATGTGAATATGGGCCTTATATCAGACTGAATGTGTTCATTTCAGCATAGCGCTCCTTATGGAGGAGTATTCAGACATGGGGTATTTTTTGTCGTCAGCTATTTCAAGTAATGATATATTGCGCCGTGTGAGTTGTGAGACGACTTGGTGAATTTCTTATGTGTTGAGGTTCCGCATAAAGATGATGTTATATGAGCAGAATGGCTCTTGAGACTCAGATCGTATATGGCACCTCAGTTGTGCTTGAGTTGATAGCTTATGGCTCTATATGTCTCCCCGGGGATGGTATTATGCACTTACCGTGCTTGTGACCGACATTCGGCATTTTGTTCTAATGAGCAATTTGGCTCGGTGTGTATCTCCTTATGTGAATTTTATGTGTGGATCGGGTGACACGCCGCCATAGGTATGTTGTTTGGATCGGGTTGCGCGCCAAAATAGTGTGATGTTGAGTAAAGTTCCCCATATTTGTTTTTATGTGTTTTGTTTCCTATCTTTCTGAGAAAAACTCATATTAGCTTTGTGCCCGCTTCACAAGTATGATTCGCGAGCGGGGTGTTTGTTTAATTATGTTGACCGCGTCGCATGTATGATTCACGAGCGAGGCAATTGGATTTCCTTTTCAGAGTTCGTTTTCCTTTGTATCACGTTCAAATTGGTAGCATATTGGCACATGGTGGCATCATATGAAACTTTTGATATGTCCGGAATGGCTTATTGCCTGATCAGTTCGTACTAGGTGAGACGAGATCATTGGATTTAGGATCAGTGCAATCTGATTATATGAAGTATATTAAGGAGCTAAGACCATTATTTGGTTCAGAATGAGGTGATGGTTTTTATCAGGAGTATAGACCCAATGATTTATTGATTCAGCAGTTGGTTATGAATTTCTACATATCTCTTCTATCGTGGCGGTATTGTAAGAGTTAGAGCAAGACCTATGTATGTCATGAGGTGCAATGGGAGCATCAGAGTCATGGAATTTCGACTAAATTGATCAGAGAATGTTATTGTGGTCCTGTGAGTAAAGTGGTGCAAGGTGTGAATTCAGCTAAGGTATGCAATCATGGTTTGGTATTGCGTGTAGTTATTGATTCGGTGAGCGTATGTTGGACCAGGCCTGGCAGAGAATTATGGATATTGGAATTGGGCTCTAAGGCTTATTTGCCTAAGTGAAAAAGGGTATCTTCAGATTGATTGAGCTAGGGTGCCCAGCTGAGTTGTGGTAGCATGGGTAGGTGCTCGAGGTGTTAAACAGTGATTTCGGACAACCCCAACGTAGTTCTTAGCACGTTCGAGGATGAACGTATGTTTAAGTGGGAGAGAATGCAACGACCCGACTGGTCGTTTTAAGCTCTAGCGCACCATTCAGTAGTCGAGGCCATGAGCAACTTCATTTCAGGTATTATGACTTGTACGCGTGGCCGGAATTGAATTTCGGGGAGTTCGGAGTTGATTTGGAAAGAAAATTCTCATTTCGGAAGCTTTAAGTTAAAAGAATTAGCTAAGATTGGATTTTTGAGTAAACAATCTCAGAATCGGGATTCAAAGGTTCCAGCAGGTTCGTATGATGATTTCGGACTTGGGCGTATGTCCGGATCGGGTTTTGGAAGACCCGAGAACGTATTGGTGCCTATTGTGGAAGTTAGCATTTTGGAGAAATTTCATAAGTTTGGGTTGAAGTGCATTTCAGGGTTATCAATGCCTGTTTGGGATTCCAAGTCTGTGAATAGCTCCGTATGGTGATTCTGGAGTTGGGAGTGTGATCAGAAGTGAATTCGGAGGTCCGTAGGTCATTATGAAGTCATTTGGCTAAAGATAGAAATTTGAAGGTTTTTGAGAAGTTTGATCAAGAGTTTGACTTTTTGATATCGGGGTTGGATTCCAATTTCGAAAGATGGAGCAGGTCCGTAATTTCGAATATGACTTATGTGCAAAATTTGAGGTCAATCAAACGTGATTTGACGGGTTTCGGCATCGGATGTAGAAGTTTGAAATTTCAAAGTTCATAAATTTTGGATTGGAGTACGATTCATGATTTCGACGTTGTTTGATGTGATTTGAGGCCTCGAGCGAGTTCATATCATGTTTTGGGACATGTTGGTATAGTTGGTTGAAGTCCCGAGGGTCTCGGGTGGATTTTGGAAGGTAACGGATCGATTTCGGAAATTTGAAGCTGCTGAAAATCTGCTACTTTTTCTGCTGCAACTGATGTTTTGGACAGCAATGGTGCAATCAAGGAGGCTACTTTGGAAGCTTATATCGCAAAATCTACAAGGAATCTGAAAATGTGCAAAACATAAAAGTTGCTGCCCATGCATTCTAGTTTCTAGAAGGTTACACCATACATGATTTAGACATTTTATCAGAAAGTTATGATCGATTGAAGATGGCTGGTGGAGCAGTTTCGACAGAAATTTCTGATGCATGGAGCTGACTTTAGAAGCTCATATCTCAGAATATATAAAGAGTTATATGGTGTACAACCTATCAAATGAAAGATCTTCGAGTCTAGTTTCTAAATCTTCAAACCGTTTGTCATTTGGATATTTTTACAAGGAGTTATGGGCATTTTAACAGAAGGTGTACAACAGGGGAAAATGGTAATAGGATGTACAACCTGCACAGCGCAAGGTACAACTCGATGAAGCCTGGGCAGATTGTTTTAAACACGAGTTTTGACTCATTTCTTTCATTTGGCTTGGACGATTTTGGAGAGCTCAAGGAGGAATTTTCACCAAGCAACACTAGGTAAGTGATTTCTTCCTATTTTTGAGTTAAATATGTGATCTTACATGGATTTAGACATGGAAAATTAGTATAAACTTGGGATTTTTGGGGAAGACCTAGAACTTGGAATTTTGGACTTTTACCTTGAATTTGAGCATGAAAATTTGAGCAAATTGTATATTTGAGTTAGTAAAGCTATGGATAGAATTTATCTTCGAGAAATTTCGGAATCCGGGCATGTGGACCTGAGGGCATTTTGGTCATATTTTCGAGCGGAGTTGGGAACTTATATAATTTGAATTGTTACAAGTATTAGAGTGAATTTTTATTGGTTTGCCCGTTGTTTGAATAGTTTTGGGGCGTTGTGCATCAATTGGAGTCGTTGGAAGGGCTTGGAAGCGGGTTATGGAAATTTTGGAGCGAGGTGAGTCTCATTTCTAACCTTGTAAGAGGGAATTGTCCTCATAGGTAAAATAATTGGTTATGTGCTCCTATTTGTGAGGGGTTACGTATGCACGAGGTGACAAGAGTCTGTGCGTAGCTACTAATATGTGTAAGTCCAGGTAGTCTAGGACCCAAAAGCATGCTACACTTGGAATATCTGAAATCCTTTTGGCAGTTGAATTGCTTAAATCCTATCGAATTGGTAAATGAATTTCTAAAAAGATTAAACATCATCTTCTTAAATCGATAAAAAAAGAATTGGCTTTATTTGGATAAATGTATTGGCTATTTGAGCATGTATTTATATGTGTACCTGCGTCGCATGTATGATTCACGAGCAGGGTGATTGTTTATTTAAATTTGACCGTGTTGCATGTATGATTCGCGAGCGGGGTAATAGATGCATCTATAGTTCGCGTTGTTCGACCCTCGGCAATGCACATTTTACATTTATGTTGGATCGGGTCGTACGACCTCGGCATGATTTGCGCATGCTTGTATTGCTTGCCTTGAGAGTTATTGATATTGATATTTGCTCTCCCCGACTTGATATAATTGTTAATTAATGGATTATGAATCCGGAGACTTTTAATAAAAAGGAACTCTTACCTATTTCGTGACTTATTTGAATTTACTGTTGTTCTTAATAAATCTGTGATTCATCGCATTAATAATATTACTATTGGACTACTAGCAAGTGTCGAAGTCGACCCTTCGTCTCTACTTCTTCGAGATTAGACGGAATACTCATTGGGTACACATTGTTTTTGTACTCATACTACACTTGTTGTGCATTTTTGTTGCAAAGCTTCATATGTGGCTAGTGGCTTAGTGGCATAGCGGCATGGTTGATATGGAGAATTGGGTGAGTTGCAATTATTGAGAGGACCCGCAGCCAGAAGAGTCTCCTTCAGAGTATTGTGTTGTATTTTTATTTCTGTCAACTTATATTCCGAACAGTTATTGTATTTTATGTCAATTCCTAGTAAATGCTCATGCACTTGTGACACCGGGTTCTGGGATGATTATGGGGTATCTTGTATTAACTACTTAACATTCGTATTCGATTTGAAACAATTATCTTTTACTAGTAAAATTGAAGGAAAATCATAGTTTTCAAAATTATTATAACGAGAATTTAATTAAGTATTTTGGTCGACTTGCCTGACAGCGGTGTCCGGCGCCATCACGACCCTTAGTGAATTTTGGTTCGTGACACAAACCGACCACCACTTTCAAAACTGACAAAATTTTCTTTGTTTGAAACAGGAACAAAGCATTGCAAGGAAAGTGGTTGAAAAAAACAAAGAGGATGAAAAATGAAAAAAAAAAGAGAAAAAAAAGAGCCGACAAAGGGAAGTCTCTCAAATCTTTGCCTTTATTTTGTCTTGCTAGCGTGCATAAAATCTTATCATTGCTCCTCACATTTTTCCTCCTAGGATAAAAAGTCCTAGTCTGATGAATTTTCTTCCAATAAAAATCTTAGTTTGATGAATTTTTCTCCTAAGATAGAAGACCTAGTCTGATGAGCTTTCTCCTAGGATAGAAATCTTAGCCTGATGAATCTTTCTCCTAAGATAAAAAAAAAGGACCTAGTCTGATGAATTTTCTCCTAGGATCGATATCTTAGTCTGATGAATCTTTCTCCTAAGATAGAAGACCTAGTCTGATGAACTTTCTCCTAGAATAAAAATCTTAGTCTAATAAATCTTTTCTCCTAAGATGCAAAAAAAAAAAAGAAAACCTAGTCTGATGAATTTTCTTCTAGGATAAACATCTTAGTCTGATGAATCTTTCTCCTAAGATAACAAAAAAATACCTAGTATGATGAATCATTCTCCTAGGATCGAAATCTTAGATTGATGAATCTTTCTCCTAAGATAAGATACCTAGTCTGATGAACTTTCTCCTAAGATCAAAATCTTAATCTGATGAATTTTCTCCTTGGACAAGAAATTTTAGTCTGATGAATCTTTCTCCTAAGATAGAAAATATAGTCTGATGAATTTCTCCTAGGATATATGTCTTAGTCTGATAAATTTTTCTCCTAAGATATAAAGCCTAATCCGATAAATTTTCTCTTAGGAAATTAAAAAAGATAAAAAAGAAAGGAGGATGTCTCGATTAAAAAAATCATTTGTTCATGCCTTTGAAAAAAAAGCGTCGGGGCAATTCGTTTAAAAGAATGATTTTCAATGATGATTTTTTTAAAAAGGGGGGGAAGAAAAAAAACAAAAACAAAAAAAAAACTTTCTTGGTTCATTTTAGCATAGGTACACAATTCAGTAGTCTCACTTTCCAACATAGGGTTTCCACTCCCTAGTTGATGCCAACATAGGGTCTCCATTTCATAGTTGATGCCAACATAGGGTCCCCACTCCCTAGTTGATGCCAGCATAACCTGATGCCAACATAAGGTCACCACTCTCTAGTAGATGCCAACATAAGGTCTATACTCCCTAGTTGATGCCAGGATAACCTGATGCTAGCATAACCTGATGCCAACATAGGGTTACCATTCCCTAGTTGATGATTTTCCAACAATAGGGTCTCGAATCCCTAGTTGATCTCATTTTAGATATATGGTCTCCACTCTCGAATCTCTTTTTCCCAAGGATATAAAATCCTGACTTTTATTGCTTTCAATAAAGAAGTTGTGACGACCCGACCAGTCGTCTCATGAGTTATCACTCTGTTTCCCCCATTTCTGCTTCTTACGGCTTTGTTTATCGGTTCTATATGTAATCGGGTTGGTTAGCTCGGGTTCGGAAAGGATTTGGTAAGGTTTGAGATACTTAGTCTCTATTGAGGAAGCTTAAGTTGGAAAAGTCAATCAGATGTTGACTTATGTGTTAGAGGGATCGGATGTGAGTTCCAATGGCTCGGATAGCTTTGGAAGGTGATTTGGGACTTAGGAGCGTGATCAGAATGTGTTTTGGAGGTCTAGAGTAGATTTAGGCTTGAATTGGCGAAATTGGATTTTTGGTGTTTTCCGGTTGATAGGTAAGATTTTGATACAGGGGTCAGAATAGAATTACGAGAGTTCCAGTATTTTCGTTGTGTCATTTGGGATGTGTGTGCAAAATTTCAGGTCATTCGGACATGGTTTGGTTGGGTTTTTTGTCAAAAGCAGAATTCGAAAGATTTTGGAAACTTAGGCTTGAATCTGATGAGTTTTGGTTGATTAGATGTTGTTTGAGGTATTTTGAAGATTGGTATAAGTTTAAATAATGTTATGGGTCTTGTTTGTGCCTTTGATTGATGTCTCGGGGGCCTCGGAGTTATTTCGAATGGTTGACGGAGAGTTTGGAATTTTTGGAGAAGCTACAGATTTTCTGCTTCTGGTGTTTCCGCACCTGCGGATTGGAGACCGCAGGTGCGATGCCGCAGATACAAGAGGGGAGGTCGCAGAAGCGGAAAGTGGCTGGGAGGCTGTGACCGCAGAAGCGGTTGGTGAACCGCACCTGCGATGGCGCAAGTGCGGCTAGTGCATCGCAGAAGTGGAAGTGGGCGTTTAAGTGAGAAACCGCAAAAGCGGCTCTTGGACAGCAAAAGCGGTACCGCAGATGCGGTGGATTGACCGCAGATGCGAAAATGCCTGGGTCAGAATGTATAAATTGTTTCCTTCGCGATTTTTGAGCTATTCCACCATTTTTAAGTCGGCTTTGGAGCTTTTTGGACGATTTTGAAGAAGTATTTCAAGGGAACTTCATTGAGGTAAGGATATTGGACCTAAAACCCGTTCCTATGGTATTATTTCATGGATTAGAGCTATAATTAGTGGAATTTAAGGGTTAAAATTGGGAAAACTAGGGCTTGGTATTGGAGACTTAGATTTGAGGGTTTGAGTGACTATTTGTGGTCGAATTTTGGTACTTTTGATATGTACGAACTCGTGGGGAGATAAGAAACCTATTGATATGAATTTTGTCTAATTCCGAGACGTGGGCCCGGGGGTCGGGTTTTGATAATTTCAGGATTTGTGTTGTATATTGATTATTTTCGCTTGGGCTTCGTTCCCTTAGCATATTTTGACGCCGTAATTCTGATTTTGGATAGATTCGATGCTAGTGCAGGCCGAATTGAGGGCCAAAGGCGTTGCGGGCTAGAGTTTGGACGGATTGAGGTGAGTAATGATTATAAATGATGTCCTGAGGGTATGAAACCTCGGATTGCACATCGTTGTGCTATATTGAGGTGACGCACATGCTAGATGACGAGTGTGGGGCTGTGCACTATTGGGGATTGTGACTTAGTCCATCTCAAATGACTGTTTTACCACGTATTTGACTGAAAACTATTTGCTATCATCATGTTTTGGGCTGAATGCCATATTTGGGCTTCGTGCCAACTATTTGAACCCTTAGGGGATTTTTATTGATATTTCCTTACTGTTTTGACTTTATACTTGAACTCAGTCATGCTATATTCCACTGTTTTTCATAACTCAGCCATGTTTACTCTACTTTAACATTTAAATGATATTTTAAATGATATTTTGGGTTGAGCACTATGTTTTATTGTTGCCCGAGTGGCTGTGAGATTCTGACTGAGTAAGGCCGAGGGCCTGAGATATGTACGCCATGAGGTGGCTTGTTGATACGAGGCCGAGGGCCTAGTGATGATGCCACGAGATGGATTGATATTGCGCTTGGGTCGTAAGGGGGCCCTCCAGGAGTCTGCACACCCCCAGTGAGCGCAGGTACCCATTGTGATGTGAGAGATAGCCCGAGGGGTGGTATTGTTGACAGTGTCCGATGGGCAATACTTTATGTTCTTATCTGTATTATTTGTGTGCCATTTACCTGCTTAATTTTTCAAAAGGCATTTCATGAAGTTTGGACTGAATTAAAAATGACTTTACACATTATCACTGCTTCACTGTTTCTACTGGTTTTACTGCTTCATTATAGCCTATAATGTGCCTTACATGTTTTCATATCTCTCAGTCGTTTATTTATGATTATTACTCACTGAGTTGGAGTACTCACTTTACTCCCTGCACCCCGTGTGCAGATTCAGGCATTACTGATCCCGCTAGCAAGTGTTGATCTTTCCAGCTCGGGCGAATCCGAAGATTCTCTAAGTAGTTGTCGGCGTATGCAGCCCAAAGCTTCTTCCCTCATCTTATTTCTCTTTGTTTTAGATTTGTATTGAACTCTATACACTTTCTTGTCTTATTCCGAATTTTTAGATGCTCATGACTAGTGACACCCCGGTATCAGTCTGTGTTGGGTTGTATTCCGCGAATTGTTTGTATTGTCACTGCTTATTTTTAGATTTATAGCATGTTTAAGACTAAATGTCTATTGTTAAATTGCTTAAAACTGGATTGGAAATGTGTCAGCTGGCCTTGTCTTAACGAGAGGCTCCATCATGACCGGGTCCGGATTTGGGGTCGTGACAAGTTGGTATCAGAGCCTAGGTTACATAGGTCTTACGAGTCATGAGCAGGTTTAGTAGAGTCTCGTGGATCGGTACGGAGACGTCTGTATTTATCCTCGAGAGGCTGCAGAACCTTTACGAAAAATTTCATATTCTTGAAATTCTTGTCGTGCAAATTGTTGATCCGAGTACTAAGCTTCTGCCATTCTATTCTCTCACAGATGGTGAGCGCTACCGGCCAAGATGGACGACCACCAGTACCACCAGTTGTGGCCACTAGAGGTCAAGGACGCGGTTGATGACTATAAAATATTCATATATTATATACTTAAAAATAAATTATTTTAAATTATATATATATAATATGTCAATTATCTGTATTTTCTAATAGTATTTTGCAGGAAATAAAAATATCATGATAAAGCAAATAAAGGAATAAAAAGATATCACGACGCATAATGGCAATAGAAGCACGACGCATCATGGCAAAAGAACCACGAGGCATCGTGGCACCTTATGAGATTTGATTTCTATAAAAAGGATGTCATATTTGTGTTGAAAGAGGGGAAGATCATATGTGTCTAATTAGCAACTTTTCTCTAGCTTTGGTCTTTACTTATTTCTTTATCTCTTTCACTTTCCTCTTGTAGTTTTTGAATTTTCTAAGAGTGTTGATAGTATTTTAAGAATTTTTTTCTTTGTGAGATTTAAAGTCTCCATAATGGAGTAATCTTTTTTGTTGGGATAGTTGATGAAGCTCGATATCGTTATAATATTAATCTCAATTTTACTACATGCTTGATCTGAAACGTTCTAATAATATTTCGATATTGTGCTGGAATATTAGTTTTAATTAATTATTATCACTTCTATCTATTTATTCTCCAAAATTACTTGTATGTCAATTTTATAATTCTTACGAAGCAAAATTAATATACGATAACTATTGGGTAAAATGATAGAGTGAGAGTAATTCTTTTTAAGCTATCATTCCAAGTCTGTAATCTTGCTTACTTCCATTCTAATTCTCACGGAGGAGTTGTAGTTGGCAAGATTATTGATTTTTAGTAAAAAGTAATCACAAGAGGTTTTTGCTATCTTTTAGCACAATTCAGGCAAGAAAATTATTTCAGTTTAATCGTCATGAGTCATATATCAATTGATTTACATAACCTCGCGGAGTGTTATTAATTGATTATTTCTTAGTGAGCAAAATATAATTGTATTAGCAATAAACAATTATTCCTAAGAGAAATACATATAGAAGCTAAGATTTTATTATTATCACGTTATCGAGTGAATTCAATGATTTACAACTCTCTTTAAATATAAATCTTCCGAAAGTTATTTTATTTCAACTTAAGCAATTTAAATTTTCAACAAACAAAATTTCATCAATTTGATTCTCTCAAATAGTAGTAAGAATATTATAAGTTTGTAGCTAGATTCTCCAATCTCTGTGGGACGATATCATAAACTATACTAGAATTTGACAGAGTACGAGTAGCAAGATCTTATATGCATTGGCCTCGTCAGCGGTCGTGGTCACGGTAGAGGCAGGGATGTGTCCTGCACAGTAGCTAGGGCAGCACCTGCAGATCCACCAGCCGCCCCCAGTTCAGGATCAGGTCCCAGTTATGGACGCTCCAGCAGCACCAGCTCAGGCACCAGCTGTGCCCATTGTGATTTCGGGTCTTCAGGAGGCCTTGGCTCAGATTCTATCAGTTTGCACTGGCCTAGCTCAGGCGGTCTTAGCCACTACAGCCGCAGCTACTTCTCAGGCCGGGGGAGGCAATCAGACTCCTGCCGCTCGCACACCTAAGCAGGTCGTGCAAGGACTTCAGACACTGGGGGCACATCCAGCCTAGCCGGTTGCAGCTGCTCAGGACTATGTAGTTCCTGCCATGCTAGAGGACGAGTAGCGTAGGTTGGAGAGGTTTGGTAGACTTCAGCCTCCGACCTTCAGTAGTGTAGAGGGAGAGGATGCCCAGGGTTTCTTGGATAAGTCTCAGAGGATGCTTCGTACTGCGGGTATTTTGGACCAGCAGAGTTGCTTTCACTACTTATCAGTTTTCTGGAGCTGCCTTCACTTGGTGGGAGACTTTTGAGAGACGTAGGCCTATTGGTGCAGCACCCCTTACCTAGCAGCAGTTCTCCGTTCTCTTTCTGGAGAAGTATGTGCCGCAGTCTCGCAGAGAGGAGCTATGTAGGGAGTTTGAGTGGTTGCATCAGGGAGAGATGACTGTGACGCCGTATGAGATGAGGTTCTCCGAGTTAGCTCGTCATGCTATTTGGTTGGTTCCGATAGATAGAAGATTAGGAGGTTTGTTGATGGCCTCACTTATCAGCTTCGCATTCTCATGACCAGTGAGAGGGTGACCGGTGCTGCCTTTGAGGAGGTTGTGGACATTGCTCATGAGATTGAGTCTGTTCATCACCAGGAGTGAGAGGAGAGGGAGGCCAAGAGTCCTCGAGGGTCTGGTAGTTATAGTGGTGCTCTTTCGAGAGGTCAGTTTTAGCACGGCAGAGGCCGTCTATTCAGGCATGCTCAGCCAGCTTGCCTAGGTTATCATGGGGCATCATCGGGTCATGGTTCTCATAGTTCTCATCAGGGTCAGTAATCACTTAGTGCCCTTCTAGCTCAGAGTTCGTCCCGTGCTCCATCAGTTCAGGGCTCTTCTATGCCAGGTGCATCAGCTAGTCACTCCGGTGCGAGGGGTTCCCTTCAGTCCCCTTCTCCAGCACCTGGGAGTTGTTATGAGTGTGGAGAGATGGGTCATATATGGAGGCAGTGCCCTCGTCGTCTTGCGGGTTCATCTCAGCAGAAGGGACAGTCATCGGCTTCAGCACCAATTACTTCATCACCACCCGCCCAGCCAGCTAGGGGTGGAGGTCAGTTAGCTAGGGGTCACCCCAGAGGGGGAGGTCGATCAGGTGGCGGTCCAGCCCATTTCTATGCACTTCCAGCTAGACCCGATGTTATTGCTTCCGATGTTGTCATTACAGGTATTGTTTCAGTCTCCCACAGAGATGCCTCTGTATTGTTTGATCCCAGTTCCACCTTTTCTTATGTGTCATCATACTTTGCTCGTTATTTGGGTACGCCCCGTGAGTCTCTTGCTTCACCTATTCATGTATCTACCCCGGTGGGCGATACTGTTATTGTAGACCATATGTACTGGTCGTGTGTGGTGACTATTGGGGGTCTGGAGACCCGTGTGGATCTTTTACTATTGTGTATGGTAGATTTCGATGTCATTTTGGGCATGGATTGGCTATCTTCGTGTCGTGTTATTCTGGATTATCATGCCAAGACAGTCACATTAGCTATACCGAGTGTGCCACGAATTGAGTGGCGAGGTGTGACTGATTATGTTCCCAATAGAGTGATCTCATTCTTGAAAGCCCAGCGTATAGTTGGAAATGGTTGTCTTTCGTATCTAGCCTTGTGAGGGATGTCGGCACTGAGACTCCCAGTATTGATTTTGTTCCAATTGTGAGGGATTTTCCTGATGTGTTTCCTGTAGACCTATCGGGCATGCCACCGGATAGGGATATCGATTTTGGTATTGACCTGGTGTCGGGCACTCAGCCCATTTCTATTTTGCTGTATCATATGGCACCAACGGAGTTGAATGAGTTAAAGCAGCAGCTTCAGGAACTTCTTGATAAGGGATTCATTCGGCCTAGTGTATCACCTTAGGGTGCGCCGGTTCTATTTGTGAAGAAGAAGGATGGCACTCTGAGGATGTGCATTAATTATAGGCAATTGAATAAGGTAACAATTAATAACATGTATCCTTTGCCTCGCATTGATGATTTATTCGACCAGCTTCAGGGAGCGAGAGTGCTCTCCAAGATTGATCTTCGTTCAGGTTATCACCAGTTGAAGATCAGGGACTCGGATATTCTTAAGACAACTTTCAGGACCCGATATGGTCATTATGAGTTCTTGGTGATGTCTTTTGGGCTGACCAATGCCCCAGCAACGTTCATGCATCTAATGAACAACATGTTCCGACCTTATCTCAACTCGTTTGTCATAGTCTTCATTGATGATATTCTGGTGTATTTGCGTAGTCAAGAGGAACATACGGAGCATTTGAGAGTTGTGTTGCAGATATTGAGGGAGGAGAAGCTTTATGCAAAATTCTCCAAGTGTGAGTTTTGGCTCAGTTCAGTGGCTTTCTTGGGGCACGTGGTGTCTAGTGAGGGTATTCAGGTTGATCCGAAGAAGATAGAGGCGGTTCAGAGTTGGCCCTGATCGTCCTCAGCCATAGAGATTCGCAGTTTTCTTGGTTTGGCGGGTTATTATCGCCTGTTTGTTTAGGGATTCTCATCTATCGCATCACCCTTGACCAAGTTGACTCAGAATGGTGCTTCATTTGTTTGGTCGGATGAGTATGAGGAGAGCTTTCAGAAGCTCAAGACGGCCTTGACTACGGCTCCAATGTTAGTTTTGCCATCAGTTTCAGGTTCATATACCGTGTATTGTGATGCTTCAGGAGTTGATTCTGGAGGAGGCCCATAGCTCATGGTATTCTATTCATCCGGGTGCCGCGAAGATGTATCAGGATTTGAGGCATCATTATTGGTGGAGAATAATGAAGAAAGACATTATGGGATTTGTAGCTCGGTGTCTCAATTGTCAGCAGGTGAAATATGAGCATCAGAGACCGGGTGGCTTGCTTCAGCAGATGGATATTCTAGAGTGGAAGTGGGAGCGGATCACTATGGACTTTGTAGTTGGACTCCCATGGACTTTGAAGAAGTTTGATGCTATTTGGGTGATTGTGGATCGGCTGACCAAGTCCCCGCACTTTATTCCTGTGTGTACTACCTATTCTTCAAAGCGGTTGACAGAGATCTATATTCGGGAGATTGTTCGTTTGCATGGTGTCCCAGTTTCCATCATTTCAGATAGGGGCACTCAGTTTACTTCACAGTTTTGGAGGTTTGTGCAGCGAGAGTTGGGTACTCAGGTCGAGTTGAGCACAACTTTTCACCCTCATACGGACGGGCAGTCCGAGCGCACTATTCAGATATTGAAGGACATATTGCATACTTGTGTCATTGATTTCGGAGGGTCATGGGATCCGTTTCTACCACTTGCATAGTTAGCTTATAACAATAGCTACCAGTCGAGTATTCAGATGGCTCCATATGAGGCTTTGTATGGGAGGTAGTTAGATCTCCAATTGGTTGGTTCGAGCCGGGTGAGGCTAGGCTATTAGGGACAGACTTGGTACAGGATGCTTTAGAAAAGGTGAAGGTGATTCAGGAGAGGCTTTGTACAACGCAGTCGAGGCAAAAGAGTTATGCCGACAGGAAGGTTCGAGATGTGTCCTACATGGTTGGCGAGAAGGTTCTGTTGAAGGTTTCACCCATGAAGGGTGTTATGAGATTTGGGAAGAAAAGTAAATTGAGTCCTCGGTTCATTGGGCCTTTTGAGGTACTTCGGAGGATTGGGATGGTGGCTTATGAGCTTGTTTTGCCACCCAGCTTGTCGAGTGTACATCCGGTATTTCATGTTTCTATGCTCCGGAAGTATATTGGGGATCCGTCTCATGTTCTGGATTTCAGCACTGTTCAGTTGGATGATGATTTGACCTATGAAGTAGAGCTAGTAGTTATTTTGGATCCTCAGGTTCGAAAGTTGAGATCAAAGGATATAGCTTCGATGAAAGTACAGTGGAGAGGTCAGCCCGTGGAGGAGGCTACCTGGGAGACTGAGCGGGAGATGCGGAGCAGATATCCTTGCCTGTTCGAGGCTTCAGGTATGTTTCTTGACTCGTTCGAGGACGAACGTTTGTTTAAGTTGGGGAGGATGTGACGACCCGGCCAGTCGTCTCATGAGTTATCGCTCTATTTCCCCCTTTTCTGCTTCTTACTGCTTTGTCTATCAGTTCTATATGTGATCGGGTTAGTTGCCTCAGGTTCGGAAAGGATTTGGTAAGGTTTGAGACACTTAGTCTCTTTTGAGGAAGCTTAAGTTGTAAAAGTCAATCGAATGTTAACTTATGTGTTAGAGGGATCGGATGTGAGTTCTGATGGTTCGCATAGCTTCGGGAGGTGATTTGGGACTTAGGAGAGTGATCAGAATGTGTTTTGGAGGTCCGGAGTAGATTTAGGCTTGAATTGACGAAATTGGATTTTTAGCGTTTTCCGGTTGATAGGTGAGATTTTGATACAGGGGTCGGAATGGAATTCCGAGAGTTGCAGTAGTCCCGTTGTGTCATTTAGGATGTGTGTTCAAAATTCCAGGTCATTCAGACATAGTTTGTTTGGGTTTTTCATCAAAAGCGAAATTCGGAAGATTTTGGAAACTTAGGCTTGAATCCGATGAGTTTTGGTTGATTCGATGTTGTTTTAGGTGTTTTGAAGATTGGTATAAGTTTAAATAAGGTTATGGGTCATGTTTGTGCCTTTGGTTGAGGTCTCAGGGGCCTCGGGGTGATTTCGGATGGTTGACGGAGAGTTTGGAAGTTTTGGAAAAGCTACAAATTTTTTGCTTCTGGTGTTTCCGCACCTGCGGATTAGGGACCGTAGGTGCGATACCGCAGATGCGAGAGGGGAGATCGCAGAAGCGGAAAGTGGCTGGGAGGCTGTGACCGCAGAAGCGGTTAACGAAACACACCTGCGATGGCGCAGGTGCGGCTAGTGCATCGCAAAAGCGGAAATGGGTGTTTAAGTGAGAAACCGTAGAAGCGGCTATTGGACCGCAAAAGCAATACCACAGATGCGGTGGATTGACCACAGATGCGAAAATGCCTGGGTCAGAATGTATAAATTATTTCCTTCGCGATTTTTGAGCTATTCCACCATTTTTAAGTCGGCTTTGGAGCTTTTTGGACGATTTTGAAGAAGGATTTCAAGGGAACTTCATTGAGGTAAGGATTTTGGACCTAAAACTTGTTTCTATGGTATTATTTCACGGATTAGAGCTATAATTACTGGAATTTAAGGGTTAAAATTGGGGAAACTAGGACTTGGTATTGGAGACCTAGACTTGAGGGTTTGAGGGACTATTTGTGGTCGAATTTTGGTACTTTTAATATGTACGAACTCGTGGGGAGATAATGAACCTATTGATGTGAATTTTGTCTAATTCCGAGACGTGAACCCGGGGATCGGGTTTTGGTAATTTCGGGATTTGTGTTGTATATTGATTATTTTCGCTTGGGCTTCGTTCCCTTTGCATATTTTGACGTCGTGATTCTAATTTTAGATAGATTCGACGCGAGTGGAGACCGATTCGAGGGGTAAGGAAATCGCGGGCTAGAGTTTGGACCGTATTGAGGTGAGTAATGATTGTAAATGATGTCCCGAGGGTATGAAACCCCGGATTGCACATCGTTGTGCTATATTAAGGTAACGCACACGCTAGATGACGAACGTGGGGTCGTGCACTATTGGGGATTGTAACTTAGTCCATTTCGAATGACTGTTTTACCATGTATTTGACTTAAATCTATTTGCTATCATCTTGTTTTGGGCCGAATGCCATATTTGGGCCTCGTGCCAACTATTTGAACCCTTAGGGGATTTTTATTGATATTTCCTCACTGTGTTTACTTTATACTTGAACTCAGTCATGCTATATTCTACTATTTTTCATAACTCAGCCATGTTTACTCTGCTTTAACACTTAAATGACATTTTAAATGATATTTTGGGTTGAGCACTATGTTTTATTGTTGCCCGAGTGGCTGTGAGATTCTGACTAAGTAAGGCCGAGGGCCTATGTTGTGAGAAAACACTAATTATGATTATGAGGCCGAGGGCCTGAGATATGTACGCCACGAGGTGGCTTGTTTATACAAGGCCGAGGACCTAGTGATGATGCCACGAGATGGCTTGATATTCTGTTTGGGCCGTAAGGGGCCCCTCCAGGAGTCTGCACACCCCCAGTGAGCGCGGGTACCCATTGTGATGTGAGAGATAGCCCGAGGGGCTGGTATTGTTGACATTGTGCCCGAGGGGCAATCCTTTATGTGTTTATCTGTCTTATTTGTCTGTCATTTACCTACTTAATTGTTAAAAAGGCATTTCATGAAGTTTGGACTGAATTAAAAATGACTTTACACATTATCACTGCTTCACTATTTCTACTGGTTTTACTGCTTCATTATAGCTTGTAATGTGCCTTACGTGTTTTCATATCTCTCAGTCGTTTATTTATGATTATTACTCACTGAGTTGGAGTGCTCACTTTACTCCCTACACCTCGTGTGCAGATTCAGGCATTGCTAATCCCGCTAGTGAGTGTTGATCTTTTCACCTCGGGCGAATCCGAAGATTCTCTAGGTAGCTATCGGCATTCGGAGCCTAGAGCTTCTTCCCTCATCTTATTTCTCTTTGTTTTAGATTTGTATTGAACTCTTTAGACTTTCTTATCTTATTTCGGATTTTTAGATGCTCATGACTAGTGACATACCAGTATCGGGCTGTGTTGGGTTGTATTCCGCGAATTGTTTGTATTGTCACTGCTTACTTTTGGATTTATAGCATGTTTAAGACTAAATGCCTATTGTTAAATTAGTTAAAACTACTTTTTGGAAATGTGTCGGCTGGCTTTATCTTCACGAGAGGTGTCATCACGACTGGGTCCGGGTTTGGGGTCATGACACATTGTGTCCTTTACTCTGAGTCAGTCCTTGTCAAAACAAGCAAGAAAGGATTTTAAAATTTGCTACCAGCTTTTCAGTTGCATAAAGTAAATTTGGCCAACACACTCAGTTGTTACTCTCAACAATGCCTTGAGGATTCATGCAAAGCCTCCACCAAAAGACTCTTGTCAGCCTACTTGGCGCAAGCAAAGATAACTTGTGATTCTCTCTGGCAGACTAATTGCTTAAAAGTAGGAAGTCATTCAAGATATCAGAAAAGGTCAAATAAGCAAAGATCTCCAGTTGGGATAAAGCTGATTGAGCCGCAAATATAAATGGTACTGTGTGTGAAACAATTAGAGTTGGTGCAGAACAAAAGTCTCTTAAGACTGACTCAAGATGATCGAGCAAAAGTCAAGCTGCTCAAGACTCAAGGCCACAAACCGACCACCACTTTCAAAACTGACAAAATTTTCTTTGTTTGAAACAAGAACAAAGCATTGCAAGGAAAGTGGTTGAAAAAAAAACCGACAAAGGAAAGTCACTCAAATCTTTGCCTTTAATTTGTCTTTGCTAGTGTGCATAAAATCTTATCATTGGTCCTCACATTTTTCTGTGACGACCCGGCCAGTCGTCTCATGAATTACCGCTCCATTTTCCCATTTATGCTTCTTTATGCTTCGTTATCCGTGTTTTGTGGTATCGGGTTGGTCGGATCAAATCCGGAATAATTTTGGTAAGGTTTGAGACACTTAGTCTCTTTAGAGTGAGTTTAAGTTGGAAAAGTCAACCGGATGTTGACTTATGTGTTAGAGGGCTCGGATGTGAGTTCCAATGGTTCGGATAGCTTCGGGAGGTGATTTGTGGCTTAGGAGCACGATCGAAATGAATTTTGGAGGTTCGTAGTGGATTCAGGTTTGAATTGGTGAAGTTGATATTTTGGCGATTTTCGGTTGGTAGGCGAGATTTTGATATAGGGGTCAGAATAGAATTCCGAGAGTTGCAGTAGTTCTGTTATGTGATTTGGGATGTGTGTGCAAAAATTTTAAGTCATTCGGACGTGGTTTGGCTTTGGATGATTTTTGAAACTTAGGCTTGAATCCGATGTGATTTGGTAGATTTGATGTTGTTTGAGGTGTTTTGATGATTGGAACAAGTTTGAATAAGGTATTGGGTTATGTTTGTGCTTTTGGTTGAGGTCCCGGAGGCCTCGGGGTAATTTCGGGTGGTTAACGGAGAAGTTGAGATGTTATTGTAGTTGTTGAAGTTTTGCTGCTTCTGGTGTTTTCGCACATGAGGTTTGGGGACCGCAGGTGCGGCGCCGCAGGTGCGATGAGGAAGGTCGCAGAAGCGGAAAGGCTGAGGGAGTCAGGGACCGAGAAGCGGTGAGTTGGACCGCATCTGCGATATCGCAGATGCAGAAGGATGATCGTAGAAGCGGTTTTGGATGGTTAAGTGATTTCCGCAGAAGCGGAGGTATGACCGCAAATACGGTACCACAGAAGCGGTTGAAGAGTCGCAGATGCGAAAATGTCTAACAGAACATATAAGTTATTTCATTTCGCGAAATTGAGCTATTCCACCATTTTTGACTTCGGCTTGAGAGCTTTTGGACGATTTGGAAGAGGGATTTCAAGGGAACTTCATTAAGGTAAGGATTTTGGACCTAAAATACATTTCTATGGTAGTATTTCATGGATTAAGGCTGTAATTAAAAGAATTAAAGGGCTAAAAATGGGGGATTAAGGCTTGAGTTTAAGAGGCCTTATAATGAGGATTTGAGAGGTCATTTGAACTCCGATTTTGGTATTCTTTATATGCATAGACTCGTGGGGAGATGAGGAATCTATTGATGTAAAAATTTCTTATTTTCGAGACATGGGACCAGGGGTCAGAATTTGGTAATTTCGGGATTGGTACCCTTTATTGATTGTTTTCGCTTGGGCTCCGTTCCCTTAGCATACTTTGACGTCTTCGTTCTGATTTTGGATAGATTCGACGTACGTGGAGGCTGATTCGAGGGGCAAAGGCATCGTGAGCTAGAGGTTTAGCCGGTTCGAGGTGAGTAATGATTGTAAATGATGTTCTGAGGGTTTGAAACCCCGGATTGCACATCGTCCTGATTGATGATTTTACCGCGTATTTGACTAAAAATTATTTGCTATCATCATTATTTGGGTTGAATGCCATATTTGGGCTTCGTGGCAACTATTTGAACCATTCAAGGATTTTCATTGCTATTTCCTCACTGTTTTGACTTTATACTTGAACTCAGTCATGTTATTTTCCACTATTTTCATACTCAGCCATATTTACTTAGTTTTAAGACTTAAATGATATTTTGAATGATGTTTGGGTTGAGAAACACTGTTTTACTATTGCCCGAGGGACTTGTGAGTATTTTTGACTGAGTAAGGCCGAAGGCCTAAGTTGTGAGGAAACACTGATACTATATATATATATATTTACATGCCACGAGATGGCTTGTTGATATAAGGCCGAGGGCCTAGTGATGATGCCACGAGATGGCTTGATATTGCGCTTGGGATGTAAGGGGCCCCTCCAAGAGTCTGCACACCCCCAATGAGCGTGGGTACCCATTGTGAAGTGAGATTGAGCTCGAGGGGCTGTTATTGTTCTGAGATGTTGCCCGAGGGGCGGATGTGGTGATACTGTACCCGAGAGGCAAACTTTTTGTTTACTTTACCTTAATTACCTATCAATTACTTATTTACTTGTTGAAAGAGGATTTTACTTGACTTTTCACTGTTTTACTGCTTATAAATGGTTTTACTGCTTCATTATAGAATGTTGCATGCCTTACGTATTTTCTTACGTTCAATCGTTATTTACATTTGTTACTCACTGAGTTGGAGTACTCACTTTACTCCCTGCACTCCTGTATGCAAATTCAGGCGTAGCTGGTTTCGCTCCCGAGTGCTAATTCCTCCAGTTTCAGGCGGGTTTTTCGGAGATTACGAGGTAGTTGTTGACGTCCGCAACCCCGTGTCTCTACTCCTTTATCATCTATATCTCTTTTCAGACATCTATACTAGCTTATAGACTTAGCAGACTTGTATTATGACTTAAAGATGCTCATGACTAGTGACACCCTGGTTAGGGCTGTGTATGGGTGTTCTTCCATGTATTTATGTTATCATTGTTATTTTGGATATATTTTATCATGATTTGACCATTTCTTAAATGCTTAACTGTTAATAATTGGAAAATGGGAAGTGTCGGCTGGCCTTGTCTTCACGAGAGGCGCTCTCACGACCGGGTCTGGATTTGGGTCGTGACATTTTCCTCCTAAGATAAATAGTCCTAGTCTGATGGATTTTCTCCCAATAAAAATCTTAGTCTGATGAATTTTTCTCCTAAGATAGAAGACCTAGTCTGATGAGTTTTCTCCTAGGATAGAAATCTTAGCCTCATGAATCTTTCTCCTAAGATAACAAAAAAGGACCTAGTCTGATGAATTTTCTCCTAGGATCGAAATCTTAGTCTGATGAATCTTTCTCCTAAGATAGAAGACCTAGACTGATGAACTTTCTCCTAGGATAAAAATCTTTCTGATGAATCTTTCTCCTAAGATGCAAAAAAAAACCTAGTATGATGAATTTTCTCCTAGGATAAACGTCTTAGTCTGATGAATTTTTCTCCTAAGATAATAAAAAAAATACCTAGTCTAATGAATCTTTCTCCTAGGATCGAAATCTTAGTTTGATGCATCCTTCTCCTAAGATAAGAAACCTAGTCTGATGAATCTTTCTCCTAGGATAAACATCTTAGTCTGATGAATCTTTCTCCTAAGATAACAAAAAAAATCTAGTCTGATGAATCTTTCTCCTAGGATCGAAATCTTAGTCTGATGAATCTTTCTCCTAAGATAAGAAACCTAGTCTGATGAATCTTTCTCTTAGGATAAACATCTTAGTCTAATGAATCTTTCTCCTAAGATAAGAATCCTAGTCTGATGAATCTTTCTCCTAGAATAGAAATCTTAGTTTGATTAATCTTTCTCCTAAGATTAAAAAAAAGGGACCTAGTCTGATGAATTTTCTCCTAGGATCAAAATCTTAGTCTGATGAATTTTTCTCCTAAGATAGAAAACCTAGTCTGATGAACTTTCTCCTAGGATCAAAATCTTAGTCTGATGAATCTTTCTCCTAAGATAATAAAAAAACCTAGTCTTATGAACTTTTCTCGTAGGATCAAACATCTTAGTCCGATGAATCTTTCTCCTAAGATAACCAAAAAAAAGACTCAGTCTGATGAACTTTCTCCTAGGATCAAAATCTTAGTCTGATGAATTTTTCTCCTAAGATAAGAGCCCTAGTCTGATGAATTTTCTCCTAGGACAAGAAATCTTAGTCTGATTAGTCTGATGAACTTTCTCCTAGGATGATGTCTTAGTCTGATGAATTTTTCTCCTAAGATATAAAAGTATAGTCTGATGAATTTTCTCCTAGGAAATTAAAAAAAAGAGGATGTCTCGATTAAAAAAATCATTTGTTCATGCCTTTGGAAAAAAAAACGTTGGGGCAATTTGTTTAAAAGAATGATTTTCTCAAAAGAAAAAAATGATGATTTTTCTAAAAAAATGTGGAAAAAGGAAAAAAAACAAAAACAAAAAAAAAATCCTTCTTGGTTCATTTTAGCATAGGTACACAATTCAGTAGTCTCACTTTCCAACATAGGGTCTCCACTCCCTAGTTGATGTCAGCCTAACCTGATGCCAACATAGGGTCCTCACTCCCTAGTTGATGCCAACATAGGGTCCTCACTCCCTAGTTGATGCCAGCATAACCTGATGCCAACATAGGGTCACCACTCTCTAGTTGATGCCAATATAGGGTCTCCACTCTCTAGTTGATGCCAATATAGGGTCTCCACTCCCTTGTTGATGCCAGGATAACCTGATGCCAGCATAATCTGATGTCAATATAGGGTCACCATTCCCTAGTTGATGATTTTCCAACAATAGGGTCTCCGATCCCTAGTTGATCTCATTTTAGATATAGGGTCTCCACTCCCTAATCTCTTTTTCCCAAGGATACACAATCCTGACTTTTATTGCTTTCAATAAAGAAGTAGTTTAGAATTTTGTTACAATAACTCACGAAATTTTTTTAGTGAAAATTGGGCAAAAAATTTTTATTTGTTTGTTTGTTTTGGTGTTTGAGCAGGTTTTACCTCGAGGCACAGGGTTGAGACGACCAAAAGAAGGAGTCTCAATCTAGAATAAAAGAAAAAAAAAGAAGTGAACTCAAAGTGCAGAAGCGGAGAAAAGATGTGGATTGCTCAAGACGTGATTGAAGTCACAAGCTTTGCATGTCACACCTTGATCCGAGAAGTTGAAAAGGGAATGAACCAGCACCTGCAGCTAACAAGCATCAAGATTCAGATCAGAGTCCGTATGAAGAACCAACCAAGACTCAAGATCAAGCTTCAGAAGACTCATAGATAGGAATCTTGTAACTCGTAGCTGATATGTTTAATTAGTCTTTTTAATTTTGATTTTGATGTAATAACAGGTCCACGGACCGGAGCCTCGACGGAATCTCACTCGACTCTAGAACTCATCACTCCATCATTCTTCTTGAACTGCACGCGACCTGATTTCTTTATAACCCGGAATATGTAGGTTGTCCAAAACCAGGACTCGGTTGCACCTTTTTCTTTTATTTTCTTCCTCTTTTGAATAACGATATGTTCAAAAATTAGTCATACGGCTCACTTTGTCTTTGCCTGAAAACTCTTCATGTTTCCAAGCAAAGAGGGGCAGCTGTGAGCACCTAATGTTTGACCATATTTAATTTTTTCACTCACTTTTAGTATTTAAATATATTTTAAGTTTAATTTTAATATTGTAGTTTTATTTCACCTTTTTATAGGTTTATTTTAGATAATTTGAAAATTGCAAAAAAAAAAGAGTTACATATTTTTAAAGTATTAATTTTATTTTTCATTTTACAAAGAAAGAAAAAGTTTCAACAAAAAAAAGGGGATATAATTTTATTTAGCTTAGTTTAATTTTAAGTGAGAGGTTTTTGAGAAATAAATATTGAGTGTAGTAATTGTACCTTGCTTTTTATTTACTTATTTAGTAGGAGTAGATTTTTTTTAGTAATTATCAAGAAAAGAAAAAAGAGCCAATGGAAAATTGCCATATGGCAAAAGATTCTCTCTTATCGTATAATTCACATGCACTTTCCTAGCAATTTTCTACAAATAACATTTACCCTAGATAATTACACTCTCAATCCTTATCTCTTCCACCAATTAATCCCTATACTTATACCTATATATCTACATACAAAGAGAAAAAAACAAGCTAAAACCTAAAAAAAACCAAAACCCTAAGTCATCTTCTCCAGCGAACAGCACCCCTTCGACCACACTGTATAATAGCCACACACACATAACAAATAGGAGGACACCTGAGACAAAAAAATAGGGAGGGGGGACGGGAGAACACGTGAAAACATGGGGGGGAAAACGGAGGCAGAGAAAACTTGCTTCTGCATTTCAAGCTTCATAACAAAAAGCTCATAACCTTCAACCATGAAAAATCCATGAAAACTTCCATCTTCTCCATAAATAAAAAATAAAAATATCATCCACTATACTCCATTAAAACCATGTAAAAAGTTCCTTGAAACTCCACAAAAATGCCATAGAAAAGCTGCTCAAAAATGACCTCCAAAGCCACCCCATTTTAGCTCAAAAAACGAGCTGAGAAGCGTCCATAAACCAGCTCCAAATCACACCTCAAATCATCTCAAAACGCTGCCAAAAACCCAACAGTTTTCTCCCAATAAATAGCCATGAATTCCAGCTCAAAACCATCCAAAAACACCTGAAAATACTGCAATAACCAACCCCCTTTTCCACCCAAAAATAGTCCCAAAATCAACATCAAAACCCATCTAGAAACACCTAGAAAACAACTCTCTTTTCCCCATAAATGCAGCATAAAACGGACCAAAACAGTCCCAAAAATGACTCCAAAATCACAGCCAAATCGAGCCAAAAGAACATACCATTTTCATCCCCAAAAAGACCCAAAATAACAGCTCCAAAAATGTTGCCAGCTTGACAGGGAAGAGCCCCTCGTTTGACACCAAAACAGAGGCTGCTGGCGAACTCGAGCTCATCGCTTGAGGTCGTCGTTCGAGTCACTTGAGGTTCGAAGACTTCCGGGCATTTAAGGTTTGTTCGTGATTTCGTCGACTGTTCGTTCATTGTTCTTTATTCAAATTTGTGAAGTTGCCGGCGAGTCCTCTGTTCTCTTGGTCGAGTTGTTCTTGTTGAATTTCCACCTTTATATTCAAGAAGTTTTTCTGATATAAAAGATCTGTTCTATCTCACCTTTTCTCAATTGCTATCTTATTTGGTGTTGGAATGATATATTTAGCCAAATTCCTTATTTGTGATATTCCGTTCATAATTGAAATTGCTCATAGTTGGCTGGAGTTAACTCACTACTTGACATAATTAGGATGAAATGCTAGTTTGTTTACATTTTTATTTTAATTTTATGTTGGCCTTGTTTGGAAATTGGAATAGAAGATACATAAAACTAATTTGAACAAATGGTTCAAATGTTTAAATCCATCACTCAATACAAATGAATTCATCAGCTGACCCGTCTTTAAATAAACACTAAGTCATAATATCTTCACCTACAAATTACTTCTATAAATTATGACCTTCACAATAATTTCAAACTAGTTTTAGGACAATAATTTATGAACTTTCGTAGTTTGTTTTAGGCGTGTAAATGAATTATCGTGATTATGGGTACGATTCCCTTGGCATATTCATGATACGTAATCCCCAATTCAGGTGTGCATTTCATGTGACCCAACCATAACTTCTAATAATAATTAAAATAAATATGTTGCAAATCACGGGTGCATTTCATGTGGCGCGATTCGCAATGTGTTTAAAAACAATAAGTGTGCGACATCGCGACTTATTTAATTAAACTCCATAAATATTAAAAGCGATTAAAAAGTTAAAAATGCACAATAGATTTAAAACATGTAACTAATCAGATAATTAGGCCAATTATTAATAGTTGAGCGACCGTGCTAAAACTACGGAACCCGAGAATGTCTAACACCTTCTCTCGGGTTAACAGAATTCCTTACTCAGTCCTCTGTGTTCGTAGACCATAAAATAAGAGTCAATTTCCTCGATTTAGGATTTTAAAATAAACCGGTGACTTGGGACACCATATAATTATCCAAGTGGCGACTCTGAAATAAATTAAATAATCTCATTTCGATTAATGTCACTTAAATTGGAAAAACTCTCAATCCCTCTCGGAAAAAAGGAGGTGTGACAATTATCATGCCCAGAGGTTACAGAATCAAGCTCTGATGTCAATTGTCACAGTATGACCAATTAAGATGAATTTAACAGATGCTAAAAAGAATTGCAACAATTTTTTGGGATAATTTTCGATTTATTGAAATGAAAAACAAAACTGACTTAGAAGCTAAGAAAAATAAAAATTAACAACTAAATAAATCGGAGATACATAGCTGTGCTCTAGATCTGCAGAAGAAGAGAAGGGATTTGGGTTAGAAGAGAAGAGAAAGAGGAGAGAACCAGAAGACGAAAAGGAGGAGTGAGAAAAGAAAGATACCGTGTAATCGTGTTATCGGCAAAACCTGGACTTTTGAAGCAGACGATTATTTTGAGCCGTCGATTAACCGATCCATTAGGCCTCCCCCACTGATTCAAGTTTGAACTCCGCTATCTATATTTATTAAACTAATAATTTTGGGGTCACAACAGGTATGGAGAGATAAACTCAATGCGAATATTAAAAAATGAAGAATTTCAAAGTTCTCAGCTCGATTGACGATTTAGAAACTGAGGACCGAGTTGAATGGAGAATATGGTTTCAATTAATTTTGACTAGAGAAACAGTAGCTCTTATACACATGGGAGGACCCCTGATTTCCCAAGTTTCACCTTCAACCGTCACAAATTGAATAGTTACCTCAAATCAAATAATTATAAGAATTTTAAATTAAAGTAAGAATATTATTAAGTGATAAAGAATTATATATAAAACGTAGATGTTGTATTCGTTTATTGGTATTAAATGTCATACATGAACAATTTATTTTTTTAACATAAGTGGAAGATTCATAATTTTCAAATCGGATGCTCGTAGCCCTTATTTAAAGTTGTTACTTTATAAGATTGGGTGCTCAATCAATATCTTTATTTGTTATTTACTACTAGTAGTTTTCAGTAAAAAAATATACACAATTGACGTAAGTGTAGGTCTGCCATTGCATAATGTACGTTTTCAGTGCTTTAGAATATTTGTACGTTATCAAACAATAACAAAGCATATATGTCAATGTATAAAATATTTCGTGGAAATTGAACTTTCAACCTCCTGAGTACAGTATATTCACGTTAACTTTGTTACAATCACTAAACTTAATTGGCTTAAATAATAAATGATGTTTCATCTATTTACAGACGAAGAGATTAGTATATTCCAGTTTTATCAAATGAGTCCGCTTACCATTTTCAATTGATATTTTTATTGATATTGCATAATGTTTTGGTATTATTTCTTTCTACATAATTCTTACCACTTTTAAGAAGTTAAACTTGTCTAACTATTCAAGCTTTAAAACTTAATGTAATGTTTTCTCTACCAAACAAGCATCTCAATCATAACTTCAAATTTCTTCAACTATTATTAAATTAATTATCATTTTAAACTTTTAATTCAACAAATATAACGCAAAAGCACGTGATAACTGTCTAAAAGTCATCCATCAAATAATATGGAATTATTTGCAACATATGATATTTTTTTAAGCCACCATTAAAATTTTGTCTCCGTTAGATTAGTGGGAATATCTGACTTAAAAAAAAGTAATTGGATGAATTTTTCTTTTCTTATGGACAAATTTGGCTTAATGTACTAATGACAACAAAATTTGAATTAGTAGCCTAAGAAAGGCCATTTGTGCAAATGTGCATTGGGTTGGGTGAAAATAGCATAGGCTAGCCAGTTTTCAAATCCGATAATTGAAAAATAGTCAGTTTTTACAAAGTCATTAAAAAATAGCTACTATTTTATGTGGAAATAAAATCTGGATAAAAATACTCCAGCTAAAATGTGGAAAGTTCCAGCATAATATGCTTGATTATGGAGCTCCTGTATATAAACTTCCAACATATTATGCTAATTTTCAGTATATTTCTGAAACTAACCCAATAGCCAGAATCGTTTAAGGGTATTTTCGTTCAGATTTTATTTTTATATAAAAAATGACTAAATTTTTATTACTTTTAAAATTATGGCTAATTTTCAATTAGTAGTTATAAATCCAGTTTCGTTCCTATACCATATAGGAGACTATATTACCAAATATGTTCATAGTATGAAAATTACCCACCATGTTAATAGTTTTTCTACAAAAAATAGACAATTCATTAAATAAGAAATCATTGTAGCTGTAGGCTTCCTTATTTAGGCGCGCTAAAATTGGGGAAGTAAATTTTCTTCCAGATATTTCATTAAATAAGGAATCATTATAGTTGTAGACGTCCTTATTTAGGTGCGCTAATATTGGGAATTCCTTAATTAGTTGTCTGGTTTTAATGGATTCTATCTAATCTTTTTAAAATATTTAACTACTTGGAACTTAACTGAAAGAATTAAAAATATACAAGTTGTTCTAGGCTGTCAACACTTACGTCTAACGTAACAATATTGCAGATGTGTGTTAGTAAGAAAAAGGTGGATGATTTAGTACTATTTTGAACAAAAATATGTATCTAAAATGTGAAACATACATTTCAGGGGAAGCATGTCGAGTCCAAATATGTACCCAGTTTGTAGATATTATGTAGATAAATTGTAGATTATTTGTATTCTGATTGTAGATGCTTTATTTTCTGTTTTCGCAAATAAAAAACGACTAAAACTTTTACAAATCTTCTGAAAAAATGTAATTATGTCAAAAAGCTCAATTATGCTACAATTGAATGGGAATTGGGATATTAAAATTCAATGTACCCAGTTTATAGATATTTTGTAGATAAATTGTAGATTATTTGTATTCTGATTGTAGATGCTTTGTTTTCTGTTTTCACAAATCAAAAACGACTAAAACTTCTACAAATTTTCTGCAAAAAATGCAATTATGTTGAAAATCCCAATTATGCTACAATTGAATGAGAATTGAGATATTAAAATTCAATGTACCCAGTTTGTAGATATTTTGTAGATAAATTGTAGATTATTTGTATTCTGATTGTAGATGCTTTGTTTTCTGTTTTCACAAATCAAAAACGACTAAAACTTCTACAAATCTTCTGCAAAAAACGCAATTATGTCGAAAATCCCAATTATGCTACAATTGAATGGGAATTGGGATATTAAAATTCAATGTACCCAATTTGTAGATATTTTGTAGATAATGTACAATTTTGTGATTCTCCTATATGCTCTTGTTACTCCTTACGAAACTGCTATGTTAAATATGGAATCCAAAAAAACATGATAAAGGGATAGATCTTCCTAAGCAAAATCCTCCCATGAACTGTTACAAGAAAATTGACTTTTGCCAACAATTAAAGCATCAAAAGAAAAAGATAAAAAGATCTGTTCGAGCTCACAACATATTGAGAATCAAACTCTGGGAGATAAACCTTAATGTGAAGGAACTCAAAATCATAACCATCAAATCGACCAGGCTTGTGCTCATCTTCCCCGGGCACAAAAACATTGGGACAAGATTGCAGAGGTGCCGACAGTGCCTTGGCTATGGAAGAAATAATAGGGTTTTGATACAGAAATCGTGAATGTGGGAGGGAAACGTGGGTGAAGGTATGGGAATTGGAGAGAGAAACGTGGGGGACATGGAGGGAGTGGTATTAGAAGGAATATACGGTACCATTAAATTAGGAGTGTAATTAATACCCTTAAAAATCACTAATGGTATATAATTGGTAATTATGTATACTAAATGTAATTATATCAAACCTTAGGCATTGAAGGTAATATAGTTTCCTATATGGCATAGGAATATAAAAATTCCTTCTGATTTTCCCTTGGATTAGTAAGTAGTTCAGTCAACTTGGGCCTGGGCATTTTCACTACTAGGCCCACAATTGAAACCAGGCGAATAACACCCGCCCAAAACCCCTAAACGATTCTAAAACCCTAATAACCAGGGGTGGGCATAAAAACGAATTCCGAATTGAATTGAATTAATTTGGTATTTCGGTTTCGATTTTTTTGATATTTCGGTTTATTTCGATACAGAAATTATGATATTTTGGTAATTCGATACGGTATACGGTATTGGGTTATTAATATTTCAGTATACACCGAAATAATGAAATAGCCCAATTTTATTTTTATTTTTTAGCCCAATAACCTTAAGCTCGTACCCCAAAAGTCCAAAACCCCTAATTCCATAATCGCGTACCCTTAGGCTTAGAGGCTTAGTCTCGACAAGAATTTTAAAAAACCCTCACGACTTTGCTTGGTAGCTACGGCGGTCGGATTCACGAGTTACAACTCACGACTACAACCTCGGCGCCGCAACTTCATTCAGGTTGATAACTTCTCCATTCTTCATTCAGTTGTGTTCAGTTGAAGAAAATTTTACTAACCTAATTAACAGGAATATGTTTACTCGCCACTTTAATTTAGGCATTATAGATTGCAATTCATACCTTTAAATCATGATTATGTCTAAGCCAACCTCATCCTTAGGCTGTTTTGTATATAATAATATATTTTGTTTGTGCATAAGAAGTTAAAAAGAAGGTGGTTGTGACCAGACACAAAGATGATATATGCCATCAACATTTATTTTTCATCTTAATTATGTATATGGTTAAAGATATTTTGACAAATGTATATTTAATTCATAATCAGTGACACGTCCTTTGACACAATTTAAAAAGCAGTGAATGTAATCAAAAGTTCGGTTTTACTGAATTTCGGATCAGTATCCGTTAGTGATATACGATCCTATTATACAACTTGTTATTTCCATACCACCATATCACAAATCTTATTAAAATCAGGGAGAAAAGAAAACATTTTGATGTAATAATGTTGAAGGGCTTGTTGTAATAATGTTGATGTAATAATGTTGAAGGGCTACTCGTTAGTGGTTGCTACTGGACTTCTATTTTTGTTGCACTGTGTTTAAGCAACTGTCTCAAATGCACTGTGTTTAAGCAACTGTCTCAAATCCACTTATGGTTGCTACTGGAATTCTGTTTTTGTTGCATTGTATTACAGTTCCACTTATGTTTAGATTAACACATGGCAGATTGTTTATTTGTTAGGCAGAATAGCAGATTGTTTATTTAGTTAGGCAGAATGGGGAATGGCTGATTGTTTACTCGTTACTCGTTAGTGGTTGTTTCTGCTTGGTTAATGCTTATGCTCTCAGCGCTTAGCAGTACGTGGCACATGAATATGTATTAAACCGTACCGAAACCATACCGAACCAAAATAAGAAATACCGTACCGTACCGAAATACTTTGGTACGGTATTTGGTATACACAATTGATAAACCGAATACCGAACCGAAATTCTTAAATACCGAACTGAAGTACCGGATGCCCACCCCTGCTAATAACCCTAATATTTGAATAGGCATAGTTGTATCTTCCCTTTCTTCTTCGTATCTTCCCTTCACCAATTCTTCATATCTTCTCTGTTCCTCTATTGGTAAGTGAAAGCTTAAATTCATACTGTTCTCTTGCTATTTTTTGTTTCTAGGGTTCCAGCTAATTTGTGATTAAGCCATTGTAGTAGTTGTTATGATAGTTGAAAATTGCTTTAACCACAATAATATTAGTTTAGTTTTCAATTTATTTTTAGGTTAGGATGATGAGAAGTAAAACCCCATGGAAAATTAAAACCCCACAGAAAGGAAGAATCAGAAGGGAGCTTGAAAAACGTGCTCCCAAACTGGTGAGTTTGATCTTAGCAAACAACTCTCTTTTTTTTTTTGCAAGATGGGATTGTTATTGTGATGACAATCTTTTTTTATTTATTTGGGGGCAGGTTGAAACTGGGAAAAAGACATTGATATTACATGGTACAAAAACAAGCCAAGTGTTGAATGAGGTGATGACTGAAATTTATCATTTGAAGAGGGATAATTCTGTTAAATATACCCGGAAGAATGATAACGTTAGACCATTTGAGAGCGGGGGCGAGGCTTCTTTGGAGTTTTTCTCTCTTAAGACAGATTGCAGCCTTTTTGTGGTAAGTGGGTACATGCCCTTTTCCTTTTTGAGGCATTTTTTGGTTCAGTGGGTAGAAAAGTGCTGATATATAACTTGTTCCATGTTAATTTGGATTTATTTCTGTGGCTCCCTGATTATTATGTTGTTTGCTGAGGCTTGTTCTGAAGGTAGACATAAATGAATCATCTCCAAATATTTAGCAAATGAGTACATATCTTTTTTCATGAATAAAGAGTTATTTGTGCTAAAAGATATATACTCAATGAAATACAGAAGAAGAAACATAGGTGCAATGTTGAGAATTTGTTACGTCATTCTGAAAATCTCCCCCTAACCCAGACTAAAGGAAGTTCATTTTGACATGGAAGTGCATTATTTAGATCAGGTTAAGCTTCTGGCTTCTAGGGGATAAGGAACAGAGACTAAGCGCATAATGCTTAATGGGTAGCTTGCATATTCATAACAAAAATGGGTACATTATCTGCCGAAGTCCTTTTAGCTACTTGTAACACTGTTGAAGAGTCCACTTTTGATCTTCAACTGTTTGATTATTTCAATTAGAAAAGATCTGTATTATTGTTAGTTGCTTGCAGGGGCGGAGCTAGCCTTTGAGTTACGGGTTCGCGAAACTCAGTAACTTTTGTCCAAACTCTATATTTCTCTTAGGGAATTCATTGAATATGTTCAAATTATTAATTTTGAACCTAGTAACTTAAAAGGACTAGAATCCTGAACCCATAAGTTTCAAATCCTGGTTTCGCCAT
The DNA here is from genome assembly GCF_000715075.1 of Nicotiana tabacum. Classification (NCBI taxonomy): domain Eukaryota; kingdom Viridiplantae; phylum Streptophyta; class Magnoliopsida; order Solanales; family Solanaceae; genus Nicotiana; species Nicotiana tabacum. The sequence continues at coordinate 125,730,250 of NC_134084.1, forward strand.
GGTTCCTTGATTTGCTGAGACACGGAATAAATAAAAATTTGAACTCGGTATTTGGTTGTCTGTATATCCCTCATTTTGCTACCATAATTAACTAATTTTAGTGCTAATAGATATGGTGAGAGGGGTTATTTCTGAATGGTAAACTTTATAACAATAGTCTTCTGGTATCATGTTGCTTGGTTATCAGGGTTTCTTTTATAGCATGAGGGAGAGCACATTTAGAACTAGAGCATCTAGAATCTGTATTTTGTAGCTTTGGAGCACCCTAACTGAAGATGTATTTTGTGTTCAATTTTTGGTCCCTCGAGATATTTATAGTTGATCTGTGGCTCTTGATAGTAATTGGTCTATAAATTATATTTATAGTAAAATATATTAATGTTATAAAGGACATGTAGAAAGGAGTTGTCACTAGTGTGAAAACAGTAGTAGGAGATCCAAAAAAGTTTCCTTCACCAAGGCTTCTGCATTAAGCCCCCTACTTATTTACCGTAGTTACGAATGAGCTAACCAACGCAACACAAAGGTTCCATAGTGTATGCTATAAGCTGATGATATTGTACTAAATTACGAAACTAGCCAGGGTGTCAACAAAAAGCTTGAGCTATGGAGAAGCACCTTAGAGAAGGGTTCTAAGATATGTAGAAGTAAGACTGAATACATGCACGGCAAGTTTAGTCAGTACGAGAAGAGCGAAGTTGACTAGATGGAATTGCGGTGCCAAAATGCAAACAATTTAGATATCCAGGCTCGTTTCAGGAGAATGAAGTGATAGATGAAGATGTTACTCATAGGATTAGAACCGGATAGTTGAAACAGAGAAGTGCTACCGGGTGTTATGTGATAGAAGTATTCCTACCATGGTGAAAGGTAAGTTCTATAGAACAACTATAAAACCAGTTATGTTATATGCTAGTGAATGTTAGGTTGCTAAAGTTCAACATATCCACTAGATGATTGTTGTAGAAGTGCGAATGCTAATATGGATGTGCGGTAGCACAATATTAAATAAGATTAAAAATGACAGCATTTGCACTATAAGATAGCCATTATATATATCTATTTACTTGCACTTTTATTTTGTTTTGGTAATGATGATGATATGAGTTGAGCTTAATGAAAGGAATAAGGATTCACATCGCCGATTCCAACTTGTTTGGGACTGAGGCGTAGTTATTGTATGTAGTCGAATAAATTCTATGATTTGATGAGTAATTCTTGGTCAAGACCAAGGTTAAAACATTCGATGCTATTGGTTCCACGTGACGTGATGTCTCATGTTATACATAGCATAGTTCCAACTCTTCCAAGTAGTATTGCTCTGGTTAAAGTGTCTATTACATTATTATAATCGATAATAGATTTCAACTCTTCATGCAGAGGAGGAATGACACCTACTGTTAATTTAGATACTCGGAGTGAGATGAGTGTTTTTCAACTCATGAAAACCTTGATTTGAACGAAAGGCTATCTTTGTATAAACTGTTGAACTGTTCTAGTTTATCGCTTTATCAGGAATAGTTCTGTTTTTATGTTCAGGACTTTTTGCTTGTTGCTTTATCTTTTGTTTTCCATACCCACTTACAGTCTTTGGTTATTTTGCAGTATGGTTCTCACTCCAAGAAGCGGCCTAACAATCTTGTTATTGGGCGAACCTATGATCACCATGTTTACGATCTTGTAGAGGTAGGAGTGGAAGAGTTCAAAAGCATGAAGTCATTCAAATATGATAAGAATTTGGCTCCTAAAATAGGGTCAAAGCCCTTTTTTACCTTTATTGGAGAAGGATTTGAGAGTGTTGAAGAGTTGAAACATTTAAAAGAAGTTTTGCTTGATCTATTCCATGGCGAGGTTTGTTCTTTTCTCGATAAACTTATACGCTTTGCTTCTTTGAATTGGAAGAGTACCATTAATGCCTGTGGGTTCAATAATGCAGGTTGTGACCAACTTGAACCTTGCTGGGTTAGATCGTGTATATGTATGTACAGCTGTGTCGCCAAAAAAGGTTTTCTTGACCCATTGTGCACTGCGGTTAAAAAAATCTGGCACAGTAGTTCCAAGAATAGAATTAGTGGAGGTTGGCCCGTCCATGGACTTAGTAGTTCGGCGACATCGTCTCCCTGATGACAGTTTGAAGAAAGAAGCTATGAGAACTTCTCTTGATAAAGCAAAGAAGAAGGTTTGATTGGCTTAGTCACTTCTTCTCATCTTTATTTGACTAACTTGGAGTCTGGAAAATACTGATGTTGTTACTGGCTGTCATTTTCAGGAGAAAAATGTTGTCAAAGATGCCATTCAAGGAAAATACGGGAAGATTTACATTCCTGATCAGAAGGTAAGAATACAGTACATGGTTGGAAAAAAATTATAAAATTCTATGACTCTGTTTACCAGTGAAAAATTATTCCTTTCTGTAGGTTGGAAGTGTGGCACTGCCTCACAAAGCAAAAGGAGTTAAAAGGGAGCGTAGAGAAGCTAAGTTGAAAAATGTGACAGACCAGCCTGAAGAAAAGAAACAGAAGCTGGATTCTGAGTGATTTTCAACTCCTACCTTCTAAGTGTGATGCTCTTCTGCTGAGTCAAATCAATTTTGTTCTGTCTGCCTTGGCTTATATGCTTTAGGCTCAATGCATATTCGGGTCTAACCTCACTGAATGAACGATCACAGCAGGTTCTCAGATTTTCTACGCTCAGAGTAGTCTAATCCTAGCTTTCTGTGAACCAAAGGCCGGATCATTGTTGTCAAAAGTGGGAGCTTTCTGACCTCAGAGCGATGGTTCTCACTGTTATTTTAATTTTTCTTATGTTTGAAATCCATAATGTGAATTTTCACCATTTGGCATATTTGACGTGTTATTTATTTGGAAAAATTTCCTCTATAGCTTGTTATTTAGTTCTACATCTGTTTGGAGGGTCAATCTGAAGTCTAAAATCTAGAAATATTTTCATTCTATGTAACTCTATACAAATCGACATCCTTAAAAAGTAGTCATGTTTAAACATGTCTTTTATTTTCTTTAAGCTAAGAACACTCCAGGCACTCATTGTATTTATATATTAGTCCTGCCGACTGTTTCTTTGTCGAAGCATGTTTTTGTATGTAAGGATATCCTGTTACAATCTGTTAATTCAAAATTAATGGCACTCAATCGTCCATTCAATGACTATCTAGACCAGTTAGTGTAGGACTCTAGCGTTTGACAATTTGATACAACTAATTAGTCTGTATAAATCTCTCAAGGGGATTATCCTACGGTAAAAACTTGCCCACACTGGATGTCACAACCAACTAATGTACTACGACATAATGCTCTTACAGCCCCAACCCCAGCAAATCTTTTTCATTCTAGATTATACTTTGCTTTATACACATACACGCACATATCTATATGTATAATTGTATATATCTTCATTCATAATCCCTTCACTTACAACAATACTACTTGGCTGTGTTAAAAGTCGACCATTATCCTGTCGGCAACCAAAAATATGTATGCATAATTAAAAGTACAAGCCATATTTAATTGCAAGGGAAGCGTTAAGGAACTCTATTTCCCAAGTGCGTGTGTTCCCCTTCTCAAGAATTTTGAGGGGTAGCAATCAAACAGAGGAAAGCTACTTATGAAACAAACGTGCATGTCACCATAAAGCACACACAAGTATGGTGTGTGATATGTGTGCATTTTTATAATCCAACTTTTCATTATAATGCTTATACATATAATTATACAACAATAATTCTTGACAGAGAACACAAAAAATGTAATTGCTGGCATCAACAAAATCACTAGGCCAATCAGTGCTTAGAGAGAAACGGACATGCCCAGTGCAAAGGATCTTCCGTAAGGCAGCGGCTGCTGCTTGAATTTGTGAAGAAAACTTAGTATTCTCCAGAGGCAATTTGAACATATGCATAGATACAAGCCTGCAAAACATACACAGACATAGCTATCAAAGTTTATACATGTCAAGAAACTGCCTAGAGGTATTGTCATAAAACATTTGCCATCGAAGTGCAAGAAAGCAAAGGGGTGAACCCATTTTATTGAGCATTTACTCTCAAATCTCTCAAGCTAAAGCTTGATAGTGGTTCACTGGCACCTATCTAGATTCGTTAGGCTGGGTCTCTCAACAGAAAACTAGCTGCTATGATGTCATGGCCAGTCTAAAGTAATACCTTCTCAAATCCACCAAAAAGAAGTTCAGATGCTCCAGCAGTTTCCAAAGCATCACTAAACCCAAGAAAGTGTGTCACGGGGAGAAGTTATTCCAACCATTCTACCAAACAGCTCAACTACTACTGTCAGCTCACCTAGTGTCAAACTTACCTAGACTTGGACTAAAATGTGGATATACCAAGGGCAATAGCTTTAAAATTCAGTAGAACGACGAAACAAATCTCGAGATAGACAAACCTGACATAATCCAAGCATTCTTCCTCCCAGAAACATTGACTAGCAACAAATGCAAATTATGTGCAGAAACCACAAAAATTATCACACACATTCACGTGAGCAACTGTATGTCTGTATGACCTGATTGAGGTGTGAGAGGAGATTTAAGATTTGGTCTCAGCATATCCATGATAGTGGAAAAGGAGGGGCGTTTCCACGGCTCACTACAACATTATCAAAACTAACTTTAGATAATATTAAAACAATCACGAAACTAAAAGGCATGAACTTGGGGACGAGTACAAGCAACGCACTTAGCCCAGCAGGCCTCAATAATAGTCGCCACTTGAGGATTCAAGTCACTTGGAATGTCAAGCCTCTTCCCCCTAAAGCCGACAGCTGCTACAACCTACAAAATCAGATTCATTATAGCACATTCTACGCCATGTACGGTATAAAAAAAAAAAAAAAACAGTTCAATATTCATGAGGCTCGACAGATGGTCCCCTCTTATCTTATCTTTCAAAAATCAAACTTGTAGCAGAAACTAGAATGTATGATATCACAGGGAAACAGTTTCAACAATCATGATGACCGAGAAATCAACCATTAGGACTACCCGGAGGCTCCGAAACCCTTAGTTCACATGGCGCATGGCTCGAACCTGTGACCTACATTCTAGGTCACTTGAACTAAGCCTGGGGGCATATCTATTGTCCTCCTCTTTATGGTATCTACTAATTCTATTTGCTTTCCCATCAACAAGTCTATTCCAAATAACTATTCGAATCTTACTCTCTTGAATTAGCTTCTTTGTCCCCATCCTCTAACATGCGACAACCTTTTCCTATCTAGCACCACGTCCACGAGTCAATGTGGTCGACTAACTTCTTTACCTCACCCGCATTAACAAATACAATATTTAGATGATTCATCATAATTAAACTACTGTTACGCTAGTCATCAACTTACCACAACTTTTAGTTCTCTACTTAACTATAATCTTGACAAACTGTACACAAATGTTACACAAAGTAGGAACTTTTTCTTTTCTTTTCTCTTCTCAAAATATGAACTATTAGAAGACCACAATAAGCAAAACAAAACCTAGAGAGAAGTGGAAAGTAGCATCCCCAGAACTTTCCCATTCAAGGGCCCATGAATGCATTGCTTTCTACATTAACCACATGAAGAGGAGAGGTAGATGACGTAAGGAAATTGAAATGACATTCCTGGAAGAGGGGATCCCGACTTGTGGTGCCCTAGTTCATGGCAGAAGAACCATATGGGACCAACTCATTTTCGCATCCCAATAGATAGCTTTAGGTCCTTTCAGTTGATATATTAGCTGTTACCCTCTACATTCAATTGTTTAGATCACCATTTACACCTAAAATAACCAACACAAACCTGTGGTGCATTCAAATTACTCCATGGTTGTTGTAGTGTTGCCAACTCCCATAAAATGACACCAAAGCTGTATACATCAGATTTCTCATTTGATGGTTCATCACGAAGAACTTCAGGTGCCATCCATTCCGGCTGTCACAACAAGCACCAAATCATTTTTTTTCCTTATTTAGTTACCAAGAAACGAGCCAAAAGACCAACAGAACACTAAAGGCACCAGAGCTTGAATCAAGAACTTACAGTTCCGGCAGCAGTCTTTGATGAAAGAAATGTATTAGCTTTGAAACGAGAAAGACCAAAATCACAGACCTGATGAGGACATTAGACAAGTGAGAACATTTAGAATCTTTTACTGATTAAGAGAAATAATAGCTTCATAAAAATTTCCATAAACGAAAATAAGTAATAATACATTCATTAAAGCAACAAAATCATATTCGCTAGCTAACTTTGAGTAGGACTACCAAGTTTGTTCAGAACTTGAGAATAAATTATAATGTTAACTAAAAGTACAGGTAATGCATTGTGCATACTGCTGAGCTATGGAGGACAGAACCTCCTTAAAAATCACAGGCATTCAAAATGCCTCCTCTTTTTCAAGCAAATTCTCAATCAGACCTCAAGACCTTTTGATATTTTTTTAAAAATCTTTTTTGGTTGGGTTTGAAAAGTCAAATTGAATGATCAAGAAATTAATCTTTTCCTCGATGGTCCAAGTTGATTAAAAGGAATAAGACCAGACACATATTCCCGGAGTGAGAGGAGACACATCTATGCTAATATTTCCAGTTTAAAAGAAACTAATTCACCAGGAGGTCGAAAAGGAGGACAAGTTATTTTAAGGAAAAACATGAGTAGAAAAACCATAATCTTAACTAGACATAAATCCATCCTCACAGTGACTCCTAAATTTCTTGAATCACTGGATCCACGTGTTTATGACATGTAAGGTAGACTGAATGCAGCACTACTGCTACATGACAGCTGAAAAACCACTCTATAGAAGGTATATGTCTAGAAGATCGCAAAGAGAGATTTTGGACCAAGCTTCCAAAATGTAAAATTATGCACAAATGATTTTCCCTGTAAATAGAAGCTTCAACATATATCCTCTCTTGCTGGAAATTAGCCCATTTCATGGGATTGCAATGTTAGCTCTCCATCATCTGAGAAATCTGATAATACTTGCTGGTTCACCACTTGCTTTATGTGTTTTAGCAAGTTTGATTAGGTTAGGAAGATTGTGAAACTATAAAACTTCTCTATGTTTCTCTCTTGACCCTCCGGAAAATATCTGAGGAAGTTAATGAAAAAAATACCCTATCCAAAATAATACTTCCTTCAGATTTGATTACTCTGACAGCCTAGTCCGACAATATATTAATCATGACAAAAAGGATTGCACCTTTATGTTTGCTAAAGAAATTCTTACTCTCACCTTCACTGTATATTTTTTGTCCACTAGCAGATTTGGAGATTTTAAATCTCGGTGAACAATGGGAGGATTGCGTTTGTGAAGATAATTCATCCCATTTGCCTGCACAAGACCATAGTAAGAGATTAGCCCCAATTGAAAAAATAAAATGAGAGAGGAGGGAGTAGGACACATTTATCCATACCACATCGTAAGCCATACACATCCGACGTCTTTCATCTAACAACTCTCTCGCACCAGGTCTATGAAGAAGTCTATATAAGCTACCTCTGAAATACATGATAACATGGGAATCACTCAGCTAAATTGGGAATAGCATAATATTTTCTGTTAATTGGAAGGGAAAATAGTCTAAGACCTCGATAAATATTCAGTAACTATGGACAAATTTGGTGGCTGAATGACAGCACCCATAAAAAGTACAATATTTGGATGTCGCAACCGCTTCATAATTGCAACCTAGGACAACCAAAGAGAAACAGAATTAGAAGAGTGTAGAGGGGAAAACAATTAAATAAAACTGATGTTCACTGATCCTCAATCTCCACGCATCCTTGTCTGTCTCTTGTTCTTCCTAATTGCTAGTTGGAAGATGGGGGAGAAGGCCCAGACTTACCTCCCGCAAAAATTCATTGAATCCCTCCGCATGAAAATTTTGTTCCATGAGAATCTTCACAGCAACGTCCTAAATGATACAAACTTCCATGAGACGCAATCAGGAAGGAACAAAGTCAACGAAAATAGCAGCTTCAGATATTTTTATTTCCAATGGACATACAAAATACTACCCCTCCCCAAAATACAAAAACGACAAAATCTGGAGAAAAAAAGAGTCAGTAAAAAGTATTTGGGAGGGAGCTTGAGTGCTACCTTATGGGCTTGTTTAAACCACAACAGAGCTATGGTTTCCCCCCAGTAAAAGAACAATAGAGATAAACAAATTTACATTGCATAAATGAATCTCTGAAGTGAGAGATACGTTGAGATTTTTTCCAGATAGAAGACTTTCAAAAACTAAGATCTACATAGACAAGTATCTTACAGAGCCATCCCAATCAGCACGATGAACAGTACCAAAAGATCCTGAAAATCGACAAACTGTGTTAGCTAGAACAAAAAAGAAATGTTATGGTACTATAGAATACCAATATAACATGCACCCTTCAAGAGGAAAAACAAACATCCGACCACTATCCAAGTGGCTAGAAACCAGCATGACAGATTACCTGCCCCAATTCTCTCCTTCAGAACCAGATCATTCCATGGAATATTGAACTCTTCTACATCACTAAGAAGTTCTCCATCATTTATTGTATCTGCTCTTGGGTGAGACAATGCCATCAGTGGTTGAGCATCTTCCCCTATTGGAGGGACATGCTTCACAGGAACCAGGTCCTTGTCCACGTTCATTGAGTTTAACATACTTGAAGGATTATACATTTTGGAAAGTTGAGATTCTTTATCACGCCCCTTTTTCCATGCATTTGATGGAGGCAGAGGTAACCGAGAAATTGCATCACGGTTACTTGAACTAGGGACTGCATTGTTTCTATCCATGCAACTTCTGTCTGATTGTCCTGCAACTCCATCAGCTGCAGATCCTGCACTAAATGCTAATCGTTATGAATCCCTGAAACAGGACTGGATCTAGTATCCACTAACAAAACTGAAGAGAAAATTGTCCATTAACAAAATAGTACTCCCTCCATCCCAATTTATGTGGCATTGTTTGATTTGGCTCGGAGCTTAACTGATAAATGAAGACTTTTGAAGCTCGTGGTCTAAAACAAGCCATAGACATTTGTGCGGCTATAAATCATCAGAAAAATAGGAAATTTAATGTTAAATTGTCCCAAAATATAGAATGGTGCCAATATTTTTGGTACAAACTAAAAAGAAATGTGTGCCACATAAAATGGGACAAAGGGAATAATATTTTATTTGCACAAGGAAAAGAAATAATTCATACTTACTTTCCTAGTTATGATCAAGGCACAAGGTAGAGACTAAAGACACTAATGTTATTAATTTGTCTTTGCCTATTCTAATTTAGGTTGTACCCCCACCCCCACCCCAAACCAAAAGGAGGAAATATTGCGATCCAAAAATAGCTAAGTCTATAAATATACATGTATATATGCTGATGAATTTCCGAAGGTTGATCGAAATGCTTAACAAACAAAACCCAACACTCACTAGACAGGACTCATAGAGGTGGGGAGCGAGGAGAGATGGAATTTTCTAATTAAAGTCATACTACCACTGTACCACAAGCTTTGCCGAGGAAGGACGGGCTTCCTGCATGTATCAGTTTGGATTAATAGGTGCTTCTTTGCATGTTTTGAAGCAATTGGGAAATTTCGACAGATGAAAACTTGCGGAAGAAGAGGATTACATATGTTAGCTAGTGCTTTATGTGCAGAAGTTCAAGTAAAGATGTGGATCATCCTTGTTTTTGTATTGTCGGGTGGATTCACAATTATGGGCTGCTGGAACTAGTTCGGGGTGCAGTCGGCCATGCCAAGTTTAGCGAAGCCTTTAGAAGAATAAACAAGAAGACATAGGGTATCTGATTTTGCCCAATACCCATCATGTGGGTCCTGCGGAAAGAGAAAAATAGGAGAGCTTCTGCACATTTAAGAAATAGCCTACTACTTTTAGCTTTTGGTGCACCCATGAGATCCTTGTTTGTATATGAGATTGGAGTCATTTGTAGACATCTATATTTTTGTGAAGGCTTTTTACTGTTGGGTATACTACTTGTATACGGGAGTTTTCCCAAATCAATAAAATCATTTACCTTATCAAAAATAAATATACATCCATCTATATAAAAAACCGATTCAATCTCAAGACTCAAATGTCAACACCTTAAATTGATATTTGAAGTTACATCAAGCCTTTTAATCAAATGTACACACACACACACACATATAATATATGAGTGGGTGGGTGTGGGTACTATTAAAAATAATCATTCAGAAAAATCAAATATCAACATCGAAACTTCACAAGTGGAGCTAGTATCAAGCCTTTTAATCACATTACCTAAACCAGAGAATAAATTAAAGAAACAAATGAAGAACAGAATAGATGGCAAGAAGATGGACTGTCAAAATTAAAAATTATGGTACAGACAGGAGCCATTTTGGTACCAAATAAGTGGCCAAGCTTGGCACTCTAAACCACATAAATATCTTGCTTTGGACTTTGCTGATTACTCACAGTTATAGAATTCTTGGCGATGTACTGGCAGATAAGGGGAAAAGAAAAGCAACAGTAGGCTGTGAGGGAGCAAGGATGCCAGCAGAAGCATCTCCATTGGGTTTAACTTAAATTGGCTCTACCTACAGAAATAAACATGTATTCAGGGGGGAAACAAAGGTTGCTAGCCTATTTGACTATGAACAAGGTTCAAGTTCCATTCCTACAAGAGGGATTTAGTGTAATCTTGAGAAATCGCAGGGGAAGTGTCTTGATCTTGATGAGACAGAGAAAAGGTTTGTGTTATGGCCCAATACAGATCCAAATGGAAAGGTGTGTACTTTATAAAATGAAATGCCAACTAGTCTCTGGAACAATATACACAAATAAACAATATATTGTCTTCAATCCTGTGTTATGTCATTCAAAGAGTAGATAATGCATGGAAGCACCAATGAACTCTGGATTGCCAATGAAATCATGTATTCAATTATGTTTTAGGTTATTACAGCATTGAATACGGTTACAGGCAAAGCTGAAAGCATACTCCATTCAAGTAAGACAAATAACAAAATATACCGCCGAAGTTTTCAGGAGACACTAATAAGTTGACAGATTATCAGATCCCAGACCCTTTTTTATCCAATGAAAAGAAACTTGGCACAAGGGAGTATTTGGTGGACGCAGCATACTAGACAGAAGCCATCTCAAATTTGGTTAAGGAACTGAACGTCTCTCAATATATCATGGCAAAGGCCAAGTTACATGTCGGGAAAGGATAATTCAAAACAAACAAAACGACTTTACAAAAAAATTCAAACCAAACAAAATGAACACCAAAAATGCATGTGTATTTAAGCAGCTAAGAGTCAGATAATCACCAGCTGAAGAATCATCAAACAGTAGATTAAGCGATTGACTATCCAAGAAATACTGTTTGGCCAGTGACCTGAAATCAATTGTAGGTTCAACTTGTCTGTATCTCGGAAAGCGCAAAGGTGAAGGAATTGAGATGGAAGATGGACCATTGATCAAGGAATCTGGTTCGCATAAAACTCCTGGCTTACCGACCAAATCAACCAGGTACTCCCTGTATGGTCAAGAGTTACATGTCAATAGTAGCACTTCTTCCTAATATGAGACTATCCAAATAGCACACAAATGTTTAGCATATTTAAGACTAATATATATACATCATATAAACTGAATCCAGAATAATAGTTCAACAGATGAAGACGACAGGCATATCATTAATTACTAAGCTAATCCCAACTTAAAGTAGCAGTGAGAACAATAATTTCCTGTCATTCACTAAACCATCTGCCTTGGATATCTGATTCTGCTTGCTTCTAGTTCTAGCACTTTGGTTCTTTTTTTCTGCATTTTGGGGCTGAGCGGAAGAAGAAAAGGATGGGATCATGAAATCAAAATCTGAGCTATTAAGACTGAGAAATTAAGGTACATTACCTATCTCGTGAACAATGGGGGTCAGTTTTTTGAACTTTTTTTTTTTCAATCTCAACATATTAATAAAGAATTACCATTCAACTCAGATATCTTAATTCCAAAATCTCTAAGTTTTGACCTTCTCAACAAAACAAAATAAGTCTCTAATTTTTTATAGTAGGTACTCTAAGAGAAGCAAATTTCTGCTAGGTTTATTCAGTTCATAAACTAAAAGTAGTGACTTGAATCTTTAAAGATCTGTTTTATCGCATCGGAAAGTTCACATATTCAATAAGAAAATTCGCCATAGTTATTTTTCTGAATACATATATATTTTGAACTGTTTCTTTTGACAAGCGTATTAGATTTTGAACTTCATGTTCTTCACCAGCTTACGTAATCGAAGAACACATAAACCAGTAGCGTTAAGAAAAAATTAAAGTTGAGAATATCATAAATAAAATACCATGAAAAAGAGTTGTAACCAGTACAACCAATAGGCACGAATCATTTCCACAATGTTATCAACAGATCTGTAATAGCAATATGAAAGTAAATATTGATCATAGCATACAAAATAAATGAGGGATAATAGTTTTCCAAACAAAAAGTAAGTGGCAGCATTAATTACATCTGTTAAGGCTTCAACATCTAAAAGATACACCATCCCCGAAACTATACGTATCTAGCAGACAGGAATACAAAAGATGAATCAGAGTGTTCTTCCCCTTTTTCTATCCTAGTACGAACATTTTCAAACGAAGTAAAGACGATAACATAAACTATATTTATTCTGAACTTTTACCTGTCAAGTCCTAATCGAACTAGACATGAGGAAGCATCGGATCTGTTACAATATTTACATCCCTTGGCAATTCGACATGGTAAATCAATTATGTCAGCTAGCACCTGTAATGATCACATTGAAGTTAATGATAAACATCAACCTTATACAGGCCATATTTCACACTGATGGCAGAAAAAATAAAATACAGACACACTATCCATAAGGTTTTTCTATTTTAGTAATAAAATATACCATTAGTCTGATTCTTATCCTTAAATTCCTTAGAATTTAGATCTACTGACTTATAACAGCACCAACTAAAAAGGTTTAACATACTTTAAAAAGCAACGCTCGATGCCTGCAAAGCCCAACTGACAGGCTACCAATTGGAAGCACGATAGTTCCTAGACAATCCTTCAGGTCATCACTGCGCTCCTTCGACATGGAAACCAAGTCATCTTCTCCAGCAGGAGCTGCACCCCTTGTAAAGGGAATAAAGCTAATTACAAAAAGAAAAACAGAAAAGTGTGTCTGTTGGAGCTTCTGAGAAAAAGCTTGCAGTACTCACCCCATATGATCGCAGACCAGCTTGGCTAGCTGATCAACAACTTCTTCTACGCTGATGCAACTAGCGGACATGCTAAGAATTCCAATCTGCAGTTCCTTCAAGCTGGGATCGTTACACCGATCAATTAAAATCACTTCAACAGATGGTGCTACAGTGGGATCCACTGCCTTCAATGATTCAATTGATGGAATACGGCCGCTTTCTTGCAGAACTGAGCAGACAGTCCAGACATATGGATCCATCCCATATATCCAATAAAATCCATCAGGGACTTTGTCAAAGTACGATAAGCATCCATTTATCTGGCATAGAATTAAGACAGCAAAAAGAGGTCTTTAGGAATGATGACCTGGAAAATATGGACAGAATAAGCGTGTCGATTGAGAATGAGAGGAGATCTACACAAAGAAGACTCCATCCTTCGCTTGTCCAAAAGCACCCATTTATTCTCAACCTCCATATTAGTTTGATACAAAGTATGAAACATAGGAGAAAAACAAAGTTGAAGTGAGTAGAACTACTAAGCTTGGGAAAGGAAATTAAAATAAAATGGACATTAAGCCCAACTCAATCCCAAAACCTAGTTAATCGGTAAGGCTGGGCTAGAACAATATAAATAGACTACAATCTATACTTTCAATCTGTTGAAGACATTATCAAGAAAATAAAAATGTGCTCTCTCTAGCTTAAGCTTTTAGATAAGATGGTCACACAATTCAATATGGTATAATAGCAGGGAGAGGTCCTGAGTTTGAGTCTCACCGCTATCCATTATCAAAAAGAATTTTCAAGTACCTGGTCCACGAAAAAGAATGAGGCCCGCATGTGGGGATGCGTGTTGAAGACATAACTAAGAAAATAAAAGTATGTTATCTCTAACAGCTTAAGCTTTTAGATGAGATGGTCATACACTTCAACACAATTATATAGAACTCTAAGAACCCCCGCAGTTCAGTCATTCTCTGAAGTCTCAACCAATATGGAATTCTAACATTCCCTCATGCCTAGAGTTAGACACTTGGAGCGTGGATAACATAACTACGGGTCGAACATTGGGTTACTCGACATAAGGGATGGGTCTTTTCTAATACCATGTTAAGAAAAAGGCAAAATATATAAATAGACACTTAAAGTTGGCTCCAACTGTCAGTTGAACACTCCAACTTATCAAATGGTCATTTAGACACCTCAACTTTCCCCCAATGTGTCTTGTGTACACCCGGTGCTAGACATGGCAAAATAGACCGCCGGTGCTGACATGGCAAAATGTTTGTCTTTTAAAAAAAATTGAGTGCGTGAATCTTAAAATTTTGTGTTTTAATCTTTCTTTTTTTAATTATGTTCATGTTTTCACCCTTTTCCTCAACACTTCTTCTTATTCAATTTCCCATTCACCATTAAAAAAAGGAGAACTCACCATTATAGGCACAATACACATAGATCCCACCATTTTGGGTCTCGCGTTCTCACCCTCTTCCTCACAATTCTTCTTCTACTCCTTAAACCACCCTATCAACCACCTCTCTATACCATCGTTCCATCATGCACCATCATGATTCCACCATGAATGTCACCTGAGAACACCATGAAATCAACCGCAAAATCTTTAAAATCTCCTCATTGATTTTCCCATCCTCTCCAAGAACACAATATATTAACAGAGCGACCAACAATTAACAATGGAGTGTTCTACCAACAACTAACAGAGCTCGACTGAAAAGGGGGTGGAAGGGGAGGAGGAAGGAAGAAGAAGAATGGAGGTGAGGGTTGATGTTATGGTTAAAATAAGAAAAAAAGATTTTTTTTTTCTTGTGTTCTTTGCTTAATTACATGTTTCAAAAAAAATTCACTAACGACACGTGTCATTGTCTAATTCGTTCATTGCACGTCATTGGCGATTGTAATGCACACATCTGGTCTGGTGGTTTCGAGTGTCCACGAGACACAATGGAGGCGAATTGAAGTGTCTAAAGGATCATCTGGTAATGGAGTGTTCAACTAGCGTTGGAGCCAACTTTGTCTGTTTATGTATTTTCCCAAAGAAAACATGCCTTGGGCTTAACTCACCCCAAAAGCTAGTTTATGATATGAAATGTCCAAAATAATACAGAGAAACAATAGTATCAATCTTCAACCAACGTGGGACTCTAATATAATAATTGTGTGAGTGCATTCGCGTTGGAAAGTACGTTTCCCTACCCGCTTAATCACCAACTTTAAGGCGTGGAAACAATTGTAGTCTAAACCAAATCCTAAGTTGAGTTATATTGTTATTCTACATAAGTTTGTCTAAGGACTTCCAAAAGAGTTCACAAAAGGTCTTGGGTCACTCCATTCAATATCAAAAAGGATTTAGGTTGGATGATCAGATTCTTTCAGCTAGTATTAGAGCAACGCCCATTCTCACACCCATATGTCCATATTAAAACTCACCTGTAAACCAGAAAAAGGGATGATTGAGTCACATATTATTGCTCTACGTGATTATGTAAGGGATTTCAAATAAGTTTATAAAGGTCTTGGACCATTTCACCCATTATCTCAAAGTTTTGGGTTGGACTCTTATAGCCCGTTTGGCCAAGCTGCAAAAATCAACTTATTTTAAGAGTGCTTTTTTTCAAAAGTGCTTTTCTTTAGTTTGAAAAACACTTCTGAGCAGCAATTAGTGTTTGGCTAAGCTTTAAAAAATTGTTTCTAAATGTATTTTTCTAAAAAATGCTTCTCAAAAAAGTGATTTTGAAGAGAAGCTATTTTTTCTGCTTCTCCAAAACTGCTTTTGCTTTTCTTCAATTTTTGGCCAAAACTGTTTTTGGCCCAAAAAAAAAAAATATACTCTTGGCCAAAAAGAAGCTTGGCCAAACAGGCTATTAGATTCACTCATAATTCACCACTTAATCAGCTACTACATTATAGCATAAGGCATTTGTAATCTAAACCAACTCCTGTTATTTCTCTCGTTTACCATTATGAAATGGTCAAAGGATTCCTAAAGCAATAAACATCTTACCCACAATCGATGTGACATTGTTTCCGCTGATGCAGAAGAATCTGAATCTCGGGATGCTGATTCGTCCGCCGCAGGACCTAAGAAGTTTGGATTATCAGCACAAGTTGCTTCTGAAGAGAGCCGTATTGCCAACGCTAACTGCAGCTGGTAACTCTCCTCCGTCTGCAGCGCCCAACTCCTTGCCGCCGCCGACGAGCCGCAGCCGTCATTTCTAAGCCCAAAGGAAGTCTCCGCGTAGTACTCCCCGGAGATCGAGCTACCACCGAAGCTGCCTTCACTTGATTGTCTATGCGACCCTCCCGAACCGGGTAACTGCAATGATCCGACCCGGCTCTGTGATTGCATCATGCGGTCCTCAATCAAGTCAGCTCCGGCGGAGAACTTCGGCGGTGGCGGCAGGACGAAATTATCGTCAGGAATTTGATTCAACAAAGTATAACTCGATCGTCTACCAGAAACTTCCATAGAGAAAATGTTCAATTTACAAAAATCCTAGCAACTGCCATTATACTGTAGCAGTGCAGTTTCTCACCTCAAATCACTTTCTCTCTCTAAATTTTCTCTCACTGAGAAAGTGAAGGAGATAATGGACGTTCACTTTTCGAGGGCGTAATTGCAATATTTTGTGAAATTTTGTGGGGTAAATAACTATTAAAGCAGAGATGCTGGCTTTATTTGATTTAATTATAGTAAGTGGGGCTGTTTGGTCATGAGGCGGAAAGATGCAGAGAATTTTGTGCGTAAATGCGTGAACGGTTGACAGTTCCGGCTTCTGACCTTTACTTGTTTTTTCCTTTTTGGGGGAGCTGAACTTAGCGCATGGCTTTTAGCCTTCTGCGTTGAATTAAGACAAATTCATCCATAGCTTAATGATTGCAATTTTACGCTATAGGAGTATTATTTAAGTATAAGTTTTAGTTTTTCTAAAGGTTCTTCTCTTTTAAGTTGTTCTTTTTCTTTATTAAGAGACTCACTTGACCAGAAGAAAAAAGAAGTTTTTTCTTGAGGTTATTCATTTCACCACGAGAGCAGTAAGAGAGAACAACAACAACATCCCAGTATAATCTCATAAGTGAGGTTTGGGGAAAATAATATGTACGCAGACCTTACCCCTACCCCGAGGGCAGAGAGGCTGTTTCCAGGAGACCCTCGGCTCAAGAGAGCAACAAGAGACAATATATTAATACTATCAATAGACTCATAGTAAATAACATAACATAACATAAAATAACAAAATAACAACAATATAAAAAATATAGGAAATACGAAAAGGATGTAAGGTATACTAATATCCAACAGATACAGCCCTGCATCAGTAGCTGATCAGTAGCATCCTAAGTTTAACTCCTAAATGGCTAGTCTCCCTCTAGTGCGCTGTAGTAATATTCACAAACGTTCCCCTAACCTACAACCTTAATGCTCGACCTCCACAATTCTCTGTCAAGGGTCATATCCTTAGAAATCCTAAAAGACCTTATCTATGCCCAACGGAGGCGGATGTAATATAGAGTTACTGACTTTTGGTGCGAAACATAATTTTTTGTGTAAAAAACATTAAAATTATATAATAAATAATAAATATGAACTCATAATTTTAAAAATATAAAATTTAAATTTTGAACCTACAAAATTAAAATCTTAGGTCCCACTTTGATGCCCAAGAGTCATGTGCTTAAAATTCAAAAGTCGGCTTGAAAGAAAATTATATTAACTAAATAATTTATTCATTGGGAGATGAGTGAAAAATATAATTGGGAGATGAGGCCTAATTGCCCATCTTTGACTATATAATTATAGTCACATTTGAATTACTCTCCAAAATTTACCAAGTATTATATTCCACAAATAGAATATTTGGTAAGAATTTGTAAACATTTATAATTACCAATACGAGGACTATTGACTTCGCTTTTAACTTATAATAAAAGAGTCTCCTTCCTTCATTTAAAAAGCTTGCAAGCTTACCGGCTGAACCATCATCATCTATTTGCCTAGTCACTTTCGTGATAAGGCGCTTAAAAAGATTCTGGATTCTATATACTTTGGGAACTAAACAAATGATTGATTGAATGGAAAGGTAAGTAGTCAAGGCTTCAGATCTAGGACTCAGAAAAAGACCAATATGAATGCCACATAATGAGAAGTAGCAGACATGACTGCTTCTACCACTTCATTATAAATGAGAAGTTTTATTTTGTATCTCATACAACTTACATTAGTTGTATGAGGCTCCTTTTTATTTCACAAATTTGTGGACCCCAATCTTACACTTCTGGGTCCACAGAAATCTGGGTCCACAAAACCGTGAGACAAAAAAGTTGCCTCATACAATTAGTGTCAGTTGTATGAGACACAAAATAAAATTTTCCATTATAAATACTCAAATTGTTCTTACTGCCAGAACTGCCACTCTTTATTGCCACTAGTTTCTAACCTTTTGTATTCCACCAATAATGGACAAATCCCCTCTTCTGTTTATCCATGAAAAAGTACAACTTAATTTGTTGTGTGGTTTATAGACAAGCAAACTGATTTGATCCCAAAATGATAAATAAATTAAATAAAATATAAGACTTAGAGTTGAAATCGAGAGAAATAGCAAATAGCTGGTTCCGGGAGCAAGGCTTTCGAAGACAGCAATAAAGACAATATTAGACAAAAAATAAAGTTCTATTATTTAGCTTGAGAATAATGTGTAGCATAAGTTTTGCCAGAAGTCTTACCATGGTTGTTGAAGTCACCATTATAGCTATACCTAGGGAACAAGATCCTAGCATCAATCCCCTCTTAAATGACAATAAAGGAGGTCATTGATGAATATGTAACGGCAGACCATAAAAGCCAAAATTCTCTGCAACGGCTGCATATGTAATACTAAGGAATATTCTTCATTAAATGACATCTGATGACAAACATTTGTTAGCCTCTGTTGACTGCGTTCCTTTTGGGATCTGCCCGATACCAACTGAAGTTGTTATCGTCGACCTAGGTTCTCATTCGCTTCATCATCCATCCGCCTCCGGCTCCACGTGTCATGTAAATATTCTAGCATTTAATATAAACCAATTTCACCCTATACAGATAGTCCCCCTACTTTCCAGTGACACATCTTTGTGTCATCGTGAAGTTGGTGAAGATTCCTCTTGGCGAAAAATTTTCTGTACCGTTCTGAAAAAGTTTTTGACGCTTGATAAGACGTACGTCTCCTCGCATTTAATACTCCGAACACCTATTACCCTACGATTTAGCAATATTTTCGCCGCTCTCGAGGTAATCATAGCCACGATTTTAACCGACTATTTCTTTACTTATACGCCTCATTCTTTCTTTCACTTCTAATAACTTCACAAGCTCTCTTAACCTTCTTGCACTAAACTCCCTTATACTCCCATCTGTATTTGTTCGTCTTCAAAAAACTTTATCATCTCCTTATCATTATGGCTTCTTCTAAAATTTTCAAGAACTCTGGTTTTCTCTTCGGCGGGGACCCGAAGAGGAGCAAATATAAAGAGGTTGATGTTGATGCTGACCCTCCCATGGTGAGTACCATCATACTTAAACATTTGAACACTGCCAAAGATTTTGAAGAGAAATTTCCTACTTCAAATCGTCAAACTTGGGCTGTTGGTAAATATCCTTCTTCTATTCACCCTTCTAGTATTCCTGTTGTGAAGAAAAATTGTGACTGACATGCCCTAAATGTCATTGCCCCTGACCTGGTAGAGTGGGTGACCTTCACTAAGAAGGGTTTTATGTACGTTTACATGTATCCCTTCAGTCTGGGTCCATTTTCTTTAAACGGGGGGCTTGACCCTGTGATTTTGGAGTTGTACCACTGGTACAAGGTCTGTTTGGCTCAGGTGGGCCATTCAATGTGGAGAACGATGGTCTGTCTACGGCGGTTGTGCCTGGAAATGAAGGAGCCCCTAACCCGGCACATATGATGAACCTCTACTCCCCCAAAATCTTCTGTGAGGGAGTAATAAACTTCAGCAAGCATGGTCACCATGCTTTGCTTACCAACATGAATGATGACAATGAACCTGGATGGATGGAGCGATTTGTCGTCATTGCCACCAGGGATATCATCCCGGCCACGACTCCATCTTTCCCCGAATCCTGGAACCGTTCACGTAAGTTCAAAGTCTATCTCTTTCTTTGAAAAAAGGTTGTTTCCATATAATTGCTAATAAATTTTCTTTCATTATTTCAGCTACTTGATAGACACCACCAAGGGTTGAACGCCTAGACCAATGGGTTCAGAAGATCCTGGACATCACTACGCCAGAGACCCGTCGGTGGAAGGAGTTAGCCCCCAAATATGGGCGGAGGGCCAAGAACCACGGTAAATTGACTATTCCTTCATTCCACCTTTGTATATAAGAAAACATGCTAACTTTACCTTTTTGTTTGATTCATGTCTCCCGCACGGTTCTGTTTCCTGCCTTGAGAAGGATGTTTTGGTCGATCCCGCAGAGGCTGCGAGGTTGTTGCAGGAGGCTCTCATCCGGACCGGTGCCCTCGATCCTACTTCTGGTGCGAGTGCTTCCTTTCGGAGTCCCCGGCTAGAGAACAAGCAACCAAAAATGCGGTGTTCTTCCTCGGCTGGGGGGTAAAAATAAGAAGGTGAAGAAAGCCACCCCCGAGCCAGCAACAACCACTATGATCATTGACGATGATGGGGAAGCTAGTGATGAAGGGGCTTCCTTACAAAGGAGACAAAGATCTTTATCAGCTCAACAACAATTTGGAGAGCTTAGAACCCCAACTGAGGGTGAGGTCTGAGCGCTCTAGGGAGAATTGGATCTAGTAGAGAACGTTGATTCTCTCTTTCCAGTCCCAGTTGCTGCTCCCAGACCTATAAGGTCGGATACCGGGCATCTTCTATCTTTGGTTGATGAGAAACCAACAAACAACACTGCCTCGGTCGTAGCTGCTTCTCAACCTACAACATCATCCGCTTCATCTCCCTCCACACCAGATGTGCCTTCGCCGCCAGCAACTGCTACATCTTCGCCCCCGGCTGCAGACGCTGGAGAGGAGGATGTCCTTCCTTCCCAGTCCCTTGATACTAAAGAATTCTCGCCATCTTAGATAAAATCTGGTATGGAGCCCAGGCTAGCCAACAATGAGAAATGCCTTCTTTTTTTGTTGATTTAGGTGACGTAGTCTTATCCGATGAATGGCAGTGAGAAGGCAGAAAAGTTCGTAAAGGGCTAAGCTAAGGGATCTAGCATGCCCATTTGTGAAATAAATAAAAAAATCCATTTCCCCGCACCCTACTCCATGTATAAATGAAGTGTGAAATGGGGAGTAGTAATAAGTCATATAGAATCAATGGATTCATGATAAAGAAATTTGGGGCACAACTATTCACCCCCTTCTGCAGATCTCCAAGGGAGGAGGAGTGTCTCTCTCTAGGTCTCAAAGCAGTGTCACCTACTATCCAGGCTGATCGAACTTCGCCAACTATCTGAAGTCGTTGGCTTCAAAAAAAGATAATAAGAAACACTCTATTTTGGGGGAGTGTATGTTGAATAATGCCATGCAAAATATAACAGCGGTACCGTACTTGTTATTTTATTGATTGTTTCTATTTGGCTTGTTATAAAAAGGTTTCTAACTTTGATATTTGCTTCGTAAGCCAACTTCCTCTCTTTTAAGGGTTTTCAGAGATTGATCCTCGATAAAGAGGGACTTATGTCCGAGCGGGATCAATTGTTGGTCAAGAGGAATCAACTTGTCGTGCGCCTTCCGGTGCTAGAGGTGAAGGTTGCTAAAGCCCAAGCTTGAGGCCCCATTGCAACAGAGTGAGCAAGAGGTCATCGGCTCACAGTCAAGAAGCCACTCAGCTACACGCACAACTTCAGGATGCAAAGGCTAGGTGGGCTGAATCTCAAGATGCTGCTCTTGCTGCTACCAAGCGCGAGTCAGCTTTGAACTCAAAAGCTGAAGAGGCTGCTGCTATCAAGGAGAAGCAGGCCAGAATGGAAGATAGTTATAAGAAGATCATGGATAAAAATAAGGTTCACATAACCACAATCCATGATCTCGATCCTAGCCTTAGTGCCATGAGATCCGAGCGGGATGGCATTTTGACCTAGGTTTATAGGCTTAAAGCAAAACTTCAGCACCAAAGGGATTCCCTCCTTATTTAAAAAACATACTCTATGTACCATATGAGGAGGAAAATATTGGAAGAGGCCAAAGCGGGCATTATTGATATCGACGATGAGATTGTTAAGGCCCGAATGTTGGAGTTAACTGCTCGAGAACGACTCCCAGCTCAGCCTAATGCAACTGACTCTTCTAGTCACAGTTCTGAGTGTTACGGAACCAAAGAGGAACTTGAAGAGAATGATGATGAAGGCCAAGACCCTGCGCCGATGGCAAATCCGCCTTCTTCCCCCTAGGGCATAGATACTTCTCTTCCACCGAGTTTCGGTGGCGATGAACTTTAGCCTTTTTGTTTTCTTTTCTTTTGTTGTCTTCTTTTGTATCTTTGTATTCATATCGCTTGGAATGTTTGATAAATAAAAAGGACCTTTTGTTTAAGTATTGCGCAAAGTTCATTCCTTTTGTGTCGAATTAAGTAAGGCTTTGGGTGTGTTTTCTTCCGATAGCTTTTGAGTTTTGGACATAAACTCTTCCGGAACCAACCCTTTACTATGAGGATTTCATAATAGAGGGTCCTCTTATATTTACGGTGCTCTTGAAGAGGACGAATCCTGTTGATTTCGGCACTAACATTTGAAGTTTTTAGTTAACTTTCAAATGGTAAAATCATTTCATCGTTTGGACACAAAACAAGATAAAAATAAAAGGACTTCACTTTATTCCTAATATCTTCAAATGTACATAAGCATCCATTTGCTGAAAGAAAGAAATTATCAATACATGTGGCTAATTTGTACAACTTATTTCTACAGGGCTAGCTGTGTAGTCTCCGGTCCCAATGGGACATTATTGTTCTTGGGTCTCTCATTCCCGGTTTTTGTGGCAATCAAGTTGCCGTATTCTCATAATATTCCCCCAAGTGTTCGAATGCGAAGAATGCAAATTGGAACACTGGAAGTCTTGCTCCTTTGAGGAAAAAATACTTGGGAATGGTTGAATAATCTTTGGTCCGATGGCTAGTTTTGCTTCCCATTAGGACCATCAAGCCAAAGACTATGTAACCATCCTGCAGTGGTTTGCCATTTCAATACCTTGTCATTTAAAGGTCTTAAATCTATTGATGACGTTTTCTTCATAGTATGTTTTCCATCGCTACCTCATTAAAAACCTTGCTAGAAAAACTCAATTGGGAAAAAAACTGGGCGAAGGAAAAAATAGTGCAACACATATTTTCAGTATAAGCAGGATCTATCAGTAGTAGTACCTTTTGAGGTGAGTCACGTTCCAGTTACTCGGTAATTTGACTTCGTCTTGGTTCTCTAGCTCGTATGACCCTTTTCCGGTGACAACATATTTTCGGTCGATTTTTCGGTTCAGTCGGTATTATGCCCACCCTTAACCATTTCATGAATGGCCACGGGGACAGTACCGAATGCAATAGTTCTGCTGGTTGATGCACCAACGGTGCATGGCATTGACATTTGTCACATTTCTGAATGAATGCCTTCATGTCTTGTTCCATCCGAGGCCGATAGTATTCTGCTCTAACTAATTTTAGCACCAATGAATCTACACCGGAATGATTCCCGCAGATCCATTCATGAACCTCTCTCATGACATAATATGCCTCTGAGGCTCCTAAACATCGGTCTAATGAGCCTTGGAACAATGTTCTATATAGCTGCCCCCAGAAGCTGTAGCGAGCTACTTTGGTGCAGAGTGCCCGAGATGCCTTCGGGTCTTCCGGCAGCTTGCCGTGCTGAAGGTAATTGATGAACTCATTCCTCGAGTCTCAGACTAGGTTGGTTGTATTTACTTCACAATAACCTTCCACATCTAGTACCGAATGCATGAGCTGTACGATAGTACCGAAATCTGATCCATTCATCTTTGTGGACGAACCCAAATTGGCCAATGCATCTGCTTCTACATTTTCTTCTTTCGGGATATGGGTGATCGACCACTCCCTGAACCGTGAGCAAGGTTTGAGCTTTAATCACATACTGTTGCATGCCTTCCTCCTTTGTGTCAAAGATCCCATAAACTTGGTTTACCACCAGTTGCAAATCATATTTGATTTCTATGACCTCGGAGCCAAGTCCCCGAGCCAATTCGAGCCCTGCAATCAATGCCTCATACTCGGCTTCATCGTTAGTCAAAGAAACAATTTATATGGTCTACCTCAGGGTTTCTCTCGAAGGCGTAATTAGGACCATTCCGAGCCGGACCCTTTCACACTGGAAGATCCTATGTGAATAGGGTCCAAACTCTCTATATCGTCTCCGACACCATTATCACTTCTTTTGCGGCTAAAGGCAGTGGCCCGGGATTGAAATCGATCACGAAGTCGGCCAAAACTTGAGATTTGATCTCAGTACTGAGCGTATAATCTATATCAAATTCACTAATTTCAACTGCCCATTTGGTCAGCCAACTTGACAATTCATGTTTGTGAAGGACATTCCGCAGGGAAAAAGTTGTTACCACGGCTATCGGATGGCACTAAAATAAGGTATAAGCTTTTAAGAGGCGATTACGAGAGCTAAGGCCAGTTTTTTGAGGTATGGATAACGAGTTTCCTCTCCCCACAAAATTTTTCTAACATAATAGACAGAAGATTGCATACCTTCGTCCTCCCGGACTAGAACGACACTTAGCGCTACCTCCGAGACCGTTAAGTATATCAACAACTGTTCACATTCCTCCGATTTTGATAGTAGCAGGGGGCTTGATAGATAACGTTTCAAGTCTTTTAAGTCCTGTTGGCATTCTGGAGTCCATTCAAAGTTTTTCTTCTTTTTCAAAAGTGAGAAGAAGTGATGACATTTTTTCGAAGACCGAGAAATGAACCTGCTAAGAGCGACCAATATTCTGGTTAGCCTTTGGACTTCCTTCATGCTTGTCAGCTGGTCAGGGATGTCCTCGATGGCTCTGATCTTATCGGGATTGACCTCGATCCCTCTTTGTGACACTAGGAAACCCAAGAATATACCAGAGCTAACTCCAAACGCGTATTTTTCGGGGTTGAGCTTCATGTTGTGTTTAGGATATCAATGGTTTCCTATAGGTGTTTTAAATGGTCAGCTGCATTCAAAGACTTGACCACATATCATCTATATATACTTCCATTATTTTACCTATTTATTTTTCAAATATCTTATTCACGAGCCTCTGATAAGTGGCTCCGGCCTTTTTAAGTCTGAAGGGCATCATATTATAACAATATGTGCCAAAGTTAGTTATGAATGAAGTATTTTCCTGATCCTCCGGGTTTATCTTAATTTGATTGTACCTGGAATAAGCATTAAGGAAACCCATTTACTCATGTCCGGCCATGGCGTCAATCATTTGATTGATGTTCGGCCGTGGGAATGAGTCTTTTGGGTATGCCTTATTCAAGTCCTTATAATCTACACACATTCAAAATTTATTATTCTTTTTTGGAACTACAACTACATTAGCTAGCCAGGATACTTTATCTCCTAGATTGAACCGATGTCAAGTAACTTAGTTACCTCTTTTTTAACAAACCTGTTACCGGCCTCGGCAATTGAGTGCTTCTTCTACCTTACCGGTGGGATACTCGGGTCTAGGCTTAGCTTGTGCGCGATCACCTCTAGTGGGATACCTGTCATATCCGTGTGCGACCATGCGAAACAATCAACGTTAGTTTTAATAAAATCAATAAATCCTAACCTGAGCTCGGGGTTGAGTCTTGTCCCCAAGTGAAATTTTCTATCCGGGAATTTTTCGAACAAAGCCACTTGTTCGAGCTCTTCTACCGTGGACTTGGTCGCGTCTGTTTCTTTCATTACCTGAAAATATCTTGGTACCTGGTAGGATTCCGACGACTCCTCCCCTTTGTCACCTTCGCTTGGTTCGAGAGCAGGCGTTGGTTCATGTAATTACTATATGTTGAGTTCTTTCCCTTTACTGCTGAAAACTAATACCGCGTTCATTTCCCTTGCTGCCGGTTGATCTCCTCTTATTTGTTTGATTCCCTCTGGAGTTGGAAATTTCAGCAGTTGTTGATATGTTGATGGTACGACCTTCATCTCATACAGCCATGGTCTACCAAGAATTATGTTGTAGCCTATGTCGCCGTCCACCACTTTAAATAAGGTGGTCTTCGAGACCCCTTTGGCATCCGTGGGCAGCAAGATCTCCTCCGGGTTGTCACACTCGCTAAGTTGGACCCGACAATGAGCTTTGTTGCCGGAATTTGCTTCCGGTAAGTTTGGCTTGTTCCAGCACCCTCCATTGAATGATGTTGGCTAATTTCCTGGGTCAACCAAAATACATTTAATCTTGAAATCTAAAATGTTAAGAGAAATTACAGGGCATCATTGTGCGGTAGAAGAAGTCTATCGACATCTTCTTCCGTAAAGGTGATGTCGTCTTCAGCGACTTCCCAGAGTCTCTTACTATAAGTCAATGATACCTTTGTCTTCTTGGCTACCAAGAAAGATACACCATTGATCTTGTTCCCCCCGAAAATCATGTTAATAGTTAGTCGAGGAGGGTTTTCCCCCTATCTTCGAGGGTTCTGCGTTGTCTCGGCTGCGGCCATAATTGTTCTTGGCCTGGTCGCTTAAGAATTTCCTGAGATAACCGTTCTTCAAGAGCGTTGCCACCTCCTCGCACAAATGTTGACAATCCCCAGTTTGGTGTCTATGAGTCTCATGATATTCGCACCATAAATTAGGATCCCTCTGGGTGAAATCGGATCTCATCGGTCTCGGGAACCGTGTTTCCTTGATGTTTCTCATTGCCGATACCAGCTCCACTATGCTAACATTGAAATTATACTCTGACAGTCTGGGATAACTGGAATCCTAGGAACACGATACCTTTTTCTCCTGCAACGACCTGTTATTTCGGCCGCTGTCAGCTCTTCTATCGGGGGCGAACATATCCACTGACCGGAACCATTTGTTGTCGCGTCCTTCGATCCTCTCGTATGGCAAGAATCGGCCCCTAGAAGATTGCCGATCTGCATCAAAATCATCTTTTGATTTATCCATGTTCTTTTCTTGATCCTGACCCTTGGTTGATGGCTGGAATCCGAGCTAATCATCTTCTATTCTTATCTTTGATTCGTAACAGTTATGAACATCCGCCTATGTAGTTTCTTGGAACTCGAGCAGGCTTTCTTTCAACTTCTAGGAAGAGTCGGAGCTCCTCGGGTTCAATCCCTTAGTAAATGCCTCAGCTGCCCATTCATCTGGCATGGCCGGTAACATCATCCTTTCTTTCTGGAACCTTATCACAAACTCACGTAGCAATTCAGACTCTCTTTGCGAAATTCTGAATATGTCCGCCTTCTAGGCCTAGACCTTCTTATCCCCATCATGGGTTTTGATGAAAGAATCTGCGAGCATCTCATAAGAATCGATTAAGTGTTCAGGTAGACGTGAATACCATGTCAAGGCCCCCTTCATGAGGGTTTTCCCTAATTTCTTCAGCAGGACCGACTCGATATCATGTTGGGCCAACTCTTTTCCTTTCACCGCCATTGTATAAGTTGTGATATGCTCCTGAGGGTCCGAAGTACCATCATATTTCGGTATGCCTGGCATTTTAAACTGTTTCGAAATCAATTCTGGTGCTACACTCAGTTTGAATGGCAATTGGGTGTACTTCTTCGAGTCCGGGCCCTTCAACACTGGTGGTGTGCCCATAATTTGGTCCATTCGAGCGTGGAACTCTTCCGCGTTCTGATCCATTCGTTTGTTCATTTTCCTCATGAATCTCATGAGTTCGGTTTTTAAGGGATCATTGTCGTTATCGTTACCATATCCGTTGTCGATCCTCTTAGCTCATTCGAAGCCGACTTCATCCCTTGAGGTGTTGTTATCAACTCTTTGAACTTTTTGATTGCGGGAGCATCGGGAGGAACATGGCCTCTTCCATTCGCGTTGTTGGAAGCACCTGACAATGCCTTCTTTAGTTGTCATGGCCTGGTCTTGCCTTGAGAGATGGCTCATGATCGCCTTTTGCTTCTCTCTCAAGATCCTTACTGTTTCCGCAACGTGCTCGTCCTCAGCGTCATTAAGAGTTGTCTCCCACATATGTCGGGGATATTGCCTGCCATGGACCGGAGTTGCTTCTCCCCCTCGTTACGGGTGTGACTGATTGAATCCTCATGTTGAGGCAAAATTTCTTGAGCCTCAACGTTGTGTGTGATGTTGACATCGTTAACTGCCATTTTTTTTCCAATTTTTGCTATGAAACAAAGAATCAAAAAAGTTAGTGATAGATGGAAGTATCAACTCAATTACGCAATTGTCTAAGCTCCACGGTGGGCGCCAAACCGTTTACCCGTAAAATAGTACAATTAAATTTGTTGCGTGATTTACAGACAAGTGAACTGATTTGATCCCAAAATAAAAAGTAAATAAAATAAAATATAAGACTTAGCATTGAAATCGAGAGAAATAGCAAGTAGCCTAGTTCTTGGAGCAAGGCTTCCGAAAACAGTGATAAGGACAATATTAGACAAAAAATAAAGTTATACTATTTAGCTTGAGAATAATGTGTAGCATAAGTTTTGCCAGAGATTTTTTGTCTTACAATAGTTGTTGAAGTCACTATTTATAGCTATACATAGAGAACAAGATCCTAGGTTCAAGCCCCTCTTAAATGACAATAAAGGGGGTCATTGATGAATATGTAACGGCAGACCATGAATGCCAAAATTCTCTACAACGGATGCATATTTAATACTGAGGAATATTCTTCATTAAATGTCATCCGATGACAAACATTCATTTGCCTCAATTGACTGCGTTCCCTTTGGGACCTACCCAATATCAACCGAAGTTGTTGTCTTCGGTTTAGGTTCCCACTCGCTTCATCTTTTGTCCGTCTCCGGTTCCACGTGTCATGTAAACATTCGATCATTTAATATAAATCAACTTCACCCTATACATCTTCCAAGTTACTAACTATATTTACACTAACTAAAAGTTTAAAACCTTCTCATCAATGGTTACATGAGAAGTTTAAGTTAAGTTGTTTCAAATTTCGAAAATTACCATTCTTTTTGGAGTATACTAAAGAGAAAATGTATGCCACATTAACTGAAATGAAAGAAGTATTATTTTAGAGTCTTACAAATAAAAGATCTTAACTTATGGGACTTGTGAAAAATGATGGATGAAATTATAATTGAAACTTCTTGGAAGAAAAATCAATGAACCAAAATATCATATTTTTACACTATCACGTATTTTCAGTTAGTAGATTTACATTATATTTTCTTGGTGCATTTTTGTGGATCTTGAAAATTGGTGTTTGTTTTATGGGGAAAAGAATGAAGAAAATATATCTTTTTGTTGGCGGGGCAATTCTCAATGTTAGAGATTGATATTTGTTATGAAATAAAGACTGTAAAGTAAAGACAAGTATAGAGAGAAACTGATATATTATTCGAATTCAAACTCATGTACATAATGAACTGAAATCTCTTCTATTTATAGAAGAAAGGAAGCTGATGTGTAAGCTGCTACTACAAGCTGTTGTGTAAGCTGCTACTACAAGCTGCTGTGTAAGCTGCTACGTCAACTGCTGTGTAAGCTGCTACTGCAAGCTGCTACTACAAGCTGCTGTGTAAGCTGCTACGCAAGCTGCTGTGTAAGCTGTTACTGCAAGCTGCTGTGTAAGCTGCTACTGCAAGCTGCTACGCAAGCTGCTACTGCAAGGTGCTGTGTAAGCTGCTACTATACCAGATAGGGATAATCTTCTACTAAGAGCAATATTTATTCATAACGGAGTACTGAATGGATAAGCTCATTATACCCGGTATAGATAATCTTCTACTTAGGGTAATGTTTATCCATAACCGGGTACCGAAGTGATAAGCTTCTTCAGGAAGCTTATTTCCAATAGAGTACTGAATAGATAAACATATTTACGGTGTAGTCCCATATGGATAAGCTTCTTCAGGAAGCTTATTTAC
The DNA here is from genome assembly GCF_000715075.1 of Nicotiana tabacum. Taxonomy (NCBI): domain Eukaryota; kingdom Viridiplantae; phylum Streptophyta; class Magnoliopsida; order Solanales; family Solanaceae; genus Nicotiana; species Nicotiana tabacum. Next base: position 125,760,578 of record NC_134084.1, read on the forward strand.
AACGGAGTACTAAATGAACATCCATAATATAATATATTTATAACACTCCCCCTTGGATGTTCATTAAAAGATAATGTGTCTCATTAAAACCTTACTAGGAAAAACCACGTGGGAAAAAATCCTAGTGAAGGAAAAAGAGTACACATATTTAGTAATACGCATTGCTAGGTGCCTCATTAAAAACCTTATAAGGAAAACCCCATGGGAAAAAACCTTAGTAAGGGAAAAAGAGTGCATCGCGTATTTTACTCCCCTGATGAAAACCTTGTTTCAAATATTTGAGTCTCCGCATTCCAATCTTGTATACCATCTTCTCAAAAGTTGAAGTTGGCAAAGATTTAGTGAATAAATCTGTTGGATTATCACTTGAACGGATTTGTTGCACATCAATGTCACCACTTTTCTGAAGATCGTGTGTGTAGAATAATTCTGGTGAAATGTTCTTCGTTCTATATCCTTTTATAAATCCTCCCTTTAATAGTGCTATGCATGAAACATTATCTCTGTATAATATTGTGGGTCTTTTATCACATTCCAACCCACATGTTTCTCGAATGAATCACTGATCTCAATCATATGCACTCCCTGCTTGCCGGTTTGAAATCGAGCTTTATGAGTATCAGATAAATAACCTACATCTGCATTACCAATACGATCTGCACCACTTTTGTTAGCATTAGCAAGATAAATAAGTGCACCATCTACACCGAGATAGAGTATTTCAGGACCAAAGAGCTCCTCATCCTCTTCCAGAGGTTGGAACGAATCCTTATTCACTTCAAGTGATTGAATATTCATTGGTGTACTTAATGGGTACACTTTGTCCATGTAAAAGTATTTTAAGACCCTCTTGGAGCTCTTCCGGAGTTCCAATAAGATTTATGTCACCAACATAAATAGCAAGTGTAACAAATTTTGATGACATTTTCTTTATAAAAATACATGGAAAAATAATAATTTATGTAACTTTCTTTCAGCAAATATTTACTGAGGCGATTATACCACACGCGCACAGATTGCTTTAAACCGTACAAAGATCTTTATAATTTGATCGAGTACATTTCTAAAGACTTTAAATTATATGCTTCGGGCATTTTCAATCCTTCAAGGATCTTCATATAGATTTAGCCAAATAAGTCATATAGGTTAAGACTTGTATCTAAATGGTATGACATCATCAAGTGTCTGGACTGCTAGTCCGATCCTCACAATCTTTTACAATATTGTTGCACTATATTGTATTAAATATATCGTCGACGATCATTTTGTGTCAGTTCCAAAGCGACATAACTTGTGGAGATCTCATCACTTTCTTTATTTTCAGGTACCTGAACTTTTTCCGGAGTTTCATGAAATGTTATGTCGTGGGCTCTTCTAGAGCTTATTTCCTCCTCATTATGATCATTTTGATCATTAGCTCCTACTATTTTTCAAGGATTGTTACCTTTGGAACCGATTGGTCTACCACGCTTCATGTGTACAGTAAATTCTATCCTTCAGGGACTTTAATTTTAATAGGAGCATTTGCAGCTGAAATATGATATTTAATTTTGGATCAGCAAATGCTTCTAGCATTCGACTTGAATTATCTTCTAAGTGAGGATCATAATAATTCGATTCATATAGCATATTTTTCAACTGTTTATTCCTTCCCCTAAATGTTAGAAAAACTAACATATATCCCCGATCATCTTTGGGAAACATATCTTTGTGTATTATGGTAGAGAAATTAATCATATACCACACAACAAAAGATAGTAAAATATTTGGTTTCTGATCCTAAACCAATTGTGAAGGGATGACTTATCATATATTGTTGATCTGATGCATACACGTGCTGCTATATGCAATTTAGAAAATCTTAGATCAACACATAAAGCTTTGTTCTCATAAGCAATGGTTTAGCCATTAATAGGAGGTATTCAATGCTAAACCATCTTGGATATAAACCAGCATTATCAAGATGAGTTGTCTTGATTTCATAATCTGAAAATTATGCTCTTAATCGAGTAAAGCAATTCCAAATGCCAAACTGCAGGTTGACAATAATTACACATGTAACCATCTCATATATGTACCTATAAGTGGTTCATATGATAGGTGAACGAACCCATATTCACCTTTTATATATTTCAGAATTAGGGGTCTTAGTCCCAACTTTAACTGGTATAATCAATTCATTATGAGAACAAGCAATACATGAGAATTCCTGAAGAATCTTCTAGTTCTTTAGTATATGCTTATCTGAATTCTCAAATAGCTCATTTAAAAATGGCAAATGAAAACTTCAAGTTTATCATGTCATATGCTATCTCTTAGTAAACTTCTGGTTTACTATGACATAAACTTTTGCTTTAGTAAACTTCTGGTTTACCGTGATACATGATATAGTACAAATTAAAGAATAAGGCGGGTAACTTCTCACATACATATTATTTTGCCCCCTATGATTGTGAAAACATGAAGATTATCAATCTTCCAATCATTTGTAGTCTCAATATGATAGCCATTTGTATTAGTAAACTTCAGGTTTACTACAACATATGTTTTGACCATAATCATATAATATGAATGACATATTTGTATATAAGCTCTTTGAGAGCCTTCATTTATTATCCACAATCTAATATTTATCTGGCACTACTGGTGTCATGTATTCTTTAGGCAAATATTTAGCTCTTCAGGAGTTGTTGATACATTTTGTACTATCAAATATTGCTCAGACACTGCTGGTGTCATGAGAGAAAATCACAATCAAATAAACAATGTAAAACAATTGTTTAAGCACACGAAAAACTCCTCTTCATAATATTTTTTCACTTCAGGAGGCAATTTCAATTGTGTTACTTCTTCAGGAGCAAATTTAAAATACGAAATATTGAGTATATATTCTCTCAATTATATTAACTCTTCTGGAGGTGAATTGTAATGTATTCACATCAAGAGCGCGTTCATATTTACCCGACTTATTAGTATTGTCACATTCACTTCAGGGAATGGATTAATATTATCAAAAGTTCTCATCTTTCAGGAAATCGAACATAATTATCTGAATGCGCATTAATCACATCAAATTGTGATGCCTCAACCTCTTTTAAAATATTTACTACTTCAGGAGCAAATCGAGGCGTGCATTTAATATAGAGAATATTTATGTAGCTTATCTTCAATTGTAACCATAGAAAGCCTAAATTATCACTTCTGGTGATCATAGGCATATACCACTTCTGGTAGTTAACAAAATATAATTACAATGAGATATACGAAATATAACCACTTCTTGTGGTTGTATTCTTGCAAACTCTGCTAGAGTTTAAGTTGATCTAATAATGTTATCCATATTCTTCAAAATGACATAAACAAGATATATTATAGTAAACATCATTATCAAATCATAATTTTTCTTTATGTACAACAATTACATAACCATACTATCTATTACAAATAACAAAAATTAAAATATTTACATTTCTACAGATTCACCACCGATTACATGACTTGTTTCTCCTTCTGGGAGTGCAAGGTAATCAGTTACATCCAAATGCATGAAGTCTAAATTATCTTCAGAAATAAAATTTGCTTCAAAATTTTTCTTTGTCTTCTTTAGGGAGGCTTGATAAAGCTCAACCAGGTGCTTTGACGTACGACAGGTATGTGACCAGTGCCCTTTTTCTCCACATCTATAGCATGCATTTTTTTGCATTTGGTGCTTGCACCGCTTCATGCTTTTGTTCCTTCCTTTTCCACTGCTGGTGGTGAGGAGTGTTCTTTGGTGCATTATTATTACCATGATTAGAGTTTCTTTCCCGACCACGACCATGACCACGACTGGGGCCACGACCTTTTCCACGTTTAGCCTGGTGGAAGTTCGTCTCATTCACTTCAGGGAATGGACAAGAACCAGTAGGTTGGCTTTCATGATTTTTTATTAATAGCCCATTATGTTGCTCGGCTATAAGAAGATGTGAGATAAGTTCAGAATACGTTTTAAATCCCATCTCTCGATATTGCTGCTGCAGGAGCATATTCGAGGGATGAAAAATGGTAAAAGTTTTCTCCAACATATCATGATCAGTAATATTATCACCACATAACTTCAATTGGGAAATAATTCTGAACATAGCAGAATTATACTCACTGATAGATTTAAAATCTTGTAGCCTTAGATGAGTCCAATCATATCGTGCTTGTGGAAGAACGACCATCTTCAGGTGGTCATATCTATCTTTCAAATTATTCCAAAGTATGACTGGATCTTTAACAGTAAGATATTCCATTTTCAGGCCCTCATCAAGGTGATGGCATAGGAATATCATTGCTTTGGCACGGGCTTGGTTTGATGCCTGATTTTTGTCTTTGATGGTGTCTGCCAGACCCATCGCATCAAGATGAATTTCAGCATCAAGCACCCAAGATATATAGCTTTTGCCCGATATATCCAGGGCTACAAATTCAAGTTTAGAAAGATTTGACATTATTTAGGAAAAGAAAGTTCTTACCTCAGATACTTTCCAAATATTTGCTCGAGATGGCGGAGTCTCGTGCTGATAAAGTGTTATGAAATAAAGACTGTAAAGTAAAGACAAGTATAGAGAGAAACTGATATATTGTTCGAATTCAAACTCATGTACATAATGAACTGAAATCTCTTCTATTTATAGAAGAAAGGAAACTATTGTGTAAGCTGCTACTACAAGCTGCTGTGTAAGCTGCTACTACAAGCTGCTGTGTAAGCTGCTACGTAAGTTGCTACTGCAAGCTGCTGTGTAAGCTGCTACTGCAAGCTGCTGTGTAAGCTGCTACTATACCAGATAGGGATAATCTTCTACTGAGAGCAATGTTTATCCATAGCGAAGTACTGAATGGATAAGCTCATTATACCCGGTATGGATAATCTTCTACTTAGGGTAATGTTTATCCATAACCGGGTACCGAAGTGATAAGCTTCTTCAGGAAGCTTATTTCCAATAGAGTACTGAATAGATAAACATATTTACGGTGGAGTCCCATATGGATAAGCTTCTTCAGGAAGCTTATTTACAACGGAGTACTAAATGAATATCCATAATATAATATATTTATAACAATATTCTCTTTTGTTTAGTTTTTTGTCCTTTTTGTATTTTTAGATTTGCAAGAGGTTAGAAAGTCATCTTTTTCGAAGAAAATCAAAGACAATATACACTTAACCTCCCTATCGACAAATTTCTCGTTCTAGAATCAAAAACTTATTTATAAATTTCTGCGAAACACTCAGTAAAGTTAAAACATATAAAGATAATTAACATACTCGTAAAAAGGAATCCTCTCTCTCCTCCCCCTCCCCCTCCCCCGCCTTACTCAAACTTTTATTCTCTTTGATTTTACCATACAGGCCACGGCAATTCTCACTTCAGGATTCTTGTTGAAGCCATTTCAATCTATAAACTCCAGAGAAAGATCCATTTTGATCACTATATTTTTTTAAGTAATGATAGAGATAAACTACCTGATTATTTGTATTTACTCATTTACCTAAGTATTTTGTTTTATATTAGCACTACAACTTGTACTATTATGTGTATAAATAAATGTGTTATTCTAGACTTAGCAATTAAACAGACCATCAAATGTTTATTCATCATAATTTTTTTGGCTCCTCAACTATCTTATGCTCAAATCACAAAATCTCAATCTTCTCAATTAGGCTACCTCAATTATCCTGCTTGAAAAAACTTTTCTAGATAATTTACAAGATCAAATACGCTTGATTAATGGCTCAATTCCATTTCACCACCAAGTATCAACACACGAGGAATATATATTTTGAATTTAATGTGACACTATTACTTTAAGTTTGATCAATGCCACTTTATCTCATTTAGTTGTTGACACTTACTTTTCTTAATTATGATTGCGAAACATCCAAATAACCTTGGGACGCTTTTGCCTCCCTCTGCCTTGACGATCAAGTTTCTTCTTCTTCGATCCGCTTTAATTCTAAGTTTTAGAAATTCAAGAAAGATTCCCTGTCATTGGAGGCTTATTTTCAATAAATTCATTTCATTTCTTGCTCTTTGAGCAATTGAAAAATCTATAATTGATAAGGATCCAGTTACTTAATCATTGCAAGGCTTGCTTTTCTTAAATTGTGGTGTGCTCCCTTCATACATAGCATCGAGACAACTATAGGGTTCTAATTTCTCGGCTTTATCCACTTATGATGCATTTTGCCGACCACGACCTTTTTCTCTATTTTCATTCATCGTATGGAAAAAATTCTCATCTATCTTATTTATTTTGTTTATGAATGAAACTGTCATCTCATTACCTGAAAAAAAATTCGGATCTATCTTATTTTTATACACATTTATTTTGCAGTTTTAAGAATAAAGGATTTGAACTAATGAGATTTGTGAGAGATGATGAATGAAACTACTATTGAAGCATTAAACGCAACAGCAATGAGTCAAAATTTTATATTTTGTACAAACACACTTTTTCATTAGATTTACATTTTGTTTCCTTGAGGTGATTTTTTTAGATTTGGGGAATTCTTGGCTTTTGTTTCATAGGCAAAAGAAGAGGAAATTTGTATGTTTTATTTTTTGGGTGGGCAATTCCAAAAAAAATACAAAAAATCTTATAGCTTGAGGTGTGTCAAAGATACTATCCTTAAGGATATTTCGCAAATGAGCTTATCTTTCAAATTTCAATCTTTTAACATAAAAATAGAAGTAGAGAAGTAGAGATAATGTTTAACCTAGAATTTGACTAGATTAAGCAATTGAATTTATATGCTAGGCTACAAAAATCTGATTATATCATAGCGATTAGATCATTTCTTGATTAAAAGTGGTATAACAGTATGATGTAAATAAAATAATAATAGAATGAACAAGGAAGAATAAAAGTGAGATTGTTATTGATGAAGCTCTAATGAACAATAAATGTGATGAATAATAATACTGGTGATTGCTACAGAAAAGCTCCATAGTGTAGGTTTGTAAAGTAGAATCCAAATGGGGCACGATATGAGGAAAATAGAGTGTTTATAAGTTATAACATAACCCTAATATTGTTATGGACACTACCAATATGCTTTGTACGTTACACATGTGAATTGTAACCGTTGAGGAGTTAATGCATAATAATCCCAGATATTTTGGAGTCCGTTGATTTCAGAATAATCTTATCTGGACTACGAAGACTAGTGGGGTGGTCTACTTCGAGATTGCGCTAAACGAATTTGGGACGAGTTTCTCGGATGGTTCTTAAATTTTCCATCTAGTGGATCCTTCGGCCACCGTAGTTCATAATTTACCAATACAGGCAACAAAATTATTCAAGAGAAATAAACCTAGCAGACTAATAGAAAGAAAGAATAGATTTTCTACACACACACAAAAAAAAAAAGAATATGTATATAGGTGAAGAAAAATAAGAAAGTTACAATGAATGAGTAATTGTTGTAAGCATGCAAAATTTATTGAATTGAAATTCAATAAAATATTTTGGGCTGTACTTTAAATATATGTTAGTCCAAATAAATATTATGGGTCAATATGATTAGATTAATTATATTAGTCCAATATATATGGATTAAATAAATAAGTCTTAATCTATTGGGCTAGCCCATTTAATTGGGCTAAAGTGATGAGCCCACTTAATTAAGCCCAAGATGTTATCTTCCTAGAGGCCCAGTTTGGTGCCACATGTGAAATGATGTGGCACGCCAAGTCAAACAGAAGAGCCAATGGGGTCATGCCATGTGTCAAAATGACAAGGCATGCCAAGTCACACTAAAAGGCCAATGAAATCACGCCATGTGTGCAAGTGACATGTTCTGGCCAATCAAATGCGGCCATGTCACACTTCAATTTGATTGGTCGGAAAGAGTTTGTTCTTATCATAACTCTTCCCTTCCACAACTATAAATAGGGGTCTTCATAACTCAGAAAGGGACTAGAAGTTATAACAAGAAGCAAGAGAGAGCTCGTGGATCAAACGCCGCAAATTTCTCTACAAGTTTCAGGCTTCAAGTTCAAGTTCAAGAAATCAAGTGCAAGTTCAAGAACGAAGAACAAATCAAGGTCAAGTTCAAGCAATCAAGCTCAAGCTCAAGAACAAGATCATCGTTCGAGGCAACAAATACATATTCAAGATCAAGCTCAAAGGCCCTTGAATTTATTTACTATTGAAAAGTAGAATCAGAGGATTCATAGAGATTATACACTCATATTATTTGAAATCAAATACTACGATTGTTGCGATATTTTCGGTCTTGATTTTATTTTCTTGACGCAAATTAATTGTCTACAAATTCTGGCACGCCCAGTGGGACAATCTCTACCTCTCATCTCAACTTTTCATTCACCAAATACCAAGAACATTGAAATGGCTTCAAAGAAAATCAACTCCGGTTCAACTTCCACCAAGGCTGCTAACTCCAGGTTTTATGCTGATGTGGAAAGCATCCTCGATATTACCTTCGGAAGCTTCAGACCAGTTACGAGGAGCAAATCAAGCTTTTTAGGACAACAAGCACCCCGAGTGTCGTCCGCGTCAACCCCTGTTTTCGGATCTTCATCCTCAAAAGGGGCAAGATCTTCCACAAATGCATCTGAAGGAGGAAGCAATGTTGCTAAAAAGATCAAGAAAACTCTTGCTCTGCTTGACCTCTCCGGATCCAAGCACTCTGCTGTGAAGGAAGATGATGATGCTTCAAGCGATGGATCCTCCCCACTTACACCACATAGGGTGAGCCAATCAAGGATCAATCTGTGTGAAAATCCATGCTACTCTCCGTCGTCCACGACAATCATGCAAGCCATGGTGACAAACACTTCGTCTATGGAGGAGCAGTTGACAAACTTGACGGAAGCAATCGCTAGCTTGACCAAATGCATGCAAAATCAAGAGGCTAGAATTGACAAGCTAACAGACAGAGTGGGAATCTTGATGGAAGAAGAATCAACCCATGCACCTGGCAAGCTCCTAGAAGTTCTAGAGAGTGACTCTCCCCCAAGACAAGTAGTATCCACTAAGGCTATCCCTGTCTCATCTGAAGGGATGATTCCAATAGATCAACTGAAGGAGTTCATTGAAGGAACCATTAAGAACAAATATGAAGTTGCTGCCAAATCCTCCCTTACATATGCAAAGCCGTACACTGCAAGGGTCGATATGTTGAAGATGCCTGCTGGCTATCAACCTCCAAAGTTTCAACAGTTTGATGGTAAAGGTAACCCAAAGCAACATGTGGCGCACTTTGTTGAGACATGCAACAATGCTGGGACTTATGGAGATTACCTCGTCAAGCAGTTTGTTCGCTCATTAAAAGGAAATGCTTTTGATTGGTACACGGACCTCGAGGTTGGATCTGTTGATAGCTGGGATCAACTAGAGCAAGAATTCCTCAATCGCTTTTATAGCACAAGATGCACTGTGAGTATGATAGAGCTTACAAATACTCGTCAATGAAAGGGGTAACCAGTTATCGACTTTATCAATCGTTGGAGGAATGCAAGCCTCAACTGCAAAGACAGGCTTAGTGAAGCTTCAGGTATAGAGATGTGCATCCAAGGCATGCATTGGGGATTGCGCTACATCTTGCAAGGTATCAAGCCTGGCACATTTGAAGAACTTGCAACTCGTGCCCATGACATGGAATTGAGCATGGCCTTCGCTGGAAATGAAAGGCTGCACATCTATGAACCTTGCAAAGCGAATGACAAGCAAAAAGTCAGGAAGTGGGGCAAGTTCGTACCCAAGTCTGAAAGCAAAGAAGCTATGAATGTCAATATGCCACCTATGAAGTTCACGACGAATGTGAGCAAGAAGTAGAGTATGAAATCCACTTCTTTTCAAGGTAAGACAAGTGGAAAGTTGACTCTAAAAGAAATGCAGGAGAAAGAATACCCATTCCTGGATTCTGATGTGCCAGCCATTTTCGAAGAACTCCTCGAGTTAAATCTCATTGAGCTTCCGGAGATGAAGCGACCAAATGAATCTGGGAAAATGGACGACCCAAATTACTACAAATATCACCGACTTGTAAGCCACCCTCTAGAGAAGTGCTTTGTCTTTAAGGACAAAGTTATGGACCTAGCCCGTGAAAAGAAGATCGTGCTTGAAGATGAGAAAGCAAGCGCGAACCAAGTCTGTATCACCCTTGGCTCATTCAGTCTAGATGAGTTATGCAGTTTAAAAGGAATCAAAAATGAAGAATTACTGGTGAATAACAAAGTTGAAAATGATCAACCTAATGATGATGAAGGTTGGACGTTGATGACTCGTCGTAGGCGCCACAAAAGGAGCCCACAAAAAGAATTAATAGAACAACCAACAAGGAAGATGATGGTAAAGAGACCAACGAAAAAGAATCCAGTTAGGCATTTGAAGAAAGCAAAAGTGGAGATGCACCATTCTCAAAAGGCACGAAATCTAGTGACCTTAGAGGGGTTTTTACCAAGTTGGTTCGACACGAAGATTTCCCATGAGGGCATTGATGCCTCTTGTTGCCATGCTGACAAGGGGGAAGAAAAAAGTGATGACCTACCATTGGCACCATCTTCGGAAAAGCCCATCGGGTCCACTCCTCAAGAAGTTAACGCTTGTGAGGAAAAGGTCACATTCACAAATGACGATCTTTTGCTAGGTGACACTCCTCATAACCACCCATTGTACCTGTTGGCTATATGCGCGATGAAAGGGTAAATCAGATTTTGGTTGATGGAGGATCCTCAATGAATAATTTGCCAATCCACACTGTGAAAGAACTTGGTATTCCTATGAATGAACTCTCAGAAAGTCGTGTGATGATCCAAGGATTCAACCAAGGGGGCAAAGAGCCATAGGCGCGATCAGGCTGGGAATCACTATTGAAGATATGCAATCAAATGCATGGCTGCATATGATCGATGCGAAGACTTCATACAATGTCTTGCTTGGAAGGCCTTGGATACAAGAGAATAAAGTGGTTCCATCTACCTACCATCAATGTTTAAAATACTACAAGGGTGAAGTCGAGAAGAAGATAGTTGCTGATAATGAGCCATTCACCGAGGCTAAGTCACACTTCGCCGATACAAAGTTCTACTTGAAGAACCGCATTGTGAGGGAGCTGAAAGTTAATGATCGTACAAAAAGCAAGAATACCGAACCCATAACTAAAAGAGCTGATGTGACTATTGGTAAAGCCAAAATTGTTACTGAGGAGGTACCCGCCAATGTGAATAAATCTCATAAAGGGGGTATTACATCTTATGGAAAGAAAGTAAGTCTCATGCTCCAATATGTCCCTAAAAGGAAGAAAGACGAGGGCGGATCACATAATCTCCAAACCAAGATGCTAAGGGAGTTAACTCTTCCGGTAAAACGAATTGAGGCAGTAAAGGTGTCCTCATAGCCGCTTGCAGGGTTTGTAGCCCAAAATTGTTTGCAGAATGTGGCACTCCCTATAAAGCGAACAGATGAAGGTTTCGATCCTAAAGCTTACAAGCTATTTGTAAAAGCTGGATACAATCCCAATGAGCCATCAAAGTTAGGGAAGCTCCCATCATAAGCTGCAACGAGGCAACCACGTGAAGGTCTGGGATACAAGCAACCGTCACCAACGCATGTCAATAAAAAAAGGCTAGTAGCAATTATATCAGTGTAGAAGACGAATTTGCCGCTTCTAACATGCCTTCTGTCTTTGATCCGCTTGGAAAATCAACTATGAGAACTTCTGTATTTGAGAGATTGGGTCCATTAAAGAAGGGGAATAAGTTCCAGAGAAATCATCGAAATACAAGAACACCCGCTTCACCCAAAATTCAGGAGATCTCTAAGGATTTCCAAAGTTTGGTTCCTTCCAGAATGAGGCGACAAACAAAACTGGTGGTTTCATATGAAGAAGCACTGAAGGTAAAGCCATATACTGTGGTCTACACTAAGGAACGTAACGAAGATGAAGAAAGTATAGGTTCCTCGTATCATGTCACTGTACAAGACGAGAATGGTGTTTCGTCTTCGATGGAAGATAATGAGGAATTGGAGGATGTTTCGTTGTGTTATCACATATCCTTCAATGATGGGGACCCTCAAGAAGATGAAGATGCGAAAGATGCTCTACCTGAACTTGAATAAGGAGTGAAGACGATAGTTGATGCCTTAAAAGAAGTTAACCTTGGCACCGATGAGGAACCAAGACCCACCTACCTAAGTGCTTTACTAGAAGCTGACGAAGAGAGCACTTATATTGAGTTACTCAAAGAATTCAGGGATGTCTTTGCTTGGAGTTACAAAGAGATGCCTGGCTTGGACCCGAAAGTAGCAGTCCATCACCTTGCAGTCAAAAATGGTGCTCGCCCTGTTAAACAAGCTCAAAAGCGTTTTAGGCCGGACTTGGTTCCCCTGATTGAAACTGAAGTTAACAAACTCATTGAAGCTGGATTTATTCAGGAAGTTAAATACCCAACATGAGTTTCAAGTATTGTCCTTGTAAGGAAGAAGAATGGCCAGATTCGAGTATGCGTTGACTTAAGGGACCTCAATAATGCATGTCCCAAATATGAATTCCCGTTTCCTATTCTAGAGCTGATGATCGATGCTACTACTGGTTACGAGGCAATGTCTTTCATGGACGGTTCGGCGGGCTATAACCAAATCCACATGGCACCAAAAGATGAAGAGCTTACTACGTTTCGCACCCCCAAGGGTATTTATTGCTACAAGGTAATGCCTTTTGGCTTGAAGAATGCTGGTTCTACTTACCAAAGGGCTATGCAAAATAGTTTCGATGATCTTCTCCACAAGAATGTCGAATGCTATGTTGACGACTTGGTGGTGAAATCAAGAGAGAAGGGCGACCACATGAAAGACTTGAGGATGTTATTTGAATTGCTCCAGAGGTACTAACTTAGGATGAATCCGTTGAAATGTGCCTTTGGAGTTACTTCTGGAAAGTTCCTTGGTTTCATTGTCCGACATCGAGGGATCGAAATTGATCAAGACAAAGTGGATGCCATTTTGAAAATGCCCGAGCCTCAAGATATCCATGAATTGAAAAGTCTGCAAAGAAAGCTAGCATAACTTAGAAGATTCATATCAAACCTGGCTGGGAGGTGCCAACCATTTAGTCACCTCATGAAGAAAGGCATTCCTTTCAAGTAGGATCAAGCTTATAGGAATGCCTTCGAAAGTATCAAAACCTACTTGATGAAGCCTCCAGTTTTAGCAGCTCTTATACCAGGAAAACCATTGATACTATACATTGCGATGCAGGAAAGGTTTGTTGGAGCACTGTTGGCCCAAGAAAATAGTGAGGGGAAAGAAAACTCTCTTTACTACTTGAGCAAGATGATGACACCTAACGAGTTGAACTATTCGCCAATTGAAAAGTTGTGTTTGGCGCTAGTCTTCTCAATTCAAAAGTTGAAGCACTACTTTCAAGATCATGTTGTCCGTCTTGTTTCTAAAGCAAATCCCATCAAGTTCGTGATGTCAAAACCTGTTCTTAGTGATCGACTAGCGAGATGGTACCTCCAATTTCAACAATTCGAGATTTTGTACATCCCTTAAAAGGCTGTAAAAGGACAAGGATTGGCAGACTTCTTGGCAGATCATCCGATACTTGACGACTAAGAGCTAACTGATGAACTACCTGATGAGGACGCAATGGTCATTGAAGTTCAACCTCCATGGAAGATGTACTTTGATGGTGCTGCGCATCGTGGAGGAGTCGGGGCTGGCGTAGTATTTGTCACTCCCCAAGGTGAAGTCTTGCCCTACTCCTTCACCTTGACACAACTCTATTCCAACAATGTTGCTGAGTATCAAGCATTAATACTTGGGCTTGAGATGGTCGTTGATATGAAGCAATTGCAATTGCAAGTCTTTGGTGACTCCCAGTTAGTGGTCAATCAGCTTTTGGGTAGTTACGAGGTCAAGAAGCCTGAACTATGCCCATATTATGATTACGCAAAAAAGTTGATGGGGTGGCGCAGCGATGTGACTATTCAATATGTACCAAAGAAAGAAAATAAGAAGGTTGATGCTTTAGCTGCTCTAGCTTCATTATTAGCCCTGCCTGACCAAGCGCAAGTCACCGTCTAACAAAAATGGGTAGTACCGCCACCAAATGAGGTCGAAGGTGAATATAACGAACTCAAGCATCTTGTTGTTGTTTCTGAAGTTGAGAAAGAAGAATGACGACAACCCATTATCGACTACTTATGCTATGGGATACTTCTAGAAAATCCGAGGAGAAGGACTGAAATCCGTCGTCGTGCACCTCACTTCTTTTACTATAAGGATACTCTATACAGAAGGTCGTTCGAATGAGTACTCTTGCGATGCCTAGAAGAAGAAGAAGCTCTCCAAGCTTTGCAAGAGGCACATTCTGGGGTATGTGGGTCACACCAGTCTGGACCAAAGCTCCACTTCCATATAAAAGGATGGGATATTATTGGCCAACGATGGTAAAAGATTGCTTGGACTATGCTCGAAGATGCAAGGCTTGTCAATTCCATGCGAATTTTATTCATCAAACTCTTGAAGTGTTGCACCCGACTGTTGCATCCTGGCCATTTGACGCTTGGGGATTGGATGTTGTTGGACCACTGCCAAAGTCCTCTGGTGGCCACCTATACCTCTTGGCTGCAACTGACTACTACTCAAAATGGGCTAAAGCTGTTGCTCTTAAAGAGGTAAAGAAGGAAAATGTTGCAAGTTTCATCCGAGTAAACATCATCTATCGCTTTGGCATTCCCTGTTACATAATAACGGATAATGGCAAGCCGTTCGACAATAGGTTGATGAATAAGATTTGTGAGCTCTTTGGCTTCAAACAACGTAACTCTTCGATGTACAATGCTGCCGCCAATGGTCTAGCTGAGGCATTCAACAAGACTCTATGCAACTTGTTAAAGAAAGTAGTCTCCAAATCCAAACGAGATTGGAATGACCGTATGGAAGAAGCTCTATGGGCATATAGGACGACTCACCGCACACCGACACATGTGACTCCTTATTCGCTCGTTTATGGAGTCGAAGTCGTCTTGCCACTTGAGCGTCAAATTCCTTCGTTACAACTAACTATTCAAGAAGGGATCACTGATAAAGAAAATGCTCGACTTCGATTAGCAGAGTTGGAAGCTCTTAATGAAAAGAGATTGGAAGCTCAACAGAGTCTTGAATGTTATCAAGCTCGATTATCTCGCGCCTTCAATAAAAGAGTTCGCCTGAGATCCTTTCAAGTAGGAGATCAAGTCTTTGCCGTACAAAGACCCATAATTACTTCCCATAAACCTGTAGGGAAGTTCACTTTAAAATGGGATGGGCCATATGTCGTACAAGAAGCTTACTCAATTAGGGCTTACAAGCTGGTTGATGTAGATGGTATGAGGATCGACCCTATCAATGGCAAGTTTTTGAAGAAGTATTATCCTTGAAGTTGCAATGCTCCTTGACGCACGAGCCTAAACTGCATGTTGCTACACTCCTGGCCCGCAAGAGTATAAACTGTGTACGGCCCTAAAAAAAAGGTCCGCTAGGTTGAAAATCTCGAAAAAAGCGGCCTAGGCAAAAGTTAGGATGTAAAAAAAAAAGAAAAAAAATCTACCCAGTCTGAACTACGGTATGACTTGATCCTCTTCACCGAGGTACGTAGGCAACTTGGAGTTTCATTCTAAGTTCAGTCGCATAAGTTTAAAAGATACATATTGCCCCAATTGTTGTTCGAGTGAAGTTGGAGGAATACAAAATCAAGCTGAAATGTCATTCTCCTGTTAAACTTTGATCTCATTTGATTTAAAGGGGGCAACCCTCCTTGGTAAATTGATATCTTCAATGAGCCGATTTTAGAAGGATGTCAAGTATTTGCGTTGAAGTCCAGGGATTCTCTATGTCTTCAGGTTCGCCAAACCTTCAAGTTTGTTGGTCTCCAAGTCTGCCCTCTGCCTAAAAGAAAGGGGAAGAAAAGCAAGGCGTCAAAAGGAAACACAAGTATAAGGAAATGATTGCTTGGCGCAACGTTTCAAATTCAGTGAGATTTGAACCCCAAGATATTTGTGAGAATATGGCTCTTAAATTTCGATTTATGGCAAGTAATGTGAGCACGTGATTTTTGCCCTATATGAACTGCTCCCATAATTCCAAAACAAAATAATTTCTTCTCATTATTTGCAATTTTATGGATTTTTGTGGCATTTTATGTTAAATGTTTGCATTTGTCTGTGCATGCCTATTTTATTTAACTAATGAAAATACAAAAATATGTACATTGGCATTTAGGATTTAGGTTGACATTTTAGGGTTAATTAATTAATTAAGTTGCTTTATAAAAAGGAAAATCACAAAAATAGTTTATTTTTGCGCATTTGAATTTCGTCGCTTGTTTTAATTTGGGAATTAAATAGTTGTGATAATTATTTAGAGTTATTTAATTTAATTTGATAAGAATTATTTGATTAGGGATTAATTTAGGTTTTATTTTAAAATTTTAATTTAAAAGAATTTTGGAAAAATTGAATTGAAAAGGAAAAGGGAATAAACTAAGAAGAGAGTCAGATTTGGGCCAAGTCCTTAATTTTTTACCCAAGCCCAAATTTTTCCTCCCATACCCATTCTAACACCCGCTCAGATCCGGCCCAACTCCACACCCGTTCCGCCCCGTCTAGTGACCAAACGACACCGTTTTGTCCACCTTTGATCTGGACCGTTGATTTCCTTGGATCAAACAGTTCGGAACTAAGGGTATCCTTAGTATATTATGGTCCTAATCTTACTACCCCCCAAACCCCGTCTCTCATCTCTTTCATCTCTCTTTCAGAGAACTCCCACGAAACCTTAGAGCCGCCCCTTTTTCCTACCGCGTCTGCCTGGCGGCGCCACCCCGAACTGCCCCCAAACTAACACCCTGAAACCCCCATGACCCCCTCTTTCCAAATCCCTAACCCATATCCCTCGAATCCCTCCCAAATTCGTCGAATCTTGAATCTAAGGATAGAGCTTGAAGCCACAAGAAATCAAAATGGTTCGATCTTTGGTTCTGTGGCTTGCATGGCTACTTGCCCTTGTTTTTCTAAAGGTTGAAGGTTGATTAAACACGAAAGTGATGTTGTTCACTTGTTTTTTATGAAGAACAACTGGGTAACATCACTTTTCGTTTAAATCAGTATCAATTAGGTTTCGAGCTTTGATTCGGTAAGTGCCTCCTTCTTGTATTTTATCTTCCTTCGTTGTTTCATCTTCCTCCTCATCCCTTATCTTTTGGTTTGGTCAAAGTTCGTTTGAGGGTTTTTTCCGAGTTCAAATTGGTTCCATTTCTTGTTCTATTTTCCTCTTTGTCGTTGTGAAGCTTGATTATCTTATTTCTTTAGTCCACCCTGTCTTGTTTGTCTAGGTCTTTGTAATAATAGCATAATCATGGTTTCATCATCAGTTTAATCACTTAGTCAATGAAATTAGGCCCATGATTTAATTAATCTTTTGTTATG
The DNA here is from genome assembly GCF_000715075.1 of Nicotiana tabacum. Classification (NCBI taxonomy): domain Eukaryota; kingdom Viridiplantae; phylum Streptophyta; class Magnoliopsida; order Solanales; family Solanaceae; genus Nicotiana; species Nicotiana tabacum. The sequence continues at coordinate 125,778,040 of NC_134084.1, forward strand.
AAATTGTACTGGTTAGTTCATTCAGTTTGCTTTTGGTTTCGGCTGTTTTTAAACAAATGGTTACATGTTTCTTTGTTTAGGGAAAGTTTGGGTCAGTTTCTCAAAATTGGAGTCATCGTTTGATTTTAATTAGACTCTGAGGAATCAGAAGCCCAAGAAGGAACTGAACCTGGGTTATTAACCCATATCAGGCCTTTGGGTCAGCTTGACCTATGAGTTGCTAAGTGTAAATAACATGGGTATGGGGGTAGTTTTGGGTATTTGCTTAGGGGAATATTTGTATAACTGATTAGGAAGCTTCTTAGAAGCTGACTTGGGGATTGTTTTGAAACTTTGAAAACTAAATAGGGATATCTAGGCAAAAATGAAAACATGAAAAGGGTCTAATTGCAAATCTGATTTCTGTAAACTGCCCTACTTCCTTGCCTATAAAGGCATGGTTTTCTTGCCTTTCAAGGCAGAAATTGAAGAGAGAAATCAGAGAAAAATTGAAAATGACTGGAAATACAAAAGTATCACTGTTTCATTGATTTTTTTCTGCATTTATTGGTTACAATTTAGTCTCTGAAGTAATTCCTGAATCGTTTGGGGGTTAAAATGGATTGAACTTGTGTTTGTGAAAGTTTGATTTGAAGTTGTTGAGGTCACGGTTCAATTTAAATTGTTTTCTGGACTGCTGCACCTCACTCTTGGGTTTGAATTTGGTTTTACTGGGTATTCTTAGTTACTGGGTTCTGCTACTCTGCTGCTTGGCTACTGACTTCCCCTTGCTTTCTTTCATTTCATATTCCAGGTACATGTTTCTAGACTCACCTCACATGAGGCTTGATATTGAAGTAAAATGGAATCTGGAGTGCTAAATATGGCTTCTACCTATTCAGATCATTTAGTTCAGTTTCAGTCTTTTGGAGTTAATTGATGCATTGTATGTTCGATATGAGGACTCTTAGTCAGTTGCATCTGTTTGGAGTTAGGAAAGCCCTTGTAGTTAAATGTTGCTTGTTTTTGAAATTCTTGCTAGTATAGCTGGTCTTGGACCGTTGAGAAATGGAACTTGATAAAATAGTGATCATTAGCTAAATTCTGTGATTAAGCAGTGTTAGCTAAGCGTATGGTGTTAGATCCCTTAGGCCTTTGCAGCTCATTTGAATATTGAGGCCTAATGATATGTCCAGGATTTCATGTTACTGTTTGATAGCTTAAGTTGTATAATATGAGTATTAGTTGAATGTTTTATTTTGAAAATCACTGCTGGTTTGAAATTGTCTGGGAATTATGATTTAAGGCAAGTAAATGAGATGAAGTGAAATAGTTGTTAGCATACGTGTGCTGAGAAATCACGTTAGGGTAGATTCGAATAATCTGCTTAGGAATTGTAATAACAGCCTAATTCGAATAATCATGTTCGTTCTCCGTGATTCTGTAATGGTCATTTGGAGTCCAATTTCCTTGTTCGAATTGGGTTGACGAGGCTCCATCTAGACTCAATGACGAGTCAGTCCGTAAGAAAACTTGGGCTCTCCCCAGGCCCAAGTCTAAGGGCTTTCCACGAGCAGGGCCTTGTATATGCTAAGACTTATGTTCTTTTTATTCGAACCAGCTCTTAATTAATAGTTGCATTGGCCCAAACCTCTTCATGTAATTAAAATACCTCCTGATCTCACTTGGGTTTATGACCATTAAAAGCAATTTGAGTCTTAATCTAGAATAGGCTCAAACATCTTAGGCCCGTTTGATTAAGTATTGTTTTTCTAATAAATCGAGGTGCACCGTGCTGAACAAAAATGACAATTGCATGGCCCTCTTTTAATTAATTTTGTTTATCCTTAGAAATCGAGGCATGCCATTTAGAGAATTTTCATGGCCCTCGCAAAGTTACAAATTCGTAATTGCTTTAGGCGCATTAGTTTAATAATATTACTTTCCTAAATTCGGGTGCGCATTTATGTGACCCAAATCCAAATCACAACGATGTTAAAATATGTCAAAGATCACGAGTGCATTTATGTGACATGATTTGAGACGTGTTTTAATGACGTTGCAATTGCCTCTAAAAATGAATAAAAGCGGATAAAAGTTAAAATTTGCGTAGGTTCATAATTGTTTAAAATCAGATAATTAAGCCGAATAACACTTGAGCGACCGTGCTAGAATCACAGAACTCGGGAATGCCTAATACCTTCTCCCAGGTTAACAGAATTCCTTACCCGGATTTCTGTGTTCGCGGACTGTAAAACAGAGTCAATCTTTCCTCGATTCGGAATTTGAAACCGGTGACTTGGGATACCATAAATTATCCCAAGTGGCGACACTGAATTTAATAAATAAATAATCCCGTTTCGATTGTCACTTTAAGTTGGAAAAAACTCCCTTATATACTCTTTTCCGGGGATGTAGGTAAAAAGGAGGTGTGACAAGTAAGACGTCTTCCGATCTCGAGGCTTCCATACCGAGATATGAATTTTTTTGGTGAGACTGCGCAAATCTGGAATTGATAGCATGGTACAATATAAAGTTGATTTCAAAATATTATCTAGGACGATTCTAAAGTTGTTTGATTGAGAATTTTGGATATGTTCTAGGTCTTGAATTCTAGTTTTCTTGAAATTAAACAGTTTGAAATTTCGATATTTCTATGCTGAGATATGTATTTTTTGGTGAGACTGCGCCAAATCTGGAATTGATAGCGTGGTACAATATAAAGTTGATTTCAAAATATTATCTGGGACGATTATGAAGTTGTTTGATTGAGAATTTTGGATATATTCTAAATCTTGAAGTCTAGTTTTCTTGAAATCAAACGGTTTGCAATTTCGATATTCCTACACCGAGATATGATTTTTTTTTGGTGAGACTGCGCAAATTTGAAATTTTTAACATGGTGAAATCTAAAGTTGGTTTCAAAATATTATCCGGCGCGATTTTGAAGGTTTTTGATTCTAAGTATTGGATATATTTTAGATATTGAAGTCATCAAACGGTTCATTATTTGGACTCTCCCACGGCAAGATATGAATCATTTGTTACAAGCACGTAAAGCTAAAAATTATGCGATTAAGATAAAAGTCGAACAATGTAAAGCAAAAGAGAAGCTGAAATATTTAAGCCCTCGAAGTCTCCAAGTTGAAGTCTTCAAGTGTATTCAAGTTGAAGTCCCCAAGTTGAAACCTTCACCCCCGTCGGTCTTCAAGTTGAAGTTTTCAAATCTGCTGATCTTCAAGTTGAAATAATTAAGCTCTCCAAGTCTCAAAGTTGAAGTCTTCAACCCCGTCTGTCTTCAAGTTGAAATCTTCAAATCCGCTTATCTTCGAGTTGAAATATTTAGGCCCTCCAAGTCTCAAAGTTGAAGTCTTCGAGTCCGTCGGTCTTCAAGTTGAAGTCTTCAAATTCGCCGATCTTCAAGTTGAAATATTTAGGCCCTCCAAGTCTCAAAGTTGAAGTCTTCAAGTTCATCGGTCTTAAAGTTGAAATATTTAAGCCCCTCAAGTTAAAGTCTTTAAGTTTTTTGGTCTTCAAGTTTCAGTCTTCAAATTCGCCGATCTTAAAGTTGAATTGTGTAAGCCTTCCGAATCTTCGAGTTGAAGTCTACAAAGTCCGCCAAATCTTCAAAGTTTTCCAAGTGTTCAAGTTGATGTCGTCTTCGAGTTGAAGCTTTATAACTTTCCAATCTTAAGGTGGACATATAAGTCCCTTTGCACCTTAAGTTGGCCTCTTCGCGGGTTTGTCCTTAAAAGGAACTATGACTTTCCAATCTTAAGGTGGACATATGAGTCCCTTTGCACCTTAAGTTGGCCTCTTCGCGGGTTTGTCCTTAAATGGAACCATAACTTTCCAATCTTAAGGTGGACATATGAGTCCTTTTGCACCTTAAGTTGGCCATATTGAGAGTAATCTCTCCGGTAGTCGGGTCACTTTGAGAGTAATCTCTCCAAGAATCAGGCCATTTTGAGAGTCATCTCTCCAAGAATTAGGCCACATTGAGAGTAATCTCTCCAAGAATCGGGTCATTTTGAGAGTAATATCTCCGGTAGTCAGGCCATAAAAGTAATCCCTCCGATATTTGGGCAGGGATGAGTACTCATCCCCTCACACCCCAAGATTATCTTCTTCATGCATGGATCATCTTATTGAAGAAGAACATATCTTTCTCCTTGACCTACAAAAAAAAAAAAAAGACAACAAAGAAGAAAGCCCGAGAAAAGAAGAAGAAGAAATTACCTTCACGTCAATGCGTCCAAATCGTTAAAAGTAGACTCAAAGCAATTTGAACACACGTTGAAATTGGTACTAATGAAATGAAGGGTGTGTGGTATTTATAGATGTCATAAGGTGGCTATTGAGAGCTAGATATCGATGTGGGATCGTTGTTGTGAACGAAACCCAACAAGGATTTGAATTGTACTAGTTAGTCTCCTAATTGAAGTTGGTTCACGTGAGAATCCAATAAGGAGGATATTTCCTTAAAGAAAGGATACCATATCCTTTTCCAATTGGAAGACAAGAAAGTCACGTAATGCAATATGCTAAGTATTCATAAATGAATTATTATATAATCTACTAATTGCTACTCAAACACTGGAGTCATGCTAGCATTTACGTATATCACTGAAATGCCACGTGAAGCTACGTACAAAGAAAATGAAAAATGAAAGAGTGATCCTCACATGTACTTCAAGTCTAGTCTTAAAAAAATCGATAAGCCTTGAAGTAGGGGCATTTGTAAGCATGCAAAATTTATTAAATTGAAATTCAATAAAATATTTTGGGCTGTACTTTAAATATATGTTAGTCCAAATAAATATTATGGGTCAATATGATTAGATTAATTATATTAGTCCAATATATATGGATTAAATAAATAAGTCTTAATCTATTGGGCTAGCCCATTTAATTAGGCTAAAGTGATTAGCCCACTTAATTAAGCCCAAGATGTTATCTTCCTAGAGGCCCAGTTTGGTGCCACATGTGAAATGGTGTGGCACGCCAAGTCAAACAGAAGAGCCAATGGGATCATGCCACATGTCAAAATGACAAGGCATGTCAAGTCACACTAAAAGGCCAATGAAATCACGCCACGTGTGCAAGTGACATGTTCTGGCCAATCAAATGTGGTCATGTCACACTTCAATTTGATTGGTCGGAAAGAGTTTGTTCTTATCATAACTCTTCCCTTCCACAACTATAAATAGGAGTCTTCATAACTCAAAAAGAGACCAGAAGTTATAACAAGAAGCAAGAGAGAGCTCGTGGATCAAACGCCGCAAATTTCTCTACAAGTTTCGGGCTTCAAGTTCAAGTTCAAGAAATCAAGTGCAAGTTCAAGAATGAAGAACAAATCAAGGTCAAGTTCAAGCAATCAAGCTCGAGCTCAAGAACAAGATCATCGTTCGAGGCAACAAATACATATTCAAGATCAAGCTCAAAGACCCTTGAATTTATTTACTATTGAAAAGTAGAATCAGAGGATTCATAGAGATTGTACACTCATATTATTTGAAATCAAATACTACGATTGTTGCGATATTATCGGTCTTGATTTTATTTTCTTGACACAAATTTATTGTTTACAATTGTCACAATGATTCAATAGCTAGGGATTTTAGAGCAATGACCCATTATTATGTGAAATAAAAACATACTAATTTTAAGAGGATGAATTTGGACATTTTCTGTAAGCATGAATCGAAGTACCTTTTTTAATAGTACATAATTTCAAGAGAATTAATCTGAATGTTTTCTTAATCACATTTGAGATATAGTATTCTCACTTTTCTATCAAGGGTGTATTCATTTTCTATCCTTTGTGTTTTCAAATCAGTCATAATTTAAAGGTAATCTCCCAAATACAAGTCAAAAGGAATGTATCATCGACCTCCTCTCTCTTCAAACCTCTCGTCTCTATATCCTAATAAAATGTTATCTGCTCAATAAATTCCTTCAACACTCCATAATATTGAAACATGCTGAGAAAACCAACACACAAAAGAAATCCTCTACTTGTTCTTGAAATTTTGTTCTCCCTGATTTACAGCTTACAAGCCAAGGCTACTCTCCCTCCAAAACTCTACCGAAAGCTACTTCAGTCGATAAACTAAAGAGTCATGAAGACCACCATCTCGTAATCTGAATCGTTTAAATAATCTTTAAACTGCGACTAACTTTTCAATACTGGCCAAAATGAGGCTATACTGTGTAAAAAATCTCCAAAACTTCATCAGTGTTAATCGGGAATAAATAAAAAATTGCTTGATTTACAACTGGTAAATGAAAAATAGCCACAATTTTAAAATTAATCGAAATATAGACACTTTTTCATGTGAAGATAAAATCTGGAGAAAAAAACGCCTTTAAAATTTTCAGCATAATATGTTGGAAGTTTATACGCAGGAGCTTTATAATCCAGCTTATTATGCTGGAACTTTACATGTTTGAGCTGAAGTATTTGTCCAGATTTTATCTCCGCATAAAATAGTGAATATTTTTTTAATAACTTTGCAAATACTGGCTATTTTTTCGATTACCGATATGAAAAAAGGAATTTTCAGAAACCACGATAGTATAGTTAGGGATGGGAATGGCAATGGGGAGGGGCGGGTGCGGGGCGGGTTTGGCAAAACCCACAAAAATTTCAACCTGCCCCGCATAGTTATTTTTCAGTTTTCAACCCGTCCGCCCCACTTGAACCCGCCCTGCCCCGCCCCGCTTAATTTTTTTTCTTTTTTCTTTAATTTTTGGTCAGTAGGCCTTTAATAGATACTTAAAAAATATTATGTACTCGAATTTATTGTTTAAATCAAATCAAATAATTTAATATTTTAAAATATAATGTGAAAAAATATATGGTAAAAGTATATCTAAAGAAAACTTATGTTACATTCAGTGATTTGATATACATATAAAAAAAAATTACCAAAAAAATATCATACAGGAAAGCTGAGCCGTAAAAGTTGATTTTCTGTACACATAGGATATGGTCACATATACAGTAATTTATAGTAGATGAAGAATGTGAAATTATAGTTGAAATAATTGTTTTGTTTTAAAAAAGATGAAATTCAAAGTTGTCCTGCATTGAATCGCATTAAACCCGCAATCCGTCCCGCCCCGCTTTAAAAATTTAAAAAATATTTTAACCCGCCTCGCCCCGCACAAGAGTAAACCCGCCCCGTCCCGCATCCGTCTGGCCCCATTGACATCCCTAAGTGTAGTGGCTATTAAGTTCCTATAACTACCATATACATATCTACTTTCTATAGCTAATATTTCGTTGCTACCTGACTGTATTCGTTGTATTCGCGCTACTGTATTCATGAATACAGTCACGTAATTCTTCTAATAAGTAGGGAGTCCAACTGTTTAATAACGGAAAGAAGATCATTTGGCGTGTATCACTCCTAATTAACTCAACAAAATCAATTATATGAAAATTTTGCTGTTATGGTATTGTACTCGCGGTTGTATTTATAAATACAGCGATGTAATCCACCTAAAAAATAAGGATTACAGTTGTTTAAGTATGAATTTCATGTATTTGCGCGACTGTATTTATAAATACAGTGAGGTAATCCGGCTAAAAAATATGGATTACAGCTATTTAATAATATATTCCATGTATTAGCGCGAATGTATTTATAAATACAGTGAGGTAACTCGCCTAAAAAATATGATTACGGGTGTTTAATAACGGAAATCACAATATTGAATTGTACTCAATTTCACTATATTGAATTCATTTGTATTCAAACAACAAAAAATCAAGAAATAGGATGTATATCGTTCTGTTCAATTCGAGTGTATACATGTATTCAATTCACTGATAGTCATTATTAACTATTATACACTGTATTCAAACAACAAAAAATCACAAAAACTAGTGATATTCGGTTGTATTAAAAAAATACAGACTTTCAGAATACATAAATACAATTGAAAGTATAATGTATTTATACAAAAATATAATGTGTTTCAGTGTATTTGTACAAAATACAATTGTATCATTGTATGTGATTCATTAGCAAAGAAGAGAAGAAAGTTCGCCGGAGATGACGTTTTCGGCCAAGAAAAATACTGTATACATTTTATTAAAACTAAAAATGGAAACGAACAAAAACCCAGCTCTCAAATCTTTTCCGGCGAACTTGCTTCAGATTTCCAAAAGCTCAATCCATAGCCATGGCCAGATCTGTTCGCCTACTCCCTCTTCACTTCAGATCTATTCTCTTCATTTCAGAAAATCCACCATCGCAACCACAAATGGCTGCTACGACGGTATCCTTGATGGAAAAGGGAGAGAGATTTGAAGGAGAAAGAGAGGATTGAGAATCCTGTCGAGGGAGAAGGAAGAGAGAGAAAGAATATTTCATGCCTCAATGGTAGGGTATAAAATAAACACTTATTTTGTTATAAAATGGAAAAAGTAGCTATAAGTAATAATATTTTAAAATTATAATAAATAAGGTGTAATTGACTGGCTAGCCCATGTTATTTATATGCGTTAATCGGGTCGACTTATTAGAGCCAGCAACTAATCGAGTCGGGTATCGATTCGGAAATGCTGTATCAGTGCAATCCCGACGCGCGAATGTCAAGCACGGAGACCCAAAAAGGGAGGGAACGCCAAAAGCTAGCCGGCGGCAAATTTTACCCATAATAAATGCATTAAAACACAGAAACTCTGCATCTAACGATATATTCCTCTAATTCCCTTCCTTGTACACGCTAATTAATACACAGTTCTAATTTCGGAGCTATGGTTAAACTCTGATGGATAGAATATCTATGGACCTAAGGTGCGCTTAAGATGGACTGGATACTCAGTGCCGTTTTAAAAAGCATATTCTGTGTATTATTGTGATATTGATTGATGTTTCTATTGAGTTTTTCTTATGACTAATGTATAGTTAGCTGTCAAACTGAAGTTGTAACACACACGATATAAACATCAAATCGTTTCAAGAGGAATACGTGATTCTGCCGTATGTGGAGCTTCATCTGTGTGAGGAGTTGATAATTCTGGTGGACGTACACTTGCACATCATATCTCACTATCTGATGCACCTAAGATTTTATATAAGCGGGTTCAAATTGATACGGCGATAGCCAATAAAATCAACATCAAGCATAAGCTGGTGTGTTTTCTTCTTTTTATTCTCTATCTAAAAAAAAGTCATTTTTAATTCCGCGCTCTTATTTTTTAACGAGTAGTGCATTTTTTAATAAAAGAATTAAAACAACTATTTAAATTTATCTTTAAGATAATTTATCTATTAATTTGACAAATTTTGCTTTAAAATTTCTAAGATTAGTTAGCAAATTGAAAGTATTTTAAACTCTGCAACACATAACAAAATCTGAATTCTTGTCCTTGATATATGAGAAAAACAAATTTTGTTGATTACAAGAAACAAAATAATCGAACGAAGGAGTTGTGAAATAAACTAGACTAATATAAATAAGTGGATAAAGAGAGCTTATAAGCCAAACAATAATAATAATAATAATAATAATATAAAAAAAAAAAGACAACATGGTACAAATAAACAATTTCATTATAGACCATATTAGATTAAACTACAAAGTAATAAATCATTTCAATAAGGCAAAATACATAAGTACCCACCTAACCTATGGCCCAAATCCCCCTTACACACTTTCTGTGGACGATAATAATATTACACATGCAAACTTTCTAAAGTGTAGCTAGTACACACCACTTTTTTCTTGACCAACTTTTCAAAATATGTGTGAGGTCACGCGCCAATAAGGTCGTGACACGTGTCCTACCTCAAGAAAAAAGAAAGAAAATACTAAATTTACACCAATTGATAATATTTAAAAGAAAACAAATAAAAAAGAAACAAAACTATTCTTCAATCAAAAATCAGCTATGTGAAGTTCTCTACTACCAGCGCAGAAGCATCCCTAACCTCACATCTCCATTAAAATTATTTTTCTTTCACTCTAAAAGAATCCCATAATAATAATCTGGATTAACTTCTTTAAGTAAGAAGGCCTACACATTTACTGTCGAACTTATTATCTTTCTGCTAAAATCTTTAAATTCCATTTTATTCTTCATAAAAATTAAGGATGGAAAGAACCACCATAGAGGGCAGAGGAGGACTGGCGCTGGCGGCCAAGGCGGTGGCTGAACTAAAAAAGAGTTGCAGAGAGCAGTGAAGGCTCTAATTGAAGACAACATCGACCATAGATTCACCTTCTCATCAACCAATCTCTATTAATTTGGAGAAACCCAAAAGATCTCTCTTCCAAAAGACACTATCTCTCTCTACCTTTAAAATTCCATAGGCCATCAAGCTTCATTATTGGACTCTTCACAAGAAAACAAACAAAGGCCGATCTGGGGATATGGGGGATTGTGGAAGACAAATATGGGAGAACTTTTTGTTTCGTTGAAGAATGAACAAAACAAACTAAAAGAAAAAGGAATAAAAGAAAGAAAAGAAAAAGAAAAATCAATTTGAACCGTTAGATAAATTTCGTTAGATCTGAATCGTTCAAATAAAATATCAGATCTATATTTTTGTTTCTTCACACGCCTTATTTTGTTGGTAAAACACGCGCTGGCCACGTAGGTAAAATAGTGTGTATTAGGCACATTTTGGAAAGATTGAGTGTGTAAGGTAATTTTTGTCTGCAAAAAGTGTGTAACAGGGATTTCGTCCATAATTCAGGGGGTAACTTATGTATTTTGCCTTTCAATAAATATTCTTGTATGTTACTGAAAATCATGAGAGAAAAATAGATCAACTTTGAACTAAGTTTGAAGTAACCATTCAAGCATAAAGCCAAAAAATGTCCAAAAGCAAGGAAGGTGTCGAGCCGAGAGATCGAACACCGGACCTTCCGGTAGATTTGAATCCACTTGGACCATCACGCCACAACGACCATACTGTCAAAGGGGGTTCAATTTTATTAATATATACGTTTTGTGCTGTTTTAGATGACATTTATATCTATATACTGTATAATTTTTTGACGAAGCGGGTTCATATGAACCCTCTTTGACACCGTGTGGGTCCGCCCCTGATCTGATGTATGTAGTGGCTGATTTGGCCACTGGTTGAATCTATTGCTTTTGATTTGAACGGTGTATATATATGCAAATAATTCAAGAACAGTATCTGTGAATTGTGAACATTAACGATTCACTCATTGTAAATAGCTTGAATCTACTGTGATTGTGCAGGTTGAGAAGTGGTCATCATGCATTTGCAATAGCTATTTGGAACGTCAACAACAACAACAACCACCCAGTATAATCCCACTTAGTGGGGTCGGGAGAGGGTAGTGTGTACGCAGACCTTACCCCTACCCTGGGGTAGAGAGACTGTTTCCAAATAGACCCCGACATCCTTCCCTCCAAGAACTTCCCACCTTGCTCTTGGGGAGACTCGAACTCACAACCTTGCTATTTGGAACGTCAAAATTGTAGAAATCATATTTCTCAGCTGATGGCAAGGCTGCCCTTTCCAGCAAGTTAAGAGACTTGTTACACTGATACCGTACGTGTGTGTAAAGCAAAAGTGAATCCAGAATTTAAACTTCACGGGTTAAAAACTCATAGTATTTTTGAAATTATGGGTTCATGTCTATTATTTTTCATACTTTTAGTGGAGTTTTTACACATAAATTTATGTTCTGTGTAAAAAGTACTGGTTTTGTCTGAACCTAGTAACTCAACACTGCATCCACCCCTATATATAAGTTCTATATAGAAGGCTGCTATCATGTATACATGTGTGTACCATTAGCAGGTGAATTCACATGTTTACCTCTGCGTATTATTATTTCATATATATGTAGCAGAGAACAGGAAACGTTACAACTTTGGTCAGTTCAGGCTATTAATACTTAAAAGTAAGATAATGGGCTCTGTAAGTCCATTATCTTACGATCGAACTAAATGGGAATAAACTGATTCAATAAATTGTTGCTATTTAAAGAAACATCATAACTGTTATTTACAAAAAAAAAAATTATCATCTCATTTTCGTTTCTACTTTATAAGTTAACAAGATACCTATCTTCTTTTCACCATCTGGCTTAGAACTGCATGATATTGAATGCTGTTAGCATGTTTGGCATGATTACCTGGATAGCTATATTCAGTGTGCTGCTCCATGGTCTTCATTTGTTTTTCCTTTAGTCTTGTTTAACTTGCTGGCTGGAAAGTGCAACCGTGCCATCAGTGGTCGAGGTGCTCGTGTCTTCTGATCAAATCCCCGCACACAGACAAACCCTGGAAAAATACAATAGCTATTCATCAGAAAAGCAAAAATGTTTTGCAGCAGGGTACACCAACTTGTTCCTGTTAGTTTCTGAACTGATTACTACCATTTATTCATAGCTAAATTTACCATTTATCCAATGCTGTGGAAGGCAATCATGAAACAGGTCCTAGGTCTTCTGATACTTCTATATCGTTTTAAATTTTGATTATGGAATGTTTTTTTTAAAAACATGGTATGTTAAATTTTAAACAGACTAGAATGTGATCCATTTTATCTATTTGTTTTACAGTATTCCATCTCGACATAAAGCTAGTTTAAAACACGTGTCTTTCAGGGTTTCACTTTGTTGAAACAGATAAGAAGCTAATCACTGCTAAAACTGAAAGATTTTCCATCTACATACCTCTCCAAAAGCAGTGTTGGATACTTTCTGTGGTTAATCCTGATGAACATGAGAGATTTCAATGTTAGTTTTAATCCCAAAACTTTCTAAATGAGGTTTCATCAGTTTAGTGATTTTTTCACCTTTGAATATCGTCGGTATTGAGGTTCCAAAGTAGACAGTCCGCCGTGGGAGATTCCACAGCCAATCCCTTGGGACATTAATTGGGTTGAGGCTGGAGTCATGGTCTGCGAACACCTGCAAAAATAATTTGTACACTGAAAACCTCAATATTTGACATAGAAGCTGTCTTTGACGTGTGAAACCTGTACATGAGCTAAAAGTTGGTTATATTCACCTCATTGACCTGAAAATAGGTACCATTGAGTGGAAAGCTTCCTCTCATAGCTGTTCTACATGGTATCTATTGACAAGAATAACAATTAACACAAACTGAGTGTATCTCTTAGGTCATTTACTCGTATAAACATGACCATTGTTATAGTCTATGGGTTTTCTTACCAGAAGAGTCCCTCTTACTGTCTGAGAATGTGCTTCACGTATGCTGTTGCATGAGGAACATGTCTCATTTTCACACAGTTTGCCAGATTCTTGAGAGTTGCACTGTGTTTCTGGAGGTTGAAAAGAATTTGCTGTTTCACCTGATATGAATTTGATACAAGCGGTAAATCAGTTGGTGCTGAAAGGGGGATATGAAAGTTAAACTGATTTTACCTACAACTCAGACTAACCCATGAGATTTGTACCCTAGAGTTACCAAAGTGATAGGCTATGTCAATAGTTCCCTAAGCATGACTTAGCTAATTCATCTATTTTCCACATTACAAGAATATTGTGACAGGATGCCTTCCAAAAATCTCTTTCATATATAGCATTACAGTTCTTGTTATCCTACCCGGTGTCCAAATAGCAAGAAGATAGGAGCAAGGATCATCTGGTTCTCTTTTGTCCAACTGCAAAATGAAAAATGTAATTATTTGGAGGATTAATTTCTATATCTGCTTGGCTGCTGGTTACATGTTGGACATAAAACTACTGTGGAATCACTAACCCCTTCCAAAAGTGGATGAGAATCTGGAAGTTCATATCTGTAGGAGGAAAAACAATTGAGTGAGTACAAGAAGTTCTTCAAACATTGTATTACCTTGAAAAGAACAGTCTGTTCTTGTCTGTTGAGTCAGTGCTTTTTTTTGGCAGCATAATTCTATTGTTATGATGTAGGATCAGGATTATTTACTTACACTTGATGTTCAGTTCTCAGCCTGCTGACATTCTTAAGTTTAGGCACGGGAATTGATGCAGCTTCTGAAGTTAAGGCTACTAAGGCATTCGACATTTCTACCTGATGAAGCTCCATATTGTTTTCGACATACTTCTTTAAATTTTGAGTGAACTCTGCCATATTCACTTCAATTGTAGGAATTTCACAAGGATCTTCATAGTAAGTGTCCTCTATGTCAATTTCTGGTGCTTGTATTTGCTCTTGCTCAGGTGTGGCAGGAAGTTCAACAATGGGCTCTGGTGTTGCTGGCACTTCAATAATAGGAGCTGAGTTGATCAACTTCTGATGCTCCACTGGTTGTTGATTACCCGGAGGTAATGGCAGAGGCAGGTGAGTGAATTTTTCCCTTGGATTGTTGTTAGAGGCTTTGTTTTCTGTTGCAGACACAATGCTTTTTTCTTCCTGCGCGGGAAGGGCAAGCCTCGCACTGAATGGTGCATTATCATTAGATCCAGTTTATGAAATACAATGTACTTCATCAAAGAAATACAATGTTTCTGAATCTTTAAACAGATAAAATAGCCGTTCAAGTCTTGTAGTCTCAGTTAATGTGCTTGCAGTATGGATATGACCAATAAGAGAGTTCTATTAGCTATCTTAGAAATAAGTACATCTAAAAAATTTAGCATGAAATTGCTTCATCAGTGACTGGAGTTTTCTTATCCAGAATGCCTCATGGTTGTATTTTATATATTGGTGGGTTAGCCTGAAACAGGCTAGTGGTTCACTGACGTATAGTAGATTTTGCATACCTAAAACATAGTGGAACTATGATCCTTTAGGTTTGAGTGGAATAGTTAATGTAGTAGAAACAAGATAGTTGGACACACAAGACAGAAGTATTTTAGCTGCAGAAACAGTAATAAGCTAACCTTGCAAAGGCACTTGCAAAGTGTCTGCATTCTCCTCTCAGTGGACATGCGTTGCAATTGGGTTTGCTTTTTGTACAGAAGACCTATATGAGTTGGCTTTAGCCTTTGATTGCAAATATCTACTAGTTTTAGGAGATATCATCTAATAGCATTGACATACCTTTCCGAAGGTGATCATATGGTAATGTAGCTCATATCTGTAATTAAGATCTTAAATAAATGATCTGTTACTTGTTGGAAGAAAACAAAAATAGTTTCTAAGCTATCTAAATATAAGTGCACATGCATTGCATATGAGTCCCTCGACCAAACTCTGAATCAACCATGCTACTATTTTCTTCACTTTATTAAAGTAGACAAATACTTCTATCATTTGATTTACCAGAAGATTGACATTGGAATACTTACATTTAGTTACAACTTAGGGCTCGATATCTGTGAGTGGTCAAATTATGACACTACAATTGCGAAGGACACCCATACATACATACATACATACATATATGTCTGTGGATGCTACTTACAATGTTCTTTGATCAAGCTTGCAGAGACGTGGCCATAGGTACTTTTGGATTGACTCCAGTATTGGGTACCTGTAGGAATACCACAGAGTTAGCCTTGCACCATGTATGCAATTGGAGATATTTTAGAGTCAGGAATACTCACAGCTCAAGAAGATGCAATTGTAGTGACTCGGGCAACGGCTGCAGGGGCACCCACCCTAG
The DNA here is from genome assembly GCF_000715075.1 of Nicotiana tabacum. Classification (NCBI taxonomy): domain Eukaryota; kingdom Viridiplantae; phylum Streptophyta; class Magnoliopsida; order Solanales; family Solanaceae; genus Nicotiana; species Nicotiana tabacum. The sequence continues at coordinate 125,793,576 of NC_134084.1, forward strand.
CCTAACAGCAATACGCCCTACATTTGTGTCAACCTTATTACAGATACACAGTCATTAGTGTGATTGAACTATTTCTCATATATTAGCTCTTCCAAAATTGGTTCTAGATCTTACTGGGAAAGCTAGGTGGTGAAGTGTTAAAAGTCTCACACACTCCACGCTCTTCAGACCCAAGCCCCTTATGCTCAATAGATACTCTCTGAAACCATACATTTGAATTGTGTTAAAGTTTGTAGATGACTACTATTTTAAAGGTGAGAGATTATTTGGAACAATTGCTAGCTTACTTTGCTTTGTCTGGTGGAACATCTCTCAGCCATTCAAGATCAATGCTTCCATGTTCACTAACAATCCGGTTAAGAAAATTCTGCAATAGTAAGTTTAATATCATTGAGCAATCACTTGGGATTCCAGGCCAAATAATTACTGTATATGTATATGTTCTCTTGTCCTCAGATATTGCAAAAAGGAAATACACATGTATGTACCTTGATCCTCTCTGCCAGCTTGTTGTTCATTCCTCGTTCTTTAATTGTGTGGGCTATCTCATTGACATTTGCGCACCTCACTGCTTCCCAGTCCAGTGAATCCATTGTGTTCGCTGTCCTTTCTCTTTTCTTGCCGTTGGCCTGGGCCTCTAACCGTAAGCTGTCCCAATCAATGTTCTCTTTCTCCTTCCCGAGCTGTCCCTTTTTTGCTTTAGAAGGATTTTCATTTACACTGTCTACTTTGCTACAAGCATGATCACTGACATTTTTCAAGTTTGACTCCACAGCTCTTTGCTCATACTTACATGAATCAAAAACTATGCTGGCTCTTTCTGTGACTTCTATATTGGTTTCTGAAGAGGTTGGTGCTTCTGGAACTTGGGGTACATTGCAATTTCTATCTTCAGTTTGAAACTGTAGTTCGACATTGACTTCTGCATTATTAACTGTCTCTGTGTCCAACTTATTTTGAGGGTTATTGCATGAGATATAAGTTTCACTCCTCAGTGTTGTGTACCGTTCTGGATGTGCACATTCTACCAATGATCCAGGTTGTTCGAGGGCACTACGTTCCTTGCGAAGGACTGGGAAGTTTCCACCTTCTTGTAAGTATTCAGTGCACGTGGTTCCTCGTGCTCCTGAAGTTCCTGCCATCTGTAATAGCTTCAAAAAAGAAGTGGAGCTGCAAAAGCTGCTTGTGTCAGTTCTTTCTGAAGTTTGAACAACCGCAGAGTTCTCAGAAGAAACTACAGAACTCGGAGAAGAAGGCAAATCATTCAATTCTTTTTTATCTCTGAAACCCATAAGTGTTGATTCATGATACAGATCTGAACCTTCTCTAGAAGAATCTGATTGCAGAATTACTGAATGTTCTGCTGACTTTATGCAATCTGTGCTATTTTCACTTGATTCAGAGCTGTTGACAGCTGTTTTTTCTTCATTTGAATCTGTATTATAGACTCTCCAGGAATCCTGACATCGACTTGACTGATTTGCTTGATCTTCATGCCATCTGATAGAAACAATGGGATCTGTTGCACACACTTCAGGTTCTTCAATTATGACAGCTGTTCTCCCTTCATGCTTCTGAGTACTGCTCTTTGTCTTCAGAGGAAAGTGAGCAGCGAGTGACATGAATGCAGAACTGTAAAGTGGACAAAGTAAGTATTTTGGGGAAAGGTGGACAAAGTAATATGTTGTACTCCATCTTTGAACTTTAGAAATTTGCTGGAGGACAGAAAAAAACCCAAAAATTACAGAATTTTATTGTTTCAGCTACCTGGAAAGGTGATCTGAAACATTCTGTGTAAGAAATACTCCAACTACAGAGTCCACAACAGATCCCTTCCAAGGTGAGAAGCGCCTGTCTCCTGACTCACCCAGAAAAACAAAAAGAAAAAGATAAATAATAGTTATGGTTATTACAATGGATAAAAACATGTGACTGACATCTTTTTTCTTTAATATGGTGTTTAAGATTGATAATAGGTGTACAAGGTCAGCATTTAGTTTCTGCCTCACTGTTCAATAGTTTCTATGACCACATGATGAGTCGCAGATTGAAGATATTAGCATGGCTGTTTGCTGATTGGATGTGATGTTTATGGATGCAGTGTCATTACAGAAAGAAGATATTCTCGTAGGACTGATCTCTTCATCCTTAACCTACTTCCTTTTTAGCGCATACACGTGTTGATATGCATGTCAGGTTGGATTCTGGTTTCATGCTTGAGCTGTTGCAAGTGCATGCGTTTTGTAAGTTTGAATTAGTTCTGAGTTCACTTAGCTGGTGTCAAAGTTGGTATGTGGTGAAATTCTGTAAAGTATTAGATCCATATCCTAGTATCCTCATTTTTTTTTTTTTTTTTTTTTGGGGGGGGGGGGGGGAGGGGGTTTGGGGGGGGGCAAGCCATCTTCATATTTAAACTCCACACCTTTTTCTAGCTATATTTCAGATGAAGGGAACCTAGCTATCATTTTGAACTTAGCCACAAGGAAGGCTTGAAGACATTGTATAAATACCTTGGACAAGACGCATTCGCGCAATAAATGAGTCTGCTCTACTATTAAACACTCTACGTTCTTCTTCCCACCATTTTGCCTTGTCTTCATCTGTTCCATCAACGCCTTCACTGTTTATATCTTGCAGCAAAAGCTTCCATACCCTATCAGTCTCATCATCAACATCAACTTTTGGCCGTGGTTTTCGTTTCCTAACCAATGAACTTCCGAAAGGAACAATACTTCCATCTCTTTGATAAAGAACAAGGGCACTCTCCCCTTGAAACTTGGTGTGGTAGGTGACATTTCCATGTTGACCTTGAATTTGGCTGCTTTCTCTGTTTAAATCAAGACGCTGCAAGTGTTCTGCAATTTCATCAATTGGAGACATGCCTCTCCATGTTAAAGCTGGTGGGGGACCTGCATTCAATGTTAGTTAGCAACTAAGGAGTTATGATGTAATTGATTGTCTTAAGAATATGCCTTTTAAGTACCCCTTGCATTTGCTGTGAATTGTTGATGGATGTACATGCTGGAAGCTGTTGAGCTGACAAAGGTGCTTTTCTTTGATTGCTTTTTTGTCTTCATTGGTGCTCGGGTGTCCGCAGTTGGAGCTTCCATGCATGCATTGGATAGATGTGAAGTCTTGTATCTTTCTCCAAGTCTGCATTTTGTTGCGTATTTGGATGTAGAAGTCTGAAATTGTTTGTAAATTTCATGCACAGATGCTAACTCATGCACTTGAGTTGCGCCTTTTGATCTCCCCTTCCTTAACTTCCCTGCTTCCACAACTGCTGGCACAAAATCGGAGTTCTGCAGTCTGTTGTAGGCTATATTGGTTGAAGAATTGTTGCTAGGGGAACCACTGATATTGCACCGCGATGAAGGCACATGGTTAATTTCGCTAGTAAAATGCTTAATGTAAGATGCTGCTGAGCTGTGGCCCTCTTCTGTTCTCTTTTTCTTGTAAGTTGCAGGACAATGCATCCCTAGGTTACTATAAACTTCAGGTTCATTTGCTGGAAGGATTGCTTGATAAGCCTGCATGGAATTGAAATACACTCCTCTGGCATTTAAGCTGTAGAATTGTGCTTCATTAGTTCTATACGAATGCTGTCTCTTCAAGCCTTTCCCATGTGGCAAGCATGTGCTGCTGCTACAGTTGGAACAATTCAGGCTCTGTGGTGTCATTTGTAGTATGCTTGCCTGTTTGTCACGAGTTAAATCTGAAAAATTGATTCTATAATTTCCTCTTGTGCTTTCATTTTGATTACCAACCATGACTTCATCATGATTCCAGCCAACCTTGTCCAGAGACGGAGAACCAAGGTACTGCACTTCATGCTGTGACAAGTAATTTCTCAGCTCCTGGTTCAGGGAACATTTGATGTTATAAGTTGTTCCCACTCCTGTCTTTTCATGGGGGGCTTCCATACCTTGTCCAAGTTGTGCAGACTGTACACATTGTGCAGTTGATTCGGTTTGATTTGCATGCAAATCCAAAGTTGAGGGCCTGTATGATGAGTTTTCATCACTTGCTTGTCTTTCAAATTCAAAATTCAACGTTTTCCTGCAGGATTTTCTAGGAGGAGAAACTTTTTTCTGATCAGTTGTTCCACTGCTCCCCTCTTCAGAGGGTTGTTCTGTGCTCTTCTTAACTTGATTTCTTCTGACGTACTTCCTCTTTGCTGGTGGGGTTTCTTTGGAACTAGGAGTCTTTCCATTGTCAATTGTATTGTGTACCTCTTCAGCAGAAGTGGGTGCAGGGCTGCCAACCTTGTTTCTTCGGACATACTTCCTCTTTTCTGTTTTTGTCTCCACTGAACCAGGCTGCTTTTCGGTTCTTGGTTTAGGAGTCCTTTTAGGCTTGCCTTCTACAACCACCTTGGGCCTGTGTTTTCTTCTTCTTGGTTTTTGCTCTGGTGTATTATTCAGTTCACTATCCTGTTTGCCTTCCATGTCAAGCTTGTGATTCTCCTGCAATTCTGATTGATTTAAGACCAGCTCCGACTGCTCTCTGCTCTGTTGGAGTTCATTTGCTTCAGTTCTCTTTATTGTATCTTCATTTGACTGTACACCTCTTGGTAATGTAGTAACATTAATGTCTAGGTTTGACGCATTAGATGCTTGCCCTTTACTCTTGATCAGATCTGGTGTTACTGGTTCGAACTGGAATGCGATGTTGCTCGAGATTGCATCCGTCATTCTTAGGGGTGAATTCAAGTTGAAAGGGGAGCTGGGAAAAGTAGAGCTTCCATCTGCATTATGGATCCTCTTAAGTCATGTTAGTTTATCAAGGAAATAATCCCAAAACATGAAGCAATAAATTTCTTTAGGTTGTGACATGTTAGCTAAACCATGATATTGTTTGATGCTTAGCCGAATTGTTTCCATGGAATGAAACCCAAACACAATATGTAGAAGCAAGTGCTATTAATTATAGATAAAAATCAATAATTTGACTTGGAATGAGACCCTAATAGAAGAGCACTCAATTAGAGGAAAAACATAGTGTCATAAATCTTGTATGTAACCTTTTTGTTTCCGTTCTGATTTGTTATTCCAAATGCAACTTTAATGAGTACCCACAAGAATGCTAAACTCAATGCAAGCAAGTTCATGCATGCTTTAGTAGATGTAAGTTTCAATTTACCTGAGAACGTAATACTAAACTTGTTATATTTCATTCTCTAACGTTTTCAGGTCTTACCCGAGAACGTAATACTAAACTTGTTGTATTTCATTCTCTAACGTTTTTCAGGTCTTAGTATGCACGAAGATGCTGTTGTGTTAATGAGGCAGGTAAAAGACACTCTTGACAAATATATGGAATGCCGTTGTTGTAATCTGAAGATCCTCGAAGCAGTTGGGTCATTCCAATTACATGAGATACAGACGAATCAGTGAATACTTCATTTGTTTACCTGCACTCTGAGAACTGACGAGCGGTTTGAAATAACTCCTGGCACTATAAGCTGTATCATCTTTTGCATTTTCAGCTGCGGGCGTGGTGCCAGCAGCATGTGCCATCGCCAAGAGATCTCCGAAAGACACATTAGTCCACATGTCTACGTTATCACTAGAGAAGTTATTGCACATCTTTATACCACCTCCATACATTTCCGATTTTGTGCCTACTGCTGCTTCCCAGCTGGCGAAGCACTGATCTACTGTTACTGAACTTGTTGAACCATTGTAAGCAGATGCATTTTGAGCTTCGGCTGTGGCGTCAGCAGCATGTGCCACTGCTGCTTTTTTCATCTGCAACTCTGACCAATCAACCTGAGCTGGCTGGTTTTCCTGCCTACTCTTGCTAATTGGTGGCAATGTCGCAAACCCTGGCTTCCCTGGAGTCGCTGGAATCCATGAAGTGTTGGTCTGTAAATCCTTCATTTCTTCAATCGAGCTGCCTTGGCCTACATCCATTTTGCAGCTCTGGAAAACTGGTAAAAATCCAATCTTTTCTCCCCACATAAACAATTTTTTATGAGAAAACTCAACCTTGTCCAGGACTTAGAGAAGATTATTAATTCTTCAGTACCAATTTTATTTTATGAAATTATCCTGCAAAAGCAACAATCAAAGATGAAATGACTCACAAATTAACAAAAAAAGAAATAAGAGAATTTGCAGGAATAAGAGAAACAGAATACCAGAAACTCTACAAAAACAGAATTTATTAGATCTTCTATTCAGATTTGTGAAACTACATCAATTGGTTCCTTTTTAGCACAGATCCCTAAAGACAAGCAGAACTAGCTCTGCAATGGAGGTAGTGTGTGAAGACCAAACAAGAATGTAGATTTTAAACAAAATAAGAAATCTTATTTTTGTCAAATTTAAGAAATTAGTAGGAAAAAATAGATCTTGATCAGTGAAAATTGCAGCAAACTGACAGAACAATAAAATCTGCATACAATCTTTAAAATTCCCATTTTGTTCTGCAATTTCATTATTTCTAATTTAGAAAAAAAAATGCATATATAACTAGTCAAGAAGTGTAATTTGGATTTAGAAAGCTCAGTCAATTTTACTCACCTGGGAAATGGATAATTGACGGAGATCTCATGGAAGCAGAGTATACCATTAAAGAGGGTGAGGGAAAGTAGGAAAAAGACCAAACAGAAACGGCAAGGCATTATTCATAGACTCGAACAAAAGCGCTTTGAACCGATAATTTCTTTCTCGGTAAACTACAAAAAAAAAACCATTATTAATATATTTTTAGTGTTCTTTTAATTACTGTATGTGTTAATAACTCAGTGTGGCAGAAACATTTATAGGTAGGGGTTTAAAGTTAATGGTATATCTGCACTTAAACGATAAAAACGCCGTGAGTTGGCTAACCAAGAGTTGACCACGTGAGTGTAAGTACCAGGGGATAGGAGAGTGGTTTTGCTTGGCATGTATTTGTGGCTTTGTGCTATTAAGTGGGTTATATCGTTACGGTTTGGGATTTGACAGTTATACAATCAAACCTCTTTATAATAATAACACTTATTTATAAAAGTCAAATTTTTTTAGAACCAATTCTCATATTCTATTATAATATATATTTTTTATAACAACAATTCGCTATAGCATTTAAAAATATTCGGAACAAACGAAGCTATTATAAAAAATTTAACTATAATTGTTGCAGTTTAAATATTTTAACATATATGTATATGTGTTACTGAATTTGTTATTATTATTGTTGTATGTTATTGGTTAAATTATTAGAGTTAGTAATTAGGGAAGTGATAGTTATATTTACTGCAATTTTGAATATTTGGCATGCATATATATTACTACAAGTTAAATTATTAGAGTTAGTAATTATTAAGGAAATAACTTGTATAACTTTTTTCGAGTTATTAATTAGAAGTATGAATAGTAATTTCAACATCTGAGGCATTCAGTAAATTTTTTAATGAAGGCCCTCTTCATCTTCTTCTCTGAGATTTTCTTCTCGCATTTTTTTGTTCGGTAATTTTGTTTCTGCACCATGAATTTTTTCAAGAATAACTCGATATCTTTATTTTCTACAAAATGTTCTTTTATTTAAGCGAAGTTAGAGCTTCTGAATAAGAAGATAAAAAGAAGTTCAAGCTTGACATGAAGATGATTTGATCGAAGCAGGTTCAACAATTGATAATTCAATTTAAATTTTTTGACGTGTAATGATGGTATTAGTTAGAAAAGTAATTAGACACCTTGAACAACAACGATGATTTTCAGGAGTATATCTTCGCTAGCAAAACTATAAGAATTAGTAGTTGGAGAAGTTGACAATCATAACTATCATTTCCCTTATTTGTTTTAGCAATTTTAATTTCAAAGCTTGAGTCTTCTTTTTCAAGAGAAATTCTTAGTATTTAGTTTGAAAAGACAAAATATCCTAATAGACCTTTGTACTTGTTCACGTTTTCTTGTATTCAACGGTTAGTGAATATTTGTACTTATTCGAAACAAGTTTTTAAACACCTTTGAGTATTGACCGAGCTTATGCGGCATTGATATAATTTAATTGGATGAAATGTATAATATACATGCGTGTGAATTGATTTAAAAAGTATTAAAATTATAACCATGAATAAAATTAAAAAGAAAAAGGCCAAAAGAAGAGAGAAAGCAACCAATTCCATCTTCCTCTCAAAGCACCCTAAACCCAGTCCGCTGCTACTGTCTCCTGATTCTCTTCCTCCTAACCTTCATCACCACCACCTTTGCCGTTGTCGCCTCATTTTTCTCCTTCACCACCGTATTCATCATCTTCCTCCATTTTAAGATCAATTACAAAAAGAGGGATAAAAAATATCTGGTGTATTTCCAAATAAAGCAAATGAAGCTTGTGATTCTTGATAAAAATATTTTGCTACTTTTTGAATTGTTGGTTAGGAAGGAGGGAGAATTCATCATTGAGAGTGAGGAGTGAAAGTTCGGGTTTTGAAGCAGTTGTTTCGCATCGAACAAGATGATGAATGAGAAGGCGGCAACGCCTACTATAAATTTTTGGGTTAAAAATTTGTAGTAATAGTGGAAGAATATGAACAGACGATGACATATTGGTTGGTCGTTGAAGGAAAAGAGAGGATGGTTTTGGTGCTTTATAATGGAGTTAAAGGTGGAAATCTAAGTTATGTGGTAGAAAGTTAAGGAAGTAGTGCAATGGAGATAGAAAGAGAGGAAGAAAAGATGTCGTTGTAGAAGGGACGACGGCTCTAGTGGATTTTTATGGTGCTTTCCAATGACTCCAGGTGGTTTTTGAAGTGAGATAAACAAGAATAGTGAGGAGCGTAGTCTGGTAAGTGAGGATCTACATCTGGGAGATAGTGGCAAAATGGTGGTGCTAACGGTGTGAAGATGAAAATAAGCCTAAAAAAATTATGTGTTTAAATGGTGGAGGGAAGGTAATAGAGATTATTGCTAGCTGTGGCAGATGGAGATGGGTGGCAGATGGAGATGGGTGGCAGAGCAATGTTAGTGAAATTTGCTAGAGATGGGTGAATTTGAGTTTTTATTTCTGTACAAAAAAATGGCATATTTTATTTGACGTGGATATCAACATCAGGGCGTTTGAGAGACACGCAAGGTCTGATGGTTTAAAGTAATGTGTTTCAACAACTAAAAATATCCAAATGAAACTTCGAGGACTAGAGATAACAAACACAACAAGTACATGCTTTTATCAGGACATCCTATCGGTTGAAAATATTTCGAAGAGCCGTTTGGCCATAAAAGTTTTTTTACTTTTTTTCTGAATCAGTGTTTGGCCATAAAAATTTCATTCACTTGTAAATTTCGAAAATTTGAAAACTCCAAAAAATTATTTTCAAAATTTTTACTTCACATCACTCATAAAAATTCGAAAACAACTCCAAATTGTATTCATATCCAAATATAACTCTAATTTTCCAATACCATTTTTACTTGAAAAAAAATCACCTTTTCTCGGAATTTCACAATTCTTATGTCCAACGCCTACTAAAAGTTTGTTATTATGTTTTTTTAAAAATACTGTGTTCTGTTTGTTTGAGGATGTTGAGATGGATGTGCGGGCACACAATGCTGGATAGGATTAGGAATGAAGTTATTTGGGAAAAGGTGGGTGTGGCTCTCTTGGACGTCAAAATGAGGGAAGCGAGGTTCAAATGGTTTGGGAACGTGCGGAGGAGAAGCCTTGATGTCCCGGTTAGGAGGTGTAAGCGGTTGGCTTTAGCATGCGTAAGAAGAGGTAGAGGGCGGCCTAAGAAGTATTTGGACAATGTGATCAGGCAGGACATGACGAGACTTCATATCTCCGAGGACATGGCTCTTGATAGGAAGGTGTGGAGGTCGAGCATTAGGGTTGAAGGGTAGGGGTAGTCGAGCGTTTTTCTTCTTTATTTCGGGGGTGGGGCTAGTCTGATACTGTTTTGTCTTAGACTGCTAGTGGCGTATGCTGTGTTCACATTACTTTCCCATTTTCATATTATTGTGTAACTAGTAATGATTTTTGTTATTGCCTTTCCACATATTCTCCGTCTCTTACATTGTTGATATTATATTATCTCTCTGGTTGCTGCTGCTGGTAAGGAATTATTATCTCTGTTCGCCTTTTGGGTCGAGGGTCTCCCGGAAACAGCCTCTCTACTATTTCGGGGTAGGGATAAGGTCTGCGTACACTATACCCTCCCCAGACCCCATTTGGTGGGATTTTACTGGGTGATTGTTGTTGTTGTGTTCTGTTTGTTTAATGTTATATTTTTGAAATTACTCTCTCTGGTTGTTTTTACTTGTACACTATACTAAAAATATATTTTATTTTTACTTGTCTATTTTAGCAAATTAAAAGAAAGACAATTTTTTTTCTTTACTTTATTATTAATTATTCATTTTTAATTTTTTTTTGAATACTATTATTATTAGGGGTTATATGGTAAAATAAATAATATAATAATTATTTTTTAAGGATTGTGAAAAGTTCAAAGTGGATAAGTAAAAGTGAAAGGTTAGAGTACTTTTTTTAAACATACTTTCGAAACACATCATTTGATAATCTGCATAAACTCAAAGACTACTTTTAAACATCACTTTGTAATTGTTTGTTGCAAATTCAGTTTCTAGAAGTTTTCAACAAAAATTGAGAGGCATTAGTTTTTTGGTCTTTTCTGTTGCATAATTCACGGCACCGTTAATGACTCCGTTGGTGGTCTTTTTGGTGTTAAGTTTCTATGAAATCTTATCAGATGACGGTGAAGGTTATAATTTACGGTATTACTTTAATTTTGGGCGTATAGACAACCGGTTCTTTTGGTAATTTGGTGGCAGTTAGTGATAGTATTTTATTGGTTGATAATTTTAAAATTAAGTTTGAAAATGATAGTATAATCGTTATTGTTGTTATTGTTATTCTAATTGTCGTATCAATCATTATCATTTTGGTGTGCTGCAACCAAAAGAGATATTTTGTCTTATAACATTCTAAAATTAGCTTATATTGATTTTTTTTTTTAATAATACTTTTTAAAAATATACTTTTGGAGAGAAACAGTTTGTGTTTGGTTAAGTAATTTGAAAAATATTTTTGAGCAGTAATCATTATTTGACTAAACTTTTAAAAAGTACTTTTAAATATATTTTTCTTAAAAGTGTTTTTGAGAATAAACTGCTCCCTCTATTCACTTTTAGTTGTCAAGTATTCTAAAAATAATTTTTTATTTTAACTTATCACTTTTCGTATATCAAGAGAAAAATAATTTGTTTTTCCTGTTTTACCCTTAGCATTAATTACTCATTTCAAATCATTTTCCAAATTCATTAAGACTATACACCAATTAATATGGTAGCATGCTAAATTATACACTTTATTTATTATTTTTTAAGGGGCGTGAAAAGTCCAAAGTGACAATTAAAAGTGAACCTAGGGAGTATTTTTTTCGGCTTCTCAAAAACTGCTTATACTTCTACTTAAAAGTACTTTTTTCACTTCTAAAAATTTGGCCAAACATCTTAGCTTTGCGAAAAAATACTTTTGGCTCAAAAAAACCTTGGACAAATAAACTATATAATTTGAATCAAAGTGATATGAAGGTCTTGAACAACTTGTATATTATCCCATTCTCTTTAAATTTTTGTTTAGAACCCAAACACACGTTTTTATGTGAAAGACCAAAGATGTGCCTAACGTGCACGAATAAAAAAGTTACTAATATCTTCAAAGACTTTTGACCTTAAAGAAGACGACAACCACGTTAGACAATTTATAAGCTCTCTTTTCCTTTACAATTTTAATATTAAGAAAATAATTTTTTTAATCTCTTCGTGTAAAAGATAGATAAAGTAAATATTTTATGTGTAAAAAAAAAATTAGGGTCTTAAAACTAAAAACAAGTTTATAAAGAGCCACATCCGTTTCTCATTAAAATTTATGTTAGGACTGTTCGTCAACATTTGGAATTAGAACTTAGAAGGTTATCATATTCAAATTTCATAAGGTAAATCGTTCATGAGAATAAGAGACAAAGGTTAATTTGAAATTTTTAAAAAAAAAACGATTCGACAATTGAGGAAACAAGCTGCAATTTTTTCTTTCTTTCTAAGAAAGTCTCCGTGTCATTAAAAAAATGTAGAATTGTACTGAGAACTATGTTATCCCGAAGAACCTATTTAGCTCACCATTTTTATTAAGAAAGCTCGAAAAATTTATATTCCAGGCGTATTGCCATCCTTATTATTTTATTTGTTGTTATAAAAAACTTGCTGGAAATTGTCATTATCCTCTTTTATTTGTGTTTCCCGTTTGAATTAATTTACAATAGTTATCACAATTATATTGGGAGTGGATTTTACGCTTGGAAAATATCTCACCTCACCACAGAAGAAAAACCATTGTCGAAACAGACAAATAGTTGGCCATTGATTAGCCAAACCCCTCGTTGTTTTCAAGGTAAAGAATCTTATCTGCTTCTGCTTTCTTTTCGGTGGTCTTTGTTTTTTGTCTTTTTTTCTTCAGTTTAATTATATATTTTGTTTCTAAAAATTTATTGATCCAACAAATTAATTTATACCTAATAATAGGCTAAGGAGGTAAATTAATTTTAATAAAAAATTTCTTCATCTTCAGAATGCGAACATATAACCTTTAATTAAAGATGAATAAATTTTGCCCCTATTCCAAAATACAATTATGCACATAAATAATTTGCTGCCGAGAGTCTATAAATCTAATCACATGATGATGGGGCTGTAATGAATTATTCCGTCTGCTCACTTTTACTTATTCACAATAATTTTGTACTCCTCTTAAAAAATAATAAATAAAATATATATTTTATCACAATATCCATAATAATGATAACATTTCAAAAAGCCTTGAAAAATAATCTGAAGAATGAATAGGTAATAATAAGGATAAAGAAAACTTTTTGTCTTTCTTTTGACCGACTAAAATGAATAAGTAAAAAAAATATATTAGTAGAGTGACTAAATAAAAGTGAACATGGAGTACTTTTATTTGGTGCTTGGTAGGCCAATCAATTCTAAGGGTGGTTTGATGGCAGCTAGTGGTAGTATTTTAATGATTCATTTCCTCAAAGTTAAAATTGATAGTAGCAATTATTATTATTGTCGTTGTCATTATTGCAACAGTTATTTTGGTTATGCCAAGGCTAAAACTGATATCTTGTCTTATGTTTGGAAGGCCATCTCCAGCCTTCCCTCCATTTCTCGTAATGGGATAATTTTTAGGGTAATTTAGCTCTCACCTTTTCTCATTTTTGTTCCCAAAATGGGAGATGAATAGTGTTCCCTCAGGGCATCTCCAACCTTTACCTCATTTTTGGTCCTCAAAATGGGGATTTCCCTATTTTGAGGACAACTTACTCCAACAATTCCCCCATTTTTCCCCAAACTTTTTTATATTCTTCTCTCTCTTCTATATTATATTATTATCTTTCATTTCATTTCATTTTTTAATTTCCATTAAACAAATTTCATCTTTTATTTTTATTAATTTGTAATTTCCATAATTAAAACAATTCCATAAAATTTTAAATAATATAATTTGTAAGCAATTATTATAGATTAACTAATAATTCAAATAAAAGTGAAATCATTGTGATACAAGATTAATTAAATACATATTACATAACGATAAAATTCATTCGAAATACTAGATAAATATTCAACTTCAACCTTTAGTATTCTCCCATAAATGATCTATTAATACATTACGAAGTGCAAAATGAGTATCTTTGTCCTTAATTCTTCTATGTCGAAATAAAAATTCTTGAAATCGTTGATTTTCATCTACTGCCATTTCTACATAAAAATAATAAATGCACGAAAATTAATTTATTAAAATTATACACCAAAGTTAAGATATAATATTAATATTATAAATACATTACATAAACATAATTAGGTATATATAAAAAGATAAATTAAAAGATTAAATAAAAAAATAATAATAAAAAAATGATGAATAGTAATGGGGGAGATGAATAGTGTACCCCCATATTTGAGGGAACACTATTCATCCCCCATTTTGAGGACAAAAATGGGGGAGAGTTGGAGCTAAATTCCCCCAAATATTTCCCCCATTATAGGGGATGGAGACAAGGTTGGAGATGACCTCAAATATGATGTACACTATTCATCTCCTCCATTATTATTTATCATTTTTTTTATTTTTTATTTAATCTTTTAATTTATCTCTTTATATACCTAATTATGTTTATGTAATGTCTTTATAATATTAATTTTACATCTTAACTTTGGTGTATAATTTTGATAAATTAATTTTCGTGCATTTATTATTTTTATGTAGAATTGAAAGTTAATTTTATATAAGTTATAATTGTACAAAAAATATATAATTATCTCAAGAAATGAATGGTGCAAATATAAAATATTATATGTTGCTAAAATTGAAAGGTGCGAATATAAAATATTAGATGTTGCAATGATTTCACTTTTATTTGAATTATTAGTTAATCTATAATAATTGCTTACAAATTATATTATTTAAAATTTTATGGAGTTATTTTAATGAAAATTACAAATTAATAAAAATAAAAGATGGAATTTATTTAATAAAAATTATAAATAAAATTGAAATGAAAGATAATAATATAATATAGAAGAGAGAGAAGAATATAAAAAAGTTTGGGGAAAAAAATAGGGGAATGGTTGGAGTAAGTTGTCCCTAAAATGGGAAAATCCCTATTTTGGGGACAAAAAATGAGGTAAAGTATCTCAATTTTATTTGATATAGGTTATCTCAATTTTATTTGATATGATCTTTCCAAGATAAAACTTTTTGAGTTTTTATGAAAAGGACAAAGTGTACGCAACGTAATAAAGAATTAATATTTCGTGAAAATTTCTGACCCGAGAAGAAGACAATGATATAGGTAATGTATAAATTCTCTTTTATTTCTCGCTTCGTGAGACATTTTTTCAGAGTATGTTTTCATACCTTCTTTTGGAGAGTGGAGAAATTGACGCAATTTTTATTCGTAAAACTATTTCACTGAGATTTTTTTGTCAACAGTTGACGATGTCTATACGGACGAAAACTATATGCCTTATAATTTGTTACCGTATTTTTCCATATAACAAATTATTATTTAATTTTATATTTTACGTATATAATACATATTTAAAATTTCATACTTAGTCAAGTGGTATAAAAAAATAAGAGAGGATATTTAACTTGAAAAAAATCAAATTATCTGATTTAACAAAATCGATTTGGCCTGTAGTAAACAAGCAGCAAATAATTTTTCATGCTAAAAGAAATCTCCCTGACATTAAAAATGGACAATTGTACTGAAACTGTTATAAATAGTATTTTAGATTTTATAGTGAAGTCACTTTGCCCTATAAATAGAGAGATTCTATTCCATTGCAATTCATCCCAAATCAATAATAATTTTCGCTATTTACTTTTTTTTTTTTTTGCAATACCCTTCTTCTTCTTTTATTGTTTTATATCACATTATCAGCACGAGACTCTAACCAATTGAGCAGACGTCGGTTGTTTTAATTTGTAGATATACTATTAATTAATTGTCTAATGTTAGAGAAATAAAACCACTTGTGGACCGAAGATATAAAAATTTGCGTGAGGCTCTTTCATGAATGCATTGTTATTCCTAAGCTAGGCATCTGCTTTGGTCATCACGCCTTGGGATGCATGCATGATGCTCAATTTGTACATAATATTGAGCATAATGATTGTCAAATATTCCATGAACTTCCTTCAGGAATAAATTCTGGATTTAAGGTAAGTATTTTACCTTATTTTTCTCTTTTAAGTTCTTGAAATTCTATAATTCGATTTTAAATACAAGCAAAGACTATAAATTTTGATAATAACTCTAATAGAGTTTATAAGAAATTATAATCACCAGAGTGTCACGACCCAATCGGAGGGCCACGACTAGCACCCGGTGCCTACTCAACCGAGTGCCACGTATCTTATCCTTCTTTACTATAAGACTCGTCACGGGCCATGATAGGCCACATCTATGTATATGATTAACAATATTAGAACTTAACTCACATAACTAATTCAAAAAGATTTATATAGATACATAGAGGTCGACGAGGCCGTTGACATGTCATATCTAAAACTATACACAAGACACTGTCTGCAAAACCTCTAAGAAAACATGACCATAATATAAGTCGGGACAGGGTTCCCGACATCTTCATAAAATAAAATAACATATATAGAACGTGACTCGGCAATACTCTAGGAATCACTACTCAAACGATATTACTGCGTAGGTGCGAGGTCTGCAGAAGCGGTTATGTAGCGCAGGTGCGTAGAAGGTGTCGCAGGTGCGGTTACCGCAGAGCGGAAATGCCTTTTAGTGAAATTCCACAGAAGCGGAGGATTTTGCGCAGATGTTGCCCCGCAGATGTGTGATGAGAATCGCAGATGCGGAAGTGCTGGGCAGGGTGTATATAAAGGCTCCTTCGCGAATTTTTGGTCATTATTCACCATTTTTGGGCGGGATTTGAGCTTTGGGCAGTGATTTTCAAGAGGAATCAAGGATCTTCAACAGGGTAAGTTACTTGGGCTTTGTATCTTGTGTTTATGATGATTATTTCATTGTTTAATCATGAAATTAGTGGAAAAATCAGAGAAAGAGTTGGGAAATTAGGGTTTGAAATTGGAGAGTTATATTGGGGATTTGAGGGGCCATTAGAGGTCCGATTTTGATGATCTTAATGTGTAGATTCTATTGATGTGATTTTTATTGGATTCCGAGGCGTGGGCACGGGGGGTCGGTTTTGAGTAATTTCGGAATTTTTGATGTAAATTGAATATTTTCGAGTGGGCTTTGTTCGCTTAGCATATTTTAATGGTTATATATTGATTTTGGTTAGATTTGGAGCATTTTGAGGCCGATTCGAGAGACAGTGACATCGCGGGCTAGAGTTTGGACCGGATAGAGGTAAGTAATGATTGTAAATGTTGTCCTGAGGGTTTGAAACCTCGGACTTCACATCGTTGTACTACTTTGAGGTGACACACACACTAGATGACGAGCGTGAAGTCGTGCACTGTTGGGGATTGTGACTTGGTCCGTCCCGTATGACTGTTAAGTCACGTATTTAATTTGAAATCTTATGATATTCCATATTTTAGAGATTTATATTATATTTTGGGTTGTATGCCATGTTTGGGGCCTTACGCCGACCCGTTGAGACCCTTAGGGGTATTTTCACTATTTTTCCTCACTCTATTTGTTTTGAAAGCATATCCTCAGTCATATTTTACCTGTTTATTGTCTAAATCTGGTTTTATCACTTTACTTCTTAAAAATATGAAAACTGTTTGGGTTGAGTTCCCTATTTTAATGATGGTCCGAGTGATTGTGAGATTGATGACTGGGATAGACCGAGGGTCTGATTGTGAGATTGATGACTGAGATAGACCGAGGGTCTGATTGTGAGGTTAATGACTGAGAGAGGCCAAGGGCCTGGTTGTGAGGATTATATATTTATGGATCGGGCTGCACGCCACAAAACTATATATATATATGGATCGGGCTGCATGCCGTAGCGATATAGTGTTTGGGCTGTAGGAGCCCCTCCAGAGTCTGCACACCCCCAGTGAGCGCAGTCGACTATATATACGGATCGGGCCGCACGCCACAACGGTTACTAAATGGTGACTATTGAGTGTGAGTGCTGAGTGTGAGCGATGATTGGTAAAAGTTGAGTTATGAGTGACTGAGAGGCTTGCCCGAGGGGCTATAAATATACACGTACATGAGTGATGCTTTGCCTGAGGGGCCAGTTTATGAACTTACTGTTTTTCACTCCTCTTTAAAGTGAGTTTCTATTGAATATGTTGATTTAATTACTGCTTTCGCTCATCTTTAGACCGAGCCTCTATTAAAAATGTTGGACAAATATTTTAAATAACTTTCATTTAAACTGAAGTTTTTAAGTCATGAAATGGTTGTGAATTTCTATTATGCCGAGGGGCTGGATATGAACTATGCTTTGCCCGAGGGGCCGATTATGATTTTCATCACTTTCACTATATATATATTTCATTAAACCTCTATAGGAAAGGTTAGAAAGATATTTTCCAAAGTATTTTACTGAAAATGGAAGTTTAACGAAGTGATTTGATGTGTATCCCGTTGTTTTTGGAAACATGCGGTACCCTCTGTGGTGCCATGATGTGATATACGTGATTTCTTGCTCCTCAGACTTTATTTACTTTTATTACTTACTGGGTTGGAGTACTCACATTACTCCCTACACCTTGTGTGCAGATATAAGTATTTCTGAGTTTGGTGGCAGTTTCATCGGAGTTAGCAAGGTAGCTGCCTGGCGCGACTTTGCTTTCTCTCTCTTTCTTCTTCCTTATGTATTCTTGTGACTTTTCCCTACCATATTGGTCTTGATGTGGTTAGACTGTTGTAGTAGATGCTCATGACTAGTGACACCCCGATATCAGGCTTGTATGTTATTTCCGCACTGTTCATTTAGACTTATATTATGAAATATTTGTTTAATAAAAGGCTTAAAAATGAGTCTTAATGATTAAAGGGTTAAAATGGGTGTTGTGTTAGCTGGCCTTGTCTTCACGAGATGCGCCATCACGACTAGGTCTGAGTTTAGGGTCGTGACACATGTGTCACTATATTATAAACATTAACATCTTTACATATGCCTCAATAAGGAACTAGAAACGTACTTAGACATGCTTGAATATCATTTTACATAAATGAATAACGTAGATATCCTTAACTGCTAAGAGTAGAAACACTTATGAGATAGCATTACGTTTACGTATCGCTACTTGGATCATGCCAAAAAGGAAAGAAGGGCTAGCCTTAACATGCCTTTAATGTCAACTTTCTACTTGTATATGTGAACAATCTCCTCAATTTTGTATGCCAAAACTAGTCTTCTTCACGTTTTGCTTTAGTGTTAAGAGATATATCTACCTTTGTAGCTCAAATTTTTCAAGGTCCATTTCTAATCTTGTTGAGAAGAAGCAACAAATGTATGTCTCTTGCTAATAACGTTGCTTGATATATATGTTATAAGTATATCCTTCAAAAGGTGTGATAGAGGGTTGTGCAAGGATTGCAAGGTTATCCCGGGAGAGACCCTCGCGACTCAGCATAGGCTCTTAGTGATGGACATCGGCATTATGATGAAGAGGAAGAAGAGGTATGCTCGTGGCCGACCGAGGATTAGATGGGGAGCTTTAACCAAGGATAAAGCCCGGGAGTTGGATGGGAGGTTATCCGCTATGGGAGCTTGGAGGAGTAGTGGAGACGCGAGCACTATGTGGTCGATGACGGCGAACTATGTGAGGGAGGCGGCGAGGGAGGTGCTAGGTGTATCAAAGAGTTTTTCTGGCAGGCACCAAGGAAACTGGTGGTGGAATGACACAGTCCAAGGTAAAGTGGAGGCGAAGAAGGTAGCGTGCGCGAAGTTAGCAGGGAGCACAAGCGAGGATGAGAGGAGTACGAATAGAGAGAGTTACGAAGTGGCTAGGAAGGAGGCAAAGCTGGCGGTCACGGAGGCTAAGAATGCAGCATTTAGCCGTTTATACAAGGAATTAGGGGAGAAAGGCGGGGAAAGGAAGTTGTTTTGGATGGCTAAAGAGAGGGAGAGGAAGGCCCAGGATCTGGACCAAGTAAAGTGCATCAAAGACGAGGATGATAGAGTATTGATGGGAGAGTCCCAGATTAAGCAGAGATGGCGAACGTACTTTTACGGTCTTCTGAATGAGGAGGGGGACCGGGATATAGCGCTAGGGGACTTGGGGCATTCGAAGAGTCCCCGAGATTTTAGGTATTGCAGGCGCATTAAGGTGGAGGAGATCGTGGGGGCGTTGCGTAAGATGAGTAGAGGTAGAGCGACCGGGCCAGATGAAATTCCGGTTAAGTTTTAGAAGTGTGTGGGTAGAGCAGGATTAGAATGGCTGACTGGGTTGTTCAATGTAAAGGTGTCTAACGGGCTGGGTTGACCGGTAACAGGACCGACTAAGACCGGTTAAAACCAGAACCGGACCGGCCCGGTACATAAGGGGCCGAGTGGGGCTGGGTAGGAGGGGTAGAAGGGGTTGGTCCGTTTAAATTTTGGTAAGGATTAACCGGACTGGTTAGACCCGGTCCACGTAAACAGTACCGTGTACCGGTTAAACCGGCCCGGCCCGGCCAGATACAACCTTCTTTTTTGTTTTTTTTTTAATTTTTTGAATTAAGTGGGGCCCACTAACCGTTGGCAATGGTCAGACCTGGCAGGGATCCGTTGCCCAACGGGTATTGCATTAATAGCCTCTTTTTTCTTTAAAATTTAACCTTTTTTCAATTTACAAAATTAACCTTCTCTAAAACTATAAATATACCCCCCTCTTCTTCATTTCTTCACTCAACTCTCATTTCTCAATATCAATTTCTCTCATTCTCTCATTCTCCAATTTTCAAGATTTTAAGTCTCAATCTCAAATTCTCAATTCTCAATTCAATTTAAATCATGCCTCGTACTTCTAGAGTGCACTCATATGTTTGGCAACACTTTGAGGTGGTAGAAGAAAATGAAGAAGGTCAGAAAGTAAAGTGCAAGAACTGTGGTCAAGTCTTAAATTTTTGTTCAGAGTCTGGCACAGGCAGTTTAAGGAAGCATATAAAGTATTGTCTTCAGCGTCCTCCAGAAATTAGTATTTAAGATTTTAAGACAATTTGTGTTATTTTAAAATTATTAGACGTATTTGTATTTTATGCTTAATATTTTAGTTTGTTAGATTAATTTAAAGTATTGTTAATTTATTATGCATGAAAATTTAGTTTTACTATTTTTTGTTAATTTACTTTTTAAATGCAAACTTTAATTTTGAATTTTGAAATAAATGTAGCACTTGCAATTTATATTAATACTTTTGTATTAATATAACTTGTAATCTTTAAATTAATAAAAAGTATTAATATAACTTATAATAGTTATACAAAATACAAAAAAAATTAAAAAATACACTAAACCCCGCCCGGCCCGGCCCGACCCCCTTAACCCGTAACCCTTACTATTCAATTTTTACCTGGATGAACCCAAACCCGTTAAACCCGTTAAGCCCCAACCCGTAACCGTCCCGGACCGTAACCCATACGGGTCCAAAAAATAGTAACCCGGCCCGGCCCACCTATTTAACACCTATAGTTCAATGTAATTTTTAGGACAAAGAGGATACCGGAGGTCGAGTACAGTGGTACCTTTCCGTTGTAAAAGAACAAAGGTGATATTCAGTGTTGTAACAATTATAAGGGTATCAAGTTACTTAGCCATACCATGAAAGTCTAGGAGAGGGTGGTGGAGGTGAGGGTGAGGGTGAGGAAGACGATGTCTATATCCGACAATCAGTTTAGGTTCATGCCGGGCCGTTCCATTACGGAAGCTATCCACCTTATTAAGAGGTTGGTGGAATAGTACGGGGATAAGAAGAAGGATCTGCACATGGTGTTTATTGACTTGGAGAAAACATATGATAAGATTCCTAGAGAGGTGCTCTGGAGATGACTTGAGACGAAGGGCGTGCCGGTAGCCTACATACGAGCGATCAAGGACATGTATGATGGAGCTAAGACTAAGGTTAGGATGGTGGGAGGCGACTCGGAGCATTTCCGGGTTGTTATGGGATTACACCAAGGCTCAACGCTTGGCCCGTTCTTATTTGCCTTGGTGATGGATGCTTTGACACACCATATTCAAGGGGAGGTGCCATGGTGTATGTTATTTGCTAATGACATAGTTCTAATTGCCGAGACGAAGGCCTGTGTTAACGAGAGATTGGAGGTTTGGAGACAGACTCTCGAGTCTAAGGGTTTCAAATTGAGCAGGTCTAAGATAGAGTACCTGGAATGCAAGTTTAGCGCTGAGTCGAGGGATGTAGGCTGGGACGTGAGGCTTGGGCCACAGGTCATCCCCAAGAGAGATAGCTTCAAGTACCTTGGGTCGATGATTCAGGGGGACGGAGAGATTGACGAGGACATAACTCACCGCATAGGGGCGGGCTGGATGAAATGGAGGCTTGCAACTGGAATCTTGTGTGACAAGAAAGTGTCACCGATACTCAAAGGTAAGTATTATAGAGCTGTAGTTAGACCGGCTATATTGTATGAGGCAGAGTGTTGGCCGGTTAAGAACTCCCATATCCAGAGGATAAAAGTAGCAGAGATACGGATGCTGAGGTGGATGTGCAGGCATACTAGGATAGACAAGATTAGGAATGAAGATATTCGGAAGAAGGTGGGCGTCTCCCCTGTGGATGACAAGATGCGGGAAGCGAGGCTTAGATGGTTCGGGCACGTGCAGAGGAGAAGCCTCGATGCACCGGCGAAGAGGTGTGAGCGGTTGGCCGTGGTGGGTATGAGAAGAGGTAGAGGGAGACATAAGAAGTATTGGGGAGAGGTGATCAGGCAGGACATGGCACGACTGCACATTTCCGAGGACATGGCCCTTGATAGGAAGGCCTGGAGGTCAAGCATTAGGGTTGTAGGATAGAGGTAGTAAAGCTTTCCTTACTTCATTCCGGGGGTGAGGCGGAGTTGGATTAGGGTTGGTCTTAGATGGCTTGCAGTTTATGTTGGACCCACACTATTCTTGTTGTTTGTCTTAGCCCCGGGCCTTAGATTATGGTTACTGTTATTACATGTCATCCATCTTTCGGTTTTTATGTGTATGTTACTATTACTGTTTCTATTGGAGTTACTAATGAATTCTCTCCTCTTGTTTTTTTTTACTTTATTTTCGTCTTTCTGAGCCGAGGGTCTATCGAAAATAGCCTCTCGACCCCTATTGGGGCAGGGTAAGGTCTGCGTACACATTACCCTCCCCAGACCCCACTATGTGAGATTTTACTAGGTAGTTGTTGTTGTTGTTGTTGTTGTATATCCCTCAAAAAGTGAATGGAAGGAAAGGAAATAACTCTTATATTTCCTTGCCCACTGTCACTATCCCTTCTCCAAGACTCATTTTGATTCATGCCACCTATTTAATGAATGTAAGAGTCACAATGTTTTTAAGGCAAAAGCTTCCACGTGAGAGTATCTAACTTTATCCAAAGATTTTTAATTATCTCCCACTAAAATTTATTAATTACTCAATTATCCACATAATTAAGAATTATCTCAAATTACTTAAAATACTATTCACTTTTAACATACTTTATACACCTTACTATCATGGTCATGTGGTACCTTCTATGACACTAGTCCATAAATACGGGGTAGAGCTTGGATCGTATTTTATCACAAAAATGACAAACTTCGGCGATACTCAATTTCTTCGATTCGTTAACCCTCTGACCTTTATAATACTTACTTATCACTTGTTACAAATAACATAAATGCTTATAACCTCAAAAATAATCTCATTCCCGAGTGTACATCGATTAACTTACGACGAAACTTTAATGTACGGAATGTAGGATGTAACACAGAGTGATAAAATTTCTATATCTTGCCATGATCAAATTTATGGTATTAATTCGAAAGTGATTAGACACCTTGAGCAACAACGATGATTTTTAGGATTATATCTTTACCATCCAAATTATAAGAATTAGTAGCTGGAGAAGTTGACAATTATAATTGTCAACAACAACAATAACAACCCAGTGTATTCCCATAAGGGGAGGGCAGGATATACGCAGCCTTACCCCTACCCTGGACGGGTAGAAAGGCGACAATTATAACTTTCATTTCCCTTATTTGTTTTGGCAATTTTAATTTCAAAGCTTGAGTCTTTCTTTTTCAAGAGAAATTCGTAGCATTTGGTTGAAAAAGTAGAATAGCCTAATCGACCTTTGTACTTGTTCGTGTTTCCTTGTATTCAATAGTTAGTGAACATTTATACTTGTTCGAAACAAGTTTTTAAATACCTCTGAGCATGGATTGGGCTTATGTGGCATTGATATAATTGTGTTGGATGAAATATGTAATATACACGCATGTGAATTGATTTAAAAAGTATTGAAATAAGATCTATGAATAAATTTAAAAAGAAAAATGCCAAAAAAAATAAATAAAAAGAAAAGAGAAAGCAATCAATTCCATCTTCCTCCGGAAACAACCTAGAACCAGTCCGCTGCTACTATTTCCTGGTTGATGTGTGGCTATAATTCCATAGTTTCGTACATTATTTGCCTTGCATTTTATATGCTTTAATGATAAATTACACTTTATTTGTGCGTAATTGGGTCTATTTTATGTGTAGGTGAATTGGAGATGAAAGTAGAGCTAAAGGGATACTTAAACGTTGAAAATGTGCTCGAGAACAGTGAAAAGGAAAGGCCAGCTCAACCAGGCTTTAGCCTGGCGAAGCCAGCCAAAAGCCAGGCTTAACCAGGCTTTAGCCTGGCAAGGCCAGCCAAAGGCCAGGCTGAGGCTGGCGTTAGGCTGGCAACGCCAGGCCTGGGGCCAGGTCCAGTCCAAATTTTGAAGACTTATTTAGTCTCCTGGTTTGACTAGGACCTGGCCTACACATTTAGGTCTTTTCCTACACAAATAAATAGACCTAAAAATGTCTCTTTGGACACAATTTAGACCAAAAAGAGAAGACGGTCAAGGGAGATCGAGTTTGGACATACTTTAAACCTAGGGAGAGCACAAAGCCGTCGTGGAGACCAGAGATTCGACCTAAGGAGGCAAGAACACACTAGGAGCAAGGTGGAGAATTCTTCTACGAGTTTTTCACTTCCTTCTTCCTATTTTCCATTATTAGTTATGAATTCTAGTATTGTAGTTTTTCATACTATTATGAATAGCTAATTTATAATCTAGGATTTTGATGGAACCTGTTGAAGGATGATTTCCCATTACATTAATATAGTTTTGCCATAGTATTTTCTCTATTTGTTCAACTACGTTATTATTGTGGTTGATTGAAGGGCCCTCAATCGACTGTACCTATTTACTATGTATTACTCAGGAGAGAGAGCATATTTAGGTAGTTGTTGAACAACATCACTCATAACGCATATGAGAGATCAATACGAAGGGTTTAAAGGTGGGATTAGGGATAACGAAATCTTGAGTGCGATCCGAGTGAGCCGTACTTAATGTCAGCTAGCGTAATTCGGGATAATATGTCTAGTAAATTATGGTAATTACTCGGGAGAGAGTTACGACAGTTAGAGTGCTCATGATCGGTAGAGAATACTTAGGCGAATTTATAAAAAACGTAGCGGGAAAGATTCCGACAATAGGGGAAATCATAACTCTAGACCTCCTCAATCTTGTCTCTAACCCTTAGTATCTTTAGTTATTAATTTACTATTTTAATTTTTTAGTTAATTAGTTAAACACAAGAATCTTAATATCTATAAGTTAGGAATTATTCAAGCTTGTCTTCTTGGTGATAGTGAACAACTGTAGCTAAGCCTTAGTTCTCTGTGAGATTCGACTCCAGACTTGTAAACTGGATTATATTTGCAATGACTGCTTAGTCCTTTTAATAAGGCATAGTTGGGCATGATCAAATTTTGACGCCGTTGCCGGGGAACTAACGATGTAGCTTTGGTTGTACATATTGCTAGATTTCAAGTTTGAACTTTTAATGTTTTTTTAGTATTTGATTATTTTTTTTTATTTTTATTTTTGACTTGAGAGACATGGAATCTGGGAATTATGAGAGTTTTGATGTTGGTAATTCTACTTTTTGTCCTCCTTATGTATACAGTGGAGGAAGCCACCCATTGCAAAATTGTCAAAATATTCCCGAGAGCGAGTTATGTGCACCAACTCAATCTTATGTGTGGAATGTGTAGTGGTCAAGATGGTTACTTTCATGGTTGTGATTATATGTCTTATCCTCCCCCAACCCTTTATTATGATGGTTCTACTTTTTCTTGTGAAGTTAATATGAACAAAGAACCCAGGGAAGCTAACCTGAAGAAGATCGAAGATATGTTAAAGCTGACCATGTATATATTATAGTACCTTGTGGAATAAAATAATAAAATACAACTGCAAATAGAAAGGCAAGAGGAAACTATTCACAACTTGAAAGTTCAAGTGAGTCAACTGGTTGAAGATTTTAATGCTCAACAAGCCAATATTGTGAATAGTATCCAAGAAGAGCATGAATTAGATGCAGAAATTGAGGTGCTAGTGGAGAAGGCCAGAGTAGAACACCAACAATCAATCGAACTAAATTTTGAGAATGCCGATGTTGTTGAAGAAATACTAGAGTGAACTAAGGCTGGCAAATGGGCCGGGGCCGGGCCTAAACAGGCCTCTTGGGCCGGTCTTAAGTGGACCGATCCTATGTAGGCCCAGGCTTCGTTGGCCGAGCTTAAACAGTTCCGGGTTTCGTGGGATTTTGAAGGTAATCAAACCGGGACCGGGACCACGAACTAATGGTCCCGGGCTAAGTGGGCCGGTCCCGGGCCTAAGTGGGCCTGGCCTATTTTTTTAATTTTTTTATCTAAGGCAATTTCTTGTAAATTATATAGCTTATATATATATATATATATATACATACACACATATACACACATATATATATATATATGTGTGTGTGTGTATATATATATATATATATATAAGTGGGCCTGGCTTTTTTTTTTTAAATTTTTTTATCTAAGGCAATTTCTTGTAAATTATATTATATAGTTGTGATTTAAAATTTTTTAATTCAAATTTAAAAGACAAAATATTGTAAAAAGACATTCAAAGGATTGCGTTATAATTTTTATTATTATGACATTAAAAAAACATGGCCCAATCTTTCTTAGTCTCCACCCCCCCCCAATGGAATGAGCACAATCAAGGTGCTAATACCACCATCTAGAATAAAAAGAAACTAATCAAGATGTGCCAAAATATAAGTTACATATTAATTTTACATGGTATCTCTTACAAATTTCATAAATCCATCAAGGTTTGGAGGAATTTCAGTTGGTGGTGGCGGAAAAGAAGCTTGTTCATCACTGCTTCCGGGCGAAGCTGCATCCTCCGCAAGTTCAGCTAGCATTTCTTCGTAAACTTCGTCTACCTCTAGTTGTGATTCAGCAAGTTCAAAATTTCTTCGTTCCGAACGGATCTAGTCTATGAAAAGTACTGATTTTTCCAAGCACTACCTCATAGACGCTCTATAATCACCGAGTTGAAGTCTTGTTTGACTGAAAGCGCTCTCTGATGCCACTGTTGAAGTTTGAATGGCTAAAATATCTCGGGCCATCCTTGAAAGGATCGGAAAGTGTTTTTTCTTTGTCCTTCTACCATTCCAAAAGATTAAATGAGTCATCGGGATTCACTTTCTCAAGTCCTTGTGACAAATAAACTTCAAGCTCATTTAGTTGTGAACAATCACTAGTGGGACAACCTTGAGAACCCCTGAACTCGGTCCAAGCAGTAAGTGCTCTTACTCCTGCAGTTCTTTTAGATGATTGAGAACTAGAAGAAGAAGGAGTTGGAACATTTGGTCTAGCATTATCTATTGCAATTTGATAAACACTATAAATAGTTTGAGCATTTATTTTAATTGAGGCTTTTGCATCCGAAAGTGTAGACAACTCCTCATCTTCAAGTGCTAAACCATTATAAATAGATTGATACCAATATTGAGGACCTCCTAATTTCATAGTAGGATTTAACAAGGCAGCAACACCATAAATAGGGGGAATAGGAAAAAAATATTTTTTAAATTTTTTTTCTCATAGAATCAATAGCTTCTTCATAAATTTCTCTACCCTCTGAAAAATAAGCAAACAAATTTGCAAGTTCTGCAAGATAAACTAAACAGTTTGAAATAGTAGGATAATATTGCCCAGAAAATTCATTTGTAGTAACATGAAATCTTTCTAAAAAATCTACAAGCATTTTAACATTAGCTCAATCCGCATTTGTAAGGTGCTCATCATCATCACTTACATTAGCATTAAACATTGAGTTTATGGGGTTTCTATAGTCATATGCAACAACTAAACTTTCATACATGTAATTCCATCTAGTTGGACAAGATTTAGGAACATTTCTTTCTCTTAGGCCAAATTTATCACATCTTTTAAAATATTCTCTAAGTTCTACGGTTTGAATAAAAAAGCCAGTAGTGAAGAGCCATTTTAATCTTTTCAATTTCAATATTTATTATTCTCATACCATTACCCACAATTAAATGGTAAATATGATACATACATCTAACATGAAAAATGTTACTAAATGCAGGATTTAGTATAATGGTAAGCAAGGTTACAACATTAGTGTTACTAGTAGAATTATCCATGGAAATTAACATTATTTTATCACTAATGCAAAAATACCTACAAATATTCGTAACCGTACTAGAAATAAACTGCCCTATGTGACGTAAATTAATTATTCTACAAGCAATAATGCGCTTTTGCATTATCTAGTCCTCATCAGTCCAATGACTTGTAATAGTAAGATAATCACAGCCATTACCACTTCTACCAATATCAGTAGTAATTGCAACACGGCAATTAACATGAGTAAATAATAGCACAAATATTTCTCATATTCATGTTTATATTTATAAATATCGCTCTTTACGGTTGTGCGAGGCCATCCTTTATAAGTAGGATTAAAAGTTCTTCTAATATAATGCACAAAGTGAGGGTTAGAGGGAAAACTATAGGGTAGGGACATAGCAATAACCATTTTTACTAATTCTTCCCTATCTTTTCTTGGGTCATAATATAAAATACCACCAGTAACAGTGTTAATTTCGGTTGAAATTGATTTGACCCGGTACTAGGGTTAGGCTGACTAGGTAGACTTGTCTCCCCGGCGCAGCTTTCATTTGATTATATTTAGCTTTATCTTGAGTGTGTATCATTATGTGTCTTCTCAAACTCCCCCCTCCCCCGAGTAACATAGTTAAAAGCTAACTCTTTGCCACAAGTTTTACATTTAGCTTTATTTTTTTCTCTTATTTGAATAAAAAATAGCCAAACAAGAGATGTTTCGGCCCGCTTAGAAGGTTGGCTAGAAAAAGTAGGTGTAGTAACAGGGGGTCAACCGGGGCATCATTTGGATTAGTTGGGTTAACTTCATCAACATGACTAGTGGGTGTATCATCATCCGGTTGCGTTTCATCTAAATCTATTTCATGCTCATCTTCTTCATCAATAGTTGGATTACCATAAAGAGAATTCATATATTCATCATCCAAGCGTTCACCACCACCAACATTATGCACATATTGACTCTCAATAAATTGTAATAAAGTATTATCACTATCAAGAATAGGAGCAGGTGAAGGGCGTGTATGAGGTTTGGGTAGGGGAGCCCGAGGAATTAGAGGAGGAATAGATTGGCCACTAAATTCACCACTCTTGGATTTTCCCTTATTTTTACTAAATTTTTAAGGAATAGACCATCTTAATTATAATTATACAAGTAAATAAAACAAACAAAACTATAATATTAAAACTAAAGAGTTGGAACGAGTTTACCGAATTGACGAACAACTTGTTCAAAATTAATTATCGTTGAAGACTTGAATATTTCAATTCACCAACTTCACAATTTTTCACACAAATTGCAACAATAAAGTAACCAATTATAGAAGAAAATAGAGAGAGATTGATGATTTTTTAAGAAAAATAAAAGAATGAGGGGGTATTTATAGTTGA
This sequence comes from Nicotiana tabacum, assembly GCF_000715075.1. Classification (NCBI taxonomy): domain Eukaryota; kingdom Viridiplantae; phylum Streptophyta; class Magnoliopsida; order Solanales; family Solanaceae; genus Nicotiana; species Nicotiana tabacum. The sequence goes on from NC_134084.1 coordinate 125,823,168, forward strand.
AAATAGGGAAAACGTATAATAATAAAAAGTTTGGGGTTGAAACAAAGTTGGGGGAGGAGAGGGTTAAATGACTATTTTGCAAAGCCCAACAGCCATATTTTAAATGAGCCAACGGTCAGATTTTTTGAGCAATTTTTTTTAAAAAAAATTTAGCCGTTGGGCCCGTTTGAGCCGATTTGGGACCGGCTAGAACCGGTTGAACCGGCCCAGTTAGGAACCGGTCCTGGGCCCAAGTAGTCCAGTCCTAAAGATTTTTTTGCCTTAACCGGCCCACCCCTGGTCCCGGTCCTATCTGGTTAGGCCCACTACCCTAATGGGCTAACGAGCCTGGGCCGGTCCCGGGCCTAATCGGCCCACTTGCCAGCCTTAGAGTCAACCAAGGATATTGATGATACGTATTTAGTTGACTGTAGTGTCATTAGTGTTGAGGATGTTGACAATCTTAATGTTCATGTGGTTACACGCATTGGTCCACACTCCAAGCATTTTTTCACATTGTATTTGGATGATGATATAGAATTAGAGTCAACCGAGCCACTTGAGGAGTTAAGGAATGAGGAACAAGGTGACTACATTCTGGAATTCTTCTTGCCAGAAAGTCGGGATTACACATCTTATCTAAAGGCCAAGAAGTACAGAATACTACATTATTTTATTGGGCCAGTCAGATTTGTTCCACCACCCCAGGAGCATGATCATAGAGCAGAATCAAAACTTGGGATCCAATTTATAAGTTCAAAGTAGAGGCAAAAAGTGATTCGCGTCGTGCCGCGACGTTAAATCAATCGCTTGTTGGGAGACAACCCAGCTTTACTGCTTTCTTTAATTTTTTTTAAATTTTTTTAATTATATTATTTTTGTAGTATCGTTTTTTGATTTTCTAAGAACATGGAAAGCAAGGCTATTGGAAGGATGCAACAATAAACCAGATGGTTGGAACTAAGTGTGAGGTACCCGCACAAAGGACCAGGCCTTGGAGAAGTCTGAGTACCCCATGAGCTGCTAGTGCTTCGGCCTTTGGCCTACCAGAGAGTTTCTTTTACCCTCTTATTAGTATGGCGTGCATTGGGGACAATACACAATTTTAAGTGTGGGGTGAGGAGATTGTCTGGGTGACTTTCTATGCTACTTTAGTTGTGTTAGTTTAATTGAATAATGCTTTCTTTTTAAAATATTTTTTTTTAAAAAGATTGGACTTTGCCCGACAATGGATCTATTAGACATTTATTGAGGGATTTAAGTCTTTAAAAAAAATATTTTCTTGGTAGGTAGTGTAGTAATTCCCCCTGGTTTTTCTTTATGCCGCGGTTCTTTTTCAAGGGTTTTGTTTGAACCTGGTAGTAGTTTTTCCTTTTATTTTTTTATTTTTAGGGTAGATTAGAATTAGGAAATAAATGGAGGAAGAAAGATGATATTCCTAGGCGCCCTTGACTTGTTTGATAGTATCATATTTAGGCTTTGGCATGTGTAGTATCTTCCCTATGAGCTAAAATTGCTTATGATGCCTTGGTTATTTAGATAACATGTTTTGTGACGCCTACGTCTCATTTTCTTGACTTATGTTCACTTTGTGCTTAATGCTTAATATCTTGCGGCTCTGTGAATATTTGCATTAGTTTGAGAATCGGAATAAGACCGTCCTTAGTGAATCATGTGCCACGTGTGGTGAGATTTTGTGTAGTTCATGTATTGTACTTATGTCTAGAACTATCACGACCCAAAACTCAGACCTGGTCATGATGACGCCTTTCATGAAGACAAGACCAGCCGACACAACACCCATTTTAACCCTTTAATCATTAAGAGTCATTTTAAGCCTTTAATTAAACAGTTGTTTCATAATATAAATCTGAATGTGCAGTGCGGAAATAACATACTAGCCCGACATCGGGGTGTCACTAGCCATGAGTATCTTCTATAACTGTCTAACTACATCAAGACTAATATGGTCGGGAAAAGTCACAATTTATACATATGGAAGAATAAAGAGGGAGAAAGCAGAGCCGCGATCGCCAGGCAGCTACCTTACTAACTCCGATGAATCTGCCACCAAGCTCAGAAATACCTGAATCTGCACATAAGGTACAGAGAGTAATGTGAGTACTCCATCCCAGTAAGTAACAAAAGTAAATAAAGACTAAGCAGTAGGAAACGATGAATACACATTTATGATAAACTCAATAAGCACAACAAGCTTTCAAATCAAAATCCGAGTCAATTGTCTCATTTAAAATCTAGCTTTTGGTAAAATCATTTGAAAATGCTTTCCAACAGTTTCAATAGGGGTTCAATATCATTTATAATAAAAGAGATGAAAACTATAATCGGCCCCTTGGGCAAAACATAGTTCGTATACAGCCCCTCGGGCAAAACAGGAATCATAAACACCTCATAACATAAAAATCTCAATAGAAATAACAAAACCAAATCAGTGATCAAATTCCGAACATCTCATAAAAAATCCAGCTTAAATGAAAGTTTTTTAAAGCATTTGTTCACCATTTTCAACAGAGGCTCAGTATAAAGAGGAGTGAAAACAGCAATTTCATAAAAACAAGCCCCTCGGGCAAAGCATCACTCATATATGTATACAGCCTCTCGGGCAAGCCTCTCAGTCACTCGAGTCTCAACTCTCATCAACCAGCGCTCACACTCAGCACTCACACTCAGCACTCACACTCAATAAGTATGTCATGACCCCGGTTCGCCCTCCGTGAACCATCATGATGGCAACTAGTCATCTACGACTAAGTAAGCCTAACTTACGGAAGATAACCAAAGTGCGGAATAAAAACAAATTAAAACAGAATGAAGAACGATAAAACAGTGGTAAAAAGTGCCGCTCGGCATAACACAATATTTAACTCTCAAACCAGTACATACTTCCAAGACCCAGAAACCCATGAATCACAAGCTAAGGACTACTACACAGTACTCTAACTTCAGAATATCTAACAAGGAAAAGAAATACAGAAGGGCAAATGTTTCAAAGCTAGAATAGAAAGGGACTCCTCGGTCTGTGGACGCGGTAGATATACCTCAAAGTCATTGGAGCAGTCGCCTCGCCTCAAGGGTGATAGGACTGAGTCGTAGTACCTAGATTTGCACATGAAAAACATGCACAAAAGGGGCATAAGTACACCACAGCGGTACTCAGTAAGTGCCAAGCCTAACCTTGGTCGAGTAATGACGAGGAAGGTCAGGGCCCTACTGAGGTTAAATAAAATATAAAGTTTGACAGTGTAGATCAGAACAATATAAATAAATACAACGGTAAAAGTAACAATGGATACAAAAAGGGCAACAACAACTATTATAGAGACAGGGCAAAACACGGAAAGAAATGCGACTTAGCACCAAAATAACAACTAGGGATCTCCTAGGATACCGTTGTGTAGTCCCATATGTACATATCCAATGGATCTCCCGGGATCCCGTTCCGTAGTCCAACTCATAGTGCGCGGGGATCTACCGGAATCCCGTTCCGTAGTCCCAAATGTAAATACCCAGTACTGGAGGAATCTACCGAGTGCATTCCCATAGTTCCATATAACTGTGTAGGGGGATCTACCGGAATCCCACATCCGTAGTCCCAAAATAAACAGACAAGGGGAGCTACCGGAATCCCATATCCGTAGTCCCAAAACAAACAGACAAGGGGGAGCTATCGGAATCCCACATCCGTAGTCCCAAAATAAATACACAGCAGCAACAGGAAAATATACAGAAATCACAAAATTTCATATTAAGGCAACAAGTGATTCTAGCCTAGCATGCTGCACAGAATTCAGGTAAGGCAGGTTGAGCAAATAAAGCAATTAAGTCACTTAGACATGCTTTCCTAAGCTAACAACATGCTTAATAGTGCAAGTAATAAAAACAGGAAAGGAAACATGCTAGTGATTACTTAATAAAAATCAGATTTCCAATAATTAGCACAAGTAAGCACTCGTCACCTCACGTACAAGGCATTTCAATTACCAAATATACCAATCCTAAGGAGAATGTCCCCCACACAAGGTTAGACAAGCCACTTACCTCGAACCGGCTCAAAATCAACCCAAAACCACGCTCTTGCCACGAGTACTCAACTCCAAATGACCCAAATCTATTCAATTCAATTGTATAATGTAAATAATACTTCAAGTAACTGATTCTACAAAGAAGTTCTAAGCTAATACACGAAATTAGGTAAAATAACCAAAATGCCCCTCGGGCCCACGTCTCGGAATCGTGTAAAATTTATATTTTCAGAAGCCTCGTACTCTCACGAGTCTATACATAATAAGAACATTGAAATCGGAGTTCATTTGACCCCTCAAATACCCATGTTAAGGTCCCTTAATCTCAAGCCCTAATTACCCATTTCCCCAAATTTCTCACCACCAATTAGGTTTTTAATCACATATAAACGAGTTATGAAGTCAAAAATATTACCTCCAAGTGATTCCCCTTGAATCCTTCTTCAATCCCCTTCAAAAAGCTTCAAAATCGTCCAAAAATGGTGGAAGATAACCCCAAAATCGCGGACCAAATGACTATATAAACATTCTGCCCAGACATCAAATCCTTCTTCACCAACGCGGTCAACGCCTCGCGTTCGTGAATCACAAATTTACTTTGACTAAAATTCCTTCATTGCAATTGCGACACACAGCTCGCGAACACAAAGGCTTAGATCTCATACTCAACGCGAACGCGATGTCCCCTCCGCGAACGCGAAGGACAAATCAACCTCAACCCAGCCGCCCAACTTTTTCTCTACACGAACGTGACATCACCTCGTGAACGCGATGCACAAGACCCCATCTCCTTCGCGAACACGGAGACTCCCTCGCGAATGCGAAGGCTAAATACTCCGCTTCACCTGCTAACCCTTCGCGAACGTGAGGGCCTGCTCGCGAACGCGAAGGTCATTTTTCTGCAACACCCAACAACAGTTTTCTGCAGTTTTTCACAACTTGAAATGGTCTGATTGACCACCCGAAACACACCCTAAGCCCCCAGGACCTCAACCAAACCTGCCAACCAATCCTAAAACATCATTCAAGCTTGTTCCAACCTTCAAAACGCTCAAAACAACATCAAAACACCTATTTTTCATCGGATTCAAGCCTAAGAATTCCAAAAACTCTAAAAATATGCTTTTGATCATAAAGACTATCAAACCTCGTCCGAATGACCTGAAATTTTGCAGACACATCACATTAACACTACGGAGCTACTCCAACTTCTGGAATTCCATTCCGACCCTCGGATCAAAATCTCACTATCGAACCGGAAACTTCAAAAAATTCAACTTTCGGTATTTCAAACCTAAATTAGCTGTGGACCTCCAAAATACAATCCGAACACGCCCCTAAGCCCAATATCACCCAACTGAGCTAACAGAACTATAAGATTTCCATTCCGAGGCCGTATTCACACTGTTCCGACTACGGCCAACTTTCCAACACTTAAGATCTCATTTAGGGATTAAGTGTCCCAAAACTCTCTGAAACTCAAAATCGAATGTCACGACAAATCAAAATAGCAGGAATAAACTTGGGGAAAGCAGTTAATAGGGGATCAGGGTGTAAATTCTTAAGACGACCGGTTGGGTCATCACAAAGTACCATATAGTAACCGCTGCAGCGCGTAGCCCAATCCAAATATTGCTGCGGCGTGCATCTCGATCCATAAATATAGTCGACTGCGCTCACTAGGGGTGTACAGACTCCGGAGAGGCTCCTACAGCCCAAGCGCTATATCGCACACACACACACACACACACACACACACACACACACACACACACACACACACACACACACACACACACACACACACACACACACACACACACATATATATATATATATATATATATATATATATATATATATATATATATATATATATATATATATATATGCAGCCCGATCCATAAATATATAATCTTCACAACCAGGCCTCCGGCCTCTCTCAGTCATTAACCTTACCATCAGACCCTCGGTCTATCTCAGTCATTAACCTCACAATCAAACCCTCGGTCTATCTCAGTCAATACCGTCACAATCAAACCTTCGGTCTATCTCAGCCATCAACCTCACAATCACTCGGACCATCAGTAAAACAGGAAACTCAGCCCAAACAGTTTTCACATTTTAAGAATTAAAGTGATAAAACTAGATTTAAACAATAAACAGGTAAATCATGACTGAGGATATGCTTTCAAAACAAATAGAGTGAGGAAAAATAGTAAAAATGCCCCTAAGGGTCTCAACAGGTCGGCACAAGGCCCCAAACATGGCATACAACCTAAAATATAATATCAATCTCTAAAATATGGAATATCATAAGATTTCAAATCAAACACGCAACTTAACAGTCGTACGGGACGGACCAAGTCACAATCCCCGACGGTGCATGATTCCACGCTCGTCATCTAGCGTGTGTGTAACCTCAAGTAGCACAACTATGTGAAATCCGAGGTTTCAAACCCTCAGGACAGCATTTACAATCATTACTTACCTCGATCCGGTCCAAACTCTAGCTTGCGATGCCTTTGCCCTCACGTATCGACCTCCGGATGCTCCAAATCTAGCCACAATCAGTAAATAACCATTAGAATATGCTAAGGGAACAAAGCCCACTCAAAAATATCCAATTTACATCAAAAATCCCGAAATTGCTCAAACTCGGCCCCCAGGCCCACTTCTCGAAATCCGACAAAATTAACATCAATGGAATTTTCATCCTCTCACGAGTCTATACATACCAAGAACATCAAAATCGGACCTCAATTGCCCCCTCAAATTTCCAATTTACACTCTCCAAATTCAAGCCCTAATTCCCCAATTTTAGGCATTAATTTCCATATATTTCATGATTAAACAAGTAAGAATCAACATAGGATCGAGTACAGAGTTCAAAAATCTTACCTCCAAGTGTTACCCTTCGATTCCCTCTTCAATCTTTCTCAAAAAGCTCCAAAAATCGTTCAACAATGGAGAAAATAGACCAAAGCTCGCGAAACTCACTTTTAAACATTCTGCCCCAGGTAAAATTACCTTCTTCGCGAACGCAACCGGTCTCTCGTGATCGGTAGACCAAAATCACTGCCTCTCCATTTTTCCCTTCACGAACACAGACAATTTCCACGCGAATGCGATGTTTCGCCTTACCAGGCTTTCGCGAACGCAGTCCAACTCTCGCGAACACATAGCACATGGGCCTGGGATGCCCAACGACCTTATTCCTCTTCGCGAACGCAACCCCAGTCTCGCGTCCGTGATGCACATGAAGCCTCCACCTTCGCGTTCGCGTCCCCTTCCTCGCGAACGCGTAGAACAAAAATATCAACTTATAAAAACACCCTTCGCGAACGCGAGTCCCTGATCGTTAACGCTAAGAACAATTTGTCTGCAACACAAAACCAACAAAAACTGCTAAGTCCAAAGTCCAAAATTGATCCGTTTAACTATCCGAAACTCACCCGAGGCCCTCGGGACCTCAACAAAACATGCCAACACATCCTATAACCTCATTCAAACTTGTTCCAACCTTTAGAATGCTCAAAACAACATTAAAACACCAAAATCACATCGGATTCAAGTCTAAGAATTTCAAGAACTTTCAAATTCCGCTTTTGATAAAAAACCCAGCCAAACCACGTCTGAATGACCTAAAATTTTGCACACTGTTACAAATGACACAACGGAGCTACTACAACTTCTGGATTCCATTCGGACCCCTATATCAAAATCTCACATGCCAACCAGAAAACGCCAAAATCTAAATTTCGCCAATTCAAGTCTAAACCTTCCACGGACTTCCAAAATGCATTCTGATCACGCTCCCAAGTCCCATATCTCCTAAGGAGCTAACCAAATCGTAAAAATTCTAATCCGAGATCATATACCAACAAGTCAAATCTTGGTCAAACCTTTCAAATTTCAAGCTTCAAACTGAGAACTGTTCTTCAAAATTCATTCTGATTACCCTGAAAACCAAAACCAACAATTTATATAGGTTATAATACATCACACGGGGCAAGTCATTCCTGAGAACTGGTGAGCAAAAGCTCAAAATGACCGATTGGGTCGTTACAAGAACTTGCCCGGTATATGAGTTGAAGCAAAATTTTAGGTGAAGCTCGGTGTGAAAAATGATTTTAGGCTTTCTTTGATGTCTTTTCGAGCGTTATCACTATCACAAATAAAATTTGTCCCTGCTAACATTTTTGAGCCTATAGGCTTTTATTTGGTAGCCACATTACAAGCCTATATCCTTTTTGTTCTTAATTATATTTTTTATGCTTTTACCTCTTAAAGAACGTTAATTGTGAAATGAATGCTAAAAGAAGTAAGAAGGGACCAAGTATAGGGTGGCTTTTGAGTGGAACCAATGAAAGGAAGAAAGGTTCACTTGTTCTGTAAAGTAATACATCACTAGCGAAAACTGCAAAGGAAAAAAAAGGAGAAAAATCTGGAAAAAAAAAGAAAGAAAAATAGAGATTAATATATTATTTTCTTATTCTTGATAGTGGGTATGAATTAAAGTAGTGTTTAAAGAAGAAGGATACGTTGTTAGGTTTGTTTTTGAAATTGAAGAGGATTGAGGAATTTGCGCATAAAGATTATTAAGTGATGTGTAAAGTGCTTAGGAGGGTGAACCACTATTCCTAAATATAGCCTACCCATTCCTTATCGCACATTACAACCTTGAAAAAGTCATAACTGATCTTATATTGAGTGAGCTTACATTAGTAGAGATTTACATTATGGGCAAGCATATGGTACCAATTGCATGCATGTGACTTCTTTTGTGAGAGTGAGCGATATTTTTTGATATATATAAGTCCTTAAAATATATTTGAGCATTTGATTTGAATATATGGATTCAACTTACTCTCTTATTCTTGTGGTGAGGGCACATGGTTCCACGAGGGATAGGTAACGTTATTAGACTTCTCTCTATGATATTGGGTGTTCAAGCCATGAGTGCATTGTGACATTGAGTTGGTTTTTGAGGCTAGGATTGTTAGAAGCATGTGTCTTTGTTGTGAATATTCATGAAATATGGCATAAGAAAAGGGAAGTGTATGTGATTGCATATGCTAGAGTTTAATTGTAGCTATAAACCATGGTCATTGGTATGGTGTGCCTCAATTGTGTAAAAACAAAGTGCTCAAGGTTGTGTCTATAAGTGTAGTTTGATTGCTCGAGGACAAGCAATGTCTAAGTGTGGGGTATTGATGTGTGGCTATAATTCCATAGTTTCGTACATTATTTGCCTTGTATTTTATATGTTTTAATGATAAATTACACTTTATTTGCACGTAATTGAGTCTATTTTATGTGTAGGTGAATTGGAGATGAAAGTAGAGCAAAATGGATACTTAAACATTAAAAGTGGGATCGAGAACAATGAAAAGGAAAAGCCAACTCAACCAGGCTTTAGCCTGGCAAGGCCAGCCAAAGGCCAGGTTGAGGCTGGCGACGCCAGGCATGGTGCCAGGTCTACTTCGAATTTTGAATACTTATTTAGTCTCCTGGTTTGACTAGAACTTGGCCTACACGTTTAGGTCTTTTCCTACACATATAAAAGACCTAAAAACGTCACTTTGGACACGATTTAGACCGAGAAGAGAAGACAGTCAAGGGAGATCGAGTTTGGACACGCTTTAGACATAGGGAGAGCATAGAGCCGTCATGGAAACCGGAGATTCGACCTAAGGAGGCAAGAACACACTAGGAGCAAGCGGAGAAGTCTTCTACGAGTTTTTCACTTCCTTCTTCCTACTTTCCATTATTGGTTATGAATTCTAGTATTGTAGTTTTGCATACTATTATGAATAGCTAATTTATTATCTAGGGTTTTGATGGAACCTGTTGAAGGGTCATTTCCTATTATGTTAATATAGTTTTGCCGTAGTATTTTCTCTATTTGTTCAACTACATTATTATTGTGGTTGGTTGAAGGACCCTCAATCGACTGTGCCTATTTAGTATGTATTACTCGAGAGAGAGTGCATATTTAGTTAGTTGTTGAAAAACATCACTCCTAAAGTATATGAGGGATCAATACGAAGGGTTTAAAGGTGGGATTAGGGATAACGAAACCTTGGGTGCGATCCGAGTGAGCCGTACTTAATGCCAACTAGCGTAATTTGGGAGAATATATCTAGTAAATTGTGGTAATTACTCGGGAGAGAGTTACGACAGTCAGAGCGCTCATGATCGGTAGAGAATACTTAGGCAAATTTATAGAAAATGTAGCGAGAAGGATTCCGATGACAGGGAAAATCATAACTCTAGACCTCCTTAATCTTGTCTCTAACCCTTAGTATCTTTAGTTGTTAATTTACTATTTTAATTTTGTTAGTTAATTAGTTAAACACAAGAATCTTAATATCTATAAGTTAGGAATTATTCAAGCTTATCTTCTTGGTGATAGTGAACAGTTGTAGCTAAGCCTTATTTCTCTGTGGGATTCGACTCCAGACTTATAAACCGGATTATATTTGCAACGATGCTTAGTCCTTTTATAAGGCATAGTTGGGCGTGATCACTGGTCATTGACCTCCTACCTTTTACCACCATCACCTTTGCCATTGTCGCCTCATTTTTCTCCTTCACCACCGCATTAAACATCTTCCTCCATTTTAAGATCAATTGCAAAAAAGGGATCAAAAATATCTTGTGCATTCCCAAATAAAGCAAATGAAGCTTGTGATTCTAGTGATAAAAATATCTTGCTACTTTTTGAATTGTTGGTCAGGAAAGAGGGAGGATAAAAGGGAGAATTCATCTTTAAGAGTGAGGAGTGAAAGTTCGGGTTTTAAAGTAGTTGTTTCTCATCGAACAAGATGACGAATGAGAAGGCACCAACACCCACTAGAAATTTTTGGGGTTAAAATCTATAGTAATGGTGGAAAAATATGAGCAGACGATGACATACTGGTTGGTCATTGAAGGAAAAGAGAGGATGATTTTGGTGTTTTATAATGGAGTTAATGGTGAAAATATAAGTTACGTGGTAGAGAGTTAAGGTGGTAGTAGTGCAATAGAGAAAGAAAGAGATGGAGAAAAGATGTCGCTGTAGAATGGACGATAATTTTTTTCTATGGTGCTTTCCGGTGGCTTCAGGTGATTTTTGAAGTGAGATAAACAAGAATAGTGAGGAGCGTAGTCTAGTAAGTGAGGATCTGCAACTGAGAGACACTGACAAGCTAGTATTGCCACGGTGTGAAGGTGAAGCTGAGCCTAAAAAAATTATGTGTCTAAATAGTGGAGGGAAGGTAATAGAGATTGTTGCTAGTTATGGAAGATGGAGATGAGTGGCAGATCAATGGTGGTGAAATTTGCTAGAGATGGGTGAATTTGAGTTTTTTTATTGGGTACAAAAAATATCATATTATATTTGTATCTCAAGGCGTTTGCGATACACAACGTTGGATGGATTTAAGTAATGTGTTTCAACAAATATAAGTATCCAAATGAAATTTCGCTGAGTACAAGGAAAATAATAATAAACATAAACAAGTACAAGTGTCTATATGGTTGAAAATATTTCGAAGACTAAGCTAGAGTTAGGACATAGATTTGATTGAAATTTGTAAAAAGAGTGTTTGAAGTTATGTTCAAAAATAATTTTTAAAAGTTGAAGTTGCGTTTGGACATGTATTTTATTTGACGAAAAATTGAAGCTTTGTGAGTGGAATTTTTTTTTGGGAACTTGAAATTTTTTCCCAAAATAGGATCATATTTCATAAAAAGACAATGCTTTCAAATTTTGTTTTTTAAAAAAATGAAGCCAAAATCTATAGCCAAATGGGAGGTAAAAGTTTGTTATTTTGTTTTTTATAAATGTATACGGTAAAATCGGAGGGTCCAATTCTTCATCATTATATTATCTCGAAGGCTCGAAATCACAGTCGAGTTTCATCCCTCGAGGGCCATCGACGCTCGACCTCGAGACTGTATGGGACCAACGGTTATGGAAAGAGAGTGGGGAGTTCCCAAGGTGTGAAGCTAGAGCCGACAAAATTTATCAGGCTAGTTTGAGCCCGTACCATAGCATTAGCTAAGTGTCTCATCCACATATCTTTGTAATAAATGCACTTGTACCATGTTCGAATTCCCCTCTTTTATAAAGGGGATCCTTGTCACTTTGTAAATATCGGTTTCTGCATACTAAATACAAAAGACTCAAGAACATTCTCTCTGCTCTCTAACATATTCTCTTGATCTTATTACCTTATTTATTGCTCGTATTTATTGTGATTCTATTCATTGTTCATCATTTATTGCTTATTATTGGCCATAAAGAACCGTCATTGATTTATTTGTAACTGTTAGCCTTCTTCGACCACCCTCGATAGCTCACAGCCGAGCATCATATTCGACCCCGAGGCCCTTGAATAGGTGAGCTCGAGGCCCCGATCGACAGCGCTTCGGTTTGATTAATATCTCGTTTTAAGCTATTATCTCGTTTCTAAGTCTTTCATATAGCATCAACTGCCTAACAACGAGCATAAAAATAGATCATGTATTTTTAGAACTACTAAATAAATTTAATTGTTATTACCATTTTTACGGTAAACAGTTTGGAGCCCACCGTGGGGCTAAAAATAATAGTGATTATTTTCTTGCTGGTTTTACTACACAACGCAAGTTATCTTTCACACTTTTACTTACCCAAGATCTTTTGATTTCGGGTAAAAATGTCCGACTTAGTAAACAACAATCTCGAGAACCACACAGAGAATGGTGTGGATGTTCCAAGTGTTGGTGTACCACCACTAAACCCTGCGAATGCACCAGAACCAATTTCCGTGGACATAGTCTCACGCGACGCCCAACACGTCGACATAAGTTCCCATACTAATAGGAGCGTGCACCAAGGAGACCAAAAAGAGGCTCAGAAAATTCCGGCTACGGAAGAACGGGAGGTTAGCCTTTACGTTATTTTTGAAATGTTGCAGGCACAACAGCTGACTATTGCTCAGCTGCAAAGTCATCAGAAAACTCCCAGCACTGGGGACGGATCCCTGGGCCGAGTAGATACCAGAGAGGTCAAGCGACAACGGGTCGGTAGCCGACCCCGCCATCGTAAAGATGCTCGAGGACCTCACAAAGAGGATTGAATCGGGTGAAAAGAAGATAGAAGCCAACGATAAAAACATCGAGACCTACAACTCCAGGGTCGACCAAACTCCGGGCACACCCTCGATCCTAAATGGTGTGGATTGAAGAAGTTCATACAAAGGCCATTCCCAGAGGAAGCGGCTCCAAAACTCATTCCAAAGAAGTTCAGGATGTCAGACCTTCAAAAATACAACGGGACTTCAGACCCCAATAAGCACGTTACCGCTTACACTTGCGCAGTGAAGGGCAATGACATAAAGGACAATGAGATCGAGTCCGTCTTACTAAAGAAGTTCGGGGAAACACTCTCGAAGGGGGCCGTGATGTGGTATCACAACCTAGCTCCCAACTCTATAGATTCATTTGCCATACTGCAGATTCTTTCATAAAGGCACATGCTAGTGCCATCAAGGTAGCAACCAAGAAATCCGACGTCTTCAAGATTAAGCAGAGGGAGAATGACATGTTGCGAGAGTTCGTATCTCACTTTCAAATGGAACGAATGGAACTACCACCAATCTCCGACGACTGGGCAGTGTAGGCCTTCACTTAAGGTCTGAGTGAACGAAGCTCGGTGGCTTCAAAATAGCTGAAACATAACCTAGTCGAATACCCCGCCGTGACCTGGTCGGATGTTCACAATCGATATCAATCAAAAATCAGGGCTGAGGACGACCAACTGGGAGCCCCCTCGGGCTCGGTATACCCAAGCAGGCTTTTGCCGAAGGAGCCAAAGTCAAACAAAGAAAGGTACCAGCCATACACCGACATAGGAGAAATGTCAGGCGTAACATACCCCGCAATGACCGAAGGATGGACCGAGGTCAAAACCCCCCGGGATTCGTCAACAGAGCCAGATTCGACAGTAACACGGGGCCAGTAGAGGCACCTCGCTTGTTAGAGTACAACTTCAACATAAATGTATCAGACATCGTGTTCGCCATTAGTAAAATCAGAGACGCCAGGTGGCCCAGGCCTATACAATCAGATCCTTCACAAAGAAATCATAACTTAGTTTGTAAGTTTCACAACACAAACGGTCACAGGATCGAGGATTGCCACCAGCTCCGAGAGAAAGTAGCCATACTACTCAATAAAGGTCACCTCCGAGAATTACTCAGCGATTGGGCTAAAAATCAGTTTCGGGAAAGAGAAGCGGCCAAGAAGAACGAAATGAATGAGCCACAACACGTCATCCACATGATCTTGGGAGGCATCGATGCCCCAAAAGAGTCCATGATGAGAAGAACAAAAATGTCCATCACCAGAGAAAAGCGAACTCGGTATTACATACCCGAGGATGCCCTCACATTCAGCGACGAGGACATCGAGATCTTGTCTCAGCCCACAACGACGCACTGGTAATCTCTTTTCTTGTGAATACATTTCAGATTAAACGTGTACTTATGGATCCAGGCAGCTCGACCAACATTATCAGGTCGTGGATGGTAGAGCAGCTCGGGCTGCTTGACCAAATCGTACCCGCCTCTTGAATCCTTAATGGATTCAACATGGCGAGCGAAACAACAAAAGAGGAAATCACCCTTCCAGTCAACGTGGCCAGCATAATCCAAAATGCCAAATTCCATGTCATCGAGGGAGACATGAGGTACAACGCCTTGCTCGGAAGGCCGTGGATACACTGCATGAGAGTAGTACCTTCCAACCTCCATAAGATAATGAAATTCCCCACAAAGTATAGGATTAAGACCGTCTACGGGGAACAACATGCGGCGAAAGAATTGTTCGCAGTACACGATGTAGCCCCGACACCGGCACCCCCACCCTCGAGGGAGTAGAAGGATAAGCAAACAGTAAAATAACAATAAGAAACTATACTCCCAGCTATCTTGATCAAACAAAGTAGGGGACCGTACCGCGTCCTCGTCACAAGGAACTAAAACATATCAGGGCTCGAAACATCGCTAACGCATCGTACGCTAAGGTATGATCGTTTCCTTTCTTTTTTAATTATATTCTACACTGACCCGAGTGAAGGTACCTGATCGAAACGGCCAAAGCACTCTCCAACTCGAAGGCCTTAGGTTTCAAAAGCATGAGTTGCACTCTTTTTCTTTGACCGATTTTTTATCCCGAAAAGGGTTTTATCGGCATGGTTTTTAACGAGGCAACATCTATATACTACCTAAGGAAGATCCAACAAGTATTCACGGCTTCTTTTGCAATCAACCTCAAATACTGGGGGCCATCCCTCGGGAAGGTCACCCACTCGGAGATACTAAGCTACGTCAAGTGGGGGCTCGATAGAAAAGTTATGTACCGGGCCAAACAGTCGCACGAACTGTGTCTGCATAGAACAACCAAGCCCGCAACAGCAAAAACATGTATACTTGTACCAAGTAATCAAAGAATACTTCCCAAAAGCATTTTGCATTTCTATGAAGCTTGATATTTTTGCAAAAAAATGGCTCAAAAGCCGAAAAGGCGCCCTGTACACTCGGGGACTGGCGTCAACAACTCGAAACAATGCGACCCCCAGGTCGGAGGTCCTAACTCGTAAGCCCTCGATGAGGCAACAACGAGATCACAAAACAACTCCAGAGCAAAAAACGTTCCGAAAACTCGGGGACTGGCGTTAGAAACTCAAAGACCACATGACCTCCGGGTCGGGAACTCCGAAATCTTAAGCCCTCAATGAGGCAGCACCAAGTTCACAAGTAACGAATTCCAAGCTGAGAAACCCTTGACGAGTCGGGGACTTCCGTCAAGCACCGCCTCCATCGGCTTATCAAAACATGAGGTCGTAAGGCCACATGCGGGAAGCCTCGGTCTTGTAAGACCTACATAAGGCAACAACAATATCTGTAAGACCTCAAGCAAGGCATGAACAATACTTGTACCAAGTATCCAAAACTGTAAGACCTTAAAGGCATGTAAAGCTTGTAAGACCTTACTAAAGGCATAAACCCGACCTCAAAGTTTCGGCTATATATCAAACTAGTAAGACCCGTAAAAAGGCATACCCTCAATATAAATGCCGAAACTACTTCACTCGGGACTTAAAGGCTCCGACTGAACACAAATGACTCCGGTCACAAGGCTATACCAACCAAACTAATGTGACTCAGGGACGACCGACTGTCGCTATAAATCACAGGCCTTCAATTACTCTGAATATACTTCGGAAAGAACCGGTTAAACAGGTTACCCTCGATATAGGCAAAAGAGCTTTGACCATGTCAGCTCCTAAACACTGGCTTTGAGATACTCAGCCTTCGAGACAAACCTCCCGAGGTGCTTGATCATCGCCATATAAAGACTCACAATTGAGGTTTTTTATTAAACTGTCGAAGAGTCAGGCAAACACTATTTCAAAAAATCCTTATCGAGGGAAAGATAAAGCCTACATAAAAGGTCGCATCGACCCAAGGTGTAAGAGCCACTGTTGCCAGCCCACATATATAAAAGGTCGCATCGACCCAAGGCATAAGAGCCACAATCGCCAGCCTACACATATAAAAGGTCGTACCAACCCGACGTGTAAGAGCCTAAGAGCCAGCTTGCAATTCAAAAACTTGAGGGTCGAATGAGTTTGAGTCGTAACCTGATTCGGAGACCGAACCCAAAACAGTTAACTAAATATGGCTAAGGGCAAAGGTGTAAGAGCCACTGTCGCCAGCCCACATATATAAAAGGTCGTACCGACCCAACGCATAAGAGCCTAAGGGCTAGCTTGCAATTTAAAAACTTGAGGGTCGAATGAGCTCGAGAAGTAACCCGATTCGGAGACTGAACCCAAAACAGTTAACTAAATATGCCTAAGGGCAAAGGCGTAAGATCCATTGTCGCCAGCCCACATACACTAAAAGGTCGCATCGACCAAAAGCATAAAAGCCATTGTCGCCAGCCCACATACACTAAAAGGTCGCATCGACCAAAAGCGTAAAAGCCACTATCGTCAGCCTGAAAATTTGACAACTTGAGGGTAAAATAATCTCAAATCAATGCCCGACTTCGGGACTGAGCCCAAAACAGGTTGCCTAAATACGCCTAAGAGCAAAAGCGCCTAAGAGCCTACGGGCCAGCCCAATAAGCCTCAAGGCCATACAGTGAATCTAAGAATTCCCCTCAACTCAAAGACCAGTTCATATAGCTAAAATCAAGGCAAAAAGAACTGCAGGAGAAACGAAACCATGAGATTTCCTCCTTATACATACGTGCGGAATAATACAAGCTCCATTTACAAACATGATTTGAAAATGCTATATACAGGATCGGAAAGCGAAACCTACATCCCCCTGGGGTATATGGACCATTGGCCTCATCTTGGCTATCCTCGGCATCGGACAGAAATAACCGAGCACCACGCTCATCCGTCCTTGCCTGTGCCAACTCTTTCGAGAGGACAAATCCCCGAGCACGGATCTCCTCAAGGGTTTTCCTCAAAGACTTACTTCGGGCATATTCTTTACTCCTATCTTCGTGGTCAAGGTTCTTTCTCAGCTTAGCTTGAGCACCGTCAACATCCTTCAAATGGACTGCCACTTTCTGGTTAGCCTTAGTTCGGCTCGTTACGGCTTCAACCTGGGCATCCACAGCCTCGACTTTTATCTTCAAGAGCTTAGTCTCGAGCTTCGTAATCATATCTATTCGAACCAAGCTATTATTATGAGCTAAGCGAAGTTGAACCTCAAGGGCGGAAGCCTTAGCCAGAACACCTTCTCCATCGAAGCCTGGGGGTCCGCCTGAGCCTTTACCTCATCATACTTGCGCTTGGCTCGGCCAACCTCGTCCCGAAGGCGCTCCAAGCCCTCCGCCTTTTCTACAACTAAAATAAATGGAACGTTAGCCTTAGGAGCTAGAAGGAGAAACACACTTTCGTTCGGAACAAAAACTACCTGCACCTTTAAGTAGCTCTCATAATTCAAGCTCCGACTCGCCTCATACCGTAAGTATGCTACCTCGACTTCCCTTTTATCACAAAGGAGCCTCAGGGATTTCTCCTCATCCAGAGCTTTCTTCAGCCTAGCCTAACGATGAAGCATCTCTGACTTAAGCTTGTCGAAGGCCTACAGAAGAAAACTCAGTAAGGAAGGGAAGGTGCGAAACTCGAAAGGCCTGTGCCAAAAACTCACCACAGAATGAAGCCGTTGTGCTTCCTCGAAGGCTGAATGCACATATGCTAACCTAGCTCCCTCAACTTCGAAAGAGTCGACCCTGGCTGAGGCACGATCGCTCGGCGCATGCAACCCTGGATTTTGGGTATCCCTCGAACTACCTTCGATGGAAAAAGAAGATGGTAGTGGAGTAGAAACCACTTTTCCGAAACCAGGAATCGCAGGCGCGGCAGGTTCAGTCAATACTTCCACTCCAGGCCCCCGATTCAGGTTTGCCTTGTTTTGAGCACCGTCGCCCTGCAAAGGTATCTCTTGCTTATTGTTATCATTATTTAGCCCGGAAGCTAGCGATTCTTCTTCCCCCCAAGGGGACGCGGCCTCACCTCGGAAGACTCCCCGATGCCTATAATAACTAGGTTAGCACGCAGAAAGAGAAAATGCTCTTTCAACTAAAAGAAGGGAACAGAACGTACGACGCATACCGTGGTGTTTCGCCTCAAACCTACCCTTAGATAAAGCTCGCCACTTACGCTCATCATAAGTCGAGTGGATCATCAACTTCCGAACCCAATCCGGCAGGTTGAGAATCTCGCCCGACATTTACGAGATTGCTACGGAAAAAGAAAAGAAAGCGCATTTATGAAGTTGGCCTTTGCCATAAACAAAACTAAGAAGGCACGAGTGTATCACTTACGTGTATAATTCCATTCTTTAGGGAATGGCATAAACTCCACGGGGATAATATCAACGGTCCGTACTTGGACGAATAGGCTCATCCACTCCTGATCTCCACCTTCTTCATCATCAACGACGAAAGGTGCGGTCAACCGGCATCGTAAGGTTAGCAGGCCTCGATGATGAAAAGACCGGTACAGCCTGACAAGATGGCTAAGCATAAATTCAAGCCCTGCCTTCTCCACAAAGAACCTCATCATCAACACTATCCGCCAAAATGACGGGTGAATCTGCGCCAAGGTAACCTGGTATTTTTGACAGAAGTCAAGCACAACCCCATCAATGGGGCCCAGCATGAAAAGATACATGAAAACATTCAGAAACCCCTCGACACAGTCCGTAATACTCTCATCCGGGAAGGGTGCCTGCAGTACTACCTTTTCCCCCCATCCATAGTCTTTCCTCACAGACTCGAAGCGTCCCTCTCCTATCAAAGAAGTCATCTTCAAGGTATGCTCCCATTGGTCCAGAGCGTCGGGGCATTTTTCTGGGGGAAAGTCCCCTCCCAAAGCAAAACGCCTTGAGCCAACAAGGTAAGAACCGGAGGCTGAACTCTCTCCTCCCTGCCGAACAGATCCTGGAGTAGGAGTCATGACTACATCAAAATTAAGGAGCTGGAGCAGGAACATAGGCCAAAGCGTCAATGCTGAAATTATGAAAGGCCTAACGCAGGAAAAAAGGGTACCTTACCAAAATGGTGGAATCCCCAAAAGCACGGAAGCAACCCTGTATATGGAAAAAGCGGCGACGATCCGCCTATCTCAGAGGCCGATTAAACTGATGGCCAAAATCACTTTGGGAAGATGTGCTGGCAAAATCGCCTCGGTCGTTTTACAGCCGTATCGTCCATTTGACGAACGCCATACGACATTTTGAGGTCGGAGACCCCCGCACCAAACAAATCCTGAGATGGTACCCGATCTCGAAGACCTCCTCCAAAAAGAAGTTAGGCTCCAGGAAGCCTTTGGCATCATCGCCAGTCCCGAGATGGTACCCGATCTCGAGGACCTCCTCCAAAAAGAAGTTAGGCTCCAAGAAGCCTTTGGCATCATCGCCAGTACCGAGATGGTACCCGATCTCAAGGACCTCCTCCAAAAAGAAGTTAGGCTCCAAGAAGCCTTTGGCATCATCGCCAGTCCTGAGATGGTACTCGATCTCGAGTACCTCCTCCAAAAAGAAGTTAGGCTCCAGAAAACCATTGGCATCATCGCCAGTCCCGAGATGTTTACCAATGCGGGCTTAAAACTCCACTCATGTGGGCTTGGCCTCGGGGTACCATCTAAACCCGGGCAGTCCCTCATCCGGGATATATCTATAAATGCCTTAAGGTTATCTACCCTAAGTTCAAGACAAATTTCCAAATGGCCCGAGTTTGAGCGAACCTCCACTCGGGGACTGTTCTCGAAAGCCTAAAGGTAGTCTCTATTCCCGAGTTCCGAGCAAGTCCCCCCTCGAGGATTATCGCGGGGTCTAAAGGCTAAGTCTCAATTTGGGGGTTTGAAGCCCTACTTTTATTCAACTCGAAGTCAGGGTCCCGACGACCCGATGTTATCAGTCCAACTCGGGCTCGGTATAAGGGATAACAAAGGGTTATGAAGGGAGCCATGTTAACCAATTAAAGGACAAAAAAATACTCACACCTGGGCTCGATATTTGCACCAACTGATGGAGTCATGCACTCAGAATCTACACATGCACAAATAAAGGGAAAAATAGTATACATCAGAGACAAATTAAAGAAGCAATCTTTTCATTCATAAACATTCGATTACAAAAGCCCACAAGGGGTCCTTACATATGATTACAAAAGCCCATGAGGGGTCCTTACACAGAAACAAGGAAGCAAAAAGGTACATATGCATGAAAATCCTAGAGTCTAATCTATTCTCGAGGGTTCATCTTCGGCGTCAGTATCTTCTACCACCACCTCCTCGGGGGTCTCATCTCGGTCCCCCAGAATGGTATCTCCGAGGGTGAAGATGAAGAAGAGGAAAGTGATGGAGGAGAGGAAAGTGACGCAGAAGAAGCAGAAGGGGATGAAGAAGTGGCTGGGTGAAAAATCTGGCTAGTATGGGTCTCGCCAGTACCACCATTGTAAAGCCACTTCTTGAGATGTCACACCGGTGCGGGGTGCAACAGTTAGTAGATAGTACCACCTCACTCCACGGAAATCAAGAGAAGTGAGGCGCCGCATCGGGTAGGCGGGGGAGGTGAGCAGCGATGTAGAGTCCGACCACCCCCCTGAGCAGCGGTGTAGAGTCCAAACATTTCCATGAGTTAGAGGGAATCGACCTACCTATCTCCTCATCTTGAGCCAACAATGACAGCAGTAACAACATCAATGATAATAACAACATCAACGAGTTGATGTGATCTCTCTCGGTAGGAAAAAGCCCAAGGAAAGGGCCATGGCATGGCCGATGAGAACGCCGCCATTTAACCTTAAGGCCATGGGCCTCAAACATGGTGGGTAACAATGGAGGAGGATGGTGAGAAAAAATGAAGGAAAGATATTGGAAGGCACTTGAATAAAAAGTTTGTTCCAGGAGTGTCACGACCTAAATTAGGATCATGACCGACACTTAGGAGCAAGTGCTCCCAAGTAAGCCTCATCGGTATTTTACAGAAAATCAGACAAAGTTTTCCCTGTTTTTAGACTATCCCAAAATTTTTCCCTATCTCAAATCAATAACCAAACATCCTAATAGAAATTCAATTGACAACGACTTTATTAATTAACCAAAATAAATATCTACCTTTAATAGTCCACCCATTAACAACTAGAAATACTACTTTATCTCCAAATTTGATAAGAATGGGCGATACTCAACATAAGTCTATAATAACGAAGAAATACTCAAGACACTAAAAGAATGACCATGGAGTGACTCTAAGAGTTCAAAGAAAAGAGTATAACAATAAATAAAATTTCCGCCCACACGAACAAGTGCGAGGCGCACCAAGAACTATCAACATGTGCGCTTTAATCAACGAAATCCTCGCCCGCATCAACTGCTGTCTCTGTAAAAAAAATAAGCGGAGAATGAGTCGCTAGCTCAGTGAGTAATAACACTTAACCACAACCATTTTTATTGGGGACAGGTCAGAAAACATGCTAGTATCTCAAACAGCAAATAACATAAAAATGCCCTTTCAGAAACAATAAATAATTTTTTCAGTCTCATCATGCTTTTGTTGTAGTATAATACAATTAATAGTTCAGTAATAAGCTCGATAACCACTATATAATATCAGTATTCACATTTGGGAGGTTTCAATGAACGGATTATGTAATTGGTATAACTGTGGACTTCTTCGCAAAAAGTTAAATATAACGGTAGTCCTACTCGAGGGAAACCGGTAACGGTATGCTAGTTCTACCTTCCCACTAGCGAGGGATATAACTGTACTCTGTAATCGGTAAATACAGGGTGCACCAGGTCTAACGAACCCGTCTTTAGCTACGGGATCCTTCAAAGTCTACTACCATTTATACTTGTCTCTGTATCCGTATGTACTCATAGGAAAATATTTAAAACAATATAGGGCATTTAGGTTCTTATCAAATCGTGTAATTTCATTTCTATAACAGTAAATTCAAGTAACGGTAAAGCATATCTAGTGACAACAAGAATATTTAAAACAACAGTAATCATGTCAAATAACTATTTCGGTATCATATCGAGTAAAAGACTTATCCCACATGCAATTCAAAATAGTCGGTAACATACTCATATTAAAATCATGTGTAAATCATGCAAGTTGTGAAAACCAAAATTGTAGTAAGATTATTACTCACCGTACTCGTGCCGAAATACCAAATGCTTCCCCTCGAGCAATTCGTACAAATTCCTCCAATCAATCTATAATTACATAATATCGATCTCACGTTAATTTTTTTATTTAGATAATTCATAGCTAATTTCGAATACCCAATCATCGGGGTTCATGTTTGAGTCTTAATTTGTGGATTTATATTTAATCATAGAACTAGTCCATAATTCTATCAATTTCAAACTATTTAGTATAATTTATTCCTCTAAAATTAGATCTATCAGTGCTTAAACCAAACCTTTATAGCCTTGTTATCTCCATAGTAATTGTATATTTATTTTTATATAAGAGAAAGTTGATATTGAATTCTTTTGTACTACATGAAATTACATAGATACAGTGAAATAATTAAACAGATGAGGAGAAGAAGGTTAACCTTTTGAGTCGAATGAGAGCTTAAATACTTTTAATTTCAACTCTCAATTATTCTTAAGGCCTTTGCCCAAAGCTTTCTTCTTCTTCTTCTTCTTCTTCTTCTTCTTCTTCTTCTTCTTCTTCTTCTTCTTCTTCTTCTTCTTCTTCTTCTTCTTCTTCTTCTTCTTCTTCTTCTTCTTCTTTTTTCTGCTTGTTTTTCTGTTTTGCCGTTTCGAAGCTTTCTACTTCGTTTTCCTAAGAAGGGTGCCTGTTAACCCTTTTCAACTCTTTTGTTGGCAGAAGTTGTAATGGACCCTTTTGGTCCTTTATTTTAAATTCCTCTTTTTTTTTCCTTTTTTTGTTTTGTTTATTTAGGTAGTTCTTTTTTTTATTTATATTTATATTTTTATTTTTTATAGTTAGTTTCTTCTTCTTCTTATTATTATTATGCTAATGACCAATACACCCTAATAAAATATAGGGTATTACATCTTCCCCACCTTATGAAATTCGGTCTCCCAATTTAACTCAAGTACATACCTGTAGACTGAAACAAATGGAGGTACTTCGCTTGCATATTTTTTTCTACTTTCAAAGTGGCTTCTTCAACTGTATGATTTCTCCATAAGACTTTCACGAACACGATTTCTTTTGAGCGTAGTTTTCTTATTTGTCTATCAACAATAGCCATTGGCTCATCTTCGTAAGACAACTTCTCATCGAGCGGTATAGTCGGTGCTTCAATCACCTGAGATGAGTCTGATATACATTTTCTTAGCATTGAGACGTGAAACACTGGATGAATAAAGGACAACTCAGGAGGAAAAGCCAAACGATAAGCCACCGCTCCCACTCGGTCTAGTATCTCATACGGTCCTATAAACCTGGGGCTCAACTTGCCTCTTTTCCCAAACCGCATCACACCTTTCATAGGAGAGACTCGTAGGAACACTTTGTCCCCAATTGTGAACACTAAATCTCTTCTTCTCTTATCAGCATAAGACTTTTGTCTACTTTGAGCTGTAAGCAATCTCTATCTGATCAATTGGACCTTGTCCATAGCTTCTTGTACTAGGTTGGATCCCAATAAGTTAGTCTCACCAGCTTCAAACCATCCGATAGGAGAACGACATCTTCTACCATGCAATGTTTCGTATGGTGCCATTTGAATACTGGACTGGAAGCTATTATTGTAAGCAAATTCAGCTAAAGGTAGATAAGCATCCCAACTACCTCCAAACTCAAGAATGCAAGCTCTCAACATATCCTCCAAGATCTGTATAGTACGTTCAGACTGCCCGTCTGTCTATGGATGAAATGTAGTACTAAGATCTACTCGTGTACCCAATGCTTCTTGAAAAGATTTCCAAAAGCGTGAAGTGAACTGTGATCCTCTATCAGAGATGATGGATACTGGAACTTCGTGAAGTCGGACAATTTCGTTCATAAATATCTGTGCATACCTGACTCCACCATATGTAGTCTTTACCGGCAAAATATTTGTTGATTTCGTCAGTCCATCTACAATCACCCGTATAGAGTCATAACATCTAAGAGTTCGTGGTAGACCGATGACAAAATCTATAGTAATTCTTTCCCATTTCCACTCTAGAATCTCAATTTGTTGTAGTAGTCCTGCGGGTTACTGATGCTCAGCCTTGACCTGCTGACAAGTCAAACAACTAGAAACAATGTTAGCAACATCTTTCTTCATACCTTCCCACCAATAAAATTGCTTCAGGTCATGGTACATTTTTGTGGATCCAGGATGTATGGTGTATTTAGAGTTGTGGGCTTCTTTAAGAATAGAATGTCTCAACCCATATACGTCTGCTACACATAGCCTGTCCCCCATTCGAAGCACACCATCACTTTCAACAATCATATCTTTGCTTTTACCCGCTAAGGTCTCATCTCTGTATTTGCATAATCATCCATCCTCATATTGGTGGCCTTAATACGCTCAACTAATGAAGACTTGACCTGCGCACAAGACAATAATGCCTCTGAATTTCCGACACTAATCTGATACCTGTATCTTCTAGTCTCTGAATATCTTTGGCCAAAAGTCTCTTTGCAGGGGCTATATGTGCCAAACTCCCTATAGATTTTCTACTCAATGCATCAGCCACCACATTGGCTTTTACAGGATGATACAAAATAGAACAATTATAGTCTTTGCATCCAATGACGCTGCCAAAGATTTAGATCTCTCTGCTGAAAGATATAATTCAGACTTTTATGGTCTGTATAAATCTCACAAGTTTCGCCATATAGATAATGTCTCCAAATGTTTAGAGCAAATACCACTGCAGCCATCTCCAAATCATGTGTAGGGTAGTTTTGCTCGTGCTTTTTCAATTGTATCAAAGCATAAGCAATAATGTGACCATTTTGCATGAGAAAACATCCTAATCCCACCCTCGAGGCATTACAAAATACTGAAAATTCTCCAGAACCTGATGGTAAAGCTAATATTGGTGTAGTTGTCAAACACGTTTTGAGTTTCTGAAAGCTTTGCTCACATTCCTCCGTCCACTGAAACTTTGTATTTTTCTATGTTAGCTTGGTCAATGGCGCTGCTATTCTGGAGAATTCCTGCACAAAACGCCTATAATAACCTGCTAAGCCTAAAAAGCTATGAATTTCTGTAGGAGAAGTAGGCCTGGGCCATTTCAGCACAGCTTCTGTCTTCTTAGGATCTACCATAATTCCATCTTTGGAAACAACATGCCCTAGAAATAATACCTAGTCTAGCTAAAATTTGCACTTCGACAACTTAGCATAAAGCCACTGTTCTCGCAATGTCTGCAATACAGTCCTGAGATGATCCTCGTGTTCTCCTTGGCTACGAGAATATATCAGGATATCATCAATAAATACTATTACAAATCTATCCAGAAACAGCTTGAACACCCTATTCATTAAATCCATAAATGCCGTTGGAGCATTAGTTAGTCCGAAAGGCATCACAAGAAACTCATAGTGTCCGTATCGAGTTCTGAAAGCAGTCTTAGAAATATCTTCGTCTTTGATTCTAAGTTGATGATAACCAGAACAGAGGTCAATCTTTGAAAAGTGGGCAGCTCCTTGTAAACTGATCAAACATGCCATCTATACGAGGCAAAAGATATTTATTGCATATTGTTATCTTGTTCAACTGCCTATAGTCAATGCACATTCTTAGGGATCCGTCTTTCTTCTTTACGAACAGTACTGATGCACCCCATAGTGATACACTAGGTCTAATAAAACCTTTATCTAACAAATCCTGTAACTATTGTTGTAGCTCCCTCAACTCTGTCGGTGCCATTCGATATAGGGGTGTCGATATGGGCTGCGTTTCAAGTAGCAAATCAATACCAAAGTCTATTTCTCGTACTGGAGGCAATCCTGGTAAATCTTCAGGAAATACATCAGAAAATTCACTCACTACTGATACATTTTCTATACTAACTGTTTCCTTTCTTGTGTCATTTACAATATCTAAGAGACCCAAGCAACCTTTCTTCAGAAGTCGTTGAGCCTTCATAAAAGATATAATTTTTCAAGTCTCTGGAACCTGACTCCCTCTTAGAATAAAACTGGGCTCATTTGGTATCTCAAACTTTACTATCTTTGTATGACAATTGACTATAGCATAGCAAGAAGATAACCAATCCATTCCCATCAGCATGTCAAAGTCAATCATATCAAGTACAATAAGGTCAGCTAGAGTATCTCTATCCTCAACCCGAATCTGACAAGCATGATACACGTATTCGGCTAACAGAGACTCTCCAACAGGAGTAGCAACTAGAAAAGGATCATTCAATAGCTCAGACTATCTACTAAACCTTAAAGCAAAGTACGAGGACTCATAGGAGGGAGTAGATCCTGGATCAATCAACGCAAGTGCATCAAATGAACAGACAGAAAGAATACCTGTAACTACAACATTCGAGGCCTGAGCATCCTATCTAGTAAATGTGAAAACTCTCGCCTGACCTCCACCAGCATTCCCTTGTCCTTGATTCATAGTAGCACGGTCTCTAGCACCTCGACCTCTATTTCCTGTACCTATAGCACCTGAAGTATTACGAGCAGTCTGAGTCGGTGCAACTGACTAAATAGAAGCCTGTTGAAATTCGGAGGCTGAGGGAAATCCCTCAAGTGATGTCCCAACTGGCCACACCGAAAGCACTCTCCAGTTAGAACACGACATTGGCTCAAATGTGATCTACCACAGGTCTGGCAAACTGGAGTAGTGGCATATATATGCCCAGAATTACAATGTCCAGAAGATGATTGACCCCTATTACCTTGTCTGTATTGTGATCTGTATGTGGACTGTGAAGATATGTGTGTCCCTATCTGAGAACCCTGTTGTTGTTGTTGTCCCTGATTACCCACTCTTCTATTTTCACTAAAACCGCCACTAAAAGCCCCTCCTGTCTTAGCCTTCTTACGTAAATCACTAGCTGCACGCTCATTACGTCCCTTATTTTCAATATTTCTAGCAAGGTCAACTACATTAGAGTAGGATAAAGTCTTCATCTGTGGGGCTACTACAGTGTATAGATCTCTGACCTCGAGCTTCTTCGGTAGGCACTAAATAAGGAGCATATATAGCCAACTTATAAAACTTAGTGTTATATGTTGACACATCCATATCTGGAGTCTGAACCAATCTTTCAAAGTCTCTAGCATATTTTTGCATTAGGCTGTCGGGAAGGAAATGATTCTTGAACAACTTAGTGAACTCGTCCCATGTCAGTGGTGCTGCTCTTGCTGGCCTTCCTAGCAATACAGTTTCATGCCATGTGTTGGCCATATCCTCTAGTTTGTATGTTGCGAGCTCCACGACTCTCTCACTAGAACATCCAAGAACAATGCCTTGAGTGTCCCATCCAAAAAATTTGAGGATCTGCTGAATTATCGGAACCTGTGAATTTTGGTGATTTCAATTTCAGGAACTCTTGTAGTGATACTTTCTTATTCCCGAAAATCTGGGTCTGTGCAGGTGCTTGTGTCCGTAAAGTAGCATGAGGAGCTGAACTTCCTCCCTGAGTAGGCACAAATGCCTCTAACATATTCAATAACCTTGCCACTACATCTGCAGGTAAGACAACATTAGGTACAACATTTGGCATTGGTGGTAGAGCATTCTGAACTCCATGCCTTTGCACTTGATCTGGCATAACAATTTGGGGTTGACCCATGTTCCCAACTTCAAATTGAGGAGCAGTCTGTCTTTTAGTTTGATGAACCCTAACTTGATCGCCACCCCGGTAGTACCACGTCCAGCAGATGAGGGTATGCGTGTCCTATCCATCTGCAAAAGAAATATTCCAAAGTCAATTTCAAGTTATCTCAATGCATGATCAAAGAATGAAAGAAGGGAAAACATTCGTAAATGTTCAGTAGCCTCAAGATCATAAGTATGGGCGCCTACATACCCATTAACAAGACTCTACTAAACATTGCTCCATGACTCGGGACTTAAAGCCTAAGCTCTGATACCAACTTTGTCACGACCCAATTTAGGATCGTGACAGGCGCTTAGGAGCAAATGCTCCCAAGTAAGCCTCATCGATATTTTACAGAAAATCGAACAGAGTTTCTCCTATTTTTGGACTATCCCAAAAAATTTCCCTGTCTCAAATCAGCAACCAAACATCTTAATAGAAATTCAATTGACAACGACTTTATCAATTAACCAAAATAAATATCTACCTTTAATAGTCCACCCACTAACAACTAGAAATACTACTTTATCTCGAAATTTGATAAGAATGGGCGATATTCAACATAAGTCTATAATAACAAAGAAATACTCAAGACACCAAAAGAATGATCATGGAGAGACTCTAAGAGTTCAAAGAAAAGAGTATAACAATAAATAAAATCTCCGTCCACGCGAACAAGTGCGAGGCTCACCAAGTATCAACCTGTGCGCTCTAATCAACGAAATTCTCGCCCGAGTCAACTGATGTCTCTATAAAAAAATTAGCGGAGAATGAGTCGCTAGCTCAGTGAGTAATAACACTTAACCACAACCGTTTTTATTGGGGACAGGTCAGAAAACATGCTAGTATCTCAAACAGAAAATAACATAAAAATGTCATTTCAGAAACAATAAATAATTTTCAGTCTCATCATGCTTTTGTTGTAGTATAATACAATTAATAGTTCAGTAATAAGCTCGATAACCACTGTATAATATTAATATTCACATTTGGAAGGTTTTAATGAACGGATCATGTAATCGGTATAACTGTGGACTTCTTTGAAAGATGTCAAATATAACGGTAGTCCCTACTCGAGGGAAATCGGTTACGGTATGCTAGTTCTACCTTCCCACTAGCGAGGGCTATAACTTTACTCTGTAATCGGTAAATACAAGGTGCACCAGGTCTAACGAACCCGCCGTTAGCTACGAGATCCTTCAAAGTCTACTCCCATTTATACTTGTCTCTGTATCCGTATACACTCGTAGGAAAATATTTTAAAACAATATAGGGCATTTAGGTTCTTATCAACCCATTCAATTTCATTTCGATACAGTAAATTCAAGTAACGGTAAAACATATCTAATGACAAAAAGAATATTTAAAACAACGGTAATCACGTCAAATAACTATTTCGGTATCATATCGAGTAAAAGACTTGTCCCACATGCAATTCAAAATAGTCGGTAACATATTCATATTAAAATCATGTGTAAATCATGCAAGCTGTGAAAACCCAAATTGCGGTAAGATTACTACTCACGGTACTCGTACTGAAATACCAAATGCTTCACCTCGAGCAATTCGTACAAATTCCTCCAATCAATCTATAATTACATAATATCGATCTCACGTTAATTTTCTTATTTAGGCTAATTCATAGCTAATTTTGAATACCCAATCATCGGGGTTCATGTTTGAGTCTTAATTTGTGGATTTATATTTAATCATAGAACTAGTCCATAATTCTATCAATTTCAAACTATTTAGTATAATTTATTCCTCCAAAATTAGATCTATCAGTGCTTAAACCAAACCTTTATAGCCTTGTTATCTCCATAGTAATTGTATATTTATTTTTATATAAGAGAAAGTTGATATTGAATTCTTTTGTACTACATGAAATTGCATAGATGCAGTGAAATGATTCAACAGATGAGGAGAAGAAGGTTAACCTCTTGAGTCGAAGGAGAGCTTAAGTACTTTCAATTTCAACTCCCAATTCTTCTTAAGGCCTTTGCCCAAAGCTTTCTTCTTCTTCTTCTTCTTCTTCTTCTTCTTCTTCTTCTTCTTCTTCTCTTTTCCCCCTTTTTTTTTTTCTGCTCGTTTTTCTATTTTGCCATTTCGAAGCTTTCTACTTCGTTTTCTTAAGAAGGGTGGCTGTTAACCCTTTTCAACTCTTTTATTGGCAGAAGTTGTAATGGGCGCTTTTGGTCCTTTATTTTAAATTCCTTTTTTTTCCTTTTTTTATTTTGTTTATTTAGGTAGTTTTTATTTTTTATTTTTTATAGTTAGTTTCTTCTTCTTCTTCTTCTTCGTCTTCTTCTTCTTCTTCTTCTTCTTATTATTATTATTATTATTATTATTATTATTATTATTATTATTATTATTATGCTAATGACCAATACACCCTAATAAAATATAGGGTATTACAAGGAGGCTCCCATTTATAGAGAAGGCGACAGCGTGATCGACAACGCCATTATTGTCCTCGAAAGATGTATTGATAGGCGCATTCAATGCATCTTTGGGAGCTGAACCGGTGGCGACATTATTTCCTTGAAGAATAAGAAGCGACAATGCTTTGAATGATTATGGAAAAGTGAAATGACAGGACATCTCGGTTATCACGGAGACTTGCCTCATTAGTATAACATTATCGCGGGAAATTTGGGAAGATGGTTATCAGGGTCATTTTTGATCGTTCTACTCTAAGAAACGCGGGGACTATCTGTATACGGTTAAATCGAAGGGTCCAATTTTCCATCGTTATATTATCTCGAAGGCTCGAAATCACGGTCGAGTTTCATCCCTCGAGGGCCATCGACGCTCGACCTCAAGACTGTATGGGACCAACGGTTACGGAAAGAGAGTGGGGAGTTCCCAAGGCGTGAAGCTAGAGTCGAAAAAACCTGTCAGGCTAGTCTGAGCCCGTACCATAGCATTAGCTAAATGTTCCATCCACATATCTTTGTAATAAATGCACTTGTACCATGTTCGAATTCCCCTCTTATATAAAGGGGATCCTTGTCACTTTGTAAACATCAGTTGCGCCATACTAAATACAAAAGACTTAAAAACATTCTCTCTGTTCTTTAACATATTCTCTTGATCTTATTACTTCATTTATTGCTCGTATTTATTGTGATTCTATTCATTGTTCATCATTTATTGCTTATTATTGGCCATAAAGAGCCGTTATTGATTTATTTATAACTATTAGCCGCCTTCGACCACCCTCGATAGCTCACAGCCGAGCATCAGATTCGACCCCAAGGCCCTCGAATAGGCGAGCTCGAGGCCCCGATCGACAACGCTTTAGTTTGATTAATATCTCATTTTAAGCTATTATCTCATTTCTAAGTCTTTCACATAGCATCAACTGCCTAACAACTAACATAAAAATAGATTACGTATTTTTAGAACTACTAAATTAATTTTAATTGTTATTACCATTTTTACAGTAAACAATAAACATTGTGTTCGGTTTGTTTTATGTTATATTTTTTAAGTAACTTTTTTTTAAACACATTTTTTGATAATCTATATAACCTCAAAGACTACTTTCAAACATCATTTGATAATTGTTTTGTGATGACCCAAACGATCATCACTTGCTTTAAAATTGAATTCTGTGTTTTTGAGGCCTTGAAAACCTCATGAAGTATCAACTCCTCGATTTGCATGCGCAGTCCGAGAGTGTAGCCGGAAAGCTTATATGTGATCTGTAAAAAATGATAAATTTTGATTGTAAAATGAGTTAATTTGACTTCGGTCAATATTTTGGGTAAACGGATCCGGACCCGTAATTTGACGGTCCCGGAGGGTCCGTAGGAAAATATGGGACATGGGCGTATGCCCGGAATAAAATTTCGAGGTTCCAAGCCCGAGAAATGAATTTTTTTAAAGAAATTATTTTCTGAAATTGTTTAAAGGAATTTGAAATGAAATTTGATTAGAACATGATGGTATCAGGCCCGTATTTTGGTTCCGGCGCCCGGTACAGGTCTTATATATGATTTAAGATGATTCTGTGGAATTTGGTGGAAAAACGGATGTCATTTGACGTGATTCGGACCTAAATTGCAAAAAAATTATGTTTTAAGAAGTTTGAGGAAGTTCTTTGGTTTTGAGGTTTAATTCGTTGTTATTGAGGTTATTTTGGCGATTTGATCGCATGGATAAGTTCGTATGATGTTGTTGAGTTAGTGCGTATGTTTGGTTAGGAGCCCCGAGGGCTCGGGTGTGTTTCGAAAGGCTTTGGACTTCTGAAAAGTTGCAGGTTTTTGCTGTTCAATGCCCAGAGATTTTGTTCTTCGTGTTCGCGTGGGTCCACTCGCGAACGTGTAAGGCAAATTTACCAGGAGCCAAACTTCGTCTTCGCGAATGCAAAGCTGGAGCCGCGAACGTGAGGCTAAGGAGGGATACCCTCCCGAACGCGACACAGCTCACGCGAACGTGATGGCTAGTGAGCCTGGGCAGGGGGAGGGGCATTTTACCTACACGAACGCGACCCATTGGACGCGAATGCAAGGCTCAAGGAATTTCTTCTCCACGAACGCGAAGGCTTATCAGGCCTAACCCATCGCGAACGCATTGAGTTTATCGCGAACACGATCACCCAGTTATTTTAAAAGACCAGAACAGTAGCCATTACAGGATTTATATCAAAACTCATAACTTCTTATTTACAACTCCAAATTGGGAGATTTTTGAAGGGGATTTCACTACTAATTCATAGGTATGTAATTTTAGACTCATTTTCTTCAATTTCCATTAACACCCATTAGATTTCTAGGCTTAAATTATGTTTTTAAGGGTAGAAAATTAGGGATTTGGGTAGAGTTAGAGCTTTTTGATTATTTCTGATTTAGACCTCGTTTTGGGGTCGAATTTTAGAACTACTTATATATTCGGGCTCGTGGGTGAATGGGTGATCGGGTTTTGGTTCAAACCTCTTGTTTTGACCAAACAGGTCCGAGGTTAATTTTTGGATTTTTGGGAAGAATGATTAGAAAGCTATAATTAAGTATTGGAATTGGATTGTTTAACATTTATTGATGTTATTAAGCCTATTATGTATAGATACAATTGATTTGGAGCTGAATTCGAAAGGAAAGGCGCTGTTTGAGGCTTGAGTTGGCCGTGGAAGTTCGAGGTAAGTGTTTGGTCTAACCTTAGCTTGAGGGATTAGGAGTCGAGTCCTATTTGCTATGTGATAATTATTGAGTACGATGTATAGTCATGGTGACGAGTATCTATACATTGGTGTCAAGCATGCCCGTGAGTCTTATATCGTGATTTTCATGACTTCATTGTATTATCCATGCTTTAGAGTTGATTTCTATTTGTTGTGAGAAGTTTGTGGAAAGAATTGTGACCTTTGAACATCGAGGAGCATTGGCTCAAGTTATATTACGAATTGTGAAAGTATATGAGTTGATTGAACCCTTTGAAGCATTGGCTCAAGTGGTAAAGTGAGTTGTGAAGTAAAAGTGAATAAGAGAAAGAAGTCACTAAATTGTTCCATTGCCGGGATATTGTTGCTTTATTGGTTATCTCCCTTGCCGGGATGTTGATATTCTTGATGTTGCTCCCTTGCCGGGACGTAATTGTTAAATTGTTGTTCCCTTGTCGGGATTCCTATTATAATCTTGTTTATTCCATTGCCTCATTGTTTGTGATTGTTGTTTGGGTGAGGAAGAGTGTAAAAGCACAAAGAGTGATGCCGTGTACGATTGTGAGGAACGAGAGTAAAACACGAAGGGTGATGCTGTGCCGCACGATGTACCATTCCGTGCCGATTTTATTGATTATATGGTGAGGAAAGAGAGTAAAAGCACAAAGGATGATGCCGTACACACTTTTATTATATAATTGCTTTGATGAGGACGAAAGTAAAAGCATGAAGTGTGATGCCGTGCATTTGTTGATTTCTAATTCTTTGTTGATATCTGAGTTATGTTGTTCTTTCATTACTTGATGTCTTTCTATGCGGAATTGTTATCTTCCCCACAGCATGGTCCCCCTCCTATATTGATTGGTTATTTTTGTACTTCTTTTCTGCTGTATATATTTGAACTGCACAAGTTTATTTGGTAGTCTGGTCCTAGCCTCGTCACTTCTTCGCCGAGGTTAGGATAGGAACTTACCAACACATGGGGTCGGTTGTGCTGATACTACACTCTGCACTATATGCAGATTCCGGAGCAGCTTTTGGACCATAGTGTGGAGGCTACCTTCAGTCCACGCAGAGATCCAAGGTAGAGATGTATGCGTCCCCAGGCCCCTGGCGTCTCCCTCTATCCCTACTTTCCTGTTTCATTTTCCTTAAATTCAGAAACAATGTATTATTATTTCTTCAGACTTTGTATGTAGTAAATCTTGGACCGTCTGCGATACTGTAACACCAGGTTTTGGGTGGTTAAGACTTAAGTATTTGTAATAGATGCAGATTTCAGATATTTAGTTGTTATCTTCCGCTTAATTATTTAAAGTTCTGTTGTTTTCATGTTATCGACTTATATTTATTAAAAAGAAGTAATTTGATAATGAAGTGAGTAGTTAAGGATTGGCTTGCCTAGCTCTCATTAGTAGGCGCCATTACGACTTCCGAGAGGTGAAAAATCCGGGTCGTGACAAGTTGGTATCAGAGCTCTAGGTTACATGGGTCTTATAGTTCATAGACAAGTTTAGTAGAATCTGAGGGATCGGTACAGAGACTTCTGTATTTATCCCCAGAGGCTACAAAGTTAGGAAAAGCTTCACATTTATTCTTTCCTGTCATGCGGTTTGCTTTCTCAATGTTAATCGAATTTTTACTCTGTTCTTTCGCAGATGGAGAGAACACGTGCTTCCTCATCCACTGACCAGCAGCTCGAGCCACCAGCAGCAGCTCCCATGAGGGGCAGAGGGCGAGTCCGAGGCAGTGCTAGAGGCCGAGGTAGGGGTAGAGCTCAGCCCTGAGTAGCTGCACCAGCGGCAGAGCTTCAGGTTGACTTTGATGATGATGTTCCGGCCCCAGTAGTTCCGATGGGCCCAGCTCAGGTCCCAAAAGGATTTATTGCTACTCCAGTTCTTTAGGATGCTCTGGTCCATCTGGTGGGCCTCATGGAGAGTGTCACCCGAGCAGGCTTGCTTCCTATAGCACCAGCCGTCTCTCAGGCTGGAGGAGGAGCCTAGACTCCTGCTACTTGCACTCCGGAGCAGGTAGCTCCCCAGATTCAGACTCCAGCGGTTCAGCCAGTTGGAGCAGTTCAGTCGTGTATTGTAGCTCAGACTGATGATGGAGCAACTATGTCTGCCGATGCTTTGTGGAGGTTGGATAGGTTCACCAAGCTCTTCACTACTACTTTAAGCGGTGCATCTAATGAGGACCCCCAAGATTATCTAGACAGCTGTCACGAGGTTCTTAGGAACATGGGGATAATTGAGACCAATGGGGTTGATTTTGCTGCTTTTCGCTTATCTGGATCCGCCAGGACTTGGTGGAGAGATTATTTCTTAGCTAGATCAGTCGGATCGCCAGCCTTGACTTGGGAGCAGTTTGCACAACTATTTCTGCAGAAGTTTCTCCCCATTACTTAGAGAGAGGCCTACCGGAGGTAGTTTGAGCGTCTCCAGCAGAGTTATATGACTGTTACCTAGTATGAGACTAGATTCATCGACTTAGCTCATCATGTTCTTGTCATAGTTCCTATCGAGAGAGAGCGGGTGGGGAGGTTTACTGACAGTCTTATTCAGCCGATTCGTCTTCAGATGGCTAGGGAGGCTGGGAGTGAGATTATTTTTCAGGAGGCGGCCAATGTGGCGAGGAGAGTGGAGATGGTTCTATCGTAGGGAGGTGGTCATGGGTCAGACAAAAAGCCCCATCATTCAGGCCAATTCAGTGGTACCTCGTTTGGAGGTAGGGATTTATATGGTAGAGGCCATCCTCCTAGGCCTTTTCAGTCAGCACTTCAGGTTTCTCATGGTACTTCAGGTGGTCGTGGTCCTCAGATGCAGTATTCTGATCAGCAGTCCTACAGTGCACCACCTGCTCCTATTAGTGCACCACCGCTTCAGAGTTTTTAGGGTGGTCATTCAGGTCGACAGGGCTAGCAGTCTCAGCAGCCGAGGGCTTGTTACACTTGTGGTGATGTGGGTCACATTGATATATTTTGCCCTCGAGCACCGAGTAGCTCTCAGCATCAGGGTTCCGGTGTCATGGTTCAGGCACTAGGTGTTCCACAGCCCGCCCAGCCAGCTAGAGGTGGAGGTAGAGGTGCTAGAGGTGGAGGTAGAGGTGCTAGAGGTGGAGCTCAAACCGCTAGAGGTGGAGGCCAGCCAGCTGCAGGCCATCCTAGAGAGGTAGTCCAGGGTGGTGGGGCCCAGCCCTGATGTTATGTTCTTCTAGCCAGGCCCGAGGTTGAGGCTTCAGATATGGTTATCACAAGTACTATTTTGGTTTATGATATAGATGCTTCAGTGTTATTTGATCCAGGGTCTACATACTCGTATGTGTTATCTTATTTTGCATTGTATCTAGTCATGCCTAGTAATTCATTGAGTGTTCTTGTTTATGTGTCTACACCGTTGGGTGATTCTATTATGGTTGATCGAGTCCATCACTCTTGTGTAGTTGTGATTGGGGGTCTTGAGACTCGAGTAGATTTGTTGCTTCTGGACATGGTCGATTTCGATGTTATATTGGGGATGGACTAGTTATCACCTTACCACGCTATCTTGGACTGTCATGCCAAGACTGTGACCTTAGCCTTACCGGGTTTACCTCAATTAGAGTGGAGAGGGACTCTTGGTCATGCTACCCGCAATGTTATCTATTATATGAAGGCTCGACATATGGTCAAGAAGAGGTGTTTGGTCTATTTGGCATATGTTCGTGATTCTAGTGCTGACGTTCCTTCTATTGATTCTGTGCCCGTTATTCGTAAGTTTCCTGAGGTTTTTCCTTCAGACCTGCCGGGTATGCCACCCGACAGGGATATTGACTTTTGCATTGATTTGGCTCTGGGCACTCAACCCATTTCTATTCCGCCATATCATATGGGCCCGCCGGAGTTGAAAGAGTTGAAGGAACAATTGCAAGACTTGCTTGAGAAGGGTTTCATCAGACCCAGTGTTTCGCCTTGGGGTGCGTCAGTGTTGTTTGTTAAGAAAAAGGACAAATTAATGAGAATGTGTATCGATTACCGGCAGTTGAACAAGGTTACAATCAAGAATAAGTATCCATTGACGAGGATTGATGATTTGTTTGATTAGCTTCAGGGTGCCAAGGTATTTTCGAAGATTAACTTGAGATCTGGCTACCATCAGTTGAGGATTAGAGTATCTGACGTCTCTAAGACAGCTTTCCGCACTCGGTACGGGAATTATGAGTTCTAAGTTATGTCATTTGGGTTGATAAATACCCCAACATCTTAGAGTGGTTCTTTAGACTCTGAGGGATAGTCAAATGTATGCCAAGTTTTCGAAGTGTGAGTTCTGGTTGAGTTCAGTTGCATTCCTGGGACATGTTGTATCAGCCGAGGGTATTCAGGTTGATCCGAAGAAGATCAAGGCAGTCAAGAACTGGCCTAGACCAGCATCAGCTACAGAGATTCGGAGTTTCCTGGGATTGGCAGGCTACTATCGTCGGTTCGTGGAGGGGTTTTCATCTATCGCATCCCCGATGACTAGGTTGACCTAGAAGGGTGCCCAGTTCAGATGGTCGGACGAGTGTGAGGCGAGCTTTCAGAAGCTCAAGACAGCTATGACTACGACACCAGTGTTGGTTTTGCCCACGGGTTAAGGGTGTTATACAATTTATTGTGATGCATCTCGTATTGGACTCGGTGCAGTGTTGATGTAGGATAGCAAGGTCATTGCCTACACTTCGCGGCAGTTGAAGATTCATGAGAAAAACTATCCAGTTCATGATTTAGAGTTGGCAGCCATTGTTCACGCGTTGAAGATTTGGAATCATTATCTGTATGACGTGGCATGTGAGGTGTTCACGGATCACAAAAGTCTTCAATATTTGTTCAAGCAAAAGGAGTTGAATTTGAGATAGGGGAGGTGGTTGGAGTTGTTGAAAGATTATGATATCACTATCTTATATCATCCGGGCAAGGCCAATGTGGTGGTCGATGCTTTGAGTAGGAAGTCAGCCAGTATGGGCAGTCTTGCTTATATTCCGGTCGATGAGAGACCGCTTGCTTTGGATGTTCAGGCTTTGGCTAATCAGTTCGTGAGGTTGGATGTTTCTGAGCCCAGCCGTGTGTTAGCTTGCACAGTCGCTCGTTCTTCATTATTGTAGCATATCCAAAATCCGCAGCATGATGATCCCCATTTGTGTGTCCTCAGGGAAACAGTGCAGCGCGGAGGTACCAAGCAAGTTACCTTAGATGATGATGGAGTTTTGAGATTGCAGGGTCGAGTTTGTATTCCAAATGTGGATGGGCTTCGGGAGTTAATTTTAGAGGAGGCCCAAAGCTCCCGGTACTCTATTCATCCGGGCGCCACAAATATGTATTAGGATTTGCGGCAACATTATTGGTGGCGGAGAATGAAGAAGGATATCATTGCATATGTGGCTCGGTGTTTGAATTGTCAGCAGGTTAAGTATGAGCATCAGAGGCCCGATGGTTCATTTTAGAGGATTGAGCTTCCCGAGTGGAAGTGGGAGCGGATCACTATAGATTTCGTTGTTGGACTCTCACAGACTCGGAGGAAGTTCGACACAGTATGGGTCATTGTTGATAGGCTGACCAAGTCAGCGCATTTTATTCATGTGGCAGTCTCCTATTCATCCAAGAGGTTAGCTGAGATCAATATCCGGGAGATTGTTCGTCTTGATGGTATGCCTGTGTCTATCATTTCGGACCGAGGTACGTAGTTTACCTCGCGTTTATGGAGAGCAGTTCAGAGAGAGTTGGGCACGCGGGTTGAGTTGAGCACAGCATTTCATCCTCAGATGGATGGGCAGTCCGAGCAGACTATTCAAATTTTGGAGGATATGCTCCGCTAGCTAGTGTCATTGACTTTGGAGGCTCGTGGGATCAGTTTTTGCCTTTAGCAGAGTTTGCCTACAACAACAGCTACAAGTCGAGTATTCAGATGGCTCCTTATGAGGCTTTATATGGTAGGTGATGTCGGTCTCCGGTTGGATGGTTTGAGCCGGGAGAGGCTCGGTTGTTGGGTACGGATCTGGTTCAGGAGGCCTTGGACAAGGTCAGGATTATTCAGGATAGGCTTCGTATAGCTCAGTCCAGGCAAAAGAGTTATGCCGACCGCAAGGTTCGTGATTTGGCATTCATGGTCGGTGAGCGAGTATTGCTTCGAGTGTCGCCTATGAAGGGCGTGATGAGATTTGGGAAGAAGGGCAAGCTTAGCCCTAGGTTCATTGGCCCGTTTGAGATTCTTGATCGAGTGGGAGAGGTGGCTTATAGACTTGCATTTCCGCCGAGCTTATCATCCATGCATCCCGTTTCATGTGTCCATGCTTCGGAAATATCACGGCGATCCATCCCACATGTTAGATTTCAGCACTATCCCGTTGGACAAGGACTTGTCTTATGAGGAGGAGCCGGTGGCTATTCTAGACCGGCAGGTTCGTCAGTTGAGATCGAAGAGTTTTCCTTCTGTTTGTGTTCAGTGGAGAGGTCAGCCTCCTAAGGCATCGACCTGGGAGTCCGAGTCCGATATGCGGAGCCGTTATCCCCATCTTTTCCCCGACTCAGGTACTTCCTTCTTCTGTCCGTTCGAGGGCGAATGATTGTTTTAAATTGAATTCTGTGTTTTCGGGGCCTTAAAAACCTCATGTAGCATCACCTCGATTTGCATGCGCAATCGGGCGCATAGCCGAAAAGCTTATATGTGAAAATCTATGAAAAATGCTAAATTTTGACTATAAAATGAGTTAATTTGACTTCGGTCAATGTTTTGGGTAAACGGACCCGGACCCATGATTTGACGGTCCTAGAGGGTTCGTAGGAAAATATGTGACTTGGGCGTATGCCCGGAATCGAATTCTGAGGCCCCAAGCCTGAGAAATGAATTTTTTAAAGAAAATTATTTTCTGAAATTGTTTAAAGGAATTTGAAATGAAATTTGATTAGAACATGATGGTATCGGGCCCGTATTTTGGTTCCGGTGCCCGGTACAGATCTTATATATGATTTAAGATGATTTTGTGGAATTTGGTGAAAATGAATGTCATTTGACGTGATTCGGACCTAAATTGCAAAAAATTTATGTTTTAAGAAGTTTGAGGAAGTTCTTTGGTTTTGAGGTTTAATTGTTGTTATTGAGGTTATTTTGGCGATTTGATCACACGGATAAGTTCGTATGATGTTGTTGAGTTAGTACGTATGTTTGGTTAGGAGCCCCGAGGGCTCGGGTGTGTTTCGGATGTGTTTCGGAAGGTTTTGGACTTATGAAAAGTTGCAGGTTTTTGTTGTTCAGTGCCCAAGGATTTTGTTATTCGCGTTCGCGTGGGTCCACTCGCGAACGCGTAAGGAAAATATCCCAGGAGCTAAACTTCTTCTTCGCGAACGCGAAGCTGGAGTCACGAACGCGAGGCTAAAGAGGGATACCCTCCGCGAACGCGACACAGCTCACCCGAACGCGATGGCTAGTGAGCCTGGGCAGGGGGAGGGGCATTTTACCTACGCGAACACGACCCATTGGATGCGAACACGAGGCTCGAGGAGTTTCTTCTCTGCGAACGCGAGACGGCTGAACGCGAAGGCTTATCAAGCCTAACCCATCGCGAACGCGATCGCCCATTTATTTTAAAAGACCAGAACAGTAGCCATTACGTGATTTACACCAAAACTCATAACTTCTTCTTTACAACTCCAAATTGGGCAATTTTTGAAAGGGGATTTCACTACCAATTCATAGGTATGTAATCTTAGACTTATTGTCTTCAATTTTCATTAACACCCATTAGATTTCTAGGCTTAAATCATGTTCTTAAGGGTAGAAAATTAGGGATTTGGGTAGAGTTAGAGCTTTTTGATTATTTGTGATTTAGACCTCGTTTTGGGGTCGAATTTTGAAACTACTTATATATTCGGGCTCGTGGGTGTATGGGTGATCGGGTTTTGGTCCGAACCTCGTGTTTTGATCAAGCGGGCCCGGGGTCGATTTTTGGATTTTTGAGAAGAATGATTAGAAAGCTATAATTAAGTATTGGAATTGGATTGTTTAGCATTTATTGATGTTATTTAGCCGATTATGTATAGATATAATTGATTTGGAGCTGAATTCGAAAGGAGAGGCGGTGTTTGAGGCATGAATTGGCCATGGAAGTTCGAGGTAAGTGTTTGTCTAACCTTAGCTTGAGGGATTAGGAGTCGAGTCCTATTTGCTATGTGATAATTGTTGAGTATGACGTATAGGCATGGTGACGAGTATCTATATACGTTGGTGTCAAGCATGCCCGTGAGTCTTATATCGTGATTTTCATGACTTCGTTGTATTATCCATGCTTTAGAGTTGATTTCTATTTGTTGTGAGAAGTTTGTGGAAGGAATTGTGACCTTTGCATATCGCGGAGCATTGGCTCAAGTTATATTACGAATTGTGAAAGTATATGAGTTGATTGAACCCTTTGGAGCATTGGCTCAAGTGGTAAAGTGAGTTGTGAAGTAAAAGTGAATAAGAGAAAGAAGTCACTAAATTGTTCCCTTGCCGGGATATTGTTGCTTTATTTGTTATCTCCCTTGCCAGGGCTTAATTGTTAAATTGTTGTTCCCTTGCCGGGATTCTTATTATAATCTTGTTTATGCCCTTGCCCCATTGTTTGTGATTGTTGTTTGGGTGAGGAAGAGTGTCAAAGCACGAAGGGTGATGCCGTGTACGATTGTGAGGAAAGAGAGTAAAG
Source organism: Nicotiana tabacum (assembly GCF_000715075.1). Lineage (NCBI taxonomy): Eukaryota > Viridiplantae > Streptophyta > Magnoliopsida > Solanales > Solanaceae > Nicotiana > Nicotiana tabacum. The sequence continues at coordinate 125,865,382 of NC_134084.1, forward strand.
CACGAAGGGTGATGTCGTGCCGCACGATGTACCATTCCGTGCCGATTTTATTGATTATATGGTGAGGAAAGAGAGTAAAAGAACGAGGGGTGATGCCGTGCACACTTTTATTATATAATTGCTTTAGTGAGGACGAGAGTAAAAGCACGAAGGGTGATGTCGTGCATGAGTTGATTTTTGATTCTTTGTTGATATTCGAGTTATGCTATTCTTTCATTACTCTGTCTTTCTATTCGGAATTGTTATCTCCCCCATAGCATGCTCCTCCTCCCATATTGACTGGTTATTTCTGTATTTCTTTTTCGCTGTATATATTTGAACTGCACAGGTTTATTTGGTAGTCTGGTCCTAGCCTCGTCACTACTTCGCTGAGGTTAGGCTAGGCACTTACCAGCATATGGGGTCGGTTGTGCTGATACTACACTGTTTGACACTGTGTGATACTGTGACACCAGGTTTTGGGTGATTAAGACTTAAGTATTTGTAATAGATGCATATTTCAGACATTTAATTTTTATCTTCCGCTTAATTATTTAAAGTTCCGCTGTTTTCATGTTATCGACTTATATTTGTAAAAAAAGTAATTTAATAATGAAGTAAGTAGTTAAGGATTGACTTGCCTAGCTCTTATTAGTAATCACCATCACGACTCCCGAGAGGTGGAAAATTCGGTCGTGACATGTTTGTTGCAAATTCAGTTTTGAAGTTTTCAACCAAAATTGAGAGGCGTTAATTTTTTGGTCCCGTTTCAGTAGTACAATTATGTACGCAATTTGTTGTATTTGGTGCTATGTTTCTATGAGATCTTATCAGATGGTGGTGGAGGTTGTAATTTACGGTATTACTTTAATTTTGGGCGTATAGACAACCGGTTCTTTTGGTAATTTGGTGGCAACTAGTGATAGTATTTTATTGGCTGATATTTTCAAAATTCAGTTGAAAATGATAGTACAAGCATTATTGTTGTTGTTACTTTAACTGTCCATCAATCATTTTGGTGTGCTGCAACCAAAAGTGATATTTTGTCTTATAGCATATTTGGTTGAGTACTTTTTAAAAAGATATTTTTGGTGAGAACAGTTTGTCTTTGATTAATTAATTTAAAAATACTTTTGATCATTAATTAATGTTTGACCAAGTTTTTAAAAAATATTTCTAATGTTTTTTTCTTAGAAGTGCTTTTGAGATTAAGAGCCCGTTTAGATTAGCTGACTGTAAATAGCTGATAAGTTTGAAGTGCTGAAATTAATTTTTTAAATAAACATTTACGTGTTTGGATAAACGTGCTGAAACTGATAATAAACAGTAGAAAAGTACTGATAAGTTATTTTTTATTAAAATGACTAAAATACACTTAAAACTTTACAAAAATTATAAACAAAAAAAATTCTTTGTAAAGAAAATGATGAATAGAAAATATAGTATGAAGAGAAAGTTAGAAAATTTATGTTTGGAAAAATATTTTGTGAATTCAAATAATTAAGGATAAACTAGTAAAAGCCTTAGTCAAACTAAAAATGCTTATAAGCGGAAAAGCCATAAGTTGGGGGTGACCAACTTATGCCTTATGACTGATTTTAGCTTATAAGCACTTGACTTATAAGCACTTTGAGTGTTTACCAAATACGTGGATAAGCCAAAAGGTGTTTATAAGCCAGTTTAACTAGCTTATAACCTCTAAGTTTTTTTTTTTTTGCATTTAAAAAACGGCTTCTGCTTTTACTCAAAAGCATATTTTTTCACTTCTAAAAATTTAGTCATATACCTTAATTTTGCAAAAAAAAAATAATATATTTTTAATCCAAAAAGTACTTTCGGCTAAAAAAATTTTGAGCAAACAAAATATATATTTTGAATCAAAGTGAGATGAAGGTATTGAACTTACCTCCATCGCTTAGGAATCCTCCCTATACCCTATGCACTATTTGTAAGCAAGTACCTGAGACTATTCCCCATATATTCTTCAATTGTGTCAATGTTCAACAATGCTGGTTCAAATTCCAACTAACGCCTCTAATCAATAAAATCAAGGCGAAATGGCTTCCTGACCACTTAAACTTGCCGGATTTTTTAAAGTCGATACATAAACTTATAACTTTCCCATTTGAACATTCGAACTCATTTTTTCCATAACTAATAAACACATTTGACCATTGACCATGCTCATGTGGCGTCAGTTGGTCCTAATCAGCAGCCCGCGTGAGGAACACGACGCACATGATCGTGAAAACCCCCTTCCCAACGCCCAACAATACAAAATACCCCCTTCCTCCATTTTTAAAAATCTGAAGCTCCATTTCTTATTTTTTTTTTTCATTTTTCAAACCGTGAAAATGGTGAAAAGTTGTATATTTTGTCATTGTAGAGTTGAAGCTAAGTTTTGAACTTCCCCATAACTTCCCCTTCCAAGTTCGTTGATTGAAATCCTTCAAAAGCTTTTCGTACTCCTTTTGGATGTTCAAGGTGATGGTAACAGCCCTGTGGAGGAACTCGGCAATCTACTCGAAGTCCTTCTCAACCAATCCCCTTGATGTCATTGCAGGAGTACCTATAAATGAGAACTTCAGTTAGTTAAAAATGTCTAATGAAGGACCTTAATATTATGCATAGAAGAAGAGATTCTAGGGGATTTCAAGTTTTAATAAGGAGGGCCTTCAGATTCTCTCTGAAATTACAAGTAAGGTTGGCTTCTGCTTTTGTATAGAAATAGATTCATTGAACTAAAATATTTAGAAAATTACGAAACTGAACCACGACAAACCTCCAAACAGCAACCTCAGCTTTTGATTGAGGAAGAAAATTGATCAGGTGGAGTGTTGTGTGGTGAAGGGAAAAAAAAGGAGCAGAGATAGGCATAGCAGAGATAGGCGTTCTTCTGTTGCTAGGGGTGTTGGAATTAGCTTGAAATAGTTGATGAAGAAGAACGCTAAAGCAGTCAAAAAGAAGGAGTTGCTGCTTGACTTTTCGCGCCCTTACGTGTAAGACATTCATTGGTCATTTGCTGACTGGATGGACACGTATGTGTATGTGTAATACACGCGCACATGGTCAATGGTCAGATGTGTTTATTAGTTATGAAAAAAACGAGTTCGAATGTTCAAATGGGAAAGTTATAAGTTTATGTATCGACTTTAAAAGACCCGACAAGTTTAAGTGGCGAGGAAGCCATTTCGCCTAAAATCAATTACAATGACACTCCTTCTCACGTTTGGCTAAAGAAGCTTCTTAGCAATAACACCTTCTATAGCCACAAACACTTACCCAACACTATTATTATTATTCCTTTTATACTTTGGCATATGGAAAACTCGCAACACTAACTGTTATGACAACTGCTCCAAACTTCCCCAACAATTTGCTATTCTTTTTTTTTTGGGTAATCCGCTAGGCAAGTGCCTAGGGCTAGTTTTTTATTAATAGAAGAAAAGAAAAATACAACAATTAGGAAAAGTACAAATAAGGGGGACAATAACATCGGTATTGTTATCCATATGCCTTGGCTATATAATCACTCCTCTGCGCCTCACATTGCCTATGGCAGCCTCATGTAGATGATTCATGGTGTAGCTGCCTGCAAAGTCTCACGAGGGCATATAATCTTATAGTCGTGTGGATAATTTCCAAAGTCATAGGACCAAGGAAACACAAACCGTGCTAAACCTTACCTTACTAATCCTATTGAGACATAAAAAACCTCACCTACTAGCATGCATGTAAAAAATAAGAACTAGAAAGTACCAAATATTCAATGATCATCACAGAGTTTATAACATACTCTGTGATGATATTACAAATGAGTATACTAATATAATGGTAGAATAAAATGATGAAGGAATTAAAATGTTGTTCCTTCTTGTCCGAACTTGTAATTTCTTCAAGTTTTAATTCTTTTTCATCACAACCCCAATTCTTCAAGATGTATTCAAAAATCATGATTTCTTTTTTGAAGGATTGGACTTTGTAGATATAGTTGGGGCAGCCTTCTTTTGTTTGGCAAATCTCATTGGAGGTCGCCTAACATTTAAAAAATCGCTGACCTTGTCGTCCCAACTATTTTTCCTTGTATGTGCCTTCTTTATTTTTCCACTATGCATAGGTGATAAGTCACCTTTTCTTGATGCCTCTGCCCGGCATTGATTTAAGATATCATCTTCCTCCCCTTCTTCATATATATCTCTACCTACCAATAGTGGATTTGGCATGTCTTGAGAAACACCCTGAGTCATCAATGTATTGCCAGCTTGTGCAGTAACCAGATTTGCCTTACTTTGTTGTGATTTGTTCCTACTCATATTCTCATCACCAGTGCTTGAAATAGCATGATTTAAAGCTTTTTTAGGATCAGAACTTACCATTGCATCCAAAAGTTGTCTTTCGTCTAACAAAATAACTGGAGTAGTGGTTATGAGCTGTTGCTGCCTAACCTGTGAAATTGTTACTGTTTTGCAATCACCAGTAGGAGTCCTAACTGTAGCGTTTGGATCATTTTGTTCCTGCTATTCAATAGGACTTGTATGGATACCTGACGTGGCCTGTTTGGTCGATGTTGCACCTATATGAGTTGCAGCTGGCGTACCTTGCCTTGTAGATGTTCTTGCAGTAGCACTTGTTGTCACAGTTTGGAACTGCCCAGATGTTGGTGTTCCTGTTTTTGTTCGATCACCCTTAGGCTTTGTGTTTGAGGTGTTGGGATTAATTTGCTTCTGTTGCACAGTAGTTGTAGGTGTTCTAGCTGCTGCATTTTGAAAAGCTGGAGATGAAGGATTTCTGGGAACGAATGCAGGAGCGTTGGAGTTCAAATTGCTCGTTGGACTTGTTGCTGGCACTCGTTCAGATATTACCATCGCTAAGGAATCAAACTCCTCACCTGCACTCTCATGATTAGCCTCACGATCAGCCTCTTCTGATGAATAGACAGCAAAACCATCTCCCCAATCCTCTTCATCATCATCCTCCCGTTGTTCTTGCCAAAGTTTAGACTTGATAGCCATCAGCCTCAAATTTCCTTGTATAGCATCATTGTTATTCCCCGTTGATAACATAAGTTGCCCAGTTTCACCTTCAACCTCTCCACAATATTCCATTGACTGAGAAGGAACCTCAAAAACAGATTTGTTTAAGGTGACCAAAGGTTGTTTGACCATGGGATTGTTCATCATCATTTCTTTTTGAACATCTTTAATGATTTATTCAACCTGTGGATTGGAGAAATGCAATGTAGGTGCATTGGAGTTGTGTGCCTCTGCATTAGAACGTATCTGTTGTTCTGGACTGCCTGGAGATTTATGCATCCCAGATTTTGTAGCTGCCTCGCGATCACACTATTTCATAGTCGTCGCAGTATCATCCAAAAAAGGTTCGTGCATCAGAACCTGTTGTATACTCTTCCTCTCCTTATTCACCACTTGTTCCTGGTCGTTGCTTAAGGCATCAAAAGAATTAGTAAATTCAACTCCTTGCTTTTGCGCCAGCTGCTGCACTTTTTTATTTCTTGGAGATCCTATTTTGCTGGACACCATTGTCCAGTTTTCAGCCTTTTTCCCATGAATGTTATCACTCTTTACACCTTCCTTAGAAGCATCATTAGTTTCAGCCTGTAAACCTGCTGATTTTGTATTTGCAGCAGTAGGTTTATCAATCTTAGACACCACTCGATCAACAATTTTCTTCAACTCAGGAGCATCAGTTTTGTTTTCTAGAATTGCACCAGCTTGGCCTGCATAAAGAATCACATGTGCATTAACTGTTTGACGCTCAACTTCATCAGATTTTTGCTTATCCCCTGGTCCTTTAGTAACCCCCGCTGAAGCACGAACAGATATAGGAACTGTAACAGGATTCAATTCCGTTGATACCCTAGCACGAGCTGCAGAAACTGGAATTGTAGCAACACTAGAAACAAGTGCTATTTTCTGCCCTTGCGCTAGAGTATTTTGCCTACCTGTAGTGATAAGATTAGTACTCTGAGGCTCAATCTGATCCCTTCCTTTACCAGGTTGCCCAGCCTCCAAAACCACAGATACACCAGCTGCTTCACCCTTGGAATTCATATCTCGATCATGAACAACTGGACCCTTACTTCCACCAGTTTTTTCTAATTGCACAGCAACTCGAACACCTGTAGCATCTGCTCTTTTACTCAAATCATCACACACCTGCTGCCTAGTGTTCTTATCACTTTGTGATCCTTCTATAAGTTGTTGCCCGACTCTCTTAGCATTCAAAAACACTCTTGCATCACCCTGCAATTTTTCAACTATTTGATGCTCATTCTCAACTGTTTCATCACAAACACGAGCATCTTGAACTACCTTTCCTTTTAAGCGTCGACATTGATTTTCTTCATGTCCTTGATGCTTACAATGGCAACAATACGATGGCAAATTATCATAGATAATTTCCTGGTAATCATCGACAATCTTACCAGTTTTAGCATCAAGATATTGAAGCGTAACCTTTTCAGGAAGTGTGTCCAGTACATCCACAATCACTTTAACCCTTGCTGTGCTAGGACGTGATCTTATTTGAGTTGCCTTATCAATTGCAATAGGTTTTCCCACTACTGCTGCAATAGACAGTAAAGCCTTATGTGCAAATAGTTCTGGCGACAAGTTCAGCAGCGAAATCCAAACAGCAGCCTTAGAGGTTTCTTCCTTAGGATTGTAACCAACAGTCCATGGAAAAACTCTATATTGATGCTCTTTTCCATTGTGTTGAAAGTAATTCACAGCTCTCGCTAAACAACACACATAATCTTCATATTGATCACAACGAATTAAGAGTTGTCATTGGGCCAATGAACCTAACAAGCAATTACCTTTGATGCCAATGATTTTGGCAGATTATTCCTTAAAACCTGCAGATTTAGTGCGTCGCTGGACAAATTAATGATCACAGCTTGGTGTAATCCTTCCTCCTTTGCAAATTCTTCACGTTCCTCCAATGAAAACTGAATCATAGGGATTCCATGAACAATTTCAAAAGGTTTCAAAGTCGTTTTTGTGAGAGGTGCGGCAGATTGTTTGTGATTCAAACTTGCTGCATATGTACGAATGTTGTTAATGTTTGGAATAACTTCATTAGAGTTTGAATTCTGCTCTCCCACAGCCAAAGGCTGGGGAGAGACGTTTGCTGCCATGGAAGGGCTCTATTACGCAACAGTTTCAACTACGTTACAATAGATTGCTACACTACATCGCGGAGATGGATGCCCGGTTGAAAATCTGGAAATTCTCGGAGCTACAGTAATAGTGTAGAAAAATTTAAGATATGTCCCAAATGGCTATGGATTTGATGATGAAACCAAATGGGGATTGTTCGCAAAGAGAAGGGGGTTCTTTTAACACCAAATTTGCGACAATCCACCGCCGGATCGGAATTATGGCCGATGAATAGTGTCGGAATTACTATTCACCCTTCTTCCTAGAGAGAAGGCCAATTTGCTATTCTTAATCAAGCCGCTGAATTCTTTTACCTAACCAACTCTTCCAGAGTCAAAAGATCAAAATCACGTATTCAACTGAAGTGGGAGCCACTACGACCCAATTATTTTAAACTTAATATAGACGGGGCTGTTAAGCCTTCTCACCCAAAAGCAGACTTTGGGGGTTTATCAGAGATGACAACTGCAATTGGGTAATGGGATATGCTGGTAAGATTGCCATCACCAACCCTTTTGACGATCAAATAGTGCCAAAAATTGAAGCATTAGCTCTGTTACACGGGCTACAACTTGCACTAAATTATAACCTAACGCCTCCGGAAATCAATTTGGATGCCACATAGGTAATTGACAATCTTAAAACCACATCTACAACCTACTCACCTATACTTAATGATTGCAGGTACCTGATTCACCAGTTGGGTGATCCTTCTCCACAACATGTTTACAGGGAGCAGAACACTGTTGCGGACCAATTAGCACATTTTGGCATGGAGATCACAGGAACCAACATTACTTTTTCGGGACAACCACCACCTTTTGCTATGAAAACCTACAAACTGACAAGCTTGGCTTTCAATGCAGTAGAAATATTAGTAGTAGTAGACCACTAACGTCTCATGTTACATCTTTTTTTCATGTCTCCGACATAGCTTCATCTAGTCGGCCTACGTGTAATCGCAACTCACTGGAACTAGATGCTAATGCCTTGCTGGGGATAGTTAGTACTAGTAGTATGTAGAAACTCTACAAATCCATGCACCTCCCTGTAATTTTTTATTAATTAGTAATAGTCTTTTAAACCAAAAAAAAACTTGTATTGTATATTATCTCAATATCTTTAAATTTTTATTTAAAACCCATACTCACGCTTTTTATGTGAAAAGGCCAAAATGTGCCTAACGTGCGGGGATAAAAAAGATAATATCTTCAAAGACTTTTGACCTTAAAGAAGATGACAACAACATTAGACAATTTATAAGCTCTCTTACATTCTCAGCTTATGAGACGTTTTTCCAGAATACATTACGCCACCTTTTTAATGGCCACAAAGTTCACACAATTTGTGTAGGACGTGCGAAATTGTTTGCCCATAAGGGTTGATTGAGTTAGTTGTATGACTGGTTTTTTAATGAGAGATCTGGGATCAATTTTCTTCATCAGCAATCTCAGTCAGAGTTCGTCGCACTGGGCTTGTTGAGTGCAATTTACATCTCATGTATGGTTTGCGACATATTGTACAGTAAACAGATTACTCAGTGCACACCCAAACAGTAGCGACTGCTGATTTCCTTGGGAATTTTTCAAAAAAATATTTCTTAGTCAACATAAATTTTATAATTGCAAGGGAAAGGAGGAGGCCGTTTCTCTCTCAGCGTATGTTAGCTTAACGTGTGCCATCCATGGGGAAGAGAGCTCAGTATCCACCGTAGAAGGCAATCCTATCTCAGGAATCAACTGCGTCAGAGGAAAATCAACAATGGAGAAAGGATGAGCTGCTAAAGGCAATTGAAATTTCGAAATCGTAGGAAATGGAATCAGAAATCAATAGAACAGTACCAGAAAAATCGAGGGATGCAAACTCAGAGGAAATTGGGGGATCTTCAACAGCTATGAAATCTCATCAATTGGAGGTTACATCCACCTCAAAAGAAGCTCCAGGAAGCTTGTCAAAGAGTCAAAACAAGCTCTCATGGGCAGACGAATCAGAACATGGATGAAGTCACAAACAAGGGTTCCATCTGGGACAATTTTAATATCACAAAAGTAACTAATGATGGCTTTAAACTAGAATGCATAGCTCCAGAGGTACATGCAGAGACCCCTGTATGTGAAATTGAAACAGAGGATATCAGTACAGAATTGGAATATTGAAAAACTGTTGTAGTGTGTTATGTTTTGGGGGCTCACCCTCCATTCTCAGTTTTGAATAGCTATATCCAAAAAATATGGGGCAAACATGGTATTAATAAGATCTCTATGATGAAGAATGGGATAGTCCTAGTGAGATTTGATGATGTAGAGGGAAAAATGAAGATGTTCAAGGAGGTATATACCGCTTTGATAACAAACCTTTTATTGTGAAAGCATGGCATCCAGATATGGAATTTACCAGGGAGGAGCTCTATACAATTTGGGTGAAATTACCAAGCCCGGATTTCAAATACTGGAGCTCAAAGGGACCAAGCAAAATAGGGAGGTTGATTGATAAATCATTGATGGTTGACAATCACACAGAAAAGAAGATGGGGCTTAGCTTTGCACGGTTACTTATTGAAGTTGGTATGGATGCCAACCAGAAAAGGTCTTCTTTAAAAATAAAAAAAGGAATGCTTATGGAACAAAAGGTACAATCTGATTGGAAACCTGCTTTGTGTAAGTTTTGTAAGAAATATGGTCATGAGTAAAAGGAATGTCGAGCAAAGAATGTGCAACAACCTGCACTTGTGCAGAAATAACAAGAACCAGCCCAGAAACAGGACAAACTAGTGACAAAGGCTGCAGAGGAGACACAAGTGTGAGTACAAGCAAAAGGCCAGTAGGTAGACAAGAGATAAACTCAGCAGGATAGATAACACCTATTAATACTACAAGGAACACAATAAGCAAACAACAAGGAAATAGAGGAGTTCAGATCAATCAACAGAATACTTTCAAACCACTAGCTCATGTCCTAGTGAGACCGAAGTATTCAAGCAGTATAAAGTCAAGTAAAGAATGGGGGTGGGACAGTTAACCCCCCCTCTAATCATGGATAGTATTCTTTGTTGGAATGTTAGGGGAATTAATGCCCCTAACAAACAAAAGGAGGTAAAGCTCCTTTGTACAAAAGAAAATATAGGTATGATTGGAATTTTGAAAATAAAAGTTAAAGTCAATAGGATGGATCAACTGGCAAACAGATTATTTGGAAGTTGGAGATCTATTACTAATCTAGAGCAATATTAGAATGGAAGAAGTTTGCTAACATGGAGACCAGATTGTTTTCAAATTGATCTAATCAGTGAAACTGCTCAAGCAGTCACATGCAAGGTTAATCATCTTAGTTTAAGGCTTACATACTTGTCAACAGTAGTGAATGCCTTTAATACAAGAGAAGAGAGAAGACAATTATGGCTATATTGGAGTCTATCAGTATAGGACTCAATATGCCATGGATAGTGATATGAGATTTCAACTCTGTACTTCAACCAGATGACAGAATTGGAGGAAACACCATTAGCATGTCAGAAATAGTAGAATTTCAAAGTTGTGTGGATGCTTGTGGATTGATTGAACTGCCCAGATATGGAAGTAAATATACTTGGAATGATAGACATGGATATAGAAGAGTGATGTCCAAAATAAATTGGATGTTTATCAATATAGAGTGGCTAAATAGTATGCCAAGTTTCAAAGCTCAATTCTTACATGAAGGAATAAGTGATCACTGTCCTATGAAGTTAGTGCTAATTGATGGCCCTAGAGAGATAGAGCTACTTTCAAGTACTGCAATGTTTGGGCTAATCACTCATCATTTCTTGATGTAGTAAAGGAAAGGAGGGATCAACAAGTAGATGGATGCACTATGTTTAGAGTGGTGAAAAAACTCAAATATCTGAAGCATAAATTGAGAAGCTAAATGGCCAATATTTCAGTAATGCAATAACTGATGAAGACAGAACTAATCTTGCTCAGGCGCAAGCAGAACTACATTTACACCCTCAGGATGCAGCTTTGCAGGCAAAAGAAAAGGTGTTATTTCATAAATTCAAACAATCTTCCTTAGTTATTCTTGCAACAAAAGAGTAAAACAATATGGATAAGGCCGCGAGATGACAACACTAGATATTTTTTCTCTGTGATCAAGCACATGAAACTTCAACAAAATATCATTCAGCTAACATATTGTCAAGGTATTGTACAAACTGACCAAAGTATAACTTCTTCTATATTTGTTGATTACTATAAAGACTTGCTAGGAAAGAAAGCTTTAAGCAGGATAAATGCTTTCAAGAGCTTTATGAGGAATGGCAAATGTTTATCAGTAGAACATCAGGTTGGATTATTGAAGCCATATACCAATGTAGAGATCAAAGCTGCAATGTTTTAGATAGATGTGAACAAGAGCCTTGGGCCAGATGGATTTGGAAGTGGTTTGTTCAAGGCTTCATGATCTGTGGTTGGAGAAGAAATTACAAATGCAATCCTGGAATTCTTTGGTAATGGTCAGCTGTCGAAGCAGATGAACTCAACTATCATAGTTTTAATTCCAAAAGTTAAAGATCCTCAAAATGCAAGCCAATACATACATATATCATGCTGTAATACCATATATAAGTGCATTTCAAAACTCATTTGTCATAGCCTGAAGGGAGTATTGCAACTATAGTAGCAGCGAACCAAATAGCTTTTGTAGAAGGCGGGTTCTTAATTCATAATATTCTGATATGCTATGATATACTAAGACATTATAATAGGAAAACTACTCCAAGATGCCTCATGAAGATAGATTTAAGGAAAACATATTGTGAGCACGTGATTTTTGCCTTACGAAAACTACTCCAAAATAAATCAAAAAAATAAAATAAATTTCTTTTACTGTGTAATTTATGAATTTGCGTGGTGTTAAATATTTGTTTTATGTTCGTAAATGTTTTCTTTGTCATAATAAAATGAAAATTAAAATAAAATACATGTTGCATGCATATAGGATTTAATTATGTATTTGAAAGATAATTTAAATAAAATCACAAAAAATATGTATTCGTTTTATTTTTAAATATGTTAATGTGTGATTAATGTTTTGACTATGTGTTAAATAGTTGTTATAAAGTAATTAATATTTTTGTGTAAGGTTAAAATTGTTTTATAATTTTTATTAGGATTTTTTTATGATAAATAATAAAATAAAATAAATTGTAGAAATAGAATCGGACCTGGATTAAAATCCAGGCCCAAAACTAAATTACCCCCCCTCAGCCCAATCCAGGCAACCCAGGTACCGGTCCAATTCAAATGAGTCAAAACGACATCGTTTGGTCGTAGTTTATCAGGGGACATTGGATCAAAACCAACCAACGGCTGAGATCCCACGAACCTTAACCCACAATCCTTACCCGATCCGATACCCGGTCCAACCCGTCCCCCCAGCTTAAACCAAACGACACCGTTTGGCTAAGTGAATTAATCCTGGCCATCTATTCTCATTGATCCAACGGTCAAGATTAATCCACCCCACCCTATATAAGGACCAAACCCTTACCCCGGCCCCCTAGCCAAACACCCCCCCTCCTTCCCTGTTCATCGTCCCTTCCAAAACTCACCCCTAACCCTAGCCGCCCTAGGATCCCACCGCCTGAAACCCGGCGGCATCAACGCCGCCGGTCACCAAAATAACACCCTAGAATCCCCTGAACATCCTCTATCCAGATATGCTAGCCACTTGGCTCGAATCTTCTTGAAGGTTCTCGAATCTTCATTTGAAGATTCGAGCCGAGTTTAGATCTAAACCAAACAACCCCTAGTTGACACCATAGTACCCCCTAACATGCCTTGTTATGGATCTGATGTTTGCTTGGCTCGAATCAGTTCCGAGCTTCTCGAATCTTCTTTTGAAGATTCGGACCAAACAAGAACAAACTCAGATCAATTCTAAACTGACACCAAATGACCCCTAGGCTACCTTCACCCTCGTGTTATTGTTGGTTCCCCTCGAATCTAACCAGAAATGGTTAAACCCAAAATCGAACCTTCTGAAACCCTAAATTTTCCAACCTTGGCATCTTTTTCACTTCAGACGAAAGATTGAGGTTTAATCGACCTTAGTCAAAGTAGTTTTAGTAGAAAATACTTCGACTAAGGTCTGTTTGATTTCAAACAAAGTCCAAATCCAAGTTGAGTTGAGTCCGGTTGAATTTGAAGGTTCGGAGGTAATTTTCTGTTTCTTATGTGTATTCTACATGTATTCTATGTTCGTTTCATTAGTTTGTTTAAATTTTTATAATTTTCTAGTTCATTCTGTTATACTGTCTCCTACCCGTCTACTTGATTCTAAATGTAAATTGTTTCTGTTGGTTGTGATTATTTACAATGTAAGTAATCGACTCGATTAAGTTCGTCGATTAGTTATATTATGAATTCTCATTTATGATAATGCTGATTGAAACAGTCTGCTTCTATTGTTTTAGACTGATTATGGACAAATGTTGTAAATAGTCAACTGATTAATACTCTTCAATTAAATCATGTTTGTTTGCAAATCAGTAAATTCAAATGTATGATGTGTATATATTGTTTTCTGAACAGGGCATTGTCAGTATATTGACAATGCTCCTGTGTATGTTTGATCTTGATTCAATGTTTAAGTCCAGTCTGAATTGTTATAATGATTTCATTGATATGTTGTTATGATGTTAGTTCTGAATTCAGTGTGATTTTACAAATGTTGATTAGATGTAATTGTGTTAGAAAATTACATCCTTAGTTAGGATTCAGTCCAAAAACTTTAGGATTGGTTATAGCTGCTTAAACAGATTTTAAAATCTGTATTGTTAGATTCTGAATTTAAGGCAGTAATAACAGTAATTACAGTAGGAAATCTGGGACATTTTTTGGGACAGAATAGTGAGGGTAATGTGATAGAATAAGTGGACTGAAAGTGGGATGTTGGTTGGCTATAATTTAAGATACTAATGGGAAACAAAGGGTAATGGGCTGCTGAAAATCAGGATAAGAGCACTTAGATTTAAAGTATTCAAAAGCAGTTTTAATGGAAAACTTTCTGATTTTTAAAAGGAGAAAAGGGTCCTGGCAGCACTATAAGGGTACAGGACAACCCTGTATAAATAGAGGGGGATTGGGACTGATTTAAAGGGGCTTTTTCAGAAAGAAAAACAAGGAAAAAGAGAGCTTTCAGGCAGATTTGAGCAGATTTTAAGAGAGAAAAAGATCAGTCTTTGAGACAGAAAGAAAGAAAAAAGACAGAAAGAAAGGAGAAGAAAAAATCAGATTTTAAGAGGAGAGTTCAAAAAATAGGAAGAAGAAAATAGAAACAAAAAAAAAATAGTCAGAAGCAGGAATCCGAAACAGGAAGAAATTGAAATCTGAAAAAATGTTATCCTTCTAGAATCTACCCGTTGTTTGTTTTTTTGAATATTATTCAGTTTGAATCTGAAATCTTTCCCTCAAGTTTCTATCACTGTTCATCTGGGTTAACGGCTCCTGTTCAGACTTGCTGTGTTATTGGTATATTCTACTGATTTTGTTACTGCTGTAACTGCTGAAATTCACTCCTTCTACCTTCATTTTCAGGTACATATCTCTTAAATTCTATGTTGGAAAGAGATTCAACATGACAAATAAATAAAGTTTGAATTGTAATACTATCTTTTATTCATTTGAGCTCTTTAGTTAAAAATTCAGTTTTGTTTATCAAATAAGTAGTATATGTTGACAGGATGACTGTAAGTTAAATATCCTTTATTGAAGACTGTATAAGTGTTGTAACAAGGTTAATTTCTAAATTTTCATTAAAGTATAGTTATGATTGAATTGTTAAGATAGGGAACATGGCAGGAAGTTGGATATTAGTTAAGTCCTATGACATTATTAGTCAGGTATAGAGTATTCTGAAATATCAAGAAAATGCATGGTTAGGGTACGCCTGATCGTTTGGTTGTAGATAAAGGTTTGATGTTGTTAGTTGAATAAAGAGTAGTATAAAAATGTCAAAAACCATATTGTTAGTTTATTCTAATACCTGATTTGGTTATGAGTTGAATGATGTGAGTTATACGTTCATATATGGCATGATAACTGGTATATATATAACCATTAGTGGATGGTGAGTTGATTATGATGTTAAAATGCTATGAATGTTTTAGACGTACATCTATATTGCATGTAAGGCAATATTATTAATCGATTTATAATTCCTTTTCTTATCAATTTGATGCCTATCTACCATCGTAAATAAATTAATTTCGCCTATTAGATTAAAACAAGTATATGAAAATGAGACGAGATATATAAACACGAATCGCAACACTTTATATCAAGGGTAAGTAGAAATAAAACTTGCACTAAATAGAAATAATAAAAGTTCTTGGAAAATATTCTTCCCTTTATAAATCATTTTTAGTTTCATATACAATTCATTATTGGGCATATAGATATATGTGTTGGATTTGTCGAAATAGTGTTAATCATATTTTTATTCCTTTCTTTAAATTTGAATAGTCTTGATAAATATAATTTATGCGCGGGAATTATAATCGACGGGCAACATTTAATAAATTATGAATCCTTTTAAAAAATAATTTAAAGGCATCCTTAAAAATGTGAATTTCTCAGGATTTTCATATAAAACGTGTAGATATAATAAACAATTTGTGGAAAATCCATAATACCTTTATAAATACTTTGCACAATTAAGGATGCGTTCGCGTACCCTGATTATATTTTAAAAGCAAATTCGGATTATGCGTACGCGCAATTCCGAGCGTATTTAATAAAAAATATTTCTCCGCGGATGTCAAAATAATTCCATATAACCCGAGATGTGCAGTTCATTGTCTAAATACAAGGGTGATGATATTCCGGATTTTATTTTAAATTTCGAACATATTTTTTTAATAAAAAACTATAACATGGATAATTTTATTGTGTACACGTATGCGTGACACGATCCTCTGTAATTATAAAAGAGATATAATAGGAATATGCGTACGCGTAATTCGTCATAAACAATAAGTAAAAGCGGTAGTTAAAATCATGCAATAAAAACGAATTTAGTAAAAATCAAGATAATTAAGCCAATAATAAAAACAGTTAAGCGACCGTGCTAGAACCACGGAATTCGGAAATGCCTAACACCTTCTTCCGGATTAACAGAATTCCTTACTCAGGATTTCTGGTTCGCAGAATAACAAACAGAGTCATATTCTCCTCGAATCAGGGATTTAAAAATTGGTGACTTGGGACGCCTTAAAATTCCCAGGTGGCGACTCTGAAATAATTAAATAAATCCCGTTTCGACTGTCCTTCAATTGGAGAAAACTCCCCACGCGCCCCGCGGGCGCGGTAAGAAGGAGGTGCGACACATATGATATGGTTAGTTGGGAGTTCCTGAAAGAGGTCCTAATAGGCTATGGCTTTCCTGTACAGTTTGTCCAATTAGTGATGTGTTGTGTTAGAACTCCTAGCTACACTATCAAGGTCAATAGAAGGGGATATGAATATTTTCAAGGGCAAAGAGGACTCAGACAGAGAGACCCTATGTCCCCCATGCTGTTTGTTCTAGTAATGGATTACTTGACAAGAGGACTTAGTAAAATGAGTGAGCTGCCAGATTTTCATTTTCATCCAATGTGCAAAATGACTAGACTGACACATCTAATTTTTGGTGATGATTTGATGCTGTTTTGTAAAGGAAATGTTACCTCAATTAACAGGATGATGGAAGTACTCAACCATTTTAGTGCAGTATCTGGGCTGCTGGCTAACTTAGACAAATCTAACATTTTCCTAGCAGGGATGGATGAGGAGCGCAAATAGGAGATTCTTAATTTCATAGGGTTTTCTTTGGGTTAACTGCCTATAAGGTACCTTGGATTGCCTCTATCCTCCAATAAATGGAGCAAAGTGAAATGTCATGCTATGGTTGAAAAGATTACAGAAGAATTGTAATGGTTACTCCAAACTACTCTCATATGCTGGAAGAATACAAATTATTAATGTTGTTCTCTTCTTTATGTACAATTTTTGGGGAGCAGTATTCATCTTGCCACAAAGTGCAGTTAAAAGCATTGACAGAAAATGTAGAGATTACTTATGGGGAAATTCCATAGGTCACAAGAAGGTATCATTGGTAGCATGGAAAAAGGTCTGTACACCTCACAAGTATGAAGGACTAAATATCAAGAAATGTAAACAGTGGAATATAGCTTCTGTTGGCAAGTTACTATGGCATGTAGCTACAAAATTCTCTGGGTAAAATGGGTCAATGAAGTCTATATGAAGTCCAATCACAACATCTGGGAGCACTAACCCCCATAGGATTGTAGCTGGTATTGGAAAAAACTAAATACTCCGAAAGAGATTATGGCACAATGGTGTAACAAAGGAGCTTACCAACTGACCACTAGTAGTTTGTATTCAGTGTCTAGCAGCTACATAGCACTGAAGGGAAATATAACAAGGCTGAGGGAAGCAAAGCTTATATGGAATGTTGTAATGCGGCCAAAACAAAAAGTGATTACTTGACTGGCATTTCAAGGTAAGCTAATGACTAAAGAAAGATTGTTGAGGTTGAACATCCCTATCAATTGGGACATAAACTGCATACTATGTGATTGTGGAGAAATTGAGACTCACTAACATCTATTTGTGGACTATAGCTGGACTTAGAATATAAGGATGTCACTACTTAATTAGTCAGGGATAACTATCCCATCCTATACTGTTAGCAGGAGCTTGTAGTGGATAAAAAACAGGCACTGGAGGCAATTTAGAAAAGAAGTAGCAGCAACAATCATTGGGGCGACAATATATTACACTTGAAAAACTCGGAATTGGAAGCATTTCAGTAGGATCAATGTAAATAAAGCATTTATAGGATAAAGACTAAGAAGGAACTTGTCACGACCTTAAACCCAGACCCGGTCGTGATGGAGCCTCTAGTGAAGACAAGTCCATCGGACGCAATACTCAATTAAATTGACAGATAATAATTCATAATTAAGTCATAAAACATGATAAATTCCATAATAAAGTAAAATATAGCAACTGCGGAAAAACCCAAACACAGTCCGACATCAAGGGTGTCACCAGTCATGAGCATCTAACATAAGTCTAGGAATACGAAAAAGGGACTACATCGTCTATTAAAAAAATCCAGTACAAGGGAAAGAAATAATAATAAAGGGAGCAACACTGGGCTGCGAACGCGAGCAACTACCTAGTGGACTCCGAAAATCTGCTGGAAGCTATCAACCCTCGCTAGCAGGACCTGAAGCGCCTGAATCTGCACACAGGGTGCAGGGAGTAATGTGAGTACTCCAACTCAGTGAGTAATAATGATAAATGAAGACTGAATGATAAGAAATCATGTAAAAATACAACAACATGCTATAAAGAAGCAGTGTAAAAACCAGTAAAATGCAATAAAATAGTGAAATCTCATAAAAACACCTTAGTTCAGTTTAAGCTTCTTTAGAATACCTTTTTAATAGGTAAACAAGTAAATGACAGACAGCTAGACAAGATAAACACATAAAAACTGCCCCTCAGGCACAATACCAACAGAATCAGCCCCTCGGGCAACAACATGGAACAACACCAGCCCTTTGGGTTATATCTCATATCACAATGGGTACCCACACTCACTAGGTGTACAGACTTCTGGAGGGGCCCCTTACGGCCCAAGCGCAATATCAATCCATCTCGTGGCATAATCAATAGGCTCTCGGCCTCATATCAAGCCACCTCGTGGCATACAACTCAGGTTCTCGGCCTCATAATCATAATTAGTGTATCACTGCTGCGGCGTGTAACTCTAGTGCAAGTGGGAGATTGTTAGGGATATAGTAGATATGCCCTAGATCCAATATCATATTTGATGATTTGAACATATTTTTGTGAACGTTATTTGATATAAAATATATATGGCATTTGATATTCTTTTATCATTGTTATTAATTGCTTGATTAATTTGATAAGGCCCTTGATTAAATTTTGAGACTTGACATTGTGATGGAGATCATGATAATGAGAGTAAAGTTCCTTATAATTTAATCTAAATTTGTTCTTGATCGTAGGATTATTAATTTGGACATTAGTAATCTGGTTAGATCAATATTTATGTGATCATCTTTATGAGATAAAGATTAGTTGATCTCATTAACTAAATTACATAGATAGATGATACATATAGAGATATGATCATTGAACCGACTCATTGGATAATTTTTAATGGTTAGAATTACCATAAACTGTCAATAGGATATTCTCTTGAAGAATGTGATGTAAGAGTTTCCTTTGACCTGAGATATTCATAGTAATTAACAAGTTATTTATTGTACTTTGATATTAGATACCTATGGCCCTAGGGCGATAGTTGAAAGGATATTGGGTACGATTAATTACTTGTAGAAATTGTGATTGATCAAAATGGAATCTGTCAATTCTTGGTAATGAGTTTAAGCTTCATGTTGTCATGAATTATAAATGACCAAACTAAGACCTTGGCCAGGGCAATTGAATGAAAGAAGAAATGAGTTTTTAGGTCATTCAATGGTCGATTATATTTGACGTGAACACATAGTTGGTCGTCTATTAGGATTTGACAGTTGAACCATATCCTAGGGTGATCCAGAGCTATAAGGACAGAAGGAATTACTACATTATTCTTCTACTGGTTCTTGAGAGTAAATTGTATACTTCATGCTATCCGGTTGTTAAGGAGTGTTGCTAGACGCCATCCTTGATTAGTATATTGATGTGATCAATCTACTACCGACTTAGTATTGAACCTATGGGGTCGCACACTAACGAGTGTTTTGATCTTTGCTAAGGATTAATTAATTTATTATTTGACAATTAAATTAAAGAATTTAATTAGACAAATAAATAAAGGTATTAGTCCAAATGAAATATTATTATATTCTTTGCTAGCACAAAGGATATAATTAATATTGTGAACAAATTGAAATTTTCTATTTGGAATAGAAATTGAATTATATCTCTTGGTTGAAATATATATATATATATATATATATATATATATATATATATATATATATAATTAATATTTATATTTTATATAAGAGTAAAGACTTGTCAATTCCAATTTGTAATTGGTTAATTTTTTTTCCCATAGGTTTTTTTCCTAATAAGGTTTAACGAGGCACATTATTTATGGACATCCAAGGGGGAGTGTTATGATAAAAATCAAAATATGGTGGATGTCTACTCTTCCTCTATGATCTTTCTCTCAAATGGTTAATGACATATTCAATGACATATTTTCTATGTTCAATGACATATTCCATGACATATTTTCTTCACTTTTCATGCCTATATAAAGGCCTTGTAATAGATAGGAAAATACACACAATTGAAGAAGAAAATCTCTTCCTTCTCTCTATCTCTATTTCTTGTTCATGTTTTACTAAATTGCTTTTATTTCTTGTTCATGTTTTACTAAATTGTTTTTATTTCATAACACGTTATCAGCACGAGTCTCTAACCAATTGTATATATACCTACAAAAAAATTTCCTACATCCGAAAAAATTATAATTAGAAGCTATACATATCATCACATGGTTAAATGTAAAGAGAAACTACATATGGTAAGTAATGAAATGTAAGAAGGTATGATTATATTATACTTGTCATTCCTTTAAAATCTCATATGCACACAACTTCGTACTACACCTGTATTGCATAAGCACATATTAATATTACATCTTTTATATCACATGAATGGAATAAAATTTTCGAAGTTCTATATGTGAAAATCATAGTAGCAGTTAATTGTTGATATGATGCATGTCATGGTAACCAAGGATATTTTATATAAATTGTCCTATGCATATTTATGTGTTAACTATCTTCAATTTGTCTTGCTTTAAGCATTTTCTTTTACTTGGATGAATATTTTTTTTTCCTTTTGGATTTTTACACTTGCATATAGCACCCAAAAAAAGGAATAAAAAATAAAATAAAATTGGTCATACTGATTAAAAGCATAAATCATCTTGAAGAAAACAAGAAATACTTCACATCTTTATCTAGGTTGATTAATTACTTCTTTGAAGTTTGGAAAACAAACCAGCTATTGAGAAAGTATACTTCATAATTTATGGTCGTATCATTTGAAAGCAAACAATGATTAGTATGACTACTAGAAGAGGTATTTTTGAGTATCCATGACCTACTTGATGCTTGCTACTGACTTACCATTTTTAAGTATTTTATATAAATGATGCACAAGCTACAACTGGTAAGTTGTGACCTATAATGTCACTTTTCAGGTAATATAAATGTTGAATTTATGTATTAGTACTATATATATGTATTGTTACCTATATGGTGTACTTTTGATAAATTTATTCACTAATTGCTTGGTTGAATTGAGTGAAGGAAAGTCATGGCATTTAATCAAATCCAATAGGTAGGGTATACCCCGAAAACAACAATATTTTTGAGAGAGACTCAATAAATATTATGATAATGATTTTATGATCCTTTTAAACTCTAATAGAATTTAAAAGAAATATTTTGACTACAAACGGTTGTATTTCATATAGATGCTACAAATGATTAATAAAGCTTTACGCTGATTTGAGATTTGTGCACTTATTTAACAAAGCAAATTTGATTTGCTAAGATGCAAATTAGTTGTGTATAACTTTCTTGGCATGTGATTGAAATTAAGTCTTGAGAATGAATCTCAATACTGTTTAGTCTATTATGCCATTGATTGAGGGTAAGACATCGAGATCAAGTCCTGATGCTCCATAATGATAAGAGTTGGGTTTGAGTCCCAATTTATTATGACCTAACATGCCTTTATATTGGTAAGATATTGGGTTTGAGTCCCAATGTACCATATTTATGATATAATGATGACTAAAGAAAAATAATATATTTTTCATGAAAAGGCATGAAAATTGTCCCACTTGATTTGCTACATTCTTGAAGTAAATGTGATAGCAGTGCATAATAAGTCTAAATGAAGACAAATGGTTGAACAATGAACGAGAGCGTTCCAAATAATAATAATCACCACAATGATTATAAAAGGAGAACAACAAGGGTTCTTAAAATAGTCCTTTCAAAATGTGAAGGCAATGTTTATCATCAAATTGGTATGAAGCACATCGCTGATTATGATCCATTCCTTGAAGAGAATGTGACTTGTGATAAGCATTGAGAATGCATACCCATTCCTAAAGGTGAATGTGGTAATATGTGATAAACGTAATGAATAAAGACATGCAAGACATGATTGATGAGTCCCACACAACTCACCTTTGAGGGAGGTTTGAATGAAATAAAGAGAACAAATATTATTGTGTGATTACATGAATATGTCATTGGTCTCGTACATGTGATACGCCAAAATATTTTGGCATACCTTATAAAAATTATTAAAGGCAAAATTAAAGCAAGAAATAATTTTGCTTATGATAATTTTGACCATGACAATTTATTATGATATAAGTTTCTCCGTGAAGGAGACATTTACCATATGAATGGTATGATAAAAGATCTTGTAGTACAAAAGTTGTTAAGAGCTCCGAAAAAACTAATTTGTTACTACCCAGATGAATAAAATTATTCATGACATTGATATTGTAAAGTCTCATAAGAAACTTTTTGAATTTCAAATGTATAAGTCAAAGTGGTTGTCAAATTGAGACTATAAATGAAATGAAGATTGAATATCTTTATATTTCTATAATCATACCGGGTAAATATAAAAGGTTACCCGATTTTCTTCCTATTTGTACTACACAAATATAAGCATGATGATGGAATCATATGCCACAAGTAAACTAGAGGTTTACTAAAATAAATATTAATTGGCATGACCGGTTGACCATCTCGGTTCAATTATAATGCGAAAAAATTAATTAAGAATTATATTGACATATATTGAAGAATTGAAGATTCTTCAAGAATTCTCTTGTGCTGCTTATTCTCATGATATACCAGTTAAGGTTGAGATTGAATCCCTTGATTTCTGGAACGAATAAAAGGTGATAAATATATGCGCCCAGTCACCTGCCATGTGGACCGTTTACTAATATATGATTTTTAATAGATGCATCTATTCTATGGTCACATGTGCATTTGTTATCAACTTGCAGTTTGACTTTTGCAAGATTGCTTGCTCAAATTATTAGAGCACAGTTCCAGAATATAAATTATGATGATTTATCTTGATAATACTGGTTTAAATCCAAGTTGATTTAACAGAAATTGTATGCCTCCAATTATAGCTAAATCATTGGTTATGAGAACAAAACTCCCAAAAATGAAATTTGGTATGAGATTTATTATTTAATATACAACAACACTTGTACGCATCTAGCCAAGTTATAAAAATTTCTCCCTATCACAATCGGTTCAAGGTCAGGAACCAAATAATTTCTATATAGAAATATGGATGTACTATATGGATTAATTATGCCCCCAAATTGCACAAAGATGAGTTCCCAAAGATGGTTGGGAAATGTGTTGGTGATTCCAACATTAGGGGGAGAAAATAGGCGGCTGAGAAAGTGATACGTGAAATGAATTATTATGAATACATATAGATCCTCGCACAAGAAAATAGAAACTTGATAATTCATTTACAAATTATTGCCAGACGCATTTGTTGACCCAAAGCTAAATGTCATATTTCAGCTGCTAATGCTCCAAATAGAATAAAGTCCATGAGGGACAGAGTCTATGACATGCATGAAGTGTAACAGACCAATCGGTTCCAAAGATAAAACTCCTTGAAGAAGGAGAGGGGCAAATATTCAAAATGGTCATAATAAGGAGGCAAGTGCCCTAGAAGAGCAACACGACATAACACTTCATAAGACCTCATGGGAGAGGCTCAGGTACTTGAAAATAATGAAATAAAGAGATCTCAATAAGTTATGTCATTATTGGGTAATAATGGAACCGACATAAAATGATTGTCGACAATATTTTTAATATAATGTAGCGCTCAATATGATTAATATTGACGAAGATCTTGAGATCAAATCTATCATGAAATTTGGACGGATAAAAGATTGGCCAAATAAAAAATACGCAATGAAATTGACTTCACTAGAAAAATGTGAAGTCGGACGGATATTCCAACACCTGAAAGTATAAAGTCAATTGAGGTATAAATGTGTTCTTGTGCGAAATGTTCAAGTCGATAGACATAAAGACGACTTGTGGCACAAGAAAATTAGTAAATATCCTCACATTGATTATATGGAGACATGTTCTCTTATAGTGGATATAGTCACTTCAGGTTTTAATCTGGCAATATATGAAAAACTTGATATGCGTATAGTGGATATCATTGAAAGATTTAAATTGCCTTGGAGCATATTAAGGTTTCCAAGAAATTTATTAAATAAAGCTTCAAAAATTCTTATACGGATTGAAACAATCAGGGCGCATGTGGTATAATCGCCCGAGAGAGTACTTGTTGAAAGAAGGGTATAAGAATAATTCAATTTGTACTTGTGTCCTTATAAAAGGATATTGATTTAAATTTGTTATAATCGCCATGTATGTTGATGATTCAAATATCATTAGAACTCCCAGAGAGCTTCCTAAAGCAGTAGACTATTTAAAGAAAGAATTTGAAATGAAAGATCTTGGAAAGACAAAATTTTGTCTTGGTCTACAAATTGAATATATGAAAGATAGAATTTTTATCCTTCAATCAGCATACACTAAAAAGATTTTAAAGAGCTTCTATGTGGATAAAGCACATCCATTAAGTACCCCGATGGTTGCGAGATTACTCGATATAAATAAAGATCCACTCCGACCTCATGAAAATAATGAAGAGCTTCTTGGTCCTAAAGTACCATATCTTAATGCAATTGGTGCGCTAATATATCTTGTTAACACTACAAGGCATGCCATAACTTTTTCAGTTAATGTCTTAACAAGATATAGCTCTGCTCAAGGAGAAATTGGAATAAAATCAAGCACATATTGCGTTATCTAAGGGGGATTACCGATGTGGGCTTATTTTATGGCAATGATTGCAATACCGATCTTGTTGGTTATGTCGATGTGGAGTATTTATCTGACACACACAAGACTTGATCTCAAACATGTTATGTGTTTACATGTGTGGCACTGTCATATCTTGGCGATCGACTAAGCAATCAATCGTGGCTACTTCTTCTAATCATGCTGAGATAATTGCTATTCATGAAGCAAGTCGAGAATGTGTATGGTTGAGGTCTACTATACATCTTATTGGAGACAAATGTGGTTTGAAGTGTGATAAACTACCCACAGTTTTGTATGAAGAAAATACAACATGCATTGCCCAATTAAAGGGAGGATTCATAAAGGAGTTAGGACAAAGCACATTTCACCTAAATTATTGTTCACACATGATCTTCAAAAGAATGGTGATATTAATGTGCAACGGATCCATTCAAGTGATAATATGGCTGATTTGTTCACCAAATATCTACCGGCGTCAACCTTCAAGAAATTAGTGTACAAGATTGGGATACGAAGGCTCAACGATGTGAACTGATGATCTCATCAGGGGAAGTTAATACGCGTTGTACTCTTTTTCCCTTACAAGTTTTTGTCTCATTGGGTTTTCCTTGCAAGGTTTTTAACGAGGCAACCAAAAGGCGTATTTCTAAATATGTGTACTCTTTTTCCTACATTAGGATTTTTTTTCCCATAGGGTTTTTTCCTAATAAAGTTTTAACGAGGCACATTATTTATGGACATCCAAGGGGGAGTGTTATGATAAAAATCAAAATATGGTGGATGTCTACTCTTCCTCCATGATCTTTCTCTCAAATGGTTAATGACATATTCAATGACATATTTTCTATGTTCAATGACATATTCCATGACATATTTTCTTCACTTTTCATGCCTATATAAAGGCCTTGTAATAGATAGGAAAATACACACAATTGAAGAAGAAAATCTCTTCCTTCTCTCTATCTCTATTTCTTGTTCATGTTTTACTAAATTGCTTTTATTTCATAACACTAATAAGGATTTTATAATTCAATTTGGTATTGGACTTCATGAAGTCCATTAAGATCGGCACTTACGAATTTTCCACGCAATATTCCATAAATTTTATTTTTGGAATAAATTTTTACTCTAAGTAAATCATTACCTCAACCAAATGGGAAAAAGGTTTATAGGTGATGCTACATAAAGGGTGATGGAGAAAATTTGCCATATATTTTTCTTAAGAAGAAAAAAAATCACTTTGTAAAAGTAAGAGTGTAATACAAAGCCAAGAGAGAAAATACAATTACAAGAAAAGTGTTTCTTGTTCTTCTAATTTGAGTTGAGATTTTTGAAAAAAAATTCAATACAAGTTTTTTGTTCAATTTTGTTCGCGGGTTTCATTATTCAAAGAGTTGATAGCAAGGGTCAGTCTCGGTGTGGATACGTAAGAGTCTTTGCACTGTCGAAGAATTTGAAACGAGACTTTCTTCACCAGGTACGTCTTAGATCCGATCTATTGACATGAAAATAAATTTTAAACACAAAAAGATTTGCCTAGGATTGTTATTGTCTTCCGCTGCGTGTTACGAACACCTATATGCAATCCTTCAGTGTCCTCACAACACAGGCCCTCGACCTTATTTAGTCAGAATCTCGTAAGCCACTCGGGCAACAGTAAAACATGATGCTCAGCCTAAAATATTATTTAAAATATCATTTAATGTGTTAAAACAGAGTAAACATGGTTGAGTTATGAAAACAGTATAATATAGCATGACTGAGTACATGGTATAAAATTAAAACAATGAGTAAATATCAGTAAAAATCCCCTAAGAGTTCAAATAGTTGGCACGAGACCCAAATATGACATTCAGTCCAAAACATGATGATAGCAAAAAGTTTTCAATCAAATATGCGGTAAAACAGTCATTCGGGATGGACTAAGTTACAATCCCCAATGGTGCACGACCTCACGCTCGCCATCTAGCGTGTACTTCACCTCAATATAGCACAACGATGTGAAATCCGGGGTTTCATACCCTCAAGACAACATTTAAAATCATTACTCACCTCGATCCGGTCCAAACTCTAGCCCGCGACGCCTTTTCCCCTCGAATCGGCCTCAACTCGCATCGAATCTATCCAAAATCAGAATTACGACGTTAAAATATGCTAAGGGAACGAGCCCATGCGAAAATTATCAATTTACAACATAAATCCCGAAATTAACTAAAACCTGACCCCGGGCCCACGTCTCGAAATTCGATAAAATTTACATCAATAGATTCCTTATCTCCCCACAAGTTCATACATATCAAAAGTCCCAAAATCCGACCATAAATGACCCCTCAAATCCTCAAGTCAAAGTCTCCAATACCAAGCCCTAGTTTCCCAATTTTTAACCCTTAATTTCCATAATTACAACTCTAATCCGTGAAATAATACCATAAAAACGGGTTTTAGGTTCAACAATCTTACCTCCAGCCGTTATCCCTTGAATCCATCTTCAAAATCTCCCAAAAAGCTCCAAAACCGACTTGAAATGGTGAAAAACAACTCAAAAATCGCAAAGGAATCCTTTTATACCTTCTGGCCCAGGCGTTTCGCACCTGCAGTCCAGTACTCCCTCCTGCGCAACCGCTTCTGCGGTCCCAAGTGCCACTTCTGCGGTCATCACTTAAGCCTTCAGCTTTTCGCATCTGCGATGCACAACCCGCACATGCGTCATCGCAGGTGCGGTTCCTTAACCGCTTCTGCAGTCCCTGCCTTCCTTGGCTTCTTTCGCTTCTGCGACTGATCTTTCCGCATCTGCGGGGTTCGCACCTACGGCCTTCCAACCGCAGATGCGGTTATGACAGCAAACTTAGCTTCAGCTACCATTTCCAAATTCCTATCTTTCCGTCAACCATCCGAAATCACCCAGAGTCCCCCGGGACCTCAACCAAAAGAACAAACAAGGCACGTACCACCATCCAAACTTATATCAATCTTCGAAATACCTCAAACAACATCGAATCAACCAAAACACATCGGATTCAAGCCTAAGGTTCCAAAATCTTCCGAATTACGCTTTTGATCAAAAAGTCTACCAAACCACGTCCGAATGACCTGAAATTTTGTACACATCCCAAATTACACGACAGACCTACTGCCACTCCCGAAATTCCATTCCGACCCCTATATCAACATCTCACATACCTACCGGAAAACGCCAAAATTCCAATTTCGCCAATTCAAGCCTAAATCTACTCCGGACCTCCAAAACACATTCTGATCACGCTCCTAAGTCCCAAATCACCTCCCGAAGCTATCCGAACCATCGAAACTCACATCTGAGCCCTTTAACACATTAGTCAATATCCGGTTGACTTTTCCAACTTAAGCTTACTCAAAAGAGACTAAGTGTCTCAAACCTTACCAAAACCTTTCCGAACCCGAGCCAAACAACCCGATCACACATAATACCGATAAACAAAGCAGTAAGAAATAGAAATGGGGGAAATAGAGCGGTAACTCATGAAACGACCGGCCGAGTCGTTACAGAACTTAGGGAGAGGATTAGCATGCTAGCAGGATCTAGAAGAGCTAGAAACTGCCCAATTTTGATGCAGAGGATATGTAGTTAGAGTAGGGCACTATACGGGAGAAGATGTAGATCACCAGTTGGATGATAATCTGATCCTAGTGAATTGGAACAGCTGGCTGCTAATAGGTTGTAAATCATTTGATTTGTTATGGTAATATTCACAGATTATTGCCAAAAAAAAAATATAAATTTTATAGGATTGTTTGTCAACATTTGGCGATATCTTATAGGACGAAGAGCGTATGCTCTTTTCAATGTTTATGAGACTTATTGTTTTGGAATTAGAACTTAGAAGGTCATCATATTCAAACTTCATACTGGCAAATCGTTCATGAGAATAAGAAACAAAAATTAATTTTGAATAAAAAGAACGACACGACAATTAAGGAAACAAGCAGCAGTTTGTTTTTGTTTTCTAAGAAAGTCTCCGTGTCATTAAAAAATGTAGAATTGTACTGAAAACTATGTTATCCTATAATAACCTACTATTTAGCTCAAGTTACTAGTAACATTTTTCTTATTAAGAAAGCTCGAAAAATCTATATCCTTATTATTTTATTTTGTTGTTATCAGAAACTTGCTGAAAAGTGTCATTATCCTCTTTTATTTGTATTACCGTTTGAATAAATTTTACAAAACTTATCACAATTAACTTGGGAGTGGATTTTATGTTTGGAGAAAATGTCACCACACAAGAAAAACCATTATAGAGACAGACAAATAGTTGGTCATTGTTTAACAAAACCCCTCGTTGTTTTCGAGGTAAAGAATCTTATCTGCTTTGCTTTCTTTTCGGTGCTCTTTTTTTTTCGTTTTCTTTTTCTTCAGTTTAATTATATATTTTGTTTCTAAAAATTTATTGATGCGACTAATTAATTTATACATAATCATAGGCTAAGGAGGTAAATTACTTTTTATAAAAAAAATTGTTCATTTTCAGAATGCGAACCCATAACCTTTAATTAAGGATGAATAAATTTTGCCCCTATTCTAAATACAATTATGCACATAAATAAATAATTCTATCATAATACTCATAATAATAATAATATTTCAAAAAGTCATGAAAAATAATCTGAGAAATAAATAGTTAATAATAAGGATAAAACAAGAAAATTTTTTGTATTTCTTTTGACTTGTTAAAATGAATAAATAAATAAAAATATTAGTACAGTCACTAAATAAAAGTGAACATGGAGTACTTTTATTTGGTACTTGGTAGGCCAATCAGTTCTAAGGATGGTTTGGTGGCAGCTACTGATAGTATTTTAATGATTGATTTCCTCAAAATTCAGTTAAAATTGATAGTACTAATCATTATTGTTATTGTTGTCGTTATCGCAACAGCTATTTTGATTATGCTGCAGACTAAAAGTGATATGTTGTCTTATGTTTGTAAGTCAAAGTGGAACGAAAGTCTTGAATAACTTATACAATTCTATCTCATATGATCGTTTCAAGATAAAAATTTTCGAGCTTTTTATGAAAAGGACAAAATATACGCAACGTAATAAGAAATTAATATCTTGTGAAAATTTCTGACTTGAGAAGAAGACAATGATATAGGTAATGTATAAATTCTATTTTATTTCTCGCTTCGTGAGACCTTTTTTTCAGAATATGTTTTTATACCTTCTTTTGGAGGACACAGAAATTGACGCAACTTTTGCACCTAAAACTATTTTGCTTGAGATTTTTTTTTTCATTGATATATTTGACGGTCAACAAGTGAGGATGTCTATAAGGACGAAAACTATATGCCTTATAACTAGTTATCGTATTTTTCTATATATAAAATTATTAGTTAATTTTGTATTTTACTACTTATATAATACATATTTAAAATTCCTTACATAGTCAAGTGGTATCAAAAAAATAAGAGAGAATATTAACTTTAAAAAATCATATTATTTGATTCGACAAATTCGATTTGACCTGTAACAAACAAACAGCAAATAATTTTTCCTGTTAAAAGAAATCTCCTTGGCATTAAAAATGGACAACTATACTAAAACTGTTATAAATAGTATTTTATTTATGGTGAATGTCTATCTTTTAGAGGAATTTTAGAGTTTGTTACTTTGTGGCTAAGTTACTTTTTTCTATAAATAGAGGAGTTCTATTTCATTGTAATTCATCCCAAATTAATAAGAATTGTCTCTCTATACTTTTCTCTGCAATATTCTTATTCTTCTTTTATTGTTTATATCACGTTATCAGCACAAGACTCTACCCAATTGAGTAGAGAGCGATTATTTTAATTTGTAGATATATAGTTAATTAGTTATCTAATGTTAGAGAAATAAAACCACTCGTGGATAGAAGATATAGAAATTTGTGTGAGGCTCTTGCGTGAATGCATTAATATTCCTATACTAGGCATCTACTTTGGTCATCAGGCTTTGGGATACCGGATACGTGCATGGTTCTCAACTTGTACATAATATTGAGCATAATGAGTGACAAGTGGTCCATGAACTTCCTTCAGGAATTAATTCTGGATTTCAGATAAGTATTTTACCTTATTTTTCTCTTTTAAATTCATGAAATTTTATAATTTGATTTTAAATACAAGCAAAGATAATAAATTTTACTATAACTCTAGTAGAATTTGCAAGAAATTATAACCACCTGAAGTGGTAAAATTTCTATGTCTTGCCATGATCAAATTCATGGTATTAATTTGAAAGTGATTAGACACCATGAACAACAACGATGATTTTCAGGAGTATCTTTACCAGCCAAATTATAAGAATTAGTAGTTAGAGAAGTTGACTATCATAATTGTAAACACAACAACAATAACAACAATAACAATAATAACAACAAAAACAACAACAACAACTCAGTGTATTTCATCAAGTGGAGTAAGGGGATGATATGATATATGCAACCTTACCCTTATCATGGACGGGCAAAGAGGCGATAATTATAATTGTCATTTCCCTTATTTGTTTTGGCAATTTTAATTTCAATGCTTGTGTCTCTCTTTTTCGAGAGAAATTCTTAGCATTTGGTTGAATAGGCAGAATAGCCTAGTAAACCTTTGTGCTTGTTCGTGTTTCCTTGAATTAAACATTTATACTTGTTCAAAACAAGTTTTTTAAATACCTTTGAGTATTGACCGAGCTTATGCGGCATTGCAATAACTGAGCAGGATGAAATATGTAATATACACGCGTGTGAATTGATTTTAAAATTATTGAAATTAGATATTTGAATAAATTAAAAAATGCCAAAAAATAAATAAAAAGAAAATAGAAAGCAACCAATTCCATCTTCCTCCCAAAGCACCCTAAAATTAGTCCACTGCTACTGTCTCCTGGTCCTCTTCCTCCTACCTTTCACCACCACCACCATTACAATTGTCGCCTTATTTTTCTCCTTCACCACCGCATTCAACATCTTCCTCCATTTTAAGATTAATTACAAAACGAGGGATCAAAAATATCTGGTGTATTCCCAAATAAAGAAAATGAAGCTTGTGATTCTTGAAAGTGGTTGATAAAAATATCTTGCTAATTTTGGAATTATTGGTTAGGAAAGAGGGAGGATAAAAGAAAGAATGCATCTTTGAGAGTGAGGAGTGAAAGTTCGGGTTTTGAAGCAATTATTTCGCATCGAATAAGATGATGAATGAGAAGGCGCCAACACCCACTAGAAAATTTTAGGTTACAAATCTATAATAATGGTGGAAGAATATGAACAGACGATGATATATTGGTCGGTCGCTGAAGGAAAAGAGAGGATGATTTTGGTGTTTTATGATGGAGTTAATGGTGGAAATATAAGTTATGCAATAGAGAGTTAAGGAGGCAGTGCAATGGAGGATGACGAAAAGATGCTGCTGGTGGCCTCACGTGGTTTTTAAAGTGACATAAACAAGAATAGTAAGGAGCATGGTTCTGTAAGTGAGGATCTATAGCTGGGAGATAGTGGCAAGCTGTTGGTGCTAATGGTGTGAAGGTGTCACGACCCCAGTTCGCCTTCCGTGAACCATCGTGACGGCACCTAGTTTTTACGACTAGGTAAGCCTAACTAGTACGGAAAATGAACTAACTTGCGGAATAAATAATCCAAAGCTGAAAACAACTGAAGGAAACAATATTTAAATGTCGCTCTGCATATATACATAACTTCTCGAAATCTGATACACTATCCCAAAACCTGGAAACCCATGGATCCACAAGCTGGGAAAAACACTACATAGCTCTAATCTCCGGAATGTCTAACAAAAACAGAAGTACAGAAGGGCTAAATACTAAAATGCAGGAATAGAAAGAGACTCCTCAGTCTGCGGACGCGGCAGATATACCTCGAAGTCCCATAGAATCGCCTCGCCTCAAGAATGGTAAGCCTGAGTAGAGGTACCTGGATCTGCATATGAAAAACATGCGCAGAAGGGGCATGAGTACACCACAGCAGTACTCAGTAAGTGTCAAGCCTAACCTCGGTTGGGTAGTGACGAGGAAGGTCAGAGCCCTACTGAGATTAAATAAATATAAAGATGACATGATAAGATAAACAGTACAATTGAGAATCTACAGTAAGAATCTACACAGGATAATAAGAGTAAAATAACGAAAACAGAGATGAAGGCAAACCACAAGGAAAGTAACCGGGGATCTCTCAGTATCCCGAGGATCTCTTAGTATCCTCAACAGGCACTAGGGATCTCTGGTATCCCGAGGATCTCTTGGTATCCTCAATATATGTCAGGGATCTCTTGGTATCCCGAGGATCTCTCGGTATCCTCAATATATGCCAGGGATCTCTTGGTATCTTCAATATATGCCAGGGATCTCTTGAGGATCTCTCGGTATCCTCAATATATGCCAGAGATCTCTTGGTATCCCGAGGATCTCTCGGTATCCTCAATCTACGTGCCAGGGATCTCTTGGTATTTCGGACCTCAGTCTAGGTCATCAATACATACAGGGGATCTCCCGGGATACCGTCCCATAGTCCCAATTTAAAACACACAGTAGCAACACAAGAATATTAAATTAAATGCTAATTTTGTACTAAGTAAACAGTTAATTCC
Organism: Nicotiana tabacum; assembly: GCF_000715075.1. Taxonomy (NCBI): domain Eukaryota; kingdom Viridiplantae; phylum Streptophyta; class Magnoliopsida; order Solanales; family Solanaceae; genus Nicotiana; species Nicotiana tabacum. Next base: position 125,899,167 of record NC_134084.1, read on the forward strand.
AGCCTAACATGCTTCACGTGATGCAATTAAGGCAGTTTAAGTAAATAAGCAATTAAGTCAACTAAGAATGCTTTTCTAAACTAACAACATGCTAAGTTTGCAAGTAGAATAAAACAGGAAATATAGGAACTTAATTTAATTACTTTAAGTAAAACCGGTTTTCAATAATTAGCTCAAGTACGCACTCGTCACCTCACGTACAAGGTATTTCAATTATCAAATATATAATATCCTAGTGGAAGTCCCCCACACAAAGTTAGACAAGCCACTTACCTCGAACCAGCTCAAAATAAACCCAACACCACGTCTTTGCCACGAGTATTCGACGCCAAATGGCCCAAAGCTATTCAATTCAATTGCATAACGTAAATAACACTTCAAGTAACCGATTCTACAATTAAATTCTAAGCTAATACGCGAAATTATGTAAAATGACCAAAACGACCCTCGGGCCCACGTCTCGGAATCGGGTGAAATTTATATTTTCAGAAACCTCGTACTCTCACGAGTCTATACATAATGAGAACACTGAAATTGGAGTCCAAATGAAATCCTCATTTAAAGGCCTCTTAAACTCAAGCCTTAATTACCCATTTTTTCCAAATTTCTCACCACTAATTAGGTCTTTAATCACATAAAAATGAGTTATGAAGTCAAGGATGTTACCTCCAAGTGATTCCCCTTTGTTTTCCTCAAAAATCTCTCTCAAAATCTTCAAACCCGGATGAAAATGGTGAATGAATCCCTCAAATTCGCGAAGGCAACTATTTATATGTTATGTCCAATGATTTTTGCATTTGCGGATGCGGTCCCGCTTCTGCGGAACAAGTGTCGCATCTGCGAATTTCACAAAAGAACCCATCTTCCGCATCTGCGGAACTCTAACTGCAGGAGCGGTTCCGCTTCTGCGGACAATTCACCACATCTGCGGTTCCTGAGGAGATTTCCAATTTCTGCATCTACGGTCCTCTACGCTGCTTTTGCGGTGCCGCATCTGCGGTCCCCAAATCACAGATGCAAAAGTACCAGAAGAACAACTCCTCAGCAACTTCAACTCCAAAATTTCCTTCGTTAACCATCTGAATTCATCCCGAGGCCCCCGAGACCTCAACCAAAGGCATCAACATATCCTAAAACCTTATTCAAACTTGTACAAATCTTCAAAATACTTCAAACAACATCAAAACAACCAAAACACAAAGGATTCAAGCCTAGGTTTCTAAAATCTTCCGAATTCCGCTTTTGATCAAAAACCCAACCAAAACACGTCTGAATGACCTGAAATTTTGCACACACATCCCAAATGACACAATGGAACTACTGCAACTCTCGGAATTCCATTCCGACCCTCGGATAAAAATCTCGCTATCGAACCGGAAACTTCAAAAATTCAACCTTCAGCATTTCAAGCCTAAATTAGCTACGGACCTCCAAAACACAATCCGAACACGCTCCTAACCCCAAAATCACCCAACGAAGCTAACAGAACCATCAGATTTCCATTCCGAGGTTGTGTTTATACTGTTCCGACTAAGGTCAATTTTTCAACACTTAAGCTCTTATTTAGGGACTAAGTGTCCCAAAACTCTCCGAAACTTAAAACCAAATATCCCGGCAAATCAAAATAGCAAAAATAAACTCGGGGAAAGCTGTTAATAAGGGATCGAGGCGTTAATTCTTAAGACGACCGGACGGGTCGTCACATCCTCCTACACTTAAACATTCGTTCGTCTTCGAACGAGCATAGAGACATACCTATAGTAGTGAAAAGATGAGGGTAATGGCTACGCATATCCTGCTCGGTCTCCCAGGTCGCCTCCTCGACCGGCTGACCCCGCCATTAGACCTTCACTGATGCAATGTTCTTTGACCTCACTTTCTAACCTGCCTGTCCGATATTGCCACTGGCTCCTCAATATAAGATAGATCCTTGTCCAACTGGACTGAACTAAAATCCAACACGTGTGATGGATCGCCGTGATACCACCAGAGCATCGAAACATGAAATACCAGATGAACTCTTGCCAAGCTGGGAGGTAAGGCAAGCTCATAAGTAACCCCCCCAACACGCCTTAATATCTCAAAAGGGCCAACAAACCTCAGACTCAACTTCCCTTTCTTCCCGAATCTCATAACACCCTTCATAGGCGAAACCCAAAGTAGAACCCGCTCTCCAACCTATAGGAAACATCACGAACCTTCCGGTCCGCATAACTCTTCTGTCTGGACTGGGCTGTACGGAGCCTATCCTGAATCACCTTAACCTTCTCCAAAGCATCCTAAACTAAGTTCGTGCCCAATAATCTAGCCTCGCCTGGCTCAAACTAGCCCACCGAGGATCTACACCGTCTCCCATATAAAGCCTCATATGGTGCCATCTGAATGCTGGACTGATAGCTGTTGTTGTAAGCAAACTCCGCCAATGGCAAGAACTGATCCCAAGACCCTCCAAACTCAATCACACATGCATAGAGCATATCCTCAAGAATCTGGATAGTACGCTCGGACTGTCTGTCCATCTAAGGGTGAAATGTTATACTCAACTCTACCCGAGTACCTAACTCATGCTGAACGGCTCTCCAAAACTGTGATGTAAACTGGGTACCTCTATCTGAAATGATGGAAACCTGAATACAATGTAGGCGAACAATCTCCCGGATATAGATCTTCGCCAGTCGCTGTGAGGAATAAGTAGTTCACACAGGAATAAAATGAGCGGACTTGGTCAGCCAAACCACAATCACCCAAATAGCATCAAACTTCCTCAACGTTCGTGGGAGCCCAACTACAAAGTCCATGGTGATCTGCTCCCACTTCCACTCCGGAATATCTATTTGCTAAAGCAACCCACCCGGTCTCTAGTGCTCATACTTCACCTGCTGACATTTGAGACACCGAGCTACGAATCCAACTATATCTTTCTTCATCTGCCTCTACCAATAGTGCTGTCTCAAATCCTGATACATCTTTGCGGCACCCGAATGAATAGAATACTGCGAGCTATGGGCCTCCTCTAGAATCAACTCTCGAAGCCCATCAATATTGGGTACACAAATCCGACCCTGCATCCTCAATACCCCATCCTCACCAATAGTCACATCCCTAGTATCACCGTGTTGAACCTTTCCTTTGAGGACAAGCAAATGAGGGTCATCATACTGTCGCTCCCTGATACGATCGAATAAGGAAGACCAAAAAACCACGCAAGCTAAACCCGACTAGACTCCGAAAGATCCAATCTCACTAACTGACTGGCTAAGGCCTGAATATCCATCACCATAGGCCTCTCTAATGCTGGTAAATAAGCCAAACTTTCCAAACTCTCTGCCCGGCGACTCAAAGCATCGGCCACCATATTGGCCTTGCCCGGGTGATACAAAATAGTGATATCATAGTTCTTTAGCAACTCTAACCACCTTCTCTTGCGCAAATTTAGATCCTTTTGCTTGAACAAGTGCTACAAGCTCCGATGGTCAGTATAAATATCACAGGGAACCCCATATAAATAATGGAGCCAAATCTTCAGGGCGTGAACAATGGCAACTAACTCAAGGTAGTGAACAGGGTAATCCTTCTCGTGTATCTTCAATTGTCTGGACGCGTAGGCAATCACCCTATCGTCCTGCATCAACACCGCTCCGAGGCCAATCCTCGAGGCATCACAATAGACCGTATAAGACCCCGAACCTGTAGGCAATATCAAAATTGGGCTTGTGGTCAAAGCTGTCTTAAGCTTCTGAAAGCTCGCCTCACACTTCTCCGTCCACTAAAACGGAGCACCCTTCTGGGTCAACCTGGTCATAGGGGCTGCAATCGATGAAAAACCCTCCACAAAATGACGGTAGTAACCCGCCAAACCAAGGAAACTACGGATCTCGGTAGCTGCAGATGGTCTGGGCCAACTCTGCACAACCTTTATCTTCTTCGAATCCACCTAAATACCTTCACTCGATACAACGTGGCTTAAGAATGCCACTGAATCCAACCAAAACTCGCATTTCGAGAACTTAGCATATAACTTCTTCTCTCTCAAAGTCTGAAGCACTGTCCTCAAGTGCTGCTCATGATCTTCCCGACTCTGGGAATACACCAAAATATCATCAATAAAGACAATGACGAACGAGTCAAGATACGGCCGGAACACACTGTGCATCAAATGCATAAAAGCTGCTGGGGCATTGGTCAGCCTAAATGACATGACAAGGAATTCGTAATGACTATACCAAGTCCTAAAAGCAGTCTTCGGGATATCTAGCTCCCAATCTTCAACTGATGGTAACCTGAGCGCAAATCAATCTTAGAAAAAATCTGTGCACCCTGAAGCTGGTCAAACAGATCATCAATACGAGGCAAAGGTTAGCGGTTCTTCACTGTCACTTTGTTTAATTGGCGATAATCAATACATATACGCACAGAACCATCCTTTTTCTTCACAAACAAGACAGGAGCACCCCAAGGTGATACACGGGGTCGAATAAAACCCTTATCAAGCAATTCCTGTAACTAATCCTTCAACTCTTTCAACTCAGGAGGAGCCATACGATCTGGAGGAATAAAAATGGGCTGAGTGTCCGGCAACAGATCAATGACAAAATCAATATCTCTATCAGGCGGCATGCCTAGAAGGTCGACTAGAAATACATCGGGAAAATCCCGTACTACTGCAACTAAATCAACTAAAGTGGTATCAATACTGACATCTCTTACATAAGCTAAATACGTGTCACACCCCTTCTCAACCATACGCTGAGCTCTAAGAAAAGAAATAACTCTACTGGGAGTGTGATCTAAAGTACCCCTACACTCAACACGCGGTATACCTGGCATAGCCAGCGTCACGGTTTTGGCGTGACAATCAAGAATAGCATAATGGGGCGACAACCAGTCCATGCCCAAGATAATATTGAAGTCAACCATAGTGAGTAACAACAAATTGGCTCTAGTCTCAAAACCACTAAGAGAAACCAAACACGACCGATAAATGCGGTCCACAACGAGAGAATCTCCTACAAGAGTAGAAACATAAATAGGGGAACTCAAAGAATCCCGAGATACACCCAAATGCGGAGCAAAATAAGAAGACACATAAGAGTAAGTAGAGCCTGGATCGAATAGAACCGATGCATCTCTGTGGCAAACCAATATAATACTTGTGATGACAGAATCAGAGGCAACAACTTCGGTACGGGCAGGAAGGGCATAGTATCTGGCCTGGCCTTCCCTTCTAGGGCGACCTCTACCTCCTCGACCTCCACCTCTAGCTGGCTGAGCAGGTGGGGTAGCAACTGGAGCTGTAATCATAGCTTGATAACTCTACGGGGCACGCTATGGCTGAGAAGTCTGTGGAGGTGCACTCCTCCCAAGTCTAGGGCAATCCCTCACTCTATGGCATGTGTCACCACATTCAAAACAAGCTCTAGGAGGATGTGGTGGCTGCGACTGGCTAGGGCCAGGTCTACTGGACTGACCTTTGAAAGCACCCCACGCAGGAGGCGCACTAGAAATCGGAGGTGCATAATAAGGCTACTAAGGCCTAGGAAGAGCCGGAGCACTACTGGCTGCTGGAAGAGCTGAATGAATAGGGCAACTCATATAACCCCTACCATGACGACCTGTAGCTGGGGTACGGGCACTAGAATAATGGCCTGACTCTCGAGACCTCTTGGCCTCCCTTTCCTCTCTCTCCCTAGCATGCATACCCTCAATCCTCCTAGAAATGATCACCACCTACTGATAAGAAGTATCTATCTCCAACTCACGAGCCATGCTAGATCTAATACTGGGAATAAGGCCCTCAATAAACCGGCGAACCCTCTCACGGACCGTAGAAACCAAGGCTGGTGCGTGTCTAGCTAAACTGGTGTAATGGATTGAATACTCTGAAACAGTTATAGCACCCTGGAGCAAATGCTCAAACTCTGCGTGCCATGCGTCCCTAAGGCTCTGAGGAACATACTCCCTCATGAACAGATCTGAAAACTGAGCCCAAGTGAGTGAAGCAGCCTCATCTGGACTGTCTAACTCATAGGTGCACCACCACTCATAGGCGGCTCCTCGAAGCTGGAAGGTAGTGAAAGAAACCCCGCTCGATCCTGAGATACCCATGGTTTGGAGAATGATGTAACACTCATCAAGAAATCCCAGAGCATCCTCCGATGCTAGACAACTAAACACAGGGGGCTTGTACTTCTTGAACCTCTCAAGCCTCAACTGCTCATCCTCAGAAGTCGCTGCCCTGTCCTCGGGATGAACTAGCACTGCAGGCGGCATAGAAATAATCTCAGGGACCTGCTCAACATGCACTTGCTGCTTAGGATTGCGGGTGGCTAGAGTCTGTGCTCCTCCCCCGGCCTGAGACATAGCTGCAACAAGGGGAAGCAACCCTACCTGAGCCAAGGTAGTGTACATGCTCATGAACTTTGCCAAAGTCTCCTGAAGAGCTGGAGTGGTAGTAGCAGTAGGCGTGTCAGGTGCTTGGACTCTGGCTGGATCTGCTGGTGGTACCTCGGCGACAGCTCGTGCAAGTGCTCTGGTTGCACCACGTGCGCGTCCTCAGCCTCTACCCCGGCCCCAGCCTTTGATGGATGCAGTAGGGGGCGCGGGTGCCTAATCATCTCGAGTAGCACGTGTCCTCACCATCTGTGAGAGAATAGAAGACAAAAGCTTAGAATTGTGATGTCAAAATATCGCACGACAAGGAAATCAAATGAAGTGGAATTTTCCTAACAATTACATAGCCTCTCATAGATAAGTACAGACGTCTCCGTACCGATTAGCGAGACTCTAATAAATCGTCTTGTGATCCATGACTCCTATGAACCTAGAGCTCTGATACCAGCTTGTCACAACCCCAATTCGCCCTCTGTGAACCATTGTGACGGGACCTAGTCTCTACGATTAGGTAAGCCTAACCAATGCGGAAAATGAACTAAATTGTGGAATAAATAATCCAAAGCTGAAAACAACTGAAGGAAACAATATTTAAATGTCGCTCGGCATATATACATAACTTCTCTAAATCTGATACACTATCCCAAAATCCGAAAACCCACGGATCCACAAGCTTCGAAAAACACTACATAGCTCTAATCTCCGGAATGTCTAACAAAACAGAAGTATAGAAGGGCTAAATACTAAAATGCAGGAACAGAAAGAGACTCCTCAATCTGCGAACACGGCAGATATACCTCGAAGTCCCGTAGAATCGCCTCGCCTCAAGAATGGTAAGCCTGAGTAGAGGTACCTAGATCTGCACATGAAAAACATGCGCAGAAAGGGCATGAGTACACCACAATGGTACTGAGTAAGTGCCAAGCCAAACCTCGATTGGGTAGTGACGAGGAAGGTCAGGGCCCTACTGAGATTAAATAAATATAAAGATGATAGGATAAGATAAGCAGTACAATTAAGAATCTACAGTAAGAATCTACATAAGATAATAAGAGTACAATAACAAAAACAGAGATGAAGGCAAACCACAAGGAAAGTAACCGGGGATCTCTTAGTATCTCGAGGATCTCTTAGCATCCTCAACATGCACTAGGGATCTCTTGGTATCCCTAGGATCTCTTGGTATCCTCAATATATGCCAGGGATGTCTTGGTATCCTGAGGATCTCTCGGTATCCTCAATATATGCCAGGGATCTCTCGGTATCCTCAATATATGCTAGGGATCTCTTGGTATCCTGAGGATCTCTCGGTATCCTCAATATATGTCAGGGATCTCTCGGTATCCTCAATCTACGTGTTAGGGATCTCTTGGTATCCCGCACCTCAATCCAGGTCATCAATACGTATAGGGGATCTCCAGGGATACCGTCCCGTAGTCCCAATTTAAAACACACAGCAGCAACACAAGAATATTAAATTAAATGCTAATTTCATACTAAGTAAACAGTTAATTCCAGCCTAACATGCTTCACGTAATGTAATTAAGGCAGTTTAAGCAAATAGGCAATTAAGTCAACTAAGCATGCTTTTCTAAACTAACAACAGGCTAAGTTTGCAAGTAGAATAAAAAAGGAAAGATAGGAACTCAAGTTAACTACTTTAAGTAAAATCGGTTTTCAACAATTAGCTCAAGTACGCACTCGTCACCTCACGTACAAAGCATTTCAATTATCAAATATATCATATCATAGGGGAAGGTTCCTCACACAAGGTTAGACAAGCCACTTACCTCGAACCGGCTCAAAATCAACCTAACACCACGTTTTTGCCACGAGTACTCGACTCCAAATGACCCAAATTTATTCAATTCAATTGCATAACGTAAATAACACTTCAAGTAACTGATTCTACAATTAAATTCTAAGCTAATACGCGAAATTATGTAAAATAACTGAAATGCCCCTCGGGTCCATGTATCGGAATCGGGTGAAATTTATATTTTCAGAAACCTCGTACTCTCACGAGTCTATACATAACGAGAACACTGAAATCGGAGTCCAAATGTCCCATAAAATCCTCATTTAAAGGTCTCTTAAACCCAAGCCCTAATTACCCATTTTCCCAAATTTCTCACCACTAGTTAGGTCTTTAATCACATAAAAACGAGTTATGAAGTCAAAGATGTTACCTCCAAGTGATTTCCCTTTCTTTTCCTCAAAAATCTCTCTCAAAAGCTTCAAACCCAGATGAAAATGGTGAAAAATTCCCTCAAATTTGCGAAGGCAACTATTTATATGTTCTGCCCAGCGATTTCTGCATTTGCGGCGTTAGGACCGCATCTGCGGTCCCGCTTCTGTGGAACAAGTGTCACATCTACGACTTTCACTTAAGGACCCAGCTTCCGCATCTGTGGAACTCTAACCGCAGGAGTGGTTCCGCTTCTACGGTTCCTGAGGAGATTCCCAATTTCCGCTTCTACGGTCCTCTATGCCGCATCTGCGGTCCCCAACCGCAGATGCATGTGAAAATGCCAGAAGAACAGCTACTCAGCAACTTTAACTCCAAAATTTCCTCCGTTAACCATCCGAATTCATCCCGAGGCCCCCGGGACCTAACCAAAGGCATCAACATATCCTAAAACCTTATTCAAACTTGTATAAATCTTCAAAACACTTCAAACAACATCAAAACAACCAAAACACATCGGATTCAAGCCTAAGTTTCTAAAATCTTCTGAATTTCGCTTTCGATCAAAAATCCAACCAAAACACGTCTGAATGACCTGAAATTTTGCACACGCATCCCATATGACACAACAGAACTACTACAACTCTCGGAATTCCATTCCGACCCTCGGATAAAAATCTCGCTATCGAACTGGAAACTTCAAAAATTCAACCTTCGGCATTTCAAGCCTAAATTAGCTACAGACCTCCAAAACACAATCCGAACATGATCCTAACCACAAAATCACCCAACGAAGCTAACAAAACCATCAGATTTCCATTCTGAGGCCGTCTTCACATTGTTCCGACTACGGTCAACTTTCCAACACTTAAGCTCTCATTTAGGGACTAAGTGTCCCAAAACGCTCCGAAACGTAAAATCGAACATCCCGACAAATTAAAATAGCATAAATAAACTCGAGGAAAGTAGTTAATAGGGGATCGGGGCATTAATTCTTAAGATGAACGGCCAGGTCGTCACAGAAGATGAATATGAGCCTAAAAAACTACGTGTCCAAATGGTGGAGGGAAGGTAATTGAGATTATTGCTAGATGTGAAAGCGGAGATGGGTGGAAATCAATTGTAGTGAATTTTACTAAAGATGGGTGAAAGCACCTCCTCTTTAGAGTTATTATCGCGGTCAGCCGGCCCGTCAAGGTCAGTCTTAGTTTCCTCAATCGCAGTATTCAGATGGATGTTTTGAATGTAGTGAGTGTGGGTATATCTGGAGGACCTATCCGAGATTAGTGAGTGTTCAGCCACAATAGCAGGGTTCTCGTGCCATGATCCCGGCACCGTCCGCTCAGCTAGCTATAGGTAGGGGTCAGGGAGCCCGAGGTAGGGGTCAGCCTGCTAGAGGTGGAGGTCAGGCCGTTAGAGGTAGAGGCCAGGCCGTTAGAGGTGGAGGCTAGCCAGTAGAAGGCCGTTCTAGAGATATAGTTCATAGTGGTGGGGCCCAGCCCCGATGTTATGCTTTCCCATCTAGACCTAAGGCTGAGTCCTCCGATGTTGTTATCACAGGTATTGTTTCGGTTTGTAGTAGAGATGCTCCAGTTCTGTTTGATCCAGGGTCTACATACTTCTATGTGTCTTCTTATTTTGCTTCATATTTGATTGTGCTCTATGATTTTTTAAGTGCTCCCGCATATGTGTCCACACCGGTAGGGGATTCTATTGTTGTAGATCGTGTCTACCATTCGTGTGTGGTTGTTATTGGAGATCTTAAGACTAGTATAGATCTCCTACTTCTCGATACGATGGATTTCAATGTCATTTTGGGGATGGATTGGTTGTCACCTTATAATGTTATATTGGATTATCATGCCAAGATCGTAACCTTAGCTTTGTCGGGGTTGCCTCGATTGGAGTGGAGGGGGACTCCTGGTCATTCCACCAGCAGGGTTATCTCTTATATGAAGGCTCGGTATATGGTCGAGAAGGGGTGTTTGGCTTATTTGGCTTATGTTCGTGATTCCAGTGCTGAGGTTCCTTCTATGGATTTTTTGCCAGTTGTTCAGGAGTTTCTCGAGGTGTTTCCTGTAAACCTGCCAGGGATGCCACCCGATAGGGATATTAACTTTTGCATCGATTTGGCTCCGGGCACTCAGCCTATTTTTATTCCTCTGTACCGTATGGCCCCGCAAGAGTTCAAAGAAATGAAGGAGAAGTTGCAAGATCTGCTTGATAAGGGCTTTATTAGGCCTAGTGTCTCGCCTTGGGATGCGCTGGTGTTGTTTATTAAGAAGAATGATGGATCGATGAGAATGTGCATAGACTACCAGTAGTTGAACAAAGTCACCATCAAGAACAAGTATCCATTATCGAGGATTGATGATTTGTTTGACCAGCTTCAAGGTGCCAAAGTGTTTTCCAAGATTGATTAGAGATCTGGATACCATCAGTTGAGGACTAGGGCATCTGATGTCCCTAAGACAGCTTTTCAGACTCGATATAGGCACTATGAGTTCCTAGTGATGTCATTTGGGTTGACAAATGTCCCAGCAGTGTTTATGGATTTGATGAACCGAGTGTTCAGGCCTTATCTGGATTCCTTTGTGATTATTTTCATTGATGATATCTTGATCTACTCCTGCAGCCGAGAGGAGCATGAGCAACATCTTCGAGTCGTTCTCCGGACTCTGAGAGACAGTCAGTTATATGCTAAGTTTTCGAAATGTGAGTTTTGGTTGAGTTCAGTTGTATTCTTGGGTCATGTTGTATCAGTACAGGGTATTTAGGTGGATCCTAAGAAGATTAAGGCTATCAAGGACTGGTCTAGACCCATATCAGTTACAGAGATCTGGAGTTTCTTGGGTTTGGCAGGTTATTACCGTCGGTTTGTGGAGGGGTTTTCATCTATAGTAGCCCCGATGACGAGGTTGACCTAGAAGGGTGCCCCATTCAGATGGTCAGATGAGTATGAGACGAGCTTTCAGAAGCTCAAGACAGTTTTGAATGCGGCACCGGTGTTGGTATTGCCCACAGGTTCAGGGCCATATATAGTATATTGTGACGTATCTCGTGTTGGACTTGGTGTAGTGTTGATGTAGAATGGAAAGGTTTTGCATATGCTTCATGGCAGCTGAAGATTCACGAGAAGAATTATCTAGTTCATGACTTGGAGCTAGCAACCATTGTTCACGCGCTGAAGATTTAGAGGCATTATTTATATGGCGTGTCGTGTGAAGTGTTCACAGATGATAAAAGTTTGCAGTATTTGTTCAAGCAGAAGGAGCTCAATTTGAGGCAGAGAAGGTGGTTGGAGCTATTGAAAGACTATGATATCACCATCTTGTATCATCTCGGGAAGGCCAATGTGGTGGCCGATGCTTTGAGTAGGAAGTCAGCCAGTATGGGCAGCCTTGCGTATATTCCAGTCGGTGAGAGGCCGCTTGCATTAGATGTTTAGGCATTGGTCAATCAAGTTGTAAGGTTGGATGTTTTTGAGCCTAGTCATGTTTTAGCTTGTATAGTTGCTCGGTCTTCATTATCTGAGTGTATTAGGGATCAGCAGTATGATGACCCTCATTTGCTTGTCCTTAAGGACACGGTATGACATGGTGGTGCCAAGCAGGTTACGGTTGGAGATGATGGGGTTTTGGGGATGCAGTGTCATTTTTGTATGCCTAATGTGGATAGACACCATGAGTTTATTCTAGAAGAGGCCCATAGTTCCCGGTATTCTATTCACCCGGGCGTTGCTAAGATGTATCAAGACTTGCGTCAGCATTATTGGCGGAGGAGGATGAAGAAGGATATTGTGGAATATGTAGCTTGGAGTTTGAATTGTCAGCAGGTAAAGTACGAGCATTAGAGACCTGGTGGTTTGCTTCAGCGGATTGAGATTCCTGAGTGGAAGTAGGAGCATATCACTATGGATTTCGTTGTTGGACTCCCACAGACTCAGAGGAAGTTCGATGCAGTATAGTTATTGTAGATGGGCTGACTAAGTCAGCACATTTCATTCCTATGGCGGTTTCCTATTCTTCGGAGAGGTTAACAAAGATTTACATCTGTGAGATTGTTCGTCTCCATGGTGTGCCCATCTCTATCATTTCTAATCGGGGTACGCAGTTTACCTCGCATTTCAGGAGGGCAGCACAGTGCGAGTTGGGTACACGGGTCGAGTTGAGCACAACATTTCATCCTTAGACGGACGGACAGTCTGAGCGTACTATTTAGATTTTGGAGGATATGCTTCGAGCATGTGTTATTGACTTTGGAGGTTCTTGGGATCAGTTCTTACTGTTAGCAGAGTTTGCCTACAACAACAGCTATCAGTCGAACATCCAGATGGCTCCTTATGAGGCATTATATGGTAGATGGTGTCGATTGCCAGTTGGGTGGTGTGAGCCAGTGGAGGCTCGGTTGCTGGGTACAGATTTAGTACAGGATGCCTTGGATAAAGTTAAGATCATTCAGGATAGACTTCGTACGGCTTAGTCCAGGCAAAAGAGTTATGCCGACCGTAAGGTTCGTGATGTGGCATTCATGGTCGGAGAGCGAGTGTAGCTTTGGGTGTCGCCCATGAAGGGTGTAATGAGATTTGGGAAGAAGGGCAAGCTAAGTTCTAGGTTCATTGGACCTTTTGAGATCCTTCGAAGAGTGGGTGAGGTGGCGTACGAGCTTGCTTGCCACCAGGTTTATCAACAGTGCATCCAGTGTTTCAAGTGTCCATGCTTCGAAAGTATCACGGCAATCCATCTCACGTGTTAGACTTCAGCACTGTCCAGTTGGACAATGAAACCTATGAGGAGGAGCCGGCAGCCATTCTAGACTGGAAGGTTTGTCAGTTGAGATCGAAGAGTTATCCTTCAGTTCGTGTGCAGTAGAGAGGTCAGCCTATTGAGGTAGCTACTTGGGAGTCCGAGTCCGATAGGCGGAGCCGATATCCCCATCTTTTCACCGATTCAGGTACTCTTCCATGTCCGTTCGAGGACGAACCACCTTCTCTGCCTCAAATTTAGCTCACAGGCTTGAAAATTGCGAGGGTTTTATCGCAATTGCGAGGAAGCCCTGGGCCAGCATAGTTTGCATTTGCGAACAAACCTTCGCATTTGCGAAGTCATCAGGGAGGGGTAACCTTCGCAATTGCGACAGTAGCAGGCATGCAGCAGGTTCGCATTTACGACGCCTGTCTCGCATTTGCGAGCTTCGCAATTGCAATGCTCTGGTCGCAATTGCGACATCTGCAACTATTCAAAATGAAACTTGGACGGGATTTTCACCCATTTTTCACATCTTCAAATCCTAAAACCCTAGAGGCGATTCTCCTAAGACCAAATCTTCCCCGAACCTTTGGTACGTGATCCTAATCCACTTTCTTTCACTTTCCCATCACATTTCATGAGTTTTCAACCAAAAATCTAAGATTTCTATGGTAAAAATTGGGGGTTTGGGTAGAATTAGGGATTTTTAAAAATTGGGGATTTAGACCTCTATTTAAGGTCGGATTCAAAAACTAATTGTACATCCGGGCTCGGGGGTAAATGGGTAATCGGATTTTGCTCCGAATTTTGAGTGTGGACCAAGCGGGTCTGGGGTCGGGGTTTTTAACTTTTTGGGAGAAATGTTAGGAAACTAATAATTATGCATTGGAGTTGAGTTATTGAGAATTTATTGATGTTATTAAGTTGATTATGACTAGATACAAGTGAATTAGTGGTGGAATCGAGGGTAAAGCGGTGGTTGAGCTTTGAAATACTCGTTGGTTTGAGGTAAGTGTTTGGTCTAATCTTAACTTGAGGGATTAGGGATCCCCGACCTATTTGCTATGTGTAATTCCATGTGTGTGGCGTATAGGTGTGGTGACCAGTACCTATGCGCCACCAAATTATCATTTTTAGCTTGCTCCCTTCCCCGTTTAGTAATATATTGTTTCTTGTCTTAATTGCTACTTGCTCATAATTGTTTCCATGTCTAATTGTTTCATATTAACTATTGTTTCTTCTATTGATGCACAAATTGTTTCATAACTTCATTTTATTTCCTCGTTGTTTGGAGTTGGTTGTTGGAGCTTCATAATATACTTTGGTTCGTCTCCCTGAATAGTTTTAACTGTTGAGATTCTGTAATGGCATAGTTTCCCGTTGTTATGATTTAAGATATAAATGTTGTGAGAGATTCTAAGTTAAATTGTGAAACGCCTATTTTTGTGTTGTGATTGGTAGTGATATGTTGGGATCGGGTTGCACGCCGCAACAGGAGGAATAAGGGTGAAATGTGATTGTCTAGTAGAATCGGGTTGCACACCGCAACAAGCAGAAATAAGGGTGGACAGGTGGGATCGGGTTGCGTGCCGCAACAGGAGGAATAAGGGTGACATGTGTTGAGGAGTAATAAGGGTGGACTGGTAGGATCGGGTTGCACACCGCAACAAGAAGTAATAAGGGTGAATATTGATACTGTTATTGTTTATATGGTGGGATCGGGATGCACGCTACATCAGTTATTGTTTTAGTATTCATTTCTGCTAAACTTCATTACTGAGATGTTGAAACTCTCTAACGATTGGTTATAGTTGAGTACTGGTAGAACGGTTGGTTTCCGTATTCATTTAATGCAAGTCACTGTTATATTTTATTCCGTATGTTTTTTTCCTTTTTTGGTATAAACTGTTGTAGGTTGTATATGTTGTGATGCCCCATCGTAGCCTCGTCACTACTTCGTCGAGGTTAGGCTCGACACTTACCAGTACATGGAATCGGTTGTACCGATACTGCACTTTGCACTTCCTGTGTAGATTTCGGAGCTAGTGGCTGATCAGAGTTCGAGGTTGCTGCCTTCAGTCCACAGGAGACCCAAGGTAGTCCTGCAGGCGTCCGCAGGCCCTGGCGTCCCTTCTATCTTTACTGCATTCTATTTTTACTTTTCCTCCGAAAAGATGTATATTTTTCTTTCAAACCATTACTTGTAGTATTCGTAGACAGTTCGTGAGTTGTGACACCAGTTTGTGGGTGGAATTTATTACGGTTTCGTTATTAGCATAAAGAAAATCTTTTAAATTGTGATCTTCCGCATTTATTTATGCTGATTTACTTTTGTTAAGTTTTAATTATTAAAAGATAAAGAAAAAAGGTGAAATATTCTGTAACGTCGGCTTGCCTAGCGAATACAATATTAGGCGCCATCACGGTCCGATGGCCCGAACTCATGCTTTTTATGTGAAAGACCAAAAATGTGCTTAACGTGCAGGAATAATGTCACGACCCAAAATCCCAACCCGTTCGTGATGGCGCCTCTCGTGAGGACAATGCTAGCCAATCAACAAAACAGTACATCTCTTTATAATTACTTAGCAGGAATAAGTCTAAATCATGGGTAGTATAATCTTAAATGCAAAATAAACGTGATAGAACAAGGAAAATCATCCCAACTCAGCCCGAAATCGGGGTGTCACGAGTCATGAGCTACTACAGAGTTTACTAATATTTTACAAAGTCTGGAATTATCATAAATAACAAAGATAAGGGAGAAAACGGGGCTGCGGACGTCAACAGCTACCTCGTTACTCCAAGTCACCGCCTGGTCTGGAAAGAATCTACGCTCAGGAGCGAACTCAGCTCTGCCTGTATCTGCACACATGGTGCATGGAGTAATGTGAGTACTCCGACCCAGTGAGTAATAAAAATAAATAACGACTGAAAACATGAAATCTCATAACGGCACAATATAGCGCTATCCCAAGCAGTAAAATCAGTTATACAGTAAAACAGTGAGTATCAGATAATTCTTCTTTTAAAACAGTGAAGCCAATTAATTTCCACAGTAAGGATAAATCAAAGGCTTGCCCCTCGGGCTCAATATGTAAATCTCAGTATAGTATCAGCCCCTCGGGCTCACTCCCAACTCACCAGCACACAACATCAGCCCTTCGGGCTCACTCCCAACTCACCACACACAAGCAACGGCCTCTCGGGCCCACTCCCAACTCACCTAGGTACCCTGCGCTCACTGCCAACTCACATGGGTACCCTTTGCTCACTGGGGGTGTGTACAGACTTCGGAGGGGCTCCTACAGCCCAAGCGCAATATCAATAGGCCTGAAAGCCTTTACACATCACACACGAGGCCTGAAAGCCTCCTCATATAACACTCGAGGCCTGAAAGCCTCCTCACATCACTCAACATATCATCACGTATAGCCCTCGGCCTCAATCAGTCCAGAAAATAATCATAAGCCTCTTTGGCATTAGTAAAACAATAGTGCTCAGCTCAACAACATTATAAATATCATTAAATCTCGAGTTGAGTATAAATGTAGCTGAGTTCACAAAATAATATAATTCAATTGGACTGAGTTCAAATAATATTTCAATTCGTGAGGAAAATAGTGATGTAAATTCACAAAATATTTCAGATAATTGGCATGAAACCCAAATATGGCAATAAGCCCAATCATAGTGAAAAACAATAAATCTTTATCAATTACGCGGTAAAAATATCAACTGGGATGGACCAAGTCACAATCCCCAATAGTAAATGACCCCGCGCTTGTCATACAACGCGTGTCTCATCTCAACATAGCAGTATGTTGTGCAATCCGGGGTTTCAAACCCTCAGTGCATCATTTAAAATCATTACTCACCTCTAGCTCGCTATGCCTTTGCCTCTCTAATTGGCCTCCTCGTGTGACGAATCTGCCAAAAATCACACAAACATCGATGAAGTTCGATTTCTAAAAGACGGGGTTTTAACCATACATATCTGAAATTCGCCCCTTAATGATACTATAATGATCTCATACAGTTATGTAACTTCAATCTACAATACAACACTCAATAGGGCCAATATTAGTACTAGGTCCCATAAATTATGCCATTTAGGCATATTATCAAACATCTTGTAGGCATAAATATTTACACCTCTTAACTATAGCATTGGTTCCTCCAACTATCACCATTAACCAACAATTCATCCCACTATTATTCTTTAACAATTTATACTCCTAACATCACATGTGTAATCAACCATTCACACCCAAACCAACAAAAATTCCATCAAATAAACACCTTTAAATCCCTACCATATTCATGTATTTAAATTAGGAATTTATGGCTTCCAATCACCATACAATAAGTTGTAATACTTGATTCATACTCATATTCCCATAATATATTCATATATGTGAGTCTAAGGGTGTAGGATTACCTTTTGGAAGAAATCTTGCAAAACCTTCCTTTGAGTTCTTGAAGGAATTTCTTGAAAATCTAAGGACTTTTAAGATCAATCCATGTTAATATAAGTGTTTGGGAGTAGTAATCAACTCAAAATACTCCAAAAATCTTACCTTAGGAGTGCAATTGGGTGCCTTGGTCGAATTGGGGATGTTGGGGAAGCCCTAGGCTTGAGAAATGACTCAAAGTCCGTCATTTCCCGTCCTTAGGTGTATTTAGAGGACTGACACTAGCGCGTCCGCGCTAATCCCGCGCTAGTGAGGCAGAAGAAAACTCAATTAGCGCTGGTTACGCGCTCCCGCGCTAAGGTCGCGCTACTGACACATGCCCAGTAAAATGATCATAACTTTCTGGATACAACTCCAAATTACAAACGGTTTGTTGCGTTGGAAACTAGACTCAAAGGGATTTAATTTGATAGGTATATCCTCACACAACTACTTATATAACTGGATATATGGTCGTTTAAAGTGAGGTCTTGTGCACACTCATTTATAATTTCGTTTATTATGAAATTTCCCAACTTCAAAAGTTCCCATTAGCCATCCGAAATCACCCCGAAGTCCTCGGGACCTCAACTAAAAATATCAATACATCTTATAATATTATTCAAACTTGTTCCAATTATCAAAACACCTCGACTAACACCAAAATTATCGAATTACATCGAATTCAAGTCTAAGTTCCTTTAAAACTTCCAAAACGAGCATTCGAATCAAAAACTCGACCAAAATATGTCCGAATGACTTGAAATTTTTCACACATATCCAAAATGGCATAGCGAAGCTAAAAAAATTCTCGGAATTCCATTCCGACCGTCGGATCAAAATTTCACCTATCAACCGGAAATCGCCAAAATACTAACTTCGCCAAAATGAGCTAATTTCTTCACCGGACCTCCAAAATTAATTCTGATTGCGCTCCTAGGCCTTAAATCATCCCCCGAAACTAACCGAATCATCGGAATTCAATTATGAGCCCTCTAACTCACAAGTCAACGTTTGGTTGACTTTTCCAAACTAATTCTTCCTTAAAGAGACTAATTGTCCCATTTCATACCAAACTCGATCCGAATTGACTCAAATTCACCAAGTACACATATTGAAACATGAATAAGCATTTAACGGGGAATACGGGACGAAAATACAGGAAACGACGGTTCGGGTCGTTACAAATAAAAAAGTTAATATCTTCAAATACGTTTGACCTTAAAGAAAACGACAACGACATTAGACAATTTATAAGCTCTCTTTCATTCTCAGCTTGTGAGACGTTTTTCCGGAATATATTTGTTTATTCGTAAAACGGTACAGTTAAATTTGTTACGTGGTTTATAGATAAGCAAACTAATTTGATCCAAAATAATAAATAAATCAGATTAAAATAAGACTTAGCGTAAAAATCAAAGGAAATAACAGGTCTGGTTTCAGAAGCGATGCTTCCATGGGAAAAGATAAGAGCAATATAAAATAGAAAGTGAAATCGTATTATTTTGATTGAAAATAGAATGTAGCATAAGATTTATCAAAGATTTTGTGTCATTACAATGGCTGTTGAGCCTACTATTTATAGCTAAACCTAGGGAAGCAAGATCCTAGGATCAAGCCTCTCTTAAATGACAATAAAGGGGGCCATTGATGAGTATGTAACAATATGCTATGAATGCAAATATTCTCTAAAACGTCTGCTCGTTTAATTCCATGAAATATTCTTCATTAAATGATTTCCGATGGCAAACTGTCACGACCCAAGTTCTCCCTCCATAAACCGTCGTGACGGCACCTAGTCTCTACGACTAGGTAAGCCTAATATTTGCGGAAAATGAAACGAAATCATGAAAGCTAAAAACCAATAGATAAATAAGAAACCAAGATGTCGATCGGCATATACAATAACCACTCACAAAGTATACGTAAACTCTCCCAAAACCCGGAATATCATAAGTCACAAGCTACAGGAAGAAAACAGTGCTTCTATACTCCAGAGTCTAACAAAAGAAATACAAGAAATGTTTGACATGGGGAACAGTAGATAGGGACTACGAGGCCTGCGGACGCGTCAGATATACCTTGAAGTCTCTACAGCTACCTCGCCTTATTGATAATCCGGTTGATAAGCAGTACCTGGATCTACACACGAAAACATGTGTAGGGAAGGACATGAGTACACCACAATGGTACCCAGTAAGTGCCAAACCTAACCTCGGTCGAGTAGTGATGATATTAGGTTAGGACCCTACTGGTATAAATATAGTGAAATAAGATAGAATGAAATATCACAGTTGTCACACCTCCTTTTTCCCAGGGGATAAGGAGTTTTTCCAATTTAAATGACATTAATCGAAATAGGATTATTTATTTCATTTCAGAGTCGTCACTTGGAATATTTATGGTGTCCCAGGTCACCGGTTTATTTTAAATTCCAAATCGAGGAAAATTGACTTTATTTTAAAGTCTGCGAAACCAGAAGACCGAGTAAGAAATTCTGTTAATCCAGTAGAAGGTGTTAGGCATTTCAGAATTTCGTGATTTTAGCACAATCTCTCTAATAATACTTGGTTTAATTAAAAATTTTAATTACGCATTTTAGAACCTATGTGCATTTTACCTTTCGCCGCTTTTTAAATTACTTGATTATTCGTAATATCTTAAAACGAGTCACGCGTATGTGTACTCATTTCGTTCGGCACGTCAAGAATCATGTCATGCATACGTGTACACAATTCACAACACTTAATTATTTAAGAAAGCTTGGCCAAAGTCGCGCGAACGCGTACCGTGATCCATTTTGAAAATCTTAATTATGTCACGCGAACGTGTACGCAATCACGATGATAGATTAAGTCGCGCTTAAAGCATTTTTTACGAATATTCAATTTTTTTTAATCGTACTCATGTCAAGCGAACATGTACACAATTAATAAAATTTTATTATTATTAAGATTATTTCGCCCAAAATTGCACGAACGCATACTTTGGTCTTAATTTTGGAACCCGTAATTATGTCACGTGAACTTCGAAAATCCTAAAGATTTACCTACCCGAGTGTGGTCGGGCTAAGCATGCTACTATCGATCAAATTCATGTGAGTAAGAAGAAAAGAGCAACAAAATTAACTAACCCCAATTTTCTCCATGTTTTGAAAGCTAACTCCCACAACTGAAACAGCTAGAATTCCACTAAATCTACTTAATGGTGTTAATTTAATTATTATTATATTTTTTTGCTATCAGAGTAATAACTATGAAGACTTAAACATTTTATCTTCAAATGAAACAATGAAATAAAGAATCAGAAATATATTTTTGGGCATAAAAATCCTCCCAAACAGATTAAACAAGCGACAACAAAACTATGACCAATAGAACGAAACGGAGTAATCAAGTATTACTGAGACACCCCAAATAGAACAATAAAATATCAGCTCAAACGATCAATAAGATAGAGAAGCAACCATCACCAAAACAAAGGAAAGTACGATATTAAGCAAAACAACAAAATAAGGGAGAAATAGACCTCAAACCGCTAGAACCATGAACGGAACTCGAACCGGAAACCAATAGACAGTACCTCGACGCACAATGAAATGGACTCCTTGGACAATGAGCTCCGACGACCTCGAAGCTCGTCGGAAAACTCGAACTAAACTAGAAAGACAAAACAAACGGACTCCATAATAGTGACTCGCGATTCGGAGTTGTTTCGAGCTATTTCAAGTTGTTTCGATGGAGGTTTCAGCAGTGGACCAAGGGCACTGAGATTTACGGTTGGTGGCTATGGAGAATTTGGTTCAAGGCTCTGTGATGTGAAGAAGATGACTAGGGGTGAGTTGTTGAGCTCTCGTTCCCCATCTCTCGTCTTTATTTCTGTCCATTTCCCCAGCCCCCGCTTTCCCTCGTTCCTCTCGTATCTCTATCGTGTATCTCTGTAGGTGTGTGTGTTTATCTCTGTAGGTGTGTGTGAATACTTCTTTTTTGTTTTTTTAATTTATTAAAGAAAAAAAGAACTGAAAGGGGAGGCCTGTTAGCAATCTTAAAGATTTAGTGATAGTGGCCGCTATCTTGTGTATGAGAGAAAATCCAGAGGTAAAGGGGGTGGTGCGGCTGGTTTTAGAAGTTAGGTTTAACGTTTGCAAAATTGGGGATTTAGGCGATAAAGAGAAGAAATTTGGGTGATTGAATAAAGTATTTGGACGGCTAAGATTGAGGGTTGATGGGGTGGGTCAGGGAATTAAAATAGAGGAAGTGGGCTGCTGAGGTTAAAATAGTATTGGGCTCATAGAGGTTGGTCCGATTTGGGCCATCTCTTTGGACTTCTTGAATTAAGCCAAGACAAAAGTTAGCCCCAAAATTTAATTTTCTTTCAAAAAATAATAAATAACAAAACACTAATAAAATACAAATGAACATTAACTATAACAAAACTCATATTGAAATGAAATTATTTTTGTATTTTTCTTTAATTTTAAATACTACAACAAAAAAATTAAACTAATAAAGTGAAAATAAAATAGATTAAAAATCGATAATAACTCAAGTAAATATTTAAAATACAAAAACTAAATGTGCGGGTCAGAAATTACGTGCTTACAGCTGCCCCTCTTTTCTTGGAAACTCGAAGAGTTTTTGAGCAAAGAATTAAGTAAGCAACGTAATTGACTTCCGACCCGACACTTACTCAAAAGAAATCAAAGATTGACAAAAGATTGTGAACGAGCCCTGGTATCTAAGCTGCTTACATATTCTTGGCTATAAAGGAATCAGGCCACGTATAGTTCGGAGGTAGAAAGAGTGACAGAGTATACCGAGGTGGAGAGCCGATTGAGGTGCCATCGAGGTTCCAGTCCACGGTTCCTGCCATTACATCATGAATTGAAAGCAAAAATTAAAGCAAAATTAAAAGAAAAATACAAGATCATATCTACTTCTTGTCTTGAATCTTCCTTGAATCTCTACTTGATCCTTCAACATGAAATTGAAAATTTACCTTATTCTTCAGGTGGCCATCATGCTGACTTGAATTTGAAGAAAACTGGAAATTGACCCTATTCTTCAGGCGGGCACCATGCTGCTTGCACTTGAAATAAACTTGAACTTGCGGTAGACTTGAGCTTGCAAACCTTGTTCTTCAGGCGGCTTGTGCTACTTCTGGTTTGAATTGAAAAACTGGAGGTTAACCCTATTCTTCATGAGGGATCCTGCTTCCTCTGATTTGAACTTGAAAAGTGAAAGTTGACCATGTTCTTCAGGAAAGCTCCTGATGCCTCTTAAACTTGAAAATTGAAAGTTGACCATGTTCTTCAGGTGGGCTCCTGATGCCTTCCTGACTTGAAATTGTAAACTGAAAGTTGACCCTGTTCTTCAGGTGGGATCCTCCTGATGCTTCTCTAACTTGAACTTGAAAACTGAACGTTGACCCTGTTCTTCAAGCGGGGTCTTGATGCTTCTCTGATTTGAACTTAAAATCGATTTCTGAAATATTGACCCTGTTCTCCAGGTGGGTGCCTGCAATCAAAACAACACAACAAATGAAATTTTCTGCACCAGTTTGCACTAGGAAGATTTGTGACTTGTTAGCAAAACTATAAATCACTTATGTTATTGATGCAATGATGAGAGTAAAACTAAAGACTCGACTAGGATGTGCGTCTCATGCGCGTAAAACCAAGAAAATTTGATTAGCACATGTATCTGCTAAAATAAAACCTGAATGACCCAAACTAGGAAGTGTGTCTCCTAAGGATGAACTCAAACGAACCAAACTAGGAAGTGCGTCTCCTAAAAGAATAACCTGAATGTAACGACCCGAACCGTTGTTTCCTGTATTTTCGTCTCGTATTCCCCGTTAAATGCTTATTCATGTTTCAATATGTGTACTTGGTAAATTTGAGTCAATTCGAATCGAGTTTGGTATGAAATGGGACAATTAGTCTCTTTAAGGAAGAATTAGTTTGGAAAAGTCAACCGGACATTGACTTGTGAGTTAGAGGGATCGGAATTGAATTCCGATGATTCGTTTAGTTTCGGAGGATGATTTAAGGCCTAGGATCACAATCGGAATTAATTTTGGAGGTCCGGTGAAGAAATTAGCTCATTTTGGCGAAGTTAGTATTTTGGCAATTTCCGGTTGATATGTAAAAATTTTATCCGACGGTCGGAATGGAATTCCGAGAATTTCTATAGCTTCGTTATGCCATTTTGGATATGTGTGCAAAATTTCAAGTCATTCGGACATATTTTGGTCGAGGTTTTGATCGAATGCTCGTTTTGGAAGTTTTAAAGGAACTAGACTTGAATTCGATGTAATTCGATAATTTTGCTATTAGTCGAGGTGTTTTGATAATTGGAACAAGTTTGAATAATATTATAAGATGTATTGGTATTTTTGGTTGAGGTCCCGAGGACCTCGGGGTGATTTTGGATGGCTAATGGGAACTTTTGAAGTTGGGAAATTTGATAATAGACGAAATTGTAAATGAGTGTGCATAAGACCTCACTTTAAACGACAATATCTCCAGTTATATAAGGTGTTATGTGAGGATATACCTATCAAATTAAAGACCTTTGAGTTTAGTTTCCAACTCAACAAACCGTTTGTAATTTGGAGTTGTATACAGAAAGTTATGATCATTTTACTGGTAGCGCGACCTTAGCGCGGGAGCGCGTAACCAGCGCTAATTGAGTTTTCTTCTGCCTCACTAGCGCGGGATTAGCGCGGACGCGCTAGTGTCAGTCCTCTAAATACACCTAAGGACGGGAAATGACGGACTTTGAGTCATTTCTCAAGCCTAGGGCTTCCCCAACATCCCCAATTCGACCAAGGCACCCAATTGCACTCCTAAGGTAAGATTTTTGGAGTATTTTGAGTTGATTACTACTCCCAAACACTTATATTAACATGGATTGATCTTAAAAGTCCTTAGATTTTCAAGAAATTCCTTCAAGAACTCAAAGGAAGGTTTTGCAAGATTTCTTCCAAAAGGTAATCCTACACCCTTAGACTCACATATATGAATATATTATGGGAATATGAGTATGAATCAAGTATTACAACTTATTGTATGGTGATTGGAAGCCATAAATTCCTAATTTAAATACATGAATATGGTAGGGATTTAAAGGTGTTTATTTGATGGAATTTTTGTTGGTTTGGGTGTGAATGGTTGATTACACATGTGATGTTAGGAGTATAAATTGTTAAAGAATAATAGTGGGATGAATTGTTGGTTAATGGTGATAGTTGGAGGAACCAATGCTATAGTTAAGAGGTGTAAATATTTATGCCTACAAGATGTTTGATAATATGCCTAAATGGCATAATTTATGGGACCTAGTACTAATATTGGCCCTATTGAGTGTTGTATTGTAGATTGAAGTTACATAACTGTATGGGATTATTATAGTATCATTAAGGGGCGAATTTCAGATATGTATGGTTAAAACCCCGTCTTTTAGAAATCGAACTTCATCGATGTTTGTGTGATTTTTGGCAGATTCGTCACACGAGGAGGCCAATTAGAGAGGCAAGGGCATAGCGAGCTAGAGGTGAGTAATGATTTTAAATGATGCACTGAGGGTTTGAAATCCCGGATTGCACAACATACTGCTATGTTGAGATGAGACACGCGTTGTATGACGAGCGCGGGGTCATTTACTATTGGGGATTGTGACTTGGTCCATCCCAGTTGATATTTTTACCGCGTAATTGATAAAGATTTATTGTTTTTCACTATGATTGGGCTTATAGCCATATTTGGGCTTCGTGCCAATTATCTGAAATATTTTGTGAATTTACATCACTATTTTCCTCACGAATTGAAATATTATTTGAACTAAGTCCAATTGAATTATATTATTTTGTGAACTCAGCTACATTTAGACTCAACACGAGATTTAATGATATTTATAATGTTGTTGAGCTGAGCACTATTGTTTTACTGATGCCCAAGAGGCTTATGATTATTTTCTGGACTGATTGAGGCCGAGGGCCATACGTGAGGATATGTTGAGTGATGTGAGGAGGCTTTCAGGCCTCGAGTGTTATATGAGGAGGCTTTCAGGCCTCGTGTGTGATGTGTGAAGGCTTTCAGGCCTATTGATATTGCGCTTGGGCTGTAGGAGCCCCTCCGGAGTCTGTACACACCCCCAGTGAGCGCAGGGTACCCAGGTGAGTTGGGAGTGGGCCCGAGAGGCCGTTGCTTGTGTGTGGTGAGTTGGGAGTGAGCCCGAGGGGCTGATGTTGTGTGCTGGTGAGTTGGGAGTGAGCCTGAGGGGCTGATACTATACTAAGATTTACATATTGAGCCCAAAGGGCAAGCCTTTGATTTATCCTTACTGTGGAAATTAATTGGCTTCACTGTTTTAAAAGAAGAATTATTTGATACTCACGGTTTTACTGTATAACTGATTTTACTGCTTGGGATAACGCTATATTGTGTCGCTATGAGATTTTATGTTTTCAGTCGTTATTTATTTTTATTACTCACTGGGTCGGAGTACTCACATTACTCCCTGCACCATGTGTGCAGATACAGGCAGAGCAGAGTTTGCTCCTGAGCACAGATTCTTTCCAGACCAGGCGGTGACTAGGAGTAACGAGGTAGTTGTTGACGTCCGCAGCCCCATTTTCTCCCTTATCTTTTTTATTTATGATAATTCCAGACTTTGTAAAATATTAGTAAACTCTGTAGTATCTCATGACTCGTGACACCCCAATTTCGGGCTGAGTTGGGATGGTTTTCCTTGTTCTATCACGTTTATTTTACATTTAAGATTATACTGCCCATGATTTAGACGTATTCCTGCTAAGTAATTATAAAGAGATGTACTGTTTTGTTGATTGACTGGCCTTGTCCTCACGAGAGGCGCCATCACGACCGGGTTGGGATTTTGGGTCGTGACAAGTTGGTATCAGAGCCTAGGTTACTAGGTCTCGCGAGTCATGAGAAGGTTTAGTAGAGTCTCGCGGATCGGTACGGAGACATCTGTATTTATCCTCGAGAGGCTGCAGAACCTTTAGGAAAAACTTCATATTTTTGAATTCTTATCGTGCGTCCTTGATTTAGCTTGAAAAAGTAACTTTTACAATTCCTTCCACGTATTCGTATGTGCGAACGAATGCTCAGTATTAGATGTGCCTTGATGGCTTGTAATTCCCCGATCGAAGGGCAAGATGTGGTCGTTTTGAGTTTGATGTTAGGCCAGTCTGGAGGACTTGAGACCGGATCTGTGCCAATGGCTTTAACACCGAGGTGCTTATTGTGTGAGCAAGTATTTTGAACTTATATGTTCGGTATTGCCTCTATTAGTGGGAATCATGGCTGGATAGCTACGTGAGGAGTATGATAGTACTGCGATATGTATCTATATGACTTGGAAGTGACGAGGAAGGTCTACTGGATGATAGATGAACTATTGAGTGTATGATTTCCATTGTGATAGGATGTGTAGTCCCAAGTTATGGGTGCATGAAGGATCTTTTTATGTCTCCTATTTGAAGTGAAGTAAATTTCATGTTACGGTATAAGTTTAGACTCAGGAAGATTAAGTGATAGTGTAATGTGTATGGCAGTGGGAGGTATACAAAAATATTAACTAAAGGTAAATCTAGTGGGTAATTGGCTTATGAGGGGAAGCTATTTGTCATACTAGTTAGATAAGTTTGGGAGCTGAGATCGCTTCTGTAAATGTATTATGACGAAATCGTTAAGTCAAGGAGACCACCTTGAAGGTCTAAAACATTAAAGAAAGAATATGTTCTTACTCGGTTGAATAGCCCAATAATGGAGGATTGAAAGGTATTTTCTATGTGTTATGATTCAAATAGGTGCAACACATGTCCATGTATCAATTTTGATAGTATAATACATGTAATATTGATATTAATGTAATTGATATACGTTGTGATGCTTTGTCAAGTTGTGGATGTGTTGTTAGGATGGTTTTGGTGATTCTCTGGCAGGTGGATAGGCCTAATTACAAAGGAGACTCTGCCGAAATTTTTGAAAAATTTGGGACTTAGTAAAAATTTGGTCCCCTAGAGAGTAGGCTTAACTATTATGTGAGTGAATGCAAGAAAACGCGGAAGAGTTAAAATTTCAGATGAATTGTGTTTCCACAAGCTTATGAAGGAGTGAGTTTAATCTCACTATGGTATTATCTCAGTCTGCCACACAGATGCCTCTGTCTTATTTGATCCGGGATCCACCTATTCTTATGTGTCTTCATATTTTGCCCGTCATTTGAGTATGCCCCGGGAGTCTCTTACTTTACCTATTCATGTGTCTACCCCGGTGGGCGATACTATTGTTGTGGACCGTGTGTATCGGTCATGTGCTGTGATTATTGGGGGTCTGGAGACCCGGGTTGATCTACTGCTGTTGAGCATGGTAGATTTTGATATTATTCTAGGCATGGATTGGTTATCTCCATATCATGATATTCTAGACCGTCATGCTAAGATAGTTACTTTGGCTATTCCGGGTGTTCCGAGGATCGAGTGGCGTGGCATGACTGATTATGTCTCTAGTAGAGTATTTTCTTTCTTGAAAGCCCAGCGTATGGTTGGGAAGGGTTATCTATCATATCTGGCTTTTGTGCGGGATGTTGGAGCTGAGACTCATAGTATTGATTCTGTCCCAGTTGTGAGGGACTTTCCTGATGTATTTCCTGCAGACCTGTTGGGCATGCCGCCGGACAGGGATATTGATTTTAGCATTGACTTAGTGCCGGGAACTCAGCCCATTTCTATTTCGCCATATCGTATGGCACCAGCAGAGCTGAAAGAATTGAAAGAGCAGCTTCAGGAACTCCTAGATAAGGGGTTCATTCGGCCTAGCGTGTCCCCGTGGGGTGCACCTATTTTATTTGTGAAGAAGAAAGATGGCACAATGAGAATGTGCATTGATTATAGGCAGTTGAATAAGGTAACAGTGAAGAACAAGTATCCTTTGCCTCTCATTGATGACTTATTTGATCAGCTTCAGGGAGCGAGGGTATTTTCTAAGATTGATCTCCGTTCGGGCTATCACCAGTTGAAAATCAGGGAGTCGGATATTCCCAAGACTGCTTTCAGGACTAGATATGGTCACTATAAATTTTTGGTTTTGTCTTTCGGGCTGACCAATGCCCCAGCAGCGTTCATGTATTTGATGAACAGTGTATTTCAGCCTTATCTGGATGCATTTGTTATTGTATTCATTGATGATATCCTGGTGTATTCGCGTAGCCAGGAGGAGCATGCCCAGCATTTGCGTGTAGTGTTGCAGAGATTGATAGAGAAGAAACTTTATGCAAAATTCTCCAAATGTGAATTTTGGCTAAGTTCTGTGGCATTTTTGGGACACATAGTGTCCAGCGAGGGTATACAGGTTGATCCAAGGAAGATAGAAGCAGTGCAGAGTTGGTCTAGACCGTCCTCAGTCCCAGAGATTCGGAGTTTTCTTGGGCTAGCAGGCTATTATCGCCGATTTGTTCAGGGTTTTTCTTCTATTGCATCGCCTTTGACCAAGTTGACTCAGAAAGGTGCCCCATTTGTATAGTTCGGCGAGTGTGAGGAGAGATTCCAGAAGCTCAAAGCACTTCTGACCACAGCTCCAGTGTTGGTGTTACCATCAGCTACAGGTTCATACACGGTATATTGTGATGCTTCCAGAGTTGGGATTGGTTGTGTGCTAATGCAGGAGGGTAGGGTTATTGCTTATGTTTCTCGTCAGTTGAAGCCCCATGAGAAGAACTATTATGTTCATGATTTGGAGTTGGCTGCTATAGTTCATGCAATAAAAATTTGGAGGCACTATTTATATGGCGTATCTTGTGAGGTATTCACTGATCATCGCAGTCTTCAGCATTTACTTAAACAAAAAGATCTTAATTTGAGGCAGCGGAGATGGCTTGAGTTACTTAAAGACTATGATATTACCATTCTATATCATCCGGGAAAGGCCAATGTAGTAGCCGATGCGTTGAGCCGAAAGGCAGTCAGTATGGGGAGTTTGGCTTACATCCCAGTTGGGGAGAGGCCTCTTGCAGTTGATGTTCATACCTTGGCCAATCAGTTGGTGCGGTTAGATATTTCTGAGCCTAGCCGGGTATTGGCTAGTGTGGTTTCTCGATCTTCTTTATATGATCGCATCAGAGAGCACCAGTATGATGATCCGCATTTGCTTGTCCTTAAGAACAGAGTTCAGCATGATAATGCCAAAGATGTGACTATAGGTGATGATGGCATTGAGGATGCAGGGTCGTATTGGTGTGCCCGACGTTGAAGGGCTTAGAGATTTGATTCTTGAGGAGGCCTACAGTTCGCGGTATTCCATCCATTCGGGTGCTGCGAAGATGTATCAGGACTTGAGACAGCATTACTGATGGAGGAGAATGAGGAAAGACATTGTGGGATATGTGGCTCGGTGTCTCAACTGTCAGCAGGTGAAATATGAGCATCAGAGATCGGGCGATTTGCTTCAGCAGATGATTATTCCTGAGTGGAAATGGGAGAGAGTTACTATGGATTTCGTGAGTGGCCTTCCTCGGACTTTGAAGAAATTTGATTCGATTTGGGTCGTTGTGGATAGGCTGACCAAGTCAACGCATTTCATTCCGGTGTGTACCACATATTCTGCGGAGCGGCTGGCTAGGATCTTTATTCAAGAGATTGTGTGGTTGCATGGTGTTCCAGTTACTATTATTTCGGATAGAGATACTCAGTTCACTTCTCAGTTTTGGAGGACTTTTCAGCACGAGTTGGGCACTCAGGTGGAGTTGAGTTCAGCATTTCATCCTCAGACGGACGGACAGTCCGAGCATACTATTCAGATATTTGAGGATATGTTGCGTGCCTGTGTGATTGATTTTGGAGGTTCTTGGGTTGAATTTTTACCACTTGTAGAGTTTGCCTACAATAATAGCTATCAGTCCAGTATTCAGATGGCACCGTATGAGGCCTTATATGGGAGGCGGTGTAGAACTCCAGTGGGTTGGTTTGAGCCCGGTGAGGCTAGGTTGTTGGGGACAGATTTGGTCCAGGATGCCTTAGAAAAGGTGAAGGTAATTCAGGAAAGGTTTCGCACAGCTTAGTCGCGTCATAAGAGTTATGCGGACCGGAAGGTCCGAGATGTGTCATTTATGGAGGGCGAGAAGGTTTTGCTGAAGGTTTTGCCGATGAAGGGTGTTATGAGGTTCGGAAAGAAAGGGAAGTTGAGTCTGCGGTTTATTGGACCATTTGAGATACTTAGGAGGATTGGAGAGGTGGCTTACGAGCTTGCTTTGCCGCCTAGATTATCGGGTGTTCATCCGGTATTCCATGTGTCCATGCTCCGGAAGTACATTGGGGACCCGTCTCATATTTTAGATTTCAGTACAGTACAGTTAGATGAAAATTTGACTTATAATGTGGAGCTAGTGGCTATTTTGAGTCGACAGGTTCAAAAAATGAGATCAAAAGATATAGCATCAGTGAAAGTACAGTGGAGAGGTCGGCCCGTGGAGGAGGCTACTTGGGAGACCGAGCAGAAGATGCGGAGCAGGTACCCGCACCTATTTGAAACTCCAGGTATGTTTCTTAACTCGCTCGAGGACGAGCGTTTGTTTTAGTTGGGGAGAATGTAACGACCCGAACTGTTGTTTCCTGTATTTTCGTCTCGTATTCCCCGTTAAATGCTTATTCATGTTTCAATATGTGTACTTGGTAAATTTGAGTCAATTCGGATCGAGTTTGGTATGAAATGGGACAATTAGTCTCTTTAAGGAAGAATTAGTTTGGAAAAGTCAACCGGACGTTGACTTGTGAGTTAGAGGGATCGGAATTGAATTCCGATGATTCGGTTAGTTTCGGGGGATGATTTAAGGCCTAGGAGCGCAATCGCCATTAATTTTGGAGGTTCGGTGAAGAGACACGCGTTGTATGACGAGCGCGGGGTCATTTACTATTGGGGATTGTGACTTGGTCCATCCCAGTTGATATTTTTACCGCGTAATTGATAAAGATTTATTGTTTTTCACTATGATTGGGCTTATTGCCATATTTGGGCTTCGTGCCAATTATCTGAAATATTTTGTGAATTTACATCACTATTTTCCTCACGAATTGAAATATTATTTGAACTCAGTCCAATTGAATTATATTATTTTGTGAACTCAGCTACATTTATACTCAACTCGAGATTTAATGATATTTATAATGTTGTTGAGCTGAGCACTATTGTTTTACTGATGCCCAAGAGGCTTATGATTATTTTCTGGTCTGATTGAGGCCGAGGGCCATATGTGAGGATATGTTGAGTGATGTGAGGAGGCTTTCAGGCCTCGAGTGTTATATGAGGAGGCTTTCAGGCCTCGTGTGTGATGTGTGAAGGCTTTCAGGCCTATTGATATTGCGCTTGGGCTGTAGGAGCCCCTCCGGAGTCTGTACACACCCCCAATGAGCGCAGGGTACCCAGGTGAGTTGGGAGTGGGCCCGAGAGGCCGTTGCTTGTGTGTGGTGAGTTGGGAGTGAGCCCAAGGGGCTGATGTTGTGTGCTGGTGAGTTGGGAGTGAGCCCGAGGGGCTGATGTTGTGTGTTGGTGAGTTGGGAGTGAGCCCGAGGGGCTGATACTATACTAAGATTTACATATTGGGCCCGAGGGGCAAGCCTTTGATTTATCCTTACTGTGGAAATTAATTGGCTTCACTGTTTTAAAAGAAGAATTATTTGATACTCACTGTTTTACTGTATAACTGATTTTATTGCTTGGGATAACGCTATATTGTGCCGTTATGAGATTTCATATTTTCAGTCGTTATTTATTTTTATTACTCACTTGGTCGGAGTACTCACATTACTCCCTGCACCATGTGTGCAGATACAGGCAGAGCTGAGTTCGCTCCTGAGCGCAGATTCTTTCCAGACCAGGCGGTGACTAGGAGTAACGAGGTAGTTGTTGACGTCCGCAGCCCCGTTTTCTCCCTTATCTTTGTTATTTATGATAATTCCAGACTTTGTAAAATATTAGTAAACTCTGTAGTAGCTCATGACTCGTGACATCCCAATTTCGGGCTGAGTTGGGATGGTTTTCCTTGTTCTATCACGTTTATTTTACATTTAAGATTATACTGCCCATGATTTAGACTTATTCCTGCTAAGTAATTATAAAGAGATGTACTGTTTTGTTGATTGGCTGGCCTTGTCCTCACGAGAGGCGCCATCACGACCGGGTTGGGATTTTGGGTCGTGATACTGAAAGACCCAGATTAGGAAGTGCATCTCCTACGAGCGAAACTTGAATGAACTAAACTAGGAAGTGCGTCTCCTAGGAGTGAAATTTCAATTTAGGAAGTGTGTTTCCTAAAATTATATACTGAAAGACCTAGACTAGGAAATTTGTCTCCTTGGGGTGAAACTTCAATGACTCAAACTAGGAAGTGTGTCTCCTAGGGATGAACTCTCAATTTAGGAAATGTGTCTCCTAAAGGTACATCCTGAAAGACCTAGATTAGGAAGTGCATCTCCTAGGGGTGAAACTTCAATGACACAAACTAGGAAGAGCATCTCCTAGGGGGTGAAATTTCAATTTAGGAAGTGCATCTCCTAAAAGGTGTAATCTAGAAGTCTCATACTAAGAAGTGTGTCTCCTAGATTTGATATTGAGCTTGAGGAAAACTATAAATTGAGCTTGACTAAACTAAAAATTGACCATATTCTCTAGGCGGGACCTCTAAACTCAAGGAAAACTAATGATTATCCAACTTAACAAAATTAAAAACTGACCCTATTCTCCTGGCAGAATCCTTGAACTTAAAGAAAGATAAAGATTAACAACTTAAAAATTAATAAACTGACCCTATTCTGCAGGAGGGACCCCTAAGCTCAAGAACTAAAGATTAACAACTTAAGAAAACTAAGACATGACTCTATTCTCCAGGCGGGACCCCTGAACTAAAGGAATGCTAAAGATTAACAACTTAGGAAACTAGAAATTGACCCTATTTTCCAAGCGGGATCCTGAACTTATGGAAAACTAAATATTAACGACTTAAGAAAACTAAAAAACTGACCTTATTTTCCAGGCGGGACTCCTGAACTTAAGGAAAACTAAAGATTCTTCCCAACTAGGAGGTATAGTTCTTCTCAACTAGAGTAAATTCTTGAGAGGTGATGATCTTTTCAACTAGCGGGATGCCTAGGAGGTGAAAAAACATTCTCAAACAACCTTTGTGCTGACAAAATTGGGTATGACACCTGAAGGGTTCAAGCTTCCAAGCGTTGATTTGGACACAATCTTCGTCCCTTTTTAAATCAGAAAACTAGTAGCAAATTTTGAAGTCACTCACTTGTTCTGACCAAACAGACTCAAAAAGAGGACTTAAACAATACAAGATGAGCTTAGTAGTAAGGGGACAGTGGAAAGTGATGATGTCTAACAAGAGAATTATAAAGCAAAAACTTATCTGATATGGGGACCTTGACATACATTTTGGATTAAGTGGCCTAATCTGTCCAGCAAGTCTAATGTGCAACTCTTGTTATACCTCTAAGTTGTGAAAATGGGCTTCAATGCTCCAATTATCCTATCTGATTCACGATCCTTATTCGACTTGTTGTGCCCGAAGGGTTTTCACCATCAAGCATCTCTCATTTTATTCTTTCTCTCAACTTACCGCCACCTTATGGTACCCGTGGGAGTTTTCACAAATAAGACTCTCTCATTTTGTTCTTTTCCTCTCATTTTCTCTGATTATGTAGATGGAAAGGCATTGACCATAGCACAAACATCATATGCTCCTAGCATATCTAGCTCGGCACTCTCTGGGAGGTCTTTTTTGGACTATAATGTAGTTTTTGGACAGGGTTAGAAAGAAAGAGAGGCATGAAGGCCCAAATTCAAACTAAGACCAAATGGGGTACAACTTTACAACTTTTGAAATTTATTTTAAAAACTTTGCCCCAATTTCTAAGACAAGAGAATTTGATTCTTTTTTTAGATGGAACTTCTAAGAAAAACTACCCCACTCTTGGCTTCGTGGGATTATGAAATATTTTATTTGGTTCGACCGAACCGTAAGGCTGCCTACGTATCTTGTGGTGACAAGAATCAGTTCGAACGTAGTTTAAAAAGATACTTTTGTTGCTATTTTTCCTTTCTTTTTTATCTTTTTTTCCTTTTTCCTCTTTTATTTTTTTTCTTTTTGAATGAACTTTCTAAAACAAATCTATGGGGACATCGACTTTTTCTCTTCCCTTCTTTTTTTTACGACTCTAACTTGGCTCCAAAATAGGGGAGGTCAAAAAAATCAGCACAGACTCAAATGGGTATCAAAGGGTATAATGTGTTTGGGTAGCTGAAAGAGGGCCTTCCAATATCTGAAAATGCCAAGTACAATACCTGCAACTTGAGGATGAAAATTAAAGATCATTGTCACGACCCAAAATCCATTAAGGGTCGTGATGGCACCGGACACCGCTGTCAAGAAAGCCAACCATAAATACTTAATTAAATTCTTGTTTAAATAATTGTGAAAACTATGATTTTCCTTCAATTTGGCTAGTAAAAGATAATCTTTACAAAATAAATAAAAGAATATTTAGAAGTTAATACAGAATACCCCATAATCATTCCAGAACCCGGTGTCACAAGTGCATGAGCAGTTTCTAGGAAATAATGTAATACAATAACTGTCCGGAGTACAAATTGGACAGAAAAGAAAATACAGCACAATACTCTGAAGGAGACTCTGCTGGCTGCGGGTTTTCTCGAGAGGTGCAGCTCACCTAAGTCTCCGTATCAACCATGCCGCTGTGCTCAACTAGGCCACTAGACATACATGTGCTTGTGCAACAAAAATGCATAGCAAGTGTAGTATGAGTACAAAAATAACGTGTACCCCGTAAGTATCCCATCTAACCTCGAAGAAGTAGAGATGAGAGGTCGACTTCGACACTTACTAGTGGTCTAATAATAATATATTAATAATGCGAATAATCATGGATTTATTAAAAACGGCAGTAAACTCAAGTAAGTCAAGAAACAAGTAAACATTCCTTTTTATATTTAGAAGTCTCCAAATTCATAATCCATTATTTATCAATTTTTCTCAGACCAGGGAGGCAATATCAATTTGTAAATCTCAAGCAAGCATTCGCAAATCATGCCGAGGTCATACGGTCCGATCCAACAAATATTTAAATTATGCATTGCCAGAGGGTCGAATGGAGCGAACCACAGATTCATCTATTACCCCTCTCGCGAATCATACGTGCGACGCGGTCAAATATAAATAATAGAGTTACCCCGCTCGCGAATCATACGTGCGACGCAGGTACTCATAGATACACACATTCAAACATCCAATTAAGAATTCATCAAGAAATATTTATCCAAGAAAAAGTCAATTCTCTTTTAATGATTTAAGAAAATGAGGTTTAACCCTTTTTAGAAATTCTTTTACTAATTCGATATGATTTAGGCAATTTCAGTTGTCAATAAAATTACAAATATTTTAGGTATAGCATGCTTTTGGGTCCTAGACTACCCGGACTTAAACATAATAGTAGTTACGCACGGACTCTCGTCACCACGTGCATACGTAGCCCCCACAAATAGGAGCACATAACCAATTATTTCACCTATGGGGACAATTCCCTCTTACAAGGTTCCATAACTGGCATTCCACGCCCTTCCGAAGACTCAAATTGATGCACAATGTTCCAAAACTAGTCAATAATTATGTAAACACATTAATACATGTTCAATTACTCATAATAATCCAATTTATAGCAATACCTAACCCCGATTGGAAAGGTGACAAAAATGCCCTCGGGCTCACGTGCTCGGATTTTGAAAATTTTCGAAGATAAAGTTTACCCACAGCCTCACGAATTCAAATATATAATTGGCTCTCAATTTCATGTCCAAAATCGTGGTCAAAATCCAAGAATACAAATTTCCTAGGTTTTCTTCAAAATCATAAAATTTCTACTAATTTACATGATTTTTCATGTTAAAATCTAGATATAATCCAAGTAATTAACTTGCAATAGGTGGGAATCATTTACCTTGACATGGATGATGAAAATGGAGCTCCAAATTTGCTCCTAGGTCGGCTCCCATAGAGGAAATGAGGTGAAATGAGCAAAACCCATTTCTTTACACTTATACACTGCCTAGACGACTCTTCTTTGCGTTCGCGAAGAAGAAAATTCCCAAAAACCATTTTCCAAACTCTTCTCAAACATCTTCTAGTATGATGGCCATAACATTTTGTACAAAACTCCAAATTATAAATGGTTTAATGTTTTGAAAACTAGAAACCAATATCTACAACTATCATGTTTTGGTTATCTCCCAATTCCTTATAGATTTTGAGATATAAGCTGCCAAAGTCAGCCCTGTGCAATACAAATTTCTTCTTCATCCTTCCGGACAGCCTGTAGTGGACCAGCCATAACCTTTTGGACACAAATACAAATGCCAAATGGTTTCCTTTTCTGAAATCTAGACACAAAGATCTACAACTTTTATTTTTGGATCATCTCTAAATTCCTTGTAGACTGCGAGACATGAGCCTCCGAAATTAGACCTCTGCAACAGAGATTTCCTTCTTCGTGAACACGAGGATCTCTTCGTGAACGCGAAGAACAGAGTCCCTAAAGCCAAATCCTTCTTCGCAAACACGAAGAACAATACCAGAAACTAGCATCAGCTATTGCAAAATAGCCCGGAATGATTCAAAACCACCCCGAAACACACCTGAGGCCCCCGAGACCCCATCCTATCACACAAACCAGTCCCATAACATAACACGGGCCTGCTCAAGGCCTCAAATCACATCAAACAGCATCGAAATCATGAATCGCACCCCAATTCAAGATTAATGAACTTTAGAACTTCAAACTTCTATATTCGATGTCAAAACCTATCAAATCACGTTCGATTGATCTCAAATTTTGTACACAAGTCACATTCGACATTACGGACCTACTTCAACTTCTGGAATTGGATTCCGACTTCGATATCAAAAAGTCCACTTCCGGTCAAACTCCTCAAAAACCTTCAAATTTCTATCTTTAGCCAAATGACCCACGGACCTCTGAATTCACTTTCGATCGTGCTCCCAACACCAGAATTACCATACAAAGCTATTCTCAGACTCGGAATCCCAAACGGACAATGATAACACTGAAATGCACTTCAACCCAAGCTTATGAAATTCTTCCAAAAATGCTAACTTCCACAATAGGTGCCGAAACAATCCCGAGTCTTCTAAAACCTGATCCGGACATACGCCCAAGTCCGAAATCATCATACAAACCTGCTGGAACCTTCGAATCCCAATTCCGAGGTCATTTACTCAAAAATCTAATCTTAGTCAATTCTTTCAACTTAAAGCTTCCGAAATGAGAATTTTCTTTCCAAATCAACTCCGAACTTCCCGAAATTCAATTTCAACCATGCGTACAAGTTATAATACTTGAAGTGAAGCTGCTCATGACCTCAAACTGCTGAACGACGCGCTAGAGCTCAAAACGACCGGTCAGGTCGTTACAATCATGCACAATATTTCTTTTGCAGCTTCGGCATTGATATCACTAATATGCCTTCCACATTTCTTTAGTGCTTTGTCAAGTACAGAACTCTTGTTGGGTGATTCCCTCTTCACAATGTATATCCTCCGTCAATTTGGAGTAAACTCTCTTGACTTTATCTTGTAAATTGAGGTGCACTTGAACTCAAAACTGCTCGCTTCAAATTGTTTGGTATGCACTCTCTTGTAAGAAATTCTTGTAGTCCTATTAACTTCCGAAACTATCTGGCCCATTTTCACACAATTCGGGCATTAAATGATCTCAAAATGTCCAAATCTTTACCTACTTCCCTCAAATGTCCCTGTCGTCTTCAAACCTTGTTTCATTGTTTTATGATTAGACTAACTTTTAAGATCAGACTGAGAATTACACGTGCATGTCATCTCACTAGAGTCAGCATGAAAAGAACTATAAAAGAAAAAAAAGAACTAAACAAAAACTGACTAGAAATAATAGAAAATAGGAGATTGTATTGGACAGACGGTGAAAATGTTTGAACAACAAAACAAGCAAAATAAAATGGGGTTACAACCCTGGAACAAACTAGAAAACACTAAACGAGTTACTACGACTAAACGAACTAGGCAAAATAAAAGGATAGAAGGGTTTGAGTCACAAGACAATATCCGGATTACAACCCTGAATAACCCGGACAATAGAAATGACTACAAAATAAACCACCAAGACTCATCCCTGGCTATCCAAGAAAGGAACGTCTTTCGAATTACCAAGCTCGACATCTTTGCCACTGAGTTCCACATCAATATTACCAAGACTATTACCAATTTCAATCATATTGACCTCAGCAGATAGCTTTTGGGTCCCGTTTGCCGATTCGTTCTTAAGATCAACTTCTGGAACTGAGACTGATATCGCCGAAAATTTCGCAGCAAGTGGCCCTCCAAGGGATTCAGAAGAGTTCCTATATTCCTTTTCAACACAAATTATGCCTATCATATGTGTCTCATTATGAACAGGCAATGGACTTTGGCTAGCATCCGCTGCATTTAGATTTTGCACGGTAATGTCACTTGCATCAATAAGCTTCTAGACTACTCTTTTCAGATGAAAACACTTTTCTATGATATGCCCCGGCGCATTATAGCAATATGCACACCTTTGAGAATAATCAAAATTCTTTGGAAGGGGGTTCGACCTTTTTATCTGAATCAGCTTCAACATGTCCAATTGCCTTAACCTTTGGAACAAACTGGCATATGATTCTCCAATAGGAGTGAAAGACCTTTCTCTTTGCTGCTGCCTTTTCATTTTGTACTCTGGCTTCGGTTGGAACCTCTTGCGGGTAGGTGGTGGATATGCTTGTAGATGTGGGTAAGACATTTGTGGGGGTAGTGCAGGCCATTGCGGGTCTCATGGATGTGGGGCATATGGTGGTGAACCTACAGATAGAGTACTGGGAAGGTGAGGTATGACTTTGGGGATTTTTGGAGAGAAATAGCATTGGGAAGGATTATCTAGAGAATGAGGATATTCATGGGGTCGATACTGAGGCTAAAAGCATTGAGTAGGAATGCCTACTGGATCATGTCGTTGGCGGGGCTCAACAACATCTTTTCTATTTCTCTTTCTTCCCCCCAAATTTACTGAGATGTTCTGAATGTCTTCCGTAGTATCTTTCAACACAGAATAACTCACGGTTTTGCCTGACTTGATTCCTTATTCTACCATTTCCCCCATTTTTACCACATCATTAAAAGGTTTACCTAAAGCTGGGATCAAATGACTGAAGTAGCTGGATCCTTGAGCTTGTAGGAAAAGATCAACCATTTCTTCTTCATCAATCGGGCGACTGACCCGAGCAGCTTGTTCCCTCTACCTGAACCCAAACTCTTTAAAACTTTCCTCGGGTTTCTTTTCTATCTTAGATAGGGAGGAGCGGTCTGGGATAATGTCTAGATTCTACTGAAAGTGTTGAACAAAATCTTGAGCCATGTCATCCCATGCATGCCACTTACTGACATCTTGATGAGTATAACATTCCAAGGCTGCCCCGCTCAGGCTCTCACTAAAATACACTATCAACAACTTATCTTTCCCGCCCACACTTCTCACTTTGCTGCAATAACCCCTCCGATGGACTACTGGATCTCCATGCCCATCATACAAGTTAAACTTTGGCATTTTAAACCCCGAGGGCAAATGAATATCAGGAAACATACACAAGTCAATGTAAAACATGTTAATATGATTTCACATCCCTTGCATATATTTTAAGGATTGTTCTATACCTTTCAGCTTTCTGGATATCTCATCTCCCTTTTCTTTCCTTGTGAACTTTTCATTTTCAGTGTGAGGCTCATTCTGAGAATTACGATTATGGGAGTCCGGGGCCTGGTGGGCTAACTCTGGGGGTAGTATTGAGCATCATAAGGCTTGAACTGGTGTTCATTATTGGATCTATGAAGGAAAGGCTGTTGAGAAGTTGTGACAGTGGGGACATTGGATATGACATGAGGACTATTTTGGAAAATATAGTTGGAGGACGAACAATGGAGTTACTAGGGAGGTTAGGAAAGCTGTGATAGGCGGGAAAATCTGGTGAATATGGTGGATCATCTGACACTACGACGTGGGCTCGGGTGTGGGTAGCATCTATGGAGCTAGATGGCAGTGGGGGTGGTGCCTTCCGAGTCATCCAAGCCTGATACATGTCCGTCATGTGTCGTCTTAACATCTTTACCTATTCAACCAACCTAGTGTCTTATTCAACCAATTACCTTTGGGCACCAGTATCAACCAACTCAATTCTGTTGTCGTCTGCCATTGCCTTTCGACTTTATATTATAGAGAAGAGTTACCAGTTTAAGAACCACAAACCAACCAACTTTCTACTATAATGAAGATAACAAAGAGGAACAAATGAAGTCATCATGTTAGCATTAGGGAACTTAACAAAAAATAGTGCCATATTATATGCAATGCACCTAGTCACGGCTATCGGTTCTAAAATGACTTCGAGGGTACGTGTCACAACCCAATTCCATTATAGGTCATGATGGCGCCTAACACCATTGTCAGGCAAGCCGATGTGGAAATATTAATAAGCTCTTATTTTACTTAACTAAAGCAAGTACATCAATTTCTACATTTGAAGTTAAAACATGTGATAATTAGTAACGTACAAAAATAATTATACAAATCCCCAAAAGAGTAGTCTACTAATGGGTGTGCCAAGACCTGGTATCACAAGTTTGTGGGCAACTAGTAGAATATACAAAAGAATAAAGCTATCCTACTGTCTGAAATCGAATAGACAACCAAAAATAAGGAGAGACTCCATCATGCTGCTGAACGGCATAGGAAGGGAGCAGCTCACCGTGGATGTCTTGGACAATGATCAAGAATGCACCAGACTGGTAGCCAGATGTACCTGCCTCAGATCCTGTACAATTAAGTACAGAAGTGTAGTATGAGTACATAAACAATATGTACCTAGTAAGTATCCTGTCTAATCTCGAAGAAGTAGAGATGAGAGGTCGACTTGACACTTACTAGGGTCAAATAATATGAGAAAGAGTTATACTAATCATGGAGAGCACAAATAATTAACAGTTTATAGCAAGAAGTAACAAGTCCTTTCCTAGATAATATCACAGTTGGCCATTTACATTTCAGGGCATATAACAAAGTCCAATCCACAGAAAAATACCGAGCAAGAAGCATGTGCAAGTAGTGTCAAGGTCGTACGGCCCGATCCAACATAAAAATAAAGTGTGCACTGCCGGAGGGTCGAACGGCGCGAAACATAGATGCATCTATTATCCCGCTCGCGAATCATACATCTTACCGGTCAAATGTAATTAAGCATAACAACGGGCAGACAAGAATATATCAGGGGAGCAATTACTCACAGAAATGTCAACTTCTCTTTAAAAGGTAAAGAAAATGATGTTCCTTTTATTAATTTCATTTACCACATCCAACATGATTTAAGCAATCCAAATTAACCATAAAGTTACAAGAATATCACATAAAGCATGCTTTTGGGTCCTAGACTACCCGGACTTAAGCATAATAGTGGCTACGCACGAACTCTCGTCACCTAGTGCGTACATAGCCCCCGCATTTAGTGGCAAGTTATTTAATTATGGGGACAATTTTCTTTTACAAGGTTAGATAGGAGACTCACCTCGCTCTAAAATGTACTTCCAATACCAAGAACGTGCTCAAACCCTCAATTTGGAGCCGAACGATCCGAAACTAATCAAACGAGGTAGGAAATAGTTAATACATACTTAAGAGTTTGCATTTTAATTACTAAAGTAATTTCCCAACCTTAAACACAAGTTTCCTAAAATCCGACCCCGGGCCCAGGTGCCCGAATTCCAAAAATTTTCCAAGAAAGTTGTTCTTTATAACCTAAGGATCAATAATATATGATTTCTACTTCATTACATAACAAATTTTGTGGTTAAATCTAACTTTTACCAAAACCCTAGGTTTTTCTCTAATCCCATGATTTTTTCCTTAATCTTTGTGTTTTAATCTATCCAAGGCTCAAGTATTAAACTAGAAATAAGTAGGATGAACTTAACTCAAGATGCTAGGTGGAATTCCTCTCTTTGAAAGCTCCGTAATCGCCCAAACAATGGTGGAAATGTGTCAAAATGACACACTCCCGTATTAAATTAAGGCACTGCCTTCAGCGATTTCCGCACCTACGGTTAGGGGACCGCTTCTGCGGTCTTGAAGCCGCTTCTGCGGAGAAGGAGCCACACCTGCGGTTCCTAGGCTCCTCCCCTTAGCCGCTTCTGCGATGAGCCGACCGCACCTGTGGTCTTGCACCTGTGGCTGACCAACCGCAGGTGCGGTTATGACAGATAACTGGAGCTTTAGCTCCTTGCCAATTTTTCCAACTTCACTCGAGCCTCGTCCGATTGACGCCCAGGGCTCCCGGGCCCCGCTCGAACATACCGACAAGTTTGAAATCATGAAACGGACTCGCTCAAACCTTCGAAACACTCGAAACAACGCTAAATCTAAGAATCACCTCCTAAAACCAATTGAATCAAATTTATGAACTTCAAGTTCTTCAATTTACTTCTAACGTGCCGAAACGTACTTATACTACTCGGATTGACACCAAATTTTGCGTGCAAGTCTTAAATGATACAACGGAACTATTCCCGATCTTGAAAATACGTTCAAACCTCGATAACATAAAAACCCCCTCCAAACCAAATACTCAAGAACTTCAAAATCCTTAATAAATCAACTTCCACTA
Source organism: Nicotiana tabacum (assembly GCF_000715075.1). Classification (NCBI taxonomy): domain Eukaryota; kingdom Viridiplantae; phylum Streptophyta; class Magnoliopsida; order Solanales; family Solanaceae; genus Nicotiana; species Nicotiana tabacum. The sequence continues at coordinate 125,942,760 of NC_134084.1, forward strand.
TTCGGCGCCAAACCGCTCCCGGGTCATCCAAAACCCAATCCAGACATACGCACAAGTCCAAAATCATCATATGAATCGGTTGGAACAGTCAAATCCCGATTCCGAGGTCGTTTACTCAAAATGTTGACCGACGTCAAACTTGGCTTTTTAAGCTAACCTTAAGGAACCAAGTGTTCCGATTTCAACCTGAACTCTTCCAAATCCGGAACCAACCATTCCCGCAAGTCATAAATCAGTAAAAGCAAGTATCGAAAGTCTTATCTAGGGGAACAGGGTTCTAAAAAGCAAAATGACCAGTCGGATCGTTACAGTTTGAGGGTCATATTGGCATCATCCCAAGTTCACTCTTCTTGCCCCTCTTCCTCTTTATTTTCTCTTTAACACTCCTTGGTTTTTCGTTTTCTTTCCTCTATTTTCTTTCTGATTACCACTCTTTTTCTCTCTCTCATTTCTCACATCTCATAACTTCATCTCTTTTTTTTGCTTTCTTTTTTTAAAATTTAAAAATGATTCGATCGAACCCTATGTAAGTTGCCTACGTATCATGTTCCATAAGAATCATACCAAGCATAGTTCTGGATAAGTAATAGACAAAATAAACTAAAAACAAAATTATTTTAGATTTTTCATTTTTAACTTTTTCGATTTTCAAATACATAATAGGAAGTATGATAACAAAAGATTCGACAAACTCGACTAGATTACGACAAAAACCGACACCACCTAAAAGACTCGATATTATTGTACAATACTAGAAAGTAAAAGACAACATAAAACATACTCAAAAAAGAAAAAGTCTCCTCAAACAGCTCCTAAAAGCAACGGCTCTAACTAAGATGGTCCTGGGGCTTCTGTCATGCTCAAGCTCTGGTAAGTGGATCCATACCTATATGAAAAAAATAAGACTAAATAGAGTTAGTGACAAAGACACTATGTGATGCCACAACACCTCATATTGGGCATATGCAGGACATGATTGGGCTATCTTTGCAAAATGGCATACGTGGCCAAGGGCGACTAATAGTGCAAACTCGATAAAGGTGACCTCAAAAAGATGGCAATACCTTAGTAAGGATTATATGGCCTCAAAGTCCCAATAATTATGGCCCTAGAAATTACTTTGCAAAAATGACCAATTTTGCAAAAATGACCGATGTGGCCAAACGTGGCTAGAGATGCAAATTCAACCTCTAAGACATGAAAACACCTCACGAAGGCCTATATGGCCTTAAACTTCAAGGAATCATAATCCCCATAATTACTTTGCAAAAATAACCCCTTTGCAGAAATGGCCTATGTAGCCAAAAATGGTTGAGCATGCAAATTCAACAATAATGGACCTTAACCTAAGAGGACATCTTGTTGTGAACTTAGGACTCTAAGACATGGGTTAACAAGCCACTTTGAAAAAATAAACCTATTTAGCAAAACAGGTCGATGTGGCCGAACGTGGCTAGACATGCAAGATTTGACTATGACCCCGAATTCAAGAACCTAAGACTTACTAGGAAGACCGGACCCTATATGGACTGCTTACGTATCCCTCCCTGAAAGATGAGAATCAGGTATGTATAGTTAGGGAAAAGTGGATACGGGCGAGAATTACAAAAAAATAGCTGATTTGGAGAAAACGTATTTTTTTGTCTTTTATTTTTTGAAAAACGATGGGAAAGTGCAAAATCTTTTTTTTTTTTTTTTATTTTTTTATGTATTTGTTTTGGTTTTTTTCTTGAAAAAAATTGTGAAAGAAAAATATAACTAGGTCTTACTTGCTTCATTTTAAAATTCACCCTCTTTTCTTTCTTATTTACCCTCAACCATCATTGGTCTGCTAAATGACTCTTTTTACCCTTGAAGAATGCAGCATGTAGCACATAAGATGCATCAGGATGATCTTTTATTTTTGGGTACACCTGTCCTAGACGGACCCAACCCCTGTATTGAGTCCCTAAAGTCAAATGCATGTGATGCAAACAAATGTACCTACTAGGGATCCGGCATAAGGCGGGGGTATGTTCTACACATGGCTTACCCAAGCGGACAACTCAAGCCAAGGTGGGAGCAATATAACGGGAGCACGAAAGTACCGGCCTAGTTGCTGATCCAGCCTTGTTCTATTTGGTACGACCTCTAATACAAAAGTGGGCCACGCGTATGTGTGCACCATATTTTAAGAAGACTCAAAAGGGAAGCATAAGAAGACAGTTTAATATTGTTCAAATAATATCAAAGCGGTAATTAGCACATTAGGTCCACAAAGACAGTAATATCAACAAACAATAAAGCCAAGCATAGATCATATCAACAAGCTTGAATTTTGAACCCTAAACCAGAGATTCTGGGTTCGATCCCGGCAGTGTTGCCAGATCTTTCACACCTCCTTTTTCCCAGGGGATAAGGAGTTTTTCCAATTTAAATGACATTAACTGAAATGGGATTATTTATTTCATTTCAGAGTCGCCACTTGGAATATTTATGGTGTCCCAAGTCACCGGTTTATTTTAAATCCCAAATTGAGGAAAATTGACTCTGTCTTAAAATCTGCGAAACCTGAAGACCGAGTAAGGGATTCTGTTAATCTAGGAGAAGGTGTTAGGCATTCTCGAATTTTGTGGTTTTAGAACGGTCACTCTAATAATACTTGGCTTAATTAAATTTTTTAATTACGCGTTTTAGAACCTATGTGCATTTTACATTTCACCGCTTTTTAAATTACTTAATTATTCGTAATATCTTAAAATGAGTCACGCGTACGTATACTCATTTTGTTCGGCATGTCAAGAATCATGTCACATGTACGTGTACACAATTTACAACACTTAATTATTAAGAAAGCTTGGCCAAAGTCACGTGAACGCGTACCTTGATCCATTTTGAAAATCTTAATTATGTCACGCGAACGTGTACACAATCTCGATGATAGATTAAGTCGCGCTTAAAGCATTTTTTACGAATATTATATCTTTTTAAAAATCGTACTCGTGTCACGCGAACGTGTACACAATTAATAACATTTTATTATTATTAAGATTATTTCGCCCAAAGTTGCGCGAACGCATACTTTGGTCTTAATTTTGGAACCTATAATTATGTCACATGAACTTCGAAAATCCTAAAAATTTACCTACCCGAGTGTGGTCGGCCTAAGCATGCTACTATTGATCAAATTCATGAGAGTAAGAAGAAAAGAGCAACAAAATTAACTAACCCCAATTTCCTCCACGTTTTGAAAGCTAATTCCCACAACTGAAACAGCTAGAATTCCATTCAATATACTTAATGGTGTTAGTTTAATTATTATTATATTTTTTTTTGCTATAAGAGTAGTAACTATGAAGACTTAAACATTTTATCTTCAAATGAAACAATGAAACAAAGATCAGAAATACATTTTTTGGCATCAAAATCCACCCGAACAGACTAAACAAACGACAACAAAACTATGCCAATAGAACGAAACGGAGTAATCAAGTATTACTGAGACACCCTAAACAGAACAATAAAATATCAACTCAAAATATCAACAAGACAGAGAAGAAACAATCACCGAAACAAGGGAAAGCACGATATTAAGCAAAATGGCAAAATAAGGGAGAAATAGATCTCAAACCGCTAGAACCCCGGACGGAATTCGAACCGGAAACCAATAGATAGTACCTCGATGTATGAATGCAACGGACTCCTTGGACAATGACCTTCGATGACCTTGAAGCACGCCGGAAAACTCGAACTAAACCAGAAAGACAAAACCAACGGACTCCATAACAGTGACTCGTGATTCGGAGTTGTCTCGAGCTATTTCACATTGTTTCGATGGAGGTTTTGAGCAGTGGAGCAAGGGCACTGAGCTTTACGGTTGGTGGCTATAGAGAATTTGGTTCAAGGCTCTGTGATGTGAAGAAGATGACGACAGGTGAGGTGCTTAGCTCTCGTTCCTCGTCTCTCGTCTCTGTTTCTGTGCATTTCCCCAGCCCCTGCTTTCCCTCGTTCCTCTCGTCTCTCTCCCGTGTATCTCTGTGGGTGTGTGTGTTTATCTCTGTAGGTGTGTGTGAATACTTCTTTTTGTTTTTTTAAGTTTTGAAAGAAAAAAAGATCTGAAGGGGCAGGCCTGTTAGCAATCTTAAAGATTTGGTGATGGTGGCTTCTCTCTTGTGTATGAGAGAAAAACCAGAGGTAAAGGGGATGATGTGGCTGGTTTTAGAAGTTAGGTTTAGGGTTTGTGAAATTGGGGATTTATGTGATAAAGAGAAGTAATGTGGGTCATTGGATGAAGTGTTTGGACGACTAATATTGAGGGTTGATGGGGCGGGTCGGGAAATTAAAATAGGGGAAGTGGGCTGCTAAGGTTAAAATGGTATTGGGCTCAAAGAGGTTGGTCTGATTTGGGCCATCTCTTTGGACTTCTTGAATTAAGCCAAGACAAAAGTTAGCCCTAAAATTTAATTTTCTTTCTAAAAATAATAAATAACAAAATACTAATAAAATATAAATAAACTTTAACTACAACAAAACTCATATTAAAATGAAACTATTTTGTATTTTTTAATTTTTAAATACTAAAACAATAAAATTAAACTAATAAAGTGGTAATAAAATAGATTAAAAATCGATAATAACTCAAGTAAATATTTAAAATACTAAAACTAACATAAAAAATTTGCGGGTCAGAAATTACGTGCTTACAGCAGTCAAAATAAATACGAGAATCTAGCAGGAATAGAATCATAGAAAGACAATAGCTCAGAACACAGAGATGATAACAGGGGATTTCCCGAGATACCGTCTCGTAGTCCGAAACGCAAATATGCAGAGGGATCTCCCGTAATACCGTTCTGTATTCCCAAAGTAAATATGCAGAGCAAGGGGATCTCCCGGAATACTGTTCTGTAGTCCCAAACATAAATATGCAGCTCAACCAACAGACATAATAGATACGGCAAGAAAACCTACAATTTAGACTAAGTTCAAGTTAAGGAAAGCAAGTAATTTCACTAAATATGTTGCACAGAGTTCAGATAGGCAGTTAAAACACATAGGCATGCTATTATAAACTAAACATGATAGTTACATATGCTAGTGTAGTTCAAATAAGGAGAAACGAGTTATGACTTAATGAAAAACGGAGTTTTACAATAAATAGCCTGTGTACGTACTCGTCACCTCACATATACGGTGCTCACATATCAAAACAGTACCAAATCCTAAAGGGAATTCTCCCACACAAAGGTAGGCAAGTCACTTACCTCGAACCAAGCTCAATCAATCCGTAACAATGCTCTTTCCATAAATATCTGACTCTGAATGGTCCAAATCTAACCAAAACCAATTATATAATATAAATATAACTACAAGAAACTAATCTAGCTAATGAAATCAAAGCTAAGGCAAGAAATTGAAAAATTGTTCAAAAAGCCCCCCTGGGCCCACATCTCGGAATTAGGCAAAAGTCACAAATTATGAACACTCATTCACTCACGAGTTCACTCGTACCAAAATTATCCAAATCTGATGTCTAAATCCCAATCAAAACTCAAAAAAATCGGTTGAAGAACTTTTCCTCCATTTCCTCAACTTCTCACCCAATTTCCTTAATTTAATGAAGAAAACAACTATGGATTAATGAAATACAACACAAAATGAATTAGGAATCGTTACCCAAAGTTCTCTTTGAAAATCCCTCGAGGAATCGCCAATTTCCGAGCTCCCAAGTCCAAAAATGAAGAATGAATTCAAACTCTCGAAACTCTCTTTTCTGCCCAACGAACTCGCTTCTGCGAGCCTACAACCGCACTTGCGGGAAAGACATCGCAGGTGCGAAACTCACTTATGAAGGTTGGGTCCGCATCTGCGGAAAAAAAGGTCGCACCTGCATGCGCGCTTCTACGGAAACTGTCCGCTTCTGCGCTCCTACATCGCATCTATGATTCATTAGGCGCATCTGCGGGCTTTGCAAATGCGGTACTACCCTCGTATCTGTGATCCCTGGGCAAGTCTCCAAACTTTGCATCTGCGCCCTCCACTCGTGCGATCCCGCACCTGCGGTTTCCCCACCGCAGGTGCGAAAACACCAGAAGCCTGATCACTTCAGCAACAACACAACTTCAATCTTTGATCCGTTAAGCACCCGAAACTCACCCGAGGCCCCCCGGAACTCAACCAAACATACCAACCAATCCTAAAACACCATACGAACTTAGTCGAGCCCTCAAATCACATCAAACAACACTAAAATCACGAATCTCCTTCCAAATCAAACCTAAAGAACTTGAAACTTTCAAATTCGACAACTGATGTCGAAACCAACCAAACCATATCTGATTGATCCCAAATTTTGCACACAAGTCATAATCAACACTACGGACCTACTCCAACTTAATCGGAATCCGTCCCCGATATAAAAAATTTCACTACCGGTCTGAATCTCCAAAAATTCGGCTTTCGCCATTTCAAGCCTAAATGAGCTACGGACCTCCAAAACACAATCCGGACACGCCCCTAATCCCAAAATTACCCAACGAAGCTAACGGATTCGACAGAACTCCATTCCGAAGTCGTCTTCACATTGTTTCGACTACGGTCCAAATCTTAAGACTTAAGCCTCTATTTAGGGACTAAGTGTCCCAAAATACTCCAAAAACTAAAACGAAACCTCCCGGCAAGCACAATAGCAGAAATAGATACGGGGAAAGCAGTTAATAGAAAATCGACGCTATAATTCTCAAAACGACCGGCCGAGTCGTTACACAAACATTCATCTGCTCATGTTGATTGTGCCCTCTTCGGGATTCATCCGATACTAGTGGCAGTTATTGTTCCCGGTACTGGTTGTTACTCGATTTATCTTCTACCTGTCTTTGGTTCCACGTGTCGCACCATCATTTGACCATTTAATATAAGCCAATTTTACCATATACAATGTTATGCCACATTTTTAATGGCATAAAGTTCACACAATTTGTGTAGAACGTGCGAAATATTTTGCCCGCAAAGGTTGGCTGAGTTGGTTGGGTAAGTGGTTTCCCATGTGGAAAATTTGGGATCGATTTCCCTCACTAGCAGCCTCCTCAGTCAAAACTCGTCGCACAGAGCTTGCTTAATGCTATTTATATAGCGACTAGATTTTCCCGGAAATTTTTCAAAAAAAAAAATTCACCAACATAAATTTTATAGGACTGTTCGTCAACACTTGGCGATATTTATAGGACGAAGAGCGTATGTTTTTTTTCAATTTATAGGACACTTAATTGTTTTGGAATTAGAACTTAGAAGGTTATCATCTTCAAATTTCATACAGGCAAATCGTTCATGAGAATAAGAGACAAAAATTAATTTGAAAGAATTATAAAAAAAAAAAAAAGTAAACAAGCTGCAATTTTTTTTTTCTTTCTAAGAAAGTCTCCGTGTCATTAAAAAAATGTAGAATTGTAGTGAAAACTATGTTATCCTGAAGAACCTATTTAGCTCAACATTTTTATTAAGAAAGCTCGAAAATTTATAAGCAGAGGTAGATGCAATATATCGGTACCGGACTCAACTGATTCAGTACTTTTTGACGTGAAACATAAATTTATATATAAAAATTCATTAATATTGTAATATGAACCTATAACTTTACAAATACAATGGATTTTATGCTAAAAACTTTAAAGGCTGAACCCATAAAATTTAAATTCTAAATTTGCCTCAATTCATAAGTGTATATTCCAGGCGTATTGCCATCTTTATTATTTTATTTGTTGTTATTAAAAACTTGCTGAACAGTGTCATTATCCTCTTTTATTTGTGTTTACCGTTTGAATTAATTTTACAAAACTTATCACAATTATCTTGGGAGTGGAATGTGGATTTAATGCTTGGAGAAAATGCCACCACACAAGAAAAACCATTATAGAAACAGACAAATAGTTGACCATTGGTAACCAAACCCCTCGTTGTTTTCGAGGTGAAGAATCTTATCTGCTTCTTTTTTTTTCGGTGGTTTGTTTTTAGTTTTCTTTTTCTTCAGTTTAATTATATATTTTAATTCTGAGAATTTATTGATCCGACTAATTAATTTATACTTAATAATAGGCTAAGAGGGTAAATTACTTTTTATCGAATAAATTTTCATTTTCAGAATGCGAATCCAAAACCTTTAATTAAGGATGAATAAATTTTTTCCCTACTCCAAATACAATTACGTACATAAATAATTTGCTACTGAGAATCTATAAATCTAATCGGATGATGATGGGGCTGTAATTATATTACTCCTCCCATTCACTTTTACTTGTTTATAATTGATTTTGTATTTTTTTTTAAATAATAAAAAAAGTATATATTTTATCATGATAACATTTTAAAAAAATTTGGAAAATAATTTAAGGAATGAGTAGTTAATAATAAGAGTAAAATAAAAAAAATTCTTTATTTCTCTTAATTTGCTAAAATGATCAAGTAAAAATTTAAATTTTTTTTATAGTAAAGTAAACAAGTAAAAGTGCACGATGAAGTACTTTTACTTGGTATTATCTGGCTCGGTCGCTTTTCCCTGCTTATCTTACGCATAGCCTCCATGACCTCCTCAACTCTAATCCACCTACAATACCCAAAGTCACAATGACTCTCGAAGGATTCCAAATCACACAGAATAATGTTTCTATCTCGCTCCTCGTTCAAGAGACTCTGTAAGTAAGTCTGCCATCTCCGACGGATATGCGCATCATCCAACAAAACTCTGTCTTCTTCGTCCTTGATGCACCTTGCTTGGTCAAAGCCACGAGCCTTTCTTTCTCTTACCCTGGATAACCTAAACAACCTCTTATCCCCTCCTTTACCCTCATCTTCTTCATATAAACGATCAAATGCTTCAGTCTTGGCCACTGTGACTACTAACTTCGCCTTCTTTTTAGCCAACTTATACAACCCCCCCCCCCCCCCAATTCGACTCTGGTCCACCTCGTCTAAGCTAGTGGAAAGCATATACGAGGAGGAGAAGAGGTCGAATATGATTGCACTAGTAAAAAGGAACAAATTTTGCAGAAATGTAAAGGCAACATATTTGAAAAAATTGGACATTTTGGTGCCGCTCTTGATTTTTTTTTTATCATGCTTGCTCATAAGCAGAACTTTAAGTTTAATAAGTGTTGTCTTTCGCTTACTCTTGGGCAATACTTTTGACTCTTAACCTTAAAGGTTTTCTCATAAAGTAAGCCAGAGTTAAAAATTTAAGAATATCCATTTTCAAGGTTATTGAGTATAATCTCCCGACTGATTCTCTTGGTAGTTGGGTCTTGGGCTGAGTGTTAGAGGTATTATTTACTCCATCCGTCTCAAATTATTTGTCGTATTTTTCTTTCACGCGCCCCTTAAGAAATATTAATTAAGAGAACGGTTTGACTATTTTACTCTTATTTATGTCTTAAGATATAATATCTCTTCATTGAATATTTATTCTATTTATGTGTTATCTCCATCTTCAAGAACAATTATTATTAAAGGTAAAATGGAAAAATATAATTTATTTTGTATTAAATTTTTAAAATAACAAATAATTTGAGATAAGTATTTTTAGAGAGTACGATAATTTGAGTTGGAGAGAGTAATGATTCTTCTTTTCAAAAGTTTGTTGAAACAGTTAATTATTATTGCTTTATTGCTAGTCATTATAAAGTTTTCTTGGTCGTAATGCTACTAAAAAGTGATATCTTGTCTTATGTGGCAAATCAAAGTGCGGCACCAGTCTTGAGAAAATTATATATTATTTGAATTTTTTATTCTTCAAAATGTTTTTCAAGGAAAATATTTTAAACTTTTTTAGCAACGGAATGCACACAAATATATATAAGAAAGTCAATATCTCGTGAAAACTTTTGACCTTTCAAAAATATTGTGCATTAGCTAATTAATTCTCGCTTTCATTTGTCATATAATAAGACGCCTTTTCCAGCCTAAATAAGTGAAAATACTTCTGTGGATAACTAGATGTGAGATTCGATTTAGAACAATATTTACCTGCTCTAATACAAAGAAGAAGTTTAACAAGAGAATAAAGCCAAGCCAAGTTGCAAATGGCCTAGTAAATACAATCATGCAGCTGTGAGCTCATTATTTATTAATAGATGTATAAATAATCCTATCTTTTTTATTACTCATGAGCTAAACACACTATATTCTGACATAATTTTTTTTTAATATAATTATATTATCGGAGCCAGTTTGTGCGTACCTCGCCTAATTCTAATATCTGTTACCTCCTACTGGCACAAATTACGCCGAATAACTTTATCCACCAAGTCTTGAGCAGATGAAAGGAAATAACTTACTTAATATTTTTACTTTCATTCAACATTTGGACCTAAAACCTCAAGATAACATGATTGTAATTTATTATTACCTCACCTTAAAATTACCAAGAAATCAACAACCATCAAGCATGATATGTAAGCCTACAAAACAACTTAGGGAGAGCTTTCACAAGAATCCAAACTTCAAAAGATGAACTTTACCTTTGTCTACACGCAAGGAAAAATTATAGGTAAAAGATGGCTCTTTCAATGCTTACAGAGGCAAAGCATTAACAAGCACTTAATTACGTTATTATGGAATAGATTTTTGCTTGTGGGATTTGGTTTCACATTCTACACCCCATCGTTTGCACATAAGCCTATTTTTCAAAAGAGTGAGGTACTGAAAGCACAATTTTTCAATTATTGTTAGATTGAATATCTGAATTGGACAGTCAATTAATGTAAAATCTGACAAAATTAATAACGGTTGGTAAAACCAATACAGAATACGGCCAAAAGTCCAGGCCCCTGAATATAAGATTTAAAGGAATAAAAGAACGTTCAATTTCAGTGCTATATAGAATATCAAACCACTATCATAGAACAACACAACAAAAAATTGTCACTTTAGTGCTTGTACTTCAAGGTATTGTATATACATGTCCTAAAGTTCTTCAATTCTTTCATTAAATTTAACTTTTATAACACTACAAATAAGTTTTTACACAAGTAAATCTCTTAAAAAATAGTTACAGGTAATAATTCATAATAAGTAATTAAAATTAATAATCTAGAAAATAAGTATCTACTGCACCAATTAAAATATACTGATAATACACTATTAATGTAGTATTCAACTACAAATTTTTCAACGAATTGATAAAGACGAGGAGGGTTGACAAGAAAGAACATTGAATGTGTAACCAACGCCAATAACTTCACCATTTACTCAACGTTTTTCTGCTTAGCAATTAGGATGTATAATATATACATAATTTCATGTTTAAATATATATATATATATATATATATATATATATATATATATATAAATTGTGTATAATCCATGTATACTAGCTAGAAAAAGTAAACATTGAATCTGACCTGCCTAATTTTGTAACAATCCCGCTTTATTCACTATATTAATGAGTATGTGAAATAGTTTTTGTGACTTTAATTTTATGTGGATAAAATATAGTTACTTCAATATGATAAAAATTATTTTATAACTTTATTGTTATAGGAGTAATAGATAGTCCAATGACCGTACATGAAATTAACCTCTTCATGTTGGTCTAAACCACTTAACTTTTTTGATGTTTTACTATCAAAAGACCATAATATTCGTACTAATCTCGAACTCATTACTGTTTCTCAAAAGGCTAAATTTATTAATAGTCGAGTTTGACAGTACTTTGGTCACATATCTTGAAATCTGTGGCAAAAGACAGTCGCAATTTTCCCTTTTCTCATTACTTACTGCAAAGAAAACAAATACTACTACATAAAATTTTGTGGTAATCAGACAAGTTCTGTAAAAGTCAAAGAGTCGAGGTACTCTATTCAATGAAAGTGGACGTATCGGCATGGTTCAGACTAGGTCCATACATTTAATTTCAAATGAAGTGAGTATTTATAGTAGCATAAATAAAAAAGTGTAAAAGAGAATTTGGTTCCATCCTATCGATTCATATGTTTAACAGATTTAATTTAGTGATGTTTCATATGTTCACAAAGATTTTACAGCTTACATGCCTGAATACAAAGATATTACACGATGATTAATGCGCATGAATTAACTACAGAAACACAATATTAATACTACAGAATTCTCCGGTTTGAATGTACAATGTTAAATCAATTTGGGTCACCAGTTTGAACACAAGCCCATTGCCACAAATTATGACATAGGCTTGACCACTTGGGCCGACCATAGGCGGGCACCCCTCCAAAGTGCAATGGAGGTCACCAACCTAGGCCATGTGCCTTCTTGATCGCACATTGACCCTGTCCAGGTAAGTAAGCTTCTCCGTTAACCAAGTCCGCGCTTAATACCAGTGCATTGCTTCAATTTGTTTCTGTGTTTGCGGTGTGGGACGGAATGTGCCCTATTGGTATCTCAATTGCTATTTATTGAGCAAAAGGAATGTTCCTTCCCTATATTTGGAGTGGTAAAAATTTAAAGGGGTAATAGTTAGCTTGGAAGTTTCATATGAAAGCACTTTCAGATATATATTTTAGCAGTTAACTTTTTGTAAATTGTTTAACGATACCAGTTTTCATTTGATAATTGTTTGAGTTTTTTCCTTTCCAAAATTTCTCGGGGGAACAATTTGGTGAGAACTTTATCTAATTAGTATTTCATATTCAGTCTTGTGTACTGGCATATATAGTTGTCAAATGAAACCAGTGAGCAATTTTATACAGGTTTTTGGGTTCCAATTCACCTTCATCCTCCCTTGAAGAATTTGTCTTTCTGTATTACAGCCATGAGATTTCCGGTTTGTTCACGATTAGGGCAGCTCGGTGCACAAAATATCCCGTATGGTCTAGGAGATAGTCGCATCCTAAGGGGTGTTATGTAGACAACCAACCCTAATGCAAGTATTGGTGACTTCTTCCACGGCTCAAACCCGTCACCTATAGGTCACACGGGTTTGTTTAGGATTAAGGCAGCACGGTGCACAAAGCATCACGCGGGATCAGGAAAAGAGCCGCATCCCAAGGGTTGTTACGTAGACAACCAACCGTAATGCAAGTATTAGTGACTGCTTCCACGGCCCGAACCCGTCACCTATAGGTCACACAGATTTTTTCAGGATTAGGGTAGCCCGATGCACAAAGCATCACGTATTCACTTAGGGTCAAGGAAAGAGTCGCATCCCAAGGGGTGTTATGTAAACAATCTATCCTAATATAAACATTAGTGACTGCTTCTACTACTCGAACCCGTCACCTATAGGTCACACATGTTTGTTCAAAATTGTTATAAAAAAAAAAAAAAAGCATCTTAAATATAACATCACGATTTCCAAGAGTAAATTTCAGGAAGGAGATAGAAGGAGGCAGACATTATTTTACTCTCCTTTAACGACTTGTGAACCTTAACAACTGTGTGCAACATGAAATGGAATGTATTCTAGCTCCTTTGATGTTTTAGTGATTAAAGCTGCTTGTCTATAGGTGACCTACAGCTGAAACAATATTTTAAAGCTGAACGCTTGTTCTAGGATCCAATCTGTTTTTTAGCTACTTATTAGTTTCTGTGTTACTTATTTATCAAAGAAAGAACTTTCAGAAATATTTAGCAATTAACTTTTCATGACTAATTAATTCATACCAAGTTTCATTTGATAATTGTTCTAGAGTTAGTTCATTTCAATGGTGCGGAGAACAATTTTATCTAGTTCTTTCCTATTCGGTCTTATGAACTTGTTGTATACAGTTTTCAAATGAAACCATCGAACGATTTTACACAGGTTTTTGGGTTCCAATCCTCTTTCATCCCCCGGTTGAAGAATCTGTCTTAAAATACACAAGCATTAAAGTTTCAGTCTGTTGAGGGTTCTTAAAAGAAGCAATCAAACCAAAAATCATGATTTTCAAAGATAAATGTCAGGAAGGGCAGCAGACATTGTTTATTCATGTGATGAAATTTCCAGATACCCTTCTTATAAATGGGCGTTCGGACATAAGAATTGTAAAATTCCGAAAAAAAGTGAAATCTTTTTTCAAGTGAAAATGGTATTTGAAAATTAGAGTTGTGTTTCGATATGAATATAATTTTCGGTTGTTTTTTTAATTTTTATAAGTGATTTGAGTGAAAATTTTGAAAAACAGCTTTTTGAAATTTTCAAATTTTGTAAAAATTCCAAAATTTATCTTCAAGTGAAAATTAACAATTTTATGATCAAACACTAATTTCTAAAAAAAAGTGAAAATTTTTCAAAAAAAAAAAAAAAAAATCTCATGGCCAAACGGGCTCTTGACTTATAGCATGTTTGTCCAAGCTTCTCCAAATTCAAAAGCACTTTTTTTTCCAAAGTTGATGTGTTTGACCAAGCATTTAGAAGGAAAAAAATCCTTTTTAGTAAAACCAAGAGTGGTTTTGGAAAAACATAAAAAAAATAACTTCTCCCCAAAAATTCTTTTGGAAAAAATATACTTATAAGCACTTTTTAAAAATTTGACCAAAACACTAATTGTTGCTCATAAGTGCTTTTCAAATTAAAAGTTAAATACAAACTTCTTCTCACCAAAAGTACTTTTGAGAAAAATATTTTTGAAAAAAACACTTCTCAAAATAAGTTTATTTTTGAAGCTTGGCCAAACAGATTATTATACACATTAACAACTTGAGTTCGATACGAAAGAGAGTATTCTATTGTTGTCAGGACTTGTAAGCCATCCAACTTGGAGCAATTGGAAACAAAAAGTTGGAGTATATTCCACCTCTCTCGTACAAAACAAATCATTCTCCACAAGAATGGTCAAAACTCAAAGAATAAAAGACTAATTAACACTTTGCCAGATTGGGATTCTTAGATTGAACTACCACAGGACAGAAAGTCGCACAATAACTATTTTTTGTTATAGGGTTACTTGCCTGATTCAGTAAAGCCAAAAGCTTTCTACATTTCCTGCTAAACTACTATACAGATCCAACAAACTCCAACATTCAATTCTTTTTCCACAATCCACACCATTATTTTGAAAGGGCTAGAAATCAACAAACTCATGCATTCATGGCTTGTGCCTCCATGTCATGAAGCTACAAGCATACATTCACAACCAATGCATAATTACTTCAGAGATGCATAATAGAAAAGAGAAGATGCAGCAGCCATTTCGACTAGAGGATATATATAGGGACATAACAACGCAGTGAAAGGAACTGCAAAATAAGTATACACTGCAGGCTAGCAACTGCCAAATAAATATCCTGCTCTCTTTAACAAAGCTGTTCAACAGAAACCTGCATTCCACTTAAAATAACACAAGCAAACACTGAAATGAACTCAATCCAACATGTGACGGACAATACAGTTATACACAGCACAATTGTCTTCGAGGATAAAAACCTGTAATGCCTAACAAATGGTAAAACCCCAAAATGGAAACTAGAACTTCATAGGCCCATGAACTCTCTTCCTTCACTTCTCACCATCCCTAGCATGTTAAAAGTCCAGTGGACTCGTCTGCAGCAGAGAAAACCTGTATACAAGTACCATTGTAAGCTGCAAAGCAGGAACCTTTTAACCTGCAAAAACTTGGAATGCATAAGATCAATCTTCTAAGAATGACAAACTCTAACTGTATCCTGAAAAGAGAGAAGCCTCAATACTGTAGGCAATTAACAAAGCTAAGATCGGCTTATAATTATAGAAGGGATAAATTTTCAAGTCACAATCATCCTATAAAATGCTTCTTCATCTTTATTTCAGGAAGAGTAAACCTAGGAGGAGAGGGAAAACCATTTGACCATAGGACCTAAAGTTAAAAAATCATTTTATCTATTTCGATAAGGAAAACAGTCATTTACCAATTAACAGGTGATATTTTACTGCTGGTGGGGGTTACCTAAATTATAAAAATAGTAGTCAGCAGGAGACAGGAAAAAAAAAGACATTGGAAGATTAGCATGAGATTTTGATCATTGCAAGCTTCACTGTACGAGCAACTGATGCATCAGAGTCGGGAAAATGGCAATGTTCCTAAGTAGGCCTCTCTATGATCCCTCCTAAACAAAGTCCTGTCCTTTTAAACATGGTAAAAAGAAGACAATAGAAGGGTTATGCTTTTTTCAAAATCACAGCACAGTGGACCTGTACTCCACCCTGCACAGTGGAAAATGGACAGTGAGCTATACTTCTGCAATGTGCCACTATGACTGAAAGACATTCAGGTGAAAGGAACAAAAAACATAAATGGCAGTGCCACTAACCAGAGTAACACTACTATCAGTAGCCATAACTTCCATTTGCTACCTACTGCTGCTTCGGGTAATCATCATCAAACTGTTCTCCATAGTGATCACCACCATCACTCTTGCCATTATCAGTGTCAAAATTATTGTATTTAGCAGATTCTGCCTCTTCTTTTTCCCTATTCCATTGCTCAATCTTTGCCCTTCTCTCAGCACTGCCATCCCTGTCTTCCCTACGCGTACTACTGCCATGATTCCTCCCAGATCCTGCCTCTTCCCTTTCCCTGTTCCATTGCTCAATCTTTGCTCTTCTCTCCTCACTTCCTTCCCTAATTGGACTTCTATTTCTCCTACCCCCGGGACTTCTGCTGTGTCCACTCCTTCGTCCAGGACTTCTGCTCCTAGGTCTCCTCCCTCTATCATTGTAGCGGTGTTCACCTCCTCCACCTCCTCTTCTACCAAAACCACGGCCTCCAGGTGGACGCTCATCATAATTGCGATGACCACGTGGGCTTCGGCTTCTACTGTGGCTGCGTCTGCGCCTGCTCTTAAATAAGTGCTTTCTCAGCTCCCTTCAACAAAAAAACAAATGCATCAGTCACCAAATACCAAGACTAGCAAGGTCAAAGGCACAGAGAGTTGTGAATACGCGTGTGTGTGTGTGTGTGTGAGAGAGAGAGAGAGAGTGGGCGAGATACTAACCTGCTTATCTTTTTCAGATGCATGAAGTTGCAATAGCCACCTCGGTTACATACATTTTCCTCATACTGCCTACAAGTGGCTTCCCGAAAATCAGTCACTGGAGAGAAGTCGACAATGATTGGACGTCCTAAATTTCCAATTTTCATGATGGTCAGTCATAGAGTACGACGTTGCAGTCCCCCAAAAAAAAAAGATTATATAACATAAGAATTTTATTTGTTCCCTTCCTTAATAAATAATAGCATCAGCTTTGAAATAAACCATGCTCCCTGACAAATTCAAATATTACAACGTCCAAACCCTAAAATTCCTCTAATACTTTTTAAGAATATTATCATTTGGATTATAGATGACCTAAAGCCTGAAATATATATGTGCACGCCATCTTTTCTCACTCTGCGAGTCTGACTACTTGCTAAAACCCACTATAACCATGTGCAATCAACATAAAAGTATTATTCTAATCTCTTCAGAAATTGAAGGCAATGAGGGAACAACAGCAATAACTATAAAAAGTTGAGTATCAACTGGGGTATCTGTCCAGTAGAGATACTACTAAAATAATTTATCTGTACACAGTACAACTGCGTAGCACTTTGTATTATTCATTTTCAAGAATGACCGTGAGATAAAAATAACCAAAAACCACCAATATTGATCTGACATAGGATACACACTGATTTCCTCGAATTATTTTCCACGTAAACAACAAAAGTCCACCTGAAAAACCATACCAGCACTAACCGCTAACGCAATAAAAAAAACACCTCAACAACCAAAATGAGTAGAACTTGCCTGCGTAAAATCTTCCAGTAAGATTCTGAAGAGCACTTGCAGCATGATCTTCCTCTCTGAACTGGACATAAACGTTACCAACCTACAATAAGATCAATCAGGTGGTCAGATGAAAGCAAATCACAATAGCGAAGTTCATGTCAGCAAAGTGGACATACCATATGGTCAGCTAAATTGTCGCAGATGTTAAGGTTTTCAATCTCTCCATATTTGCTAAGCTCTTCAAACAAATCTTCATAGAAGTCCTGCATGTTCAATGGTGATCACAAATATTTCATGCCCACCATTATTCAACTCTTTATGTTTAGAGTCAAATCTTGAGAAGTTGGAACACATTTCTCAACTTAAGGGACCATTATCCTCCAAACATGCAACACCCCCCCCCCCCCGGGGGGGGGGGGGGGGAGGGAAGCTTCCAATCTAAAACTAAAGCAACCTTACTTATTAATCAAAAAGTACAGGTTATAACAGCAAATCCACACAATATGTTGTATATTCAGCGTTATATGGTCATGCAAAATAAAAATAAAAAATGGAGAAAAGCCAATAAGACACTTTTAATAGGACAGATAACAGTTAGACAATTCATGCATCAATAAATTATGCATCAATACGTACAAAACCAGTAAGACACTGTATCATACACATACATATATGTTTTTTTTCCTTTTTTTGAATTTTGGTTTCCGAGGCAGCTTTTGCGCATTCAGCTGCTACAGTTCACAAGTACAGGTTTTGCGCATCCACCTGCCCACCAAGGACAGCAGATGAGCAGATTCGAACCTCATTAGATTCCCATATATAACAAGATGTGGACGCACACACACAGAGAGATGTCCAACACAACAACCACTACGCCTCAGTCCCAATAAAGTTGGGGTCCGCTATTTGAATCCTCAATTCTCCATTTAAGCTCAACTCAACTCAACTCATCTCTCTCTCTCTCCCTCACACACACACACACATATATATATACACACACACATACATACAAATAATTATGCATCCATACATACACAACCAGTAAGACACTGTGTCGCGCACACACACAGAGATACAAATAGAGAGAGCGATATACCTCGAAGTGGCGCTGGATCTGGCGAGGGTCAAGGGGCTGGCCTTGTGGGTCAACACCAGGGGTAATCATATCAGGGCGCTGGTACATATTAGACAGCACTAAGGTAGGGCTGATGCTAGGCTTTGTGTGAAGCCTCGAGCAGCGGTCACCATGCCGACACGCACCGATCTTAAAGTAGAAAGGGCAATTCACCCTATCTTTCTCCGTGCCGAATATAGAAGCCAAATGCTCCGCCATGCTTCACAAAGAAAAAAAAAACTCTCCTGCTTTCTTCTCCAGCACCACCGCCCCTTTTCTCTCTTCCGATTTTTCCCAATTTGTGAAAACTAGGGTTTCTGATTTCGGCTGTGAGGGTTTTCTTATGTGGATTTGGGATACAATGGTATATTTGTAATTATCCCAAAAGCACATTTCCTTCCTGCAATAGAATAGAATAATAGCCTGTTTAGCCGAGCTCAGCTTATTTTGAGAAGTATTTTTTTCAAAGTACTTCTGAAAAAAATACTTTTGGAAAGAAGCAGTTTGTGTTTGGCTAATCAGTCTGAAAAGCACTTTTGAGAAATAATTTGTATTTGGCCAAACTTTTTAGAAAGTGATTTTAAGTGTCAAATTATGAATAAGGACATGAATAGATGTACTTAATAATTAATATTATAAGTAAATAAATAATCTAAAAATTTTGTTATTACATGAAATAATTAAAAAATTCATTTTATTTAAGTAAAATATGAAAATAAAATTAAAAAGTACTTAATTCTTTTAATATAAGTTAAATATATTAAAATTCCTTCAACAAATATAAAAGCATTCACCCCTAAAATTAATATATATTAGAAAGTTTTCCTAAAAATAAAAAGAAATATTTATAAATTAATATCCTAAGTATTAGGTTTAAGGGTTATTTTGGTATATACTATATTTTATTAAGGGTATTTTAGGTAAGAAGAAAAACCAAAACTGCTTCTGCTTCTGCTTCTGGAAAGAAACTACTTTTTTCTGCTTCTCTGAAACTGCTTTTGCTTCTTTCCAAAAGTACTTTTTTCCCTAAATAAGTTTGGCCAAACACCTCAAGTTAGAAAAAAAAAGTGCTTTTCAAAAGGAAAAAAAAAATAATTTTGGCTTCTTGAGAAGCTTGTCCAAACATGCTATAAATCTTCTAGAGCTTTGACACCCAAACATTTTTAAAAAATGGAATTTAAAATATTTAAAGAAAAACCAAAAAGATCATCTAAAAACGACTCGTATTTTTTTTGGTTTAACTGTGAGCTAAACAAGAGAAAAATGAAAAAATTCACATATAATACATTTATATTCATAGACAATTTAAATCTTATGTAATTTTCTAAAAAGGTTAATCTAGATATTTTTGTGATCCTTGCTTGTAGGGTATTACTATTATGGAAGACCTATTTTTGTTTATTAAATTTTTTATTCTAACATGGGGCGGAGTTAGCCAGTCAAGAACTCTCATGTCCAGAAGATGAAGGTAATTGAAATGAGGATGTCAAGATGGATGTGGGGGTATACCAGGTTAGACAAAACTAAAATGAAGTTATCCGAGACAAGGTGGGCGTGGCCTATGTGGAGGACAAGATGTGGGAGGCGAGACTAAGATGGTTCGGGCATGTGAAGAGGAGAGGAGAGGTAGAGGCAAGCCGAAGAAGTATTGGGGAGAGGTAATTAGGCAAGACACGGCTATGGATAGGAGGGTGTGAAGGTTGAGAATTAGGGTAGAAGGTTAGATAGTTGAGCTCTGTCTTTGTTTGTTACAGTAGCTTTAGTATATCACTTAGTGTTTTTCGTATATTTTCGTCTTTCTACACTTATGTTATTCGTTGTTATTGTTGTTGCTTCGTTTTTCTACACTACCAAGTGTTAGTTTTGTATTTTTGCTTGGTTTTCTGATTAGTTTGCATGTCATGCCCTTTCTTTTATCTTTTCTAAGTCGAGGGTCTATCGAAAACAGTCTCTATGTCTTTTTAAATGTAGGGGCAAGGTCTGCATATACACTATCCTCCTTAGTCCCCATTTGAGGGAATTTATTGTTGTTGTTGTTGTTAAATCTTTGATTCTAGCATTTTTTTTCCTCAAATGCTTGGTCACTTTCTTGTCATGTAGAATTTTGTCTAATGATATTCGACCACAAAATTCATCGACAACTGCTAAATGACTAAAATTTATTTTTCAATTAGTAATAATGCGTATTGTGGTTGTTTTGATATTTTTGTTAGCTATTATAAGTTCAAGACAAGCTATTATGATGAAATTAATAGACACGATGCTCGTAGGAAGCAATGTTAATGCATCTCAATTCGAGTCCAAGAGATGCATTATCATCTTCTAAAAGGATAAATAAATATTATAATGAATCCAATTTTCGATTCTCATTTTAAAATTATGTAATTAAAGGATTTTTCTGTTAAATAATTAAATCTCTTGTTCTTTCAATTTCACATGTTAGGAAAGACACTAAAGAAAAAAAGAATTGAAAACATATTTATTACGCTCATATATCTCTTTCGATTTTGAAATATTGCCTTATTGACTATTTTTAATAATAATCTGAGTATATCATAAATTGTAATGTTCAGACAAAAAGGAAAGTGGCGATACAAATAAGGAAATAAGGTACAACACTTATGAGAAGGAATTGGGTCAATTCTTACTGGGCTTCATTTATTGGGCCTTTCAGGAAGGGAGACGTATTGGGCCTTTTCAGTTAGAAGACAGAAGCCCAAGTCATTACTCAATTAGCTCAATTAGAGTTAGTTAGATAAATAACAAATTAGTTAGGGGAGTGAGTATCATTTTACAAAATAACATAATACTCAACTACTTTATCTCTCTACGCTCTTCTCTTTTCTTCATCTCTTCTTCTTCTCTCTAATCTCTCTCTATTCATCATTTCTGAGTTCATTAGTAATCATTGAAGTGTTGATCAATAAAGTCTTGTTCATTTCCTTGAATTTCACTTTCATTCTAAGTACATTACAATTGGTATCAGAGCAATTCCTGGCCACAATGATAGTTCCAGAAACTCGTTCGAAGTCTAATGAAGATTATGTGAAGAAATTGGACATTCAGTTACAGAATTACATGGCAGAGACGAATAAAAAATTGGAAACGAATGATTCTAAGATCGATGAAGTCGGAAGGAAGCTGGATGTGATGATGGACATGCTTTTTCACGAGTAAGGATGACATATTGGGTAGTGCTCCAGTTGAAGTCAATCATATTGAAAGATCCAGTAGTCGACCCAGATTTGCGGAGTAGAATGAGTATTCTATTGGTAGAAGGCAAGGGAATAACCATGGTTACAGGTTTGAAATCCCTTATTCTGAAGAGGGTGATTCCAGATCCTGGCTCCGAAAGTGTGAAAAATACTTTCTCTACAATCATATAACTGATCCTCACGAGAAGTTGGAGGTTGTTGTTCTTCATCTCAACGAAAGAGATGAATCCTGGTATTTTTCCTATCATTTGAGCAGAGGCACTGTGGGGTGGCCTGAGTTTGTAGAAGAAATCAGTAAGAGATTCGAAGAGTCTGATAACAGTAACCTCAATCTCTTAGGAGAAGAATTGAGTAGCAAGGATCAGTGAATGATTGCCTGGCAAGATTTAAAGACTTGAAGGCTTGGGTCTTGATCAAACACCCTACAATTCCTGAAGAATTCTTCCTTGGATTCCTTATTGAAGGACTCAAGGATGAAATCAGGCACACAGTCAAGATGTTTGATCCTTTTTCCTTGAGTCAAGCGGTGGAGAAGGCTAAGCACAAAGAAAAATTGTTAGAAGCAGTAGTTAAGAAGAGTAAAGGAAATACTGTTAGACAGCCAGTACAGTACAACAACAATACTAGTCAATCAGAACTGAAAACATCTTGGTTCCCATGAGGGAGGGTCTACTTCCTACAATGTGGGTAACAAGTTGTTTGAGGCAAGAAGGGCAAGATGTGAATGCTACAAGTGTGGAAAGAAGTATTTCCCTGGTCATCAATATAAGAACAAGCAGCTAAATGTGTTGTCTGGCTTTACTGAACAATGTGAAATAGAAATGGAGGTTGTTGAAGATGGTATAGTGGAATAGCAGATTCAACAAGAGACAATAATTAATGAGGCCATAAGCCTCAATGCTTTATCTAGGACAATCATATCTACTACTATTAAATTGAAGGGAGTGTATGGTAAGCAGATCATGGTAATATTAGCATATAGTGGAAGCACCCATAATTTTGTAGCAAGTGAAACTGCAAAACAATTGGGATGTGTGATTAAAGTGAATGCTCCAATGAGAGTTATAGCTGCTAATGGAAGTAATTTGATGAGTTATTACTCTTGTCCTCAGTTCAAATGGAAAATGCAAGGCATTGAATTTGAACATAAGTGTGAGCACGTGATTTTTGCCCTATATGAAATACTCTCATAAATTCAAAACAAAGTAATTTCGTTTCATTATTTGCAATTTTGTGGATTTTGTGGCATTTGCTGTTAATTATTTGCATTTTTATCTGTGCATTTCGTTTGTTAATTAATGAAAAATACAAAATATGTTGCATTTGCATTTAGGATTTAATTTTTTGCATGTTTGAAATAATTAGTAATTTAGTGTTTTATAAAAATGGAAAAATCACAAAAAATAGTTCATTTTTGCATTTTAATTTTAAAATCTCGAATTTTGTTAGCTTTCTTTTATTTGGTATTTAATTAGTTATGGTAATTATTTTTAGAGTTTAATTAATTTAATTTGATAGGATAATATTAGTTTTAATAATTAATTTAGGATTTATTTCTAATTTTGAAAAGAAAAAAAATTTGGAAATTAAAAAAAGAGAAAAGATTCAAAAAACAAAGGGAAATTCGAATTTGGGCCATTTAATTAAACCCCCTTCAGCCCAATTGCCCCCTCGTACCCGCCCAACATAGCCCAATACCCGCCTGACCCGGTCTGGATCCCCCATCAAACGAAACGACGTCGTTTCGATCAGCCAATCTGAGCCGTTGATCTCCACTTGATCGAACGGCTCAAAACATAAGCATGGGGAGTATATATATGTCCGACGCACCCCCTCATTTCATCGTCCCGACACCCCCGACTTCAGAAACCTCCCCCCAAACCCTAGTAGCCGCCCCAGAATTCCCCACCGTCCGGTGGCGGCGCCGGCGTCCAATCGTTACCAAAATTACACCCCGGAGCCCCCAAATCCCCCTCATTCCAAATCCCCACTTAGTTTCCCTCGAATACCCCTTGAACTCTTCAAATCTTAGATCAGAGATGAACCCTAGGAATTCCAGGTCAAGTTTTGGTGAAATTTCGTGTCTAATCCGATGTTATTCGTGTGTTCTTTGTAAAAGCACCCAATTAACATCAGGTTTGGCCGGAAAATCAGAGGATTTGAAGACCCAGGCTACTTCCTTCGTTTTCCGAATTTTTTTTAGGTATGTCTTTTCTTCCTTCTGTTTAACCTTTTCTTCGTTTGTTTTGTTTTTGTTTTCTGCTTCTTCTCCTTTTCTTGAATCCTTTTCATTTTGTTCTGGAGTTTATGTGTTCATGCATGAGTAAATGTGAGTCCTTTTCTTAATTATTGTAGTTAGTCTATAACTAGATTAGTTCAAATTATTAGTTAGTAAATCATCTAGGCTAAAGTTTTAGTTGTCTCATGTTATTTGGTGATTGGATAATTGCTAGTCTAGGCCGAGTAGATTTCTGATCCCGTGAGTTGGGCTTTGGGTCTATTCCTACTCATTTGGGTTTGAACAATTGGGTCAACATTGACCCATGACCCGTTTTGGTTCAGGGTAATTTCAGGGGTTGCAGGGGTTACTTTGGGAACTTTAGCTTAGGAAATCTTTGGTAACTGCCTAGGGAAGCTTCTAGGAAGCTAGGGGAAGGGGGTATTCTGTAATTCTGATATGTGAACTGAGGTTATGTGAGCAAAATCAAAAATTGAATAAGGGCCTAAGCTAAAATCAGAATCAAAAAAAAGGGTTTCATTTGAAAATCTGATTTTGGAATAGGTTGCCCTAATGCCTTGCCTATAAAGGCATCAAGACTTGCCATTCAAGTCATAAAAAAAGGGCTGAAAATTAAAAATCAGAGACGGCTAAAAAAAATACAAAAAATACTGTTCCATTGAAAAATCCTTGGGAAATTCTTGTGGTACTCATTCTGTGACAAGTTCTGAGCAACTGAAGTTTAAAAAGAGCTGAATATGTTTGGTATATAAGTTTTTGGTTCACTCTTGGGTGGATTTTGGTTCTGAGCTTTATGTGATATCATTGTGGGTTCAAAACTGGGCTAAAGTGGTCTTTTCTCAATCATTTCTAGGCTGATTTTGTTGCTGATTCCTGTTCCTGCTACTGATTCCATTACTGATTCCTCATTTCTCTGTTTTGCTTTTCAACTTCTAGGTATTTCTTTCAAATATTGAACGGAAATGAAGCTTTTTATGGCAATTGTGCTTGAATTATGTAGTTCGAGTTGAAGAAATTGATCGCTGCCCTTTCCCTGTTACCTTACCAGTTGTGATGTTTATTATGTGTTGTCTTCATGTTCCTCTTAGGCTCACATAAGTTATTTAGTTTATTGTCATTACCTTTTAGATTCGTTATGGTGTTGTATAAATATTTCCCTTTCACTCGCTTAGCTTGAATGTTTGAAGGGTCTCGATAATGTGTAGGAGCAGTAGAGAATTATTGCAAAGAATTTTAGTAGTGTCAAGTGTATTTCAGGTCTGTTTTGGGTCTGTTGAGACCAGTGTTGTTGGATTGAATGCATGTTGTCTAGTTTTCTTTAGTTCAGCTATACACTTGCAGATTGAGGCATGTTTATTAGACATACATTGTTTGCTGCTGAGGAGACTCGATATCGAGTCTTAAAGCTCCCAGCAGATTACCTTGAAATCTGGCTTGGGCTCGTTGGGCCCAAAGTTCATTTTTCTTGTGAGATGGCCTTGTGAGTCCAAGGCAAATGTGGGCCTGAGGCGCAGACATGATTGGAATTATAAGTTTAGTTGCTCTATGTTTGAATAATTAAGGAAGAAAAGATGTTGGTTTAATCACTGCTCAACATAGTTTTAGCTGATTGGTATTCAATAAAAATATATACAATGCTGGGTTCCTGTGTATGATCTGCATTGGAGCTTGCAATTGGGCCTTTAACGTTGGCCCCGCGCCTTTGACGCGCTACAAATTTCATTCTAGGCTTCCGTTGCATTTTGTGATTTGGGCCTGTAGTTAGTTGGGTTATATATTAATGAGATGTTGTTGCATTTCGTTAAGTCATTTGTTTACTTAGATGGAATTCAAATCACCTTAGACCTTTAGTTAACTAATTAGACCTTTTAAAAATGGGTTGAGGCACGCCCGACTAGTCAAATGTATAACTTATGGCTTTCCAAAGCTCAATCTCGAACTTCCTTTAAGAATTGGGAACGAGGTGTGCCATGCCGAATAAAATCTTGAGTGCATGGCCCTTGTTTTAACCCACTTCGTTTTGATCCTTAGAATTCTAGGCACGCCATTTAGCGAATTTTCATGGCCCTCGCGAAGTTGCAAATTTGTAATTACTTTAGTCTCTTTAGTTTAATAATATTACCTTCTTAAACTCGGGTGTGCATTTCATGTGACCCAAATCAAATCACAAAACGTTGAATAAAATATGTTTAGAATTGCAGGTGCATTTCATGTGACGCTATTCAAAGATATGTTTTAAACGACGTTCAATCTTCTTTAAACATTAAATAAGAGCGGTTAAAGGTTAAATTTGCACATAAGTTCATAATTGTTTAAAATCAGATAATTAAGCTGAATATAACAGATAAGCGACCGTGCTAGAACCACAGAACTCGGGAATGCCTAACACCTTCTCCCGGGTTAACAGAATTCCTTTCTCGGATTTCTGGTTCGTGGACTGTTAAACATAGTCAAACTTTTCCTCGATTCGGGATTAAAACCGGTGACTTGGGATACCATAAAACTCCCAAGTGGCGACTCAGAATCTTTTAACAATAAATCCCATTTCGATTGTCCTTTAATTGGAAAAACTCCCTTTATACACCCCCTTCCCGGGGGTGTAGGTAGAAAAAGGAGGTGTGACAGCTCTGGTGACTCTGCTAGGGAACGAACCCAGAATATCTGGTTCAGGGTTCAAGAATTCGAGCTTAGAATAATTGTTATAGTTGGCTTTATTCATTGTCTGATTTGGTTACATGATTTGGGACTAATGTGCTAGTTGATTGCTTTTACCGCTTTGATATTCCGTGAACTATATAAATTGTTACGAAATCCCTCTTCTCTCTGAGTCTTCTAAATCATGAAGAAGTGTGCACTTCGTGTGACTTCTTTTCTGTTAGAGTCATATCCCAAATTTAGAACGAGGTTTGGACAAGTTGCAAAGCCGGTGAAGCTTCTGTATTCCCGGTACGCTGCCCCCCCTGGCTCGAGCTGTCCACTCGGGTAAGCTAGGTCTAGAACAATAAACCCAGGTTTGGAACCTAGAATAACTCAGCCTCATGCCGGATCCCTAGTAGGAACGTTTGTTTGCATCATGTGCATTTTGACTTTGGAGACTCAACATAGGGGTTGGGTCTGTCTAGGACAGGTGCACCCGAAACAAAAAGACCATCCTGATGCATCCTACTTGCTACTTGTGCATTTATTTGCTTCGGACTTGCATGCTGACTGGCTTATGAATATTGGGAAAGGTTGAGGAAAGAGAAATGACAGTACGAAGGTTAAAGAGAGTTAATTGCCTGTTCTGAAAAAAAACCAATGTCCAAATAGTGTCGAAACTCTGCCAAATTTTCGAGAAAAATAAAAAGCAAAATAGATTGTTTTGTTTATCAATGAAACGAAAAAAGGAAAAAAAAAAAGAAAAAGTTTTGTTTTCAAAAATAGTTTTATTTGCCAATAAAAAAGAGAGACTCTTGTTTTCAAAAATAGTTTGTTTTATTTGCCTGAACTACGCCAGTTTGATTCTCGCAGGGTGTGAGATACGTAGGCAACCCCCATCGGGTCCAACTTCCTTTTTGCAAAAATATCCCAAAAAGCCCAAAAATTTTACTTGGATTTGAAATAATTAGGGTGATGCCATTCTTGTCAGAAATAGCCGAATGTCCCTAAAAGGGCGCCGGAAGGTTGTTTTTGCAAGAACAACCACTTTTGTCACTTTCAGAGATTTTGGCCGGTTAGCTGACACAGCCTTAAAATCTTCGTTTTTGAAGTGTTGAAAGGCCGTACTGGCAAGGTCGGATGTTTTATGGAAATTTTGGAAGTGGTCATTTCTCTTAAGTCAAAACGAGTCATGGTCTTCTTTTAAATTAAAATCACCTCAATAAATGTGCAGGATGAGCACAAATCAAAATTAACCTTTTCTCAGTCCATGAAGAGATCCCTTTGGAGCTACATATGTAGTGGCATGATTTGGGGGACGACAGCAGAAAAATCGTGACAAAAGCACTGGGCGGTCTTATTGGGCTTTTGAAGGTCAAGCCCAGAAAAGACGTGATTGAGGCCTTAATACCGTTTTGGGACCCAACACATAATGTGTTCCACTTTGCGGATTTCGAGTTAATTCCTACGCTAGAAGAGATAGCAGGCTATGCCGGTTTCGAAGGGAATCTCAGAAGTCAATACCCGGTAGCACCAAGAACAGTGACCCCCCACAAATTTTTGGACTTGTTAAGCATCAGTCGGGATGTCCGAGACGGAAATTTGGCCAAAGGATTTTGTACCTTCTACTTTCTGTACCGACGATACGGGAATCCACGTGGCTTCGAAACACCAGATACTGGTCTTACTCATGATGGGAATCAAGACAAGTGGGAAGCTCGGAGAGGATTGACTTTCATAGTGGCATTCCTGGGTATTTTGGTTTGCCCGAGAAAATATGGGAACATAGAGATGGGATTAGTAGGGATAACTGACTTTATGGTGAAGAAGGCAAATGGGACTATAGAGCCGTTGATCTTGGCAGAAATTTACCGAGCTTTTACTCGCTGTCGAGAAGGAGCAAAGTTCTTTGAAGGGTGCAATATGTTGTTACAAATATGGATGGAGGAACACCTTTGCCACCGTCCTGGATACTTGAATTACGGTATGATTGGCCTCGAGTGCATCGGAAAACATGAAAAGCGAGTAGAGGGTTATGAGTTTCTAGATGGTACAGAAACATGGCATGCTCATTTGAGATCTTTGACCATAAATAAGATCGAATGGACATTCGGATGGCTCTCGGTCAACGAAGTAATCTATATGTCGGTTGAGGTGTGTTTTTTGCTGTTGATGGGTCTGCGGAGTATCCAGCCTTATGCTCCGCACAGAGTCTTGCGTCAGTTGGACCGGTACCAGACCATCCCACACAATGAGGATTTAAGTCAGCAAGTCATTGAGTTAGATCCAAATGTTGCCTTCCCAGAAGAAAAAATGCGTCGGTTTTGGCATCAGTGCAGATTCTTAGGGCCTAACACGCAAGTAGAGACCTATCCAAAGGAGAGGTGGAGCCCAGTTATATTGCTTGGTATGGTAAAAGATACCGAGTTCAACATGAACCTGACAGGCCCGCAAAGAGACCCCATGTCCAGCAATTCACCGACGGAGCTCAGGTACAATGGGATTGGCTGACCAAAGAAAACGAGTACAGGGCTACCATAAGCAAGTTAGTAAAGCAAGTCAGAGAACTACAATTCGAGAATAGCTTGCAAGTGGCGGCGGATGAAGGAGAAAAGAAAAGGCTAGCCAAATAAAATGAAGCCTTCGAGCTCAAATTCAGAAATTGAAAGTAGCGGCGGAAAATCCAGTCCGAAGTGACAGAGATGAAAAGCTCATAGCTAACCTGAGGCAGAAAGTGAGTGACTACAGTTTCGATTTGAACAAAATAGAAAGTGAACTAGCCAAGGCTCAAAAACAATTGGCTAAGAACGCAGATGAACAGGTACTCCTGGTTAAGCAGTTGAGAGAAAGGTACGACGATGAGGTCGCAGGGTTGAAGAAGAGGGTCATCTCCACAGAAAATAAAATGATCAAGCAGGCAAAAGACTTCAAGGTTGAAAAGGAACACTGTTATACGACATTGGCGCAGTTAGAAATAGACTTGCAACAACTTCAGGAACAAAATTATGCAGCTGAGCAAACTTTGGAGGCCAGGGCCCAGCAGATTGGGCGGTTGTTACAAGAAAAAGGCGTCATAAGAGAGAGAATTAGAAGCATCGCCGACTACATCGTTATGAAGTGCCACATCTGTGAGGATATGACTTACACTACATTCTTTGCAGCAGTGATGACCTTTGTTAAACAAATAATGAACGACTTGGACCGACTTCAAAGGGATCTTGCACATAGACCCGTGGCGAGACCGAATGATATCCCGCGGGCACCAGGAGCATTGATGTACTCGTGATTTTCCGTTTGAGTCTGTATTTCATTTTCTGTCAGAGTCTGTAAGTCCTGTTGGGTTTGTATTTCTTTTGAGTATGATAGCTTATTTTCGGAGTCTATGTTTGTCTTTGCATCAGGGTCTGTAAGTCTTTTGGAAGTTGTTAGTATTGAGTCTTTGTATTCGAAGCATCTGTTTTTATAAAAACTGAAAATCCCAAAAAGGTTTTATTTCGCACTTATCCACAAGAACTACGCTTGGTCTGATTCATGCAGGATCATGATACGTAGGCAATCTCTGTAGGATTCGACCGTTACCAAATAAAGGAGAGTAAAGAGAAGAAAGAGCGGAAAAAAACAAAAGAGAAAGAAAATAAGAAATAAGAAAGAGTAAAGACAAAGAGAGAACAGAGGCAGGAATGAAAGGAAAGGAAAAAGAAAAGAAAAGAAAGGGAGGTGTTTGCAATTAAAAGAAGGAAAAGGCCGGGATGACGCATGCAACCAATCAAATACACAATAGAGACGGTTAACTGTTTAGGTGCATTCATGCCCAATGTGCGGTTACCAATCTGTTAAAACTTAATTGCTAACAAGGTTCTTTGTTTTATGTATTAAGTCCAGGCAGGTGGTTAGTTGACTGGCATTCTGACAACTCACTGCTACAACACCCGATCGAAAGACAGGCTGAATATGGTCGACTAGGAACCAGAAACCAGTATTGTCGATCCATCAAAAGAGATGGAAGAAATGTACGTTAATGCAATGAGGGAAGAAATGTATAAGCTGAAACAGTAGATGGCTGAAATGTACCAAGCTTGGGCGAAAGGGCATCCACCGCCGGTTTATCCCGCCAATCCTGCTTATATCCCACCATCAGCCCAACCTCCGGAGCCTCCCACTGTGAACTCATCTCCAGCCTTCCCCCTCTACCAACAATGCCATGGCACCACTTCCCATACTTCTCAAGCTCCACCACCCAAACAAGTCTCGTACCCTCCCCCACCAATTGCACCTGTTTTTGTGGCACCTCCACCTGCCACATTGCACAAATCTTCCAGTGAACCCCTATTTCAAACTCACGACAACCAGTACTATCCCCCTGAACGCACCATCAAAGTTCCAAAACCATATCCTTACACTCCTCATCTTGATATCCCGGCAGAGACCGAGAACCGCCCAAAAATCCTGAGCATGAAGAGATGATCAGAAAGGTCAAAAGCTTAGAGCAATCGTTCCGAGATATGAAGGGGTTGGGAGGCCAAGTGAGTGTGGCCTATAAGGATTTGTGTCTGTTCCCAGATGTTCAGTTGCCAGCAGGGTTCAAAATGCCCAAGTTTGATCAATACGATGGTTATGACGACCCGATAACACACTTAAGAGGATTCTGTAGCAAGATGAGAGGGGCAGGTGAAAGAGACGAATTGCTGATGGCATATTTCAGCCAAAGTTTGAGTGGGTCGGTGCTAGAATGGTACACCAGACAAGATCATAACAGGTGGTACACATGGGACGATTTGGCCCAAGCCTTCGCCTGTCATTTTCAGTATAATCTCAAAATCATCCCAGATCGTCTGTCATTGACGAAGATTGAGAAGAAGCCCGATGAGAGTTTCCGAGAATATGTTTTCTATTGGAGAGAGCAAGCAGCGAGGGTTGACCCCCCGATGAAAGAAAGCGAGATGGCTGATTATTTCTTGCAGGCTTTGGAGCCTACTTATTTTGGTCATTTGGTGTCAGTAGTGGGCAAGTCCTTTAATGAAGTTGTGAAAATGGGAGGCATGGTTGAGGAGAGACTCAAGTCCAATAAGATTATGAGTTATTCAGCAATCAAAGCAACCACTCAGGCCATTCAAAACGGTACTAGGGTGTGCTCGGAAAGAAGAAGAAAGAGGATGTTGCAATGATCGAGCCGGCAGCTTGGGGTGGATCTAGGAACACTCCACCATTCTACAATCAGCCTCGCCCTTATCCCCAAACATGCCCCCATACTCCATATAGCCCACCACAACACTACTACCCACCGCTAGATCCCCATTTTTCTGTCTATCACGCACAAACCTACACCCAACCTCCCGCTCGCGCGCAATGGCGTGCGCCAGCTCCACAGAGTCCCTATCAAGCTCCACAAACTACCCATCCACCCCCAAAAACCTACAAAACCCCCCCTGGAACAGGTTTTCGACCCAATCAAGCCTTTAAGAATGAAAGGTTGCAGAAGTAGAAGACTTTCACTCCATTGGGAGAATCATATACCAGCCTATTCCACAGACTAAGATAGTTGGGTATGTTGAATCCGATTGAGGCCAAAATGCCGAATCCCCTTCCTAGAAATCTTGATCACTCGGTAAATTGTGAGTATTGTTCAGGGGCCCTGGGCCATGACACAGAGAAATGTTGGAAACTAAAAATAGTTGTAAAAGAGCTCATTGATACTCATCGGATCGAGGTTCAAGCCCCAGAAACACCAAACATCAACCAGAATCTGTTACCAGCTCACCATGAGACCCATATGATTGAGCTGATACACAAGGGAGGGGAGGCTAAAAAACCCTCGCAGACGGTGATGATGATCCGCTCCAGTGAAACCAATTCAAAGGAAAAGGTAACTAGTGGGAAATTAGTGGTCTAGTGGAAAGAGGTAGACAATAAGCCAAATGTGGTAGCCGAGAAAGGGTCGTCAAGTACTGTTGAAGTGAAACCAGAGAAAGCTAAAGTGGTGATACCAGGGGTTACAAGTAAACCTGTCGTGGTCGTGAAGGGTGCTCGCACAGAGCCTGTTATTATAAAACCAGTAGCTCAGCTTCCAGTGATCAGCAGCAAGGCGGTCCCATGGAATTATGAACGAGTGACAGTAACTTACCAGGGGAAAGAGGTTAGAGAAGAAGTGTGTGAGACCCATAGTTTGACTCGATCGGGGAGATGCTTTTCCCCCGAAGAGTTGAGAAAGGCTAAGACCTCAAATGATAATCCAGTGTTGGTGAAGAAAGCAGTGACTGAGCAAGA
Source organism: Nicotiana tabacum (assembly GCF_000715075.1). NCBI lineage: Eukaryota > Viridiplantae > Streptophyta > Magnoliopsida > Solanales > Solanaceae > Nicotiana > Nicotiana tabacum. Next base: position 125,975,901 of record NC_134084.1, read on the forward strand.
AGCAGAAGAATTTCTGAGAAAGATGAAAGCGCAAGACTATTCCATTGTGGAACAGTTAAGGAAGACACCAACTCAGATCTCGCTCTTGTTATTATTGATCCATTCAAACGAACACCATCGTGCTTTGATGAAGATCTTGAACGAGGCTCACGTTCCTGACAAAATCTCAGTAAACTACTTGGAAAAGATAGCTAACAAGATATTTGAGGTAAACCGAGTCACCTTTTCAGATGATGAGTTGTCTGTGAAGGGTACCGAGCACAATAGAGCCCTCTATCTGATGGTGAAATGCGAAGACTCCGTGGTTACTCGGGTACTGGTTGACAATGGGTCTAGTGAGAACATCTGTCCTCTCGCCACATTGAACAAGCTGCAAGTGGAGGATAAAAGAATTCATAAGAACAGTATTTGCGTTTGGAGATTCGACGGTGGAGGGAAGGATTCAGTCAGGGACATAGTGCTTGAGCTCACAATACAGCCAGTTGAATTTACTATGGAATTCCAGGTGCTCGATGTGGCTGTTTCGTACAATCTGTTGTTGGGACGACCCTAGATCCATGCTGCCAAAGCAGTCCCGTCTACTCTACATCAAATGGTCAAGTTTGAATGGGATCGACAGGAAATTGTTGTACACGACAAAGATACTTTGTGTGTGCCCAAATGGTGCCATCGTTCCATTCATAGAAGTTGACAATGACAAGGGACCATGGGTTTATTAGGTTTCCGACACATTATCGGTAGAGAAAATTCCGGAAGGAAAGTGCGTGCCGACTCCAAAGATGGATGCGGCATCAGTTATGGTGGCTGTTGAAATGTTGAAAAATGGTTCTGTACCGGGCAAGGGTTTGGGTGCGTCTCTGCAAGGTATTATGCAGCCAGTTTATCTTCCAAAGAATCTGGATACTTTTAGTTTGGGGTTCAAGCCTACCGTTGCAGACGTGAGAAGAGCTAGAAAAATGAAACAGAAAGCATGGGCATTGCCAAAGCCAATCCCGCGTCTGTCTAGGTCATTCGTCAGGCCGAGTATCGAAAAGCAACTGTTGTCAAAGGTCCCTAGACCACTGATTGGTGCCGATGGAGACTTGGAGAAGGGGTTCGAAAGGTTATTTGTCGAGGTCAATATGGTTCAGGCTGGGGAAGGGTCCAGCAAGGCAGATGTGCAATTTGTGGGACTACGTGCAAAAGTCAACAATTGGGAAGCTACTCCTCTTCCTACTCGGAGGGAGTCTTGGTAGTGAGTTTTGATTTTCTTTTAGTTGTCTGGATTATTCCAGGGTCTGTAATTCAGATATTATGTCCCGTCTAGCTGGATGTGTTAAAACCCTGTTATCTTTATATTCAATGAAATACAATTATTCCTTTTCCTTTATTTCTTCTAATTTTATTTTTTGTTTTCTTCTTTTGTACAGTTCTTTTTACGCTGATATCAATGATATGACATGCATGAGGAATCTTCGGCCCAATTTTAAAAGCCAATCCAACTCTGAAATAATAATACAAGAAATTGAGTGTGATGACGGGTTGGAATTTGATGATGATGAGGCCTATAAAGAAATTAGTAAGGAATTAAGTCATTTTGAGGAAAAGCCCAAACCTAATTTGAGCGACAGTTAATCTAGGGGACCAAGAAAATGTCCGGAAACTAAAATAAGTGTCCATCTGGAACCTCAACTTAGGGAGGAGATAATCAAAGCACTGTTCGAGTACAAAGACGTTTTTGCATGGTTCTATGACGACATGCCGGGTCTAAGCACTAATTTAGTGGTTCACAAGTTACCCACTGACCCAGCATTCCCTCCTGTCAAACAGAAGCTGAGAAAGTTCAAAACGGATATAAGTGTAAAGATCAAAGAAGAGGTCACCAAGCAGTTCGATGCAAAAGTTATTCGGGTCACGCGGTATCCCACCTGGTTAGCCAATGTTGTGCCTGTGCCAAATAAGGATGGCAAGACTAGGGTGTGCGTTGATTATCGGGATCTCAACAAAGCAAGTCCGAAGGATGATTTTCCCCTGCTAAACATCCATATATTGATTGACAATTGTGCCAAACATGAGATTGGTTCTTTTGTGGATTGTTACGCGGGTTATCATCAAATCTTAATGGACGAGGAAGATGCTGAAAAGATGGCATTCATCATGCCATAGGGAACATACTGCTATCGGGTTATGCCATTCGGTTTGAAAAATGCTGGGGCAACCTACATGAGGGCAATGATAACAATATTCCATGATATGATACACCAGGAAATCGAGGTGTACGTGGATGATGTGATCGTGAAGTCTAGGAAGCAGTCTAACCATGTCAGGGATCTGAAGAAGTTCTTCAGAAGGCTTCGTAGGTACAATCTCAAGCTTAATCCTGCAAAATGTGCTTTTGGGGTGCCGTCTGGAAAGTTGCTGGGGTTCGTAGTTAGCCGTCGGGGTATTGAATTGGACCCATCAAAAGTCAAGGTCATCCAGGAATTGCCACCTCCGAAGAACAAGACCGAGGTGATGAGTTTGTTGGGGAGATTGAATTATATAAGCAGGTTCATCGCTCAGCTCCCGACAACTTGTGAGCCCATCTTCAAGCTGTTAAAGAAAGACATTGCGGTCAGGTGGACAGATGAATGTTAAGAGGCGTTTGATAGGATAAAGGGGTATTTGTCAAATCCACCCGTGTTGGTCCCGCCAGAACCAGGGCGACCTTTGATCCTATATTTGACGGTATTAGACAATTCATTCGGCTGTGTACTGGGTCAACATGCTTTCAAGCGTAGCAGTCAGGAGCCCGCCTGGAGAACAAGGGAGTACAATTTAAATTTTAGCTTTCAAGTTCTTTGTTCTGTCTATGTTGAAGTCAGGATCCCGCCTGGAGAGCAGGGAATACGTTTCAAGTTGAAGTCAGGAGCCCGTCTGGAAAGCAGGGAATACTTTCAAGTGCAGCAGTCAGGAGCCCGCCTGGAAAACAAGGGAGTACAATTTAAAGTTTTTAGTTTTCAAATTCTTTGCTTTGTTAATTTTTAAGTCAGAAGCCCGCCTGGAGAGCAGGGAATACATTTCAAGTTGAAGTCAGGAGCCCGCCTGGAGAGCAGGGAATACATATCAAGTTCAGCAGTCAGGCACCCACCTGAAGAAGGGGAAAACATCTCAGTTTACAATTCAAGGTGGCAACAAACGGATGTCTCCGAAAGAATGAAGAACAACAAGGCAACAAGAAGCACAAGATCAAGTTTGAAGATATAGATAGGACTTTTGTAATCCATAGATCATAGTCTAGTATAGATTCTTGTTTTATTTTGACATGGTATAATAAGGAGGTTCAGTAAGCAGTAGCAACAGCAGCAATAGTGAAATCACAACTTCATGGTAGTCCCAACTACCAAAACTTTCCGAACTACACTAACCTAATTCCTTTTTAGCGAAGGATATGTAGGCAACCTCATAGGCAGGGTGCGGTTAAATCTTTCAAAAATGCTTCCCACGGATTATTCAAACGGGCAAAAATCGCTCGTATCCGCTCACTTTATCTTTGCACGAAACTCTTCGTGTTTCCGAACAAAGAGGGGCAGCTGTGAGCACGTGATTTTTGCCCTACATGAAATACTCCCATAAATTCAAAACAAAGTAATTTCGTTTCATTATTTGCAATTTTGTGGATTTTGTGGCATTTGCTGTTAATTATTTGCATTTTTATCTGTGCATTTCGTTTGTTAATTAATGAAAAATACAAAATATGTTGCATTTGCATTTAGGATTTAAGTTTTTGCATGTTTGAAATAATTCGTAATTTAGTATTTTATAAAAATGAAAAAATCACAAAAAATAGTTCATTTTTGCATTTTAGTTTTAGATTCTCGAATTTTGTTAGTTTTCTTTAATTTGGTATTTAATTAGTTATGGTAATTATTTTTAGAGTTTAATTAGTTTAATTTGATAGGATAATATTAGTTTTAATAATTAATTTAGGATTTATTTCTAATTTTGAAAAGAAAAGAAATTTGGAAATTGAAAAAAGAGAAAAGATTCAAAAAACAAAGGGAAATTCGGATTTGGGCCATTTAATTAAACCCCCTTCAGCCCAATTGCCCCCTCGTACCCGCCCAACATAGCCCAATACCCGCCTGACCCGGTCTGGATCCCCCATCAAACGAAACGACGTCGTTTCGATCAGCCAATCTGAGCCGTTGATCTCCACTTGATCGAACGGCTCAAAACATAAGCCTGGAGAGTATATATATGTCCGAACGCACCCCCCTCATTTCATCATCCCGATACCCCCGACTTCAGAAACCTCCCCCCAAACCCCAGTAGCCGCCCCAGAATTCCCCACCGTCCGGTGGCGGCGCCGGCGTCCAATAGTTACCAAAATTACACCCCGGAGCCCCCAAATCCCCCTCATTCCAAATCCCCCCTCATTATGGGTTCAAAACTGGGCTAAAGTGGTCTTTTCTCAATCATTTCTGGGCTGATTTTGTTGCTGATTCCTGTTCCTGCTACTGATTCCATTATTGATTCCTCATTTCTCTGTTTTGCTTTTCAACTTCTAGGTATTTCCTTCAAACCTTGAACGGAAATGATGCTTTTTATGGCAATTGTGCTTGAATTATGTAGTTCGAGTTGAAGAAATTGATCGCTGCCCTTTCCCTGTTACCTTACCAGTTGTGATGTTTATTATGTGTTGTCTTCATGTTCCTCTTAGGCTCACATAAGTTATTTAGTTTATTGTCATTACCTTTTAGATTCTTTATGGTGTTGTATAAATGTTTCCCTTTCACTCGCTTAGCTTGAATGTTTGAAGGGTCTTGATCATGTGTAGGAGCAGTAGAGAATTATTACAAAGAATTTTAGTAGTGTCAAGTGTATTTCAGGTCTGTTTTGGGTCTGTTGAGACCAGTGTTGTTGGATTGAATGCATGTTGTCTAGTTTTCTTTAGTTCAGCTATACACTTGCAGATTGAGGCATGTTTATTAGACATACATTGTTTGCTGCTGAGGAGACTCGATATCGAGTCTTAAAGCTCCCAGCAGATTACCTTGAAATCTGGCTTGGGCTCGTTGGGCCCAAAGTTCATTTTTTTTGCGAGATGGCCTTGTGAGTCCAAGGCAAATGTGGGCCTGAGACGCAGACATGATTGGAATTATAAGTTTAGTTGCTCTATGTTTGAATAATTAAGGAAGAAAAGATGTTGGTTTAATCACTGCTCAACATAGTTTTAGCTGATTAGTATTCAATAAAAATATGTACAATGTTGGGTTCCTGTGTATGATCTGCGTTGGAGCTTGCAATTGGGCCTTTAACGTTGGCCCCGCGCCTTTGACACGCTACAAATTTCATTCCAGGCTTCCGTTGCATTTTGTGATTTGGGCCTGTTATCGATTTGGGCCTGTAGTTGGTTGGGTTATATATTAATGAGATGTTGTTGCATTTCGTTAAGTCATTTGTTTACTTAGATAGAATTCAAATCACCTTAGACCTTTAGTTAACTAATTAGACCTTTTAAAAATGGGTTGAGGCACGCCCGACTAGTCAAATGTATAACTTATGGCTTTCCAAAGCTCAATCTCGAACTTCCTTTAAGAATTGGGAACGAGGTGTGCCATGCCGAATAAAATCTCGAGTGCATGGCCCTTGTTTTAAGCCACTTCATTTTGATCCTTAGATTTCGAGGCACGCCATTTAGCGAATTTTCATGGCCCTCGCGAAGTTGCAAATTCGTAATTACTTTAGGCTCGTTAGTTTAATAATATTACCTTCTTAAACTCGGGTGTGCATTTCATGTGACCCAAATCAAATCACAAAACGTTGAATAAAATATGTTTAGAATTGCGGGTGCATTTCATGTGGCGCGATTCAAAAGATATGTTTTAAACGACGTTCAATCTTCTTTAAACATTAAATAAAAGCGGTTAAAGGTTAAATTTGCACATAGGTTAATAATTGTTTAAAATCAGATAATTAAGCTGAATATAACAGATAAGCGACCGTGCTAGAACCACGGAACTCGGGAATGCCTAACACCTTCTCCCGGGTTAACAGAATTCCTTACTCCGATTTCTGGTTCGCGGACTGTTAAACAGAGTCAAACTTTTCCTCGATTCAGGATTAAAACCGGTGACTTGGGACACCATAAAACTCCCAAGTGGCGACTCTGAATCTTTTAACAATAAATCCTATTTCGATTGTCCTTTAATTGGAAAAACTCCCTTTATACACCCTCTTTCCCGGGGGTGTAGGTAGAAAAAGGAGGTGTGACAATAAGCTGAGAATGTCAGATATTGGGGGATGTGATATGGTATTAGGAGTAGATTGGATGAGAAAGCACAACCCTATATTGTTTGATTTGATTGGGTATAAATTACAGGGCAGTATGGCGGGAAAGAGATGGAACTGAAGGGTTTTCTTAAGAGGGTTGCTTGCAGAGTATGTTAGCTACAGAAGTGAAACAGCTACTCAAGAAGAGTCAACTGTTATGGGCTTATCTCTTCACAATTTCAGCCCAGCCTACTACAAAAGAAGAGTGCATACCTGAGCAGATTAGGGAGCTGTTGGCTGAGTTCCCAAGAGTTTTTGCTGAGCCAAAATCTCTTCCACCACAGAGGAGTCATGACCACTTCATCTCCTTCAAATCATATGCAGCTCCAGTCAGCATTAGTCCCTACATGTATCATCATTTCCAAAAGAATGAGATAGAAAAACAAGTGACTGATATGCTTAATAATAGAACCATTAAACCTAGTCATTCTCCCTTCTCATCACCAGTGTTATTGGTTAAAAAGAAGGATAGTAGTTAGAGATTTTACATAGACTACAGAGAACTAAACAAAATGGTTGTGAAAGACAAATTTCCTATACCTCTAGTAGATGATCTCATGGATGAATTAAATGGTTCATGCATTTATTCCAAGATTGACTTGAGAGCTGATTATCATCAGATTAAGATGAAGGAATCTGACATATACAAGACTGCATTTAGGACTCACTTAGGACATTATGAGTTCAAAGTTATGCCATCTGGGGTTAACTAATGCTCCTGCTACTTTTCAAAGTTTAATGCATCATGTACTCTGGCCTTTCTTTGGAAGTTTGTGTTGGTATTCTTTAATGATATATTAGTATACAGCCCTTCAGTGGAGAGCCATGTTATGCACCTCAGACAAGTGTTAGAGGTGCTACAAAAAGAGCAACTTTATGATAAGTTGTCTAAGTGTGCTTTTGGTCAAAACAAGGTGGAGTATTTAGGGCATATTATCTCAGGCCAAGGGGTAGCTACTGACCCTGCTAAGATTGAGGCCATGCTCAATTGGCCTGCCCTTAAATCTGTTAAGGCTCTTAGAGGATTTTTGGGTCTTACAGGTTACTATAGGAGGTTTGTCAAGTCTTATGGGATTATCAGTCGACCTCTAACGAATTTATTGAGGAAGAACTCATTTAAATGGTCTGGGGAAGCTGAAATAGCCTTCAATCAGCCGAAAACAGCCATGTCTTCAGCTCATGTTAAAGCCTTGGCTGACTTTACTAAGCCTTTTATTGTAGAGACTGATGCTTGTTCTACAGGGATGAGGGTTGTTTAAATGCAAGAAGGTCGACCAATAGCTTACTTAAGCAAGGCTTTTTCATTAAAGAACAGTGGATTATCAACCTATGATAAGGAATATATGGCATTACTAACTGCAGTGGAGAAATGGAGACATTATCTACAGGGGGTCATTTTATTGTAAGGACAGATCATCAAAGTCTTAAGTATTTGTTAGAACAAAAGATTACCACTACTCTACAATAAAAAGGTCTGACTAAGCTTTTAGGTCTTGACTATGAGGTGCAGTATAAGAAAGGGACTGAAAATAGGGTAGTTGATGCCTTGTCAAGAAGACAAGATCAAGAGTCCACCCTATTGTCTATCTCTACTGTTCAACCTACTTGGTTACAAGAGATCGGCCACAGTTATGAAGATGATCCCATCTCCTTAGCATTGTTGGGTGAATTAGCTGCCACCTCAGGCAGTAATTCAGATTATTCATTGCAGCAGGGTGTCATCAGGTCTAAGCAATCTATGTGGGAAGAATGACCAATCCAAGGAGTAAAATACTAGAAGCAATGCATCAATCACCTCTTGGTGGTCATTCCGGGCAACAAGGTACTTACAGAAGGGTGCAACTAATTTTCTACTGGTGTAACATGAAATTAGAGATTTTCAAATGGGTGAGTGAATGTGATGTTTGTCAAAGAATCAAGTCTAAAAATGTGCACACCCCAGGGTTATTACAACCCCTTCCTATTCTAGAGCAGGTGTGGCAGGATATATCTATGGATTTTATGGAGGGACTACCTTCTTCTACAGGGAAGAATGTTGTGTTAGTGGTGGTGGATAGGCTGTCCAGTTATGGACATTTCTTAGCCTTAAAACACCCATTTTCAGCGCAAGAAGTGGCAAAACTATTCGTGAAGGAGGTGTATAGATTACATGGACTTCCCAGATCTATCGTTTCAGACAGAGACTCTGTCTTCACTAATTATTTATGGCAAAATTTATTCATAATAGTGGGGACTAAGCTCAATATGAGTTCAGCCTATCATCCTCAATCGAAAGGGCAAACTGAAAGACTAAATCGATGCCCGGAGACCTACCTACGAGCTATGTTGTTTGAGAATCCTAAACACTGGGCAAGATGGCTACCACTAGCTGAGTGGTGGTTTAACACTAATTTTCACAACTCTCTTAAAGTCTCTCCCTTTGAAGCTCTTTATGGTCATCCCTCAACTCAACTACCATTGGGAACTTTACCACATACACACCAAGGCCCGGCTAGGTTGAATCTAACCTAACGACAACATATGTTGCAGGCATTGTGTGACAACCTTGTACAAGCACATTCAATGATAAAATTTTATGCAAATCGACTCAGATCTTAGCGAGTCTTGGAGGTAGGGGACCAAGTATACCTCAAATTACAGCCCTATTGACAGTCATCTATTGAAGTCAGAAGAAATTTCAAGCTTTTTGCTCGATTCTTTGGTCCCTATAAAGTTTTACAGAAGATTGGAGAGGTAGCTTACCGTTTAAAGCTGCCACCAGAATCGCACCTCCATCCAGTCTTTCACGTGTCCCAGCTCAAACGACGTATTGGACCCACAATCTGCCCTCAGCAACAACCAAAAGCTTGTGACAGTAATGGTCACATTTTGATTCAGCTAGTTGCCATCTTACATCGATGAGTGGTCAAGGAGAGATAATGCCATCACAGTCAAAATTTTGCTTCAGTGGGCAAATTTGTGCAAAAAATACGCGACTTGGGAGGATTGGGGCTACATTAAAAGTCACTTTCCTGAGTTTATCGCTCAACAACGACCTTGGGACAAGGTCTCTTTCGAAGGGGAAAATACTGTAATGTTCAAACAAAAAGAAAAGTGGCGATACAAATAAGGAAATAGGGTACAACACTTATGAGAAGGAATTGGGTCAATTCTAACTGGGTTTCATTTATTGGGATTTTCATGAAGGGAGACGTATTGGGCTTTTTCAGTTAGAAGACAAAAGCCCAAGTCATTACTCAATTAGCTCAATTAGAGTTAGTTAGATAAATAACAGATTAGATAAGGGAGTGAGTATCATTTTACAAAATAACAGAATTCTCAACTACTTTCTCATTTTACTCTTGTGACGACCCGGCCAGTCGTCTCATGAGTTACCACTCCGTTTTCCCCTATGTTAGCTTCTTTACGCTTTGTTATCCGTATTTTATGTGATCGGGTTGATTAGTTCGAGTTCGGAGAGGATTTGGTAAGAAATGAGACACTTAGTCTCTTTTAAGAAGGCATAAGTTGGAAAAGTCAACCGGATGTTGACTTATGTGTTAGAAGGCTCGAAAGTGAGTTTCGATGGTTCGGTTAGCTTCGGTAGGTGATTTGTGACTTAGGAGCGCGACCAGAATGGGTTTTGGAATTGTAGAGAAGATTTAGGCTTAAATTGGCGAAGTTGATATTTTGGCGGTTCCGGTTGATAGGCGAGATTTTGATATAGGGGTCAGAATAGAATTCCGAGAGTGACAATAGCTTCATTGTGTCATTTGGGATGTGTGTGCAAAATTTTAGGTCATTTGGACGAGATTTGATAGACTTTTTGATCGAAAGCATAATTTAAGAGTTCATGGAGTTTTTAGGCTTGAATCCCGTGTTAAATTAGTGATTTGATGTTGTTGTGAGCGTCTCGAGGTTTTGAACAAGTTTGAAAGATTTCATGGGATGTGTTGGTGCAATTGGTTTGGAATTCTAGGAGTTCCGGGATGTTTAGGCCAAAATCATAGCAGTAGCAAGTCCAGAAGAGTTGCAGGCCTCGGAACCCACCCACGCGGACCACACAAAAGGAAGTGCGGCCACGGTATGTGCTATGCGGACCGCACAAAATGAAGTGTGACCGCGGTATGTGCTGTGCGGGCCGCACAAAATGAAGTGCGGCCGCGATGGTTCTGTGCGGACCGCAAAGGCTAAGATCTGAGGGGTACTCTATAAATACGAGGTTTTTAATTTTTATTTAATATTTTGACCTAGAGAGCTCGGATTTTGGCGATTTTTCGAAGGTTTTTCAAGAAATACATCGGCGTAAGTGATTCTAACTCAGATTTGGCTAGAGTACATGAATCTATCATTGAATTCATCATTTAATTCATGATTTGGGATGGAATTTGGGAAGAAAATTGTGAAACCTTTCAAAAATATAAAATGATGATTTGAAGGACCAAATAGTATCGGAATTGGATAATTTTGGTATGGTTAGACTCGTGAGGGTATGAGGATTCTAAAAATGTAAAATTTACCCGATTCCGAGACGTGGGCCCGGGGCTCGGGTTTTGCTAATTTCGGGATTTTTGATATTTTTCGAATGTTTTCGCTTTGGCTTTGTTCCCTTTGCATATTGTGACGTATTCGCTCTGATTTTGGATAGATTCGACGCGCGTGGAGGCCAATTCGAGGGGCAAAGGCGTCGCGAGCTAGAGAATTAGCCGGTTCGAGGTGAGTAATAGTTGTAAATGATGTCCTGAGGGTTTGAAACCCCGGATTGCACATCGTAGTGCTATATTGAGGTGAGATACGTGCTGGATGATGAGCGTGGGGTCTTTTACTACTGGGGATTGTGACTCGGTCCGTCCCGATTGATGATTTTACCGCGTATTTGACTGAAATTTATTTGTTATCATCACGATTTGGGCTGATTGCCATATTTGGGCTTCGTGCCAACTATTTGAACCCTTCGGGGATTTTTATCACTATTTCCTCACTGCTTTGATTTATTATTTGAACTCAGTCCTGTTGATGTCTACTGTTTTACAAACTCAGCCACTTTTACTCAGATTTGAAAACTTATATGATATTTCTAAATGATCCTTTGGGTTGAGAACTACTGTTTTACTAATGCTCGAGGGGCTTGTGATGATTTTCGGACTGAGTGAGGCCGAGGGCCATATATGAGGATATGTTGAGTGATGTGAGGCCGAGTGCCGAGTGATGTGAGGCCGAGTGTCGAGTGATGATGCCACGAGATTGCTTTGATATAGCGCTTGGGCCGTAAAGAGCCCCTCCGGAGTCTGTACACCCACAGTGAGCGCGGGTACCCATTATGATCTGAGAGTGAGCCCAAGGGGCTGATACTGTTCTGAGCGATTGATACCGTGCCCGAGAGGCAGATTTCTACTTGTTATTTACCTGTTAAATTACCTGTTTTACTTGTTTCAAAAAGGGATATCATTTGATTTCTTCACTGATTTACTGCTTTAAGTGATTTTACTGCTTGATATGGAATTGCTTTGTGCCTTTACGTGTTTTCATACTTTCAGCCATTATTTAATTATTACTCACTAAGTCGGGTACTCACATTACTCCCTACACCATGTGTGCAGATTCAGGCATCGCAGAGTCCGCTCCTGAGTGCTGATCCTCCCAGTCCAGCCAGTGTTTTCGGAGACTACGAGGTAGCTGTTGACGTCCGCAGCCCCCGTGCCTCCCTTTATCTTATCATTTTCATGTTTTTAGAACTATTGTATCGGATTTAGTGTTCAGTAGACTTGTATCCGGACTTCTTAGTTGCTCATAACTTGTGACACCCCGGTTTGGGCTGTGTCGGGATGGTTTCTACTGTTGTTATCGTTAATTCCGCAAATCATGGTTAATATATCATGTTTTAGAACTACTTATGGTATTTAACTGTTTAAAAGAGGTGGTCTATTTTGATCTAGCTGGCCTTGTCTTCACGAGAGGCGCCATCACGACCGGGTTCGATGAATTGGGTCGTGACAACTCTCTTCTTCTTCTTCTCTCTAACCTCTCTCTATTCATCATTTCTATGTTCATTACGTAATTTAGCCATTGTTCATGTTGTAATCATTGAAGTGTTGATCAATAAAGTCTTGCTCATTTCCTTGGATTTCACTTTTCATTCTAAGTACATTACATAAATTTAATTATTTTTTAACTCGTTTCTATTTAAAATTTGGTTAAACTTAAAACTCGAAAGTGTAGATAAATGTAAGTTTGCTGTGAGATTAACGAAAAGGAATCATTATCATGTACTATGGAAAAAATTACCCACCTAATGATATTTCAATAGATCGTAAATTGTTGATTTGCTCAAGTATTGCAAAACATATACTATATTGACTTAATAGAAAAGTATATCCATAAAAGTAAATACCAGAAATCTGTAGAATTTCCTCTCCGAAATACTACTAGTAAAGATCTCGTTTCTTAAACGATTGTGAATGGACTTGCAATCTCAATTGCCATCGTAACTTAAATTTTTCGTTGGCTTGTGAATCATGATAGAATTTTGTCGTATGTTAACTGACAAAAATAAATGTCTAACAGTAATTAGCCAAAAATTTGAACTCAGGCCTAAAGGGTACCCCGCTCTTTAAAGTGAAGTTTGGACTTTAGAGGGCCATGCCATCCCCTCTCCCCCCCACCCCACCCCCTACTGATTATGGCAAATTTTAAGCAGCGATTCCTTGATCAAAGGTGCTAACAATTAAGTCATCAATATAACCCCTCCAAGCCCTAATTGATGAATGTCAACAGTCCTGAGAATGCATTGGAAACATACACTATTTTTGGAAGATTCGATACGAGATTGGCCAATGTTGCGCAGACTCTTCAAAATGTTATCACACCCGTGTCGGATTCTCCAAACATGCACTACTTTTGGAAGATCCGACATGCACAAGATGACATTTTTGAAGAGTCGGAGCAACACAGACATTAACAACACATGCAGTGACGCAATTGTAAGAGTGTAGATTTTCTTTTTCTCTTTTTTTAATTCATCATTTGAATTGCAGATGAAGTAATCTTATGCGGCATGAGCTCGTTTCTTGATCGATTTGCTAAAGAGAGCTATAACACTAGAGAGGTCAAATTGCTTATCAACACTGTATTTAATATAGCAAATCAAACTTTGAAGCCAAGGTATGCAACATCAAAACCATCAGAACATCAATTAAATAATACTTCGATCTGTATTTCCCGTTACAGAACCAGCAGCCAAAAATGAAACATGCTCATAGCCCGTAGGAACTGTTTCTCAGTTCAGCTCTGTTAAACATCAGAACAAAAAATTGTTGAAAAAAGATGGTCATAGACCATCTATGATTAATCATATGCATGGCGATTAATTCAGCCGAAGAGAGCCTACATCTCACAGTACCAGATCAAGTTTAGTAGGGCTCAACAGGTACACGAAAGCTTGCTCCAGCATAAATGGCGTCTGACCCAAGTTCCTCTTCAATTCTCAAAAGCTGTGTGAAAAGAATCAAAAATCAGAACTGCTGGTGCAAAGAGTATGCGGAAAGAAGTGCTGTACAATTCCATAAATGCAATTTGGTGGAGGGAAATAGTTAATGGGATAATTACTACCTGGTTATACTTTGCGAGACGCTCCGACCTGCAGGGAGCTCCAGTCTTGATTTGTCCCTGAAAATTTCCAGGAAAATAATAATCAATACCAGGGAATAACAAATTGAAATACAGACAACACAAATCTAGAATGTCTTGCTAACAAACTTACAGTTGATAAACCCACAGCAAGATCAGCGATGAAGGTATCCTCTGTCTCTCCACTGAGCAAATAACATAAAGTTCATTAACAAGTTTCATATATATAACAAGCATGTTTAATTAAGTTTCTAAGCCCATTTCAGAGAATGATAATCTCCTCACCTACGGTGACTGGTCATCACCCCCCAACCAGCGCGCTTAGACATTTTTACAGCTTCAATACTCTCGGTCACACTTCCAATTTGGTTAACCTGCACATGAAATGAGCAAGAAATGATGCAGTATAATCTCCAAGTCAAAGACGAAATGTGGACAACAAGGCTGCCATAGATCATTCAATGATACCTTAAGAAGAAGCGCATTGCAAGTCTTCCCCTCGATTGCCTTAGCAACCCTCTGCACATACATAACGAACAAATAATTAAGTCTTAAAAAGCCTACAGAAAGTAGCTCAACAGGCACAAGAAAGAAGTACACTTAAACATTTCATTTTCAATGGAAGCACACAGCTCTAAGCAAGGAAGCATCAAGTTGCTGTAAGACACTTCAATCTTACCTTAGGATTGGTAACAAGGAGGTCATCTCCCACGATCTGAACTTTCTCCCCAATCTCAGCAGTGAGCTTAGCATAGGTCTCCCAGTCATCTTGGTCGAATGGATCTTCAATTGAAACAATAGGGTACTCAGACACGAATGACTTGTACAAATCTTTGAGCTGGTCACCTGAGATCTTTTGTGAGCCATTATTGTTCTGCAAAGATTTAAAAAAAAGAGAGAGCAAATGTCAGTTCAAGTTGAGAATTGACTATAAATCACCTCAGTAAACAATGCTAAGTCTCTTCTATCTCGTCCTTTGCATATCTATTAGTTATTCCCTTCCAGTTAGTGGATATAGCACTGACTAAAGCTGATAATATCTTTGTGAATGCACAATGAGGGTATTAATAAGACATTTTTTCACCAAAAAAGGTTAGGTCTAACATGTTCATTTTTGCACATAAATATTCAAAAATGATGTAGGGCCTTGCCGGCAAGAACTTACCTCTTCTTTGAAGTTCAGATCATAAGTTTTGTCCTTTCCATAGAATTCAGATGCGGCAACATCCATGCCAATTACAACCTAAATAGAAAATAATTTTAGCTTCCACTTACGTAGCAGCATTTGCAAAAACAAGGAGGAGGAGGAGGAGGAGGAAGAGGAGGAGGGGGAGGGCTGGGTCGGTTGGGGGCTCAAGAAGGAATTGAGAACTCACTTTTCCAGTATAACCTGCTTTATCAATGGCTGTCTTGAGCAATTCAAGGCCCTCCTTGTTCTCCTGAATTTTAGAAACAATAATATGTGAAGAAGGAAGGTAAACATTCAACAGAATGTCATAACCAGCATAAGAATATATTCACCTGGATATTAGGAGCGAAACCACCCTCATCACCAACATTTGTGGCATCTTGTCCATACTTTTTCTTAATCACAGCCTATAAATAGAAGTTTGTTTTCAGGAAGATCCAGATCAATGAGGATAAGGAACTTTTTGGGACAATGTTAATACTCCATTGCTAGCCTGAATAGAGCTAATCAATAAAAGAAAATACCACCATCTTTCTAGACACCTTGCATATATTGTCAATGGACTGTTTGATAAAAAAAATTGTGAAGATAATAGAAGCTGGACAACTGTATCAAACCTTCAAATGATGATACACTTCACAACCCATCTTCATAGCCTCCTTGAAACTAGAAGCTCCAACTGGAAGAATCATAAATTCCTGCAGATAACTACAAATGAGAATCTTATTACCTAAAAAGATTTAACTACATTATCAACACAGAAATATAACATGCCTGCATAGCAAGTTTGTTTCCAGCATGGGATCCACCATTGATCACATTGAAAGCAGGAACAGGCAATACCAACTTCTTGTTACCGGCTAGGTCAGCAATATGCTGCAAATAGGTAGTTCAAATCGTACGTAACTCATGATCAGAGATGAATCCAATCGCAAGTAAACCCCTAATTGCACTATCCAGGAGAAACATAGTGAGCTAGAGATCTTATCAGTTTTTCCCCCCGCAATTACTCACTATCCAGGAGAAACATAGTGAGCTAGAGATCTTATCAGTTAAAATGAACTTCAATTGAAGTACTTGTCCATGTAAACGGGAATGACAAATTAAAAATATAGAGTCCCATGTTGGATAAGGAATTGGAGGTCCTTAGGGTCTCAATCTTGCTTATTGAGGCTCCATTTGCAGACTTAAGGCGTTGATTACGGGCACAATGAGCATTAGAATCCATGAACTTCATTAGGCAATATATACCTTATAAAGCGGAATGTTCTTGACAGCAGCGCCAGCTTTGCACACTGCAAGTGACACAGCAAGGATGGCATTTGCGCCAAGCTGGAAAAACGTAAATGCAGGTAAATTGGTGATTGGTGACCTTTTGAAAATAGCAAGTGAAGCTAATGCTTAAATCTTATTCACTCGAATACCTTCTGCTTGCACCAACCCCACTCATTTTGAGTTCCATCAAGCTGATGAACCATAAAGTTATCAATACCAGTCTGGTCTGTTGGGTCCTGCAGAACAATAGTAGCTTGCGTATCAAATACATTATCCGTACAATATAGCACTACGGAGTTCCCTTCACCTAAGCATTGAATCATGAACAATGTTTACACTGAGATACTCCATACAGAAAGGAAGTCAGTGGAGAAATCAAACCTTGCCAACGAGAGATGGAGCAATAATTGAGTTGACATTGTTAACAGCCTACAAGAGAATAACAAGGCAAATGAGTAATCGGCAGTTAACCACATAATCACAAAACAGGCACTTAATTCGCAATGTAATACCTACCTTTGAAACACCCTTTCCCAGGTAGTCAGAGCCTCCATCTCTCAATTCGAGGGCCTCATATATTCCTATTAAAGGAAGTAAGCGACTGAATTCAAGAGAGTAAAAGAAGAAAGGGACAAAAAACATCAAGAAATTAAACATTGTCTAAAGCAGAAATGAGGTAAGCAAAATTTGTACTCCC
The DNA here is from genome assembly GCF_000715075.1 of Nicotiana tabacum. Lineage (NCBI taxonomy): Eukaryota > Viridiplantae > Streptophyta > Magnoliopsida > Solanales > Solanaceae > Nicotiana > Nicotiana tabacum. The sequence continues at coordinate 125,992,961 of NC_134084.1, forward strand.
ATCCAAAGTGAACTACTGTGATTCTAGGATCAATGTCGCTCAAGAGGATTATCTTTCACCCATCTTAAAAAGATGCAAGAACAACAATGGTAAGAAAATTAAGCTGCTGGGAATACATCAAGTCATGCAATTCCTTTTCCCCCCTTCTCGATAATGGTGGTGTCCGGGCCTGCTTTTAGGGACCTCGACTATACCACCGAATACCTTGTTATGATAATTGCCTAGCAATTCATTATTTTACACAATGGATGGTTTAACTCTCCTGAAGCGTCACTTAAAGTACTGCTACTAGCACAATGCACCCACTAAAGAAGACAAAAGGGCGGTAACTTCTATCATCAGCATATCCAAACAAACAATCACAACAAAAAAGGTAAAATCAATAGCGTTGGATGGAAAGAATCCCACAAAATTATCTAGCAAGTAGAAACTCTCATTTCAATGACACTAATAACATAATCAGTAAATAAAACTAAACCTCCATTCCAAACTAGTTGGGGTGGGCTAGCTATATGAATTCTCTATATCCATTATGCTCTATACGGGCCCATTTCCATCCAAAATACCATAATCAATGGGTTGAATATACTCTAACCCAATCATGTGGTCCCAGTTCAAATATAATCCCAACCGATAGTCAAAAAAACACGAGGTGATTCTTCCCATCTGCGTAAGCCTTTGTGGGCAGAGTTATCAGGTATCTGTGTAGATAGTCGATAGAATAGTTGAGATGCACGTAAATTGGTCTGTACATCACCGTCATTACAAAAATTTACTCTATATAACCCAATCTCACAGCTAAAGAGTAAAATGCATGAGACAGAAGTATTATCCTTACCAGTGGATGCACCACTAGGAACAGCAGCTCTAGCCCACACACCATTTGACAAATGGACATCAACCTACACACACATATCCAAGCATAAAAATCAATTATCCTAATAGAAACTTTTAGCATGCATGGGAATTGGGAAGCATTGAAAAGGGATGAAGTGTAGAGAGAACGAACCTCAACCGTAGGATTACCACGGCTATCGAAGATCTGACGAGCCTTAAGGGATTTGATAGTTGCCATGATATGAGCTTCGGAATTCGGATCTGTTTACTGAAGAAGAGATAGAAGAAAGAAAGGTTCAAAGAGAGGTGCGTAAAAAGAGTCGTTTGAGTTTCTGAGAAGCCATATATCCCATGTATGTATTTATACTTGTGTGCCGAAAACCTGGGCGAACTAGAGCCGTTCGATCAATGGGGAGAAAAAACATTAGAGCCGTTGGATGGGTGTAAATTTGGAATTAATTTTTTATTTTTATGATTTCTCATTTCATTATAATAATTTAATATAGGTTAAGTTGTACTACAATTGAGTGTCGAAAATGTGGAACCTAGCTTAAAGGTCATGTTTTTAGCCTTTCTATTTATTTCTTGTTTGTCAACTTTGATGATTCTAATATTATAGTGTTTCAATTTAAAATGGATTAGCATTTTAAGAAGTGAAAGTACTAAGTGGCGTGATAAGCTCTTAATAAGCATGGACACCAACCGCACAATTTTCTGTTTTTAATATTTGATAGTAGTTAAAGTATGAATAAAACATTATATATAGAGAGAGATTATTTAAAGGAAAAAGAATACCGAAATAATTTAGATACATAATAACATTTTAAGTCACCGATTTGCTTATTATACAACTAGTTTTAATGTACGTGCGTTGCACGTGTATATCACGTCACTTCGTATAAAATGTGTTAAAAAAATTATTGAAAAATAACAATTGATGTTGAACCAAATGCGATATTTGTTCAAATGATCAAAATAAATGTTATTACATTAATACAATAGTTGAATTCAATATCTTCAAAATATATAAAGATGATGAATTTAAAGAAATCATTATGGTACAAGTATGTACAAGCCTTTTCAGTTGGACAAGACAAGTCGTGCATTTAAATGGTAGTATTTTTTTTGAACTGTTGCATAATGCATATTGTACCTGCACCATGTTGAACTAGTAAGGGAATCATTATATGACAAGTGCATAGTATATTTTTACTTTTTCAGGTAAATCTCTCTCTCTCTCTCTCTATATATATATATATATAGAGAGAGAGAGAGAGAGAGCGCACACCATAATTTAGAGCTATATAAAAAATTATAGAAAAATAATTAATTTCAAACTATGTATTTTTTATAACTTTTTAGATGCCTTGACTATTTATTTCAAATGTATAAATCTTTATTTTTAGGTAAAATTCAAAAAAAGATTAACTAAAACTTTATTGTTTTTAGCCAAATAAAAAAATTTAACCTAAAATTATGTGATTAGCCTAAAAATATGTGAAAAATATGTGATTTTCATGTACTATTAATATTGGAGTATATATTTTTTTATTATATTACATAGTTCTAAAAAAGGAAAAAATTTAATACAAGATTTAGTTGATTTCGAAATCCTAAATATTAGGAAAATAAAATAACTATTTTGTCTAATGTGAGATTAATGTTTAAAGGGTGAAAAAGACGAACGACATCTCGCTAAGGACCTTCATGCTTTTAAAAAAATTATAAGTTCCTAAAATGATAATTATTATTCTTATTTAGCTAAGCCAAGGAAAGAAACTCAATTCCCAGAGTTTTCAATTATCTCAATCAGTATGTTGACTAAATTTATTCCAGTTTCATAATTCGATTACTTCAAGTCTACAAATTACCATACTTCTTTTTTAGTTTCAACAAGAATGCTCCTTTTGATTTTTTTGGTAAACTAATGTTTTAAGTTTAATTGCAAAAAAATAAAAACAAGATGTGCTTACTGACACACAATGTCTATTTTTTGCTGTCAAGCAAAATACAAATTACTCTATTTATTGATCAATAACAAATATTATGGGAATTGTTTTTTTGCAAAAGTAGAAATGGCTAAATTTTGATTAATTTAAGTTTTTATTTTTATTTTTAAGAGGGCTTTCATTCTCTGTACAAGGACATAATTATGCATCCAAAAGTAGTCTTTTTATAGAAGAGTTCATGCATGTTAAAAACAGATTTAGAATTCAATCCTAGCATATGAGTGAAAATATGGGTTCATGCATATGAATATCAGATTCACAAATATAGTGTTTTAATTTTTGTGTGTCAATAGTCAGTTCACATTTAATTTTGAATTGAAACTTTTAAAAGCAACTTCGATTTAATTCAAAAAAATATTAAATTGTCTCACGTTAAGGTGTATACAAATTAAAAGGAAAGGTATATATTATAGTTAATTTTACATATTATCCTAAATATTAGGAGTTTGTATATAATTCAAATAAGAAAAACATTTAATAACCTAAATTTTAGTTGATTTTAAATTAGTCCTAAATATTAGTAGTATATTAATTAAATTGTATGTTTACAAATTTGTCCAATCTAACAGCTATTTTTGAACGGCAAAAAGATGAGCTAAAGTATAGATATAGATAACGCACGTTGTATGTGTATCCTATGTCGATGAGTAATAATTTTTTAAAAGTTATAAATATTTTTAAAAATTATCTATTGAGTTATAAAATAAAAGTTTAAAAAGTAGCTTAAGTTTCTTGAAATGATGAATGTTGATTCTATTTAGCAAACTCGATAACCAATATTTTTGTTTTGTTCTACAAAAGTCCTCATAGCCCCAACTCAAATTATTTACTCATTTATTATTTGATGGAATAATTTATTTATTCCAAGAGAACGACTTGAAATCGGAATTAGAAATATATCAATAATTCAGCTCTGCATTGTATTTGTTTAAGTGGGATTTATATTTAAAAAATTCTACTATTAGTATTAGTTAAGTTCAAACCCTAAATATTTTTTCCTACAAATTTTGGATTTTGAAGCCTGTCTTTGTAGTTTTGTAACCATGTCTAATATTAGTAAATTCTATCGTTCCATATACTTGAAAACCGTGGTTGATATTTATGAAAAATTAAATCAAAACATACAATAGCTAATTTTGCAAAGAAATCACTATTTGTTTCCTGATAAATATGGTTCTGGCAAAAAAATATTAACTTAAACATATGATATGTACAAACATGTAATTAAAATCTTGACAACATAAATAGAAACAATATAAATTAAAAACAAACTTCGGAAAAAACTTGCCTTTAAAATCTCATCGTAATCGGCACTAAGTCTCAATCACAGGCTCCACGTGAGTCTTCCTTCAATTGCACAAGAATATTAAATAATCGATCAATAATTACTCATATAAATTTGCTAAATATATGTTGTTATAAAAAGCTGAGAAATCTAATAATTTGAAGAAAAAAACAGATATCGATAAGAAAAAAAGTAAAAAACGAACATCAATATCTATAGAACATTAGATATCTCGAAGAGTTAGCTTGTTTTACACTTTGAACTCATGTTGATAGGGAACTAAAAATAGGATGAAATATTCCGAAGAAGTCAAACCTAAAGAGGCCTAAACGTAAAAGAAAGCCACACACGTTAGTACAGAATGCTAATCCTAAAGAAAAATGTCACATCCCAAAATATCCTTTAGACGTGACTGACACCCAGCTAACACTACCCGCCAGGCGCACCAACTTATACCATATATTCTATATTTATTCAAACTCAACCAAAATAAATGTAAGTTCCAACAATTTGATTATTAAATGCAAATGATTAATACCCCAAATTGTTCCATAAATATTTATGAATAATAACAACTAAAAACTGAACAAGAACACTCTAGCCAAAATCCTACACTAGACCATAGAGCATCTAAGAGGATTACAAATGATATCATATGAATAAATGATAAAGACTCTTTTGGTAGCCTCCACGAACAATGTGATGACTCGCCTCAATATCTGAGTCAACTCTAGAGAACTCGTCAGCTACTAGCTTTGTCTTTACCAATAGTATCTGCATGGACATGCAGGTAAGGAGTGGATTATACGTAAATATAACCCAGTAAGATCCTCGACCCGTACTTTTAATACCTTTGAGACATGTGTTGGAAAATACAAATACACCACAACAAGAACAATATACTAACTACAATAATTATATAATAACACAATATATAGGTATCCACAGAGTTAATAACAATTAACTAACAAGAACACACATATCTCAACCCACTACACACTAAGAGCTTGTTATAACTGCAGTGAAAGTAATTAACCAATACCTCTGTAAGTCCACAATGACACCACAATGCCTCGAAATATGTAACGGAGCATACACAATGTTTACTGAAGCATACACAATGCCCCAAATATATCATGGCTCACAGCCGTATCAACTCAACCCCATAGCTCACAGCCGTATCAAACTATCGAACTCAACATCACGGCGCACAACCGTCTCAAACTCAACAACATGGCTCACAGCCATATCAAACTATCAAACTCAATATCATGGTGCACGGCCGTATTAAACTCAATATCATGGCGCACAGCCGTATCAAACTCAATTTCATGGCGCATAGCTGTATCAAACTCAATATCATGGTGCACAGCCGTATCAAACTCAATATCATGGCGCACAGCCGTATCAAACTCAATATCATGTCGCACAACCATATTAAACTAAATATCATGGCGCACAGCCGTATCAAACTCATCAAACAACTTATAAAAATATTTTTTTTATAAAATAATATATTTGCGGCTAGTCTAAGACCACCGATTCTGCCAAGTGCACGCTTGTCCCAACACATGGACCAGGCAGAGAAAACACATTTTTAAAACGGGTTTTAGAAAAGCAAGCATCAAAGCTTAAAGTCTCACTTACCTCGCGAGCGACAAGTTTCCCAACCTTATGATGCCTTGAACATGTCACGACCCCAACCCCGGTCATGATGGCGCCCAACATACTGCTAGGCAAGCCCGACCATTCAACAACATTATCCCAAATTCTTATTCAGATTATAGATAAATATCATAGAGAATTTACTAAGTCATAACTTTCAAGTGTATAATTAATAATAAAAATCTGCGGAAATTCAACTAAAATACCACACCATAGCCCAATAGAATCCGGTGTCACGAATATGAGCCTCTAATACAGAATATCCATCTATTACAAGTCTATCTAGGAAGAATGCGGAATAAAAGATAGAGATAGAGGGGAGAGATCAAGGCTGCGAACGCCATGCAGCTACCTTGATAACTCCGATAAAAACTGAACAGCAGAAAACTCGCTCTATGCCTCAGGAATACCTGTACCTGCACACATGGTGCAGGGAGTAATGTGAGTACTCCGACCCAGTGAGTAATAAATATAAATAATGATTGAAGGTAAGAAAACACGTTAAGGCACACAACATTCTATACAGAAGCAGTGAAATCATTTAAAATAACAATTCAGTGAAACATCATGTGAAATTTCTTTTAAACCAGTAAAACATGTAATTTGGCAGTAAAATGACGAGTAGAAATCTGCCCCTCGGGCTCAATATCAAAACAACAAGTAAAAATCTGCCCCTCGGGCTCAGTATCAAAATAATAACTATAAATCTGCCCCTCGAGCTCAGTATCAAAATAATAAGTAGAAATCTGCCCCTCGGGCTCAGTATCAAAATAATAATTAGAAATCTGCCCCTCGGGCTTAGTATCAAAATAATAAGTAGAAATCTGCCCCTCGGGTTAAGTATCTCAGAAAAGTATAAGCCCCTCAGGCTCAGAACAATATAAAGCAACCAGTCAATGAAATAAGAGCACATAATTATTATGGCAGATAATGCAGATAAAGATTAAATGCATGAGTGCAATGCAATGCATATGACGGTACCCTCTGGTACCCACTGCGGCGTGCAGCCCGAGCCATCCATATTTATTTATCGTCGATGGCGCTCACTGGGAGTGTGTACAGACTCCGGAGGGGCTCCTACAGCCCAAGCGCAATATCAAGCCATCTCGTGGCATCAAATCTAGGCCCTCGGCCTCATATCAATCTCAGTATAATCACCCAGGCTCTTAGCCTCAATATCAATGTAATCAACTAGGCTCTCGGCCTCAATATCAATGTAATCAACTAGGCTCTCGGCCTCAATATTAATATAACACTGCTGCGGCGCGCAGCCCGATCCATGCTCAGTCTAGAAATCATCATAAGCCCCTTGGGCATTTGTAAAACAGTAGTTCGCAGCCCGAAATATCATTTAGAAATATCATTTAAGTTTTCAAATCTTAGAAAGATTGTTGAGTTTGCAAAACAGTATTTAAAACCTTGGACTAAGGTCAAATGATATGCAAAATATGTGAAAGCTGTGATATCAATCCCTGAAGGATTCAAATAATTAGCAAGAAGCCTACAATTGGAAACATGACTGAGGATATAAATTCTTTAACAAAATAAGTGAGGAAAACCAGTCAAAAATCCCCTAAGGGTTCTACAGGTCGGCACAAGGCCCCAAGCATGGCAACAAGCCCAATTCACAATAATAAAGTATACATCTCAACCAAAAATGTAGTAAAATATCTCTCGGGACGGACCAAGTCACAATCCCCAATGGTGCTATATCCCACGCCCGTTATCCGGCGTGCAAGTCACCTCAATATAGCGTTACGATGTGAAATTTCGGGGTTTCAAACCCTCAGGACATCATTTACATCTATTACTCACCTCTAGCCGGCCAAATACTACTCCGCGATGCCCTTTCCTTTCGTATCAACATCCTTGCGCATCGAATCTGGCCAAAACCACAACGAATACATCACAATAGGCTAAAGGAATATAACCCAATCGAAAAGACTCGAAAAATATCAAAAATCATGAAATTTGCAAAACCCGAGCCACGGGCCCACATCTTGAAATCCATAAATTTTTACATCAAAATGTTCCTTATCTCGCCACGAGTCTATACATACCAAATTCACAAGAATCGGAGTCCATATGGCCCCTAAAATCCCAAATTTAGAATTTCAATCTCAAACCCTAATTTCTTATAATTTGGCTATGTTTTCATGAATTTCTAGGATGATTCTTCAATAAAATCATGTATTTAACTCATAAAACTTACCTCCAATCGATCTTTGTTGAAACTCCCTTCAATCCCCATCCAAAAGCTCACAAAATGACTAAAACTGGTGGAGAAATTGGGTGTTTTTCGCGAATGAAATGTAAACATTCTGCCCAGAATTTTTCGGAATTACTGTTCACCCTGTATTACTGTTCACCCGTGTACTGTTCACGGGGTACTGTTCACGGATACTGTTACGGTTACTGTTTACGGATACTGTTACGGGGTACTGTTTACGGCACTATTCACGGATACTGTTACGGGGTACTGTGCACGGTACTATTCACGGATACTGTTACGGGATACTGCTCACGACACTATTCACGGATACTGTTACGGGGCACTGTTCATAACTACTGTTCACAGTGCTGTGAAAAAATGCAACAACTTTATTTTTTTCGTGCCTAAATTGATCCGTTAACCTTCCGAAATACACCCGAGGCCCCCAAGACCTCAACTAAAAGCACCAATTTGTCTTAAAACATTATCCAAACTTGCTCAAATCGTCAAAATACCTCAACTAACGCCAAAATCATCAAATTATATCGAATTCAAGCCTAAGTTCTTTTAAAACTTCTAAAACACACATTCGATCAAAAACCCGACCAAACGATGTCCGAATGACCTGAAATTTTGCAAACATATCCCAAATGACACAATGAAGCTACAACAACTCTTGGAATTTCATTCAGACACCTGGATCAAAATCTCACCTATCAACCGGAATTCGCCAAAATACTAACTTCACAAATTCAAGCCTAATTCAACACCGGACCTCCAAAATTACTTCCGGTCCTGCTCCTAAGTCACAAATCACCTCCCGGAACTAACCGAACCGTCAAAATTCGCATCCGAGCCCTCTAACTCATAAGTCAATGTCCGGTTGACTTTTCCAACTTAAACCTTCTTAAAAGAGACTAAATGTCTCATTTCTTATCAAAATCGCTCCAAATAAATTCTTATGCACCCAATACCGATAATGAAACATGAGGAAGCAGAAAATGAGAAGAACGAGACAGTAACTCATGAGACGACGGGTCGGGTCGTCACAGAACACCAATCAAACTGCCTCCAATAGCCTCAATCTATGCAAAAATATTAATAACAATGTCAATTATGTTCATCGGGGTCAAATCTCAATATCCCTAACTTTCAAGTGTAGAGTTAAATCTATACAACCATGAAAATATATCCCAGTATCTCAATGTAACTCAATATTAACTTTTAATTTCCGTAAATTAGTACTCCAGTTCCATAGTTAATAACCATAGAGTAACATTAAAAAGAAAAAAAATCCTTAGAATACGTAAAGTAAAGACTATGAACAGTAGCTTCAATATTAATGTCCAACTAGGTTCCATACATTATGGACGAATTCTTGTTTGATATCCAAGCTTGCATCGTTGCCATTATTTGAATAATCATTGTGTTCGCCATCATTGCCATAGATATAAATCATAACTCCATTACTCTAATTCATCTGTGCAATATACGTTAATATGGGGACTAAATAATATTACCTGTATGCTTGGATTTTCCATGAAAGATTCCAGAAAAGGTTAGGCCATTAGAATCAACTTATAGTCTTTCACTAATAAAACCTTGCGCCGTCACTGTTGTCTTAGAAATTCTCCGGCAATCCTTTTTATTTTTGTTGTTCTCTCTTAAGGAACTATATTATAAAATACACTATTTCACAATCTTTTAGGTCTAATTACTCATTTATAGATACTTTTTGCTATATTACGTGTTATAAATACCTTTTATATTTTTATACAATATATTTTATGTATTTAAACTATTGTATTCATTAATACAATAAAAAAAATAGGCGTTAAAAAGGGAATTCCAGCTAAGGTTGATATGTATTTAACTGTATTCACGCGACATTAACATGAATACATTAACGTATCTGCGCAAAATCTGGAAGGTTAAACTAGTTAATAACGGAAGGAAATCAAATCACATGATATTATCCTAATTTAACTCAACGAACAAAAACTAGTACCCATTAATCTGTATTCTGCCATACACGATTCAAGCTAAAAAAAAGCAGAGAAAACCAGAGCAACATCTGTTCGAAGTTCTTCCATTCACTTCTCCTTTTTCTCTGTTCGCAGATATCAATTCAACCGCGGAAAATTAGATTGATACAAATTATATACAAAATACGGTATAGTTCCTTTTATACATATGGCAAGTTTAACAGTGTTGTTGCGTCATTCTGGCAAGTGGAACGATGAGGGCAATTATATCGATTTTTCAATTGAGGGAATACTGATAAAGGAGTATGTCTCCTTTAATGATCTGGTTGCTTCAATTTCTAATCAACTGGGTATAGATTTGAGCTCAAAGTCCATTAAAATTCAATACAAAGTAGAAGGAAATTGCACGCCAATGGAAATACACAATGATATAGGTTACAGAGTGTATGTAGAATTGAAAAAAGAGAACAGAGAATTTGGTATGTATCCTTTGTGCATAACAACTATTGAAAAAGAACTTGTATACGGAGGTAGTTTAAATCAAGGCGACATTGTACAAATAGACGAAGCAGTTCAAAGGTATGATTCCGATACAGATGATACACTGGCTCTAGATTTTGTCAATTCAGGAGAAGCGATTGGAGTGTTCGAACTCCACAAGGATTTGATAATTTCAAAAACTAATCAAAGGGAGGTTATGGCTGGACAAGTGTATAAGGATAAGGCTACATTGAAAGAGGTGATGGAGAATTATGCTATAGCTCAAAGGTTTCAATTCCGGGTTGATAGGTCTAATGCTGTCAGGTTTGCATGTATTTAAGTTTTTTTTATTTTCTATTATTGATTCGAGCTGTAAGTTTAACGTTGTTGTATTTATGCGTATTTGTGGATTTCCTCTTGATTATCACAGATGTAGTTAACATATGTTTGTCTATGGTCCTTAAATTCATGTATTCATATGTATTTTACTGGCATAATTATATTACAGTGGCTTTAATTATTTTCTTATTTTGTCTACTGTGGTTTTAAGTGTATGCATATACCCAAAATTGTATTCAGTTGTATTCATTGTATTTAAATGCATATAACTATAATTGAATTCAGCAGTATAAAAATTTATATATATATATAGATGTCAATATGTAAAATAATCAGATTGTATTCGTGTGTATATGAGTGAATTTTTTTGTAAACACTTATGTTAATCATATGTACAATGATTAATTCTTTGCAGCTATGCATTATTATGTATTTCAGAAGATTGTGAATGGAGGTTTAAGGCTTCAAGCATTAACAAATCAGAACTATTCAAAGTGAGAGAATTCATTGATAACCATACATGTCCGCTGAAGGACAAGGTGTATGAGCAACGACAGGTAAGTAGCAACTTTATAGGTGGTATGATAAGGCCTAATCTTACTAATCATAAGAGGAAATACACCCCAAAAGATATTATTGATGATGTGAAATCAGATTTAGGTGTAGATGTTAGCTACATGTTGGTGTGGAGGGCTAAAGAAAAGGCAATGAATTTTTGAGAGCTGAACCGGCTGATTCATACAAAAAATTACCAGGATACTTATACACAATGGATATGACATATCTAGGTTCCCATATCAGAATGGTAAAATCGCCAAAAAATGAATTCATGTACGTGTATATATCTTTGTATGACTTTATAAAGGGGTTTGATCATTGCAGATCCATTGTTGTTGTGGATAGAAGTCACCTAAAATCTTACTACACCGGGACATTTGTTTCGGCAAGCACGTTGGATGGTGTAGGTGAGTATCTGAATTATAATACAATCTGTTAATATTTTAATATTGAAATACATGTTTTAAAAATATGTATTCAATTGTATTTACAAGTCATATATTGCCACTAGCATATGGTGTTATTGATTCAGAGAACGATGTTGCTTTGACGTGGTTCTTTGAGCAATTCAAGATAGCATACGATGACAGGGAAAACATGTGCATCGTTTCAGATAAAAATAAGAGTATCATTAAATCTGTATCGAGAGTGTATCCAGATGTACCACATTTTGCTTGTATATGGCATCTATGGAACAACGTATATAAGAAATTCAAAAAGAGTCATGCCAAGTTGAGCGAGATATACTTCTCGATGGCAAAAGCATACACACAAGCTGAATTTGACAGTCTGATGGAGAAGGTAGATATTAGGGTGAAAGAATACTTAGAGTTAGCTGGATACGAAAAGTGGGCTAGGTTGTATGCACCTGTTAACAGGGGATGGACAATGACGTCAAATATTGCTGAGTCAATCAATGCCGTACTAGTTTCAGCAAGGGAATTGCCAATATACGACTTCCTCGAAGAAGTTAAGAAGATGTTTGGACGTTGGAATTGTAGTAATCACAAAGAAGCTACACAGACATACACGACGCTTGGAAAAAAATACCAGGAGATGCTGACTTTGAATGAGGCAATGTCTACATGTATGACTGTAAGTTATATTTTAATGTCATTGTAGTATATAGCTTAATTGTTTTATGAATTAATGGCATGAATACAACTGAATACAATCATTTTTTAAAATACAACTACCATGAATACATATGAATATAACTAAATTCAAACACATACAAGACATATTTTTCCGAAGATCTGATATGAATACAACTGAATATAACAAAAAACATGCTGCAAAAACTATTCGAATACATCAGAATACAACTAACAAATTTGTATTATATATAATTTTAATATGTATTGTCATGACGTATCCTTCTAATGTTTTTTTTAGCCTCCTATTGACTAAAGTACAACAGACTTTTGATAAGTTCTACACTAATTACAGTTGATAGTCTGCTGGTCTAAATATAAAATGTATTCATCTGTATGCAAATATTTCAGTTGTATGTAACTGAGTAATTCAGCATTATACATATGGTAATTCAGTTATATATGCTCAAAACTTATATTTCTATTTTTAAATGTAGGTGGTACCATCAACTGAATACTTACATACGGTTAACGATGGAGGGAGGAATTACACAGTCTGCCTGTTAGAGAGAAAATGTGTTTGTGGGAGGTTCCAAGTTGATGAATTGACATGCCCACATGCTTGGGCTGTATTGAAGAGCAAGTTTCTAATGCCAGAAGAATATTGCTCTAATTATTACAAACCAAATACAATTGTAATGACATATGATTTGCCAGTGTACCCGTTACCGGACAGAAATGACTGGAATATACCAACACATGTTGCAGAGGAGGTTGTACTACCACCCAAATGGAAAAGACCTCCTGGAAGGCCAAAGAAGAAACGCGATATTTAAGTGAATTGCTGCAGCCGAAAAATCAACATTCATGTAGCATATGTGGGCAGGGAGGACATAACAAGCGAACGTGTAGAAATACTCCACGTAATAAATAGTTAACACTCTGACATGTATTGGTGCTTCAACGATTTGTCTATACTTATGATGACATTGTCAAGTAATAAATTCTCATTGTCAAGTAATAATTTCAGAAATGACTTTCGTGAATAGATTCTGAATACATATAGTTGCCTTAATGTGTTGGATACAATTGAATATATCCTTGTCCACATAGACTTTGACAACTTATTATAGACAATGCCTGAGTTATATACATAACTAGTCAAAATTCATCGGAATACATCTATATACTCAGCTGTAATATAACAATTTCAATAAGTCTGAATTTATATTCTCTAACTAGACAATAACCTATTTAATACATCTGAATTTATATTATTTAACAAATATTAACTGAATTTGAAAGATACATATAAAAGAATATAGCTGAATACAGAGAAATATAGCTGAATACAGAGAAATACATATGAATAATATAGTTGAGTACAACTGAATATAGCTGAATACAAAAAAATACAATTGAATACAGCTGAATAATATAGTTGAATACAACTAACTACTGCTGAATAAAATAGTTGAATACTTGACTACAGCTGAATACAGCTGAATACGTATAACATGTTTAATACATCTGAATTTGTATTCTTTAATATGTATTAACTGAACTTGAAAGATACATATAAATGAATGTTGCTGAATAAAGCTGAATACAACTTAATAATACAGTTGAATACAATTGAATACACCTGAATCCAGAAAAATATATCTGAATTCTTTAATATAACCTACCATCAGAATACATAAAGTTTCTGAATTTGATATTAACATTTTCAATACCTAAAACCTATTCAAGCAAAGTTACTGAATAATACATACTTGAATCCTGTAAGATACATATGAATTCAAACTAAAAAATAAACATGAATACTTATGAAAAAACCAGTGAAACATCGATTGAAAAGTTGCAATTGTCATACACGAACACTGTTGATAAAGTGATAAGTTTTTCTAACTAAATACCATCTTCACCAAAAAAAAACTACTCAAAACAGTATTCTTCTTCAAACTACATTCCAAAACTACATTAACCTAAAGCTACTCTAACACTATCTGCATCTTTGAATCTGACTCCGTGATTTGCTTACCAATCTTTGAGGGTGCTTTATTCTCGCTTATGGCATCAGCGTCTATCTTCTGCATAGCATAGTCCCAGAGGAGAGTACCATATCTTTGACGAAGTAGATTGGAATCAAATGCTGTTTGTGGAATCTCACCAATAGTGCTCAGAAACTCTGCGTATGACGCAACATGCACCCCACAATCCCTAAAAAATAATTGATTGAAACAATTAAAAATAATTCATACAATTAGATTTATATATAACATACAAGAATGATGATTGAATACTTACATGCTCCCAGCTTTCTGTTGAGGTAGATCTGATATGAAAAAAACTTCAAAGGGATCATTATGTGACTTGTCAGTGTATGCTGAGTAAGTAAACCAATCTATGCCTTGACTATCTCTGTAAAAGCCACTGATTGATAGATATAGAGGTACAAACTTATCTAGCTTATCAATATCAGAAGCTACATATGCATCATGACCTGTAAATCTGTACGAGTCATACACTTTGATACATCTCTCCTTGAATGAGACAACAACCAATACCTAGTGTAGTTTGTCCTTCAAGTTGACTGGTATCAAGACATTATCTACAGTATGCCAAGGTACATTAGCTAGCAATCTGTAGCCCCTTATATACTCACATACCATATCCTCTTCTTTGGCTACATTAGCATTACTATCTGTATCAGCATACCTGTCGAAGGTTTCAGCGATTCTTGTCTTGAATATACAATCAACAGTTGTATACTTGAAGTTGCTTGTTTGATTGTACTTTTCCTTCTTTCTTAGATAGTAGAATATGACGTCAATATGCTATACACAAATTTAATTACATGGTGTGAGTCCAATTAATCAAACTATTAAAGAATATATTAGAGAAATACATATGAATAATACATTTGAGTACTACTGAATTCAGCTGAATAATACAGTTGAATACAGCTGAATAAAACAATTGAATACAATTGACTACAACTGATTAAAATAGTTGAATACAACTAACTGCAGCTGAATACAACTGAATAAAGAGAAATACATATGAATAATACAGTTGAGAACAACTGAATACAGCTGAAAGCAAGAAAAATACAACTGAATACAGCTGCATAACATAGTTGAATACAGAGAAATACATATGAATAATACAGTTGAGAACAACTGAATACAGCTGAAAGCAAGAAAAATACAACTGACTACAGCTGATTAAAACAGTTTAATAACACTGACTACAGCTGAATAATGATGCCATTGGATTCATCATACATTTCATCATATAGAGTGTTTGAAAATAGTAAAAATACTACAACAGAATACAATCAAATGCATGTTGTTATTCAAAGAAAATTAGTCAGTTAGGGGAAAAACTTACGTTGTCATCCCATAGCTTCCCGTCAAACGATAGAAGGTAAAACCAATTTTTTGAATTAACTTAATCAACTCCAAAATCCAATGGTATATGAAGTGTTAACTTGTTCTTCTTGTAATGGTCTTCCAAATTACTTCTACAAGTATGATATAAAGAAATATTATATACATTTTTTAAAATATAAAAACTTAATACACATACCGGGGGAAAACTCACCTCTGATCATGTCTAGCGAGAAGCCCATCACGAACCCATTTGTCATATTCTTGAATGATAATGTAGGATGTGGCCCCGTTATTGAATCATCCTCAAAGGGGTGTCTTTTTTCAAAAATGGGGGTCAACTTTACTGAGGTACCTGTTGTTATTGAATTCGTGAGTAGAGACTTTTAAATTTAAAAACCATGAGGAAATAGATCTTTAGTTTATAAAAAAACTAACCTGCGGAGTCGAAGTTAGACTCATAAAGCGAAGAATACCATCTACTTGGTCGCCGATTCCTATGAGATGGTACTGGGGTTGATTCAGCTTTTTTTTGTTTGCACTGTTGTGTATCACAATTCTAGTTTCTGGAATTTGACTGGGAAGAAATTTGTCGTCCAGCTCAAATTGAGATACATAGAATTCTGTAGATACACCCTCTTGACCTGTAGATGGTATGTTGCATGACACCTCTGATGTAGTATTCCCCTCACCTCTTGACTCCATACATTGAGCATTAAGCATTGGTTTCTGTTAGTTGTATGTATCATTGTTAGTATAGTAACTTAGTCTAAGAATACAGTTAAATACATATAATTACAGTAAGAAAACAGATTTTGGTAATGGAAATCTTAGTGAAATACAACACACATATTCAAGAATAACAAATCAGAATATATTTAAATACGGCTGAATATATTTAAATACAGCAGTTAATTCCAATTACATATTAAGGTTAACATACATACGAATATATTTAAATACATATGTTGGTCAAATACATTTATCATTTTAGTGAGGCAGTTAAATGCTTGTCGAATACATACAACTTTTAAAATACAATTATCTAATTATAACATCAAACATGAGATATAAACAAATGCTAAAGATGTTAAAAATGTTAAACCTCAACATTATCTCCGACATCTGTGTCAATACCATCATCACGTCTCCCTACGAGTTCCTTTCTCTGGTGTAAACTTTCATTTTGCTGATTTTGTTGAATATGGTCAGAAAGCATCTTGAAGTTATCATTGATCAATGTTCTCAGAGACTTGAACTCTCCCACAACCTTAACAAGACAGAAATAATTAGAAGATTGTGCCAAAAATATATGAATGTTAAGTGCTACTAATACTCTCAATTGTAATGTTTAATATGTGGTTAAATACTCACGTATTCTTTGAATGAATTTATGTCTTTCCTTAAAGAAGATACTTCGTCATTTTTGGAATCTGGCAGCTGATTGTCATGCAAAATATTCTGTCCAAATTCGGATACACAAACAGGAGGAATCTTTGATTGATACTCTGTTTCATTAGGATGCCTTTCGTGTTCCTTGCTCTTTTTATGGGGCGGTGATGAAGATGGACCAACACTTGCAACATGTTTCTTCTTACATTGAAGATCGGTTGTGGGAGAAAAGTCATCCGAATCCTCTCCCGACTTGTCTGAATGAGCAGGAATAGGTTTGTTCTCAACATCAGCGCCTACAAGAGGAATCTGAATAACGACAAGCTCTATATTGCTTGGATGGATATCCTTGTAAACAATCTAAAAAATGAAATACAATCAAAGTCTTACTACAAACATACACATGCAGATCTGGAATCAAACTGAAATTTGTATTGAAATTAAGGCAGCACTAATGATTGAGAAATAATATGCAATTGTATGAGGAATTAATAATGAAGGCTACAGCAACTATATATTGCTATATGCATATGAATACAAATGTATGCAGTAGTTGTATTTAAATGTATGCAGTTTCTGTATGCATTTGTATACAAGTGTATGCAGCATATTTATGCAACTAAATGCAACTGTATACTGCTGTATGCATCCCCTGCAAATGTATGCAGTTTCCTGTATGCAAATGTACGCAAAATGTATGCAAAATCTGTATGCATTTGTATGCAGCATACATGTGAGAATATGACAGCAAATATTATAGCAGAAACTACAGCAAGTATTACAGCAGGTATTAAAGCATCAAAAATGTATCTGTATGCAACTGTATACTTCTGTATGCAAATGTATGCAGAATTAATTATTAATAAAATCTAAACTAGCCATGATACAAATTGTATATTACCATGTTTCCGTTATCATTGAACATGCCGTTCATCAGATAAGCAAAGTTTGGCTGATTTTCGGTAGTTCTCCAATTGAGTATTCTGGGGACCACGTCATCAACTCGGAGTGCAATTTTTGGATCAACATCTGAACAGCACTCATAAAACCACACTTGCATAGCTAGGGTCATCCCAACTATCCTGTAATACTTCTTTTGAGCATCCATCTTCTTGCTAATCGATTTTTTCAGCATTTCAAATGCTTTTAAACCCCAATGATATTCAGAATAACGCCCACTCTCTACCAAGTCAAAATGTAGCCTTGGTATGGTTGTACTATTCTTCTCGGATGAAAAAATGAAGGTGTGTATGAAATACAACAAACATATCTTCAAGGCATCACCATCATTGTCGAGACACCAGTTCTTGTCAGCAAAACATTTCATCAAATGTTTCTTCTTGACAAGATTAGCACCTCCAAAGTAAGTCTCAATAAGTCGGTTAGGAACCCTTTCACTAAACTCAAAATTAGCATCATTACCAACACATTTGAGGCCAGTCACAAGCGCAAACTCCCTTAATGTGAAATGTAATGAAGTACCATTGACGTGTATTGGAAATACAACGTTAGGAGTTCCTTCTAACTGGAGAGCCATGAAGCATCTGAAGAGTTGATGTTGGACTTCACAACGCTTCATTTGAAGAAAATTTCCAAAGCAAGTATTACCCAGCTTTTTGTACTGCCCTGGAGTAAGGTTCTCTTTTAGCTTGGAGACTATGTCAGTGTTAGTATATACACTGATATGTGGTGCAAATATTGGCTGGTGTTTCACAAAAAACTTAATTCCCTGTATTTAACAAGAATAAATACATATAAATACAACTGGATACAACACATATTTCATAGTAAATTGGACATGAATACATATGAATACAACTTCAAACACTTAGAAGTATAAATATAACTGAATACACAGCATATTTAATAGTAAATCTGACATGAATACACACGAATATAACTAAATACACTGACAAGTCTAAATACATATAAAAACAACTGCATACAACACACATGACATAAAATATAACTAACATGAATACATATGAATACAACTAAATACATACTGGAAAATTAAACATTTGCAAACAACAAATAAATACATTGAAAGTAGAATAAAAAACAGTGATGGGAACCTTGAAAATCCTTAAAAATACAACTATAAATATACATCAGAATACATATACATACGTATAGATACAAGTGAATACATTAATAATAAAGAAGAATACATTAGAAAATTACCTTTTCTTCAACTTTATCTAAGCTTTTACTTGCTTCAACCTCCTTCCCCTTGACAGATGAAGCTTCAGAGATATGGATTTTCCTTTTTTCCGTTTTCGCCATTCTTGTCTCCTTCATTGATTTCTCGACTTGAGTTTCTTTGAGATTTTCATGTCGAGCTTTTGTTCTCTTCTCCAAAGTCATATTTTTGGCTAAACCTGCATCCAATTCCCCTTGAGTGATTTGCAATGAGAAAGAGGGACCATCGAAATTGAGAATTTTAGTGGGTACACCTCTAGTAATCAACTTGCGGATTGTACTCTCAGACATTGTGAGAATACGACTTGGGTACTGTTGATTAGATACAATTTGGTAAGTAGAGATGTTGAGAATAAGCAAAAGTGGCGAAAATCAAAAAAATAAAATTGCTTACCGTACTACTTATAGAAACAAATCAGTACAATGAAGATCGAATTAGGGTTTACCCGAGATTGGGAAAGGAGGACGCAGCATTGTGGGTGAGGAGGATTTCGATTTTTAGCGTGATTACAAGGGGATTTGGAATGAAAAATATATTGTATCAATTTAGAGAGAGAGAGAGAGAGTGTGAACTTGTATTGAGAAGTTGTATGAAAAACGGGTGTCTATGAGAGAGAAAATATGAGAATGGAGAGAGGGAAATAAAATATAGCGTGTAAAATGGCTTAAGTGTAGGAGATACCCAAAATTAGAAATTTTGCTACAAATCATATAACATATCTATAGGAGGTAATTTATTTAAATGGTATTTATTTTAAATAAATAGGGGGTTAACCTATTCTATAGGAAGTAAAATTTCCTTTTAAAGGTGATTTTGTCAAGTACTACCAGTAGTTCCAAAATTAACAAAAGAAGATACTGTAAAAGTTAGCTTGCCAAAGTTATACTTCTTGCATCAAATGAAAAATATTCAACTAACAAGAAATATAAAGTAAGAACAGATGTGACAACCCAAAAGGTCATCATCTATTTTAATTGCATTTTGTGCTTCCGAGGCCTTGTAAACCTCATTAGAGTCACCTTGATTTGCGTGCACAGTCCAGGCACGTAGCCGGAAAGCTTAAATATGAAATTCTGTGAAAAATGATGAAATTTGAGTTTAAAATGAATAAATTTGACTTCGGTCAATATTTTGGGTAAACGGACCCGGAACCGTGATTTGATGGTCCCGGAGGGTCAATAAGAAAATATGGGACTTGAGTGTATGCCCGGAATCGAATTCCGATGTCCCAAGACCGAGAAATGAATTTTTAAGTAAACTTATTTTCTGAAAATGTTTAAGGAATTTTGAAATGAAATCTGATTAGAAAGCGATGGTATCGGGCCCGTATTTTAGTTTCGACATCCGGTCCAGGTCTTATATATGGTTTAAGTAATTTCTATAAAATTTGGTTGAAAACGGAGTCCGTTTGACGTGATTCGGGCCTAAATTGCTAAAGTTGATGTTTTATGAAGTTTGAGAAAATTCTTTGATTTTAAGGTTTGATTCAAAGTTTTTGAGGTTATTTTGGCGATTTGATCGCACAGATAAGTTCGTATGAAGTTGTTGAGTTAGTACGTGTGTTGGTTAGGAGTCCCGAGGGCACGGGTGTGATTCGGATGTGTTTCGGAGGGTTTCAGACTTAGAAAATGTTGCAGGTTTCTTAGCTGTTGGGTTTCTGGTACTTCCTTCTTCGCGTTCGCGGGAGTACCCACGCGAACGCGATGAGTTAATTGTTGCTGAAGGAATTTCCTTCTACGCGAACGTGTAGCTCAGGTCGTGAACACGAGGCTTTGGGGGGGGGGATAACCCTTCGCGAACACGGTCCTGACCACGCGAACGCGAAGGTCAAATGGGCCTGGGTAGGGGGTGGGGTAGTTGTATTACGCGAACGCGAACCCTTGGACGCAAACACGAGCCAGTGTACGCGAACGCGAAGGCTCACCCAGCCTGACCATCGTGAACGCGAAGGGTCAGTCATGAACGCGAAGGGCATTTTCGCCCAATGATTTTAAAAAGGCCAAAAACAGAACACTTTCGGGATTTTATAAAAATTTCACAAACCTCTTCTTCTCCAAAGCTCTTAGGCAATTTTTGAAGCTTCTCTTCACCATAATCTCTTGGGTAAGTAATCTTTAACTTGTTTTCTTAATTTTTCATCAACACCCACTAGATTTTTAGGCCTAAAACATGTAATTAAGGGTAGAAATTAGGGTTTGGGTAGAGTTAGGGCTTTTTGATTATTTGTGATTAAGACCTTGTTTTGGGGTCGGATTTGAAAATAAATTATATATTCGGGCTCGTGGGAAAATGGGTGATTGGGTTTTGGTCCGAACCTCGTGTTTTGACCAAGCGGGCCCGGGGTCGATTTTTGGGATTTTGGGAAGAATGATTGGAAAGTTATAATTGAATAATGGAATTGGATTGTTTAGTACTTATTGATGATATTGAGTCAATTATGTATAGATTCGATTGGGTTGGAGCCTAATTTGAGAGGAAAAGCGGTGTTCGAGGCTTGAGTTGGCCGTGAAAGTTCGAGGTAAGTGTTCGGTCTAACCTCAACTTGAGAGATTAGGAGTTGAGTCCTATTTGCTACTTGCTTCTTGTTGAGTGCGACGTATAGGCATGTTGACGAGTATCTATGCGTTGCTGTCGAGCATGACCGTGAGTCTTAATTTAAACATTGTCGTGCTCTTAGATGGCACTTCAGATGCTTTAATTAATGATCTCCTATATTGAGTAAAGATTGATTTTATCCTCGTAGATCTTAGTTATGATTGAGTATTGTCATTAATTGAGTTGAGTAAAAAATGAGTTAGGATTTGGTTATAGTTGATTCTCCCTTGCCGGGATGACTGTTTCGATATTATTGTTCCCTTGCCGGGAAGTTATTATATTATTTTTGTTCCCTTGCCGGGATTTCTTGTAATTTTGTGATGACTTGTAAATGGGAGCGGGTGGTACGCCTACAACAAGATATAATAAAATGGTAGCGGGTGGTACGCCTACCGCAAGATATGATGAAATGGGAGCGGGTGGTATGCCTACCACAAGTCGATGAAATGGGAGCGGGTGGTACGCCTAACACGAGAAATAATAAAATGGGAGCGGGTGGTACGCCTACCACGAGATATAATGAAATGGGAGCGGGTGGTACGCCTACCACAAGATATAATGAAATAGGAGCGGGTGGTACGCCTACCACGAGATATAATAAAATGGGAGCGGGTGGTATGCCTACCACGAGATATAATGAATTGGGAGTGAGTGGTACGCCTACCACAAGATATAATAAAATGGGAGCGGGTGGTACGCCTACCACAAGATATGAGAAATGGGATCGGGTTGCACGCCTGCAACAAGATGAAACTGAAAGTGAAAGTTGCCTTATTTCTTTTTATCCGTGTTAGAAGTTAAATTGTAGTTTCCTTATTATTCTTTGATATTCTGTTTTATCTGCTACCCCCGAAGCATGTTCCCCTTCCCCAGCTTTGATTGCTTATTACCTGTTTACTTTTTCCGCCATATATTATATAACTGCACATGTTTATCTGGAGTCTGGTCCTAGCCTCGTCACTACCTCGCCGGGGTTCGGCCAGGCACTTACCAGTACATGGGGTCGGTTGTGCTGATACTACACTCTGCACTCTGTGTAGATACCGGAGTAGCCTTTGGTCAGCAGCAGTAGCTCGGGAGCCAGCCTTCAGTCCACCGAGACACCGAGGTAGCCTTGCAGGCGTCCGCAGGCCCAGCGTCTCCTCTATCTTATTTCATATTCTGTTATCTCATGTATTCGAGACAAACAATGCTATATTTCTTTCAAACGGTTGTATTTAGTACTCTTAGTAGTCCGTGGATGTTGTGACACCAGGTTCTGGTTAGAGGTACGTGATGGTCTTTGAGACATTTTTATTTTTTTATTTATTTAAGACTTCCGCTAAATTTCATATTCCGCTGTTATTTAACGGTTTATTTCCTTGTTATTATAATTGGTAAGAAGTTTTAAAATAAAGGAGTTAATGATTTCTAAGTTTATGGCTTGCCTAGATTCTATGAGTAGGCGCCATCACGACTCCCGAGGGTGGGAATTTCGGGTCGTGACAACAGATCCATTATTCAGTATCTTCTTGCTTCGTGTCGGAAACGAATAAAAGCATCCAATAAAAGAAGATCTGGGTTTTTCTGAATACTTGGTTATCAATCTCAATGGTAATAGTAGTACATTTAATAAGAGAAATATTTCTATCATTAGATTAAAACGCAATTTGTGCAAATCGTGTGATAGATTTAAAAAGATATCTTAGCTAGCAGAAATGAATATGTTAGATTAACTAAATAAAAAGTTGATTGCAAAATTTTATAATAAAAATATAATATTTTTCAGTTTTTTATTCAGCAGAAAATGATAACAATAATTACTACCAAGAAGAATACTTAAATACTTTAATACCAAATGGCCTTCTAGCATATATGTTTGTTGTCAAGTTTATTATTTCTTATGTATGTTAGTATCATCGTGTATATAATAGACTGAGTTAAAATTGATCTTCCATTGTATATAGGTTAATTTTGAAAAAAATATGTCTGTCATGCTACTGAAAAACTTAGATACGTCGAATATCTTATGTAATTGCACACAAATGATATATAGGAATTTTGAAAATAACATCATACATGCAAAAATGATGATACTAGTCAATGTGCTTCTAAGTATATTCTTATCCCTGAATTCAACTTTCGTCTTGTAAAACTAAGGAATATCCTTTTAAATTTGTGTGAAAATATTTTTTAGTATGTTTATGTTTGCAAAGATAACAAATAAAGCACAAGGACAAATATCCTAAATATTGGACTATATTTACTGCAATATATTTTCTTGTACGAACAGCTATATGTTGCACTTTCAAGAGGGATATCAAGATTGACAACGAGTTTTGGTTAAGACAGAACAACCAACGCATTAGGAGGAAACATACACAAAAACTATTGTCCACAAAGAAGTGTTCGTTAAGATACCATCACATTAAATGCTTTTAAATGATAATACATAATTATCTAGCTAACATGACAAAATTGATCATTTGTGTAAGTTTTGATGATGTTCTTTTATTTTAAATTCATGTATTAGCATGTATTATGCTAATTTAATAAAATTTATGTATTATACATAAAATTTCTTTCATTAATTAAATTTTGTTGTTCCTTTATATAAATAAATACTTAAATCATCACCTGCCATTATTAATGTGCAATGCACGTTCATAGATACTAGTACTATATTAAAAGCACGAAAATCCTTAACGAAATGTCGTTCGCCTTTTTTACCCTTAAAAATATATTTTTACACCGGACAAAATAGTAATTTAAGTTATCTTCCTAATATTCTGAACTTTAAAATTATTTAAAATATTAATTATTAAATCTTTCCTTATTAAAAACTCCTAATATTTTGGACAATTAATCCCACTCGCACAATGACACTGCCCAAAAGACAGTTTGTTTCGACATCCAATTCTAATTCTTCTCTTGTATACGAGAGGTATGAAAACTTATTACTACTTTTCTCATGATACGTTCATAACTTCATATCCATTACAGCACATAGGTATCTTCTTCTTTCTCTTTATTTTTGTTTTTGGCTTTTTTAACCACTTGCCATCTTATATTTTTTTTTATTACTTTGATGCTTGATTTTAATTAGTGTTAATTTTTTGTTAGTGTCGTGCTTTACATAACATCTTATTTTTCTTGTTTTGATTTCCCAACATTTCGCTAGGTCTGTTATGGATTCGGCTTGGAGGAGGTAAGCATAATCCGTATATAACTTAAAACGAGTTGCATTCTTCGATTTGTATAAATTTATCGATGTTGATTGGTTTTTATTTTCTATATGACTTTTTGGATCTTCTTTGTGCTATTTAGGATAATGATTTACTTTAAAATCAGTTGCATTAGTTGTTGAGGACCCCATGTTTTATAATAGAATCAGTAATTATCTCTCAAAATGTATATGCACCAACTTTGAGAATTATATTGAACTAATTTAACTAATTATTTATTAACTTAGTTTTGTTGTTATATTTTCCTTGAACAATACATATTCAATTTTTATAAATACATCAAGTGCAACATAATTAGCCTAAAATATTTGTAACATTTAAACTAGTAAACATGTATCGACTGATTTAAATAGATATTTTTGGTGGTGTGTTTTGCTATCATTTGTTACTAACATACATTTTTTAAAAATAATTATATAATTTTTATAAAATTTATACTTGTTGAGATGAAGTAATCTATATGTTATATTAAAAACACGAAATTAATTTGATGTAAATATTTGATGCGAATAAAAAAAATTTAATATAATGAAAAAGGGATGGAATGTGTTTATCTCACAATATCAAATTCACATATCAAGCCAATCTTGTAATAATAACTTTTTCCTTTAGTTTTTATTTTATAGTGCAAAAATATTTCTTACAATATTTATTTATGTGATTTTTAAAAAGTTCATATTTTTTAGTATGATATACACGCGCAACGCGTGTACTCTAAAACTAGTCTATACTATATTAAAAGCACGAAGGCCCTTAGTGAAATATAGTTCGCCTTTTTTACCCTTTAAAATAGAGTTTACACTGGATAAAATAGTAATTTTAATATTTTCCTAATATGTAGGAATGATCATTTAATTATTTTCCTAATATTTGGGATATTGGAATCAACTATAATTCTGATTATTAACTTTTTCCATATATAGAGAATTCTAATATTTAAGATTCTAAAAGAAATTAAACTTTTATTTTATATAGATTTCCTTATTTAAAGCCCATTAATATTAAAGTTACAGTAAACTATAATATATTTTTTTCATTCAAAACTTAGAAATTAAGAAGTTATATTTGTACTACCTTCTTTTCATCCAATTAGCACTACTCTAAACTCTAAAGCTACTAAAAATAGGCACACATAAAAAGTAGGACTCAATTTTAAAATTGAGTTTTAATATTTGATTTAGTTTTTTACAATTTTTTGGGGATATTTTCCTTCTAATGTCTTTTATAATATGACATATTTCAAGAATTTAGATTCTTAACTAAAATCAAGGGTTTAAATTTTTATCATACATCAATAATTTTATAATATTAATAAATAAATTGAAAGGAATAATCGAATAGAAAGAAGATTGATTTATCTCATTCTAAATATCAATATTCAATTTAGGTAAATAAATATGCAACATGAACCATGGAATATGTTAGAATTTGTGCATGAGATAAAAGAGTTGTAATCCCTGTTTTTATCATTTTGGAAGTGCAACTGCTTTTATTTTGTACTCATGTAAAGAATTTTGTGTTACTAAATTTAATATTAAAAATATTTAATGCCATTAAAGGGCAATTTGAACATTACATAGATGTTACTAAATTTTATCATGTGAATTTTGTTTCGTTATAAAAAATAAAAAATAAGAGAGGTGAGCGTAATTCTCAAACCGCAATAGAAGTTTGTGTTATAAGGAGAATCTCATAGGAAAGTTTTCAACATTATTTCAAATTGTGATTATATCTAAATATTAAAACATGGGATAAATTAATATTAAGCTTTTAATTAATGGAAAAAATATTTTCTTTAATGTTTAAATGTCACGACCCGAATTTTCCACCTTCGGGAGTCGTGATGGCGCCTATTAATGGGAGCTAGGCAATCCAAACCTTAACTAATTGCTACACTTTTATTTTTGCTTTCTTTTAACAAACACAAGTCGATAATATGATAAAAACGGAATTTTAAATAAATAAGCGGAAGTCAACAATTATATATCTTAAGGCTACGTCTATTACAACTTTTAAAACTTCAAATACCCCCAAAACTTGGTGCCACAGTGTCACAAACTGTCTAAGAGTTACTACATACAAGGTCTGAAGAAATACAATACATTATTTCTGAACAGAAGAAAATGAAACAGGAAATAGAGATAGAGAGAGACGCCAGGGCCTGCGGATGCTTACAGGTCTACCTTGGGTCTCCGAGTGGACTGAAGGAAGCCCTCCAACTACTATCCAAAAGCTGCTCCTGGATCTGCACACAGTGCAGAGTGTGGTATCAGCACAACCGACCCCATGTGCTGGTAAGTGTTTAGCCTAACCTCGGCGAAGTAGTGACGAGGCTAGGACCAGACTACCAAATAAACCTGTGCAGTTCCAATGTATATACAGCGGAAAAAAAATACAGAAATAACCAGTCAATATGGGAGGGGGAAACATGTTGTGGAGAAGGTAACAATTCCGAATAGAAAGGCATCAAGTAAGGAAAGAAGCAACATAACTAAAAAATTAACAAGGAAGCAGAAATCAACAATTGCACGACATCACCCTTCGTGCTTTACTCTCAGCCTCACCAAAGCAGTTATATAACAAAATGTGCACGACATCACCCTTCGTGCTTTTACTCTCGCCCTTACCAAAACAATCATATAATCATAATGTGCACGACATCACCCTTCGTGCTTTTACTCTCTTTCCTCACCATATAATCAATAGAATCGGCACGGAATGGCACGTCGTGCGGCACGACATCACCCTTCGTGCTTTACACTCTTTCCTCACAGTAATAAACAATGCACGGCATCACCTTTCGTGCTTTAACACTCTTCCGCACCCAAACAACAATCACAAACAGAGGGGCAATGGAATAAATAAAATAAAATAGAAATCCCGGCAAGGGAACAATAGTTAAACGCCAAAATAACCTCAATAACAATGAATCAAACCTCAAAATCAAGAATTTTTTTCTCAAACTTCATCAAGTATCAAATTTAGCAATTTAGGTCTGAATCACGTCAAACAACGTCCGTTTTCAACCAAACTTTACAGAAATGACTTAAACCATATATAAGACCTGTACCGGGCGCCCGAACCAAAATACGGGCCCGATACCATCTCTTTCTAATCAAACTTCATTTCAAATTTCCTTAAAAAATTTCAGAAAACAATTTCCTTTAAAAATTTATTTCTCGAGCTCGGGACCTTGGAATTCGATTCCGGGCATACGCCCAAGTCCCATATTTTCCTACGAACCCTCTAAAATCGTCAAATCACGGATGCGGGTTCGTTTACCCAAAATATTGACCGAAGTCAAATTTATTCATTTTACAGTCAAAACTTATCATTTTTCACAAAATTTCATATCTAAACATTCCCACAGATTGAACTCCCTGTATTTTTTTAAACATATTTAGTTGTTTGCTGTAAAATATTAATTTAATATTAATTATTTTTAGACTTTAGTCACATACATCTTTTTTTTAAGAGTCATAGGGCAAATCTATCATGCCCAAATCTCTAAAGGACCAAGAGATTATATTTTTAAATTTGTGTTATTTGCAAAAAGTATTTTTGTGTTACTTGTTTTTTTTTATATTAGATACAAAACTAATAATAATTTTTATAAGATGTTCCACATAATTCTAAGGACTTCGATGATGCATAATTTCTTCTTTTATTGAACTAGCTAAAGTAAAATTATACATTCTATCAATTTTAAGAATTCACATTGTATCTCAAACACTTTGTTTAATTTATTTTTTTATTTTTAAGATGGTATATTTATTGATATAAAAAACACGCGCAAAACGCGTACTCTAAAACTAGTATTATAATAATTCTATTTTCCTTATATACTACAATAAAGTTTCTTCCACTAGGTTAGTATTTGACTCAATAACTTCAAAGAAAATTAATTCTTTAGTCTCACAATTAATAAGTACATAAAATATTTCGGATTATTACAAAAAAAAACGCCTAAAGAATCCTAAACGTAAAATAAAGCAAAGTCATAGCCAATAAAAACTGTAATACATGATAGTTTTTGTGTTATCCCAAAATTAAAAAAAAAAATTAGTAGTGAACAATTACAATTATATCCAACGTAAAATACACTTATGAATGATAAAAAAGGCGAACGATATTTCGATATGAGTTTCGTGCTTTTAATATAGTATATAGGTATAGATACAATAATATATACTAGTCAAATACTTCAGATAAAATATAAAAATAAAATCTTCTGCATTTACAATACACTCTTGGGGTACCTAGAGGTTATCTGACAACTCATAATGAAACCTTTCGTAAGGTGAGTTCCAATTTTACCTTTTAAATATGGAAATTTTATCTCCTATAATAAACTATTACATCCTATTTATTATAAATTAAAAAAATTTAAAAATATTATTACTTGGATATTTTTTCTATTTTATAGCAAAATATGTATTTATTTATACCTACCACTGAGGCATGAAATACGTCAATTTTGTTCTTTCTCTCTCTCTCTCTCAAGATTCTAAATTCTCTCTCTTCTTCATCAAATCAACAGAATCGTTGGAATCATCATCGTGGTCTCATCGTCGGCGTCAGAATTGGCTATTGGCTCATCCTCTTTGGCGAACAGATCTAGTCATGGCTACGCCGGAGAAGATTTGAGGGTTGGGTTTTTGTTCGTCTCCATTTTTAGTTTTAATATAATGTATGCAGTATTTTGCTTGGCCGAAAAATGTCATCTCTAGCGAACTTTCTTCTCCTCTTTGCTATTTTTGTCACATACAATGATACAAATATATTGTATTTTGTACAAATACACTCAAATACATTATATTTTTGTATAAATACATTATTTTTTTGCCCGTATTTCGGAATGTATTTATGTATTCTGAAGGTCTGTATTTTTTTTAATACAACCGAATATCATGATGTTTTGTGACTTTTTATTGTTTAAATTCAATCGAATTGAATACAATGTATAATAGTGAATAATGAATATCTGTGAATTGAAATCAATGTATACAATCGAATTGAATAG
This sequence comes from Nicotiana tabacum, assembly GCF_000715075.1. Lineage (NCBI taxonomy): Eukaryota > Viridiplantae > Streptophyta > Magnoliopsida > Solanales > Solanaceae > Nicotiana > Nicotiana tabacum. The sequence goes on from NC_134084.1 coordinate 126,023,257, forward strand.
AACGATATACATCATATTTCTTGATTACCTCACTGTATTTGTAAATACAGTCGCGCGAATACATGAAATACAACACAATAGCAGCGAAATTTATGTAGAATTGATTTTGTTGAGTTAAATTACTATTTTTTTTCTCTGCTGCAATTTGGACCTTGATCTCCAAGGTTCTCACCTATTTCATTAACCGTCAGGCCACATCCTACAAGCCACGACCTCAGTTTATTCTTCTGTCATCCGACTATTAAAAAATACCATCCTTTGGTTATTTAAATAGACTAGTCTTAGGGCACGCGCTTTGCGCGTATACCTATATCAATAAATACACAATTTAAACAAAACACGTAAATATTATTAGACGATGTATTTGATTTATACATAAAATTATAAAACAAAAATTAAAGAAAAATTCCTGAAAATAATAAATATTGTTCCCCTTTAATTAGTGTCACGACCCAAACCCTGCTCCGATCGTGATGGCCCTTCTCGTGAAGACAAGGCTAGCCAACAAACCCATATCGCCTTTTCAAAAATAGTTAAATATTAATAAACAGTTTAAATATGATTTAATGATATAATTAACGGAAGCACAACCCGACACAGCCCTAACCGGGGTGTCACAAGTCACGAGCATCTACTAGGGTACAAATACATCTGAAAGCCTGAAGTGTACAAATACAGATTAATGAAATGAAGAGAGAGAAAAGCAGTGCTATGAACGCCGACAGCTACCTTGCTAAACCCTGATGACTCTGCCTCCGATCAGCCAAAACATACGTGAATTTGCACACAAGGTGCAGGGAGTAATGTGAGTACTCCGACTCAGTGAGTAATAATAATAAATAAAGACTGAAGGCAAGAAATCATGCAAAAACACAAGGTATTCCATACTGAAGCAGTAAAATCACTTTAAACAGTAAAGTAGTGAGAAATCAAGTAAAAATCCCTTCTTTTTTTCCAACAAGTAAAACAAGTAGTTTACAAGTGAGTAACAAAAATGATAGAAATGTAAACAACCCCTCAGGCAAAACATGTACAACAAACAGCCCATCGGGCATAATATCAACAGAACCAACCCCTCGGGCTCAATATCAGAACAGTGCCAGCCCCTCGGGCTTAATATCAGAACAGTAACAGCCCCTTGGGCTCACTCTCAGAATAGTATCAGCCCCTCGGGCTACCTTACAATCACTCATATCAGCCCCTCGGGCATAGTATCAATCACTCAGAACAATGGGTACCCGCGCTCACTGTGGGTGTGCAGGATCCGGAGGGGCCCCTTACGGCCCAAGCGCTATATCAAGCCACCTCGTGACATCATCACTCAGCATATCCTCACATCACTCAAGCCACCTCATGGCATAAATAGTATCTCAGGCCCTCGGCCTTATATCACTCAGCATATCCTCACATATGGCCCTCGGCCTCACTCAGTCCAGAAATCATCATAAGCCCCTCGGACATTTGTAAAACAGTAAATATTAGCCCAAAATACCAGTTAGAAATATCATTTGAGTTTTCAAATCTGCATAAAAGCGGCTGAGTTTGTAAAACAATAATTATCAATAGGACTGAGTTTAAATATAAGTCAAAACAGTGAGGAAATAGTGATAAAAATTCCCAAAGGATTCAAATAATTGGCACGAAGCCCAAGTATGGCAATCAACCCAAATCATGATGATAACAAATAAGTTTCAATCAAATATGCGGTAAAATCATCAATCGGGATGGACCAAGTCACAATCCCCGGTAGTAAAAGACCCCGCGCTCATCATCCAGCGCGTGTCTCACCTCAATATAGCACTACGATGTACACATCCGGGGTTTCAAACCCTAAGGACATCATTTACAATCATTACTCACCTCAAACCGGCTAATCCTCTAGCTAGCGATGCCCTTGGTCTCTCAAATCGACCTCCGAATGCCTCGAATCTAGCCACAATAATTCGATTCAGTTAATAAAAATTATAGGAATTAATTCCATATGAAATTCTATATTTTTCCATTAAAAATCCGAAATTGCACTCAAAATTCGTCCGTGGGACCAACATCTCAGAACCCGACAAAAATTACGGAATATGAAACCTCATCCAACCACGAGTCCAACCATACCAATTTTACTAAAATCCGACATCAACTCGACTCTCAAATCTTCAAATTAAACCAAGAGGGTTTTCAAGATTTTCCCAACTAAAATCACCAATTAAATGCCAAAACTAGTAATAGATTCAGGTAATCTAACCAAAATTAAGTTAAGAACACTTACCCCGTTATTTTCTATAAAAATCTCCCAAAAATCGCCTCTCCCCGAGCTCCAATTTGGAAAAATGGAAAATGGGTCAGAACTCAACATTCTGTCCAGAATTTCCGTGGTTACTGTTCACGCATTTTACTGTTCATGGGTACTGTTCATGGTATTGTTCATGGGGTACTGTATACGGGATACTGTTCATATGTACTGTACACGGATACTGTTCATGTTTACTGTACACGGATATTGTTCACGCATGTGCGGTTACTGTTCACACGTGCGAAAAATGCAGAAATTGCCCAGAAAATTGCAACAACTTTTCTTTTTACTAAAAAGGCTCTAACTTCATCATACGAACTCGGAATTCGATGATTCTTGTTCCTATGAGTTACAAATAATAATACGAACATAGCCCTTCAGTCGAAACTCAATTCGGAGCTCATTTTGCTCAGTTCAATAAACATTTCGCTCGTTAAACAATTAACTCATGTTTCGTGTCAAAAACCCAATCGCGACTTGATGAAATTAGAACAAACTTTCCATATCAGTCATATAATTCATTATCAAAATTTTGGAAGTCTCGAAATCAAATTTCGATCTCTAGAACTAAATATAGACCTTTGGATCATTACATGCTTATGCTCAAAACGGCAAAATCTTCCAAAAGCTCTTCCAAAACTTATCCGAGCCTCATGGGACCCCGACCAAACATGCTAACACACCCCATAACATCATTCAAACTTGTTCCAGCCTTCGGAACACTGAAAACAACATTAAAACATCGAATCACCTTCGGATTCAAGCCTAAGAATTCCAAAACTTCCAAATTCCAAAACTTCCAAATTCCAAATTCGATCAAACAGTCTATCAAACCTCGTCCGAATGACCTGAACTTTTGCACACACATCCCAAATGACATAATGAAGCTACTGCAACTTCAAAAATTCCATTCCGACCCCTATATCAAAATATCGCCTATCAACCTGAAAACGCCGAAATCTCAATTTCGCCAATTCAAGCCTAAACCTTCCATGGACTTCCAAAATGCATTCCGATCATGCTCCTAAGTCCCAAATCACCTAACGGAGCTAACCAAACCATAAAAATTCAAATCCGAGATCAAATACAAACAAGTCAAATCTTGGTCAAACCTTTCAAATTTCAAGCTTCAACTGAGAACTGTTCATACAAATTCATTCTGATTAACCTGAAATCCAACACCAACGATTTACATAAGTCATTATACACCACACGGGGCAAGTCATGCCCGAGAACTGGCGATCAAAGTGCAAAAGCTCACAACGACCGGTCGGGTCGTTTCAATTAGCTCTATAAATGAAGACAACCATATATCAAAAAGGTTTTATAATAACCACATATATATCCTCATAATTGATTACTCGTTGAGTAAGAAAGAAAAATAAACGATAACTCATTATTAATATATTTTTTCATCTACTATTTCATCCTTATTGTTTCAAATTTACATTGTTATCAATTTGACTCTTAATTTTATATTATAAATTTTGCTCTATTATTCTTATTTCTTTCACTAGTAATTGCCATAAATTTATGTACGCTAAAAATTTTATCAACTTGACAAGTAACTTTACTTATATAGTAAATTTGAAAATAATTAAATTGAATTCTTCTGCTAAGTAATTTAAATTAAAGACTTAGTTATTTATTCTCAACATTAAAGAAAACAATTTTTTTGTTAGTTCAAATTCTTAATATTATTTCATCAAAATTTTCAAATATTAACTACAAATAACTTTATTCAATAGAATTATATTTTCCAAATAGATAAAAAATATTAGCATGTCAATTTTGGATTTTTGGTGCTTCCAAAGTCATTGTGTTTTTGTCACATATAGAATTTTTCTAATTCATAATTTCTAATGTTTTGAATAATAGAAGAATATTATAGTTTAACTCAATTTTAATTTTAACGGGTCTGGTTTTATGCGTGTATCCTATACTAATGCTTCTAAATTTTTTAAAAATTACATAAATATCTAGTTTCTGTATACGTGCAAACATTTCTTCCCAAACATTAGAAAAATACCTTAAGATATATTAATTTTAATTAGGTATATATTTCAAATATATTTATATCATTGTTGGTAATAAACGTTCACCTATAAATAAATAGACAAAAATATAACGATAGAGAGAGCATGGTAGGATATAGATTATAATACCTGAGTAATTTATTATGATACAAAGCTTAATTAGAATATATTAGCTAAGTTATTTGGTCAATTGTACCCAAATTTTTGTTTATAGCACTACCAAAGTAGAATTTATAAAGATAAAAGAGAGAAGAGAAACTTTCAGAAATCACTATGTTTTAGTGGTTATTAACTATTTGTAGCTACCATTTACTATACTACTTCATATAGCTATGTTTTCAAATTTTTTAGAGTGTATTCGATGTATTTAAGCTAGTGTATTCATGAATACAGTAGCATTTCTAGGCGTGAATCAGGGGATTACAACTAGACAGATTTTTATATTCGAGTGTATTCAACTGTATTCATGGCGTGAAACATGAGATTACAACTGGACAAATTATTGTATTCAGTTGTATTCGACTGTATTCACGACGTGAAACATGAGATTACACTGTTTTTAAACGGAAAGTGAATCAATTAATATAATAGACTCCTAATATAACTCAACAAACTCAATTATAACACACAAATTTTGTATTTCCAGTTATAAAAAAGATTCTCAACCGAAAAACTCCTCAAAAACATAGCAATCTTAAGAGAAATAATATATTATATCTGAATACATAAATTATATTAATTAAAAAAAATATATAAATACATTCATGGAATATAGCGAGACAGTGAATACAATGAAATACATAGAATACAACGGGATACATTAGAATACAATGAAAAAAAGACAATGAATACAATGTAATACATAGAATACAGCGAGATACATTAAAATATATTAACAGAAAATTCAAGTTGCTCAGCCCCAAACTCCGTCGTCTTTGTTCAAGAACAACCCTAATGTCGTCTCGCCGTCACCGTTGCCTCCGGTTGCCGTTGTTACGTTGGAGAAAATTTATATATCAGATGATTGCTCGGCAGCCCAAAAGTCTTCGCCGAAAAAGATGAAGCGCTGCTGAAGTAATCACCTCCCGAAAATCATACCAAGGATTCCATTGGCGTTGGTGTCGCAGGCGGCGTTTCTCTTCCGTTTGAAATCCCAATAACAGTTTATTTTCTGGAAGTCATAGCTTACAAAATGAAGCCCAAAGTTGAGTAAATCAATCAAATGCAGTAGCAATTATTTTCTCAAATGCTAACAGAAGAATTTTACTCTCTTTTTTTCGTGTTTTCTGGAATGAGGGAAGAGGATGGAGTGTATCAAATTAGAGAGAGAGAACGTGGAGTGAGAAATTTACATCAAATACGGTAATTACGTGAGAGAAAAATTTGAAAAAAGAGAGAGAAAAACAAAAAATAACGTATATAGTGGCTTAAAGGGAGGAGGTAACCAAAAATAGATATTTTGCTATAAACATTAAAAGGTATCTATAGAATATAATATTTTAAAATGATATTTATTTAAAATAAATAAAGTGTTAACCTTTGCTATAAGAGGTAAAAATTCCAAGAAAGAAGATGGTGTACAACAGTAAAGAAGGGGCTTAGCATCGTGATCCATGAACTGTTGAAATCCAAATCGACTCAAAAATCAAGAGCTTTCAAACACATCTCATTAATAGAGAAGAGAAATTATTCGTCAAAGTAAATAAACGTGCAAGTTAATATTCATATGAAAAATATATCTTACTTCGGAAAGATTTTATATAAGTAAAATTTTATTGATTTTAAATTCTTAAACATAAATATTAGGAGTCCTTACATAATTCAAATAAGGATAAGATTAGTAGCTAAAATTTTAGTTAATTATAAAATCCTAAATTTTAGGAAAATAATTAAATGACTATTTTGTCTAGTGTGAAATCTGCTTTTAAAGGGTAAAAGAACAATCGATATTTCGTTAAGGGCCTTGGTGCTTTTAATCTAGTTAGGAAGAAGTTATGATATACTCAGCCCACAAGGAATTTGAATTGAGATTTAACACAACATGCTCTACCCACCAGTTAAAACAGTCATCTGCTAAACTCCAGATATCTCAGTTTTTCTCTTTTTTCAAGGAAGGGGAGTAGGTTCCCAGAGTCGGCCCAAAGCACAATTAACCTGGACAAAAAAGATAGAAAAACTTTGCAAAAGGGTCAACACCAAATACTTTTTCAGGTTGGTGGAAGGGAGCCTAATATAAGCCTGTTGACAGGCCTAGGAAAAGTATTAATCTGATTTTCCATGAGATTTCATCTCCGACCAGGGAAAAGTATTGGTTAATGTTCTTTATATAAACCTAATCCTAGACATTTTCACCTAATGATACAACTACTATGCTAAAGAGAAGATCCAACTAGAGTGGCTACTGAAGAAAAGACCAACGTATCAAACTTTTTGGCGTCTCAGTTTGAACTGGCTAGAGTTTGGGAGTATCTTAGTCCAGTGGTAAACCAACATATCTTACATACTGGAATGAGTAGATGCCAAATAAGAAACTTCATATTCAGACTAAGCAAATTGACCATCAACCTAATAAACAACCAATTTAAAAAAACTATGACACCACATCCAAACTATGCTGTTCTACGTTCTTAAAACAGACGACTGAAGATTACATGTTTTCAATATGTCATTAGCACACATATATATATATATATATATTTTGAATTGGAGTTAATGTAGATGTGGATCCAAAACAAATAAGTTGCAATTCAACAACAACAAAAAATGGGTTTTTTTTTAGGGTAATGTGTACGCAGACCTTACCCCTACCTTATTAAACTAGAGAGGTTATTTCCAGTACACCCTCGACAAATAAATTGCAATTCAGAAAGCCTAATATAAACAAGTTATACACACCCTTCTTTGACAACCAAGCAAATATTTTATCAAAAGAAGACGTGTATTGCCTGTTTGCATCTTATGTGTATAAACAGGTTATAGGCATCTTCATCAACTTCAAATCAAGAAAGGTAAACTACTACTCATCCAAAGACAGACTAACTATTGGATCTGAACAATCTTTAATCGCATGCACTGTAATCAGCCACATCTTTCACCAACTAGTGTCCTACCTACTTTAAACAACATTTTCACCAAAAAGCAAGACTCTAATGGCCGTCCTATACAGAATGTATATCTGCAAATGTACTTTCCATTACTCAAATCTCTAAAACCATCCTATACTAGTTTGTCTTATATGGTGCAATGAAAGGGGAGCATTGGAGTAATGATAAAGTAGTCTCTATGTGACCCATAGGTCACAGGTTCGAGCCGTGGAAGCAGCCACTAATGCTTGGGTTAACGTAGAGTGTCTACATTACACTCTTGGGTTGCGACCCTTCCTTGGATCCAGCGTGCATGTGATGCTTTGTGCACGGGGTGCAAAGTTCCTCTCTTGCACTCAAAAGTTGATTTAGATCAACAACGATGTATACCAACCCAAATTAAGTGGACTGATTAAATACTGCTGCAATTGATGGAACAACACTCATAAAAGTTACACACACATTACTCATCAGAAAAGAGAGCAATTTCTAACATTAAGAAAGCTTTCACTTGTAGGCATCACAATTCACAGTATATAATTCTAGAAGTCTTCCCTTAAAATTTCAAAATCAGACTACACTCATCTGCCTTAGAAGTTGCAAAGGTCCTCCCTTTCACTATCAAATTATTTCAGTTAAACACAAAAGACCAAATTTAAACAAAAATAGAAAAGAAACAAGACCAAAAGATTGACAAAGTCTTCTTGAATCTCAATTTACGCAGCATTGTTAGGATTAACAAGATAAAGTCATGCAAGACATTATGCCAATTAAAGATTCCAAATATATCTTTTTTCAAAAAGGAAACAAAAACAACTAACCAAACCTATGTTGCCCGGACTCTCCAAAAATGTCACCAGGTGCGTGCCGGATCCTCCAATGGGATTCCCAAAATTATTACTAGAAAGTCGACCGCGCAAAGTAGTGTATTTTTGGAGGATCCGACACAGGTGCGGCAACATTTGGAAGAGTCCTCGCAACATAGATCCAAACTACAACAACATATCTAGTGTAATCGCACGAATGGGGTTTGGGGAGGGTAGTTAGTAGGCAACCTTACCCCTACCTTGTGCGGGTAGAGAGGCTGTTTCCAATAGACCCTCGGCTCAGAGCAAGCACGCATAATCACAACAGTATAGAGAAAGAAATGCATCAGTGAAAAATCAACTATCCAAACTAAGCTTCATAATCTCAGAAGACATTCGTATTATTCATCACAAGACTAGTAATCAAAACTTAAAAAAGCAAGATTAAGCCTCATGATTATCATCAACATTCCCTCAAAAGAAACAAACAAGAACACAAAAAAAAGGGAAATTAAAACCTCTAAAGGGTCTTGAGAATATCTTCAGCACTGCTAACATTAAAAGCACCACCTTCTTCCAAATTCAAAACCTTTACAACTCCATCATCCACAAGCATAGCATATCTTCTAGACCTCACACCTAATCCAATTGGCTTATCACTTAAATCAAGTTCACATCCAATAGCTTTTGTAAACTCCAAATTCCCATCACTCAAAAGCAACACTTCATCATTAATCTTCAAATTCTCCTTCCAAGATTTCATCACAAATGCATCATTGACTGAAATGCAAGCAATTGTGTCAACCCCTTTGGACTTAAGCTCCTTGGACTTTTCGACAAAACCAGGAAGGTGTTTTTGTGAACATGTTGGTGTAAATGCACCTGGGACAGCGAAAAGGACAACTTTTTTGCCTTTTGTGAGGTCTGAGATTGAAAGGGTCTTGAGTTCATCGGATGAGTCGAAGTAGGAAAGTGTGGAATTGGGGAGTTTGTCACCCACAGAGATTGTGGCGGAGATTCTTGAAGTGGTGGTGCATTTGAGGGGTTGTACGTTGCGTTGTGAGAGTTGTACCTTGAGTGGAACAAGCGAGAAAGAAAAAGAAAGGGTGGGTTTTGGGGAAAGGGGAAAAAGGGGTTTTGGGGTCGCGGAGGATTTGTGGAGCTTTGGGAGAGTGAAAATGGCGGCTGTAGTGGCAGCCATTGTTGTATTAGCTATGCTAGAAGAAATGAAGAATTGAACTCGGAGAAGATATGTGCCAAGGGGAGGTCGTTGGTCCTTAGGCTTTTTTGACTCTTTTTAGGGATATTGGACGGAACAAACTATGAAGGGTCAATTTTGGTAAAGGTGGCAAAGATTTTTAGGGAAGTTGACATTTCATTTTTGGTCCCATCTATTAGTTTATTACAAGAACAACCCACTTAGTTTTATAAGGTACACTTATGTCCACCTCATTTTGTAACAACAAACCCTTTTGAAAAAAAACAAAGTTAGATGGACTTATGGACAAAGGAAAAGCTAAGATTTCAAGTTTATGAATTTTTAATTTTAAAAAAAGTATTTTTATTGGATTTTAGATAACATAATTATATGGTTTGAGCTAGAGCTAACTGAGTAGGCAAAATAGTTGCTCCTGTTGAAGTTTGGCAAAATGCCAAAGTCCCACATTGGTTGGGAGTTAAGTTTGGGGGGGATTTTTCCCCTATAAAAGAAGGCCTAATGTTTAGGATTGAGACACACCTCTCATTTGCCTTCTCATCTGTTTAAGGCATTTGTATCTTCTCTCTTTAGTATTATTTCACTTGTATTTTTGGAGTGGAATAAAATATTGGTTGTGTCCGAGGAGTAAGCAAAATTAGCCGAACCTCGTAAATTCTGGTGTTTCCTTTATTGTTGTTTTATTGTCTTATTTATTATTTGGTGGCTGTCATAATTTTTGGTATAGTAGTTGTGACTTATTCACACTATATACATTTGGCTTCCGCAACAATTGGTATCAGAGCCAAGGTACTGTCTAAGTATGCTCTGTGGTTGCAGCATAGTCTGATCTTCCACATCAGAAAAGATTTATCTTGGTAACTGAGTCAAGGTTCTGTCTGAGTATGCTCTGTAGTTGCAGCTTAGTCTGATCTTCTACATCAGAAAGGAAATAATCTTGATTTGTGTCGTCAGCTATTAAATAATATTTGTGTCAAATATGGGGGACAATAAACAAGAAGAATCTACATCAAGTGTCAACAATACGTCATCATTGGCATCTTCGCTTATGACAAGAATTGTGTCAAATGCGAAATTTGCGGTCGAAATATTTGACGGGTCCGGACATTTTGGGATGTGGCAAGGCGAGGTTCTAGATGTCCTTTTTCAACAAGGGCTAGATCTGGCCATTGAAGAAAAGAAACCAGATGTTATTGGAGAAGAAGATTGGAGAATTATCAACCGTGTTGCTTGCGGTACCATTCGATCCTACCTTGCTAGAGAGCAGAAATATCCATACACAAAGGAAACTTCTGCAAGTAAATTATGGAAAGCACTAGAGGATAAATTTTTGAAGAAAAACAGTCAAAATAAATTGTACATGAAGAAGAGACTGTTTCACTTCACCTATGTTCCTGGTACCACGATGAATGAACATATCACCAGTTTCAATAAGTTGGTCACAGATTTGCAAAATATGGATACAACTTATGATGATGGTGACTTGGCCTTAATGTTGTTGGCGTTACTTCCTGATGAGTACGAGCACCTTGAAACTACTCTACTCCATGGAAATGACGAAATTTCTCTCAGAGAAGTTTGTTCAGCTTTGTACAGCTATGAACAAAGAAAGCGAGAAAAACAGAAGGGCGGAGAAGGAGAAGCACTATTTGTGAGGGGTCGTCCTCAAAATCAAACGAGGACAAAGAAGGGAAGATCCAAGTCAAGATCCAGACCCAGCAAAGATGAATGTGCCTTTTGTCGAGAAAAATGGCACTGGAAGAAAGACTGTCCGAAGTTGAAGAATAAGGCCAAACATAACAATGGAAAGGCCATTATGGATTCAAATGTAGCTGATTGTGATGATTCAGACTTCTCATTAGTTACAACAGAGTCATCAACATCATCAGACATATGGTTGATGGACTCGGCTTGTAGCTATCATATGTGTCCCAACAGGGACTGGTTCAGTGGAATTTCAAGAAGGAGAATATGGAGTCATCCACACAGCGGATAACAGCCCTCTTACCTCATATGGCATTGGTTCAATACGATTAAGGAACCATGATGGAATGATCAGAACATTGATAGATGTTCGATATGTACCGGATTTGAAGAAGAATCTCATCTCTGTGGGAGCCCTAGAATCAAAAGGGTTCAAAATCATTGCAGAAAATGGAGTGATGAGAGTATGCTCCGGTGCACTAGTGGTAATGAAGGCTAATCGGAAGAATAATAATATGTATCGCTATCGTGGCAGTACAGTTATTGGGACAGCGACAGTGACATCCAGTGACGACAAAGAGGCAGAAGCAACCAAGCTATGGCACATGCGCTTGGGACATGCTGGAGGAAAATCCTTGAAAACTCTATCAGATCAAGGATTGTTAAAAGGAGTAAAGGCTTGCAACTTGGAGTTTTGTGAGCATTGTGTCAAAGGGAAACAGACAAGGGTTAAATTTGGTACAGCGATCCATAATACTAAAGGCATTTTGGATTATGTACACTCTGATGTTTGGGGTCCTTCCAAAACACCTTCATTGGGTGGGAAGCACTATTTTGTAACCTTTGTTGATGATTTTTCCCGAAGAGTATGGGTGTATACAATGAAGAGCAAAGATGAAGTGTTGGGAATTTTTCTCAAATGGAAGACGATGGTGGAGAATCAGACAGGCAGGAGAATCAAGTGTATTCGCACAGACAATGGAGGTGAATACAAAAATGATCATTTCAATAAGGTCTGTGAAAATGATGGCATCATCCGACACTTCACTGTTAGACATACACCACAACAGAATGGAGTGGCAGAACGTATGAACCGGACCTTGCTGGAGAAGGTACGGTGTATGTTGTCCAATGCTGGCTTGGGCAAAGAATTTTGGGCTGAGGCAATTACATATGCATGTCACCTCATTAATCGTCTACCATCTGCTGCTATTGATGGCAAAACACCATTTGAAAAATGGTACGGAAAACCTGCTGTAGATTATAACTCTTTGCACGTGTTTGGCTCAACTGCATATTATCATGTGACGGAGTCAAAATTGGATCCAAGGGCAAAGAAGGCTATTTTTATGGGAATTACTTCTGGAGTCAAAGGATATCGCTTATGGTGTCCTATGACAAAGAAAGTAATATTCAGCAGAGATGTTACCTTTGATGAATTTGCTATGGTAAATAAGGTAACAGAAGATACCAAACAAAATGAAGGTGCTTCTAAGCAGGTGGAGTTTGAGGGAAAATTTATTTTTCCTACACAAGAAGCAGAGGAGGAAACAAATGAAGATTACCCTCTGGAAGGAGAGCCAGTAGAGGAGATTCCAACTCAGGAATCTCAACAACAACTTGAATCAATAGCAACCAGCAGGCCAAAAAGAACAATAACGAAACCTGTTCGTCTCATAGAGACGGTTGCTTGTGCAACCTCAATTGTAGCTGATGATGTTCCTACTACTTATAAAGACGCTGTCCAAAGTTCAGAAGAAGATAAGTGGAGGATTTCCATGAATGATGAAATACAGTCCCTTCATCAGAATCATACATGGAGATTGGCCAATCTCCCGAAGGGAAAGAAAGCAATTGGGTGCAAATGGGTATTTGCAAAGAAAGAAGGATTTCCTAACCAATTAGATGTTCGCTACAAAGCAAGATTGGTGGCCAAAGGATATGCTCAAAAGGAGGGAATTGATTACAATGAAGTGTTTTCTCCAGTTGTAAAACATTCCTCCATTAGAATTATGTTGGCTTTGGTAGCACAATTGGATTTGGAACTAGTTCAGATGGATGTAAAAACTGCGTTTTTACATGGAAACTTGGAGGAGGAAATCTACATGACTCAGCCAGAAGGATTCAAAGTTGCTGGAAAAGAAAATATGGCGTGCAAACTTGAAAAATCGTTGTACGGATTGAAACAATCTTCTAGACAATAGTACAAGCGATTTGACGAGTTTATGTTGCGGCAAGGGTACAAGAGAAGCAAATACGATCATTGTGTGTATTTGCACAAGCTTAAAGATGGTTCCTTTGTATATCTTCTCCTATATGTTGATGATATGTTGATAGCTTCCAAGAATTTGGAAGAAATTGATAAGTTGAAGACTCAACTGAAGAAGGAGTTCGAGATGAAGGATTTGGGTGAGGCAAAGAAAATTCTTGGCATGGAGATAATTAGAGATAGACGTTTAAAGAAACTCTGTTTATCTCAAAAGGAATATTTGAAGAGAGTACTTCAACGTTTTGGCATAGATGACAAGACTAAGCCAGTTAGTACTCCACTTGCTTCCCATTTTAAGCTAAGTACTACTATGTCGCCAATGGATGAAGCTGAACGAAAGTATATGTCAAAGGTACCATACGCAAATGCTGTTGGTAGCTTGATGTATGCAATGGTTTGCACAAGGCCTGACATTTCACAAGCTGTTGGAGTTATTAGCAGATATATGCACAATCCAGGGAAGGAACATTGGCAAGCTGTGAAGTGGATTCTACGGTATATTCATAATACTGTAGATGTCGGGTTAGTTTTTGAGCAGGAAGACAATCAGTTTGTAGTTGGATATTGTGACTCAGATTTTGCGGGTGATATGGACAAACGAAGATCAACTACTGGTTATGTGTTTACTTTTGCAAAGGCACCAGTTAGTTGGAAGTCTACTTTGCAGTCAACAGTTGCTTTGTCTACAACAGAGGCAAAGTACATGGCTATTACAGATGCTGTGAAAGAGGCAATTTGGCTTCAAGGATTGCTAAAGGAGCTTGGTGTTGAACAAAAAGGTATTACAATTTTTTGTGATAGTCAAAGTGCTATTCAATTAGCGAAGAACCAAGTTTATCATGCAAGGACGAAGCACATTGATGTTCGGTATCATTTCGTACGAGAAATCATAGAAGAAGGTGGAGTCACGGTGAAGAAAATTCATACTACAGAGAATCCTGCTGATATGCTGACAAAGGTGGTGACTGCGGTCAAGTTTCAACATTGTTTGGATTTGATCAACATTGTTGAACACTGAAGATTGAAGATGAAGACACAACCAAAATTTGTTATTGAGAGAGAATTGAAAATGTGGAATTTTGCCAAGGTGGAGATTTGTTGAAGTTTGGCAAAATGCCAAAGTCCCACATTGGTTGGGAGTTAAGTTTGGGGGGATTTTTCCCCTATAAAAGAAGGCCTAATGTTTAGGATTGAGACACACCTCTCATTTGCCTTCTCATCTGTTTAAGGCATTTGTATCTTCTCTCTTTAGTATTATTTCACTTGTATTTTTGGAGTGGAATAAAATATTGGTTGTGTCCGAGGAGTAGGCAAAATTAGCCGAACCTCGTAAATTCTGGTGTTTCCTTTATTGTTGTTTTATTGTCTTATTTATTATTTGGTGGCTGTCATAATTTTTGGTATAGTAGTTGTGACTTATTCACACTATATACATTTGGCTTCCGCAACAGCTCCGCCCCTATTTACAAAGAAAATTAGGAATAACTTGCTTGGTCAAATTTCTAAAAAATACTTCTTTTAGAAGCACTTTTATTAAAATGCTTGTGGTGTGCAATTGTATGCCGTAAATAAATGTTTGTTTGGCAATTAAATAAAAAGGCAGTCTCATTCTCTCATACTTGGTAACTTTTTAAATGATCGTTATGATTTATTATCTTTCACCAGCTTTCAAATTCAATCAGCTGAAAGAATATAAGGAAGATATAGAAAGAAAATAGCTCTGTAAAACTCATTCTGTATTGAAACCAAATACAACTGAGAATATAAAGGAAAAACAAGAAAATAAGCTGCAAAATTCAGCTACTACTTGGTGCCTAATAGCACAAGACATTGTCCTTTTCTTTCTTGCTGTCTTCTGTATACACATTATCATAATAAAACTTTCTTTCTTGTACTGTTTAGCCCTCAACAATTTCGACTATACACAAAGAGAACAAAACAGATTCGAGCCATATATCAGCTCGAGTACTTTATGCTTGAACCATAAAGGATGAACAAAACTCTCTCTTTTACGAGTGAAAAATACACCAAAAAATAAAAAATGGAGGAGAAACTGAAAAAGGGATGCTCAAAATGCTGCTCCAGTCTTGCTTCCCAGGTGTAAATCATACCGTTAATCAGTAAACAAGAAGTGGCTAAGAGTTGGGAACAAAAGTGCCAACATGACCAAATCCGATGATGAAGAAGGCAAATGCTTGAATGAAGAGGTACAGGAAATAGTGATTCTTCCCAAAGGCAATGTCATAACATCCACAAAAGAAGAGGTACGCGCCAGTGGCAAGCTCTAACAGATGAAGTCTGTTGGTAAAAGAACAAGAGAAAACTACACTTAGTATTGCCAATTTTTCAAGAAAATTTAGTCTAAACTAGTACTTAAGAAAGAATTAGTTTGTGGAAAAAGTAAACTGTTCATGAGTAGATTACTTACCGATCACCAAACCTAAATCGGGGTTTCTTAAACGCTTTAATGGCTGATTTAATCTTGAAAGCATCCCCTAGTTTCTCAGTGACGATCCATTCATTCACTCGTCCTGCTTCTAACAAGCCAATGAACGTAGCCTTAGTCCGATGTAGTGACATGACATTCTCGAAAAGGATCCAAAATATTATCAGATGGAATGACCTGTTGTCAAATAGGCACAAGCAAAAAGTAAGCATAGCATTTTCCTGATTTTTCATTTCTGTTTATGTTGCTCCTAGCTGTTTGAAATAAAATCTTAACATGAAATGAGAAAAGTAGTTAATTGCGAAATGCAATGCTAGAAAAAGAAACTTGACCTTGGAGTTCCAACAGCATTGAGTAGTGTAATAATGGAAGGAATGTAAACAGCTCCCCATTTTGGAACCTCAACTTCGGGGACTAATACAGTTGCAGGCAACACAATACAGTAGAATACAAAGGTGACAATGTGGGCAACGACCTTCCTTACAAAGAAGAAGCTGTAAATCACATGGATCTTCTTCCATAAAGACACTTTCTGCATGCAAAGAAATGAAGATGACATAAGAACTCACTCAACGAGACCTTAGCTTAAGCAGTTATCTAATTCACTTGACAAGAATGACTTGAGGAATTTACCCTATTTCTTATGATCTCAGTAAACATTTTCCTGAAAAGATTGGCAGGGCCACAGGACCAACGATGTTGTTGATAGCGATAGGCCTTGAACGTACTTGGTAATTCATTTTTAACCTATACAAATGAAACAAGAGCAACGTACAAATTAACTAGTTGAACACCCCATTAATTACAGGTTTATCACTTTCATGTCATTTTCTTTGTTTGTAAATAGGATATATCGCTCTATTTCAGATAAGTTAAAGGGAGAATAAGTATTACCTTGAGAGAAGAAAGGTACAAAAATTTCCAGCCCTTGAGACTGGCGCGGACAGCCAGGTCCATATCCTCAACTGTTGTCCTATCCTTCCAACCTCCAGCCTCGTCTATTGCGGCAATTCTCCATACACCAGCCGTCCCTGTAATTTTTTAAAACCACATACAATGCAAGCTTTAACTCTATTCGAACACAACAACTACTACACCTCAATCTCAGGGTCGGCAATATATATGAAATCCTTACTATACATGTCGCTCCATTTAAATTCGTTCCAATCCAATATTATTAGTATAACTTTGTTTCTCTATCGTTGGATTCTTTTCAATGCAATTACTGGAAAAAATCTCAAACAAGCAAATCAACATTCATTTGGACCACTTGTATCACTATTATTCTCCTCTCTTAAGTTCCCTCCTCTTTTACTCCAATAATGTAGGGATACGTTCATTCAGTGCTTGGCCCCTTAGAGATATCAAAAGAGTCAATCTCAAAACATTAATTACTGTATAAAATTAGCTGAAAATAGAAATTATGATTAATGGGAGAGATTTTTTAGCAAATTGTTAATACCATTAAAGCCGAAAAAAGCATAGGTGGAAGAGCCCACTTCTTGCTCCACAGTGAAATGGTAATCCAGGGACATTTCTTGCATTCTTGTCATCAAACATTCATCAGCATTCACTGCAATATCACATACCAGAAATTCATCAGCGTTCACACTACGACTCGGTATTATCCAAAGGCGGATGTAGCGTATAAATTAACAGGTTTAGCTTAATCCAGTATTTTCGATATAACATATTAAATATGTAAAAAGCCACGAAAATGTCAACAAATAATAGATTCTTAACTGTAATAATGTTAAGAATACAATATATTTAGTGCTAAAGTTGGAGTAACGATAAAGTTATTCCCGGGTGACCTACGGAGTATGGGTTCGAGCCGTGGAAGCAACCATTAATGTTTGTATTAGGGTAGGTTGTCTACATCACACACCAGGGGGTGCGGTCGTTCCTCGGATTCTATGTGAATGCGAAATACTTTATGCACTGAGCTGCCCTTTAGTATATTTAGTGTCTAATAATATTAAAGGTTGAAATGATCAAATTTAAAACGTTCACTTATTAATGTCGGTAAGCAGGAGGGGGCTAAGGTCACAACTATTATAGCACATGCAGTTGCTGGCTATATATTAGTACTATACATTTGTCTTCATCAAGAAGACTCCATAACAGCCTTACAATTCAAGAATGTAAAAGATTTTCTGATCCAATTCTATCATTTCCTAATTGGATTACTTTTACGTAAATTGCAGCTTGTGCAGTACGAAAAAGCTTCCATTCCAGCCCAAAAGGACAGGTGTATTGATATCCAACAAACTATTAAAGTGCCCATCACGAGGCCAGAAATACTTTAAGATCACCTTTTTATCACTATTTTCAGATGTATGGGAATGGTCACACTCAAGGGTGTACGTAGACCATCTATCATAATGCAAATATTATTAGCTGCTTCTAGAGGTGGACTAATATTGAGGGTCGCTGGACCCTATAAATTTCGGCATAAATCTTGTATATATAGTAAAGAAAATAATACTGTATAGCCGCTGTAAAAATAACAGTCAAAAAATATTTAAAATTTAAATATTTTTTGTATATATATACATTTTGTATGTTATATGCAAAAATTATATAAATTTTATATACTTTTTCAACTACCATATATATGTAAATAGTTTCTAGCTCGAGCTAAAAGTGATAACAACCCTATATAGTATGTACACCTTGATGATCAATATATAAATAACTTGGCACCCCGAAGCACTAGTTGAGCAGTTTGCTCCAGTTTCTATACCCAGCCTGTTAATCATGAAAAAAATAGTGGTGCCCCTGTTTAAAATTCTGGATCTGACTATTTTTATTGCTTAAACCCGTGATTTATAGAATGCACAATACTAATAAAACCGAATTAGAATAGTAAAGTAACATATTTTACACTATGAATAAGTATCCAAATTTTAGATTTTACATGGGTGTTCGGTATAATTTTCTTTTTAGGTCCCACTTACGTGAGCTACCAAAGATAACAGGACTATTACGTGGCCCAACCAAATCGACCTACCAAGATTGTTACCTAAATAAATCTAGTCGTTATTATTATATACTCTATACAACAAGAAGCAAAATAGCTGTCAAAGCCACCGACAGCTAGAGGGTCTTTTTTTGGGTAGAAAGATTATACCATAACACGTGAGTTTTTGAAGAAATAATTAGTAACAAAAGCTTTACAGCCACTTCGGTATCATTTGATTTAAACATAGATTATGCTGAAATTAGTAATAGGGAAATTGTAATGCAAAAATTAATAATGTATGAGTTATAATATATTGACTATCTTTTGTTAGATGTCTAGTTTGATATATTACAAATTAATATGCACTGTATAATTTACAAGATGTGTTTAATTTTTGAACAAATAAAAGTTTTTACGGTTATGAGTGTTCAAAATAATAATTATGCCTTAATCTTAATCAAAATGGGATCGGCTATATGAATCCCCACTAATCATATTTAGTTTTAGGATCATGCTTTTAGCTATTTTATTATTTTTGATTCATATATTATTGATAACCACATTTTTATTTTCACATTTTATTTTGCATAAAATAATACTAAATTCCTGCACAACTAACTTATGTAAGTAGTAGTAGCATTTATGATGAAAATAAAAGTAGCAACTAAATATTGTATTAATGATGTTGTCCACTGGTCTATCGGAAATAGCCTCTGTATCTTTATAAGGTAAGGGTAAGGTCTGCGTACATATTACCCTCCTCAGACCCCATTTATGGGAATACACTGGTTCGTCACTATCCCTTATCACACCAACCAAACAACCCCTAGTGTAATGAATCTCGTTACTTTAAGTGTGCTTTTTGATTAGTAGAATAATAAAACAGTGGAAATAAATTAGCAACGAGAAATTACCATATTTCCAACGAGCTTGAACAAGGCCAAGTTCAGGATTGTGAACTAGAAATGGAATAGTACGCCAAAGGAAATCAGGCTCAGGTTGAAAATCAGCATCAAATATAGCAACATAATCACACTGCTTCACATATTGATGTTTCAATCCTTCCTTCAAAGCCCCTGCTTTGTAACCATTTCTGTTGTCTCTAATTTCATACTTTATATTTATCCCTTTGCTTGCCCATCTCTGGCACTCCATTGACACCAAATTCTGCTCCAATTCCAACACAATTTAAAGAATCACATATGGTCTTCTACACTATCAGTGTAATTTAACTTATTGTAACCAATTAAAGGGCAACTGGGTGCGTAAAGTGTCCAGTATTCACGCAGGATCCAGGGAAAGGTCGCACCCCAAGAGGTGTGATATGTGCAGTCTACCCTGATGTAAGCATTAGTGGCTGATTCCATGGCTCGAACTGGCGACCTATAGGTTATACGGAGATAACTTTATCGTTGCTCTAAGGCCTCACTTCAACTTATTTTCCAGGTTACTAATTCCATTCGTTATAGACAATTATTTACGAAGGAGAGTCTTGACATAACTGGTAAAGTTGTTGCCAGGTGACCAGGAGGCCACGGGTTCGAGCCGTGGAAACAGCCTCTTGCAGAAATGCAGGGTAAGACTGCGTACAATAGACCCTTGTGATCCGGACCTTTCCCGAACACCGTGCATAACGGAAGCTTAATGTACCGGGATGCCTTTTAGAGATAATTACTTATAATAATTATCTTTTTTTTACGTGATAAGATAGTGTGAACATTTCTTTCTATTGTCAGTTTATAGAAGTTAAAGTCTGATGAAGTTATTCATACCCTGATAATGGGATCAGTTGAATCATCAAGAACTTGGACTATAATACGATCAGAAGGCCATGAAAGGCCACATGCAGCTCCAATTGAAAGCTGATAAACCTGTGACAAAAAACCATAATCAAGATTTGTCAATGTTAAACAAATGATTAAGAAAAAATTGACATAAATGAAGTAATAGTACTAAGAAAAAAATGAAGAGGAAAAATAACAAAAAAATTACATACCTCTTTTTCATTATACATTGGGATTTGAACAAGAACCATAGGATACGATGAATTTCCAAGCTCAACATCATCTTTTAAAGATTCCCATTTGTAACGTTTTTCTGGTTTTTTACCAAAAAACTTCACAAGAATAATAACAATTCCCATATAAACTCTCTCAATAAACAACATTATTGACATTAAAAGGCACAAAAATACTGCAATTCTGAGTAAAGGAACAATCAATGGAGCTTTGATCTGTTCCCAAATTATAGTTAGTTGTACTGTTAAATCATCAGGAAGCAAAGTTGTAGATGAAAAACGATCCATTTTAGAAAACAGAGTAAAACAATGGAATTGAATTTCTGATAAGAAAGTGAGCTTTTTTAACTAAGGCAAAAAAAGTGAAAGAATATTTTCTTTTTCTGAGATTTTTTGCTTCTATTTGAAGCAAGACAATGGTGGAATGTCAGAAAAAAATAGCTCAAACTGAACTTATATTGTAATGAAAATAAATCAACATGAGGAGATAAGTTGTTTCTTTTTTATTACTTTTTTGGTGTTAAGAAAGAAATGGGACAAAAAATGATGATTTCTGCTTCTGCAAACAATGGGAAAGCAGAAGCAGATGAATGAATTAATGGCTTGAAATGAAGAAATGGTGACAGAAGAAAAAAGAGAGAAGAAAAGAAGAGGAGAGAGTATGGAGAGAGAAAGAGTAAGGGTCTCTTTTTATAGAAGTTCTTATAATTTGGCTTATGATTTGGGGCTGGTGGAGTAAAAAGAAATAAATAAAATTGATTGAAAAATGTTTTAAAAAATACAGTATGTGGTTTAAGCAATTGTACAAATAATTAATATTTTGTTATAAATTATATGGAGTAACCATTCGTAATTAATTGATTAATTTGACAGTGTAAGAATTCCTTAATAGGCCAGAAATATAGCATATATAGGTAGAGTCGGACCTATGCTAGGAGAACTCCTGTTAACTTCGTCGCAGTGTCTAAATATATAAGTGTATATACGTTAAAAGCGGTCATATATTTTGCTTGGAACCCTTAAAATCAAAAGTCCGATGGATACTGGTTGAATAGTTCACTCATATGTCCCGACCACTTTCAAATCCTAGCCTCGTCTCTATCTCTATATGGATATGGAAATTTTGAAACAGATAATACTAACTATAACCACCAAAGAGTGTGGTAGCTAGCAGGGGCGGATTTAGGGGCGCAAGGGTTTTCACCCGAACCTCCTTCGCTGAAAAATTATACTGTGTATATAAAGCAAAATCTGGTTTTAACCTCTATATATTATGTTTTGAATCCCCTTCACACAGCCCAAAAGCATAGCTTAGTGGTCAAGGGGGTTCAAAACTATTATAAGGTCATTGGTTCAATTCTCACTAGCTATAATCTCGTTAAATTTTTTAGCTTATTCCTTTTTTAAAATAGAGTACGGAAGTTCTAAAAATGGAGAACCTCTTGATGTGGAGCGTTTTACTCCTTATAGGCCTAGCATAAAATATATATAAAATTGGTCAATCGGCAGAAACTAATTGCATTCGCTAGTCAAAAAGTATATATAAAATATGTATATTTTTGAATATAATACACATATACACAATATATATATATTGTCGGCTATATCTGTGAGAACGGCTAAAAATACACTATTTCTCCAAAAAAATATGGATGCCAAAAAAGGAGAAAACTAATTACTCCATAATCTACTCTTTGAGACTGTAACTAAGCTAAGATGTAGGCAATCAATTGTAAACACAATAGTAATCAACGGTTACATTCCTTAAATTAGGTTGGAAGGCAAATTAAGTGGAGTAATTCAAATAATGATATATTGACTAATTTGCCTAGCCTTACTCCGTAAAAAAAATAAAGAAACTGTGACAGCTCAACTATATACTTGTATATTTTATAATAGTAATCTGAACGATTATCATTTCATAGTATATCTAAGTATTATAGATTAAATATCAAGAAGAGAAAACGAAACTACAACTTTACACGTGTGTCTTTGTTAATAACTTAAAAAGGAAAAATAAAGCATGAATACTAAAGAAATTTTCTTGTGAAAAATTTAGAGCTTTAATGACAAGTGAATTTTGCACGTTTAATTTATTTATGTGCAAAATCTATCGAGGCGGGCAAATAATAAAATTTATAATACTCTCCAAAGTAATTTATACCATTTTCATTTTTATTTGGGAAAAGTAATCCTATCTCTGATTGCAGTTGTCAAATTAAACTGAATCCTATGATTATGATATTGCTTGGTCACAAATACGGTTTGTATATGATGTTATGCTAGAAACCCGTGTTTTAATCGTAGTATCTATATTATATTAAAAAGAGAGTAGTATGCATTGTGGTTAAGCCAAGTGACAAACTAAAATAAAGTCACTTGGCAATTTTAGGACAACATTAATAACTAAAAATTATATATAGAAACATAATCAATGAAAGTAGTTTAATGAATCTTATACATAATCTAAATAGATCTTAGACAAATCTAATCTATATATTTATAATTAAATTTATATGTATATTTGTATCTATATCTATATCTATATCTATATCTATATCTATATCTATATTTATATTTATATTTATATTTTGATCTACTCATAGATTTTTTTCTATATTAGCTAGAAATATGGAGGTGAAAAATTAATTAAAAATTATAATAGAAAAAGATAAAAATATATAAAGGCATAAATTGAGATAACCTATAACTATTTATACTTTGGAGTAAGTTAAAATATAAAATAAAAATAAATTAGAGATAATATGAGATATTTATAAATCATAAGTTTAAAAAATAAAATAAATTAAATATACAATGCTTAAAATCTTATTAAAATTTAAATAATTTAAAATTTTCGAGCAATATTTTTAAAACAAAATAAATATTTATTTTATGATTAGAAATTATATATTTATCTATATTATATTAAAGAATAGTAGATTATAATGATATTAAAAAAATTATAAGTTAATGAAAAGCCACAAAAAACGTAATAAGACTATATATTAGATTAAAAATTAGCAAAATTATTAAAAAATTATTATTAGAAATGAAAGGGAAAGGCTATTTGAATTTGAAATTAGAAATTTGTTAAAACTACGATTAGAATGTCCAAACTATGGATAATATCACGAAATTAAAGTCTTATTTATGAAAAACTATTAAAATAGAAAATAAATTTCTAATATAGGTAATATTACTAATAAAAATTAAGGATTAAATTTGTATTAAATCTAAAAAAGAAAGAAAATTTACGTAAGAAAGAAAATGATAATGAAAATATTACTACAACATTAACATATAATGTGTTCAAACAACAAAGAAAATATTTTTCTATGATTAATATCTGAATTGAGTGCAGTTAGTTTAAGTTTGAATATATAGTATAATATTTTAAAAATGCGGTCCAATTTAGAAAATAGAATGATAAGAATTATTTGAATTTGAGATGAGATTTTTTTTATTTCATAAGTTTTTATTTTTTAAAATATTATGTAAAGAAATAAAATGACAATAAACATATTACTACATATATATAATATGTTCAAACAATTAAGAAATTATTTTTCTATGATTAAAATAAAATTTTAATAATATAAATAACTTTCTAATATAGGTAATTTTACTAATGAAAATTAAAAATTAAATTTGTATCTTAAAGTTAAAAAAAATAACTGCATCTAATACAAAAATAGTTATAAGAGAACTCAATATATTTGTAATATAATCATCAAATATATGTATTAATATTTTAGACTAATTCAATTTTACAATTTAAAATAAAATATGATATTATTCTGGTTAAAGGTAAAAAATTAATATAAAAATAATTAAAATTTATAGTAGGGAAGAGAATGTAGTAAAACAATAGAGATAGTGTGAGGATACTTATACATTAAATTAATTTAAAAATAAATAAATTAAAAAATTTAATTATATTTAAAAATATTACAATAAGTTTAAATGATTAAAAAAAATTGAATGCATAAAAATATACCAAATTTCAAGAATAAAATATTTATAGTTATTAAAGACTATTAAAAGAATAATAAGAAAGATATTAATTAAGATAATAAAAAATTATATGATAGTAAAATAATTTTAAATAATAAATAATACAATAACTATAAGAAAAAATAAAAAAAAGAATTTGCATAAAAATAATGTGATGAATAAGACATATTTAACTTTTAGATAAAAACAAAGTGATAGTAAGAAGTTTGTTAAAATAATATGATCTAATGTGCTCAAACAAGACAGATCGCAACATGATATGTTTAGTATTCTTTGATACTGACAGCAAAACGAAGTGCAAGTACTAAAATCAAGTAGTTAGGTTGCTACAAATAAAAAATAAAATAGGTTGTGCACTACGAGATTTGAACAATAATTTCATATCCTACTTCATAATTAATATCTAATGTTATATAATTTTTATCTGAGAGGTTTATATTTTAAGGTTATTTGCACATGATTCAAATAACCAACATCACAGTTTAACATGATTTGTGTCCGCGCATCGCGCGGGTACTAATACTAGTTACATTTTAATGATTGTATTTTTACGTGCGTTTGAGCTTAAATGATAGTGAATTACACTTAATACGTATTTTATGCCTTGCAGGAAGCGATCCGGAGCTCAAAAGTTAATTTGGAGCTAAATTGATCAATTTGGAGCTTTGAAGTTTGAGTAAAAGCCAATACATTAAGCCGAAATCGTGTTCGGAGGTCGGGTACCAAGTCTGGATGTTAAAAGAGGACGAAACAAGTTCACTCTGAGAAAACAACACTGTCGCGCCGCATGGGGCGCCGCAAGGCGCAGCGCATCAGTGTAAAATGCTGCCTGAAGCGAAAAGTTGAGGCTGCAGATAAAATGCACTAACGCGCTGTACGGTGCGGCGAGCTGTTCAATTTTTACAGAGCTAAGTCCTAGTTCGCGCAGGAAAGAGTTTTTTCGTCTGGGCTCGACCCTATTTGGTATAAATACATGTAAAAACGCAATTTTGAACTTTAAACATATCTTAGACCTAGGGAGGCTATTGCTAAAGCGAGAAAACGTTTGGAGCAATTTCCGGATGAGATTGACATCAAATTCTTCATTCCTTCATCTTTGCTTTGTAATTTAGTTATGCAATTTATTTGGAAAATTATGAACACGATTATGAGTAGCTAAATATTTAGTCTAAGGTTTTGATGGAACCTATTGAAGGATGAACTTCTTGTTATGTTAATATAGTTTGTCTGGTTTAATTTCTATTTGTTCAACTACGTTATTGTTGTAGGTAACTGATAGGATCCTCAATTAGTTGTGCCTATTTAGTATGCATAACTCGGGAAAAAGTGCATATTTAGGTAATTGTTGAACAACACCACTCCCAGAGTATATGAGGGATCAACAACCGAAGGTTTAAAGGTGGGATTAAGGATAACGAAGCCTTGGATGCAACCTAAAGTGAGTTGTAATAAACAAAGACAGCTATCGTAACTCGGGAGAGTGCGTCTAGTAAATTGTCGTGATTACTCGGGAGAGATTTACGGTAATAAGAATGCTCATGATTGATAGAGACGATTAGGCGAATCTATGTGAAACCTAACCGGAAGGGATTCCATCAATAGGGGAAATTATAACCTTAAATCCTTCCCTTAATTGTTTATAACTTAAGCATAGTTAGTCTTTATTTGCTTAACTACGGTCAGTCTTAGTTACTAGAAATATACTCAATTGTTATTCAAAACGTTTGGGATGTTGATTACGTAGAATTTAGTGAGTCTGACAAGCGTAATTGATATGTTAATTTCTTGTGGGTTCGATTCTGGGCGAAATACTCAAATTATATTTGCAACGTCCGCATGTCCTTTTTATAAGGCATAGTTGGGCGTGATCAAATTTTGACACCGTTGCCGGCGACTTAACGGTGTTATCAGTTACAATTTAAAGTAATACAAAAATTCTTAGTGTAGTCAGTTTTCACTATACCCAATCTATACATTGAAATTTTAATGTTTGTTGGCTTGGTTGTACAGGTGCATGCCTAGAAACTCATCGAGAACTGGTGAAGTATTTGAAGCATTATCAGATCCCGAGAAGGTTTTCAAGGCCTTGAATCGGGCCAACCGAAAAAACAAACAACAACGAACAACTGAACATTTCGAACCAGACATGGGGGACAACGTAGCAGACCCAGCTGCACCATTAGCGCCAGTGGCACCTCTTGTGCCAGAAGCTGCACTATATGACTGGGCACAACCCACAGCAGAGAACTTGGCCACAACGATTTTAGTCCTGCAGATACAGGCTGAATCGTTTCAAATCACAAACAACATGCTGCACTTGTTGCAAAACAAGGGACTATTTTTGGGGTCACAAATCGAAGATCCTCAACAACACTTGAAGAATTTCCTGTCGATCTGCAAAACTCAAAGGCAGCCCAATATAACTCAGGAAGCAATCAAGTTGTTATTGTTTCCATTCTCAGTGACAGGAGTTGCTCAAACCTGGCTAAACTCACTCCCCATTAATTCCATAACAACTTGGGAGGAGTTAGTCAAGTAAGTTGTGAACAAGTTCCACCCACCCAACAAGACTGCTCAACAAATTGATGAAATCTTGAGTTTCAAACAGAGACCAATGGAGATACTGCAAGAAACATGGGAACGAGTCAAATGGATGTTGGTTATATGTCCGCACCAGGGTATTCCAGATCAGATGTTGGGGCAACGGGTTTACATGGGTTTGGCAAATGGTATGAAGGGTAATGTGGATGTTTCAGCTGGTGGAGTATTTTTGAGCAAAACATGGAGAGAAAGCCAGAGTCTACTTGACAAGATGACACAGAATTCGGGGTGGACAACCATGAATCCACCTATAACTCCAGTAGTTCACTTATTGCCCTTAGATTCATCCAACACTCTTGCTGAAAACATGGCCACATTAATGACACATATGGCCTATAATGACTGTCGCACCTCCTTTTTACCGCGCCCGCGGGGCGCGTGGGGAGTTTTCTCCAATTAAAGGACAGTCGAAACGGGATTTATTTAATTATTTAAGAGTCGCCACCTGGGAATTTTAAGGCGTCCCAAGTCACCAATTTTAATCCCTAAATCGAGGAGAATATGACTCTGTTTATTATTCTGCGAACCAGAAATCCTGAGTAAGGAATTCTGTTAATCCGGAAGAAGGTGTTAGGCATTTCCGAATTCCGTGGTTCTAGCACGATCGCTTAACTGTTTTTATTATTGGCTTAATTATCTCGATTTTTATTAAATATATTTTTATTACGTAATTTTACTACCGCTTATACTTATTGTGATTAAGGACCCTTCTTTGAATCGAATTACGCGTACGTATATTCGTGTTATAAATTTAAAAAATGCGGAATTGTGTCACGCGTACGTGTACACGATAACTTTTGATAATATACTTATTAAACAATCATTTTTTTTTTCGAAATTGTGTCGAATCAAGAAAATTTGTTTTTCTTAAATAGTGAACCGCACATCTTGGTTTTTTATGAAATTGATTTAACGCCTTTGGAAAAATCCTTTTCTTAAATATTCGCTCGAAATTGCGCGTACGCATAATCCGAATTTACTTTTAAAAAATATAATCAGGGTACGCGAACGTATCCCTAATTGCGCAAAATATTTGTAATGATATTAGGGATTTTCCACAAATTGTTTATTATATTCATATATTTTTTATGCGAAAATCATGAGAACTCCCACTTTAGAGGCCTATAAATTCTTTGAAAAGAATTCACAATCTATTAAAGGTTGCCCGTCGATTATAATTTTCGAGTATAAATTATATTCATCCCGCTATTCAAATTCGAAGAAAAGAATAAAATTATGATTCAAACAAATACAACATATATATGCCAAAGGATGAATTGTATATGAAACTAACAAACATGATTTATGAAAGGAAGAAGTATTTTTGAACAATTTTTCATTATTTAATTAGGGTAAATCCCATTTCTAATTGTCCTTGACATAAAGTGTTGCAATTTGTATATCTCATCTTATTCTCATATACTTGCTTTTAATCTAATAGGCCTAATTATTTATCTAAGATGGTAAATAGGCATCAAATTGATAAGAAAGGGAATAATAAATCGATTAATAATATTGCCTTACATGTGACATAGTTTGTGTGTCTAAAACATTCATTGCACTTTAACATCATAATGAGCCATAACAACTCCACTTACCATCCACTAATGGTTCTATAGATACCTGTTATAATGCCACATAAGAACGTACAACTTATATCATTCCTTCCACAACTAAATCAGATTATCAGAATAAACTAGCTATATGGTTTTGACATTTTCACGCTATTCTTTATTCAACTAACAACGTCACAAGGCCTAGTTAATGGCCAATCTTTATGTCATGTTTCCTACCTTGACAGTTCAAACATGACTAAACTAATGAGATGAAGGGCTAACATTATTACAAAGCTTTATACGAATTTCAAAGTAAGACAATTAACTCATAGCTATTAAATTGAATTCACTACTAATTAACTAACATGAAACAAAAAATGAAATTTAAACTGATGAACGTGGACAAATGGAAAACAGAATTACAATTCGAACTTTATTGATTAGTCATGTTGAATCTCTTTCCAACATAAAATTTAAAAGACATGTACCTGAAAATGAAGGTAGAAGGAGTAAATTTCAGCAGTAGCAGCAATAACAAAATCAGTAGAATGTACCGATAACACAGCAAATCTGAACAAGAATAGGATCCGAGGAGCCCAGATGCACAGTAACAGGATTTTTGGGAAAAACTTTCAGATTTAATCCAAGTAATATCAAACAAACAAACCCGGACAGATCCAAAGAAAAGTATGTTTCTGATTTTCTTTTCTGTTTCTATATATGTTTCTGTTTTTCTTTTTCCTCTTCCTCTTCAGATTCCAAGAAGAATCTGATTTTTCTGCTGGATTTTTCTCTTTTATCTCACTCTAGGTGTATTTTTCTTAAATTCTCTTTCAAAATCTGTTATGAAGTCTCTCTAAACTCTCTTTCTCTGAAAACTGATTTTTTCTTCTTTTCTTTTCTCTGTCTTTCTTTCCTTTCTTTCTATTTTTTTTTCCAGATTTTCTCTTTTTTCTCCTAAATCAGATTTCTTCAATCTGAAATCTCTGCCTTTCTCTGAAAACTCCTCTTTTCTGAAAACTGCCCTAAATCAGTCCCAATTCCCTCTCTGAAAAACTGATCCTTTCAGTCTGTCCAGCTCCCTGTATTTATACAGGGCTGGTCCTATACAGTTTAGTGCTGGATGGACCCTTTTCTCCTTTAAAAATCAGAAAGTTTTTCCATTAAAACTACTTTTGAATAATTTAAAACTAAGTGCTATTTATCCTGTTTTTCAGCAGCCCCATTATCCCTTGTTCCCCATTATTACTTAAATTATAGCCACTATCATATTATTGAAAGCACACTATCACATTACCCTACTGTTTCATTCTAAAATAAACCTGAAATCCTTCTGTAATTACAGCCCTTAAACTAAAATCAGAATGTTGCAAAACAGATTTTAAAGTCTGCTTTAACAGTTATAACCAGTCCTAGTATTAAAGACAGTACATCACATTTATGCACAAGAGTTGAATTAAGATAGATGATTCTCAATTGAATACTGAACCTGAATAATACCCACTAACATTACACAGAATATGCAGGATCATTTCGACTGAGATTCAAAACTGAACCAAAAAATAAACAAATACAGGAGCATTGTCAATATACTGACAATGCCCTGAAACTCAATGCTCAGAAATCAACACATATACAACATTCATTTGAATTTACTGGTTTATTAAACAAGAACTAACTGCTTAACAATAACTAATTAACTGGTTATAACAAAATAATCTATTCAAAACAGGCTATCTCAGTCAACATTTCCAAAAGCAAGATTCATAATATAACTAATCGACGAACTTAATCGAGTCGATTACACACATTGTACATAATCACAATCAACAGAAACAATTCACATTTAGAATCAAGTTGACGGGTAGGGGACAGTATAACAAAATTTGACTAGAAAATTATGAAAAATTAAACAAACTAATGAAACGAACATAGAATACACATAGAATGCACATAAGAAACAGAAATTACCTCTGAACCTTTAAATTCAACTGAACTCAACTCGACTTGGATTTGGACTTTGTTTGAAATCAAACAGACCTTAGTCGAAGTATTTTCCACTGAAAATACTTCGACTAAGGTCGATTAAACCTCAATCTTTATTCAATCTGGACAGAATCCAAAAGTCTGGTATTTTTAGGGTTCTTGAAAGTTCGATTTGGGATTTACTCATTTCTGGTTAGATTCGAGGGAAACCAAAGATGTTCTAGGCACGAGGGAGGTCAGGGGGTAACTGGTGTGAGTTTGAAGTAGGTTGGGATAAGGTCAGGTTGTACTCGAATCTTCAAATGAAGATTCGAGTAGTTCCAGTATGATTCGAACCATGCAACTAACAGATCCTTGGTGAGTGAATTTAGGAGAAACTGTGGTGTTATTTTGGAGGTCATCGGAGAAGATAAGGTTTTCAGGCCAACCTTCGATTTAAGATTCAAAGAGTTGGGGCCTGATTCGAAGGAAACCAATGTTAGATCTGTGTAGAGGATGTTCAGGGGATTCTAGGGTGTTATTTTGGTGACCGGCGGCGTTGATGCCGTCGGGTTTCAGGCGGTGGGATCCTAGGGAGGCTAGGGTTAGGGGGGTCTGAGGAAGGTGATGATGAACAATAGAGAGGGGGGGTTTAGTTATGGGGGCCAGGGTAGGGGTCTGGAACTTATATAGGGGAGGGGTGGATTGATCTTGTCCGTCCGATCAAGTAAGATTCACGGTCAGGATCATCTCACTTAATCAAACGACGTCGTTTGGTTTATCGTTGGGGTCAGACTGAATCGGGTCAATGGGTCGGGTTACGGGTTACGGGTAAGGGGATGAGATCTTAACCGTTGGTTGGATTTGATCCAACGGTTCCTGAGAAGCCACGACCAAACGCTGTCGTTTTGGTTCGTCTGGTTTGGACCGGACCTGGGCTAAAGGGGGTAATTTGGTTTGGGCCTGGATTTAAATCCAGGTCCGATTATTTTTTATATTTTTTTTATTTCTTTTTCAACCATTTCATTTTTCTAATTTAAATTTCTAATTTTAATTATAAAACAATTTTAACTTCACAAAAATATATTAATTACTCTATAACAATTACTTAACACATAGACAAGACATCAATCACACAGTGAAATATTTAAAATAGAACTATTGCATATTTTTTGTGATTTTATTTAAATTATCTTTTAAATGCATAATTAAATCCTATATGCATGCAATATGTATTTTATTTTATTTTTTATTTTATTATGACAAAGTAAACACTTACGGACATAACACAAGTATTTAACACCACGCAAATTCAAAAATTACACAGTAAAAGAAATTTATTTTATTTTTTGATTTATTTTGGAGTAGTTTTCGTAAGGCAAAAATCACGTGCTCACAGCTGCCCCTCTTTGTGCGGAAACTCGAAGAGTTTTCGTGCAAAGATAAAGTGAGCGGATACGAGCGATTTTTGCCCGTTCAAATACTCCGTGGGAAGCATTTTTGAAAGATTTGACCGAACCTCTACTTCAAAGGTTTCCTACATATCCTTGGCTATAAAGGAATCAGGTCAATGTAGTTCGGGAGTTTTTGGTAGCTGAGACTACCGTGGGACTGCGATGTTACTGCTGCTTTATGCTGTTTTTTACTGCTTGCTGACCTCCTTATTACACCTTACTTCAAAGGTAATACAAAAAGCTAAACTAGACTATGGTATAGGAATTATAAAAAAAATCTTATCTAGGTCATGCCCTTGCGTTTCTTGTTGTCTTGATATCTTGGTGACTCTTGGGCATTTGGCTTATTCCGTATTCCTTTTCATTGCATCCCGTATTTTCTTTTGGGACTCTTGTTGTTTCTTGCTGGGGATTTGGTTGGACTCCTCCGCTTTATTGATTCTAAGTGTGCTCCTTTATCATATGATCGGGCTTTTGATTTCAACACTTCAATTGCATTCCCTCGTTCTCCAGGTGGGTGCCTGACTGCTTCTTTTCTTTCTTCATCCTCATTCTCCAGGTGGACGCCTGACTTCTTTTTCTCATCCTCATTCTCCAGGTGGACGCCTGACTTCTTTTTAACTTCTTCATCCTCGTTCTGCAGGTGGACGCCTGACTTCTTCTTTTCTTCATCCTCATTCTCCAGGTGGACGCCTGACTTCTTCTTTTCTCATCCTCATTATCCAGGTGGACGCCTGACTTCTTTAATTCTCATCCTCATTATCCAGGTGGACGCCTGATTTCTTCTTTTCTTCATCCTCATTCTCCAGGTGGACGCCTGACTTCTTCTTTTCTCGTCCTCATTATCCAGGTGGACGCCTGACTTCTTTAATTCTCATCCTCATTCTCCAGGTGGACGCCTGACTTATTTTTCCCTTTGTCCTCATTCTCCAGGTGGACGCCTGACTTCTTTAATTCTCATCCTCATTCTCCAGGTGGACGCCTGACTTCTTCTTTTCTTCATCCTCATTCTCCAGGTGGACGCCTGACTTCTTCTTTTCTCATCCTCATTCTCCAGGTGGACGCCTGACTTCTTCTCTCCTTCATCCTCATTCTCCAGGTGGACGCCTGATTTCTTCTTTCCTTCATCCTCATTCTCCAGGTGGACGCCTGACTTCTTTTTTTCTCATCCTCATTCTCCAGGTGGACGCCTGACTTCTTTAATTCTCATCCTCATTCTCCAGGTGGACGCCTGACTTCTTCTTTTCTCATCCTCATTCTCCAGGTGGACGCCTGACTTCTTTAATTCTCATCCTCATTCTCCAGGTGGACGCCTGACTTCTTTAATTCTTCATCCTCATTCTCCAGGTGGACGCCTGACTTCTTCTTTTCTCATCCTCATTCTCCAGGTGGACGCCTGACTTCTTCTTTTCTTCATCCTCATTCTCCAGGTGGACGCCTGACTTCTTCTTTTCTCATCCTCATTCTCCAGGTGGACGCCTGACTTCTTCTTTTCTCATCCTCATTCTCCAGGTGGACGCCTGACTTCTTCTTTTTCTCATCCTCATTCTCCAGGTGGACGCCTGACTTCTTTAATTCTCATCCTCATTCTCCAGGTGGACGCCTGACTTCTTTAATTCTCATCCTCATTCTCCAGGTGGACGCCTGACTTCTTTAATTCTTCATCCTCATTCTCCAGGTGGACGCCTGACTTCTTTTTCTCATCCTCATTCTCCAGGTGGACGCCTGACTTCTTTAATTCTTCGTCCTCATTCTCCAGGTGGATGCCTGACTTCTTTAATTCTCATCCTCATTCTCCAGGTGGACGTCTGACTTCTTCAATTCTCATCCTCATTCTCCAGGTGGACGCCTGACTTCTTTAATTCTCATCCTCATTCTCCAGGTGGACGCCTGACTTCTTCTTCTCTTCGTCCTCATTCTCCAGGTGGATGCCTGACTTCTTTAATTCTCATCCTCATTCTCCAGGTGGACGCCTGACTTCTTCAATTCTCATCCAGGTATTTCCTGACACAAATATTGTATTTGCCCCTATTTTAAATCAAAGAAAACTTCGTTAGTTTAAAGCAGGGTGGTTGACTGGGGTATTCTTGCCGATGGTGATGCTTCTCTTCGTTTCTCTTTATTGCCTTGGAATGGTTGAAAAGACTATTTTGTCCTTGTAATTGATCCTTGACTATAGGATTCCCCTCTGTATGTTTTCCTTCAAACCCCTTTTAACTGTAATCATATGTCCCTTCTGACTTTGTTGATCCACTTTTGATTTCACCTTTCTTACACCCATATCTTTTATCTCCCACCTTTCGTGGCTGTATTTTGTAACTTTGAATCTTGGTAGTATACCTTGACATTCCTTCTTATTTGTTTAGAATAAAACTTATCTCAAAGCTTTTAGAAAGTAACATTATTAGTAACGAAATACGCTAATTTCGACAATCATAGAATGAAAAGAAAAATCCAAATTTTGGATGACTGTTGGAAAAGGAATAAAGGACTTATCTGATTGGAATTACTGGCACCAATGATCAGGGTATGCATTTCGGATTAATCAACCCAGTCTTTTAATCAATCTCCTTTCAATTGTCTCAAGGAGTTTTCATCGATAAACTTTCCTCATTTTTCACTTCTTCACTTCCTTTTCGCCTTATGGTGCTTACGAAGGTTTTCACCAATAAGACTCTCTTATTTTACTTTTCTCTCAACTTCCGTCGCCTTATGGTGCCCGTGTGGGTTTTCACCTATAAGACTTTCTCATTTTTACTTTCTTTTCTTGTTTGTACCAGAGTATTATGAACCATCTTCATTTGCTTGTCTCAGCATTTTTCTAAGATTGATCGAAAGGTCTTTTGGCATGGGGTTAGAAATGGAAAAAAGTATTAAAAGCTAAACAGTTCTTGGTATGGGTTAAAAATTACAACTCTTGGAATCTTTCTCTTATTTGCAATACAGTTTCTCTGCCCCAGTTTTTGATTGGAGTTGCTTGACATAACTTTTTGTGCACATTATGTATATTGTGCACCCTATGACCGAGCCGTGAGGCGCCTACGTATCCTTCTTTGAGGAATCAGGTCAAACGTAGTTCACTAATGATAGTGATTTTTTTTTTATTACATACTTGATTTTCATTGATTCCAAATATTTTTTTTATTGCTTCCAAGAGGGGGTAGGAAAGAAACAAGTATGGCTCAAAGGGGGGAAACAAAGGGTATAGTGTTTGGATAGCAGAATAAATGGCCTTTGTCATTCCAATCTTCGAAATAATGCCAAATACAAACATTCAAAAATTTTATGCATAATATCTCTTTACCGCGTCAGAATTGATCGTCATATCTATGCATTGCCTTCAATATCTTTTAAACATAGTGCACCATTCGATAATACTCTGGTCACAATGAATGGTCCTTGCCAATTAGGGGCAAATTTGCCTTTTGCCTCGACCTGATGTGGAAGAATACGTTTCAGCACATGCTGACCTACTTCAAACTTCCGGGGACGCACCTTTTTGTTGTATGCTCTTTCTATTCTTCTTTGATATAATTGACCATGACATACTGCGGCCAATCGTTTTTCATCAATCAAGTTTAACTGTTCCAGACGGGTTTTGACCCATTCATCATCGTCAATCTTTGCTTCAACGATGATCCGAAGGGAATGAATCTCAACTTCTGCGGGAATTACTGCTTCAGTGCCGTATACCAACAAATAAGGAGTTGCTCCTACTGAAGTGCGAACAGTAGTGCGGTATCCCAATAATGCAAATGGTAATTTTTCATGCCATTGTTTTGAACCTTCTATCATTTTCCGAAGTATCTTCTTTATGTTTTTGTTGGCTGCTTCTACTGCTCCATTCGCCTTGGGCCGATATGGGGTAGAGTTACGATGTGTAATCTTAAACTGTTGACATACTTCCTTCATTAAGTTGCTGTTAAGATTAGCACCGTTATCTGTGATGATCACCTTCGGGATTCCGAATCGACATATGATATTTGAATGGACAAAATCGACCACAGCTTTCTTGGTCACTGATTTGAATGTCTTGGCCTCAACCCATTTGGTAAAATAATCAATAGCTACCAGAATGAACCTGTGCCCATTGGATGCTGTCGGCTCAATTGGTCCAATCACATCCATGCCCCAGGCAACGAAGGGCCATGGTGCCGACATTGTGTGCAACTCGGATGGTGGAGAATGAATCAAATCTCCGTGTATTTGGCATTGATGACACTTGCGCACAAAACTAATACAATCTCGCTCCATGGTAAGCCAATAGTAACCGGCTCGGAGGATTTTCTTTGCCAATACATATCCACTCATGTGGGGTCCGCAAACTCCTGAATGTACTTCAGACATGACAGCTGCAGCTTGTCTGGCATCTATGCATCTTAATAATCCAAGATCTGGTGTTCTTTTATACAAAACTCCTCCGCTTAAGAAGAATCCATTTGCCAATCGCCTAATGGTCCTCTTTTGATCTCCTGTGGCTTGTGCGGGATATATCCCCATCCTGATATACTCCTTGATGTCGTGGAACCATGGTTCACCATCAAATTCTTCTTCAACCATATTGCAATAAGCGTGCTGATCGTGGACTTGAATATGTATTGGATCTACATAAGCTTTGTCCGGATGGTGCAAC
Source organism: Nicotiana tabacum (assembly GCF_000715075.1). Taxonomy (NCBI): domain Eukaryota; kingdom Viridiplantae; phylum Streptophyta; class Magnoliopsida; order Solanales; family Solanaceae; genus Nicotiana; species Nicotiana tabacum. Next base: position 126,060,312 of record NC_134084.1, read on the forward strand.
ATTGATGCCAGGGTAGCCAATGCATCGGCAACCTCATTATGGATTCTTGGAATATGTTGGAATTCCACTGATTGAAACCGCTGACAAAGATCATGTAGACATTGTCGGTATGGTATGAGCTTCAAGTCTCGGGTTTCCCATTCTCCTTGAATTTGATGTATCAAAAGATCCGAATCTCCCATGACTAAGATTTCTCGGATACCCATGTCTGCGGCTAGCCTTAACCCCAAAATACAAGCTTCGTATTCAGCCATATTATTGGTGCAATGAAATCGCAATTGAGCCGTAACAGGATAGTGATGCCCTGTTTCAGAAATGATTACAGCTCATATTCCAACTCCTTTCATGTTAGCGGCTCCATCGAAGAAAAGTTTCCAGCCAGGCTTTTCAATTCGCTCCACCTCATCGATATGCATTGTTTCTTCGTCAGGAAAATAAGTTTTCAACGGCTCATATTCCTCATCGACCGAGTTTTCGGCTAAATGATCGACCAGTGCTTGAGCCTTCATTGCAGTTCGAGTCACATAGATGATGTCGAATTCTGTGAGCAATATCTGCCACTTTGCAAGTCTTCCCGTTGGCATAGGCTTTTGAAAAATGTATTTCAATGGATCCAACCGAGAAATGAGGTAAGTAGTGTAGGATGACAAATAGTGTTTCAATTTTTGAGCTACCCATGTTAGGGCGCAACATGTCTTTTCCAAATGAGTATACTTAACCTCATAAGCTGTGAACTTCTTGCTAAGGTAGTAGATGACCTGTTCTTTTCTGCCAGTGAGGTCATGTTGCCCCAATACACAACCAAATGAATTTTCCAAAACCGTCAAGTAAAGAATCAAAGGTCTTCCTGGCTCTGGTGGGACCAACACGGGTGGGTTTGACAAGTACCCTTTTATTTTATTGAACGCTTCTTGACACTCATCGGTCCATTTGACCGCAGCATCCTTTTTTAACAATTTGAAAATTGGCTCACAGGTTGTTGTGAGCTGAGCAATAAACCTGCTGATGTAATTTAACCTTCCCAACAAACTCATTACTTCAGTTTTGTTTCTTGGAGGTGGCAGTTCTTGGATGGCTTTGATCTTTGATGGGTCTAGCTCAATGCCTCGTCGACTGACTATGAATCCCAGCAACTTCCCAGATGGAACTCCAAATGCGCACTTGGCAGGGTTAAGCTTGAGGTTGTACCTGCGAAGTCTTAAGAAGAACTTCCTCAAATCCCCAACGTGGTTGGCCTGATGCTTTGATTTTATGATCACATCGTCCACGTATACCTCAATCTCCTTGTGTATCATATCATGAAACACTGTGGTCATTGCTCTCATATAGGTTGCTCCGGCGTTCTTTAAACCGAATGGCATTACCCGGTAGCAATAAGTTCCCCATGGTGTGATGAATGCCGTCTTTTCTGCATCTTCTTCATCCATTAGAATTTGATGATACCCGGCATAACAATCCACGAAAGACCCTATATCATGCTTGGCACAATTGTCGATCAAAATATGGATATTAGGTAATGGGAAATTATCCTTTGGACTTGCTTTGTTGAGATTGCGATAGTCGACGCATACTCTAATTTTGCCGTCTTTCTTTGGTACAGGAACGATATTAGCCAACCAAACAGGATATCGAGTGACTCGAATGACCTTTGCTTCCAATTGTTTGGTGATTTCTTCCTTAATTCTCACACTCATGTCAGGCTTGAATTTTCTCAGCCTCTGCTTGACAGGAGGCACCGTTGGATCGGTGGGCAATTTGTGAACCACTAAATCAGTGCTCAGTCCCGGCATGTCGTCATACGACCATGCAAAAACATCTTTGAATTCTATGAGTGCTTTAATTAACTCCTCTCGGATCTTTGGTTCGAGATGGACACTTATTTTAGTTTCTCGGATATTACTCGTGTCCCCTATATTGATGTCCTCGGTATCACTCAAGTTAGGTTTGATTTTTTCCTCGAAGTGAATTAACTCTTTACTAATCTCTTCAAAAACCTCATCTTCATCATATTCTGATTCATAATCACAATATATTTCTTGAATTAATATTTCGGAACCAGATTGATTTTTAAGACTGGGCTGAGGATTCCTCATGCATGCCATATCACTAGAGCCAGCGTAAAAAGAACTGTACAGGAAAGAAAAAAAAAGAAAAGAAAACTATTAGGAATGATAATAAAAGGGAAACTGCTTTTTATTGGATGATGAAAGATAACAAGGTTTTGCACACTTCAAACAAACTGTAAGATAAGCTTTGGGATTACAACCCTGAAGTAACCCAAACAAACTGAAAGAAAATCAAAATAAACTACCAAGACTCCTTTCGAATTGGGAGAGGAGTGACTTTCCAATTATTGAGCTTTGTTTCTGGCCCAACGAATTGAACTTCTGACGTTGCTACACCCTTCTCCGCTTTCCAACATATTCACATCACTAAACAATTTCTCGAACCTTTCAATTAATTCCTTCTCAGGATTGACCCGGGATTTAGGAATTGTTGTTATCGGGCGATTTTTAGCACCGGTCTTGACAAAAGACTTTGACAGATGTGGGACTGGTTTTGGAAGAACCCATGCTTGGTGTTTCAGCTTCCTAGCCCTTATCACGTCATTGGCAGTGGGTATGAACCCCAAACCGAATGTTCCCCAGTTCTCGGGGAGAGATACTGGTTGTATAATTCCTTGCAAAGATAAACCCAGACCTTTGCCGGGTATAAAGCCATTCTTTAACATTTCATAAGCTACCATGACTGATGCAGAGGATATCTTTGGATTTGGAAGGTATTTCCCCTCTGGAATTTTCTCTATCGACACTGTGTCGGTCACTTGGTATACCCATGGTCCCTGGTCATTTTCTGTTCCCTCGACCGGTACAATGGTACTGCTGTGAGCATTTAAACTTTCTTCTCCATACACGACTACTTCTTGATGATCCCATTCAAACTTGACAGCCTGATGTAGTGTTGACGGGAATGCTTTAGCAGCATGGATCCATGGTCGACCCAACAACAAGTTGTAAGAAACAGTTATGTCCAACACTTGGAATTCCATTGTGAATTCAACTGGCCCTATTGTTAGTTCCAATACTATGTCGCCAAATGAATCTCTGCTTCCACCGTCAAACCCCCGTACGCAAATACTATTTTTCTGGATCCTCTCCTCTTTAATTTTTAATTTGCTTAAAGTGGAGAGAGGGCAGATATTTGCACTTGACCCATTGTCAACCAATACCCGGGTTACTACGGAGTTTTCACATTTCACGGTGAGGTAAAGAGCTCTGTTGTGCTCAGTACCTTCCACAGGTAATTCGTCATCAGCAAATGTAATTCTATTTGTCTCAAAGATCCTGTTGGCTATTTTTCCCAAATGATTTACAGAGATCTTTTCAGGAACATGAGCCTCATTCAGGATTTTCATCAAAGCCAGACGGTGCTCCTCTGAATGGATCAGTAATGACAATAATGAAATTTGAGCGGGGGTCTTCTTTAATTGATCCACAACAGAATAATCATGGAGTTTCATTTTTCTTAAGAAATCTTCCGCCTCTTGTTCCGTCACAGCTCTCTTTGTTGGCGTTGGATTATTTTTAGTTTTTCTTAACTCTTCGGGAGTAAAACATCTTCCCGAACGAGTCAAGCCTTGCACCTCACACACTTCTTCCTTGATTACTTTTCCCTTGTACATTACAGTCAACCGTTCATAGTTCCATGGGATGGCTTTGTTGTTGATGATCGGCAGCTGGATTACAGGTGCAATAATAACCTGATCTGTACGGGCTCCTTCCACGAATACAATGGGTTTGTTAGCAACTCCTGGTACTATCACTTTCGGCCTTTCTTGTTTTGCAGCAACTTTACTTGATGATCCCTCATCGACTATCATAGATGGTTCATCACCATTTTTGTTCTGCCTAGACACCGGCTTTTCCTCTATTAACTGCTTATCTGGCTTGGTTTCATGAGACTTGATCATAATGACAGTTTGTGACGGCTTCTTTGTCTCCCCATCAGCTTGTATGACTTCTATCATATTAGCCTCTTGATGGGCTGGCATTGGATTTTTATTGATATTTGGGGCTTCGGGGGTTTGAACCTCGATATTATTAGTATCAATCAGCTCTTGTATTGCATTTTTCAAATGCCAGCATTTTTCCGTATCATGGCCTGGTGCACCGGCGCAATATTCACAGCTAATGGTGTAATCCAGATTCTTTGGAGGAGGATTGGGTAGCTTGGATTGTATTGGTCTTAGCATGTCTAGCTGTCTCAGCCTGTGGAACAGACTAGTGTAAGACTCTCCCAACGGAGTGTAAGTTTTCTTTTTCTGTTCCCTTTCTCCCCTGAATGCTAGCCTAGGCCTGAAACCTGGTCCGGGATAGGCTCGTAGGTAAGTATTTGGTGTGACAAGAGCACGCCAATTGGTGTGAACAGGTGGCTGATTGTATGCTTGAGCATGGTTAATGGGAAAATGAGGCTCTGAAGGGTGATAGTAGTATTGGGATGAATCATGGTGGTAAGCTGATTGGCGAGGTCGTTGTTGATTATAGTAAAGCGGTGAACCTCTGGGTCCCGACCAAATTCCTGAATCAACTACCGCTGCTTCCTCCCTCTTCTTTCTTCCGATTCCTCCTACCCCGCCTTGAATAGCTTGAGTAGTTGCCTTAATTGCTGAATAGCTCATGATTTTATTTGTCTTGAGGCCTTCTTCCACCATACCTCCCATCTTCACTACTTCGTTGAATGATTTCCCAACCGCTGAAACCAAATGGGCATAGTAAGTCGGTTCCAAGGCTTGGAGGAAGTAGTCTACCATTTCGCTCTCTTTCATAGGAGGATCCACTCTTGCTGCCTGTTCTCTCCACCGAAAACCATACTCTCTGAAACTTTCATTGTGTTTCTTCTCAAATTTTGTCAAAGATAATCGATCTGGGATGATTTCCAGATTGTATTGGAAATGGTATGCGAATGCCTGTGCCAGGTCATCCCAGGTGTACCATCTCCCATGGTCCTGGCGTGTATACCACTCCAAAGCTGATCCGCTTAAACTTTGACTGAAGTAAGCCATCAATAATTCATCCTTTCCCCCAGCTCCTCGCATCTTGCTACAGAAACCCCTTAAGTGAGCTACTGGGTCGCCGTGCCCGCTGTATAGGTCAAATTTGGGCATCTTGAAACCAACTGGCAATTGTACATTGGGGAATAAGCATAAATCTTTGTATGCTACACTGACTTGCCCGCCTAATCCTCGTATGTCTCTGAACGATTGTTCTAGACTCTTGACCTTCCTGAACATCTCTTCTTGTTCAACATTTTTAGTTGGCTTGTCAATTTTGGTTGGGAGATCAAAACGAGGAGTAGTTGAATGAATTTCGGAAGCTTTGAGGGTGGGCTCCGGGGGGCAATATTGGTTGTCCTGGGCCTGGAATATAGGCTCACTAGGAGATTTGTGGAATGTAGCAAGGGGAGGTGCTACAAAAACATGAGTCATAGGTGGAGGAAAATATGGAACGGGTTTCGGAGGTGGAGACTGCGGTGTCTGAGAGGTGGTGCCTCGGTAGTGCTGGTAAATGGGGAAGTTTGGGGATAATTCAGTGGTGATATTATCCTGAGTTTGGGTCATTGATGGAGCAGGGTTATTTGGGTAAGATGGGGGTAGCTGTCCTGTAGACCATGCTTGGTACATCTCAGCCATTTGCTGCTTGAGCTTAAACATCTCTTCTTTCATTTTCCCGACATCCATCTCCTCTAGCTCCATACCTGTGTCAACATCTGGGATAGACATACTTTCGGGTATTGGTCCTTTTGATCTTGTGTGATAGTGATAATATGCTAGTATACTCTTTAGAGAAACTAACTGCTTGAATTCTGGAAATGAACAAACTTGTTAGTTTTGAGAGTTTAACACATATATAATCACACGTTGAGATGCAATGCTCCTAGACAAATAATCCCTTTCTATTATGCATTTCCTCGGCTGCTTGTGTCGTCCCAGCTTTCTTGAAATTTTTATTGTTATTCACTTTTATTTATTATATATATCTTTTATCGTGGTGGTCGAATCTTAGAGATTGCCTACGTATCATGCCTCACATGAATCAGACCTTGCGTAGTTCGGACTAAAGGCAATCACTTTTATTCATTACACAAAGATGGAATTACATTTGAAAACTTTAAGAAAATGGCTTGAAATACACACACTTAAATCAAAATAAAAGATACAATTCTTAACATCTCACAACATGCCCCACTTTCCACTTTTGTTGTCAAATATTGGATTATCTGCTCAATGTGGGGCTTGACCTGGATGGCCTCCCAGCGTACGATACATCCTTTCTAACTCCATTGCTAGATGACGAGCAAAAGTGGGCGCATGCTCTGTAAACCTTTCATAATCCATTCCTTGGCAGTTTACATAACTTTGAGATATGAAGACTGCCAGGTCGTGGATTTGTGCCCTGAAACCTTGGAGACGTTGGTCTTGGTCTTGCAATTGCTGCTGACGAGTGGTGGCTATATCTCTGACACGGTTTTCACGATCTAGAGCTGATTCTAACAGAGCTCGGAGTCTGGCCTGCTCTAATCTTGCTTGCGATCTTTCCCTGTCGAGGTCTGCTTGTTGATGTTCTATGTTGCGTCTTCTTGCCTCTTCTAGTTGTGCACGAAGCTGGTCTTCTGATTGCATCCAATAGTCTTTTTCCTTCTTGAATTGTGCCTTGTCTTTTTCGGATTGCCTATCTTGGCGTTCCTTGTTAGATCTGGCTTCTTCGTTTAATTGTTGGATCCTTTCTTTTGCTTTGCTCAATGCCCTTTCGTTTTCCGCAAGAATGGAATCATAATCTTGCATTCTTTCAAAGAGATTGGCGATGGTTTTTTGATCCTTCCAGCTCCTTTTTGGCGTTTCAGAAACTCTTTTCATTTTTTGGAATCGAGCATGAAGATTTTCATTCTCACAAGCTAGACTCTTTTTCTCGCCTTCGGCTTCTTATTCTTGCAAATCTTTCTCCAAACTGAGGCTTCTTAGATTTTCTTTTAGGGCATGGATAGTTGCTTTGTACCCTTTTTCCTTTTCTCCCCAGATCAACCGTTCTTGGATTTTATCATTGAAGTTTTGAATATGGGGTCTTTTTGTTGGCCTTCTTAGCTCAGGCTCTGGTACATCATCCACGGGAGACCGTTTTTCGAACCACCTTGCATATCCAAGATTTATCTCACCTTTTGTAGCGTCTGGGACTTGAGTATCACTTTTCAAGTATCGGCACCCATTCCACATCTGCTGAAGTAGAGCCTCGGGAATAGTGGCTTCTGGGTGTAATTCGATTACTTGCACACTCAAATCTTCATCATCATGAACTATTTGATATCTCCCTAATTGCCTTAGGACTCTCAGTGGTGCATATGGCTGAATGCTTCTCAATCCCAATAGTAGTAGATAACTATTTAAGGCTGACATGTGTATTACTTCCCTCATCGGGAGCCATCCCAGAGTCCATTCAATTTGATTTGCCGTTAAAGCCTTTAGATGAGATACCCATGCTTCTATCCCTTCTGGAGCCTGATAATTTTTTGTTCTTTCCTCATAGCTCTCGATGCAATTATCATTGTTTGACCCATACTGTATGATCTTGGGCTGTTGTTGGAGATGCTCCATCACCCACATTTGCAACAAAATTTTGCATCCTTCGAAGACCTTTGCTCCTGATTTACATAAAGTTAAAGCCCGATATATATCTGATAGAATGATGGGGACAAAGGTGTGATTTTCTTTGGTGGTGAGGATTTGCACAATTTTTGCGATGCGAATATCAATTGTTCGCTCTCTGTTTGGAAAGACCATGACTCCTAGAAAAGCCACCATGAAAGCAAAGCGACGGTGAATCTGCCAAATGTCTTTGTTTTGCTTATTGGTAAGGCCTTTCTCATGAATTTCGAACCCATCTGACTTTCCGAACCTTGAATACAAAAAGTTGAAGGAACAACATCCATTGATGACATTGCTTTTCCTGATTTGACTACTGATGTTCAGAAGACCGAAGAATCGATGTACCGAAGGAGCCTTTGTGAATATCAAGCTTTGATTTCTTAAACTTCCATCAAAACCAGCATATCCAGCTATCTCCTCTAATGTAGGAGTAAGCTCGAAGTCAGAGAAACGAAAGACATTGTGAACAGGGTCCCAAAAAGTTACTAGTGCCGCAATCAGATCATCACGAGGTTTGACTTTCATAATGTCCGTGAGATTTCCCAAATGCTTGACGACCCATTTTTGACCGTCTTCGCCTAAATCATACCACCACATTTGAAGTTGAAATAGAAATTCTTCTGTACTCGTGGACGAGGGGCTTTGTGTGGTGCTCATTTTGTATCTGAAATTTAATTTTAATAAAGTCAAAATTCATTTTGAAAATTTATACTAAAAAAATCATTTTCGAATTTTTTATTTATTTATTAAATACCTTTATTTCAAGATTTAAAACTATTTTTCTTTTTTTTTTTGAATTTTTTTTTTTAAAAAAAAAACAACAACCCATTTTATTCCTCTCTTTTCACCATGATTTCATTTAAGCTGGTCAACAAGCATGTTCGAGGCTAATGAATGCACAAATAACAAGTAGGATGCATCATGATGTCTTTTTATTTCGGGTTCACCTGTCCTAGACAGACCCAACCTCTGTGTTGAGTCTCCAAGGCCAAATGTGTATGATGCAAATAGACGTTCCTACTAGGGATCCGGTACATGGCTGAGTTATTCTAAGTGTAAAACCTTAGGTTGATTGTTCTAAACCTGGCTTACCCAAACGGACAGTTTGAGCCGAAGCGGGGGCAACGTACCGGGAGCACGAAAGTCTGCCCGGCCTAGTTACTTGTCCCAACTCCGTCTTATTTGGTATGACTTTAACAGAAAGGTGGGTCACGCGCACGTGTACACCATAAATTCAGAAGACTCAGAAAGAAGGGGTTTCGTAGCAGTTGTATATATTCACAATTCAAATAATATTAAAGCGGTAAAAACAACATTTAGCATATTAGCATATAAACAGTTGAAAATCATATAGTAAATAAAGCCAATTAACACAGATATTTTAAGCTCGAATTCTTTAAACCCTGAACCAATGGTTCTGGGTTACAGTAACACTATATTCCCAAGCAGAGTATACTCACTGTCGCACCTCCTTTTTACCGCGCCCGCGTGGGCGCGTGGGGGGTTTTCTCCAATTAAAGAACAGTCGAAACGGGATTTATTTAATTATTTAAGAGTCGCCACCTGGGAATTTTAAGGCGTCCCAAGTCACCAATTTTAATCCCTGAATCGAGGAGAATATGACTCTGTTTATTATTCTGCGAACCAGAAATCCTGAGTAAGGAATTCTGTTAATCCGGAAGAAGGTGTTAGGCATTTCCGAATTCCGTGGTTCTAGCACGGTCGCTTAACTGTTTTTATTATTGGCTTAATTATCTCGATTTTTATTAAATATATTTTTATTACGTAATTTTACTACCGCTTATACTTATTGTGATTAAGGACCCTTCTTTGAATCGAATTACGCGTACGTATATTCGTGTTATAAATTTAAAAATGCGGAATTGTGTCACGCGTACGTGTACACGATAACTTTTGATAATATACTTATTAAACAATCATTTTTTTTCGAAATTGTGTCGAATCAAGAAAATTTGTTTTTCTTAAATAGTGAACCGCACATCTTGGTTTTTTATGAAATTGATTTAACGCCTTTGGAAAAATCCTTTTCTTAAATATTCGCTCGAAATTGCGCGTACGCATAATCCGAATTTACTTTTAAAAAATATAATCAGGGTACGCGAACGTATCTCTAATTGCGCAAAATATTTGTAATGATATTAGGGATTTTCCACAAATTGTTTATTATATTCATATATTTTTTATGCGAAAATCATGAGAACTCCCACTTTAGAGGCCTATAAATTCTTTGAAAAGAATTCACAATCTATTAAAGGTTGCCCGTCGATTATAATTTTCGAGTATAAATTATATTCATCCCGCTATTCAAATTCGAAGAAAAGAATAAAATTATGATTCAAACAAATACAACATATATATGCCAAAGGATGAATTGTATATGAAACTAACAAACATGATTTATGAAAGGAAGAAGTATTTTTGAACAATTTTTCATTATTTAATTAGGGTAAATCCCATTTCTAATTGTCCTTGACATAAAGTGTTGCAATTTGTATATCTCATCTTATTCTCATATACTTGCTTTTAATCTAATAGGCCTAATTATTTATCTAAGATGGTAAATAGGCATCAAATTGATAAGAAAGGGAATTATAAATCGATTAATAATATTGCCTTACATGTGACATAGTTTGTATGTCTAAAACATTCATAGCACTTTAACATCATAATGAGCCATAACAACTCCACTTACCATCCACTAATGGTTCTATAGATACCTGTTATAATGCCACATAAGAACGTACAACTTATATCATTCCTTCCACAACTAAATCAGATTATCAGAATAAACTAGCTATATGGTTTTGACATTTTCACGCTATTCTTTATTCAACTAACAACGTCACAAGGCCTAGTTAATGGCCAATCTTTATGTCAATGTTTCCTACCTTGACAGTTCAAACATGACTAAACTAATGAGATGAAGGGCTAACATTATTACAAAGCTTTATACGAATTTCAAAGTAAGACAATTAACTCATAACTATCAAATTGAATTCACTACTAATTAACTAACATGAAACAAAAAATGAAATTTAAACTGATGAACTTGGACAAATGGAAAACAAAATTGCAATTCGAACTTCATTGATTAGTCATGTTGAATCTCTTTCCAACATAAAATTTAAAAGACATGTACCTGAAAATGAAGGTAGAAGGAGTAAATTTCAGCAGTAGCAACAATAACAAAATCAGTAGAATGTACCGATAACACAGCAAATCTGAACAAGAATAGGATCCGAGGAGCCCAGATGCACAGTAACAGGATTTTTTTGGAAAAAATTTCAGATTTAATCCAAGTAATATCAAACAAACAGACCCGGACAGATCCAAAGAAAAGTATGTTTCTGATTTTCTTTTCTGTTTCTATATCTGTTTCTGTTTTTCTTTTTCCTCTTCCTCTTCAGATTCCAAGAAGAATCTGATTTTTCTGCTGGATTTTTCTCTTTTATCTCACTCTAGGTGTAGTTTTCTTAAATTCTCTTTCAAAATCTGTTATGAAGTCTCTCTAAACTCTCTTTCTCTGAAAACTGATTTTTTCTTCTTTTCTTTTCTCTGTCTTTCTTTCCTTTCTTTCTGTTTTTTTTTCTTCAGATTTTCTCTTTTTTCTCCTAAATCAGATTTCTTCAATCTGAAATCTCTGCCTTTCTCTGAAAACTCCCCCCTAAATCAGTCCCAAATCAGTCCCAATTCCCTCTCTAAAAAAAACTGATCCTTTCAGTCTGTCCAGCTCCCTGTATTTATACAGGGCTGGTCCTATACAGTTTAGTGCTGGATGGACCCTTTTCTCCTTTAAAAATCAGAAAGTTTTTCCATTAAAACTACTTTTGAATAATTTAAAACTAAGTGCTATTTATCCTGTTTTTCAGCAGCCCCATTATCCCTTGTTCCCCATTATTACTTAAATTATAGCCACTATCATATTATTGAAAGCACACTATCACATTACCCTACTGTTTCATTCTAAAATAAACCTGAAATCCTTCTGTAATTACAGCCCTTAAACTAAAATCAGAATGTTGCAAAACAGATTTTAAAGTCTGCTTTAACAGTTATAACCAGTCCTAGTATTAAAGACAGTACATCACATTTATGCACAAAAGTTGAATTAAGATAGATGATTCTCAATTGAATACTGAACCTGAATACTACCCACTAACATTACATAGAATATGCAGGATCATTTCGACTGAGATTCAAAACTGAACCAAAAAATAAACAAATACAGGAGCATTGTCAATATACTGACAATGCCCTGAAACTCAATGCTCAGAAATCAACACATATAAAGCATTCATTTGAATTTACTGGTTTATTAAACAAGAACTAACTGATTAACAATAACTAATTAACTGGTTATAGCAGAATAATCTATTCAAAACAGGCTATCTCAGTCAAAATTTCCAAAAGCAAGATTCATAATACAACTAATCGACGAACTTAATCGAGTCGATTACACACATTGTACATAATCACAATCAACAGAAACAATTCACATTTAGAATCAAGTTGACGGGTAGGGGACAGTATAACAAAATTTGACTAGAAAATTATGAAAAATTAAACAAACTAATGAAACGAACATAGAATACACATAGAATGCACATAAGAAACAGAAATTACCTCTGAACCTTTAAATTCAACTGAACTCAACTCGACTTGGATTTGGACTTTGTTTGAAATCAAACAGACCTTAGTCGAAGTATTTTCCACTGAAAATACTTCGACTAAGGTCGATTAAACCTCAATCTTTATTCAATCTGGACAGAATCCAAAAGTCTGGTATTTTTAGGGTTCTTGAAAGTTCGATTTGGGATTTACTCATTTCTGGTTAGATTTGAGGGAAACCAAAGATGTTCTAGGCACGAGGGAGGTCAGGGGGGTAACTGGTGTGAGTTTGAAGTAGGTGGGGATAAGGTCAGGTTGTACTCGAATCTTCAAATGAAGATTCGAGTAGTTCCAGTATGATTCGAACCATGCAACTAACAGATCCTTGGTGAGGGAATTTAGGAGAAACTGTGGTGTTATTTTGGAGGTCATCGGAGAAGATAAGGTTTTCAGGCCAACCTTCGATTTAAGATTCGAAGAGTTGGGGCCTGATTCGAAGGAAACCAATGTTAGATCTGTGTAGAGGATGTTTAGGGGATTCTAGGGTGTTATTTTAGTGACCGGCGGCATTGATGCCGCGGGTTTCAGGCGGTGGGATCCTAGGGCGGCTAGGGTTAGGGGGTTTGAGGAAGGTGATGATGAACAGTAGAGAGGGGGGGTTTAGTTAGGGGGGTCGGGGTAGGGGTCTGGAACTTATATAGGGGAGGGGTGGATTCATCTTGTCCGTCCGATCAAGTAAGATTCACGGTCAGGATCATCTCACTTAATCAAACGACGTCGTTTGGTTTATCGTTGGGGTCGGACTGAATCGGGTCAATGGGTCGGGTTACGGGCTACGGGTAAGGGGATGAGATCTTAACCGTTGGTTGGATTTGATCCAACGGTTCCTGAGAAGCCACGACCAAACGCTGTCGTTTTGGTTCGTCTGGTTTGGACCGGACCTGGGCTAAAGGGGGTAATTTGGTTTGGGCCTGGATTTAAATCCAGGTCCGATTATTTTTTATATTTTTTTTATTTCTTTTTCAACCATTTCATTTTTCTAATTTAAATTTCTAATTTTAATTATAAAACAATTTTAACTTCACAAAAATATATTAATTACTCTATAACAATTACTTAACACATAGACAAGACATCAATCACACAGTGGAATATTTAAAATAGAACTATTGCATATTTTTTGTGATTTTATTTAAATTATCTTTTAAATGCATAATTAAATCCTATATGCATGCAATATGTATTTTATTTTATTTTTTATTTTATTATGACAAAGTAAACACTTACGGACATAACACAAGTATTTAACACCACGCAAATTCAAAAATTACACAGTAAAAGAAATTTATTTTATTTTTTGATTTATTTTGGAGTAGTTTTCGTAAGGCAAAAATCACGTGCTCACAGCTGCCCCACAAATGTATTTGTGCAAAAATCACGTGCTCACACTCACCAAAAAGGTGGAAGAGTCAGGGCAGAAGCAGCATGTACACATTGTAGATACTACCAATGGGGGCTTATGCACATCTTGCATTAGTCAACCAATTGGTAACCAGTGGAATGCAGAAAGTAATCATCATCACTACCCTGAGGACATGAATTATGTGTCTAATTATGGAGGCCAGAGATAGAGTGGTCAAAATTGGGGCCAACAAAATCAGCCATACAGGCCAGTCCAGCCACAACTCAACAATAGAAACATGGGAGGTATGAGACCTCACAATAATATGGCACCTTACCAAAGGCCACAGGGATATAATAATCAAAATTAGCAGCAGGGTTATCATCCTCCTCAGTAGCAGCATGGTAGAAGACAAGAAGATGGGTTTGCTCGACTTGAGATAATGATGCAGCAGGTTATTGGGTCAAATGCAAAAATTAGTGACAAAGTAGATGCACATGATTCAGCTATTAAGAATATTGAAGTGCAGATGGGCCAGATTTCGATGTCTTTAAATAATCGTCCTCATGGGACATTACCTGTAGACACTCAGATAAATCCAAAAGATCAAGGCCCGAAACAGCTGATGGTAGTGAGTCTACGTAATGGCAAAGACTTAGACTTGGAGCAAGAAAGGGCTCGAGAAAGCAGACATGCTGAGACACTTGTACCAGTGCCCATTGAGCTAGATGATTCGATGAAACTGACAGAGGTGACAGTGCAGCCTGCCCAGGGAGAACATAACACACAGATTGAGGCTGAGAAGGAAGCTGAGACAACCCAGGAACCGGTAGTTGATGTGGTAGCTAACAAAAAAATATCCAAATCATTGGGAAGAAGAGATACCCCGCACCATTCCCACAGAGGCTGGCCAAGTACCAAAAAAGGGAACAATACAAGAAGTTCTTGGAGATGCTGAAACAAATCCAAGTAAATACTCCATTTATTGATGCTTTGAAGGAGATGTCTAGTTATGCTAAAATGATGAAGGACTTGATGTACCGAAAATTTGATTTCCAAGACTTGGCCACAATGACTCTTACTCATACCTGCAGTGTGGTGGTGACTAGACCAATTGCTGAGAAGTTGTCTGACCCAAGGAGTTTCACAATTCCCTGCACTATTGGCAACTTGGCTTTCGCCAAAGCACTTTATGATTTGGGGGCCAGCATAAATCTTATGCCCCGGGCGATTTATAAGAGGTTGGGGATTGGAAGAGCTAGACCCACATCTATGTTGTTGCAGCTAGCTGACATGATCGTGAAAAGACCTTCTGGTATCTTGGATGATGTGCTGATTCAGGTAGGAAAATTTGTGTTCCCTGCAGATTTTGTGATTTTAGATTGCAAGGTGGATGAAGAAATTCCCATAATTTTGTGAAGGCCGTTCTTGGCCACTGGGAGAGCTCTCATTGATTGTGAGACTGGAGATCTCAAGATGAGGTTGAACGATGAAGAGATAACATTCAATGTGCAGAAATCTATGAGGAGACCAAGTGAATCCGCCAATTGTTCTCTTATTGGTGCCGTGGATGTAATCGTAGAAGCTGATGATGAGATGCTGACTATTGAGGACCCTCTTGCTGCATGTCTAGTAAATTTAGATGAGGTGAATGGAGAAGAATTGGCAGAATGGGTGTTGGCTTTAGAGGGCAGAGGGTTCTGGGATAGAACTCTTGAATTCGAGCCTCTGCACTTAGAAAAAAGAGAAACTCCTCCAGCCAAGCTATCCATAGAAGAACCACCAAAGCTGAAATTGAAGACACTGCCCGTCCATCTCAGGTATGAGTTTCTTGGACCTAACTCCACATTACCTGTTATTATCTTATCTAGTTTGTTAGATGTGCAGGCACAACAACTTTTGCAGGCACTCAAGGAGTGTAAGACTGCCATTGGGTGGACCATGGCATATATTAAGGGGATCAGCCCAGCCTATTGTATGCCTAAAATTTTGTTGGAAGAGGGACATAAACCTTCCAGGGAACACCAAAGAAGGCTGAACCACAATATGAAGGAAGTGGTGAAGAAAGAAGTGATAAAGTAGTTGGATGCGGGAATCATTTTTCTAATCTCTGACAGCAACTGGGTTAGTCCGGTGCAATGTGTTCTTAAGAACGGTGGCATGACGGTGGTAAAAAATGATAATAATGAGCTGATCTCTACAAGAACTGTCATGGGCTGGAAAATTTGCATGGACTATAGAAAGTTAAATCTGGCTACCCGGAAAGACCACTTCCCACTTCTTTTCATTGATCAGATGGTAGACAGATTGGCA
Source organism: Nicotiana tabacum (assembly GCF_000715075.1). Classification (NCBI taxonomy): domain Eukaryota; kingdom Viridiplantae; phylum Streptophyta; class Magnoliopsida; order Solanales; family Solanaceae; genus Nicotiana; species Nicotiana tabacum. The sequence goes on from NC_134084.1 coordinate 126,076,352, forward strand.
GAGAGGTCTCACTTCTGTTTTCTGGATGGGTACTCAGGGTACAATCAAATCTCCATTGCGCCACATGACAGAGAGAATACCTCCTTCACTTGCCCATATGATATTTATGCTTTTCGGAGGATGCCCTTTGGCCTATGCAATGCACCCGCCACATTCCAAAGGTGCATGATGGCCATATTCACTGATATGGTCGAAGACATAATGGAGGTGTTCATGGATGATTTCTCAGTGGTGGGGAACTCGTTCGATGAGTGCCTTTTAAATCTGACTCGAGTGCTGAAAAGATGTATTGAGACTAACCTGGTACTTAATTAGGAAAAGTGCCATTTTATGGTACAAGAAGACATAGTCTTGGGACACCGGGTATCAAGTAAAGGAATCGAGGTGGATCGTGCAAAAGTTGACGTGATAGCAAAGCTGCCACCTCCCACTTCAGTCAAGGCAATCAGGAGCTTCCTCGGGCATGCTAGTTTCTATCGGAGATTCATAAGAGACTTCTAAAAAATTGCCAACCCTCTCTGTAAGTTGTTAGAAAAAGATCATCCTTTCTTGTTTTCTGATGATTGGAGGGTAGCATTCGACGAGCTGAAAAAGAGGCTAGTCACAGCACCCATCATTGTCGCCCCCAACTGGGAGCAACCATTCGAACTCATGTGTGACGCCAGTGACTATGCAGTGGGGGCAGTGCTGGGACAGTGAAAAGACAAGCTAATGCACCCAATCTACTACGCCAGTAGAATGCTGAGCGGAGCCAAGCTAAACTACACTATGACTGAAAAGGAGATGCTGGCTGTGGTATTTGCATTCGACAAGTTCATATCATACCTGATTGGCTCTAAGGTAATTGTATATACTGATCTTGCAACTCTCAGGTACTTGATTGAGAAGAAGGATCCCAAACCGCGCCTGATTCGTTGGGTGTTATTACTACAAGAGTCCGACCTTGAAATTCGTGACTGTAAAGGCACAGAAAACCAAGTCGCTGATCATCTATCACGACTTGAGGGAGCTGAAAACTCAGTTGAGGCCGATGATATTCTGGAAACCTTTCCAAACGAGCAGCTGCTCGCTACTAGCCTTGAGGAAGTGCCATGGTATACAGACTTTGCAAATTACCTGGCAAACAGTATTGTTCCCTATGATCTTTCCTCACTTCACAAGAAAATTTTTTATCTTGACTGCCGCATGTATTATTGGGATGAACCTTACCTGTTTCTAATATGTGTTGACAATATAATCTGGAGGTGTGTCCCCGAGATAGAACAATCTTCTATTTTGCAGGCATGTTACGCATCAGTGTATGAAGGGCATTTTGGAGGAGTCAGGATGGCTGCAAAAGTGCTAGAGGCCGGGTTCTTCTGGCCAACAGTGTTCAAGGATGCACATAAATGGGTGAAGGGTTGTGATGAATGTCAGCAAACCGGGAACATTTCCCATCGCCATAAGATGCCCATGAACCCAATTCAAGAGGTGGAAGTGTTCGATGTCTAGGGGATTGACTTCGTGGGCCCCTTCGTCAGCTCCTTTGGCAATAAGTACATACTTGTTGTTGTAGATTACGTGTCCAAATGGGTAGAATCTGCAGCATTTCCCACCAATGATGTAAGAGTGGTGGTGGGATTTCTGAAGAAGAATATATTCACCCGTTTTGGGACTCCGAGAGCCATTATCAGTGACTGAGGCACTCACTTTTGCAATCTTCGAGAAATTGCTAGCGAAGTATGATGTGCGCCACAAGGTGGCAACCCCATATCATCCTCAGACCAGTGGACAAGTTGAAGTGTCAAATAGAGAGATAAAGAGTGTGCTAACCAAGACTGTGAACGCCACAAGAACTGATTGGGCAAAAAAGCTAGATGATGCACTTTAGGCCTACAGAACTGCTTTCAAAACACCGATTGGTATGTCACCATATAAGTTGGTGATCGGGAAGGCCTTCCACTTGCCAGTGGAACTTGAACATAAAGCTTGGTGGGCACTGAAACAATTGAACCTAGACATTGAGGCTGCGGGAACAACTAGAGTCACAGAAATGCATGAGCTCGACGAGTTTCGATATCTTGCTTTCCAGAGCACGAGGCTGTATAAGGAGAGAATAAAGCGGTTACACGATAAGAACATTGTTGAGAGAAATTTCAAGCCCGGAGATATGGTGTTGCTTTATAACTCAAGGTTAAGGCTATTTTCGGGTAAACTCAGGTCACGATGGTCTGGACCATTTCGAGTGGTCGAAGTATTCCCTTCAGGTGCCGTAGAGATTGCCTCAGAGAAAGACTCTCATACATTTAGAGTCAATGGGCAGAGATTGAAACTATATGTGGGCATGAATGAACCAAAAGGAAGTGTCTGAGATCCACCTTACTGAACCTCAGAGGTCGAGCGAGCCTTAAATGCACTCATCTGCGTCGTGCCGCGATGTTAAATCAGACGCTTATTGGGAGGCAACCCAATTGTTAACCTCGCTAACCCATAATTATAGTTTAGGATTATTCGAATTTAGGAGTTATAAGACTTGATTGGATAGGTACAAGCATGAATTGGACATAGAATAAGTACAAAATAGAGTTGGGGTGCAACCTGGAAGCTAACTGTCGAAAATAAATCGATCTCTATGAAAAATGGCCTACCCCGCCGCATGGGAAACCCCGCCAAGCCAAACAGGTCTGAGAGACCAAAGTGTCAGGCCTCTGATAAATTACACTATCACGTCGCATGGGGCGCCGCACCCTGCGACGCAGCACTCAAGGGGATAAAAAACCACGACCTACACTGGTAGGATTTCAACTTCACTATGAGCAACTTTTAGATTACACCCTGTAAGCACGTGATTTTTGCCCTATATGAGAATTACTCCCAAAAAAATTCAAAAATAAAATAATTTTCCTTTGTGTGCAATTTTGAGAATTTTCATGGCATTTTTGATATATTATTTGTATTTGTCCATGCATGTTTATTTGTTAAATTAATAAAAAATACAAAAATATGTCGCATTTGCATTTAGGATTTAATTCTACAATTAGAAGTAATTAAGTTTGTTTTACAAGAATGAAAATTACAAAAATATGCATCGTTTGCATTTTTAGCATTCAATGTCAAATTGTGCAATTTTGTTTTAATTGGTGTTTAATTATGTATGATAATTGTTGCTAGGAATTAATTATTATTTTTGATAAGTTAATTTAGTTTATAACTTAATTTAGAATTTTAGTTTTATTAATTAGAAAGTAAAAGAAAAGAGAGCAAAAAATATAAAGAAAATCGGAATTGGGCCTCTTCTTCAATTTTTGAACCTAGGCCCAAAACACCTCTACCCAACCCAAAAACCCCTTGACCCAAGCCCAACCGCCCCCCACCATCTGACCACACGACCCCCCCACTCTTTCTCTCATTTTGTTTCATTTGCTACTCACTACCTAAAAAACCCTAAACACACCCCATCTCTTTCTCCTAGCCGCCGGACCCATGCACCCCCCATCTCTTCATCTTCTTCGTTCAACCCCCCCACCCACAAAACCCCACAGCCCCCCCTCCTCCGCTCACCACTGTCCATGCACCCCCTCCCCGTCCGCCATTGAAACCAAACGACCACCCAAGTCAACCCCCTCACCACCAGACAGAACCCCAAACCAGCAGCCCTCACGTCCCATGGCTGCTGCCTCGTCTGCTACGTCCAACCATCAACAAACAACACCCCGTCCGCCATTGACGAGCAGCAGCGCTGCTGCGTCAAGCCCTGCTGCATCGACCCCCAGCTTCACCTGTTGCTTCTTCTTCTTCAACAACCTCCCATGGCTGCCCTTCTGCTGCTGCCCTCCCGTCGAGCCTCAGCCAGCTTCACCTGCTGCCTCTTCTGCTTCGTTTTCGCTAGTCCAAACGACCTCCAGCCTCATGTCCAAACACATAGCTTGCTGTTTCATCTCCTCTCTCGTCAAACAGCTGCTCAATACACACACACACACACACAGCCCCGCTGCTGCTGCTTCCAAGCACACACGCACACACACGGATAAAGCAGCAACAAGAGGTCATTGAAACAAAGTGAGAGATAGACGGAGGAAGCGAAGCAGTCCGGTTAAAGTCCGGCGAAGTTCTGTCAAGGTCTCGTTTGGTTTTGTTTGAGTCCGTCGTTCGGTGAGGTCTAGTCTGAATTCGTCGAGGTTAAAAGAGAAGGTGGGTTTTCGTTGAGTCGAGATCCGGTACGTTGAAGTTGCTGTCAGAGTTTTCCGTTTCCGTTCGAGTTCGTCGTTGTTCATTTCCGGTTAGTTGGTTTAAGTTTCATTTCTGTCCGTACTTTGTTTGATATTCTAGGATTTGAAATTAGTATATGTTTGATTCTTTTCTTGTTCGTTGTTTATCATTTCTTGATTATTTCTTCAGTTTGTTTTATGTTATTGTTTAGTTTTAATATAGAAGTATTTAGATTAATCATGTTGTTAGATTTAATTTAAAGTTCAATTGATTATTGAGTTTAGTGATTTGAATCTACTTGTTTATTATGTTCAATTTGTTACTATTATTGAATCTGAAAGTATGTTTGTTGTTAAAAATATGTTCAGTCAAAAATATTGAGTTTCTAGCCTAAATTTGTTGATGAAATTTGATTAGGAATTGGTTATAGCTGCTGTATTTTGGTTAGATTGATTTGGTGAATTGGTTATAGCTGATGGGGGTAGAATGGTAAATTGTAGTATTTTCAGGGGTAGAATGGTAAATTGCAGTATTTTCAAGGGCATTTTCGGGATTTTAAATGAGTCTTAAAAATAATTAATGAGTGCTCTGTCCACTAAGTATTAAATAATATTAAAATAATACATAAAATAATACGTAGTGGGGGACAAGACATATTGGTGGGGAATTAATACATTGTTTAATATAGTGGGGGACAAAACATGCGGTAGTGGAGCAATAATGAAATTAAATAAGAAAAAAATATGTGTTAGTGAGAATTAATTTAGGTGCTGCTAGTTTGGATATAAATTGGAGAGAGCTGGACACAAATAAGAAAGAAGGAGAAGAATTTGGAAAGATAAGAAGATTTTTGAGGATTCGAATTTGAAGAGAGTTTAAAAGAAAGAATTTTCTGAACATTAAGAGAGAATTAAGGGTTAAACATTAACTGGTCTTTCAATCTAAAAAAAAGGTTCATTTTGTTTTTGCCCGTTGATTATTGTTGGTGTTTCTGGATTTTCATGTGGTTTGTTCCTTGAGTTTGGTTGGTTATTTGCTACTACTTCACTGGTTATTGCTGGATTGTTATTTTAATTTTAAAATCTGTCACTGGTTTCTCGTTGCTGGTTGTTACTGGTTGCGGGGTGTTGCTGTTGTTATATGCTACTGCATTTCTTCTGATCTTCCTTTTCTTTTACTTTCAATACCAGGTACACGACTGTAACCTTGTCGATATTGTAAACTGAAATGTGAAAGCATGAATACATATGAAGAATGGAACTTTGAAGTTTTAATATAACATTTTCTTTGTTTCTTTTACTGATTGTATTTGGGCTATTTCATGTATTAATTATTCTGTAAATTTCTGTTGCTTTGCATAACTAGGCATCTTGTAGTGATGTATTAAATAATACTCTGCTTTAGTTTGATTATTAGATAGTATATATTTAAGCATGCTCATTACTGTCAAACTGTTTAATAATTGGAATAAGAGGAAAATAACATAAGTTGGTCTTTAGTGAATCGGCTTGGCAAAACTGATTAGTTAACCAACTATGAAGGTTTTAATATTGTCAATAGTAGGTTAATCGTGAACATGTAGCTAAATTTAGTTAAAGCATGAATTTAAATTAATTTCGTGAATTAGGAATTATGGTATGATCTGAGTTCAAACAAGACAAGTTAACGTTTAAATTTAATAAACTTTCGAATATGCATTATTAATTAAGATTGATTCTAGTTTCAAATAGTTGTAAATAATTAATTCCAACGGTTCAAGTCATCTAACAATGCGAGTTTAATCTAGTTATAGGATAATTAGTTTCTTTTGAATATATTATTTGTCGATTCCGTATTTTATTTATAATTTCAATTTTAGTAATATTCCTTTCCGTTAACATTTGTCTTAATCTAGCATTTAATATGTTACGCCTTTTTTTTTCAAGCCTGTAATTAATTAGGATTTTTTCTCTTTTATTTTAGAGACAAATTTAATAGAAATGTAGTCACTTTAGGATATCCTTAAAATAAATAAGGCGTGCTTCGCCAAAATAAAACGCAAGCTGCGGGGCCCTCAATAATTGGTTAATAATTGTATAGACTTCGGGATCGGTCGTTTAGCAAATTTCACGGCCTTACCCAAAATAATGATACGCTAGTCGCTTTAGGCGCGCCTTTAACAATTTACTTTCTTAAACTCGGGTGCACATTTATGTGACCCAAATCCAAATCTCAACAGAGTCGAAATGTGTCGATAACCACGGGTACATTGATGTGCGTGGTTCGAGATACGTTTTTCACAAATGTTGTAATTATCTATTAAAATAATAATAATAATAAAAGCGATAAAGAGTTTAAAGTTTGCACATAAGTTCATAATCGTATAAAATCAGATAATCAAGCCGAATATGACAGTTGAGCAACCGTGCTAGAACCACGAAACTCGAAAATGCCTAACACCTTCTCCCGGGTTAACAGAATTCCTTATCCGGATTTCTGGTGCGCAGACTGTTAAACAGAGTCATTCTTTTCCTTGATTCGGGATTCAACCGGTGACTTGGGACACCATAAATCTCCCAGGTGGCGACTCTGAAATAAATAAATAAATCCCGTTTCGATTGTCCCTTAATTGGAAAAACTCCCCTCTGCGTCCCTTTGCGGGTGGCGCGGGCGAAAAAGGAGGCGTGACACCCCCCCAAACCCTTTTTTCTCTTTTCTCTTTCAACCCACACGCCCCAGCCCTTCCCTCAAATCCCACATTCCCTCTTCTTCTCCAATTCTTCTCCCACGCACACCTTCCATTCATCCTCAAGGTAAGTTTTCTATACTCTTATCTTTTCTTTAAGTAATTTAGTGTAATGAGTAGTATAGTTTAATTTGAACTAAACCCTAGGTAGTGTAATAGTGCTAATTATTTCACTTTAATTACTTATTTTGGCCATGATTGGTGCTTAACTTGTTGGGTTTCCTTTGTGCTCATACTTGTGGAAGATTTTTAGCATGTCTTGATGCTTATAAAAAATTTTATGGTGAAGTTGTGTGGAGGTGCCTTAAAGGCCAAAAATTAGTGGTATATTTGTGCAAATTTGGAGCACTTTGTGCCCTTGTTACACTGTGGGGATGGTAGGATGGTTGATTGGTATGGTTGCGTAGTAATCTTGGAAGAATTAAAGTTGAAATTTTGAGGTAACTTTGGTGAATGCCATGTTTTTGATTAAATGCCTCGATGACATAGAAAGTGACATTGTAGCTTAGTGGAGAATAATTGCTATGAGAAAATGTGGTGCTAGGTGCTAATTGGAATATTCGATTCATGCTATGTGCTTGTGTAGTATTGTGTTACATTTTTTGAAGTTTGTTAGTAGTGCATTAGTATAACTTATTTTATTTCTCTTTGTAGTTGCTAAATTAGCTTCTATTTTTGTATGTTTAACTAGTATATCCATGGTTTTGTAGTTGCACTATTATGTTGGTGGTTGGGGAGATTTTTAATTGCTTGTGGCGCACTTTCATCGGGGTAGTCTGAGTCCCAGATATACATTTTACTTGTGAACATTCCAATAACATAAGTGTGGGGTGGTTACCCCGTTTGGTCTTGATTTGGATTTTCGTGTTGTGGCTAATATTGTTCGTCTTGTGTAGGTATAATGTCTCGCCGCCCGAGCAAACGCTCTAACACTGGTTCTTCTGAGGTTGCTTCTACTAGCCGTCGTGGTGGGAGACGGGAACCTCCCCCCGCCCTAGTAGTGGAGGAAGAGGAGCGCATTGACCCTGATGCGGATGTGGTGCCAACATGCAAATATGGTATATGGGCTGTCCCCGCCCATGCTCGACACAGGTTTCAGACATTTGTCCCGTCAGTCAACCTGGATCCTGAGTTCGCTATTGACGATGGGAAGTTGGCCTGTAAATATGGTGAAATTTACAACAACATTCGGACATTGGGTTTCGACAGTCTATTCCGCCCAAGTGATGCGGTGAATGTGAACCTAGTCAAAGAATTTTATGCTAATTGGCAGCCTAAAGCCAGCCTGGATGCAGTTTACAAAGTGCAGGTAAGGGGTAAAGTGATTCCATTCTCCTCCCGGGTGATCAATTGAATTATGGGATTCACAGAGCATCCCCGCAAACACTTTCAGAGGTTTCTCCGTCGGCCAGGCTATCCGGCTATTCATCCCCTATTATGTGGCACTGACTCATCTGCAGCATGGACACGAGATGCAAATGAATTCCACAAGGACATGAAGAAGGCAACATTCCAGCGGCCAGCCAGGGTTGTTTTGCGGTTGATTAATGCCAAGATCAAGCCGACTGGAAGTGACACTGATGTACCCCGACTGAAGGTGTGTTTGATCTATGCCCTGTTGACTCAGATGCAGTTTTACCTGGGTAAAATCATGCTTGAGCATATGGATAAAGTGCGACCACTGGGGGCTCGCCGTCTACATTACCCGAGTATGATCACTCGATTGTTGCGAGCACACATTATGGAGGAGGAGTACCACTATGACAGGACTATTCCAGTGTCTTACCCTATTAGGCCCTATGATGTGACGTCGGTGATAGACCCCCTATTGCGGTTGTTAATTCGGACCAGAAGATGGTCCGCGTTGAGGAGACACTACAACTACTGTTTGCTGACTTGCACCTTTGGGCTGCTCGGGGGGAGGCCAACTTGGACGAGTTGCAGCATGATCACCCCCTTTCCACTATCACTCAGCAGTGGTTGGGGTTGGCGAGAGGAGGACAACTGCCACCCGATGAAGATGTGAACTCCTTTCCTTCTGATGATGAGGAGTACTTGTGCACCTTCGAGGGTGCTGATGATTAGGCCTTGGGCCTCAGGGAGTCACCTTTTCGGTCTTGATTTTACTGTTTTGTATTAGGGACAATGCAATTTCTTAAGTGTGGGGTGGAGTGCTCCTATTTGATTGTATCTGTACTTGGTTTTATTTTTTCATTTGCCAGTTGGTTATGTTTTATTTGTCAATTAGTCTGTAAACTATAATTCTGAATTCTATCGGGCTTGTAATAGTTAGTAATTAAGTATGTAGTTCGACTCTTCCCGACGATGGATTTCGTCGACTGTTTTCTTGAGGGAGATGAGTTGAAAGAAAAAAATTCAAAAAAAAAATTCATATATGTGAAAATCCAAAAATATGTCTTTTATTTTAGTTTTTTTCTTTTTGGTAGTGTAACAATTCCCCCTTAGTTTTTCTTTGTGCCGCGGTTCTTTTTCAAAGGTTTTGCTTGAACCGGGTGTAGTTAAATCTTTTTATTTGTTAGGAATTAAGAATCTTTAGCTAGGAAGCTAAATTGAAGGATCAATTTCCCTTGATTACATATTCCTTGAGAGTGATAAGGGCCTTAGTTGTGACACCTAGGCTCAATTCTTGACTCTTAAATAAGTGCCTTAAATCGTATGATTAAAACTGTGCTTAACTGCTTTGACTAAGAGTATCTTGATTAGTCCAATCCTGAGTGAGTTATGTGCCATGTGTGTGTAAGGTTTTGTATTATTCTGTGCATTGGATTTGATGCCTAGAACTTGCCCCGTGTGTTTGCAAAGCGAAATAGTAGTTTTGTTCAGTCTTGGAAGTGATATAGACATTTCTTGTTAAGCCATATATACATATTTTACTCGCCTAATTGTGATGTATCGTAGTTAACCCCTTTGAGCCTATAATTTTGTTTCTTTGGCAACTACATTACAAGCCTTACCCAATTATTTGAATTGACCATATATTTGAACCTTTTCAACTCTAATGAGCACTTCAATTGTTATGAACTTTGTAAAAATTAAAGTGTGGGGTGGTTGGTTTGGCTTTTGAGTGGAACTAATGAAATACGGAGAAAGGTGTGTTGTGTTGAAAAAAAAAAAGTAAGAGTCACTTGAATTGAAAAAGAAAGAAAAGAAAAAGAAGAAAAAAATAAATATATATATTCTTTGATAGTGGTGGCTCTTGACATAAGTGTGCTTAAAGATGTAGTGAGTTAATCTAGTTTGATGTGAAGGTGGAGTTTTGGTTTGACATAAGTGGGGTTTGGATGTTAAAGTATATGTATTAAAGTGCTTAAGGAGGTGTAGTCACTCTTATATCAAAATGTATCCTACCTGCCCCGCACCCTACATTACAACCAATTAAAGTCCCACTTGATCCTAGACTGAATGAGCTCGATTAGTAGAGTAGTACACTACGGGCAAGCCTATGATGCATCTTTTGTGGCATATGAATGTTATTTCTGAGAGTGAGTGAATTCTTTCTATCTCGAGTTCCTAAATATTCTTAAATTTTATTGAGTGGGACTACTCTCTTTTGTTGTGTGAGGGCACTTGATTCATAAAGGAAAGGTAGTGTCATTGACCTCTATGTTAGAGTAAGTGGGCGAGTGATTAATGCATGGTACTTTTGAGTCGAATCTTGAGGGTGAGATGTTATGATAAGGTGCTTAGTCTACTTTAATTATTCTTGGCATGGTGTATCAGGGAGGTTGTTTGATGAACGGTTGTCCCTAGGTGCAGTGTAGTTCAAATGCCGGAGGACGAGCAATTGTCTAAGTGTGGGGTGTTGATGTTAGGCTAGAAACTCATGTTTTAGCCGTGGTATTACATTCCAATAATTGCATTTTTACGTGCGTTTAAGCTCAAATGATGGTGAATTACACTTAGTACATGTTTTATGCCTTGCAGGAATTGATCCTGAGCTCAAAAGTTAATTTGGAGCTAAATTGATCAATTTGGAGCTTTAAAGTCTGAGTAAAAACCCAATACATTAAGCCGGGATCGTGTTCGGAGGTCGTGTATCAAGTCTGGATGTTAAAAGAGGACGAAACAAGTTCACTCTGAGAAAACTACACTGTCGTGCCGCATGGGGTGCCGCAAGGCGCGTCACATTAGTGTAAAATGCTGCCTGAAGCAAAAAGTTGACGCTACAGATAAAATGCACTAACGCGCCGCACGGTGCGACGCAACCTGCGGCACAGCTGTTCAATTTTTACAGAGTTAAGTCCTAGTTCGCGCAGAAAAGGGTTTTTTCGTCTGGGCCCGACCATATTTAGTATAACTACATGTAAAAACGCCATTTTGAAGACTTTTGACATATCTTAGACCTAGGGAGACTATTGCGGAAGGGAGAAAACGTTTGGAGCAATTTCCGGAGGAGATTGACATCAACTTCTTCATTCCTTCATCTTTGCTTTGTAATTTAATTATGTAATTTATTTGGAAAATTATGAACACGATTATGAGTAGCTAAATATTTAGTCTAAGGTTTTGATGGAACCTATTGAAGGATGAACTTCTTGTTATGTTAATATAGTTTGTCTGGTTTAATTTCTATTTGTTCAACTACGTTCTTGTTGTAGGTAACTGATAGGATCCTCAATTAGCTGTGCCTATTTAGTATGCATAACTCGGAAGAGAGTGTATATTTAGGTAATTGTTGAACAACACCACTCCCAGAGTATAAGAGGGATCAATAACCGAGGGTTTAAAGGCGGGATTAAGAATAACGAAGCCTTGAGTGCAATCTAAAGTGAGCTGTAATAAACAAAGCCAGCTTGCATAACTCGGGAGAGTGTGTCTAGTAAATTATCGTGATTACTCGGGAGAGATTTACGACAATAAGAGTGCTCATGATTGATAGAGACGATTAGGCGAATCTATGTGAAATATAACCGGAAGGGATTCCATCAATAGGCGAAATTATAACCTTAGATCCTTCCCTTAATTGTTTACAACTTAATCATAGTTAGTCTTTATTTGCTTAATTACAGTCAGTCTTAGTTAGTAGAAACATCCTCAATTGTTATTCAAAATGTTTGGAAAGTTGATTACGTAGAATTTAGTAAGTCAGACGAGAGTAATTGATAGATTAATTCCTTGTGGGTTCGATTCTGGGCGAAATACTTAAATTATATTTGCAACGTCCGCGTATCCTTTTTATAAGGCATAGTTGGGCGTGATCAATATTTTTTTTTAAAGTTAAGGAACTTAAACTGTTTTATAATCATTTAGAATAAATTGTCTCATTTGACGACAAGAAATCTTTGTTCCAATTAAACAATGAAATCTTGTGCTTCCAGGGTCAAATGTTTGTGCAAACGAAAGCGAAATTTTCTTAGAATTTTGGAGTACGTTTATTTTAAGCCACTACATACAAATGATTTGGTTAGAGTAAACTTTTAAAATATTCTTGAGCTTTCTCTTATTAATAAAACAAATTAATATAATACCCTCCTGGAGTAGTTGAAAAATTAAATCATGGTATCAACTGTCAAACCAAGCGTTCCCCTGGATTTGGTCAGATCGTTGATTAATCATAAACTTAAAATTTTTAGTCTTTATTTATTTATTTATTTATTTTTACGTATATCTACCGCAGAGATCTAGGATTTCTAATACATGGGTGTACTACTAAGAAAAGGAGGAAAAACTATATTAAGTGAGAATTGATCCTTATTCGTCTTGGTAAATAATTCAACCTTCAACCAAATACACCATTCAACTTTCTTGGAGCATGGGTGCCAACAGTTAATATTATACAAATTTTAGAAAATATACATAAAATATTTAATTTTGCAGAAAGACCATGAATTCACGTGCCCATAATTTTGCCTATAAATCCGCCCCTGGAGTTTTTTAATTCATTGATGGCGTGAAAAATAGTCAGAACATTAAATTCAACTACATATGTCTATACTAAGCATACCTTGGAAGTTCTAACTTGGAAAAGAGAATGAGTAATATGTTAAAATCAGGAAAATTCTGCTATGTAAAGAGTCCAGAATAAACATGATAATTTAGGAAATAATAAACGTATCTTATAAATAAATAAAAGATATTTATATTGCTATTTTCCATAGTGCCCATGATTTTAAGAGGAGATTTTCAACTAATTTCCTAAGTTTGGAAACAACAATAACTCAAATAGTTCCGAAAAAGCTATAATAACGAAATAGTGCACTTAATTGCAGAATAATGGAAAAACGCAAGTTTTCTTTCTGTTACATTTGTCCTATTCCACTACTGAATAACATAATAATACTGATATTTTGGAGATAACATTTCTTTCTTTTACTTGTGGATCTCTACATAATCACAGCTTGTTGTATTTTTTTTTTCCCGTACACAAAGCATTCCGTATTCACACATGTTCGGGGAAGGACCGTATCCTAAGAATATGATGTTGACAATCTGTCCTAATACAAATATTAGTGACTACTTTCACACGGCTCAAACCCGTAACATATATATCATACGAAAACAATTTTACTGTTGCTCTAATGCTCCCTTTCTCTTTTAGTATGGCAGTAATGACAAAAGATGATCATAAAGGGGATCCTCTATTACAGAGGACGCCAAGAATTAGCTAATTGTTTTTTTTTTTTGTAAATAATTTCCTGATGATTACTATATATTTTTAGCGAGAGTCGACAATCAACTAATGATTTGGTATTATTGCATAGCTAATATTGGTAAAGTTAATTACCTCTCATTCATTTGATTAGTGACAGAATGTTGTTTCCTTTTTGTTCTCGTTGTTGATAATGACATAAATACATTTAAGCTTAAAGCATTCAATTATTGAATTAATTAGTATTGTAGTAGTAGTGTAGTACTAATGAAATAATATCAATTTCTGGACATGTTTGGATCGACTCCGCTAAAGGAAGATAAAAAAAGAACTCTTTTTTTTAAATGGCCATGTCTGAGACATTGTGTGTACTTTATTTTTTATTTTTTTTTGTTAACTGGATGCATTTCATTAAAGATAATTACCCGTTAGGGCATAAAACAATAGCATTCTTTGTGAGGGGTACATTAATTCCCCCTCAGTATAGCCATAATTGTCAATATTACAATTCAAAATTTGTCTTGGCCTGGAAAGCAGTTCCTGCAATGTCTGCCTAAAATACATGTGTAGCAAACACTGGGGGAACTGTTGTTACAAAAATATTTACTTGATATCAAAATTTAGATAGATGAGAAGAAAATATCTAACTTTTTTCTTATGCCTCAAGCGTTCCAGTGTTACATGCTTTTTGTTTTGACTTCATCGACTACTAAACTACACCTTTGGTTGTAACCTAGATGAAATTATTTTGAAAATTAAATTCTTAGATTTTTAATGGTATTTTATACTCCTATTTATTTTCTTTACCTATTATTCTCCTTATAGTTGAAGCAATAATACTCCACCTTGAAAAAGAAAAACGTGAACCATGCATTTATACTTAGTAAAATAATTTTTCTTTGATCATGGCGTATGTTATTCGTGTAATTTTTTTTTGAATGATTTGAAGATTTATAGGAATAAAATAGAGAAATATGTATTAAATATACTTATTCTCGTGTGGAGAAACTGTGCGAGTCGTTAGTTCCTTTTGTTCTTCTAGGAGGGCCTTCTTCCTCTTTGGTTTGTAAATAAATAATTTTTTTTTAAAAAAAAAACATTCAAGAAACTTTCACGACGACTTAAATGAACAAGAGGAGTTCACCTAAAATTCACTTGCACTAGTATTTGATCCATGATTTCAAAGGTCGTCACTTTAACTCTATGGCTATATATAGACCACTTATTTATGACAACTTTAAAATGTCAACACAATAATTAATTCAGCTTTCCGTAATGACGAAAGCTAAGTCATCACAATCTATTTATAATTAAAAGCAGAAGACAAAAGCACCTCATGAAGCCAAATGACAAAACAATAGAATGACACATGGCATAATTAGTTATTGGTTATTATTTTTAATTTAAATATATCTAAAAAATAAAAATAATTAAAAAAACTACCATATATATGTATATATATATATATATATATATATATATATATATATATATATATTAATTGGTTACTTTAATTTAATTAATAAATATAGATTTCTTATCTATATCTATATTAATAATTAACTATAATAAAAAAAATAAAAAACAAATATATAAAAAAATAACTACTCATTCAAATTGGGTGGGAGTAGTTTCAAGTTGGAATTTTTAAATTATTTTAAAATCAAAAGGCAAAAAAAAATAAAGCTATAAAATACGGAAAAAAACAAAAGAAAAACTACCCATTCAAATCGGGGAATAGTTTCAAGTTGGAGTTTTAAAATAATTAAAATAAAAAAAGATATCTTATAATTAACTATAATAAAAAAAACGAAAATATAAATATATAAGAAAATAACTACCCATTCAAATTGGTAGTTATTTTTAATTAATAATTAGTTATTGGTTATTATTTTTGAATTTAAATATATATAAAAAGGAAAACTAAAAAATACAAAACTACTATATATATAAAAATACAAAACTACCATATATATATATATTGGTTAGCACCTCATGAAGCCAAATGGCAGAACAATAGAATGACACATGACATAATTAGTTATTAAATTAGTTATTGGTTATTCTTTTTAATTTAAATATATCTAAAAAATGAAAATAATTAAAAAACTACAATATATATGTATATATATATATATATATATATATATATATATATATATATAATTGGTTATATATATATTAATTGGTTACTTTAATTTAATTAATAAATATAGATATCTTATAATTAACTATATAAAAACGAAAATTCAAATATAAAAAAAAACTACCCATTCAAATTGGGTGGGAGTAGTTTCAAATTGGAATTTTTAATTATATTAAAATCAAAAAGCAAAAAAAATAAAGCTATAAAAAACGGAAAAAAACAGAAGAAAAACTACCCATTCAAATCGGGGAATAGTTTCAAGTTGGAGTTTTAAAATAATTAAAATAAAAAAGATATCTTATAATTAACTATAATAAAAAAACAAAAATATAGATATATGAGAAAATAACTACCCATTCAAATTGGTAGTTATTTTAATTAATAATTAGTTATTGGTTATTATTTTTGAATTTAAATATATAAAAACGAAAATTAAAAAATACAAAACTACCATATATATATATATATGTATTGGTTACTTTAATTGAATTAATAAATATTGATATCATATAATTAACTATAATATAAAAACGAAAATATAAATATATAAAAAAATAACTACCCATTCAAATTGGGTGGAGTATTTTCAAGTTGGAAGTTTTAAATTATTTTTTTAAAAAAGCAAAAAAAAAAAAGCTATAAAAACGAAAAAAGAGAAGAAAAACTACCCATTCAAATCGGGAGTAGTTTCAAATGTGAGATTTAAAATAAAAAACAAAATTAAAAAATAATAAATTATCAATTCAAATTGGGGAGTAGTTTTAAGTTGGAGTTTTAAAATTATTTGAAAAAAAAAACTTCAGAGAAAAATATCAAATAATGTAATATGCTAATGAAACTTTCTATTAACAATGTAGTAGCATTAAATATTTGAAAATATAATAAAGAAAAATACATAACAAAATAGTTATTCGATGTGCTGCCTGTATAAGTCCCGTTAGTTTAACATAGATTTTATTCACTAAAATTTAGATAATATTATTAAGAACAACAGAATAAAATTTAAAATAAAAAAAATTCAATAGTAATAAATTATATATCTTCTCATATATTACAAAAAGAAAGCGAATACTAAATATTGTTTAATATAATAAAGAAAAATAGAACAAAAAAGTTATTCACTGACTATATAAGTACGTTTGATTTAATAGAGATTTCATTATTGGGTATATCGTATTGACAAACAAGATGACAATTGAATTTTATTAAAGCAATACGATCTAATAGGATCAAATAAGCCTGATCATAATTTAATTTAACTAATATTTTTTTAATATTGACCGCGTATCGCGCGGGTACGACTACTAGTTAAGAATTAAATTCGCTAAAAATAACCACTCACGAAACTCAAAAGTGTTCCAAAAAGATTGCCACATATGGGACAAATATTGCTGGGGAGGAGAGTTACTTATGGATTCTTCTTAATAGTTTTATTATATGTGTACAAAGATGTATTTAATTTATACGTACCTATTCAAATTTTGCCGCATAAATTGAAGTAGAGGAGTAATAGTTTTTGTACGTGAACAAAGATGTAGTGTCATATTCATATCTACTTAATTTCCAATTAACGAATGATAATGATATAGTTAAACCTCTCTATAACAAGTTCGTTTGTTTCGATATCTTTTAGTTACTATAGTGAAGTGTTGTTATAGAGAATAAGTATAATATGAGAAATAATTCCAAAGCAAATTTAACCATTATAATAAAGTGTTGTTATATACGACGTTAATTTCACTGATGGTCACTCAACTATTTTTTGTCACTTAAAAGTAACCAAACTTTCACTTTGTCTCTTAAAAGTTATTTTGGCTCAAACCCCTACCATAAATATCACATAGCATAAAATTTAATGAGAAAAATCCAAAAATAAATGCCACATAAGCTTAAATAGACCATACCCACTTTAGATCTATTTCTCCCTTAATGTGATTTGACCGATAACCCAAATGGGTTTCAATACGGGAAAAAAACAAACACCCCTAATAAAATTAGGTCTTGTAATTTTTTTGTGGGGTTTTTATTGTACAAATACAATATTTCTTTTATCTAAACAATTGCAATAGGTTGTTTGTAATTGCATGTTCATTGTGAAAGTAGGCTCTTATTAGCCTTATTATTATTCTTGTATGCTTATGATACATTAATATGTTATGTAATATGAATACAATACTATTTTAATTTCACTAGAAAATTATAAATATGTTATGTGAGTTGGATACAGTAGTATTTTAACTTCAGTAGAATTATAAAATGACTCGGATGGAGCATACAAGATAAGAATTTTTTTAGTATAGAATAATTATAAATGGGTATTATGTAACAGAAAGGGTAAGAATTTTGTAGTATAGGATAATCATTTTAAACTTATGTGAAATTTAATAATTTTTTTTATTGAAAGCATTTGGGTTATGAGTCAAATCATATTAAAGAAGAAATGGATCTAAAGTGGGTATGATCTATTTAAGTTTATGTGGCATTTATTTTTGGATTTTTCTCATTAAATTTTATGTCATGTCATATTTATGGTAGAGGTTTGAGCCAAAATAACTTTTAAGTGACAATATGAAAATTTAGTTACTTTTAAGTGACAAAAAATAATTGAGTGACTTTAGTGAAATTGGAACATAGTTGAGTGACCATCAGTGAAATTAACCGTTATATATGATGACTGTTGTAGAGATATTTAATTGTTATTGTATTTGAATTTACCTAATAATTATGACTATCGATAAAATAGAAGCTTCTATTCATCAAATACCGATTTTTAAAGTCCCTGGTTACTAGGGATGGCAGTGGTGCGGTTGCGGGGTGGGTTTGGCCCAACCCGCAAAAATTTCACCCGCCCCGCCCCGGCCAGCATGCCATTTTTTAGTATTTTCAACCCACCCCGCCCCGCCCCACATAATCTTTTGCCCTCCTTTTTTCTACTTTGTTATTTGTATATTCATAAATTTAAATGTAAATAAAAATTTTAAATTCATTATATTTTGTTGGTACGTACCTAATTTCAAATGGCAATTTCACTGTGTTGTTGAATACTGCTCATTCATATTTCAAGGTATTTATAAAAATAAAGAAAGGAAATTTTTTTAAAACTATCTAAAGTCCAAACTCTTTGCATCAAGTAGTAAAAATACCCGATAGAAGTAAAATGAAAAGTATCTCTTCCATTTTTCCAACCAAAAAGAAAAGAAATCTAGCATCAATGGTCCATTTTCTTGTGCAGGCCAACTAATAATTATCTGGTATCACTAAAGTTGTATGCTTAAATTTCAGAAAATTCAAGTAGCAGTTACTTTAAATTTTACAAATGAGTAGTGACGAAAGGAAGCA
Source organism: Nicotiana tabacum (assembly GCF_000715075.1). NCBI lineage: Eukaryota > Viridiplantae > Streptophyta > Magnoliopsida > Solanales > Solanaceae > Nicotiana > Nicotiana tabacum. The sequence continues at coordinate 126,095,360 of NC_134084.1, forward strand.
ATCTAGGACAACGGAATGAAAAACAGAAGTGAATAAGGAAGAACTTGAAATTTGGTGATTGATTCTTCTGGCTGTAGTTTATGTTATTTTAATCCAAAATTTGCTTGGTATATTAAACTATATCAATATGAAGAAAAAGATTAATTTTTATTTAAGTCACGCGCAAACAGAGGTTCAAATTCAAAAGCATTCAGATGAACCAAGACATAGCACCTAGTATTTCATCACAAACCCGCAACAACTTAATACATAAACTCGCAACAGCTTAATCACAAACCCGCAACCCGCCCCACCCCGCTATGAATTTTAAAAAGAATTATTTTAACCCGTCCCGCCCCGCCCCGCCCCGCCCCGCGTAAATATAAACCCGCCCCGCCCTGCATAAGTTTAAACCCGTATGGCCCCGTACCCGCACCGCACCATTGCCAATGGTTACCTTCATAATTTATAGTCCACACAACATAACATGATTTGAAGAGGAGAGCTTCCGGGGCACATGCTAGCTTTCTGGTGTTGGGTCCATAAAGCTACACATTTACATAATTGACAGCTCACTTTTCTTAAATAAATCTAAATTTTGACCATACAGTTGAGATGTTAAATTATCCAACATAAAATTGTATAAGACGTATATATATATATATATATATATATACATATATATATATATATATATATATATATATATATATATATATATATATATATATATATATATATATATATATTAGTGTGCTTATATGATTTGAATTATTTACACTATAATGTAAAGATATTTCACCCAAATAATGTACGTTAATATCCAGTTATATCATGTTATTTATTGCACTTTAGATCAATTACCAACATGTTATTGTAGATCAACTTAATCTAATGATGCAAAAAAAAAATGTCTACATTGACAGCGCACAAAAATGTACTCTCTCTCACACACATATAAAGTGCTTGAAATATATATTAACCTCTTATTTCATGCCTGTGGAATTGCTCTTTTAAAAAAAAAAAAAAAACTTCCAATATAGGAGGATCTATAGTGTTTTCACACTTCTCTCCAGCGTGACTCGAACCCAGGACCTAACGGTTATGGATGGAATTGCTCTTATTATTGATTTTTTTGGGAGAGGTATGCTTTTAGGGAATGTGGTTGGTCGGTTCAAAATGCCCCAAGCAGACATGGAATTGATGCCTCATCTAACTTTGTCTCTTCCAAAATTCCCAAGCAAAACTGATGACTTCTTTCAACTGTTGAATTAATTTCAACTTCTTTGAATACATTGCTGCCTTAGCTTGCAGATCGAGTGCAGTGTTTTAGCAATTAAATTGACACCCAACCTTACTCTGTCGACACTTACTCTGATAAGAACGCAACGATTAATTAACCTTGACATTTTCATCCTTGAAATTTCATCATAATTAGGTCAACTACTCTCATTTAACTACGCGCTATAAGGTTTTACTCTCGTAGACAGGGGTCGGAGGCACAAGCCAACCTACGGGTTCGGTCGAACCCAGTAACTTTTGCTTAAACAATATATTTGGTGTTTTGAATTTATAAAATATGTATAAATATTAAATCCAGAGCCCAGTCATTAACACTTGAAGTCGTGGTCCCAAAATCCAAAATTCATAAGGTTGAAATAGTGACTCCGCCTCTGCTCGTAGATGTTGCTTCATCTATTTTTTTTTCCATGCATTGTCATGCGGCTGATGCTCCCATAGGGGTCCCAACTAATCCAGATTCGCATCGTGTAGTCCATTAAAAGGGAAGGCACTCCCTGCTAAAAGAAATTTCATTCACAGGGTTCGCATGATAATTTATTTGCATGTTTTTAACAAGAATATAAGAAATTAAAGAAAACCCCTCCGTGGATCATGACGAACCAACTTTCAAATACTATTTGTCAGCTTCAACAAAATATCATGCATGTGGGGTTGAAGTAGTCGCATAATTTAAAAGTGGCATATGGTGAAAGAAATTTTGTTTATATTATCATAACTTGAAATTGTAAATCTGTATGTCCAAAATTAGCCGAAGACTACTTTCAAAATATGCTCGCTAGCTATAAAACGTCCCAGATAATAAAAAACCATTAGTTTCTCTTTCAGAATAACATATATGGCCACCATCCAATAATAAGCCAAAGTTTTGGTTATTAAGGTTATTCACCTTAGCTAAAGTAGATTTAGGCCTCATTTGTTTTTTTTTTAAAGATTAATACATCTGAATCTGAATACACATCTGAATATTAAGATGTGCATTAAAATTAAAATATCGGAATCTGATTACACATCTGATTATTACGACGTGTATTAAGATTTGAATACTAAATGATTAAGACTGTTTGTATTTTAACATATGAATGTAAAAAAATTATTTTTATTTGAAAATTAATAAATATAAAATTCAAATAAAATATCATTTTTCAACTTAACTACAAATACTTTTTTTTTTCCAAAAATTATACTCAATTTTTATGTCCAAACGCCTACTTAATTTCCAGTACCTCAAATGATACAGTTAGCTATGTGGATACCATTGTATTACTCTAAGTTTTACTCTTAAACCATTTTCAGATCTAGTCTAAGTTTACAAAGAGCTAGTTCTCATGTCAACCTCAGATAGAAAACATGGAACCTAAACTCAATAATTTTTTCATTGCTAAAGAAGTTTAATTATTCTTGAAAAAAACAGATAATTATGTGTTACTAACAACCTGAGTCACAAGCCATATTGTACATATGTCATGCTTGTCTATTTACAAGAAGACCTGTCAATTTTCTTAAATAAGTAATAAATAACAGGAAGAATGTACAAAAGTTCCATGTATTAGATTTTACCCTTGATTTTTTAATGTAAATGCTCTAAAACTCAAAAGCATGGTTTGTTCCACCCACTCCCCTCTCTGCCCCGACACTCATGAAACAACAACAACAATCAAGTAAAATTTCACTAGTGAGGTCTGAAAAGAGTAGTGTGTACGCAGACCTTATCCCTACACCAAAAGTGTAGAAAGACTGTTTCCGATAGACCCTCGACTCAAAAGAGTAGAGAGGTTACTTCCGAAAGACCCTCGGGTCAAAAGAATAAAAAGACAAAAGGAGACAATATTAGTTTCACCATAGAAATTATAGGAAAAATAGGAACAACATGAAATCCAGAAGAAAGATGCAAAGCAAAAGAGATGGCTAGTAAATAGGTCCTGCACTGAAAAGCGAAATAGTAAGACACAACATTGCCACTAGTTATCTTAGACAAAAACCCTACCATACTAGGCTCACAAAGGTACAAAGTAAGGCAAGACTCAACTACATCCTAACCTACAACCCTAATACTCGACCTCCACATCTTCCTATCAAGTGTCATGTCCTCGAAAATTTGAAGCCTCGTCATATCCTGCCTGATCACATCTCCCAGATACTTCTTAGGCTACCCTCCACCTCTTCTTGTGCCCTCCACAACCAGCCGTTCACACCTCCTTACCGAAGCATTTGGGCTTTTCTTCTGAACATGCCCAAACCATCTGAGCCTCGCTTCCCGCAAGGCTACAAAAGGTGTACTTCTGATCACACACATTTCGTAATAAAGGGTGAGAAAATGAGCCGGATCATAGTAAATGTTTATAATATTGTGGTCACTGGTGGTGATGTTGATGAGATTGCAAGATTGAAACTCTTTCAGAAATTGAATAAGTTTCTCAAGAATTTTGAGAAAACCCGACATAAGACTCGACTCCATAGCTGATAGAACCAAGGACAAGGTTTGTACTGACGAGAAAGTGAAAAGTGATCTGCACTATAGCTTCTCCCATTCCATTCTTTTTTGTCTTGTAAATGCATTTTTTTCCTATTTAGAGAGAGGGGGCTTCAAGTTCTTAGGAAGAGCCATACGAAATAGCTCACGTACGGTTCGGGAGCCGAGCCCATTTTGTCAAAAAAGAAAAATTTGAACTAATAGTTTCGAGATTAATTAACCCCGAGATAAATACTAAAATGACAAAGATGCCCTTTTCCCAGGCTCGTCCCCCAAAGTATTTTAAATAATCCAAGATTAAAATTAGAAATAAAAGTTTATTCCAACTTATCTTATACACCAAACATATATTTATATTACCTCATATATCTCATTTTTAGTCCAATGAATCAAACTTTTTCGTCTATTATTTCATTATTATAATTTCAGGATAACTTGTTACCTCTGCCCTAGCGGGGTAGAGATAAGGTCTACGTATAAACTATCCTCCCTAGGCTCCACTTGTGGAATTTTACTGGGTCGTTAGTGCTGTTGTAAACCATTTTCGAATTTCCATGGTTCTATACGTAGAAGGATTTAACTTATATATATACAGTATTGTAAAATATTGTATTAATTTAATCTGTTATAATATGTTATTTGGTCACATTTCTCCCAAAACATGACCAAATGAAAGTCTTAAAACACTTCGTATATGATGCAGGTAGGGACAGATGTAGTGCATATTCGACGGTTTCAATTGAACCCATAACTTTCTATACAAAGTAAAATTTATATGTAAAAATTCATTACAATTGCAAAAATAGTAGATATGAACTCATAACTTTAAAATATAATAGGTTCAATACTATAAATTTTAAAAGTTGAACCTGTAGAATTTAAATATTGGATCCATCTCTGGATGCAGATACATGTTCATTATGGTAGGTTTTTGGCCACTCTTCGTCAAAAAATTATATTGTATATATAGGTAAAATATTATGTTTTAGAAATGTATAACATATATTTAACACTTTTTATCGAGAATTGTTTTTCATTTCTTTCAAATTTTGAACACTCTTGAGAAAATTTCTGGCTTCGCCACTAAATTTGTCTTTGACTAAAACCATTTTCAGATCGAGTCTAAGTTTACCAATGAGTTATCACATCAACCTCAGATAGGATATATGGAACCCAAACTTAGTTCCTCATTCCTAGAGAACTTTATACATGAAACAGACAGATTCATGTGTTAATTACTTATTATTAACAACTTTGAATCACAAGCCAAAAAGTACATATATATTCATGATTGTCTTCTAATCAGAAGACCTGTCATTTTATTTAAATTACTGGAAAAAGCTACTCCTAAGTTTTTCAACTGTTTAATCAAAAAGTGGGATTTCGGTCAAAGTGATAATTTAGAAGAACTCGGGTTACTGATAATCAAAGAAAGTATATAAGAAAGTAATTTTACTAGCAATGATATAATCAGGAGAAAACAAGTAAATCAATATATTCATATAGTCTTTCGTGTCGTTACAATTGATCCATTCTCTTCCTTTTATAGCTATTTTGGAGATATGCGTTTTGCCTTTGTCATAATAAGGCCATTATAGACAATTAAAGACATTAAATGATACGTTACATAATCATTGTATTTAATACAGATTCTCTAACGTTTTTAGTATTTAAGGCTCATTAAATACTGTATCTGTACTCCCATGAACTGTCAGATTCATTTCCCTTGATTCTTGGACTTAAATAGGTACGGGCGTTGAATCTTTTGAGTATCTGCTCGTGCCTCCTCTTATGCCTCTGCTCGTATCTGTTGCAACTCATGCCTCTTTGCCAATCATAACTCTTTGACCAGTCTACGTGTTATGGCACGTCATCTTCCAATTACTTTAATATGTAAAATTTATTTTTTCCCAATACAGATAGTCCCCCCACTTGCCATTTATTCATCAATTGAATATTTGGGAAGTGAAATTCATTAAAACGGGAATATTTGTCACCATTAATGCTATAATAAAATCAACACCTCATTTGTTACTTCCATTTAATGCTCTTTACGCGTGGCACCCTTCTACTGGATCTGCAACTTTGCAGCGCTTTTTAGGGCTTTTTCACATCTTCACTAATCACGAAGCGTCAGTTCTCATTATGACTTTTCCATCAATGCTCCTTTTCATTTGACGGTTGCTTCGTAGTATAAATATAATTTTCTTCTTTGTCTTTATCACATAAAGTTTTCAAAATATTCAGTTCTTGAATCTTTGGTCGTTTCTTCCTCGTACTGTCATGTCTTCATCAAACCCTAACCCTAGAAGGGTCCCCATAGTTGATAACTTCTCTGATGTCCCCAGTAGGAGCAGAAGAGGAGGTAAGCTTCGTAATTTAGGATCTTCATCCTTGCGTGGTTCTTCTCTTCCTTCGCCTAGTTCTGGCCCCTCTTCTAGAACTAGGGATTCTCTTTCACAAAGATCTTCTTCTAGAGGTAAAGAACCTTCTGAACCTCTTCGTGAACCTTTAGTAGAGGAGATAGTTCCTGCAGAATTATCTTTTTACAATGACAGAGAGTCTCTTAGAAATCAAGTATCTTCTTTAGATCGTGTTGATATCTATCCCACTCAAATTACTGAAGGTTTGATTTCTTTAGTTCGTAGAGACTGCCATTGGGATCATGACTTTCCTATCATTATTCCTAATCCGAATCAAAGAATTACCTCCTACTTAACCGGATTTTCATTTGTCTATATGTACCCTTTCACTTTAGGATTCAAACCTACTATTGATCCTGTTACTCTCGAGTTCTGTCGTTTCTTTGATGTGTGCTTAGGTCAAATTGGCCCAATAATATGGAGGGATATCGCCTGTTTGAGGCATTTGACCAATACAGCCAGTGTGCCTTTTACTTTCCCGTATCTGATTCATCTTTACTCCCCTAGACTCTTTCGCAATGGTGTTTTTACACTAGTAGCCAGGAGCAAAAAAGTTCTAGTTAGCCCTGAAGATGACAAAGATCGTGGCTGGTATGCCAGGTTTGTTGCTGTCCCCAGTGTTGGTTTAATGGGTGATGAGAACGTTCCCTTCCCTGAGAAGTGGAATTTTGCACGTGAGTCTTCTAACTTTCTCGTACCTTTTTCTTCAATTTTGTTGATTTTTCTAATTTTGCCTTTCTTTTTCAGCGACCATGGGAGTTGTGGAAGATGTTCCCAATTTCTGTGATTGGGTAGACAAGCTGTTGAAGATTGCACCAATGGATGGTAGATCTTGGAAGACTTTTTCCCAACGATTTGGTTGGAAAGTAAAAACTCATGGTAAGAGTTTTTTTTTACTTTACATATTGTTTCTTACTGAACTTATTTCAATCCTTCTTTATGTCAGGATTTGCTATTCGAGGAGTTACTTCCGAGGAGGTCGCGGCTTCTCGTATCTCTTTGGAAAGGGCCCAAGAATTAATATTGGGTTCGTCATCGAAAAGAAAAGCCGTTGATGACCAAGGCTCTGAAGAAGAGGAAGATGGGGGCTCTTTGGTAACAAGGCCATGGGCTCGTAGATGCATCATTTCTGATGATGAAGCAGATGTATCCCCCCACCATTCTATTCCTCCTACCGAGTCTGTTGAGGCCCCGATTGTGATTCCTGATGGTGACGATGTTGCTCCCGCTGTTGCTCATGACTCTAATGAACAGCTTTTTATCAGCGGATTTGGTAGTGAAAGTTTAGGCCCAGTTTTTGATGAAGCACCTTTGGCTTCTTTTTCTACTCCCGTATTTGTGACTCCTTCTTTGCCGATCTCGGCTGTTTTCGTTCCTCCCCAGGCTGTTTTTACTACCTCTACTATTCCACCTTCGACAATTCCTCCTCCACTTACTCACCGTGCTGAGGTTGGCTCCTCAAGTAGGAGTAGTGCTACGAGGCAAGCGATTATTGAAGTCCCCGCTAAGGGCCATCTTTTGAGGAAATCGGGTCAAGCAGATGTGTGGTTAAAGCCCTTAATTGGTCCTATTGAGAGAGCCAAGCTAGAGAGCCATAGTTCCTTGACCTTGATGAATGACATTGTGCATGCTTCCTTAAAGGTATTCCCCCTTTTCTTTTTTCCTTTGCTGTGCTTTAAAATTTTTCTATCTTTGAGATTCTCATTTCCCTTCTTTTTTTTTTATATATATATAGGTCAATCTTATCGGCATGGAGATGATGAAAAGGGTTACCCTCTTAGAGCAATTAGTACGTGATTCTAAATTAGAGGAGTGCAATTGGAAGAAACGGTATGAGAGCCTTCAGATTGATGTGGAGTACTTAGAAAAAAGTAAGAGTACCTTGGAGCAGCAGGTACGGGCCTTGACTTCAGAGATGGCAGTTGAAAAGGCTTCCTCAAGTCAAGTGGATAAAGAAAAGGCTCGTCTTGAAACCTCTTTCTCCGAACAGCTGTCCAAGGCAAGTGAAGAGATTAGAGAGTTGAAGGCTCTCTTGGGTGAGAAAGAGGCTTATGCTGGAGAGCTCGTGCTGAATTTGACTCAAGCACAAGAAGACCTCCGAGCTTCTTCTGATAAGGTTTGTGCCTTGGAAAGTTCCCATGCCTCTCTTGAAGCTTCTTACACTTCTGCCTTGGCTGAAAATGAGAAATTAAAGAATGAAATTGCTGACTGGGAAAGGGATTATGAAATCCTTGAGGATAAATCTGTCATTGAAGTGAGTTGGGCGTTTTTGAATTCTTGCGGTGATACCCTAGTTGAAGCTAGCCAAGAGACTTTTAACTTGGAATCTGAGTTAGCTAAAATCAACGAAACTATTGAGAAGGCTCAGCAAACTCAAGATTTTCCTTCTCCCGTGGCCGAAGCTTCCGTGAATGTTGAAGTTGACACGGGTATCTCAACTCCTTCAAGCCCAGTTGAGCCCGCTGCTGTTGATGCACCTACTTCAGTTCCTACATCTTCTTAGTGATAAGTTTAAGTCATTTGAATTTTTTTTTTGTGTTGTTTTGTTTTTTGGGAAAATTTGGTAAAACCCTTGGTCTCATTTAAGGGTTTGTTTTGGAAATTCAAGTCCCCGAACCTTTTATGGGGCAACATGAATAAACAATTTTATGACTAAGTTCATACTTAGTCTAAGTTTTTTAATATTAAGAAGTTTCTCGTTATTATTTTGAACTTCCATTTTGTTTATTCTTGCCTTTATTTCTAAGGACTTATAGAATAATTTGTATTTTTATTATTCAAAAATACTTCTGTTAACTTCATGAATATTCAAGTTAATCATGAATTTTATAAATGAGGGCCCTTTTATATTCGACACTTAATGAAGAAGACGTCTCAATTTCATAATAGTGTTAACATACGATAAAAGAAATAGGAACACATATGTTTCTTTGAAATAACTTTGACAAGTTTTTATTTGAACTTTGTCTAGTTTTGAATAACACTTTACACGTATTTGAATTACATCTATAACTTTCTCGTAACTGTTTTTCTTGTAACAGATTTAAAAAGAAAAATAAACACGAGGTTTTTATCTAAAACTCGTTTCAGTACATAGCCTTTACCCTAACTATGGTAAGGTTTTTCTTTGGACTTAGCTCGTGACTTTGCTATGCACTTGACTCATTCAATGAGTGAACTTTTCAGGGCTTGATCTTCTTTGCCTTCCTTATACACATGCACGTGTATATCATGTAGTCCCCCAAGTATTTGAGCGTTGAAGTATGAAGCCTCGAGCACTTGATTGTTCCTCTCATTTGGTCCTTTCCCTGTAAAGGAAAAACATACGGTACTCGGAGGTATGATTATAGATGAAGACTGCTTAACCCGTTTGAATTTCTATCAGAATAATTGTAACCCTAGGCCAGGAAGTTTAATTTATTCCACGTGCCTTGCAGGTCGTGACTCATCATTTAGTACGGGTTAGCATTTTGCATATCATCTAAAATCGTTAGTAAAATTTTAACAATTTAAAAATTAAATTTTAAAATATGGATACCTGACCGTGGGTATTCTTCAGAAATAATATCTCTTCAGATAAACAGTATTCCAATGTGACGGTAGTATCTTTCCATCCATTGTTTCCAGCTTGTATGCTCCTTTACTTGCAATATCATGAATTCTATAGGGTCCTTCCCATGTTGGACTTAATTTCCCCGAGTTAGCTACCTTCGTAGATTGAAAACCCTTTTGAGCACGAAGTCCCCAATTTTGAAGAATCTGAGGCGTGCTTTTCAGTTGTAGTATCGTTCTATGACCTGCTTCTGTGCTGCCATTCTTATTAGTGCAGTTTCTCTTCTTCTTTCAAGTAAATCAAGATTTACACGCATTTCCTCGTCATTAGATTCTTCTGTCGCCTGTGTGAATCGTGTACTCGCCTTTCCTATCTCAACTGGAATTAAAGCTTCAGCTCCATAAACTAATGAAAATGGTGTTTCTCTTGTACTTGTTTTTGCTGTTGTGCGATATGCCTATAAAACACTAGGTAACACTTCTGGCCAATTACCTTTGGATTCCTCTAAACGCTTCTTTAAATTGTTGATAATGACTTTGTTTGTTGACTCAGCTTACCCATTACCTATCGGATGATAAGGTGTGAATGTAATCCTTTTGATTTGCCAACTTTGAAAGAATTCTGTGATTTGAGTGCCTATAAAATGAGGACTATTATCACACATGATCTCCTTTGGCACACCGAATCGGCATATGATATTCCGCCAAATGAAATCTCTAACTTCCTTTTCTCGCACCTGTTTAAATGCTCCTGCCTCTACCCATTTAGTAAAATAATTAGTGAGTACGAGCAAAAAATTTACCTGTCCTTTTGCTTGCGGTAGTGGACCCACGATATCCATCCCCCATTTCATAAATGGCCACAGTGCAATGACCGGATGTAATAACTCCACGGGCTTATGCATATTATTACCGTACCTTTGGCATTTATCACATTTAGCCATAAAACTTTCCGCTTCTTCTTCCATCTTGGGCTAATAATAACCTGCCTTAATTAAGGTTCTTACCAATGACCTTCCTCCTGCGTGATTCCCACAATGCCCCTCTTGTATTTCTCTCATTATGTATTCCGTCGGAGAAGGTCCGAGGCATCTTGCTAAGGGACCACCGAACATTTTTCGGTAAAGATGTCCTTGCTTTAAGCAATATCGAGCAGCCTTTTTCGAAGTGCATGAGCTTTTTTCTTATCTTCAAGGACGGTACCATACTACAAAAAAGCAACAATCTCGTTCCTCCAATCCCAAGTTAAGTTATTAAAATTTACCTCATTCTTATCGAGGTCGAGAACTGAATGAAACAAATGGATAATTGAAGCATTTTCATTGCTTGCCACATCTGCCGCAGATGCAAGATTAGCTAGGGCGTCGGCTTCAACATTTTCATCCCTTAGTATTAGTGTTACTTTCCAAGTTTGAAATTGCTTTATCAAATCCCGTACCTTCGCTAAGTATTGCTGCATCCTTACTTCCCTGGCCGTATAAGTCCCCAACATTTGATTAACTACGAGTTGTGAATCGCTTTTGATTATAATCTGATTTATGCCAAGTTCTAAACCTGCTATCACAACTTCATACTCTGCCTTATTGTTAGTTAATAACATTTTATGACTTGTCGAATGGTTTCACCCGTAGGTGGTACCAAAACAATCCCTAAACCAGCATTTACGTTAGATGAACCATCAGTAAACAAGGTTCAAGTTCCTGGGTTAGCTCCGTTGAACACCTGCAACTCTTTTTCTGCTTCTAATTGCATCCCCTTGCTAAAATCAGTGACGAAATCAGCTAACACTTGAGATTTTATAGCAGTTCTAGGTTGGTAGGTGATATCATATTCACTTAATTCTATAGCCCACTTAGCTAACCTACCTGACAATTCATGCTTATGTAATATATTGCGCAATGGATAAGCAGTTACTACAACAATAGGATGACATTGAAAATAAGGCCTTAATTTTCTAGATGTCATGATTAATGCAAGTGCAAGCTTTTCCAACTGAGGGTACCGTGTCTCCGCATCTAACAAAGATTTGCTAACATAATAGATCAGAGATTGTTTACCTTGGTCCTCACGGACTAAAATAGCACTTACCGCTACTTCTGAAATAGTAAGGTAGATGAGCAGTCTTTCCCCAGCCTTTGGTTTTGTGAGCAATGGTGGATTTGATAAATATGTCTTCAAATTTTTGAGTGCCTGTTGACATTCCTCGTTCCATTCAAAGTGATCTTGCTTTTTAAGAGCTAAAAAGAATTTAAAGCACTTTTCTGATGATTTAGAAATGAATCTTCCCAAGGCTGCAATTCTTCCTGTCAACCTCTGCACTTCTCTTTTGCTTGAAAGCATATCAGGAATTTCTTCAATGGCCTTAATATGTGCGAGATTCACTTCAATACCACGGTTAGAAACAAGAAAACCCAAAAACTTTCCTGACGCGACAACAAATGCACATTTCTCCGGATTTAATTTCATATTAAATTTGCGTAAAATCTTAAATGTATCAGACAAGTGTGATATATGATCTATCGAATGCTGAGTTTTAACGAGCATATCGTCTATATAAACCTCCATGGTTTTTCCCAGATGTTCTTGAAACATTTTAGTAACCAACCTTTGATATGTTGCACCAGCATTTTTGAGACCAAAAGGCATTACTTTATAACAGTAAGTCCATCTATCTGCTATGAATGAAGTTTTTTCCTCATATACCGGATCCATTTTGATCTGATTGTACCCTGAATATGCATCTATAAAACTTAATAGTTCATGCGCTGCAATAGCATCAATTAGCTGATCTATATGTGGTAGTGGAAAAGAATCTTTAGGAAAAGCTTTATTAAGGTCTATGTAATCCACACAAACTCGCCACTTACCATTCTTCTTTTGAACTACAATAGTATTGGCTAACCAATTAGGATACTTTACCTCGCAGATGGATCTAATCTTTAGCAATTTTTGAACCTCTTCTTAAATCACCTGATTCTTGAAAGTTCCTTGCTTTATTTTCTTTTGTTTGATAGGAGGGTATGTTGGGTCTTCATTTAATTTGTGAGTCATTACCTTCTGGTGGTATTCCTGTCATGTTAGAGTGGGACCAAGCAAAACAGTCCACGTTAGTTTTCAAAAAATCAATTAACTTACCTCTCATGCCTTGGCTTAGATTGGCCCCTACGTAGACTTTCTTATCAGGCCATTGTGCAAATAACACCACGGCCTCCAGTTCTTCAATTATTGTTTTGATATTTTCATTTTCTTTTGGTTCTTGAATGGTATCAGGCCTTGAATCCACATCTGTCCGTCCTTGTTCAGTTGAGGTTTGTGCTGTGGTGCCCTCAACTGTCTTCTGTGATTGCTATTTTTCTTCTTTTTTTGTACTTGAATCTGCTACAGAGTTGATGCTTCTGGATGTATGTTGATCCCCGCGGATTAGACATACTCCCCATGGTGATGGAAATTTAATAACTTGATGCAAGGTTGAAGGAACGACATTCATTTCATGGATCCATGGTCTCCCAAGGATCATATTGTAAGCCATCTCCATATCTATGACTTGAAACTTTGTATCTTTGACAACTCCTTCTGCGAATGCGGTGAGTGTTATCTCTCCTTTCGTCACAACACTAGAATTGTCAAATCCAGATAAAGTATGCGCCTTTGGTATTAATTTATCCTCAGCTTGCACTCATATAATACTCTTAGCAAAATAATGTTCACGGAACTACCTGGATCAATTAAAACTCGTTTCACATTAGTATCATGTACGATTAAAGATATTACCATGGCATCGTTATGAGGAAATAATACGCCATCCGCATCAACATCATCAAATATAATGATGTCTTCCTCTAATACATGTCGCACCCGTTTTCCTTGGGTACTTGTGACTTTGGAAATTTTATTGGCTGTAGTGTCCGTTACGCCATTGATGTCTTCACTCCCGCTTATCACATTGACGATCCTTTTGGGAGAAGGTGGTTTAGGGGGTTCTTGCCTATTCTTCATGTAAGCTTGCTTACCTTTCTCACTGAATAACTCGGTGAGATACCCTTGTTTTAATAAATGATCAACTTCACTTTGCAAAAATCTACAGTCTGTTGTTTTATGCCCGTGATCATTATGAAACTCACACCAATGATTAGGGTTGCGCCTGTTTGGATTCGATCTCATCTCTTTTGGCCACCGTACCTTGTCACCCATGCTTCTCAAAACAGGTACGAGCTCGGAAGTTCTCACATTGAAATTGTAACCGCCAAATCTCGCCTTCAAATTTCTATCATCATCTCATGACTCATGGGTGTTTCGATCATTCCTAAATCTTGATGAAGAGCCTGACTGTCTATTCCATGATCTGTGATCATACCTTTTATTGTCTTGTTTTGACCGTGAATCTTTTTCCGCAGGTCCCATGTATGGCTCGTACTTGTTTTTACCGGACCTTTTTTCGGTTTCCGCCTGTCTCGAACTTACTTTTTCTTCTTTTTGGAATCGTGGAACAGTATCTTCTTCTATCCTTAGCTTCGTGCTATACCTGTTGTAAACGTCATTCCATGTTGTAGCTGGGAATTCACGAAGACTTTCCTTGAGTCGCCTCGTAGCTTCTGAGCTCTTTTCATTCAAATTACTTGTGAAAGCTATAACTGCCCAATTATCAGGTACACGTGGTAATGTCATTCTTTCACGTTGGAATCTGTCCACGAACTCCCTAAGCAACTCTGAGTCCCCTTGCTTGATCTTGAAAATATCTTCCATTCTTTTTTCGACTTTTTGAGCTCCCGAGTGTGCTTTAATGAAAAAATCTGCAAGCTCAGCAAAAGAATTTATAGAATTTTCGGGTAAAAGAGAATATCATATTAATGCACCGTTGGTGAGTATTTTTCACCGAATTTTTTGACTAATACTAATTCAATCTCATGCTTGGTCAAGTCGTTTCCTTTTACGCATGTTGTGAATGCAGTCACGTGGTCTCGTGGGTCTGTTGTTCCATCGTATTTTAGAATATCAGGCATTTTGAATTTCTTTGGAATTGGGAGGGGAGCAACACTTGGCTTCCAAGGTTGTTGCGAATATTTATCCATATCTATCCCTTTGATTACGGGCGGCACCCCGGGTATTTGCTATATGCGGTCACTTTGCTCCTTGAGCTGTTTCTGCAATGTTAGTATTAAATTTTGTAAATCAGAATTGACTAAGTTACCTGGTTCTCCCTCCTGTGATTCGCTGGGGGTTCCACCGCTACCTGAATTAACAAGCCCGAAACGAGGATTCTCCAAAGTGTTGTTATTTGGAGTGGGAGTGGGTGGTGCAGCAGGTAACTGGCTAGCAAAAGCCTCAAGAGCTTTATTGACCTGTGCAGCAATTAGTTTCTGCAAAGCTTCATCGATAGTTTCAAAATTTTCAAATTGAGCGTTTCCAATATATGAGATCCATCATGAGAGCCTTCACGAGACCGCCGAGGAGAGCCTCGTGGAGAAGAGACCGGGGTTTGATTACCCTATGGATTTCCCTAAAGTTGTTGGTTTCCTTGAATGTTGTCATTGTTGTTCGACATGGTTGATGAAACAAGGAAAGTTAAGCTAAAAGAGGATAGATTATCAGATTCTCGGTAACGGAACCATTTTTGTTTAACCAAAAAGTGGGATTTCAGTCAAAGTGATAATTTAGAAGAACTCGGGTTACTGATAATCAAAGAAAGTATATAAGAAAGTAATTTTACTAGCAATGATATAATCAGGAGAAAACAAGTAAACCAATATATTCAGATAGTCTTTCGTGTCGTTACAATGGATCCATTCTCTCCATTTTATAGCTATTTTGGAGATATGCGTTTTGCCTTTGTCATAATAAGGCCATTATAGACAATTAAAGACATTAAATGATACGTTACATAATCATTGTATTTAATACAGATTCTCTAACGTTTTTAGTATTTAAGGCTCATTAAATACTGTATCTGTACTCCCATGAACTGTCAGATTCATTCCCCTTGATTCTTGGACTTAAATAGGTACGAGCGTTGAATCTTTTGAGTATCTGCTCGTGCCTCCTCTTATGCCTCTGCTCGTATCTGTTGCAACTCGTGCCTCTTTACCAATCATAACTCTTTGACCAGTTTACATGTCATGGCACGTCATCTTCCAATTACTTTAACATGTAAACTCAATTTTTTCCAAATACATCAACAGCTACTAAGTTAATTTCCTTTAAGGATTGGCAATGACCTATTAACAACTTCTATACCATATTTCAGTTTCGAGCCATGCGAATAGAATTTATTTTTGTTGAGCGGTTCTCTCTGAAATAGACCCTACATGGTGCGAATTGAATTAGTGGATCAATAAATTCCGAATACCAGATGATTAAATCAAAAATAAAAAGACTTCGATACCATGTTTAACGAAGCTGCTCGGAGTCTTTGCCCCACCGTCACAAAAGGACCACATATACAGAAAGTGTGGTATTAGTTAGTCCCCAGTTCAACATATTATTTTCACATTTGAAGGTGGTAGGTGAATAAGAACTTATTTAGTTTAGCCACTTAAAAGGGACATATCCTTCACAAAAAGTAGGAAACAAATGGTATATTTATGGTTAACTTCACATATATATAATATTCGAATTGAGGATTCATTGAAGCAAAGTTATAAAAATTAATAAATTTTGTAACAAAAAGAACTACATCAACTATTTCCTTATATTTCACATAAAAATCGCCAGAAATTCATCAACTTGGCACAAAAATTACAATCAACCTGCAGCATGAGATGTTTGTCGAGTAAGATTGCCACATCAATAAAGCATAATTAAGTCAACTAATAAACTTTGGATTCCAGTCTAAATGGAGGTGAGAAATTGGGAAAATATGGGTTCAATTAAATGAGGGTTAAAACTGAAGGAAATAAAAAAGTAATGATACGTGTACTTTGACATCGTTACAAGTTTATTTTGTTGTGCTAATTATGTGACATTGTGTATCTCACAACCCAAAACACACATATACACAATTTTAAAATGTAAATACACTTCATGTCCCAAGAGCACACGCGAGGTTTCAGGTTTAATTTATTTTGAGGGTTTTTTGTGAATAGAGTTATTCGATACATATACTAGTGGAAGGTAGCTAGTAAGTATCACATGAAACTAATCGAGATGCACACAAATTTACCTAAACATCACAATTGTTCTATAAAAAAAGAGATAATAGCATTCATATGAATAGGGCCAAGACCAATATTAATAGGAGGTAACAGGTATCACATCAAACTAGTACGTCTGGCTGCACATAAACTCTAAACAAACACGATTGTTCTATAAAAAAAATGTGGATATGAATAGGGTGAGTTATGGGCAAGTAGTGGCAGATCTAGCGGCCATCATGCATGCTCCCGGTAACCAAATAGCTTTTGTCGAGTTGTATATATATATATATATATATATTAAGAATTTTATTAAATATTTATAAATATTAAATTATGAACCCAATTATTAACGTAAATCGTTGTAAGAACCTATAAACTTTAAATCCTGAATCCACCTACGTGAACAAGCACCAAACTTCATTAATTCATAACTAATTAGTTAGTTTTGTAACCCGCTTGACTTTCCTATCATAAAATTAGGCTCGGATTTGGTAACTTGTCGGTGCCACACCAAGAACGTTAAAGTAAACATCTGGAAAACATTAAACATAATTAACATTCTTCTAAAATCCAGCTCCCGTAAACTGGTCACGAGTCACAAAAATAGTTTGTTAATTTGTTATTCATCAAAATGATTAATTGTTCATTGGGTTACGTCAAATCTGGCGCTAAACACCTATAAGACATACTAGTAAATTTGTCCGCCCTTTGCGCGGTTATAACTTTTTTCAATAAACTCATAGTTTACTATATATATGTTAAGTCATCTAAAGTACTAAATGTATTAAACCATACTCTCATCGGTCCACAATAAGTGACCAATTTACTTTTTTATTTTGGTTCAAAATCCATTTATATAATCAAAAAAAAATTAGTTTTTTTCCAAATTACCTTTATGTACGTATCTCTAAAAAGTCATTTACTCCTCACATTTGAGAAGAGAAGTAAGTGCTACTATAACTATGGTGCAACATTTAATGAAGGGTAGTTTAGTCACTAACTAATTATTTCGTTTAGAATTTAGTATTTCCTTAATGGGTGTTCCTAAAGCAAGTTGATCACTTATTGTGGACCAAAGAGAGTATTATGTAATTACATTTTTTTACGTTACAAATTTAAATCTACATCTTAAATAAATAAAAAGAAATATTCATAACAGGTAATTAATACCTCTCAAAAGAATTGCAAATAGTGATATTCCCATTAGAACTTAGAGCCTATCACCTTAATAGCCTACTTTGTTTGTATGTTGATCCTGTGTTATCAGCCCCCAAAAAAAGTGTTGCATGAAATGGGAAAAAAGAGAGAAACAAAAAAAAGTTGTTGACATGAAGACTGCAAGAATATTAAAGAAGATAACTTATAATTTTATCAAACAACCAAAAAAAAAAAACAGAAAATACCAAAAGTGTTACTGCTACAATTTGAACTATAAGATCCTTTTCTACTGCCTTCTTCTCAAAAACTTCATTGCGACATGTTATGTGTCGTGCTGCTATTGCGCCGCTGAAAGGATAGAATAGAAAGTACTATAATAGTAAGATCTGCTTGCTTTTACCAAAATTAAATGATAAAATCTCTTGATTTTAAATATAAGGCGAGTCCCGACAAGAGGTAATTTTTACCTACAAAGCAATACCTGCAAATCTGCAGAAGAATGGCAAAACCTACAAGTACAAAAGAATGCCTGCAGACAAATGGAGGGAAAATACATGTACATCATTTCTATGCGTAGAACCATTTTGTTTCACCAAAGAGTGCTCCTCTTATTAGGTTGATGAGAAATGTAATGAGAGTAATGGGAGTTTAATAGAAAAGTAAATAAATAGTCAAAAATAAATAAGAAAATGGGCGTTAATGATTAATGTAGTGTCGGTTACAACAGATATTTAAGATAATGTACCATTTCAACTTTCATATAATTAAGAGGTGAAATTTTTTCAGTTACCATATTAATTGAGTGAAATTAATTTGTTCAAATGACTGGAAAAAGTGGAGTATTTGATAGGAAAAATAAGAAAAAAGACCAAAAAAATCAGAAAAAAGATAAATATGAAAGCTGCCCAAATAGGGATGTCACATCAGCTTGCCAATTCCCAGATTTATATTTATACTAGTAGATGTATGCTTCGTGCGGTAATGGAAAAACGTAAATAATATTTTACGAATATTTTAGTCTTTAAATGTTAATAGATTATATTTTAATTTGTAATCTATTTTATTATTAAGAATTAACATCACTTAAGTCTTTTTAGTTTTCTAAGATAAAAAGGCAATATTAATCTCTTTATGTGAATGTGTAACAAATTTAAAAGCATGGCTTTTCCACTATACATTTATTATAAGTATCTAACTTTTTTCTTTTTATGTATCCAAATTTTTTTACTTGACTAAATACTTAATACTTTCATAAATTCTCGTTGTTTAAAATATAAAAAGAAGGGATCCTACATGAATAATACCTCAATTTAGCAAAATGTTTCAAGTATTAAACTTTGTGCGAGATATATTTCTGTACTTGTAAAAAGTAGAAATCTCTTATGCACCCGATGATGCTATGTAGGATGTGTATTTGTTTTCTATAGAAAAAAGTTAAAAATTATCTTTTACGGTATATCTTTCATTAAAATATCTTTTTCCTACTCATTTATATTAAACTTTAAGCTGAGGTTCTTATTTTTTCTTTTTTTCTCTTCCTATCTTTCTTTTTTTCCCTACCATATCTCTTTTGTAATTTTTTCATGTATATTTTCCTTCCCTTCTTTCTTTTATTTTTCCCGTCTTGCAACACAACTGACATGAAAGTTACACAAAGTGTTTGACAACGCTCTAATAATTTAAAACCTTTTAGCTGTGTTGCAAGATGTATAAGTTGGATAAAATGATTTCCAATTCGATGATTTGCTCAGTTCATGCACCTATCTCCTAGAAAAATAATAAATATATTTTTTGGGGTAATATATATATATATATATATATATATATATATATATATATATATATATATATATATATATATATTACTTAGATACCGATATATCATAGATTATGAAAGTTTTATACTTGATATAACACATCGCAATTACAAAAGAGTTTTAAATATTTGAAAGGAACAATCAACCTTGAGAGAATAAGGTTTAGTGATTTAGATGACCTAACCACTTCTAGGTCCCCGAAAAAATGAACCAAAGAATAAGAGAACATCAATTGAAAATGACAGTGAGCAGCAAAAAATAATATAAGAATCAACCATTGAAACAAAAATACATCCACCAAATCAGAGAAATAAAAGAGAACAAATAACCTTTTGAAACAATTATTATCAGGCAAAAATAATTGTGATGACCCAAGAGGTCATCACTTGTTTTTAATAGGAATTCTGTGTTTCGAGGCTTTAAAAACCTCTTTTAGAATCATCTCGATTTGCGTGCGCAGTCCGGGCGCGTAGCCGGAAAGCCTAAATGTGAAAATCTATGGAAAAAAATAAATTTTGACTATAAAATGAATTAATTTGACTTTGCTCAATGTTTTGGATAAATGAACCCGGACCCGTGATTTGACGGTCCCGGATGGTCCGTGGGAAAATATGGGAATTGGGCGTATGCCGGAATCGAATTCCGAGGTCCCAAACCCGAGAAATGAATTTTTAAAAAAATTTATTTTCTGAAATTGTTTAAAGGATTTGGAAATGAATCTTGATTAGAACATGTTGGTATCAGTCCCGTATTTTGGTTTCGGCACGCGGTACAGGTCTTATATGTGATTTAAAATAATTTTTTGAAGTTTGGTGACAAACGAAATCCGTTTGACATGATTCGGATCTTAAATGCAAATTTGATGTTTAATAAAGTTTTGAGAAAATTTCATTGATCTTGAGGTTTAATTCGATGTTCATAATGTTATTTTGGTGATTTGAGTACACGAATAAGTCCGTAGGATATTTTTGAGGTTGTGTATATTTGGTTTGGAGCCCCGAGGGCTCGGGTGAGTTTTGGATAGGCCACGGGGTGCATTTTGAACTTAGAAAAATTGCATGATTTTTGCTGGTGTGATCAGGCCTGCAGGCTTCGCAATTTGCGAAGCATGGCTCGCAAATGCGAGGGCTTGGTCGCAAATGTGAACCAGCCCAGACCTGCCTTATCTCGCAAATGCGAGTTGTGCTCCGCAATTCCGACCTTGCAAATGCGAGGGTCCCTTTCGCAAATGCGAAAAATCTAGATTTCCTAAGGGTTTGCAAATGCGAGCTTCCCTTCGCAATTTCCAAGCCAGTAGAGGTCGGGGTTTGCAATTGCGAACCCCTGTTCGCAGTTCCCACATCTGAGATCTGCAACTTTTATATTTAGACGATTTTAAACCCATTGCGAACCCCTGTTTGCAGTTCCCACATCTGAGATCTGCAACTTTTATATTTAGAGAATTATAAACCCATTTTTCATATCTTCTCAAAACATAAACACACTAGAGCGATTTTTCAAAGGCTTCTTCTTTTCCAAATCAATTGTAAGTCGTTTTTAACTCATTTTTTCAATCATTAACATCTTTTAAATGATTTCAACTTAAAATCAATGATTTTCATGGGGGAAATTGAGTGTTTTGGGTAGAACCTAGGTTTTTCAAAAATTGGGGATTTGGACCTCGATTTGAGGTCTGATTTCAAAACAAAATATATATTTGGGTTCTTAGGGGAATGGGTAATCGGATTTTGGTTCGAACCTCGGGTTTTGACCATGTGGGCCCGGGGGTGATTTTTGACTTTTCAAGAAAAACTTTGGAAAACTCATTTTCATGCATTCAAATTGATTCATTTAGCGTTTATTGATGTAGTTAAGTAACTTGTGACTAGATACGAGCGAATTGGTGGTGGAATCACGAGGTAAAGCTATAGTTGGGGCTTGAATTTTGTTCGTGGCATCGAGGTAAGTGTTTGGTCTAACCTTAGCTTGAGAGATTAGGAGTTGTGTCCTATTTGCTACTTGTTTCTTGTTGAATACGACATATAAGCATGGTGACGAGTATCTATATATTAGTGTCGAGCATGACCGTGAGTCTTATATTGTGATTTTCATGACTTCGTTGTGTTATTCATGCCTTGGTGAAGGTTTCTATCGTTGTGTAAAGTTTGTGGAAAGAATTGTGACCTATGAACATTGAGGAGCGTTGGCTCAAGTTGTATAACGAATTGTGAAAGTATAAGTGATAATTAAACCTCTAGAGCATTGGCTCGAGTTGTAAAGTGAATTGTGAAGTAAAGGTGAGAAAGAGAAGAGATCATTATGTTGGCCCCTTGCCGGGCTATTGTTGAGTTGTAGTTCCCTTGCATTGTGTTCTTAGTTGATATTACGGATGCTTAGGTTGTTGATTTTTTACAGTGGGTAAGGATTATGGTTATTCTCAGCGAACAAGTTTAGTTATAGCTGAGGTAGTTAGATATTGTAACAAGTTTGATTATAGCTGAGGTAATTAAATGTTGTAACAAGTTTAGTTATAGTTGAGGTAGTTAAATATTGTAACAAGTTTGGTTATAGTCGTTTCTCCATTGCCGGGACGTAATTACTTATGTTGTCGGATCCCTTGTTGTGATAGTGTAGACCTTATTGATCCCTTGTCGGGACTCTCGTTATAATTGTAAATATTATATGTGGATCGGATTGCATGCCGCAACAATATTATATGTGGATCGGGTTGCACGCCGTAACAATATTATATGTGGATGGGGTTGCATGCCGCAACAATGATATATATGGATCGGGTTGCACGCCGCAATAATTATAAATGATATGGATCGGGTTGCATGCCATAAAAATGATAAATGATATGGATCGGGTTGCATGCCGCAACAGTGTTGTTATATATTGGGATCGGGTTGCGCGCCGCAACAGTTATTGATACAAGTATGTTTAGATTAGATATTAGTTTCTTTTGTTTTGTTGTGCATTCTAAGCTACCCTTAGATTGTTACTCTTGATTTACTGTTAATACTGGTATACTCCCATAGCATGTATCCTCTCCCATCCTTACTTGTTCATTTCTATTTTTTTTTTATGTACATTATATACTGCACATATTTAATTGGTAGTCTGGTCCTAGCCTCGTCACTACTTCGCCGAGGTTAGGCTAGGCATTTACCAACACATGGGGTCGGTTGTGCTGATACTACACTCTGCACTCTTTTGTACAGACCCCAGTGTTGTAGACTTCGGACCGCGGTGGGATTGTTGATTCTTGTTCATCAGGAGACCCGAGGTAGTCCTGCAGGCGTCCGCAGGCCTTGGCGTCTCCTTCCATCTACTATTCATGTTTCTTTCATGCATTTCTAGAGACAGTGTTGTATTTATTTTGTTTAGATATTTATTTATAGTGTTCTTAGACCATCTATGAAACTGTGATACCTGTTCTGGGTAGTCGAGATTCAAACAGTTGTATTGGATTCATGTTCTGAAAGCTATTGCTTTTTCTTCCGATTATGTTAAATTCCGCTGTTTAAATGTTATTACTTTGAAATTGTTAGTGAATATAAAATGGGTAAAAAGGTAAATTGTGCTAATAATTGGCTTGCCTAGATCGTATTAGTAGGCACCAGCATGACTTCCGAGGGTGGAAAATCGGGGTCGTGATAAGTTAGTATCAGAGCTCTAGGTTACATGGGTCTCACAGTTCACAGACAAGCTTAGTAGAGTCTGAGGGATCGATACGGAGACATCTGTATTTATCCCCTAGAGGCTACAGAGTTAGGAAAAACTTCACATTCATTCTTTCATGTCGTGCGATTTTATTCTCTCAGTGCTAAATTGAAACCCCTACTCTTGTCCTTTCGCGCATGGCGAGGTCACATAACGCTTCTTCAGCCGAATAGTAGCTCAGACCAGTGATAGGTCAGCTACATCTTCGGATGCTTTGTGGAGGTTGGATAGGTTCACCAAGCTCTTCAATAATACTTTTAGTGGTGCATCTACTAAGGACCCCAGGATTATCTAGACAGTTGTCACGAGGTTCTCAGGAACATGGGGATAGTTAAGACCAATGGGGTCGATTTTGCCACTTTTCGCTTGTCTGGATCCGCCAAGACTTGGTGGAGGGATTTCTGTTTGGCTAGACCAGCTGAATCACCAGCTTTGACTTGAGAGAATTTTACACAGCTATTTCTGGAGAAGTTCCTCCCCATCACTCAGAGATAGGCCTATCAGAGGCAGTTTGAGCGTCTCCAGTAGGGTTCTATGACTGTTACCCAGATAAGACCAATTTCATCGACCTAGCTCGTCATGCTCTTGTCATACTTCCCACCGAGAGAAAGAGAGGGAGAGGAGGTTCATTGATGGACTTATCCAGCCGATTCGTCTTCAGATGGCTAGGGAGACTAGGAGTGAGATATCTTTTCAAGAGGCGACCAATGTGGCCAGGAGAGTGGAGATGCTTCTATCGTAGGGAGGTGATCATTGGTCAGACAAGAGGCCCTGTCATTCAGGTAGATTCAGAGGTACTTCGTTTGGAGGTAGGAATTCATATGGTAGAGGTCATTCTCCTAGGCCTTTTCAGTCAGTATTTCAGGTTTCTCACGGTGCTTCAGGTGGCCGTGGTTCTTAGATGCAGTATTCTGATCGGCGGTCCTATAGTGCACCACCAGCTCCTATCAGTGCACCGCCGCTTCAGAGTTTCCAGGGTCATCATCCCCAGCAACCGAGGGCTTGTTTTACTTGTAGCGACATGAGGCACATTGCTAGGTATTGCCCTCGAGCACCGAGCAGTTCTCAGCAACAGGGTTCCCATGCCATGGTTCAGGCACCGAGTGTTCCATAGCCCGCCCGCCCAGTCAGTTAGAGGTAGGGGTAGAGGTGCTAGAGGTGGAGGTAGAGGTGTTAGAGGTGGAGCTCAGACCGCTAGGGGTGGAGGCCAGACAGTAGCAGGCCGTCCCAGAGATGTAGTTCAGGGTGGTGGGGCCCAGCCCCGATGTTATGCTCTCCCAGCTAGGCCCGAGGCTGAGGCTTCTGATGTAGTTATTATAGGTACGGTTCTGGTTTGTGATAGAGATGCTTCAGTGTTGTTTGATCCAGGGTCTACGTACTCATATGTGTCCTCTTATTTTACACCGTATCTGGTCATGCCTAGTGATTCTTTGAGTGATCCTATTTATGTGTCTACACCGGTAGGTGATTCTATTATGGTAGATCGAGTCCATTGTTCATGAATAGTTATGATTAGAGGTCTTGAGACTCATGTAGATTTGCTTCTTTTGGACATGGTCGATTTTGATGTCATATTAGGGATGGACTGGTTATCACCTTACCACGCTATCTTGGACTGTCATGTCAAGACTGTGACCTTAGCCTTACTGGGTTTACCTCGTTTAGAGTGGAGAGGGACTCCTAGTCATTCTACCTGTAGTGTTATCTCTTATGTGAAGGCTCGACGTATGGTCGAGAAAAGGTGTTTGGCCTATTTGGCATATGTTCGTGATTCTAGTGCTGATGTTCCTTCTATTGATTCTGTGCCCATTGTTCGTGAGTTTCCTGAGGTATTCCCTTCAGACCTGCTGGGTATGCCACCCAACAGGGATATTGATTTCTGCATTGATTTGGCTCCGGGCACTCAACCCATTTTTATCTTGCCGTATCATATGGCCCTGCCTGAGTTGAAAGAGTTGAAGGAGCTATTGCAAGACTTGCTCGAGAAGGGTTTCATTAGGCCGAGTGTTTTGCCTTGGGGTGCGCCGGTGTTGTTCATTAAGAAGAAGGACGGATCGATGAGAATGTGTATTGATTACTGGCAGTTGAACAAGGTTACAATCAAGAATAAGTACCCATTGCTGAGGATTGATGATTTGTTTGATCAGCTTCAGGGTGCCAAGGTATTTTTGAAGATTGACTTGAGATCTGGCTACCATCAGTTGAGGGTTAGGGCATCCGATGCCCCTAAGACAACTTTCCGTATTTAGTACGGGCATTATGAGTTCTTGGTGATGTCATTCGGGTTGACAAATGCCCCAACAACTTTTATGGATTTGATGAACCGAGTGTTCAGGCCTTACTTGGATTCGTTCGTGATAGTCTTCATTGATAATATTTTGATATATTCCCATAGCCGGAAGGAGGACGAGCAGCATCTTAGAGTGGTTCTTCAGACCTTGAAGGATAGTTAGTTATATGCTAAGTTCTCAAAGTGTGAGTTCTGGTTGAGTTCAGTTGCATTTCTAGGTCATGTTGTATCAGCAGAGGGTATTCAGGTTGATCCGAAGAAGATTGAGGCAGTCAAGAACTGGTCTAGACCAGCATCAGCTATAGAGATTCGGAGTTTCTTGGGATTGGTAGTCTACTATCGTCGGTTCTTAGGGGGGTTCTCATCTATCGCAGCCCCGGTGACCAGGTTGACCCACAAGGGTGCCCAGTTCAGATGGTCGGACAAGTGTGAGGCGAGCTTTTAGAAGCTCAAGACAGCTCTGACTACGGCACTGGTGTTGGTTTTGCCCACAGGTTCAGGGCCTTATATCGTTTATTATGATGCATCTCGTATTGGACTTGGCGTAGTGTTGATGCAGGATGGCAAGATCATTGCCTATGCTTCGCGGCAGTTGAAGATTCATGAGAAGAACTATCCGGTTCATGATTTGGTATTGGCAGCCATTATTCAGGCGTTGAAGATTTGGAGGTATTATCTGTATGGCGTGGCATGTGAGGTGTTCACGGATCACAAGAGTCTTCAGTATTTGTTCAAGCAAAAGGAGTTGAATTTGAGGCAGAAGAGGTAGTTGGAGTTGTTGAAGGATTATGATATCACCATCTTATATCATCTGGGAAAGGCCAATGTGGTGGCCGATGCTTTGAGTAGGAAGTCAGCCAGTATGGGCAGTCTTGCTTATATTCCGATCGGTGAGAGGCCGATTGCTTTGGATGTTCAGGCTTTGGCCAATCAGTTCGTGAGGTTGGATGTTTCTGAGCCCATCCGTGTGTTAGCTTGCACAACCACTCGTTCTTCATTATTGAGCGGATTCGAGATCGGCAGTATGATGATCCCCATTTGTGTGTCCTTAGAGACACGGTGCAACACGGAGGTGCCAAGAAGGTTACCTTAGGTGATGATGGAGTTTTGAGACTGCAAGGTCGAGTCTGTGTGCCTAATGTGGATGGGATTCGAGAGTTGATTTTAGAGGAGGCCTATAGTTCCTGGTACTCTATTCATCCGGGCGCTGCAAAGATGTATCAGGATTTGCGACAGCATTATTGGTGGCGGAGAATGAAGAAGGATATCGTTGCATATGTGACTCGGTGTTTGAATCGTCAGCAGGTTAAGTACGAGCATCAGAGGCCCGGTGGTTCATTTCAGAAGATTGAGATTCCTGAGTGGAAGTGGGAGCGTATCACTATGGACTTCGTTGTTGGTCTCCCACGGACTCAGAGGAAGTTTGATGCAGTGTGGGTTATTGTTGATAGGCTGACCAAGTCATCGCATTTCATTCATGTGGCAGTCTCCTATTCTTCTGAGAAGTTAGTTGAGATCTATATCCTGGAGGTTGTTCGTCTTCATGGTATGCCCGAGTCTATCATTTTGGATCGAGGTACGCAGTTTACCTCCCATTTTTGGAGAGCAGTTCAGCGAAGATTGGGCATACGGGTTAAGTTGAGCACATCGTTTCATCCTCAGACGGACGGGCAGTCCGAGCGGACTATTCAGATTTTGGAGGATATGCTCCGAGCTTATGTCATTGACTTTGGAGGCTCGTGGGATTAGTTTTTGCCTTCAGCAGAGTTTGCCTACAACAGCTACCAGTCGAGTATTCAAATGGTTCCATATGAAGCTTTATATGGTAGGCGGTGTCTGTCTCCGGTTGGATGGTTTGAGCCGGGAGAGGCTCGGTTATTGGGTACGGATCTGGTTCAGGAGGCCATGGATAAGGTCAAG
The DNA here is from genome assembly GCF_000715075.1 of Nicotiana tabacum. Classification (NCBI taxonomy): domain Eukaryota; kingdom Viridiplantae; phylum Streptophyta; class Magnoliopsida; order Solanales; family Solanaceae; genus Nicotiana; species Nicotiana tabacum. The sequence goes on from NC_134084.1 coordinate 126,123,106, forward strand.
ATCATTTAGGATAGGCTTCATACAGCTCAGTCCAGGCAAAAGAGTTATGCCGACCGCAAGGTTCGTGATTTGGCATTCATGGTCGGTGAGCGGGTATTGCTTCGAGTGTCGCTTATGAAGGGCGTGATGAGATTTGGGAAGAAGAGCAAGCTTAGCCCTAGGTTCATTGGCCCGTTTAAGATTCTTAATCGAGTGGGAGAGGTGGCTTATAGACTTGCGTTGCCGCCGAGCTTAGCAGCCGTGCATCCAGTGCTTCATGTGTCCATGCTTCGGAAGTATCACGGCGATCCATCCCATGTGTTAGATTTCAGCACTGTCCAGTTGGACAAGGACTTGTCTTATGAGGAGGAGACGGTAGCTATTCTAGACCGGCATGTTCGTTAGTTGAGATCGAAGAGTTTTCCTTCTGTTCGTGTTCCGTGGAGAGGTCAGCCTCTTGAGGCATCGACCTGGGAGTCCGAGACTGATATGCGGAGCCGTTATCCCCATCTTTTCTCCAACTCAGGTACTTTCTTCTTCTGTCCGTTCGAGGACGAACGGTTGTTTTAGAGGTGGAGAACGTTAGGTCATCACTTGTTTTTAACAGGAATTCTGCATTCTGAGGCTTTTAAAACCTCTTTTAGCATCACCTCAATTTGTGTGCACAGTCCGGGCGCGTAGCCGGAAAGCCTAAATGTGAAAATCTGTGAAAAATGATAAATTTTAACTATAAAATGAATTAATTTGACCTCAATCAACATTTTTTGTAAACGAACCCGGACCCGTGATTTGACGGTCCTGGAGGATCCGTAGGAAAATATGGGACTTTGGCGTATGCCCGGAATCGAATTCCGAGGTCCCAAGCCAGAGAAATGAATTTTTAAAGAAAATTATTTTCTGAAATTGTTTAAAGGATTTGGAAATGAATCTTGATTAGAACATGTTGGTATCGGGCCGGTATTTTGGTTTCGGCGCCCGGTACAGGTCTTATATGTGATTTAAGATAATTCTGTGACGTTTGGTAAGAAACGAAATCCGTTTGACTTGATTCGGACCTTAAATGCAAATTTGATGTTTAAAGAAGTTTTGAGAAAACTTCATTGATCTTGAGGTTTAATTCGATGTTCATGATGTTATTTTGGTGATTTGAGTACACGAATAAGTCCGTAGGATATTTTTGAGGTTGTGCGTATATTTGGTTTGGAGCCCCGAGGGCTCGGGTGAGTTTTGGATAGGCCACGGGGTGCATTTTGAACTTAGAAAAATTGCAGAATTTTTGCTGGTGTGATCAGGCCTGCAGGCTCGCAAATGCGATAACGCAAATGCGAGGGCTTGGTTGCAAATGCGAACCAGCCCAGGCCTGCCAAATAGTTGGGGCTTGAATTGTGTTCGTGACATCGAGGTAAGTGTTTGGTCTAACCTTAGCTTGAGGGATTAGGAGTTGTGTCCTATTTTCTATTTGTTTCTTGTTGAGTACGACGTATAGGCATGGTGACGAGTATCTATACGTTGGTGTCGAGCATGACCGTGAGTCTTATATTGTGATTTTCATGACTTCGTTGTGTTATTCATGCCTTGGTGAAGGTTTCTATAGTTGTGTAAAGTTTGTGGAAAGAATTGTGACCTATGAACATTGAGGAACGTTGGCTCAAGTTGTATAACGAATTGTGAAAGTATAAGTGATAATTGAACCTCTAGAGCATTGGCTCGAGTTGCGAAGTGAATTGTGAAGTAAAGGTGAGAAAGAGAAGAGATCATTATTTTGCCCCCTTGCCGGGCTATTGTTGAGTTGCGGTTCCCTTGCATTGTGTTCTTAGTTGATATTACGGATGCTTAGGTTGATGATTCTTTACGTTGGGTAAGGATTATGGTTATTCTCGGGGAACAAGTTTGGTTATAGCTGAGGTAGTTAAATGTTGTAACAAGTTTGATTATAGTTGAGGTAGTTAGATGTTGTAACAAGTTTGGTTATAGCTGAGGTAGTTAGATGTTGTAACAAGTTTGATTATAGCTGAGGTAGTTAGATGTTGTAACAAGTTTGGTTATAGCTGTTTCTCCATTGCCGGGATGTAATTACTTATGCTGTCGGATCCCTTGCCAGGATAGTGTAGACCTTATTAATCCCTTGTAAATATTATATATGGATCGGGTTGCACGCTGCAACAATATTATATATTGATCGGGTTGCACGCCGCAATAATATTATATGTGGATCGGGTTGCACGCCACAACAATGATATATGTGGATCGGGTTGCACGCCGCAACAATGATAAATGATATGAATCGGGTTGCACGCTGCAATAAAGATATATGTGGATCGGGTTGCACGCCGCAACAATGATAAATGATATAGATTGAGTTGCACGCCACAATAGTGTTGTTATATATTGGGATCGGGTTGCGCGCCGCAACATTTATTGATACAAGTGTGTTTAGCTTGAATATTAGTTTCTTTTGTTTTGCTGTTAATTCTAAGCTGCCCTTAAACTATTACTCTTGATTTACTGTTAATACTGGTATACCCCCGTAGCATGTATCCCCTCCCATCCTTACTTGTTCATTTCTGTTTTATTTTTCGATGTACATAATATACTGCACAGGTTTAATTGTTAGTCTGGTCCTAGCCTCGTCACTACTTCGCCGAGGTTAGGCTAGGCACTTACCGACACATGAGGTTGGTTGTGTTGATACTACACTCTGCACTCTTTTATGCAGACCCCAGTGTTGTAGACTTCGGACCGCGGTGGGATTGCTGATTCTTGTTCATCAGGCGACCCGAGGTAGTCCTGCAGGCGTACGCAGGCCTTGGCGTCTCCTTCCATCTACTATTCCTGTTTCTTTCATGCATTTCCAGAGACAGTGTTGTATTTATTTCTTTTAGACCTTTATTTGTAGTGTTTTAGACCGTCTGTGAAACTGTGACACCAGTTCTGGGTAGTCGATATTCAAACAGTTGTATTGGATTCATGTTATGATAGCTTATTGCTTTTTCTTCCGCTTATGTTAAATTCTGTTGTTTAAATGTTATTACTTCAAAATTATTAATAAATATAAAATGGGTAAAAAGTTAAATTGTGCAAATAATTTGCTTGCCTAGATCGTATTAGTAGGCGTCATCACGACTCCCGAGGATGGAAAATCCAGATCGTGACAATAATAGATCAATGCCTAACAAAAAAATGGTAAGTAGAATTACATCCAAAGTAACAATGTTCTAGGACAAACAAATTATAAAAAGATAAGCATCACAAAAAGGAAAAAAGATTCCAACCAGATTTTATCTCCACCATATTGAATCAGTGGTATTAATAACAACAGATTTTATGAATGGAAACAGAGATTTTATTTGATAAAGGGCATGTGAGAGAAGAAGCGGAAAGAGAGAGCGAGGCTATTTATGAAGATCAAAAGACATGACTCTTGAAAGAGAAAGAGAGGGAGGCTAAATAAGAAGATTAAAAGACATGATTCTTGATAAACAAATATATGGAAAAAATGAGAAAAGATAAAATAATAAGAAAATATATAAATACAATTCCTAATAAATAGTACTGAATAGAAAAAACGATTCAAAATAATAATGGAAACATATAGTAGTTACCAGTAATTTCAAAATCCTTCCTCTGCATCATAAAAAGATTAACAATCATTATGCATATGATCACTGTCATTATGTACATCATAAAAAGAAAAATCACATATGCTAATTTCTTCGAGTATTCTCCAAAAGTAACATGAAATTAAAAAAGCTGAAAGATTTAAAGAGATATGTATCCAAAATCATATCGAAGTAGCACTCCATTATAGAGAAGTTCAAGGCACGCAGTTGATGCCCGATGACATCACGAAGAAAGTGTTTCGTAGAGAATGAAGAAAGTGTTACATACAAAAGAAACAACAAAGAATTAGATAGAAACGATTGAAATAAGAATATAAATATTAACACACCTCATGAGTAATTCCAAGCAGTTAAATCACATACACTAATTTCTTCGAGTATCTTCCAAAAATAGTGAAATTAGAAAAGCTGAAAGCTTTAAAGAGATATGTACCAAAATCATATTGAAGTAGCACTGCATTGTAGAGAAGTTCAAGGCATGCAGTTGATGCACGGTGACATCATGAAAAAAGTATTTTGCTGAAAATGAAGAAAGTATTACATATAAAAAAAACAACAAAGAGTTAGATAGAAATAATTAAAATAAGAATATAAAAAATTAACACACCTCATGAGTAATTCCAAGCAATTGCGAAAGATTTCGTTGGACTTTGAAGTAGAGTGAAAAATTGAAAGGCTTTTCTGGATTTTCCTTTTATTAATAGCAAGTGAATTTAAGGACTTTTAATATATAGAAAGGAATGAATTGCTTCCGATGCCTAATGGTGACGTTGAGCATTCATTGAACGTTTTGTTATTAAAGAACTTGGTGTAAGTAAAGGTACGTAACCATTATTTCCTTAATCTTAATTAATTAGTGGGGAGGTGCCTTGTCACGACCCTAAAACAGACCCGATCGTGATGGCGCCTATCGTGAAACTAGACCAGCCGACACAATTCCTAAATCTAACCATTTGTTTCTATAACAATCATTTTTAAGCCATTAATTAACAAGAAATCTTATAGTATATGTCTAAATAACCAGTGCGGAACAAATATACAAGCCCGGTATCGGGGGTGTCACAAGTCACGAGCATCTACTAAGGTCTGAATACAACGAAGAGTCTGAAAATAAACTAAAAACAGTCCAAGGAAGACAAGACGGAGAAGAGCAGGGCTGCGAACGTCAGGTAGCTACCTTGCTAACTCCAATGACTCTGCCACTAAGCAATCAACACCCGCTACCGGATTCAGAAATACCTGAATCTGCACACAAGGTGCAGGGAGTAATGTGAGTACGCCAACTCAATAAGTAATAAAAGTAAATGAAAGCTGAGCAGTAAGAAAACACATAATTTCACGTCATAGCACTACAACAAATACCGTATATTTCTCAAAAACAGTGCAGAAACCATTTACTTCGTAAATCAAGCTCAGTTTCAGTAAAACCTTTTAAAACAACTTTCAATAGTTTCAAACAAGTGATAAAACAGTGAGTAAAAATGATAGAAATGTAAACAGCCCCTCGGGCAAAACATGTGCCATAAACTGCCCCTCGAGCATAATATCAACAGAACCAGCCCCTCGGGCTACCTCACAATCACTCATAATCTGCCCTTCGGGCATAACATGAATCAAGAACCACCCCTCGGGCAAAACATGGATCAAGAACAGCCCCTCAGGCAACAATATGAAACAACAACAGCCCCTCGGGCTACATCATATCACTCACACTGGGTACCCGCTCTCACTGGGGATGTACAGACTCATGGAGGGGCCCCTTATGGCCCAAGCAAAATAACAAGTTATCTCGTGGCATAATCAAATAGGCTCTCGGCCTCATATCAACAAGCCACCTCGTGGCGAAACAAATCAGGCTCTCGGCCTCAAAATTATGAATCAGTATAACACTGCTGCGGCGCGCAGCCCGATCCTATAGTATCCTCACAACATAGGCCCTCAACCTCACTCAGTCAAAAATCTCTCATGCAACTCGGACAATAGTGAAACATGATGCTCATCCCAAATTATAATTTTAAATATCAAAACGGAGTAAATATGGCTGAGTTATGAAAACAGTAGAATACAGCATGACTGAGTACAAATATGAAGTCAAAACAGTGAGGAATAGTAGTAAAAATCCGCTAAGGGTCCAAAACAGTTGGCACGAGGCCCAAATATGGCATTAAGCCCAAAACATGATAATACTTTCCAAAACACAATGATGTCAAACAGTTTTTCAATGAAATACGCAGTTTAACAATCATACGGAATGGAATAAGTCACAATCTCCAACGGTACACGACCCCATGCTCATCATCTAGCGTGTGTGTCACCTCAAAGTAGCACAACGATGTGAAATCCGGGGTTTCATACCCTCATGATAACATTTACAATCATTACTTACCTCAATCCAAGCAAAATCTTACTCCGAAATGCCTTTCCCCTAGAATCGGCCTCCAATCGATCCGAATCTAGCCACAGTTAATTCAATTCAGTCAATACTAATTATAGGAATTAATTCCATATGAAAATATTAATTTTCCAACAAAATCCGAAACTAACCCAAAATTTGCCCGTGGAGCCCACGTCTCGGAATATGACAAAACTCACAAAATATGATAACCCATTCAATTACGAGTCCAACCATACTAATTGTACTCAAATCCGATTCCGAATCGATGTTCAAATCTTGAAAATTTATTTTTTGAAGATTTTACAAAAATTCCAATTTCTTACACCTAAATCTGAAATAATTGATGAATATAGACATGGATTTATGAAATATAATCACTTTCTGATATAGAACACTTACCCAAGTCAAAGTCGTGAAAACCCCCTTTGAAATCTCCTAAATACGAGACTCAAAACTCAAAAATAAGTAAAAATAGCTAACTCTTGTGGTTAAGAATCTGTCCAGGCAAGTTGTATTTGTCAATTGAGACTTATAAATCGTATTTGATACATGTGATTTCGCCTCTGTCCCAGAAAAAAACAGCATTACTAGTCATCAGTAAATCGATCATAACTTTCTATACAAATATCCAAATGATGAACGGTTTAACTTTCTGGAAACTAGACACCAAGAGCTACAACTCTTATGTGTTTCTCATCACCCAGTTCCTTATAGATAGCGAGATATAAGCTTCCAAAGTAGCCTACTCGCATCAGAAATTTCTGGAAAATTTTCAAAACAGCTTGACCAGCCTTCAGTAAATCAATCATAACTTTCTATATAAATGTCCAAATAATTAATAATGTAACTTTCTGGAAATTAGGATGCAAGGGCTACAACTTTCATGTTTTGTAAATTTTCATATTAATTACAAATTTCGAGATACAAGCTTCCGAAGTAGGCTCCACGATTGCACAGTGCTGTCCAAAGCTTCTGCAGCAGAAAATTTCAGCAACTTGTTTTTTTGGTCTGAAATCCATCCTGTTAACCTTCCGAAATCCACCCGAGGCTCTCGGGACCTTAACCAATTATACCAACATGACCCAAAATATAATACGAACTTAATCGACGCTTCAAACCACGTCAAACAACGCCGAAATTACGAATCGTGCATTGAATTGAATTATGAGTTTTCAAATCTTCCAACTTCTACTTTTTGCGCCGAAACATATCAAATCAACCCGAAATTACTTCAAATTTTGCACACAAGTCATAAATAACATAATTGATCTGCTCCAAGTTTCATAATCGAATTCCGACCCCGATATCAAAAAGTCAACTCTCGGTCAAATTTTCCAAAAATCTTCTATTTTCCAACTTTCGCCAAAATGCGTCAAATTGTCCTACGAACTTCCAAATCCAAATCCGAACATGTTCCTAAGTCCAAAACACCATACAAAACTATTGGAATCATCAAAATTCTATTCCGGGGTCGTTTGCTCAAAAGTCAAATCTCCGGTCAAACTTAAGAAATCTTTAGCCTTAGATTTCTAGATTCCGTTAAATGGCAATAATTTGAGCTAGGGACCTCCGAATTCGTTTTCGGGCATATGACCAAGTCCCAAATCACGATACAGAACTACTGGAATGGTCAAAACTTAGATCCGGGTTTGTTTGCTCAAAATATTGACCGAAGTCAACTCAGTTGAGTTTTAAAGCTCTAATTCACAATTTAATCCATTTTTCACATAAAAACCTTCCGAAAAATTATATGGATTGCGCACGCAAGTCGAGGAATTATTTATACTGCTTTTCAAGGTCTTAAAATACCGAGATAATTATTTAACTTAAAGATGACATTTTGGGTCATCACATTCTCCACCTCTAAAATAAACGTTCGTCCTCGAACGTACTAAGAATTATTCTCAGGTTGCCAAATTGACGATTTTACTTTTACACAAATATTCGCGGTTGATCCCACATTACCGCATTCAATATAAGTCTGACAATACCATTTCAATTGAGATTATTTCCTTTATACATATTTGTAAACTTGAAGACCAAATTTCTTACACTTCAATCATTTCCAGAAAAGTCCGATTTTTCACGTCAACACATGATATTAGTCTCGACTAGTTATAGCAACTCATGCCTATGCACCCATCAAATATGGGGTATTATATTTTCCCCCACTTAGGGTCATTCGTCTACAAATGAGAAGTATAGTCCGTCCTCAAACACATAATGTAACTTATCTCTTTCTTTGCATATCTCAATATCCCAAATTTTTCTAGCTCCTAAATGTTTCAGAAATTTCGGCAGAGTCTCCCCGGTAATTGGGCTTATACACCTGTCAGAGTAACACTAAAACAACTCCTAGCAATATGTCCGCAACCAAGCAAAGCACCACAAAGTATATATCAATAACACTAATCTCCGCATTACAAGCACGATAGTATCACAATGATATCTTGACATAAAATGTATCATATGTATGACCATAACCACATCTCTAGTCTTAATAGTTGTTCATAATAGATTACAACATCGCCAATTAACCTCATGTTAATAAAATCTCGTTTCAAACCTCTAGTTTACTAACACCAAGGCATGAAGATCTCATAATTACTTAGCCGAATTAACGAGTAACAATTTACATCCTCCGTGCACTCACCTCGTAGTCTAAAACTCAATAATTACAATACAAATCTGGCAAATTATGCACAAAGATATTCATACAAGAATTTTCTTCAAATAAGTCTAATAGGCATGCCACCCTATAAGTACTATAGTACAAATTTTAATTTCACAAAGGGAGCATTTAAACACATAATTTATTTTTATTTTTTTTCACCACAAGGACCTTGTCCTTATTAATCTACCGCAGCTTGTAGCTCGGTTTAAATATTTCACATTATATAAAACACGAGGATCTCGTCATCAACATTATACCACAAGTAATATGCACATCATGCCAAATTGGAACATTCCATTTTTTTCTTTTGAATAATTATTCGTTTAACAAAATCATAACACATAATGATAGACATAGTTATCTCCATCGAATCTCCCAACAGGAGTATTCACATAAGCAGATTTCAGAATTACGAAGCTCTCTCATAAGTGGAGCACAATAGGAGGACTTACCTCGATACTCAAAACCGAATCAAGTTAACAAAATTGTTACTTTATAATAATTCGAGACCGTACTTGTAACGACACCATCTGGTGTTGCGACCTCAGCCATACCATAGAAAATATATCAATAGCTAGGTCTCCACCTCTAGGAGTCTCACCTCCACCTCTAACATCCTAACACCTACCTCTGGTTGGTCATGTAAGTGGAGTAGTAACTGTAATGGGGCACGTAGCCTGAGTGCTTTTACAAAATATGTTTCTCCCAAGTCTAGGACAATTTTCCCATGATTTGCCTAGTACTACCACATTCATAACAATCCCTTTGAGAGTTTGGCTGCTCGTACTGAGTTTATGCTAGTTAACTGGAATAACCATTATACGAACCTCATGGAGGTGGTGCATTAAAAGAACTTTCTAGAGCACCCCGAATAATCAGATATATTGACTGGGCTAGCCGGCTGCACGAGCCGTTGTCATAATGATTTGTAGTTGTAGAGTAGAATCCGCTCAATCCTTTAAAACCTCGAGACCTCTAGGTCTTCTTAGCTTCCTCTTTTCCTCATCCAGAACACATTCTAACATTTTGGCAATTTCTACCACTAATCGAAATGAAGAATCAACCTGTAGCTTCCCGGGTTTTACTAAATTTCAAGATCATAATTGAGTCCTTTAATGAGTTTGTGGACTCGCTCTCTAGCTTAGGAACCAAAGTAGGAGTATGAAGGCTAACTTATTGAACCTGATGACTGTCACACCTCCTTTTTCCGCCCCCGCGAGGGGTGAAGGGAGTTTTTTTCAATTAAAGGACAATCGAAACGGGATTGGTTTATTTATTTCAGAGTCGCCACTTGGGAGATTTAGGGTGTCCCAAGTCACCAATTTTAATCCCGAATCGAGGAAAAGAATGACACCATATTACAGCCTGCATACCAGAAATCCGGATAAGGAATTCTGTTAAACCGGGAGAAGGTGTTAGGCATTCCCGAGTTCCGTGGTTCTAGCACGGTCGCTCAACTGTTATATTCGGCTTGATTATTTGATTTTATACAAATATGAACTTATGTGCAAATTTTATCTTTTAACCGCTTTATTATTATTGTTTTTAAAAGAAATGTGAACATCGCTTAAAACACGTCTTTGGACTGCGTCACATGAAATGCACCCACAATCCGGAACACGTTTTATTCGATGTTTTGAGATTTGGATTCGGGTCGCATGAAATGCACACCCAGGCTTAAGAAAGTAAAATATTAAACACGCGCCTAAAGAGTCTATCGCGTTATTATTTTGGGAAGACCGTGAAATTCGCTAAACGGTCCTTCCGAATTCTAATTAAACCATACATTTTGTGAGGGCCTCGCAATCTATACGTTTTATTTGGCGAGGCTCGTCTCATTTTATTTTAAAGGATAAACCTACAATGACTATATTTTCTATTAAGTTCGTCTCTAAAATAAAAGAAAATCTCTCAATTATTTACATGCTGAAAAACGTAAACTTATTAGTTATTAGTTTACGGCTAATGCGAATGGAAAGTTGCGATCGAGTTTGTACCAAGAAAAACTGCTTTCATTTTATATTCTGTTATTCGATAATACTAAAACATGAGATTGACACACCATAATATCAAAACAGCTTAACTAGTATTTGATTAATTTAAGCTAACATTATTATATGAAGAAGTCATACATGTGCGACTCCATTACTCATTAATTAATCGACTACATTTTTATACAAAGAGGAAAATTAATATTCAAACACAAATCCAAACAAAAGAATTCAACAGGAACAAAGCCTGATTAATATTTTATTTTTGCTTCAAGCCGAGATTGTACAAATGTGTACCTGGAAACAGCAGTACAAGAACAAAAGAAGTAGGAGTCAGCAGCAATAATACTACAGCAACAGCAGGTTCAGCAACACCGCAAACCAGTAACAACCAGTAGAATAACCCAGTAACAGATTGAAAACTCAGCAATACCAAAGTGCAATTGTAGTCAAAGCAGAAGAGAGACGGATACAAGATGCAGTAGTTTACTGATTTTCAATAACACTCGAGAAAAGACAAACGGAATTTATTCAAGTAGAAGTTCAAGTTGTCTTTCTCTTTTACTCTCTAACACCCTTGAAATTTTCCAGAATGTATTACTCTAAAAAATATTCTCCCAATAATCTCTAAGTCTTCCTCTAATGTTCAAGTCCTAAAAACTCTTCAAAATGAATTCAGCCCCTGTATATTCAGTGTATCCAGAATGTATATCGGGTGTATACTTCTCACTCCGCCCCCTCTTTTTTACTTCTCTCTATCTAGTTTTTCCTCTCTTTTTTCCACCCCCTTCTTCCTAAATTTTCTCTTCTATTTATTTGTTTTTTATTATTTTATTATTTTTTTAATTAAAAGAAATCCCACTTACAAATTGTTTTTATTTTTTTAGAAAAAGAAATCCCACCTTTATTTACTTTTATTTTTAAAATTCCAACTTTAATTACTTTATCTTATTTAAAATCCCACTTTTTATTTTTTAAAAGAGAATTTCACTTTATTTAACTTTTCTTTAAAAAAACAAACCACTATCTTTTCTTTTTCTTTTAAAAATGCTACTTTCAATTACTTTAAATTTTTTAAATTTTCAGATACCTTTATATTTATTTTTTAATTCCAACCTTCTTTTACTTTTAAATTTTTTAAAACTTTTTATTTTTTTTTAAAATTTTCTACATTCTTTTACTTTTTTTTTTTAAAAATCATTCCCGAAATTACTATATATATTTTTAAAAAAATAAAAATAAAAAAATAAAATAAAATATTTTCGGATTTTTTTCATATATAAAAAAACAAAAAATAAAACTATTAATAGTGATAATTCACCTTTTATTTTTTATTTTTTTTGGTTTTGTTTTGTGTTGGACAAAATATGAAGAAGGGGTGTTGGGTTAATGGAGCGGACCGGGTCGACCCGGTTTGAAGCGGACCGGGTCATGGGGAAAGTTGGGCAATTATTTGGGCCTGTGGTTTGAAATTGAAGAAGTGGCCCAATCCGATATTTCTTTGTATTTTTGTTCTCTTTTCTTCTTTTATTTTTCTAAAACTAAATTATAAAAGTACTTAAATTATTATTAAGAACAAGTTATAAAAGCGCAAATTAACTTCCAATAACAATTAACGCACAATTAAGTAATAATTAAGCATAAAATTGTTCATTTGGACATTAAATGCTAAAAATGCAAAAGATGCCTATTTTTGTATTTTTTTATTAATTTAACAAATAAACATGCATAGACAAACATACAAATAGTTACACAAAATATCACAAAATATCACAAAAATTGCACACCAAGAAAAATTATTTTATTTTTTGAATTTTTTGGGAGTAATTCTCATGTAGGGCAAAAATCACGTGGTTACAGCTGCCCCTCTTTGCCCGAAGACACGAAGGGTTTTCGTGCAAAGATAAAGCGAGCGATTTTTGCCCATCCGAGTACTCCGTGTGAAGCATTTTTTTTTATTTTTTTTTAAAAAAAGATTTGACCGAACCTTTGCTTCAAAGGTTTCCTACATATCCTGGGCTAAACAGGAATCAGGTCAATGTAGTTCGGGAAGTTTTGGTAGCTGGGACTACCGTGAGACTGCAATGTTACTGCTGTTGCATGTTGTTATCACTGCTTACCGATCTCCTTGTTACACCGTGTTTAAAAGAAAACAAGAAGCTAGGCTAGACTAAAATTTGTTCTTGTTGCCTTGCTTTTTTGTCGGCTTGTGTTTCCTCCGGTACTTTTCTTCGGATGCTTTTCTTCCTTTTGACACATGCTCTTGAGTTTGTGCTGGGACCTCTTGTTGCATCCTTTTGCTTCCAGGTGCTGGGGATTTTTATTGTTTCCTGCTGGGGATTCCTGTTGTAACCCTCTGTTTTATTGTCCTCTGACTTGATCTTGAAATGTGTGCCTCTGTTGTATGGGCGGGCTCCCAACTTCAATACATGAAAATTAATGCTGAAATGTATGCCTCTGTTATCTAGGCGGGCTCTCAACTTCAACGCTTGAAATGTAAAGACTGAATGTATTCCTCTCGTTATACAGGTGGGCGCCTAGCATGAAATGTGAAGACTAAAAAGTATTCCTCTTGTTATACAGGTGGGCTCCTGGCTTCATCATCTTGAATTTAACAACCTCTATTTTCCAGGCGGGATCCTACCACCAAAACAAACAAAACAAACGAAAATTTCCTAACCTCAGTTTGCACTGGGAAGATTTGTGAGTCATTAGCAAAATTGTAACCTATTTATACTACTGATGCAATGATGAGAGTAAACTAAAGACTAGACTAGGATGTGTATCTCCTACGAGTAAAACCAAAAACTCTTGCTAGCAAATGTGTCTGCTAAAATAAAAACCTCGATGACTCAAACTAGAAAGTGCTTCTTCTATGGTTGAATCGGAATGAACTAAACTAGGAAGTGCGTCTCCTTGGGGTAAAAACTTCAGTGACTAGAACTAGGAAGTGCGACTCCTATGAATAAAATCTCGATTTTAGGAAGTGCGTCTCCTAAAAAAAATTGAAAGACCTTGATTAAGAAGTGCGTCTCCTACGGGTAAACTTCAAAAAACTGGACTAGGAATTGTGTCTCCTATGGTCGAACTTAAAATGAATCAAACTAGGAAGTGCATCTCCTAAGGGTGAAAACTCAATTCCGGAAGTGCGTCTCCTGAAATAAAGTATAACCTGAAAAAGCCAAACTAGGAAGTACGTCTCCTTAAAGCAAAAGTATAACCTGAGCGAACTAGACTAGGAAGTGTGTCTCCTAATGATGAAAACTTAATTCAGGAAGTGCGTCTCCTGTGCATGAAATTAAACTTAGGAAGTGCGTCTCCTAGGGGTAAAATAGTCTTAGGAAGTGCGTCTCCTATGGGTGAAACCTTAATGAATTTGAACTAGGAAGTGTGTCTCATATGAATGAAAATAATTTAGGAAGTGCGTCTCCTATGCGTGAAATCTTAATTTAGGAAGTGCGTCTCCTATGGGGTAAAAGTAAACTCAGGAAGTGCGTCTCCTATGGGCAAAACTAAACTTTAAGGAAGTGCGTCTCCTATTGGGTACAATAAACTTAGGAAGTGCGTCTCCTATTGGGAAAACCTGTTCTTAGGAAGTGTGTCTCCTATTGGTAAAACTCACTTAGGAAGTGCGTCTCCTATGGGTACAACTATACTTAGGAAGTGCGTCTCCTATTGGTGAGATTATTCTTAGGAAGTGCGTCTCCTATTGGTGAAACTATTCTTAGGAAGTGCGTCTCCTACTGGTGAAACTTTCTTAGGATGTGCGTCTCCTCTTGGTGAATCTTATCTTAGGATGTGTGTCTCCTCTTGGTGAATCTTATCTTAGGATGTGCGTCTCCTCTTGGTGAATCTTATTCTTAGGATGTGCGTCTCCTATTGGTGAAACTTACTTAGGAAGTGCATCTCCTATTGGTGAAACTATTCTTAGGAAGTGCGTCTCCTATTGGTGAAATTATTCTTAGGAGGTGCGTCTCCTATTGGTGAAACTTATCTTAGGAAGTGCGTCTCCTTAGGATGTGCGTCTCCTGTTGGTGAAACTGACTTAGGATGTGCGTCTCCTGTTGGTGAAACTTACTTAGGATGTGCGTCTCCTATTGGTGAAACTTACTTAGGAAGTGCGTCTCCTATTGGTGAAACTATTCTTAGGAAGTGCATCTCCTTAGGAAGTGCGTCTCCTACTGGTGAAACTTGCTTAGGAAGTGCGTCTCCTACTGGTGAAACTTGCTTAGGATGTGCGTCTCCTTAGGAAGTGCGTCTCCTATTGGTGAAATTACTTAGGACGTGCGTCTCCTATTGGTGAAAATAAACTTAGGAAGTGCGTCTCCTATTGGTGAAACTTACTTAGGATGTGCGTCTCCTCTTGGTGAATCTTATCTTAGGAAGTGCATCTCCTATTGGTGAATCTTACTTAGGAAGTGCGTCTCCTATTGGTGAATTCTTACTTAGGAAGTGCGTCTCCTATTGATGAAACTATTCTTAGGAAGTGCGTCTCCTACTGGTGAAACTATTTTTAGGAAGTGCGTCTCCTATTGGTGAAACTACTTAGGACGTGCGTCTCCTTAGGAAGTGCGTCTCCTATTGGTGAAACTAAACTTAGGAAGAAATGCATCTCCTAAAAAATAAACTTTAGGAGGAAATGCATCTCCTATGGGTAAAAAAACAAACTTAGGAGGAAATGCATCTCCTATGGGTAAAACTAAACTTAGGAGGAAATGCCTCTCCTATGGGTAAAAATAACTTAGGAGGAAATACATCTCCTATGGGTAAAAAACAAACTTAGGAGGAAATGCATCTCCTATGGGTGAAACTTAGGAGGAAATGCATCTCCTATGGGTGAAACTAAAACAAACTTAGGAGGAAATGCATCTCCTATGGGTAAAGACGTGGAATGTATTCCCTTGTTATACAGGTGGACGCCTAATGGTAAAGACACAAAATGTATTCCCTTGTAATACAGGTGGGCGCCTAAAATATGAAATGCACAGACAAAAAGTATTCCTCTCGTTATTCAGGTGGGCGCCTGTCATGAAATTTAAAGACTGAAATGTATTCCTCTCGTTATACAGGTGGGCGCCTGGTGGTAAAGACACAAAATGTATTCCCTTGTTATACAGGTAGGCGCCTAAAATATGAAATGCACAGACAAAAAGTATTCCTCTCGTTATTCAGGTGGGCGCCTGTCTAAACTAAGACATAAAAGTATTCCTCTCGTTATTCAGGTGGGCGCCTGTTGGTAAAGACATGAAATGTATTCCCTTGTTATGCAGGTGGGCGCCTAATAGTAAGGACATGAAAAATGATATGCCCGCATTATACTGGTGGGTGACCTAGAACAGAAATGAAAAGACAGAAATGTATTCCTCTCGTTATTCAGGTGGGTGCCTGTCTTCATCAATAACTTTGAAAATAACATCCTATTTGAGGGCGGATGAACCCAAACTATCCTATTTGAGGGAGGATGAACCCAAACTATCCTATTTGAGGGCGGATGAACCCAAACTATCCTATTTGAGGGCGGATGAACCCGGCACATCCTGTTTGAGGGCGGATGAACCCAAAATATCCTATTCGAGGGCGGATGAACCCAAAATATCCTATTCGAGGGCGGATGAACCCAAAATATCCTATTCGAGGGCGGATGAACCCAAAATATCCTATTCGAGGGCGGATGAACCCAAAATATTCTATTCGAGGGCGGATGAACCCAAAATATCCTATTCGAGGGCGGATGAACCCAAAATATCCTATTCGAGGGCGGATGAACCCAAAATATCCTATTCGAGGGCGGATGAACCCAAAATATCCTATTCGAGGGCGGATGAACCCAAAATATCCTATTCGAGGGCGGATGAACCCAAAATATCCTATTCGAGGGCGGATGAACCCAAAATATCCTTAAGACTTGAAAATGTCTTACCTCGAAAACTTGATGGGGATTATTTTGCTGGGGATGAATTTTCCCTTTCTTCTTTCCCCATTATGACCCTCTTGAAACTTGGTCGAAAATCTGTCGAAGATGCTTCTACATCTTGATGATCCGCTGGGGATGACACTGATGAAGATAACTCTGTTGAGTAGGATGTTTCACTCCTGTGCAAACTGCTTCCCCTTTTTTCTTTTTTCTTTTTTTATTTTTTTTATTTTTATTATTATTATTATTATTATTAGCTTCTTCCTTTGAAGACTAACTCCCTTGAGACTCGTTTTGCCTTTCCCCGAAAGGAACCGCTGAGGATACCGATTTTCACCAAACTCGTGTTGGACTCCTCGAAACTGCTAGGGATAACACTGTTGGGGAATTATTTACTTATCTGTTGGGGGTAAAATGTTATCAGCTGGGGATAACGCTGTCGTGGATAACACTGCTGGGGGATTCTGATTCCTTTGCTGGGGAACAACTTCCTCCATTGAAACTTATTATGTCGGGGCAATACTGGTTCTAAGACCACTTCCCTTGAGACTGGTGTTATATTTATTTTTCCCCGCATGGGTACCTGACTTCCAGAAATTTTTCTAAATGGAAGGAAAATTTTCTGCCCCAGTTTGGTAATATCCCTTGTGGCATACATTCTGGCGTCAATGCCCATTTCTTTACCTGTTTCAAATCAAACAAAATTTGTTAGTTTTTAACATGGTGGTTGGTTGTGATACTCCTACTGGGATGGCTTTCCCTTTCTCCTTCATTGCGTTGTGTTCCACGACTTGTTGGGGATGATATTATGTGATGGGGATAATCCCTTCCTGCTGGGGATATCCCTCTTCTTTGTGGCATAGCTTGGAAACTGGCATTTCCCCGACCTTTTAGTCTAGTATGGATTTCGCCGAATCATGCTCACTGCTCTCCTTGCTTTGTTCACGGGCCTTGTCTTTGAGGTTTATAACCTTGGTTTTGGCAAGGATATCCCTCTTGACGCTCGTCAATCCTTTTGTCAATTCCCTTTTGCTGGGAATATCTTTATTGATACTGGCCTCGTGCTTGTTCCTTGCTGACTATACCATTTGGATGTACTAGTCAGATCTCATCTTTGAAAAGCTGATGGCATATTTTAAGTCATTTCATACTTGTTCTTACCAGACAGACTCTATTGGGGAATTTTTCTATGAAAGGAGAAAGATAAAAATAAAAGACAAAGGAAACGATGACTCTTTTAACAAAAGAAACTATAAATAAAAATCTATCAAACGCATATATCGACTCTATTGGTCATGACATGCACATGTGGCCTATCCTCTGCCGTCAATCGTCTCTCAAGACTTTCCCTTGACGATTCCCCATCTGATTCTCAATCTTATTCGACTTGTAGTGCCCGAAGGGTTTTCACTATCAAGTCTCTCTCATTGTTGGTTCTTTTCTCAGCTTTCATCGCCTTATGGTTCCTGTGAAGATTTTCACCAATAAGACTCTCTCATCTCTCTCCAGCTGGGGGATTTGGAGTGTTGCCGGTATGACTCTTTCTGTTGGAGATTAGAGTCTTTTCTGCTGTGGAACAGAATGTTATGTTCGCCGGTAAGACTCTTCATTTGTCTGATTTGGCATCTTTTGAAGACTGATCAGAAGGTCTTTCTTTGGACCGTAATGTGGGTTTTGGATAGGCTAGAAAGAAAGGGTATAAAAGGCTCAAAAATACATTAATTTTGGGTTATTGGTTACAACCTTCGGAATTAGATTTATTTACAACAACGCAACTTTTGCCCCAGTTTCTTGCTTGGGGATATCTTAATTGATTTTTTTTTTCATTTTTCAAAACTATGACCGAGCCGTGAAGTGCCTACGTATCCTCTTTGAGGAATCAGGTCAAACGTAGTTCCTAATTCCTCTGTTTTCATTGTGACTTTCTTTTCACCCATTTCTTATCTTTCTTTTCTTTTTTTCTTTTGCTTTTTTTTTTCTTGCTTGTTTTTTTGTTGTTTTGCTATTCTCTTTTTTTTATCTTCCATGTTCGCATCTTCTAGTCGTTGCTACTGATTCCGAACGAGGGGTATGAAAGAAAACAAATAAGGCTCAAAGGGCAAACGAAGGATAAAGTGTTTAGGTAGCAGAACAAAATGCCTTCGTCATTCCAGTCTTCAAAACATGCCAAGTGCAAATAACACAATTAAACAAAGATTTGCAGTCTCTTCTGATGGTGCTGGATTTGACAATTATATTCGCATTTGCTTTTTCATTTGTCATTTCTAAAGCACCGTTGGGCGACACTCTCATTATCATGCCAATTTGGCGAATCTTGCTTTTAACGGTTTTCTTTATATTTTACTTGCCCCAGTTCCATATGACTCGAGCTCTGAATAATCTCAACCGTCCTTATTTCCTTTAAATGGTCTGATCGCCTTTCCAGGGTTTTATGATTAACTTTTAAGGTTAGGCCCAAACTGTGTGCGCATGTCATGTTACTAGAATCGGCGCTGAACAAAATGACAAAAGGACTAAACAAAGAGATGACTGGAAATAATAAAAGACCGGATTTTGCATTAGACTGCCGGTGAAATGGTTTGAATAACAAAACAAACAAAACAAAGCGGAATAAAATCCTAAAATAAACTGGACAAAATTTAAACAAACGCTATGACAAAACGGAAAATTAAGACAGTCTGACACAAGACAATATCCGAATTATAACCCTAAAAGTCCGAACAACAGAATGACCACAAAATAAGCCACCAAATGCCTCTTTCTTGCTAACCAAGGAACGGAGCGTCTTCCCACTTTATCAAAACTGGCATCTTAGCCACTGAGCTTTGCATCAGTATTGTCAAGACCATGGCCAGCTTCAATATCATCAACCTCCGTCAACAAGTTCCCAATAGTATTTGAGTGCTTCTGTTATCAGGCCTGATACCCGCAGAGTGTGCATCATGAGATGCAAGTAAAGGATTCTGGGTGTCATTGTCCGACTTACCACAAACCAACCACCTTAACTTTCTTTGCAAAACCAACAGGTTGGAACGGACTCAGTCAGTCCTCATTATTAACAACATTTTTTCTTCTTTTTTTCGATTTTTCTTTTTCTTTTTTTTTCTTTCTTTTTTTCGATTTTTTTCTTTTCTCTTTTTTCATTTTTCTGTCTTTTTTTTTCATTTTTCTTTTTTTTCATTTTTTTTGTTGTGGTCGAATCTTATGGAGATTGCCTACGTATCATGACCCCGCATGAATCAGACCTTGCGTAGTTCGGACCAATAAAAGATAAACAATACTGATCATTTTTCAATAAAATAAACTGAAAAATCAAACAAACCACATATTCTAGTTAAAGATTTATAAACGGCCAGTTTCTTTCCCCGTTTGACAAATGCAACCAAATGGCTATTTTTGCAAATGTGGCCCCTTCCAAACTCACATGAATTTTGAGGTCGGGGAGGATTATTTTGACACTTTTACAAACTCGTCCATTCCTTTACGAAAATAACCTTTCGACAACTGAAAGATACTCTAAGGCTATTTCGGCAAGAACGGTTTAAGACGCGGCCGAATCTGGCTCGGCTTGTTTTTGACAAAAATCCAAACGGTATTCATCTGACCGCTGACTCTTTTTCCTTTTCAAATTACAATGAAAACCTGGTGTTGCAAACACGGCCCTTCAACGCCTCGGGGACAAAGATTTTTAAGGCTGTGTGGGTCAATTAGACCAAATCTAAAACAATGACCCAAAGGTGGCTGTTTATACAAAGTCAGCCTTCCGGCCTCCCTTTCGGGAACATTCAGCTATTTATGACAAAACAACATCACCTGATTTATTCATGACTCTTTTTATCGTTTTTCAAATTAGTAAACTCAATATTGCAAACACGGCCTTTCAACGTCTCGGGGACGAAGATTTTTAAGGCTGTGTGGGTCAACTGGACCAAATCTTAAAAATGACCCAAAGGTGGCTGTTTATGCAAAGTCAGCCTTCCGGCGTCCCTCTCGGGAACATTCGGCTATGTCTTGATAAAACAGCGTCACCCGACTTCTTTATGACAAAATTAAAATTTGACATATCTTTTGTTATTTATTTGTTTTTGGCTTTTTAGCAAAATGGGGGGATTGGACCCGATGAGGGTTGCCTACGTATCTCACATCCGGTGAGAATCAAACCCGCATAGTTCGGGTCTCGTGAATAAGTAAATGAACTAATATATTTTTTTTTTAATTGGAACTGTGAAAGAACTGCTTCAAAAGAAGAAAGGAAGAATATATTTTTTTTTTTGATTGATTTTTGAAAGAAAAACTTGTAAAAATTCCTTTTCTTTTGATTTGAACTTTGAGAATTTCAAAAGTAAAAGGAAGTTTTTTTTTCGAATTTCCATTTGTTTTTTTTTATTCTAAACAAAAAAGAAAATATTTTTGAAATTTTACTTTTGATAAAAGAAATGCTTCTAAAATTTTTTTTTTTTGAATTTTGAATTTTCTTTTCAATTTTGAAAGAAGAATCAAAATATTTTCGGATTTTTTTTCTTAAAAAGAAAACATTTTTATTATTTTTGTTTTATCAACAATGGAAAATAAAGATATTTATATTATTTTTTGCAAGACATATCTTTTTGGAAGTTTACTTTGACTTTTCTTGGCAAGACAAATACTCTTTGCAACAAATAAAGATATATATATCTTTGAAAATAAAAAAACTTTTTGGATTTATATATATATATATATATATATATATATATATATATATATATATATATATATATATATATATGCGACAAATAATGAAAGACTTTTTTTTTATTATTATTTATTTTCTTATTTTTTTGCATTTTCATAAGCAAATAAATAATAAAAAAAACCATTTTAAAAATAAGACTCTTTTTCATTTTCATTTTCACGGCAAGACAAACTATATATTTTTTCTATTTTTACAAAAACAGAACAACGACTTTTTTTTCTTTTCTTAGCTTTTAATAAAACAAACTAATAAGACATTTTTTCATTTTCTTAAAATTTCGGCAGAGTTTTGAAAGTATTTGGGCATTTGTTTTCTTTTCAAAAATAAACAATCAATTCCCTAACCGCTATTTCGTTTTTTTTTTCAATTTCAAAATATTATTCCTGATATTCACAAGTCAGTCAGCACACAAGTCCGAATCAAATAAATGCGCAAGTAGTAGCAAGTAAGATGCATCAGGATGGTCATTTTCATTTTTGGTACACCTGTCCTAGACAGACCCAACCCCTGTGTTGGGCCTCCAAAGTCAAATGCACGTGATGCAAACAAACGTTCCTACTAGGGATCCGGCATGTGGCTTTGTTATACTAGGTTCAGAACCTGGGTGTTTGTTCTAGACCTGGCTTACCCGAGCGGACAGCTCGAGCCGAGGAGGAGGCGGCAGTCCGGGAATACAGAAGCTTCACCGGCTTTGCGACTTATCCAAACCTCGTTCTAAATTGGGACTTGACACTATACAGAAAAGAAGTCGTACGAAGTACACCCTTCTTCATGATTCAGAAGACTCAGAGAGAAGATGGGTTTCGGCACAATTTATATACAGTTCACATAATATCAAAGCGGTAAAAGCATCATTTAGCACATTAGGCTCAAACACATGTAAAAATTAGATAAAGCCAAATATAACAATCTATCTAAGCTCGAATTTCTAACCCTGAACCAGTGGTTCTGGGTGTCAATCCCCAGTGGAGTCGCCAGAGCTGTCACACCTCCTTTTTCCGCCCCCGCGAGGGGTGAAGGGAGTTTTTTCCAATTAAAGGACAATCGAAACGGGATTGGTTTATTTAGGTCAGAGTCGCCACTTGGGAGATTTAGGGTGTCCCAAGTCACCAATTTTAATCCCGAATCGAGGAAAAGAATGACTCCATATTACAGCCTGCGTACCAGAAATCCGGATAAGGAATTCTGTTAACCCGAGAGAAGGTGTTAGGCATTCCCGAGTTCCGTGGTTCTAGCACGGTCGCTCAACTGTTATATTCGGCTTGATTATCTGATTTTATACAAATATGAACTTATGTGCAAATTTTATTTTATTATTATTGTTTTTAAAAGAAATGTGAAGATCGCTTAAAACACGTCTTTGGACTGCGTCACATGAAATGCACCCACAATCCGGAACACGTTTTATTCGATGTTTTGAGATTTGGATTCGGGTCGCATGAAATGCACACCCAGGCTTAAGAAAGTAAAATATTAAACACGCGCCTAAAGAGTCTATCGCGTTATTATTTTGGGAAGACCGTGAAATTCGCTAAACGGTCCTTCCGAATTCTAATTAAACCATACATTTTGTGAGGGCCTCGCAATCTATACGTTTTATTTGGCGAGGCTCGTCTCATTTTATTTTAAAGGATAAACCTACAATGACTATATTTTCTATTAAGTTCGTCTCTAAAATAAAAGAAAATCTCTCAATTATTTACATGCTGAAAAACGTTAACTTATTAGTTATTAGTTTACGGCTAATGCGAATGGAAAATTGCGATCGAGTTTGTACAAAGAAAAACTGCTTTCATTTTATATTCTGTTATTCGATAATACTAAAACATGAGATTGACACACCATAATATCAAAACAGCTTAACTAGTATTTGATTAATTTAAGCTAACATTATTATATGAAGAAGTCAAACATGTGCGACTCCATTACTCATTAATTAATCGACTACATTTTTATACAAAGAGGAAAATTAATATTCAAGCACAAATCCAAACAAAAGAATTCAACAGGAACAAAGCCTGATTAATATTTCATTTTTGCTTCAAGCCGAGATTGTACAAATGTGTACCTGGAAACAGCAGTACAAGAACAAAAGAAGTAGGAGTCAGCAGCAATAATACTACAGCAACAGCAGGTTCAGCAACACCGCAAACCAGTAACAACCAGTAGAATAACCCAGTAACAGATTGAAAACTCAGCAATACCAAAGTGCAATTGTAGTCAAAGCAGAAGAGAGACGGATACAAGATGCAGTAGTTTACTGATTTTCAATAACACTCGAGAAAAGACAAACGGAATTTATTCAAGTAGAAGTTCAAGTTGTCTTTCTCTTTTACTCTCTAACACCCTTGAAATTTTCCAGAATGTATTACTCTCAAAAATATTCTCCCAATAATCTCTAAGTCTTCCACTAATGTTCAAGTCCTAAAAACTCTCCAAAATGAATTCTGCCCCTGTATATTAAGTGTATATAGAATGTATATCGGGTGTATACTTCTCAATCTGCCCCCTCTTTTTTTCTTCTCTCTATCAAGTTTTTCCTCTTGTTTTCCCACCCCCTTCTTCCTAAATTTTCTCTTCTATTTATAGCAAAATTTTCGAAATTTTCAGATTTGTTTTTTATTATTTTATTATTTTTTTAATTAAAAGAAATCCCACTTACAAATTGCTTTTATTTTTTTAGAAAAAGAAATCCCACCTTTATTTACTTTTATTTTTAAAATTCCAACTTTAATTACTTTATCTTATTTAAAATCCCACTTTTTATTTTTTTTAAAAGAGAATCTCACTTTATTTAACTTTTCTTTAAAAAACAAACCACTATCTTTTCTTTTTCTTTTAAAAATGCTACTTTCAATTACTTTAAATTTTTTAAATTTTCAGATACCTTTATATTTATTTTTTAATTCCAACCTTCTTTTACTTTTAAATTTTTTAAAACTTTTTATTTTTTTTTAAAATTTTCTACATTCTTTTACTTTTTTTTTAAATCATTCCCGAAATATTATATATATTTTTAAATAAAAATAAAAATAAAAATAAAATAAAATAAAATAAAATATTTTCGGATTTTTTATATATAAAAAAAACAAAAAATAAAACTATTAATAGTGATAATTCACCTTTTATTTTTTATTTTTTTTGGTTTTGTTTTGTGTTGGACAAAAATGAAGAAGGGGTGTTGGGTTAATGGAGCGGACCGGGTCGACCCGGTTTGAAGTGGACCGGGTCATGGGGAAAGTTGGGCAATTATTTGGGCCTGTGGTTTGAAATTGAAGAAGTGGCCCAATCCGATTTTTCTTTGTATTTTTGTTCTCTTTTCTTCTTTTATTTTTCTAAAAATAAATTATAAAAGTACTTAAATTATTATTAAGAACTAAATTAAGTTATAAAAGCGCAAATTAACTTCCAATAACAATTAACGCACAATTAAGTAATAATTAAGCATAAAATTGTTCATTTGGACATTAAATGCTAAAAATGCAAAAGATGCCTATTTTTGTATTTTTTTATTAATTTAACAAATAAACATGCATAGACAAACATACAAATAGTTACACAAAATATCACAAAAATTGCACACCAAGAAAAATTATTTTATTTTTTGAATTTTTTGGGAGTAATTCTCATATAGGGCAAAAATCACGTGCTTACAACTGCCCCTCTTTGCCCGAAGACACGAAGGGTTTTCATGCAAAGATAAAGCGAGCGATTTTTGCAGACAAACTCCTTCAAAAACATTTATGAGAACTGAGTTGAGTAGTTGATAACTAGGGATTTTGATACATTTTATAATCCTTCTTGCTTAAGTTTTGATTAAAAATGTGTACAAAATAGTCCTAAAGTTCACAAGTTGTGCTTGATTGCAGGTTTGATCAACAAAGTGACCAGAAGTCAAATATCAGCTTAAAAGGAGTGAAACTTGCACAAGTATCAAGACAAGGCAAAGCTCAGGCAAAACAAGGCTAGTGCAGCTGCGCACCATTCTGTGCGGTCCACACTATGAGGTTCAGAGAGCATGACATTTAGGCACAAAGGCAATGCGACCGCACTAGGTTTTGTGCGTTCCGCACTAAGATCAATGCGTCGCGATTTAGTGCGGTCCGCAGTAAGGAGGATCATAGAGTTGCCAAATTCCGAGGTCAAGCCAATGCGGTCCGCACTCCATTTTATGCGGACAGCGCTAGAAACCTCCGCATCCACAGTCCATTCTCTGCGGTCCGCAGTGCTCGAGTTCAGAGAGTTAAATTTTCAAGATCAGAGCCCTAGTGCAGCCGCACACCATTTTGTGCGGTCCGCACTAGCCCCGCAGGGGTATTTTTGTCCAGATTTTTTAAATAGCTTCTTTTCCCATTTTCAGGGTATCAGATAGTTTTAGAATATAGATGCGCTCATGGGTTCAAATATTTTAGCCATTTTGGGCAATTTTATCTACATTTCATCATTGAATCTTATTGTTTATCTTAGTAATTAATTAATATGAGTTGTTCTTCATTTATTTCTTGCTTTTCTTCTTTAATTATGAGTAGCTAGACACATAAGCTAGGGTTGTGGCTCAACCCTAGTGTGGGTAATTGATGGGTCTTGAATTTTAGGGCTAGATTGACTATGGGTATTTGATATTTGGGCCAATTTCATGGTTAATTGATGAATTAGTGGTTGCAAACACTAGTTTGTGTTTAGTTGACTTGAGCTCTTCTTGAGGAAGAGAGCCTAAGTCTCCGAAATTGGTCCAATAAGGAATTGGGGGCGTACTCAAGAGATTGATAGCCCCAATTAAAGGGTTAAACCTCGATAGAGTAATACCCGACTTGAACCTTGATTGTTTTTGCAAATTTGCATACCCAATTGGTCTTGAGAAAGCCAATTCGGGCAAAATCACTCGAACCACCGAAGAGATGCAGAGTGGGTAATATCATGCAACGGTTATATCATGCTCCCCAATTATGTCAATCGTGTCTTAGACTCAATTACCCGTCAATTGATCACCTAGGCGAAAGTCACTACCCTAGTGCCTTTTAAACCATTTGAACAATCTTCTTTAGTTTTACTCTTAGCTTAATCTAGTTTCATTTACCATTGTAGTTTGATAAAAGTAAAAGTAAATCAAAAACCCCAAAAATGATTAGAAGTGCAATTTGGAACACATACGCAACTCTAAACTAGATAGATACTCGACTCCAAATTCTAGCTCTCTGTGGAAATCGATCCCGGCCCTAAATCGGGTAAAATCTCTCCGACCCTCTCTTGCTACTCAATAGTAGTGCAGAGTAGGCTTCGATCAACTTTTTGGCATCGTTGCCAGGGAGCTAACAATTTTGGCTATCTATTTAGTTAGTTTTGTATATTGTTCTTCTTTCCTTCTTTGTTACTAACTTGTTTGTGTCACAACTCAGGTACTAAATGGTAGTGAACAACGCTAATGACCCTCTTGGAAATGTGATTGCGGGGGAGGGGGTAGATGATGTAGGAGATGATGAGGTGCCTCTTGTACCTCATAGACATCATAGAGGCCGCTAGACTAATGCTAATGTCAATGACAATATCCCAGACCCTCCTCCGCCGCCTCCAAGAGTGGCTCCAACAATGATATGACCGAGGCTATGATCCAACAAACTTTCTACCGGGGCATTAACACCACAAACCAATGCATAGTGAATCAACTTGTTGGGGGAGACTTTATGAAGCTGTCATATGATGAGGCATGTGATATACTTGACGAGATAGCTAACACTTCTTCTGCATGGCAAAGTAGAGCCAATGTGCCTCAAGGTGACCCCACAGTCACTAATTTGCACAAGGAATTACATGATCACGGGCAAGCTATAGCTGAGCTGACAACTACTATGAACCAATTGGCAAAGGCACAGTTGCAACAAGTCCAAA
The DNA here is from genome assembly GCF_000715075.1 of Nicotiana tabacum. Classification (NCBI taxonomy): domain Eukaryota; kingdom Viridiplantae; phylum Streptophyta; class Magnoliopsida; order Solanales; family Solanaceae; genus Nicotiana; species Nicotiana tabacum. Next base: position 126,150,297 of record NC_134084.1, read on the forward strand.
ATCCTCGCCAAGTGAATTCCATGGAAGGTGTCAATATGCTTGTCAACAAAAGAAGGCAAAGAAGGCAACAACACAAGGCAACTCTGAGCAATTTGATGATGACTGTGATGGATTGCAAAACGATGGTTATGATGAACAAAGTGAAGAGGTTCAATACGTGAATAATTATCAAGGCCAACGGGGCAACTCTTCCAACCAACAAAAATGGAGACCTCAAGGCAATTGGGGAAATTAACAGCATAACAATGGTAATTGGGGGAACAACAACCAAAACAATAAATGGGGCAATCAGAACAATAATCAGAGCAACCAAGGGAATTGGAATGGTAATAACAACAATTGGGGTGGCAATAGCAATCAAGGTGGATGGAATAACGGAAACCAAGGAAACCGGGGGCAAGGCTTTCAAAGGCCCCTAATGTACCAACAACCGAACAATCCACCCCCATTTCCATCCCAAGGTCCTAGTTCTTCTAGCAATGATATGGGTAGAATTGAAATGATGTTCGAACAAATAATGAAGAAGAATGCGTACTCGGATGCGTAGTTGGCTTCCCATAATACCTCTATCAGAAACTTGGAGGTGCAGTTAGGCCAAATCTCACAGTCTTTAAATACTCACTCTAAGGGTTCTCTACCAAGTGATACGGTAGTGAACACGAAGGGTAGGAACAACCATGTTATGGCAGTTACAACAAGAAGTGGGAGAGGCGGTGATGTGAATGCCTCCAAACAAAAGCAAATCTTGGATGATGATGTTGAGTTGCAAGAAGATGAAGTACCTTTGGTAGTTGAAGATGCGGTTGATGAAAATGTGAACAAAGAAGTGAGGATAGATATTCAAGATGTCGAGGTGGAAACTCAAAATGTTGTGAACCCGTCTAGGGAACACATAATAGACATGCCGGAGCCGGTTGTGCCAATAGCCAAGGCTCCTTTGCCAAGGTCACCTCCACCTTATCCTTAAAGGCTCGCGAAGCAGAAAAGTGAGAATCAGTTTAAAAAGTTCATTGACATGATGAAGAGCTTGTCCATTAATGTACCTTTGGCGGAGGCTCTTGAACAACTGTCGGGCTATGTAAAATTCATGAAAGACTTGGTCACAAAGAAGCGTTCTATGGATTGTGAAACTATAAATATGACTCACCAAGTTAGTGCTATAGTGCATTCAATGGCCCCGAAGCTTGAAGATCCCGGTGCTTTCACCATTCCTTGCACCATTGGGAGTGCGGATTTTGCTAAAGCTCTATGTAATTTGGGGGCTAGTATCAATTTGATGCCCCGTTCCGTTTTCAAGACTTGGGGTATCAGGCAGCCGAGGCCGACTTCTATGAGATTACAAATGGCATATAGAACGATGAAGAGACCATTGGGTATTATTGATGATGTGCTTGTCCAGGTGGACAAATTTATCTTGCCAGCTGACTTTGTGATCTTGGATTGTGAAGTAGATTATGAAGTTCCTATCATTTTAGGAAGACCTTTCCTTTCTACGGGGAAGGCCTTGATTGATGTGGAAGCAGGAGAACTCAGCTTCCGGGTGGGTGACAAGAAAGTGGTCTTTCATGTGTGAAAATCAATGAAGCAGCCCAACAGTACAAGGGAGTGTTCTTTTGTTGACCTCATCACAATAGTGATAATTGATGACACCAGTGTAATGATCAATGTGGAGGACCCATTGGAGGCCGTACTATTGAATCTTGATGTCAATGAGGATGCAAGCCGGGTGGAGTGCGTGAATGTTTTACATGGAATGCGCTCTTATTTTTATGAACCTGGGAAATTATTTTTGGACCTCGAGAATAGAAAGACTCCACCTTCAATTGAGGAGCCTCCAGTATTGAAGTTGAAACCACTGCCTCCACACCTCAGGTATGAGTTCTTAAGCTCAAATTCTACTTTGCCAGTTATTCTTTCTTCTTGTCTTACTAACATGCAGGTTGATGCTACATTGGTGGTGCTTCAAGAGCGGAAAAAAGCAATTGGATGGACTTTAGCTGATATTCGGGGGATAAGCCCCGCATTCTTTATGCACAAGATTATTCTGGAAGATGATGCAAAGTCTTCCTTGGAGCATCAAAGGAGGTTGAACTAGGCAATGCAAGAAGTTGTGGAAAAGGAGGTGATCAAGTGGTTGGATGCCGGTGTTGTGTACCCCATCTCTGATAGCTCTTGGGCTTCACCGGTGCAATGTGTACCGAAGAAGGGTGGCATGGCCGTGGTTACAAATTCACAAAATGAGTTGATTCCTACCAGAACCGTCACCGGTTGGAGGGTATGCATGGATTACCGCAAGTTGAACAAAGTGACCCGCAAGGATTATATTCCTTTGCCTTTTCTTGATCAGATGTTAGATCGACTTGCTGGGTGTGCCTTCTACTATTTCTTGGATGGGTATTCTGGGTACAACCAAATCTTGATTGCTCCGGAAGATCAGGAGAAGACCACATTCACTTATCCATATAACACTTTTTCCATCTCTAGGATGCCTTTTGGGTTGTGTAATGCACCGGCTACATTTCAGCGGCGTATGATGGTCATTTTCACCGATATAGTGGAAGACATTTTGGAGGTGTTCATGGACGACTTTAGTGTTGTGGGGGATTCATTTGATGAATGCTTGAAGAATCTTGATGGAGTTCTGGCCATTGTGAAGAAACCAATTTTGTCCTCAATTGGGAGAAATGCCACTTTATAGTGGAAGAAGGAATTTTTCTTGGGCATAAAATTTCGAAACATGGAATTGAGGTGGATAAAGCAAAGATAGAAGTGATTTCAAGGCTCCCCACCCCTACATCTGTCAAGGGAGTTCAAAGTTTTCTTAGGCATGCGGGGTTCTACCGGAGATTTATCAAAGACTTTTCGAAGGTAGTGAATCCCTTGTGCAAGTTGTTGGAAAAAGATGTTAAGTTCATGTTTGATGAAAAATGTATGCAAGCCTTTGAACTTCTCAAGCATAAGTTGACCACCACTCCTATCATTACCGCGCCTAATTAAAGCTTACCCTTTGAGCTCATGTATGATGCAAGCGATGTTGCGGTTGGGACAGTTTTGGGTCAAAGAATGAACAAAGTATTTCATCTGGGTGTGCTATACGAGAAAGACAATGAATGATGCTCAAATGAACTACATGGTGACCGAGAAAGAACTTTTGGCTATTGTGTTCGCAATGAAAAAATTCTGGTCGTATCTTATGGGTGCTAAGGTTATTATTCATACCGACCATATCGCACTCCGGTACTTGATGACGAAGAAGGATTCTAAAGCTAGACTAATGCGGTGGGTCTTGTTACTTCAAGAGTTTGATTTGGAGATTGTGGACCGGAAGGGTAGTGAGAACTAAGTGGCAAACCACTTGTCCCGCTTGGAGGAGGAGGGGAGGCCTCGTGACGGCCTAAAGATCAATGATTCATTTTCCGACGAACAACTCCTTTCGGTGTCGATGAATGATATGCCATGGTTTGCCGATGTTGCTAATTTCCTTGTGACTGGTATAATCCCGTGTGAGCTCTCTTCTAACCAAAGGAAGAAACTCAAGCGGGATAGTTTGGATTTCTATTGGGATAAGCCGTACTTGTTAAAGATTTGCACGGATTGTGTGATCCGAAGGTGTGTTCCGGAGGAAGAGCAATTGAGTATCTTGGAGGCTTGTCATTCCTCTCCCTATGGTGGCCATCATGGTGGGGCGAGGACGGCTTCTAAAGTTCTTAGTTGTGGGTTTTATTGGCCAACTTTGTTCAAAGATGCGGGTGATTTTGTGAAGAGATGCGACAAATGCCAAAGATCGAGTGGAATTTCAAAGAAAGATGAGATGCCTCTCAATACCATCCTTGAGGTAGATATTTTTGATGTATGGGCCATTGATTTCATGGGTCCATATGTTAGCTCTTGTGGGAGCACTTACATTCTTGTGGCGGTTGACTATGTTTCAAAGTGGGTTGAACCCGTGGCTTTGCCCAACAATGAGGCCCGGAGTGTTGTTGCATTTCTAAAGAAAAGCATTTTTACAAGGTTTGGTACTCTGCTTGCAATCATAAGTGATGGGGGGTCTCATTTTTGCAATAGAGCTTTCGACACTTTGCTTTCAAAGTATGGTGTCAATCACAAAGTTTCTACTCCCTATCACCCTCAAGCAAGTGGTCAAGTTGAAGTCTCCAACATGGAAATCAAAAGCATATTGTCAAAAACAGTCAATGCAAATAGGACTGATTGGTCAAAGAAGTTGGATAACGCTCTATGGGCTTATAGGACTGCTTACAAGACTCCGATTGGTATGTCTCCGTATCGGTTGGTGTTTGGGAAAGCTTTCCATCTACCGATCGAGTTAGAGCACAAGGCCATGTGGGCTTTGAGGAAGCTAAATCTTGAGTGGAATGTTGCAGCCAATCTTCGAGTAGAGCAGCTTAATAAACTTGATGAATTCCGATTCCATGCCTACTCCAGTTCGTCCTTGTACAAGGACAAGATGAAGTACCTTCATGATAAATATGCTCGTGGAAAGGAGTTTAAAGTAGGTGATTTGGTTCTCTTGTTCAATTCTCGGTTACGTCTGTTTCCGGGAAAGCTCAAGTCAAAATGGAGTGGACCTTTTGAAGTGGTATGTGTGACCCCGTTTGGTGCTCTTGATTTAAAGAGTGAATGGGCATAGGATCAAACACTAGTTGGGAAAAATTGATGACAGCCACGTGGTGGCCCTTCTTCATTTCAAATGATGTGATGGTAATCTGCGTCGTGCCGTGACGTTAAATCAGGCGCTTCTTGGGAGGCAACCCATGTGTTTTTCTTCTTGTTTTATTTGATTTTCATTGTAGTGTAGGATTGATTTTTGGGCTTACTGGTTGTGAGATGTTACAGGATTATGTTGGTGCAGTGCAAGGCATAGTGGAAAAAGTGTGCAGGCCTCTGAACTTTGCAATGCGGCCGCACTGGTGAAGGGTGAAATGTTGACCTCTCTAAAGTTTGCCACTACGGCTGCACTACATTTTGTGCAATCCGCAGTGGACCACTGCGGCCGCATGACATTTTGTGCGGACCGCAGTGTGTTGCCTCCTCAAACTTGGAAGTTGCTATGCAGTGCGGACCGCGGTCCACACTGGGTTGGTAAGCTGGGCCGCATGTTCTTTTTTATAAATAGGACCTGAGGCCTCATTGTACATTTTTCAAACCTTTGAATCTCAGCACTCTAAAATCATTGTTCCACATCCCTGTTGCTCGTAATTAATCATTTGGACTTGTTAGTCTTCATTTCATCTCACATCTGGTAACTCTACTGCTGTTTAATTGTTTTAATTTTGTTATTTTCATTCCTTTTTTTTGTTTTTCTTGTCTTTCACCCTATTATTCCTGTACTTCAATTGATTAGGGTAGGGTAATTAATTCTTTGATTAGAGTAGGTTTAGGTAGTTAAAAACAATGGGCAATTACTTATGGACATTATTTAAGTGCAAAATTGGGCTTAAAATCAAAATTTATGAAACCCTAACTTAGTGCCATAGCTAGGCACTCAGTGCGGACCACAGTCGATTCTGTGTGGTCTGTGGTGCCCTTGTGCAGTCAGCAGTAACATTTTGTGCGGACCGCATTGCTAATTGTCCTGAAAGCTGAACTTTGGGGACTACGGCCGCACTACATTTTGTGCGGTCTGCATTGGTCCCTGTGCGGTCCGCATTGGTCCCTGTGCGGCCACACTACATTTTGTGCGGTCCGCACTACCTAGATGTAGAGAGCCGGTAGTCTGAACCCTACCTCTGTGCGGACCGCATGGCCTTTTTGTGCAGTCTGCATTGACCCCTGTGCGGTCGCACACCATTTTGTGTGGTCCGCACTGTGTGACTTCTGAAAACTGTCTGCAACTTTTCCTTCCTGTTCTGCAACTCTGTTTCTTAATTGCTTCTATTGATACTAACAAGCTTATTGGATTGTGTTTGCAGACAATGGTGAAACAACGAGGTAAAGGTTCTAAACAACCAGGCAAAAGAGAATCCTCCCGGGGAGGGTAACAGAAAATGGTGAGATTGACTGTTCAAGCCCGGCAAAACATAAAAAACATAAGGAAGATGATTAAAGTTACTAATAGGGCCATTGACATGTCTGAGGGTGAGTACGAGCCCTCCCGGGAGATATCTTCAGACTCAATCCCATAATACATCCCTAGCTGGCCGGAGAGGCACAGATTAAGAGACACTCCTCCCACTTCCCCAGCTGCCCAAGCGTCAGTAAATGTGTTTTCTAGGTCATCTGAGGGCTCAGCTGAAGGCGGTGGAGATGAATACTCCACCTCTCCCACAGCTTCATTATCCGGAGAGGGTGCAATAGGTGATGAGGAGGAAGTAGGAGGAGAAGAAGTAGTTGGAGAAGGGGGTGAATCTCAAGTGGGGGGTATTGCTAGAACTAGGAAACCGGAGGCGTAGCAAGACCGGTTCGTGAGAGAGGTAGCGTATCATAAATTCCAGAAATGGTGGCCGGTTAGGAAATTAATCCCAGAGCGAAGTTTTGTTGATGGAGATTTACTACCTCACAACCCCAATGTGAGGAGGCAGTTTAGGGAGAGAGTTGGCTGGGAGCTTTTTCTGGATAAATGTGTAGATGCCAATGAGCACTTGGTCAAGGAATTCTACACCAACGTTGCCCACATAAAAAAGGGCTCCAAAGTGACCAAGGTGTGAAACCTGAAGGTGCTATTTGATGGAAAAACCATAAATGACTACCTTGGCTTTAATGAGGAGGATGAGTCACTATATATGACAAAGATGGAATTGGGCGAGGAGATCCGTCCCTGGTTGGCACAGTACCTGGCAATCCCGGGCACCACCCCCGATTGGTTGACTGCGGGTGTCAAGATTTTGAGACGTAGTTTGAATTTCGAGGCAAGGGGTGGGAAATATTTGTATGTAGCAGGTTGGACCCCACGACTCATGACAACTCCCTCCCTCTTCACTGGGCAGTTTTAGTGGCTTCGATTATGGCGAGGTACCCAATCAATGTGGGAAATATGGTGCCGAGGATAATTACAATTGTGGGTGCCAAGAATGACAGAAACATACCTTTCCCCAGCTTTTGACTATGTACTTCTGGGACCTCAAAGTTGAAAAGAGGCCATTCGACATTAAGTTCAAAGCGAAGGCCCCATTTTCTTGGTACAACATGCAGGGGGATGATAACCCCAAGAGCAAGAAATTCAAGGGAACAACTACTGCTTCAACTGGCCAGTCTAAAGAGCCAGTTGTGGTAGTGGCTCCTGCTCAGCCTGCCTCCGCCTCCACTAATATCCCTCCTGGCCCTTCTACCTCAGCAGACCCGGAGATCCCTTCTTCCCGTTCCTATCCAGTGACTGCCCACCGACTGAGCCAAGCTCTTCTCAATATCAAAAACTGGATGCAGACTACGTCATCCAAGTTGTCGACCCTCACTACCACAGTAGAGGCTCAGTTGGAACCTCCACCTCCACAGGTCCCCCAGTCCATAGAGGATGCTCTTAAGTAGATTTTGGCCAACCAGCAAAAAATCCTCGACACTTAGAAGGTGCTCACAAAGGCAATTATTCACATAGCAAGGCTCTCAAGGAGCTTGCTAGGGAGCACAAGAAGCTGAGGAAGACACGGGCCTCCAAGGAGTCCATAAAAGCGCTGAGGGTTAATGTTGACAGAATGAAGGCAGATCATCTGCCTTTGGACTTATTACTATAGGACCCAGCACCATCAGCTCATCCCTAGCCCGAGCAGTCCTAGAGGCCTCCCAAGAGGAAGAGGATGATTCCCAGAGCGGACGATGCAGTCATCCAGTTGGCAGACCCTCCGGAGACCACATCCAGTCAGCCACAAGATGCACCTTAGGAGCCTGTTCAGGCTCAGGTCCCAGCAGCACAACAGCAGGCCATAGGGAACCAGTCTGAGGTTCCCGAGCACAGTGAGGACCTAGGGACCACTCAGGAGCCCATGCAGACAGATAGGCCATAGGGAGTCCCTATATCCTTTTTCCCTTTCTCTTTTTGGTGCTTTATTTAGTTTAGTTGGCATTGGGGACAATGCCAGCTTTCATTTGAGGGGGTAGGCCCTACTTTTATGGATTCATTCGGATGATTGTATATATATTTGATACTTTTTATGCTTTTCTTATCTTTTCATCTTTTGGTTGTATATAATTTTAACATTTCGTTATATTTATCGCACTTTTATTTTACTTTGGGTCTGTATATAAAGTTATGCTATATTGTACATATTCATCCCATCTATTGTATATTCGACAAATCCCCTCTTGTATATATTCATTTTACTTTCCATAACTTTTCGTTCTTCGCTTCTTATTTATGATTCGTAGCTTCTTGTTTTGAAAGTTTGCAATAAGCCTTTGGTTTTCTTAATGCCACGATTCTTTCCAAAGGTGGAGTTTTGTGTGAACCGGGTGGATCTTTCCAATGATGGATGGCGTGACAACCTTCTTAAGGGTTTGAGTCCGTTTTTCTTTTTTGTTTTTAGTAGTTAGTAGTTAAGGGTGCCTCAATCAAAGCTTCACTTGGGCTTAGCATATTTGCCTTTGATCTTATGGTCAAAAATAAATTGTTGTGTTTAGGATGGTGAAAGTCATGACCTTGAGACTCTTGTATTGACCAATAATCATCAAGTGGTTTTTCGGGATCAGTGTGTGCTCAAATCTTATCTAAGGTCATTGTGGTCCCCCGACTCTATGTCTTTAGCGACCCCATAGCTTGTATGGTGAGTAATTGCATTGCAAGTCCAAGTCTCGAGCCATTGGTCTAGAACTTGCCTTGAATGTTTGGTGAGGCAAAATCCTAAGTGAATTTTGACTTGAAACATGATTATAGGCTCTCCTTGGTCCAAATGATAGCTTGAACACTTCCATAACCTATCAGTGATAAGATCCCTAGTCAACCCTTTTGAGATTTAGACCTTTTCCCTTCAAGACCCATAATACAAGCCTTTACCCGTTCTAAAAGACACCTTCTCTTGGTACCCTATCTTTCCTTTAGCACATGGCAAAAGTATAAATTTGGGGGAGAGACGAGGATTGCAACAAAGTGGTAAAAAGGCACAAAAATGAAAAAAAGGAAATGCAATGAAAAAGAAAGAAAAGCAAAAGGACAAAAAGAATGTTCAATATAAAAGAGAATAAAAAGGGATTCAAGAAAAGCAAAGAATGAAAGGTGTGGAAAGTTGAAAAAGGAGAAAAGGTTTGAAATGTACAAGAAAGAATGACAGTATGTCTCTATAACCCCTTAGAAAGAAGTGAAATGACTCAAGGAGTCAATTGAAAGTGTGCTAAATGAAACAAATGAAGTGCTTAAGGGGAGATGGAACCTTCTTAGACCAAGTATTTCCTACCCTGAACCAAAAGCCATCATAATGTCTCTACAAAAGCCCTATATGATCTTGAGTTGAATGAAGCTTACATTAGTGGTGACTCACATAAGGGGCAAGCATATGGTACTTAGAGCCGGACTTGTGACTTTTTCTTGAGAGAGATGAGTGAATTTCTATTAACCTCGTTCTGAGTGCCACAATTCTAAAGGTGAGGTATGCTTAGGGAGAGTTGAGAATGTGTGAGTTTGGGTTCCACAATGACCAAAGTAATAGAAAGAGTTCTTTGATGTGTTGAGTCAACTCTTGATGCTCCTGTGTCGCACTTAATCCATGGAGTTTCAAAAAGTAAAAGTTGTTAATGATTCATTTGTATTGAGATCAATTGTTAGTCCCAATTGATGCTAGATGAGGTTACTTTAGGACAGCTGAAATTTTCTTGGATGTTCTCTTGAGGGGTGGTTCTTATTTTGTTTGCTTGAGAACAATTAAAAGCCTAAGTTTGGGGGAGTTGATAACTAGGGATTTTGATACATTTTATAATCCTTCTTGCTTAAGTTTTGATTAGAAATGTGTACAAAATAGTCTCAAAGGCTCACAAGTTGTGTTTGATTGCATGTTTGATCAACAAAGTGACAAGAAGTCAAATATCAGCTCAAAAGGAGTAAAACTTGCACAAGTATCAAGACAAGACAAAGCTCAGACAAAACAAGGCCAGTGCGGCCGCACACCATTCTGTGCGGTCCACACTGTGAGGTTCAGAGAGCATGACATTCACATTCAAGCACAAAGGCAATGCGGCCGCACTAGGTTTTGTGCGGTCCTCACTAAGATTAATGCGGCCGCACTCGATTTAGTGCGATCCACAGTAAGGAGGATCATAGAGTTGCCAAATTCCGAGTTCAAGCCAATACGGTCCGCCCTCCATTTTATGCGGACCGCACTAGAAGCCTCCGCAGCCGCACTCCATTCTCTGCGGTCCGCAGTACCCGAGTTCAAAGAGTTAGATTTTCAAGCTCAGAGCCCTAGTGCGACCGCACACCATTTTGTGCGGTCCGCACTAGCCCCGCAGGGGTATTTTTGTCCAAATTTTTCAGCTTAGTATGAATAGCTTCTTTTCCCATTTTTAGGGTATCGGATAGTTTTAGAACATAGCTGCACTCGTGGGTTCGAATATTTTAGCCATTTTTGGGCAATTTTATCTACATTTCGTCATTGAATCTTATTATTTATCTTAGTAATTAATTAATATGAGTTGTTCATCTATTTCTTGCTTTTCTTCTTTAATTATGAGTAGCTAGACACATAAGCTAGGGCCGTGTCTCAACCCTAGTGTGGGTAATTGATGGGTATTGAATTTTAGGGCTAGATTGACTATGGGTGTTTGATATTTGCGCCAATTTCATGGTTAATTTATGAATTATGGTTGCAAACACTAATTTGTATTTAGCTGACTTGAGCTCTTCTTGAGAAAGAGAGCCTAAGTCTCCGAAAATTGGTCCAACAAGGAATTGGGGCGTACTCAAGAGATTGATAGCCGCAATTAAAGGGTTAAACCTCGAGAAAGTAATACCCGACTTGAACCTTGATTGCTTGTGCAAATTTGCATACCCAATTGGTCTTGAGAAAGTCAATTCGGGCAAAATCACTCAAGCCACCGAGAGGTGTAGAGTGGGTAATATTGTGCAAAGGTTATATCATACTTCCCAATTATGTCGATCGTGTCTTAAACTCAATTACCCGTCAATTGACCACTTAGGCGAAAGTCACTACCCTAGTAGCTTTTAAACCATTTGAACAATCCTCTTTAGTTTTACTCTTAGCTTAATCTAGTTTCATTTACCATTGTAGTTTGATAAAAGTAGAAGTAAATCAAAAACCCCAAAAATGATTAGAAGTGCAATTTGGTACACATATGCAACTCTAAACTAGATAGATACCCGACTCCAAATTCTAGCTCTCTGTGGAAATTGATCCCGGCCCTAAATCGGGTAAAAGCTCTCGGACCCTCTCTCGTTACTCAATAATAGTGCAGAGTAGGCTTCGATCAGTAGGTGGTGTTGCATTGACTAGTCTACCCTCTTCATAGGCTTGCCACTAACACTAGCGGCTAATTTCTTCTTTTGCTATGTTGACTCAACACTTCTGAGCTAATTTATTTATTCATATACTTTCCGATTCTTCTTTGGGGTAACTCTTTCCCCTAATTATGCACAATAATCACAAAAGTATACCTACATCAAGATAAATCTTGGCACAAACTATATAGTCCAAAAAATCGTCAACCACTGTGCTTCCTTTGAAGTCCCCCAAAATTTGCAACCTTGACTTCCACACTAAGCGGACCTTCAATAAATTTAAGGTTGTTTTTCTAACTCCTTGATACTGAAGTATTAGATAATTAAAGAGGCAGACATACCGCAAGTCCCAACCTTATCCCCTGCATGTCTCAGGCCTTAAATATGTGTAAATTATTGGGGAGCCTTTCAGTACCATATATAGCCTTTCATTACCATATATATATATATACATTTCAGGTCAAAACTAATATAACACATGACCATTTGATCTATTCATTGATAGTGGACATCCTCATTTTGCACGAAGTCATGGGTCACAACGTCCGATAATCCACAATGTTGACCTTTTAATTCATATAAATCAACCAGACGTCAAGGTCCATTGCACCCCTACAAGATTCACTAGGTGATCTTCTTAATACGTCTGTATCTTCGGACGAAACTATAATGGGTATAGTAAATACCTATCTTTCCACCACCTCTTGGCGGAATCCGTCATCTGAAACACAGTAAAATCAACCCATATTGCTTTCAAATATTCCCATATTCTGCAATACTTCATGGCAGCGGTTCAGAAAATCATGTGGGTCCTCAGAAGGTGTACCACTGAAATGGACTGGAAATAGCTAGGTAAACTTATCCAATCTCGACAAAGCCTCAAAAGACAAGGCAGGCATGTCATCGGCCTGTGCCACAATAACTGGTTGAGTTGCCCCAACTGGATGAGATTAAGCTAAATCCTTCATAAGCTCATGCAACACAACCCATATAATTCCTCAAACCATTTGCAAATCTCGCATTCAGCCTCGTAACAGTCAATCTAACTCGCATACGCGATCCAAACTCAAACTGTAGCACATATAATTCACTGGTAAAAGAGGACTCACTACAGAACAACATAGTGTTCACACAAACCTCGACACACCCCGCAGGAGGTAACCCACCTGCTTAGCCTTAATCCTCAAACTAGTATCTCTCTACATTCTTCCATAATCATACTATTACGCAATCACTTAATCCCCCCTTAGTCTGAACTCATAACACAACATGAAGATCTATTCCACTCCACAACTAAACTACACGAGATGTCCTTCAACACACCCATAGCTCAAGGTCATACGTCAACTCAAGACGGAAGTCAAACACCCAATAGTCCTTATTACATCTCCAGCAAACTCTTCTTGTCACATTCGAACAATCTGAATACATCTCGCAATCAAATCATACTCGCCCCATAGTTATCCAGTCACAAATCCCACCAATAAAGACACAAACGGACATATAAATCCCAAATGCGCGTGCTCACACAATCAAAATCTCAGTACTCAAGCCACAGACAAAACTCGGCCTCAAGTCCTCCAGACTGGCCCAACGTCACACACAGAAATCACATCTCGCACCTCATCTAGGGAATCACAAGTTGTCGATGCACAGTAGATACCGAGCGCTCATGTGCGCAAATGAATGCGTGGAAGGAATTCAAGGAAATATACTTCAAGTTTAATCAATGTCGTAAGATAAGAATTCAAGAATGTGGAATTTCCTAAAGGGTTCTGCAGCCTCTCGAAGATAAGTACAGACGTCTCCATACCGATCTGCAAGACTCTACTAAACCCACTCATGACTCGTGAGACCTATGTAACCTAGTGCTCTGATACCAACTTGTCACGACCTTAAAATAGACCTGGTCGTGATTGCGCCTATCGTGGAACTAGGCCAGCCGACACAATTCCTAAATCTAACCATTTTTTTCTATAATAGTCATTTTTAAGCCATTAATTAACAAGAAATCTTATAGTATATGTTTAAATAACCAGTGCGGAACAAATATATAAGCCCGACATCGGGGTGTCACAAGTCACGAGCATCTACTAAGGTCTAAATATAACGAAGAGTCTGAAAATAAACTAAAAACAGTCTACGGAAGACAAGAGGGAGAAGAGCAGGGCTGCGAACGTCGGGCAGCTACCTTGCTAACTCCGATAATTCTGCCACTGAGCAATCAACATCCGTTATCGGGTTCAGAAATACCTGAATCTACACATAAGGTGCAGGGAGTAATGTAAGTACGCGAACTCAGTAAGTAATAAAAGTAAATGAAAGTTGAGCAGTAAGAAAATACATAATTTCACGTCATAGCACTACAAGTAATATCGTATATTTCTCAAAAACAGTACAGAAACCATTTATTTCGTAAATCAAGCTCAGTTTCAGTAAAACCTTTTAAAACAACTTTCAATAGTTTCAAACAAGTGATAAAGTAGTGAGTAAAAATGATAGAAATGTAAACATCTCCTTGGGCAAAACATGTACCATAAATTGCCCATCGGGCATAATATCAACAGAACTAGCCCCCTGGGCTACCTCACAATCACTCGTAATCAGCCTCTCAGGCATAACATGAATCACGAACCGCCCCTTGGGCAAAACATGGATCAAGAACAGCCCCTCGGGCAACAATATGAAACAACAATAGCCCCTCGAGCTACATCATATTACTCACACTGGGTACCCACGCTCACTGGGGGTGTGTAGACTCCTGGAGGGGACCCTTACGGCCCAAGCGCAATAACAAGTCATCTCGTGGCATAATCAAATAGGCTTTCGGCCTCATATCAACAAGCCACCTCGTGGCGTCACAATCAAGCCCTCGACCTCAAAATCATGAATCAGTATAACACTGTTGCGACCGCAGCCCGATCCCATAGTATCCTCACAACACAGGCCCTCGGCCTCACTCAGTTAGAAATCTCTCATGCCACTCGGGCAACAATAAAACATGAGGCTCAGCCCAAAATATCATTTAAAATATCAAAACGGAGTAAATATGGCTGAGTTATGAAAACAGTAGAATACAGCATGACTGAGTACAAATATGAAGTCAAAATAGTGAGGAATAGTAGGAAAAATCCGCTAAGGGTCCAAAACAGTTGGCACGAGGCCCAAATATGGCATTCAGCCCAAAACATGATAATACTTTCCAAAACACAATGATATCAAATAGTTTTCAATCAAATACGCGGTTTAACAGTCATACGGGATGGACTAATTCACAATCCCCAACGGTGCACGACCCCACGCTCGTCATCTAGCATGTGTGTCACTTCAAAGTAGCACAACGATGTGAAATTCGGGGTTTCATACCCTCAGTACAACATTTACAGTCATTACTTACCTCAATCCGAGCAAAATCTTACTCCGAAATGCCTTTTCCCCTCGAATCGGCCTCCAATCGATCCGAATCTAGCCACAGTTAATTCAATTCAGTCAATACTAATTATAGGAATTAATTCCATATGAAAATACTAATTTTCCAACAAAATCCGACATTAACCCAAAATTTGCCTGTGGGGACCACGTCTCGGAATACGACAAAGCTCACAAAATACGATAATTCATTCAATTACGAGTCCAACCATACTACATTTACTCAAATCCGACTCTGAATCAATGTTCAAATCTTGAAAATTCATTTTTTGAAGATTTTACAAAAATTTCAATTTCTTACACCTAAATCCAAAATAATTGATGAGTATGGATATGGATTTATGAAATATAATCACTTTCGGATATAGAACACTTACTCAAGTCGAAGTCGTGAAAACCCCCTTTGGAATTGCCTAAATCCGAGACTCAAAACTCAAAAATGAGTAAAAATGGATAACTCTCGTGGTTAAGAATCTGTCCAGGCAAGTTGCATTTGTCAATTGAGACTTATAATCGCATTTGATGCATGCGATTTCGTCTCTATCCTAGAAAAAATAGCATTACTAGCCTTCAGTAAATCGATCATAACTTTCTGTACAAATATCCAAATGATGAACGGTTTAACTTTCTGGAAACTAGACACCAAGAGCTACAACTTTGATGTGTTGCTCATCACCCAGTTCCTTATAGATAGCGAGATATAAGCTCCCAAAGTAGCCTACTCGCATCAGAAATTTCTAGAAAATTTTCAAAACAGCTTGACCAGCTTTCAGTAAATCGATCATAACTTTCTGTATAACTATCCAAATGATTAATAATTTAACTTTATGGAAACTAGGATGCAAGGGCTACAACTTTCATGTTTGTAAATTTTTATATTCCTTACAGATGTCGAGATACAAGCTTCCGAAAGGCTCCACGACTGCACAGTGCTGTCCAAAGCTTCTGCAGCAGAAAATTTCAGCAACTTGTTTTTTTGTCCGAAATCCATCCCTTTAACCTTCCGAAATCCACCCGATGCTCTCGGGACCTTAACCAATTATACCAACATGGCCCAAAATACAATACGAACTTAATCGAGGCTTCAAACCACGTCAAACAACGCCGAAATTACGAATCGCGCGTTGAATTGAATTATGAGTTTTCAAATCTTCCAACTTCTACTGTTTGTGCTGAAACATATCAAATCAACCCGGAATGACTTCAAATTTTGCACATAAGTCATAAATGACATAATGGATCTGTTCCAATTTTCATAATCGAATTCCGACACCGATATCAAAAAGTCAACTCTCGGTCAAACTTTTCAAAAATCTTCTATTTTCAAACTTTTGCCAAAATGCGTCAAATTGTCCTACGGACTTCCAAATCCAAATCCGAACATGCTCCTAAGTCCAAAACACCATACGAAACTATTGAAATCACCAAAATTCCATTTCGGGGTCATTTGCTCAAAATTCAAATCTCCGGTCAAACTTAAGAAATTTTTAGCCTTAGATTTCTAGATTCCGTTAAATGGCGATAATTTGAGTTAGGGACCTCCGAATTCGTTTTCGAGCATATCACCAAGTCCCAAATCACGATACGGAACTACCGGAATGGTCAAAGCTTGGATCCGGGTTCGTTTGCTCAAAATGTTGACTGAAGTCAACTCAGTTGAGTTTTAAAGCTCTAATTCACAATTTAATTCATTTTTCACATAAAAACCTTCCGGAAAATTATATGGACTGCGCATGCAAGTCAAAAAATTATTGATGCCGCTTTTTAAGGTCTTAAAATACTAAAATAATTATTTAATTTAAAGATGACATTTTGGGTCATCACATGCCTTTTCAATTAATTAATGAGATAAAAATTAAAATAGGAGAAAAGTTCAAAAAAGGAGAAAAAAGATAAATATGATTTCTAGCTTTTGAGACATGCCACATCACTCTTTCATGTCCCTCTTTTATATATATATAGACTAGTGAATTGTACGTGCTTCACGCGATTATAAAAGAATATCAATCTGTGAGATGATAAGCAATTCAGTATCTTCGATATTGAGAAAGAAAATACTTGTAAGCAACATACATTTCGGTTAATTCGCGCATAATAGATATTACTAATATTTTGATTGTCATAAGAAAGTCTTCTTGAACATCAAATGGAATTGATATTTGGATGAACTGTACGATGGGCAACAGTGACAATATAATAGCAAAAAGCTTTTTCAGTTTATCACTATTCTAGTTCATCACTCTCCTTCATAGTTATTACTGATAGTATCTATTTTGTCTTGGAATGATTTTGTCCTTGTTATCATGAGCCGCATTCTTAGTAAATTTTAATTTCAATAACCATTTATTACAAATTAAGTTCACTAAACCCATTTTAGAAAATTACATCCATATCAGTATTTGCGAATTTCACCTCTAACACAAGCCAAACTACTAAGGTTTATTTTTTTTCTCAAAAGTGATTATGTCTCGATCAAATATAAATACTGACGTAATGACGTTGTTTCTCAAAACTATAATCAAAACTTCTCTTATATAGATGCTAGAGGAATAATGGAAATGAAGCAATAATCAACTAATTTCTATACTACTGAGGCAATATTCTTTATCATTCCTATCTTTGATAACTTATTATATCCCCAATAACCACCAACCAAATTAATTCTCGTCTAAGAGAATGGACGAAGAAGGAACCAAAGCCAAGAGCATATAAACAATAAGAATGAAGCAAAATTAATTTCCATCTAAATTAAGGTACCTTTTACATTCAATAAAATCTGTCGAAATATTTTTCATTTTCCCAAGATGAATCAAGAAAAAAATATTCTCAAGTTACTTTAAATTTCATCTCAAAACTATATATAAAAAACTCCACCGCATTTCTTGATTTCTAACGTAACAAAATAGTATTCTGAGTTTAAATTAGCTAATTCCCAAACACAATTCCCATTTCATTTCACCCCAAAAACAAAAAAGAATGGAAGAAATAAGGGTGTCTAACGGGTGGGCCGGCCTGGGTAGGGAAATGTTGGAACCGTATGGGTTACGAACCGGGCCGGTTACGGGTTAGGGGTTACCAGGCTTAACAGGTTCGGATTCATCCGGGTAAAAAATAAACCGTAAGGGTTACGGGTACAAGGGGTCGGGTTAGTGTAATTTTTATTTTTATTTTTGTATTTTGTATAACTATTGTAAGCTATATTAATATAAAGAATACAATGAAGATAGGAGAAAATTGCACTCATAAATTGCAAGTGCTACATTTATTTCAAAATTACAACTTGAAGTTTGCATTTAACAAGTAAATTAATGAAAAAAGAGTAAAACTAAATTTTCATGCATAATAATACTTCAAATTAATCTAACAAACTAAAACATTAAGCATAAATACGTCTAATAATTTTAAAATAACACAAATTGTCTCAAATCAACTTAAATACAAATTTCTGGAGGACGCTCAAGACAACTCTTCATATGCCTCCTTAAACAGTCTGTGCCCACACACTTTGGACGAAGATTTAAGACTCGACCACAGTTCTTGCACTTTTCTTTGTGAACTTCTTCATTTTCTTCTACCACCTCAAAGTGTTCCCAAACATATGAGCTCACTCTAGAAGTACGGGGCATGATTTAACTTGAATTGCGAATTTGAGTTTGAGAAATGAGAGATGAGTGAAGAAATGAAGAAGGGGAGGGGGGTGTATTTATAGTTTTTCAAAGGGCTAAATTAGTAATTACAAAAAGTGTTCAATTTAAAAAAAAAAAAATTGGCCCAAAAAGGGGTTAAATGTGCAAAACAGCCGTTGGGCCAACGGTCAGAAAGTAGAAAATTAAAAAAAAAATTGAAAGTATCTGTTATACCGGTCTGGGCCAATCCGATCCGGACCGGTTAACCGGATCTATAGTAAATACCGTTAACTGGATTTGACCTGTCCGGTTAACCGGTTGCACAAAGATAAGTAAACAAACAAAAAGGGAATTTCTCAAAAAAATAAAATGAAAATAAAAATAAAAAGAAGAAAAAAAGACAAATACATATTCTGGGCACATGACCTCTCATAAAACATATTCCCCTACAGTCCTACTACACAGACATGAAAAGGATTGGCTTGAATTCAAGTTTCCGCTCAACATAGAAGCAGAGGCGGATTCAAGATTTAGAGGATGCGGGTGCCACTCTTTATGTATATTGTATATCTACTCTAGCCACAATGACCGAATGAAAAGGGTGGGTCGATTCGATTAGAATTTTGTTACTCCGATTACGTTGATTAAGTCTTTTATTCAAATACATAAACAAATATGTTCGATTTTGTCTAGTTACCTTTTTTTCAAGCTTAAATTTAAATTATATTATGAAAGAAATTGCAAAAATAAATTAATGAAAGAGCACCTCCAATTATAAAATTTGGTTAAAAAATTGCTTAACTTCTACAAATTGTTGGCTTAACTAGATTAATTTTCCTTCTGTGTTCTCTAGTTCATTTTATCATTGTTAGTTTGATGGTTAAATAGTAGTAAATAACACTAATTCCATATGTATTAGAAGTGGGGAATGTATATATATATATGGCTCATTATATCATTGTCAATATATTAATCAAGAATATTTTCTCCCGTGCTTTCTCACATGGTATCAGAGCTTTGGTGAGAATAGATCGTTGTGCGTCATTCCAGCGACATTGGGGAAGAAAGAACTCTCACCGTGAGATTTTCCGGTGACCTAAGTGACTATTTGCGTCAAAGTCACTAATTATCAATATTGTGCAAAATCCAACACCACCAAAAGGTCCCCAAGAGATAGGAGACCAAACCCTAGAAAAAACCACCTGAAAACACTCACCTACGCGCCCCCACGCGCCTGCCGGAGATTTGCCGCCAGCGGCGCGTGTGTCCCATACGGCGGCGCATAAGGGCTGTTCCGGCCAGAATTTCAAAAAGTTTCTTTTGGACAATGTAATCGTCTTTCTTTTCCGAGCCTACCCATCAAGTTTACATCAGATTCCGACGACGTTTTTATTTTCCAGCGAGCTATAGTGTTTCTGGTGAACAGTAACAGTGAAACAGTGATTTCCAAACAATTTTCTGACATTTTTCGGCGTGAACATTATAATGTCATTCTTATTAGAAGCCTTAGACTCATAATTTGTTGGATCGAATGCATTAAATCCAATCCAGATGGTTTTTTTTACCGGATTATATTGAGTTCCTTCAGTACAAAGCACGTAAACAGACATCTTCAGGATCAGCCTCCGTTGTTCCAACAAATAGTAGCATGACTTGTGTCTCCCAATCTTCACCTTCTGAGTCTTGGGTCATTGATTTAGGTGCATCTGATCATATTTTTGGTAACAAATCTCTTTTCATTAGTATCTCATATTCTCAATCTCTTCCAACAGTCACAATGGTCAATGGGTCTCAAGCCATGGCAACTGCAATAGGTCAAGCAAGTCCACTTCCTTCCTTACCTTTAGACTCACTTAAATCTGTTGTTTTATTTCTTGATGACCTTATTTTTATACAGGAACGTAGTACAGGGCGGATCATTGGTACCAGACGTGAATCAGATTACTTTATTACCTTATCCTTGCAAAATCACATGGACTCGCATCTTGTCTTCCTCCAATAACTTGTCCCGTTACTGATTCACCAGATTTATTACATAAACGGTTAGGACATCTCAGTTTGTCAAAACTTCAGAAAATGGTACCTGGCTTATCTCACTTGTCCACTCTAAAGTGTGAGTCGTATCAGCTCGGTAAGCAATACCCGCTCCCATTTCCCGTGGCGTCTTAATAATTGAGCAGAGTCACCTTTTACTTTAGTCCATTCAGACGTTTGGGGTCTTAGTCGGGTTAGTTCTACCTTAGGATTCCGCTACTTTGTCAGTTTCATTGATGATTATTCCAGGTGCACTTGGATATTTTTGATGAAAAATCGATTTGAGTTATTTTCTATTTTCCAGACCTTCCACGCTGAAGTTTAAAATCAATTTGGGGTTTCTATCCGCACATTTCGTAGTGATAATGCCCTAGAGTATTTGTCTTCCCCATTTCAGCAGTTTATGAACTCCCATGGGATTATTCATCAAACATATTGTCCGTACACATCCCAACAAAATGGGGTAGCTGAAAGAAAGAATAGACATCTTATTGAAACTGCTCGTACCCTACTCATATATTAATCAAGAATATTTTCTCCCGTGCTTCACAATCATCTTAATTCCCAAGTTCGTATAACAATTCTTTGCAAAGCAAAAGCTTCAAATTGAGAATCAACTCAAAAATGCCTACAACTCAAGCTATTTATGTTTCTTAAAAGTCAACAGAAGAGAGTCATATTGCTCAATTATGTTCAAATATATATAGATTAATGTTGCGTCATCTAAAAAATAGAGATACTATATTAACCAAAATTAATTCAAACGACTTATCGAAAGAAATTGCTTTTGAAGTAAGTATACTGGTAAGGGAAAAAAGGAAGATTAATGCAAAGATTTTTTTTAACAAAGGAAGAAGCAGAAACAAAAAAAAAATAATACGAAGAATAACAAGAAAGAGGGAGATATAGCAAATAAAAGGAAGAAAAACAGAGGTGAGGCTTTAGAGCTCAATAGAGGAAAAATGGAATAAACAACAATAGGAAAAAAGGAAAATGAGAAGCAACAGCATGAACCCAGAGCATTAATAGAGTCCGCAAAGATTCGAACTCTAATTCTTTAGGAATCAAAAGACTTGAAAGCCTTGAACCAGTGGCACCCGCGTCTACTTTTGTATTGTGGGTGGCATTTTTTGATCTAGATGTATAGATACATTTACACAATATTAGCCGAAGCGTGCAGGTGCCGTACCACCCCTACCTCTCAAGGTAGATCCGCCCCTGATAGAAGTGGTTGACCGCACAATTCAAAAATCACCCTTTTACATTTTATTGTATGCATCATCTTCTTTGTCACTAATTTCCTTGTTGAATGCTGATTCTCTTCCAATTCAAAGATGATTAATGATTTTCCTTTCTTCCAAGCACTCCAGCTATTACAGGTTAACATATTTCAGTGCAAGTCATCAATTACAAATACCGATAGATAAAGATGGATGGTGATTTAAGCGGGAAATAAAATACTAAAAAGAATGAAACTTGGACCATGAGGAATAATGGAGAAATGAACGCATCACCTGCAACTCAAAATGAACTCATACGAAAAGTGCAAAAAGAAAAAATACACTAGAAAAGTTCATTCCGTTTCCAGAAATTAAAACCTGACCAAAGTGAAGGATTTCAAGCAACACTTGAGAGGAAGATAGCATTCCTAATTCTCCAAAAAGAGAGAAGATAAATGAATTTAGTGCTTGTCATAGCAAATTATCTTGCTGTTAAAGCAGAATGTCGTGTATTGGGAAAGGTATATCTGACAGCCACAATCACAAAAGGGCAAAAGGTGCTACCATAATTATAAAAGTGTCCTTTGAGTTTTTTCTCTTTCAAATTAGCACATTACTAGAAGAAACGGTACATCTAACCGTTACTTCTTTACAGGAAAATAGAAAGATTGCATCATAAGAATTGAAAAGTGTCGTTTCATTTTTTAATTGTTACTACTTTATAAACGATCTACTCTACATCATGGTTCGATTTTGATTCGAGCTCGATAATGATATCGATCTCGACACGGATCGGCCTCCCCAGGTTCGAGGTTAGTTTGTTCCACCTTCAGAATCTTACTTCGATAAATCATCGTTCGAACTCGATCGAACGTGCTAAGGCCGAAATCTATTTCGACCGTATACAATAGTTGATACAACTTATAGTAGCTAGTTTATATATTTACGGAAGCATAGTGTAAACGTATTTGTGCATTCGAATCGGTTTATCGATAAATCGAATCGATTATTTGTTATCGGTTTATCGATTTATCGATTTTGATTTCGAAATTTTCCTTATCGAGTTATCGATTTTGATTTCGATTTTGTCCTTTTCGATTATCGATTTATCGATAAACCGATAAGATATACTTTAAAAAAAAATTACCTTTATTCTATAATACTCTTTCCTTTACCCTAAGTCCCTAACCCTATTATTTCATCTACCACATTTAAGGAATGATCATATTTAAAACTCAAGGGAATGAAGTTCAAATTAATGGAAAATAGAATTAGCCGTGATGATATATTTTTTTTTATACCGTTGGAGTGTTGGCGGCATACATGATCCCTTACTTTAGTTTCGTTGCATGTGTTTGTTGACATAATTTTTATGTTATAAACGGTGTTCGTCTTATTTTAACTTCTTTTTGTCCATATTAGTTAGGCGTGTTTATAATAATATACTTTCCGTGGAATCCCGCAAATTTTCTTATTGGTGTAATTGATAACCGAATTGATAAGCCTCAAAAATCGATAAATTGAAATCGAAAAAATTGAAACGTTATTGAAACGATAGCGATAAGCATATGTACAAATCGATAATCAATAATTAATTATCGATAAGGGTCAAAATCGAACGATAAATCGAATTCACACCCCTACGTATATCATCCATCTCTTATTAGTGGAATAATCGTATTGGAGATTAAATGAGAGTGAAGAACATGGGTGAATTTTATCCATTTAATGGTCTATTTAATTTTGACGCCTAAACGTGATTTAATCATGTCATGCAAGTGGATTAAGCATTTAAATCTTGAGATCAACAAAAAGCTACATAATCAAGAAGGGCAAAGGGACAATAACTTCCATGAGCTACTAAAAACATTAAAAATTGCCGGACTTAACTAGCATAATTAAGCTGTAAAAAATTTCCTAAATATATTTGGGGGGGGGGGGGGGGGGGTTGACAGTAATTGGTTCCAAAAACTCTAAAAGCTGGGAAAGAAATAAGTAGTAATGAAAAACTGGAGATGCGGGGTATCGATCCCCGTACCTCTCGCATGCTAAGCGAGCGCTCTACCATCTGAGCTACATCCCCTTACTGATAACCAATCCAACATTTTATTATAATATTAAAACATACGGCTTAAACACATTGCCTGACGGAGGTATAGACGGAGCCCGTTTAAATGTAAAACAACACAAATTCAAAAAACCACCTTTTGATATTGTGAAATTTTTGTTAGTAAGTGGCATTAATTTGAAGTGACTGTTATTTTATTTTATTTTTGAAGAAAAGTTGGTTTGCCAATGGATGAATATGGTTCTACTTCTCAATTCTCAGTTCGATCGAGACTTGTTCGACGCCGTCCCAGCTTTCAGGTAATCAATTTCTCGCTTATTAGAACTTTGTATTTGACATTTACTGTCTGATTTTAATCATCGCAATGTGGGTACATCTCGACTATAATTGCTGTATTTTTGTACAGTAAAGACTACGTTCAATCTTACTTTTCTCTGCAACATGGTCAGAATCTATCAAGATGTAAAACGCATTCCTCGATTGTGACTTACAGCTTGTTTGGATGGTTGTTCCCATTGTATCGTATTGTATTGTTATTCCAAAACAATGTTTGTTTTGATTATTTTATTAAAATTGGTTGTATTGTATTGTTAAATTCATTGTTCCAAAACAATGAAAAGTCCCTTTTTTTTTAAACAACTGATTTGGTGCGGTGAGATTGTTTCCTATTTTTCTTTCCAAATATGTCCTAATTTATTACTCCACAATTCTATTTTACCCTTTACCTTTTTTTTATTTTAACTCCAAATCTCCAACTTATAACCTACTTTGTTTTCTTTTTAAGATCTTCTGCCGCCAACGTTAAAGGTATTTTGTCGCTTTCTGTTTTATTTTTTCTCCTAATTTGCTTTTAACTCGATTCTAATTAGCTGTGCTCCTTTGTTTTATCTTCTTCTGTCTTGCTCCTTTGTTCTATTTTCTTAAGGTGTTTTGCCTTCTTCTGTTTTGTTTTTTAAAATTATTTTTATGCATAATTTTTGATAAATTTAATATTTAAACAATTGAGGGTACTTTAGTAAACTTATGAGTTACAGTACAGTACGATACAGTCAAACCAAACAGCAAAATATTATTTAACAATAACAAACAATACAATCTATCCAAACACTGTATTCATAAAATGATACGATACAATACATTATAAAATGATGGGGAACAATGATCCAAACAGAGTGTTAGAGGTTGCATTTATTTTTACCTCAGTTAACTTAGGAGGATTCAAGTTGACATTTATTGTGCGCGTTTTGCATATTTTTGCATAATGTCTGAGTCAAACACAAACTAAGTGAAAAGATTGTGCTGTGCATTATAATTATATAGTCTGGAGAGCATAAAACACAAAGCAGAGCCCAGATATAGTCTTCAGCAATTGACTTTATCCACAGGCTTCACCTGACTTTATTCACTGCTACCATACTTGCTATTTCTTTTTGCAATTCAGTTTTCCATTTTTAGTTTTACATGAGATTCTAAAGTGGATGTTATATGTAAGAGAATTTAGGTTTCGCAATTGACTTATATAAAGGGATTTTATCATGTTAGAGCAAAAATAATCTTATCCCATCTAATAAAACACTTAAATTACTTTGTAAGTTATTGAATGTTAATAGAGAAGAGGTATCCGTGTCTATAAAAGAAAGAACTGAATCAGGTGGTAATCCAGGAACACTTCAATGGCTCAATGTTTCCACTGAAATTTTTGCAAAAGAGCATATTGGATGCATATATATAGTCAGACCTCTCTATAACAACATCTCTATATAACAACACTTCACTATAAAATCCAAGCTTTTCCGGAACCAAATTTCATGTTATGTTATAATATATGTTCTCTATAATAGCACTTCGCTATAACATCCAAAAATATTCGAAACAAACGAGACTGTTATAGAGAGGTTTGACTGTACTACTGTTTCACAGAATTTGATGAGCTAGGATGTCTTGTCTGTAAATGTTATCAATTCCTGGTTAATGTGGAGTATCGTGCTTCCAGCAGTCAGCGACGTTTTTAAGAGGAAAAAAAATACCTGGAAAGTTCAGTTAAACAACAATGTGAACGTTGTTGACTGGTAAGCACGAGGGCATCTCAAGACTTTGAAGGACCAAAAGCTGTGTTCAGTATTTCACAGCATTTCCCCTTGATGATATTGATTTCAGATCATGTTTCCATAAAGATATTTTAGATGTAGCAGCAGATAGTTGGTCAAATGAAGCCAGTTCAATATCACAAAGTAAAGATATGTTTTCTCTGTTGTAATCTTACCAGGTCAATATCACAAAGTAAAGACATGCTCAAACGAAGCCAGTTTAATATTATCCAACCAGCGGTCAGTTATGATATGCTCAACTTCTTCTTTTCACCTCCATATTCGTTCAATATCACAACGTAAACTAATCTTACTAGACCCAAAGAAGGCTTTGAATCTCTATACCCAGCCTAAAATGCAAATGCTATGCCTTGCGTGCATACTAGTTTTCCTTCGTCTCAACCTTACTGTCATGTATGAGAAGAAGATGTTCTTTTTATTGGTACAGCTTTCAGAGGTTGGAATTTTCTCACTGTTATGCCTATCCTCTCTTTCATGTCCATGGCTTTAGATGTGACATTATCAGGGAGCTCCCAGTCAAATTCATGAAGCAATGAGCCCAAAAGAAGGTGCAACATGCGATCAGCTAAGGTAAGGCCTACGCACATCCTTCTGCTAGCACCAAATGGTATTAACTCTGCCCCTTGACAGACCTCTCAGGCCTGAATGCCAAAGGGTCTTCCCAGAATTCAGGGTCTCTTCCAATCCCAAGACGTTGACAAAAACTTGAGTGTCTTCTGGTATGTCAAATCCCATGAAACTCATGTCTTTAATTGCTCTTCTTGCAACTAAGAAAGGAAGTGGAGGATGCAAATGCAGTGTTTCCTTGATAACCGCTTGCAAATAAGGCAACTTATCAATGTCAGTCTCCTCTAACTTCCTGTTTACTACTACCTCAGAGATCTCTGCCTTGACTTTGGCCATTACTTCAGGATTGTGCAGGACCTCAGTTAGTGCCCAGTCCGAACTGCTATGTGTTGTCTCTGAAGCAGCGATAAACATTTCCTGAAATTATCCTTGTCAGTGGGAGTTTGTTAAAAAATAACTCAATATCTTAGAGCAAACAATAGAAGAAGGGGCAAGAAAGCTTATATGATCAATGATATGGAAATGGAAATGAGGAAGAGAGCTGATGGTTTTCAAACACTTACCAGTATGAATATGTTAATCTGATGTTCTGATAACGTAGCCGGTTCATCTTCTCCACTACCCTCAAATTCAAGCAACACCCCTAAGAAATCTTTCTTCCTTCTGTTTGCTCTTTCATGCGTTCATCGACAAATGTGGAAGCAACTTCAATTGCCTTTCCTATGTCATGCTCTGCCTTTTGCCTTAAACCTTGTAAATCAAGCCATTTAAGACATGGAAATAAATCTGAAATATTTGGACAGCCACTCCACTTAATTAGTCGTGCCAAGGCTGTGAAGAAATCTGAGGCCTTTTTGCTCTGGATCTACTAAATCATGAGACAACATCAGGTTCCCGACCAGGTTAAATGATGCAAGATAGACGAAACATGCTACCTCAATCTCACTTCCCTTTTCCATAGAGTTTGCTTCCTTGTCAATCCATTGAAGCATATCATCAATGCATTTCTGCCTGAGATGCACTGTTTCATTGATTCTTTTGTTTGTGAACATTTGCATAGTGCATATCCGCCTTAGCACACGCCAATAGGTGCCATAACGGGGCTAAAGCCAAGGAACTGTGCTGTAATTTTGCGATCTGCAAAGGAAACATCATGGTTCTTGAAGAACTCAGTAGCCACCTTTGCGGACAAAATTGCCATGGTTTTGACGGATCCAATCTTGAACCAAACAACAGGACCATATCTTTGTTTCATACCTGCTATTTTTTGGTCTGGCGCAGCTCCAAGATCAAACAGGTTACCGAAAATCGGCCATCCAGGAAGTCTCGGAGGAAGCTGTGAGAATGTGACTTTTTCCAGGACAAAAGAAGGATGAAAGCTGGTGTTAAGAGGATGGAAGACCAAGTAAGATAGTACCAATTCACCCCCCAACCCCCAACCCAATTTTCATATAATTTGTGCTTTGCTTCTCTATACTGCACCTTGATAGAATTTCTATACTATGTATATTGTGTTCCATTGTTGATTCCTAGTGTGAGATTCCAAGTGCAACTCCCTGAATATTCCAATTGCTTATATGATTTCTTATAGCATTAGAAAGGAGAAAATAATTGGTGCCTCAGAGTTGACTTTCCTGCCAATGATATCGTGAGAAAGCACAGGAAAAAATATACTATTGGTATTCGTTAAGTGTTTTACAATAGCCCTATTTATATACAATGTTTACATATACCTAAAGCCTTCTATACCAATATGGGATACTATACATGAACTACTTCTAACATTCCCCCTCAAGCTGGTGCATGTAAATTATATGTACCGAGCTTGTTACATATATAACTAATACGATAATCAGTGAGAGACATGGTGAAAGTATCTGCAAGTTGATCATTTGACTTTACAAACTTTGTAACAATATCTCCTAAGAGAATCTTCTCTTTGATGAAGTGACAATTAATCTCAATGTGTTTGGTCCTCTCATGAAATACTGGATTTGATGCAATATGAAGGGCAACCTGATTATCACACACGAGTTCCATTTGACTGATTTCTCCAAATTTTAATTCCTTGAGCAATTGTTTGACCCAAACTAGCTTGCTTGTTGCAAGAGCCATGGCTTGATACTTTGCTTCTGCGCTAGATCGAGCAACTACATTTTATTTCTTGCTTTTTCAAGAGATCAAACTACCTCCTACTAAGACACAATATCCAGATGTGCAACGTGTATCAGAAGGTGACTCTGTCCAATCAGCATCCCAGTGACTATCGCAGGGAGAGTCTAGAAACTGACTTACAACACTCACAAGAAATGAAATGTCATGTCTAGTCACTGTGAGGTAATTCAATTTGCCAACCAACCGCCTATATTTTGCAGGATCACTAAGAGGCTCCTCCTGTCCTGGCAGAAGCTTAGCATTCGGATCCATAAGAGTGTCAAGAGATCTGCAACCCATCATTCATGTTTCCTCAAGAATATCTAAAGCATATTTCCTTTGTGAAATAAGAATACCTGAACTAGACCAAACAACCTCAATACCTAGAAAGTACTTCAATCTGCCGAGATCTTTAGTCCGGAAGTGTTGAAAAAGATGTTGTTTCAGACTAGTAATGTCATCTTGATCATTGTTAGTAATAACAATATCATCAACATAAACCACCAGATAAATACACAGATTAGGAGTATAATACCAATAAAAGACTGAGTGATCAGCTTCACTATGGGTCATGCCAAACTCCGAAGTAACTGTGCTGAACTTACCAAACCAGGCTCGAGGAGATTGTTTCAAACCATAGAGTGACTTGCGTATTCGACATACAAGACCACTAGACTCCCCCTGAGCAACAAAACTAGGCAGTTGCTCCATATAAACTTCATCCTCAAGATCACCAGGGAGAAAGGCATTCTTAATGTGCAACTGATAAAGAGGCCAACGACGAACAACAACCATGGACAGAAAAAGGCGAATATATGCTACTTTAGCCATGGGAGAGAAAGTGTCACTATAATCAAGCCCAAATATCTGAGTATATCCTTTTGCAACCAAACGAGCTTTAAGCCGATCAACTTGGCCATCCGGGCCGACTTTGAAGCATAAGCCCAACGACAACCAACAGTAGACTTACCTGAAGGAAGAGGAACAAGCTCTCAAGTACCACTCGCATATAAAGCAGTCATCTCGTCAATCATAGTCTGTTACCATCCTGGATGAGATAGTGCCTCACCTGTAGACTTAGGAATGAAAACAGTAGACAAAGATGATACAAAGCATCAAGGGTGATGATAGACAGTGATAACCTAAATTAACATAATGGGGGTTAAGATTAAGTGTGGATCATACACCTTTCCGAAGTGCAATCAGTGGACTAGGAGGAGCCAATCCGCAGTAGGTACAGAAGCTGATGCAGGACGTGAATCATCTGGGCATGATGCTGGACGTGGACGATGACGATAAGTCAAGAGTGTGGTCTTGTGGCTGGAGACATAGGAGGAGCAACTGTAGACTCCTCAGAAGTTGGTATAGGTTGGAGCGGTTGTGGTGGTACTGTGGATGTCGATGGGGATGTAAGAGGAGTAACACTAGATTCCTCACAAGTAAGTACAGGTAAGACCTCAGATATATCAAGATGATTAGATGAAGTAAAGTAAGGTTGAGACTCAAAGAACGCGATATCAGTTGACATAAGATACCTACGAAGATCAGCTGAGTAGCGATGATGCCCCTTTTGAACCCGAGAATAGCCAAGAAAGATACACTTGAGAGCACGAGGAGCTAATTTATCTTTTCTGAGAGCTAAGTTATAGACAAAATAAGTACTCCCAAAAACACGAAGAGCAAGAGAGTATGCGGGTGACCTAGGGAACAATACTGAATGAACAAGCTTTAAGAACTGCATTGCCCCAAAAATACAGCAAAACATGGGATTGAATGAGAATTGTGCGAGCAATTTCAATGAAATGCCTATTCTTTCTCTCTGCTACCCCATTCTGTTGAGAGAGTATACAGACAAGATATCTGATGGATAATTTCTTGAGAAGTCATAAACTGATAAAACTTAGAGGATAAATATTCTAAGGCATTACCACTACGAAAAGTGTGTAGAAACACCAAACTGAGTTTTAATTTCAGCACAAAAACTCTAAAATATAGAGAACAACTCATAACGATCTTTCATTAGGAAAATCCAAGTACATCTTGAGTAATCATCAATAAAACTAATAAAATAACGAAATCCTTAAGTTGAATTGGCTCTACTAGGACCCCATATATTCGAATGAACTAAAGAAAAAACAAACTCTACACGACTCTCAGCACTATGTGAAAATGTAGCTCGAATATGTTTTCCCCAAGTTGACACGACTTACAATCAAATGTAGACAAACTAGAAAAACTAGGCACCATCTTCTGAAGCTTGAATAAACTCGGATGTCCTAAACATTTGTGATTAGGTCTGGAGGATCTGTAGCTGGATATGCTGTAGAGGGATTGAGTAAGTTAAGGTAGTAAAGTTCTTGTGATTCACGCCATGTGCTAGCATAATAAATGAATCATCAATAAAATATATACCACAATGAGGGCACAAGTCAAACGACTAATAGATGTGAGATTAAAAGGACAACCAGGACATAAAGAATAGAATCTAAAGTAACAAAAGATAGGGGATTACCTTGTCCAACTCCTTTTGCTTTTGTATGGACTCTATTGGCTAGAGTAATATTGGGAAGAGATTGTGAATAAATAATATTTGATAAAAGTGACCTATTACCCGAAATAGAGGTGCATGAGTCCATGACACATGGTCCAAAAATAGTAGACTGGGAAATACAAGCATAGAAATTACCAACAACAGAAATATCAGTTTGAGCGACTGAGGCCACTTGTGGAGCTATCTGCTTAGTTGCTCGATACTGAAGGAACTCATTATACTCTTCTTCAGATAAAGAAAACCCCGGGCTACCTGCGGTCTCAGTCTGAGCAACATTAGCATTTTTAGGTGGTCGGTCATGCAAAGAGTAACACACCTCACGAGTGTGCCCAAGCTTGTTACAATAAGAACACTTTGTTCGAGTTCTTCGAAAACGACATCCTCCTCGTCTATTATCCATAATTTGAGATGCTCGATTTTCCACTCTCTTGGATGCGAGAACAGAGGAGTCAGCTTTCTGTGAAGAGATCATTATATGACCGGGCGCTGCAACAAGCCGAAATAACCTAGAGAATAATTCATCAACTGTGGGGACAGTCGGACTAGCCAAAATCCGGTCACATACTGAATCAAGGTCATTAGGAAGTCCAACAAGGGTAAGAACTAGAAACATCTTTTGTCGTTGCTCTTGTTTCTTTTCAACACTAGCAGAAACTGGTATCAACTCTTCAAATCCCTCCATGACTGCCTGTACTTGCCCCAATTAAATAGACATATCTAATTTATGTTTCTTTAGATTTGTCATCTGCGATATCACATCATAGAAACGAAATATGTCATTAGTGTATAAAGTGCGAGCCTTTTCCTTAACTAAATAACATGTCTGGAATGGATGAAACAAGGGCATCAACTTGAAATCAATAGATCGCCACATGATACTACATAACTAAGCATCAATCTTCTCCAAAGTACTTTAGTTTTTTCATCTCCTTCGCTAGCATTTTTGGTTAAATGATCTTGAATACCTTGACCTTTACACCACAACTCGACAGACGAAACCCGAGCTAAATAGTTTGAAGTTTTCATTAAAGGTTCCGAGTTAATTATGACACTAGAACTTCAAGAACCCGTGTTTTTAGACCCAAAAATATCAAATCCCAAAGACATCGTTGGATTGAAGAGAAGTCTAGCAAATTATTACCA
The DNA here is from genome assembly GCF_000715075.1 of Nicotiana tabacum. Classification (NCBI taxonomy): domain Eukaryota; kingdom Viridiplantae; phylum Streptophyta; class Magnoliopsida; order Solanales; family Solanaceae; genus Nicotiana; species Nicotiana tabacum. The sequence continues at coordinate 126,182,589 of NC_134084.1, forward strand.
AATAATAGAAAGAATCAACTGTAACCCATTGAAATAGACGAAGGAAACACTGCAATCGCCGGAAATTTATTGTAGCAGCCGGAAAAATCAGTATAGTCGCCGGAAAAAACTCAAAGTGATCGGAATAAAATGAAAACAGTATGGGTGGGGTAGGAATTAGTAGACGAACCAACTGCTCTGAAGAACCTTTTCCAAAAAATGACCGGAAGTGGTCGTACTCGTCGACGCATGAGCTCACGCGTTTGTCTGAACCCTAGTTTCTGATGGCGCATGAGGCGGCGGTTACCGGAGAGGTTTACTGGGGTTTGGTCGTCGGACGATGATGAATCTTGTGGTATTGTTGGATTTTGCGCAACACTGACGGAGAGAGAGATGACGCAAGACAACTGTGAAAAATAGCCGGAAAACTGACATGTGAGAAAGCACGGGAAAAAATATATTATAGATATTCGTTAAGTGTTTTACAGTAACCCTATTTATATACAATATTTACATATACCTAAAGCCTTCTATACCAATGTGGGACACTATACATGAACTACTTTTAACAGATATATTTCTAGCCTTTAATGATTCTTATCTTACTGGATTATATTTATTGTGTGTCGCACTCTCAGTCCCCATTTCCCTTTTGAATAAGAATGTAAGCTCTTAAACTTTCTTGAGTTTTAGAGCTTTTAACCTTTGTCTTTGGATTGTCTTAGGATAAAAGATTATGTAATTGCTGTAGACACCTAGTTATTTAGTAGTACCTTTCTTGACTCCCTGGATGGTGGAAGCAAGCAAATCGCACCCCATAATCATTTCAACTTAATTTGCTACTTGCTTCTCTATAATGCAGCTCAATATTATTTCTAACTTTTATATATATATATATATATGTGCGCGCGCGTGCCCGTGCTGATTCCTACAGCAAGATTCTAAGTGCAATTTGCTGTAATACGCCAACTGCTTAAATAATTTTATGGCAATCACAAAGGTTACATGATTGGTACCTTAGAGTGGACCTTAATGTAAATCATATGGAGATTCCTTTCTCTGTTCTGGCGATCCCCTTGTAGTAGTATATAATATTTGTCTTTTCTACAACTCTTAGCACATCAAAGCTAAAATAATTGCTAGCCTTTTCTTGTCTGAGTCGGAAAACTATGGTATACAATATTGTATTTCTCCAGAGTGCTTTGCAGTTGAAAACTAAAATGAATTAAACTAGCTTTTAGTGATTCCTATTTTATTGGAATAAATTCATAAAAGATCCTAGTATAGCCGGCAGCGGATACACGTTCGTCTTTTTATTACTCATACTAAGTATAGCAGTTACAAATTAAATTAAAGTGAGAATATATATAATTCTAACTGTATTAAAATGATAAAGTTTATATGCAAGAGATATGTCTTGCATTCATTTGTTTAGTGTAAATACCAAGTGCGGGTATATTTTTTCAGTTATTATTACAAAGTTAGTGAATGCATAACAATGATACGATATCAATTAAAAGGTATATTTGAAAGGGGAAGAGTTGGCTAAGTATAAATTACTCTTCGAGTTTAACTTGTTTTTGAGGCTTAAAGCAAATACTTGGAGTTTTAGGTATGACATCACCTATATGGGGTTAATTAGTCCAAAACCTATCAGTTTACATCATTCAAATAGGAACTTCTCCAAATTATAATCTTGTTTAACAAAGATCCAGGTAAATACATACAAATTCAGTACTAACACAAACTCCAGTAGGCACTACAACTTGTTCATAACACAACAGAAATACTGGTTTACTCCAAATAAGTAAGAAAATATGCACAAAACATAACTATAAAAACTCAAATATATTAAGATCTCAAGACTTTTTTGGTATTACTTTCAAAGAGTGGCGTTTTCTTGCTGTAACCCCAAAACTTTCATCCATATTAATAGATTTGGGAGAGACACCATCAGGAAGTTCCCAGTCGAATTCGTGTAGCAAAGATCCCAAAGCAAAATGCATCATCCTATGACCTAATGGCAAACCAACGCACATTCTTCGCCCAGCACCAAACGGCATTAGCTCATAATGCTGTCCCTTCACGTCTATGTTTGAGCTAAGAAACCTCTCGGGCTTAAAACTCATAGGGTCGTCCCAACATTCAGGATCTCTTCCAATCGCCCAGACGTTTACTAAAACTTGAGTACCTTTTGGTATGTCATAGCCCAAGAACTTAGTATCTTGAATTGTACTTCTTGGGATCAAGAAAGGGAGAGGTGGATGTAAACGAAGCGATTCCTTTAATACTCCTTGCATATAAGGAAGATTGTCAATGTCACTTTCTTCAAACTTCTTGTTTGGTCCTACTACTTTTGATAACTCTGCTTTCACTTTAGCCATTGCTTCAGGGTGACGCAAGAGCTCCGTTAATGCCCATTCTACACTGCTGCTTGTCGTCTCTGAACCGGCTAAAAACATTTCCTGATGTTTTATATATGTAGAACAGACTTAATTTCATAGTATGAAGCAACATGTTGAACACTAAATTAAAGTGCAGTATAAATACTAGGCAGTGCAGTAGTACAGTTTAAAAGTACATATTAGTGATCTATTTTGTAACTTCTCAAGTTACCATTAAGTACACATGTTATAGGGCAGCCCGGTGCACAAGCATCCTGCATTCACACAGGGTCAGGGGAAGGGTCGTACATCTCTAGAGGGTGTGATGTAGACATGCAAGCATTAGTGGCTGCTTCCACGGCTCGAACTCGTGACTTATAGGTCACATCGGAGATAACTTTACCGTTGCTCCAAGGCGCCCCTTCCAAGTAGTAGGGGAGCCACATGCATTGAGGGTGTCAATTGACATCCTTTCGTTTGAAAATTAGACTTGTATAGCTAGGGTAAACATAATTTTTTTTATTATGTATATATACTACTATATATTAACACCCATTGGTTTCTTTATGAGTTTATTTCTGTATATTTTTACCCCCTTTAATAAAAATTCTAACTCCATCGCTGCTTTCAAGTACACATATTATAGTTAAAGAGATATAAAGCCGAAAAAACTAATCATTTAAATTAAACTAGGCCTCATAATTAAAAGTGGGACAATAGTAGAAGATAAGAAATGACGTTGAGGATTCAATCATATAGCCTAAGATTGAAGAAAATATAGTAGAGTTTTATGCTACAAATACTACTGATTGAAATGAAAATTCATGTTGTAAAGAGAAGTCTAAATATTTCAAAAAACTTACCATTACTAATATTTTGATCTCATGTTGTGATAACTTAGCTGGTTCATCTTTTCCAGTGCCTTCAAATTCAAGCAAAACATCCAAGAAATCTTTATTCCTTTTCTGCCCGCCTTTAATTCGCTCTTCCTCACGTTCCTTAAGAAATGCAGATCCAAATTCCATAGCCTTTCCCATATCTCGCGTCATCTTCTTTCTCAAACTTTGTAGATCAAACCTTCTAAGACTTGGAAATATATCAGAAACATTAGGAACACCTGACCATTCCATAATTCCTTTCATAGCATTGAAGAAATCTGAGGCCTCTTCTGACTCTGGATCCGCCAAATCTTTTGAAAAAATCAAATTTCCTAACATATTAAACGATGCAAGAAATACAAAACGCGTTACCTCAATCCCACTTCCTTTTTTCACAACGTTCGCTTCTTTCTCAATCCATTTAACCATTTCATTTACACATTTGCCTCTAACGGACACTGTTTCATTTATCTTTTTGTTTACAAACATTTCAACAGTACATATTCGCCTTTGTAAGCGCCAAAAGGAACCATATTGGCCTAAAGCCATAGACCCTTGATAGTAATTATGTGCCTGATTTACATCAACAGTACATCTATCTGCAAAAGAAATATCATGGTTTTTGAATAAGTCTGCAGCAGCTTGAGCTGTTTGAACTACCATAGAATTAATAGAAGGACCTATTTTTAACCATAAAATAGGACCATATTTCTGTTTTAGAACTGCAACTTTTTTGTATGGCAGAGATCCAAGTTCAAACATATTACCAAAAATTGGTAATCCAGGTGGTCCTGGAGGTAATTTGTAGGAAGAATTAGCCTTTTTCTTGGGAAATATTAGTAGAAGAACTGGTAAGAAAATGATTGTAGAAAAAAATAGATAGCTCCATTCCCATTGCATTTCTCTCCTTAGTTTTTTTGTGAGTTACTAGTTTGCTATGAATTGTGTAATGGTTTGCTCTTATAATATTTCTTGCTATCACCTCATTCAGCACAGGCGGACCCAAGATTTGAAGTTCAGAAGTGGATTCAACTGAAATGTAGTTTGTATATAAGAGGCTCATTATTAATATATTATTATTTTCTAAAGATATATTTATATATGATTGTTTGCCGAACTTTACGGGTGAGGGTGACCCGTCCGATATAACACATGTCTGACTCTGCACCTTAGGACCCCATTTGACATTGTTTAATGGTGCACGCATAAACTATTTTTTATATTAATTATTGTTTTGAACTTGGCATTTTAATAGTCTCGATCCTCAGTAAGACAAAAATAGTCTACGTGTACAGCGATTCAAGGGATAGAGGCATTAAGCATATGCCGATGGCTATGTTTAAGGGTATACATAAATCGGGTTGGTTCGGTTTTCTTTTACAAAATCGAACCAAACCAATTATATCGGTTTGAATTGGTTCGATTTTGGTGGGTTTTTTGGGGTTTCGGATTTTTCGGGTTTTTTTACTTAAATATTATTTCAATCTTACTTTGTTAAACTTTTGATAAGTAAATATATATTTAATAAAAAATTAAAATTAACAAACATATTATCTATTAAATGTTCTTATGGGAGAATTTACTTAGTAACACATGATAGTTATTTTTTTAGTCGTCTGACAATAATTTTTTGTTGATGTACACTCTCAAGGTTAATCGAATTTAGTAATCAAACATAAAAATCAATATGTTGCCTAAATAATAATAACCACTTCAAATATATAAGAATTTAATAGATCTTGACATATGAATACTGAAGATCAAAGAGATTGACGCATTTCAGTAACACTTGATAAGAAAGTGATCATACAATCTATTATTTAAGGTTAATAAATATGGAGTACTTCATATTTTATCAAATATTATATTCAGTAAGAGAAACCCAAATATTTTTAGACATTTTTTAAAGAAAATTTTATATAAAATCTTAAAAGTATATATAAAAATTATATATTTATATGTCGGTTTGGTTCGGATTTTTTTACTCAATACCAAACCAAATCAAACCAAACTTAACCGGATTTTTTAATAGGTTTGGTTTGACTTTTCGGTTTGGTGCGATTTTTCGGTTCGGTTTGTACGCCCCTAGCTATGTCAATTAGATATGACCTTTGATTTTAAACTTCTGTTCTTGTCACTTAGCTCATGTTTGCATAGGCGAATTCAGAATTTAAATTTTATAGGTTCAATTTTTAAGATTTTTAGTATTGAATCCATTATATTTTTAAAGTTATGGGTTCATATATACTATTTTTGCAATTTTAATAAATTTTTACATATAAATTTTTACTTTGCGTCGAAAGTTATGGGTTCAATTGAACCCCTCGATGTAACATACATCCTCCCATGTCTGTTTGATCATAGATTTTGCCTGTTTTTTCTTTAAAAAAAATGAAAAACACTATATGTTCATGGAATATGATCAATTTTTGAAAAAAATTGAAGAAAAAAAATCAAGTTTTTAAAAATTGGTTTAGGGTAGTTTTTGGGTGAATTTTTTTTTCCACTCATAAAACTTAAATTTTTTTTCAAATAAAATATATATCCAAATACAATTTCAACTTTCAAAATTTATTTTTCAACACAACATTAAAAACTCTTTAGTTAAATTTCAACCAAATTTATGTGTAAACGCTACCTTTGTGTAATATGTTAGTTTAGCATTTCAAATCTATGCCTCATAATGTTAAATCAATGTTAAACTATGTCTAGAAACTTGCTTATGCTTTACACGATGCAATTGACATTGTCCACTTCCTAATGGCTCACATGATGACAAATTACTTTTTTCTTCTTCCGACAAAATAAATGCAAATTGGTAAGTTTTTGTTTTGTTTTCATTATTGTGACATTTGACAATGATATATATATATATATATAACATAAATCTATTATTGCAATAAAAAAGTATTTCGGTATATAAAGTACTTTACATGTTCACGTAGGATTCGGGAAAGATTTGCATTCTAAGAACATTAATGATTATTTTCATGATTCGACCCCGTGATTTATAGGTCATATAAAGATAACTGTTGTTGCTTCAAAACTCCCCTCAAATCCATTATTGCGATAAAAGTCATAAAACAAGTTGATGACTTTCAAGAAAAATGAAAAAAGGTTGGTCGGCGATGTCAATCAATACCTCCTCATATGAATAAACTTACTTAAAATATTTAATTACGTACAAGATATGAATTCTTTTAATTAGATTAGATTCGTGTGTTCTTGGTAAATCTCAATATTTTCTTTTTAAATTATGCACTTGTTTTAAATAAACGTTGGCATATCAACTCATGTTGCATATGGATTCCTCGGGAAATTTTCATAAAACACTATCTTTTAGTAGTAATTAGTCATCTATAGATATCGTTTGCTATATTACGGATTATAGATACCTTTTATGTGGTTATAAGATGTATTTGATGTATTTAAGCTATTGTATTCATGAATACAGTAGTAAAAATAGGCGTGAATCAGAGAAGTTCAGCTAATCAGTTGTTGTATTCGAGTGTATTCGACCGTATTCATGGAGTAAAACATGGGATTACAGCTGGACAGATTATTGTATTCGACTGTATTCACGGCGTGAAATAGGGGATTACACTGTTTTTAAAATAGAAAGTGAATCAATTAACATAATAGACTCCTAATATAACTCAACAAACTCAATTATAACACACAAAATTTGTATTTTCAGTTATAAAAAAGATTCTCAACCGAAAATACCCCAAAAATATAGCAATCTTCAGAGAAATTATATAATACATCTGAATATATAAATTATATTAATTAAAAAAAACTTATGAATACATTCATGGCATATAGCGAGACAGTGAATACAATGAAATACATAGAATACAACGTGATAGATTGAAATAAAATGAGAAAATAAGATAGTGAATACAATGAAATACATGGAGTACAATGAGACACATTGAATTACAATGAAAAAAAAGACAATGAATACAATGAAATACATGAAAATACATTGAAATATATTAACAGAAATCAAGTTGCTCAGCCCTAAACTCTATCCTCTTTGTTCAAGAACAAACCAATCGGATTTTATGTCGGCGGCTGTTATTGTTGGTGAGAATCTTGAACAAAGCAATCTTCAAGAATCAATTTTGAATTTTCTCGTATAGGCTAAAAACTGGAACAAACCAAAGAATGGGCTAAAAACCCGTTGTGACCATCTATTTTCTTTCTCAATTCTCTTGGGTTAGAAAATAGCTAAATGAGTGAGTTAAGGTTGTTGGGGCGGGCCTTTTTAATATTTTCAAAACTTGTGGGTTTTCTATAAGGTTTGAAAAACCTTATTTCGCCAAATTTTTTTTTGTTATTTTCCTTTTCATCTGTCTACTGTTTATTCTCTCTCACTCAACCCCCTCGACCACAGTGATTTTCGGTGGCGTCCGACAAGAATCAAGCTTCGATTTTGGGTGGAATCGTCTCTATAGTCCCAACAAGCACTGTATTGATGCTCAAAACTTGTCAATTTTGATAAACCTTAAATTCTTTTTTTTTTCATTTCATACATTTATGATTTGGGGTTTTGTAGAGGGATTCGTTTGTGTGCATGTTCAAGATCGATTGGTTTGTGTATAAACATATCTTATATGGCATGGATGGTTATATTTGCTTCTTGGACTGCCTTTTAGAATTTCGTTGGACTGGAGATCTAATGTTTATTGATAAACATGTAGCCGATTGTCTTCTGGTCATAGATGTTTGTTGGAATTGGGCTTATTTTCTGTTCATAGATGTTTGCTAGAATTGGGGGGATTATTTTTCATATTCCAATCATAAGTTTCAAATTATTAAATGTGACGTTGCATATTTGCATGTAAGTAACATGAGGAAGATCAATTGCTAAGACGCATATTCCTTCGACAATGATAGTAATTAGCTTTCAAAGATAAACTAAATGTGTCATCCATTATTTTACTCATTCTTCTGGTTTCTTTAATAACTAATTGTGTCTTTGATTATTGTAGTGAAATCAGTGGATCATATGCAGTGAAGGTCATTGACTTCCTCCTAACTGATATGCCGATGATGCAGCTTAATGACAAGCGAATGGAGTTGTTCAAGGAAAAAATTGCAGTGGATATCTCCAGGGGAAAGATGGATCCATCTTAGTTTTATTAGTGTAATTTATGTTTGAATTGGTCATTGGACAAATTCATTTAGGTGAATTTGTAGTAATTTGTGATATTTGCATCTACCTCTGTGTAACAAAACTATCTTTTTGCCAATTAACTGTTGATGCAGTAGTTTTTGTTTCCTTATGTCACGACCCAAATTCACAAGTCGTGATGGCACCTAACCCGACCCGTTAGGTCAGCCAATTAACAGTTAACACAATTCTAATAAAATAAATTTAATCAACAACTGATATATCTGGATTTCAAACAATGACTCAAGGACTGGTAATACAAGACATGAGCTACTAAGACTGGAGTATTGCAAAAACGGATATGAAATAAATACAACTTCTAGAAGAGATCACAATTTAACATTTTCCAATATTTCGACCAATCCTTTTCATAGAGCGATAACCAACAAACCACGATAGTAACTCCATAACTTTCATAGTGTGAGAAACGTACTCAAGATATCAAGTCAATGGCACGACAACACCATTCGTGCATTTATCTCATCCTCACCAAATATGTGTATAACGGTACCAACCAAGTGGCGGAAATGCCGATAACAATAATGACAAAATAGGAAATACATGAGTGACAATAATGAGCAAGGAAATACATATATGGACAACGTTAATATACTAGGTTGAAGACATATGAGTAATGACAACAATTAGGAAATAGGAACATAAACTTCACCTAACTAGCATGGTAGAAGGCATAGTTGTAGATATAACAATTAAGAAGGGAAAATATGATCTTTATAAGCTAACAAGTATAGGCATGAATGACTATCATGGTAGAAGGCTTATACTAAAGTGCAACAAAATAGAAATGCAAGAAGGAAGGCATGATATTTGCAAGTTAAACAGATAGAAGTCATGGACAACACAACAACAATCGAGACACAGGACAAAGACAGAACAACAACGACAAGTCACGTAGATAACATAGGTGCAACAATAATAACTCCAGGTAAATACATGAATGTACACACAAGGAAAAGATATCACAACATAAGGCATGTCCCTCGTCCTCGCCTGCACGGAAACACCCTATGTGCTTTGAACTCATGATAATATACGGCATCATCCTTCGTATTTTTACTCTCATCCTCACATGATAATGTAAATGATATCAGGATAATATAAATGAAATGACACAACATTACCCTTCGTGCTTTTACTCTCAAATGTAATGGCACGGTATCATCCTTCGTGCTTTACATTTCTCTTCGCATGATAAAATATATGAAATGACACGGCATCACCATTCGCGCTTTACACTCTCCCTCACATGATAATATATATGCAATGGCACGACATCACCCTTCATGCTTTATGTTCTTCCTCACCAAGTATATGTTTATCAATGACACACAAGGTAGGAAGCATAAATAAAGTCAAGGAGAGTGGTTAAACGAATATTCAAAATGAAGCCCAATCACAACTTTCAAGCCAACAATAGTTCAATAAACCCTCAAGGACCTTCTTATTCAAGTATTTCAGCAAATGTCAAGAATGATCTACAACACGAGTATAGAATCTAATATCTCAAGATTAACGACCGTAGCAATGTATTAGTGATTAAGCATAATGATGACCGAATTAGACACATCAATGATTTTCACAATTCCGTCAAATTTTAATCAATTTATAATAAACTAAATCTTGGTTTCTAATATTTAATTGCATATTCTTAGTAATCTAGAAGTCAAGTAAGACATGAAGCAGGGAGATCACGTAATTCTACAAGTCGCAATTTATAGTATAATTTATCCCCGAGTATAACTAACCATGGCACATGCATATATGCTCGTCACCTCATATATGTATCACCCCCGTATGTAGCAAATAATGTCAATTAGCAGAAAAATTCCATCAACAAAACTAGGCAAGACACTTACCTCAAATAAGCCAAATCGATACACTAGAAGCGCCATCCCTCTCAAATCATCCTCTAAACGGCTCAAAACTAGCCAAAAGCAACTCAAAATCATCAAATAATGCCATAGGAAGCAAACCCAATCGATAAAGGTCGAATCTTTACACATTTACTCAAAGTCAACAAAAAGGTCAAACACGGGACCGCACCTCAAAACTCGACAAAACTCACAAAATCTAAAAACACATTCAATTATGAGTCCAACCATACTAGTTTTACTCAAATCAAACTCCGAATCAATGTTCAAAACTCAAAAATTCACTTTGTGAAACTTTGTACAAAAACCCTCAATTTTCTCTTTAAAATTCACAATCTAATTACCAAAAATAAAGATAGACTCACGATTATAGTCAAAATCGAGTAGAGAACTGATCGATGCCAACCCTGCACCACTACAAAGTAGCGAGAGCGGTCGAAGCAGCTTTTACCCGAGATGATCGGGATCGAATCCACAGGGAGCTAGAATTGGGAATTGGATTCCTATCTAAACTAGTAGTGCGTAGTGCTCTTAATTACACTTCCAATCATCTTTGGTTGTTTGCTATTTCTACTTTTTATACTAATAGTATGCTAAATTTATCTAAGTATGAATGCTTGTAAGGTTTTCTAAATGGTTAAAGAGGCACTATGGAAGTGACTTTCTCCTAGGTGAATACTTGACGGAATCTAAAGCCTAAGGCAAAGATGTTATGTTGGAAATTGCGATATAGCCAATGCACGAAAATACTCACTATATACCTCTCGGTAGCTTGAGTGACTTTGCCCTAATTGACTTTCTCAAGACCAATTGGGTGTCAAAATTGTGCAAGTAATATAGGCTCAAGTCGGGTATTACTATCTCTAGGTTTAACCCTTTAATTGGGACTATCAATCTCTTGATTACACCCCAATTCCTTGTTGGACTGATTTTCCTAGACTCAAGCTCTCTTTCTCAAGAGGAACCCAAGTCAAATAGGCACAAATTAGTGTTTGTAATCACTAATTCAATATGGAAAACACAAATCAATCCAAATATCAACTACCCATAAACATCTAAGTCTTAAATCAAAAGACTCATCACATACTCACACTAGGGTTGAGCCACAACCCTAGCTAATGGTCTAGCTACTCATAATAATGGAAGAAAATAGAGAAATAGATGAAGAATAACCCATATGACTTAATTACAAGCTAAGATAATGAAGATTCAGTATTAAAGTAGCTACAAATTACTCAAAATGGAACAAAACAGCCGTTCACGTGCTCTGGAGTCTAACAGATTACAAAAGTACCCTAAAAATGTAAAAAGAAAGTACTTATACTAGGCCGAATTTTTTGGACAAAAATACCCTTGACGGAGGTGTTGCGAACCGCGGAAAATGCACCGCGGCCGCACTGAAGCTTTTTGGCTTGACTTTCCATTCTCTGAATATGGCCACCGCGGGCCGCATAAAATGTACCGCGACCGCAGTGGCTTCATTGCGGTCCGCACAAAATGGACCATGGACCATGCTGGCTTCAATCCTCCAAACTACCAACTCTCTGAATCCCCCTCTTTGCGGACCGCATAAAATGGGTTGCGACCGCGGTGAGGCTACTGCGGTCCGCACAAAATGGATTGTGGCCGTAGTGCTTGAGCTTCCAAAAATTGCACCTCTCTGAATCTTCTCACCGCGGACCGCACTAAATGGATTGCGGCCGCGGTGGCTCTGTTGCAGCTATGCTTTGAATTGTTCTTGGTATTTGTGCATGTTTCACTCCTTTTTGTGCTGGTTTTGACTACTTTGTCACTTTTTTTTTACCAAACCCTGCAAGCAAGTACAACATGTAAGCCTTTGGGACTATTTGTATACATTTTTAATCAAAACTTAAGTAAAAATGAGTGTAAAATGAACTAGAATCCCTACTTATCAACTCCCCCAAACTTAAGCTTTTGCTTGTCCTCAAGCAAACAAAATAAGTCTCACCTCCTTAAGAGTAAAACTAAGAAAATTCAGCTGACCTAAGGTGACCTCATCTAGCATCAATTGGGACTAACAATTACCCTCAATTCAAATGAATCATTAACAACAATCAACCTTTTAAGCACCATGGACTTAGTGCGACACAAGATCATCAAGGATTGACTCAACCCATCAAAGAAACTATTTCTACTACTTTGGTCATTGTGGAACCCAAACTCCTACTCCTCAACTCTCCCTGAGCAAACCTCACTTTTAGGTTGTAGCACTCAGAACGAGGATTGTGGAAAATACACTCATCTCTCTCAATGAAAATCACAAGTCCGACTCTAAGTACCATAAGTTTGCCCCTTATGTGAATCACCACTAATGTATGCTTCATTCAACTCAAGATCATATAGGGCTTTTGTGGAGATATAGTGAAGGCTTTTGGTTCAGGGTAGGAAATATTTTGTCTAAGTAGGTTCCATCTTCCCTTAAGCACTTCATTTGTTTCATTTTAGCACACATTCTCTTGACTCTTTGAGTCATTTACTTCTTTCTTATGGGTTAGAGAGACACGCTGTCACTTTCTTGTTCATTTCAAACATTTTTCTCCTTTCTCAACTTTCCATACCTTTATCTCTTTATTTTTATTGCATCCCTTCATTTCTTCTATTTTTTTGATTTTTTGATTTTCTTTCTTTTTCATTGCCTTTCGTTTTCTTCATTTTTTACCTTTTACCACTTTGGTGCATTCCTCGTCTCTCCCCCCAAACTTATGTTTTTGCCTTGTGCTAAGAAAAGATCGGGTGCCAAGAGAGGGTCTTTTTAGAATGGGTAAAGGCTTGTATCATGGTCTTTGAAAGAAAAAGGTTTATGGCTCAAAAGAGTTGACTAGGGATATTATCATTGGTAGGCTATGGATGTTTTCAAGATAACATTCGGATCAAGGAGAGCCTATAATCACTTCTCAAGTCAAACTACACTTAGGATTTCGCCTAGACAAACATTCAAGGCAAGTTTTAGACTAATGGCACGGGACTTGGACTTGCAATTCTAATTCTCACCACGCAAGTTGTAGGATTGCTAAAGAGATAGAGTCGGGGGCCACAACAACCTTAGCTAAGATTTGAGCAACACAATGGTTCCGAAAAAACACTTGATAGTTATCGGCCAACACAAGAGTCTCAACGTCACAACTTTCACCATCCTATACACAACAATTTATTTTTGACCATAAGATCAAAGGCAATTGTGTTAGGCCCAAGCGAAGCTTTGCTTGAGGCACCATTACTCACTAGCTACTATTTACACCAAAAATAAAAAGAAAACAGATCCAAACCCTTAAGAAGGTTGTCATGCCATCCATCATCGGGAAGAGCCACCTGGTTCACACAAATTTCACCTTTGGAAAGAACCGTGGCATTAAGAAAACCAAAGGCTTATTGAACGCAAAATTCAAAATAAGAAGCTACCAAAATGAAATAAGAAGCTATGATGCGGAAAGTAGAATGAATATATACAAGAGGGGATTTAGTCGAATATACACAGGGGGGAATGAATATATACATCAGAAAGTAACTTTATATACAGACCAAAGTTGCAAAGTACGAAAAATAAACTAAAATGGTAAAATTAGGTACATACCAAAAGTGAAAATCAAAGCATAATAAAAAGAAAATAGTATCATATTTACAATACCAAATCATCCAAATAGGGCTACCCCCTCAAATGAAAGCCAGCATTGTCCTCAATGCTAACTAACCAAAAATAGCTCAAAATAAGATAGAGAGTAAAGAAAACTCCCTATTGGCCCTCCGTCTGCATAGGATCATGAGTCTGGGTCCCTGGGTCCTCGGACTGCTCGTGAATCGGTGACTGGATCCCTGTAACCTGTGTTTGTACTGGGTCCTGGGCCTGCACTAGGACCTAGGGCTGGCTGGAGGAACCATCCTGGGGGTCTGCTAACTCAATCACTGCATCATCAGTACGGGGGATCATCTTTCTCATCTTCGGTGCCCTCTCTAACTCCTGCTCCGGCTCAGGCTGGGCTGCTGGAATTGGGTCATGCAATAATAGCTCTAAAGGCAATTGATCAGCCTTCATTTTCTCTACTTCCACCCTCAACTCCTTCACTGACTCATTTGATGCCCGAGTCTTTCTCAACTTCTTTGTTTCCTTCGTCAGCTCCTTCAATGCTTTGCCATGAGAACCTACAGCCTCCAATATTAATTGTTGGTTCTCCAAGAGCTTATTCTGGTTGTTCAGAAGCTCCTTGAGAGTATCCTCCACTAATTGTGGAACTTGTGGCTGAAGGGGTACAGACTGGGCTGCCACTGAGGTTGAAAGCACAGACAGCATAGAAGTGGTTGCCTACATCCAGTTTATACTGGCAAGGGTTTGGCTCAAACGGTGGGCAGTCAATAGGTAGGCTGAAGATGAGGGGATATCTGGGGCAGTGGAAGTAGAGGGTCCCGGGGTAGTCTCTGGTATGGCTGAGGGAGGCTGAGAAGAAGCTACTACTACTACTACTTGCTCTTTAGACTGGCCAGTAAAGCTACGGCTTTGCCTTTAGGGTCTTTGGGGTTGTCCTCATCCTTGAGGCTGTACCAGGAAAAGGGTGCCTTCGGTTTCACCTTCACATCGAATTTCCTTTTTTCTACATCCTGATCCTCAAAGTACATAGTCAGGAAATGTGGAAAGGGGTATGATCTATCACCTTCATTAACCATCTGTGTGATTACCCTGGACATAACATTCCCGATGTTGATCGGGTACCCCGCCATGATAGAAGCTACCAAAATTGCCCGGGAGATAGGAAGAGACTTCTCATGAGTGGTAGAGTCTAGCCTACTGCAAACAAATGTCTCCCACCATTTTGCCTCAAAGTTCAGGGTTCTCCTCAAAATTTTGACTCCCGCTGTCAACCATGTTGGGGTGGTATCTGGGATTGCCAAGTACTCTACTAACCACGGACGGGCATCCTCCCCCAATGCTAAGTATAAAGTTTCATCCTCCTCTGGAAAGCTCGGGTATTCATTGATAGTTTGGCCATCAAACTTCACTATCAAGTTTCGCACCTTAGTCATTTTAGCTCCCTTTTTGATGTGGGAAACATTAGTGTAGAACTCCTTGACTAAGTGCTCATTTGCATCCTCAACGTTGCCTATGAAATAGTCCCAGCCTGACCTCTCTCTGAATTGCCTCTACACATTTGGGTTGTGAGGCAGAACATCTTTGTCAATGAATCTCCGTTCAAGTATCAACTTCCTCTCGGGCCACTATTCTCAAAATTTGTGGTAAGCAAGCTCACTGACAAATCTATCCTGCCAAACCTCCGACTTTCTAGTTCTCTCCACCCCCACCCCCTACTTGAGGTACACCCCCTCCTTCTTCTTCTTCTATGGGATCCTCACCGGGTGTTGAAGCTGTAGGTGAGGTAGAAGAAACATCATCACCGCTCTCAGCTGAGCCCTCAAACGACTCAGAAGAAATTACAACTGAAGCTTGAGCAGTATGAGTGTCTGGAGGTGTATCTCTTAATCTTCGCCTTTACGGCCAGTCAGGAACATACTCCAGCACTGACTCGGAGTCAGATGCCTCCCGGGAGGACAAATACTCACTTCCTGAATGGGAATCAGCTCTATCTGCAGCTTTTATTGACTTCCTAGTGTCCTTGATTGCTTGTCGGACATGGGGGGTCAATCTGATCATGCCTTGTCCCCTACCACGGAAGGACTCTCCTTTTTCCTTTTGTTTTCCACCACCGCCTCGTGATTTAACAATTTTTTGCAAGTGAAATTCAGTTGAAGCTTGTCAGTATCACAGTATCAGAAGAATCAGAAAAGAAAGTAATTGCAGACAAAGAAGAAAATCGTTGCAGACAGCAGACTGCGGACCGCATAAAAGGCAGTACGGCTGCAAAGGGATCACCGCAGACCGCACAGAATGGTACCGTGGTCCGAATTGAGGTGGGGGTCAAAATACCCACTCTCTGATAAAGGTCACCATGGACCGCAAGAATTGTAGTGCGGCCGCGGTAATGCACCGCGGACCGCAGAAAATACACCGCGGTCGCGGTCCTAAAACCTTCACTCTTTAAAGTTTTACCACTGTGGTCCGCACAAAATGAAATCGTGGACCGCATAGAGGCATCGCGGACCGCAATAAATCCACCGCGGATCGCAGTAAGCCATAAGCGGCAATACCAAATTAGGGTTTCAATTTTTGTCTCATTTTTAGCCTAAAATCATATATCATTAACCCACTAGGTGTTCAATCATTATTCTTAACTAATTAACCATAATCTAACATCAGTATGTAAACCTATGCTACAATTTAAAGAAAAGAGAAGAAAAAGAAGTACAACTAACTAATTAAAAGAAAATAAAACAAGGTTAAAAACTAAGAAAAGATTAATATTACTAGTAATGAGATGCAACACAAATGATTTAGAAACAGAGTTTGAATTTGTGCAGTTAGGGCCTGGATGAATAGTACTTTTTTACTATTAAGAGTGAGAAGGAGAGAAAAGGGTAAATGAGGGCTAGAGGTCCTATTTATAGAAAAGGAACCTAGGACCCACTGTACCTACCCACCGCGGACCGCGGTACTCAAAAACATGAAGCATTGGGGAGATAGCCACTACGGACCACAAGAAATGCACTGCGGCCGTAGTGGGGCACCGTGGACCGCATAAAATGCATAACGATCACGGTGCAAATCTTTAGAGAACCACCACTTTTTACCAATCAACACTGCAGACCGCAATGTAATTTTGCCCCCGCAACAAGGCCATTGCGGCCGCACAAAATGCATTGCGCCAGTAGTCCAAACTTCAGAGAGTGCATCATTTTTCCAGTTTTAGTCCTGCACTACATCAAAACAATCCTACACACATCTCACAACCAGTTAGACCAAAAGTAAATCCTATACTAAAAACAAAAGCAAAGAAAAACAAAAAGAAAGACACATGGGTTGCCTCCCAAGAAGCCCCTGATTTAACGTCGTGGCACGATGCAGGTTACCATCAAATCACTTTAGATGGATCAATGCCACCACGTGGCTGTTATCAATCTTCCCAAGGTAGTGCTTGACTTTATGACCATTAACTCTAAAGACCTCCCCATTTTTGTTTTTCAAGTCAAGTGCACCAAAAGGAGTCACAAACACCACTTCAAAAGGTCCACTCCATTTTGACTTAAGCTTTCCCGAAAACAGACATAACCGAGAATTGAACAAGAGAACCAAATCACCCACTTTGAACTCCTTGCCACGAGCATACTTATCATGAAGGTACTTCATCTTGTCCTTATACAAGGACGGACTGGAGTAGGCATGGAACCGGAATTCAGCAAGTTCATTAAGCTGCTCTACACGAAGATTTGTTGCCACATCCCATTCAAGATTCAGTTTCCTCAAAGCCCACATGGCCTTATGCTCTAACTCAACCGGTAGATGGCAAGCTTTCCCAAACACCAATCGGTACGGAGATGTACCAATCGGAGTCTTGTAAGCAGTCATATAAGCCCATAGAGCATCATCCAATTTCTTTGACCAATCGGTCCTATTTGCATTGACCGTCTTTGACAATATACTCTTGATTTCCCTGTTTGAGACTTCAACTTGGCCACTTGCCTGAGGATGATAAGGAGTATAAACGTTGTGATTGAGACCATACTTTGAAAGCAAAGTGTCAACCGTTTTCGACATGTCTATTATGTGTTTCCTAGACGGGTTCACGTCATTCTGAGTTTCCACCTCGGCATCTTGGATATCAATCCTCACTTCCTTATTAACGTTCTCATCAATCATATTTTCAACCACCAAAGGGATCTCATCCTCTTGCAACTCAACTTCATCGTCCACTTTTGTAGTTACCACCATTACATATTTGGAATTGTTTCCACCCTTCGTGTTTACTACCGTATCACTTGTTAAAGCCCCATTAGGGTGAGTATTCAAGGATTACGAGATTTGGCCTAATTAAACCTCCAAGTTTCTGATTGAAGTTTGTGGGAAGCCAACTGAGTATCAGAGTCTGCATTCTTTTTCATCATCTGTTCAAACATCATTTTAATTCTCCCCATTTCATTGTTGGAAGAACTAGGATCTTTGGGATAGAAATGGGGGTGGATTATTCGGTTGTTGATACATTGGGGGCCTTTGAAAGCCTTGCCCCCGATTTCCTTGGTTTCCATTATTCCAACCACCCTGATTGTTGTTTCCACCCTAGTTGTTGTTGTTGCCACTCCAATTATCCTGATTGTTCTGATTGCCCCAATTTGCATTTTGATTGTTGTTCCCCCAATTACTATTCCCTTGTTTTCATTGATTGCCCCAATTGCCTTGGGGTCTCTATTGTTGTTGGTTGGAAGAATTACCCATTTGGCCCTAATAATTGTTCACATATTGCACTTCTTCATTCTGCCCATCATAAGCATCATCTTGGAATCCACCACTATCATTGTCATATTGATCCGAACTCCCTTGGTTTTGTTGACCTCTTTGTCTTCTTTTGTTCACTAGCATGTTGACACCCTCCATAGCATTAACCTGTCGTGGATTTTGAACCTGCTGTAATTGTGACTTTGCTAGCTGGTTCATTGTTGTTGTCAGCTCTGCTATTGCTTGCCCATGATCATAGAGCTCTTTGTGCAAGTGAGTGACCGTGGGGTCACCCTGTGGCATATTGGCTCTATTTTGCCAAGCGGAGGACGTGTCGTCCATCTCATCAAAAATGTCACAAGCCTCATCATAGGCAGCTTCATGAAATTACCCCTGACAAGTTGGTTCACTATACACTGATTTGTTGTGTTAATGCCCTAGTAGAATGTCTGTTGTATCATTGCCTCAATCATATCATTGTTTGGACATTCCTTTACCATGGTTCGGTATCTCTCATATCTCATGCAGTGGTTCGTTGGGCTCCTGCTTGAAAGTTAAGATCTCATCCCTCAATGCTGCCATATGTCCCGGCGAGAAATACTTAGCAATGAACTTATCCGCCAACTCATCCCAAGTAGTGATGGAATGGTTGGGAAGCCGTTCAAGCCAATCCAATGCCTTCCATCTAAGTGAGAAAGGGAATAATCTCAACCGAAGTGCATCCTCTGACACATTAGTTTGCTTGCTCCCCCAACAGGTATCCATGAAACCCTTAAGATGTTTGTAAGCATTCTGATGGGGAGCACCCGTGAAATACCCTCGCTGCTCCAACAATGTTAGCATCACATTTGTAATTTGAAAATTGCCCGCCCGGATCCGGGGTGGGACAATTGCACTAGCATATTCTTGGTTGGAAAGCACTCGAGGAGCCACTCTTGGAGGTGGAGGGGGAGGGTCTGGAACATTATTATTAGCCTGGCGGCCACTCCTTTGTCCTTGAGGTACTATAGGAACCTCATCATCAATATTGTCATCTACCTCCTCCCCCGACGGAAGATCTCCAAGAGGTGCGTTGTTTGTTGTCATTGTGTACCTGAATTTGCGACACACAAATTAGTAACACAGAAGGAAAGAAGAACAATACACAAAACTATTTAGATAGTTAGCCAAAACGGTTAGCTTCCCCGGCAACGGCGCCAAAAAGTGATCGGTGCCAACCCTACACCACTACAAAGTGGCGAGAGCGGTCGAAGCAGCTTTTACCCGAGATGGTCGGGATCGAATCCACAGGGAACTAGAATTGAGAATTGGATTCCTATCTAAACTAGTAGTGCGTAGTGCTCTTAATTACACTTCCAATCATCTTTGGTTGTTTGCTTTTCTACTTTTCATACTAATAGTATTCTAAATTTAACCAAGTATGAATGTTTGTAAGATTTTCTAAATGGTTAAATAGGCACTAGGGAAGTGACTTTCTCCTAGGTGAATACTTGACGGGATCTAAAGTCTAAGGTAAAGATATTATGTTGGGAATTGTGATATAGCCAATGCATAGAAATACTCACTCTATATCTCTCGGTAGCTTGAGTGACTTTGCCTTAATTGACTTTCTCAAGACCAATTGGGTGTCAAAATTGTGCAAGCAATATAAGCTCAAGTCGGGTATTACTATCTCTAGGTTTAACCCTTTAATTGGGGCTATCAATCTCTTGATTACACCCCAATTCCTTGTTGGACTGATTTTTCTAGACTCAAGCTCTCTTTCTCAAGAGGAACCCAAGTCAAATAGGTACAAATTAGTGTTTGCAACCACTAATTCAACATGGAAAACACAAATCAGTCCAAATATCAACTACCCATAAATATCTAAGCCTTAAATCAAACGACCCATCAAATACCCACACTAGGGTTGAGCCACAACCCTAGATAATGGTCTAGCTACTCATAATAATGGAAGAAAACAGAGAAATAGATGAAGAATAACTCATATGACTTAATTACAAGTAAAGATAATGAAGATTCAGTGTTAAAGTAACTACAAATTTCTCAAAATGGAACAAAACAGTCGTTCACGTGCTCTGGAGTCTAACAGATTACAAAAAATACCCTAAAATGTAAAAAGAAAGTATTTATACTAGAGATTTTTTTTAGGACAAAAATACCCCTGGCAGAGGTGTTGCGGACCGCGGAAAATGCACCGCGGCCGCACTGAGGCTTTTTGGCTTGACTTTCTAATCTCTGAATCTGGCCACCGCAGGCCGCATAAAACGTATCGCGGCCGCGGTGGCTTCATTGCAGTCCGCACAAAATGGAACGCGAACTGCGCTGGCTTAAATCCTCCAAACTACCAACTCTCTAAATACCACCCTCTGCGGACCGCGCTGGCTTCAATCCGCGAATCGCATAAAATGGGTTGCGGCTGCGGTGAGGCTACTGTGGTCCGCTCAAAATGGATTGCGGCTGCAGTGCTTGAGCTTCTAAAAGTTGTACCTCTCTAAATCTCCTCATCGCGGACCGCACTAAATGGATTGCGGCCGCGGTGGCTCTGTTGCAGCCGTGCTTTGACTTGTTCTTGGTACCTGTGCATGTTTCACTCCTTTTTGAGCTGGTTTTGACTATTTTGTCACTTTTATTTACCAAACCCTGCAAACAAGCATAACATGTAAGCCTTTGGGACTATTTGTATACATTTTTAATCAAAACTCAAGTAAAAGGAGTGTAAAATGAACTAGAATCCCTAGTTATCAAGAACACTTATCCCAATCCATATGGTGAAAATCGCCTCAAACAATTCCCAAATCTGAGCTCCCCAACTCAAAATATGACCAAATGAACAAACTCTCGATATTAAATATTTTTGCCTAGTTGTTCTACCTCGTTTTGTGTTCCAAATAATTCTGAAACTCGCTTTTGATGCCTCCAATGGATTCCTTGAGAAAATATAGTTATGTTAGGCTTTTTAATCACCCAATTTGGCCTTAAAATGATGGAGATATGATGTTTTGAAGTTTTAAATCAAATCTGAAAATTTAAGAGATAAAAATGACATTTTCGTAATTATTTTACACCAGAAAATCAGCAACGAAAGAATTTTCATTTTAGCACCCAAAACTCATTCGGAACCTCCGTACACAAACCATATATGCATTTCAATCATAAAATATGCGACGAACCTATTCGTGGACTCAAAACACCGAAAAGAGGTCATCTTGACTCGATATTGATCATGGTCAAACTCCAAATC
Organism: Nicotiana tabacum; assembly: GCF_000715075.1. Lineage (NCBI taxonomy): Eukaryota > Viridiplantae > Streptophyta > Magnoliopsida > Solanales > Solanaceae > Nicotiana > Nicotiana tabacum. Next base: position 126,204,477 of record NC_134084.1, read on the forward strand.
CTTAACTTAACTAGTTTATTAACCAGTGATTCAAAATACACCCGAACCCCCAAGGACCCCATTCAATCATACCAACAAGTCTTTAAACATAATACGAACTTATTCGAAGCTTCAAATCATATCAAACAACATAAAATCATGAATCGTACCTCAAATCAAACTTAATGAACTTTTGAACTTTCAACTTCTAAAACTCGTGCCGAATCATATCAATCAGCTTGCAATGACCTCAAATTTTGCACACAAGCTTCAAATGACATAACGAAGATATTCCAACTCTTGAAACAAAAATCGGAACCCGATATCACCAAAGTTAACTTCCGGTCAAACTTATGAATATTCCAAAACTCCAAATTGCCAACTTTCGCTAATTAACACTAGAATCTTCAAGAAACACCCAAATGCAAATTCGGGCATACGCCCAAGTCCAAAATTACCATCTAGAATTAACGGAACCATCAAAACTCCGATCCGGGGTCAAATACACAAAAGTCAAGCTTGGTCAACTCTTCCAACTTAAAGTTTTCTAGTTGAGAATTATTCTTCCAAATCAACTCCGGATCACTTGAAAACCAAAACCGACGATTCACAAGCCATAATATATCATATGAAGTTACTCAAGGCTTCAAATAGTTGAACAGAATGCTAATGCTCAAAACGACTGGTTGGGTCGTTACATCCTCCCCTACTTAAACATACGTTCGTCCTCGAACGTGCCAAGAGTCGCTCCAAAGCTAGCAAATCACTGCATGAGCTCATCGTACACATACCCATGGGTGATACTACATCACCCAATCCATGTAAGCCTACCAACACAATATAACTGAATATCCTTACTTCAACCTTTGTCCGTAAACCTTAGAACCAAATTTTCAGCATCCAAAATTCTATACAAGATCCGAATCTCGCATCTACACATTGTATAAGTCTAAACAGGTTGTACCAAGTCATAACCATAATCCAAGATGAAATCACATGATATACAATATAACCCGCATCTCATAGCAATAATTTCTGATCACAGTAGCTGCGCAAAAGCCAAATTCGGTGCCGGTAGTAAACCTCATATCAAATAAAACCTCATTCAAAACCTTCATACACTGCCGATGATGAAAGAAACATACAGAAACTCATAACCACTCATCAAATCAATAAGTCAAGAAGCTCACTCGTCCTAAAAGGACCATTTCCCAATTATGAGCGGAAATATGGTATCATTCTCCCAAGCATTCCTTATCCCAATACGATAATGCAAATCTCAGGTCTAGAAACCTCATCTCTGTCAATACAAGCAGCCCAACCAACTATCACACCAAAATTCATATGAAGCCCCAAACAATGCGGTCCCGCACACCAAACAAGTAATAATTCAGACATGACAAATAATGGCAAGAAAGTTAAATATGAAGGCTATTAAGCAAGTTAAGCAAGAATGGTAATTTTAACATTTTCCTATGAACTATTTTCAACAAGGTGAGAGCAAGATACACGAAATAAGCATAAGGAGTTACATTTCAGCATAGTACTGTTGCAGTGCGCAACCCAATCCCATCATATTAGTCAACATAGGGTACCTTCTCGAGCTATAATACTCGGGCTCACTGATCACATGTGTGTCAATATCAAACATGATAGAATGCACCAATATAACTGTGGGAAGAATTATTAGGAACAAATAATACTGAGAAAGACAAGCACAACTATGGTACAATAAGCAAATCAACATCATGAGGGACCTTCTTCCAAATTTGGTGGGGCAGCCATGAGGATCCTTCCTAGGTGTTATCCTGATGGGAAAAACCCACTCTGATCACAATTTTTAATTTGTATGAGTCCACCAAACAGTAGAGTACCTGGTCCTCTACAAGATTCTGCTGAGAATGCTAATAAAACAGTATGTAAATAAGGCAGAGGATTTTTACGTGGAAAAACCCCACACAAGAGGATCAAAAAACCACGACCTACACTTGCAGGCTTTCAACTCCACTAACTTGTAAAAAAACTATTACAAGCCACTTTGCAATGACTTCATTATAAAGAATTTACTCAACTAACTTGTGGTACTCTTACCACAAGCCACTTTGTGACTTCCTAGTTACAAAGACTTTTACTAACTTGTGATGCTCTCACCACAAGCCACTTTGTAACTCTACAGTTACAAAGACTTTTGCTTATGACTAAACCTAGTCATAACATAAACTCAAGGAGTTTACGGATTTACAAGAGGATTCCTAATCAAACGCTTCTAGCTAAGCAGTTTAGGAGATACAATAAGTACAATCACAAATTTATAACTCAACTAGGAAAACAACAAGCTATCTTTTAGGAACTGGTCCGTAGTTGCGTTCAACTTTGTTCTTCAAGCCTATGAGGATTGATTTCTCTATTTTTGGCAAGAAGCTTGAATGGGAAACTGAAACCTTCAAGTGATGTTTTGTATAAACTCATTGTAGGTACATCTTGATCACATCACTTGAAATGATGTGAGCATTTTAGTTGGTCAGAGAATGGGTGGGCGTTGGAGACAGTGTAGTGCGGCAGAAACAGTGCAGTCAGACACTTTATTTCCAGTTATGACCAATTGACTTGTACTGTGATGAGGGAACCACAAGGGTATCAGATCCTTGTTTGGGTTCCTAGCTCCTGAAGCTGTAGCAGTTCACCTTTAGCTGGAATTCGTTAAGCTTGCAGTATAGTCCGAGTAGGTCAGGTTCCCTATCTGGCTCTTAACAGTAAGTTTGTTAGATCATCAAAATATAAGGCAAGAACATTAAAAACCTATCAATTTTCCCCTTTTTGATGATGACAAACTTAACATTTATAGAGTAGATTTAGAGCAGTAATAACCAGATTAAGTAACAGGGGAACAAGCTCTATCGTAACACATGTACTCTTTCCCCCTGAGTTAATGGCCATATTTCCCCCCCTTTTGGCATCATTAAAAAAGAGATAGAATAACAACACAAAGAAGTCCAGCTAAGCTAACTCATGTCACATATGTGTACATAATCATTAAAGAGAATAGAAACACAGAAGGAGAGTACTGACGTAACAAAACAAGGATTGATATTAATAAAACTTTAATATTACTTTGCTTTGAAAAAGCGAAAGGCAACATTGGACTGTTTAAAATGGGAGCATTAGTGTTTCATCCCAACCAAAAAAAACATCCGCCAAAACATCAAAGAAAACTTAACAAACATTTCCAAAAACTGGTCACTGAAGGGGTACTTAGGGGGCACTAGGAGTAAAGGGCTTGGAAGCTACAACAAGTGTTTGGAGAATGAGGTCTATTCGGGCATTTCCCGACTTTTGCTCATTGAGTAGTTCTGCTTTTAGGTTCTCTACTTGCGCCCTAAGATCAGCATTCTCCTTTGTCAAACGAGCCACTTTATCACTTGACACTGGAACCGCTTGGGCTTGCTGACCTTCCAAGATAGCATTCCTGGCCGTCAAACGATGAATCTCCTCAGTTGCACTATTCTGAGCATTAATATGTTGTGAGACGGTTGATGTACTTCCTACCCTCTTCTTTTCTATGCATTCACACTCTTCCAAAGTTGTCTATGAGAAATTCTGCTTCCTAGTCCCCACCTTGCCTGTCCCCAATGGGACTTCAAAGAATTTGAACACTTGAGTAAGCAGGAACCCATAGGGAAGGCCATGATTACCATCTTTGAAGGTGGCAACCTTTTGCATGTGTTCAATCATAATAGCAGGCAGACTCACAGGAGTAAAACTGTCCAGTTGCTCCATCAAGAATAGGTCAGACTTACAAGTCACTGACCTCCTCTCGGCTCGAGGCAATAGAACTTTGTTAACCAATTCGAACAACAGCTGATAGACAGGGAGTAGTGCTTTCTTATGGATCTGGTCCCCCTTCTGGTTTGCATTGGTTTTTACCATGGCATTTATGAAGTTAAACTGACATACATCTTTTACATGGGACACACCAGCTGTAGGAACTTTAAGAATCTCTCCAAGTAACTTTACATCGAACACGATGTCCACCCCATTGACCAAGGCACAAATGTGGTTAGTCTTAATTGGAAAGAGGCTAGCAAAGAAGCTTTGTACCTTATCCGCATATACCTTAGGTGCATCAATTTGAAATAGATACGCCCAACGTTGAAACTCGACCATTTCCAGAATTTGGTGCATTCCAGCCATCTCAGAGATTGTTGGGTCAAACGTACGCCCAGTAGAACTTTTTGATACCTCAGGCGTTCAGAGCCAAGGCTGACTTCAGTTCTCATTCTCTTCACATAATTAAGTTCTTCAAAAGGTTCAGACTTGCGTTTGCCGGACTTCTCTCCACTAAATTTTCCTTTTCCCTTGGATTTGACTAACACATCCTCATCAGACATCGAAAACTCACTCACCACCTCCTTCATCTTGGACCTAGATATTGACCCCTTCTCTATTGAAGCAGGCTTCATCTTTTTCGAAGACCATCTAACAAGTGAACTAGGTTCATCTGGGGTTTCCTCTTTCACCTCTACTATAGGGATCGCCTCATCACTTACAGGTACACCATCTTTCACCAACTTTCTCTTTTTCTTCTTACTACTCTTCTTGCTCTTTTGAAGGGCAGAATCGTAGGCCACCTTAACTTGAAGCCTAGTAGTAGGTCATATAGTTTAAGACTTAGGGGTGGACACAACCCTCCGCTTACTTATGAAGGCATCAAGAGCCACATTATCTAGGTCTTCTTCATCACTGGATCTCATTTCAGGTGCTTGAATTTCCAAGGGCATAACATCGAATGTAGGAACAACACTATCCTGGGAACGAGAGCCCTGACCTAGATCCTCTGGAGAGGGATCAGGTTCCTCATGTGATGCCCCAGTAGTATCTGCTAGTGCATCCCCTTCAACAGTTACAATGGCCCATTCTTCCCCCATACTGTGTGCCTCATTTTTCTGAGAGGTGATCTCATGCAGTACACCATCAGCAGACACTACAAACATGGTTACAACATTTTTCTCTTCCTCAAATGGTGCTACCACCACCATGGAATCGGTAGCAACGATGGAAGAACTCTTTGTGACCTCAGTGTTTTGACCTTGTTCTCCACTTGGTTTTTGACTGGTGGGAGCCTTAGACCGATGGGGAGAACGGAGCAGCAGTTTTAAGGGTTTCTGAAGTAGGAAGAGACTGGGAAACTGGGTGAGGGGTGACTGTAGCGGCAGGAGTGATAGTGGGTGAGGAAGGCTCAGTGGGAGCAAAAGGCTCCATAGATTGATCAATAGTAGTTATGACTGAGGCAGGGAGATCGGAAGTTGTCTCAACTATTGAAAAAAGTGGTGTAACGATGCTTTTGGGAAATTTTAATGTAAGACTTATGGTTAGGAAGAGCACGAAAGAGGGGTTTTTAAGAGGAGAGGATAATTATGAAGAGAGAGGAATATGCACCAGTTCTGAACGGTGGTTTGGGTGTGGAGAATTGCAATGTTTCAGAGGGAGATAGAACGATTTGAAATGAAGAAACGTGACAACAGGATCTAAAAAGTTGATGACATGGTAGTTGTGTTTTGTACCCTTTTTAAGACGTGTATTAAATGATGCACATAACTACTAACCTTTGGTACAAGAACCAGGTTCTTGACCTTTTTATTTGAAAGAATCAATCCGCTTTTATCATTCATGCACTGCATCTACAGCTTCTATCCTCATCATGCGTGTTTACCTGTAACAGTATTGAAGTGAGTTAGACATGGCCAGAAAATACTCTTAGCCAGTTATTTCTTGAAGGTGAAAGACAGATAAAGAGGAACCAGGTTCTCAATTGGGCTTTAAAAGCCCCAACTTCACTCTGTTTCTTTCAAACTGTTCCCTACTTAGTGCCTTGGTGAAAATGTCTGCAATTTGATCTTCTGTGCTGCAAAATTTCATACATATCAGCCCTTTCTCCACATTGTCCCTCAGAAAATGATGCCTCACATCAATATGTTTTGTCCTTTTGTGTTGAACTGGATTCTTGGCCATGTTAAGTGCATTTGTTTTATCACATAGAAGGGGCACACTCTCAGTGAGTACCCCAAAGTCCTCTAGTTGCTGCTTGATCTATAAAAGCTGAGCACAACAGGATGCTGCGACTACATATTTAGCTTCAGTTGTTGAAAGAGCCACTGAATTTTGCTTCCTTTGCCCCAAGAGATAAGACATGAACCTAAGAAGTGAGCCATTCCATAAGTGCTTTTCTTGTTCACAAGATAACCTGCATAATCTACATCAACATATCCAATCAGATTAAAACTGTCACCTGACGGATAATACAACACTAGGTCATGTGTTCCTTTGAGATATCTCAGTATTCTTTTGGCAGCCTTCAAGTGAGATTCCTTGGGATTTGATTGAAACCTTGCACACAGCCCCACACTAAAAACAATATCATGTCTGCTGGCAGTGAGATAGAGGAGAGACCCAATAATACCTCTATACATGGTTTGATTCATAGAAGATCCAGTTTCATCCATGTCCAGTCGAGTGGCAGTAGCAATGGGAGTCTCTATCACCTTTGATGCTACCATGTCAAGCCTCTTCAAGAGCTCCCTGATGTATTTTTTGCTGACAAATGGATATACCCTTTGGTGACTGTTTTACTTGAAGACCCAAGAAGAAGTTCAGTTCCCCCATCATGCTCATTTCAAATTCACTTCCCATGAGTTTTGCAAATTCTTCACACAAAGAATCAGTTGTTGCTCCAAAAATGATATCATCAACATAGACCTGAACAATGAGCAGGTTCCTTCCTCGTTCTTTAAGAAAAGAGTGTTGTCAATATTCCTTATTTTAAAGCCATTTTCCAAGAGGAACTTTGACAAGCTTTCATACCAAGCTCGAGGAGCCTGCTTTATCCTGTATAGAGCTTTGTCCAGTTTGAACACATATTCAAGGTGCTCATGACATTCAAACCCTGGGGGTTGCTTCACATAGACTTCTTCCTTAAGGAGTCCATTCAAAAATACACTCTTGACATCCATTTGGAACAAGGTGAATTCCATATGAGATGCAAAAGTGATTAGAATTCTAATAGCTTCCATGCGAGCCACTGGAGCAAATGTTTCATCATAGTCAATCCCTTCCTCCTAATTGTAGCCTTGGACCACCAGCCTGGCCTTGTTCTTTATGGTAATTCCATGTTCATCAAGCTTGTTTCTGAATACCCACCCGGTTCCTATAATGGTTCGATCTGGGGGTCTAGGTACCATGTGCCACACATTGTTTCTCTCAAACTGATGTAGCTCGTCTTGCATGTCTGTAATCCAATCTGCATCTTTCAAGGCTTCCGTGATATTTTTGGGTTCTATCTGGAAGAGAAAAGCTGACAAGGCAAGTGAATTTCTGGCTCTTGAACTGGTTTGTACTCTAGAATCTAGAGGAGTAATAATTTTGTCTATTGGATGAGAGCTTTGGTGTCTCCAGTTAGACGATTGAGGTTCATTTTGAGAGGAAAAGGGTATGTTTGGCTAATTTTCCTCTGTCCTTCTCTCAGATGATAATGGAGTTCCACGAACTGCATCAACCACTCTTTCTTCAGCTTTAGTGGTTGTAATTGAGGTGTTTGGTTCTATTGAAGATGAGGCAGCATTGTCTTCATTTAGCTCATTTACTTGACTCATCATATCTGCCTTTGTGTTTGTCATGTTAATGACTTCACCAGGTACTAGTAAGGGTTCTCCATCTTGATCTTCCTCATCACTCTTCTCACATGATGGATAAGATTCATCAAAAATAACATGGACATTTTTCTCAACACATTGAGTCCGCTTATTATATATCTTATAAGCCTTGCTTTGAGAAGAGTAGCCCAGAAATATTCCTTCATCACTCTTGGCATCAAATTTACCAAGCTGATTCTTTCCATTGTTGAGAACATAGCATCTGCATCCAAATATTCTTAGGTAAGTCAGCTTGGGTTTCCTTCCATTCAACAATTCATACGGGGTTTTGTTCAAAAGTGATCTGATCATGCACCTGTTCACCAAGTAGCAAGCAGTATTGACAGCTTTAGCCCAGAAGTTCTTTGCAATTCCACTGTCAATAAGCACTGTTCTTGCCATTTCTTCCAGAGTTCTGTTCTTCCTTTCTACTACTCCATTTTGTTGGGGAGTTCTGGGAGCTGAGAAGTTGTGAGTGATGTCATTTTCATTGCAGAATTCATCAAATTTGACATTGTCAGATTCTATCTCATGATCTGATCTAATGCATGCGACTCTAGACTCCATCTTCACCTAGATTTTCTTCACAAAGGCCACAAACACCTCAGCGGTTTCATCTTTGGTTCTGAGAAATAGAGTCCATGTGAATCTGGAGTAGTCATCTACTATCACAAAAATATATCTTTTTCCCCCTCTGCTTTGCACTCTCATAGGTCAACACAGATCCATGTGCAGAAGCTCTAGTGGCTTTGAGGTGCTCACATCTCTTTTAAACTTAAAAGAGGACTTCACATGTTTTTCTCTAGCACAGGCATCATAGACTTTTTGCATCTTGAATTGTGACATAGGTAGACCATGGACCAGGTCCTTCTTAATTAGTTTGTTCAGAAGAGAAAAACTTGGATGGCCCAGTCTTCTGTGGCATAGTTCAGCATCATCATCAACAGCTTTCAGACAACTCAGATCACCACTCTGTAAGGACTCGAAATCAGCGACATAAATGTTCTTGTATCTTTTGGCCACCAGTACCATTTCACCGTTCACAAGATCGGTGACTGTACATATTTTGGACAAGAATTCTACCTTGTTTCCTTTATAATAGATTTAAGAGACACTCAAGAGATTGTACTTAAGGCCATTGACATATTACACATTTTCAATCGAATGAGTGAGTGACTTCCCGACTTTTCCAACTCCAAGAATGTACCCCTTTTTACCATTGCCAAAGGATACACTCCCTCCTTGCACGACTTTAGTGAAAGAAAGTCCGAGGTGTTCCTGGTCATGTGCTTTGAACACCCATTGTCCATGAACCATTGTTGACCGCTTCCTTTAATTGTTCCCTGCATAAGAGATTAAGAGTTAGTTTTAGGAACCCAAGCAAGTTTGGATCCCTTGTAGTAGGCAAGAGGATGAATAAGAGTTCTTTTAGTCCAAGCAGGTAATGTGCGTTTTTTGTGAGTGGAAGCTAGTCCTTTTTTTGTAGCCACTTTTTCAACAAACACTTTGTTTTTCTGAATCGATTGATTCTTGGCCTGAACATCTTCCTTGAAGCGTCCAATGTTCTCACATTGGGTACAAGGCCGGTTATCAAAGACAGTGACGTACTTACTGTGAGGGTTGTGAGGAGTTTTCTCCCTTTGGAACCCTATTCCCTGCATGTTTTCACAATTATTAGTATGCAAGGCAGTGGTAACTTCTGAGGACCAGGTCCACTTTATGGACCTTTCACGATCATTCTTTACTCTTTCCAGATTAGTATGGAGTTTTCGTTTTTCTTAATTTCAGCACACATCCTAGATCTCATAGCTTTCACCTCATTTTCAAGCGTAATGTGTTCCTCACTGGCTATCTCCTTTCCTTTTCCAGAATTTTAGGTTTTGACTTAGTCCATAGTTTCACTATTATTTGCCTTAGGTCTGTAATTTTCACCAACAGATCATTCTTTTCTTTTTTGAGGATTTCAATGGTTTTCTTATGGTCAGTAGCTACAGCCTCTAAGTCGTCTCTAGTTTGTTCAGATTCTCCTAATTCTAAGGTCAAAGAATACCTATCCTCCACAAGACTATGAAAAGTATAGATTAGTACATCAGCTAAAGACATGAGTTTTTTGGGAGAATAAGATTTCAGATTTCTCTGAACATCCCCAATATTTATTCACAATTCGCAATCAAGGAATAGTCTGCCAACGAGAACATCCAGCCTCTGAACCTCACGAATACCCGAATCTTCATATTTGATCTCAACATCGTTCAAATGGCTGTTGCGTCACTCATATTCCATTATCTTACAGAAAAATACCCACAAGCCAAAACACAATGCACTTGCTAACACGCGAACTCTCCTCCAACAAAAACAAATAGTGCCAGCATAATCTTAAACACCAAAAATTGTTTGTGTCATCAAGAACTCATATCCTTCCCTCCAAAACTAAACCGCAACCTTGTACATGCAACTTTTCAACCCCACACAGCGCATCACCTCTAATATGCTAACTCGTGACACTACAAAAATTCCATAATCAACTCTGAACCATGAGCAAATTGAATATCTCATCAACCGCAAACCTTTCATTTAATTCAATCCAAGAGAATATCACCTCACACAATATAGCTTCTATACCTGTAGCAAACACCAACTCCGGCCGTGGTCATAACCATGATGAATCCTTCGGAACTCATTAACACATAATCGAGTCATCAGAACCGATCACATCTAACTCAACTGAGTCACACAGGCTGTCAACCCGAAAATAGCTTGATATGATATGCTCGCCCTGAAGGAACCTTCTGTGAATCCGAAGTCGTTTCTTGTATCTCTCTAATATTTCTATGTAGATTCATTCTTGACATAGAACTACCGCATATCTGATCACCATTCACCACCGATATCAACCCTACTTGTACACAAATTTAGAAGACCTTGAATGCTACATCGGACCTAGAACTAGTCAGATCCTTCTCGATAAACACTCACCTTACTCTAATCTTCAATACACAGCTAATACGCATCGATTAACCCGCGCTTTACTAGCACATGACTATTCGAAGAAAGAACCAAGCAATCCATCGACCTAGAAATTGATACAACGCATAATCCTACAATCCGATCGTCATTAGCAGACTTCCCCACTTAGTACGAAGTCATAGAACACCTCATCGGCAATCCAAATTACCATATCTTCATAGCATGCCCCGATCCCCCACTGCTATTTAGTTGAATACTTCAAAAACTCATGCAATACTGATCATAAAACACTCTGAAGACTCTGTCAAGCGCTTACTCATCCTTGCAATAGTCAAACAACTTCCCCAAATGCTCTGAAATGATAACATATGCACTCCACCGAATGGAAACCTCATACGAGACACATGATCCAAACTCATTACGCAGGAGATAGCCTACCGGCTGTACTCAAATCGACACCTTACCATGAATCTACTATAATCACAACAACTAGGCCACCAACCAGTCTTTTCAAGTTCGTGCTTACCAACTAGATACAAGAATCTGCCTCGTACCACAAATGAAGGACTGAAAGATCTATCACTACATTCGTTCCCAAGACAAGACAACACGTTGTGATGATAATCAAGCATCCATAGTCCTTCGCAATCCATCTACAACATTACAAATCGTCGGTGCATAACGAATACCGAGTGCGCAACATCGCATACGAACAAATAGGAAGAATCAAAGTCATATGTTTCCAGCTAAAACAAGGCCGCACGATGAGGAAAGAAAGAAGGGAAATTTATCCTAAATGCTCTACAACCCTAGCCGCCGCCTCTTTTCACAAAATCAAAGAACTCCGGGCACTACCACCCCACAACATATACATGAATGGATATATCTCCATGATACTGTCATGACCCGAAATCCACAAGTCGTGATGGCACCTAACCTGACCCGTTAGGTCAGCCAATTAATAGTTAACACAATTCTAATAAAATAAATATGATCAACAAATGGTATGACTGGATACCATACAAAATCCCAAGGACTGGTAGTACAAGACATGAGCTACTAAGAGTAGATTATTGCAAAAATGGATATAAAATAAATATAACTTTTGTTTCAAATGTACATAAACAGAATTCAACTCTACAATTACCCCAGTAAAAAGTGGTGGCCACATCCGGAAGGCACAAAAATCTTTAGAGTCAGCCCCCATAGCTCCGCTCCAAAATCTGCACGCAAGGTGCAGAAGTGTAGTATGAGCACAATCGACCCTATGTACTTAGTAAGTATCGTGACTGACCTCGGTGAAGTAGTGACGAGGCTTTTTAGTTAAAAGATACTCATTGATATAATCGGTACAGTAAACTAGCAATAGAACAATACTACAATATAACATAAAAGAGTACACGAAGCGAATATGCAAAGCAATAACTAAGTACTAGAAGAGATGACAATTTAATATTTCCCAATATCTCGACCAATACTTTTCTTAGACTGATAACCAACAAGCCACGATTGTAACTCCATAACTTTCATAGTGTGAGAAACGTACTCAAGATATCAAGTTAATGGCACGACAACACCCTTCGTGCACTTATCTCATCCTTACCAAATATGCGTATAACGGTACCAACTAGGTGGCAAAAATGTCGATAACAGTAATGAAGAAGTAGGAAATACACGAATGGTAATAATAAGCAAGGAAATACATATGGACAATGGTAATATACTAGGTTGAAGGCATAGGAGTACTGACATTAATTAGAAAATAGGAACATAAACTTCACCTAACTAGCATGGTAGAAGACCTAGTTGTAGATATAACAATTAAGAAGGGAAATCACGATCTTTATAAGCTAACAAGTAGAGGCATGAATGACTATCATGGTAGAAGGCTTGTACTAAAGTGCAACAAAATAGAAACGACTTGGATGTAGATATAACAGCAGGAAGGAAGGCATGATATTTGCAAGTTAAACAGATAGAAGGCATGGGCAACACAACAACAATTGAGGTAGGGGACAAATACAGAACAACAACGACAAGTCACATAGATAACATAGGTGCAACAGTATTAACTCCAGGTAAAGGCATGAATGTACACATAAGGAAAAGATATCACAACATAAGGCATGTCCCTCATCCTCGCCTGCACGGAAGCACCATTCGTGTCATGAACTCATGATAATATACGGCATCACCCTTCGTGCTTTTACTCCAATACTCACATGATAATATAAATAAAATGGATAATATAAATGAAATAGCATGACATCACTCTTTGTGCTTTTACTCTCAAATGAAATGGCACGGCATCGCCCTTCGTGCTTTACACTTCTCTTCACATGATAAAATATATAAAATTGTATGGCATCACCCTTCGTGCTTTACACTCTCCCTCACATGATAATATATAAGCAAATGACACGACATCATCCTTCGTGCTTTACACTCTTCCTCACCAAGAATATATATATCAATGACAAACAAGGTAGGAAGTATAAATAAAGTCAAAGAGAGTGGTTAAACGAATATTCTAAATGAAGCCCAATCACAACTTTCAAGCCAAGAATAGTTCACTAAACCCTCAAGAACCTTATTATTCAAGTATTTCAACAAATCTCAAGAGTGATCTACAACACGAGTATAGAATCTAATATCTCAAGAATAACGACTGTAGTAATGTATTAGTGTTTAAGCATAATGATGACCGGATTAGACACATCAATATTTCTCAAAATTCTGTCAAATTTTAATCAGGTTATAATAAACTAAATCTTGGTTTTTAACATTTAATTCCATATCCTTAGTGATTGGAAGTCAAGTAAGATATGAAACAAGGAGGTCACGTAATTCTACAAGGCACAATTTATAGTATAATTTACCCCCGAGCATGAATAAACCCGGCACATGCATATATGCTCGTCACCTCATATATGTACCCTGCATGTATCAAATAATGTCAATTAGTAGGAAAAATTTCCTCAACAAAGTTAGGCAAGATACTAACTTCAAACAATCCAAATCGATACACTAGAAGTGCCATCCCGTTCAAATCATTCTCCGAACGGTTCGAAACTAGCCAAAAGTTACTCAAAATCATCAAATAATGCCATAGAAAGCAAACCCAATCGATAAAGGTCGAATCTTTACACATTGACTCACCTTGAAACCCGAGAAAACTCACAAAATCCGATAACTCATTTAATTACAAGTTCAACCATACTAGTTTCACTCAAATCCGACTCCGAATCGATGTTCAAAACTCAAAAATTTACTTTAGAAACTTTGGACAAACTCCCCAATTTTCTCTTTAAAATTCACAATCCAATTACCAAAAATGAAGATAGATTCACGAAATATAACCAAAACCGAGTAGAGAACAGTTACTTCAATCCATATGGTAAAAATTGCCCAAATCCGAGCTCCCCAACTCAAAATATGACCAAATGAACAAGAACAAACCCTCAATATTAAATATTTTTGCCCAGTTGTTCTGCCTCGTTTTATGTGCCAAACTATCCCAATACTCACTTTTGATACCTCTAATGGATTTCTTGTAAAATCTCAGTCAAGTTAGACTTTTGAATCACCTAGTTTGGCCTTAAAATGAGGGAGATATGATATTTTGAAGTTTTAAATGAAGTCTGAAAATTTAAGGGATAAAAATGACATTTTTCGTAATTATTTTACACCAGAAAATCAGCAACGAAAGAATTTTCGTTTTAGCACCCAAAACTCATTCGGAACCTTCTGAACACAAACCATATATGCATTTCAATCATAAAACATGCTACAAACTTGATCGCGGACTCAAAAATCCAAAATAGATCATCTTGACCCGATATTGATCATGGTCAAACTCCAAATCCTTAATTTAACTAGTTTCTCAACTAATGATCCAAAACACACCCGAGCCCCTCGGGACCTCATTCAATCATACCAACAACAACAACAACATACCAGTATAATTCCACAAGTGGGGTCTGGAGAGGGTAATGTGTACCCAGACCTTACCCCTACCTGGAAGGTAGAGAGGCTGTTTTCGATAGACCCTCGGCTCAAGAGAAGGTGGAAGAAGAAGAAGAAGAAGAAGAAGAAGAGGAAGAGGAGGAGGAAGAGGAGGAGGATGAGGGGAGAAAAACAGACGAAGGAGACAAAAGACGATAAGGAAAAAAGGAGAAAAAGTAGCATCATATAGTAACAATCAGGGAGCAACAATTTACAGTAAAAAGGAGAAAGAGTAGCATCAAATAATAATAATCAGGGAGCAACAATTTTCAGTAGAAATTTAAGTACCAGATATCATAACAAACTAAAAGGAAGTAACTTTCAACCAACAACAAGAATATTACTAGTACTATGATACGAACTTATTCGAAGTTTCAAATCATATCAAACAATATAAACCACGAATCGTACCTCAAATGAAACTTAATGAACTTTTGAACTTTCAACTTCCAAAACTCGTGCCGAACCATATCAAATAAACTCGGAATGACTTCAAATTTTGCACACAAGTTTCAAATGACATAACGAAGCTATTCCAACTCTCGAAACCAAAATCTGAACCTGATATCACTAAAGTCAACTTCCAATCAAACTTATGAATATTCTAAAACTCTAAATTCCCAACTTTCGTCGATTAATGCTAGAACCTTCAAGAAACATCCAAATGCAAATCTGGACATACGCCCAAGTCCAAAATCACCATCTGAAACTAACCAAACCATCAAAACTCCGATTCGGGGTCAAATATTCAAAAGTCAAACTTGGTCAACTCTTCCAACTTAAAGCTTTCTAGTTGATAATTATTCTTCTAAATCAACTCCAAATCACCTGAAAACCAAAATCGACGATTCACACAAGCCATAATACATCATATGAAGTTAATCAAGGCTTCAAACAGCTGAACGGAATGCTAATGCTCAAAATAATCAGTTGGGTCATTACACCTTAGCACTTCCTTTTTGTATTACAACAAGCTAAAGATTGTGTAATAGACAATGTGTCTAGTAATAAACTAGCTACTTGGTTGCGTAATAGATACTGGGTTCATCAATAAACTAGCTACTTAGTTACGTAACAATCAAAGCCACGTCTAATAACTTAATCACATATCACATTACATCAGTAGAACATTACATTATCTAAAAGACTTCCAACAAAACAAACTTCCAATAATTAAACTATTCCTACCAACAACAAACCAATATTCCTTCTCACTTCATCGTCCAAGCTGCCACGAATCCGACAACGACGCACAAGAGCATAACCCACTTATTCAGCCTCATTTCATTCATCTTAACCATCCCTCCAACATAATCATTTACAGGATATTGATTGCCTCCAAATAAATCCCTCCATCATCATCATCTTCCTCATAAACAACCTTTGCTAATATATTTTCAAGTTCAGCCTTCTTCATTTGCATAATAATTTTTTCATGCTTAAGAGTGTTCTTTTCACACTTCAAACTACTGATAATGTCAACAATTCTTGGATTTAGCAGATCATCGTCCCATTCCCAAAATTGACATCTTGTACCCTATCGAATGAAATGGAAAAAATAATTTATCAATAAAATTGAATCCCCAAAATTAAAAAGAGGCAAATTTGTGAAATTATCTTACCTTAGGTTTCGAACATTTTGAGAATCGCCTACTAGCATTCACTGGAGTTATAGCTGTGAATTGGCTGGCAGCCATGCCGTAGTGACAATTCTTTCTTGACTCAAATGACGCATTCAACACTTAGCTCATTTTCTTTAATTGTTTGAGTACGTTTTCGGAAGTAAAAATTGAGGTTGAAATGTGATCAATTTTGTTTTGAGATGTCCAGTCAAATGGATAATTTTAAATAGGTCAAATGGATAATTTTAAATGGGTCGAAAAAATATTTGGCTATGGATAGGCCACATGGACATATTTTAATTCCTGAACAGCACGAGCTATCTTCCATCAACCACTAGTCGCTGATAAACCCCTTTAATGGTCTATAAACCTTGAACCCTAACCCTGAAAGTTCAAAATAAATCAATAGACTTCTTTAATGGACGAGTGTCAACTTTAGGTTGCGTCCTCAATTCTTACTGTGGTCGAGGATAAACTAATGGCCGAAAATTTACTAACATAAGAATTATACCATGTTTGACCTTAGTTTTTTTGATTTTATAGCATTTAAACATCTTATTAATGATATGGAACATTTAAAGTTATTATACTTGGTGGTGTATTTCATACTATTAAGAGTTAGTCACTCTAGAACATATAACAACACAAGAAGCAAGGCCTCTAAGTATAAGAGTGTTGTCTAGTGAAGTGTTGTCAACAAGTAATACCTCTAAGTAGATGGCTGTTGTATATTGAATATTGGGCTGTAATATCGACATGTGTTGATATTAAGTAATGTTTTGATCGATTATAATGAATAATTAGTCTTCAAATTGCTTACATTACCTTAACATTATTTTGTAATAATGGTCAATGGCTATATAATGAAAGTTGTGTTAATCAATTATCAGCTTAGGTTAATACCGATATAACGGATACGTTATACTAATCCATTTTATCCAATTCAAAGTTTGCAATTTGATGAATTAGTACAACTTTAAGTTATTCACAAATAATTGTCATTTTTGAATTAATGTAATTGAATTAATACTTTACACTAACGAATAACTAATAATCGATGATCTATCCCTATGTCTGTCCAATTTATAATTGATATACAGTTCTTAATTCTTTACAATGGAATTCTATTAGTTTACATTTACAATAGAATTATAGACCACCAATGGGGTAGATTATATACTGTAGGTTTATTCAACAATTCATGTGAAATTCTTTTCAATTCAATGGCGAAAAATTCAAATATTTGGAAGACTGCATATCAATTCGAAAAATGGTAATTAGGCAATATTATAAAATATTATATTGTTTAAAAATAATAAATTCAGCACTTGCTGCAAAGAAACTCAACATAGGCGAGAACAAGTGTAATATTACAAACTACGAGAAAAGATGGTGTTACGAAACTAAATTGGAGTGAGGTGTCTAAGAACCCGTTTGGACGTAAGAAATTTTCCTTTTTTTTTCCTTTTTTTGCATTCATAAAATTTTCAATTTTCACTTAAAGATTCATTTTAAAATTTTTCGAAAATTTGAAAAACTCTAAAAAGCTATTTTTCAAAATTTTTACTCAGATTACGCACAAAACTTCAAAAACAACCCAAAATTATATTCATGTCCAACACAACACTAATAGTTTTCAAATACCATTTTCACTTGATTTTTTTTTTGAAATTTTACAATTCTTATGTCCAAACGCCCACTAAAATTATTCCTGCTGCAAATTTTGTTAAAAAAAATAACAACAACGACCCAGTGAAATCTCACTAGTGGGGTCTGGGGAGGTAGTGTGTACGCAGACCTTACCCCTACCTCGAAGGGGTAGAGAGGCTGTTTTCGAAAGACCCTCGACTCAAGAGGACCCAAAGACAAAAGGAGATAATATCAGTATCACTACAAAAATCATAAGGAAAATAAGAACAACATGAAATCCAGAAGAAATATGCAACGCAAAAACGTTAGCTAGTAAATAAGCCCGACACTGAAAAGCGAAATAGTAAGACACGACATTGCCACTAGCTATCTTAGACAGAAACCCTACTAGACTAGTCTCACAATAGTACGAAGTAAGGCAAGACTCAACTACCTACTAACCTACAACCCTAATACTCGACCTTCACATCTTCATATCAAGTGTCATGTCCTCGGAAATCTGAAGCCTCGTTATGTCCTGCCTGATCAACTCTCCCCAATTCTTCTTAGGCCGATCTCTAACTCTTCTCGTGCCCTCCACAACCGGCCGCTCACACCTCCTTACCGGGGCATCTACGCTTCTCCTCTGTACATGCCCGAACCATCTGAGCATCGCTTCTCGCATCTTATCATCAATGGGAGCCACATGCACTTTCTCCAAAATATCATCATTCCTAATGCCGGCACATCCACCGCAACATACTCATTTATGGTATTTCAATCTTCTAAAAATTCTTTACAGAAAAGGAAAGGAAAAAGCATATAAAGACGTTACAAGATGCGGCGTACCAAATATACAAAAACAAAAGAAGAACCCATTACATTACTGGAGTTTAGTTCATTTTGCAATCCATTTAGGGCGCGGACTCCATTGTTCACAGCTCAACAGTATAGCACTGCTCACAAGTATCGGGGAAAATGAGGAGGGAAAGAGGTGAATTGATTTACAAGATTTACAGAGCCCTAACTTATGGCCTATCGCCGCTGATTCACCTTCACCTGCGGTGGCGCAAATTCCGCGGCCTCGAACATCCTCTCCGCTGGCGCGAGCGTCTCGGATTCCCCTCTTTCCCTCGTCCCCCTGGCCCTCTCCTCTGGTTCCACGCTGTCTCTCTCGGTCATACTCCTTATCCTTTCATTTTTACTACACTGATTCTTACTCCAATTTATATATAAGAAGAATTAGTGTGTGTATGCATACACATATACACTCAATCTCAGTCACAGCAGAGCTTCAATTGATAATGCATGGATGAATCTGAGAGATAAACTCAGATTCATCAAGCTCACATGGTATCATAGCAGTGTAGGTATATATAGAGTTTAAGTTCTGTGCATTGTCTGTGTAAAAATATTTACACAATCGGGTCATTTGAAATGTAATTGCTTCAAGTAATTGCAGTTAACTTCATTTAATAACATTGATTTATGACCTAGAATAAATGATCAGAAACCTGCTATAACATGTTAAATTACTTTAATGGTGTAAAAAATTCATTACACTGGTAGTGTATATAATATAAATCGTTTTATATAGGCTCTAATTTTTTCCACCATTGTGTATGTACTTGTAATTAATAAAATATGTATCCGTGTCTATTGTGAAGTATGTTGGCCGATTTTTTTCTTTCTCTTTTCATTTTTCCAGCTACTCTGCTCAATTTTTTGTTTCATTTGTTATTGTTGTTGTTTCTTTTTCTTTTTTACTCCCTAATTTAAAATTGTTATTATTGTTTGTTGTAATGTGAAATTAGGTGAAGGAATGTGTGCAATTCCAGTGATTAAATGCTGCATAGAGAGGAGGCCTGATGTAACTGTCTTAATGACGACTACCACCACATCAGCATTGTGAGTCTCTAATTTGAATTCCAAGTTCAAATGTTATTTTATTTTGATCGTTGCAGTTTGTTGCTTTGTTATTTCCTTTCAAATTTATTGCAATATTTTGCACTTATAGAAAATTGGTTTTGTTAGTCTTTTCACCTGACAATGATTTTCTATAATTTAGGGATGTAACGTTCCTTTAGTTTTTTTTTTTCTAAAATAAAATGGAGATATATGAAAAGGATGGTCCTGTGATTTGGGGAGGTTTAGGGAGGTTAAGTTCTTCGATTTATGCAAGTTGTATACCTGGCCCTGTATGGAATAATATGTGTCTCGAGAATCTCAGGAAAAAATATCGAGAAAAATAAACATGAAAAATCTCTGGATTGATGTCAAAAGTTTATGTTTTTTGCTGACCCAAGATTAGAGAACTCTTATGGATAGAAAGACCAAGCAATGTGGGGGATGGACATCTTCTTTAGGGTCTTGTATTTGTTTCTTTTTAAGCATTCAAATATATGGGTTGATCTTAATTGTGGTGCACATTACACGAGATGATTGCTTTTGATTCAATACCGTTTTGGATGCTATCAGTCTGTATTCCAGAGAATAAAAAAAGCTCATGTATTATCATGATGACTTATATATATTGTATTTAAAAGAAAATATATGAAAGCATGCACCTGAAACCAAAAATATTGGAAAATGTAGAAGTACTTGATATAAAAGTTTGGACAAGAGTCAGGAGGTGAAGCTATTACGGGGAGTCAGGTGTTGCACAATAGAACAGCTAAGAGGTGTATCATTAGTCATAACCTGTTTTAACTTGTTTTTCATTCATTGCTGGAAGAGTTTGTAGATGTGAATTCATTCTGTATCTTCTTTCATCACTATAGTTATTGCTGAACAGAAGATGTGTGATCTACAGAGAATATAAGGAGTCTAGGGTTCAAAGGAGAAAAGGAATTTCCCGAGTTCCGTTGTGTTTCAATATTTCCATGACTAATAAATTCAAGGTCTTTTTACTTACTACTAGTGTTGGGATTTTACTCACTTCCTATAGTTTTAACTTTTAATTGTAAGAAACTGCATCATCAGAATGAGAGACATTCTTCCACCTCTTTTTTCATTTTCCATTGAAGAGAAAATTCAGTATGTCTAATCTACTTTTGCTTTCCTACAGTGAGGTAATAAAAAACCAGCTTTGTGTAAAATTGCAGTGTCAGCACACACAATGTTTTCTACTTTCTGTTCTGCTGAAAAATACAATATTAAGTATCTGATTCTTTGCTTTCTTACAGTGAGGTGATAAAGCACCAGCTTCCAAATAATGTCATTTATCAGGTATTTGTTATGCTGTTTCCTTAAGACTGTATTATGCTTGATTTCTTGACATCACTAAGTTGAGTTGTCTGACAAGGCACTGCTATTCCAAATTTTTGAACATTTGCATGCGTAATTTTTTTTTTTGAAGAATCAATTATCATGCTGTGTAGACCACAAGCTCTTCTTCCTCCCGTCATGTTATTTTTATTCACCCTCCACATTTAAATTATCATTTTTTGTGGACCCTAGGATCTTTTCCATTGCTGTGATTTTTTCTCCCTTCCCCTTTCTTCTGAGCCACACTGGAAGAATGACCCTGTTCGTTTGCAACATTCTTATGATGTTCTGGCATTTCTTTTTCTGTACACGTGTTTCTTCTGAATTTCACTCCTGAGATGCTTAGTTCCATGGACAAGACTGAAGAACTTATGGTAGCAAACTATCAATTACATTTTATGTGTCTTTCTTACGTAGGCTAGAAGGTAGAAGGAGTGCCTCTGACATGTCTCTTTTTTTTTTACGCAAATGTACCAGTTTTCTCCCATTGACACTCCTGGTGCCATTGATGCTTTCCTTTGTCATTGGAACCCAAATGCAATCATTTTAATTGAAAGTGAGCTCTGGCCAAACCTCATTATAGGTGCCGCAAAGAAAAGGGTAAATATACATCTTATTCTATGAATGCTGCTGAACTTAGAGATCTGCTATTTTAGTTTCTAGTATCTTGGCTAAGGCTTGTCTTTTATCATCTTTATATTTTCCTGTTATGAGGTAACTGATGTAATGGAAATTTATTTTATTTTTTCATGAGAGGACTATATCATTTAACCTATTTTATTGTTCAGACACCTAGTTTAGTGGGTTAGCATCAATTATTTTTGTTCTTTTTTTTTTTCTTTTTTATATTTCACATTCTACTCACTTGTATATTGGTATAACATGTCTTTCTCTACTTTTACACTCCCGTTATGCTACTCAGATTGCACTTGCATTGCTTAATGCTCGAATGTCTGCAAAATCTTATGACAGTTGGTCTCAACCATTTATTATTCCTCTGACATCATTGATGCTCTCTAAATTCTTGTTGATTCTTCCACTGGTACGTCTCGTGTTTTATCGTTGACGTGTTTGTGATCATCTTTTAAAGGCATAATCTTACCTTTAAGCTTCTGCATTTATATTTCTACACAGAGCACTACACAGGCAATTCGTTTTCAACTGCTGCAGTGTCCACCATTCATCATAAATTTTTGTGGCGACCTAAAGTATGGTATGGCCAAAACTAAAAATACCTGATCTTATTATCTTGCATGTACATTGGAGCTACTAGCACTTCATAATAAACTCTTTTTTTGTATATCCTTTAGTTTACTGTGATTATTTGTTTCTTCTTAGTGGCTTAGGAATACACGTATGGCTTCTTTCTTTTTCAGGTTCAGGAATATTTGTCACATCTACCGCTGCTTACCAGAGAGCAGGCGTTGTACCCTACTTCTCACTTCCTTTTTTTCCTGATTTAGCTGTAGGAAACATTGAGACTGCTGAAGGGGATCAGAGAGCTCTGGAAGAGTTGCAGGTACAGCTTATGAACAGAAAGGTTTGGATGGCATCTTCCATTCATAAGGGTGAAGAAAAAGGTAAATTTCTTGATGTATAATATTTTCCATGTATTAGAGACAAGATGAAGGAACAAAAAGAATCTTGAGGCAAAGGGAGTTGGATGAGAGAGTCTTAAAGCCCCATTATCCTATGCTGTTATACCATGGTAGTAGTCTGAGATTGAGTTCATCTAGGCACGTGTGTGAACAATATGTGTTGTGGTTTAGTCCCTTACCTTCAATTTTCTCTAAGGTGTTTTGGATAGGTTAAGTGGGGAAAGGTGGAGGTAGAGGAACTAGGCATGGGCTGGGCCCTCAAACTCATCACTCATGTCTTCATGAGTCTACGACAGAGTAAAGAGAAAACTCACGGAGCATTAGTGATTGGAAGAAAAATGATTACTGGTAGATGGTTTATTTTGATTGGGGGCCAGGAACTCAGATGTATGTATGGATATCGATACCTACCCAGTTGATTGTTTCTGTGCCAAGTCTGTTGTCATGCATTTACGGATGAAGTCAAAAATTCCTAGTGGTTCAGATTGACCTTGATTTCCCGCTTCAGCTAACAAAGTTTAAGGTGATCTGCTCTCTGTTTCTTCTTGAATCTAACTTAAGAATGTTGTTCTGCTTCTAACTTATCTATAAAAAAGGAAGAGAATTCTGTTCTACTTCTCTATCACTTCTCTAAAAAGATACATGTGAGGATGTTCTCTTTTATGGTTATCAAGTGTTTGTATTATTGGAAAGGGAAAGGGAAAGGGAAGGAAGTTTTTCCCAATCTGAGAGGAGTAAATTTCTGCTCTTTGGATGTAGCAGAAAAGAAGTGAATTGAGTCTACTTCATGGTCTAATGACCTTGAATATGACTGTAAGTTACTTTGTGCTGCTGAACGAAATTATGACAAAATTGATATGCAGTCATGTTGGATGTACACAAAGAACTAAAGCAAATACATCTGGATATCATTACCATCATTGTGCCTCGGCATCCTCAGCATGGAGAACTAATTGCTTTGGTATGATTACTGTGCATTAGCCTATTATAAATGTTTTTATTTGTGTTGATGATCCATCTATGTCCTCTTCAAATTACTCTAGTATTTTTCTCTTGAACTTTAAACTTGACTGCATCATTAAGTTATTAACCATGACCATGCACCACTTTCTTGCCACTAAAAATGTCCTCATGTTCACTTGATTGGATGAGAGACCTTTATCGACCGGGGGCGAATTTAGGGGGCGGAAGGAGGTTCATCCGAATCTATCATGCAAAATTTGTTTTGTACCTCATATTATATTTTAAATCCCGCTGATACAGCCCAAAAGCATAGCTCAATGGTCAAAGGGGTTCAAAACCTTTGTGAGGTCACTAGTTCAATTCCCACTGGCCATAGTCTCTTCTAAATTTTTTAACTTTTTTCTTTTTTGAACCCCCTTAGCGAAAATCCTGCTTCTGCCACTGTTATTGACCTTTATCTTAGAATATGGAACTTGTATATTACTTGCTCTATCAAGGCTAGATTTATGATAGTCTTCTTCAACTTATGCAGGAATTGGAGAATGAGGGAGTAAGGGTGGCATTAAGGTCTCGTCATGATAAGCTCCTGCCAGGAACAAACATATATGTGGTTGATACATTAGGTTGTGACCTCTTTTTGCTTTATGATATTCTTTAAGCTAGTTGACTAAGAGATTTTCTTTTTAGATCTACTTGTTTTAGCCATCCGCATTTCCATTCAAAAAGTTAGTGACATTATTGTTTTTCTGTAGGTGAAGTAGTTGAATGGTCTCCATCATGCTTTTTCTCTGAATTCTTTAGTAGGATCTCTTACAAACTGGGAATAACTACATTAGAAATCAGAAACAGTTTTGCAGTTTGTTACTTGTTAATAAGCTTTTTTCAAGTTGTGGGTAAAAATGCGTCTAATATAACTATTGGGTGTGTTGTATTCACCGATGAATGATCTCGTCTCTCGCCACCTTCTTAAACTTCTATATGGCATGGATCCACATACTTCAACAAAGTACAAATAGCTGAAAGTTCCAATTTCCGTGTCTCACAAATTTTCCTTGTTTTTAGTTTACAGAGTAGAGCCAGCTTGCATATTAGGAGCAGTTCGAAAATCTAACCCCGAACAAAATAAAAAAGAGAGAAAATCTATCCCCTCATGCCACAATCCACATTATATCTATCCTTATATTATATGTTTTTCCACATAAGCTAGAAGGTGCAGTCTTAACTTCATAAAAAAGAGGATTAGCTACAGTGTTTAATTGATGAAATACTTTTTTTGCTTGTTAATGCAAAAATTTAAATGAAACAAAGTCACTGATTTTCTTATCATTCTGCTCTGTAGGTGAATTGAAAAAGTTCTACAGACTAACACCAATAGCCGTGATTGGAGGTTCATTTCTACCTGGTTCAGCTGGTCATAATATTTCAGAAGCCGCTGCAGCAGGCTGTGCTGTTTTGACTGGTCAATTTGGTTCCCTTCTTTTAAATAGAGCTTTTGATCTTTGGATTTCCTGGTTAATTTTGTCGTAGAATTCCAAGTTTGATTCTCATCTGGTGCATAATGTATATTTATATCGGTTCTTTGTTTTGGCCTAATTGTCAGGTCCTTATATTGGTCATTTCTCTTATATGGCAATACAGATGCAACGATTGAATCCTTTATCAGTATTACAGGTCTGGAAGCTTACTGTGAATTGTGATCTATAAAATTCAGTCGATTTATGTTCCTTTTTTCTTTTAGAAGTATAACTCAGTTGATTTGCAATAGAGTTCTACAGGACTGTATTCATGGTGTATTTTACATGCTTTGCATTGGAAGGGAAGGATGGCAGGAATATTTTAAGAAGGGGGTGGTTGAAATGGTTCAAGACCTATGTAGTCAAACTTCAAGGTCAACATTTGTAGGCTTCCTGTCAAACACTAAATTGGAGAAAGTGGCTTGACCAACCTGATAGGGAGAAAAGGAAGAGTCAACACAGTATATACCCATTAATGAGAAGTGGGAAAGAGCATGGTTGCAGAAATCCTATTTATACTTATAAAAAAAAATCCGTATCTATGAATATGGGAATGCAAGAATTCAATTATTTAATAATAGAAAATGAATTAAGAAATTTAAACTAGCAAGACTTCTTATAATTAACAACCTTTAAGTCAATAGCCTCCTTTGATTGACAAAAGCTTCAAGGATCTAGGTTTATTGTCTTTTGCTGAAATTCTGAATTTATTACATAGTACAGTACATTGAAGTGAAGTACTCCATATGAATTTTGTGAGATATGTAAATATATAGTGTAGCTTTTTATTTGCAACAGCAAAATATTTACTAAAAAGAGAATCCAACTGCAGATTTTATATAAATTGGTGCTGATGAACCTATGGTTTTTTTTGGGGTGGGGGGGGGGGGTTGGAAGATTAACGCATAGACAATATCATATTGAAGTGTTTATTGTGGTTTACTTTGTATTTGATTTTTATCTTATCTCTTTGAGATCCTTGTCAGACTTCTTTGCGCTGTCAGGTTTCTGGCCACATTCTTGTTGAAGCTCTCAGCAACCTTCTTACTGATGCAAAACTTCTGGAAGCACGTCAAGAAGCTGCTAAACAAGCTTATCATGCTCTGTCTCATGGGATCACTGAAAATGTTTGGAGCCTTTTAGACTTGCACATTTTTCGGAATGCACTGGCACACCGAGGTTTGATGCTGTGAACCCCTTTCTTCAGCTCATCCCTATCCATGATTGGTATTTGTCATGTTGAAAAGGTCTTGGCAAAGTTCCTGCTTCATTGTCATGATATCTGGGGCAGGGAACAAAAAATTCATGTGAAGAACATAAATTCTTTTCCCTCCTTCCCCTGTATATCTGGTGCTCTTCTGTTAATTTTCATTTAATGTGATGAGAAACGCCTCATCAGATCATTGCATGCTAGTACCATTCGTGCAATACCTTATTAGATATCCGGTTTCCCTCTGTTTTGTCCTCAGCTATAAGCTTCTTTGCCTGAACTTTCTTAGAAGGAAAATGCAGGAGCTTATAGTAATGCATTTCTCTTGGATAGTTGGATCCCACCTCCACCACTAGGTTTCACTAATGCTTTGGCTTATTTTTTTTTCGATTCCTGCTCTAGTATATCCTTGTAACTTGCTGATTGACTAAATTTTCACACTATTTCCGCTATCCTGGCATCCACAATATGGTGTTGATACTTCACTTACTCCCTTCAGGTATTGTAAACGGTAATATCAATTAGGGAGATTCATTATCAGTTAGAACCTGTATGGATCAATTAGGATGATTCTTAGCTTGTAATTATACATTCTTTATATTCCTTCCTACTTTAGAACATAGGTACATCACTATTTAAAGCCCAATAACTTGAGGGAATAATCAAGCTGAATCATTCCCGAAACACCTCTTTTTATTCTTCTCTCTTTTTTTATCGAGTCCCTTCTCTTAATTTTATTTTTATTCCCGAAAAAAGAAAAATCAACGAAATATCGTTCCGGCAAAACTAAGTTATGTCTCATCATTCTTTCACTGGCAGCATTATCTAGCCTCATCTCGCACATAAAGAAGATTTCCTACCATGTCCCCTATTTTTAGAAATCCACCATCTGCGGCAGCGGAGTAAACTATAAAGCTTCACCATGTTCAATCGTTGTTGATACCACATGCAGTTGTGTGGCATCTTCTCTGGTGAACAATCTTGTCGGGAATCACTCTATTCAGATTGCTTGGATCTCCTGCATCCTTCTAATCCATCAACCACCCTCCCCAAGTGATGAATCATCGAAACTCAAGTTTGTCATTTATTTCTTCAAGCGGATTTCAGTTCCTTTCTGTTCTCTTGGTCATGGAACTTCCATTTTAATCCCTCTATTGTGATTCATAAAGTGAAGTTTCTCTTCCTTTACTTCTTTGTTTCAGGGTGAACCTCGACGGTTTTGCTATTTTTTCTTCTCTAACATAACCTACACTACTCTGAAGGTCTTCCTTCTTCCTGTACTCCGTTCGAATTTGAGAAGATGTAATTTCTTTGAACCGGGCACTAGGAGTAACGTAGATATCAACTTGGCTTCCACATTCATCACGAGGGCGTAGATCTAGAAAGGGATTATTTTAATTCTGGTTTTCCCAAGTTTACTTCCGCATTCATCATGAGGGCATAGATCAAGAAAATTCTTTTAAGTCTTCAGCTCTATTACCGTGGTTTAACTTATGTTTCTCAGACTCTCCGAAAATGTTGGCGGGTGTGTGTCAGATCCTTCAAAAGTAGTGCATTTTTTAAGGATCCGACATGGGTGCGACAACATTTCGACAGTCCGTGCAACATAGGGTTTAAAAACCTTGAATTCTTTTTTTCTTTGAGAAACGATCATTTCGAACCTTCTTTATTCCTTGCAGTTGAGTAATCACAACGAGTGGAAGTTGCATGCAAGTGGGTGCAAAAAATTCAAGCATAAGTGATGCGCTCAAATTATTCCTATATAAATGGTGTAAGGTGGTCGATGCCAAATATAATAAACCAACTAGGTTGGGGTCGAATCCCACACGGAACAGTTGTGAAAAGATTACTTGAATAGTGTGTCACTTGACTAACTTCTACTCCGTTTGTTTGGAAAGAGTTTGGTAATTGTGAATTGTTAAGAGAAGCTATTTTGTTAAGAGAATTGATTAATTGGATTAAGAAACCAAGATTGGGTCCCTTTCTATGGAATGTAATGCTATCGGTGTTAATATGATATATTTCTAATGGGAGGTCCTTCGATATGTAAATGGTTCCTAAATGACTACCTAATATTTCTCAATACTTAGGTAGTATTTCCTCTTTATGATTTTCCCAAATATAAAAGAGACGCAATTAAGAGCAACCAATTTATGCCAAGTAGAACCCACTTATTCCTAAGCGATTCTATTAAACAAGGTTTAAAGCCTTGAGTTTTTGTTATTCAATTCTACCAAACCCTAACCCAATTTTCCAAGTGAAAGATAAAGTAACTTGGCACTGCTACGGGAGCTCTTAGTTGCTTGAGAACAAGCCAGAGTTTAAGTTGGGGGCGTTGATGTGCCGTAGAAATGCGGCACTTTCGATACCAATTTCATAGACTTTAACTTACCTTTTAAAGCATTTTGACTCATTTCTTATGTAATTTTGTTGTTTCTTAGGAAACCGGACTTGAAGAGCCAAGAACATGAAAAAGATGTAAAAAACCATGAAAAAATCATATTTGCAACAGATATGCGATCGCAGAAGTGATGTGCGAGCCGCATTTCTATCGCAGAAGCAACCAGAGCAGCACAATTTTAAGAGTCAAATATGCGATCGCATAACCATTGCGCGAACCGCAGAATTGCCGCACGAATGCGAGAGAAATTCCCAGTAATCCAAAGTGACGATTATGCGATCCATTATGCGGACCGCAGAATCAGTTTGCGGACTGCATAAATGGTATGCGATGGAAATTTGGAAGTGCTAAAGATCAGATCTGCGGCGTTGCAATGATTTTGCGGACCGCGGATCACTTCCCCGGTCCATTTTGCGATCACAAGCTAACCTGAAGGGCTATTTATGTTACATTTTGTCCGCGAATTTTGGGCCATTATAAATAGAATAACTAGGGTTTTTATGGGACATCTTGTCTCAAAAAGGTCCTACATTGAGAACATTGAATACACCACTTATTTTGGAGCTTTTTGGATAGATTCTGAAACTTTGTCTTTGTTCTAAGTTTTTATGACTTTCTTTAATGCTTTGTTCTTGTATTTTAGTATGACTAGCTAGCGTTAAATACTAAGGTTGTGGACCCTAAGTGGGTGTAATGTTAACGAGTGTTTACTATATATATATTGTTAGATATGTACATAATGTAGTCTTGTCCCACATTGGAATAGGAGTAGTATGTCCTTATATAGTATAGCTATAAATAAGGACCTCTTGTATTGTATTGAACACACAATATCAATATATCATATTTTCTCCCGTGCCTTCTCACATGGTATCAGAGCTATCGTGAGAGATTTATCGCTATGCATAAATTCCAGCGATTCCGGGAAGTGAAATCAGTCATTATTACCCTTTTTTTCCGGCAACTTTTCAAAGTTGTTTTGCGTCTGCTTTGTCTTGGTTAGTGTTGTGCAAAATCCAACACTACCACAAGAGTAGTCACTGTCCGGCGACCAAACCTCAGTGAAAATCTTTGGCGGTAGTGTAGCGGTCGGAAGAAAATTTTCCGGCGAAGTTCTGACGTCGCGTGGGCCACCGTGTGGCCATTTTTCGGCGACAATTCTTCAGGTCAGATTGTTCCCCTTACAATTCCGAGCCTACCCATCAAGGTTACACCAAATTCCGACCACTTTTATATTTTTCCGGCGTGAATAGTGATTTCAGAAGTGGACTTCCGGTCATTTTTTGAAAAAGTTTCTTCAGAACAGTTGGGTCGTATGGTAATTCCGATCCTACCCCTACTGTTTTTATTTCATTCCGACCACTTTGAATTTTTTCCGGATGCTACAGTAATATTCCCGAGAGCTACAGTATTTCTGGAGTGAACATTGTTTTCCGGCGCAAAACAGTATTCTGTTTTCCTGCTATAAACAATGTTTTCTCAGCGATTTCTTCAGTTTTCCCAAAGGAGTTACTAATTTTAACTATTTCAAGTTAACCCTACTACTATTAATTGTAGCGACATGGGAACCGATACTTCGAATAGTCGGATGGTTTCTTTAGTGGATTATTTTGAGTTTCTTCAGTACAAAGCAGGTAAGCAGACATCTTCTGAGATAGCTTCCGTTATTCAAACAGGTAATAGCGTGACTTGTGTCTCTTAATCTTTACCCTCTGAGTCTTGGGTCATTGATTCAGGTGCATCGGATCATATTTCTGGTAACAAATCTCTTTTCACTACTATTTCGTATTCTCAATCTCTTCCAAGAGTCACAATGGCCAATGGGTCTCAAACCATGACAACTGCAATAGGTCAAACAAGCCCAATTCCTTCCTTACCTTTAGATTCAGTTCTTTATGTCCCTAATAGTCCTTTTAATCTCATAGCTGTTAGTCGCCTAGACAAATCACTTAAATGTGGCGTTTTATTTCTTGATGACCATGTTTTTATACAGGAACGCAGTACAGGGCGGATCATTGGTACCGGGCGTGAATCAAATGGACTTTATTACCTTATCCTTGCTAAATCACATGGACTCACATCTTGTCTTCCTTCAACAACTTGTCTTGCTACTGATTCACCAGATTTATTACATATACGGTTGGGACATCCTAGTTTGTCAAAACTTCAGAAATTGGTACCTGGTTTATCTCACTTGTTAGCTCTAGAGTGTGAGTCTTGTCATCTCGGTAAGCATACTCGCTCTCATTTTCCTCGACGTATTGATAATCGAGCAGTCACCTTTTACTTTAGTCCATTCAGATGTTTGGGGTCCTAGTCGGGTCAGTTCTACCTTAGGATTCCGCTACTTTGTTAGTTTCATTGATGACTATTCTAGGTGCACCTCGATATTTTTTGATAAAAAATCGATTTGAGTTGTTTTCTATTATCCAGACCATTCACGCTGAAATTCAAAATTAATTTGGGGTTTTTATTCGCACATTTCGTAGTGATAATGCCCGAGAGTATTTGTCTTTCCCATTTCAGCAGTTTATGAAATCTCATGGGATTATTCATCAAACTTCTTGTCCGTACGCATCTCAACAAAATGGGGTAGCTGAAAGAAAGAATAGACATCTTATTGAAATTGCCCGTACCCTACTCATACAATCTCATGCTCCGTTGCGTTTTTGGGGGATGCAGTTCTTACATCTTGCTATCTTATTAATCGTATGCCATCTTCAGCTATCCAGAACCAAGTTCCATTCTCTGTTATGTTTCCCCACTTACCTTTGTTCTCTCTTCCACCCCGTGTCTTTGGAAGCACTTGTTTTGTCCATAACCTTACTCCAAGAACAGATAAGTTAGCTCCCCATGCTCTTAAGTGCGTATTTCTTGGTTTCTCGAGAACGCAAAAGGGGTATCGATGCTATTCTCTTGACCTCCAGCGGTACCTTATGTCCGCTGATGTTACCTTCTTTGAAACCCAATCATACTTCACAGGTCCAGGTAATTACTTAGATATTTCTGAGGTACTACCAGTCTCTTCTTTTGGAGATTCAGTCACTATATCCCATCCATCTTCCTCTACATCTCCAGCTCCACCACCTATAGCTCCCGTTCCACCATCTATAGCTCCAGTTCCACCACCTATAGGTCCAATTCCTCCACATAATCCAGTTCAACCTTCTGCAGCTCCGCCACTCTTGACTTATCATCGCCGTCCACATCCAGCATCAGGCTAGGTGATTCACGTCCTGCATCAGATTCTGCACCTACTGCGGACTTGTCTCCTCTTAGTCAACCAATTGTACTCCGCAAAAGTGTACGGTCCACACTTAATCCTAATCCCCACTATGTTGGTCTAAGTTATCATCGTCTGTCGTCACCTCATTATGCTTTTATATTTTCTTTGTCCACTGTTTCTATTCCTAAGTCTACAGGTGAGGCACTATCTCATCCTGGATGGCGACAGACTATGATTGACGAGATGTCTGGTTTACATGCGAGTGACACTTGGGAGCTTGTTCCTCTTCCTGCAGGTAAGTCTACTGTTGGTTGTCGTTGGGTTTATGCAGTCAAAGTCGGCCCGGATGGCCAGGTTGATCGGCTTAAGGCTCGTCTTGTTGCAAAAGGATATGCTCAGATTTTTGGGCTTGATTATAGTGATACTTTCTCTCCCGTGGCTAAAGTAGCATCTGTTCGTCTTTTTTGTCCATGGCTGCTGTACGTCATTGGCCTCTTTATCAGTTAGACATTAAGAATGCTTTTCTCCACGGTGATCTTGACGAGGAAGTTTATATGGAGCAACCACCTGGTTTTGTTGCTCAGGGGGAGTTTAGTGGTTGTGTATGCAGATTGCGCAGGTCACTATATGGTTTGAAACAGTCCTCTCGAGCCTGGTTTGGTAAGTTCAGCACAATTATTCAGGAGTTCGGCATGACTCGTAGTGAGGCTGATCACTTTGTATTTTATCAGCATTCTGCTCCGAATCTGTATATTTATCTGGTGGTTTATGGATGATATTATTATTACTGGCAATGATCAAGATGGTATTACTAATCTAAAGCGACATCTCTTTCAGCACTTCCAAACTAAGGATCTGGGCAGACTGAAGTATTTTCTAGGTATTGAGGTTGCTCAGTCTAGCTCAGGTATTGTTATTTCACAGCAGAAGCATGCCTTAGACATTCTTGAGGAGACTGGAATGATGGGTTGCAGACCTATTGACTCTCCTATGGATCCGAATGCTAAGCTTCTGCCTGGACAGGGAGAGCCTCTTAGAGACCCTACGAGATATAGGAGGTTGGTTGGAAAATTGAATTACCTCATAGTGACTAGACCTGACATTTCTTTTTCGGTGAGTGTTGTAAGTCAGTTTATGGATTCTCCCTGTGATAGTCACTGGGATGCAACTGTTCGTATTCTTCGGTATATAAAGTCAGCTCCAGGCAAAGAATTACTATTCGAGGATCGAGGCCACGAGCAGATTGTTGGGTACATAGATGCTGATTGGGCAGGATTACCTTCTGATAGACGATCTACATCTGGATATTGTGTTCTAGCTGGAGGTAATTTGGTCTCGTGGAAGAGCAAGAAACAAAATGTAGTTGCTCGATCTAGCACCGAAGCGGAATATCGGGCCATGGCTATGGCAACATGTGAGTTATTTTGGGTCAAACAGTTGCTCAAGGAGTTAAAGTTCGGAGAAATCAGCAGGATGGAACTAGTGTGTGATAACCAAGTTGCTCTTCATATTGCGTCAAATCCGGTGTTCCATGAGAGGACTAAACACATTGAGATCGACTGTCACTTTGTCAGAGAAAAAATACTTTCAGGAGATATTGTTACAAAGTTTGTAAAGTCGAATGATCAATTAGCAGATATTTTCACTAAGTTTCTTACTGGTTCTCGTATTAGTTACATGTGTAACAAGCTCGGTACATATGATGTGTATGCACCGGTTTGAGGGGGAGTGTTAGATATGTACGTAATGTAGTCTTGTCCCACATTGGAATATGAGTAGTATGTCCTTGTATAGTATAGCTATAAATAAGGACCTCTTGTATTGTATTGAACACACAATATCAATATATCATATTTTCTCCCATGCCTTCTCACACTGACGAAAATACGATATCAACTACCTATAGGTAATACCAAATGGAACAAATTTACTCATTTCTTATGCTTCATTTATGGTTGATGGTTGCAAACATTAACTAGTGCTAATTTACTTTATCTTTCACTTGGAAAAGTGAGTTAGGGTTTGGTAGAATTGAATAGCAAGAACTCAAGGCTTTAAACCTTGTTTAATAGAATCACTTAGGAATAAGTGAGTTCTACTTGACATAAATAGGTTGCTCTTAATTGTAACTCTTTTATATTTGGAAAAATCATAAAGTGGAAATACTACCTAACTATTGGGAAATATTGGGTAGTCATTTAGGAACCATTTACATATCAAAGGACTTCCCATTAGAAATATATCATATTAACACCGATAGCATTACATTTCATAGAAGGGGACGCAACCTTGGTTTCTTAATCCAATTAATCAATTCTCTTAACAAAATAGCTTCTCTTAACAATTCACAATTACCAAACTCTTTCCAAACTAACGGAGTAGAATTTAATCAAGTGACACACTATTCAAGTAATCTTTTCACACCTGTTCCATGTGGGATTCGACCCTAACCTAGTTGGTTTATTATATTTGACATCGACCACCTTACACCATTTATATGTGTAATTTGAGCGTATTAAATTTTGGCACCGTTGCCGGGGACTACAGATTTGAAATTACTAACTAGTGTGTGCTTTACTTTACGTCTTTTTCTATTCCATCACACTTTGCTTGTTTTATTTGGTGTCACTAGGCAAGCATGGGTAAGCCGGAGAATATGTTTGCGGATATGGATGAGTATGTTGATCATACAAACGTCATTGTCCTTCCTAGTGGAACATAGCCTAATCCTAATGCTAAAGGCGGAGGGGTTCTTTCAGAAATTCTACCGATGATGATCCAACACAACACCTCAAAAAAAAATTGGGTGTGTGTGCAATGCATAAGCAGAATCATGTTTCGGATGATATCTTAAGGTTGAGGGTGTCCAAATACTTCTTTAGCCGGAGAGCAAAGCAATGGATTCACAATCTTACCTCCCAACTCCATCCACACTTTGGGCTGAACTTGTGCATGTTTTTCTAGCAAAATGGTTTCCACAAAGCAAGAAATTCGAACTTCGGGGAAAAAATTTCTTCTTCAAGCAATTATCGAGGGAACAACTACATGAAGCACGGGTTAGATTCAAGCAGCATTTAGTGAGATCACTAAATCATGGGTTTTCGAAAAATATTTTGTTGGAGAAGTTTTACACGGGTTTGGATCCTATGAATTAATCTGTAGCCAACAATGCGGCTAATGAATCGTTCGTAGGCAAAACATTTGCAAGAGTAACTCAAATCCTCGATAAGGTGGCCGAACGCAACCAAGCCTGGCATTCGGGAAACACTGCGGATGAAGTCTCACATGGTACCCCTTCTTTGACCAACATGGTCAAGGAAAATCAAGAAAGAGATCAATTTATTGTCGGGCTTGCTACCAATGTCAATGTGTTGACATAAATGTTTCCGGAAAGCCAAACAAAGAAAGTTAATGTTGTGGAACAAGTAAAACCAATGTCAAATGCTAACTATCAACATCAAGAAAGCCAACAACAAGACTATCCTCCAATGCAATACGAAGAAGCAAACTATGTTAACAATTCACAGGGAGGATATCAAAGACAAAACTACCAAGGGTCGGGACAACAACACCAATGAAGACCTAACCCGCAAGGGCAAGGTAATCAACAATGGCAAAATGACCAAGGTAGTTCTAATCAAGGAAATTGGAACAACAACAATTTTGCAAATTGGAGTTCAAATCTTCTATGTTCCACAAAAGGGGCAATACTCTAACTCTCAACATTGGAGGGAGAGTTCTTCAAGCGATTCCAAATTGGAGAACATGCTTGAAAGATGTTGCAAAACCAAGAGAGATCCGAAACTTCAATTAAAAATATGACCGAGCTTGTGGATTCTCACACTGCATCTCTTCAAAAGTTGGAGATGCAAATGAGGGATCTCTCAAGAGAAAAAATCCCAAAACAAAAAGGCACACTCCCAAGCGATACAATTACGAACCCAAAGGGTAGTGGGGGTGGCCCAACCGCTCATTGTATTGCCATTACAACTCGAAGTGGGAAACTACTTCAATGTGAGAGTGAACGGGTGGTCGAAGTGGAAGATATTGAACAATAAGATGAGGCAATAGTTGAGGTGCCTAATGTTGTTGAAGTTAAGAGAATTCCAAGGTGAAAACTCAAGATGTAAGCCATGAAAAGGTTGAGGAAAAAGTAATAGGGGCATCAAAACCTCTAGCACCGATTCCTAGACCTTCCCCTCCATTTCCTCAAAAACTAGCTAAAAGAATTGATGATAGCAAATTCGAGAAGTTCTATAACATCTTAAAGCAATTATCGGTGAACATTCCGTTTGTGGAAGCGTTTCAAGAGATGCCCGGTTTTGCTAAATACTTGAAGGATTTGATCACAAAAAAGAAGACCATCAAGAATTAAACAGTAAGTGTCACCCACCGGATTAGCTCCATCATTTCAACAACCGCCGTCCAAAAGAAAGAGGATCCGAGGGATTTCACCATTCCATGCACTATTGGATTGCATAACTTTGCACGAGCTCTTTGTGATAATAGGGCTAGCATCAACTTAATGCCTCTTGCAAACTACAAGCAAGCAGGATTGGGAATGTTTAGGCCTACGAGTATGAGGTTGCAAATGGCCGACCGTTCGGTGAAGCGACCGGTGGGGATAGTGGATGATGTGCTTGTGAAGGTGGGGAAGTTCCTCCTCCCTGCCGACTTCGTTGTTCTTGATTGTGCAGTTAATAAAGAGATCCCTGTCATCTTAGGGAGACCATTCCTTGCAACCGGAAGAGCACTCATGGGCATGGAAACAAATGAAATTAAATTTTGGGTTAATGACGAAGAAGTTACCTTTCAAGCAAGTACGGGCATGAAATTGCCAAATGCATACGAGAGTATCTCGGTACTTGATGTCATTGATGTGGTAGAAGATGTTGTTGAGGTAAAAGATGGAAGAGGAACGCCTTGGTGAGGCATTGGCGGCGATCTTGACAAATTTTGATGGTGAGGACATAGAAGGATACATGGAGACGGTGAACGCATTGGAAGACCGAAGAAGCTTTCTTTTGACTTGGAGAATAGAGTCACTCCTCCCGCCAAGCCTTCAATCGTTGAGCCGCCACAACTTAAACTCAAGCCACTACCACCACAGCTAAGGTATATCCGAGGGATTCCCGGATATACCTTCTATGTCCTCAGTAGGAATCCCTCGGATATACCTTAGGTGTGGCGGTAGTGGTTTGAGTTCAAATTGTGGCGGCTCAACGACTGCAGGTTGACGGGAGGATTGGCTCTAGTCTCCAAGTCAAAAGAAAGCTTCTTCGGTGCATAAGTGTATGAACCAAGCCCTTCCCATGCGTTCACCGTCTCCACGTATCCTTCTATGTTCTCACCATCAAAATTTGTCAAGATCTCCGCCAATGCCTCACCAAGGCATTCCTCTTCCATCTTTATCTCAACAACATCTTCTACCACATAAAGTACCGAGATACTCTCGTATGCATTTGGCAATTTCATGCCCTTACTTCCTTGAAAAGTAACTTCTTCGTCATTAACTTGGAATTTAATCTCATTTCTTTCCGAGTCCATGAGTGCTCTCCCAGTTGCAAGGAATGGTCTCCCTAAGATGATGGATCTCTTTATCAACTACACAATCAAGAATAACGAAGTCGGCGGGGAGGAGGAACTTCCCCACCTTCACAAGCACATCATCCACTATCCCCACCGGTTGCTTCACCGAACAGTAGGCCATTTGCAACCTCATACTCGTACGCCAAGGCATTCCCAATCCCACTTGCTTGTAGATAGCAAGAGGCATTAAGTTGACGCTAGCCCCATTATCACAAAGAGCTCGTGCAACGTCACGCAATCCAATAGTGCATGGAATGGTGAAAGCCCCCAGATCCTCTTTCTTTTGGATGTCGGTTGTTGAAATGATGGAGCTAATCTAGTGGGTGACACTCACCATTTCATTCTTGATGGTCTTTTTTTTTGTGATCAAATCCTTCCAAGTATTTAGCAAAACCAAGTATCTCTTGAAACGCTTCCACAAACGGAATGTTCACCGATATTTGCTTTAAGATGTCATAGAACTTCTCGAAATTGCTATCATCATCTCTTTTGGCTAGTCTTTGAGGAAATGGAGGGGAAGATCTAGGAGTTGGTGCTAGAGGTTTTGGCGCTCCTATTACTTTGTCCTCAACCTTTTCATGGCTCACATCCTGAGCTTTCACCTTCTTCGGAATTCTCTCAACTTCAACAACATTAGGCACCTCATCTTCTTGTTCAACATCTTCCACTTCGACCACTTGTTCACTCTCACTTTGAAGTAGTTTCCCACTTCGAATTGTAATGGCCATACAATGAGCGGTTGGGCCACCCCCACTACCCTTTGGGTTTGCAATTGTATAACTTGGGAGTGTGCCTTTTTTTGTGGGGTTTGTTCTTTTGAGAGATCCTTCATTTGCATTTCCAACTTTTGAATAGATGTGGTGTGAGAACCCACAAGCTCGGTCATGTTTGTAATTAAAAAGTTGGACCTCTCTTGGTTTTGCAACACTCTGTCAAGCATGTTCTCCAATTTGGAATCGCTTGAAGAACTCTCCCTTCAATGTTGAAAGTTAGAGTATTGCCTCTTTGATGGAACATAGGGATTTGAACTCCGATTTGCAAAATTGTTGTTGTTGGTGTTCCAATTTCCTTGATTAGAACTACCTTGGTCATTTCGCCATTGTTGGTTACCTTGCCCCTGCGGGTTAGGTCTCCATTGGTGTTGTTGTCTCGAGGCTTGGTAGTTTTGTCTTTGATATCCTCCTTGTGAATTGTTAACATAGTTTGCTTCTTCGTATTGCATTGGAGGATAGTCTTGTTGTTTGCTTTTTTGATGTTGATAGTTAGCATTTGACATTGTTCTTCCATAATATTCAGTTTCTTTGCGTGGCTTTCCGTGAATATTTTTCTCAACACATTGACATTGGTAGCAAGCCTGACAATCAATTGATCTCTTTCTTGATTTTCCTTGACCATGTTGGTCAAAGAAGGGCTACTCCACATACGGTGTTGCCCTAATGCCAAGCTTGATTGTGTTCGGCCACCTTGTCGAGGATTTGAGTGACTCTTGCAAATGTTTTGTCCATAAACGATCTATTAGCCGCATTGTTGGCTACTGATTGATCCGTAGAATCTAAACCCGTGTAAAACTTCTCCAACAAAATATTTTTCGGAAACTCATGATTTGGTGATCTCACCAAATACTGCTTGAATCTACCCCATGCTTCATGTAGTTGTTCCCCCGGTAATTGCTTGAAGAAGAAAATTTTGTCTCTAAGTTCGGATTTCTTGCTTTGTGGGAACCATTTTGCTAGGAAAACATGCACAAGTTCGGCCCAAATGTAGATGGAGTTAGGAGGTAGATTGTGAATCCATTACCTTGCCTCTCCGGCTAAAGAGTATTTGAATACCCTCAAACTTAGGGCATCATCCGAAACATGATTCTGCTTATGCATTACACACAAACCCAAAAAAAATTTGAGGTCTTGTGTTGGATCATCGTTGGTGGAATTTCGGAAGAATCCTTCAGCATTAGGATTAGGCTATGTTCCACTTTGTAGGCAACCGCATCCACTCTAGGAAGGACAATGGCGTTTGTATCATCAACATACTCATCCATAAACGCAAACACATTCTCCGGCTCGCCCATGCTTGCCTAGTGACACCAAACAAAACAAGCAAAGTGTGATAGAATAGAAAGAGACGTAAAGTAAAGCGCACAATAGTTAGTAATTTCTAAATCGTACTCCCCGGCAACAGCGCCAAAATTTGATACGCTCAAATTACACCTATATAAATGGTGTAAAGAGGTCGATGTCAAATATAATAATCCAACTAGGTTGGGGTCGAATTCTACAAGGAATAGGTGTGAAAAGATTACTTGAATAGTGTGTCACTTGACTAAAGTCGTAATTCGACTCCGGTAATTGTGAATTGTTAAGAGAATTGATTAAGAAACCAAGGTTGTGTCCCCTT
Source organism: Nicotiana tabacum (assembly GCF_000715075.1). Lineage (NCBI taxonomy): Eukaryota > Viridiplantae > Streptophyta > Magnoliopsida > Solanales > Solanaceae > Nicotiana > Nicotiana tabacum. The sequence goes on from NC_134084.1 coordinate 126,244,526, forward strand.
CCATGTAATGCTATCGGGGTTAATATGATATATTTCTAATGGGAGGTCTTTTGATATGCAAATGTTTCCTAAATGACTACCCAATATTTCCATGTAATGCTATCGGGGTTAATATGATATATTTCTAATGGGAGGTCTTTTGATATGCAAATGTTTCCTAAATGACTACCCAATATTTCCCAATAGTTAGGTAGTATTTCCTCTTTATGATTTTCCCAAATATAAAAGAGTTACAATTAAGAGCAACCAATTTATGTCAAATAGAACACACTTATTCCTAAGCAATTCTATTAAACAAGGTTTAAAGCCTTGAGTTCTTGCTATTCAATTCTACCAAATCTTAACCCACTTTTCCTAGTGAAAGATAAAGTAAATTGGCACTAGTTAATGTTTGCAACCATCAACCATAAATGAAGCATGAGAAATGAATAGAAATCAACCAATCATTATATATATATATTCAATGGTAAACACCCATTAACGTTACACCCACCTAGGGTCCACAACCTTAGTATTTAAAGCTAGCTACTTATAATAGAATACAAGAATAAAGTAATAAATAAAGTCATAAAGCTTACAAAAGAGAATAAAGTCTTGGATTCTCTCTCAAAAGCTTCCAAAATAATGGTGTATTCAATGCTCTAAGTCGCGGTCAAAATGTGAACAAAATAGCCCTTCAGGTTAGTATGCGATCGCAAAATGGACCGCGGAAGTGATCCGCAGTCCACAAAATTGTTGCAACGCCGCAGATATGATCTTCAGCACTTCCAGATTTCCATCGCATATCAGTTATGATGTCTGCAAATTGATTCTGCGGTCCGCATAATCGTCACATTTCTCTTGCGTGTGGCAATTCTGCGGTCCGCATAACGGTTATGCGACCGCATATTTGACTTTTAAAACTGGGCCGGTCTGGTTGCTTCTGCGATAGAAATGCGGCTCGTACATCACTTCTGCGATCGCAAATCTGCTTTCTTCATGGTTTTTGACATCTTTTTCATGTTATTGGTTCTTCAAGTCCGCTTTCCTGCAAAACAACAAAATTACATAAGAAATGACTCAAAATGCTTCAAAAGGTTAGCTAAAGTCTATGAAATTAATATCGAAAGTGCCATATTTCTACGGCACATCAATAAGGAGGGATACGTATACTACAAAATTCCAACCTATCAGTTAAGACAAAAAGAAGCTCCATGTCTAGTGGGGAAAAGTAAACAAGGATAGGCTGATTATTGAAAAAGATGCATCATTTATCAGTATATTCTGATCATGTTGTTTACATTAGATTATCACGACTGAATACCATGATCTAGTGTGGTATAAGGATCTGACTGACTTTTTCAGGTTCCATAATTCAGTGATTTAGTCCAATGATGTTTGATCGGCTGGAGTTGATGTTATTGCTGCAATCCTTCGAGTTAAATTATGCGGAAGGAGCAGCAGAAACTCTCTCCTGGAAGGTTGCTCCAGGCTTGAAATGAAGAACATGATAATCTGAATGACGCGCATTTCCATTTCTACAGATTGGACGAGAAGCTCATAGCTACTATAACCAATACTTAGAAATCTCTTTCACCTCTAGGCTGATTTGTTCCTTTTCTAGGTGTGTCAAGCATGTTTGTGCCAGGTGCAGCGTTCTGAGCTTCACATAGTTAACAACTACGCCTCAGTCCCTAACAAATTGGTGTCTGCTATATGAATCCTCACTGAGTTTCACAATGTTGCTGACGTAAAATGGTCCAGCTTTTAATGGGATCCATCAGTGCAACTTTCATCAGATTTTTATTCTGGGAAATCTCACTGGATATCGCCTGGAATTTTGATGGTGGTTTCGGTAACAGGTAAATGCAGTTGGCATTCCGGAATATATTCTGTTAACAATTTCTTACAGTTGGCATACTCTATGACTGGGCATGAACAATGACTGCTGGAACTCTATGCAAGGATGAACTGACATTGGCCGGGAATGGTGAGAAGTAACGTGGTACATTTTTTTTTTTTGAAGTGGTGCTATTTTAATGCATATTGGTATTTGGTGCTTTCTCTGCAGCAGAGTTCTCATAGTAATTTGATTTTTGTGATATGCGACAACTGTGGTTCGGATCCTTATGCTCACATTGTTGAAATTTGTTACAACGTGAGCTTCTGAGTTTATATTTAACTATGTATCTTCTATAGCACTGTGCATTGTCTTGTCTAGGTGCAGTATTACTGCTTGAAAAATGATAACTATACCCGAGCTGGCTACCCAAGCCTCTGTCCCTAGCCGTCGAGAAATTTAGGATGGGCTACTCTCTTCGGTAAAAGGCCATAGAAAAATGGGGCGGCATTTGCATCTATACCCGCTTTTTGTGTCACATTTTAACTTGTGCCCGCTTTGCAAAAAAAATTGCAAGCGTACCCGCTTTTTCGCATAACTTCAGCATACAGGGCTGAAGTAGCAAAGACAATCACGCAAAACTTCAGCATTCTAGTAGCGGGGCCTGAAGTTCAGCTCTAGAGCTGAAGTTTTTTTACCACCTATTAATATTACATACTGAGCTAAAGTTTTTTGTGTTGTAACTGGGAAACTTCAGCTCTAGAGCTGAAGTTTTTTTACCACCTATTATATTACATACTAGAGCTGAAGTTTTCGTGTAATAACTGGGAAACTTCAGCTCTAGAGTTAGAAGTTTTCGTGTTGTAACGACAACCCGCCCATACAGCCAGCGGGGAGGATGGCACTACTGGCAAAGACCGTCTGGCGAAAACGCTGCAGGCGCGAAGCGTGGTAGGCCTGCGCCGGGGGAGCATACCATAGGGAGGAAAGGGAGCCTGGACGGTGGAATTGGCAAAGATTAAAGAACAAAAAGATCTCTTGGCCGAACAGATTAGCCCCCTGATTGAATCAGATAAGGCACGCCTTGTTTGAAGGAAGTGGCACCGCAACTTGGATGAACTTCCATCACCAAGTGAAATGGTGGAAATCATTATTGACCGCTTCGGCTTTCGTGTAGTAACTGGGAAACTTCAGCTCTGGAGCTGAAGTTTTCGTGTTGTAACCGGGAAACTTCAGCTCTAGAGCTGAAGTTTTAGAAATTCATAATCTAATGTTGACAATGCTTTTGCCATTGTTGCATATGAGGCTAAGACTAGGCTGAAGAGATCAAATAGTACATCTGATTTAGTTATCCAATCAAATACTGAAGATTTGCTTATGAGCAAAGGTGGTGGATCCATTATATCAGAATTCTATAGTGCAGAATATAGGAGAAACAATGCAGCACCCAGCACTATGAGTGCTTCAGACATGGTGATTCCTATCACTTGCATGGAGCATAGCACAATTAGGATGGATAGCAGGTCCTTTGGCTATTCTCTTCTGTGCAGCAGTTACTCTTTTTGCAATATCCATACTTTGTGATTGCTATAAATCTCCAGATTTTGCAACACAGATTTATAGGAAGACACAGATTTATAGGAAGACAGGTCTTTTGTTTGCATATTTCAGCTATTTATTTCAGAAGAAGAAGGAGGAGAAAGAGGGCTGAAGTTATTTAAGAAGTGGGTATAAGTTAAAAGTTTTTAAAAAAATGGGTATAGGTTAAATGGGTACAATCTTTTGTAGAAAAATGAATAAGAAGAGTGTTTGATTGGATGAAGCAATTTATGTTGACGAATTTCCTCTTTTTTGTATAAAATCCACGAAGACAGACGTACTAAACTTCAAGATTTGTTAATCCACGAAGACAGACGTACTAAACTTCAAGATTTGTTTTAACCAAGGCTATAATAGCTATTTGGTCGTGTTCTTTTTTGGCCCAAAGTATTTTTTATTTTTTTTTCTTTTTCTTTTGTGGCCAAAAAGTGTTTGTTTTTCCAAAATTGTGGTGTTTGGCCAAGCTTTTAGAAGGAAAAAAAGTGTTTTTGAATAGAAGCAGAAGTAAATTTTGAGAAGCTGAAAAAATTAGCTTATTCCTAAAGACACTTTTTTTGAAAAATACTTTTGAAAAAAATATATTTAGAAGTATTTTTTTTCTTGTATCGGGGATCAATTGGAAACGGTCTTTCTACATTCAAAATAGGGATAAAGTGTGTATTTACTATCCTCCTTAGATTCCACTTGTGGAATTATACTAAGCTTCTTTTTTATTGTTGTTGTTCAAACACTAACTGCAACGCAAATTGTTTATCATTAAAAAATAAAAATATGACACTTTTGAGAAAAACACTTCCAAACAGGCCGTCTCCAAGTGAGTCCGAGGAACACTCTTCAGAATAGTGTTGGAAATTGGCTTTTTCTTAAATTTAAGCCCACGGTCTGATAAGGCATACAGAAATTACTTCTTTCAAAATATCTAGATGCAGAAATGTCTGTAGAAGTTCGTATAGCACTACTTTACTTTGGTAGGTAAGGAGGAAGTTCCTTAATAATAAAGGATGAAACAAAGAACAACAATAATTATTACACCTTAACCTACAAATTATTATTATTATGCACATTTTATAAATAAGTATCGGTCAAAGGAGCATGGAAATTAAAAAGAAAAAAATTATATATATCAGTCACGTAGCTTGTATCAGAAAATAAGGGAAACTGCAAATTAAAAGGAGGATCTTGTTACTATAAATCCTAACTAGTAATAAACTATGTACAAACAAATGTTCTAATGCTTGAACACAACTGTTGATCAAGCATGTTGTTTGACCAAAAGATGTCAAAACTTTTATGATTGAAACAAATAAAGATAAAGATGAGGTCAATCTTAATTAAACATAATAAAACTCAGATCTAAAAACGAATTCGGAAATTGATGAATAGAGCAAAATAAGAGCAAACGATCTTCATTCATCCTTTCCTTTCATCCTTTATCAAATTTAGGAGCGGTCAATTGTACATTTTGGAGGAAAATAGAAGGAGAGAATAGAGAGAAAAACGAAACCCCCTCCCCCCTTTTGGAATTCATCCCCTATATATATAGTCCTGGGACCATGGCTACCCTCTCCGGTCGACGTGCCCTAGGGCCGCGGCTTTTCGGTCGTTACCTGAATGTTGTCTTTGACTTACTAGACACTGTAGATACTTGGATCAAAGTAGGTCGTGGTGGTCCTCGCTACCCCACCCCTTAGGCGGGGTTCCAGATGGGTCGGCTATTGTGGTTAGATTTTGACTTATATAGTTATTCCTTCCGTCCGTTGGGGTCGTCTATGGGCGGACCCGACAAACGGATTGTGATTTTGAACACTTAGGAAAAATGTGACTGTTTGTGCCTTGACCGTAGTTTTTTTTCTTTAAAACCAAGGCAATAGCGCGACACTATAACAGTGCCTTTGGACCGTCGCGGCCGTTCGGAACCGAAGCGTTTGTTTGATTTGAAACGTCGTTCGTGGCTGCTGTCATTATGACACGCATTTCCTGGGGATTGAACCGTTTCGTGCCCTTATCAGTTTCAATTGGTGACTCTTGGGTTTCCCGCTCGGGGAATTTATGTCCCTATAAATAGAGAAAAGATATCATTCGTTTGGCACACTTTCTTGCCTTTGTTGAGAACACACTGTAGATCTTCCTCTTTTCAGATACTTTTAGATTTCCGATCCTCTTCGGTTAGCCGGAATTTTCCATCCCCATCTCTTCTTCTTCTTAAGCCTTTTGTTCTATTCAATCGATACCAATGGCTGGTGGTTCTTCCCGCGCTGATAATCCTACCGCAATTTCGGCGTCAGAAAGTGATGTTCCTGCTCCCGGAGTAAAAGCGATAGAAGATGAAGGGATTTCGATGGCGGCCGAGATATTGCCTCGCCTTGGAAGGTCGTGGAACGATTTCCACAGCCCCGCCGGAGAAGAAACGGAACCTTCCCCCTCTGTTATGACTGAGACGGGGATTGCGGAGCTGAGGGCAAAATGTGGGATCCCTCATCATGTTGAAATGTTGTCGGCGGTGGGAGATGATATCATACATTTCGATCGCCCAGGATATTGTGTGTTCTACGCCTATCCCTTCATCTTCGGGTATACGCTTCCTCTTCCCCTCTTGGTAGTAGATTTTTGCCATTTTTATGAGGTATGTCCGGCTCAACTTTCACCGTACTTGTATAAATTGTTCCTCATGTTACTCAAATTTGTGGAGCTTGCTGGTCGGGAGGTTACGTTGAGGCACATACTCAATATCTTTTCTCCTCAACTCATCCGAGGCACGATGATCCACATGCGCTATCGAGGGACGAAGAGTCTGGTGGTGAGGATGGACGGCAGGGCCAACTGTCGCTTTTATGAAAACTATTTTTATGTGCGTACAGAGCACCTTGTGGCGGACCCAACAAGATTCCCTGAGAGATGGAACTTCGCACGTAAGTCTTTGTACTTTTAGTTGGAATGATAGTCGACCACTTTCGTTTGGGCGGTGTTTGAACTGCTTTTTGCTTTTGCAGCCGCAAGATTACCTCCTGCGCATGTTGATGATATCCGCGAATGGGTGAATGTCATTCTTTCTCATACAGCGGGAATTCGCGAATGGTCGTCTTTCTACGAGAGATACGGGTGTAAGCCCCTTACTGGTAACTCTGCCGCAGTCTCTGTTTTTCATTTTGCAATTTTGGCTTTGTTGCTTATACGACATTTATCATTGGCAGGAAGAGTGCGAAGGACGAGGGCTCCTCCACTTGCATTTCATCAGCCGACGTCCTCCGCTCGGCCCGTGTCGAGGCATGCTGCCCGTCCTTTGGCAAGGGCTGCTCAAGTTAAGTCTGCGGCCGTAGCCGTATGCGCGGAAGTCGTTCCTCAACTCGGGGCTCCGACTTTTGTTATCCGCCCAACGAGGGAATCTTCCAGTACTGAGGATGGCGAGGGACCGTCAAAGAGAAGACGGGTGGAGTCTGAAGTGGCTCTGTCGACCGTGATATATTTAGAGGTTGACGTCCCCATGATAGAGTCAGAGATGGGGAACATTGCTAACCTGTCTGCAGAGGTGGAACCGATCGCCATGATCAAACTATCGACAGAGATTCCAACTGTCATAGATGACCAACAGACTACTGTGATGGGTAATCGAAGTCTCGAGGCCGCTGTTGTTAGCCGCAGATAGGGGAAAAGGCGTCGTGGTCGATGACTACGAATCTGAGTCTAATCTTGATCCTGACGACGCTAGGATGTTTGAAGAGGGACTTACTCGTTTGGTGGTACATGCGGGAGGCCATCCCGTATACTCGAAATCTCGTCGGATATCAACCACATGGGGGATACGGAAGACCTAGTACCGCAGTTTGACCTCTTGTGTTCCGCCACCGAGAGCGAGGCTCTCCGAGATGTTCGTGATATTGATATGATGCACGAAGTGGCCGCTATAGGCCTGAGGGTAAGTTTTTTCTCTCTTATGTTCTTTTCATCTTTGGCGATCTAAGCCTTAATCGACCTTTTTCGTTTTTCAGACGTACATGGTGGAGATTGAGAGTGCTCGTAGGGCCGACACTCGGGCTAAAATTTTCCTGACGATGTTGGAGAAGTATCGGTGCTACCGCAACAAGTGCCGCGAGATGCACGAGCGGCTGAAGGTTGGCGCCGGTGATCGATCCCTTGGTAAGGAACTGGAGAAGAGGGACCAGGAGTTGATGCAGGCCATTCACAGGAGTAGCGTGATCGATGAGCAACTTCGTGCAAAGGACGAAGAGCTTGAGCTGGGTAAAGGGGTTGCTGCAGAGTGCGAGCATCTCCAGGCGAAGGTGCGGTCGATGCAGTCCGAGTTGCACCAGAATGCCATCAGGGTCGAGGCGCTGAGTGCGGAATGGGTGGGAAAGTTGGCCGAACTGGAGAGAAAGGTTTTCGAGTTGGAGAACATGGAGAGTTCTTGGGCGTCGGCTTCAGCGAGGGCGGCGGCTTTAAAGGACACTATCTGCGTCCTTCGATCCGAGCAGAAATCTAAGAGGGTGACAGCGACGCTTAGGGAGGCGAGGCTCGAAGAGCGTATTAGCGACATTGATCGGGAAGCGTCAATTTTAGGATACCGGGTCGCTGCTCTTGAGGCTGAGAAGGCGCAATTGTTGGCCCAAGTTGGATCTGCCTCTCCCTCTATTCCCCGCTATCTACACGAGCTCTGGGTGCATGCCGAAGCCCAGCTGGACATATATAAAAGTTTGTGGGAAGCGGGCAATATTTCTGAGGCCGCATATGAAGGAGCCCCGGCTAAGGCACGAGAGGCTCGTGTTAATTATAGATATGATCCTGCGACGCCGGGGGCCGACGATGATGATAATGCTGAAGAGATACTTCCTGGATACGGTGACGAGGAGGGCGGCGGTGATGATGCCGAGTGAAATAATTGTTTATCTTTGTTTGTGTTGTTGTCCTTGTGTTGTTTTTTTTTTCTTTGGACTTGCCCGGCTTTTAGTCGTGTGTAATTCGTAACTATTAGCGCGACTGCTTTAAATAAAAAGTTTTCATTGGTGTATGTCTTTTGCACTCTCCTTCCTTCTCGTTTGCATAATTTTGGCGTGAAATTTCGCATTCCCGTATGGTCGGTTCCTGATTCTCGGGGGATTTAATCTTAGTCGGACTGAGTAAGACTTCGTCGTATGAGTCTGAATGGAGTCGTTGATCTTTCGGCGATGGTCGTTGGCCTTAAGGGTATAATTTCAAACTTGTCGAAATGTTAGGCCGTCGCTGTTCGATCGAGGTTGAACTCTTCTATTTGGCGATGGCCCTTGGCCTTTAAGGGTGTTATTTCAAACTTGTCAAAATGTTAACCCGTCGTTGTTCGATCGAGGTCGAATTCTTCTTTTTGGCGACGACCCTACATTTAAGGGTGTTATTTCGAACTTGTCGAAATGTTAACCTGTCGTTGTTCGATCGAGGTCAAACTCTTCTCTTTGGCGATGGCCCTTGGCATTTAAGGGTGTTATTTCGAACTTGTCGAAATGTTAACCCGTCGTTAGTCCCAATTTTTTGGAGAACCGGGTATCCTCTGGGGGAGTCCCAGTTTTTTTGGGGGGAGTCGAGCATTTTCTGGGGGAGTCCCAGTTCGCTTTATTTTGTTTACATTGGAGAGCATAATGTTGAAGTTTTCTTGTCTAGTCTTTTTGCTTTCCGACCTGGGGATGCCGTTGGCGGTCGATATTTCAGTTGCTTTGTAGTAGTTTCCCATTCTCCAGTTGAGATGTTCCTTTGCTCGCTCGCCCGCACGACACTTGTATTCCTGTTTGAGCAAACAACAGAAGGTGAGCCAAAAATGATATTTTCCTTACCCCGATCTGATGAATTGGTGAATGAGGGTGGATCAATAGCATTGCTCGCTTTGTCTAGCTTTTCGGGGTAGTGATTTCTAAATTCGGTGGCCGTATTCAGCTCTCTTTCCTCTTCTTTTTTGTGCTCTTGCTCCGTGTGGGTTGGGCTCGCCTTAGCTAGTTCATGGATCGCCCGGTGTATGGGGGAGGATGTTGGTTGTCACTTCTGCTTGCATACAACATCATGATCTGGATTGGCACGTGAGGTTCACTTACCGCTCTTTTTGGTGGGTGATTATATTTCCGGTTTTTGATCTGGAAGAGACTAGGAAATTTCTGTAAGAAATCCTCACAGACTGCGCCAAATTGTTTGACCAAAAGATGTCAAAACCTTTATGATTGAAACAAATAAAGATAAAGATGAGGTCAATCTTAGTTAAATATAATAAAATCCAGATCTAAAAACGAATTCGAAAATTAATAAATAGAGCAAAATAAGAGCAAACGATCTTCATTCATCCCTTCTTTCATCCTTTATCAAATTTAGGAGGTGGTCAATTATACATCATTTTGGAGGAAAATAGAAGGAGAGAATAGAGAGAGAAAAATGAAAGCCCCCCCCTCCCCGGAATTCATCCCCTATATATATAGTTCTGGGACCATGACTACCCTTTCCAGTCGGCGTGCCCTCGGACCGCGGCTTTTCGGTCGTTACCTAAATGTTGTCTTTGACTTACTGGACATTGTAGATACTTGGATATAAGTAAGTCGTGGTGGTCCTTGCTGCCCCACCCCTTAGGCGAGGTTCCAGCTAGGTCGGCTATTGTAGTTAGATTGTGACCTATACACATGCTATGTGTAAGTAACGGATTATATTTTTATATGTCTGCCCTTTGTAGTCCCCAAATGGCCGTTAGCCCGTTACCTAAATAAAATCTGAAATGACAAAAATCAAAAAGATACGACAGTCCCCACTACCACTTTTCTAGTATTAATACGACAAACTAATTAGGTATACTTGTACGGCTTGCCTTTTGATTTGCAAATTGTGGAGTATTTGTTGGTGGTGACATCCCACGGTTGATACTCATAGTTGTTACTCCCTTCATTTTAATTTATTAATGAACCTAACCTATTTGATTTATAGCACAAAGTTTAAGGAAAAAAAAGACTTTTGAATTTGTAGTATAAAATAAGGCACATATATTTTGTACGGTTATAAATCATTGCATAAAGATAAACTATTTCAAAATATGAAAATTGATCATTCTTTTTGGCACGAACTAAAAAAAAATAGGTTCACATAAAATGAAACGGAGGGAGCATATGTTATAAATACTACTATATTTTATTAAAGACCTTTTTTGTTACCCATACAATATTGCAGAGCTTTTTAGATGAATATATGTAGAAATTTTAAAAAAAACTCAATGCTTAATAATAGCGTCTAAGAAGTTAGAAAAACGACTAAAGGGTTACATGGTGAGAGCAACAGTATCCCTAGTCCAAAAAACCCTTTGAATTGTTCTCAAACCACTTGAACAATTTGAAATTACTTTTTTTTTTTTAAAAAAAAAAGTTTGACCTACTGCTTCGACATTTCATGAAGTGTTTGAGGATTTGAGAAGTTGGAATGATGTCAAGATTCGAGCAGCTGAGCTTTAACAGTAATATTATAATATATAATATTATACTAGTAAAATAAAAAATAAAAACAAAAATGAAAATGAAAATAAAAAGAAAGGGGGTATGCTAGCTAGCCTGGTGATTGTTTTTTTCTTTTGGTAATTCTAGCAGGGGCTGAAGGCGGATCCAGAATTTTTACGTGACAGAGGCATATTATTCTGTTCAACTAGTGCTCCTAAAAGCTTTTAGGATTTAGAGTGTCAACTGCTTTAAATTAATCATTGTCAAAGTATACACATATACATATACAAAATTTTCGCTGAAGTTTACAGGGTTCGGTGACCCCTCACTACTACACATAGGTCTGCCTCTGCCAGGGGCAAAGCTAGAAGCTCGAATATGGGTTAGGCCGAGTCCATTAGCTTTTGCTTAAATACTGCGTTTGTATTAAAATTTTCAGTAAATATATATAAATATTAAATTTAGAACTCAATTATTATCATTTAAAGTCATCGTTCTAAAAAATTTAAATTATAAATTAAAATCTTAGCTTCACCTCTAATTATCTAGCCAGGTGATTGTTTTTTTCTTTTGGTAATTTTAGCCAGGGACAGAGTTAGAAGTCCGAATACGAGTTCAGCCAAAATCCATTAGCTTTTTCTTAAACACTGTATTTGTATTAAAATTTCCCAATAAGTATATATATATATATATATATATATATATATATATATTAAATTTAAAATTTAATTATTGATATTTAAAGTCATCGTTTTAAAATTTATAACCTATAAATTAAAATCATAGCTCCGCCCCTGAGTATCTAGCGAGGTGACTCTGCCCATAGAGTTTGACAATATTTTATAGGTGCCAAAAAAAGAGGAAAAGAGTCGATGAAAGCTTTGCCCTTTGGGAGTCTGGACTACTGGTTAGTGTTGTTTTGTTAACAGTCAACCAAAGAGAGGCGCCAGCCAACGAAGAAATGACCTCAAACACGTGTTGTTGTCTGTTTTTTCTTTTGAAGACAATGCTACTTCTAGAAATTGCTCGAAGGATACGACAGTAACCCTCGTTACTTTATTCTGTACTCGATTAATTCCTTCCCAAGAAACCCCTACAACAACCCCTCCCCCCCAAAAAAAATAAATAAATAACATAGTGTTAAGTTTGACCATAAATAATACTGCTATACTAGTTTTTGCCATAGTTTCCATGCAATCTTAACTTTACTAATATTTATGTGCACCTATGCAAAATCTCCGGCGATCTCAACTCTCTCTAATATCTCCTTGTCTTTCTCCACACCATGGAACCCCCACCGATCAAGCCACCACTCCCACCGGAACCTCCGGATAAACACATTCAAATGGAGGTAGAATTACCTCAACACTCTTATAAGGAAATGCTCCTGGATAAACAAGTGAGCAACCAAACCAACTTCTACGACATGGATAACCAATCAATTCCAGAATTGGATAAAAGGAAGCACATTGAAGGCTCTATTCCCCTCTCACAAGAAGATAAAGATCGCCTTTATCTACCATGGAGATACTCGGTTATCATCAAAATATTCAAAAGGAAGATGCCTCACCACATGCTTCGATCTAAACTAATTGACCTATGGAAGCCATCCGAACAGTTAATCTTGATTGACCTAGGGTGAGAATTCTACATAGTAAAATTTAGCTTAGAGGAAAGCATGGTGAAGGCGCTACACCTAGGGCCTTGGTTTATCTCTGGAAACTTCCTATCAGTACGGAAATGGGAATCAAAATTTGTCCCTCAAGAAGCCACCCTCACCTCTACTGCCATTTGGATACGGCTACCCCATCTGCCAACAGAATTCTACGACAAGGATATACTAGAAAAAGTTGGGAGGAAACTAGGCAAACTCCTCAAGATAAACCAAGGTACATCCTCTACCCTAAGGGGGAGATATGCACGCATCTGTATCCAAGTGTCACTAGAAACCCCAGTGGAATCAACAGTAATCATAGGAGACCATAAACATGAGTGATTTATGAAGGCGAAGGAACCCTTTGCACCATTTGTGCCAGAATAGGGCACACTGCTCCCAAATGCAACTATAAGTCATACACATCCACAACATCCAATGGATCACAGGAAGTTCATCAAAAGGAACCAGCCCCTGAGGAAAGCGAATGGAAGACTGTCACTTTCCCACGAAGACGCAAGCAGGGACAACCAAAAACAATTATCAACAATGAAGGTAAAATGCATAAACCACAGTATATTCCACAGGAAGAAGAGATACAGGTAAACATGTTTGACGCCATTTAAGGTATATTCTTACAAACCCAAACTTTTAATTACAATTCAAAAAACTCATTAAACAGTACACAAAAAAACAAAAGGAGGCCAACTGGCCCAATAAAACTCAAACACGGGCAGAATACAAGCCCAAGAGACCAGCCCAACACGGGAGCCAAACAAAAAGTGGGGCCAACAACAGATGACCCCACATGTTCAAATCACGAGCCCAATTCTCAAGAGGACACCAGCCCAAACCCCAATGCCCCAATCATCACGCTTGGTAGAACGCCCAATGGGGCTGGTCCCTTATCCCCAAATGGGTACTCCACCATGGGAACAACTAACAACCCAACTCCCTACCCAAACACTAAAACCTATGCCTTCCCTACCAACTCTACTGCAACATCCTCTAATGGAGAAATCCCAACAAACACAAATGATAATCGAGTGCCCTATCTATAACCCCTTCCTTCTCTAGTCGAAAAGACCACAATCGTCACCTCCATTACATCCCCAATTAATGAACACTCAACCCCCGAGTCCCAATGCTAAAAAACCCTTCCACTATCCAAGATGTGACACAAGAAGGGTTAATGATGGGAGAACAGCCCTTAAACTTCACTCCCATCGTTACCCAAAGTAGTAAACTCAAAAAGCACAAAAATGGCAAAAGAAATGCTGCCCACCACCATCTCCACCCATTCACTACCACCGGACCATCAACCGGTCTCCTGGTTGGAGGTTGCCTTGCAGGGGAAAGGGCTTTCCTACGATTTCACCCTGGACAATTGTAGGGTGACACTGATAGTGCAAAATCCAGCACACCTAGCCAGGGTGATGGTGGAAGCTTTGAACAAGGCTTTGGTGGCGTTTGGACCTCTCTTATGGCAGTCGATGGCTAACAGCGATAGCCTATCACCAATAACAGACCCCCAAACACTCAACAATCACATCCTACAGAGCTTTCAATCCCTCCCCTTCTTCCCAGATCTGATAAAAGAGGACCCAGTGGCGGAGCCGGTCTTCATCCCGATCGACCTACCAACCAACCCCTTATCTTCCACTCCAAAGAGAACGAATAACTCACCACCCCACCAGAATATCCAAAAAGGAATCTCCAAAGCACTGGAGATACTCAAGAAGAAGAATACCCCAGAAGAGCCGGAACAGACTTACCCAGCACCAAGGACAAACTTGATCCTACTCGACTTGGTAAGATCGATAGAATTCAGCACGGAAGCAAGCGAGATAGTTGTGATCCTGTGCCCCAAATCCATGTTCAAGTGTGGAAGCCTAGTCTCAGCCCAAACACATGGACCGTTGAAACCACTGCTAAACCTAACCCCAATCCTGAGCTTGAAGAGAAAGTCTCCACCCCCCCCCAAATGCCAGGTCTGCCAGGACCAACGAGACCTCGAGAGGGATCTCACAAATCACCCACAACTCCAATAATGAACTACATCATATAGAATGTTAGGGGTGGAAACAATGCCGAGTTCAAACGGCACTATTTAGAGATAGTGAGAATGCACAATCCTGTAATGCTAGTATTGCTCGAGACAAAGATGGCAGACCACCAGTCCTTGGCCCAACAGCTTGAATTTGACATGATCATCCAGTCTCCAGCAGTAGGCCCATCTGGGGGAATTGTGTTTATGTGGAAAAGTGATCTCGTAGCTGTGAAGAAGTGGCTACCACCCCCCAAGGTATCCACACAATGGTGAAGGTAAGCCCAGATCACCCTCAATGGCTCTTTTCAGCTATTTATGCTGGTAACCTCTTAACGGAAAGAAAGCTCCTATGGGAGCAGTTAACCATTATCTCTAATAACACAAGAACAAACTGGTTCATAGGAGGAGGAGACTTCAATAAAGTCTTAAAAGCCAGGGACAAGTTTGGGGGAAACCCTATAAACTTGAGCCGCAACAACCTATTTTGGGAATGCATAAACAAGTGTCACCTAATAGACCTAGGGTATAAAGGCAGTAAATACATCTGGACTAACAAAAAATATTCCAACAGAACTTCCCTAATCCTGGAAAGAATTGATAGGTGCTTTGCCAATGAAGGTTGGATAGAACAGTACCCTAAGGCTACTGTACTATACCTCACTAGGATCCACTCAGACCACTGCCCTTTAAAAATTCAACTGGTAGGGCCTCCAAATAATAAACCCTCAAGGCCCTTCAGATTTGAAACAATGTGGGCTAGCCACCCCTCTTTCCCCAGTATCATCAATAGAGCCTTCTCTAACCAATCCACCCTTCTCCAATCCACTGAAAGTTTCAAGACTCTGTTAACCAAGTGGAACCAGGAAGTCTTTGGAAACATATTCCATCAAAAAAAGAGACTCATGGCCAGAATCTATGGTATTCAAAAGTCTCCTAGCTACCAATTCAGTAGCTTCCTTCTAAAGCTTGAAACAGACCTTAATGTTGAGCTGAACCTCATCCTCAAGAATGAGGAAGACTTTTGGAAACTAAAGTCTAGGATCAACTGGCTAAATGAGGGTGATGCTAGCACCAGATTTTTTCACACTTCACCCATTAATAGAAGAAGGAGAAACAGAATCCTATCCCTCAAAGAAGAAAATGGTAACTGGCTCCATGACCAAAAAGATATCTAGTTAGCCATTGTTGGCTTCTTTACTGAACTATACACAACTTCTCACTCTGAAGACCTATGGGCAACCACTTACCACTCCACCATGAACCCATTTTGTCCCAAAGCGACAGGGTTTTCATGGACAGACCCCTTCAAGTGAGTGAGATAAAAAAGGTTGTCTTCTCCAACAAACCCTTCAAATCCCCAGGCCCTGATGGCCTCCACCCTTTCTTCTATAAAAAATACTGGGATATTGTAGGGGATTCTGTCACAAAATTTTGCCAAAAGTGCTTCAACACAAGCTCCATGGATAACACCATGAACCAAACCCTTTTGTGCCTAATTCTTAAATGCCCACAAGCCTCAATGTTGAAAAACTTCAGATTCATTGGCCTTTGTAACACCATTTACAAAGCAGTCACAAAGATCATTGTAAACAGGATAAAACCTATTCTACCTCACATCATAGGACCAAGCCAAGCAAGCTTCCTAACTAACAGAAGGGCATGTGACAATGCCATCATTGTCCAAGAATATATCAACCATTTTAGGAAAAATGAAGGACGAGAGTGGCAATATGATTCTAAAAATAGACCTATAGAAGGCATTTGACAGGCTGGAATGGTCTTTTATTAGAGACACTCTAGATGCCTTCAATTTCTCCAAGGGCCTATCCAGGCTAATCATGTCTTGCATAAGTACTTCCTCCATCTCCATCCTTATCAATAGAGGGAAAACTATACCTTTCAACCCCTCAAGAGGCATAAGACAGGGAGACCCCCTATCTATTCATCCTGTGTATGGAAAGACTTTTTAGGTCCATTGGCAAGGATGTTCTGCAAAACCAATGGCACCCCATAAGCATAAGTAGGTCTGGACAAAAAATCTCACACCTATTCTTTGCAGATGACCTCACCCTCTTTGCCAAAGGTAACATCAGAAACTGCAATACCATCCTATCCATATTACACAACTTCAATAGTCAGTTAGGACAAAAAATAAACCTAACCAAATCTAGAGTCCTGTTTTCCTCAAACACCACCCAAGATACCTCCCAACATCTCACCAACCTCCTGTCCATCAAACACACAACCTCCTTTGGA
This sequence comes from Nicotiana tabacum, assembly GCF_000715075.1. Classification (NCBI taxonomy): domain Eukaryota; kingdom Viridiplantae; phylum Streptophyta; class Magnoliopsida; order Solanales; family Solanaceae; genus Nicotiana; species Nicotiana tabacum. The sequence goes on from NC_134084.1 coordinate 126,261,325, forward strand.
AAATATCTTGGTTTTCCCATTTTTCACAAAAAACAAACAGCCTCAGACTTCCAATTCATCATTGACAATATGCAAACCAAGTTGGCTGGCTGGAAAACAAAATACCTTAACATGGCTGGGAGAACAGTCCTGGCCAAGACCACCCTGAGCAGCATCCCAAGCCATGTAATGCAATACATCACCCTTCCTACCAAAGTAACAAATCAAATTGATAGAATCTAGAGAAACTTCCTTTGGGGCACCACCCCTGAAAGGAAAAAGCTCCATTTGATTAAATGGAATATAGTCACTAAGACCAAGTCTAGAGGAGGGCTAGGGCTTCAAAAGGCTAGCATTAAAAATAAAGCTGCTCTCTCAAGTCTGGCTTGGAGAGCTTACAAGAACACCAACAGTCTTTGGGCCAGAGTTCTGATCCACAAACATTGCAACATGTCTACACTACCCCATGTTTTGAGACATCCAAGGAAACCCAAATCCTCAATTTGGAAGGGCTTACTAAAGGGTTGGGAGATCTGTAGCAAAGCCAGCAGATGGGTTGCTTAATAGAGGAAATAGGGTCAACTTTTTAAATGACATTTGGATTCCTAACCAGCCAGCTATCAGGCATATGATAGAAGGCCCCCTAACCCAAAATGACCTCCAAGTTAGGGTTGAAGCAATTCACAATATGGGTGTCACACCTCCTTTTTTTACCTACACCCTGTAAAGGGGTATAAGGGAGTTTTTCCAATTAAAGGACAATAGAAACGGGATTAATTATTTAAAGATTCAGAGTCGCCACTTGGGAGATTTATGGTATCCCAAGTCACCGGTTTAATCCCGAATCGAGGAAAAGTTTGACTCTGTTTAACAGTCCGCAAACCAAAAATTCGGGTAAGGAATTCTGTTAACCCAGGAGAAGGTGTTAAGCACTCTCGAGTTTCGTGGTTCTAGCACGGTCGCTTAGCAATTTATACTTGACTTAAATTGTCCAATTACCTATTTTAGAACCTATGTGCAATTATTTTTTTTGGCATTTAAATCACTTGATTTATTCGTAATTAAAGAATTGAGTTACGCGTACGTATACACTTTTGTTTTGGAGCGTCAAAAATCATGTCACGCGTACGTATCCATAATTGATAACGTATTCGTATCTAAGAAAATTTTAGTTTGAAGCTGCGCGAACGCATCCCTCGAGTCCCCCTTTTTTTTAAGAGTTAAATTTGCAATTATGGTACGCGAGCGTAAAAATAATCAAAATACTAATCTAAATTGGGTCTAAAGCAAACTACGATCGTTTAAAACAACAAAAGAAATTTGCGGAGGCCATAAAAAATTCAATTGATGGCGAACCCCGATTATAAAAGAGTTAGTATTAATTATCTGAGGGCCATGGATTATTTAACAAAAATGGCAAATCTCAATTTCTAAAGAGTTAAAATTAATTAAGTGAGGGCCATGGGTTTTGGAATTTTATTCAACATGGCATACCTCGAGTTATTTTACTCAGCCAAAACGAACTAAGGATGTTCATAAGTGATTATTTTGCTAAATGGGAAAAATATGCTAGCTTTATGACTTAATTGCTTTACCAATTCCTATACGAAATGGCTCGAACCAACAGATCATATTTGTTTTAATCCCAATCCAATTTTGTATCTTCCTAAGATTAACGAACGGCCTAACCAATGTAAATGCTAACCAAGCAGCCTATCGATTAATATGGCAATGGGAATTCAATTTAACGAAATTCACATTTTTCTCAAACAGGTTATTTTCCAACTGAAGATAGAAGCTACATAATCTTGTAGCAAAATTATGAACACTAGCAAATGACCAAATAAATACAGAGGAGGCAAATTATATTTATTCAATTCTTACGCACCAAGAGAACAATACAAATCCGCCGATTATTACTGGCTTTAAATGATTACTAGTTTATATCTAAAGCCCTTAAAAGAGAATAGCCATCGAAATAACTTAAACAAACATATACCAATCAGATTTCGAAATTACGACAAATTCATTGCAGTAGGAATGAAGGATCGTAATTCAACATACTTCAGATTTCCATTCAAACTTAAAAGCCAAACGAATCAAACCTAATAATGGTTTGATTATGAAAGCAATATTAAACTCCAATTTCAACTATTAACAAAAGACAATGGAATTTAACAATTTTAATTTCACAACAACGCAACTAATCACGCTGCTCCTGCGCAGAAGCTACCATATCTAGTGATATTTGATCATTCAATATCTAATTAAGCAAATGGCTACTCAAAATTATATGCAGAACTCCATTACTGACCTAACTAAGCAAACATGTTGTCCTGACTTTTAAGCAGATTTAAACATTATGACCAGGTCCATTTACACAGTGCTGGTTTTAGATTACAGAATATTCGACCAAAATCGAATCCCATATCCATTTTAAACCAAACTCAACCTCTAGAAGCACTATCAGTGACCAACATTCAAACGTAAACATATTCAAACTAAACTCGAAATAAAGACAGAATTAAACTCTTCTAATGAGAATAAATGGCCAACATGCTTCAAATCTTCCTGATTTCCATATCACAGAAGGTTTTATAGCGGGTAGAATAAAAATGTACCTGGAAATAAAATAAGGAAGTAGAAAAATGAGGTATCAGCAGTAACAGCAGTGAAGTAGAATTCAGCAGCAACAGGTGACCAGCAAACCAATTTCAAACTCAGGAAATAATATGCAGCAGCCCAGAAATCAGTTTTGATCGAACAACAAACCAGATTCAGTTAACTTTCGATGAAATTGACTCAAAATCAGGGAGGCAGTGAATAAAAATACAGAATATCTCTATGTATATGAATTCAGTCTCTATATCTCCCTCTCTTAGGTCTGTCTCCCTTCTCTTAGGTTGGTATCTCTCTCAGAAAGTTTTCTTCCTAATCTCCTCAGCTCTCTTTCTGTATCTTCAGCTCTCTTTCTCATCTCTATTTCTGTCCGTCTTTCAGTCTGTTCAGCTCTTTTTAAATAGACAATTAGCTTAGTGCCTTCTCCATTACCAATTCACCTTTTCATTTCTTAATTGTCCACTGATTCAGTGCTTTTAATTAATTCGGTAATGCAATTTCTACCCTACCACTGTTAGAAGTTTCTCAATTAGTGACCACTTGCATAAATCAGTCAATTATTATACACATTTAACCAAACTCAAGATAATCTTTAATTTAACCGACTAAGTTATTAGACGAGATATGATTTCCAAATTCTAAACAAACTGACCACACAAACCTATGAAACCAAGAATAAATTCACCAACACTCTGAAAAACCAAACAACGAACAGAAAATAGTTTATGCCAGAAGATTGGTCGAGTTTTCAATTGAAATCGACCAGAGAAAAGAAAAAGAGATGAGGAAAGACGAACATCAAAATAATACCAATTAAACTATAAATATAGAAAATAGGACAGAAGAAATCACCGGTCAGTAGTAACTGAGGAAAACCTTCAAAACTTCAATTTTTAAACCAAATTTTGACTTTAACTGTGTGTTCTTATCAAGAATACACAGATAAAGTCAAAATTAGCTTAAATGTTCGATGAATCTTGACTTTGCAGTTTTAGGTTTGAAGCTTAGATTCATTATTCGACAAGTTCTGGTTTGATTCGAAGGTAACGGATCGTGGATTAGGGAAGATGGGGTTGTGGTGGTCAAGGGGTGTTAGTTTAGGGTTGATTGGAGGTGGCGCCGCCACCGGAAGGCGAGGGTAAATGGTGGCGGCTACTAGGGTTCATAGCCTAAAATCAAGATTCGAACCGTTTTAAGGGTGTTCGAAGGAAACTAACTATGGATTATGAAAGAGGAGATCAAGGGGGTTCTGGGGTGTGAGTTTGGTGGCGAACGGAGACGGCGCCGCCGGCGACAACCGGTGGAAATTAGGGCGGCGGAGCTCTAGGGTTTGAGGAATTTGAGAGAGACGAGGGTGACTAAGGGGGGTGGGGTCTATGTGGACAAATATATACTGGGGTGAAATTGGATCCAGGTTGTTCGATCAAACGAGATCAACGGCTTGGATCATCTGACTAATTGGAACGACGTCGTTTGAGTGATTTAAAGACCGGATCGGTCTCAGATGAAATGGTCGGGGTTGGGTAATGGGCAAAGCTTTGGGTCGTTCGATCAAATGAATTCAATGGCCCAGATTAAAGCATGTCCAAATGACGTCGTTTGGTTTAGTCTGGTGACGGACCGGGTTGGGACGGGTTTGGGCCGGACTGGGGGGGGTTCAGGTGTATTTGATTTGGGCCTCTTGAATTAAATTGAACTTGGCCCAAATTTGACTTCATTCTCTTTCATTAATTCTTTTTCTTTTCTTTTCTTTTCTTCTTTTTTCTTTCAAAAATTAAACTTAAAAATCCTAAATTAAATTATAGAAAACCTAAATTAGCTTAAAAATATTAATTAACTTTAAATAACACCTATTACAAATAATTAAACACTTAAATTAAAAGAAAATCACACAATTTGACCAAAATACAAAAATATGTTATTTTTGTGAATTTTTATTTTTGTAAAACACCTAATTATTAATTAATTCTAAAAAAAGTAAAAATCAAATCTTAAATGCAAATGCTACATTTTTTGTATTTTTGATGCATTAATAAAATTAAACATGCACACAAATACATGCAAACAATCAGGAAAATCACACGATAATTCCTAAAATAACACATAATCAAAGCCAAAACCTAATTTTGGGAATTATTTTGGAGTAATTCGTATGAGGCAAAAATCACGTGCTCACAACTGCCCTTTTTTGTCCGGAAACACGAAGAGTTTTCGTGCAAAGATAAAGTAAGCGGATACGAGCGATTTTTGCCTGTTTGAACACTCCGTGGGAAGCATTTATTGAAAGATTTGACCGAATCTCTGCTTCAAAGGTTTCCTACATATCCTTGGCTATAAAGGAATCAGATCAATGTAGTTCGGGAAGTTTTGGTAGTTGGGACTACTATGAAGCTGCGGTTTTACTGTTACTGCTGTTGTTGCTGCTGATACTGCCTACTGACCTCCTTATTACATCATGACAAAAATGAAGAAGCTAGACTAAGCTATAATTTATGTTTTACAAAGATTTATTTCCAAACTTGATCTTATGACTGATGTTACCTCGTTGACTTGTATTTTCCTCAGAAGTTCCTTTGTGGCTGACTTGAATGGTATTCTTTGAAATGCTTTCCCTGCTTCTCCAGGAGGGCGCCTGATTGCTGAACCTTTTAAATGTCTTCCTTTGATTATTGTTTCCTCTCCTCTGTTCTCCAGGCGGGCTCCTGATTATTTGAAATTTGAATTGTTTTTTGCCTTCGTGCTCTTGACTACTTGAAATTCGAATTGTATTCCCTTGTTCTCCAGGTGGGCTCCTGATTGCTGAGACTCGAAATGTATTCCCTTATTCTCCAGGTGGGCTCCTGATTTCAACAAAATAGACAAAAGCAAAGAAAAATTTCTGCCCCAGTTTGGTAGATGGGAATATATAATCATGTTCCCAAATATCAGTAAGAACTTGAAAGTGAAAACTTGAATTGTACTCCCTTGTTCTCCAGGTGGGCGCCTGATTGCTGAAACTTGAGTTGTTGTTCCTTGTTCTCCAGGTGGACGCCTGATTGTTGATACTTTAATTGTTATTCCTTGTTCTCCAGGTGGACGCCTGATTGCTGATACTTCAACTATTGTTCCTTGTTCTCCAGGTGGACGCCTGATTGCTGATACTTCAATTGTTGTTCTTTGTTCTCCAGGTGAACGCCTGATTGTTGATACTTCAACTGTTGTTCCTTGTTCTCCAGGTGGACGCCTGATTGCTAATACTTCAACTGTTGTTCCTTGTTCTCCAGGTGGACGCCTGACTTCAACAAAAATAGACAAAACAAAAGGAAGTTTTCTGCCCCAGTTTGGTAGCTGGGCGCATCTGTGAGTGTTAAACTGAAGCATATTACCAAATATTAATATGAATTTGAAAGCTAGGTCCCATTATCCAAGAGGGTCCTGACAACTCTTAACTAAACGACAATTTTAAATCTAAGCTATATCTTTTAAAGGCATGACTTCTGCTAAATCTTGTTATCTAAACCAGTTTTAAACTATGTCCCATTATCCAGGAGGGTCCTGATAACTCTTACGCGAACTTTGAAGCCAACTTATATTCCTTTTGGTGCACATTTGTCCTATATTTACTACTTATGATTGTTTTAAAGTTTAACCTAGGTCCCATTTTCCAAGAAGGTCCTAAAAACTCTTAATTAACGACTATCCTAACAATAAAAGCTTTAAAGCCAACTTATATTATTTTGGGTTACATTTTTACTAGATCTTGCTACTCATGATTGTTTTGAATTTTAAACTGAGTCCCATTTTCTAGGAGGGTCCTGATCAAACCTGCATGGTACTTGCTTTCCTCGCAGGGTGCTTCCTGAAACATATGTCATATTTACCCTTATTTCAAATCAAAGAAGATCTTGTCAGTTTAAAACGTGGTGGTTAGTTGTGGCATTCTTGCTGGGGAGAGTTTTCTCTTTGTCATGCTTTGCTTCAACAGACTGCCTTGAACTGGTCGAAAGGACTGTTTTGACCTCATGACTGATCCTTAACTGCAGGATCCCCAATTGTTGTTTTCGCTTCTGACCCTTCTGTCTGAACTTGTATATATCCCATGACATTACTGAACCATTCCACCGATTCCACTTTTGCTTACACCCTATGTCTCATTTTTCATCATATTATCTCCAGCATGTCCTAACAGTACTTTGCTTTGTGCAATTTTGAATCTTGGTAGTATACTTTGACATTCCTTCCTATTTGTTGGAACAAAGCTAACCTTGGAAGAACTTTAGAGGTGTAAAAATTAACAGCAATGAAATGCGACGATTTTGAGAATTAAGAATAAAGAAGAAAGTCCAAATTTGGATGACTGTTGGAGATAGGAAAAAGGAACTTATCTGAGTGGAGTCACTGGCACCAATAATCATGGTATGCATTTTGGATTAATCAGCCCAGTCTATTTAACCAATCTCTTTTCCAATTGTTTTACTTTGTTCTCCAAGATTTCCACAACCCAATTTTACTTTCCGCCAAATACGGACCCGAAGGTTTTCACCAATAAGACTCTCTCATTTTTATTTTCTCTCAGCTTTCGTCGCCTCATGGTGCCCGTGAAGGTTTTCACCAATAAGACTCTCTTATTTTCATTATTTTTCCTGCTTGGACCATAGTGTTATCCTGATATGAATCACTTCTATTTGCTCAACTTGGCATCTCTCGAAGGCTGATCGGAAGGTCTTTCTTTGGACCGTAATGTGGGCTTTTGGATGGGGTTAGAAAGAAAGGGTATCAAAGGCTCAAAATAATTTGACAGGGGTTTAAAATTACAATTTTTGGAATCATATTTCTTAGTACAAGTACATCTTCTACCCCAGTTTCTTGCTTGGGGATCTTTTGATATTTTATTTTACTATGACCGAGCCGTGAGGCTGCCTACGTATCCTTAACAGGAATCGGGTCAAACATAGTTCACACCTGAATTTCCTTGTTGTTATGCTTTTTTTTCACTTCTTTTCTTTTCTCTTTTCTCTTTTCTTTCTTTTCCTTTTTTTTATTGACTCCAAAAGAGGGGTATGAAAGAAACAAATGCGACTCAAAAAGGGGAAAACAAAGGGTAGAGTGTTTAGATAGCAAAACAAATTGCCTTCGTCATTTCAACCTTCGAAATGATTCCAAATACAAACAATCAACAATTATAACAAAGAAATCATACATAATATCGCTTGACTGCATCGGAATTGATAGCTATGTCTATGCATGTTCCTTCAATATCTGTTAAACATAAAGCACCATTGGACAATACTCTGGTCACAATGAATGGCCCTTGCCAATTCGGGGCGAACTTGCCTTTTGCTTCAACCTGATGTGGAAGAATACGTTTCAGCACTTGCTGACCCACTTCAAACTTTCTGGGACGCACCCTTTTGTTGTATGCTCTTGCCATTCTTCTTTGATATAACTGGCCATGACATACTGCTGCTAATCTTTTTTCATCAATCAAGTTCAACTGCTCCAAACGGGTTTTGACCCACTCATCATCATCAATCTTAGCCTCAGCGACAATCCGAAGGGAAGGGATTTCAATTTCTGCAGGTACTACTACTTCAGTGCCATATACCAACAAATAAGGAGTTGCACCTACCGAAGTGTGAACAGTAGTGCGATATCCCAACAACGCAAATGGTAATTTTTCGTGTCATTGACTCGAACCTTCTACCATTTTCCGAATTATCTTCTTTATGTTTTTGTTGGCTGCCTCGACTACTCCATTCGCCTTGGGACGATATGGGGTAGAATTGCGATGTGTAATCTTAAAATGTTGACATACCTCTTCCATCAAGTTACTGTTAAGATTAGCACCATTATGTGTGATGATCACCTTTGGGATTCCGAATCGACAGATGATATTTGAGTGAACAAAATCGACCACTGCTTTCTTGGTCACCGATTTGAAAGTTTTGGCCTCAACCCATTTGGTGAAATAATCAATGGCTACCAGAATGAACCTGTGCACGTTGGATACTGCTGGCTTAATTGGTCCAATGACATCCATGCCCCAGGCAACGAAGGGCCATGGTGCCGACATTGTGTGCAATTTCGATGGTGGAGAATGAATCAAATCTCCGTGTATCTGGCACTGATGACATTTGCGCACAAAATTGATACAATCTCGCTCCATGGTAAGCCAATAGTAGCCTGCTCGGAGAATTTTCTTTGCCAACACATATCTGCTCATATGTGGTCCGCAGACTCCTGAATGTACTACGGACATGACATCCGTAGCTTGTCTAGCATCTATGCATCTTAATAATCCAAGGTCTGGTGTTCTCTTATACAAAACTCCTCCACTTAAGAAAAATCCACTTGCCAACCGTCGAATTGCTCTCTTTTGATCCTCGTGGCTTGCACTGGATATACTCCCATTCTGATGTACTCTTTGATATCGTGGAACCATGGTTCGCCATCAAGTTTTTCTTCAATCATGTTACAGTAAGCATGCTGATCTCGGACTTAAATATGCAGAGGATCGACATAAGCTTTGTCCGGATGGTGCAACATTGATATCAGGGTAGCCAAAGCATCGGCGACCTCATTATGGACCCTTGGAATATACCTGAACTCCACTGATCGAAACCGTTGACAAAGATCATGTAAACATTGTCGGTACAGTATGAGCTTCAAGTCTCGCGTTTCCCATTCTCCTTGAATTTGATGTACCAGAAGATCCGAGTCTCCCAAGACCAAGACTTCCTGGATATCCATATCTGCAGCTAGCCTTAGACCCAAAATACATGCTTCATACTCAGCCATATTGTTGGTGCAATAAAACCGAAGCTGAGCCGTAACAGGATAGTGATGCCCTGTTTCAGAAATAAGCACAGCTCCTATTCCGACTCCTTTCATGTTGGCAGCCCCATCAAAGAAAAGTTTCCAGCCTGTTTTTTCAATTTGCTCCAGTTTGTCGATATGCATCACTTCTTCATCGGGAAAATAAGTTCTCAATGGCTCGTAATCTTCATCGACCAGGTTTTCGGCCAAATGATCGGCCAATGCTTGGGCTTTCATCGCAGTCCGAGTCACATAGATGATGTTAGGGCTGTCAAATTTGGCCCAAGCCCAAATGACCCGCCCAACCCGTCCAAGGTTGGGTTGGTTATTGACCCACCATTTATTGAACTTAACCCATCTTGACCCAACCCATCTCAATCCAATTAAAGTTGGGCTAATTTTTAGCCCAAATTGATCCATGAGTAAGTTTGTCAAAATATCTGAGAAATAATTTTATTTTTTGTTTAATATTTTAAATATGACCATAACAAAAGCAAAAAATCCTTATTTAGTAATTATACAATTTATAAGAAAATAACATATATTAATTAAAGTTTAATAAGAGTTGGGCGGGTTGGGTTATGACCCGAATTTTAACCCATTTTGACCCAACCCATCTTAGCCCAAGTAATTTTTGGGCGGGTCAAATCAACCCATTTTGACCCGCCCAAAATTGACCCAACCCGCCCATTTGACACCCCTAGATGATGTCAAACTCTGTGAGCAGTATCTACCACTTTGCAAGTCTCCCTGTCGGCATAGGCTTTTGAAAGATATACTTCAACAGATCCAAATGCGAAATGAGGTAAGTAGTGTAGGATGACAAATAATGTTTCAATTTCTAAGCCACCCAAGTTAGGGCGCAACATGTCCTTTCCAGATGAGTGTACTTAACCTCATAAGCCGTGAACTTCTTGCTAAGATAGTAGATGGCCTGTTCCTTTCTGCCGGTGATGTCATGCTGCCCCAGTACACAACCAAATGAATTTTCCAAGACTGTCAAGTAAAGAATCAAAGGTCTTCCTGGTTCTGGCGGAACCAGCACGGGTGGGTTTGACAAGTATCCTTTTATCTTATCAAACGCTTCTTGACACTCATCAGTCCACTTGACCGCAACATCCTTCTTCAACAATTTGAAAATAGGCTCACAAGATGTCGTGAGCTGAGCAATAAACCTGCTGATGTAGTTCAACCTCCCTAACAGACTCATCACTTCAGTCTTGTTCCTCGGAGGTGGCAATTCTTAGATGGCTTTGATCTTTGATGGGTCCAACTCGATGCCTCGCCGGCTGATTATGAATCCCAACAGCTTTCCGGATGGAACACCAAATGCGCACTTGGCAGGGTTAAGCTTGAGGTTGTACCTGCGAAGTCTCATAAAGAATTTCCTCAAATCCCTAACGTGGTCGGCCTGATGCTTTGATTTTATGATCATATAATTCACGTATACCTTAATCGCCTTATGTATCATATCATGAAACACTGTAGTCATTGCTCTCATGTAAGTTGCCCCGGCGTTCTTCAAACAAAATGGCATTACCCGGTAGCAATAAGTTCTCCACGGTGTGATGAATGCCGTCTTTTCTGCATCTTCTTCATCCATTAGAATCTGATGATACCCGGCATAGCAATCCACAAAAGATCCTATCTCATGCTTGGCACAATTATCGATCAAAATATGGATATTGGGTAATGGGAAGTTATCCTTCGGACTTGCTTTGTTGAGATTGCGGTAATCGACGCATACTCTGATCTTGCCGTCTTTCTTTGGCACAAGCACGACATTAGCCAACCAAATAGGATATCGAGTGACCCGAATGACCTTTGCATCCAACTGTTTGGTGATTTCTTCTTTAATTTTCACACTCATATCAGTTTTGAATTTCCTCAACTTTTGCTTGACATGAGGAAACACTGGATTGGTGGGCAATTTGTGGACCACTAAATTAGTGCTCAAGCCCGGCATGTCGTCATATGACCATGCAAAAACATCTTTGAATTCGATGAGTGCTTTGATTAACTCTTCCCGGATCTTTGGCCCGAGGTGGACACTTATTTTAGTCTCTCGGATATTATCTGTGTCTCCTAAATTGACGGCTTCTGTATCATTCAGGTTGGGTTTGGGTTTTTTTTCAAAGTGAATTAACTCCTTACTAATCTCTTCGAAGGCCTCATCCTCATCGTATTCTGATTCGTAATCACAACCTACTTCTTGAACTATTATTTCGGAATCTGATTGATTTTTAAGACTGGGCTGAGGATTCCTTATGCATGCCATATCACTAGAGCCAGCGGAAAAAAAAGTGTACAGAAAAGAAAGACAAAAGAAAAACTATCAGGAATGATAAAGAAAGGGAAATTGCATTTCATTGAATGAAACAAGGTTTGCACACTTCAAACAGACTGAAAGATAAAAGTTTGGATTACAACCCTGGAATGATCCAGACAAACTGAAGGAAAATCAAAATAAACTACCAATACTCCTTTCGAATGGGGAGAGGAGTGACTTTCCAATTATTAAGCTTTGTTTCTGGCCCAACGAATTGAATTTCTGCGTTGCTAGGACCTTCACCCCTTTCCACCATGTTCACACCATCAAACAACTTTTCAAATCTTTCAATTAACTCATCGTCAGGATTAATCATAGAACTGGGAATTGTTGTTACCGGGCGACTTCTGGTACCCGAACTTGACAAATGATTTAGAAAGACGTGGGACTGGCTTTGGAAGGACCCATGCCTTCTGTTTTAGCTTTCTGGCCTTTCTTATGTCTGTGGCAGTGGGCTTGAATCCCAAACCAAATGTTCCCAAGTTTTCGGGAAGAGACACCGGCTGTATGATGCCTTGCAAAGATGAGCCCAATCCTTTACCTAATACAAAACCATTCTTCAACATCTCATAAGCTACCATGACTGATGCGGCGGTTATCTTTGGATTTGGAATGTATTTCCCCTCCGGAACTTTCTCTACCAACATCGTGTCAGAAACTTGGTAGACCCATGGTCCCTGGTCATCTTCCACCTCAATGACTGGTACAATGGCATTGCTGTGAGCACATAAACTGTCTTCCCTATGCACAACTATTTCTTGTCTATCCCATTCAAATTTGACTACCTGGTGTAGTGTTGATGGGACTGCTTTAGCGGCATGGATCCAGGGTCGACCCAATAGTAAGTTATAGGAAACAGCTATATCCAACACCTGAAACTCCATTGTGAACTCGACTGGCCCTATCGTCAGCTCCAGCACTATGTCCCCAATTGAATCTTTACCTCCGCCGTCAAATCCCTGCACGCAAATACTATTCTTATGGATCCTTTCATCTTCTATTTTCAACTTACTTAGAGTGGAGAGAGGACAGATGTTTGCGCTTGATCTGTTGTCAACCAATAGCCAGGTCACCACAGAGTTCTCACATTTTAATGTGAGGTAAAGAGCTTTGTTGTGCTCAATACCTTCTACAGGCAATTCATCATCGGAAAATGTGACTTTGTTTACTTCGAAGATTTTGTTGGCTATTTTTTCCAAGTGGTTCACGGAGATCTTATCGGGAACGTGTGCCTCATTCAAGATCTTCATTAAAGCTTGACGGTGCTCGTCTGAATGGATCAATAATGACAATAGGGAAATTTGAGCGGGCGTCTTTCTTAATTGTTCCACGATAGAGTAGTCATGCAGCTTCATTTTCCTCAAGAATTCTTCTGCTTCTTCTTCAGTTACGGCTTTCTTTATTAGTGCTGGATTATTTTTAGCTCTTCTTAACTCCTCGGGAGTAAAACACCTTCCCGAGCGAGTCAAACCCTGTACTTCACAGATTTCTTCCTTGACTTCCTTCCCTTTGTACATCACCGTTACCCGTTCATAATTCCATGGAATGGCTTTGCTATTGATTATTGGTAATTGAGTTACTGGCTTGATAATAACCCGATCTGTGCGGGCTCCTTCCACGATTATGATGGGTTTGCTGGCCGTTCCCGGTACAATCACCTTTACCCCTTCCTGTTTCGTTGTAACTCTGCTTAAAAACCCCTTCTCTACTGCCACAGATGGCTCAACACTCTTTTTTCTCTACTTGAGCACCAACTTCTCATCTGCTGATTGTTCATCTGTCTTGACTCCACTAGACCGAATCATCATGACGATCTGTGATGGCTTCTTGGGTTCCCCCTCCGCATGCACTATTTCGATCATATTTGCCTCCTGGCTGGCATCGGATTCCTGTTGATATTGGGTGCTTCGGGAGCTTGAACTTCAATTCTATTGGTATCAATAAGCTCCTGTATCGCACTTTTCAAGTGCCAGCACTTTTCTGTATCATGACCCGGAGTATCAGAACAATACTCACAGCTGACAGTATAGTCAAGATTCTTTGGAGGAGGATTTGGTAGTTTGGACTGTATCGGCCTTAGCATATCTATCTGTTTTAGCCTATGGAACAGACTGGTGTATGATTCTCCCAGCGGAGTAAAGGTTTTCTTTTTCTGCAACCTTTCACCCATGAGTGCTTGACTAGGCATGAAACTTGGTCCGTGAGTGTTTTGGTAGGCTCGTGGATGTGGATAAGTGTTTGGTAGGATAGGAGCACGCCATTGAGTGTGGGCAGGAGGTTGGATGTATGTTTGTGCATGGTGGACGGAAAAATGAGGTTCTGGTGGGGGATAGTAGTGTTGGGGTGGATTGTGGTGATAAGTTTGTTGGTGGGGTCGAGGTTGATTGTAGTGGTAAGGTGAACCTCTGGATCCGGACCAAGTTCCTGAATCAACCATTGTTGCTTCCTCTCTTTTCTTCTTCCCAATCCCTCCTATGTCGCCCTGAATAGCCTGAGTAGTCGCTTTGATAGCCGAATAGCTCGTGATTTTATTCAACTTTAGGCCTTCCTCTACCATGCCCCCCATCTTTACTACTTCGTTGAATGACTTTCCCATAGCTGAGACCAAATGGCCATAGTAAGTAGGTTCCAAAGCCTGTAGGAAGTAATCTACCATCTCACTTTCCTTCATTGGGGATCTACTCTCGCTGCTTGCTCCCTCCATCTGAAACCATATTCTCTGAAGCTTTCACTGTGCTTCTTCTCAAGTTTAGTCAAGGACAGTCGATCTGGAATGATCTCAAGATTGTATTGGAAGTGACAAGCAAATGCTTGCGCCAGATCATCCCATGTGGCCATCTCCCATGGTCTTGGCGGGTATACCATTCCAATGCTGATCCACTCAAACTCTGACTGAAGTAAGCCATTAACAATTCATCTTTTCCTCCAGCTCCCCTCATCTTGCTGCAAAAACCCCTCAAGTGGGCTACTGGATTGTCGTGATCGTTATATAGATCGAACTTGGGCATCTTGAAACTTGCCGGTAATTGCACATTCGGGAACAGACATAGGTCCTTGTAGGCCACGCTGACTTGACCTCCCAACCCCCGCATGTCTCTAAATGATTGTTCTAAGCTTTTAACTTTCCTGAACATCTCCTCCTATTTGGTATTTTTGACTGGTTTGTCAGCTTCTATCGGGAGGTCAAAGCGAGGAGTATATGAATGGGTTTCTGGAGCTTTAAAAGTGGGCTCCGAAGGGTAGTATTGGTTGTCTTGGGCCTGGAACATAGGCTCGCTAGGAGATTTGTGGAGTGTAGCTGGTGGAGCTACTACGAAGACAGGAGTTACTGGCGGAGGAGGGTATGGAATTAGTTTAGGGGGTGGAGATTGTGGTGTATGAGAAGTGGTGCCCCGGTAGTGCTGGTAAATGGGAAAACTCGGGGATAGATCGGTGGCAGGATGATCTTGAGTTTGAGACGGTAGTGGGGTGGAAGTAGGGTTAGCAGGGTAAGCTAGGGGTGATTGTCCTTTAGACCAGGACTGATACATCTCGGCCATCTGTTGCTTAAGTTTGAGCATCTCCTCTTTCATTTTACTGACGTCCAACTCCTCTACCTCAACACTTGTGTCGATATCCGGGATAGACATGATTTCTGGTATTGGTCCTTTTGATCTGGTTTGGTAATGATAATGTGCCAGTATACTCTAGATAAACTAACTGCTTCAATTCTCTGGGAAAACAACAAACTTGTTAGTTTTCAGAGTTTAACACATATGTAACCACACATAGGAATGCAATGCACCTAGGCAATTAGTCATTTCTATCATGTATTTGCTCGGTTGCTTGTGTCATCCCAGTTTTTCCTGACCTTTCCCTTTTATTGTCGCCTATCTTTTATTTCCTTCCACTTTTCATTTTATTCTTTTCTTTTGGTTGTGGTAAAATCTTATGAAGATTGCCTACGTATCATGACCCTGCATGAATCAAACCAAGCGTAGTTCTGGTGGTCACAATTATTTCTTATTTTTAACAAGCGAAACAGTACAAAGACAGAAATGACATTACATTTGGACAACACTTTAAGAAAATGGTTTAAAAGACTCAACATGGACTTAAACTAAAACATGACTATTATATGAAAAGTTCCAACAACTATGACTACGCTTCAGTCCACAATCTTTTGCTTTTAATTACTGGAACATCTGCTCACGGTGGGGCTTGACCCGGCTGAACTCCTAGTGTACGGTACATCCTCTCTAACTCCATTGCAAGATGACGGGCAAAAGTAGGTGCATGCTCTAGAAACCTTTCATAATCCATCCCTTGGAGATTTTGGTCTTGGTTTTGCAGTCGCTCTTGGCGAGTGGTGGCTATATCTCTTATGTGATCTTCGCGATCTAAAGCTGACTCCAATTGAGCTCGAAGTTTGGCTTGATCGAGTCTTGCCTGTGCTCTCTCCCTATCAATATTTGTGTGCTGATGTTCTCTATTGTACCTTATCATTTCTTCTAACTGTGCATGAAGTTGAGCTTCTGAATATATCCAACGGTCCTTCTCTCTCTTGAATTGAGCCATTTCTTCTTCGAATCTCATTACTTGGCGTTCCTTACTTGATTTGGCCTCCTCATTTAACTGTAAGATTTTTTCCTTAGCTTTGTCTAAGGCTTTTTCAGTCTTTGTCAAAATGGAGTCATAATTTTGCATTTTTTCCATCAGATTGGCAATGATTTTCTGATCTTTCCAACTTTTCACTGGCGCTTCAGAGGTTTTCTTTATCTACTGAAACTGAGCGTGGAGAGTTTTATTATCGCTAATCAGACTCTTCTTTTCACCTTCTGCTTCTTGTGCTTGTAAGTCTTTCTCCAAGTTGAGATTCCTCGGGCTTTCTTCTAAGGCATGAATAGTTGCTTTGTACCCCTTTTCCTTTTCTCCCTAAGCCAACCGTTCTTGGATTTTGTCATCAAAGGCTTGAACATGCGGTCTTTTTATGGGCCTTATAGGATCAGGTTCTGGTGAATCATCCACACGGGATCTTTTCTCAAACCACCTAGCATAGCCCGGATTTATCTCCCCTTTCGCAGGATCTGGAACTTGGGTATCATCTTTCAAGTATCGACAACCATTCCAAATCTGCTGGATTAAAGCCTCAGGGAGAGTGGCTTCGGGGTGTAGCTCAATCACTTGTATACTCAAATCTTCATCATCAGGCACCACTTGGTATCTCCCTAGCTGTCTTAGAACTCTCTACGGCGCATACGACTGGACGCTTCTTAAACCCAACAGCAGCAAATAACTCTTTAAGGTTAACATGTGTATCACCTCTCTTACCGGGAGCCATCCCAAAGTCCACTCAATTTGACTCGCCATTAAAGATCTTAAATGGGATATCCAGGCTTCCACCCCTTCTGGAGATTTATAATCTTTTATTCTTTCTTCATAACTCTCGATGAAATTGTCCTTGCTTGGACCATACTGCACGAACTTGGGGTGATGTTGGAGATGTTCAGTCAACCACATTTGCAACAAAATATTGCAACCTTCGAAGAATTTTGCCCCGGATTTACACAAAGTCAACGCCCGATAAATGTCTGAGAGAATGATCGGTGCAAGAGTGTGATGTTCTTTGGTAGTGAGGACTTGTACGACTCTGGCTATGCGAATATCAATCGTCCGCTCTTTGTTTAGGAAGACCATGATTCCTAGAAAAGCTACCATAAAAGCGAAGCGTCGGCGAATCTGTCAGGTATCCTTGTTTTGTTTGTTAGTAAGGCCCTTTTCATGAATTTCAAATCCATCCGGCTTTCCGAACCTTGAATATAGGAAATTGAAAGTACAACACCCTTTGACAACGTTGTTTTTTCTAATTTGATTACTAATATTCAAAAGATCAAAGAATCGATGTACTGAGGGAGCCTTTGGGAATATAAGATTCTGGTTTCTCAAATCTCCGTCAAAACCGGAATATCCAGCTATTTCTTCTAATATGGGAGTAAGCTAGAAATCAGAGAAGCGAAAGACATTGTGAACAGGGTCCCAAAAAGTCACTAGTACCGTAATCAAATCATTGCGCGATTTAACTTTCATAATATCTGTGAGAGCTCCCAAATACTTAATGACCCATTTCTGACTATCTCCTCCTAACTCATGCCACCACATCTGAAGCCGAAATAGAAACTCATCTATATCTGTGAACGGTGGGTTTTGGATGGTGCTCATTTTGTACATGTGAGTGATTTTAATTTTAAAAAAACCCAAAATCAAGACTTATTTGGAAAAAAAATCATTAATATTTCTAAAAAAAATCATATATATAAAAAACACTTCGATGAAGAAGGTTTAAAGGCTGTGTTTGCTAACCGGCAAAATTTGTTTTTTTTTTTTGAAAAAAAAACGACCAAAGGTGGTTGTTCTTGCAAAAACAGCCTTCCGACGCCCTTTTGGGGACATTCGGCATATTTTGGACAAGAATGACATCGCCTTACTTATGAAAACACAATGACATTTATGTACCCACATTTTTAATTATTTATTATCTATTTATTTTTTATTTTTTATTTTTTTAATATTTTTTTAAAAAAATAGTTGGGCCCGATGTGGGTTGCCTACGTATCTCACATCCCGCGAGAATCAAACTTACGTAGTTTGTAATAATAAAACTATTTTTAAAAGAAACTCAAAATTTCCTTCTTTTGTTTTTTCAAACTTTCGGAAGAATTTCAACATATTTTGGAAATTATTTTTTCGAAAACAGCCAATTTTCTTTCTCGGTTCTCACGTTGATTTTCCTTTTCTAACTTTTTCCTATAAGCTGGTCAACATGCAAATCCGAAACAAATGAATGCACAAGTAGCAAGTAAGATGCATCAGGGTGGTCTTTTCATTTCGGGTGCACCTGTCCTAGGCAGACCCAACCCCTGTGTTGAGTCTCCGAAGTCAAATGCACATGATGCAAACAAACGTTCCTACTAGGGATTCGACATGAAGCTGAGTTATTCTAAGTGTAAAACCTGGGGTATACTGTTCTAGACCTGGCTTACCCAAGCGGACAGCTTGAGCCGAAGTGGGGGCAACGTACCGGGAGCACGAGAGTCTACCCGGCCTAGTTACTTGGCCCAACTTCGTTCTATTTGGTATGACTTCTAACAGAAAGGTGGGTCACGCGCACGTGTGCACCATAAATTTAGAAGACTCAGAAAGAAGAAGGGTTTCGTAACAGTTAAATATACAGTTCAGATAATATCAAAGCGGTAAAAAGCAACATTTAGCACATTAGGCCCACACACGTGAATAAACCAGATCGGTCTCAGATGAAATGGTCGGGGTTGGGTAATGGGCAAAGCTTTGGGTCGTTCGATCAAATGAATTCAATGGCCCAGATTAAAGCATGTCCAAATGACGTCGTTTGGTTTAGTCTGGTGACGGACCGGGTTGGGACGGGTTTGGGCCGGACTGGGGGGGGTTCAGGTGTATTTGATTTGGGCCTCTTGAATTAAATTGAACTTGGCCCAAATTTGACTTCCTTCTCTTTCATTAATTCTTTTTCTTTTCTTTTCTTCTTTTTTCTTTCAAAAATTAAACTTAAAATCCTAAATTAAATTATAGAAGACCTAAATTAGCTTAAAAATATTAATTAACTTTAAATAACACCTACCACAAATAATTAAACACTTAAATTAAAAGAAAATCACACAATTTGACCAAAATACAAAACTATGTTATTTTTTGTGAATTTTCATTTCTGTAAAACACCTAATTATTAATTAATTCTAAAAAATGTAAAAATCAAATCTTAAATGCAAATGCTACATTTTTGTATTTTTGATGCATTAATAAAATTAAACATGCACACAAATACATGCAAACAATCAGGAAAATCACACAATAATTCCTAAAATAACACATAATCAAAGCCAAAACCTAATTTTGGGAATTATTTTGGAGTAATTCGTATGAGGCAAAAATCACGTGCTCACAATGGGCATTTGGGACACCTCTACATTGTCTATCACCATTCCCCCAAATATCTTAAACCTTCTCAAGTCTGTGTTCATTCCCAGTTCCACCACCAAAAAGGACAATCTAATATGGGACCTGATTGCCAATGGGAAGTTCTCCAATAGTTCTGCCTATTCCTTCATAAGCAGGAACACACCAGACTACCCTCCTGGAGAAGAAGCATCCTTCAAATAGATATGGAAGCTTCAAACCCCAAACAAAATCAAGCATTTTATCTGGCTCCTAACCCATAGAAGACTCCCAACCAGGAGCTTTATCCACTTTATTGGAATAAACTGTCCCCTTCAATGCCACTACTGTGGCAATGATCAGGAGGACATTGACCACATATTCTTTCAATGTCCCAATGCTGTCCATTACTGGAATGTCATATTATCAAAATCATCAGGTTCCACCTCCTCCCAACCAGTCCTTAATAGCCACCTTTGGCAATCATCATGGCCAACTCTCAAAGCTATGAAGTACAACAGTTGCCTAAACTGGGACAGCCTCATCCCCTTCTGCCTTTGGCACATTTGGTTGACAAGAAACAACAATGTTTTCAATAATAAAAAAGAGCATATTAGTGCCAACAACACTATATCAAAGGCAACAGAGTACCATGTGCTTACAAATAACAACCCCGAAATGGTAACACATCAGATCATGCTAAAATGCATACCCCCACCCAGAGGTTCCTTCAAACTGAACACTGATGGAGCAGCAAAAGGAAACCCAGGATTAGGTGGATCGGGGGGATTTTCAGAAACCATAATGGGGACTGGATATTGGGCTACATGAATAACATACCTCAAACAACAAACACAAGGGCAGAAATTAAGGCCCTTATTAGAGATCTACAATTAGCTAAACTAAACAACCTAGTTCTGCTAGAGATAGATACTGATTCAGCAGAAACAATCAATATGTTGATAAATGAAAATCTGATTTTTGACCCTTTAATTTGTGATGCAGATCAATGATCCAAAGGATGGGCAGCGTGGTAGTGAGGCACACCTACTGGGAGCAAAACAGAGTAGCTGATGCACTGGCGAAGGAAGCAGCAAAAGAAAGTTTTTTGAACAAGTCTTTGTCTTTAGCAATTCCTCCGATGTTTGCCAATGATGTATTTTGGGCAGACATCCTAGGAACTGAACTACCTAGATCTTTTGTGGGATGTAATCTAAGTACAATTATGCAAAATATTGCATCAATGGGTGCCATAAGGTACCCAGTAACGTCCCAACTGTAACCCCCGTTTGACTAATATAATATAATATCCCTTTTGACCAAAAAAAATACTGGTATACTAGTAGTATTTTGTTATTTCCAAAAAATATGAAATTTATGTTTGATACAAGATTGGTCATGAGTACTTGCAAAATAAATGAATTTTAATATTTAAAATATTCTTGAAATGCTGAATATTTATTTAATATTTATTTCAAATAAAATAATTTCTCACTAATTAACAAATCATTAACTTTTTTTTCTAACTGAAATTTATGTTCAAATACAGTTGCATAGCAAACACTACTATTTTTTCACCTTCACCAAATAATGTCTAGAAGAGCCAAAATTTGTAGTTTAATGGTACAATCAGAATTTTTAATAGTAACCACCATCTATAACAGTGCTTTATTATAACAATGAATTTCAAATATATATATATATATATATATATATATATATATATATATATATATATATATATATATATATTGCATGTTTTGTTATAATATATACAGTCGGACCTCTCTATAACATCATCCCTATATAATAGTCATTTACTATAAAAGCCTAATTTTTCTCAGAACCGATTTTTATGTCATATTTTACCTCTATATAGCAGGTTTTCACTTATAACAGCAACGACCATCTTTATGACAGTACGCTCTTTGTAAAATTATTCCTCTATAACAATCATGTAGGTTCTCTAAGATTATTACTAATAATAATAATAATTCTAAAAAAATTTATCAAATATTTTATGACTTCAATGCACAATCTATGATAAAATTTATTATTTTATTATGATAGCAGTGAACGCCTTTCAAATGTTGAATCTAGGGCTGTTCACAGTTTGTCGGAAAATTGATCCAAACCGAAAATCAAACCAAACCGATTAAGTAAACCGATTTTTTTTTATTTGGATTGATTTTGGTTTTAAATTTTAAAAACCGATAATATTTGGTTTGGTTTTGGTTCTATTATAAAAAACCAAAAAATAAACTGAACCCAACCGATTAATTATATACAAAATTTAATAATTATTTTTATACAATATAATATCTTTTTCTAAATAATTTTTAAATATTTTATGCAATTTAATTGTTATTTTGAATTTTGATTTATCCTACTTATATCTTAAAAGATTGTCTAAGCCCAAAACAATATGAATCGGCCGATTTTCTTTTCCTTAAGAGACTTTAATTCTCTAATCTTCCGCATATACTTTTGCCTAACAGAAGAATTAAAAAAAATCCTACCATAAGAGTGAAGAAAGCAAACTCAAATTGCAGAACTACAGTGGCTAAAGCTTGAGAAAGCAAACTTTAAGTTTGTTTTTTTGTTCATTCTTTTCATATGAAGAGGTAAATAAACTTTCAGTTCCGAAAGAAATATATAAAAAAGCATAAATTTAGCAAATTATTTTCAGATTATTGTATAGTGTTGTTTCACTATTATCAACTTATTATTAGCTTACTAAGAACCGAAAAACCGAATCAAACTAATAACAACCAAACCGATGGTTTGTATTTAATTTGGTTTGGTTTTGGTTTTAAAATTTTAAAAACTGATTAAATTGGTTTGATTTTGGTCTTAATCAAAAACTGATCACATTGAACCGTGAACACCCCTAGTTGAATCTGCCGTCTACAGTATATTTCTTTCTTTGTTTTTTCCTTTATGGATGTTAGCTTTCGAAAACTAATAAAGTTTTATTATGAAAAAATATTATCGTGTCATTGAAGATTGAACAAGTCAAGTTAACTTTAGACAACTAAACTAACACATTTTATTGCAAATGGATGCAAGACAAGACGGTAAGCAAATCTTTGTCAATTCAAGTGTTATACCTCTAGCAAGAGACTAAAATTTACGAAGCAAGAGAGTTTTTCTATCAATTTTGAAAGGATTTAATTTTCTATAGTAGCGTTAAAATGTGTTCCTTAGAGTTTAAATTTTTTATGTTTTGTTATGGGTTTATTAATAACGTAAAAGATTTGTTTAGCATTTAATTAGTGAAATAATTTTAAGTCTAACTAATTATCTTATCTTTTGTATGTAACATTTAAAAAAAATTGGATAATTTTTATGTATAACTACCAAAATATATTTAAACGCCAAATGATGTTATAAATGTATAACAACCATTCATTATAAAAGCCAAAAAATATCGGAGCAAACGATGTTGTTATAGAGAGGTTTGACTGTATTCTCCATAACAACACTTCGTTTTAGTAACAAAAAAACTGTTTATTAGGCGAAATGGCTTCTTGGCCACTTAAACTTGTAGGGCTTTTGAAAGCCGATACACAAACTTTCATCTTTCCCATTTAAACACTCAAACTCGTGAAACCTATAACTAATAAACACATTTTACCCTTGACCCTACGTGCGTGTATTACACATTTGCTAACGTGTCCATCCAGTCAGCAAATGATCAATGAGACTGGTACACGTCAAGCCACTTTTCTTCTTTTTTTCTCTCTCTAACCAACCCTCTCCTCTTAAACCTAGGTTAAGCAATGGCCTGAAAATTAGTCATCCCCTTCTAAAATTAATCGTAATCACTATAAAACTAACCGATTTGCCCCCCCCCTCTTTTAATCAAAAGCTGATCGAGCTTCGTTTGGTCTAAGCTTTCGATTTCAGTCACGTTATAGGCTCTGAAGGTTAGTTTGTTTCTTTTGATGTCGTTTTCTGTTTTGTCTTCTAATTTCTTGTGAAATAATGTGGGTAATGTTTGATAGTGAAAGCTATTTTTGTCTGCATGCACAATTTTTCATCTATTATTTTGGGATTTTATATTAGGGATTTTATATTTGGGGAAACACTCGAATATTCACTCTATTTCAGGAGTTTTGTCTTTTTCATGACTGATCTGGCATTTGGGGTTAAAAATTAGGGCTTTTATTTGCATGCACAAATTATGGGATCTTATATTAGGGTTTTGGGGAAAACAGTCATATATTCACTTTATTTTAGGGGTTTGTCTTTTTCATGAGTGATATGACATTTAGGGTTAAAAAATTAGGGCTTTTTTTAATATCAAAAATATTCTTGTCTCCCACTTTGTTAAAGTTTATGGCTTTTTAGGGTTAAAGTGTATCTGACTTTCCCTCCCCCCCCCCCTTTTTTTATAGGTTTCAATGGTTGTCTATATGAAATTATAGTTTCATCATCTAGGGTGGTTAGTGGTTAACCCATTTATGAGGTATGTAAATGGACAAACTTGACCAGTTGTTCTTCAAGCTGACATTGATGAATTACATATAATTCGTTTTCAAGATTGGGCTAAGGATATGGGGTACTTAACATTAGATTAATATGCATGTACAATTAACCAAAAAGGAGAATTTAGATTTTTGAAATATGATGTTGATGTGTTAGCTTTCTGTGAAGACCTTAAAGATGGAGATTTTATTGATGTGTATATATGTCATACAATTAATACGCCATGTCTTGATTTGGACCTAGATGAAATGTTAAGTAGTGGTGGTTTAAATGTGGACCCCACTGATGTTCAGCCATTTGGCTTTAATGAGATGCCACATGGGCAAACAAGTGATGTTAATGCTAGGGCAACACACTTACCTAACAATAATATAAATATGGGTGATAATACTCATGGGAAGGGTAAAGAGAAGGATGCTGAAAGTGATTTTGAAATAGAAGAGTCTAGTGAAGATGAGGGTGAGTTCTATAACTTTCATTTAGCAACTGATTCTGAGGGTGATGAGCTAAGTACTGAGAGCGAGGATAAAGATTATGAGGCTATTTCTGAAGATGATGATGATGATACAGATGAGTTATTATATGGTTCTGATGAGGATATTGTTGGAGAGACATGTGACCTAGAACTTGAAGTTGTTGCTGTTAGACATGCTAAAGTGAATGCAAAGAGTAGTAGATTAAGTTCTAGTGAAGTTAATACTGATTAGATACCTAGTGGACCTGTAGGTATAAATCCTGATTTTGAAGACATGTAGAAAGACAGGGGATCCAAATATGCTGGAAAGTTGGGAGGGGATGAGCAATATCTGGACAGTTCAGATCCAAGTAGTGATGATACAAATAATGAAGTAGTTGAAGAAGATGGTGTGCATAACCCTCAACCAAGAAGATACAGTAGCAGGGTATACTTTGATCATTCTTGTAAGAAATTTTGTTTCCAGTTGGAAATGGTGTTTGAAAATGTGAAACAGTTCAGATCTGCTTTGAAAGATTATGTTGTACAAAGAAGAGTTCAAATTAAGTTGAGGCCTAATGAGCAACATAGGGTTAGGGAAAATTTGTGAAGTCAACAAGATGTAGATGACATATTTTGGGAAGTTTGGAGGGACACACAGGGAATTTCATTATCAGCAGCTACTATCATGTTCATAAGTGTTTTAGAGCAACCAGAAACAAGATGGCTAATACAGCATGGGTAGCTAAATATTTCAAGGACAAGATTATCAACCAACCTGACATAAACCTTAGGAAGTTTTAGGATTTGTTGGTTAAAGCATGGTGTATATGTGGAAAAATCCATATGTTCCAGGGCTAAACATCAGGTCATGGGTCAGTATCTTGGTGATTACAAGCAGGAGTTTGCTAGAATATATGATTATGCTGACATGTTGAGGTCTACAAATCCTGGCAGCATTGTTGTTGTGAAGACCTCCAAGGAGATAATACCTGGTAAAGAGGTGTTTGTGGGTATCTATATTTGTCTACATATTTGCAAAGTTGGTTGGTTGGAAGGACGTAGAAATGTTATTGGCTTTGATGGAGCATTTTTGAAATGTGTGTGTAAGGGTGAGTTACTATCATGTATTGGTAAGGATGGTAACAACCAAATGTACCATGTTGCCTGGGCAGTGGTTAAAAAGGAGACAAAGCACACATGGCCATGATATTTAGGTGCCTGATGCATGATCTGCTACTCACAGAATCCCAAGGTGAGGGGGTGACCATCATTTATGATATGCAGAAGGTATATATTTCACCCATGTTCTTCCTTTAATTACTTGTATACTTTATATATGTTTCTGATATTCTAATTGTTTTTCTTGTTGCTTAAGGGACTTGTTGCATATGTTTCTGAGTTGTTGCCAAATGCTGAGCACAGAATGTGTGCAAGACACATATGGAGCAACTAGAAACAAAAGTGGAAAAGACAGGAAAGAAGGAAGAAGTTCTGGGCATGTGCAAGAGCTTCATTTGAAGCATATTTGAAGGCTAAGATAGATGAGCTGACAGAATTAGGTGATAGTAAGATCATTGAGGACTTGCTGAGATACCCAAAACAATGTTGGTATAGAGCATTCTTCAAAGATTGAAGTAAATGTGATTCTGTGGAGAACAACATGTGTGAGAACTTTAACAGTTGGATCTTATCTGCTAGGCACAAGTCTATCATAACCATGTTAGAAGAGATTAGAGTGAAGGTGATGGAGAGGATGACTACCATGAGAGAATTTGCAACAAGGTAAATTTTTGATGTATCTCCTATGGCAATGGGGTACATAGAGGAACAATACCAATATGTTGTTAAGCATGAATTTAAATAGAATGGGGACACTGGGTATGAGATACAACATAGGGTTTACAAATATATTGTTGACTTCTCCAACAATACATGCATATGTAGATCATGACAGGTCAAAGGAATACCATGCTCCCATGCAATATGTGCAATGTTTTTAAGAGATTTGAGCATGTTGACTATGTAACCCACTGGTATAGGAAAGAAACATACTTGAAGGCTTTTAGTTGTTACATACGGCCAGTAACCAACATGGAGATGTGGCCATCAACACAGAATCCAACTGTTGAGCCTCCTGTAATTACCAAGATGCCTGGTAGACCTAAGAAAAATAGAAAAAGAGCTCAAGATGAACCTAAAAAGAAGTTTGGTAAGAGATCAAAGAAAGGGACACCAATGACATGCTCTAATTGTAACACAGTAGGCCATAACAAGAAGGGGTGTCTTACCCTGGTAATGTATTCAATTTGTTTCTGATTGTGTCTTGTACTTTGGTTGTTTCTATATCTCATTTTATATTTTGGAAATTTCAGAAAGGACAAGGATCTGGAACAGCAGGAACCAGTAATGCTGGTGCTACTCAACTATCACAGGCTGCTCAAACAACAACTCAACAATCAGGTACTACAAGTGATTCTGGAACTTCCAGGACCAGAAATACTCAACCATCAGCTGTTGCAAATGCATCTGTAAGTATTTATTTTTTACTTTAGTTAATCTGTATTAGGACCATGATTTTTAAATTACTAGATAGTATTTTATCTTACATCAGGATACTGGAAGCATGAGATCAAGAACTTCTGAGGATATTATAGCTAATGTTTGAGGAAGGCCAAGAGGTAGTGGATTTCGAGGGAGACCAAGAACTACTGGATTTGGTATATTGTTTAGTGATACAAGAACAGTGATAGAAAGGGTAAGATCATTGAGGATTTAAATTTTTATTTATATAGTAGTAGTTTGGGTGCTAATTTGGCTTCCTATGCAGTGTGGATCAAGAGATAGAGTACATTCTGCTCCTACAAAAGTAGTGGATGCTGGGCAGACCAATATCGATCTTGGATACAGTACACCTGGACTAGGGTGGCAAGGAAGAAATGCTATATCACAAAGGCAACTTCAACAACAGTTGAGGAGAAGACAAACTCAAGCAAGCCTTAGCCAACCTCAAGTCCATTCTTCATCTCAGCCAAGCCAGTCTCCATGTCAAAACTTGAGCCAATCTCAGCAAAACATCAACCAATCTCAACCTTGAAGATGGCTGAATGTTTGTTTTTGTGATAACTTAAGTCTGTTAGTTGTAGAACTTAATTTGTAGGTTAACTTAAGTCTGTTTAAGTATGACTTTTCTTTTGAAACAATGTTTAAATTATTTCTGCTACTAGGCAGCAGTTCAGTGCTAATTTTGTCAACCAAGAAGGCTGGTCGAACTTGGTTGTTTATATATGTGTGCTTGTTTATGTCAAAATTACTTTTCATTCCACAAAAAATACATCATTCATTTTGTAATTATCATTGTACATAGGGTTATGAAGACACTGATTAGTGCTAACTAGACTAAGAAGAAAATTACAATTATTAGTGCTACAACAACAACTAAAGTTACAATGATCTTCACCCTCTTCCTACGTTGTAGTCGATCTCTCTATCTAATTCTTGATAACAGCCCTGAAATCAACTGTTTATAGTGATCTAGAAGAGGTGGGTCAAACCACCTAAAAAAATTACAAGAATTGGCTCGACCATAGTTTGAGCACCCATAAAACCTTATTTCTGGATTTGTTGGATTCCAAGTGATGCAAATATGAGCTTCAACTCCACAATGACAAAATACAGGACTTTGATTCAGTATCACAGTCTGGAAAAAGAAAAAAAATTAAAGAAAGCTTCAGATTTTAAGAAATATGAAGGAATGAAGCTTCAAATGCTATATAATAGAGGGAATAGAGGGATAATGTGTTTTACATTGAAGGAATAAGAACCCACTTAAATAGGTCCTATTTTTGACCGTTGGGCGTTAGGAAGGGGGCTCTCACGCTCCTAAACTTCGTGAGACTCATGCAACAGGCTGATTAGGACCAATTGACACCACATAGGATAGGTCAACGGTCAAATGTGTTTATTAGTTATAGGTTTCACGAGTTTGAGTGTTTAAATGGGAAAAACGAAAGTGTGTGTATCGGCTTTCAAAAGCCATGCAAATTTAAATGGCGAGGAAGCCCTTACGCGACAAGTTTGACATGTACTAGTAGTACTCCCTTACACACTAGGTGTGAGTTCAATTATCATTATATTCTTTCCTTTTCTATCCATAGATTTAATAGAAAATTTGAATAAAAATCTAAGTAATAAATATATAGTTGGATATGACTCATAATATAATAGTTTAATCAAACGAATTATTAGATATTAATCGGAGTAGGAGATGGGGCGGGACAAAGTAATTGCTTTAGGCATTAAATCGGAGTCGGAGTACTATTCATTAGATTTAGTTGTAATTATATATTGTTAGATATAATTCAAGCTTATACAACCCCACTACATGAAATTAAAGGGAAAAAAGATATTTATGTTTCACAACGTAATTAATTAAAGTCAATTGTTAAACTTTAATATTTTTATCAATTTGTGAAAGTAATTCAAATATTGGAAAAATGTGTCTATGTTATATTATAATTTTAAGTGGCTGTTTATTTATAGAGGCTTCTACTTATTTTTAAACTTATTAATTACTCCAAAACTTAAACATAAAATTAATTTGAGACAACGTGCAAAGTACAGCTACAGAGAAACGTGCAAAGTACAGCTCCAGAGAAGCATTAATCACATGGGCCAGAAAGATGTAGAAATCAGATCCGCTGAATATACCAAGAGGAAGCATGCCTTATTTGGTAAACTAGTCTTAAGGTGTGTGTTCCTCATGTCAATAAATAAATAATTTTTAAAAATAAAATAAAATGTATAACTTTCTAAAAATTTATATGTTGATCCCAAATCTATTATCTTTTTTTTTTTTTATATGTAGCCGACTCACTACTACGGTAGACAATTATTGATAATTGACTCTGAGTAAATTATGACATTGTTTAAAGAAAAAAGATTAAACTTATGTGTATACTTAAAATGAAAAAACATATTATAATGTGATAACATTTCATTTCAAAAAGTTTTCTCGTGTGAATATAAACCTTAAATCAAATTCCATTCAAAATTATCAGTAGAATTTGAGTTAAATTTTTGTTGAATTTAAAGTTCTAAATATTAGGAAAATTCTTCAATATAAATATGTAAAAAAAAATTGAATGAAGATTTATTTTCGAAAAAATAATTTAATTTTTAATAGGTATAAAAGTTAATATTTCGATCAACTTTAGTTATGTGATAATTAACTGTATATAACTCATTCTACAAACTTTTAGGTTGTTAGATGTGTTAAATATTTATGTTTTTTGCTATACTTGTTTTTTGATAAGTTTTTAAATAGAATTATTTTCTAGAACATCAACTATTATTTTTATTCTTTGAGAACATTTATTTCAAAAAAGAAATGCTCGTTGTTTAGGGTTCATGATATATTTGGATTTATTAGTATCTAAAGGAAGAAACTGCTCTTAATAATGAAGTTAATTATGTCTATCTAACATGTGTGAATTTTATTTTTTCAGAATTAAGATTAATTATGCTATGTCGTGATGTTTTAGAAGACTTCTTAGGGTTTATGGAAAGAAAAGTTTCACGCTATAGGATAGTAGGGATTGGAAGTTTGCATAGGAATCCTAGCGAGAACACACTTAAAATAGGTTATGCTGTCCTAAAACAAATAGTTTTCCTAATAAATATACAAATTTAATCCTAAATATTAGAAAAATAAATAAATATCTATTCCTAAGTATTAAGAAAATAATTAAAATAACTATATTGTGCAGTGTAAACTCTATTTTAGAAGAGTAAAACAAGCGAACGACATTTCGCTAAAGGTCTTCGTGCTTTTAATATAGTATTAGTCTTATGATACGCGCGTTGCGCGTGTAACCTATCTAAATGAGTAAAAACTTTTAAAATATTATATTTGAATTATAAAATAGAGTGTAAATTCCTGAAAAATATTTATGTATTTAATCGTAATTATATTTTTATTCACTAAGAATTTTTTTTCAAATAGTAAAAAAGTCTAATAGGTGAAAAATCATTCATGCGGGACATGTTCCCAAAACAAGGGCAAATGGAAATTCTTTGTAAATATTAAAGAAATAAGAATCTCTATATACCATTAACAAAATCTAAGAAAATTATAATTTGATCCAATCTAGCTAGCTCAATAAAGAAAGAAATCTTGTCGCATTGAATTCTCATATACCTTATTGTGATTTCGGATGAGTTATAAGGGAATATTTTATGGAACATGTTGTTATTTTGTGATCTAATACTAAATAAAGAATACAAAAATATTTTTATTTATAATTCTTTAAAGAGTTATTTGAATAAAACATAAAAGTACAAATAATTTATCATATTACGTTTTCCAGCATTACTGTCCAAGTGCGAGTAAATCGGAAATTGAGAAGAAACTAAAGTTGGGTACATATTACGACTGTACAAACACATAGTTAAAATATAACAGCAAAGAAAACATAATTGAAATATTTCAACAATAGTAATATCGATTTTTTTTATTTTTCGCTCCGATTGCATTAAGGTCCAATGAAATTTGAATTAGCAACGAAAAATTTCACATTGAGGGATAAAACGCTCCCAAAAGCTACTCTATATCCATCAATGCTTCCACAAAAAACACATAGCTAAAATATCCAAACATTAATATAGCAACCTATAGCTCCCAACTTCCTCGGGCAAACTACAATCACCAAATAAGATAATCAATTAAAAGTTGATAACCAACTAAGCTTTCTTGTATAAAGATTACCTGCCTTTTCGTCTCAATTCACGGATATTAATATGTCAATTAAGTGAATTCAAACGGAATCTTATCTATCATCATTAATTTTCCTTAACCTTTTGAAAGTATTGTTGTATATAAAATCAAAAATTAAAACAAACAATAATAAATGAGAAACAAACAAATAACTGGAGAATATCGAAGAACAAGACAGAAAACCGGATACACATTCAAGTATTATACCAAATTAAAGTTATAAGACGTAGTGTTTGATAAAAACGAAAAATAAAAAATAAAAAGACGTGCAAAAAATTACTTACATTGGTGGTTCTTCTACTTTAGAGTACATGAAGGTCATGAGGAAATTCTGTCCGACTATTCATTTATATATATATATATACATAGATTAGTAATTTTGTGGTTCAAGTAAGGAATAATTTATATAAGGTAAATCCTAATTGATTTTAGACTCCCAATTATTAGGAGTAGTTCAAATAAAAAAAATTTTAATACATAGTATTGTAGTTGATTTAAAACTTCTAAATATTCGGAAAAAATTAAAATTACAATTTTGTCCAATGTGAAATATAAATTTAAGGTTAAAAAGGGCGAACGACATTTCGCTAAAGGTTTTCGTGCTTTTAATATAGTATAGATAGATATAGATTTATACTGATAAGAATAAATCTCAACTGAAAATTTTAATTTTCACTAATGAGTTGCAAGAAATTTCCCGAGGAAAAAATTCAAAGAAAAATAATCAATCTGTTCCGAAATAGTAACGGGTTGGGAGTATAACAATGAACAAATCTATTTTTTAATTTGCATCTAAACATGAATTCTTAATTTTTATTGTCATAATTTCATATTACATAAAAATATGATAATCATTTTTAAAATGCACTAAAATTTCAAAACCTTTCGAAAAAACTTTAAGAAAAACAAAGTTTAGCTGAAGTATAACAAAGGCAAATTTAAAACACATTCAAAATTAGAGAGGTAGGGTGTGTTTGATATGAAGAAAATGTTTTTCAATTTTTCTATATTTGGTTAAATATTTTAAAAAAATATTTTCCTCATAAATTTATTTTTTTTAGTTGGAGAAAAATATTTTCCCTATCAAGAGTAGAGAAAACAACAACAACAATAATAACCCATTGAAATCCCACTAGTGGGGTCTGGGGAGGGTAGTGTGTACGCAGACCTTACCCCTACCCCAAGGGGGTAGAGAGGCTGTTTCCGATAGACCCTCGGCTCAAGAAGACGAAAAGAGTCAATATATCAGTACCATCAATAAAAATCATAGAAAAAATAACAGCATCACAAGAACCAAAAAATAGATGAAAAGCAAAACAATAACCAGTAGATAAAGCCCGACACTAAGAGAAATGAAAGAGTGGTGTGAACTCAATATTAACCACTAGCAAACTAAGACTAAATCCTAACAGACTAGCCTCACTATGGAGCGCTAGAAATACGCACAACTACCCCCTAACCTACAAACTTAATGCTCGACCTCCACAACTTCCTGGCTAGGGCCATGTCCTCAGTAATCTGAAGCCACATCATATCCTGTATGATCACCTCTCCCCAGTACTTATTAGGCCACCCTCTACCTCTATTTGTACCCACCAAAGTCAGCCGCTCGCACCTCCTTACCGAGGCATCTGGGCTTCTGCTTTGAACATGCCCGAACCATCTGAGCCTTACATCCCCCAGCTTGTCATCCATGGGGGTCACGCCCACCTTCTCTCGAATATCTTCATTCCTAATCTTATCTATCTTAGTGTACCCGCACATCCACCTCAACATCCTCATTTCTGCTACTTTCATCTTCCGGATATGTGAGTTCTTAATTGGCCAACACTTAGCCTCATACAACATGACCGGTCTAACTACCGCTCTATATAACTTACCTTTGAGTATCGGTGACACTTTCTTGTCACACAAGACTCTAGACGCTAACCTCCACTTCATCCACCCCACCCCTATACGGTGTGTGACATCCTCATCAATCTCACCACCCCTCTGTATAACCGACCCAAGGTACTTGAAACTTCCCTCTTAGGGATGACCTGTGATTCAAGCTTCACGTCCACTCTTGCTTCCGTCGGCTCGACGCTGAATTTGCACTCTAGGTATTCCGTCTTAGTCCTGCTCAACTTGATACCCTTAGAGTTAAGGGCCTGACTCTAAACCTTCAGCCTCTCATTGATGCCGCCTCGCATCTCATCAATCAGAACTATGTCGTCAACAAACAACATACATTATGGCACCTCCCTTTGGATATGATATGTCAGAGCATCCGTCACTAGGGCAAAAAGGAATGGGCTGAGCGTAGACCCTTGTAGGTACCCCATAACAACCGGAAATGCTCGGAGTCACCTTCCATTATCCTAACCTAAGTTTTAACTTCATCATACATGTCCTTAATCACCATAATGTAAGCAACCGACACACATTTTTCCTCCGATCATCTCCATAGAACCTCTCTAGGAATCTTGTCATATGCTTTCTCCAGATTAATAAACACCATATGCAAATCCTTCTTCCTATTCCTGTACCGCTCCACCAACCTCCTAATAAGGTGGATAGCTTCCGTGGTAGAACTCCCCGGCATTAACCTGAAACTGGTTGTCTGAAATGGACACCGTC
This sequence comes from Nicotiana tabacum, assembly GCF_000715075.1. Classification (NCBI taxonomy): domain Eukaryota; kingdom Viridiplantae; phylum Streptophyta; class Magnoliopsida; order Solanales; family Solanaceae; genus Nicotiana; species Nicotiana tabacum. The sequence continues at coordinate 126,295,333 of NC_134084.1, forward strand.
CTCCTCACCCTCACTTCTATCACCCTCGCCCAAACTTTCATTGTATGACTCAATAATTTGATACCCCTATAATTGTTACAACTCTAGATATCACCTTTGTTCTTGTACAACGAAAGCACCGTGCTCCACCTTCACTCTTCCGGCATCCTCTTTGTTCTGAAAATAACATTAAACAGCCCAATCAACCATTCCAAGCCTGCTCTACCCACCCATCTCCAAAATTCTACCAGAATTTCGCTTGGCCCGGTTGTTCTGCCCCTACTCATTTTACGCATAACTTCCATGTCCTCCTTAACCTTGATACGCCTACAATACCTAAAGTCACGGTGACTCTCAAAATGCTCCAATTCACCTAGCGCAATATCCCCTTCTTCATTCAGAAGTTTATGAAAGTAGATTTGGCATCTCCGCTTAATCTGGTCCTCCCCCAACAAAACTCTACCATCCTCGTCTTTGATGCACCTTACTTGGTCCAAATCCCGAGCCTTCCTCTCTCTCACCTTGACCAGCCAGAATAACTTCTTCTCACTGCCTTTGTCCCCCAATTCCTCGTACAGACGAGAAAAAGCCGTAGTCATAGCCTCCGTGACTGCCAACTTCGCTTCCTTCTTAGCGGCCTTATATCTCTCACTGTTCGCTTTCCTCGCCAGTTTCCCTACTAACTTCAGGTACGCCGCCTTCTTCACTTTCCCTTTACCTTGGACCACTTTATTCCACCACCAGTCGCTTTATGCCCAATAGAGTAACCCAACGAGACCCCTAACACCTCTCTCGCCGCCTTCCTTATACAATTCGCCGTCGTCGACCACATAATGCTCGCGTCCCCACTACTCCTCCAGGCTACCTAGCCGATAGCTTCCCTCCCAACTCCTAAGATTTATCCTTAGTCAAGGCACCCTACCTGATCCTTGGATGTCCTCGTACTGGGCTCTTCTTTCTCCTTATCATAATATCGGCGTTCATCACCAAGAGCCTATGCTGCATCGCGAGGGTCTCACCCGGGATAACCTTGCAATCCTTGCACAACCCTCTGTTATATCTCCTGAAGAGTTGAGAAAATATTTTTCAAAACTCTTTTCTATCTTCCCACCCCCAAACTTGGGTACCCGTTCTATTATGTGAGGAAATAATCCTAAACATTGGGTACATGAGGGAATTAAGTTCTTTACGAAAATATTGTAAATTTAGTGAGATAATGCTAATTTTTTGCTTCTTCTACATTTTTATTTTTCATGTTTACATTTCAGAAATTTAATTTTTGGAATACTAACTCTCACCAACCAAATATGGAAAAACAAATAACAAAATCATTTATTTTCCAAAAAAATATTTTACTTCGTACCAAACACACCCGTAAATTTAAACCTCCTTCCAAAAGTATTTTGACACTTTAAATTCATCTTTTCAAAACATTGACCAGGCTCAAAGCTAAGTATAGGGAGGGTAATTTTCAAACATCCTTAATAGTTGAGGAGTGAATTTAGATATTTTCATACAAGTGTGCTTTATAGTTTATAGGTATAGACATAGGTAGGAATCAGGTCCGCAGAATATACCAAAGACTAAATAGGACCCCTTTTTACTAGAATTCGGAACCAAATGTGGTTCTTTTGGACAAGTAGCACCTTAATAGGTGTAAAAAAATAATATTTTTATATATAGTGCCCAAATATTGGGCACTATACATTAACGTTAACTGTGCCGTTAATGTATAGCGCCCAGTATTTGGGCGCTATATATAAAAAGCTGACACTAACAGTATAGCGCCTAAATACCCGGCGCTAAAGATGACATTTTTATATATAGCGCCCAAATACTGGACGCTATACTTTTTTCCTGGGCCCACCAATAATTCCTGACTTCAATAATTTAAAAGCGTATAGTGCCCACTTTTTGGGCGCTATATATATATAAAAAATCCCGGCTAGCCATTTCCTATATAAAGAGGTTAGGATTGTATAGAAATTCATTCAAAAGGTGTATAGCGTAGAAATTTCCCGGCTAGCCATTTCCATACTCTTGTTGAAACGTTTATTATTGTTAAATTCTCCAGCATTTTTTCATTATTTCTGAAGAGCGTAGAATAAGAGTTTTATTATATTGGGAGGGGGGTGAGGTTGTGATGGAGAATAACTCTGTGGGCTACAGTTTACCTGCTTAGTGTCATGTTAAATTGCCACTTACAATGGAGTACGATAAATTGATATCGTTGTTATGCAAAAAAAAATGAGTGTGAGGAAATGTTCAGTGATACTTAAAGTAACCAGAAGATATCCGTATTCCGTCACTCCGCAAAGGGTTGCTTTTTACTCGGAGTTTACCATCGATGATGATGAAACTTTGAGTGATTTTCTGAGGACTCCGGATGAATGCCGGAAATTTCTTGTAATCACAATGTTGGAGATGTACGTGAAGGTCGAAGACGTTCCAAAAAATGAGGTTGTGCGTAGTAGAGATAACCCCAGTCATCGGGTGGTTATTCTGGAGCAGTTTTTGTCAGACAGGTTCCGGATGAAAGAGTTTTCCTTGATTTAAACTTATCACCGCCGGCGAATAAGCAGCGAGAAAATAATTTATACCCTGTTTTCCATAATTCACAAGACGAGTGGTAAACTTCAATTTTCATTTGTGTTAATTATGTATATTTTTGGTGTATTGAATTTGTATTCACGCTCATATATTTAATAGGGGTACCGGCCGGATATGAATTTTATAAGTGGCCCATCTGGTAGTCATCACATAATTGAAAACGTCCATCATGGAATTTCATCATATTATGACTTGTAAGTGAAGTGATATAGCCATATGGAAAGCATTTATTAATTCATTAGCTTATATTTTTGTTGGTTGTGCAGTGAAAACGAGCAAGTTGAACCACCCGTACTCACTCAATTGCCCGAAAATGATATATTACATCGGGATCTGGCAGATGCACAGAGTGAGGAGCAAAACAGTGATTACGATAGCAATGCTGATAAATCCGGAGACGAGACACCTTTTCTTCGTGAGGATGGTGATGCGCAGGATAAGGAGGAAGGACCTAATTTGAAGAGATACCCCCTTGACGAAGAGTGTACGAGTCCGAAGTGTTGTTTCATTCAAGGGAGATTACTTACATTGATAACTTGCCAACCGTGCCGGATGTGGAAGCTCTCACAAGGGATTTTGATAAAATCCGGACAGCAATGTGGGATGAGTCTAGACCAACGGTGCTTGTAAAAGGGATGCTTTTTCCTGATAAAGCGCGCGTAAGCAGGGCTTATAAAATACACAACAAAAAAGAGTGTCGTGAGATGCAGGTATGGGAGTCAAGTCCGATGGTATACAAGGCTGTTTGCCGTAGGTGGTTTTGGCCATGTAATTGGATGTTGCGTGCGACCAAGAAGAATACAGGTATGTGGAAAGTGGGTAAATACATTCCCACCCACACATGCGAAATGAACACATTCAACGGGAATCACTTCAACTTGGATATTGACTTGATTTCTCTTGTACTTATTTCGCACCTTGAAGCGTCCATAAGGTATAAAATCAAAGAGTGCATTACATCAGTCCACCAGGAATATGGCCATACCATTACAAAAAGAAAGGCATTTCTTGGGCGCAAACGAGCGTTTGAAATTGTCTACGGTAATTGGGATAAGTCATTTGCATCTCTGCCAAAGTACATGGCCGCACTTCAGCACTTTAACCTCGGGACAATTGTTGAATGGAAGCTTGAGCGGAGTCCGGGAACACCAGAATACATATTCAAGTATGTGTTCTGGGCGTTTAAGCCAGCAATTGATGGTTTTTCGCATTGCCGGCCCGTAATATCCATAAACAGAACTCATGTCTATAGAAAGTACGATATCAAGCTATTGATAGCCGTGGCAGTGGATGCTAATGGACAGATATTTCCTCTAGCTTTTGCTATTTGTGCCAATGAAAGCGCAGAGACGTAGACGCTATTTTTGAACCACTTGAAAGAGCACGTTGTCAAACAGCGTTCAGGTATTTGTCTAATATCTGATCGGCACGGTGGTATATTTAATTCTGTGGAGAACTTGCCTATATGACAAGAACCTTATGTATACCACCGTTACTATGTGAGGCACTTTAAGGCCAATTTCCAGAAGGCACATCCCAACAAGGATCTACATGATTTGATGTGGATGGCAGCAACAGACCACCAACAACATAAATTCCGGAGGCATATGGATTCTATCAGGCAAGAAGACGAGGCAGCTTATTGTTGGTTAATGCGACATCACCCGAAAAAGTGGACTTTGCATACGGATGGTAGCAGACGATGGGTAATTCTTACTACAAACGTGTCAGAGTCCTTCAACGGGTTATCGAAGTCGGCAAGAGGATTGCCCGTCACAGCCATGGTGCGAATGTCGTTCAAGTAGATGGCGGAGAGGTTTGTTGAACGGTTTGCAGTTGCAACGGAATTGATGGAAAAGGGTGTTGAATTTATGCCAGTGCCGATGCAGAGATTTGAGAAATACAGACGGCGAACACATTGGCATTCATTTTTGCAGTATGATAACGAAAGAGATGTTTTTGAAGTTCGCACCGCTATCCATAATAATCGGGGTAATAATGTACATACTATAAATGAATCAGCGAGGTTATGCTCCTGTAGGAAATGGTCCATCTACCACATGCCTTGCTCACATGCCATCAAGTATTTTCAACGTGTTGGTTATGCGGAGACCAACTATGTTGATCAACAATATAGTGTTTCCAAGTACCTAAACACATATAGTGGTCAGTTGCAGCCAGTGGGTGCTGAGCATTATTGGCCTCCGAAATCATTTAAAATGGTGTGTAACAAGTCCTATTTGCATAAAATACAGGTGCAGAAGAGAACGCGTATACAGAACCAAATGAATGTTAGTGATACCGTTTATGCGCGCAAATGTGGTATATGCTCGCAAACAGGACACAACCATTGTAAATGTCCTTCAGCTGGTTTGGGTGGCAAAACTAATCAAGCTCGTGGTGGGTGTTCTTCTAGTGTACCTAACTACCCATGAGTTGATGTTGTAATAATTAGTTATTATGTCTATGTTGCAAGATTTATGAAATAAAATTATGCTTGTTAATTATGATTTGTACTTTCCCATTTTACCTATTTAAATAATAATTTAATAAAATTATTCGTATATTAGAGCAGTTAAATATACAGTTTTGTGCGACCAATTACCACTCACAATCCCTTCTTATTAGAATTCATTACCAATTTTCAGAAATAGATACCAATTTAATATAAGTAGAAGTCTGAAATAAAAGATTGAAATATGTGGAAGGCCATAATGAAATCTCTACAAATGCCCAATGATCTGGTGTCACAAGTCTGAGCCTCTAATACAAGGTTTCAACAGCCTACTGCAGAAATATGTCTAAAATGCGAAATAGTAAAGAAAGATAGAGGGAGAAATCGGGTCTGCGGACGCCATGCAACTACCTCGATAACTCCGATGAAAAATTGAACGGCAGGAAAGCTCGCTCTACACCCCAGGGACACCTGTACCTGCACACACGGTACAGGGAGTAATGTGAGTACTCCGACCCAGTGAGTAATAACAATAAATAATGGCTGACAGTATGAAATCACGTAAAGGCACTAAGCAGTTCTATATCAAAGTAGTAAAACCATTTAAAGAGCAAGTAGTAAAGAAAATTGAATGAAACTCTTTGAACCAGGTGAAAACAGGTAATTTGACAGGCATTAATCCAGTATAAATTCGCTCCTTGAGCATTTCTGTTCATTTACTTATTTCTTACCCTGAATACTCAATTCATATACTTCTCACAATAACCGAAATCGAAACATATATATACCGCTGCGGCGTACAGCCCGATCCGTATATCGCTGTGGCGCACAGCCCGATCCATAATAATAATAGTCAACTACGCTCACTGGGGGTGTGCAAACTCCGAATGGGCTCATACAGCCCAAACGCTATATTGTTGTGGCGTGCAGCCCGATCTATGTCCATATAAGTATTTGTTACAGCGTGCAGCCCGATCCAATATATGTGTTTTCATATTTGTTGCGGCGCGCAGCCCGGTCCATATAAGTATTTGCTGTGGCGTGCAGCCCGATCCAATATATGTATTTGCTGCTTGCTGCGGCGCGCAGCCCGGTCCATATAAGTATTTGCTGCGGCGTGCAACCCGATCCAATATATGTATTTGCTGCGGCGTGCAGCCCGATCCAATATCATATATAATATCCTCACTATTGGGTCCTCAACCCCGCTCAGTCATTATAATCACAGCCTCTCGGGCACAATAATATAAGGTAGGGATCTCAGCCTACATATTTCTCTCATTTATGGTTAACATTTCATAACCCGGTTCATATCATTTTTAAACAATTAGAAACATGACTGAGGATATGATTTTTAGCAAATAAGTGAGGAAAACCAGTCAAAAATCTCATAAGGGTTCTACAGGTCGGCACAAGGCCCCAAACATGGCAACTAGCCCAAGTCAGGATGACAATGCATAAGTCTCAGTCAAAATGTAGTGAAAATATCAATTGGGATGGACCAAGTCACAATCCCTAGTAGCAATGAACCCCACGCTCATCACGTAGCGTGTGTCTTATCTCAGTATAGTACTACGTTGTGCAAAATCCAGGGTTTCAAACCCTCAGGACATCATTTAAAATCATTACTCACCTCAAACTGGCTAAAGCTCTAGCTCGCTATGCCCTTGCCTCTCAAATTGGCCTCCTCGCGCGTCGAATCTGACCAAAATCACAACGAACATGTCACATTATGCTAAAGAAACAATACCCAATCGAAAACAATCGAAAAATATCAAAATTCTCGAAATTGGCAAAACCCGAGCCCCGAGCCCACTTCTCGAAATTCAAAATTTTTTACATCAATGGGTTCCTTATCTCTCCACGAGTCCATACATACCAAAAGTTCTCAAATTCGACCCCAAATGGTCCTCCAAATCCCCAATCAAAATCTCAAAATCCCAAGCCCTATTTCTTCTATTTTTAGCAAGAATTCAATGATTTTCTAGGTGGATTTCACAATATAAATGAGTTTTAGGTCCGAAATTCTTACCTCCAAATGTTTCTCCTTGAATCCCTCTTCAATCTCCTTCAAACAACTCTCAAAATGATCAACTATGGCTGAAAAATGGACCCAAATCACGGATAAGAGGACTTAAAAACATTCTACCCAGGCTTCATCGAGGTGTACCTTGCGCTGTGCAGGTTGTACTTCTTCTTACCATTTTCCCTGCTGTACACCTTCTGTTAAAACGCCTATAACTCCTTGTGGAAATATCCAAATGACAAACGGTTTGAATATTTAAAAACTAGACTCGAAGATATTTCATTTGATAGGTTGTACACCATATAACTCTTTATATATTCCGAGATATGAGCTTCTAAATTGCATCAGAAAATTCTGTCAAAACTGATCCACCAGCCATATTCGATTCATCATAACTTTCTGATAGTATATCCAAATCATGAAAGGTTTAACTTTCTTGAAACTAGAATGAAAGAGCTACAACTTTCATGTTTTGCACCTTTTCTGATTCCTTATATATTTCAAGATATGAGCTTCCAAACTGGACTCCTCGTACCAGAAATTTTCTGGTGCACAACTGAAGCTAAACAAAAATCTATAACTTTTCCAAAGATGAAATAGTCCGTTTAACCACCCGAAACTCACCCGAGGCCACTGGGACCTCAACCAAAAGCACCAACACATTCTAAAACATCATCCAAACTTGTTCCAATCATCAAAACACCTCAATTAACACCAAAACCATCAAATTACATCGAATTCAAGCCTAAGTTCTTCTAAAACTTCCAAAACACGCATTTGATCAAAAACCCAACCAAACCACGTCCGAATGACCTGAAATTTTGTACACATATTCCAAATCACCTAACGAAACTACAGCAACTCTTGAAATTCCATTCCGACTCCCGGATCAAAATCTAGCCTATCAACGGGAAATCGCCAAAATACTAACTTCGCCAATTCAAGCCAAATTCTACATCGGACCTCCAAAACCACTTCCGATCACACTCCTAAGTCAAATATTACCTCCCGAAGCTAACCGAACCATCGGAATTCACATCCGAGCCCTCTAACTCATAAGTCAACGTCCGGTTGATTTTTCCAACTTAAGCCTTCTTAAAAGAGACTAAGTGTCACATTTCCTACCAAAACCACTCCAAATCAACTCGATCACACAAGATACGGATAACGAAGCATGAAGAAACAGAAAATGGGGAAAACGGGGCAGTAACTCATGAGACAACAGGCCGGGTCGTCACATTAGCGCGGTTGAACACTACGTTATGTGTGTGTTGTCTTGTCGAACTGAAAAAGCTGACCAACTGACATAAAGTTGTCTTGTCAACATCATGATATTTAACACGCAAAATATAGCATCATTAGATAGTACGTTATGTATTTAGCGCGGTTGAACACTGCGTTATGTGTGTGTTATCTCGCCTATAAATAACGAGATCATTGTAGTTATTTTGTGTGCTCAAAATTTACTAAAAGCAAATATTTCATTAAAAGTAAGGTTTTTTTTACTAAAAGCAAATATTTCACAAATGGCTCAACCTCTTCGTCCACCAAAGTGCAAGTGTGAAAAAGCATGTTTGATGCAAAATTGTTGGAACGGTGGTGAAGTGGGACGCCGCTACTGGCACTGTATGAACCAGTTTTATAAGGTTCCCGGCGAACCTATTTGTGATTTTGAGGAATAGGTTGATGAACCATGTTATCAGGAATGCTACAGAGAACAACTGCAGTATCTTCATAATATGTGTTTAAGACAACGGGAACATGAAAAAGAAAGCAATAGAATTATTGCAGACTTGAAGGCGAAACTGAAGGAGGTGAGAGAGGAAAAATGGAAAACACAATGGAATTGTGAAGCACAAAAGGAATATAAAAAAAATATAAACGGGAACTTGCGGAGGTGAAGGCGAAACTGAAAGAGGTAGAAGAAGAAAAAGAACAACTGGAGGAACGATTTAAGTGGTTGGAGCGGAGAATAAATGGCAACCTGGGCTAAACCTTGGCATGTGTGTGTTTAGTGTATTTTTCATATTTCATGCATTTTTATTATGTTGGCCTGCTATGTTTGTGTTTGTGTTGTAGTAATGTTTTCCTTGTTTGTCGTACTAAATTTTATTTTAATTGAAGTGGAAGTTAAGTTTAAGTGCTTGTGTTGTTATATGAAACTATCAAACGACTGGGGAACTAAAAAAAGTAATGGGCATATTCGATTAAATATGGAACTTAGTATAGAAAACTACATAACAATTCACAACAATTAATATTGTCTTACCATCATCGTGTCTGGATCTTGAATATAGTCATCTGTCGCAGCATTGCATGAAGCCTTAAAAAGGAAATTAATAAAGTTAAAGAAAATAAATAAGTTACAGTTAAAACAAATTCAAATTCAATACTAATAAACTCATACCTGCGCATGTGATGTGGAGCCATAACTCAGTCGGCGCCCACTATAAAAATCTCGGGTCGGTCGCTCCTCATCAGTGGTAGACGGGCCTGAGAAGTATCTACCCAATCCACTCCTTGAATATCCGAGCCCTTGATCAATAATTAACCCGATGGGGTCACCTGCGATGGCGCTAGAGTGCGATAAATTCCAAGGCTGTAAGACGGCTTGTCCGTCTCATGCATGCCATCTGCCATATCAGCAGCAATATCATCAGTAGGAGCCTCAACGCCCCCTTGCTGGGGACCACCTCCTCTCCGCCCATGATCACGTCGTCCGACACCACCAGCTCATCGGGCACGTCCAGCTCGTGGGATACTACGACCTCGCTGGTACTGCGCTGGGTCCATATAATCAGCTTCGTGTGCCAAACGCTGATCCGATTGGGCTCGCTGCAGTGTCTGGGTAGCCATATCCATGAATCGATGACTATACTCCTTCATGGCCACATGATCGTGGACATGACTTTGCATCTGCTGCCCCATATGATAGACGAACTAGTGGTGGTACAACCAGTATTTCACGTGTAACGTTATAACATTCAAGTTTCCAGCACTCAAATACTCATGTTAGTTCAGTACTCAGATACTTATGTCAGTTCAATATGCAATCCAATCGCCTGCACAAAGTAAAAAATATAAACTACATATTTGGCACTAAATTACAGGTATATAATTAATAATAACAGAAAACATACCAGGGCCTCGTGTCTCCCAACGTATGGGACGTACCGACTATGTGCCTGATGAACTAGGTTCCCGATAAAAAGTCGGGAAACAGTGCGGTACCATGCCATATAACGTTGAATAGGAAAGTGCTGCGGAGGTGGGGTCAAGTCCCCTCGCCTGTCCCAAGTACCCAACTGCTCGTCAAGCCATGCCATAAATGTGTCGTCCGCCCTAGACCGATCATCCCTCTCATAATGTAAAGCAAGCCATGCAGGCGGACTCGGTATAGGCTGCGACAGGCTAAACTGGCGAAATACCCGCTCGGAGGCATGATGCTCGACAATATCGAGGCATATGAGCGGGATAGAAGCCCTCCAAATATGTCGACCGAACGTGCAATACGCTGGCAGGGTACCTATCACCTCATCGCTGTACGGCGTCCAGATGAACTATCAAATAAGAACACAAACCGTTAGTATGTGCACCACTAAGTTAATCTATAACAGGTAAGTTTAGTTAGATATTCACCTGTGCGTCCTCCAGCAAATCCAACACATCCTTGTAGAGGGGGAGATTACGATGGGCATCATACTCTCGTGCAAGAGTATGACGCATAACCCACCTACAGGCTAGAGGGAGATGCAGAATTTCTACATTAGCTGGTAGCTGTGGTAGAGGTGGCTGAAATTGCAAAAACCACTCCGAGGCCCAAACCTAACATACAAAGTTGACGTAAAGTATAAGATTAACTATAACTAGGTAGAATTGTAACTAATGGACATATTATTTGAATATGTTGTCACCTGTAGAAGCGGCAGAAAGCCGCTAATGTCTCTTTGGGTGCCGATGCAAGCCCTACACATCTGCCTGTACAAATATGAGATGGCAGCACCACCCCAGCTGTAGATGGCTGTATCCTCGAACCGGCCAATATGATGCAGAAAACGGAGGCTCACTAGGTTCCCCGAAGTGTTCGGGAACAAGACCCCCCAAGTAGAAGGAGCAACAACAACCTCGTATATCGCTGTACATCCACCTCCGCTGACTCGTCGGTGATAGTATGGTGGATCTGCTCCAGGTGGTCTTTAATGGGGATTAACTGCATACGACTGGACCTAGATGCTACAGTCTCGTCCTCCGGCCTGAAACCCGTGAGCATGTGCAGCATATCCCAATACGACTGCCGCGAATAATATCTCATGGTCGCATGCAGTAAAATTGGCAAGCCATCAACGGACAGGTCATATAAAATCTCAGCGTCCTGAAGTGTGATGGTGGCCTCGCCGATGGACAGATGGAAAATATGCGTCTCCGGTCGCCACCGCTCAATCAAGGCCGTGATCAAAACCCAGTCGAGTTGTATCCGGCCAATCATAATAATCCTATATAATCCCATCTCCTCTAGGTGATGGACCACGCGGGGATGTAGAACTCTATGACTCAAAAACTCCCACAATAGATCCATTCTCCTGTCCCGGAAAGTTTGTGTAAGCAACTGTCCGTCCCATATATACTTGGATCTATGCTGGGGCTGTAGGGCTAATAGATCCAACGTCCGAGGGCCGGGATGTATAGTCGCGTCCATGTCGTCAACTGTAAATTAAAACAACATTAATTGTATTTTATTCTGTATATTAAATATTAATTTTTTGAGATACACAATTTTTAACGTTATACAAAAATTATACCTCCGGGTTTCGGGCTCGATATTTTGAGGCCCAATGGCACCAAACTATCATTAATAATTATTTGTTTGTTTTATAATTTAAATTCATATTTTTTAATAACTTAATTGTACAAATTATACAAATTATATATATATATATGCACCTATGGGTTCCGGGCTCGATATTTTGAGGCCCAGTGGCACCAAACTATCATTAATAATTATGTGTTTGTTTTATAATTTAAATTCATATTTTTAATAACTTAATTGTACAAATTATATATATATATATATATATATATATATATTTAGCGTTATACAAAAATTATAACTATGGGTTTTGGGCTCGATATTTTGAGGCCCAGTGGTACCAAACTATCATTAATAATTATGTGTTTGTTTTATAATTTAAATTCATATTTTTTAATAACTTAATTATACAAATTATATATATATACTTATGGGTTCTATATATATAAATATATATACCTATGGGTTCCGGGCTCGATATTTTGAGGCTCAGTGGCACCAAATTAACATTAGTAATTATGTGTGTTGATACAATTGTTAACTTAATTGTACAAAGTTTGCATTTTCAACTACCAGTATAAGATACTTAAACAAAAGGAATTCTAAGCTAAAATACTACACATTACTACGCTACAAGGCTCTAAATTTTACTACGCTAAAAGGGTCTACATTTTACTACGCTAAAAAGGTCTAGATTTTATTACGCTAAGAAATAATCTAAACTAAACATAAATAAAAAATAAATTTAATTGCAAATAAAACACAAAACGGCATGAAAACACATATATATAAATCAGGATATTAACAGACAAATTTATTTGACAAATTTATATTTTTTTATAAATTTAACATATTAGTTTCGAAAAAAAAATACAAACCGAAATAGAACATATACAAATCAAATAATATGCATTATTATAAAAGTTTCAACTTAAAATAAACATAAATACCTCGTTTTAGAATTTTCGGAAGGCAAATAGATTGAAATTTTGACTCCGGAAGTGTGGATCAACAATAATACGAAGCTCTACTCGAATGTGGGATCTACGTTCTTCACCTTTTATGTGACAGGGGACCCAATTTTTTTTTCTTTTAAAATGGTGGGGCAGCGAGTATGGGAGTGAGGGACCAAGACGAAGAATATGTTAAATATTGAGGAAGATGAAGCAGAATCGTCGTCTTGAAGAAGACGATCGATTTTTATAAAATATGTATAGCACCAGGTATTTGGGTGCTATACTGTTAGTGTCAGCTTTTTATATATAGCGTCTAAATACTGGACGCTATACATTAACGACACAGTTAGCGTTAATGTATAGCGCCCAGTATTTGCGCACTATATATAATCTTTTTTTTACACCATCAAAAGAACCACATTTTGATTCCGGATTCCTTTTTACTGCACCTAAAAACAAGCAAGAAAACCTAAAAATTTGATTACTCTAGTCTAGTTGCAAGAAAATTCTGAGTCTTGGGGAAAAAGAAAACAAAAGCACTAAAACTAGTTACTCCAATTCCAATAGCAGCCCCCAGCTTTCAACAAAGTCTCTACAAAAAGAATCAAAACCCCAAACGCAATAAGACCACTTCCCCTCTCTCTCTCTTTTTCTCCTTTCAACGTTGAATCCTCAAAACTCAGTATATTAAAGTTTTCATTTTTCTTCATCAATTAATTCAGCAAACATGCATTCAAATCACTTACTACTTGAAGAACCTATCAGGATGGCCTCAATCTTGGAGCCATCTAAAGCTGTAAGTTTTTTTTATTTAAAAAAAATTATTTTTTTAACATATTTATTGCGTTAGATCTATGTTTACATGTGATTTTATGTGTTATTTGGTTAAAGATTGTTTTTTATTTGATGGGGTTTGTTTATTTTTGAATCTTGCAGAATTTTTTCCCAGCAATGACTAAAATTGTTGGGACTTTGGGTCCTAAATCTCGATCTGTTGAAGCTATTTCTGCTTGTCTTAAAGCTGGAATGTCTGGTAATATTGTAATTCAACCTTTTTTATTTATTGGTTTTTGTTGTCCTTTTTGGATTTGTATTGATGAATGATGTAATTTTGATTGTTTAATTTGTTGTGTTTTGGCAGTGGCAAGATTTGATTTTTCATGGGGTGATTCAGAGTATCACCAGGAGACTTTGGAGAACTTGAAGGCTGCTATTAAAGCCACTAAGAAGCTTTGTGCTGTATGTATAACAATATATTTTTGTCTTTTTTTTGGTCTACTTATGCTTTTATTGCTCTTTTGGTTGTTTCATAGGTTTTATCTATGTTTATCTTATTAGGTTTCTCCCCACTTGTGGGACTACACTGGGTTTGTTGTTGTTGTTGTTGTTGATTTATTAGGTTTCTAGACTCTGGTTCTCTGTGGGAAGTATGGCAGGTTCACAAGTATTTTAAACAATGTTTTTTTAAGCTAAGTCTGCGCTTAGGAGTACCACATATGTGGACTAATAGGCAGATTTAAAGAAGGGTAGCCTTGGAGCAACGGTAAAGTTGTCTCTGTGTGACCTATAGGTCACGGGTTCGAGCCGTGGAAGCAGCCACTAATGCTTGCATTAGGGTAGTCTGTCTACATCACACCCCTTAGGGTGGGGTGGACCCTTCCCCGGGCCCTGCGGGATGCCTTGTGCACCGGACTGTCCTTCCCCCCGGATTTGAACTATGTTCTCACATGGCTTTCATCCCACTACTTAATTACACCCTTGTGTGCTATGGGTCTTAAGTTCCTGGATCTACCTCCTGTCAGTGCGACACAAGGGACATAGCGGAATAAGAAATTGGGGGGAGGGGGGGGGGGTGAATTCTGTTGTTGTCTTGGTCTTTATTCACGTGTCGATTGGAGTCATTGGACTGGACTTGAGAAAGAAGTAATTATTTTGGGGTTGTGCAGTTAATGTGTAAGAAAGCTTTATTTGTTGGTTGCGTCTCTAAGTCCTACTCAGTTGTACAATCTTTGCATAGGGCTTATGACAATATATCGACAAATGTAATAAAAAACATGATGTTTGTTCATTTCAGGTCATGCTAGATACTGTGGGTGCTGAGTTGCAGGTTGTCAACAAAAAAGAGACAGCTATTTCACTTAAGGCAGATGCAATTGTTACTCTGACTCCTCATCAAGGCCAAGAAGCATCTTCTGAACTTTTGCCAATTAACTTTGCCGGATTAGCCAAGGTCCAGCCCACATCTGTTGTCTTTGATTTTCCACTTTCAGACTCCTATAGAACTTTCATAGTAAAAACCTGATGTTTTTAGAGGAACCAAAAGGGGAGCAGTTATTTGCTAATCAATGTAAAACTTAGTGGAGAGAACAACATGATAGACATTGTGATAATTATTTGTATTTATTTAGACCCATCGTACTAAGATATGCTGTTAATTTTGCTTACAGGCTGTAAAGAAAGGAGACACCATTTTTGTTGGTCAATACCTCTTCACAGGAAGTGAAACAACATCCGTTTGGCTCGAGGTATGTTGTTTAACAACACGATATTGTTGAACAATTGTGTTTGTAATTGTACAATCTACTACTCTGAACTAAGAAAAGCTGTCCAAGTTCATTTTTTGACTAGATATTTCTGATGTGGCTGCTCAGGTAGATGAAGTGAATGGGGATGATGTCATTTGCGTGATAAAGAACTCTGCCACTTTAGCTGGGTCAATGTTCACACTGCATGCTTCTCAAGTACATATTGATCTGCCTACCCTCACTGATAGAGACAAAGAGGTAAGTTATTCAATATTCGTGACATTGATTAACAAAAACCATGTCTATATCACTTCTGCAGATAATGAAGTTCAAGTTACACTATTAAAGATAATTTTCTGTGAGGACTTGGTTTTTTAGTAGGTCCCACTTTTTTACTACTTGTATTAATATTTATTGTGTATGATCTTACTACTTGTAGTTTGTTAGCAAGCATATTATCATTGATCATACAGAGTTTGCCTCGATAAAGCTACTTTTTGCTCTTTTTTTTCTGTCCTGTTGTGGTTATTTTTATAGGAATCCTTCTTTATTCAGTTCGGACTTTTGGTATGTTAATATTATTCAGGTTATAAGCACATGGGGTGTGAAAAACAAAATTGACTTTATTTCACTATCATACACAAGGCATGCTGAGGATGTCCGTGAGGTATGTATTTTCATCACTTTTCATCTTCTATATGTTTTTTTAGATTCTTTTACTGTCATCCACAGCTTGCATTTGTCTTCTCATTGTGGACCACTAGAATATGCAATTGATTTCAGTCCTTGTGCTAAAATCCAGGCTCGTGAGTTCTTGTCTAAGCTGGGTGATCTAAGTCAAACTCAGATCTTTGCTAAAATCGAAAATGTTGAGGTCAGTTGATAAACTTGTATTTTTAGTGAGGTTGTTTTCTGATTTTACTAACTTCCATGAGGTTTCTGTTTATGACGAATATCATGAATTCTACAAGGGTTTGGTATTTTACTTTCTTCCTTTGTGTAATCTCTGTAGGGTCTGACTCATTTTGATGAGATTCTCAAAGAGGCTGATGGAATCATCCTTTCTCGTGGAAACCTCGGTATAGATCTTCCACCTGAAAAGGTAAACTATCTTCTGCAACACTAACGTTTACATGTTTTTTGATAAAGATTTGGCACTAGGGAATTGCTAGAGAGGTTCTATTTGAATTCCAAAAGGTATTAATTATGAATTCAAACAATGTTCTCTACACCTTAAGTTAGGAGTATATGAGGTGAAGGAAGGTACTTGGCTGCAAGTCCCATGGAAAAGATAGACTTTTCACGTTGCAATCCACTCTATTTTTAAGCTCCGCCTCTGACACGGTTTCTCTTTCTAATATATACTAATTCCATTGCGAAACTTGTGAGTAATATTCCAGGTAGAATTTCTGGTCACTAGGCTAATATCGGTTGGTTTGCAGGTGTTCTTGTTCCAGAAGGCTGCTGTTCACAAGTGTAACATGGCTGGCAAGCCAGCTGTAGTAACACGTGTTGTCGATAGTATGACCGACAATCTTAGGCCTACTCGTGCTGAAGCAACAGATGTTGCTAATGCTGTCTTGGATGGTACTTTTTCTGCTCACTTTTTAATATGTGAAGGATTGAGGTTCTTTTACCCTTTTATATAACAGCTAACTAGTCATGATTACGTCGATGTACCATTTAATATTTAATGAGACAACTTGATTTTCTTGGAGGTTTTAATTTTTAACACTTTCAGGAACTGATGCTATTCTTCTTGGTGCTGAGACTCTGCGTGGATTATACCCTGTCGAGACTATTTCCACTGTTGGCAGAATTTGCTTCGAGGTAATTTTTTTCCTGATATTTGTGAGTTTAGGAAATTGTCTCCTAGCTATCTTTTAAAGAACTGTGTGATGAAGCCTAAAATAGAACAGAATCGACATATCCATCTTTTTGACTCCTCTAGTTGGGCCTTCCAAATCTCAGTTACTACATAACCATAAATGTATACTTGTGTGACGACTTTTCAACTTTTGAGCTCTTTTTTTTAGAAAAATATTTAGTTTTGTTGTATGCTTTTCTTAATCTCTTCTTTCATCTCTCATTTACCAGAGTTCCCCTTCCTTTATAGACACTAATTTTCATTAATGAAGAACATGTATTTTATCAAAGATGACATTTTGCAGTCTATGTGGTGTGGCTCATGTTTGCACAAAAAATTTTCCTTTTAGCAGTAACTCATCTTAAATTCCTGATTACATTCTTATTCCCTGTATTCAGAACATTTGACATTATTTCTACTTTTATTAGCTGTCTTCCTGTCAATAGTACTTTCTCAGTCATCAACTCTTTGGTACTTTATTGCTTTGAGCTCTGAAGAAACATTTCTTAGTTTGATCTTCAGTTGCAAAGATTTGTGGCATTATAGTTTCGATAGACATTGCCTGTGATGGCTCCTAGTTTTAGACAGCATTTTGTCCATTTTGACCTACTTGAGCTACTGGCGGCGGGCAGCACTAACCAGTAATTAATTTCCGTGCAGGCGGAGAAGGTTTTCAACCAAGACTTGTACTTTAAGAAAACAGTCAAATTTGTTGGAGAGCCCATGACGCACCTGGAATCCATTGCCTCATCAGCGGTACTTTTTAATGCGACTGCCTTTCTTAAAATGAGAAAAGAAAGATTTCTGGAAATTGAATTGGGTATGCATTTGCCGCAATAACTCTATATCCCTTTATTCTCTAGGTAAGAGCCGCCATTAAAGTGAAAGCATCAGTAATTATTTGTTTCACTTCATCTGGAAGGGCAGCAAGGTAGAGTTTGTCATTATTACTATATTTCTTGGGATATTGATTCTCTTTCTTTATAAGAGTTGTAATTTATGCTCATGTAAACAGATTGATAGCTAAATATAGGCCAACAATGCCAGTATTGTCTGTTGTAATTCCTCGACTCAAGACAAATCAACTGAAGTGGAGTTTTAGCGGTGCATTTGAGGTACGACCTAGAGCTCAAAGTTCTTTTAATTATCAAATCTAGTTCATCAGCCGATGGCCTATTAAATGCATTAGTAGAGACTCAGTATTGTTACTAGTGAAACTTATTTCTGTTTCCTATTTTGACTTATTGTTTGATTAAGTAGTTCGATTGATCTATTCATTTAAACTGATATTATGCCATCAGATGTTGGAATCCACCATAACATACTTCTAATAATAATACTGAAGTTGGTGCCCCCCTCCCCCCCCCCCAAAAAAAAAAAAAAAAAAGAAGAAGAAGAAGACACGCACACACCTTTTTTTTTACTGACGTGACAATATGCGGGGTTTCTTGAAATTGCAATGATTAACTATTGAAGCCTCTAGACTATTTGTTGATCACATCTTTCCTGTTTCGCTGCCACTGTAGTGATCTACTACTGTATCCTTGTTCTTTTACTTTCTTCATCTGCTTTTTTTTCCTCAATTTTTTTTTACTTAATCTGGTGTGTAACTTTTGTTTAATTTCTTCATGTTCAGGCAAGGCAATCTCTTATTGTCCGAGGCCTTTTCCCAATGCTGGCTGATCCTCGACATCCTGTACGTTGTCTCATCAATTTGGTGTTTCACGTTTGTTGTTTGATTTATCTTGTTCTATTATTGATATGTTTGATTACATTTAGGTCTTCTTTTTAGTTAGATTACTTGGTTTTTTGGTTGCCTGCTGCTGTATTGTTTTTTGCTGTCTATAGATCCCAAAACAGAAACTTATGTCGTTTTCCCGCTTCCATTTTTTGAAATTGCTTATAATTCGTTAATGAGGTCAACATATTCCATGCCTATTTCAAACTTGAAACTTGTGTCAATTTGAATGTCTTTATGTAGTTAAACAACTTTCACCCCAAATGTTCTTGATTGGATGTTCCTATACTTTCTTTTTGCTTGTGTTTAATCACGTGATTTTTTCTTTCATAGGCTGAGTCTACGAATGCAAGTAATGAGTCGGTGCTGAAAGTTGCTCTTGATCATGGAAAAGCATCAGGAGTTATAAAATCACACGACCGAGTTGTCATTTGCCAGAAAGTTGGAGACGCATCAGTGGTTAAGATTATCGAACTTGAAGATTAAGGTTTTAGGCTGCAGTTGTCAGCTGTTATTTTTGTCCACATCTTTTTGGGGATGTGATGGAGTGTTATAGCCATCACACATTTCTACTAATGTTTTGGTAACTCTGATATGTGACATGGTACAGTCATAAACCGGGCGATTCTTGTGTTGATAGAACTAGCTATACTGGAAAAAATGAAATTAGTTTAATGGCTCCTTCTATAGTTCGTTCGTAGGAGTCGGTGCTCAGTATTCCTCCCAAGTGCTTTTCTAAAGCAGTGTGTTTTGGAAATGTCTGTAACTAATTTTTGCTTGTTCGGAGCTTACTCAACAGAAGAAAGACCATCAATGCCCATTTAAGTATCAATAAAAAAACCTTGTTTCCAGCCACTTTCTAATGGTGACTCTTGTTTTTTTAAGGTACAGGGGGACTTGTTTGTTTCCCTTACATTTAGGTTGGCCAGAGGGAACTAAACCAGCTTCCCATGACCTATATTTTTAATTCTGATGATGGTGTCCGGGTCAACTTACTATTTTTTTTACTAATGCAACTATCGCGCAACTGAAGAAATCACCTAGTAATTTTTTGCTTATAACTGAAGATCAGGGATAAAGCCAGAGAATGAAACAAGTTTCTTTAGTACCTTTATGTTAGGAAGACACCAATTTTTTTTTTTTTTTTTGTGAGCTTGACATGCTATCAAATTGCTAAATAAAATCATGCAATTTAATAGGACTGACACTTATAAGCCTCTACCTTTTGTACTTCTTTATGTGATGTAATTAAACACAACAACAATGACAAGTACTTCTCAGTTTGAAGCTAGTTGGGGTAGGCTATATGATCGTTTTTACGCATTTAACCTTATTGGTCCCCTTTCATTTAGAGATGGCAATAGGGCAGTGCGGGTTTAGATATATACGGGTGCGGGTCAAAATAATTTTTTTAAAATTCTTTATGGATGCGGTGCGGGTTTTAACTTTTTGCAAAATCACAACGTTTTAGCTATTGCTAATATTATTATTACCTAAAAATAATTACTTTTTCAGTTTTGAACTTGTTGTACCTTTCTCCTATGCATTGATTATTTTAGTCTCAAACTAATTTGGTTTTTACGAGGCATATATTTCATACTGGACATTTATTTAGTTAGGCTGTAAATACACATTTTTCTGTTATTTGCATCTTTGGGAAGAAAATATTGTATTATATTTTTTTTGTGTGTTTTAAAGTCCCACTCAGGGGCGGATCTAGGATTTAGATGTTGCGGGTGCCATATTACTTTGAACATATACATGTTCTTATCTATACAGTCTAAATATAGTATATTTATATGGTCCAAATAGAGTAAATATTTAGTCTGTTTGATTAGTTATGTGCTTCTGCTCGAATTATTTGTCTTTCAATTTATACGGACAAATTAATTAAACAAAAAAAAATGTACTAATTATGACAGCTTGACGCAATAGGGGGTTTCGTTCTAATGGAGAGAAGATTCTCGGGAGAAGAATTATATATATATAAAATGTTGATGGAATTTTTTATCCTTTAAAATAAATTTTATATTGATAAAATTATCATCAATTTTTTTTTAATATTTAGAATTTTAAGATTAACTAAAAGTATAGTTATTAAATCTTTTTTTTTATTTGAGTAGAAAGTCCTAAACTTTAAGTTCCAATAAGCTTATATAAATAATTTTCTTATTTAAACTATGTAACATAATTATAGTACCTTTTATGGTAATTTTCCTAATATTTATATTAATTCTAAGAGAATATAATATAAATTGATAATAACGATCATGAACTACCGTGATACTCCGACTAATAAATATGAAGGAATCCTTACTAACTCAAATTAAAATTAAACAAAGAAAGGAAACAGTGAAGTGTAGTTTAGGTTACTTTCGTAATTGTAGTCAAATTGTTGTCTATCTGAAGCAAGAAAGGCAAAACATCACAAAATTGTCACAAGGCCAGTTCGATCCCTCGCCTTAAGGATGACATGGTGATCTTCTACCACTGGCACCTTAGTGACTTTTGTTGCTCTGGGTGGCAACCCTTTTATTTAACCGATTTCGGGCATATAAATACATATATACATATAATTTTTACCGAAGCTTGCGGGTGGCGTACCACCCCTCGGGCCTTAATAGATCCGCCCCTGGTCCCACTTTAACTATAAAATTAGTTGACTCAAATTTCATGTATCTGATCTTGTTATCTTGTACGGTACATCTGAATCACTAGAAATGATATACTGATATATCAAACTGAATTCCAATACTGCATGTGAAATCAGAAATAAGCTTTAAAGCTGAACAATGTTAAAAGTTAAAACTGACAGCATTCGGTAGGATATAGTTATGACTATTCAAAATTGGACTTCTTCGATTTGCAATTTGGATTCTAACAGGAACTTTTAGATTTACATATAAATATAATTGAAAATAAAATTAAATAAGATAAAAATATTACATATTTTAATAAATAATAAAGGGTAAATTTTGCAGAGTGGGGCGGGGCGGGTGCGGGTGGACGCTGGTGTTGATGCGAGGTGGGTGAATGTGTTGGAAAAATATTGGATGATTATGGAAAATAGAAGGTTTAGCTTGAGGCGTGTCAAAGACACTGTCCTTAAGGATATTTCGCCTACACCGTAATGAATAAAATTAGGCGTATCCCCCAGAATTCAACAAGCTCTTCTAGTATAAACTAGGAGCAGAAACAACAAAGATTGAATAAAAAAAATGCCAGCAAAAAGAAAAAGGAAGAAAAGTTTTAACTTTTTCCACTCCACTACACAAAGTAACACATAGGAATATATATATACTTTTGTAAGCAACGTTTTAAAAATTATTAAATGCCATTCAAAGGCTATTGAAATGGCTGTTACAAATTAAAGCCATTAAGGCTAATAAAAAGTTAGTTATAATATTATAATAATGGCTATGAGTCATGGGTAGTAAATGATAATGAATATGTTATATTTTATTTTTGAGATATAAGAATTATCTTCTAACAATCCCCCACATATCTCAAAAATAATTATAATAACAAAATAAGAAGTTTCGATGGGTTTTCACAAATGAGCATAATGCATCGAATCTGGTGTCTCTTGGACTATGAACCAGACCTAGATAAAATAAGATTAAACTTACAGAACAATTGGTGAAGTTTAGAACTTCTATGAACCAAGAATTCTTTTGCAAGTTTAGTGTCTTATCTATCACATTATACCAGCGCACACTTTGTTGTTTATCGCAATTTTGCACTAATAGGCCATGCGCGCGCCTGATTTTCGTGAGTACTCTAGAAAATTCGCCACAAATTTCATAGGAGCGGCCCCACTCCACACTCATATAGGTCCATCCATCAAGTGTATTCTACAGCACAATACACCACCTACAATAGGCTATGGATTATTGGATTAAGAGTTTAATAACTCAGCCTCACATTCCTTGCAGTCTTGCACTATATACACGCACACACCATGTCACGACCCAAACTGGAGGGCCATGACTAGCACCCGACCATACTTGCCGAGCACCAACGTACATTTCATCTAATCTTCATTATTATCTTTTAGGGCTGACGAGATCAATATAAATGGTAGACCTGGATCATGGACAACTAGCAATAAAATATGATGGCATGAACATACATAGTAGGGGATGACCAGACAATCAAGAAATTACATATAAGGTATGAGCTACCACGCTACCATGAAAGACTATATAACAAAAACCAGCCGACAAGGCATACCAAACTATACATGAGTCGACACTTGTTTATGAGCCTCTAAATGAACAGAAGTGCTGCAACATAGCCGGAACAGGGCCCCGACATACCCATAATGTCTATAACAAAAATACATACCAAGACCAAGGCAAGTCCGGAGAAGAGATCTCGCCAATCACCGCTGAACTGGACAACCTACTATGGTGGGGGAGCTGCACCTGCCTGTCTATCAGGACCTGCAGCACGACATGCAGCTTCCACAAATAAAAGGACGTCAACACGAATAAAGTACTGAGTATGTAAGGCAGAGAACCATAAATACGATCAGTAATGTAAGCAAGGATAGAGAATATACAACCTGTAACATCTTAGTACCTCTGAGGGCTACTGAACTGAAATGCATGATACATATGTATAAATACATAAACCTTTAAAACATTCACCTCTGTGGGCATCATCATCATCATATCGTACCCGGTCATAATAGGCTCGATAAAAACGTACCCGGCCATCATAAGGCTCGGTAGAATCGTACCCGGTCACGTGGAGCTCGGTAAAACCCAACTGATCAGTGGTTGCACAATAGGTGCCGTACCCGGCCAACTATAGCGTGGCTCGGTAGAGTAAAATAGATACATATATATAATGCATGCTCGACTCATGGAATCACATTCTAAACCTTTCGGAGTGACGTAAGGTCGGTATCCTCTGTACACGTTATTAGGACTAACTCTTCACTATGAACCTTATAAGAATCAGGAAGTACCAACAACATTGATAACATAAGAATAAGAGAAGCAACATTAACATCAATCGTTCCATAAGAGGGAAAACAATGTAAGTACTGCTAGCTTCTAAGAGTAGAGTATCTTGGAAGCTCGTTCATTACATTATGTACAATCGGAGTCGTGCAAAAGAAGGAAAGGGATAGCCTCACATACCTTGTATATACTGCCCCAATCTCAAGCTATGCAATTGTCAAAACTCCTTAGTCTATAATAAGAGAAACGATACTATCATTATCATTTAAGCGTCATAACTATTATGTATCGACCACAACCTATTTTACGATGAAACGGACAACACCTCCCCTATATATATGTCTTCACACCATTCAAAATAGTCACCAAACATCCCAAACAACATCAATAATAAACATATTGAGCCTCCCAAAATAGTCCACGCACAGCCTAATCACTCCATACATACGACGACTACCGTAGTCGTGTCAAACGACCCGGAAATGTTACGAATAACTATCATACCACAACCCTACATATATATGGTGTTTCTCCACACCCTTACTCCTCCAAAACTCCACAAAATAGTAGTAAAATACGCAACCCAACAGCAACGCAAAACAGTCCACAAAACAATAACATTACTACCAAGCCTTTCGATATATATTTCACAAGTTCTAGCTTCAATGGCTTAGCCGCAACTTGGATAATCTTAAATACATATAGAGTAAGAGGTTCCTTACCTTTATACAGAAAGAACAACTCCAATTTTACCTTAAATTTCCATGAAATATCCCTCCAATGCTGCCACAACAACAAAAAAGCGAAACTAGCGATCAATTAGTGTTTTTCGGCACTAGAATCACTTTAGAAGGCTTGAAATCACCTAGGATTGATATTAAGAACATGAGAGAGTATTTACAGAACATAAACCCTTTAAAACAACCTCCCACACGAGCTGGAACAACACAAAAATGAGCAACAACAAGAAGAACAAGAGACTTACTAGCGCCACGGAATTCCCGACACTTGATTTGTGTTGTTTGCCCTTTTTTGGGTCTTGAATCTTGAGAGAACCTTGAGAGGATATTCCTAGGGTTCTAAGGTCTGAAAATAGTGAGAAGAAATGACTTAAAACGGGTTGGAGGCATCCTATATAGGTCCAAATATCTTAAACCGCCTTAGTGGGCCCCATAGAGAGGTGCTTGGCGCAGTCTCGCGAAAATGCGAATATCTCTCTACTCTGAGATCGTATCGATGAACGGTTTAATGCGTTGGAAATTAGACTCATAGATATTTAATTTGGTTGGTAAATCACCCCGTAATTCCTTGTAAATTAGGACAAAAGATTAGAAACATTTGACCTAATGTTTAAGTAAAATTATGAACCTAAGTTGAGACAACTTTTGTCGACTTTTGTTTCATAACTCGTTTGACTTCAAGACTTATGATACGGATATTATATGATTAAAATACCTTAATACATGACCTCTTGAGTGTATTAAGCACCGCTAGATTTACCTGAAAATACGAGTTACAACATCCTTGATTCATTTAACTTCTAATACTTGTTAATCACCCTTATACACTCTTGTATCACTTAAGACCAATAGGATTGACTTCTTATCATCTCAAAGATAATTCCTTCTTGGATTTATGTTAACTAATATATGGCATGAACTAACACATGTGGATATGGGTTGTAACACACCATAGGAAGAGACATAATTTAATAGTGCACATTTGATCAACTAATGACTTGTTATTACCCATATGAACCTACTTCATGGGATCTCCAATCACATAGGTTGGGTTACCATCATTGTTGATATATCTCAATTGGAAAAAGTCTCAACCCCTCGATGTTTCACTTATAAGTCAAAGGATCGGCCAAATCCTCTTTTGACTACAGATAATATGTATAAAAAATCCCATATCTAAGCAATTGCTATATCACATTATGTCTCTAGAGTATGTATCTACTCTTCCCATTGAAAGATTTATTTACTTACAATGGCTATTGCGTCTTGGCAATCACAATTCATAGACATAATTATTGTCGGTTTAACTCACCAAGAGGTTGCTTAATCGACCTCACTGCCAAACAATTCCAATATTGTAACAACCACCAAAAGGTGATCACACAACAACTAGCTAGTTTTCTCTCATCTGAATCAGAGATTCAATATCATCACTGTATCCTTCTAATACAGTGGAAGATTCACATACAAAATACTAACTCATAGTATTTCTCAAGTAAGGAATTAAGACATCTCAAAAGAAACTTTCACTTCCACAACTTATCTCAAATTTGTAGGAAATATGTCATAATTCAACAATTTCATCAACATATTTTGAAATTCCAATACAAAAAATTTTCACAAAAAATCTCAATTGTGTAAGGCTTCATTATAATTTTGATAAATAATTTTCCTACCTTTTTACTTCTTATGATCAGGCTATAACACTCTGGACATCCGATCCCCCACATTTTAGAAAATTTCAAGTTAAGGAGATAATATTTTCACAACTCATAAAGATTTTTACTTGTTTCTCATAAGAAAATTCATTAATTCTAACTAATGCAAGTCAATGCTCTTGATTGATTTTCTTCGAAAGAAACCAAATAAAACATTTGAAATTCAACGACACAATAAATTTAACCACATCAATAATAGATAATAACACCAAATGCTTGTTGCAACACTTTTATGTGGTAAATTTATATAATATCTCAATCTTAATACTCAAAATATATAATGATATAATCTTAATAAATCTTAATTTACTCTCTTGTGTCCTCGCAAAGCATGCTCTCATTTATTTTAAAATATAAGTTCTCAGTAATTAGGTTGGAGATCATACCAGAATAATATTCATGAGGAACATCAACAACAAAAAGTTCCAATGTCTCCAAATAATGGCATGACTCGAAATTCTTGCCAAGTTGTGACATCTTCTTTCATAAAGTAAAAAAGAGTCGAACCGTTTGACACAATGGAGGTAATATAGCAGGTGGAATTGTTGTTAAAAGAGCAATCACAAGCAACAGAACTCTCAATTCCTTTAATAATAACTGCAACACTCCAATTCCCTTCTCCACTGTAAGGATCCTTGTTAAAATCCCAATCTCTTTTCCCAAGCTTTTTGGCAAGCAGTACGAAATACTTGAGAATTTCAGTACTCCATTATAATGGGATCAACCAAATATTGCAATCGGTATTCTCCATAAGAATAGAGTGTAAAATATTCTTAAAATTGTTGGAAAAATATTGGATGATTATGGAAATAGAAGGTTTAGCTTGAGGCGTGTCAAAGACACTGTCCTTAAGGGTATTTCGTCTACACCGTAATGAATAAAATTAGGCGTATCCCCCAGGATTCAACAAGCTCTTCTAGTATAAACTAGGAGCAGAAACAACAAAGATGAATAAAAGAAAATCCAGCACAAAAGAAAAGGGAAGAGAGCAGAATTCAACAAGCTCTTCTAGTATAAACTAGGAGCAGAAACAACAAAGATTGAATAAAAAAAATGCCAGCAAAAAGAAAAAGGAAGAAAAGTTTTAACTTTTTCCACTCCACTACACAAAGTAACACATAGGAATATATATATACTTTTGTAAGCAACGTTTTAAAAATTATTAAATGCCATTCAAAGGCTATTGAAATGGCTGTTACAAATTAAAGCCATTAAGGCTAATAAAAAGTTAGTTATAATATTATAATAATGGCTATTAATCATGGGTAGTAAATGATAATAAATATGTTATATTTTATTTTTGAGATATAAGAATTATTTTCTAACAGAATGCGGGTGAAAATGCAATGTGGGGTGGGGCAGGGCAGGTTAAAATTTTGTGGGTTAAAGCAAAACCCGCCCTGTCCCGAGCTTCCGTCATCGGCCTTAGCATTAAACCACTATCTATGCATGTATTTTCAGCCTGGACTGGCGAATCTTTTGTTGTAAATTTTACGGAAAATACTTCATCACAAAACCTGTAGAGAATTCTTCAAAGCTTGAGGCGTGTCAAAGACACTCTCATTAAGGATATTTTATCCGATTTGGGTGTATCCCCAGGATTCAACCAGCCCTTCTAGTATAAAACTAGGAGCATAAACTAACAAAGATTTATTCAGCTTGGTAGAAAATCCAGCAGAAGGAAAGAGAGTATTTTTTGTATACTTAGTATCTACCACACCAGAAAGAATATATGCATATAAAGAATGTGTGTATATATAGGTGAGTAGAATCAAGTGGTTATAATGTGTGAGTAATGGTCAAACGATTACAAATATAGAATAATGTCCCATTATTGCATGAAATAATAAAGACACTAAATGATTAATAAAATGAATCTAGACACTTTCAGAAAATATGATTCTAGACACTTCCTTTTGAGTTACCATATTCACTATTTTTCTAACAATCCCCCACATATCTCGAAAGGAAATAGGAGGATAGAATATTTTGCTGAATTTTCTATATATGAGTACAATGCATCGAATCTGGTGTCTCGTAGACTATGAACCAGACCAAAAAAAAATAAGATTAAGCTTATAGAATATTGGTGTAGTTTAATACTTCAATGAACCAAAAATTCTTTTGTAAGTCTAGAATCTTATCTATCACATTATACTCGCACAATTTTTGTCGTTATCACGGTTTTGCGCTAGAAGGCCATGCGCGCGCCTGATTTGCGTGAGTGCTCTAGAAATTTTGCCACAAATTTCATAGGAGCGGCTCCACTCTACACTCATATAGGTCCATCCTTCAAGTGTATTCTGCAGCGTAATACACCACCTATAAAAAGCTATGGATTATTGGATTAAGAGTTTAATAATTCAGTCTCATATTCCTTGTAGTCTTGCACTATAAACACACACCATAGGAAGTGACATAACTTAATAGTGCACATTTGATCAACTAATGACTTGTTATTACCTATATGAACCTACTTTATGGGATCTCCAATCACATAGGTTGGGTTACCATCATTGTTGATATATCTCTAATTGGCAAAAGTCTCAACCTCTCGATGTTTTACTTATAAGTCAAAGGATCGGCCAAATCCTCTTTTGACTACACATTATATGTACGAAAAAATTATCATTTCTAAGCAATTGCTTTATTACATTATATCTTAAGAAAATGTGTCTACTCTTCTCATTGAAAGATTTATTTTCTTACAATGACTATTGTACTTTGGCAATCACAATTCATCGATATAAATATTGTCGGTTTAATTCCTAGTGGAATACTCGTCAAGAGGTTGCTTAATGAGCTTCATTGCTAGGTAATTTCAATACCACAACACTCCACCAAAAGGTGTTCACACAATCACTAGTGATTTTTTACTCATCTGAATCAGAGATTCAATAAATCATTGTATCCTTCTAATACATTGAAAATCTACATACAAAATACTAACTCATAATACTTCTCAAGTAATGCATAAAATCATCTCAAATGAAAAGAAACTTGACTTCCATACAAGTGTCTTTTGAAATATTCAACACACATTAGAAATTATTTTCCTTTGGTATCTTTCATAAACAAATACCAAAGTAAAATTTTCTAAATATAGAAGGAACTTTAACTTCTATAGAAATATCTTAAATAATAAATGGGTCATAATTCAACAATTTCTTCACCCGAATATTTAAGAAACTCAAAGTAAAATACCATGACTCCCACATTTTCAAAACTTTTAAGGTAAGGGGATACTATTTTTCATAACTTATAAGGAGTATTACCAACTTCTCATATATAAATATGATGGTGATGAGAAATGGGCTAACCTTAACACAGTATCAGCAACAAGAACTGAATGCAGAAGTAACTGATCATGAGATATATGAGGGGATGAAGGATATAGGAAGTGATAAAGCTCCTAGTATAGATGGTTACAATGCAGAATTTTTCAAGAAAGCTTGGCCAGTGATCAAAGAAGAGGTATATGCAGCAGTGAAATAATTCTTTCATACATGGGTGATATTTCCAACAATCAATTGCACTACCATTACTTTACTGCCTAAAATCCCTAATCCAGTGACAATCAAGGACTTTAGACCCATTTCCTATTGTACTATGTTATACAAGCTCATCTCAAAAGTCATCGATGGCAGATTACAGAGGATAATGCCACATATCATTTCTGAAGCACAAGCAGGGTTTATTCCTGGAAGGAAAATAGCTGATAACATCATATTAGCTCATGAATTAGTCAAGGCTTATAACATGAAACATATTTGTCCTAGATGCATGCTGAAGGTTGACATGATGAAAGCCTATGATTCAGTGGAATGGGTATATTTGGAGCAACTATTGGAATATATCTACGCTTCCCTACAAAGTTCATCCAATGGGTGAAAACATGTGTGTCAACAGTGAGTTACTCGATCATGATCAATGGTGAATTGACAAAGCCTTTTGTAGTTGCCAAAGGACTTAGACAGGGTGACCCCATGTCACCATTTCTATTTGCTATTGCAATAGAATACTTAAGTAGACTACTTAGAGGACTGAAGCAAGCTAAAGATTACAAATTCCATCCAAGGTGTGGCAAACTCAATATAACTCACCTCAGTTTTGCCGATGATTTGCTGATGTTTGCCAGAGGTGATAGTAATTCAGTTCAAGCTTTACACGCCTGCTTTAAACAATTCTTAGTAGCTTCTGGATTACAGGCCAATCTCACTAAGAGTGCCAATTATTTTGGTGGCGTGACATAGACAAAAAAGGAGAAAATTTTACAAGATACTGGTTACTCACTAGGGGAATTACCTTTTAAATACTTGGGGATTCCTCTGGACACAAAGAAGTTGACTACTATGCAATGGCAACCACTGATCGAGAAAATAGTAGCATGAATTTCCTCTTGGACTGCTCGAAAGATGTCTTATGGTGGTAGAGTGCAGTTAGTATAGACAGTGATATTTGGCATTAAATCATATTGGGCTCAAGTGTTCATTTTGCCAGCTAAAGTGATGAAGTTAATAGAGGTCTATTGTAGAAGTTACATATGGTCTGACATCAATACAATTACAAAGAGAGCATCGATAGCTTGGGAGAAAATGTGTCTCCCAAAGTCAGCAGGAGGCTATAATCTAATGAATCTCCAAGTGTGGAACAAAGCATCCATTACTAAAATTCACTGGGATTTGGCACAAAAGAAAGATAAAGCTTGGATAAGATGGATCCACATATACTACATCAAGGGGCAAAATATGCTGGAAATGAATATACCTCAACAGGCAAGTTGGATGGTGAGGAAGATTATGGAAGCAAGGAAGATAATACAACAAGTGCCAGAAGTAAAGCAAAGACAAAATGTTACTAAACAGATTTATCTAGGTCTACCGGGAAACCACAATAAAGTGGTATGGAGATCTTTGATGTTTCATAATGAAGCTAGACCTAAAACAGTATTCACAATGTGGATCCAATGTCATGGAAGAATGTTAACAGCAGATAGGCTAACTAAACAGGGAATCCAAGTAAGTCCAAGATGTAGCTTATGTAATAGTGCAGATGAATCACATATGCATCTATTTGGTGAATGCAGCTTTTCCAGAGCAGTATGGTGGAGATTACTGAGATGGCTACAAATGTGTGATGCTCTAGTGAACCCTTAGTAGCAGGTGATTACATGGGTGATTATACCATCCAAAGGAAAGTCGTGCAAAGCTAGAATAGTGAAAATGATATATGCTGAATACATTTATGGGATATGGAAGGAGAGGAACAATAGAATTTTTGAAGAAAAATCAAGAAATGAAGAACAAATAGCTAGAGAAGTGGCATGTATATGCAACATTAGAGCACAAGGGGCAGTAAGAGCAAAGATGCAACAACTTCAATTCTGAAGGCAAGAACAGTGTTTGACCAACAACATTTATATAATTTCCATTATGTACTGCTTATAGTATAGTGATAACTAGGGATTCTAGCCTATTTTATGCTCCTTTTTGCTTGTGTTTTGGATTAAAAGTGTGTACAAGTATTCTCGAAAGCTAACTTAATGTGTTTGTTTGCAGTGTTTGGTCAAAAAGAGACAAGAAAGTTAAAACCAGCTCATAAAGGAGTGAAACTTGCACAAGTTCAAAGCTGAGTCAATAGAGCGCCGACAACGAAGAAACTGACGCAGACGCGGAGGGTCCACCGCTGAGGCGGTCTTGTTTATGCCCTCAGCGGTGGCAAATTTCAGAGAGTGATATTTTGGGCTAAACAAGTTACCGCTGTCCGCGGTGAAATTGCGCGGCAGCGGTCATGTTATCGCCCTCAGCAGAAGCGAGAATTAGAGAACCAAAAGTGGAGCTAAAAATTAAAGACCGCGGTCCGCGCTTTTCATAGCGCTGTAGCGGTCTTTTTTCCGCTGTCAGTGCAACCTCCGTAGGGGCAATTTTGTCCAAAAATTTTAGCTGGTATAAATAGTTATTTTTCAGATTTTTAGGTCATCTGTTGTTTTAGAAAACACGTGAACCGTCGTTTTTAGCTTCTTAGAGTAATTTTAGACCATCTTTAGCAATTAATCTTAGATTTTGCTCTTGTAATTACTTTTTATGGATTATATTTCATTTCCATCTTTTATTTCTTCTTTGGTTATGAGTGGCTAAACCCATTAGCTAGGGTTGTGGCTCAACCCTAATGTGGGTATTTAATGAGTTTTCAATTTTAGGGCTAAAATGTTTATGGGGATATTTGGCTTGATTTATGCTTTAAATGTTGAATTGGTGGTTGCAAACGCTGATTTGTGCCTTGATGATCGGCTATAATTACGTATTTTAGTCGCTTATTACACTCTAATTTACTGCACTTTAATTGAGTTTGAGCTTTAATCGCGTGTGTTTTGCACTAATTGTGTGTTTTATGCCTTGTAGGAGGGATTCCGAGCTATGTAGATGTTATGAAATAAATTCAAGTAATATGGAGCTTTGAATTCTAAGTAAAAGCCCAAGTAATTAAGCCGGGATCGTGTTCGAGGATCAACGGATGATAGTTAAGAACGAACGACGAATCGAGTAGGCATATTACATACTGTCTAGTAAAATGTACATAACCCTTTGCTTAGAACTCTATTTGGGCTCTACAACATATGGTTGGAAAGATAACTCAAAGGTCTACAACTTTCATATTTTACATATTCCCAAATTCCCAACAAAACAGGGTCACAAGTGCGCGTAAAGTGCGCAACCGTGCTCGTCAGGCAGAATCAAAGTGGATATGCGCGGTCTGAGCGCGGTCCAAGCACGGCCGTGCACGTCCGTGCACGTCCTTCCTGGGAAAAGTGTCCTTTTTAGCATTGGAGAAGGTATAATTGTTTGGGCCCGACCCTACTTTGTATATATACATGGAAAAACAGTATTTTGAGGGGGTTGGACAGATTTGAGACACAAATTCGACCTAAGGAGGCAGAGACACAATAGGAGCAAGGCGGGGAATTCTTCTACGAGTTTTTCCTTCCTCTTCCTATTTTTCATTGTTGGTTATAACTTTTAGTATTGTAGTTTTAAATACTATTATGAATAGCTAATTTGTTATCTAGGGTTTTGATGGAACCTTTTGCAGGATAAATTCTTGTTATGTTTTTATATAATTGAGCCGTAGTATTTTCTCTATTTGTTCAACTATATTATTCTTGTGGTTGATTGAAGGGACCTTAATTAGCTGTGCCTGTTTAGTATGTATTACTCGGGAGAGAGTGCATATTTAGGTAGTTGTTGAACAACATCACTCCCGACGTATGTGAGGAATCAATAACCAAGGGCTTAAAGGTGGGATTAGGGATGACGAAACCTTGGGTGCGATCTAAATGAGTTGTAATTAAAGCCAGCTAGCGTAACTCGGGAGAGTATGTCTAGTAAATTGTCGTAATTACTCGGGAGAGAATTACAACACGCAAAACACTCATGATCGGTAAAGAATACTTAGGCGAAATTATAGAAGACATAGCGGGAAGGATTCCGACAATTGAAAAAATCATAACTCTAGACCTCCTTAATTTTTTCTCCAACTTGTAGTATCTTTAGTGTTAATTTATTATTTTAATTTGTTAGTTAGTTAGTTAAACACAAGAATCTTAATATCTATAAGTTAGGAATTATTCAAGCTTATATTCTTGGTGATAGTGAACAACTGTAGCTAAGCCTTAGTTCTCTGTAGTATTCGACTCCGAACTTGTAAACCGGATTATATTTGCAACGACCACTTTGTCCTTTTTATAAGGCATAGTTGAGTGTGATCAAATTTTGGCGTCGTTGCCGGAAAACTAACGGTGTAGCTGTAGGTGTACATATTTATAGGTTGCAAGTTTGAACTGTTATTTATGTTTTTGTGTATTTGATTATTTAATTATTTTTGATTTTTTTATTTTTGATCTGAGAGACATGTAATCTTGGAATTATGAGAGTTTTGATGTTGGTAATTCTACTTTTGATCCTCGTTATGCCTATTGTGGAAGAAACCACACATGGTAGAGTTATCAAAATATTCCTGAGAGCGAGTTATGTGCACCAACTCAATCTTATGTGTGGAATGTGTGTGATATGTATTGTTGTCAAGATGGTCACTTTTATGGTTGTGCTTATATTTCTTATCTTCCCCCAACCCCTTACTTTGATGTTTTTCTTCTTTTTCTTATGAAGTTAGTAGGAACAAAGAACCCAGGTATGAGGACCTGAAAGAGATCGAGGATATGCTAAAGTGCCTTATGGAACAATATGATGAGATACAACTGCGGGTACAAAGGCAAGGGGAAATTATTCACAACTTAGAGGCTCAAGCGAATAAATTAATTGAACCTTGTAAAGCGCAACAAGTTGACATTGTGAATAGTAGCCAATATGAGTATGAATTGGCTGCAGAAATTGCCATTATACTGGAGGATTTAAAAAAATATGAGGATGAGCTAGAGGAGAAGGCCAGAGTAGAACACCAATAATCAATTGAAGTAGATTTTGAGGATGCCGATGTCGTAGAAGAGATACTGAGTCAACCAAGGATATTGAGGATACATATTTAGTTGACTCTAGTGTCATTAGTGTTAAGGATATTGACAATCCCAATATTTGTACAAACCAGATGGTTGGAATAAAGTGTGAGGTACCCGCACGAAGGACCAGGCCTGAGAGAAGTCTGCGTACCCCATGAGATACTAGTGCTTTGGCCTTTGGCCTACCAAAGAGTTTATTTTACCCTCTTGTATGTATGGGTGTGCATTGGGGACAATACACAATTTTAAGTGTGGGGTGAGGAGATTGTCTGGGTGACTTTCTATGCTATTTTAGTTATGTTTCTTTAATTGAATATTTTTTTAATAGAAAAGATTGGACTTTTCCCGACGATGGATCTACTAGACAATTTTCTTGAAGGATTTAAGTCTAAAGAAAAAAAAACAAAAAAAGATTTGTTTTTGTTCGGTAGTGTAGCAATTCCCCTTTGGTTTTTCTTTGTGCCGCGGTTATTTTCCAAGGGTTTTATTTGAACCGGGTGTAGTTAGTCTTTTTTTAGGAATATGAGCCATTGTGTTGTGTTTTGAAATGAAGCAATATCTCTTAACTTTGTTATGCCTTGAGAATAGTGAGTACTTTGGTTGTGACGCTTAGGCTCAGTTTTTGACTCTTGTATAAGTACCTTAAATTGTATGATTTTAACTTTGCTTAACTGCTTTGACTAGAGTGTCTTGATGAATCCAATCATGAGTGAGTTTTGTGCTATGTGTGTGTGAGATTTGGGTGTTATTCTGTCATTGCAATTGATGCCTAGAACTTTCCCCGTGTGTTTGCAAAGCGAAATAGTAGTTTGTTCAGTATTAGTAGTGATATAGGCGTTTCTTTATTGAGCCATATATGTATATTTTACCCGCCTAATTATTATTTATCGTAGTTAACCCCTTTGAGCCTGTAATCCTGTTTCTTTGGCAACCACATTACAAGCATTACCCATTTGTTTGAATTAACCATCTATTAGAACCTTCTAACCTCTCATGAGCACTTGAATTGTTATGAGCTGTGTAAAAGTTAAAGTGTAGGGTGGCTGGTTTGGCTTTTGAGTGGAACTAATGAAATAAGGAGAAAGGTGCACTATTTAGAAAAAGTAAGAGCCACATGAATAAAAAAAAAGAAAAGGAAAAAAAGTTGTATTGTTGCGAAAAATATTCCTTGATAAGTGGTGGTTCTTGATGTAATTGTGCTTAAAGAAATCCGGAATAATATACATTGATGTGAATGTGGAGTTTTGGTTTGACATAAGTGTCGGGTTTTAAATGTTAAAGTATATATATTAAAGTGCTTAGGGAGGTGTAGTCACTCTTATCTAAATGTATCCTACCCGTCTCGTAGCCTACATTACAACCAAATAAAGTCCTATTTGATCCTAGACTGAATGAGCTCAATTTGTAGAGTAGTACACTACGGGCAAGTTTATGGTGCATCTTTTGTATCATATGAATGTTAATTCTGAGAGTCAGTGAATTCTTTCTATCTTGAGTTCCTAATTGTTCTTAAATTGCATTGTGTGTGGAACTACTCTCTTTTGTTGTGTGAGGGCACTTGATTCATGAAGGAAAGGTAATGTCAGTGACCTCTATGTTAGAGTAAAGGGGTGAGTTGTGAATAATACATGGTACTTGTGAGTCAAATCTTGAGGTTAAGCTGTTACGTTTTTGTGCTTAGTCTATTTTAAATATTCTTGGTGTGATGAGTTAGGAGAATTGTTTAAGAAAAAAGGTCGCGTCTATATAAAGTGTAGTTTGATTGCTCGAGGATGAGCAATGGTTTAAGTGTGGGGTGTTGATGATAGTCTATAATTACGTATTTTAGTCACTTATTACACTCTAATTTACTGCACTTTAATTGAGTTTGAGCTTTAATCGCTAGTGTTTTGCACTATTTGTGTGTTTTATGCGTTGTAGGAGGGATTCTGAACTATGTAGATGTTACAGAATGCATTCAAGTGATTTGGAGCTTTGAAGTCTGAGTAAAAGCCCAATTAATTAAGCCGGGATCGTATTCGGGGATCAACGGATGATAGTTAAGAACGAACGACAAATCGAGTAGGTATATTGCATACTTTCTAGTAAAATGCACATAACTTTATTCTCAAAACTCCATTTAGGCTCTAAAATATATGGTTGGAAAGGTAACTTAAAGGGATACAACTTTCATGTTTTATATTTTTCCAAATTCCCAAAAAAACAAGTTGAAAAGTGCGTGTCAAGTGCGCGGCCTCGCTCGTCAGGCAGAATCAAAGTGGATATGCGCGGTCTGAGCGCGGTCCAAGTCCGCGCACGTCCTTCCTGGGAAAAGTGTCCTTTTTCGCATCGGAGAAGGTATAATTGTTTAGGCCCGACCCTACTTGGTATATATACATGGAAAAATGGTATTTTGAGTGGGTTGGACAGATTTGAGACACAGATTCAACCTAAGGAAGCAGAGACACAATCGACCTAAAGAAGCAGAGACACAATATGAGCAAGGCGGGGAATTCTTCTATGAGTTTTTTCTTCCTCTTCCTATTTTTCATTGTTGGTTATGACTTTTAATATTGTAGTTTTACATACTATTATGAATAGCTAATTTGTTATCTAGGGTTTTGATGGAACCTTTTGTAGGATAAATTCTTGTTATATTTTTATATCCTATTGCACATGAAGGAACCCAAGACAATGATGGAGATAATGATCAAGATCAAAATGATCATCATGGTGTAGATGTTATAGATGCTCCAGTTTATGAAGTTGTGGTTGATCAGCAACCAATTCCTGCACAGGTAACTACTTCGAATGCTCCTGAAACCTCTTTAGAAGATCTACAAGGGAGAAGCAAAAATCCATGTGCTATCCTCCTGAAGAGTATGTACTTTTGACTGACATGGGAGAAACTGAGAATTATGATGAAGCCATGCAAGATACTCACAAAGATCAGTGGATCGAAGCGATGAAAGATGAGATAAAGTCACTCCATGAGAATGGCACATATGAGTTAGTGAAATTGCCGATAGGTAAGAGAGCTTTATCTAACAAATGGATATTCAGAATAAATCAAGATAACTATACCTCTGCGCCTAGATACAAGGCAAGGTTAGTTGCTAAAGGTTTTGGCCAGAAGAAGGGAGTTGACTTTGATGAAATTTTCTCCCCTGTTGTGAAGATGTCTTCTATTCGTGTGGTTCTAGGCTTAGCTGCAAGTCTAGATTTAGAGGTTGAGCAGATGGATGTCAAGACTGCTTTTCTCCATGGTGATTTAGATGAGGAGATTTATATGGAGCAACCTGAGGGCTTTGTAACTAAGGGAAAAGAAAATTATGTCTGCAAATTGAAAAAGAGCCTGTATGGATTGAAACAAGCTCCAAGGCAATGGTATTTGAAGTTTGAATCTGTCATAGAAGAACAAGGGTACAAGAAAACTTCTTCAGACCACTGTGTATTCTTCCAGAAGTTCTCTGATGATGATTTTATTATTTTATTACTTTATGTGGATGACATGCTTATTGTTGGCAAGAATAAATCCAGAATTGCAGTCCTTAAGAAGCAGTTGAGTAAATCGTTTGCGATGAAGGACTTGGGGCCAGCAAAGAAAATCTTGGGCATTCAAATCCACCGACACAGAGATAGAAATGAGTTATTTCTATCCCAAAAGCAATACATTGAGAAGGTACTCAAGAGGTTCAATATGACAAATGCAAAAGTAGTTAGTACTCCTCTTGCTAAACACTTCAAATTGAGTATTAGTCAGAGTCAATCTACTGATAAAGAGAAAAAGGAGATGTCTCGTATTCCTTACTCTTCTGCCGTTGGTAGCTTGATGTATGATATGGTTTGCACTAGACCAGATATTGCACATGTCGTTGGTACTGTTAGTAGATTCCTTTCTAATCCTGGAAAAGAACATTGGGATGCAGTAAAATGGATATTAAGGTATTTGAAAGGTACTGCAGATTTAAAGCTGTGCTTTGGCAATGGCAAGCCTGAACTTGTTTGTTACACAGACTCTGATTTAGGAGGCAATCTTGATAATTCAAGATCCACTTCCGGTTATTTGATCACTTTTGCAGGGGAGCTGTTTTTTGGCAATCTAGACTACAGAAGTGCATAGCTCTATCCACCACAGAAGCCAAATATATTGCTATCACAGAAGGTGCCAAAGAACTATTATGGATGAAGGAGTTTATTAATGATCTTGGCTTTGAGAACCCAAGGTACATCTTATTTTGTGATTATCAGAGTGCTATCTGTCTCACCAAGCACTCCAATTTTCATTCTAAGACCAAACATATAAATAGAAAGTATCATTGGATAAGAAGGGCCGTGGAAGAGAAATTATTTGAGGTTGAGAAGATACACACTGATGAAAATCCTTCGGATATGCTGACAAAGGCAGTGGTTGCAGATAAACATGAATTTTGTAGAAATTGGCAGGCATGAAGCCTGTCAATAGTTCCTCTACTTGAAGACACATTTTTCCCCTTGGCTGGAGGGGGAGTTTGTTGGGCACATGCCCATGTTGTCCAGCCAAAGGCCCAATGACCTAATCCTATTCTCTTTTGGTTTCCATTCCTATTTGGAATTGGATTCGGTTTATTCCTATTTTGAGTGGGTTTTGACTTTAAGAGAAAGCACCACTCATGATCTATAAATAGGACAACCTTGGAGAATTATTCTATGCTCATTTATACAAGTCTTTGAAAGACTTAAGCACATAAGAGTGGTTTTTGAGAGAGCTTTCGTCAAGAGAGAAGAGAGAAGAAAAATATTTGTTTTGCTGCAGATTTTTATTCCAACCAGCCAACTTCAAATCACGTTTTCCGATTCGTTAACCGTTGGATCGGGCTGAAATTTCGACTGAGTGTTCATAACATCGTGCTCTTGGAGTTGAATGGTAAAGATCGGATTTAGAGGCACGTAGTATCTTATTTCTAGCCTCGAACAACAACTTCGTTTTTGTGGATTATACTCTTTCTTCAATTGATTAGTTGTTGCTCTTGTTGCTCCGTGTTTGGCACTTGTTGTGTAGCCACTTTGGAGAACTTTTGTAACCCTCTTATTTTTATAGTGGAGATTTTTGGATCTTTGTGATCCCGTGGTTTTTACCTTCGATTTGAAGGGTTTTCCACGTTAAAATTTGATGTTCTTTATCTTCTTTATTTTTGGGTTTACCTCTTCCTCGACATAACAGTGGTATCAGAGCCTTGGTTAATTATCCGAGTTGTTACGGAATGGAGGCGAATATGAGCAAGATGGTATGCTTAAATGGGAGAAATTATAATGTTTAGAGAAGCAATATGAAAGACTTGTTGTTCGTGAAGAAGATGCATCTACCCGTTTTTTCAGCTCATAAGCCTGAGAGTATATCCGATGAAGATTGGGATTTTGAGCACCAACAAGTATGTGAATATATACGACAATGGGTTGAAGATAATGTTCGCAACCATATTGTGAACGAGATACATGCGAGATCATTGTGGGAAAAGCTAGAGACTCTTTATGCTTCAAAAATCGGGAATAACAAATTATTTCTGCTAAAGCAATTGATGACTACAAGGAAGGCAACCCTATCCTTGATCACATAAATGATTTTCAGGGCGTCCTTGATCAGCTATCTGGAATGAGAGTTAATTTTGATGATGAGATACAAAGACTTTGGCTTCTTAATACTCTGCCAGACTCTTGGGAAACTCTTCATGTTTCTTTGACAAATTCAGCTCCTGGAGGTAAGGTGACCATGGAATATGCCAAGAGTGGTGTGTTGAATGAGGAAGTAAGGAGAAAATCTCAGGGTTCGTCCTCACAAGCAGATATCTTGGTTACAGAAAACCGAGGGAGATATAAAATAAGAGGCTCAAGGAATAGAGGTAAAAGTAGAAGCAAGTCAAGGTCCAAATACTATAATATTACATGCAACCACTTTGGCAAGAAAGGACACATCAAAAGGTTTTGCCGCAAGTTGAATCAAGACACTAGAGAAGGAAAGAAAGCTGAAAATAACGAGAACAATGTTGCTGCTATTGTTCGAGATGACCTTCTTTTTGCTTATGATGAAAATGTCATCAATTTGGTATCCCATGAGACGAGCTGGATAGTAGATTCTGGAGCTACCTCACATGTCACACCAAGAAAAGATTTTTTCTCATCTTATACTCATGTTGATTCTGGAGTGTTAAAGATGGGCAATGCCAGTGAAGTTAAGGTGTTTGGTGTTGACGCAGTTTGTTTGAAAACTAATAATGGTTCAACGTTAGTTCTTCAAGATGTCAAGCATGCTCCAGACTTCCCTTTCAATTTGATCTCCGCAAGAAGATTAGACGATGAAGGTTACCGTAATGCCCTCTTTAATGGCCAATGGAAGCTCACCAAGGGCTCGTTAGTAGTAGCTGGAGGAGTAAAGTCTGGTCAATTATATGTGACACAAGGCTCTATTCTTAATGACTCCATAAATCTGGTGGAAAATGATACTTTATCAGAATTGTGGCACCGAAGACTGAGTCATATGAGCGAGAAGGGGATTACGTGTTTGGCTAAGAAAAGTTTGCTTTCTGGAGTGAAACAAGCAAAGATGAAAAGGTGTATCCATTGTTTAGCTGGAAAACAGAAAAGGGTTTCCTTTCATAACCATCCTCCCTCAAGAAAGCCCGATTTATTGGAGCTAGTACACTCTGATTTGTGTGGTCCCTTTAAAGTAAAGTCAAAAGGTGGTGCACTTTACTTTGTGACCTTCATTGATGATCATTCTCGTAAGCTCTGGGTGTATCCTTTGAAATCTAAAGATCAAGCACTTAGCGCATTTAAGGAATTTCAGGCCTTAGCTGAGAGACAGACGAGGAAGAAATTAAAATGTATTCGTACTGACAATGGTGGTGAATATTGTGGTCCCGTTGATAACTATTGCAAGGAAAAAGGAATTCATCATCAGAAAACTCCGCCCAAGACACCTCAATTGAATGGTTTGGCAGAGAGGATGAATAGAAATCTAGTTGAGAGAGTTAGATGCTTACTTTCAGAGGCTAAACTTCCAAATACATTTTGGGCGGAAGCACTTAACACTGAAATTTCGACTGAGTGTTCGTAACATCGTGGTCTTGAATTTGAACGGTGGAGACCGGATTTGGAGGCTCGTAGTATCTTATTTCGAGCCTCGAACAACAGCTTCGTTTTTGTGGATTATACTCTTTCTTCAATTGATTAGTTGTTGCTCTTGTTTCTATTGTTGCTCCGTGTTTGACACTTGTTGTGTAGCCAATTTGGAGAACTTTTGTAACCCTCTTATTGTTATAGTGAAGCTTTTTGGATCTTTGTAATCCCGTGGTTTTTACCTTCGATTTGAAGGGTTTTCCACGTTAAAATTTGGTGTTCTTTATCTTCTTTATTTTCGGGTTTGCCTCTTCCTCGACATAACACCGAGCTCCGATCGGTGGTCAGGCTCCTACACTTTGTTCACCTTTGGAGTGCAGATGTAACAAGGCAAATTTGTCAATCAATATAAAGGTTCATCTTCCCATTTCATTCCAGTTCTATATGATTCTCGTTCAGGTTTCGTGAATGTTCCATTTGATATTTTGTTAGTGTTCATTTTTACTCATTAAGCCAATATGAAATTTATTTTATTTGTTGTTGTCTATTTATGAGTCTTGTTTTCTTCCTTGCTCAATCTTTCATAAATGCCTTCCATATTTTTAATTCATTTAATTTTGTTGTAATTAGTCTACTAAATAATTTGATGAATTATCTGTTGTTTTGTATTGTGAAGTGATGAGTTAGATTAATAGGTAAATTAACAAATAAGGAAAGTAAAATTTGAAATTTGGACTGAATTTTTGTACATTTGGGTTACTGTGGTAGTCATTGAAGAGTGGAATTTCTTTGGTAAAGAAGAGGGGGTTAGTAACTACAGAAGCAAGCCAAGAGGACGAAAAAAAACAAATCCAAGACTCCATTTTGCCTTTGTGTTTTTAATTTCTCAATGTTGTTTTTGCTTCTCAGTTCTAATGTTCTTTAGAATTGTTGTATTCTGGATTTATAACCTGCCAATGCAAAGTAGATGTAGGTGAAAAGGTTTCTTAATTTAATTTGCTGGTGTGTCATTTTTCTTTAGTTAAGTGAGATGGATGTTGGTGTCGTGAACATTTGTAACAAATAAAGAAAGTAGTTTGCTTTAGGCGCGTTTTGTTCTATCATCGTGATTGTGTACACGTTCGCATAATATGATTACGATTTCTAAAAAACAAAATCGGAGTATGCGTTCGCGCAACTTTGACTAAACTTTCTTAATAATAATAATGCTCTATTAATTGTGGACACGTTCACGTGACATGATTTTTGATGCGCCAAACAAATGGGTACACATACGCGTGACTCGTTTCAAGATAATTGTCTTACTTAAAAAAGCGGTAAAAGGTAAAAACACATAGGTTATAAAATGAGTAATTAAACAATTTTGATAAGCTAAGTATGATCAAAGCGACCGTGCTAAAACCACGGAACACGGGAATGCCTAACACCTTTTCCCGGGTTAATAGAATTCCTTACCCGAATTTCTGATTCGCGGACTATAATACAGAGTCATTCTTTTCCTCGATTCGGGATCTAAACCGGTGACTTGGGGCACCATAAAATTATCCCAAGTGGCGACTCCGAATTTTAATACAAAACTAATCCTGTTTCGATTGTCACTTTAAATTGGAAAAAACTCCCTATCACACCCTTATACCTTCGGGTGTGTAGGTAAAAAGGAGGTGTGACAGCTCTCGCGACTCTGCTGGGGATCGAACCCAGAAACTCTGGTTCAGGGTTCAAAAATTCGAGCTTATTAATGTGATTTTTGTTTGGCTTTATTGTTGATATTACTGTATTTTGCAGACTTAATGCTAATTATCATTTACCGCTTTGATATTGTTTGAATTGTATATAACTGTCTTCTTACGCCACCCCCCTGAGTCTTCTGGAAATGGTGCACACGTTCGCGTGGCCCGCTTTTTCTGTAGAAATTATACCAAATAGAACGAGGCTGGGTAAGCGACAAGGCCGGGTAGACTTCAGTGCTCCCGGTACGTCGCCCCCTCTTCGGCCCCAGTTGTCCGCTCGGGTACCCCAAGTCTAGAACAAAACCCCAGGATTTAAACCTAGAAAAACACAACCTCATGCCGGATCCCTAGTAGAAATGTTTGCTTGCATCACGTGCATTTGACTTTAGGGACTCAGCACAGGGGTTGGGTCCGTCTAGGACAGGTACACCCCAAAAAATAAAAGACCATCCTGATGCATCTTATGTGCTACATGTTGCATTTATTCAAGGGTAAAAGGGTCATTTGGCGGACCAACGATGGCTGAGGGTAAATGAAGAAATGAAAAAAAAATAACAATGAAAAAAGAAAGAAGAAAGAAAAAAAAAAGAAAAGAGAGGGTGAAGTGTGAAGATAAAGCGAGTGAGGCCCGATTATGTTTTCTGTCACATTCTTATTAAAAAAAAAGAGAGAGCTTGAAAATTCAAAAAAAAAAGATATTTTGCTTTTTTCAGCATTTTCCGTAAATCAAAAAATCAAAAAAAAGAAGAAAAAGAAAAAAAATCCAAAAAGAAGTTACATGTCTCATCATTTTTTTTAAAAAAAAAGAAAAGACAAAAAAAATATGTTTTCTCTAAATTAGTTATTTTTTTTAATTCTTGCCCGTATCCAATCTGCCCGAACTACGCATACCTGATTCTCGTCTTTCGGGGCATGATACGTAGGCAACCCACATATGGTCTGGTC
This sequence comes from Nicotiana tabacum, assembly GCF_000715075.1. NCBI lineage: Eukaryota > Viridiplantae > Streptophyta > Magnoliopsida > Solanales > Solanaceae > Nicotiana > Nicotiana tabacum. The sequence continues at coordinate 126,339,985 of NC_134084.1, forward strand.
TTCCTAGTAAATCTTAGGTTCTTGGCTTTGCGGGGTCATAACCAAATTTTGCACTTCTAGCCACCTTTTGGCCAAATAAGCCAGTTTGCAAAAATAGCCTCAACCATGTCTTCCATGTGTCCAGTAGGGAGTGTTATTGTCTCACATAGTGTTGATTTAAAGTTTTCTCATATAGGTGTGAATTTATTTACCGAAGTTTGAGCATGACAGACACCCCGTGACCATCTGGTCAGGATCGCTCAGTCAGGAGTTGCTTGAGGAGATTTGTTTTACTTTTAAGTTTTGAGTCTGTTCTTCATTTTATGTCGTCTTTTACTTTCTAGTTTTGTACAGTAATGTCAAGCCTTTTGTTATTGTATTTTCCGCTTTATATTTGGAAAATATGCTGTAACTCAAAAATCCAAAAAAAGAGATGTTGCATTTTATATTTCGTTATAAATTTTCTTTAGAATACTAATTCTAGAAATGAGAAAATTTTGAGATTGTTTTTCCCTTAGGCAATTAATATCTAGGACTTAAAATGAATTATTTTATGTTTCCTTTAGTATATTAGGACCAAAATTCAAAAAAAAGAAAGAGAATTTTCTTTTAATACTTCTTTAAAGCTTTCTTTAGGGTGTTAATTCCAAAATCCGAAAAGATTTTCTTTTGAGGTGTCTCTTTCGGAAATTAGTGAAAAAATGAGAAAAAAATTCTTTTATTTTCATTAGAACTTTAGGATATTGTACATAGAAAAAAATACTTTATCTTTTGTTTATAATTAGAATTTCTTTTTTAGGTAATCAAAATTGAAATCCAAAAACATGTTGTTTTATCCTTTTTACTTGTTTCAAAATCCTGCATCAGGATATCTAATGGAAATTCAAAATATTTTTCTATGGTTTATTCTTTCGATCTTCTTTCTAAAAAAAAAAGAATCAAAAAGTACTTTTTTTCTCTTCTAGGGGTTTTCCTTAATAATTTCCCATAGAGTGCTTGTTTCAAGAAAGAAAAAAAAAAAAGCAAAATATATGCTCGTTAAGCTTGAGTTTGCAATAGGTTATAGAACATTAAGTCTAGAAAATTCAAAAAAAAAAGTTTTGCTTCTTTTATTCCTCTTTTCTTATAAGAATAGTCCTTAAGGTAAAAAAAAGAAACAAAGAGCGTTAGTTTGTTTACTTTATTCCCGTTCTTCCAGAACTACGCAAAGATCTGATTCATGCGGCATCATGATACGTAGGCAACCTACAGAGGGTTCGATCGAATCATTTTTTTTACTGTTAAAAGAAAAGAAAAAAAGGAAAAAAAGAGAGAAAAAGAGATGAAATTGTGGGATGTGAGAAATGAGAGGAAAGAAAAGAGTGAAATTAGAAAAAGAGGAAGGAAAATGATCAAGCAAGTGCTAGAAAAGCAAAGAAAAGAGAGGATTGAAATGAACAAATTGGGATGATGCCAACTGACCCTTGTACCCTCGAAGTCATTTCAGAACCGATAACTGTGGCTAGGTGCATTGCACATAAAGTGAGATTATATTATGTTAAATGCCCTAACGCTAACGTGATGACTTCATTTTGTTATATTCATAGTAGAAGGGTGGTTGGTTTGTGTTTTTAAAGTGGTAACTCTTCTCTACAACATAAAGTCAAAAGGCAATGGCAGACAACAACAAAACTGATTTGGTTGATACCGGCACTCGAAAGCAGTTGGTTGAACAGGACGATGGGTTGGTTGAAGAGGTAAAGATGTTAAAACAACACATGGCTGACATGCACCACCTAGCTTCCTGGATGCTGCCCTTACCCAAACTCCAGACACGATGTCAGATGATCCTCCATACTCTCCAGATCCACCCGCTTATCTCCAAGCTCATGATGCCCAATATTACCCCTCACAGGTTGCCCACAAGGTTCCCTACTCATACAAATAGGGCCCCAGGGATGAGCCTCATATTGAAAATGAAAGGTTCACAGGAAGAAAAGGGAAAGATGGGGCACCCAGGAGGCTGAAAGGCATAGAACAGTCCTTAAAGAACAAGCAAGGAATGGGAGACCAGGGAAGCATGGCTTACAAAGAACTGTCTGTGTCCCCTGACGTTCGCCTGCCCGCGGGATTTAAAGTGCCAAAATTTAACTTATATGATGGGTGTGGGGATCCGGTAGCCCACCTGAAGGTTTATTGCAATGAAATGAGAGGTGTTGGAGAGAAACATGACTTGATGATGGCGTATTTCAGTGAGAGCCTGACTGGGACAGCTTTGGACTGGCATGCTCGTCAAGATGTTGGTAAGTGACCTACATTGGGTGACATGGCTCAAGATTTTGTTCAATACTTTCAATACAAACCAGGCGTTACCCCAGACCGCTCCTCCATATCTAGAATGGGAAAGAAGCCGGAGGAAAGCTTTAGAGAGTTTGGGCTCAGATGGAGGGAGCAGGCTGCTCGAGTCAATACCCCGATTGGCGAAGAAGAAATGGTTGATCTTTTCCTACAAGCTCAGGGGGCCATCTACTTCAATCATTTGATCCCAGCCCTGGGGAAGCCTTTCAATGATGTGTTAAAAATGGGGGAGCTAGTAGAAGAGGGAATCAAGTCAGGCAAAATCATGAGTTGTTCGAAAAACATTCAGAACATCCTAGTAAGCTTGGGTGGAAGAAAGAGAAACAAAAAAGATGATCCAATGGGCTTTCTCGATCAACACTTCCAGCCTCGACATCATCCCTGTGGATATCCTTATGCACCAGATGAGCCTCCCCAATGCCACTTCTCTCCACAGAACTCCCAAAGTCGTACATCACTCTCCTAGTACCCAGCTCCACAAAATGCCTATCTACCCCCACGAGTCTACCGAAACCCTCCTGGATCAGGTTTCTGGCCCAATCAAGCATTTAAGAAAGAGAGGTTGCGGAAGAAGAAAAACTTCACTCCATTGGAAGAGTCATATGCCAGTCTATTCCAGAGGTTACGGAAATTGGACATGTTGAAGCCGATCCAGATAAAAATGCCAAATCCTCTTCCAAAGAAGTTTGGGTTTTCTCAAAGGTGCGCATATTGCTCAGATGCTCGGGGCATGACATAGAGAAGTGTTGGAATATGAAGAATGTGATTCAGAAGCTTATTGATGCAGGCGACATCGTCGTTCAAAATCCAGACGCAGCAGACACTAGCCAAAGTCCGTCACCTGTGCATAATGAGACGCATATGGTCGACATGATTTATTTTGAAAAAGGAATGTGAGAATTTTTCTGGGATCCTAGGAAGTCCACGTGCTACGAAGCTTTCAGTGCTATCAGAGGTTGATCCTAAGAACGAGCAGGCAAAGGGAACCCAAAGGCAATCTGTTAAGAACAATGTGATGGAAACTTGTGAAGGTCCTAGTATTGTTGATGCAGAAGTCAGTGGCTAAGATGTTGAGTTTGATGATTGGAAAGACGCTCTTTTCTTGGTTAGCCAGGGAGGAGTTTTGGTGATTTATTTTGTTGTCATTTCTGCTGTCCGGGTTATTTCAGGGTTGTAATCCGGATATTGTCTTGTGACTAAAACCCTTCTATCCTTTTATTTTGCTTAGTTTGTTTAGTCATAATAGTCCGTTTAGTATTGTCTAGGTTTGTTCTAGGTTTGTAACCCCAGTTTAGTTTGTTTGTTTTGTTTTCCAAACCCTTTCACCATCTGTCTAATGCAATTTTCGGTTTTCTGTGATTTCTAGTCATTTTCGTTTAGTCCTCTTTTCTTTTTATAGTTCTTTTCCTGTTGACTCTAGTGACATGACATGCACGCATAATTCTCAGCCTGGTTTTAAAAGTCAATTTAGTCATGAAACAATGAAGCAATTTTGAAGATGTAGGGACATGCGAGGGGAAATAAGCAAAGACATTTTGCGATCACTTCAAGCCCGAATTGTGTGAAACTGGGGCAGATAGGACATAAAGAAACCTTATTGAAATGCATCCTGCCGCATCGGGTCGAAGTTGAAGGCAAGTTCGCCCCAAATTTGCAGGGGACCATTTGTGGTAATAAGAGTGAGAGTGTTGTCCAATGGTTCTTTGTATTTGATATAGGTAGAAGGCAAATGTGTAGAAATGGCTATCAATTCTGATGTGGTCGAAAGATATTATGTATGATTTCTTTGGTTAAGTTGTGTTTGTTTGTACTTGGCATGTTTTGAAGATTGGAATGGCGAAGGCATTTTGTTCTGCTATCTAAATATTTTATCCTTTGTTACCCTTTTTGAGCCTTATTTATTTCTTTTTCATACCCCTCTTTTGGAATTAGTAGTAAAGTTCAGAAACGCAAGTGCAAAATGTAAGTAGAGGACAAAGAGAAACAGAGAAAGAAAAGAATGAAAAGAGAAAGAAAAGATTGAAGAGAGAAAGAAAAGAATGAAGAGAGAAAGAAAAGAATGAAAAGAAAAGGAAAAAAAGAATAAGAAAAGAGAGGAAAAACAACAAAAAGAAAAACAAAAAGAAGAAAGAAGAGAAAGAAAAAGAAAAGAAAAATCACAACAAACAAAGTAATTCCTATGACATGAACTACGTTCGACCTGATTCCTTTTAAGGATACGTAGGAAACCTCATGGTTCGGTCCCATTAAAATAAAAATCCAAAAGTCCCCAAGCAAGAAACTGGGGCAGAAGTTGTGGTTGTTGTAAGAAATCTGATTCTGAAAGTTGTAATTTTGAACCCATGTGAATTGTTTTGAGCCTTTGATATCCTTTCTTTTTAACCCTATCCAAAAACCTACGTTACGATCCAAAGAAAGACCTTCCGATCAGTCTTCGAGAGATGCCAAGTCAAGCAAGGAGAGGTAATTCGTATCAGGGGCAACAGTCTGGTCCAAGCGGAAAAATAATGAAAACGAGAGGTCATATTGGTGAAAACCCTCACGGGCACCGTAAGGCGACGTGAGCTGAGAGAAATAAAAAATGAGAGAGTTGGTGAAAACCCTCGCGGGCACCGTAAGGCGACGGTAAGTTGAGAGAAAGAACAAAATGAGAGAGGCTTGATGGTGAAAACCCTTCGGGCACTACAAGTCGAATAAGGATTGTGAATCAGATTGGATAATTAGAGCATGGAAGACCAGTTTCACGGTTTAGGGGTATAACAGGAGTTGAACATCAGACTTGCTCAACAGAATAAGCCACATGTGCATGTCATGGTCATTAGAGTTGGTATCCACATCTGATAGGTTTCTACTTTGTAGTTTTCTTGTTAGGGATCATCTCTTTCCTTTGTCCTTTACTCTGTTCCTTTTGTCTTGTTTACTTCTTCTTCTTGAGTCTGTTCGGTCAAAATAGGTGAGAAATGACTTCAAAATTTGCCACAAGCTTTCCAATTTCATAAAACGGGATCTGGCCAACACATTAAAGTGGCATAAGTTAGGAAAGAACGACGTGCGCACTGAGTTGGTAACAATCAACATGCTTTGGGATTCATGTGAAATACAAAGATTTGTTATATATCAATTCATGAACAATGCAACAGATGGAGGGTGTAGGGTGAACGGATCAAAGGTATTTTCTGTGATAAGATTAACAAAGAAAGTGGTTAACTAGAGACAAGCAAGGTCTTCCAAGCAGAAATCAAAGTTATCATGGCAAGTGAAAGAGCAATAGACCTCAAGGCCAAGGCCAGTGGTTTAAGTCAAGAAAGAACAACATACGCACTAAGTGAGTGGCAATTGATGTGCTTTAGGATTCATGTGAGACACAAAGGTTTGGTAAATGTCAGTTCACGAGCAATGCAACAGATAAAGGGTATTGGGTCTGAACGGGGAAGAGGTATTTTCTGTGATAAGGGTGACGGAGAAAGCGGCCAGTCAATAAACAAGCAAGGTCTTCGAGTGGAAATCAAAGCTATCATGGGAATTGAAGGAGAAATCTCCCTCAAAGTCGCCACAAACCAACCACCATATTTTTAAACTGACAAGATTTTTCTTTGATTTGAAACAGGGGCAAAAAATTTCGATTGTTTTGGAGGAACCCTCCGTAAGGGGGAAAAGCAAGCACCAGACAGGTTTGACTTGTGATTTTTAGGACCCACCTGGATAATGAGATTTAATTTGAAATTCTCAGGACTCTCCTGGAAAATGGGACCTAGTTTAAAATTCAAAACAATCGTGAGTAGCATAATTTAGCATAAATGTACCCCCAAAGGAATATAAGTTGCTTTAGAAGTTTGCATGTTCAAGATAAGACTCAATTAGGAGTTTTTAGGACCCTCCTGAATAATGGGACTTAGCTTTAAGATTTCGATTAGATAACAACATTTAGAGTAAGTTCTGCTGTAGGGTAGTATAATTCAGCCGTAAAAGTTGTCACTCTTAAGATAGGACTTGGTGTTTGATTTTCAGGACCCTCCTGAATAATTGGATTTAATTTTAAAAGTTCTCAGGACCCTCCTAGATAATGGGATTTAGTTTTTAAATTTTCAGGACCCTCCTGGATAATGAGATTTTATTTTAAAAAGTTTTCAGGACCCTCTTGGCTAATAGGATTTAGTTTTTAAGTTTTCAGGACCCTCCTGGATAATGGGATTTAATTTAAAATTCTCAGGACCCTCCTGGATAATGGGATTTAGCTTCAGGACCCTCCTGGATAATAGCATTTAGTTTTTAAGTTTTCAGGACCCTCCTGGATAATGAGATTTAGTTTTTAAGTTTTCAAGACCCTCCTGGATAATGGGATTTAGTTTTTAAATCTTCAGGACCCTCCTGAATAATGGGATTTAATTAAAATTTTCAGGACCCTCCTGGATAATAGGATTTAATTTTAAAAATTTTTCAGGACCCTCCTGGTTAATGGGATTTAGTTTTTAAGTTTTCAGGACCCTCCTGGATAATGAGATTTAGTTTTTAAATTTTCAGGGCCCTCCTGGATAATGGGATTTAATCTTAAAAATTCTCAAGACCCTCCTGGACAATGGGACTTAGTTAAAATTCAAAACGTTCATGAGTAACAAGATCTAGCTAGGCTCTACCTTGAGGAAATATAAGTTTGGCTTTGGAGTTTTCATGATTAGGATAAGATTCAATTTGAAATTTTAAGGACCCTCCTGAATAATGGGACTTAGTTTAATACCTCCCTTAGATGCTAAGATTTAGCATAAGTTTCACCGTTAGGAAGTCGAATTTAGCTCTGAAATTTTCACCCTTAAGATGAGATTTGATTTTAAATTTCAGGGCCCTCTTGGATAATGAGATTTAGTTTTAAGGTCTTCATAGATAACAAGATTTAGCGGAAGTCGTACCTTTAGGAAATATAACTTAGATTTAAAACTGTCATATAACTAGGAGTTTTCAGGATCCTCATGGATAATGAGATCTAGCTTTTAAAATTCTTTGAGATTTTCTGGTAACATGATTCAATTAACACTCACATATGTGCCCAGCCCCCAAACTGGGGCAGAAAAGTTTCTTTGTTTTGTCTATTTTTGTTGAAATCAGGCGGCCACCTGGATAATAAGGGAATACATTTCAAGTTTTGGTAATCAGGCGCCCACCTGGAGAACAAGGGAATACATTTTTCAAGTTCAGTAATCAGGCGCCCACCTGGAGAACAAGGGAATACATTTCAAGTTTCGGTAATCGGGCGCCCACCTGGAGAACAAGGGAATACATTTCAAGTTCAGCAATCAGGCGCCCACCTAGAGAACAAGGGAATACATTTCAAGTTCAGAAATCAGGAGCCCACCTGGAGAACAAGGGAACACAGAAAGTTTCAGTAATCAGGCGCCCACCTGGAGAACAGGGAAGACAGTTCAAGTTTCAAGGGAAAGTAGTTCCGAAGGAAGGCAGTTCAAGATTTGGCAATCAGGCACCCACCTGGAAAACAAGAGAATTCACTTCAGAATGCAATTTAAGTCAGCAACAAAAGAAGCTCGCGGCATGAATGCGAGTCAACAGTCCGAGATGATCAACAGAAGTTAGTCACAATCCAGAATAATAAAAAAAAGAAAGGCAAGAAGTGAATCCAAATGCAGATGTTGATGAAAGATGTGAACTGCTCAAGACATGGCCGATGTCACAAGCACTGCATGCCCAGTTTTAATTCGAAAAGCTGAAGAAAAATGAGCTAGCACCTGCAACTAGCAAGCGTCAAAGTTCAAATCCAAAGTCTGCATGAAGAACCATTCAAGACTCAAGATTAAGCTTCAGAAGACTTATAGATAGGAATCTTGTAACTCGTAGTTGATAGGCTTAACTAGTCTTTTTCATGTTTTGATTTTTGATATAACATCAGGACTGCGGACCGGAACCTCGGCGAAACGGCACCTCGACCAGCTCTCCACCTCGGTATACTCCATCTCCTCACTCACCTCTGAACTACACGTGACCTGATTCCTTTATAGCCAAGGATATGTAGGCAACTCAGATATCAGGGCTCGGTCACATTTCCTCTTCCTCTTAGTTTTGGTTTCCTTAAATAAGGGTCGGGTCAAAAACCTGTCTAGTCATTCTTTGTCTGAAAACTCTTCGCATTTCCAGTCAAAGAGGGGCATATGTGGACATGTGATTTTTGACTCCCCCCCCAAGATTTTTCATATCTTAGCACGTAAATATTTAGTTTAGTCCTAATATAGCTATTTCAACTAATTTTGACTTTTTTTTACTTTATTTCGTCACAAAAAATGAAAATTACAAAAATATTTTAGTTTACGCATCTTTCATAAATTTAAATAAAAAATATACAAAAATAGTAGCTTATTTTTATTTTTATATATAATCTTGAAAATACAAAAATAGTTTCATATTTTAATATAGTTTAGTTCAATTAATTAAAATTAATTTTATATTTTTTATTATAATTGTATATAATTTTAGAAGGACGAATTAGTTTTAGGTTGGTTTATCCCGTCTTTATAAATCTTGTAGTCCATTTTTAGTTTTTAGCCCAATTCCCTAACCCATAATTCCTAGGCTCATATCCCTAACCTAATTCCTACCCCTATATATAGTATCTAACATCTAAAATAGAGAGGGATCCCTACACTCTATGAAATCAGCCGTTTTTTAAAAGAGGGCAACAACAGTTAAGAAAAGACGGAACAATTCCTCTGAAAAAACAAAAAACCAGCAGCTTTCCTCCATGGGAATTAGCTGAACTTCAGACCTAACACCCATTTTCTCCATTTGCATTTTTGTACAAAAATGAACCAGTAGTAGATAGTACCAAAAATAGTAGCTAAGAATGACAAGTTTCTGTTTCCATCATTCATAAACAACACCCGTTTTCCACCATTAAAAGGACCTTTCTTTTTCAACCAAACTCCACCCTCAAACTAGTTGAACCCCTCCGAAATTCCAGCCCATAATCATCCATTTTGAAATGCCACTACTTCAGCCATTAACCCCCAAAGCGTCGACGAAAACTCAGGCCTGAAACACCTCTTAAACCACCCAAAAAACGCAGCAAACTTCAGTCACAAATAAGCACCAAAGACCCGCAAAATCCAGCCATGAACTCCACAAAAACTCAGCTGGAAAACAGTGGAAACAGCCTATAAATAGCCATTCTGTTAGCTTCAACGTTGGCATCAATGGCAGTGGGTTTGAGTCAAATTCGAGTTTGCGGCGAGGTTCCGAGCTCCGGTCGGTGGTCAGGCTCCTACACTTTGTTCACCTTTGGAGTGCAGATGTAACAAGCCAAATTTGTCAATCAATATAAAGGTTCATCTTCCCATTTCATTCCAGTTCTATATGATTCTCGTTCAGGTTTCGTGAGTGTTCCATTTGATATTTTGTTAGTGTTCATTTTTACTCATTAAGCCAATATGAAATTTATTTTATTTGTTGTTGTCTATTTATGAGTCTTGTTTGCTTCCTTGCTCAATCTTTCATAAATGCCTTCCATATTTTTAATTCATTCAATTTTGTTGTAATTAGTCTACTAAATAATTTGATGAATTATCTGTTGTTTTGTATTGTGAAGTGATGAGTTAGATTAATAGGTAAATTAACAAATAAGGAAAGAAGTTTGAAATTTGGACTGAATTTTGTACATTTGGGTTACTGTGGTAGTCATTGAAGAGTGGAATTTCTTTGGTAAAGAAGAGGGTTTTAGCAAATACAGAAGCAATCCAAGAGGACGAAAAAAAACAAATCCAAGACTCCATTTTGCCTTTGTGTTTTTAATTTCTCAATGTTGTTTTTGCTTCTCAGTTCTAATGTTCTTTAGAATTGTTGTATTCTGGATTTATAACCTGCCAATGCAAAGTAGATGTAGGTGAAAAGGTTTCTTAATTTAATTTGCTGGTGTGTCATTTTTCTTTAGTTAAGTGAGATGGATGTTGGTGTCGTGAGCATTTGTAACAGATAAAGAAAGTAGCTTGCTTTAGGCGTGTTTTGTTCTATCATCGTGATTGTGTACACGTTCGCATGACATGATTACGATTTCTAAAAAAAAAAATCAGAGTATGCGTTCGCGCAACTTCGACTAAACTTTCTTAATAATAATAATGCGCTATTAATTGTGGACACGTTCGCGTGACATAATTTTTGACGTGCCAAACAAATGGGTACACGTACGCGTGACTCGTTTCAAGATAATTGTCGTACTTAAAAAAGCGGTAAAAGGTAAAAGCACATAGGTTCTAAAATGAGTAATTAAATAATTTTGATAAGCTAAGTATGATCAAAGCGACCGTGCTAAAACCACGGAACTCGGAATGCCTAACACCTTCTCCCGGGTTAACAGAATTCCTTACCCAGATTTCTGATTCGCGGACTGTAATACAGAATCATTCTTTTCTTCGATTCGGGATCTAAATTGGTGACTTGGGGCACCATAAAATTATCCCAAGTGGCGACTCTGAATTTTAATAAAAAACTAATCCCGTTTCGATTGTCACTTTAAATTGGAAAAAACTCCCTATCACACCCTTATACCTTCGGGTGTGTAGGTAAAAAGGAGGTGTGACAAATCCTATAGGCATGTTATCTAGATGTGAAATTGGTCATGAAGAGATTAAGATAAACCCTATAGACATGGTGTCTAAAAATGCAGAATTGAACACGCATAATAAAAAAAATAGTCCTATAGGCATGCTTTCTACCCTTGAGCGTACATGATTACCCAACCCCCTCACTAGCCAGCCCCAAGTGTTTATTACAAATTATTACAGACCAGAAGTAATGAATTGCATCAGGAAAGTACAAAGAAAAGTTACAACCGGAGGAAGCCTGATTCTTGACTTCCTCTCTGAGTTATGGAATAAACCACCTCAAATGCCATTGATTCCAAGCCTTTCTCAGACTTGAGTGTATCAAAGTTCCCTAAGGGTCTCAATAGGACCTTGGGCAGTGCTCACACCCAAGTTTCATAACCAAAATAGAGATGAGCGTAGTGCGGGAGTGCTAGCCCTTATGTGTCCAAGTTCAGAGGGAGCTCATGGGTCCCAAGTCAAGGCTCACACAAGGGGGGCAAAACTTAAGTTCTAAGAAGGTAGTGAGAGTGCAGGAACAAAGTTTTAAAATTGAGGGAATAAAGGAGAGAGGAAAGGGTGATAGAGGGACATTAATTAACACATAGAGTTAATAACTTCATATAAAGGGGGTCAAGGTTTGGGAATCCATTGCAAGGAGCCCATGCACTTAGGCATGAATCAGTTTTGGGCATGCCCAACAATAGAAGGTGCTGACATGCTTACAAATCTATCAGAATACACAATATCTAGGAGAAACATGGAGGTTATGATGACCCCAGAGGAATCAGGTTTGGGTCATGCACAACAATGTCCAATGCTGTCATGCCCTAAACGAACCACAAGTATTGAACACATTGGGTGGGGATTCACAAGTCATAATAAGTAATGGCAAAACATTAATTCAGAATCAGGAAAGCGCAGATTACAACATACTTAATAATGGAACTTGGTTAAATACAAACAGGAGACAAACAAGGACGCAAGAAACAGTAAAGAAGCATGTTGTTGTTGATGCAGAAGCTAAATTAGAACATACCAATAAAGATGCAAATGCAGAGAAAAATAAGCAAGCTTCCCACAGCCTAGCTTTGGCTTTCAGCCGGCTAGGTAAGGCAGCAGTACAAGTAGCAACAGAGAAAAGAGAGAGATTTTTGTGGAGTGTGCGTCTGAACTCAAGTATTTATGTCTTGTGTTTGTGTGTTTGAAAGAAGAGAGGTACATGGCATTTATAGCTTTTGAAAACGAATGAAAGAGAAGTAATAAGCCACAAACATGGAAACAATCACTATTCAGAATCAATTACACACATGATTGCCTTTAATTAAGGGATTACTTGCTTAACGGGCAGTGACAGATTCAAAATAAGGAAAGAAATCAATTTATAGGCAAACTAATTATTGCTATAAAAGAAGTAGTAAAACAATTGAATAAGTGATTAAGTCTAAGTACAAGAATATACTTGTTTGGAAAGGATTCAGTAAGGCAAAACAAGGAAAGAAATAAATTAACCTTAATGGGCGAGTGAAATCAGATTTTCACAAAAGAAAAGTTTGAAATCAGTCACACAATTGAAGATCAATCAAAGAAAGAAACTTGGCATATAAATAGAGTGCACAAACACTGGACATGTGAGGCCAAACTATTGGCAAAAGGAAACCGCATGCAATAATAGTAGATAGCAAACATTCGAAACATGATAGTCACGTAGGTCAAGCTTCAGTGACTTAGTAGTAGAGAAAAAGATAGAATATCAGAAGCATGTAAAGGGTCAAGTGAAAAACCCTTCTGAAGACAGTCGATTTTCAAAGATAGTAAGAACCCAAAATCACATAAAGAAAAGAGATGCTGAAACAAAGGAATTTCGAATCAAGTCGAGCAACTTCAAACAGATGTATTGCATAAACAGTTTCAAAAACTCGAATAGACCCCAAAGAAATTAGGGTTTTGAAACCAATCGAGTTCAAAGCTGATGAGCAAACAGATTACACAAATACTTGGAGACTCGAATGAACCCAAAAGAAATTAGGGTTTTTCAACACCAATCGAGTCTAGAGATGATAAACAAGTAAATCAAACAAACAAATATATCAGGTACTCGAATAAACCCAAAAATTAGAGTTTTCAACACCAATCGAGTCTAGAGATGATAAACAAGTAAATCAAACAAAACTAACAAATAGACCCAGAAACCTCAGAAGAAATTAGGGTTTTTATCATGAAAAATCAGAGAGGAGAACAATACGAGCAAACATAGCAAAACATGTCAAAAATCAGAGAAAGTTTTGAAATAACTTAACAAGAAAACCCTAATCGGAAAAGACAAAGAGTTTTGGAAGCAGAGTTTTAAAAGAAACTTCGAGAAAAATGCTTAGAAGTTCAGAGAAAACATAGATCTGAAGCATATCTAAAAGAAATCGAAAGAACCTTAGAAATTAGAGTTTCAGAAGACCCCTAAGTGACAAGGAAGGCCTCGAAAGCCATTGATCTAAGCAGGAGAGTCAAAGGTCTGACTCGAATGGCCATGGCTGGACGGAGAAAGATCAGAGACGATCGGAGAATAGTCATCGAGCAAAGTCTGGACCAAGACCCTTCATGATCTGGTCATGAGACCATAGAAACAAACACGTATAAGCCATGTGAGGCTGATACAGGTATCCGATGACCTTGGAAAGCCATGGTTAGGGCGGATTACGGTGGCGGCGACTAGGGTTTGAGGGTGTTGTAGAGAGGATTTGAGAGAGGAGAGGGATTCAGAGGTGGCGTGTTGTGAGGAATGATAGGGTTTAGGGGGTCGTCTGGGATTAATTAAGGTAAGGGAGTCTGGTGGCCGTTGATCATTTTGATCAACAACCTGGATTTAACGGGTAAGTGGGGCGGTTTAATAGAATAGGGTTTGGTTTGCTTCAGATTGCAATTGGGTCGGAGTAATTGGGCTTCAAATTGGGTTCAATTGGGGTTCAAAATCAGGCTATAATTGAAATAAAACGTGGCTAACATTTAAATAGCCAATTTTTCCTATTTGATTTATAAAAAATAATAAAATAATTTCTGTAAATAAATTAAAGGTACTAAAATGATTTATAGTATATATCTATCAAATTAAAAATACTAGACTTAATTTTTTATAGATATAAACACAATTAAATCTAAAAGAGGCTAAAATTGCAATTATATGCAATTTAGCTTTAAAAATACTTAATCAATTTATTAAAATATGCAAAAAATATATTAGCTATATTTTAGTATAAATATGATAATCCAATAAATGAATCACCAAAATTATAACTTTGGGAATTATTATTTGATTTTATGAATAAAATAGGGGAATATATTGGTTTAAAAATCTTTAAAAAATTAAGAAAAAATGATAAAACATTTGAACATACTTATACATATATATATATATATATGCTATTTTCAAAGTATTTTGCATATTAAAAATATATAGGAAAAAATTGGGTATCAACAACTGCCTCTCTTTATCCGGGAAGGATGAAAGAGTTGTTAGGTAAAGATATGATGACCAATTTTGACCGAGCGGAATGGTTCAAAGAGGTTTAGGCCGTGGAGAGTTTCGAGAACGGACGCAATATCCAGGACGAGGAAATGGTTAAGGTCTGATAGGCTGCGGGAACTGGAGCGAGATCGCTCCTATCGAGATGGTCGTTGCTCGCCGGTTTACCTGCAAATAAGCAATACAAGCATATATTGTGCGTAAATTTAAACATGATGCAATTTCCCATCGGACCATAAAGTTTGTCTTTGGATGGTTAGCATGACGTCCTTAGACTATGATGTCCTGGGCCATGAAGCGTATAATAAAGGATTCGCAGGCCATGAAATGATGCTCTCGGGCTATGAGGATGATGCCTCCGAACTATGATGCCTTTGAATAATGATATGCAAAAGATTAAAAGAGGTCCTCAGGCTATGACATGTTGTTCTCGGGCTATGAAAACGGTGCCTCCGAACGATGACGCCTTCGGATAATTTGGCGATCTTTCAGCCCATGAGGTGCAGTTTTTGGTGATCTTTCAACCCATGCAAATGCAATAGGTGATGATCTTTCAGCCATGCGATAAGGTGGCGATATTTTAGCCATGCAAATGTAGATGAAGTGGCGATCTTTCAGCCATGCAATGCAGTAAGTGGTGATCTTTCAGCCATGCAAATGTAGATAAGGTGGCGATATTTCAGCCATGCGATAAGGTGGCGATCTTTCAGCCATGCAAATGCAGTAGGTGGCGATCTTTCAGCCAGGCAAATGCAGTAGGTGGCGATCTTTCAACCATACAAATGTAGATGGAGGTAGAGCATAACCTCGAAAGGCAGAATGGTAGCCTTGTGCAATGTAGAAAAATACAGATGGAGACAGCGTTTAGTCTCGGAAGGCAGAATGGTAGCCTTATGCAATGCAGAAATGCAGATGGAGACAACGTTTAGTTTCGAAAGGTAGAATGGTAGCCTTATGCAAGAAATAAAGTGGCAAGTGGTAACAAAGCTTTCTTAGCTGATAGTAGATTGTGATATTGTGACTGTCGGGAACATTATGTCACACAGAACGTCACCGGTGTGTATGGATGGCAAATGTGAATAAGTTCGACACTTCTGAGAGTTGTATTCTTGAATGACGTTTGTCTCGTGGGTGTATAGTACGTCTGATGCTTTCGTAATCCAAGTGACTGCGTTCAAACAAAAATCGTGAGCTTTGTAAGGGGGGAAGGTTAATTCGTATCCCCGCTGGCTCTTCTTGACCTGCTTGGCTTTGATATGGTGATACTATTTGCATCATTGGGGTAGCGTTGCTAAACAAGGCAAGTTCAGTAATAAACATGCATGTCATAAGTATATATAATTAAAAATCAACTTTTAGGTGAACTGACGACTGCGACGTGGTTCAAGACATTTCAACCTTTCTTGCTACGGAATTTTGATGGTCCTCAAAATTCTTCCCCAGTTTAATAGGTTGATGTTTCTGACCGTTGCTTGCGATGATTGGCTGAAATCACTTCAGAATTTTGGGGGTCCTCCTCAAAATTCTGCCCTAGTTACTAATTGCGGGGGGAAATGAAAATTTTATTGAATTATGATCGAAACCATAGGGCTGCCTACGTATCCCCTCTTAAACGGGAATCAGGTCAGGCATAGTTCAATTTACATAATATAGGAAAGCATAAAGATTACAGATAGTAACGTTTGACTGCATCTGAGTTGATAGGTTTTGGCCAAACTTCTTCGTCCATTTCTGCAAGTATAAGGGCTCCTCCTGTCAGGACCTGGTGAACCATGTATGGACCCTACCAGTTGGGAGAGAACTTCCCTTTGGCTTCATTTTGATGCGGGTAACTTTTCTCTAACACCAGCTACCCCGGTGTGAATTGTCTCGGTGTGACTCTTTTGTTGAAAGCTCTGGACATTCTGTTCTGACAAAGTTGACCATGGCAAACTATATTCATTCTTTTTCTGTCTGTAAGGGCTAGTTGTTCATAACGACTTTTCACCTATTCTGCGTCGTCGAGCTCAACTTCTTGTATGATCTTTAAGGAAGGAATTTCTACCTCAGCGGGAATGACAACTTCTGTACAATAAACCAGCATGTAGGGGGTTGCCCCGATTGATGTGCGGATTGTGGTGTGATATCCCAATAAAGCAAATGATAACTTCTCGTGCCACTGCTTATGCTTCTCTATCATTTTCCTCAATATCTTCTTGATATTCTTGTTGGCGACTTCTATGGCTCCGTTCATCTAAGGTCTGTAGGTTGTAGAATTCTTGTGTCTGATTTTGAAAGTTTCACACATAGCTTTCATCAAGTCACTGTTGAGGTTGGAGCCATTATCAGTAATGATTGACTCTGAAATCCCGAATCGACAAACGATGCGGTCGTGGACAAAGTTCGCCACGACTTTCTTGGTTACTGCTCTGAAAGATGCTGCTTTGACCCATTTGGTAAAATAGTCGATTGCTACTAGGATAAACCTGTGTCCATTGGAAGCGGCGGGCTTGATTGGTCCAATAACATCCATCCCTCAAGCGGCGAACGACCATGGTGAGCTTGTTGCATTAAGCTCATTTGGAGGCACCTTTATCATGTATGCATGTTTTGACAGTGGTGGCATTTTCGAACATACTGGATGCAGTCCGTTTCCATAGTCATCCAAAAGTAACCGGCTCGGAATATCTTCTTTGCTAAGACAAAACTGTTCATATGTGGACCGCAGGTCCCAACGTGAATTTCCTCTAGTAGCCTGGATGCTTCCTTTGCGTCGACACACCTTAATAATCCCAAATCAGGAGTCCTCCTATACAGGATTCCTCCGCTGTGAAAGAAATTATTGGACAACCTCCGAAGTGTGCATTTCTGAGTAGGGTTTGCAAGCTCTGGGTATTCTTCTTTTTCCAAATATTCCTTGATGTCATGAAACCAAGGCTTTCCGTATGCTTCTTCTTCAACATGGGCACAATAAGCTGGCTGATCATGGATTTTCACTGGAATGGGGTCAATGAAATTCTTGTCTGGGTGTTGTATCATAGATGATAGGGTGGCCAATGCATCGGCGAACTAATTCTGGACTCTAGGAACATGTTGGAACTCCATCTTCGTGAACCTTTTCCTCAATTCCTATACATGATGCAGATACAGGAGTATCTTGGAGTTCTTTGTCGCCCATTCTTCTCGTACCTGAGGTATAAGCAAGTCTGAATCTCCGATCACTAGCAACTCTTGAATGTTCATGTTTATGGCCATTTTAAGCCCTAAGATGCAAGGTTCATATTCAGTCATGTTGTTGGTGCACGAGAACCTGAGTTTGGCAGACACCGGATAATGCTGACCGATTTCAGATACTAGGACTGCTCCTATGCCAACTCCTTTGAAATTTGCTGCTCCATCGAAAAACATTCTCCAACCATCGTAGGATTCTGCGATGTCTTCTCCTATGAATAATACCTCTTCGTCAAGAAAATACATTTTCAGAGGTTCGTATTCTCCATCTACGAGATTTTCAGCAAGGTGATCTGCTAGTGCCTGTCCCTTGATTGCTTTTTGAGTTACGTAGACAATGTCAAACTCACTCAACAGGATTTGCCACTTGGCTAGCTTTCCAGTAGGCATGGGCTTCTGGAAGATGTACTTCAAAGGATCCATCCTTGATATGAGATATGTAGTATAGGCACAGAAGTAGTGTCTCAGATTCTGAGCTACCCAAGTCAAAGCACAATAGGTGCGCTCTAACAGAGAATACCGAGCCTCGTACGGGGTGAACTTCTTACTGAGGTAATGGCCTGATCCTTCCTCCCCGTTTCATCATGCTGCCCCAAAACGCAACCGAAAGCTCCATCCAATACTGCAAGGTAGAGTAATAAAGGTCTACCTAGCTCAGGCGGGACTAAGACTGGTGGTGTTGACATGTATTCCTTGATTCTGTCGAAGGCCTTTTGGCAGTCATCAGTCCATTTGGTAGCGGTGTCCTTCTTCAACATCTTAAAGATTAGCTCACAGATGATTGTAGACTGTGCTATGAACCTTCTGATGTAGTTAAGCCTTCCCAAGAAAGTCATCACATCCTTCTTGTTCTTTGGCGGTGGCAATTCTTGAATAGCTTTGACTTTTGATGGATCCAGTTCTATTCCTCGGCGACTCACAATAAACCCAAGTAATTTTCCAGCAGGTACTCCAAATGCACACTTCGCGGGATTCAGTTTCAGGTTGTACCTTCGTAGTCTATTGAAGAACTTCCTCAAATCTTCCATGTGATTAGTGGATTTTTTGGACTTGATGATAACATCATCTATGTAATGGAAAATGGTAGTCATGGCCCTCATGTAGGTGGCCCCAGCATTCTTTAGCCCAAACGGCATCATCTTGTAACAGTACATTCCCTACGGCATTATGAAAGCCGTTTTCTCAGCAACTTCTTCATCCATCTGGATCTGATGATAACCAGCGAAACAATCTACAAATGATTACAACTCGTGCTTGGCGCAATTGTCAATCAGGATGTGTATTTTTGGCAAAGGGAAGTCGTCTTTCGGACTGGCTCGGTTGAGATCCCGGTAGTCGACACAGACTCTGACCTTCTCGTCCTTCTTCGGTACAGGCACGATGTTGGATAACTATGTCGGGTATTCTACTACCCTGAGAACTTTAGCTTTGACCTGCTTAGTGACTTCCTCCTTGATTTTCAGACTCATATCAAGCTTGAACTTTTTGAGCTTTTGCTTTACCGGTGGACATGTTGGCTCGGTTGGCAGTTTGTGGGCCACAATAGATGTACTCAGACCAGTCATGTTATCATACAACTAGGCGAATATGTCCTCATATTCCTTTAGAAAATCTGTGTATTCCTTTTTTTCTGATGGCGATAAGTGGATGTTGATTCGTGTTTCTTTGACGTTTTCTGCATCTCCCAGGTTGACAATCTCAGTCTCGTCCAGGTTGGACTTCGGCCTGTTTTCAAAATTCTCAACTTCTTTAACAATCTCTTTTGGTATGTCATCTTCCTATGAATCTATGTCCGTTTGTTGTGTTGTCTCGTTGCATGTCATAGTCATCGGTTCATCAAGATAAGTAATAGTAATGCTGTATAAGTAAAGTAATGAGAGAAAAATAATAATGAGCGTCGAATCATAAGAAAAGTTAAAATGCTTTGATAAATTGCATAACAGTTTTGGAACATTGGAGATCTTATTGCGGGAATTAAAATGCAAGAAGAAAATTATTTAGTAAATAAAACAGTGCATGATGCTTGTTTTAGCCTTGCTACCCCGAGGCTCGTCGGGCTCTGGTTGTCCTGATGGTCCAGTTATTGATGCGTGCCCCTCCGTTTACAGCTTGTATGGAAGGGCCGTCATCCCCTCCTCCTCGAGAACAACACAAAAGTCCATGTCATTATCTTCTAAGAACAAGTTTTTCACCGCTGCCAGTGCTTCTTCTTCATCTGACACATAAATAATATCGGCCGGTTGGAAAGTCTGCTCCAAATGTGGTATTGGCTACTCCAGCGGATAGTAAGGACCGCACCATAGTGGCGACCAGTTGTTGAATTCTTCCCAGGTGTACTCATATCCCAGACCGAAAGTGGTGCCATGTTTCTTGAGCTTTATGGGCTTAGTGATTCCTTGAAGGTTCTTTCCAGGTCCCTTGCCAGGTTCGTACCCATTCCAATTCAGTATACTCTCAATCTTGTTATCCCACCATTTTTCTTTGTCCACAGCATTTACCCATTCAATGTGAAGGTAAGTCTCTCCACCTAGATTCCTCCTTCCTTCGATTGACGGAATGGTCTGGTGACTGTATATAGGGTTGCTCCCGTCGCTGTGAATGATCACCTCTTGATGATTCCATTTGAATTTTATGGCCTGATGTAGTGTTGATGTTACGGCCCCAGCACCATGGATCCATGGCCGTCCCAACAACAGATTGTAAGATGCTGGCACATCTATTACCTGGAAATCAACATCGAACCAGGTTGGCCCCATTTGCAAGCATAGACTAATTTCCCCAATAGTGGACCTCTGGGAGCCGTCAAGGGCTTTCACACTGATAGATCCGTCCTTTATCTCATGCAGTCCTTTACCCAACTTCTTGAGTGTTACCAGTGGACAGATGTTGAGACTGGAACCCCCATCGATCAGGATTCTGGTGATAAAATAGTCCTCGCATTGCACGATGATGTGTAGTGCCTTGTTGTGACCCAACCTTTCAGGTGGCAACTCATCCTCATGAAATGTAATTTTATGACTTTCCAATACTTGTCCTACCATGTTAGCCATTTCCCCGCCAGTGATATTACTTGGCACGTATGCTTCACTTAACACCTTCAATAGAGCGTTCTTGTGCGCCTCAGAAATTTGTAGCAAAGCAAGTATGGAGATTTGTGCCTGTGTTTTGTTCAGCTGGTCGATGACCGAGTATTCCTTGGCCTATATCTTTCTCCAAAGATCATCTGGACCTGTCTCAATGATGGGTGACCAATTAGAGGCCTGCTTGCTTGACTCAGCTAGATGTTTAGGGGTATAGACTCTACCAGTTCTTGTCATACCCTGTGCCACAATAGTTTCTTCGAACCTAACCTTGCCTTTCCTCCTTGCCTCGGCTGTGTAGTCCTATGGTATAGCCTTTGTATGGAATGGTGTCGTGGTCGACATCGCCACTAGGATTGGTGTGGCTATCCTTACTCTGAACGGAGCATGTGCCTTGGGTGGTAAAATTGCAACTTCAAACGGTGTGGGTGCGTTTGTTGGAGATACGAACTCGACCTCGATTGGTGCTGGTGTTTTTGCAGATGTCGTTTCTTCAAACTCAAGTGGCACAGATATGTTTACCTTAGAATTCCCAGAGGGCTGAACCTGGACTACGATCGAATTGAGATTAACTATTGGCTTCTTTGGGCCATCACCTTCTGCGATCAACCCGATTGATCCCTCAGGATCCCAATCATCCTCTATTTCAATCATGTGGATACCTCCACCCTTATGGCCTTGTAGAGGGTTGTTGCGGACATTTGGAGCAGGTTCCTTTGCCACAATAATCTTGTTATCAATTAAAGTCTAGATCTTGTCTTTCAGAGAACGACATTCGTCGATGGTGTGTCCCTTCATGCCAAAATGGTATGCACAAGATTTGTTTGGGTTAACCCACTGAGAAGGGTTCTCAGGAGTTGCAACAGGGATAAGGGTGACATATCCAGCAGCTTTGAGTCTCTCGTACAACTGGTCAATAGGTTCAGCAATGGTCGTATATTGTTTTGGAGGTCTACGATCAAAATTTAGCCGAGGTCTAGGGAATTTTTGGCGTGCAGGAGGTGATTGATAGTGGGATGGTTAGGTATTGTAGGCTTGGTAGATATGTGCAGGTTGGGAATATTTGGGTGAAGTAGGCTGATATGTGGGAGGTGGATGTGATTGATAAGTGGGTGGTGGAGTTTGGTAAGAGGGTGAGGGTGCTTGGTAGTTCGGAGTAGGCTGATATGTGAGTGGAGGCATTGGGTAGGTTTGGTATTTGATGGGGGATTTGGTTCTCTATGCAACCATTACGGCTTCTATGTCCCTTTTCTTAGACACTCCACCTGATTGTAAAGCCTTATTTGTAGCTTGCAAGGCCTCGAAGTTCGTAACCATACCGCTTTTAATGCCCTCTTCAATCCTTTCACCCAGCTTGATAATGTCAGAAAATTTGTGGCTCTCGATCATCATTAGTCGTTCATAATACTGCGGGTCTTGAGCCCGGACAAAGAATTTGTTCATTTGTTCCTCCTCTAAGGCAGGTCTGACCTTAGCAGCTTCGGACCTCCAGCGAGTAGCATACTCACGAAATGTTTCTATAGGCTTCTTCTTTAGATTCTGAATATAGAACACATCTGGCGCATTCTCTGTGTTGAACCTGAACCTTTCCATAAATTCGGACGCCATGCTTACCCAGTTTGACCACTTCTTCGGATCTTGGCTAATGTACAAAGACAAAGCATCTCCCTTTAAGCTCCTCATGAAAAGATTCATGCGGATTCTCTCATCTTTCCCTACTCCGACCAGCTTGTCACAGTACGTTCTCAAATGGACCCTTGGATCCCTTGTACCATCAAACATCTCGAACTTAGGAGGTTTGTATCCCTCGGACAGCTCGACATCGGGCTGTATGCAAAGATCTTCATAGTTCAGCCCCTCAATTCCCTTTCTTCCTTCAACGCCTTGAATCTGGCTAGTCAATTTCTTAAGTTCTTCAGCCAGGTTCCTGATGAGCAAGTCTTTATCATCAGACTCGGGTGTGCTTGAGATGGGTTGGGTGGAGTGTGGCACAGTCTCCACGTAGATGGGGGGTATTATGGTTGGTATGAAAGTGGTCATTTGTGGAGTTTTGGAGTTCTAGGATGAGCAGCGGGGTGTTGTTTGAGGTATGGCAGGTGTTGCAGTGGCGGTGAGGAGCGGGATAGTTATGTTTCTTTGGGATATTCTATGGGGGTGTAGGGTTCTGAGCATTTGGGAAATTGATATCCGGAGTGGTGAGGGAAAATGACAGATTTGCCAGATTCCGAACCTAATCAAGTTCTTCTTGGAATTTCAGCAGCTTTTGTTCGAGTCAGGATGCATTTTCCTTAGGAACCTGAGTACCATGACCATGAGTGACCTCTACCCGTTCGGTTGAGTTCTCTTTTCTGACGTTATTCAAATCTTCCATCTTTCCTTTGTTCTTGTTTTTGACAGGACTAAGAGGAGGAGTGGGTGAAGGGCCCCTAGATCACGTGGAATAGGATGAATTTGCCAGTGCACGAACTAACCTTTGGGGAGGGGAGTAATGAACAAAAGAAAAAAATAAAAAGGTAACAAGTTAGTGAGGATTATAAAAAGTATTGCAATATTTAAACACATAGTGCGGGAATGTAAATCGTGTCTTAGTTTGGGGACCTCTTTGTGCCCGAGGTAGTCCTAGCGATAAATTGATTTGGAGAACTTAGGATGCTAAATGCCTTATTTTATTGATAAAAGTATACGAATCCCAAATTGACACTAAATAAACAAGAAATGAAAATCACTAATGGCCATCGGCCTTATTACATTTTATAAAGCGAAAAGGAAAACTCCTATCTACTTGGTCCCAGAAGGACCTTCCCCAGGTTGAATGTTCTCGTTGATCAAATCCTCCTGTTCACATAGGTTCACCAGTAAAAATGCCTTCACCAAATGTTCTCCTTCATTTCCTTCAGCGTTCTGGTAATCGACGACTCTCTTCCTCACCTTTCCTTCCAATTCCAACAAGCTGTATTCCAGATATTCCAGCTTTTCGCTGGATTTGGCGACCCTCTCTTTCCATTCGCTGATTTGTCATTTGACGGAAGTTCTTCCACCAGTCTAGCAAGAGTGAGGGTATGCTAATTATACCGAAGCTGGAGATCTCGTTCTTCATTTTCTGCAAAACAAAAGGGTTAAGACCATACCCCAACCGGACTCAACTATTTAACATCAACAATTAGCATGAAGGATTTAATTATCCAAATAAATGCACAGAACGTGGCGATGTCCGTTTGGGTTTAGGGAAACCAGTAGACATTGGACAAGGCTATCTTAAAGAGTCATTATGCGGACAACATAACTGACTCGACTAGGTTTGACCATGATGCATGCAAAGTTTAAACAGAGTAAGGTTTCTATGGGGTTTTAGACTGGTACCCTTGAGCGGACAACTCAAGGGGGAAGTCACGGAACCATCGACTACACCGTTGATCGACTAGTTTTACTGCAAATATGCCTTTCCGAATTTAGGGGGGTAATAATATAGGAAGAGCGCAACCACTCATTATAAGCGTTGCTATGGCATTTGTTTGGCACGAGTAGAGTATGATGTTGAGAATGATTATGCAATAATTAAAATCATGTTGGCATGTATTTGCACGTTAAGAAAGCAGTAAACACAATAGTTTCATAATTTAAAGGAGTAATAAAGGAAAGAGACAAGTCAGTTTTGCAATTGAAAAGGGAATTGAATGCTTAAAGTAATTAAACAAATAATTGCACATAAAGAGGTATGAATTCACAATAACAGTCTGAAATGGTAAAAGCCTAAATATCCCTAGCAGAGTCACCATGCTATTGCGCCCCCTTTTTTTTCTCGCGAAATCGGATTTATGACATTTGGTTGGGACAACTCGTTCCTTTTGGGAACTAGGTTTTTCATTTTTGAAGAGTCGCCACCTAATGATTTAGGGTGCATTAGGACACCAATAGGGTTCAATTCTAAGTTCATTTGAATAACTAGAGATTGAGTAAGAGCTTGAAATTATCCTAAGGGGAAGGTGTTAGGCACCCCTCAGGATCCACTAGTGTGGTTCCTGGCCAGACAGTTTATTGTGAATTTGTGCAATTAGCAAGTAGGCAAGTATGGGCTCAAATATTAGGGGATTTAGATTAAACACATAAGAGAAGGGATAATTAAAAGAAGAGTTTTTTGAAAAGAAGTTTGCAAATAAAGGGAAAGGAGTCCTAGGTTTATATTTAATATGGATCACATCAATGCGATACCCGGTTTGGCACTCCTCAGAAGAGGGGATACACGTGGTATTAGCGCACTGGTCATCATATCCATATCTACCCTTCCCACCCCGTTAAGGTATTTAAAGCGCGGATTAGTCTCGATCACTATTGCATGCTATTACCCGTCCCATTCCTATCAGTCCTGGAGGAGCGTAGGACTACTATTCCTAAAGGGGAGGGATATTAGGATGATTTTGGTTTCAAAAGGTAAAACACATATACTGCATGTTGGGGGAAGCATATAAACAGATAAAGGCCCACGTACACCCCCTCAAACAAAAACACATAAATAGCATGACTTGCACATATTTCTTAGGTCTGATTAAAATACTAAAGACGAGGGGAGTTAATTATCGAGGCAGATCAGTTTATTACATAACTCAGATAAAGAGTTCGAATCAGGCCTGCCTGCTGGTTGTAGCAATTAACAAAGCGAATTCAGTTTTATGGTTATTACTCTAAGGCTTGCCTAAGAGTTTAGATGAGGTCCTATAGACATGATATCTAATTGATTCAGAATGTGGCGAAACAGTAATAATTCAAAACGAATGGTTTGAAATCTTATAGGCATGCTTGCTAAACCTCGTTAAATAAGGGAATTAGGTTATTTAAAACCGGTTCAAAATAGATTGATTTAAGTTAGACTAACTCCAGATTCTGTAGGCGATGGTATCTAATATTGCTGATTTTAATCCCTATAGGCATGATATCTAATATGTAGTACTGATTTCAACATTTTGAAGAATGATACTTACTTATAGCCGTTTAGAACCTAAAGCATGATATCTAAGTGGCATGCAAAATTTTAAATAAATCCTATAGGCAGGTTATCTAGATGTGAAATTGATCATGAAGAGATTAAGATAAACCCTATAGACATGGTGTCTAAAAATGCAGAATTGAACATGCAGAATAAAAAAATAGTCCTATAGGAATGCTTTCTACCCTTGAGCGTACATAATTACCTAACCCCTTCACTAGACAGCCCCAAGTGTTTATTACAGACCAGAAGTAATGAATTAAATCAGAAAAGTACAAAGAAAAGTTACAACCGGAGGAAGCCTGATTCTTGACTTCATCTTTGAGTTATGGAATAAACCACCTCCAATGCCATTGATTCCAAGCCTTTCTCAGACTTGAGTGTGTCAAAGTTCCCTAAGGGTCTCAATAGGACCCCGGGCAGTGCTCACACCCAAGTTTCATAACCAAAATAGAGATGATTTCAGTGTGGGAGTGCCAACCCTTGCGTGTCCAAGTTCAGAGGAGCTCATGGGTCCCAAGGCAAGACTCACATAAGGGGGCGGAACTTAAGTTCTAAGAAGATAGTGAGAGTGCAGGAACAGAGTTTTAAAATTGAGGGAATAAAGGAGAGGGGAAAGGGTGATAGGGGGACAGTAATTAACACATAGAGTTAAGAACTTCATATAAAGGGGGTCAAGGATTGGGAATCCATTTCAAGGAGCCCATGCACTTAGGCATGAATCAGTTTCGGGCAAGCCCAGCAATAGAAGGTGCTGACATGCTTACAAACCAATCAGAATACACAATATCTAGGAGAAACATGGAGGTTATGACCCAAGGGGAATCAGGTTTGGGTCATGCACAACAATGTCCCATGATGTCATGCCCCAAACCAACCACAAGTATTGAACACATTGGGGTGGGGATTCACAAGTCATGATAAGTAATGGCAAAATATTAATTTAGAATCGGGAAAGGGCAGATTACAACATGCTTAATAATGGAACTTGGTTAAATACAAACAGGAGACAAATAAGGACGCAAGAAACAGTAAAAAAAGCATGTTGTTGTTGATACAAAAGCTAAATTAGAACATACCAGTAAAGATGCAAATGCAGAAGAAAATAAGCAAGCTTCCTACAACCTAGCCTTGGCTTTCAGTTGGCTAGGTAAGGCAGCAGTACAAGTAGCAACAGAGAAAAGAGAGAGATTTTTGTGGAGTGTGTGTCTGAACTCAAGTATTTATGTCTTGTGTTTGTGTGTTTGAAAGAAGAGAGGTACATGGCATTTATAGCTTTTGAAAACGAATGAAAGAGAAGTAATAAGCCACAAACATGGAAACAATCACTGTTCAGAATCAATTACACACATGATTGCTTTTAATTAAGGGATCACTTGCTTATCGGGCAGTAACAGATTCAAAATAAGGAAAGAAATCAATTTATAGGCAGACTGATTATTGCCATAAAAGAAGTAATAAAACAATTGAGTAAGTGATTAAGTCTAAATACAGGAATATACTTGTTTTGGAAAGGATTCAGCAAGGCAAAACAAGGAAAGAAATCAATTAACCTTAACGGGCGAGTGAAATCAGATTTTCACAAAAAAAAAATTGAAATCAGTCACACAATTGAAGATCAATCAAATAAGGAAACTCGACATATAAATAGAGTGCACAAACACTGGACATGCGAGGCCAAACTATTGGCAAAAGGAAACGTCATGCAATAATAGTAGATAGCAAATATTCGAAACATGATAGTCACGTAGGTCAAGCTTCAGTGACTTAGTAGTAGAGAAAAAGATAGAATATCAGAAGCATGTAAAGGGTCAAGTGAAAAACCCTTCTGAAGACATAGTCGATTTTCAAAGATAATAAGAACCCAGAATCACATAAAGAAAAGAGATGCTGAAACAAAGGAATTTTGAATCACGTCGAGCAACTTCAAACAGATGTATTGCACAAGCAGTTTCAGAAACTCGAATAGACCCCAAATAAATTAGGGTTTTGAAACCAATCGAGTTTAAAGCTGATGAGCAAACAAATTACACAAATACTTGGAGACTCGAATGAACCCAAAATAAATTAGGGGTTTTCCACACCAATCGAGTCAAGAGATGATAAACAAGTAAATCAAACAAACAAATATCTCAGGAACTCGAATAAACCCAAAAATTAGGGTTTTCAACACCAATCGAGTTTAGAGATGATAAACAAGTAAATCAAACAAAACTAACAAATAGACCTAGAAACCTCAGAAGAAATTAGGGTTTTTATCATGTAAACTCAGAGAGGAGAACAATACAAGCAAACATAGCAAAACATGTCAAAAATCAGAGAAAGTTTTGAAATAACTTAACAAGAAAACCCTAATCGGAAAAGATAAAAAGTTTTGGAAGCAGAGTTTTAAAAGAAACTTCGAGAAAAATGCTTAGAAGTTCAGAGCAAACATAGATCTGAATAAGATCTAAAAGAAATCGAAAGAACCTTTGAAATTAGGGTTTCAGAAGAACCCCAAGTGACAAGGAAGGCCTCGAAAGCCATTGATCTAAGCAGGAGAGTCAAAGGTCTGACTCGAATGGCCATGGCTAATCGGAGAAAGATAAGATACGATCGGAGAACAGTCATCGAGCAAAGTCTGGACCAAGCCCCTTCATGATCTAGTCATGAGACCATAAAAACAAACACGTAGAAGCCATGTGAGGCTGATACAGGTCTCCGATGACCTTGGAAGGCCATGGGTTGGGCGGATTAGGTGGCGGCGGCTAGGGTTTGAGAGTGTTGTAGAGAGGATTTGATAGAGGAGGGGGTTCAAAATCAGGCTATAATTGAAAAAACGGAGCTAACATTTAAATAGCCAATTTTTTTATTTGATTTATAAAAAATAATAAAATAATTTATGTAAATAAATTAATGGTACTAAAATGATTTATAGTATATAGCTATCAAATTAAAAATACTGGACTTAATTCTTTATAGATATAAACGCAATTAAATCTAAAAGAGGCTAAAATTACAATTATATGTAATTTAACTTTAAAAATACTTAATCAATTTATAAAAATATGCAAAACATATATTAGCTATATTTTATAATAAATATGAGAATCCAATAAATGAATCACCAAAATGATAACTTTGGGAATTATTATTGGGTTTTATGAATAAAATAAGGGAATATATTGGTTTAAAAATCTTTAAAAAATTAAGAAAAAATGATAAAACATTTGAACATACTTATAAATACATATATATGCTATTTTCAAAGTATTTTGCATATTAAAAATATATAGAAAAAAATTGGGTCAACAATATCCCCAATTAAAGGGTTAAACCTAGAAATAGTAATACCCGACTTGAGCCAATTTTGCTTGCATTGTTTAAACAACCAATTGGGCTTGAGAAAGCTAATTAGGGCAAAGTCACTCAAACTACCGAGAGGTATAGAGTGAGTAACTATGTGCAATGGTTATATCATGATCCCAATTACAATAAGTTTGCCCTAAGTTTTAGACCCCGTTAGATACCCACCTAGGTGTAAGTCACTTCCCTAGTGCCTTTTTACCAATTGAGAAAACCTTACAAAAATATCATACTTAGATTATTTTCATTGTTCATTAGTATTGAAGTAGAATAGTAAATAAACATAGAATGATTGGAAATGCAATTAAGAACATCATACATTGCTAGATTAGATAGAAACCAATTCCAAACCTATCTTATCTCTTTGTGTATTCGATCCCGACCTTTCGTATAGAAGCTGCATCGACCGCTCTTGCCACTCTATAATGGTATAGGGTTGGCTCAGATTACCTTTTGGCACCGGTGCTGGGGACCTAAATAGTTTTGGCTATCTATCTGACTAGTTTTGTGTCTTGTTTTTATTTCCTTCTATTTTACTAACTTCTGTGAGTTAATCGATTTAGGTACAAAATGGCAAACAACGATAATCTTGGATAGCAGTACAAAATGGCAAATAACTATAATCTTGGAAATGCTATCCCGGGGGAGGAGGTAGATGATAATGATGAAGACGAGGTACCTCTAGTACCTCAAGCTCAAAGAAGAGGCCTCCAGGACAATGATAACATTCTAGACCCTCCCCCAGCTCCTCCAAGAGTGGCTCCTCAGGTGCTTCCAAATGAAGGGTACGCAAGAGCAATTGTCCCACCTCGGATCCGAGGGGCAATTTCCAGATTACAAATGTGATATTGACTTTATTGGATCAACTAGGGTACTTCACAAGTGCTCCCCATCAGAATGCATATAAACATCTAAAGGGCTTTGTGGATACCTGTTGCGGAAGCAAACAAACTAATGTGTCGGAGGATGCATTGAGACTGAGATTGTTCCCTTTCTCACTTAGAGAGAAAGCTTTGGACTGGCTCGAAAGACTCCCCAATCATTCCATCACTACGTGGGATGAGTTGACCGATAAGTTTATAGCCAAGTTTTTCTCACCGGGATATATGGTTGCATTGAGGGATGAAATCATATTATTCAAACAAGAACCAAATGAGCCCCTTCATGAAATCTGGGATAGATATAGAACTATGGTCAAGGAATTCCCTAATAATGATATGGCTGAAGCATTCAACAGACATTTTATCAGGGTATAAACACGACCAATCAATGTATGGTAAACCAGTTAGCAGGGAGTAATTTTATGAAGTTGCCTTATGCTGAGGCCTGTGACATTTTTGATGAGATGACTGATACTTCCTCAGCTTGGCAAAGTCGAGCTAATATGCCACAGGGTGATCCCACTGTCATTCACCTGCACAAAGAGCTCCACGACCATGGCTAGGCAATAGCAGAGTTGACTACAACAATGAACCAGTAAAGCTCAATTACAATAAGTTCAAGCGCCGAGACAAGTAAATGCTATGGAAAGTGTAAACATGTTGGTCAACAAGAGGCGACAAAGAGGTTAACAAAGTCAGGGAAATACGGATCAATATGAGCAATATAGCAGTGGTTTCAACCAAGATGATGGGTATGCTGAGCAAAGTGAAGAAGTACAGTACGTGAACAATTATCAAGGACAAAGGGGCAATGCTCCTAACCAACAACAACAGTGGAGATCCCAAGGAAACTGGGGAAATCAAAACCAACAGGGAAATAGCAACTAGGGGAACAACAATCAGAATTGGGGCAACCGGAACAACCAGGGCAACTGGAGTGGCAACAACAACAATTGGGGATGAAACAACAACCAAGGGGGTTGGAATAATGGCAATCAAGGGAATCGGGGGCAAGGCTTTCAAAGACCTCCGATGTATCAACAACCAAACAATCTGCCTCCATTTCTGTCCCAAGGTCCCAGCTAGTCAAACAATGAGATGGGAAGGATCGAGATGATGTTTGAACAAATGATGAAAAAGAATGCCGACTCTGATGCTCAGTTGGCTTCCCATAATACTTCAATCCGAAATTTGGAGGTTCAACTTGGCTAGATTCGCAATATTTGAATACTCGCCCTAAGGGGGATCTACCTAGTGATACAGTAGTAAACCCGAAGGGTGGGAACAATACTGGGCATACAATGGCGATGATCACAAGAAGAGGTAGAGGTGGTGAAGTGAATACCTCCAAGCAAAGGGAAATAGTGAGTGATGAGGTTGAAGTGCAAAATGATGATGTTCCTATAGTTGATGAGCAAGTGAGTGACGGCAATTTAAATATGGAAGTGAGAATTGATATCCATGATAATAAGGTGGAGACTCAAAATGATGTGAACCCGTCTAGGGAACACATGATAGACATGCGGAAAACGGTAGTGCCCAAGGATAAGGCTCCCTTGCCAAGGCCTCCTCCACCTTACCCTCAAAGACTTGTGAAGCAAAAGAATAAAAACCAATTTAAGAAGTTTATTAAGATGATAAAAAACTTGTCGATCAATGTTCCTTTGGTGGAAGCTCTTGAGCAAATGCCAGGTTACGCCAAGTTTATGAAAGACTTGGTAACTAAAAAGAGATATATGGATTGTGAGACCATCAAATGACTCACCAAGTAAGTGCAATTATGCACTCGATGACTCCAAAGCTTGAAGATCCCGGCGCTTTCACCATTTCATGTACCATTAGGAGTGCGGATTTTGTAAAGGCATTGTGTGACTTGGGAGCAAACATCAATTTGATGCCTTACTCCGTGTTCAAAACTTTGGGTATTGGTCAACTGAGACCTACTTCATGAGATTGCAAATGGCGGATAGAATAATGAAGAGGCTGCTTGGTATTATTGAAGATGTTCTTGTCCGGGTGGACAAGTTTATTTTGCCTGCTGATTTTGTAATTCTTAACTGCAAAGTCGACTATGTGTCAATGAGATTGCAAGTTGTCTTTTATGTGTGCAAATCAATAAAGCAGCCAAATAGTACTAAAGTTTGCTCTTTTGTGGATATTGTCACGGAGGTGATAGCTGATGATACTAGTGCCATGGTCAATGTGGAGGATCCTTTAGAAGTGGTACTATTGAACCTTGATGTGAATCAGGATGAAGGTCGGGTGGAGTGTGTTAACGCTTTGCATGGAATGGGTTCTTATTCTTATAAGCCTCGTAAGCTTTCTTTGGATCTTGAGAACAAAAAGACTTCCCCAACACAGCCCTCAATTGAGGAATCTCCCATTTTGGAATTGAATCCTTTGCCTTCACACCTCAAGTATGAATTTATAGGCCCTAGTTCAACTTTACATGTTATTCTTTCTTCTTGTCTTACTAACATGCAGGTAGATGCCACACTGGAGGTGCTCCATAGAAGAAAGAAGGCAATTAGATGAACTCTAGCTGATATTCAGGGAATAAGCCTCGCCTTTTGCATGCACAAGATTATACTTGAGGATGATGCAAAGCCCTCCGTGGAACATCAAAGGAGGTTGAACGAGGTTATGCAAGAGTTGTCAAAAGGGAGGTGATTAAGTGGCTTGATGCAGGGGCTATGTACCCCATCTCGGATAGTTCTTGGACTTCACCGGTGCAATGTGTGCCGAAGAAGGGTAGTATGACTGTGGTCACCAATGAGCAAAATGAGTTGATTCCCACCAGGACTGTCATCGGATGAAGGGTGTGCATGGACTACTAGAAGCTGAATAAAGTGACCCGCAAGGATCATTTTCTATTGCCATTTCTTGACCAGATGGTGGATAGACTTGCTGGGCGTGCCTTTTATTGCTTTTTGGATGGGTACTCAGGTTACAACCAGATTTTGATTGCTCTGAAAGATCAGGAAAAAACCACTTTCACATGTCCGTATGCCACATTTGCATTTTCTAGGATGCCATTTGGTTTGTGTAATGCACCGACTACCTTTTAGCGGTGTATGATGGCTATATTTACCGACTTGGTGGAGGACTTCTTGGAAGTGTTCATGGATGATTTCAGTGTTGTGGGTGACTCCTTTGATGAATGCTTGAAGAATCTTGACAAAGTGTTGGCCCGATGTGAGGAGACAAATCTAGTGCTTAACTGGGAGAAATGCCACTTTATGGTCGAGGAGGACATTGTCCTCGACCATAAGATCTCAAAGAACGGTATTAAGGTGGACAAGGCGAAAATTGAAGTGATTTCAAAGCTTCCTCCTCCTACTTCAGTCAAGGAGGTTAGGAGTTTTCTTGGGCATGCGGGGTTTTACCTAAGATTCATTAAAGATTTTTCTAAGGTAGTGAACCGTTTGTGCAAATTATTGGAAAAGGATGCAAAGTTTGTGTTTAATGATGAATGCATGAAAGCTTTTGAACTTCTCAAGTACAAATTGACAACCACTCCCATTATTACCGCACCCAATTGGAGCTTACCTTTTGAGCTCATGTGTGATGCAAATGATGTTTCGGTAGGAGCGGTCTTGCATCAAAGAGTAAACAAGATGTTTCACTCGGTGTATTATACAAGCAAGAAAATGAATAGTGCTCAAGTAAATTACACGGTGACGGAAAAAGAGTTGCTAGCAATTATGTTTGCAATGGAGAAATTTAGGCCTTATCTAATGGGTGCCAAGGTGATAGTTCATACTGACCATGCAACACTCCGCTACTTGATGAC
Source organism: Nicotiana tabacum (assembly GCF_000715075.1). Classification (NCBI taxonomy): domain Eukaryota; kingdom Viridiplantae; phylum Streptophyta; class Magnoliopsida; order Solanales; family Solanaceae; genus Nicotiana; species Nicotiana tabacum. The sequence continues at coordinate 126,373,684 of NC_134084.1, forward strand.
AAAGAAGGATTCCAAGGCTAGGTTGATGAGATGCGTACTATTGCTTCAAGAGTTTGACCTTCAGATTGTTGATCGAAAAGGGAGTGAAAACCAAGTGGCAGACCACTTGTCCCGCTTGGATGAGGAGGGGAGGCCTCATGATGGCCTCAAAACTAATGATTCATTCCCTGATGCGCAACTCCTCTCCGTTTCTATGAATAGCATGCCTTGGTTTGCAGATGTTGTCAACTTTCTTATGACCAACATTGTTCCGTGTGAGCTCTCTTCTAACCAAAGGAAGAAGCTTAAACAGGATAGCTTGGACTACTACTGGGATGAGCCTTATTTGTTCAAAATTTGTAATGATGGTGTGATCCGAAGATGTGTTTCAGAGAGCAAATGAGTATTCTTTATGCTTGTCATTCCTCTCCCTATGGTGGTCACCATGGTGGGGCGAGGACAGCTTCAAAGGCAGCTGTTGATTTTATTGGCCTACATTGTACAAGGATGCGAGTGAGCTTGTGAAAAGATGTGATGAGTGTCAGAGAGCTGGTAAAATTTCAAAGAAGGATGAAATGCCACTCACTACTATTCTCGAGGTTGACATATTCGACATGTGGGGCATTGATTTCATAAGACCTTTTGGAAGTTTATGTGGAAACACATACATTCTGGTGGTCGTTGATTATGTTTCCAAATGGGTTGAGGCCATGGCTTTACCCAACAACGAGGCCCAGAGTGTGGTGGCTTTTCTCAAGAAGAATATCTTCACTTGGTTTGGCACCCCTAGAGCAATCATCAATAATGGAGGTTCTCATTTCTGCAATAAGGCATTTGATACTTTGCTTGCAAGGTATGGTGTCAATCACAAGGTTTCCACTCCTTACCATCCTCAGGCTAGTGAGGAAGTTGAGGTCTCCAACAGGGAGATTAAGAGCATATTGTCAAAGACTATCAATGCAAATAGGACTGACTGGTCAAAGAAATTGGATGACGTTTTGTGGGCTTATAAGACTGCTTACAAGACTCCAATTGGTATGTCTTTGTACCGGTTGGTGTTTGGGAAAACTTTCCATATCCCGGTTGAGTTAGAGCACAAGGCCATATGGGCTTTGAGAAAGTTAAATCTTCAATGGGATATTGCAGCAAATCTTCGGGTAGAGCAACTCAATGATCTTGATGAGTTTCGGTTTCATGCCTATTCCAGCTCTTGTACAAGGACAAGATGAAGTACTTACATGACAAGTATGCTTGTAGCAATGAATTCAAGGAAGGTGACTTGGTCCTCTTATTCAACTCTCAGTTATAACTGTTTTCGGGAAAGCTCAAGTCCAAATGGAGTGGACCTTTTGAGGCGGTGCTTGTAACTCCGTTTGGTGCTCTTGATTTGAAAAACAAAAATAGTAAAATCTTCAGAGTTAATGGGCACAGAGTAAAACATTATCTTGGCAAGTTTGATGACAGTCATGTGGTGGCAATGATCCATCTTAAATGATTGATGGTAACTTGCGTCATGCCGCGACGTTAAATCAGACGCTTCTTGGGAGGCAACCCATGTGTTTTTCTTCTTTTTGATTTTCTTCTTAGTGTAGGCTTTGTTTTGAACTAACTAGTTGTGAGATATGTGTAAGAATATTTGATGAAGTGCAGGACTAAGCTGGAAAAATTGTGCAACAGTCTGAAGTTGGACCGCTGACAACGCTCCATTTTCTGAGGTCAGCGGTGGCCTTATTGCGGAGGCGTAATTTGGTGGCGGACGCGGGATTGAAAAGTCCAAAATGAGACTTCTCTGAAGTTTCATCCGCGTCCGCGGTGCTATTTTTCACTGAGAGCGGTGCCTTACTGCGGCCGCGTACCATTTTTCGCTCTCAACGATTGTTTCACTCAGAGAAGGCCTTCTGTTCATCGGCAGCGCAGACTGCGGTGATTTTCCGCGGCCCCTCCAGGTAAGTATTGTGGGTCCCAGGGTATTTTCTATAAATAGAATATAATGAAGCCTTTTACCCTTTTCGATCCTTTGACTCTCAAACTAAATTTTCAATGTTCTTCTGAGCCCTAATCTGCACAAGCACAATTAAAGTCCATTTTTCATCACACATTACACATCTAGTAATTTTACTCCTTCATTATTCTTTAATTTTGTACTTATTTCTCTTTTAATTGTTAGATTTTACTTCTTCTTCTTCTTCTTCTTCTTCTTCTTCTTCTTCTTCTTCTTCTTCTTTTAATTTTAACATAGGGTTCCTTAGTGTTAATTAAATTAGGCTTAAATAGTTAGGGTTGATTAATTAATAGCTAGTTAGGGTTAACAATGTAGATGATAGTGCTAAATGCATGAAAAATTTGAAACCCTAGGTTGACTCAGGCCGATTTTGAATTCCGCTGCCATGGTAGTTTTTCGCGGTCATTGTTCATGCCTGAGTTGGGAATTATTGATGACCAAGGTCAGCAGTGACAATTTCCGCTGATAGTGGCCCAACCTCCGTGGTCGCGATGCATTTCTAGCGGTCAGTAGTGCGCAAGTTCAGAGAAGTAAAAAGATGGGTCCGCGGCTGTGGTTGATTTTCTGCGGACAGCGGTGCAACCTCCGCGGCCACGCCCAGCGGTACCATAGAATCAGAGGGTGGGTAGTCTGATCCCCACACCTCTGTGGCTGTGCTACATTTTCCGCGGTCAGTGGTGCTTATTCCGCGGCTGCGCTTCTTAATCCGTTGTCAACGGTTTGCAACTTTTTCAAGCACTGTCAACTGCTCTTCTGCTTTTCTTCATTGCTTCTTCTAGCACTAGTACTAACAATTTTCCACTAATTATGTTTGCATACAATGGTTAAATCTAGAGGTGGTGGTGAGAAACAAAAGGGGAAAGCAGAATCCTCCCGTGGTAGGGGACGAGGACAAATTAAGTTAACCCCAGCAGTCCGACAATCAATTGGGAAGATGCAAAAAAAATCAAAGCCGCAAACAGAGCTGCATCCCATTCCGAGGGGAGTGAGTATGTTCCCTCCAGGAGGCCTCAGAGAGTAGCTCTGTACCCACACATGTACCGAACTTCGGAAAGACTTAGATTGACAGACAAGCCTACACCCCTAGCCTCTTCTACTGCTCATGTTTCTTCTGAGCCGTCTGATGGCTCAGCGGAGAGTGGTGAGTCCTCAGCTTCAGCCTCACCTACAGCTTCGTCACCTGGACAGGATCCCAAAGATGTAGATGCTGAGGTACCTGATGATGGGAGAGGGGGTGATACCCAGACCGAAGGTGTGGAAAGGACAAAAAACTCGGTGGTGTGGCAACAGAGGTTTGTCAGTGAGCTGGAATATCACAAGTTCAGGGAGTGGTGGCCTCAAAAGTCACTCATACCTGAGCGTCAGTTCATAGAGCGGGATCTTCTGCCCTACAATCCCAATGTGAAGCAACACTTCAATGAAAGAGTGGGGTGGGAATACTGCACTAGCAAGGTGCTGGATGCTAATAAGCACCTAGTCAAGAAGTTTTACGCCAATGCCTCCCACATCAAAAAGGGCACATTTTTTACTAAGGTGCGGAATCTGAAGGTCAAGTTTGATGAGAAGACTCTGAATGATTATCTCAGATTCAATGATGAAGATGAGTCACTGTACTTAGAGAAAATGGCTATGGATGAGGCAACCCGCCTGTGGTTGGCATCACTACTGGCTCTCCTGGATACTACTCCAGCTTGGTTGGCAGCGGGGGTTCCTATCTTGAGGAACATCTTGAACTTTGAGGATAAGGGTTGGGAGACCTTTGTATGCAACAGACTAGACCCTACTACTCACGACAGTGACATACCGGTTTCCCGGGCGATTATTGTGGCGGCTATCATGGTGGGATTCCTGATCGATGTCGGGAATATCATGTCTAGGGTGATCACTAGAGTGGTCAACGAGGGTGATAGATCTTACCCCTTTCCAAACTTCCTCACCATGTACTTGGAAGATCGGGAGGTAGAGAAAAGGGATTACGATATCATGGTAAAGCCCAAAAAGCCCTTCTCATGGTATAACCTTCACGGTCTAGGCAACCCCAAATCCAAGGGATACAAGGGCAAAGCTACTACTTCTACTGGCTAGTCTGAAGAGCCAACATTAGTAGTCACTACTTCACAGCCTCCCGCTGCCATACCGGATCCTGCCTCCGGACCATCTACTTCCATGCCATCCTCGGTGCCCTCCTCCTTAGCATACCCGTTGACTGCTCATAGGTTGAACCAAACACTCTACAGCATCAACAACTGGATATAGGCAGCAACTTCTAAGTTGTCTGTGCTATCCAATTCAGTGGCATCCCAGTCAGTTCCCGCACAGCCCTAGGTGCTTGACAACCAGAAAAAGCTCCTAGACAACCAAAAGCTTATCATGGATGCTCTTGCAGTTCAAGGAAAAACACTTAAGGAGCTAAGCAAGCAGACAAAAAAGCTGAAAAAGACTCGGGCCTCAAAGGAGTCGGTGAAGCAATTGAGGGGAGAGGTGGAGAAGATGAAGTCAACTGGCGACTTACCATTGGAGCTACTATTACAGGTGTCACACCTCCTTTTTCTACCCCGAGAGGGGTATATAAGGGAGTTTTTCTAATTAAAGTGACAATAATCGAAACTGAATTATTTATTCAAATTCAGAGTCACCACTTGGGATAATTTATGGTGTCCCAAGTCACCGGTTTAAAATTCCGAATCGAGGAAGTTGATTCTTATTTATGGTCTGCGAACACAAAAATACGGGTAATGAATTCTGTTAACCCGGAAGAAGGTGTTAGGCATTCCCGGGTTTCATGATTTTAGCACGGTCGCTTAACTATTAATAATTGGCCTAATTATCTAATTAATTATATATTTTAAACCTACGTCCATTTTTAACTTTTTAACCACTTTTAGTATTTATGGAATTATTTTCTGGAACAAGGCACGATTGTCGTACACTTGTCGTTTTTGAACACATTGTGAATCGCGTCGCATGAAATGCACCCGCGGTTTACAACATGCTTATTTTTTATTATTACGAAATTATGGTCGGATCACATGAAATGCACACCCGGATGGGATTTACATATCGTGACCATGCCACGGGAACCGTATCCATAGCCACGATGATTTGTTATAGTGTGCCTAAAGCAAACTATGAAGGTTCATGCTTACTTCTTAAAACTAATTTGAGATTTGTTGGATGGCCACGAACTATATCTAAGGCATTGGAAAATGATACATGCTTTTAACTATTCCGAAATATTGGGCCAACAGGAGGCCTGTTGCGTTATTTGGTTAAAAAGGCCTTAAGAATAATATTGCTGATTTTAATTAGGCTTGAAATTGAGCCCCAAAAGCGGAAGAGACCTAGAGATCATGCCAGGTCTGATCTTGACCGGGCCGTCTCATTTGGGCTAACATCAAGCCCATTTATTTTTAATAGGAAAGCCTTTAACATGCTAAGGCCCCTGCTGAAATTCAACCTCTTCTAATACACAAATAACTACACAATTATTCAATTTTGAAATCGAATATGTTGAACTAATTTAAACTACTGATTAATCATGTTAACATCATATGTATAAGCACTTTATCAATACAGAATCCAAAGATAACAAATTCACACATCATTTAGCATTTGAACAATGATTTTCCTTTTGAAAAGTGTATGAACTTGGACCTTGGACTTACATCATGGCCAGCATAATATTCAACATGCCCTTTCAATGAAATAGATGAAAGAAAAGGGCTGAATCATCATACAGTCATCTTGGATTTCCAAGCAGATCCAACACATGAAAAATAAGCTACTTAAAACATTCAATTCTGAACCTCCCAATATCTTTATACATCACATCTATTTACATGGAAATTCCATATCTATTTAACAGTAACCACAGACTATGAGTCATTGATGAATAATTAACGATTAAGCAAAACACGAACATGACTCAACCTATGAAAAGATAAACATACTCTAACTAAACTATCAAAACCAATACCCTAATGTGTACAATTGAAATTTTGGGCAATAGTCTTTCATAAGGCTGCCAGCTTTTTCATATATAAGCAAAATTTTGTCTTAGCTTTGAACTCACATGGATCTGACCATGTCGAGGTCAGATCCACCAAGAGCAATGGCTACACACATGTTGACAACTGTGTTATCACACAAACTCAGCCAACAAAACAGGACTATTAGACAAGAATAAAAAAATAAAACAATATATATAACCTAAATCCAACAGATAACAAATACATAATTTAACACACAAGAAACATGCTTTCATAATATAAGAAACACTGAATTAACAAAGATTTACATGGTCAAGAAAAAGCTCAAATATTATTGCATGTATGAGGATGAATTGCATCATAACATCTTAGCACTCAACAAAATCTCTTGCATTCATATTAAGTTAGATTTACAGAGACTTTGGCACAAGATAAGGTGTGTACCTTGCTACTTAAGGACTGCTCCAAAAATGCTAAGTAGATGCAAGTAATTCAGCAACAAAAGATGTATTTTCAGCAAGAAATCAGTAGAGAGAAAGAAGCATGAAACAGCCACACACAACTCAAACTTAATCCATTTTCGACTTGTGGAAACTAGAAATCCCAAAGCAGTTCTTAAAATTTTTGCTCAAATCAGAGGAGAAGAGAATCAGCTCTAGTGAAACAATACTGAACCTTTAGGAGTGTTTTTGGGTTCTGAAGAAATCTCCTAATGAGTGAAGAAGAGGTCATATTTATACTCTAAGAGGGTTGTTATCTACTCTCCAAGTCAGGGAATAATTCCCTTTTGAGAGCAGCCCTCAAAAGCATCTTCTCTAACAGAATTGGACAGCTCACAGCCTTTAATTGGCTTCAGCATTTTGTACTGGCCAAATAGAGCCAGCTGCCCATGTTCTAGAAGCTTCCTAAATGGCGTTATCTGAATTCCATTGTTGCCTATCCTTCAAACAACCCCTTTAAGTTTTCTTTTGTTCATTTGGCCTCTAGAAGTGTCTACTGATTTTACATATTAGGGCAAACACAAATGTAACCAACAATGAACCTAAATCAAATCAAGAGATTGCCAATATTCAGAAATAAACATGCTGATTCATGTTAACATAGGCAAGACGATTAAATAAAATACTGAAAGTCCTAAGACATGTAAACTAAGTAAAAAAGAATCGTGAAGAAGACTAATAGAAGAAATGACGGAAAATACCCCAAATGATTCAAAACAAACAAAATAGCTAGATTATGTGATAAAAAACTAAATTAATCAATAGTTAAACTAAGTAAACATGAGCTAAACCAAATTAACAAACCCTAACAACATAACATGATTGATCATGACTATAAACAAAACAAGCGAAATAACTCTAAAAAAGAAAAGAAGTTACTGACTCGAAAAAGAAGAAGAATGGAGAGGACAGTGGTGAGGCCTTACCATTTATGAAGTAAAAGAAACATAAGACGGCCTTAGATTGTCCTTCTCCGCGCTAATTGACCAATAAAGGTCTTTTCCTTCAAGGGATCCGTCCTTGCATGGATTTTGACTGGATCGCCTTGAAAGAAAAGACTCATGAGAGCCTAACCCGCGAAGAAGGCATCAGAGAACAAGCTTCTGAACTCGAACACTGAGGAAATAGCGAATTTGAGAGCCTTTTTGAACAAACTGATTTCCTCTTAGATTTGGAATTTCGGGATTTTATGGGGTTGTTTGGAGAAATCACTAAGGGATTTGAGTTTAGGGGGGGTGGAGGTTATGGGAGTGTGAATTTGGGTGGGTTTGGAGACCAGCCGCCGTCGTGAAACGATTTTCGGTGGGCGGAGGCTAGGGTTCAGGCTGTGTGAGTTTGGAGAGAAAAAAAGGGCGGTTAGGGTTTACAGGTTAGAGAGGGGAGGGGGGAATGAAGGGCTCTCTAGGCTATGGGGGTGGGTTAGGACAGTTATATAGTAAATGGGTGCGGAGTTCCCAGCCGTTTGATCAAGGGAGATCAACGACCAAGATGGCCGTTACTCAAACGGTGTCATTTTGGGGTTAGTGGGCGAGCTAGACCGGGTAAGGGATTGGGCTGGGTTGATTTTGCGGGGAAAACTTGGGCTTGACCCACATTTGGCCCAATTTTGAGTTCAAACAAACCCTCTTACTTAAGAAGAATTAAATTCCTTTAATTTTCAGCTTTTAAATACTAATAAACTTAATTAAACCTAAATTAAATCCTAAATAAATCTTAATAAAGAAATTGACGTGATTATCTAATTCTAACACTAAATAATTAATTGATTTTAAAACTAATGAGAGAAAGTACTAAAGCTAAAGCTAAAATGGAATAATGCAATTTTTTGAATTTTCCTTCTTTTGTCGATGCAATTAACTAACAATTAAACTAAAATGCAATCATCAACCTATTGATACAATATATATTTTTTAATATTTCTATGCTTTTAATGCATGCAAAAAATGAAACTAAAAATGCAAACAATTGAGCAAATATTCCTAGAAATTCTATAAAAATTAAAATGAACTACAAAAAATTTATTTTTGTAATTTTGTAGGAGTATTTTGGTCGGGCAAAAATCACGTGCTCACAACAGAACCAACTTCCAGCAGCTCAGACAGAGCAGGTTCCGGAGCAGGAGACTGAGGGAAGGCCCAAGAGGAGGAGAGTGATGCCCCAGGTTGATGATGTGGAGATTGAGCTGGAGGATCCTGAGGGAGGTGCCTCAGGCCAGCCACAGGACCCCATGCAGACATAGGACCCATAGGGAGTTTTATTTACTCTCTAACCCCTTTTTTAAATCTTATTTTTGGTTATTTAGCATTGAGGACAATGCTAGTTTTCATTTGAGGGGGTGGTCCTATTTTGATGATTTGATAATTGGGTTGTAATGATGATACTATTTTTCTTTATGCTTATTTTGCACTTTTGGTAGGTATATAACTTTACCATTTATTTTTTCCTACTTTTCGTTATTTTTCAATTTTGGTATGTATATAAAGTTATTTTTTCATGTATATATTAATTCCCTCTTATGTATATTCGTCTAAATCCCCTATTGTACATATTTAGTTTACTTTCCGCATTTTACTTCATAACTTCTGTTGCAATTTTCTTTAATAGCATAGCTTCTTATTTCATTTAGTAGCTTATTTTTCGGTTCGTAGCTTCTTATTTTACAAGTAACAAAAAGCCTTTGGTTTTCTTAATGCCACGGTTCTTTCCAAAGGTGGAGTTTGTGTAGACCGGGTGGCTCTTTCCGATGATGGATGGCATGACAACCTTCTTAAGGGTTTGAGTCTGTTTTCTTTTTGTTTTTGTATAAATAGTAGTTAGTGAGCAATAGTGCCTCAGACAAAGCTTCACTTGGGCCTAATACATTTACTTTTGATCTTATAGTTAAAAACAAATTAGTGTGTATAGGATGGTGATAGTTTTGACCTTGAGACTCTTGTTTTTACTAAACAATCATTGAGTGGTTTCTCGGAACCATTTGTGTTGCTCAAATCATAGCTAAGGTTGTTGTGGGCCCTCGACTCTATCTCTTTAGCAATCCTATAGCTTGTGTGGTAAGGTATTGATTTGCAAGTCTAAGTCACGTGCCAATAAGTCTAGAACTTGCCATGAATGTTTGTCTAGGCGAAATCCTAAGTGTAGTTCGACTTGAGAAGTGATTATAGGCTCTCCTTGATCCAAATTAAGACTTGAGAAATATCCATAGCCCACCAAGAATGATATCCCTAGTCAACCCAGTTGAGCCATAGCCCTTATTCTTTCAACAACCATGATACAATCCTTTATCCGTTCTAAAATGATCCTCTTTTGGCACCCGATCTTTCCTTAGAATAAGGCAAAAGCATAAGTTTGGAGGGAGAGACGAGGAATGCAAAAGTGATAAAAGGAAAGGCAAAAAGAAAAAAGAAAGAAAAGCCAAAAAGTCAAAAAGAAAGTGAACAATGTAGAAGAAATGAAGGGATTCAATAAAAGCAAAGATGAAGGCTTGGAAAGATTAGAAAAGAGAAAAAAAGATTGAAATGAACAAGAAAGAGTGACGGTGTGTCTCTCTAACCCCTAAAGAAGAAGTAAATGACTCAAAGAGTCAAGAAAATGTGAGCCAAAATGAAGAAAATGAAGTGCTTAAGGAAAGATTAAACCTTCATAGACCAATATATCCTACCTTGAACCAAAAGCCTTCATTACATTCCCTCAAAATTCCTTTATGATCTTGAGTTGAGTAAGCTTACATAGTGGTGACTCACATAAGGGGAAAGCTTATGGTACTTTGACCCGGACTTGTGACCTTCCTTTGAGAGAGATGAGTGTGTTTTCCAAAATCCTCGTTCTGAGTGCTACAATCTAAAAGTGAGGTTTGCATATGGAGAGTCGAGGAGTATAAGTTTGGGTTCCGCAGTGACCAATATCATATAAAGAGTTTCCTTGATGAGTTGAGTCAACTCTTGATGCTTTTGTGTCGCACTAAAACCATGGTGCTAAAAAGGTTGTGTATTGTTAATAATGCATTTGAGTTGAGGGTAATTGTTAGTCCCAATTAATTCTTGATGAGGTTACTTTAGGACAACTGAAATTTTAATTCTTTTATCTTGAGAAGGTGAGAATTACTTTGTTTGCTTGAGGACAAGCAAAAGCTTAAGTTTGGGAGAGTTGATAACTAGGGATTCTAGCCTATTTTATGTTCCTTTTTGCTAGAGTTTTAGATTAAAAGTGTGTATAAATATTCCCGAAAGCTAACTTAATGTGCTTGTTTGTAGTGTTTTGTCAAAAAGAAACAAGAAAGTCAAAACCAGCTCATAAAGGAGTGAAACTAGCACAAGTTCAAAGTTGAGTCAAAAGAGCGCTGACAACGAAGAAACTGACGCATACACGGAGGGTCCACCACTGAGGCGATCTTGTTTACGCACTCAGCGTTGGCAAAGTTCAGAGAGTGATGTTTCAGACTTAACAAGTTACCGCTGCCCGCGGTGAAATTACGCTGCGGCGGTGTCTCTGACGCGGCAGCGGTCAAGTTACCGCCCTCAGCGGAAGCGAGAATCAAAGAACCAAAAGTGGAGCTAAAAATTGAAGACCGCGGTCCGCGTTGGCTTTTGCGCGGCCGCGGTAGTCATAGCGCTGTAGCGGTCTATTTTCCGCTGTCAGCGAAACCTCCGTAGGGCAATTTTGTACGAAAAATTTAGCTGTGTATAAATAGTTCTTTTTCAGATTTTTAGGTCATCTATTATTTTAGAGAGCACGCGAACCGCCGTTTTTAGCTTCTTAGAGTAATTTTAGACCATTTTTAGCAATTAATCTTAGATTTTACTCTTGTAATTACTTTTTATGGCTTATATTTCTTCTCTATCTTTGATTTCTTCTTTGATTATGAGTAGTTAAACCCATTAGCTAGGGTTGTGGCTCAACCCTAGTGTGGGTATTTAATGGGTCTTCAATTTTAGGCTTAAATATTATGGGTGAATGATATTTGGCTTGATTTATGCTTTAAATGTTAAATTGGTGGTTGCAAACACTAATTTGTGCCTCTTTGACTTAGGCTTTTCTTGAGAAAGAGAGACTAAGTCTAGGAAATTCAGGCTAACAAGGAATTGATGTGCATTCATATCACGACCCCAACCCCGGTCATGATGGCGCCCAACACACTGCTAGGCAAGCCTGACCATTCAACAACATTATCCCAAATTCTTAATCAGATTATAGATAAATATCACAGAGAATTTACTAAGTTATTTCATTCAAGTGTATAATTAATAATAAAATCTACGGAAGTTCAATTAAAATACCACACCATAGTCCAACAGAATTTGGTGTCACGAATATGAGCCTCTAATATAGAATATCCACCTATTACAAGTATGTCTAGGAAAAATACGGAATAAAATATAGAGATAGAGGGGAGAGATCAAGGCTGCGAACGCCATGCAGCTACCTCAATACTCCCGGATACTGCCTGCTCAGCTAAACAATTTCTCACTTAGCCTGTGGTGTACCTGGATCTGCACGCAAGGTGCAGGGAGTAATATGAGTACTTCGACCCAGTGAGTAATAAACATAAATAAAGGCTGAGAATAAGAAAACACGTTAAGGCACACAACATTCTATACATAAGCAGTGAAATCATTTAAAATAACAATTCAGTGAAACATCATGTGAAATTTCTTTTAAACCAGTAAAACAAGTAATTTGGCAGTAAAATGACGAGTAGAAATCTACCCCTCGGGCTCAATATCAAAACAACAAGTAGAAATCTGCCCCTCAGGCTCAGTATCAAAACAATAATTAGAAATCTGCCCCTCGGGCTCAGTATCAAAATAATAAGTAGAAATCTGTCCCTCGGGCTCAGTATCAAAATAATAATTAGAAATCTGCCCCTCGGGCTCAGTATCACAATAATAAGTAGAAATCTGCCCCTCGGGCTCAGTATCTTAGAACAGTATCGGCCCCTCAGGCTCAGAACAGTATGAAACAACCAGTCAATGAAATAAGAGCACATAATTATTATGGCAGATAATGCAGATAAGGAATAAATGCATGAGTGCAATGCAATGCATATGACGGTACCCTCTGATACCCACTGCGGCGTGCAGCCCGAGCCATCCATATTTATTTATCATCGACGACGCTCACTGGGGGTGTGTACAGACTCCGGAGGGGCTCCAATAGCCCAAACGCAATATCAAGCCATCTCGTGTCATCAAATCTAGGCCCTCGGCCTCATATCAATATCAGTATAATCACCTAGGCTCTCGGCCTCAATATCAATGTAATCAACCAGGCTCTCGGCCACAATATCAATGTAACACTACTGCGACACGCAGCCCGATCCATGCTCAGTCCAGAAATCATCATAAGCCCCTTGGGCATTTGTAAAACAGTAGTTCTCAGCCCGAAATATCATTTAAGTTTTCAAATCTTAGAAAGATGGCTGAGTTTGCAAAACAGTATTTAAAACCTTGGACTGAGGTCAAATGATATGCAAAATATGCGAAAGCAGTGATATCAATCCCTGAAGGATTCAAATAATTGGCAAGAAGCCCAAATGTAACAATTAAATCCAAGTAAGGATGATTCTAAATTTAGTTCAAGTAGAAAACACGGTAAAAACATCTCTCGGGACGGACCAAGTCAATATCCCCAAGGTGCTCTACCCCACGCCCGTTATCCGGCGTGCAAGTCACCTCAATATAGCGTTACGATGTGAAATTTCGGGGTTTCAAACCCTCAGGACATCATTTACATCAATTACTCACCTCAAGACGGTCAAAGTCTAGCTCGTTATGCCCTTGCCTCTCAAATTACCCTCCTCGTGCGACGAATCTGCCCAAAATCACAACGAATATGTCGCATTATGCTAAAGAGACAATACCCAATCGAAAAATATCAAAATTCACGAATTTGACAAAACCCGAGTCTCGGGCCCACGTCTCGAAAAATCAGAAAATTGACATCACCGGATTCCTTGTCTCGCCACGAGTCTAACCATAAAAAGTTTACCAAAATCCGACATCAGATTGGCTTTCAAATCTTAAAAATTCATCTTTAGGGAATTTTTAGAAAATCATCTATTTCTCTTCAAATATCAATAATCTAAAGCCAAAAATGAAGATTTATTCATGGAATATAATCACAAGAGAGTCAAGAACACTTACCCCAAGAATTCCCATAACTTCTCGCTCAAAATTGCCCAGAATATGAGCTTGAAAGTCCAAAAAATGAAAGAAAATCGGACTGCTCTTTCTCTACACTGTCCAGAATTTTCGGCTACTGTTCACGCGTGTACTGTACACGGTACTGTACACGGGGTTACTGTTCACGGTACTGCTCACGAAGTACTGTACACGGTACTGTTCACGGGGTACTGTACACGGTACTGTTCACAGGGTACTATTTCTGCAATTTTCTCCAATTTTCCTAACTCCGAAATCACTCTAAGACACCTCCGAAACACTCCCGAGCCCTCGGGGCTCCTAACCAAACACATACACTAACTCAACAACATCCTACGAACTTAATCGTGCGATCAAATCGCCAAAATAACATCATACCACGAATTAAGCTTTAAAATCCAAGAATTGTTTCAAATTTCATAAAAACATCAAATTTTCCATTTTGAGTCCGAAACACGTCAAATGACGTCCGTTTTCAACCAAACTTTACAGAAAATGCTTAAACCATATATAAGACCTGTACCGGGTACCGAAACCAAAATACGGGCTCGATACCATCACTTTCTCATCAAATTTCATTTCCATTTTCCTTAAATATTTTCAGAAAGCAATTTTACTCAAAAATTCATTTCTCGGGCCTGGGACCTCGGAATTCGATGATTCTTATTCCTTTGAGTCACAAATAATAATACAAATATATTCCTTCAGTCAAAATTCAATTCGGAGCTCATTTGCTTAGTTCAATACCCATTTCGCTCGTTAAACAATTAACTCATGTTTCGCGTCAAAAACCCAATCGCGACTTGATGAAATTAGACCAAACTTTTCCGATCACTCCTATAATTCATTATCAAAATTCTAGAAGTCTCAAAATCAAATTTCAATCTCTAGAACTAAAAATGAACCTTTGGATCATTACATGCTCATAATCGAAACGCCAAAATCTTCCAAAAACTCATCCAAAACATATCCGAGCCTCATGGGACCCCGACCAAACATGCCCACATAACTCATAACATCACTCAAACCTGTTCTAATCATCAAAACACCTCAAACAGCATCAAATTACCCAAAACTCATCGAATTCAAGCCTAAGTTTCAAAAAACTTCCGAAATACACTTTCGACCAAAAACCCAACCAAATGATGTCCGAATAACCTGAAATTTTACACACACATCAGCAATGACATAACGAAGCTATAGAAACTCTCGGAATTCCATTCCGACACTCGGATCAAAATCTCACCTATCAACCGGAATTCGCCAAAATACTGACTTCGTCAATTCAAGCCTAATTCTACACCGGACCTCCAAAACCACTTCCGATTACACTCCTAAGTCACAAATCAGCTCCCGGAGCTAACCGAACCATCAGAATTCACATCCGAGCCCTCTAACTCATAAGTCAACGTCCGGTTAACTTTTCCAACTTAAGCCTTCTTAAAAGAGACTAAGTGTCTCATTTCTTATCAAAACCACTCCAAACCAACTCGATCACATAAGATACGGATAATAAAGCATAAAGAAGCTGAGAATGGGAAAAATGGAGCGGTAACCTATGAGACGACGGGTTGGGTCGTCACATCTTCCCCAACTTAAACAAACGTTTGTCCTCGAACGTGCCTAGAGTTCTCCCAAAAGCCAAAAAATCGCTTAGTAACCTCGCCACGCATATACCCGGGGGTGATCCCACGTCACCCTATCTCATATAAGTCTGACAACACATTGTAACTGAAATTTTGCAATCCAATCTAGCCCATAATCCATAGGACCACGTTTCCAGTTTTGAAATCTTTCATATGATCAGAATCCCACATTTATACTATGAATAAGCTCGAACAAGTTGTAATAATCCACACCTGTAACCTCAGGTGCTATTACATGATAGACCACATAACTCAAACGCTTGTAGTGATAACTCCTAATCACAACAGCTACACACAACACCCGAATGCCGATAGAAAAACTCTTATCAACTAAAGTCTCATCTCACACTTTCATATACTGCCAATGATAACTAAATCACGCGGTAAACCATAACCATTTCCCATATCAACCAAGCGCAATTTGATGTCTAGTACCACAAACGAATAATCATGCCCACGGAAAAGTACATAATACAATGCCATACCAGTAAACCTCACTATTGTACCATCTGATTACCCCAGAAAGGGAAAATACCTCAAAGAAGAGAGTCGCTTTGCAAGTTCCACAAGTACCACCCCAACGATATGCTATGAGCTCGTCAATCACAGTGGAACCAAGATACATGAATAGAATAATAATAACTGGCTCCCCTATAGCTCACATTGACATTAACTTCACGAGCAACTTAGTTGCCAATAACATAATCCACCTGGCATGATCACAGACCTCCAATCCAAGCATATCATATAGAAGTAATCCAACAAGTACACATGTATATGCTAAGTGAAACAAGATTCTCATGCTCCTGGACTGGCATAAATAACACTCTATATCGTAGGCATGAGCAAACTGCGCTGTCATAGCTCAAATCAGCAAGTTAACACAGAATTAGTAATTACCAAGTTTGTTCTAGAATTTAGCATCTTGGAAATCTCAAGTATAGTCCAGATAGTTCTTAACAGAGTTACGAATACGAGAAACATTATACCTTTAAGCTCAATATCCCACTCTAGGCATATCATAGCCTACGTATCTTCCGAGCACGAATATTGGCTCGGTGCTTGCACACAGGTTCAAACCTCACATATATCCGCGCTCACAGCGTATAGTTATCACCATCAATTAGCTCGACTAGTGCATCCAATGAGTTAGATAAAATACTCTCCTCAACATGCCACAATCCTGAAATAGTATATTCTTGAGAATTCCTCTTCTCCAAATTCATAGATCACATAAATTACTGTAACTGATCACAACCTCAACACCCAAATGACTGACACATCCCTCAAGTACGATCATCCCAAGATAATTATTTTCAAAAAATTTTCTAAATACATAACAAGATCGAAATATTGGTAGTCGATCAACCAAGTGAGCGTTGAAACGCCAATTGACATCTGTTAGTCAGAATGTAATGTGCACCCTTCTCAGGCCTTACCGAGCAGTTATAACATTCAATCTAAGTATCTGAAACTGACTATTCTATCCAGAATTCATGTCCTTTTCTTCAAGAATGATTTGCCACCTCGTACATGAAAATATTAAACATGCACAGCATACCACGTCTATTATGCCATCATTTTGCAAATGCAAGAATATCATTAGAATTTCCAGGCTATAGGAAAATTACATTCCGGCAGTTACAAATCTTCTATTTGCTTCCATTTAGGAGGAGTTCGTAATATACAATATGTACCGCACACCGGTAGAAGATATCCGGCTCGAACTATGGTAAAAACCATCAAGAAAACTTTAAAATCTGCTCACACATACCCAAGTTATCAAAACAGAATTCCTCTGGCTTGACCAGGCCATGTAGGTCACCAACCCAAAAATATTGCCATAAAACATCTGTAAAGCATCACAATATACGGTATATGAATATGAAGTTGATGGCAAAACCAACACTGGAGCTGTGGTCAAAGCTGTCTTGAGCTTCTGAAAGCTCTTCTCACATTCGTCTGACCATACAAACGGTGCACCCTTCTGAGTCAACTTGGTCAAGGGCAATGCAATGGATGAAAAATCCCTCACAACTGGGATAGAATCGATACTAGTAGTCTCAGCTCCAACATCTAGCACAAACGCTAGATATGACAAACAACCCTTCCCAACTATACGCTGGGCTTTCAAGAAAGAAATTACTCTGCTAGAAACATAATTAGTCATACCACGCCACTCGATCCGCGATACACCCGGCATAGCCAAAGTAACTGTCTTAGCATGACAGTCTAGAATAACATGACACGGAAATAACCAATCCATGCCCAATATAACATCAAAGTCCACCATGCTCAATAGCAATAGATCAACTCGGGTCTCCAGACCCTCAATAATCACAACACATGACCGGTACACACGGTCCACAAAAATAGTATCACCCACCGGGGTAGATACATGAACAAGTAAAGAAGGAAACTCTCGGGGCGTACCCAAATAATGAGCAAAATATGAGGATAAATAAGAATAGGTGGAACCGGGATCAAATAATACAGAGGCATCTCTATGGTAGACTGGACAATTCTTGTAATGACAGCATCTGAAGCAATAACATAAAAAAAATAGGCCCGTCCACTGCCTGATCGACCTTAATCCCCGTAAGCAATAACCGACTCACCAACACGCCTCAAACTGGAACCAATATAGCACATAATCGTGCAATCAACTTATTTAATAGCAAACTCCCCAACTTGGCTCAAAGACATAGATCAAAACACACTCAATAAATCATAACACACATACTCTATTATTGACGTAATACCATAGTGAGATTGAACTCACTCCTTCATAAGCTTATGGAAACACAAATCATCTGGAATTTTAACTCTTCTGCAATTCTTGCATTCACTCACATAACAGTTAAGCCCACTCTCTAGGCGACCAAATTTAGATTTCAACGCATATTCTTCACTTGTAAATGAGATCTTCTAATAGACAACATAAGGATCACACCACCTTAGAACACTCCTCAGGAGATAACCCACCTGCTTCACCTCCAATTAACATTTTTGTATACTTTCCACGGTCATACACATTACACAATCACTTAATCTTCTTGAGTCTAAACTCATATCGTAACATGAAATTTACTTCACTCAAAATAGGAGACATGAAAAAATTCTCCATGCGCCCATAACTCGGACACATCTAATCACAATGAAAATCAAACACTTAATAGTTCATCTATCATCCTGCCGCCCTTCCTCGTCACTTCCAAGTCATATAGATATGCCTCGCATTACTAACATACTCATCATATAGCCACAACCATCATTTCCACTAACAGGGACACTACCGAACATATAAGTTCAAAAACACTTGTTCACACAATCAGCACCTCGGCGCTCCCGCCATAGGCAAAGATCCAACCTCAAGTCCTCCAGACTGGCCCACCATAAACTCACAGAGATAACACCTCGCCCCTCGATTGGGGAATCACAAGCCATCGAGGCACATCTGATACTGAGCGCACATGCGCGCATACGAACGCGTGAAAGGAATTTCAAAAGTTTCTTTTCAAGATGAATCAAGGACGCACGATAAGAATTCAAGAATGTGAAGTTTTCCTAAAGGTTCTGCAGCCTCTCGAGGATAAATACAGATGTCTCCGTACCGATCCGCGAGACTCTACTAAACCGGCTCATGACTCGCGAGACCAAGTAACCTAGGCTCTGATACCAACTTGTCACGACCCCAACCCCGGTCATAAAGGCGCCCAACATACTACTAGGCAAGCCCGACCATTCAACAACATTATCCCAAATTCTTATTCAGATTATAGATAAATATCACAGAGAATTTACTAAGTCATTTCATTTAAGTGTATAATTAATAATAAAATCTGCGGAAGTTCAATTAAAATACCACACCATAGTCCAACAGAATCCGGTGTCACGAATATGAGCCTCTAATACAGAATATTCACCTATTACAAGTCTGTCCAGGAAAAATACGGAATAAAAGATAGAGATAGAGGGGAGAGATCAAGGCTGCGAACGCCATGCAGCTACCTCAATACTCCCGGATCTGCCTGCTCAGCTAAACAATTTCTCACTTAGCCTGTGGTGTACCTGGATCTGCACGCAAGGTGCAGGGAGTAATGTGAGTACTTCGACCCAGTGAGTAATAAACATAAATAAAGGCTGAGAATATGAAAACACGTTAAGGCACACAACATTCTATACAGAAGCAGTGAAATCATTTAAAATAATAATTCAGTGAAACATCATGTGAAATTTCTTTTAAACCAGTAAAACAGGTAATTTGGCAGTAAAATGACGAGTAGAAATCTGCCCATCGGGCTCAATATCAAAACAACAAGTAGAAATCTGCCCCTCGAGCTCAGTATCAAAATAATAATTAGAAATCTGCCCCCCGGGCTCAGTATCAAAATAATAAGTAGAAATCTGCCCCTCGGGCTCAGTATTAAAATAATAATTAGAAATCTGCCCCTCGGGCTCAGTATCACAATAATAAGTAGAAATCTACCCCTCGGGCTCAGTATATCAGAACAGTATCGGCCCCTCAGGCTCAGAACAGTATGAAGCAACCAGTCAATGAAATAAGAGCACATAATTATTATGGCAGATAATGCAGATAAGGAATAAATGCATGAGTGCAATGCAATACATATGACGGTACCCTCTGATACCCACTGCAGCGTGCAGCCCGAGCCATCCATATTTATTTATTGTCGACGGTGCTCACTGGGGGTATGTACAGACTCCGGAGGGGCTCCTACAGCCCAAGCGCAATATCAAGCCATCTCGTGGCATCAAATCTAGGCCCTCGGGCTCATATCAATATCAGTATAATCATCCAGGCTCTCGGCCTCAATATCAATGTAATCAACTAGGCTCTCGGCCTCAATATCAATGTAACACTGCTGCGACGCGCAGCCCGATCTATGCTCAGTCCAGAAATCATCATAAGCCCCTTGGGCATTTGTAAAACAGTAGTTCTCAGCCCGAAATATCATTTAGAAATATCATTCAAGTTTTCAAATCTTAGAAAGATGGCTGAGTTTGCAAAACAGTATTTAAAACCTTGGACTGAGGTCAAATGATATGCAAAATATGCGAAAGCAGTGATATCAATCCCTGAAGGATTCAAATAATTGGCAAGAAGCCCAAATGTAACAATTAAATCCAAGTAAGGATGATTCTCAATTTAGTTCAAGTAGAAAACACGGTAAAAACATCTCTCGGGACGGACCAAGTCACAATCCCCAACGGTGCTCTACCCCACGCCCGTTATCCGGCGTGCAAGTCACCTCAATATAGCGTTACGATGTGAAATTCCGGGGTTTCAAACCCTCAGGACATCATTTACACCAATTACTCACCTCAAGACGGTCAAAGTCTAGCTCGTTATGCCCTTGCCTCTCAAATTACCCTCCTCGTGCGACGAATCTGCCCAAAATCACAACGAATATGTTGCATTATGCTAAAGAGACAATACCCAATCGAAAAATATCAAAATTCACGAATTTGACAAAACCCGAGCCCCGGGCCCACATCTCGAAAAATCACAAAATTGACATCACCGGATTCCTTGTCTCGCCACGAGTCTAACCATAAAAAGTTTACCAAAATCCGACATCGGATTGACTTTTAAATCTTAAAAATTCATCTTTAGGGAATTTTTAGAAAATCATCCATTTCTCTTCAAATATCAATAATCTAAAGCCAAAAATGAAGATTTATTCAAGGAATATAATTATAAGAGAGTCAAGAACACTTACCCCAAGAATTCCCATAACTTCTCGCTCAAAATTGCCCAGAATCCGAGCTTGAAAGTCCAAAAAATGAAAGAAAATCGGACTGCTCTTTCTCTACACTGTCCAGAATTTTCGGCTACTATTCACGCGCACTTTTCACACAGTACTGTTCACAGGGTACTATTTCTGCAATTTTCTCCAATTTTCCTAACTCCGAAATCACTCCGAGACACCTCCGAAACACTCCCGAGCCCTCGGGGCTCCTAACCAAACACATACACTAACTCAACAACATCCTATGAACTTAACCGTATGATCAAATTGCCAAAATAATGTCATATACCATGAATTAAGCTTTAAAATCCAAGAATTCTTTCAAATTTCATAAAACATCAAATTTTCCATTTTGAGTCCGAAACACGTCAAACGACGTCCGTTTTCAACCAAACTTTACAGAAAGTGCTTAAACCATATATAAGACCTGTACCGGGTGCCGAAACCAAAATACGGGCTCGATACCATCACTTTCTAATCAAATTTCATTTCCATTTTCCTTAAATATTTTTAGAAAGCAATTTTACTCAAAAATTCATTTCTCGGGCCTGGGACCTCATAATTCGATGATTCTTATTCCTATGAGTCACAAATAATAATACGAATATAGACCTTCAATCAAAATTCAATTTGGAGCTCATTTGCTCAGTTCAATACCCATTTCGTTCGTTAAACAATTAACTTATGTTTCGCGTCAAAAACCCAATCGCGACTTGATGAAATTAGACCAAACTTTCCAGATCACTCCTATAATTCATTATCAAAATTCCGGAAGTCTGAAAATCAAATTTCAATCTCTAGAACTAAAAATGGACCTTTGGATCATTACATGCTCATAATCGAAACACCAAAATCTTCCAAAAACTCTTCCAAAACATATCCGAGCCTCATGGGACCCCGACCAAACATGCCCACATGACTCATAACATCATTCAAACCTATTCTAATCATCAAAATACCTCAAACAACATCAAATTACCCAAAACTCATCGAATTCAAGCCTAAGTTTCCAAAAACTTTCGAAATACACTTTCGATCAAAAACCCGACCAAATGATGTCCGAATAACCTGAAATTTTGCACACACACATCAGCAATGACATAACGAAGCTACAAAAACTCTCGGAATTCTATTCCGATCCTCGGATTAAAATCTCACCTATCAACCGGAATTCGCCAAAATACTGACTTTGCCAATTCAAGCCTAATTCTACACCGGACCTCCAAAACCACTTCTGATCACACTCCTAAGTCACAAATCACCTCCTAGAGCTAAACGAACCGTTAGAATTCACATCCGATCCCTCTAACTTATAAGTCAACGTCCGGTTGACTTTTCCAACTTAAGCCTTCTTAAAAGAGACTAAGTGTCTCATTTCTTATCAAAACCACTCCAAACCAACTCGATCACATAAGATACGGATAATAAATCATAAAGAAGCTGAGAATGGGAAAAACGGAGCGGTAACCTATGAGATGACGGGTCGGGTCGTCACAATTCAAGAGATTGATAGCCCCAATTAAAGGGTTAAACCTAGAGATAGTAATACTCGACTTGAGCCAATTTTGCTTGCATTGTTTAAACACCCAATTGGGCTTGAGAAAGACAATTAGGGCAAAGTCACCCAAACTACCGAGAGGTATAGAGTGAGTAACTATGTGTAATGGTTATATCATGATCCCAATTACAACAAGTTTGCCTTTAGACCCCGTTAGATACCCATCTAGGTGTAAGTCACTTCCCTAGTGCCTTTTTACCAATTGAGAAAACCTTACAAAAATATCATACTTAGCTTATTTTCATTGTTCATTAGTACTGAAGTAGAATAGTAAACAAACAAAGAATGATTGGAAGTGCAATTATGAACATCGCACATTGCTAGATTAGATAGAAATCCAATTCCAAACCTATCTTAGCTCTCTGTGGATTCGATCCTTGTCACACCTCCTTTTTGCGTGCCCGTCCCCGAAGGGTTAAATGCGCAGGTGGGAGTTTTTCCAATTTAAGTGACAATATTCGAAATGGGATTATTTATTTAACTCAGAGTCGCCACTTGGGAAAGGTTTGGCTTTTGGTGTCCCAAGTCACCGGTTTATCTTGAATCCCAAATCGAGGAAATTTTCGACTTTTCCAAATGAAGTCTGCTAACCAGAAATTCTAAGTAAGGAATTCTGTTGACCCGAGGGAAGGTGTTAGGCACCCTCGAATCCCGTGGTTCTAGCACGGTCGCTTAAATTGTTATAATGGCTAAATATCTTATTTAAATACATGTTGTGACTTATGTGCTTTTATTAAGTTTAAACCGCTTTTATTATTATCATTTATTTTTTATAGAATTGCAACGTCGTGAAAATGCATCTCGAACCACGTCGCAATCGATGCACCCGTAGTTGTTAACACATTTCGACTCCGTTGAGATTTGAATTTGGGTCACATAAATGTGCACCCGAATTTAAGAATGTAATTTAATTAAGTCGCGCCTAAAGAATCTAAACGCGTTATTATCTTTGGGGAAGGCAGTGGAATTCACTAAACAGTCCGTCCCAAATTCTAAGTATTTATCATGATCAATTATTGAGGGCCCCGCAATTTGCATTTTTATTCGGCGAGGCTCGTCTCATTATTTTAGAAGGGTACCCTACAGTGACTACATTTCTACTACGTTTATCTTTAAAGAGAAGGATGATGCCGAACTTTGCTTGTTTGAACAAATACAGACTGAATCCTTATTATGTTTGCCGAACCTAAACTTATTTGATTACCTGATTGATTGTTCATGAGGTGAGGGTCCCCTCATGCTTTGTCTTCATCGAGTGGATATGCTTATTAATTCGCTAAGTGAGATTGCAAACAAACTAACAACATATATTGAGTTATGTTTAACGACCTCCAGGTTCTATTTTAACACTCTAACCTATTTGAAATTGATAAACGAAATCGGCTGTTTTATTAGGAAAATTACGACTAATTGACCTCAAAACGACTACTAGCTTCCCTCAACATTCATCACATTATTTCAAAACAAAAATCTATACCGAGACCCAACATCAAACTTATATTGGAGCACCTAATCTGACAGGAAAGCTGGCCTTCATAGCCAAACTCTTAATGCGACCGCATGAGAGTTTGTTTGGGATACATTTATCCCGGACCTAGTACCACAGATTTGTCAATTCAGTGGTCTAGGCAAAATACATACAAGTGCTTACCATGACTCTATGTTATAAAGCCATAACTAAACCAAACAAGTGTTATGCTGAACTGAATGTATACTAAATCAAACATGCTGTCTATGTCATACTGTCATTTGAGCCATGCTATCTAACAGTTCATCTTAAACAGAATGTATGCTAGTTCATACAGGATACTTGCAGTTTGCAAAAAAAATACAGGCCCAACTACATTCGTACTATCTTTTTACACCAATGCTATAACATAAACTGATGTTCATTTCTTTATTTCTGCTTCAACTTCAAACTTTCAACAATACATGGTTCAAAGGTTATGTACCTGGGAGTATTTGCAATTGAAGAAGAGGGCAATCAGTAGAGTAACAATGAACAAATGCAGCAGCAGTAACAGCACTTAAACAGTAGCAGCAAGGCAGAATAGCAGCAGGCAAAACAATACAGCCAGAAACAGGCTCGAGTGCAGAGATGCAACTATGGCCAATAGAAAGCAATAGCCAAATAGCAGCAACACCCAGTGGAATAGAATCAGAAATCCAGACAGACCAAACCAGTAGTAAACCAATGAAAACACTCGACTAAAAGACACAACTGGAATTTCAAAGAATCAGAATTGATTTGAACAGGTTGAACAACTGAAACCCAGTAATAATAGGAGGAAAAAAAAGCTTCTGATTGTTGGTTGTATCCCTTCTATCCCTTAATCTCTCTCTATCTATGTGTATCTATTTTGTATGTATTTCAGCTCTCCTTTCCAAACTCCTCACAGTATGTTTTTCTTTTTCAACCCTCAAAGCCCCAGTCTTCCTTTCTGTATGTCTATCCCCCCTTTTTATAAGCCTCTATCCTACTCTTTTTAACAGCCTGTTTTCAGAAATCACAGTACCCTTCCCATGTGCTTTCCATTTTCAATTCCAACTTTAGCTAATTAAGTATTAAACCCCATCAACATTCCCTGGCAGATTTCACTTTTAAAAGGTTTAAATACTTCTTTAAACTAAAGCCAAGTATGGGCAGTGAAATGTATCTGACAGCATATGCTGTCAAATTGTTTAAAACTTAACAAAGGCCTTTATGCAGGCCACAGGCTGTGCACAAAGCACATGAGGTGCACCAATGCACATGAGGTGCACCAGTGCAAATGCTGTGCAAGAGTGCACATGCCCTCCAATTCAGCATTTAAACCAAACATCCCTTTTACATTACTGATCCAAATCAGCAGCTATAAGTAAACAAAATTGGTTCTTAATTGATTCAACAAATGTTCAACAGAAGCAAATCGATTTACTATGCTCAGACAGTTGAAACTAATTGACGACTCATGTCGACTCGACTATATTAGCATTAACATACACAATCGTAGCCAAAAATCAGACATTCAGAAGTATGGGACACATGACTCGACTTATACTGATTAAAACAGAATTGTACTTCGAGGAATCAGTTAGTCAGTACAAATTTGGAATACAACCAATATGCATGCCTTATCAGAATAGGAGGAGAGGGATTCAGACAAACACAGAGGTTCAAACAAAGTGGACAAACAAAAGTTGATAAAATTAAAACAAATATGAACAGTCTTTTAAAACAAATCACACGGACTAAAAACAAATAAAGGAAAAGAAAGCAGACTTACCTTAAAACTTGAAAAGTTTAACAGTTTGAACTCGGATTTGGACAAACTTTTCTTAAGGCTGAATGGACTTTAATCGAAGTGTTTCTCAGATGAGAAACACTTTGATTGAAGTCCATTAGACCTTAATCTCTTCGGTTGAACCAGTGACGGAACATGCACAGGGAAAACTAGAGTTTAAAAACTTAGATCTGGGATTCGTGTTTCCCTGGTTAGATTCGGACCAAACCAAGTATGGTTTGGTCACGAGGAGGGTCCGGGGAGTGTCTGGTATGAAACTGGGGTTGGTTGGGTTAGATCGAGTTTTAACTCGAATCTTCAAATGAAGATTCGAGGACCTGGGGGGTGATTCGAACCAAACTGTTAACAGGTCTATGTTCAGGGTGGCGAGGGGGTTCTATGGTGTTCAAGTGGAGGTCACCGGTGTTCAGGCCGCCGGGTTTCTGGTGAAGGTGTGCAGGGGCGGCTAGGGTTTGAAGGGGATTGGTTCGGTGAAGACGAAGGCAGGGGTGTTAGCTAGGGGGGCAGGGTATGGTGAAGGGCTTATGTAGTTAGTGGGTGGGTGAACCTCGACCGTTAGATCAATCTAGATCTACGGTCTGGATCTGAAGGCTTCGGGGAAACGATGTCGTTTCAACTAAAAGGGGTTTGGGTTGGTCCGGGTGGAAACGGGTCGGGTTCTGTTCGTGGGTATAGGAAATGTGATCTTGGCCGTTGATCAATCTGAGATCAACGGCCCAGATCAAACTGTATCCATACGACGTCGTTTGGACTCTCTGGGCACCATCTGGACTGGACCGGGCAGGCCTGGGTCTTGGGCTGTTTGTTTGGGCCAATTTTGTTAAAATTGGCCCAAGTCCGGAAGAATAAAGGGACCCTTTTTTCTTTTTCTTCTTTTTTTTTTTTTATTTTATTTTATTTATTTATTTCCTTTTTATTTTAAAACAAAACTAAGCCAAAAAATCAAATTAAAATTAAATACACACTCAATACAATTATTTGCACACTAAAATATTTCAAACAAGTAAAGTTAAACAAAAATAAAATCACGGACGAAGATGCCTATTCATGATTTTCTATTTAACGACCAGATTACGGTTTGAATTATGCAGGACACATATATTTTGAATTTTATTTTTTAATAAAGTAAATAAATAAAAATGGGCCGAAGTCACAAATAAATCAACAAGGTGCCGCACAGAAATTCAAAATTGTACAGCAGGGCCAATTATTATTTTTTATTTCTTTTTGGAGCGATTGTCGTGCGAAACAAAAATCACGTGCTCACAATCCTGACCTTTCAGGTAAAAGCTGCATCGATCGCTCTTGTCACTCTATAATGGTATAGGGTTGGCTCTTATAGTATAGGTATAGTGATAGAAGAATGTAAAGAATATAGCAAGTCGGGGATAACTTTGCTGATTTGTAATGTTTTCTTTGGTGATTAATGATAATATAATTACAAAAAAAAAACTTCTCATATATACATTTCATCTTATAAATAACATCATATAGTTTCACTCAAACAATTATGTATAGCTACCGACATTATGTCATCATAAATACTTATTTTAAGTAAGTACAAGTACTAGCATTTCCGACATTTATTTTAAAACTGGCAAGAAACATTAACAAATTATGATTACAATATTCACTGCCCATAAAAAAGTATTTTTATTTGATGCAACCTCATCATTCTCAAAGAAAATTTTCACTCCAACTTTTTTTAACAATTCTACAGAAACTAAATTTGCCCGAATATTAGAGTTATGGATCACCCAATTACTGTCAATATTTTTCAGAAGTGAGTTTAAAAAGAAATTTTCATTCTAAGAACTTAAGTAGTCCTTGAATCGCCAAAATAAATAAATCATTCTTCTTGTTCTTCAACTTGGGTGTAGGACACAAAATGAACTTAATTAGCACAAATTTGCTTAGTAGCACAAGAGTCTAACATCTAATCTGTTGCATTAGCCATAAGATTTGCTTGAGAAATGACCATAACAATTATATCATCCGCTTAGTCAAAAAAAAATTTGACTTTGCAGGATTATTATTTCTCTCGAATCCTCTTCTATGAGAAATATATAGTGGCTTAGTGTGCCCTCACAACATAATTATTATTTCCAATAAAGTTTTATCTCAAATAATTAACTCATAGTTATATGAAGAAAAATTAGTCATTATTCAAAATTCACCCGAATGACCAAGAAATAAGTGAAGTTTATTTTTAGATCATAAAGTACTTCCACCAAAATGCAATATACTTTGGCTCTCCAATATATATATTGTCGCCATAAGAATCACAAATTTCGTAAGGCTCATATTGACATTAAAATAATTATTTCAATGAGGCAAGGGCGGAAAAAACAATCGACAATAATATACATATCTGAGTTCTTTTAGATATATGTATAATAACTATATTGATAAATTCAAATTTAGAATCACTCAGAAGTCACTTATGATCTCTAGTAACATAAGTAAACTATAAAATATTGATGCATTAGAAAATTAAATTTTACCATTGCTCAAAACAAATAAGATATTGTCTTTTTAAAATTTTACGAGAGGAAATTCAAAACATTCAAGATCAAGAGAACTACAAAAGCGTCACTTATAAGACTAAAAAGTTAACATGCATTTTCTTTCACAATACAAAATGCACATATATAATATCACGTTACAAATCGATATTAGTAAATAGCGCACACCCTGAAACACTAATAAAATTAGAAATAAATTATATGTATATTCTTAACGTCAAAGTTTATCTGCCTATTATATTCTCACGAGAATAAGCATAAAAGAATAAAAGGTATCAGTCAATTACGTGCTACCTGGCACTTAGATATAATTTTATGCAAAACCTATCAAGCGAAAGATATTACCGTGTGCCTTTAAAGTCCATCAGAATTCCATAAGTAGTATTCTCCATAAAAACAAAGTGAAATATCCTTAGGATTGTTGTAAATCTTACAGAAAATACTTCATCACGAAACTTGTAGGGAATTCTTTAAAACTTGAGGCGTGTTAAAGACACTATCTTTAAGGATATTTTACTCGGTTTGGGTGTATCCCCCAAGATTTAACATACCCTTCTAGTATAAAACTAGGAGCATAAACTAACAAAGATTTATTCAACTTGGTAGAAAATCCAGCAGAAGGAATGAGAGTATTTTCTGTATACTTAGTATCTACCACACCATAAAGAATGTATGTATATAGATAATGTATGTATATATAGGTAAGTGGAATCAAGTGGTTATAATGTGTGAGTAATAGTCCAACGGTTACAAATATAGAATAATGACTCATTATTGCATGAAATAATAAAGACATTAAATGTTAATAAAATGAATCCAGATACTTTCAAAAAATATGATTCTGGACACTTCCTTTTGAGATACCATATTTCTAAAATTTAAATTTAAATTAAATCTATATATATATATATATATTAAAGCAAGAAAGTTACCATATATAATTGACATTATGGTTAAGCCAAGTGGCAAGCTAATAAATGTCAATAGTATATGGTGACTTTATAGTATATGGTAATTTTATTCTATATTTGACTATTTTAGTTAAATACAAATATTATATATATATATATACAAAATTTGAATTAAAAGATAATTTTGAATTTATAGATAAAGTTCTAAAATTCGAATTTAAATTAAAAATAAAATTTATCTTTTTTATCATGTTATCATACTTAATTTGGTTAATGATCATATGCAATTATGTTAGAAACTTTTGTTATTTTTTCTAATTATTTAAATATTACTTTGCCTCTAGCAACAAAAAAACTACTCCATATAACTATAAAACTCTTTCACATTTAAAATCCTATAAGTATAGTTCTTTGAAACGTTGTAGCTAGATTTGAATAAAATAAAATTCTTTTAAAATAAATGTAATATATAAGGTACACGTCTATGTTTATCTAAATAACAAAAAAGAGTTTACAAAACCAAATAAAAGTTTACTTACATATATAATAAAGTAAACATACATACTGGAGAAAGAAACATCACAAAATCAGTCAATATTAAAAAAAATAAGTTGTTTCTTTTTTCTTCTTGAAGAATATTTATTTGAAGAGTCAATTTGCATAAATGGACATCAAACAAATAACAAAACTTTGGCTATACATATTGCTATCATTAATTTCAATTTAACACATTCAAGGAATTGAAGGTTTTAAGCTGAAACCTCTTCATTTAGCTGTAGTCAAGCTAATATTGCAAGGGTATAATATTTTTTTCGTTGAAGAATATTAGTTTTGAATCATTAGATTATGTGAAAGGTTTTTCTTTTCAAACTCAACAAGAGATAAATTGGTTACTAATTGATAGTTTCTATAGCGACTTTTAAATGTAACAAAGAGTATATATAAGAAAAGATTGGTATGACGTGAAATATTTTTTTTAATGTAAACAAATTATTTCGAAAAATCTCTTTACTTTTTTTTAAATCAAAGATAATAAGAAGATAAGATATTTTTGAACATTAGTAGAGAGTTTTAAAATTATTATAATAGAAGTTATATCATGGATAAACTCAAAAAATCGAAATCTTATGGAATATTTACATAATATCCGGCCATATTTATTGTTTACTTTTTATAGCTAATATAAATAGATGATATACCGACAACACACGATTATACACATATTATATATGGATTATATATAAATTACACATCATTTAATTTTTTAATTTAAGTGGTCGAGTGGGCACCTATTTAGGCTGATTAGATAAAGCCAAAAGAAAAATATGAAATAATTTCAACCAAAGACTAAAAATATAATTAAAGTTCATATGTAGATAATTTTTATTAAAACTCATCCTTTTATAGTGGAATAAATTAATTTTTTGTAACAACACAAATAATGACATAAAAAATAAGATAAAAGAAAATAAATATTGAAACAAATGTGAGAAAGATCTAAAAACGAGAAATAAAAGATGACAACAAATTTCTTCTTATGTTTAATCTTTGTTGAGTATAAAAATTTGAAAGTTAATCTCATCGATTTCAAATATTTTTTTTTCAACTCAAATACATAGATTATAAGATAAGGATATCTTCGAATATATTTTTTTTAATTACATTATGTGTCATTTTTAAAAAATCACTATTACTAACAAACTAATATGATATTCGAATTTGAATTGAAATAGTGCAAAAATAAAATTATCACTACGAGAATTGAGAAAATATTAGTTTTTTTTCATGTAATGTTTCTTAATTAATATTTGACGATTATCTATAGATTATTTAGAAGGTTTAAATATTAAGGTTATTTTCATATAATTCAAATAACTCAGATATTTAACATAGTTAATGTCAAATATCAAAATGGAGTAAAACAAATTCACTAGCTAAAGAATTTTTTATATTTTTAGATAGCCAACTAAAATGAGTCTTGAATTAAGAATAATATTTTCAATTACATTATTATAAAAATAATTATTATTGAAATATAATGTTTTGGAAACTGAAATTTTAAGAAAGAAATATTTTTTAAGAGATATCAACACCAAATAAGAGTTCAAGTAGTATTAAAAGAGTTAAGTCTTATCCAAAGAGTTATACATTGTCTCAATATTTGATTGTTTTATCATAAATATGAGTTATTATTTTGCTTCCTGACTATTTTTAGGATCCAATGACACCGACAAGAATGGTATAAAAAAATAGAAGAAATTGTTAATTTTTTTCATGTAGTTAATATCCAATGATTATCTATATTTACTGAGAAAGTGTAAATTTTAAGATTATTTACATACAATCCAAATAACTTAAATATTTGACACGATTAGTGTCCGCGCATCCGCGCGGGTACTAATACTAGTATGGAAAAAAGCGCCTAACAAACACTAAATCTAGTGTAAGTGTACGTCATTAACAAACTTTGATCCTACTAGTTAGTATCGTCTTATATTATTGCTTCCTATGTAGTACTGTTATTGGGATTTCTATGTTAATTTATTATTGGCTTAAATAAATTCAATTTTATATGCTCTATTTTTTATTTAATAGCATGTTTGATGTATGTCCTAATTTAACCTAACCAATTTAGGATAAGTTTGTTGCATTCCCATTCAATTCTCAATTTAAACTATTGATTTTCGTACACGCGAAACAAACATAAAAACTCAGATTATGCTCAATTATATTATACATAACCTTTTATCTTAAGTTTTTTGTCTGAGTGTGTACAGTACATACTTTGGGTCTCGATTAATTCGGATTTGCACCGGAAAACTCCACTTGAGTGAAGAGGGTGGGTTAAAGCGCTCCATGCTAAAGGCAATTTCATTTTCAGAATGCAAACTCGAGACAACTACTTAACATCTCACACACAACCTTTGGATGGGTAGAAAACTTTAGTTGAGTTCGGTAAATTATCATAGAATCTTTGAAATAATTATTTCTGAAGAGTTTCAGCAGCAATAGGCGCCCATGGCCTAATGGATAAGGCGCTTGACTTCTAATCAAGCGATTGTGGGTTCGAGTCCCACTGGGCGTGCTTTTTTTTCTTTTTATTTTGTTTAATGTCAATGACTCACTAAGATGAGTGTTCCAAAGTTGCGGAAATCTCAACATCCAGCTCAAATTTATTGATTTTAAAACTAAATTTACGTGTTTTACTAGTTTATATATTTACCTTGACTTGATGACTGATAGAACCCTCTCTTCATTTATATGTCTCTTTATTTGGTGGTGAACGATGTTGAGAACATTCTCAGTTCAAGCACAACAGAACAAGCTAGTAAAAAAGTACAGAGAGTAGGTTAACTTCTTGATTAGTTCTGAAAATTCGATTCCTACGTACCTATAAAGCTAGAACTATTCAAGATAAATCTTGAAAAAAAAAAAAATTAGTATATCAAACAACTCTTAGCGTCCTTAGGAGACTGTGATGAGTTAAACAACTCGTGTTAGCAATAAAATTAACCGGATAAACTGATTAACTTTTCGTCCTGTAACATAAGGTTATTTTTGATATTGTAAAATAGAAAATGGGGTTGAATATCAAATCAACCAATTCAAACTTTTCCATGCCTAAGGAGAAGAATCATTCACTTGCTTTTCAGCTTTCTTTGACGTAACTGGTAAAGTTGTTATCATGTGACCAAGAGGTCATGGGTCCAAGTCGTGAAAACAGTATCTTGCGGGTAAGACTGCGTACAATACATCCTTATGATTCGGCCCTTTCCCAGACCCCGCACATAACGGGAGCTTAGTACACCGGGCTGCCCTTTGTTCTCTCCATTTCAACTTGGATTTAGAATCACAAAAAAAAAAAAAAAAAGAAAAAAAAAAGAAGGAAAGACGCTATCACTTTGGAGACGCAAGAAGACCATCTCTTTTTCTTCTTTGTTAGCAAGGTGCATTGTATACTGCAAGAAGATCAATATATAGAACATCAAATGCCTTCTAACATTATGTCTAAGACTAGTCTTAGTTCTTAATTATGTCATTTTCTAGTCTTAGTTCTTAATCATTTTCTCCTTTTTGAAACGGAAAAGAGACAACAAGATAGGCCAAATAAGTGAGATAACAATTCTAGGCGTTTGGAAAATATTAATTGAAGTTGAAAATAAAGATCGTATTTGGATGTTGAGTTGTATTTAAAATTAAATTTTATATGATAGAAAAAAAGTTGAATTTTTGTGAACGAAAACTGAGTTCACGAGACAAGTTTTCAACAATTCATCACTATTTCAATTACTGAAGTTCAGTAAGTTTAATTTAAATTAAATATGGATGATCAAATAAGTATACCCAGAGGCGGACCTACATGGTGGCTTGAGGGATCACGTGACCCCGTTAGTCTCGGCATAAATTCTGTATATACATATATATATATATATATAGGACCCCTTAAATATTTTAAGTGTGCCCCTAAAACAAAGAGCTGGATAGGAGAAGCGGTTACTTTGAGCCCTTTAATTCCCAACTATGATGGTTTCATTGGTTCGAAACCCCCCTTTAGCTTTTTTCTCCTCCTTTTATTTTTATTCTTTGAGTATAATGTAATTTATACTTTATAGCAAATTACTTTATCTTTTACTTTTATCTCTTCTTTTTTTTAAAATTCAATTATAATTTAGTATTAATATATAATAGTCAATTTTATTAAGATTTTAGTTCTTTGAATACAATATAATTTATATTTAATAACAAATTACTTTTTTTTTATTTCATTTGTAGTTTAGTACTAATACACAATAGTCAACTTAATTAATTTTATTCCTTCTCTTCCCATAGTACCCATTTTGCGAAGAAATCTCTCTCTATATATATATATATCATGTATAATATGTGTATAATCATATATAATTAATGTATAATTTATGTATATCGGTTAAAAAAAGTAAACAACGAGTTCGGCTGGCTAATGGTGTCTGGCAAGTTAGATACTTCATTAAAATGTTGTTGAGGTTAACGGGCCAAATTAGAGATGAACAATCAAATCACCTCAAACTTGAAAAATAAGGATATATTAAATCAATCACTTATGTGTTGAAAAATAAGTGGAGACATGCATGCCAGCTCCAATTTGAGAGTGAACACTAGAATCAATCACTTCAAAAATAATAAAAAGTGGGTACCATGAAAATGAGGTAATATACTAATACAACAAAAGGACTTGCATGGGAAAGAAGTGTGAATAACGTTTGTTTCTTAAATGGGAAACAATATAGAGCCCATTTTTTGGTGGTATCTCTTGGTATTAGCTGTGCATCTCTTGAGTTCACCGCAAACTAATACTGTTGACTAAACCGTTAAGCACTGTGTAATTATAGGTATCTAACTTGAGTCTTGCAAATGAAAATCTCTTTATAAAGAGCGTTTTACTTGCCTAATGGACTTAGTCGATGCAAATTCAAATTAATTGAACGAGTGAGTTTCAAATATCAGACACCTAAAGAGAAGAAAAAAACTATAGGCCGAGGAATGAGATTTTCTCAAGAACATACGACAAACATCATATATGATTTTTCTTTTATGTGGAAAGCAGGGGCAGGGTTAGGTGGGCGAAAAAGGGTTCAACAGAACTCCCTTCGCCCGAACCTTACAATGCATATATATATATATATATATATATATGAATCCCCTTAGATATTTAGCTTTTTTATTTTTTGAATTTCTGATGAAAATTCTACTTCCGACAAGGATTTGCTGCTCATGGTTTTATGTAGGCCGGTGAAATGAATAATGAATATCGAAGGCTCAGCTCAGATGGTGAAAATCTCAATGTTTTCTTCTCCTTCTCTCTTCCGACTATTCACATCCCCCACCTTGCCTCGTTTTCAAGACAAACAATCAATGCTCTGTGACTAAAAATGTCCACTCCCCATCCTGACAATACTCTTCCATTACCTGACCCACCAAACACACTATCCATGCAAATTAACTCCCCATCACCACCAAAATGTTTTCTCCATACGCTTACTTCAAACTCACACTTCCCAGCCTATACATCAAACTACCAATCGATACATGATGCCGTAGACCTTATAGATGAAATATCTAGCTCAGCTTTCATTCCATTAACAAAAAATAATAAATCTCATAGCCTCAAATGCACAACTAACTTACGCTGCCCTATGGGTACGCCTACCATAGCTCCCAA
Source organism: Nicotiana tabacum (assembly GCF_000715075.1). NCBI lineage: Eukaryota > Viridiplantae > Streptophyta > Magnoliopsida > Solanales > Solanaceae > Nicotiana > Nicotiana tabacum. The sequence continues at coordinate 126,409,208 of NC_134084.1, forward strand.
CCGAATTCTATGACCTCGAAATCCTGCAAAGGGTGAGAAACCCCTCAAAACACATGTTCACATCAGTACCCACAAACAAGCCCTAATATACGAGAGTCTAAATCTATTATGCACGAGATGTGGCAGGTTTGGCCACGCTAGCTGGAACTGCCAGTTTACCCCAACTCCACCACTAAACTCCTTTCCACCACATCCATGAACCCACCCACATCATCCTCTACTGTCAAGCACACAGAGCCAGAATGGAAAACCATTACATTTCCAAAAAAATCGAACAATAAAAAAATTGGAAACTTCATCGGACATTCATCCTATGAGGTTCCACGAATCCCTGCTACTACTTACCGCCCAATACCAGCGACAATGGAGAAGGCGGCAGCCACGTCACCACCCCAGGTAAAGACAGGTAATGTCTCTAACCCTAATAATTGTCATACACGGGCCCATACTCATTTTCAGCAGATCACTCATAATAGTCCACATCCATTGATTAATACTAACCGTTTTTCCTACTTAGATGGTTGAGATACCATTCTTGATGAAACCACTAATGGGCCTCCAAGCCGAAACATAACTAAAACCTCATTGTCGGACTCACTAGAGGCCCAAATAATTAATGCACAACAAGGAGGTCCTGCAAGGGGATTTGCAATCGTACACTATTTTTATGTCATCTTTTAATCTATACCCTATTTTTAAAAATTATTGATTTCCTAACCAACTAACAAAAAATCCGTAACAATATGACAATTATACCCTTTCCAAAACATATAAGAGTCTGTCTCTCCTCCCTATTCCCAGATTCAAATTCCAGATCTCCTCCGTATCTCCTCCATCAGTCCGTCTCTCCTGATAACGCGTCTCACATTCAAATACATTGTAAGTATTCAAATTCATCTCCAGAATTCAAAATAGTTTTTGAATTATATGTTTTTTGATTGATTGATTGAAGTTGTTGGACAAACTTCACTCATATGCTGAATTGCCACTCATATGCTGAATTTGCAATTCTAAATCTATTTGACGATGAATTCTAACATTCTAAGCTGAAGTTATTTAGTTACGAGCTGGCAAATAACTCAACGAAGAAGAAATTATATTAAATTTTATATGATTGTTTTGTTGCTGAAGTTTTTCTGTCAATAATTAAAAACTGAAGTTTTCCTCGTACACTGGGTAAAAACCATAAAACATGTATTAAAAACTTAATTCTGGTTCTCCATACAAGCACAAAACATTCAGCAAAAAAACAAAACACAAATTCAAAATAAAAAATAATGCAAAACATGAAAAAAAACTTCAGCTCCTATCTAAGGTATCATTATCATCTGTTTAACTCTGAAAATTTTTAAAAATTTGAACGTCTAATCACAGAAAAATTTATAGAATTTTCATTAACAACATAAACACTCGTTCAAAAAACCTAAAAATACAAATGTAAAAGTAAAACTAATGAACTTATCAAACTAAACCCTATCATAAATATATGGCTATCAAACCCAAAATCAGAAATTAAATCATAAAATAAAACCCAGAAAGTTAGTGCAATGTACCTATGATTAAATCGTAATGTGGGAACAACGACGACTAGCAGTTGAAAATTCGAAACCACGACGAAAACCCTTTGATTTCAGAGAAGAGCAAATCAAAAAAACGCGAATAACGGGAGAGAGAGACAGAGACAGTAGAGGACTAGCGTATACTTGGAGAGAAAGTAGTCTTTTAATAAAGAAGAGAAAAATAATCTTTTCAAATGGCTTTTAACAAAAAACGGGTACGGGTACAAACAGAAAGACAAAGCGGCTACAAGTTTAAAAGGGGTGCCCAAATAGGGTGCCCCGTGCAATTTTTACCAAGCTTAGACACCAAACCTAGTAATCCCTCTACAGCCCATGCACAAATGGACATAACACCATCATCTTTAGTAACCCTACAGTTGGCCTAAGTGGCAATTTACCCAGCTCTTTAGCTGACAACTCACCCCATAACACTGACATCGTATTCACACACTCAATCTCCTCTGAGTTCTCCGCCGTCTCTTTGCGTGCCGCTCCCTCTCCTCCAATGACCAACTAGACTACACAAAACACACGCAAAACCTCTCCTACTCCAATAGAACACCATAATTCATCTCCATGTGAAACCCCATTATTAACCTGCAACCCTACGCCAACCTTTACACCCACTAACATAACTTCATCTACCCCAACCCTAGATACAACCATAACCTCCACAAACGACTTACACCAGTTATTACATTCACAAGCTCTCAACTCAAACCCTTCTAATTCAATACACAGTTACAGTCCAACACAGATGCAACGACCTTGGTACACCTCAATCAAGGAGAGAATTCACAACAACAACCAATATTTCCACTTCCCATGACTAATAATGAATGGTCCTCCCCATCCAAATCTGATAACTCCCCTCATCTACACATCCCAAACCCCTCCACTGGATTACCCACTCCAGTCATGGCTCAAGATGGGCCTACAGGGTTATGCCCTGATCTTTACATTGGAACTAAACAACCAAGAAGTTATACTTCTCGTTCAGAACCCAATCCACTTAGCGGAGATAGTAACGGAGGGCATGTGTTTGGGAATGGAGGCGCATGCTCAGAGCCAATGGTACTCAACACAAACCCGTCTCCTGCTTGAACTCCACCGACCCTCTGCCTCCACGATAACAACATCGGCACAACCACAATCTCCACCAGTCCACACACTCACTCTGACAATGGGGTTGCTCCCATTTTACCCACCACATCACACAGGGATGATTTATGCCCCGTGGTTCCAAAACATGAGTTCCTTCACACCACCAGAACATCCCATGTCCCCGGCCAGCACACATGAACCATTGTCCCCCATGCACAGACCTCCCCACACTCCCCCTCCATCACCAAACGTACTAAGCGATCAAACTCGATTAGAACTAGCACAAATAATGGAGGAGAAGAGGAAAATAAGGATATAATTTGTGTGGCTAAAGGGAATTTATCTCTACAACCTCAAAGAGCAGTACGTAAAAAAGTTCATTCTAAAATACCCCCATAACTAACCTCATGCAGTCTAAATTTCAGGGCAACCACAAACCAGGAAGTGGGGAAATATGTCATGGTCATAATCCCAACACTTCGACAGACCAACTCGATGAACTCCCAAGTTCATCTGACATGTCCTCATCCCTTGGGAGAGAGGACTGAATCCACTAGCACCACAACTTACACACAACCCATAATGAATCTCATAGTATGGAATTGTAGAGGCTCACACAATGCGGAATTTAGCAGACAATTTTGTTCACTCCTAGATAACTATAGGCCTATTCTAGTAGTTCTCTTGGAAACACATATGCATGATCAAAATGTTCTTAAGAATGATTTCAACTCTCAAATATGTCCTAAGTATCTGCACAAGGTCTCTCCGGTGGTATAGTTATCATGTGTCATGGTGACCTAGTTACAATTGAGGATGTCAACATGACCGCACAGGAGATACACTGCATGGTCCAGGTATGGCCTAACCCTACTAAGTGGTTATTTTCATCAATTTATGCTCATAACTCTGCTAATTCACGCAATATTCTTTGGAAAAACTTAAAATGTATCCAAGGTTCATACATGGGCCCTTGGTTAGTCGGGGAGATTTTAATGAAGTAATTAAAGCCACTGAAAAATTTGGTGGTAACCCTATTAGCAATAGAAGGGCTTATGCTTTCAATCAGTGTATTAATTACTGTAACTTACTAGACTTGGGCTTCAAGGGTAGTCTATATACTTGGACAAACAAACGGAGACATAGCCACACAATACTAAAAAGACTAGATAGACTTTTAGCTAACTATGATTGGCTAAACCTCTTTCCTGAAGCAATGGTACAACATCTCCCTCGTACCTATTCAGATCACTTCCCTTTACTTGTAACACTAAAACCTAATAATTTACCGAAGAAACACATCTTCGGATTTGAAAAAATTTGGACAACTCATCCTACCTTCCACAATTTAGTACAAAACTCGTGGCAGAATACTTCTTCATTAATAGAAGCTACTACCAATTTCCAACATAATGTTACGTACTGGAATAAATATACTTTTGGTGACATTTTTTCCAAAAAGCGTAAACTACTGGCAAGAGTTAATGGGATACAATCTTCAATACATTACCCAACAAGTAAGTTTCTACAAAATTTAGAGATTCAACTATCTCACGAATTTAGTGGGGTACTAAAATTAGAGGAAGACTTTTGGAAATTAAAATCACGTATCAATTGGCTTAATGAAGGCAATGCTAACACAAAATTCTTTCACATGACTACTTTACAACGGCGTAGACATAACCGTATAAATGCACTCAAGGACAGTTTGGAAAATTAGTCCTTTGATCCCATTGAAATTCAGCAGCATATTTCAACTAATATACCTAATTATTTACCACTACACAATCTTTTACTCTTAAGAACCAACCTGCTTCTGATACTACTTCTTCATTAACCAACACATATCAAAATAACTTAACTACTCAATTGACCCTTACAGAAATAATTCAAGCCCTCAATTCCTTTAAGCCTTCTAAAGTACCGGGCCAGATGAATTGCATCCATATTTCATTCAAAAATATTGGAAAGAAGTAGGCCAGTCTATGGTTCTTCTATGTCAAACAGCTTTCAAAGAAAGTCATATTCCACCAGACATCAATAAAACCTACTTGTGCCTAATACCCAAAATAAAGCACGTAACCTCCATTACCCAATTCCGTCCAATTAGTCTTTGTAATACCATTTATAAACTGATCACAAAATTAATTGTGATCCTGCTCAAACCTTTCTTACACAAAATTATAGGCCCCACACAATCTAGCTTACAACAAGAGAAGAGAGCTTCAGATAATGCAATCCTTGTCCAAGAATCTTACACACTTCTAAAAAAAGAGAAAGGGAAACACTGGTCACATGCTTCTGAAACTGGACCTTGAAAAAGCATTCGATAAATTAAAATGGTCTTTTATAAAAAAACACACTACACTATTTCAACTTACCAAGCACACTCATTTTCCTAATTATGTCTTGTATTACAACTACCTCTATATCTATCTAGATCAATGGCACGCGAACAAACTTCTTCCAGCCCTCAAGGGCTCTACGATAAGGGGACCCCCTATCCCCTTATATCCTTATTATGTGTATGGAATGTCTATCTCGCACCATCTTTCAGTCAGTAGATTACCTTCTTTGGAAACCCATACAGTTATCATAAAATGGACCATAATTATCGCATTTGTTCTTTGCAGATGATATCATTCTCCTTTCCAAAGTAACAAAAACAGTTGCCATGCTATCATTGACACTCTTAATAACTTTACTACTCTTTCAGGCCAAACTATAAATTTCCAGAAGTCAAAAATCTTTTTCACCAAAAATTGAACACTACTGACAAAAACTAAATCCTCTCTTGCTTTAACATGAATGAGGGAATGACCTTTGGGAAATATTTAGGTTTTCCCATGTTTCAGACAAAGATTACTAAATCAGATTTTCAATTCCTTTTGGACAACTTCAAAGCTAGACTTGCTGGCTGGAAAACTAGTTTTTTGTCCTTGGCGGGGAGAACAACTCTTACCAAATCTTCGCTCAGTACCCTTACCAATCATATTATGCAATACATTTCCATCCCTGTTCTATAATTTACAAGATGGAACAGTACATGTGCAACTTCCTATGGGGTACGACTGACCTAAAAAGAAAAATTCACTGGGTAAATGGGCAAAAAATAACTACTTCCAAAGTCTTCGGAGGACTTGGAATACAGCGGTTAGCTATAAAAAATAATGCTATACTAGCTAGCCTTTTTTGGAGACTTTTTCAATCACCCACTCAACTTTGGTCAACCCTATTACATAAATATAACAAGAATCCCCTTATCAAATGGGGTCATTCTAATACATGGAAAAACATCCTTTTGGGTTGGACACGTTGTTAACTAGGTGTACAATGGAAAATTGGTAGCACTTCCAAAATTAAATACTGGACAGATGCCTGGCTCGCACCAACTATTACGATAAGATCTCTAATATCAGGCCATTTGCCTTTAAACCATCTAAATAATACCATAGCTACCGACCGGGCTAACAATGATTGGGATTGGGGAAATATCCTTTTAATGTCCCAAATAATATAAAGAGCTTAATTAATAGACTCCATGTGCCTATCTACTAGGGGTGTACAAACCAAACCGATAATCCGCACCAACCCGAAAATCCGAATCAACCCGGAAAAAAACCCGACTAGTGGTTTGGTTTGACTCGGTTTGGTATTGGAAAATAAAACCCGACCACAATAGGATTGGTTTGGTATTAACTAAAAAAAGCCAAACCGAAACCAAACCAACCTGACCTTACATGTATACATATTTTATATATTAGATAGATAAAAATATTTATTAGAATGTAAGTTATAATTATTTCTTAATTTTTATTATAATTTCTTTATATAGCATAATATTTTAAATTGGTATTATAGCCCATGTAAATATTTGTTTTTGTTTGGCCCATAAAGGAATAATTGAGCCCAAACCAAAACCTAATCTTAAAAGCAGATAAATTGTCCAAAAGGTGTTCTAAAACACATAAACAATTGAAATCATCTTGGCTCTTCTCCAAAGGCAAAAAGCCTACGCTCGTAAAGCTCTCATCGGTAAAGCTCTTTTGCTCTCATTTTACATGTTTTCTTTTAGCTGCATACATATACCTTGTTTTTCCCCAATTAACTAAGATGTGGCAAGCTAGCTTCAAGTCCAAATGGTTACATTGGTCCTTTATCAGAAGATCAAAGTAGAAGTAATGATACAGATATAAGGGAAACAAGTGAAAAAAGATGCTTAGCTTCTCAAGAATGTTGTTCCAATACTTTTAATTCATCCTAGTTGGATTCTTTTATAACAGCCTTAATTTTACTTTAGCCCCAAATTTATGATTGGGGTGAATCTAAAAACTCATATTCTGGACCCTCCCTGCTTTATGCTTTCAATATAACAACCCCCCCCCCCCCCATATTAAAAAATGTAGAAAATTAGACAGTGATCCTGTTATTGCCCCAGAAGTTTCGCAATCCAGCTAATTCTGAACAATCTAGCCTTCTATTTATATTGCTTAGTTCATGACCTCTATAAATATATTGCACCTTCTTTGGCTTCACTTCAACATAAAATGACCTCTATAAATATAGTCCAGTGATCTGTCATTTGCTGTCACAATGCGAAGGTAAATTCCATGAGTTAAATAGTAACTGGATATCTTCTATTTGCAGGAACTCTTTCTAAGAATGGAAACTACAACTTCTGGAGCAGATGCTGAGGTGATTGTCAGTAATCTTTCGCCAGTGGCAGCTCAAAAACAAAGTGCAGACACTCCTCATCGATGCACTCCTCCTAAGAAGAAAAAAAGAACGACTCCATCAGAAAAATCTAAATCTGGGAATAGTGGCAGAGTTCGAGATTTGGAATCACTTCTCCAAATTTACTTCTAAAGGAGGTAAATGTAGGGCAAAATGCAATTATTGTCCTAAAATATTTGCTGCAGGTAGCAAGAATGGGACTACTACATTATGGTCGCATTTAACTTCTACATGTCACAAATCTCCCTTTAGAGCCATTGATAAGAGACAATCAACATTAAAACTATCAAGGAAGGGTGGCTAGAAGGTGGTTCGGGTGCTACTGAAAGGGTAGTGTATAATGTGGATGACATTAGGAGGGCGATTGCCGAATTTGTAATTCTTGATGAGCAACCTTTTAGAGTTGTTGAAGGAGAAGGATTTAAGAAATTAATGGCTAAAGCCTTACCTAATTTCGAATTACCTTCTCGTGTAACTGTTGTTAGACATTGTTTGAGGATTTATCATGAAGAGAAGGAAAAAATTAAAAATCTTATTAAGAACCAACGCGTATGTCTCACTAGTGATACATGGACATCACTACAAAACTTAACTTATATGGTTGTTACTGCACATTGGATAGATGATCAATGGAATCTACAAAAGAAAATTTTGAACTTTTTTCCAACACCGGATCACAAAGGTGAGACTATTGCAAAGGGAATTGAAGCATGTTTATTTGGTTGGGGCATTAAGAACTTGTTTACAGTGACTTTGGATAATGCAAGTGCTAATGATGCTGCCATTAAGCATTTGAAGTTGCGTATTGATGATTGGAAAGGGTCAATGCTTGGAAATGAGTTTTTGCATGTTAGATGCAATGCTCATGTTTTGAACTTGATTGTAAAAGATGGGTTAGATGAACAAATTGAGCCTATTACTCGTGTAAGAAATGCGGTAAAATATGTTAGGTCTTCTCCTTCAAGGTTTGCTTCTTTCAAGTCATTTGTTGAGAAAGCTAAGATAGATACTCATGGTCTTGTAAGTCTTGATGTTGAAACAAGATGGAATTCCACATATACAATGTTAGATACAGCTCAAAAATTTGAAAAGCCTTTACAAAAATGTATGTGGATGACCATAAGTATCAAAAGTATTGTCGAGAAATAAGCGCTTTAAGAGGAAATCCATCTGCAGACGACTGGAAGAATGTGAAAGCTTTTATCAAGTTTCTTAACATTTTCTATCAGACAACTTTAAAATTTTCAGGCAGTTTATATGCTACTTCCAACTCTTTCTTCCATGAATTTTTCAATCTTCAAAATGCTATTATAAAGCATACCAAAAGCGATGATCGTACTTTGAATGATATGGCGGGAAGAATGAAAAGTAAGCTTGAGAAATATTAGGGTAAGTTTGAGGATATGAATATATTTCTTGTTGCTGTTGTGTTGGATCCTAGATACAAGATGAAGTATGTGAACTTCATTTTTACTGATGCATTTGGTTCTTTGTTGGGAAGATTGAAGTTCGAAGATGTGGTAAGCATTTTAACTTGCTTGTATAATAACTACAATGATTCTTTTTTGAGGCTTCTAGTGACAATATTGGAGGCGATACTAGTATGAGTGAAGTTGGTGATTTGTTGCAATCAAAGTGGGAGAAACTTTTGGAAGATGAGGGAAATATTAAAAAAAATCTGATCTTGAGATATACTTGATGGATGATGTGGTGAAGATCAAGGATTTTAATATCTTGGCATGGTGGAAAGTTTCATCTAGTAAATATCCAATTGTTTCAAAGATTGCAAGGGATGTTCTTTCTATTCCTATTTCTACTGTTGCATCGGAGTCGGATTTTAGTACAGGTGGTCGAATTCTGGGATTCTTATAGGAGTTCTTTATCACCAAAAACAGTGGAAGCACTTATTTGTACTCAACAATGGATACGATCACCTTCCAAGGAATATAAGTTTGAAGACATGTTAGAGGAAGTCCAGAAAATTGAGCAAATTGAAGAAGGTAATAATTTATATTCAATTGTTAATGAGTATAGTTATTTTTTACATTAATTAATATTTAAATATGTTAATTATTTCTTTTTCTTCCTTTCTAGAATATGTAGACTCACCTTTGAGGATTGATTAGAAGGATGATTAACTACAATTTGCTTCATGACTATTTTTGGAAGTGAGGTCATTATGCCTTTACAAGTATTTTGGAAACATGCTCCTCTGGTTATAATATCTACTAAGATGCCCAACTTCTTAGAGTTTAATATATTCTCTTTTTGTTTATCTTTTAGGACTTTTGGGTGTAATGTCTACTCTTAAAAAGTTGGTGATAATTCTTATGTAGAGTGCAATATGATATGCAGTTTATATTTTTGGTGATAATTTTCTCATTCTGCCTACTTCCTAATGGCCAGATATTGTTTAAATCTAATTCAATTTTCTCTTGACTTAGTAGAACTGATATGGAAATGTATGGAGTTGTAGCCTTCAAGAATAGTTCATTGGCTTGTTAATGTTTTATTAGAACACAGTGTGTTGACATATCAAGATCCAATACCTGATATATAGTATTTTTCTAATATTTACTGGAAAAAAGACATTTGCATTGTGTAAGGAGTAATTTTTCCTTAACACCTATTGCCATTCATTGTTTGGTTAACACAATAGCCACCATGGTTGTCATTCAAGTAGACCTGTTGTACTCAAGCAACATGTTACAACATGCTCATTCAAGAAAATGCCCCGTATAAGATTGATCCTGACCCCACAAGGTGTTATTGTCATGATCCTTCTTTGGTGTATAATTTTAGACTTTTATATTTGCATGGTCCTCCTGTTCTTTTTTGTACTCCAAGATAGCTGCAGGAATTTATTAGAATTTTATGATGGCAGCTATATATAGTTTGGAGCACAAGTTTATCGGAACGAAAAACTCGAAAAATCCGAGAAATCCGAGAAAACTCGATATTGAAAAACCCGACTTTTGTTGGTTTGGTTTGATCTATAGATTTAAAAACCCGATATAATTGATTTGGTTTGGTAATTGCAAAATCCGAACCAACCCGACCTATGTACACCCCTACTGTCTACACCAACGCTTTGGATACTATCTACCGGGGATTAACACCACATGGTCAATTTACAGTAAAATCAATATATAATGCCCTATTAGAACATTGCCTACCCAGCACAACACATACACCCGCATATACTTGGATTTGGAAAATTCTAGTAACTCCAAAAAATTAAATCTTTTTGTGGCTACTCATGCAGGATTGTCTCCCTACACGTCGCTACTTGCATCGTATTGGTATAATTCCAGATAATCTTTGCCAAATTTATAAAAACGAAACCGAATCACTTAACCATATCTTCCTACATTGCCCAAACATACAAATCTTTTGGACACAACTAGGATTAAACCATATTATAATCAACCCTATCAATAGGATTTCACGACCCTCCCAATGGTTATTTCATCTATTAGACAATACAAGAAATCACATGCCTCATAAAATTATTACTTTGTGGAATATTGGGCTTACTAGAAACGACAACTACTTTAATCACCTTCAACGCCATACATACCCTAAACACATCAATAACCAAGCTCTTGAATTTAATTACTTATTTGGCCAGCAAACAAAAAAAGAATTGCAACCCTCTACTACAGCCTCTAAAATGGATTCCTCCCAAACCAAACTATTTCAAATTCAACATTGACGGAGCAGCGTCGCTAGCTCCCCCCAAAGTAGGTGTGGGAGGGCTCATTCGTGATTGCAAAGGGAATTGGATCGTCGGATTTGCAGGAAATATCTCACCCACTAATAGTGTACATGCGGAATTACAAGCACTCTTTCTTGGGTTGGAGTTATCTAATCATCATCAGTTGGTCCCATTGGAAGTTAACGTGGATGCATCGGAGGTATTAACAATTATTAGGAATGACAACATGCATTACACTAATCTTATTTCTGACTGCAGGCATCTCCTGGACCAGTTGCATAATGCAACCATCACATATGTCTACAGAAAGGAGAATGGGGTGGCGGATAAATTAGCCAAGGTTATTCGATGGAACCAACTGTTTTTGCATCGCCCCCAGTTTTTGTTAGCAATATCTTACAACATGATCAAACAGGAGGAGTACAATATAGGAAGGTCAAACCAACGAGAGATGAGCAGGCACTACACATGGAAACTACAACAACACTTTTTGATGCACACAACCATGGACCTGCTACAGCTGCCAATGGAGTTATTATAGTAGAGAACTCAGTATTAACTAGTGATCAGCCTATCGTTTGTACAAACTTATCTCCTGATCCTACATGTAATAGTTGTTGCGGAAGCCAAATGTATATAGTGTGAATAAGTCACAACTACTATACCAAAAATTATGACAGCCACCAAATAATAAATAAGACAATAAAGCAACAATAAAGGGAATACCAGAATTTCATAGGTTCGGCTAATTTTGCCTACTCCTCGGACACAACCAATATTTTATTCCACTCCAAAAATACAAGTGAAATAATACTAAAGAGAGAAGATACAAATGCCTTAAACAGATGAGAAGGCAAATGAGAGGTGTGTTTAAATCCTAAACATTAGGCCTTCTTTTATAGGGGAAAAATCCCTCCCAAACTCAAGAGCCCACCGATGTGGGACAAAGAATTTGCCAAACTTCAACAAATCTCCACCTTGGCAAAATTCCACATCTTCAATTTTCTCTCAATAACAAATTTTAAATTTTTGATTGTGTCTAAATCTTTAATCTTCAGTGTTCAACAATGTTGATCAAATCCAAACAATGTTGAAACTTGATCGCAGTCACCACCTTTGTCAGCATATCAGCAGGATTCTCCGTAGTATGAATTTTCTTCACCATGACTCCTACTTCTTCTATGATTTCTCGTACGAAATGATACCGAACATCAATATGCTTCGTCCTTGCATGATAAACTTGGTTCTTCGCTAATTGAATAGCACTTTGACTATCACAAAAAATTGTGATACCTTTTTGTTCAACACCAAGCTCCTTTAGCAATCCTTGAAGCCAAATTGCCTCCTTCACAGCCTCTGTAATAGCCATGTACTCTGCCTCTGTTGTAGACAAAACAACTGTTGACTGCAAAGTAGACTTCCAACTAACTGGTGCCTTTGCAAAAGTAAACACATAACCAGTAGTTGATCTTCGTTTGTCCAGATCACCCGCAAAATCTGAGTCACAATATCCAACTACAGACTGATTGTCTTCCTGCTCAAAAACTAACCCGACATCTACAGTATTATGAATATACCGTAGAATCCACTTCACAGCTTGCCAATGCTCCTTCCCTGGATTGTGCATATATCTGCTAATAACTCCAACAGCTTGTGAAATGTCAGGCCTTGTGCAAACCATTGCATACATCAAGCTACCAACAACATTTGCGTATGGTACCTTTGACATATACTCTCGTTCAGCTTCATCCATTGGCGACATAGTAGTACTTAGCTTAAAATGGGAAGCAAGTGGAGTACTAACTGGCTTAGTCTTGTCATCTATGCCAAAACGTTGAAGTACTCTCTTCAAATATTCCTTTTGAGATAAACAGAGTTTCTTTGAACGTCTATCTCTAATTATCTCCATGCCAAGAATTTTCTTTGCCTCACCCAAATCCTTCATCTCGAACTCCTTCTTCAGTTGAATCTTCAACTTATCAATTTCTTCCGAATTCTTGGAAGCTATCAACATATAGGAGAATATATACAAAGGAACCATCTTTAAGCTTGTGCAAATACACACAATGATCGTATTTGCTTCTCTTGTACCCTTGCCGCAACATAAACTCGTCAAATCGCTGGTACCATTGTCTAGAAAATTGTTTCAATCCGTACAACGATTTTTCAAGTTTGCACACCATATTTTCTTTTCCAGCAACTTTGAATCCTTTTGGCTGAGTCGTGTAGATTTCCTCCTCCAAGTTTCCATGTAAAAACGCAGTTTTTACATCCATCTGAACTAGTTCCAAATCCAATTGTGCTACCAAAGGCAACATAATTCTAATGGAGGAATGTCTTACAACTGGAAAAAACACTTCATTGTAATCAATTCCCTCCTTTTGAGCATATCCTTTGGCCACCAATCTTGCTTTGTAGCGAACATCTACTTTGTTAGGAAATCCTTCTTTCTTTGCAAATACCCATTTGCACCCAATTGCTTTCTTTCCCTTCGGGAGATTGGCCAATCTCCATGTATGATTCTGATGAAGGGACTGTATTTCATCATTCATGGCAATCCTCCACTTATCTTCTTCTGAACTTTGGACAGCATCTTTATAAGTGGTAGGAACATCATCAGCTACAATTGAGGTTGCACAAGCAAACGTCTCTATGAGACGAACAAGTTTCGCTATTGTTTTTTTTGGCCTGCTGGTTGCTATTGATTCAAGTTGTTGTTGAGGTTTCTGAGTTGGAATCTCCTCTACTGGCTCTCTTTCCAGAGGGTAATCTTCATTTGTTTCCTCCTCTGCTTCTTGTGTAGGAAAAATAAATTTTCCCTCAAACTCCACCTGCTTAGAAGCACCTCCATTTTGTTTGGTATCTTCTGTTACCTTATTTACCATAGCAGATTCATCAAAGGTAACATCCCTGCTGAATATTACTTTCTTTGTCATAGGACACCATAAGCGATATCCTTTGACTCTAGAAGTAATTTCCATAAAAATAGACTTCTTTGCCCTTGGATCCAATTTTGACTCTGTCACATGATAATATGCGGTTGAGCCAAACACGTGCAAAGAGTCATAATCTACAGCAGGCTTTCCATACCATTTTTCAAATGGTGTCTTGCCATCAATAGCAGCAGATGGTAGACGATTAATGAGGTGGCATGCATATGTAATTGCCTCAGCCCAAAATTCTTTGCCCAAGCCAGCATTGGACAACATACACCGTACCTTCTCCAGCAAGGTCCGGTTCATACGTTCTGCCACTCCATTCTGTTGTGGTGTATGTCTAACAGTAAAGTGTCGGACGATGCCATCATTTTCACAGACCTTATTGAAATGATCATTTTTGTATTCACCTCCATTGTCTGTGCGAATACACTTGATCCTCCTACCTGTTTGATTCTCCACCATCGTCTTCCATTTGAGAAAAATTTCCAACACTTCATCTTTGCTTTTCATTGTATAACCTACACTCTTCAGGAAAAATCATCAACAAAGGTTACAAAATAGTGCTTCCCACCCAATGAAGGTGTTTTGGAAGGACCCCAAACATCAGAGTGTACATAATCCAAAATGCCTTTAGTAATATGGATCGTTGTACCAAATTTAACCCTTGTCTGTTTCCCTTTGACACAATGCTCACAAAACTCCAAGTTGCAAGCCTTCACTCCTTTTAACAATCCTTGATCTGATAGAGTTTTCAAGGATTTTCCTCCAGCATGTCCCAAGCGCATGTGCCATAGCTTGGTTGCTTCTGCCTCTTTGTCGTCACTGGATGTCACTGTCGCTGTCCCAATAACTGTATTGTCACGATAGCGGTACATATTATTATTCTTCCGATTAGCCTTCATAACTACTAGTGCACCGCAACATACTCTCATCACTCCATTTTCTGCAATGATTTTGAACCCTTTTGATTTTAGGGCTCCTACAGAGATGAGATTCTTCTTCAAATCCGGTACAAATCGAACATCTGTTAATGTTATGATCATTCCATCATGATTCCTTAATCATATTGAACCAATGTCATATGAGGTAAGAGGGCTGTTATCCGCTGTGTGGATGACTCCATATTCTCCTTCTTGAAATTCCACAAACCAGTCCCTGTTGGGACACATATGATAGCTACAAGCCGAGTCCATCAACCATATGTCTGATGATGTTGATGACTCTGTTGTAACTAATGAGAAGTTTGAATCATCACAATCAGCTACATTTGAATCCATAATGGCCTTTCCATTGTTATGTTTGGCCTTATTCTTCAACTTCAGACAGTTTTTCTTCCAGTACCCTTTTTCTCGACAAAAGGCACATTCATCTTTGCTAGGTCTGGATCTTGACTTGGATCTTCCCTTCTTTGTCCTCGTTTGATTTTGAGGACGACCCCTCACAAATAGTGCTTCTCCTTCTCCGCCCTTCTGTTTTTCTCGCTTTCTTTGTTCATAGCTGTACAAAGCCGAACAAACTTCTCTGAGAGAAACTTCGTCATTTCCATGGAGTAGAGTAGTTTCAAGGTGCTCGTACTCATCAGGAAGTGACGCCAACAACATCAAGGCCAAGTCACCATCATCATAAGTTGTATCCATATTTTGCAAATCTATGACCAACTTATTGAAACTGGTGATATGTTCATTCATCGTGGTACCAGGAACATAGGTGAAGTGAAACGGTCTCTTCTTCATGTACAATTTATTTTGACTATTTTTCTTCAAAAATTTATCCTCCAGTGCTTTCCATAATTTACTTGCAGAAGTTTCCTTTGTGTATGGATATTTCTGCTCTCTAGCAAGGAAGGATCGAATGGTACCGCAAGCAACACGGTTGATAATTTTCCAATCTTCTTCTCCAATAACATCTGTCTATTTTCTTCAATGGCAAGATCTAGCCCTTGTTGAAAAAGGACATCTAGATCCTCGCCTTGCCACATCCCAAAATGCCCGGACCCGTCAAAAATTTTTACAGCAAATTTCGCATTTGACACAATTCTTGTCATAAGCGAAGATGCCAATGATGACGTATTGTTGACACTTGATGTAGATTCGTCTTGTTTATTGTCTCCCATATTTGACACAAATATTATTTAATAGATGACGACACAAATCAAGATTATTTCCTTTCTGATGTAGAAGATTAGACTAAGCTGCAACCACAGAGCATACTCAGACAGAACCTTGACTCAGTTACCAAGATAAATCTTTTCTGATGTGGAAGATCAGACTATGCTGCAACCACAGAGCATACTTAGACAGTATCTTGGCTCTGATACCAATTGTTGCGGAAGCCAAATGTATATAGTGTGAATAAGTCACAACTATTATACCAAAAATTATGACAGCCACCAAATAATAAATAAGACAATAAAGCAACAATAAAGGGAACACCAGAATTTACGAGGTTCGGCTAATTTTGCCTACTCCTCGGACACAGCCAATATTTTATTCCACTCCAAAAATACAAGTGAAATAATACTAAAGAGAGAAGATACAAATGCCTTAAACAGATGAGAAGGCAAATGAGAGGTGTGTTTAAATCCTAAACATTAGGCCTTCTTTTATAGGGGGAAAATCCCCCCAAACTCAAGAGCCCACCAATGTGGGACAAAGAATTTGCCAAACTTCAACAATAGTCAACAAACTAGCTCTCCTAATATGATGCACCACACGCATCACCCTCTCTGTAGAACTACTTTTTAATAGTTAATACAATATTATCTTTTGTATCAAAAAAAAATGCCAACCCTCCTTTTAAATTTATAAAATAAAATAAAATAAAAAAAGATGAAGGAACGTTGTGGCTAAATATTAATCTAACGACTAGATACATCACATGTAGTTGTATTGTGGTTAATTTCAGCTAGTAAATATTAGTATGAACGTTGATTATACCCGGTGCTAAATGTGAAGGCATGAATGTTGCTCCCTTTGTTTCAATTTAACGACACACGTTCTTTATTAGTCCGTTAAAAAAAAACATTTCTTCATTTAAATTCAACTCTAATTTAAATTCTTCATTTTATCCATTTTACCCTTAATGTTAAGCTTTTATAACAACACAAATATCATGACCCCACAAAACTTTTACCCCTTAAACTTTTAAGGGCACAAGTTTTAAAAGTTTTTTTCTTCTTCTTAAACTTTGTGCGCTGAGTCAAACAAGCTCATCTAAATTAAAATGGAGGGAGTACCAATTAACACCTTATGAATTGACATCCAAAAGGACAAGGAAAGGGTTTAGTGTTGTTCTAATCGTTTTAAGTTACTGTATTCTAAATAAATTATTTTTACATATCCAATAGATTTTTTAAGACAAATATAGAGTTTAAACCAAAGCTATTGGGTTCGGCCGAACCCGTTCCCCGCATCTAGCTCCGCCCCTGTTGATTAATTAAGCTAATTAATACTGATTTCTGACAGTGTTATAGCCTTTTACGTTTTTAATCACACTTGGCTTCGAAATACAAACTATATGCAGGACCACATTATCACAATTAGGCAGTGCTCCATATGATTCTATGAAAAAAGGGAACAAAGTGATGTGAATGATGGTTAACCTTTTCTTTTTTATATAAGTAGAAAACTTACATGTGAATTCCATGGAATTTGGTTGCAAAACGATGAGGAATTATTTCCGTCATAGTTTCGTCAGTAAAAGGTGAAACGAATATATATTTGATTATGTAGTATTCTATTAACCGGTTCAATGAGATCAATAACCTTTGACGTTGAGTTTAAATTTATGTGCAAAAATTTAGTTAAATTACAAAAATAAAACTCATAACTTTCAAAATATAATGGGTTTAGAGCTAAAAAAATCTTATAAATTGAACTTATAAAGTTTAAATTCTGGATCCGCCTTCTTGTATGATTTCATAAAGACCGTCATTTTTTATTACTCCTCAACTGGAGGTCTTGGGTTTGGACCTCTGGGTTTTTGTTCCGAGAATGAAAAACGCCATGGTAGAAAAACATTACTCCTTTTAATTGGTCTATCCGAAACTAAATTAGCCAAGGTCAATGAATTTTGAATATTGGATAGTTAAAAAAAAAAAAGGAGAAAAAGACCATCATTTTTCTATCTTCCTTTTTTTAGACAAGAAAGATCCATTCTTAAAGCAAAAATAATACAACACCCATAAAATCATACTACTATATATCATGGTACGGCAAGAAAAAGAGAATTAGGAAAAAAGAAAAGAAAAAGAGGTTGGCAAAACTATCCAATTTTCATAGTATTTATAAACGTGGGTATAAGAACTACGTAATGTGTTTGATTGGAGAGTGATAGTATTTGATATGTATTAATTTCTAATCATATGGTAACGGTTATACATATATGACCAATGTTGAATTTCATTGTGAAGATCGAAATGTTGTTTTCAGTTTATTTAATAAAATAAAAAAAAAACTGTTGGTTTTACATTTCATATTGACCTCATGAGAAGAGAAGATAATTGAAATTTGGGTCCACATTTGGCTCTATGTGATACCCGACTTACTAGTTCCTTTCAAATAGATAAAAGTTTAGATTATACAAGAATAAAAAACATTATATTACCAAAGTCCCAGTTCTCAACACATCCAATATAATTATGACATGTCTAAACCTTTAGTTGGTTTAAGGACCTAGGTTTAATTGAGTCTTCCAAATAGAATCACGTGGAAGTTGTGGAAATTTGAAATTTCAAAAGGGAAACATCATAATCGAGTTTTAAATAAAAGTTTTGTCGTAGATGAGTTATAAGGAAATTTTTCGTATTAAATGAGAATTGTTCCCTGTTTTTTTAGTAAATAATTAAGTATTGAATCAAGTGTACCATTCAACTTTTATGAAGCATAGATATCAATAAATAATATTGGAATAATTCTAGAAAATAGATATATAAAATATCTTGTTTGGCGGAGGGACTATGGGTTCACGTGCCCCATAATTTAGGCTATAGATACGCCCTTAGATGCAGAGGCTGACCTATACTTTGAGAAGAGGGGTTACTGAACCCCGTTAACTTCGGCAAAAATTCTAAATATATAAGTGTATATTGAGGGTCTTTCGAAAACAATCTCTTTATTCTCCCGGTGTAGGGGTAAGGTCTGCGTACACACTAACCTTCTCAAACCCCATTTGTGAGATTTTATTGCATCGTTGTTGTCGTTGTAAAAACAGCCAAATATTTTGCTTCACTCATGTGCCCCGCTAGCTTCAAATTTTGAATCCATTTCTGCTTTGAAGATTGTGCAAGTTTATATACCCTTATAAATATTTAAAGGTGGAATTCATCAAGTTGAAATATTAGTTTTATCTCCGCAATTCAATCATACCACTAATGGTAAATCCAGACAGTTGTCACGTTAGATTAATATTTAGCCACGTGTTCTTTTATTTCTATTTCGGGGTACCATAGTTTTCCTTATTCATTGGACCTACCTACATAAGAGTTCGATAAGACCATATAATACAAAGATAACAAACCCTTTCCACATAAAATCAAGTCATGTAATGTTTGTCTTTTTTTGGGAATATCTCAAATTCGCAGCTGTAGTTGTTAAATTGTGATGAAATTAATTAAAATGTCTACAGCTATAGTAACCACAATTACAGCAACTTATGGTCTCCCTTCATAATCCCATTTGAGAAGCATTTCTTCCTCACACTTCTCTCCAACTCCTTTTGTCTTATTATAATCCCGAATATATATTAATTACTCTCTCGTGATTAATAAAAATAGTTGTTTCGAATTATTTTTCATTTTAGAAGTTTAAGAAAAAACTGATTATTTTTTTCTTTTCTTACCCTTAGTAATAATTGTTCTTGAAGATGGAGATAACACATAAATAGAATAAATATTCAATGAAGAGATATTATATCTTAAGACATAAATAAGAGTAGAATAGTCCAATCTGTTTCCTAATTAATATTTTTTTAAAGGCGTGTAAAAGAGAAACACAACATATAATATGAGACAGAGGGAGTATATCCTTATAATATAGTTAAGAGTGGTCGTAGTAGAACTTCCGTAAAGTATAAGTATAAAGGACAATCCGGTACATAAAGCAATTCGCCTTCATGCAAGGTTCGGGGAAGGGCCGCATTTGAAGAGGGAATGATGTAAGCAGTCTACCTTGATGCAAGCATCAACGCTGATTCTATGACTTGAATCTGTAAAGCATATGTCACACGGAGACAACTTGATCCTAAAGTATAAGTATGTAATTGATAATTTGAAACAAGTTTAAAGGTGTTTGTATGTTTTTTCTCCCTTTTTTGGTAGTGAATGGTGCAATAAATTCTACTGTTCACTCCCAATCTGAACTTACTAGCTGGCAAGTTTCCACTTTTTCAAAGTTGAAGTGATTGATTTTATCATTTCTAACAAACTGTCCATCAAATGTCATAATAACATTTCAATATCACATGATATTTAGCTTCTTGCGTGCTGTGGCCGACAAATATCAATTGAATGGAGTATTATGAATACGAAGTTACTTGGAAAAAACCAATAAGTCGTTAATTCGTAAATTTTTACGTAAAATATTATATCTCGTGTAAAAAATATTCGGCTCGAATGAACTCAGTGCAAAAATACTGAATTCACCTACTGATAGAAGTGTTTTGTATAATAAGTGTAAGTTTAATTCTCATTGTCACCCTTCTCCGTTCCATATTCTCAAATCCCTACTATAATAAAACAAAAATATTTTTAAAAAATACAAGATATTTTTCGTCTAGTTATAAAACTGCTTCTCTGAAAGTGCTAAATGTGAAAGTTGGAATGGCCAATTTTATACATGCTGCTTTTCCTAAAAAAATTCAAGAAGGACGAGTAAAAATGATTTGAATTCTTAAACATAGAACGATAAAATAAGTGTTAAACAAGTCATGATAGTGCATTAGTGCTCATTTTTCATGTAAATTATCAACTATTTCACTTGTGCTAATTAACTACAAAGAGCTAGCGTTATAGCCTTTTACATTTTATTTTCTTTCTTTTTCTCCCACTAGGCTTCAATTGCAATCATCTAATTAATTTCCAGGACCATTTTATCACAATTATAACGGTGACACAGCGCTACATAAAAAATGGTCCAACGATTTTATATATTTTTTGGAGAAAATTTTCAGAGAAACTCGTAGCAGCTACGGGTGCTATCTTTGGGTGCGCACTGGATAACCTGCTCACTGAGCAATAGCTCGCAAACCACATAGGAGATGCAAACCGCACTAGGCAAGCCCGGTGCGATGAGCTATAACTGGGGAGGCTGCTGGTGAGGGGAATCGATCTGATGTCTCACATGTGGGAAACCACTCACCCAACCCTTGCTAGTCCATTATTGTAATTAAATTTAGTAGAAAAAATTGTCGTGTGATTATCATTGTCCGTCTTTAACATAAACTTTTAAATGAAATGATGACACTTATTTAGCAATATCCTTAAAAAAGAATTTTGTGGTTTTCAACATGCCACGTGATTTATATAAGAGCATTTCATTAAGAATAAAATAAAAATATTAAAAAGTATGTTGATTTGTTTAGAACGTATCAAAAACGAAAGAACGTCATATAAAACAGAACACAAGGAGTATAATTCAATATATTAATGATGTAATAATCTGATAACGACTCTACCTATCTTTCTGTATTTCATTGTAAAGAACAAAAAGCTGTATTCAGTTTTCTTAATCAACCAAAACAAGAAGTTGTATTTTCATTTCATATTGACTTCATTAAGAAGCAGTTAAAATTTGAGGGCCTATTTAGTTCTGCGTGATACACGACCTACTAGTTTTTTCAGAAGGAATAGGAATGCTATATGCATAGTCGATTCTAAAGTTTTTTTTTTTAAGGCGTAGCCACCCAAAACTCTCGGGCAAAGATCGCATTTAGCCCGCGGCCAAAGTGTATAAATTTGTGTGTGTATATATATATTAAAGTTTCAAGGTGGATTAATCTTATGAAATCAATTCTTGATTGTTGGTATCATTTTCTGTTGAGTCAAAACTGAAAAATATTTTGTTTTTATCACAACACTTAGCAATTAACCTTTTATTTAGTTGATCAACATATTCCTTTCTGCTAGCTAAGATAGCTCTTTAATCTCTATCATGTAATTTGCACAAATTGTGTTTTAATCTAATGATGAAAATATTTTCCTTATTAAAGTTGATAACCAAGTGTTCTACTAGAAGAACCAAATCATTTTTTATTTTTATTCCAATATTTTTCTTTTTTTTCTCACACATTTATATCCTTAAAAATTTTCTTAGTTGTTCTTTAGTAACTTGGTATATTTTTCTATATTACACGAAAAACTAATAATAAAAAAAATTATTTGAGTAGGAAAGCAGCTCAAATATAATATAATAATATATTATCGTGAAAATTTTTTTCTCAACTTCAACACTTTATGCAGTTCGTTTAGCATTAGTTTTTTTGGTATTGAATATTATAAAGTGGTAATGCACTGCCAATATGGATGATTCTTATGAAATTGATTTTATTAAATCTTCCTACATATTTTTAATAAGAATACAATAGACGAGATTGCATTAATTTTAAAAATGCATTAATTTTAAAATCTTAAATATTAAAAAATTAACATAGAAGTTATTGTAGTCCAAAAAAAAGTTATTACAACTATGTCATTTCCCTATGAGTTCTTCTGTTTAATATTTTAGGGGTATTTTAATCTATCAATATTATATTCGTGCTTTTATAATAATATAGGCTCTCCTGTTTCTAAATGGATTTGGACAATATAACACGTTTTCAAATTAAATTAGTAATAAGAATTTTTTAAGAAGTATATCCTAAAAGTAATAGGATTACAAGGCTAATATCTATACCTAAAAATAATTATACTAATAGGATTGTTAAAGGTAATCATGTAGGATACCTAACGTGTAGTATTATGTCCTAAAACTAATAGGATTACAAGGTTAATATCTAAAATTCCGATTATGTCCTTTTATTGTGAGTTATTATACTTAATATTAAAAGGTTATTTTTGTAATCCAACATTTTATTCATGCTTTATAATAATATAGATAGATAAGTAAAAATTTAATTTATGTTATGCAAAAAATAATAAAAAGCTAATCCTGTAAGTCATTTTAATGTAATTTAAGGTTTCAACATTCTTTTCTATTAAACAATTCAAGATACAGAATTTTGGAGCTTTATCACAGAATAATTAAAATTGAAGGTGATGATAGGCTCGAATTACGTATTTTTGTCGCTTATTATACTCTAATTTATTGCACTTTAATTGAGTTTGAACTTTAATCGCTAGTGTTTTGCACAAAATATGTGTTTTATGCCTTGTAGGAGTGATCCCGATTTATGTAGATGTTATGGAATGAAATCAAGCTATTCTGAAGCTTTGAAGTCTGAGTAAAAGCCCAAATGATTAAGTTGGGATCGTGTTCGGGGATCAACGGATTATAGTGCACTTTAAGAACGAAACGAAGAATCGAGTAGGCATACTAAGCATTGTCCAGTAAAATGCACATAACGTTTCGCTCAGAAATCCGTTTGAGCTCCACATTATATCGTTGGAAAGCTATTTAAAAGGGCTACAACTTTCATGTTTTATATTTTTTCAAATTTCCACAGCCGCGCCGCGGTTGTATAAATTGTTGATGCCTTCAAATTGCATGCTCTCTGAAGTTCCCCACAAACAACCGTGTGGCGCGTCGCTCCATGCGGCGCGCCTATGCAAATTTTACAGAGCCAGAGTTCTATTTCGCGCGGGAGAAAGTGTTTTCGTCTGGGCCCAACCCTACTTGGTATAAGTATATGTAAAAACGTTATTTTTGTAACTTTGGACAAACTTTAGACCTAGAGAGGGCACAGAGTCGCCGTGGAGGGGTTTCATATTTTTTTCCACCAAACTTAGTAATTTTTATATTTATTTGTATGATTTGTTGTTTTGCTACTATGTGGAGCTAAACTTCACGTTTTAGGGTTGTGGTTCTTTCATGACTATTGTTATTCGGATATTGATTTTGATTTCTTAGTTTATCCTATTGGTTTATTTATTCAATCTTGCGCTTAATTATTTGATTTCTTTATCACTAATTGAATACTATCTACGAATCTAGAATTGAACTCGAAAGTGAAAATTCTAGATTGCACATAGGATTGAGTAGAGCAAGTTCTTGAACCTGGGGATTGGGGGAATGGATTCGTAGTTAGGATAGACATATACTTAATTGCCTTACTTGATTGATGTACATGAATTATAAATACATTCTTGTTAGTTTTAATTCCATAGACATAGAGACGTTAGGTTAACTTGAATAGGCGAGTAAGAACTCGACAGATTATTATGAGCGATATTAACCCTGTCAACCAATAAGCTAGATAAATTAGTTAGTCAATTTAATTGAAGAATACAATAGGAATAGCCCATAACCCTAGATCGTTTTCATAACATTGATAACATAAAAATATGCTCTTCCTCTATTCAAAGTTCATTATTTGTTTTTCTCTATTTTAATTAGTTTAGAATCAAATACTTCTAGTTTTAATTCTTGTTTAGATAATTAGGATAGTGTAATTTAGTTAATAGTTAATCACAAGTTCCCGTGGGTTTGACATCCGACTTTTAGTCACTTTATTACTTGACGATCGTGTATACTTGCGTGTGCGTTTGGCCGCAACAGAAGGCGTGAGGTATGATTACATCCTATAACTTCTTATGAAAAAAGAAAGAAAAAGAAGTTAATTTCATATTATGGTGTGACGTCTCTTTGTACAGAAAAAAAAATTCTTATTAAACAAAAGCTTTTGCATCTATATTCGGATTTGGGTTAAAATTGAACCTATATCCACTTTGTAAAAAGAATTGCAGGCATACCCACTTTACGATTAACTTCTGATTTATTGGATCTGAAGTTAAAAAAAATAGTTCTAAAGTAGAATAAATTGCACTTCAGATGCGCTTCAAGTCAAATAGGTCTGAAGTGCAACCAAAGTTCCATGCACTTAGGCTAATAAATCTGAAGTGAAAAGTTGCACTTTAGATGCACTTAAAGCCAAAAGGTCAGAAGAGCAACAAATATTTTCCTACACTTAGGCTAATAACTCTGAAGTGAAAAATTACACTTCAGATGCACTTACAGTGAAATAGGTCTGAAGTGCAACCAATGATTTCATGCACTTAAAACCAATAAGTCTGAAGTGAAAAATTGTACTTCAAATGCACTTAAGGCCAAAAGGTCTGAAGTGCAACAAACGTTTTCCTACACTTAAAGCCAATACGTCTGAAGTGAAAAATTGCACTTCAGATGCACTTAAGGCCAAAAGGTCTGAAGTGCAACTAATGTTTTCATGCACTTAAGGCCAAATAGGTGTGAGCGGCTAATCTTTGACCATGTTTGAATTTATTCCCACTTTTTTCCACCCACTATCCACTTTCCCCACTTTCTCCATTCACTACCCACTTTCCCCACTCATGTTCCCCACTTTCTCCACTCATGTTCCCCACTCTCCCCAAAAATATTTCCTCCACCCAATCTTCACCTCTGACCTGCATAAACAACACACGAGACAGCAGAAAAATGGGGGCTGATTCTTTCATCTTCAAGACCTATCCCTTCCCCACCAAAAAAATAATCCTAAGAGCCATTGCCTTCTTAAGACCCGTGAGCTTAGGAGCTAAAAGAAAAGTAGCACAGACGAGTTTTTAAGTTCAAACCCGCTTTCGTGGGTTCACAAGAGCTGTTGAGGATTGATTCTGTTTCGGTTGTTGCTTCGTTTCACCATTGCTGCTGAAATTCATTTTCTATTCGGAATTATATTTGGTCTTTCAATTGCTATTTAGGTATGTTCAGCTTTCTCTGATGTTGGTGTTTGAACCTCAAATAAAATTTCAGTTGTTTAGCTATTAATTCTGTCCCGCTTCACAAATTTATCATGTGGAATTGTTCATCTTTCACCTGTTTTCGCTATTACGATTAATTGATAGCTAGTCTTTATTTATTTTTTTGTTGTGTTTGCTGAACTGTTGTGATAATTGTTTGAAGCACGGAAATCAAAATATACACTTCTATTTTTATTTTGTTCTTTTTTTTGTTCTCTTTGATTTAAATAGATTGAAAATTGGCAATTTGAGTGAAACTCAAAAGACGTATAAATTAGGGGTGATTTGCTGTAAAAAAAATTTATATGTTATAATGGATTAATTTCAAACTTGTTTGATCATATAAATAAGGAAAAATGAGGAAAAGACGAAGAGAAAAGACAATACATAAAACGCATCTGTTCAGTTAATTGGTTTTGAAATAGTCCAGCAAAAATCATTTTGCTTCTTTACCACTGTTTGACATATGTTTAGCTAGTATGTAATTGAATAAGTTTAAGAGCTACAAAATTTTTCCATATCTCAAAGATAGTTAGAAAATAATCATGAACACCCGTAGTTTGTTTTAGTTGAAGTACAACATTTTGAAATAATTTGAAGCGTGTCATGCCAAATAAAATCCCTAAGTCCATGGCCCTCATAAAACTAGCTAGCTTTTATAGAAAAATCGAGGTGTGTCGTGCCCAAATAAATTCTCAAAACGCATGGCCCTCATTTAATTAATTTTAATCCTTTAGAAATTGAGGTGTGCCATTTAGTTGAATTTTTCATGGCCCTCGCAAACTTGAAAGTGCGTAGTTGCTTTAGGTGCGTAGTTTAAATTAATTTCCTTAAACTTGGGTGTGCATTTCATGTGACCCAAATCCAAATCTCAACAACGTTAAATAAAAATGTGTCAAAGACTATGGGTGCATTTCATGTAGCGTGGTTCAAGACGTGTTTTAGATAACGTTGAATCTTCCTAAAACTAATTAAAAGCGGCTAATAAGTTAAAAATGTACCATGGGTTAAAACATGTAATAAATCAGATAATAGGCCAATTATAATAGTTTGAGCGACCGTGCTAGAACCACGGAACTCGGGAATGCCTAATACCTTCTCCCGGGTTAACAGAATTCCTTATTTAGAATTTCTGGTTCGCAAACTTCAAAAGGAAAGTCGAATTTCCTCGATTTGGGATTTAAAAATAAATCGGTGACTTGGGACACCAATTAAAATATTCCAAGTGGTGACTCTAAAAAATTAAATGAATAATCATATTTCGAATAATGTCACTTAAATTGGAAAAACTCCCTTATACTACCTTCGGGCGGGTAAAAAGGAGGTGTGACAGCTCTGGCGACTCTGCTGGGGAACGAACCCAGAATCTCTGGTTCAGGGTTTAAGAATTCGAGCTTAGGATAGCTGTTATGATTGGCTTTATCTGTTATCTGATTTTCCTACATGTTTGAGCCTAATGTGCTACATGTTTTTACTGCTTTGATATTCTGTGAACTGTATATAAGCTGCTACGAAACCCTTCCTCTCTCTGAGTCTTCTAAATCATGGAGAAGAGTGCACTTCGTGTGACGTCTCTTCTGTCTAGAGTTTTATCCCATTTTAGAACGAGGTTCGGACAAGTTGCTAAGTCGGTGAAGCTTCTGTATTCCCAGTACGCTGCCTCCCCCCTCGGCTCGAGTTGTCCGCTCGGGTAAACCAGGTCTAGAATAATAAACCCAGGTTTTAAACCTAGTATAACAAAGCCTCATGCCGGATCCCTAGTAGGAACGTTTGTTTGCATCACGTGCATTTGACTTAGGAGGCTCAACGCAGGGGTTGGGTCTATCTAGGACGGGTGTACCTGAAATGAAAGATCATCCTTATGCATTCCACTTGTTACTTGTGCATTTATTTGCTTCGGATTTGCATGTTGACTGGCTTGTGGATAATAGAAGGAATTGGGAAAAGAAA
Organism: Nicotiana tabacum; assembly: GCF_000715075.1. Taxonomy (NCBI): domain Eukaryota; kingdom Viridiplantae; phylum Streptophyta; class Magnoliopsida; order Solanales; family Solanaceae; genus Nicotiana; species Nicotiana tabacum. The sequence goes on from NC_134084.1 coordinate 126,437,120, forward strand.
ATAGCAGTGTGAGGGCTCAAAGAGATAGTTACTTGTTTTGAGAAATCAGTGTCCAAAATATACTGAAACTCTGCCAAAATTTTGAAAAAAAAAAGAAAAGAAAAAGAAAGTTTTGTCTTAAGAATTAGTTGGTTTTCATTTTGTCAAATCTAACCGAACTACGCGAGTCTGATTCTTACCGGATGTGAGATACGTAGGCAAACCTCATCGGTTCTGACCCCAATTTTTAAAAATCCAAAAATATTTTACTTTCTTTAGAAATCTTTCCTTAAAAAATTCAAAAAAAAAAGAAGTTTTTTTAAAAAAAAATAAAAAAAAAAAGAAATAAAAAGAAAAATAAAAAAAAATCACAATCAAAATCCAAAATACGAGTTTCCGTTATTTTGAAATATTTATTTTTTTCAAAAAAAAATTCAAAATATAAATAAAAAAGAAAGAATCAAAAAAAAAATCTTTTCCTTAAGAGTCATTCTTTCAAAAATCCAAAAAAAAAAAAATACTCTTTTCTCTCTTTTGAAGTCTTTCTTTCGTAAATGTTAAAAAAAATTGAAAAATTGAAGTCCAAAAAATATTTTGCTTTTCTTTAGAAGTACCTTTGCAAATAAATAAAAAGCTCCAAAAATATTTTCTTTCTTCCTTAGAAAAAGATAAAACAAATAAAAATTCAAAAAAAATGTTTCTTTTACTTTTGGAATTCTCAAAGTTCAAATCAAGAGAAAAGATTTTTTTGTTTTTTTTAGAAGTTTTACTTCCAAAAATAAAAAAAAAAGAATCAAAATCAAACTTTCGAAAACTTCAAAAAAATGTCTTTCTTTTTCTTAAAGCTTTCATGGTTGGAGTTTATAAAAGTAACCAAAGGAAAGAAAAAGAGTTAGCTTATTTATTCCATTCTCGATCTTCCCGAACTACGCCAGTTTGATTCTCACTGGATGTGAGATACGTAGGCAACCCTCATCGGGTCCAACTTCCCTTTTGCAAAAATATCCCAAAAACAACAGAATTTTAGTTTTTGTCACAAATAAGCAGGGTGATGCCATTCTTGTCTAAAATAAGCTGAATGTCCCCCAAAAGGACGCCGGAAGACTGTTTTTGCAAGAACAGCCACCTCTGGTCATTTTTTTTATATTTTTTCGACCGATTAGTAAGCATATCCTTAAAATCTTCTTTCCTCGAAGTGCTGAAAGGCCGTATCTGCAAAACCGGGTTTTATTTTTAAGTAAAATTTTGAAAAAATGGTGTTACTCTTTTGGGTCAAAATGAGTTATTAAATCACCTTAAAAAATGTGCAGGATGAGCACAAATAAAATTGAACCCTTCACAGCCCTTAAAGAGATCCCCTTACAGCTCCACATGTGGTGGAATGATCTAGGAAAAGGCAGTAGAGAAACTGTGGTAAAGGTTCTGGGAGGCCTCGTCGGACTGTTGAACATCGAGCCAAGGTTGGACATAATTGAAGCTTTAGTACCTTTTTGGGACCCAACTCGCAATGTGTTCCATTTCTCTGACTTTGAGCTCACACCCATGCTGGAGGAAGTTGCTGGTTATGCGGGCCTTAATGGAAACCTTAGAAGTCGATATCCAGTGTCACCAAGACCGGTATCTCCCCACATATTTCTGGATCTGCTGAGTATTAGTCAGGATATCCAGGATGGAAGTTTATCTGAAGGTTATTGCACTATCCAGTTCTTGTATCAACGTTATGGTAACCCCCGAGATTTTGAAGAGCCGAACACTGGTCTGACCCATGCCGGGAATAAAGACAAATGGGAGGCAAGGCGGGGTTTGGCTTTTATAGTAGCATTCTTGGGTGTTGTAGTCTGCCCGCGAAAAGATGGTAATATAGAGGTAAGTCTCGTAGGAATGATCGATGTTGCAATCAAGAAACCAACGACACTGTGGTTCCCCTGATCTTATCTGAAATCTACCGAGCCTTGACTATCTGTCGGGAAGGGGGAAAGTTCTTCCAAGGCTGCAATCTGTTATTAAAATTATGGATGCAGGGACATCTATGCCACCGGGTTGGGTATATGAATTACGGTATGACCGGTTTAAGTTGCATTGAAGAATTTGAAAGCCGAGTAGTGGGTATTGAATTCCTCGAGGGGACTGAAGCTTGGCTTGCACATTTGAGCTTATTGACTGCCGATAAAGTCTGGTTGGCATCGCATCTGAGTGGTACATGGACCAAGATATATCCCACTGGCACATCTGGGATGACCTTTCTAGAGATTTCGTCAGACAGTTCCAGTACAACATTGATATTGCTCCAGATAGGAACTCATTGACAAACTTGAAGAAGAAATCCTCGGAAAGCTTTCGAGAGTACGCGGTTAAATGGCGTGAACAGGCCTCCAGGGTAAAGCCTCCGATGGATGAGATTGAAATGGTCACAGTTTTCCTCCAAGCTCAAGAAGCTGACTACTTCCAAAATATGATGTCCGCAATGGGTAAATCGTTCGCTGAAGCCATCAAGATTGGCGAAATGGTGGAAAATGGGTCGAATTCTAAGCCAATCCGCCATCAGAGCTACCTCCCAAGCCATTCAGGGTAGGTCTGGAGGAGTAGCGAAGGGCAAGAAAAAGGAAGAAACATCCATGGCTGCGTCGGGTGCAAGAAAACATCGTACTCCCAGATCTCTTTTCTCAGAAAGGACCCCGCAGCACTATTACCCCCACCAAGACGTAACATATGCTCCTCAGCCATACACGGTCATGAATGCTCAACCTTATGTCCGGCCACAACAACAAGCCAGTCGGAACCAAGCTCCATTCTCTAGAAACCAGCCTCCTTACCAAAACCACTACAACCCTCGGCCTCCACAAAACAATTTCCACCCTCGTGAACCACCCAAGAGGCCAAATTTTACACCAATTGGCGAAACTTACTCCATCATGTTACCAAAGCTTGTTCAAATGGGTTTGCTACAGCCTGTTCCTCAAACCAGGCAAAACCCAGCATCACCCGCTTACAGAGCCGGTACCCGATGCGCCTATCACTCAAGGGAAGAAGGGCACGACACGGATGATTGCTGGACTCTGAAGAGAGCCGTGGAGAACTTGATAGAACAAAGAAAGATAGTGTTAAGGGATGAAGATATTCCCAATGTGACTAACAATCCACTGTCGGCCCACAACAACGGGCCGGTAATTGGAATGATTTGTGAGGACAAGGAATTCGACCCAGCGTTGAAGGCCATCATTGTCATCGCTGATGTAGAAAAGAAACCAAAAGCTACCCCGAAGCAAGAAAAAGGGGGAAAAGGAACAAAACCACCCCTCCAAAGTCAGAGAAGAAAGTTGAAGTTGAAACTGGGGCAATGCCTCCCAAAAACGCTATTCTCTTTGTCCCTCGAGGCCGCAAAGAAAAGCAGATGACTTTGAGTCCTCCCAGGAGATTCGAGCTGAATAAGACAACCCAAATGTATGTGCCCAAGGGAGCTTATATGATGTGGGGGATAATTCATCCACCAAGGCTGAGTGAGCCCGTGGTTATTGGCCGCGCATCACAAAAGCCCATGACGGATCCTACCGTTATGCCCTGGAACTACAACAAATTAGTGGTGACTTAAAAAGGCAAAGAAATCTCGGGAGAAGTTCAAGAAAATAACCCGCTGAAAAGTATTTCAATTTTGAAGAGGTAAACAATGCCACTAGAAAACGCTTCCCATCTAAGAAGCCCGTGAGTGCCGAAGAAGCGGAGGCCTTCTTTCAAAAGATGAAAATGGCGGATTATGAGGTGATCGACCAGCTTCGAGAATTTCCCGCACAAGTCTCCTTGTTATCTCTGTTGATGAACTCCACCGAACATCAAAAGGTATTGATCAAGACCCTTAACGAAACATATATGCCTGTTGAGACTTCTGTAGAGCAGTTAGAGAGAATGGCCGAAAGATTTTTTGCAATCAACCAGATCTCCTTCCGCAAAAATGACTTGCCCCCAGAAGGAGCCGCAGATAACAAAGCCCTGCACCTGACAGTCAAATACGAAGGGTACTACGTGAAAAGGGTTATGTTGGACGGAGGCTCTGGGGTAGACATTTGCCCACTCTCAACTCTGCAGCGTATGGAAATCGGTACCGAAAGAATCTGACCCAACAATGTCTGTGTACGTGCCTTCGATGGTATCAAAAGGGACACAATTGGAGAGATTGATCTGATTCTGACCATCGGCCCAGTAGACTTTGAAATAACCTTTAAGGTTTTGGACATGGACACATCCTACAACTTTCTTTTGGGGAGGCCGTGGATCCATACAGCGGGGGTTGTACCCTCTACTCTTCACCAGATGGTGAAGTTCGAGCACGAGGATCAAGAGATTGTGGTCCACGGGGAAGATGAGTAATCAATTTATCGGGACCCATCAGTCCCGTGTCTTGAAGCAAGAGCGGGGAGTGAGCACATAGTCTATCAGACCTTTGAAATCGTGGTCGCTGATCAGTGCGAAGAAGGAAAACCTTGCCCTCAACCCTTCCTTTCTAATGCATCAATCATGGTGGCCAAAGAAATGATTAGGCACGGCTACAAACCTGGGAAAGGGCTTGGGAAATCGTTGCAAGGAATAGCTGAACCTATCACCCTGACCGCCAGTGAAAAGTTCTTTGGGGTAGGCTTCCGACCTACTCCAGCTGATGTAAAATGGGCAGATGATAGAAAGAATGATGGTTGGGTCTTGCCTCAGCCAGTGCTGCATCTGTACAGAACATTTGTCAAGCCGAAATACAATGAGGAAGAGGAAGATAAGGCCTCTACGACCGAAGAAATCGAAGAAATATGTGAGGCCATGAGGAAGATACTGTATGAAGCCCACATGGTTCAACCAGGGGAAGGCTCAAGCACCGCTGAGGTGCTGTATATGGGACCTAATGCCAAACTGCAGAATTGGAAGGCCACGCCATTCCTAATCAGGCGGGAATCCCAGTAGACCTGTCCTGCCACTTTTTCTGCATCACGAGTTATTCTAGGGTGTAACTCGGATGTTTTCTTTAGTTTCCTGTCTTTTAATTTCCAATGTGAACCATGTTATCTTCAAATTCAATTAAATGAAATCAATATTTCATCGTTCATCTTTCTTTATTCTTTCTGATTCGGTTATTTTTCTCTCTTATTTCTTATTTCAGTTCCAATAATGTGGCTTTAAATAACATAACATGTTTGTGGACTTCATGCCCAAATCCAAACACGCTGTCTAACTGTGAAATAATGAACCAAGAACCGGAATACGATGATGAAGAGGTTTTTAGGGAAATAAATCGAGAATTGGAACAATTTGAGAATAAACCTAAGCGGAACTTAAATTATACCGAACCGGTTAATTTGGGTAGTTCTGAATAAATCAGGGAAACCAAGATAAGCATTCACACAGATGGAAAAACCCGGGACGCATTAATCCAACTCCTGTTTGAGTTCAAAGATGTGTTTGCTTGGTCATATGACGACATGCCAGGACTAAGTGTTGATTTGGTGGTTCATAAGTTGCCAACTTACCCCGACTATCCCCCTGTCCAGCAAAAGCAAAGAAAGTTTAAAACTGACATCAGTGACAAGATCAAAGAAAGTCACGAAACAGCTGAAAGCGGGGGTGATCCGAGTAGTTTGGTATACCACATGGCTAGCTAATGTAGTTCCAGTGCCAAAGAAAGACGGGAAGACCCGGGTGTGTGTGGATTACAAAGATTTAAACAAGGCAAGTCCCAAAGATAACTTCCCTTTGCCGAACATCCACATCCTTATTGATAATTGAGCCAAACATGAGATACAGTCCTTCATGGATTGTTACGCAAAATATCACCAGGTGTTGATGGATGAAGAAGATGCAGAAAAGACAGCTTTTACCACACCTTGGGGTACATACTGTTATAGAGTCATGCCATTTGGTCTAAAGAACGCCGGGGAAAACTACATGAGGGCCATGACTGCCATTTTTCATGATATGATGCACCAAGATATAGAGGTATATGTGGACGATGTAATCATCAAATCCAAAACTCAAGATGACCATGTTCGGGACTTGAGAAAATTCTTTGAGCGGCTACGCAAATATGATTTGAAGCTAAACCCTGCCAAGTGCGCATTTGGAGTCCCATCTGGCAAACTCTTGGGTTTCATAATCAGTCGAAGGGGCATTGAGTTAGACCCAACAAAGATAAAGTCCATTCGGGATTTGCCTCCTCCGAAAACCAAGAAGGATGTTATGAGTTTGTTGGTAGATTGAACTACATCAGCCGGTTCATTGCCTAGTTGACCTCCACGTGTGAACCCATATTCAAGTTGTTAAAGAAAGATGCGGCGATCAAATGGACAAACGAGTGCCAAGAAGATTTCGATAAAATCAAGGAATATCTGTCGAATCCACCAGTATTGGTCCCACCTGAGCTAGAGAGGCCTCTGTTCCTGTATCTGACCGTCTTGGAAAATTCTTTCGGCTGTGTCCTCGGGCAACATGATATGACCGGAAAGAGAGAGCAGGCCATTTACTATTTGAGCAAGAAGTTTACCAATTATGAAGCCAAGTACACTTTACTGGAAAGAACTTGTTGCGCTTTAACTTGGGTCGCTCAGAAGCTGGGGCATTATTTGCAGGCCTACACCACTTACCTCATAACCAGGTTGGATCCTTTAAAATACATATTCCAGAAGTCAATGCCCACTGGGAGGTTAGCGAAGTGGCAGATCCTGCTCACGGAATTTGACATAGTCTACGTCACTCGCACAGCAATGAAAGCCCAGGCATTAGCAGATCACCTGGCTGAAAACCCGATTGATGATGAATACCAACCTTTGAGAACCTACCTCCCGGATGAAGAGGTAAATTCAGTTGAGGCAATATCCGGAGATATTAATACTTGGAAAATGTTCTTTGATGGAGCGGTAAACGCAAAAGGTATTAGAATCGGGGCAATCTTGATCTCACCCACTGGTCAGCATTATCCAGCCACAGCCCGGCTTCGGTTTTTTTGCACAAACAACACTGTCAAGTATGAAGCCTGCATTATGGGTATGAACATGGCAATTGACCAAGATATTGAAGAATTGTTAATCATGGGAGATTCAGATCTGATTATCCGACAAGCCCAAGGAGAATGGGAGACTCGAGATGTCAAACTTATTCCCTACAGGCAATATGTAAAAGATGTTAGCAAGCGGTTCAAGTCAATAGAGTTTAGATACATCCCTCGTTGTCATAATGAACTGGCCGGTGCACTTGCTACTTTGGCCTCGATACTGCCACACCCAGGCAATGCCCATATTGATCCCCTAGAAATCCAAATCAGGGAAAGGCATGGCTACTGTAATACGGTTGAGGCAAAACCAAATATTCAGCCATGGTATCATGACATCAAAAGATTTTTGAAAACCAAAGAATACCCCGAGCAAGCCAGTGGAGACCAAAAGAGAACCATTAGACGGCATGCAAGTGGTTTCTTTTTGAGTGGTGATGTCTTGTATAAAAGGACCCCGGACCTCAACTTGTTAAGATGTGTTGACTCCTAAGAAGCCGGAAGAATAATGTATGAAGTGCACGCAGGAGTGTGCGGACCCCACATAAACGAGTATGTTTTGGCAAACAAAATCCTTCGAGCGGGTTATTACTAGATGACCATGGTAAAAGACTGCTTCAGTTTTGTTCGGAAATGTCATCAGTGTCAGGTGCACGGTGATTTGATTCATGCACCTCCCATAGAACTACATCCCATGTCAGCGCCTTATCCATTTGTTGCTTGGGCATGGACGTCATTGGGCCAATCGAGCCAAAAGCGTCAAATGGGCACAGATTCATATTGGTCGCCATCGACTATTTCACGAAATGGGTTGAAGGAATCACTCTCAAATCTGTCACCAAGAAAGCTGTGGTAGATTTCGTGCACTCCAATCTTATCTGTCGTTTTGGCATTCCTGCAACTATTATCACAGACAATACTGCAAACTTGAATAGTCATTTGATGGGGGAGATATGCGAACAATTCAAGATAACGCATCGAAACTTTACTCCTTATCGGCCTAAAGCCAATGGAGCCGTCAAAGCAGCAAACAAGAACATCAAAAAGATTTTGAGAAAGATGATTCAAAGTTCCAGGCAGTGGCATGAAACGTTGCCTTTTGCATTGTTGGGGTATCGCACTACTATGCACACGTTGGTCGGAGCAACCCCGTACCTTTTGGTTTATAGCACTAAAGCCGTAATACCCGCGGAAGTTGAAATCCCTTCTCTCTGGGTCATTGTTGAAGCTGAAATTGAAGACACTGAGTGGGTCAAAACCCGTCTGGAACAGTTAACCCTGATTGATGAAAAGTGAATGGCCGTAGTCTACCACGGGCAGTTGTACCAACAAAGAATGGCTCGTGCTTACAACAAGAAAGTACGGCCCAGAAATTTTGAAGTGGGACAACTTGTTTTAAGGCGTATTCTTCCTCATCATCAGGAAGCAAAAGGGAAATTTGCTCCTAACTGGAAAGGCCCATACATTATCCGAAAGATATTACCAAGAGGAGCGTTATATCTGGAAGATATCGAAGGAAATGACCCCGAGGCAGCTGTGAACGCAGACACGGTCAAAAGATACTATGTCTAGTCCTTCTGCAACAATAGCACTATCCGATTGGGATGACGAAGGCTTTCATTCTCGCTACCCCAAACACTCAAATCCTTTTGCTAACTCTTTGAGACGGTTACTTTTCTTTCATTACCCTTTTTAAAACTAAAAAAACAAAAAAAAAAGGAAAGAAAAAAGAAAATCAAAAATAAAGTTCCCTGAACTACGTTCGACTTGATTCTGAAAGGATACGTAGGCAGCCTCTCTCCTGGGGTTCAGTCACACCAAAACAAAAATTAAATTTTCCCCAAAAGTGAAACTGGGGCAGATGTTATAATGGTTCGGCGATGATCCCGCCTGAACGGTTCCAAAGTTGTAATTCGATCAAACTCTTTTTGCCCAAACCTTGTTCAAGTCCTTCCGATCAATCAGCGAAAGGTTTTCAAAATCGGAGAACGCAGTTGTTTGGATCCTATACAATCAAGATGAGAGAAATAAAATGGAAGAGTCTTATTGGTGAAAATCCACGGGCACCATAAGTCAACGGTGAATAGAGAAATTGAAAATGAGAGAGTCTTGTCAGTGAAAACTCATAAAGAGCACTATAAGGCGACGGTGAGAAGAGAAATGAGAGAGGTCGATTGGCGAAAACCCGCAAAGGGCGCCGTTGATCGAAAAGAAGAAACCCCTCATCACCATTGGTACTGAAAGAGTCCTGGCAAAGTTTCTTGCGGGTCGCAATGGGTTTATGAGAAGTTGGATAGTTGTGCAAATCAGGTATCCTGTCCAAGAAGCATGTCATGTCTATTGAAGTCCGCATGCGCTCCAGATAAGTCTTTCTTTCCTCCCTGAAAGGGACACTTCTCCTTAAATTCACTTTCTTGTCCTTTATTTTATTTTTATTTGAATCCCTTTCTGTCTAACTCTGTTCTGAAACTAATACAAAGAAAAGGTGGCAAGATTGGTCTTATCGGTTTCTGCTTAACAAAATCCACGTCCAAAGAAAAGTACCCAGCCTCAGCGGGTGCATCAAGTCGATCCCGACTGGCCATGCTGGCCGATGCTTTGAAACCAAAGTCATTGAAAATGAAAAGAAATCAAAGTCAAAAGCCCCTAGAGGCAAAATAAGGTGAAAAGACCAAAGCCCCACGTGGTTGAACCATCATATGGAAAGTTTGGAAATTTGAGTTCCTCAGTTTTAGGAGAGAGATCAATCTTCAGAAAAGCCGGCAAATGGCAGGGGTTCTCACCAGGAGAGTTGGGCAGCGATCAAGTGATCAAAACAGTCAAGGCCACACAACCAACCATCGTTTCAAACTAACAATTGTTCTTTGTTTGAAAAATTGAAACAGGTGCAATCCAAAACAACCGTGCAAGAAGCAGGTGCAACCAAAATGGAAAAAGATATGTGCAAGCGCTAGAAACAACTTTGCAACAATAATCAACCCAAAAGGAAAGTCTCCTCCAAATACTTTCCTGCATTTTTTTTACTAAAAAAATGAACTGACCTAAAAGAAAATAAATAAGAAGAAAATAAAAAAAAAAGGGTAGTTTAGAAGCCATAATATCAATCTTTTACCTTTTTGCCAACATTAGGGCTCCAATCCATAAGTTGAGATTTTTAGACATAGAGCCTCCAATCCCTAGTCGCCTTTTGCCAATATTAGGGCTCCAATCTCTAAGTTGAGATTTTCAGACATAGGGCCTCCATTCCCTAGTCGCCTTTTGCCAACATTAGGGCTCCAATCCCTGAGTTGAGATTTTTAGACATAGGGTCTCCATTCCTTAGTCGCTTTGTGGCCAATATTAGGGCTCTAATACCTAAATTGAGATTTTTAGACATAGGACATCCATTCCCTAGTCGCCATTTGCCAACATTAGGGCTCCAATCCCTAAGTTGAGATTTTTAGACATAGGGCCTCCATTCTCTAGTCGCCTTTTGCCAACATTAGGGCTTCAATCCCTGAGTTGAGATTTTTAGACATAGGGCCTCCATTCCCTAGTCGCCTTTTTCCAACATTAGGGCTCCAATCCCTAAGTTGAGATTTTAGACATAGGGCCTCCATTCCCTAGTCGCCTTTTTGCCAACATTAGGGCTCCAATCCCCGAGTTGAGATTTTTAGACATAGGGCCTCCATTCCCTAGTCGCCTTTTGCCAACATTAGGGCTCCAATCCCTAAGTTGAGATTTTAGACATAGGGCCTCCATTTCCTAGTCGCCTTTTTGCCAACATTAGGGCTCCAACCCCTACTTGAGATTTTTAGACATAAGGCCTCCATTCCCTAGTCGCCTTGTTGCCAACATCAGGGCTCCAATCCCTAAGTTGAGATTTTTAGACATAGGGCCTCCATTGCCTAGTCGCCTTTTGCCAACATTAGGGCTCCAATCCCTAAGTTGAGATTTTAGATATAGGGCCTCCATTCCCTAGTCGCCTTTTTTTCCAACCTAGGGTCTCCAACCCCTAGTTGATATTTTTAGACATAGGGCCTCCATTCCTTAGTCGCCTTTTGCCAACATTAGGGCTCCAATCCCTAAGTTGAGATTTTAGACATAGGGCCTCCATTCCCTAGTCGCCTTTTGCAAACATTAGGACTCCAATACCTAAGTTGAGATTTTAGACATAGGACCTCCATTCCCTAGTCACCTTGTTGCCAACATTAGGGCTCCAATCCCTAAGTTGAGATTTTTAGACATAGGGCCTCCATTGCCTAGTCGCCTTTTGCCAACATTAGGGCTCCAATCCCTAAGTTGAGATTTTAGATATAGGGCCTCCATTCCCTAGTCGCCTTTTTTTCCAACCTAGGGTCTCCAACCCCTAGTTGAGATTTTTAGACATAGGGCCTCCATTCCTTAGTCGCCTTTTGCCAACATTAGAAATCAAAAAAGAAGAAGGGTAGTTTAGAAGCCTCAATATCAATATTTTTCCTTTTTTCCAACATTAGGGCTCCAATCCCTAAGTTAAGATTTTTAGACATAGGGCCTCCACTCCCTAGTCGGCTTTGCCAACATTAGGGCTCCAATCCCTAAGTTGAGATTTTTAGACATAGGGCCTCCATTCCCTAGTCGCCTTTTGCCAACATTAGGGCTCCAATCCCTGAGTTGAGATTTTTAGACATAGGGCCTCCATTCCCTAGTCGCCTTATTTCCAATATTAGGGATCCAATCCCTAAGTTGAGATTTTTAGACATAGAACATCCATTCCCTAGTCGCCTTTTGCCAACAAAGGCTTCAATCCATAGTTGTGATTATTTTTAGACATAGGATCTCCATTTACTAGTCGTCTTTTGACAACATAGGGTCACCAATTCCTAGTTGAGATTATTTTTAGACATAGGGTCTCCATCCCCTAGTCGCCTTTTGTCAACATAGGGTCTCCACTCCCTAGTTGAGATTATTTTTAGATATAGGGTCTTCATCCCCTAGTCGCCTTTTCCAATACGGGGTCTCCACTCCCTGGTTGAGTTTTTATAGATATAGGGCTCCACTCCCTAATCGCTTTATCCTAAAGGCACACGATCCTTGTTTTATTTCTTTCAATAGAGAAATAGTGTAGGGTTTATTACAATAACTCACGAAACTTTCCTCGTGAAAACTGGGGCAGAAATATTTCGTTCGTTTGTTTGTTTTTGGTGTTTGAGCAGGTTTTACCTCGAGGAACAGGGTTCGAGACGACCAAAAGAATGAGTCTCAATCCAGAACAAAGAAAAGAAGAAAAAGAACAAAAAAGAAATGAACTCAAGGTGTGGAAGCGAATAAAGATGCGGGTTGCTCAAGATATGATTAGCTCGTATGTAATTGAATAAGTTTAAGAGCTACAAATCTTTTCCATATCTCAAAGATAGTTAGAAAATAATCATGAACACCCGTAGTTTGTTTTAGTTGAAGTACAACATTTTGAAATAATTTGAAGCGTGTCATGCCAAATAAAATCCCTAAGTCCATGGCCCTCATAAAACTAGCTAGCTTTTATAGAAAAATCGAGGTGTGCCGTGCCCAAATAAAATCTCAAAACGCATGGCCCTCGTTTAATTAATTTTAATCCTTTAGAAATAGAGGTGTGCCATTTAGTTGAATTTTCCATGGCCCTCGCAAACTTGAAAGTGCGTAGTTGCTTTAGGTGCGTAGTTTAAATTAATTTCCTTAAACTTGGGTGTGCATTTCATGTGACCCAAATCCAAATCTCAACAACGTTAAATAAAAATGTGTCAAAAACTGCGGGTGCATTTCATGTGGCGTGGTTCAAGACGTGTTTTAGATAACGTTGAATCTTCCTAAAACTAATTAAAAGCGGCTAATAAGTTAAAAATGTACCATGTGTTAAAACATGTAATAAATTAGATAATATGCCAATTATAGTAGTTTGAGCGACCGTGCTAGAACCACGGAACTCGAGAATGCCTAACACCTTCTTCCGGGTTAACAGAATTCCTTACTTAGAATTTTTGGTTCGCAGACTTCAAAAGGAAAGTTGAATTTCCTAGATTTGGGATTTAAAAATAAATCGGTGACTTGGGACACAAATTAAAATATTCTAAGTGGCGACTCTAAAAAATCAAATAAATAATCCCATTTCGAATAATGTCACTTAAATTGGAAAAACTCCCTTATACTACCTTCGGGCGGGTAAAAAGGAGGTGTGACAATAGGTATGAAGTACAAATTGTCCAGAAACAGAAATTTGTTCTTCGAATTCTAATAATCCAATATACGATTTAATACCTAAATCTACTCCAAGTGAGCTCAAATTTGAAACATAACCTTCAAATATCATCAAGAACAAACCTCAATCATCAATTTGTCAAAACAACAATAAATCTAACGAACCATTTTGCAATTAAGAAAACCAAAAGAAGAAATCCTAAGCAATATTAAAAGATAAAGCGCCACAATAACTCGTCACTAGAGAGCACCATAAACTACCTTAAATATGTTCACAAACACCATATAAAATCACTCTAGAAGAAGAAGAAGAAGAAGAAGAAGAAGGAGGAGAAGGAGGAGGAGGAGGAGGAGGAGGAGGAAGAAGAAGGAGGAGGAGGAGGAGGAGGAGGAGGAGGAGAAAAAAGGCCTAAAGCTGTTTAAAAAGTAAGTGCAAATTAAAAAAAATTAAAAGGTGGATAGAGGTTAAACGGGGATGGCCAAATAGGGTGCCCCTACAAATTATGAGTTTGCCTCTCTAAAAACAGATTTTCTTTTATTTTCTATTATTAAGTTTTACAAATGTTTCAAGAATGGTTGATTGACGGTTAAAAGCAAGATGAAAGGAACAAATGAGTATTTATAATATCAGCGCTTAATACTAAAGTTGGTATTTTAGATTAAATAATTACTAGTATAATTTTTAGAGATTTGCGCTATTGTGAATTGTAAATTAGTGGATGCATACAGAGGCGGATCTAGGATTTAAAGTTGTCGGGTGTCATAATTTCCTTTAATGTATACTTTGTGATGACTAATACGAAACTTGTTAGGAACATTTAATCGTTTTTTTCGAGTTGATTTGGGTCAACCTAATAGGTATTTTTATTTGAAAATTTAAAAATTACATCTCAGATATAAAAAAAACAAACATGATTAGAATTTTAAAATAGGATCACACCTTTATTATAACAACATAAGCAAAATCAATATTTTCTCTGGGAAATTACATATTTTCTGTATATTAAAAATTAATTTACACAAGTAAGATAACATCTTCAAAAAAAGAATTACATCAATCAGAATAAGAAAACTTTTAAAAAATATTTTTCATAGATAAATTATACCCCATAAGCATAAATTAGATAAACTGCAATTTATCATAAATCAAAATCATAAATCAAATTTTTTTAAGCAATGCTTACAAAATTATAGTAAAGTGATTTAAATTATATCTAACAACCATCGTATAACACAATTTTTTATGATATAATTAAAAAGATGAAATTTTTTTTTTATCTCAATCCAAAATTCTCATTAAGACCCAAGTTTTTCGGATTTGAAAAACCCATAAACTTAATTAAGAGGATTGCTTATTTTATATAATTTTAAAGTTTAGGAGTCATGTTTTTTGAGTGTTCTCGCTAGAGATCACATATAAAATAATAGAATAGAGAAAAGAAAAATATATATAAAAAAATGACAAATAAAAAATTTGGTGGTAGCCGAAAAGGGAAATGACCGAGACAAAAGAAAATTGTCACGACCCGGATTTCCCACCATCGGGTGTCATGATGACGCCTACTATAGGAGCTAGGCAAGCCAAATATTTAAAACACCTTTCCTGCTTTCTTTCAAACAATATAATAAACGAGACAAAATCTAAGCGGAAGACTTTAAATCTAAAGCAACTGAAAACCAAAAGTGCGGAAGTTTGAACCAAAATGCTACCCAGAGTCTGGTGTCACTAGCTCACGGACTACTACAGAATACTACAATCAATGTCTGAAGGGAAAATACATCATGTTTGTCTGATACAAGATAAACAAACAAAAAACATGGAAAGGGACTTCGGCCTGCGAACGCCAGCTAGGCTACCTCGAGAGTCCCTGGACTGAAGATAGCTCCCAAAAGTTCTACTGTTGCGGTCCATAAGCTACTCCCTGATTTGTGCACCAAAAATGCACAGAGTGTAGCATCAGCACAACCGACCCCATGTGCTGGTAAGTGCCTGGCCTAACCCCGTCGAAGTAGTGACGAGGCTAGACAGTACCTACCACAATTAACCTGTACAGATATATATACAACAAGTGCAAGAAAATAATAACAAGATAATACAAAGTAAAACTGGGAGGGGACATGCTATCGGGGAGTAACAGATAAAAATGAAATATCGGAAATAAATAGAAGAAACTCCGATTTCCATGATATATATATATATATATATATAAGTGGATGGCATGCCACACGATCCCATAATATCATATATAAGTGGACAGCATGCCACACGATCCCATAATATCATATATAAGTGGACGGCGTGCCACACGATCTCATAATATCATATATAAGTGGACGGCGTGCCACACGATCCCGTAATATCATATATAAGTGGACGGCGTGCCACACGATCCCATAATATCATATATAAGTGGACGGCATGCCACACGATCCCATAATATCATATATAAGTGGATGGCGTGCCACACGATCCCATAATATCATATATAAGTGGACGGCGTGCCACACGATCCCATAATATAGATCGTAATATCTGACTTCATATAGTAGACCCCTTTAGGGTAGAATAACAACTCAATACCTTTAACCCGGCAAGGGTACAGCTAACAGCCCAAAATATCCCGACAAGGGAGAATATATATATCAGTCTACACATACCGGCAAGGGAGTATTCACAACACATTCTCCTTTTAAATCATTCTTCCTCAACCGTTCACATTATATGAAACTTATCAAATAAACAAGGAGTTTGTGTCACATTATTCGAATTAAAAGCAATCAAGACTCACGGTCATGCTAGACTCCAGTGTATAGATAACTGTCACCATGCCTATACACCGTACTCCACATTAGCAAGTAGCAAATATCATCCTAATCCTATTCCCTCAAGCCAAAGTTAGAACAAACACTTACCTTGAATGCTCCAAACTCAACTCACGCTTCTAGTATAGCTTTACCTCTTGATTCCACCACCAATCCACTCGAATCTAGTCATAAGTTACTTAACCACATTAATAATTACTAAATGAATCATCTCCAATGCATGAAAATAGATTTTTTTTAAGGTTTTTTCCAAAAAGGTCAAAAATACCCCCGGACCCACGTGGTCGAAACTCGAGGTTCGGACCAAAACCCGGTTACCCATTCCCCCATGAATCCCAATATATGATTTGTTTTTAAATCTGACCCCAAATTGAGGTCCAACTTCTCAATTTATAGAAAACCTAGGTTCTACCCAAAACACCCAATTTTCCCTATGAAAATCTTTGATTTGAAGTTGAAATTATGTTAAAAGATGTTAAGGAATAAAGAAATTAAGTTAGAAATCACTTACCAATCGTTTTGGAGAAAAAAAGTTGTTTGGAAAATCGCCTCTTAGGTTTTAGGTTTTTGAAAAATGAAAAATGACTGAGATTTTCCGAACTTGTATACCTTTCTGAGGACCTGGCGCGGACCGCACAAAAATGTGTTGCGGCCGCGCCGAGTGGGAGAAAAATTGGGGCTTCTCTGAACCCTTCCAGCGCGGACCGTACTGTTTTGGTGCGCGGCCGCGCTGGTTGACCTGAAACCCTAGCCCTCAGACTCAGCCACGCGGACCGCACAGAAAGGCATCGCGACCGCGCGGCTCCAGCGCGGACCGCGCGAAAATGACCGCGGCCGCGCTGGTGTCTGCAACACCTGAACCTGCATTTTCTTAAGTCCAAGACCTCCCGGGCCCCATTCAAAACTCACCCAATCCCTCGGGGCTCCAAACCAAACATGCACACAACCTTTAAAATATCTTACGGACTTACTCGTGCGATCAAATCGCCAAAATAACATCATGTACATAGGATCAAGCCTCAAACACATGATTTTCTTTCTTCAACTTTCATAACTCAAATTCTCCATTTTTAGTCTGAAACACGTCATATGACGTCCGTTTTTAGCCAAACTTTACAGATAGTGCTTAACACATATTTAAGACTTGTACCGGCCATCGGAACCAAAATACGAGCCTGATACTTATATTTTCTAACCCCTTTTTCATTTCAAATTTTCATATCAAATTTCAGAAAAACAATTTCTTTCAAAAATTCATTTCTCAGGCTTGGGACCTCAGAATTTGATTCCGGGCACACGCCCAAGTCCTATATTTTTCTACGGACCCTCCGGGACCGTTGAATCACAGGTCCGGGTCCGTTTACCCAAAATATTGACCGAAGTCAACATTATACATATTAATACCCAAATTCATCAAATGTTTCACATATTCTAACATAAAAACTTTTCGGCTACGCGCCCGAACTGTGCACGCCAATCGAGGCAACTAAAAGCTAGGTTTTCAAGGCCTCGAAAGCGTGGAACAAGGAAGAACTACGGTGATGACCCTTCGGGTCGTCACATTCTCCACCTCTAAAACAACCGTTCGTCCTCGAACGGACAAAAGAAAGAAGTACCTGAGTCGGGAAACAAATGAGGATAACGGCTCCGTATATCGGACTCGGACTCCCAGGTCGATGCTTTAGGAGGCTGACCTCTCCACTGAACACGCACCGACGGAAAACTCTTCGACCTCAACTATCGAACCTGCTGGTCTAGAATAGCCACCGGCTCCTCCTCATATGACAAATCCTTGTCCAATTGGACAGTGCTGAAATCCAACACGTGCGATGGATCTCTGCGATACTTCCGGAGCATAGATACATGAAACAAGGGATGCACAGCTGACAAGCTAGGTGGCAAGGCAAGTATATAAGCCACCTCTCCCACACGATCAAGAATCTCAAATGGACCGATGAACCTAGGGCTGAGCTTGCCCTTCTTCCCAAATCTCATCACGCCCTTCATAGGCGATACACGGAGCAATACCTGCTCACAGACCATGAAAGCAACATCTCTGACCTTGCGGTCTACATAACTCTTCTGTCTGGACTGAGCTGTACGAAGTCTATCCTGAATAATCCTGACCTTGTCCAAGGCCTCCTGAACCAGATCCGTACCCAATAATCGAGCCTCTCCCGGCTCAAACCATCCAACTGGAGACTGACATCACCTACCATACAACGCCTCATACGGAGCCATCTGAATGCTGGACTGGTAGCTGTTGTTATAGGCGAACTCTGCTAAAGGCAAAAACTGGTCCCACGAGCCTCCAAAATCAATGACACAGGCTCGGAGCATGTCCTCAAGAATCTGAATAGTCCTCTCGAACTGACCGTCCGTCTGGGGATGAAATGTTGTACTCAACTCAACCTGGGTGCCCAACTCTCGCTGAACCGCTCTCCAGAAATGTGAGGTAAACTGCGTACCCCGATCCGAAATGATAGATAGCGGCACCCCATGAAGGCGAACAATCTCCCTGATATAAATCTCGGCTAACCTTTCGGACGAATAGGTGGATGCAACAGGAACAAAATGCGCTGACTTGGTCAGCCTATCAACAATGACCCAAACTGCATCAAACTTTTTCCGAGTCATTGGGAGTCCAGTAACGAAATCCATCGTAATCCTCTCCCATTTCCACTCGAGAAGTGCAATCCTCTGAAATAGACCACCGGGTCTTTGATGCTCGTACTTAACCTGCTGACAATTCAAACACCGAGCCACGTGCGCAACGATGTCTTTCTTCATCTTACGCCACCAATAGTGCTGCCTCAGATCCTGATACATCTTCGCGGCGCCCGGGTGAATAGAATACCGAGAACTGTGGGCCTCCGCTAAGATCAACTCTCGAATCCCATCAACATTGGGCACACAAACTCGCCCCTACAATCTCAATACACCATCATCATCTAAGGTTACTTTCTTGGCACCTCCACGCTGCACCGTGTCTCTCAAGACACACAAATGGGGATCCTCAAACTGCCGCTCGCGGATACGCTCTAATAGTGAGGAACGAGCAACCGTGCAAGCTAACACTCTGCTAGGCTCAGAAATATCCAACCTCACAAGACGATTGGCCAAGGCCTGAACATCCAAAGCAAGCGATCTCTGGCTGACTGGAATATAAGCAAGACTTCCCATGCTGGCGGACTTCCTGCTCAATGCATCGGCCACCACATTGACCTTTCCCGGGTGGTATAAGATAGTAACATCATAATCCTTTAGCAACTCTAACCACCTCCTCTGCCTCAAATTCAACTCTTTCTGCTTGAACAGATACTGAAGACTCTTGTGATCAGTGTAAACATCACACGTCACGCCATATAAGTAATGCCTCCAGATCTTCAGGGCATGAACAATGGCTGCCAACTCGAGATCATGAACCGGATAATTCTTCTCGTGGATCTTCAACTGCCTCGAAGCATAAGCAATGACCTTGCCTTCCTGTATCAACACTGCACCAAGCCCAGTACGAGACGCATCACAATAGACCGTATATGGCCCTGAACCTGTGGGCAGAACCAATACCGGTGTCGTAGTTAGAGCCGTCTTGAGCTTCTGGAAGCTCGCCTCACACTCGTCCGACCACCTGAACTGGGCACCCTTCTGGGTCAATCTGGCCATAGGGGCTGCAATGGATGAAAACCCCTCCACAAACCGACGGTAGTAACCTGCTAACCCCAGGAAACTCCGAATATCCGTAGCTGAAGCTGGTCGAGGTCAGTTCTTGACTGCCTCTATCTTCTTCGGGTCTACCTGAATACCTGCTGCTGATATGACATGACCCAGGAATGCGACTGAACTCAACCAAAACTTGCACTTTGAGAACTTAGCATACAACTGACTATCCTTTAGGGTCTGAAGGACCACTCTGAGGTGCTGCTCATGCTCCTCCTGACTGCGGGAGTATATAAGAATATCGTCAATGAAGACTATCACGAACAAGTCCAAATAAGGTCTGAACACTCGGTTCATCAACTCCATGAACGTTACTGGGGCATTAGTCAATCCAAATGACATGACCAAAAACTCATAGTGCCCATACCGCGTGTGAAATGCTGTCTTAGGGACATCAGATGCCTTAATCCTCAGCTGGTGGTAGCCAGATCTTAAATTTATCTTTGAAAACACCCTCGCACCCTGAAGCTGGTCGAATAAATCATTGATCCTTGCCAGTGGATACTTATTCTTAATTGTAACCTTGTTCAATTGCCGGTAATCGATGCACATTCTCATCGAACCATCCTTTTTCTTAACAAACAACATCGGCGCACCCCAAGGTGAAACACTGGGTCTAATGAAACCTTTCTCAAGCAAATCCTGCAGTTGTTCCTTTAACTCTTTCAACTCCGGCGGGGCCATACGATATGGCGGGATAGAAATGGGCTGAGTGCCCGGGGCCAAATCAATACAAAAGTCGATATCCCTGTCGGGCGGCATACCCGGCAAGTCTGAAGGGAAAACCTCAGGAAACTCCCGAACAACAGGCACAGAATCAATAGAAGGGGCCTCCGCGCTATAATCGCGAACATACGCCAAGTAGGCCAAACATCCCTTCTCAACCATACGTCGAGCTTTCACATACGAGATAACACTGCAGGTACAGTAACCAGAAGTCCCCCTCCACTCTAAACTAGGTAAATCTTGTAAGGCTAAGGTTACGGTTTTGGTATGGCAATCCAAGATAGCATGGTACGGGGATAACCAATTCATCCCCAATATAACATCAAAGTCGACCATGTCCAAAAGCAACAAATCAACACGGGTCTCAAGACCCCCAAACACTACGATACAAGAATGATGAACTTGGTCGACCACAATAGAATCACCCACCAGTGTTGACACATAAACAGGAGTACTCAATGAGTCACTAGGCATAACCGAATAGGGTGCAAAATAGGACGACACATATGAATACGTAGATCCGGGATCAAATAGCACAGAAGCATCCCTATTGTGAGCACGTGATTTTTGCTTCACGGAAACTACTCCAAAAGAAATCGGAAAAGAAATAAAATAAGTTACCTTCGGGTACAATTTTGAGGATTTATGTGATATTTTGATAATTATTCTGTCCGTAAATGCTCGCCTTGCTATAGTTAGAAAATAAAAAAATATATATACATGTTGCATACATTTAGGAAAACTGGTACATTTGGGAATTAATTAACCATTATCTGGTGTGCAAAAGCGAAAATCACAAAAATAGGCATTTTATTCTATTTTGTTGTCATGATAATTTTATTAAATGTTTTAATTCGTGTGATAACTGCTGTTAGGTGTTAATTAATGTTGGTGTAGTTTAGTTGTTGGTTTTTAGAAAGTTTTGTTTAATTATAAGAGGGAAAGTATCAGATTTGGGCCAAAAATTCGACTGAAATCAGGCCCAAACCAACCCCACGACCCAGTCCAAAACCAGGCCTTCCAGGCACGCCCCAAAATGATGCTGCATGGGGCGTTTGATCTGAGCCATTCACCCATACTCATCCAACGGTCCACGCTTACGCCCGTAACCCGACCTGTTTACCCGGGTCAACCCAGCCCTTCATTAAAACCAAACGACCCCGTTTCTATACCAAACGACCCTGTCCTGTCCCTTACCAGTTAAACCAAGCCGTTGAGATCATCTGATCTAACGGCTCAAATCAATTGCCTCGTTCCGTATATAAGCTTCCCATCACACCCCACGCCCTCAAACCAAACCCCTTCCCCCCTTCATGCACTGTGCACCAATCGTCACAAACACAAACCTAAATCCCCCGTTCCAAACCCTAGCCGCCCCCACATACTCTCACCGCGAACCCGGCGGCAACGATGCCGGTGACCACCAAAGTGACACCCCTGATGCACCTGACCACCTTGAACACGGATCTGTTACCCCTTTGCCTCGAATCATCCCCCATCATCTCGAATATTAATTTGAAGATTCGAGCCCAACCCTGACCTACACCAACCCACCCCAGTTTCACACCAGTCACCACCCTGGCCTCACTCGTGACCAAACCAAGCTTGGTTTGGTCCGAATCAACCCACAAATCCTCAAGCCCCAAATCAGACTGGTTCGAACCCTAGAACACAAGAACCCTAGAATCCGGCCAGATTAGATGGAGGGTTGGGGTCTAATAGACCTTAATCGAAGTGTTCTCGGTTGAGAACACCTCGATTAAAGTCTGTTCGACCTCAAATGGTCAAATTCAGTTCAGGCCTGGGTCGTCTGTGTTTGAGCTTCCAGAGTGAGTTCCCTTTCTCTTTTCTGTTTTTGTTTAAATGTTGTTTGGGTTTGTCAGCATGTTTAATTGGTTTGTTTGGTATTTCTGATATTTCCTTCCAATTTGTTCTATGTCTTCGTAAGACCTTTTATTTGGTTGATTGTTCTTCTGTTTATGTTTGAATATGTAAGATAAGATGCATATTCAAATTGATTAATATCGTCGAACAGATAATTCATATGGGTTCCCTGTGTCGTGCAAAATTATTGAAGGCAGTTGATGCCCTATTCGTTTGTTTGTTTGATCGACTGATTGTTCTATGTTATAATTAGTGTAGTCGATTAGATAAACGTCGTCGATTAGTTTTATAGGACTGAATGTGCAAATATTCTGATTCGTATGGCTTCTTATGACTGATCGAATCATTGTCGTTTAGCTGATTGTTTGACATTATCTGTGAATGGTTTGTAGCTGCAATGTAATAGCTAGAGTTTAGTTTAGGGTAGCTTGAATTAGAACTTTCAGAAGTCCAAAAATTCCTGCTGCTGAAGTAGGGTAATACAGTAATAATCAAGGGTTGACAAGGGTAGTTTGGGGGTGTGAAAAGAGCAGAAATGATTAGTTTAAGTGAGCTGACAATAGGGTACTGAAATAGGATTAAACTAATGCAATAGTGGGGAACCAAACTTGGTAGCATGGGGGTAATTAAATATTATAGGCTGCCCATGCCTTTGGGCAGAAAACACATGCTAAGGGGCTGTCAGGAGGATGGGCATTGGGCATTTTTGATTAGTTTAAAGGAGTTATGGGCAGAGTTGAGGGCTGGTGGAAACGAGGCAGCCTGGGGGCTGGCTTGTGGTTAGCCTATAAATAGGCTAATTTAAGGTGGAGAAAGGGGTTAGACATCAGAGGTTAAAAAATGTTAGGAAATCAGAAATTAAGGCAGAACACTAAGATTTCAGAGTTTGAAAAGCTTTCAGCTGCTGTTTTTTCTGAACCTTCACAAGTCAGAAATAGGCTGAAAGTTGAGCTAATTTTCCAAAGCTAAAAGAGTAGTTTGAGAGAGAAATAGAGTGTTTAAAGCTGAAACTCCACATCAAGGAGTTGGAGGTTGTTTCTTTTTTTTCTGGGATTTTCCTTTTGTTTGTCAGAAACCAAAAATCACTGATTTTCATGTACCAATATGCTGTGTTGGGGCACTGCTGGATTCCAGTTTAGTTTTCTTGGTTCTTTACTCGCTAAAAATTGTTTCAGTTGAGTGTCTTGGTTTTCTGTTTGGACTGAAAGTCCATTGGTTGTTGTTGTTGGGTTTTTCTGAAATTTCTGCTGGGCATTCTCTTAAGTTGTTGTTGAGTTTTGGTCTATTATTGGGTTGTCCCTGTTGCTGTTGTTGCTGTGTTGTTGCATACTGCCCTGCTGATCATTCCTCCTTCTTCTTTTGCTTTCCTATACCAGGTACACGACTGATAAACTGTCAATGTAAGCTGAAATTTGAGGCATGAATACAAAGAAAGTTGGAAGAGTTGAAGTTATTTCGAACCAGCTTTAGAAAAATGTATTGAAACAATAGGTCACCTGCATGATAGTTTACTTTCCCTAATAGAACTATGTGGTTAGCTGTGATGTAGTTGAACTTCTATACCTATCATTCAGTTGGAAAACTATATGTGTTGCTTATAATTGAAAGGGATTGATATTGTAGTAGCCATGTTCTATTAATTCATTATTATGTTTGTCAAGAAGCATGTTAGGTACCCAATAGTTCTTTCTTTAAACAAATGGTATGTTTTATGCTGTTAGGAATATGGTTTGATTAAGGCAAACAATACATCGCATTTCAGCTTTTTCCCCTTTTTTTTGTTTATAAATGTTAAACACATATCAAATAAGTTGAACAGGCCCAATTGGAATAAGAGTGGCCCAGGCCGAATTTAACTTCATGCACATTAGGCCTGGGCCCATAACTGCCAAACGGACTACCCGTATCGCGTCCCTCTTTCAACAAATCACGTTCGAAACTTAACTATAATAACTCATAAGTATGTAAATACAGTAGGACCTTTCCATTTTTTAGAGACAAACAAAGATAGGAAATCATAGTTGCTTTTAGGTTTGCCTTTAAATAAAAAGGAGATGAGCCTCGCCCAAATAAAACGCATAAATTGCGGGGCCCTCGTTAAATGTATATATTAAATATTTAGATTCTGGGACGGGCCGTTTAGCATATTTCACGGCTTTTCCCCAAAGTAACAACACGCTAGTTCTTTAGGACGCGTCTTAATTAATCTTATTTTCTTAAATTCGGGTGCGCATTTCATGCGACCCAAATCCAAATCCTAAAACATTGAATAAAAAATTGTGTTTCGAATTGCGGGTGCATTTCATGTGACGCCATCCAAAGACATGTTTTTAAACGATGTTCACATTCTTTTAAAATATAATAATAAAAGCGATAAAGAGTTAAAATTTGCACATGAGCGCATAATTATATAAAATCAGATAAATAAGCCGAATATGACAGTTGAGCGACCATGCTAGAACCACGGAACTCGGGAATGCCTAACACCTTCTCCCGGGTTAACAGAATTCCTTATCCGGATTTCTGGTTTGCGGACTGTAATACAGAGTCATTCTTTTCCTCGATTCGGGATTAAATTGGTGACTTGGGACACCCTAAATCTCCCAAGTGGCGACTCTGAAATAAACAAACAAATCCCGTTTCGATTGTCCTTTAATTGGAAAAACTCTTTCACCCCTCGCGGGGGTGGAAAAAGGAGGTGTGACAGCTCTGGCGACTCTGCTGGGGATGATAGAGGCCCAGAACCACTGGTTCAGGGTTAGAAATCGAGCTTAGAATAATTGTTGTGTTTAGCTTTATCTGATTTTGTTACATGATCTGTGTTTAATGTGCTAACTAACTGCTTTTACCGCTTTGATATTTTGTGAACTATATATAAACTGTGCTGAAACCCATATCCTCTCTGAGTCTTCTAAATCATGAAGAAGGGTGCACTTCGTGTGACTTCTTTTCTGTTTAGAGTCAATCCCAATTTAGAACGAGGTTCGGACAAGTTGCTAAGCCGGTGAAGCTTCTGTATTCCCGGTACGCTGCCCCCCCCCCCCCCGGCTCGAGCTGTCTGCTCAGGTAAGCCACTTCTAGAACAAATACCCAGGTTCTGAACCTAGAATAACTCAAATTCATGTCGGATCCCTATTAGGAACGCTTATCTGCATCATGTGCATTTTTGACTTATGGGACTCAACACAGGGGTTGGGTCCGTCTAGGAATAGCAACCTGAAACAGAAAAGACCATCCTGATGCATCTTACTCAACGTTGTGCATTTATTTATTTTGGACTTGCATGACGACCGGCTTTGAATATTGAAAAAAAAAGGAAAATAGCAGTGTATAGGGTTAATCTTCTGTTTTGAAAAAATAACAATGTCCAAACAGTGTCGAAACTCTAACGAAATTTTAAGAAAAATATTTTATTTTAATATAGTTGTTTTATTCAAAAAAAAGGGGTCTATCATTTTTAGTTTGTCTGGTCTGCAGAAATGGAAAATGAAAAATAATTTGTTCTGTTATGGGAAAAGAGCCTTGATTTTTGTTTTAGTTTATTTGCCAACGAAAGCGAAAATAGGGGTTTTTAATAGTTTGTTTAATTGGGCGAACTACGCCGGTTTAATTCTCACAGGATGTGAGATACGTAGGCATCCCTAATCGGGTCCAACTTCCCCTTTTGCTAAGATAACAAAAAAATGTCAAATGCTAATCTCATCAGAAAATAAATCAAGTCAGACTGTTTTGCCATAAATAACCAAATACTCCCGAAAGGGATACCGGAAGGCTGAATTTGCACAAATGGCCATTTTTGTGATTTTTTGACCGGTTTACCCATACAACCTTAAAATCTTCGTCCCTGAAGTGCTGAAAGGCCGTATCTGAAAACTGAGTCCTTCATCGTCAAAATTCAGAAAAAAATCGAATATAGATAGTTCTGTTTTGAGTCTAAAAAAAGTTTTCTTTCTTTAATTACCTTAATAAATGTGCAGGATGAGCACAAATCGAAATGAACCGTTATCAGTCTTTAGCGAGGTCCCTCTACAACTCCACATGTGGTGGAATGATCTGGAAGCCGATAGTAAAGAGATAGTGGGAAGAGTATTGGGAGGTTTTGTCGATCAGCTGAATATCAAGCCAAGGACAGATATCCTCGAAGCTCTAATACCATTCTGGGACCCAACCCGCAATGTATTCCGTTTTGTTGACTTTGAACTTTCACGTACACTAGAGGAAGTCGTCGGATATGCGGGATTGAATGGAAAATTAAGAGGACAGTATTTACTTTCACCAAGATCAGTATCTCCGCACGCATTTTTGGATTTGCTAAGCATTAGTCGGAAGGTGCAAAATGATGATTTGTCGAGAGGATGTTGTGCTCTCCAATTCTTATATCAACGGTATGGTACTCCCCAGGGTTTTGAAGAACCAAACCTCGGACTAATTCATGTTGGGAACAGAAACAAGTGGGAAGCGAGACGTACTTTGGCATTCATAACAGCATTCTTGGGAATCGTGGTATGTCCCCGCAAAGATAAGAAAGTAGAGATAGGCCTTGTAGGGATGGCCGATGTTGTAATCAAAAGAACTGACAGTACTGTGGTTCCTTTGATTTTGTCTGAAATCTACCGAGATTTAACTATATGCCGAGAAGGAGGCAAGTTCTTCTAGGGATGCAATCTGTTACTCCAGCTGTGGATGCAAGAACACCTCTATCACCGAGCAGGATACATGAACCACGGGTTAACCGAGAGAAACTGTATCAACGGTTTTCAGAAACGAATGACAGGCGTCATATTCCCCGAAGGTGTCGAAGCATGGCTTACACGATTGAGGTCAACAACAGCTGACCAAATTGAATGGGCATTTGGGTGGTTGACTGATACTGAGGTAATATACATGGCGGCCTAGGAATGTCATATTCTTTTGAGGGGACTTCGCAACATCCAACCATATGCTCCTCATTAGATATTGCGCTAGCTAGGAAGATTTCAAGTAATTCCCACTGATGAGGATCTAAGCAAGCACGCCATTGAGCTGAGCCTAGGAGTCGTATTTCCTGAAGGAAAAATTAGAAAGTTGTGGCACGAATGTAGATTCTTGGAGCCCAAGACTATGGTTCGAGAACTGGCTAA
The DNA here is from genome assembly GCF_000715075.1 of Nicotiana tabacum. Lineage (NCBI taxonomy): Eukaryota > Viridiplantae > Streptophyta > Magnoliopsida > Solanales > Solanaceae > Nicotiana > Nicotiana tabacum. Next base: position 126,464,582 of record NC_134084.1, read on the forward strand.
GGGTGAGGTAGATCCAAAGTACGATGTTTGGTTCGAAAGAAGGTTCCAGACTTGTCAGAGACCTGCTAAAAGAGCTCACGTCCAACAATTTACGGATGATTCGCAGGAACAGTGGGGCTGGTTAATGAGGGAGGAAGGCTACCGGGCGGAAAGCGGGAAACTGAAGCGACAAGTTGAAAGGCTTATATTTGCGAACAACGTGCAAGTCGCCTCGGAACAGGGCGAAAAGAAAAAATTAGCCAAAGAAAACCAGGCACTAAAAGCCCGAATTCGCCAAGTCAGTAAGAGTAACAGCAACCGACAGAAACGTCGCTCCGATGAAAGGTTGATAGCAGAGCTAAGGAGTCAGGTCAGCAAAAGCCGAGAGAACTTGGAGAGATCTGAAGCTTGCATAGCAAGAATGAGGGTCAGATGGGCAAAAAGTACAATGGCCCAGAGGAATCATCTGCAACAAGTCATAAGGGATTCTGAAATGAGCATCGGGATATTAAGGAAAACGAACTCCACTCTTCAGGAGCGGATCTTCAAACAATCCCAAGATGCCCAAGCTGACAGAAGGCGCTGTTATGATGTGATGACCAGAATGGAAATACAAATGGAAAGGTTCCATGATCGACTCACTGACAATGCTTAAGCACTGGGACTAAAGAACCGGCGAATAGAGCAATTGTTCGTTGAAAGGGACAACATCCGAGGAAGAATTGATGAGATTGAGCACTACATCTACATGAGGTGCCTAGCATGTGAGCAAATACCTCGTGATACCCTTCTTGCCTCCATCATGGGCTACGTCCACCAGATCATGAATGAGTTGAAGAGCTTGCAGAGAGGTCTTACACCAAAGTCCGCGGAAAGGCCGAACGATGCCTCGCGAGCCCCTAAGTTGGAATCTTTAATGTATCCCTAGTTCGAGTCTTGTTTGTTGGCTTTATGGGTCTATTGTCTTCCCATATGTTGTTTTTTCTTTTCATCGAGTCAGGTTAAGAATTTTGGAATCTGTACTATTGTTGTTCTTTGTTTGAAATAAGTAGTTTGTAATAGCAAATTTTGGTGATGAATTGAATGATTCCAAAAGAATTTTGTGTCTTTACTTTGTGGCAGAACTACGCCCGGTCTGATTCACGCGGGGACGTGATACGTAGGCAATCCACATAAGATTCGACCGCCACTAAAAGAAAAGAAAAAAGGAAGAAAGAAAGAAAAAGAAAAAAAGAGAAGGAAGAAAGAAAGAATAATAGAGAGAAAAACGGGGGTTCCCAAAACACTTTAAAGGCACAAATAAAGCAAGTCGGGATGACGCATGCGTTTGAAGCAAAACATGTTAGAGATAGTTAACTGCCTAGGAGCATTGCATCCCCAATGTGCTATTATCAAAATCTGTTAAACTCTAACGCTAACAAATTTGTTGTTTTCCACAAATACCAGACAGTTAGTTGTTAAAACATTCTGGCAACACATCCTTATCAAACCAGATCCAAAGGACCGGTACCGACAAGCATGACTACTTCAGAAAATAGTGCCGAGGAAGAAAGGCCGGTAAGCCAGTTGTTGAAAGAAGCGATGGAGAAGATAGAAAGAATGGGATTGGAGATGAATGCGATGCAGTTAGCCTTGGCTAAAGTACAAAAGAGCCCTGAACCACCCGTTGCTCTTACACCAGGGCATATGCCGGAATACCCTCACTCTGGCCCTTCAACAAGCCTCCCGAATCACCGCTATTATCAGGAGAGAATCCCCTATGATTCCCAAGCTCCACCACCCCAGCAACCTTTCCCACCACCAAATGTTCTCACCTTTATGGGACCCACACCAGCCACACTGCAAAGATCAACTAGTGAGCCGTTGTTTCAGGCTCACGATGCGTAGTACTATCCCCCTGAACCCACATTCAATGCACCAGAACCACATACCTATAATCCACACTTGGAGGTACCGGCGGAGATTGAAAGCCGGTTAAGGTCCCAGAGCAAGATGAGGTAATGAGGAAGTTCAAAAGCCTGGAGCAATCCTTCAGGAGTATGCATGGATTGGGTAACCAGGTCAGCGTGGCCTACAAGGATCTATGCCCTTTTCCGAATGTCCAACTCCCGGCTGGGTTCAATATGCCTAAGTTTGACTTATATGAAGGGCATGGTGATCCTATGGCACATTTACGGGGTTTTTGCAGCAAAATGAGAGGCGCAGGCGGCAAAGATGAGCTACTGATAGCTTATTTTGGTCAAAGCTTGAGTGGATCGGCATTGGAGTGGTATACCAGGCAAGATCCCAGCAGATGGTACACTTGGGATGATCTGGCGCAGGCTTTCGCATGTCACTTTCAATACAATCTCGAGATAGTCCCCGACCGTCTCACATTGCTGAGGACCGGAAAGAAGCCTGGGGAAAGCTTTCGTGAGTTTGGTTTCCGCTGGAGAGAACAGGCAGCCAGGGTTGATCCTCCCATGAGAGAAGGAGAAATGGTGGACTACTTCTTGCAAACACTGGATCCAACTTACTTTGGTCACTTGGTGACGACGGTTGGAAAATCCTTCAATGAAGTAGTAAAGATAGGGGTTATGATAGAGGAGGGGCTGAGGTCTGATAAAATCCTGAACTACTCAGCGCTCAAGGCAACAACCCAGGCTATTCAGAGCGGCACATGAGGTGAGCTGGGAAGGAAGAAGAAAGAAGAAGTCGCCACGGTTGAGGCAGGTAGTTGGTCCAGGTCTGGCAAACCATACTACAACCAACCCAGACCCCACAGGACAAATTATCCATACAGCTCGCCACAACACTACTATCCACCTCAAGAACCACACTTCTCCGTGCACCAAGCCCAAACATACACTCAGCCTCCGGTTCGCCCGCAATGGCGCGCGCCGGCTCCCCAAAACACATATGCACCACCACAAAACACCTACCCTCTACCACAAAATACCTATCCTCCACCAAGGGCATACAGAAACCCTCTAGGGGCGGGTTTTCGAGGAAATCAAGCTGCTAGAAATGACAGGCTACAGAGACATAGAGCTTTTACTGAGTTGGGAGAAACCTACACCGCCTTGTTCCACAAATTGAGGCAATTAGGTTTGGTAAGTCCTGTCGAGCCTAGAGGACCAAATCCCCCACCCCAAAATTTGGACCGATCAATAAGCTGTGAGTACTGCTCAGGAATGTTGGGGCATGATACCGAAAAGTGTTGGAAGTTGAGGCATGCAATACAAGATCTTATTGATGCCAACAAAATCGAGGTCCAGACGCCGGAGGCACCCAACATCAACCAGAACCCCTTGCCAGTACACCACGAAGCTCACATGATCAAGTTGGTATACGAGGGAGGAGAGCCGAGGAAACCCTCGCAGACAGTGATGACAATCCAAGCCGCTCCGAAAGAGGAATCGACCGGTGGGGAAGTAGGGGTGCAGTTGAGGAGGGAAGATATCAAGCCAGTGGTAATACTAGGGAAGAATCCGTCCACTGCAACAAAGAAACCAGAGCCAGCCAAATTAGTGGTGTCAGGAACATCATCCCCACCCGTAGTTGTTGTTAAAGGGGTCTGCAGGGGGCTGGTCACCATAAAGCCGGTAGTCCAATTACCAGTGATTGACAGCAAGGTCGTGCCTTGGAAGTATGAAAAGGCAGTGGTAATGTACAAAGGAAAGCAAGTGGTGGAGGATAGTTGTGAGGCGCAGGGACTGACTCGATCGGGACGGTGTTTTGCTCCAGTGGAGTTGAGAAGATCCAACCGAGCTGTAACAAAGAAACCTATATCAGAAGAAGAAGCTGAGGAATTCTTGAAAAATATGAAAGTGCAGGATTACTCTGTGGTCGAACAGTTGAAGAAAACACCGGCTCAGATCTCGCTGTTATCATTACTGATCCATTCAGATGAACATCGTCGGGCCCTGATGAAGATACTGAATGAAGCTCATGTTCCCAATGAAATTTCAGTAAACCACCTTGAAACGATTGCCAACAAAACTTTTGAGGTGAACAGGGTAACATTCTCTGATGATGATCTGCCAGTGGAAGGCACGGAACATAATAAAGCTCTCTACTTGACTGTCAAATGTGAAAATTTGGCAGTTACTCGGGCATTGGTGGATAATGGCTCAAGTGCCAATATTTGTCCATTATCCACCCTGAACCAGTTAAAGATCGACCACGGAAGAATCCACAAGAACAGCATTTGTGTCCGAGGATTTGACGGAAGTGGAACAGCCACCGTGGGGGATATTATACTTGAGTTGACCATCGGTCCGGTCCAGTTTACCATGGAGTTACAAGTATTAGATGTCGCGGTATCTTATAACCTTCTGTTGGGACGACCATGGATCCACGCGGCCAAAGCAGTGCCATCCACCTTACATCAAATGGTCAAGTTCGAATGGGACAGACAAGATGTCGTGCTGCATGGGGAGGACACTATGTGCACCATGGGATGCGCCATTGTGCCCTTCATAGAGACCAATGATGACAAAGGTCCCTGGGTTTACCAGATTTTTGATGCAGTATCAGCAAACAAGATTCCCGAGGGTGAAATCATTCAGCACCCTAGGGTAGCTTCCGCAACGGTCATGATGGTTTCAGAGATGCTGGGTAATGGGTTTGTGCTAGGAAAAGGCCTAGGGGCTGAGCTTCAGGGGATTGTTCAACATGTCTCCTTGCCCAAGAATTTGGAGACCTTTGGATTGGGGTTCAAACCGACTGCGGCAGATGTAAAGCGAGCGCGAAAAATGAAGAAGAGAGTTTGGTTTCTTCCCAAACCAATACCGCGTATCTCAAGATCCTTTATTAAAGCAAGTGCCAAGGGGTCACCGGTCCCGAAAATTCTCGGACCATTGATTGGGATGGACGGGGATTTGAATCAGAGTTTCGAAAGGCTGTTCGTTGATGTCAATATGGTGGAAGTTGGAGAGGGTTCCAGCGGAGCAGACATACAGTTTGTGGGGCCTAAAGCCAAAACCAACAATTGGGCGGTTACTCATCTTCCTATCCGGGGGGAGTCCTGCGGATCTTCGACCTAGTCTAATAAATCAATCTGACTCCGACTTGATTACGCAAGAGATCGATTGTGACGATGAGTCTGAATATGACGAGGATGAAGCCTTCGAAAAAATAAACCGAGAATTGTGCCAATTTGAAGAGAAACCCAAGCCTAATCTGAATGACACCGAGGCTGTAAATCTAGGGGATGCAGACAATGTCAGAGAAACCAAAATCAGCATCCACATTGAGCCAAACATCAGAGAGGAATGAATCAAAACCCTCATTGAGTTCAAAGATGTTTTTGCATGGTCATATGATGATATGCCAGGATTAAGCACCAATCTAGTGGTTCACAAATTGTCCACTGACCCGGCATACCCTCCGGTCAAGCAAAACCTGAGGAAGTTCAAGACGGATATGAGTGTGAAGATCAAAGAAGAAGTGACCAAGCAGTTGCAGGCAAAAGTTATCCGGGTCACTCGATATCCCGATTGGTTGGCCAATGTGGTACCAGTGCCGAAGAAGGATGGAAAAATCAGGGTATGCGTCGACTACCGCAATCTCAACAAAGCAAGTCCTAAGGATAATTTTCCATTGCCCAACATCCATATCCTGATTGATAATTGTGCTGGGCGCGAGATCGGATCCTTTGTGGATGGCTATGCAGGATATCATCAGATCTTAATGGACGAAGAAGATGCGGAAAAGACGGCTTTCATTACACCATAGGGAAATTACTGCTACAGGGTAATGCCATTCGGATTAAAGAATGCTGGGGCAACGTACATGCGAGCAATGACTACTGTGTTTCACGACATGATACACAAAGAAATTGAAGTGTACGTAGATGATGTGATCATAAAGTCTTGGCGTCAGGAAGACCATGTAGCATACCTAAGGAAGTTCTTTCAAAGACTACGAAGGTATGATATTAAGCTCAACCCGGCCAAATGTGCCTTTGGGGTTCCATCAGGAAAGCTGTTAGGATTCATCGTCAATCGGTGAGGTATTGAGCTGGACCCATCCAAGATCAAATCCATCCAAGATTTACCACCGCCAAAGAACAAAACGGAGGTAATGAGTCTGTTGGGAAGACTAAACTACATCAGCAGGTTCATCGCTCAACTCACGGCGACTTGTGAACCCATATTTCAGCTGTTGAAGAAAGATGTTGCAGTAAACTGGACGGTGGAGTGTCAAGAGGCTTTCGACCATATCAAAGGGTATCTGTCCAATCCACCTGTGTTGGTTCTACCTGAGCCGGGGAGACCATTAATTCTTTATCTGACGGTCCTGGAGAATTTGTTTGGTTGCGTGTTGGGGCAACACGACATTACAAGAAGGAGGGAGCAGGCCATTTATTATCTTAGCAAGAAGTTTACAGTATATGAGTGTCACACCTCCTTTTTACGCACCCGCGAGGGTGCAAGGGAGTTTTTTCCAATTAAAGGACAATCGAAACGGGATTTATTTATTTATTTCAGAGTCGCCACTTGGGAGATTTAGGGTGTCGCAAGTCACCAATTTTAATCCCGAATCGAGGAAATGAATGACTCCATATTACAGTCTCCGTACCAGAAATCCGGATAAGGAATTCTGTTAACCCGGGAGAAGGTGTTAGGCATTCCCGAGTTCCGTGGTTCTAGCACGGTCGCTCAACTGTTATATTTGGCTTGATTATCTGATTTTATACGAATATAAACTTATGTGCAAATTTTAACTTTTAACCGCTTTATTATTATTGTTTTTACAAGAATGTGAACATCGCTTAAAACACATCTTTGGACTGCGTCACATGAAATGCACCCACAATCCGGAACGCATTTTATTTGATGTTTTGAGATTTGGATTTGGGTCGCATGAAATGCACACCCGAGCTTAAGAAAGTATATTATTAAACACGCGCCTAAAGAGACTATCGCGTTATTATTTTGCGGAGGCCGTGAAATTCGCTAAACGGCCCTCCTAAATTCTAAGTAATTTTAAACAAGTATTTACTGAGGGCCCCGCAAATTGTGTTTTTATCCGGCGAGGCTCATCTCATTCTTATTTTTTAAAAGGAATTTGCAACGTCATGGACATGCATCTCGAATCACGTTACAATCAATGTACCCGCGATTTAGAGACACATTTCAACTCCGCTGAGATTTGGATTTGGGTCACATAAATGTGCACCCGAGTTTAGGGAGATAACATTATTAAAGGCGCGCCTAAAGCAACTAGCGCATTCTTATTTTGGGGTAGGGCCGTGAAATTTGCTAAACGGCCCATCCCGGAATCTAAGTGTTTAATACATATATTTTGTGAGGGCTCCGCAATCTGTACATTTTTATTTGGCGAAGCTCGTCTCGTTTTTATTATTTGAGGGCAAACTTAAGGCAACTACGATTTTCTACCAATGAAATCATCCGAGGTTAAACAAAAAAACAACGATTCTAACAGGTAATAATATCCATGGTAAAATGAAAAATAGAATAACCTCGTTCATATGCTCACCTGTACTTTAAGCATGCAGCAACTAAACATAGAATAAACATTTTTAACACAACAACAAAACATTGCATTGTTGACATTCATAAATATCGAATATTCTCATTTTTTGCCTTGACCCATAATATGCAAAACGAATGAACTGAAACAAAGGACGAAGAACACCAACCTTCAAACCTCGACAATCCTAGAACGACAAACAGTGATCCCGACGGAACTCAAGCCGGACCTCTCTGAACGAAGAATGACGACGGAACCTCGGACAGACACCTCGACGTATCGGACCTCGACGAACCAAAGACGACCTTAATGGAAATAGAAAGCTCGGACCCAAAATTTTCAACGATCCGAGATTGTTGGTTGCTGCTGTATCTCCGACGCAGCAACTGGTACATGAAGCTGCAGTAGAGGGGTCGTTTGGACGTGAGGAAAGGGCAGCTATGGAGGGAACTAGTGGCGCGAAGGAGAAGATTGTGGCGATAGCTGCTAGGCAGCGCGGCGACGCAGCAACAGCTGCCTCCCTAACGATGAAGCAACAGTAGGGGGGGCGACGGGCTGAATGACGAAGAAGATGATGACGATGGTTATGGTGTTTGGTGGTAAGGTCGACGATGGGTTTTTCTGGTTCGTTTTCCGGCCAGTTATGGTGGTTCGGCGTTAGAAGGGTTGTTTTAGAGGTGGTCGTTCACTGAACTGCTTGGGCAGCTGCGCTCCAAGGGCAGCGATGACGCGAGGGAGTCCAGATTGGAGGCTTCGCGGTGGTTTGACTGTGTGAGACGATGAGGGAGAAGGCTGACGGACTGATAGGTTGGAGTTTGGGAGGAGACGGGTGGTCGTTTGGATGGTGGTTATGGCCGGTTTCCGTTTGGAGTAGTAGGGTTTTTTTTCTTCTTCTTCTTTAGGAAGAAGAAGATGAATAGTGCATGTTTTTTCCAAATCCAAAGTCCCCCCTCTTCAAAATGTTTTGTCCGTGTTTTGTAATGGGTTTGCCCAGAAAAAATGAGCCCCACGCGTGGTGGGGTTCGAGACTTGTGTCCCCCACGCGTGGTGGGGTTCCCCATGTGTCATGGACTCGGTTTATTATGGGCTAGGTCCGAAATTAGGCCTAAAACCGGGTAGTTTGAACCCGAATATTATTCTTTTGCCCGGACCCGAGAAATAGGAACACGTTGTTTAACTAGTCCTATGTAAGCAAAATAACTAGCAAAAATAAGACTAGTATTTAAACAAAACTATATCTTTTTTAAATATTTTTCAAGATTTAAAATAGCTACAAAATATTAATAAAACTATTTTTTGTAATTTTCGTTTTTTTTAAATATTAAGATAAAATATGAAGTAATATTTTTTTGTATTTTTCAAAGTTAAAATGACTATAAAATATTAATAAAACTATTTTTTTTGTAATTTTCGTTTTTAATAAAGACAAAATATAAAGTAATATTTTTTGTATTTTTCCAAAATTAAAACGACTACAAAACATTAATAGAATTATTTTTTTTGTAATTTTCGAATTTATATAAAGTACCAAAATAAAGTACAATTTTTTGTATTTTTCAAGTTTATGAGAAATACATAAACTAAAATTTATATATATATTTTTGTGATTTTTTCTTTTTGCAATGAAATAAAGTAAAATAGTTAAAATGGCTATATTAGACCCAATTTCACATATTCACGCTAAAAATGTGAAAATTCTCGGGGAGGGTCAAAAATCACGCGCTTACAGCTGCCCCTCTTTGACTGGAAACACGAAGAGTTTTCCGACAAAGAACGACTAGACATGTTTTTGACCCGACCATTACTTGGAGGGACCTCACTAGGAAAAAAAGAAGAAGGGATGTGACCGAGCCCTGGTATCTGAGCTGCCTACATATCCTTGGTTATACAGGAATCAGGCCACGTGTAGTTCGGAAATGAGAGAGATGGTAGAGTGTACCGAGGTGAGGAGCCGATCGAGGTGTCGTTCCGTTGAGGTTCCGGTCCGCGGTCCTGTCGTTACAACAAAAAAAATGAAGACTGAAAAAGACTAACTAAGCCTATCAGCGACTAGTTACAGGGATTCCTATCTGTAAGTCTTCTGAAACTTGGTCTTGAGTCTTGAATGGTGCTTCATACAGACTTCAGATTTGAACCTTGATACTGCTAGTTGTAGGTGCTAGTTCTTGAGCGGACCACATCTGTTCTCCACTTCCGTACCTTGGGTTCTTTTCCCCTCTTTTCTCCTCTTGTTTTCTTGTTGTCTTTTTTGACCAGCCTTTTGTGAATGCTGGGGATTTTTATTGCTTCCTGCTGGGGATTCCTGTTGTATTCCTCTGCTTTATTGATTCTAAGTGTGCTCCTTTCTCATATGAGCGGGCTTTTGACTTCAATACTTCAATTGTATTCCCTTATTCTCCAGGTGGGTGCCTGATTTCTATTTCTTTTATCCTTGTTCTCCATGTGGATGCCTGATTTCTTCCTTCCTTTGTCCTTATTCTCCCGGTGGACGCCTGATTTCTATTTTTCTTTGTCCTTGTTCTCCAGGTGGACGCCTGATTTCTTCTTTTCTTTTGTCCTTATTCTCCAGGTGGACGCCTGATTACTTCTTTTCTTTGTCCTTGTTCTCCAGGTGGACGCCTGATTTTTCTTTTCTTTGTCCTTGTTCTCCAGGTGGACGCCTGATTTCTTCTTTTCTTTGTCCTTGTTCTCCAGGTGGACGCCTGATTTCTTCTTTTCTTCGACATACAACAAACTCCGTTCTACAGGCGGGTCTCCTATTGGTAAGATTAAACTTAGGAAGTGCGTCTCCTATGGTGAAACTAAACTGAGGAAGTGCGTCTCCTATTGGTAATGACATGCCTGCATTTATACTTGTGGGCGACCTAGAATATGGAATGAACAGACAAAATGTATTCCCGCATTATACTGGTGGGCGACCTAGAACTTAAATGTATTCCCGCATTATACTGGTGGGCGACCTAGAACTTAAATGTATTCACAAAATGTATTCCCGCATTATACTGGTGGGCGACCTAGAACTTAAATGTATTCCCGCATTATACTGGTCCGCGTTATACTGGTGGGCGACCTAGAACTTAAATGTATTCCCGCATTATACTGGTGGGCGACCTAGAACTTAAATGTATTCCCGCATTTTACTGGTGGGCGACCTAGAATATGGAATGAACAGACAAAATGTATTCCCGCATTATACTGGTGGGCGACCTAGAACTTAAATGTATTCCCGCATTTTACTGGTGGGCGACCTAGAACTTAAAAGTATTCCCGCATTATACTGGTGGGCGACCTAGAACTTAAATGTATTCCCGCATTTTACTGGTGGGCGACCTAGAACTTAAATGTATTCCCGCATTATACTGGTGGGCGACCTAGAACTTAAATGTATTCCCGCATTATACTGGTGGGCGACCTAGAACTTAAAAGTATTCCCGCATTTTACTGGTGGGCGACCTAGAACTTAAATGTATTCCCGCATTTTACTGGTGGGCGACCTAGAACTTAAAAGTATTCCCGCATTTTACTGGTGGGCGACCTAGAACTTAAATGTATTCCCGCATTTTACTGGTGGGCGACCTAGAACTTAAATGTATTCCCGCATTTTACTGGTGGGCGACCTAGAACTTAAAAGTATTCCCGCATTTTACTGGTGGGCGACCTAGAACTTAAAAGTATTCCCGCATTATACTGGTGGGCGACCTAGAACTTAAATGTATTCCCGCATTATATTGGTGGGCGACCTAGAACTTAAATGTATTCCCGCATTTTACTGGTGGGCGACCTAGAACTTAAATGTATTCCCGCATTATACTGGTGGGCGACCTAGAACTTAAATGTATTCCCGCATTATACTGGTGGGCGACCTAGAACTTAAAAGTATTCCCGCATTTTACTGGTGGGCGACCTAGAACTTAAAAGTATTCCCGCATTATACTGGTGGGCGACCTAGAACTTAAATGTATTCCCGCATTTTACTGGTGGGCGACCTAGAACTTAAAAGTATTCCCGCATTTTACTGGTGGGCGACCTAGAACTTAAATGTATTCCCGCATTTTACTGGTGGGCGACCTAGAACTTAAAAGTATTCCCGCATTTTACTGGTGGGCGACCTAGAACTTAAATGTATTCCTGCATTTTACTGGTGGGCGACCTAGAACTTAAATGTATTCCCGCATTTTACTGGTGGGCGACCTAGAACTTAAAAGTATTCCCGCATTTTACTGGTGGGCGACCTAGAACTTAAAAGTATTCCCGCATTTTACTGGTGGGCGACCTAGAACTTAAATGTATTCCCGCATTTTACTGGTGGGCGACCTAGAACTTAAATGTATTCCCGCATTTTACTGGTGGGCGACCTAGAACTTAAAAGTATTCCCGCATTTTACTGGTGGGCGACCTAGAACTTAAAAGTATTCCCGCATTTTACTGGTGGGCGACCTAGAACTTAAAAGTATTCCCGCATTTTACTGGTGGGCGACCTAGAACTTAAATGTATTCCCGCATTTTACTGGTGGGCGACCTAGAACTTAAATGTATTCCCGCATTTTACTGGTGGGCGACCTAGAACTTAAAAGTATTCCCGCATTTTACTGGTGGGCGACCTAGAACTTAAAAGTATTCCCGCATTATACTGGTGGGCGACCTAGAACTTAAATGTATTCCCGCATTATACTGGTGGGCGACCTAGAACTTAAATGTATTCCCGCATTTTACTGGTGGGCGACCTAGAACTTAAATGTATTCCCGCATTATACTGGTGGGCGACCTAGAACTTAAATGTATTCCCGCATTATACTGGTGGGCGACCTAGAACTTAAAAGTATTCCCGCATTTTACTGGTGGGTGACCTAGAACTTAAATGTATTCCCGCATTTTACTGGTGGGCGACCTAGAACTTAAAAGTATTCCCGCATTTTACTGGTGGGCGACCTAGAACTTAAATGTATTCCCGCATTTTACTGGTGGGCGACCTAGAACTTAAAAGTATTCCCGCATTTTACTGGTGGGCGACCTAGAACTTAAATGTATTCCCGCATTTTACTGGTGGGCGACCTAGAACTTAAATGTATTCCCGCATTTTACTGGTGGGCGACCTAGAACTTAAAAGTATTCCCGCATTTTACTGGTGGGCGACCTAGAACTTAAAAGTATTCCCGCATTATACTGGTGGGCGACCTAGAACTTAAATGTATTCCCGCATTATACTGGTGGGCGACCTAGAACTTAAATGTATTTGAAATTGTTTCCCCGTTCTTCCGAGAAAATTTGACAATCGGTAGAAAATTTTTGCCCCGGTTTTTGGTGACTTCCCTGGCGTTGCCTCTCGCTGCCATCATCAATCCTTTGTTTTCCTGCAGCAGACAAAAGGATTTAATTAGTTTTAATCGTGGTGGTAGAGGGTGCCTTTCCGGCGGATGATTTTTCCTCTCTTCCCCTTTTCTTGCTCTATGTCCCCATAATTGGTCAGAAAATTTGAAGTAGGGAAGCAAGTATTGAAACGGATCCTCCCACATCAGATCGAAGCAAAAGGCAAGTTTGCCCCAAATTGGCAAGGGCCTTATGTCGTGACCAGAGTGTTGTCCAACGGCGCTTTATGTCTAACAGATATCGAAGGAAGATGCGTCGACATGGCTATCAATTCTGATGCAGTCAAAAGATATTATGCGTAATTTCTTTTATTATGATAGTTATTGGTTCGTTTGTTTGTACTTGGTACTTATTGGATAATGAAATGACGGAGGCAATTCTTTCTTCTATCCAAACATTTTTAACCTTTGCTCCCCCCCTTTGAGCCTTAGTTATTCTTTCATACCCCTCTTTTGGAATCACTAATGGGAAAAAATATATGAAAAAAAGAGAAAAGAAATTAAAAGAAAAATGAAAACAAGATAAAGGTCATAAGAAAATAGAGGAACCGTAGGAACTACGTTTGACCTGATTCCTCAAAGAGGATACGTAGGCGCCTCACGGCTCGGTCATAGGGCACCATAGTGTGCTTAGTGTGCATAGTATGCGTAATGTGCATATCTCCACACAGCGTAAATATAAAAATCCCCAAGCAAAAAAAACTGGGGCAGGAGTTATGTTTTTGAAGTTCCAAAAATGGGTTGATTTCAGGAGTTGTAATGTTTCACCCGTCAAAGTTATTTTTGAATTTTTTGATAGCCTTTCTTTAAACCCACACAAAACCAACATCGATGTCTAAAAAAGACCTCCCGATCAATATCCGAGAGGTGCCAAGTCAGGCAAATGAAAGTCGAGAATAATACGCTGAACCCCAGCAAGGAAGGGGATCATAAACTGGAAATGAATTGAAGGCCAAAAAGAATCTCCGAAAGAGAGAGTCATATTGGCAACACTCCAATCCCCCGTTGAAAGATAAAATGAGAGAGTCTTATCGGTGAAAACCTTCACAGACACCATAAGGCAACGAAGGATGAGAGAAATAAAATGAGAGAGTCTTATCAGTGAAAATCTTCACAGGCACCGTAAGGCGACGGGAGCTGAGAGAAAAGAGAGAGCCTTATTAGTTAAACCCCTCGAAGGTCACTATAAGGCGACAAGACAGATTGGCAAAAAGGATCCGCATTTGCGAAGAGGTGGGCTCCTATTCATCCCCAGCAAATAAGGCCATTAGGAAGATTGATTGATACAAATAGACTGGGTCGGGTAATCCGTAATGCACGACATGATCGTAGGGACCAGTCATACCATCCAGATAAGTTCTTTCCTTTTCTTCTCCCCCAGCATTTGTTCAGAAAGATTTTTCTCTTTTCCTTTTCTATATTTTTCTCTTCTTCCAGAAATTTGTTTGGAGAAAGACTTTTCAGAGTTTACTACCAGGGGCCAAAATGGTACAAAGCAAAATGTGAAGGGCACAGGCCAAAGCCAAGGAAATAGGACAAAAGGCGTTTGTTGCAAAGCCAAATGACAAACTGGCCTAGAAAGTTAAGGGGAACATGAAGAAAAGCGGAAAAACGACGTTTGAAGGACTTGTGGAACAAGTTCCAAGAAGATCCCCAGCAAGAACTGCAATAAATAATGGATCAAGGTCTAAGGTGGTCAGACACCACAGAAAGGGGGAAGGAGGAAGAGAGAATTAATCCGCAGCAAGATAACCCTAACAGTCTTATCCTCAATAACGTTATCCCCAGGCGATAACAAGTTATTCCCTGCAGGGCTGGGGAGAAAATAAACGTTTAAGGGAGTAGTTTTGGAGTTGAAGAAGACTCCCACGGCATGTTGTGAAACAAAAGAGCGGGGAAGGGATAAATGAAAAACCATCCCCAGCAAAAATACCATCCCCAGCAGATATGTCATCCCCAGCAAACAACTTTATCCCCAACCAGTTGTGGGAGCAAAGAGCAAGGGAAAGGGAATGGAAAATCATCCCCTGGCAGGAGTGACGCGATCACCCACCATGTTAAAACTAACAAACTCTTTTTGATCTCTACAGGAAATAAAGGTTGATGATGGCAGAAAGATACGCCACAAGAAAGGTCACCAAAACCGAGGCAGAAAATTTTCTGCCGTTGTCCAAAAAATTTTCTTGAAGGAACAAGGAAACGAATTCATACATTTCTATCTTTTCATTTCATGTTCTAGGTCGCCCACCAGTATAATGCGGGAATACATTTCTGTCTTTTCATTTCATGTTCTAGGTCGCCCACCAGTATAATGCGGGAATATATTTCTGTCTTTTCATTTCATGTTCTAGGTCGCCCACCAGTATAATGCGGGAATACATTTCGGTCTTTTCATTTCATGTTCTAGGTCGCCCACCAGTATAATGCGGGAATACATTTCGGTCTTTTCATTTCATGTTCTAGGTCGCCCACCAGTATAATGCGGGAATACATTTCTGTCTTTTCATTTCATGTTCTAGGTCGCCCACCAGTATAATGCGGGAATACATTTCTGTCTTTTTATTTCATGTTCTAGGTCGCCCACCAGTATAATGCGGGAATATTTTTCAGTCTTTACATTTCATTTCAGGCGCCCACCTGTATAACGAGAGGAATGCTTTTCAGTCTTATACTGCAGATCTTGAAATCAGTAACCCACCGGAAGGCAGAAGGTTACAACAGGAATCCCCAGCAGGAAACAATAAAAATCCCCAACACCGAAAAGCAGAAGGTTGCAACATGAGGTTCCAGCACAAATTCAAGCGCATGATTCAAAAGAAAGAAAAGACGCGTCTTGAAAGAAGCGGCCTGTGAACATTAAATTATGCTCAGCACAACAAATCTGATGAAGAAAGTCGTATCCCCAGTGGAATCACCAAAGAGTTTAATGAAGGAAGCCATATCCCCAGCGGACCGAGCAAAATGATGAAACTGGTATTCAAAAAAGCAAAAGGCCAGTGTCATCCCCAAGTTCTTGGAAGAAAAGCACCGGAAGAAGCACAAGCCGACAAGAAATCAAGGCATCAAGAACAAGTTGAAGATAGATGAGATCTCATGATCCGTAGTCTAGCCTAGCTTCTTATTTTCTTTTAAGCACGGTGTAACAAGGAGATCGGTAAGCAGTGATAACAGCATGCAACAGCAGTAACATTGCAGTCCCATGGTAGTCCCAGCTATCAAAATTTCCAAAACTACATTAACCTGATTCTCTTCTAGCCAGGGATATGTAGGAAACCTTTGAAGCAAAGGTTCGGTTAAATCTTTTTCCAAAAAATGCTTCACAGGGAGTATTCCAACGGGCAAAAATTGCTCGTATCCGCTCACTTTATCTTTGCACGAAAAAACTACATTAACCTGATTCTCTTCTAGCCAGGGATATGTAGGAAAACTTTGAAGCAAAGATTCGGTTAAATCTTTTTCCAAAAAATGCTTCACAAGGAGTATTCCAACGGGCAAAAATTGCTCGTATCCGCTCACTTTATCTTTGCACGAAAACTCTTTGTGTTTTCGGCCAAAGAGGGGCAGCTGTGAGCACGTGATTTTTGCTTCACGGAAACTACTCCAAAAGGAATCGGAAAAGAAATAAAACAAGTTACCTTCGGGTACAATTTTGAGGATTTATGTGACATTTTGATAATTGTTCTGTCCATAAATGCTCGCCTTGCTATAGTTAGAAAATACAAAAAAAAAATATATACATGTTGCATACATTTAGGAAAAATGGTACATTTGGGAATTAATTAACCATTATCTGGTGTGTAAAAGCGAAAATCACAAAAATAGGCATTTTATTCTATTTTGTTGTCATGGTAATTTTATTAAATGTTTTAATTCGTGTGATAACTGCTGTTAGGTGTTAATTAATGTTGGTGTAGTTTAGTTGTTGGTTTTTAGAAAGTTTTGTTTAATTATAAGAGGGAAAGTATCAGATTTGGGCCAAAAATTCGACTGAAATCAGGCCCAAACCAACCCCACGACCCAGTCCAAAACCAGGCCTTCCAGGCACGCCCCAAAACGATGCTGCATGGGGCGTTTGATCTGAGCCATTCACCCATACTCATCCAACGGTCCACGCTCACGCCCGTAACCCGACCTGTTTAACCGGGTCAACCCAGCCCTTCATTAAAACCAAACGACCCCGTTTCTATACCAAACGACCCCATCCTGTCCCTCACCAGTTAATCCAAGCCGTTGAGATCATCTGATCTAACGGCTCAAATCAATTGCCCCGTTCCGTATATAAGCTTCCCATCACACCCCACGCCCTCAAACCAAACCCCCCTCCCCCCCTTCACGCACTGTGCACCAATCGTCACAAACACAAACCTAAATCCCCCGTTCCAAACCCTAGCCGCCCCCACATACTCTCACCGCGAACCCGGCGGCAATGATGCTGGTGACCACCAAATTGACACCCCTGATGCATCTAACCACCCTGAACACGGATCTGTTACCCCTTTGCCTCGAATCATCCCCCATCATCTCGAATATTAATTTGAAGATTCGAGCCCAACCCTGACCTACACCAACCCACCCTAGTTTCACACCAGTCACCACCCTGGCCTCACTCGTGACCAAACCAAGCTTGGTTTGGTCCGAATCTACCCACAAATCCTCAAGCCCCAAATCAGACTGGTTCGAACCCTAGAACACAAGAACCCTGGAATCCGGCCAGATTAGAAGGAGGGTTGGGGTCTAATAGACCTTAATCGAAGTGTTCTCGGTTGAGAACACCTCGATTAAAGTCTGTTCGACCTCAAATGGGCAAATTCAGTTCAGGCCTGGGTCGTCTGTGTTTGAGCTTCCAGAGTGAGTTCCCTTTCTCTTTTTTGTTTTTGTTTAAATGTTGTTTGGGTTTGTCAGCATGTTTAATTGGTTTGTTTGGTATTTCTGATATTTCCTTCCAATTTGTTCTCTGTCTTCATAAGACCTTTTATTTGGTCGATTGTTCTTCTGTTTATGTTTGAATACGTATGATAAGATGCATATTCAATTTGATTAATATCGTCGAACAGATAATTCATATGGGTTCCCTGTGTCGTGCAAAATTGTTGAAGGCAGTTGATGCCCTATTCGTTTGTTTGTTTGATCGACTGATTGTTCTATGTTATAATTAGTGTAGTCGATTAGATAAACGTCGTCGATTAGTTTTATAGGACTGAATGTGCAAATATTCTGATTCGTATGGCTTCTTATGACTGATCGAATCATTGTCGTTTAGCTGATTGTTTGACATTATCTGTGAATGGTTTGTAGCTGCAATGTAATAGCTAGAGTTTAGTTTAGGGTAGCTTGAATTAGAACTTTCAGAAGTCCAAAAATTCCTGCTGCTGAAGTAGGGTAATACAGTAATAATCAAGGGTTGACAAGGGTAGTTTGGGGGTGTGAAAAGAGCAGAAATGATTAGTTTAAGTGAGCTGACAATAGGGTACTGAAATAGGATTAAACTAATGCAATAGTGGGGAACCAAACTTGGTAGCATGGGGGTAATTAAATATTATAGGCTGCCCATGCCTTTGGGCAGAAAACACATGTTAAGGGGCTGTCAGGAGGATGGGCATTGGGCATTTTTGATTAGTTTAAAGGAGTTATGGGCAGAGTTGAGGGCTGGTGGAAACGAGGCAGCCTGGGGGTTGGCTTGTGGTTAGCCTATAAATAGGCTCATTTAAGGTGGAGAAAGGGGTTAGACATCAGAGGTTAAAAAAAGTTAGGAAATCAGAAATTAAGGCAGAACACTAAGATTTCAGAGTTTGAAAAGCTTTCAGCTGCTGTTTTTTCTGAACCTTCACAAGTCAGAAATAGGCTGAAAGTTGAGCTAATTTTCCAAAGCTAAAAGAGTAGTTTGAGAGAGAAATAGAGTGTTTAAAGCTGAAACTCCACATCAAGGAGTTGGAGGTTGTTTCTTTTTTTTCTGGGATTTTCCTTTTGTTTGTCAGAAACCAAAAATCACTGATTTTCATGTACCAATATGCTGTGTTGGGACACTACTGGATTCCAGTTTAGTTTTCTTGGTTCTTTACTCGCTAAAAATTGTTTCAGTTGAGTGTCTTGGTTTTCTGTTTGGACTGAAAGTCCATTGGTTGTTGTTGTTGGGTTTTTCTGAAATTTCTGCTGGGCATTCTCTTAAGTTGTTGTTGAGTTTTGGTCTATTATTGGGTTGTCCCTGTTGCTGTTGTTGCTGTGTTGTTGCATACTGCCCTGCTGATCATTCCTCCTTCTTCTTTTGCTTTCCTATACCAGGTACACGACTGATAAACTGTCAATGTAAGCTGAAATTTGAGGCATGAATACAAAGAAAGTTGGAAGAGTTGAAGTTATTTCGAACCAGCTTTAGAAAAATGTATTGAAACAATAGGTCGCCTGCATGATAGTTTACTTTCCCTAATAGAACTATATGGTTAGCTGTGATGTAGTTGAACTTCTATACCTATCATTCAGTTGGAAAACTATATGTGTTGCTTATAATTGAAAGGGATTGATGTTGTAGTAGCCATGTTCTATTAATTCATTATTGTGTTTGTCAAGAAGCATGTTAGGTACCCAATAGTTCTTTCTTTAAACAAATGGTATGTTTTAAGCTGTTAGGAATATGGTTTGATTAAGGCAAACAATACATCGCATTTCAGCTTTTTTTCCCCTTTTTTTTGTTTATAAATGTTAAACACATATCAAATAAGTTGAACATGCCCAATTGGAATAAGAGTGGCCCAGGCCGAATTTAACTTCATGCACATTAGGCCTGGGCCCATAACTGCCAAACGGACTACCCGTATCGCGTCCCTCTTTCAACAAATCACGTTCGAAACTTAACTATAATAACTCATAAGTATGTAAATACAGTAGGACCTTTCCATTTTTTAGAGACAAACAAAGATAGGAAATCATAGTTGCTTTTAGGTTTGCCTTTAAATAAAAAGGAGATGAGCCTCGCCCAAATAAAATGCATAAATTGCGGGGCCCTCGTTAAATGTATATATTAAATATTTAGATTCTGGGACGGGCCATTTAGCAAATTTCACGGCTTTTCCCCAAAGTAACAACACGCTAGTTCTTTAGGACGCGTCTTAATTAATCTTATTTTCTTAAATTCGGGTGCGCATTTCATGCGACCCAAATCCATATCCCAAAACATTGAATAAAAATGTGTTCCGGATTGCGGGTGCATTTCATGTGACGCCATCCAAAGACATGTTTTTAAACGATGTTCACATTCTTTTAAAAATATAATAATAAAAGCGGTAAAGAGTTAAAATTTGCACATGAGCGCATAATTATATAAAATCAGATAAACAAGCCGAATCTGACAGTTGAGCGACCGTGCTAGAACCACGGAACTCGGGAATGCCTAACACCTTCTCCCGGGTTAACAGAATTCCTTATTCGGATTTCTGGTTCGCGGACTGTAATACAGAGTCATTCTTTTCCTCAATTCGGGATTAAATTGGTGACTTGGGACACCCTAAATCTCCCAAGTGGCGACTCTGAAATAAACAAACAAATCCCGTTTCGATTGTCCTTTAATTGGAAAAACTCCTTCACCCCTCGCGGGGGCGGAAAAAGGAGGTGTGAAACCTATCACCGACCAGAATGGTACCTGTAATCACAGCATCTGATGACTCAGCCTCTGGCCTGGCTGGCAAAGCATAACAACGGGGTTGGGACCCACCTCCCTAAATCATATCCATAGGATGATCTGCTGTTGGCTGACCCTTACCTCTAGCGGTCCGAGCTCCACCTCTAAGACCTCTACCTCTATGTCCTCTACCCCCGCCTCTAGCCGGCTGGGCAGGCGGTGGGGCAACTGGTGCCTGGATCATCGGGCGAAAACCCTGCTGTTGCGAGCTGCTGGAAGCTCGAGGGCAATATCTGGCAATGTGACTCACATCGCCGCAAGTATAACAAGCCCTCGGCTGCTGAGAAAAATGAAGTGGCGGTGCACTGATAGGTGCTGATGTGAACTAAAGAGCTGCTGGTCAGAATACTATGGCTGAGAACCACGACCACCTGGTGTACCATGAGAAGCCTGGAGAACTGACTGAAAGGGCCTCGAAGGATGGCCTCTACCATAAGAATCCCTACCTCCAGATGAGGTACCATTGAATCTACCAGAATGACGGGGCCTCTTATCAGACCCATGACCACCTCCCTGACCAAGTGCCATCTCTATCCGGCGGGCACCATCTACTGCCTCCTGAAATGAAATATCACTACCGGCATTCATGGCCATCTGAACACGAATCGATTGGGCCAACCCATCAATAAACCTCCGCACCCTCTCTCTATCGGTGGGGAGTATCACAATGGCATGACGAGCAAGATCAATGAACCGGGTCTCATACTGGGTGACCGTCAAAGGACCCTGCTGGAGACGCTCAAACTACCTGCGAAGAGCATCTCGCTGAGTAACTGGAAGAAACTTCCCCAGAAATAACTCTGAAAACTGATCCCAGGTCAATGATGGCGACCCTGCTGGCCTGGCTAAACAGAAATCCCTCCACCAAGTCTTGGCGGATCCTGCCAGGCGAAAAGTGGCGAAGTCGACCCCATTGGTCTCTACAATGCCCATAGTCCGTAGAACCTCATGACAGCTGAATATGAAATCCTGAGCATCCTCTGAGGGGGTGCCACTATATGTGGTTGTGAAGAGCTTGGTGAAACGATCAAGCCTCCACAAAGCATCCGCGGACATAGCCGCACCATCGTTGGACTGAGCCGCAATACCTGGTTGGGCTGCCACAGCTGGCTGAACTGCCACGGCTGGCTGAACTGCTGGAACCTGATCCTGAGGAGCTACCGGCTCTAGAGTACGAGTATCGGGAGTCTGAACTCCTCCCCCAGCCTGAGATGTGGCTGGAGCTATGGGAAGCAAACCCGCTCTAGAAATGCCCTCCATAAAGCCTACCAGTCGGACCAAAGCGTCCTGAAGCACTAGAGTGGCTATGAAACCCTTTGGGACCTGAGCTGGGCCCACTGGAATAGCTGGGACCGGAACCTCCTCCTCAAAATTGACTTGAGACTCCGTCGCTGGAAATGCTGCTCGGGGCTGAGCTCTGCCCCTGCCCCGGCCTCGGCCTCTGGTATGGCCTCGGCCTCGCCCTCTGCCCCTAATAGGGGCTGCTGCTGGGGGATCAGGCTGTTGCGTGGTAGAAGAGGAAGCACGTGTCCTCGCCATCTGCGAAAGAACAGAGTGGAAAGACAATCAGTACTTGAGAAATAGAATCGCACGACAAGAATGAACAAAGTGAAGTTTTCCTAACTCAGTAGCCTCTACGGGATAAATACAGACGTCTCCGTACCGATCCCTCAGACTCTACTGAGCTTGTCCGTGAGTTGTGAGACCTAAGTAACCTAGTGCTCTGATACCAACTTGTCACGACCCGGATTTCCCACCATCGAGTGTCGTGATGGCGCCTACTATCGGAGCTAGGCAAGCCAAATATTTAAAACACCTTTCCTGCTTTCTTTCAAACAATATAATAAACGAGACAAAATCTAAGCGGAAGACTTTAAATCTAAAGCAATTAAAAACCAAAAGTGCGGAAGTTTGAACCAAAATGCTACCCAGAGTCTGGTGTCACTAGCTCACGGACTACTACAGAATACTACAATCAATGTCTGAAGGGAAAATACATCATGTTTGTCTGATACAAGATAAACAAACAAAAAACATGGAAAGGGACTTCGGCCTGCGAACGCCAGCTAGGCTACCTCGAGAGTCCCTGGACTGAAGATAGCTCCCAGAAGTCCTACTGCTGCGGTCCGTAAGCTGCTCCCTGATCTGTGCACCAAAAATGCACAGAGTGTAGCATCAGCACAACCGACCCCATGTGCTGGTAAGTGCCTGGCCTAACCCCGGCGAAGTAGTGACGAGGCTAGACAGTACCTACCACAATTAACCTGTACAGATATATATACAACAAGTGCAAGAAAACAATAACAAGATAATACAAAGTAAAACTGGGAGGGAGACATGCTATCGGGGAGTAACAGATAAAAATGAAATATCGAAAATAAACAGAAGAAACTCCGGTTTCCATGATATATATATATATATATAGTGGACGGCGTGCCACACGATCCCATAATATCATATATAAGTGGACGGCGTACCATACGATCCCATAATATCATATATAAGTGGACGGCGTGCCACACGATCCCATAATATCATATATAAGTGGATGACGTTCCACACGATCCCATAATATCATATATAAGTGGACGGCGTGCCACACGATCCCATAATATCATATATAAGTGGACGGCATGCCACACGATCCCATAATATAGATCGTAATATCTGACTTCATATAGTAGACCCCTTCAGGGGAGAATAACAACTCAATACCTTTAACCCGGCAAGGGTATAGCTAACAGCCCAAAATATCCCGACAAGGGAGAATATATATACCAGTCTACACATCCCGGCAAGGGAGTATTCACAACACATTCTCCTTTTAAATCATTCTTCCTCAACCGTTCACATTATATGAAACTTATCAAATAAACAAGGAGCTTGTGTCACATTATTCGAATTAAAAGCAATCAAGACTCGCGGTCATGCTAGACTCCGGTGCATAGATAACTGTCACCATGCCTATACACCGTACTCCACATTAGCAAGTAACAAATATCATCCTAATCCTATTCCCTCAAGCCAAAGTTAGAACAAACACTTACCTCGAATGCTCCAAACTCAACTCACGCTTCTAGTATAGCTTTACCTCTTGATTCCACCACCAATCCGCTCGAATCTAGTCATAAGTTACTTAATCACATTAATAATTACTAAATGAATCATCTCCAATGCATGAAAATAGATTATTTTTTTTAAGGTTTTTCCCAAAAAGGTCAAAAATACCCTCGGACCCACGTGGTTGAAACTCGAGGTTCGGACCAAAACCCGATTACTCATTCCCCCATGAATCCCAATATATGATTTGTTTTTAAATCGGACCTCAAATTGAGATCCAACTTCTCAATTTGTAGAAAACCTAGGTTCTAACCAAAACACCCAATTTTCCCCATGAAAATCTTTGATTTGAAGTTAAAATTATGTTAAAAGATGTTAAGGAATAAAGAAATTAAGTTAGAAATCACTTACCAATCGTTTTGGATAAAAAAAATTGTTTAGAAAATCGCCTCTTAGGTTTTGGGTTTTTGAAAAGTGAAAAATGACTGAGATTTTCCGAACTTGTATACCTTTCTGAGGACCTGGCGCGGACCGCACAAAAATGTGTTGCGGCCACGCCGAGTGGGAGAAAAATTGGGGCTTCTCTGAACCCTTCCAGCGCTGACCGCATTGTTTTGGTGCGCGGCCGCGCTGGTTGACCTGAAACCCTAGCCCTCAGACTCAGCCACGCGGACCGCACATAAAGGCATCGCAACCGCGTGGCTCCAGCGCGGACCGCGCGGAAATGACCGCGGCCGCGCTGGTGTCTGCAACACCTGAACCTACATTTTCTTAAGTCCAAGACCTCCCGGGCCCCATTCAAAACTCACCCGAGCCCTCGGGGCTCCAAACCAAACATGCACACAACCTTAAAACATCTTACGGACTTACTCGTGCGATCAAATCGCCAAAATAACATCATATACATAGGATTAAGCCTCAAACACATGATTTTCTTTCTTCAACTTTCATAACTCAAATTCTCCATTTTTAGTCCGAAACACGTCATATGACGTCCGTTTTTAGCCAAACTTTACAGATAGTGCTTAACACATATTTAAGACTTGTACCAGGCGTCGGAACCAAAATACGAGCCCGATACCTATATTTTCTAACCCCTTTTTCATTTCAAATTTTCATATCAAATTTCAGAAAAACAATTTCTTTCAAAAATTCATTTCTCGGGCTTGGGACCTCAGAATTTGATTCCAGGCACACGCCCAAGTCCCATATTTTTCTACGGACCCTCCGGGACCGTCGAATCACAGGTCCGGGTCCGTTTACCCAAAATATTGACCGAAGTCAACATTATGCATATTAATACCAAAATTCATCAAATGTTTCACATAATTCACATATTCTAACAAAAAAACTTTCCGGCTACGCGCCCGAACTGCGCACGCCAATCGAGGCAACTAAAAGCGAGGTTTTCAAGGCCTCGAAAGCGCGGAACAAGGAAGAACTACGGTGATGACCCTTCGGGTCGTCACAGAAATAAAAGCACAAAGAAAAGAGAAAGTCAGACAAGGTTCAAGATAAATTCAACTTGAATTTTACAAACGAGAAAAGCTTTCAAAAAGGTCTACCAGCCATGACACCTTTGTCTAGTTTACGGTTGCGGGGGGCAGGATCAGATAATTAATCTAGTTTAAAAAAATCTCAACATAGGTGTATATAAATTTTATCATCTTACCGGGTGCCATGCCACCCCTTCTTAAAGGGGTGGATCCGCCCCTGGAGGCATACATGACAACGTTTGAGTTAATTATTAAGCACTTTTCTCCACAGAGATTAGTCGGGCCCCAATGTGGGTATCGGATACCGGGTGAGAAATTAAAAAAAAATAAAGCACTTTTCTCCACCGAATTAGTTGGACTGCTCATGAAAACCACAATCGAAAAGATTAATGAGAATATAGTTTACACATTATTAATGCAATAGGCGTAGGCGTAAGGCAATGCATTTTACATATGTCAGCGACTTGTCAAATTATTCTATTATGCGCTACTTACATGCACAAGTAACTTGAGCTAAAAAAAAAGTTTTTTATATGGAGAAACAAAAAGGATGACTAACCTACAATTTGAACTTTGAATTTGCTACTATGGAGGAGAATGAAGTTTTTTTTGTATTTGCAATTTTTATTAATGTTTGTTGCTTATAGGAGATAGTAGCAGACTAGCAGATAAGATAAAGAATAGAGAAAGACCATAAATTAAGGCTTCTAACAATAAAAAAGGTCTTGACTTTTAAATTTGATGTTTCAGTTCCTTTTTAAAAATTTTGAGTAATTACAAGCTGATTTTTTTAGAATTTGGGTATTATATTAAGGACTTATTCAGCAAATTTTATTTAATTTAAAAAAGTCTTTTGGGCTTATGTCTCACAGCAAAAACGCGCCTCAATGCCCAGCGTACACCCCGAATTGATGGGCGTACGCCTCTTGAGACTTTCGCCCCCACTATTGCCTCAGAGCATTTTTGGTACACCTTGTCTTAGGGCTCACCCCGGAGCTCACCCCGAAAAAGCCTTTTAAAACACCGATCATATTAAATATGCTAGTGTTAAAACTTGCATAATGTTGTATGTCAGTGTAATCAAATAACCCACAAGGATCGCTGAGTTGGTTGAGCAGAAGATCCCTCAAATGGGAGATTGCTAGTTCGGAATTCTCTGCATGCTTTCTTGGATCGAACTCATCGCATAGTACTTGTCTAATGTGATTTATATCTTCTATGCGAGCTATTGCATTAAAGCAGGGTCTACACAAAGCTAGTGGTTGTGGGTTCCCTAGTGTATAATAAAATTATAACCAAAATTTATACCGTGTTAGTGCACATGGCTTAAAATCGACGTGAGAATGTGTGTCTACATTTTTTTGGTCCCCCACTCTTATTATTGGTAGTGTATATTTTTATCTTATACTGTGAACATCATCCTAGTGTTATGGATATTTCTAGCCTTCTAGGACGTTTTGTAGTTTGACCCTTCAAACTCTAAATAGAAATTTTATGTTGCTTAATAATGTTTTTAATATAATCGAAATAATGTGTTATTTGACCGATAAAATAGTCTTCGTACGATTTATAGGTTACGAATTCGAACTGTAAAAATAATCACTAATTTTTATTGAATAGATTGTCTATATTATATTTTTCTGACATTTTTCAAATCTTGACTGAACGCGAAATATTTTATTCATCGAACTGTCCAATATATTATTTGACGAATAAATTCACAAAGGAAAGAATAGAATAGGAAGAAAGCAAATGTGGAAAAGATAGTATGCTTTGACGTGACCAAACGCAGAGAACTTTGAAAATGGACAATAACATAAGACGAAAAACAAGTCGTTAGAAAATTCCGTTGCCTCCCTCCATTAAAAATCACCGCCCCACTTCCGCCGTGCGCAACCATAGCACCTCCGCGACAAAACCATGATTTGACCCGAATTGCATCTCTTAAATTCCAACAGATTGTTAAAGGCAATTAATTGCATGGGCGCATCATTGTCCAACACAACGGAGAACGGTTCGGCCACCGGCGGCGGAACAGGGCTTGGCGATGTGCCGGAGAGTTGCGTTGCCTGCGTCTTCATGTACCTGACGCCGCCGGAAATCTGCAATCTAGCTCGGCTGAACCGTGCATTCCGCGGCGCTGCTTCTTCTGACGCCGTGTGGGAATCGAAGCTTCCTTGTAACTACCGCCAGATGCTCCACCTTTTGCCTCCTTGGAGACACGTCGGTCTTCCCAAGAAGGGCATTTTTGCCCTTCTCTCTCGCCCTGTCCCCTTTGACGATGACAATAAGGTACTCCAATTTCTTCATGATCCCCAGTATACTCCTTTCATTTTGGTTTTCTCTGTAGTTTATAAATTTATTGTTACTCCTCATGTATCTATTGTGGATACTATTTCCTTTATTTAGAAACAATTAGCTTTAAACTTCTTATTTACCCGTAATTAGATGATTTATAATCATACAAATAGTGTTTACTTAATCTTATAAATATCTATGACTTGTTTTAAAACCTGCTTAGCTTAGCTGATAAACATCAAATGCTGAAAATCACTTTTAGGTGCTCAAGCTAATTTTATAAATAAACAGTTATGTGTTTGTTTGGATAGAATTGTTGAAGCTGATAATAAGCAATTAGTTCAATTGGTAAAGAGGTGCTTAAAAACAAAGCTATTTACAAGAAATTTGAATTTAAAAGTAATTTTACATGAAATGGACGAATGACGGAATAGAATAAAGAGATGATTAAGATTTTATTGTTAGGAAAAGTATTTCGGAAATTATAAAAAATATTATGTATTAAATCATAAAAGTCTTGGTCAAACCAAAAGTACTTATAAGCTGTAAAACTAAAGTTGGCGATGACCAACTCATGGCTTTTGGATAATTTTGACTTATAAGCATTTGGCACTTTGGGTGTTTACTAAACGCGTAGATAACCCAAAAAGTGCTCAAAAGCTAGTTTCACCATAAGCTTAGCCAAACACCCTCTAAAACCACAAGTTTCAAAAGTTTTCTTTCTTCTTGTGCAATCAAACACCATCACATAAATTGGCACGTAGGGACTATAATATTCTTGCACGCATCTAATTAATCCACTGAGCGTGTACCTTGTAAGTTTGTGCACAAAAGGTTAGGCAGATGAAATCACTTAGCTTTTTTTTTGGGCTCTACTGTGAGTTTCATTGTGTTTTCGTATGGTTAAGACATCCAATTTTTAGGCACACTTTTGATGTTATACTAAAAGTACTTTGCATAACATGGGGAAAAAAAACAGGAAGTATGGTTGGATAGAGTAAGTGGAAGGATTTGCATGTCAATCTCTTCAAAGGCGATGTCAATAACTGGTAGTGAAGACAGGAGACATTGGAACTGGTTTCCAACAAAAGAGTCAAGGTTAGTTTAATCTGTTCTTTGTTCAAATCATATCCAACAAAATCATTATTCTCCTTAGTTCTTCACTAAGGAGATTATATGGGATTCTTGAACTGGTCTCTGTAATGCTACTGATATGTAATCTTTTTCCCCAATGAGCCGGGATACTTAAAACTGGGGTTTCTTTGTGCTTCACGGGATAAAATTTGCTCTCATTAATACATGTGAAAATGAGGTTTTAGGAAGTCAAGTCAGAGAGTTTGTGATTTCGTGTGCAGTTAAGCCCTTTCTTCTCATTACCCCCCATCACAAGCATGATCAGATGTTTGAGTGGAACTTTTCTGATTTCATTGCTAATATAGGGTATGGTGTAGAGTACGAGATTTCCTGACATATAATAGCTTCCAGTTTCTACCCCAGATTAGGGGTTATTAGTGGCTTTATACTATTTCCCCCACACTGCATTCTATCTTGTGCAATAACGAAATTATAGTTCATGTTCTTTTTCCTGTTTTGAAAATCATTTTGTGAAAATGATGAAGAATATTATATCCATTTCAATTTTTGGTGCCTTTACCAAATTTGGTCAGATTACATGCTATTTATCATTGCTGGGAAAATGGTTGCCATGCTGATCGTTTACAGGTTAACTTTTTGGAAAGCCATGATGTGATTTGGACATGTTAGAACTATCAAGATCTTAGGGGGAGGCCATAAAGTTATGAAAGTGCCTTAATAGATAATTTTAAGTTTTTTATCAAAACATGGATTTTTTCTTTCCATGCTTTTTTCGAGCCGAGGGTCTATTGGAAACAACCTCTCTACCTTCATAAGGTAGGGTTAAGGTCTGCGTAACAACCCTCCCAGTCTGCACTTGTGAGATTACACTGGATTTGCTATTGAAGATCAAAACATAGATTTTTGAGAGTTTGGAAGGTGCCTGGTGTGGCCTCCAACTTTTACTTTTGTGCAAACTGCTGCTACACCTTTTTCATGCCAATTATAGCTTTCAGATGTTTATCGTGGAGCTTGCCCTTTTGTTTGCCTTTTTGTGAGGAAGGTGATGAAATAATCAATGATCTATTGCACACCTCTATTTGATGGCTTAATAGATACCCAAAGGGTAATAAGAAAAGCAAAATAGCTAAGATAATAAACCAGAGAGGGCTGATGAAGCATTGATAAAAAGCAATTCCCCTCTTCTCTTACACCTCATTGGTGTCCTACCTGATTCTTGATACGCTTACCTAAAAGTTTCAGTTGAATCTCTTGATCAATAGTCTTGATTCTGATGGGATGAGGATGATGGTGGTGAATTGTCGTACGATCCTTATTTTGATAAATGATGATGACAACTAGTGATGATTCTTATTCCCAATAGAAGAGGTGTGAGAGGTTTCTCCCAAAAAAAAAAAGAGAGAGACATTCAAAGAGGAGGAAGAGTTGTTGCCTTCTGTTGAAGTAGCCACTGTTTAGTTGCATCGGTTCAGGAGTTAAAGGCATAGCATGCCAAAATGTAGATTTTCACAGGCTTCAGGGACTTCCTGTAAGTTAGTCTTGAGGAAGTACAGCTCAACAAGGTTCAGCTGAGCTTTATCAATACTATTGTTTTACCCCACAGATTTGGCCGGTTTACGAGTTACCATATATGATGGGAATTAGTTAGATGCTTGACTTCCCTTATCCGGTGTACTATTGATCCGCTGATTAAGCATTTGGGGATATTTGCTCTAAGTGTCGTACTTCATTTTCTTAGAATTAACTGCTTGAAGGGTGTCTCTAGAAGTAGGGTTCGAACATTGTTTTGTGGGATTACTAAATGCACATGTGGTGATAAACGCTTATCAAAAAAAGAATGCAAATGTGGTCATAGATTCAGTGGTCATGCTACTTTACTGATGCAACTTCTTGGGAATGTCTCTTTCTTGTCCCTTTCGAAATTGTCAAAGTATTAGAGGATCTGAAAGGCACTTTTATTTTATGTCTGAAGGGAAGACCAGAAGAGAACAAAGTAGTGCCTTAACGTAGTCCTTTCAAAAAAAATTCTTCCCTTCCTATCTGAAGGAGGAGTTCATTTACATGGATTATGTTCATCACTTGATAAGATGGTGCGCTTAGTTTGGATTGCATAGAATGGCCTAGGTAGTATGTAGTGCCTTTTCTGGATAACACAAGTTCAAATTTCCAGCCATGAAAGAGGAAGATGATATATAGAGGCCTTTATGAACCAAATTGTGATTAGTATGTTGTGACTGCTTTTGTTTGTTCAGAAGAATAATTTTTCTTCTCGGCATTTGCTAATTTTGATTGATATGAGCTGATTAGATTTGGGAATTGTAAAAGCTTATTTTTGAAGAGTATAAAACCTGAACTACTAGTATCAATTTTTTATTATGAAGCCATTGAGCCAAATGGATAAAACCTTACTTACTCCCACGAAGTGGATAAAACCTTACTTACTCCCACCAAGTGGAGAATAACTTACTTACTCCCACCAAGTGGAGAAAACCTTACTTACTCCCTTGGTACTTAATTTCAGACAAATCAAGCTTCACTTGTCCTATATCTAAAAAGGAATCGAGCGCAGAATGTTGAGAATCATGTTTATCCTCATTCACCAAAAGCATATAAGTGTATCCTTTGAGACAAATAAGTGTATTTTTGTTAAACTCGATAATGCACGAGAAGTATTAAAAGGTGACATAGGATATTGTTTGGACATAGCTACCATTGCATGCTAATACAGTAGCTCTTACTGGTGATCATTTTATGGATAGTTTGAACCTTTTTCTTTTTATAATCTTGACTTGCAAATATGAGCCTGTCTCATGAACTCCAGAAAATCTTTGTTTTTTCGTTTTTTAAAATTTAGGGGGGAGGTGGCCGGGGTGCGTAGAATCTTCTTTTCCACTAGTTCCCAGCTGTTTTCTTCTCTTCTTAACCAATCAAAATACATGAAAGTACTGGGGTTTGGTTTATCTTCTTCCATTATGTTTGTTTTCTTACATCCTGATTGTTAAGACAACTATTTTTTTTCTCTGACCACTTAGTAACAACACATTTAGCCGTTGAAAGACATTATGAGAAACCTCCACATTCTAATATTCAGTTGATAGTATTTGCAGGTTCCATGTTGTGGCGTATTGCCAGCAAGTATGGTGGTTTGAAGTAAGTGGAATAGTGAAGTTTCCTTTTCCTCCGGATATATACACACTAACTTTCAGGATCCACCTCGGGAAATATTTTAAGAGATTAGGCCGACGTGTTCCCAATTTTGAGCACACTCATGGATGGGATTTGGGGCCAGTACGCTATGAACTGTCCACTTCTGATGGGCAGCATGCAGTTAGTGAGTGCTTCCTCCATGAAGTCGAGCAAGATGATGCAAAAAAGCGTGGGTGCTGGATTGAGTACAAGGTGGGTGAATTTATTGTCAATAGGTCAGATCCTGTAACTGAAGTTAGATTTTCAATGAAACAGATTGATTGTACACACTCTAAAGGTGGGCTCTGTGTAGATTCTGTATCAATTACCCCCAGCGATGTAGGAGGAAAGGGGTTAAATAGTTTCTGTAATTGATATATTTTCAACGGTCCTAGAATTAGGTTCCAACACACAGCTTATATTTTCAGAGCGTTTGTGCCCTAGGTGTTACTGTCTTGTATGTAAATGTTAACGTTTTGTACTTTATCCAGTTCTGCTGCATAATTTAGCTGCTATGGAAGATTAGGTAAATATACTCTGTTTATCTGTTATGAGAAAAAAAGGTTTAGTTATTTTTGTTTTATTATTTCATGTACGGACAAATGGTACAATTTTCATGTCTCTAAGGCACTTATATGCATGGTTTTCCATTCCAGTGCTTGGAGCCCACAAATTTGGTAGAATCCCTCTTTGCTAACATAGCAGATATGCCTTCTTTTCCCCTTTTAACTGGCGAAGATGTTCTGCTATTCCCAGGTCAATTGCAGTAGATAATGGGCAATGCGGAGTGAGTACACTAGAGGGTTTTGCTCATAGAGGGGAAGGCATGACATGTACGAGGTTAGATATTGGGGTTTATCGACGAAAAGAACGTACGTTAGTAATCACCCGCACAAGAATACAAGATAACTCTATCCAGCATGAGCTTACACAAATTAAATCACCTTTCCATAATTTCAAGCATGCATGATTTTCTACGATTTTCACCTCACTTCATTGCCGGCAAAGCTGCCCCTTTGGGGCAACATAAATGAATACATTAAAGGAGATGAAATAAGGAGATGCACATCATGTACACCTCAAGTACCATATACACGTCATGCCACCAGATTTGACAGCTTTTATTTGGAAACACAATTTACTTAACTTTCAACACCGGATCACTTTCTCCTCGCAACCAATAAAACACAACATGGAGATATATTGATAAGAGTGAGAAAAACTGCATTTAATTGTAGTCTATCAACGAATAATAGAAAAATTTAAATGCAAAACCATTTTTTCGAGAAATTGCTGCCTGCGGTTTTGACTATACTACTGGTAAATGATGCCGCTTACAGTGCCTTCAAAAAAATCTCTCAAACACTGACTTACAAGGAAACAACAGAATATAGCTTAACGTTTTCCACCGCCACCACCGAGCTTAGGACCTTTCCCTCCAGCTCCCTTGGGCATGTTGCCCTTCCCTCCAGCTTTCTGTGACTTGGCCTGCACCTCTGCCTTCTTGGCCTTCTTCTCATCCTTTGTCTTCTTGATCCTTTCCTTGATTTCACTGCACAAATCAATAAACATAAAGAATCAATTCACCTCCATTAAATAAACAAACACTGTCATTAAAAATACATTTTTTACCACCATTTTCCCATTTTTGCAAAGGTTTAACCAGCCATATTAGGTGTAGGTTATTTAAATGTATTATCTGAAAAAACGTGATAATGATGCGCAGGCTAAATCTAAGAGGTCAACATGCAGAAAAAATGATGGAAACAAACCGGAGAGCAGCCTCCCTAGCAGCATCTCGAACTTCTGGCCTTTCAGTTCTCTTCTTCTGGATAACCTCCAAGGTTGCACCAACAATGGACCTGGAGTAAGGCTTCTTTGTTGCACGTCGCCTCTTCTTAACAGCTTCTTGTGCAATATCCTAAAGTTAAACACACAAAAAATGAAGAATTTAACTAGGCAAAAAAGTATATACAAACAATTGCACAAAAGATGGCAAGGTGAAGAGGACTCTGTGCATTAATCCAAAGTTTATAATACATAAACCGCTCTGTCATTGTCTGATTTTTGGTTGACTGAACACACTCGAAATTATGTATCTACTTATCGTATTTTTACCCGTGCTCGGTAGTTTTGTAGCAGGTTGTTTCGGACGTTTTTTAGGAAAAGAAGGAATTATGTATAACAAGGCATGATCGGGCTAGCTATCCTTCAATTTTTCAATCTTTATGGGAAATTTCAACACAGAATAAAGCTTGGATAAGTTTAAATAATTTACTCATTGATGCTTTATTGAGACTAACCTTCTTGTGCTGCTTCCTATACATAGCTGTCCAAGTAAGCTTGGAAGGCTTCAGGCGGTTGTGAAAGTAACGTTTGCATTTTGAGTTGAGAAACAGGAACACCTAATATCACAAGAAAATAAGAAAAATAAGGAACGAAACCGAAAAGAAAACCTGACACTACCTCCTTCCACTAATAAGTAACAATAACTTATAAACGGGGTGCAACATTATTTGTACATGTTAACTACCTGAGAATCTGAACGAATAAATCTGATGCCCCTCCCAGGATATATCTTGCCACCACTAAAACGACAGAGTTCCGTCCTGAAATCATAACAAGAATACAACCATCAATTTAATCACTTATACTTTTGTGCAATACAAGGAGTAAAAAGTCCAAACTAAAGGAACTGCGAACAAGCTGGTAAGTTTATGCGCCATAAGAAAAAGCGGTAATATTGCTACCTCGTGAGCAATTGACCATACTTAGGTGGTATCTGTTTGAAATGTTTAAAAAACAGAGTTTGCAAAATACTTTTTCAGTTTTAGCAGACCTGGTTTGTTTGACTTAATCCAAAAACAAAAATCGGTTCTTCGATTTTCTAATAGTTTGTCAAATCCAATTTATGTTTTAAAATCAGCAGTAAAACCTATCAAATGCAACTAAAAAACAGCTATTGAGAAGTATCTAGGTAAAGGAGCACTAAGTAAAATATGTGTTTTTCAGTACTGATTAACATTTCATTATTCAACACAACTATAGCAAGCGAAAAACAATAGTCGATAAACGAAGATTTTTTATACTGTTTCCCCCGAACAGGTGCTCAAGTCAAAAAACGAACGAATCATAGAGTAAAAACGGGGACATTCAATTAATATCAATGAGCTAAATAAAATAAAATTGATATGCGAATAAATATGAAATGAGAATTACAACTAAATTAGGGCATATGTATAGCATATTTTTTGTATAGATAAGAAGGCAGAGGACTTACTTGAGAACCATTGTTGATGCAGCTGCGAGCTCTCACGTTGCGATGTCCCGAAAATGGAGAAAAAACCCTAGTGAACAACGTTTATATTGGATTTGGAGGAAATATATATGGCCCAAAAGAAAAGCAAACCTAACATAAGCCCAAGAAGTGGACCTCTTAATGGGCAAAAGGCTGCACCCGTATTGGGCCAGTCCAATAATATTCAAACCATATCACAAATGTAAAAATTGCACGAGCACCCTATTTGGTCACCCCCATTTAATCTATACGTATTTTTTTAAAAAGTTTTAACTTGTACTCATTGTTTAAATAACTTCAGGCCTCTTTCTCCTCCTCCTTCGTTTTCTGAATGCTGAAGATTGAGATATTGTTATGTGTTCTAGCCTAACTTATATTTGCTATTTTAGCTCTTTACAACTAGGAATTAGCTTCTGCACTGTCCAGCTCGAAAATTCTAATTTTTATTGCTACTGAAACATGAAAGCACGACTTGATTCCCTGTGCATTAGGTGAAGATATTACTTTTACTAATGGTCTTGTTTTATAGGAGTATTGCTTTTCAAATTTCCTAATAATTCCATTATAGCAATTGGATCTTAATGACAACTTGCCATTATTGTTTTAGAACTTCAGCTCTAAGAATGTTGAAGTTCAACAAATATAAACAAAAACTTCAGCTCCTAGAATGCTGAAGTTCAGCAAATACAAAACAAACTTCAGTCCTGAAGTTCATCACAAACATAACAAATCTTCAGCTAAAACATGCTGAAGTTCAGCAAATATAGAACAAAACTTCAGCTAAAACATGCTAAAGTTCAGCAAATAGAGAAGAAAACTTCAGTTACTAGAATGCTTAAGTTCAGCAATTACAAACAAAAACTTCAGCCAACATTTGGTTCAGCAATTTTTGCTACTTC
Organism: Nicotiana tabacum; assembly: GCF_000715075.1. Taxonomy (NCBI): domain Eukaryota; kingdom Viridiplantae; phylum Streptophyta; class Magnoliopsida; order Solanales; family Solanaceae; genus Nicotiana; species Nicotiana tabacum. The sequence continues at coordinate 126,500,410 of NC_134084.1, forward strand.
AGGCCCGTATGCCTGAAGTTTCGCGAAAAGTGGGTATGCTTGTAAATTTTTTTGCAAAGTGGGGATAAGTTAAAATATAACCCAAAAGCGAGTATAGATACAAATGCCCCTATGAGGCGTTAATAGGTTGGGTGGGTCAGCCCATGGGCTTAGGATCCAAGAATACGCATCAAGTATTTCGGGTCTTAAGACCTTAAGAGGCCGTTTGGTTAGTAAAAATTGCACGGTGCGCCCTATTTGGTCACCCTCATTTAACATATACCCATTTTTTAAAAAACTTTTAACTTGTACTCACTTTTTAAACAATTTCATCTCCCTTTCTCCTCCTCCTCAAAGTTATATCCGCCTCTTCTTTCTCAAACTTCTCCTTCTCCCTTTTCTGCAAGAAATCTGTTACGGCTATGTATAAGTTTGACTATAATTAAAACCACTAATACATCTTTGTACAAAAGTGCCAGAAATCTAGGCTTCTCGTGCTGCTTTTCTAGTGTAACTTGTTTTCTTCGTCAGTGTGAACTTTTATCTGGATGAGTAAGAATCAGGAAACTGTTGAGGATGTACCTTGTGGTAACATTGTTGCCTTGGTTGGTCTGGACCAGTTTATTAACAAAAAGCAACATTGACGAATGAAAAAGAAGTCGATGCCCATCCAATCATAGCAACAATATTGAAACCCCCAGCAGATGTTGGATACCATACGTTTTCCCATGCTAATAGTGATGTATATTTTCTTGTCCAGTCATTTCTTATCTTCCACGCACTCATGGATAACACTGTTGAGTTACAGCTATGCAGTTGCAGTCTTGGAACTTCAGCTCTTCGCCAGTTAAAAAAATAAAAACTTCAGCTCTATCCCAGTTAAAAAAACAAAAACTTCAGCTCTAGAGTTGAAGTTCCCAAGTTACAAACAAAAAATTTCAGCTCTAGAGCTGAAGTTCGATAGTTAAAAAATAAAAACTTCAGCTCTAGAGCTGAAGCTTACAAACAAAAACTTCAGCTCTAGAGCTGAAGTTCGATAGTTAAAAAACAAAAACTTCAGCTCTAGAGTTGAAGCTTACAAACAAAAACTTCAGCTCTAGAGTTGAAGTTCGATAGTTAAAAAACAAAAACTTCAGCTCTAGAGCTGAAGCTTACAAACAAAAACTCCAGCTCTAGAGCTGAAGTTCGACAGTTACAAAACAAAAATCGGCTACTAGAATGCTGAAGTTTTGCGCGATTGCCTTTGCTACTTCAGCCCCTTATGCTGAAGTTATGCGAAAAAGCGGGTACGCTTGCAATTTTTTTTGCAAAGCAGGCACAAGTTAAAACGTGACACAAAAAGCGGGTATAGATACAAATGCCCCAATGGTTAGGGGGGTATCCCACTATAAAATTTGGGATTAGATTTGTTTCGTTATAGGCATTAACTAAAATCAGGGCAAAATCTATAACAAAATTATAGGATTATCTATCAATATATAGAAGGTGAGATTATAATCATGGTTATAATCTCAAGATTATAATACTGGGATAATCGTTTGAACCAAACAACTCCCAAAGGGGTCTATTAGTTACGAGGATAAGGGATAATAATTCGGAATTAAAATTTGATTTGTTTTATCTTAACTAAAATTTTTATTTTCGTTTAAGCAATCTCGAGATTATTTATACTACACTACAATGGTGGTATTATTGTTTTTAATTGTACTAACCCATAAATGTTTTTAGTTGTTTATTATTAGTTCCAATTCATGCAGGTGCTGGTTAATTTTGTCGTGATAAACGTCGGCATGTGCTTTTTTGCTTCTTATTCAAACAACGTACTGAAGAAGCATATGAATGGTTAGCATGTGAATGTGTGAATCAATGGAGAACGATAAAGAAGGTTTGAATGACAAGTAACTTGCAATTAGTCAATTTCGCCTTCCTCCACAAGGTTTGAATGACAAGAAAGTAACATGCATTCAATCAATGAGGCTTTCACTTTGGGGTTGTTGATTGGTATAATGGTCAGCAAATTCAAGTAAAATTTTATTGACACCGGGTATTTATATAAAATCAATAAATACGAGACATTAAAATATGACATTCTTGAGGTTTTCTATTTGATTGTATCGAAAGACCCAATGAATTGGGATTCTTCTATTAGTCCAGGTCATTTCAGGGCAAACAGATCATTTATGATGAAGAGATGATCTTCAAGAGAATGATTTGGTGTTCTTGCAAAGTGGGACTATGCAGTACCAGACACGAGATAGTTTGGGAGGCCTCCAGATCCACTCTTTTTTCTATTCAAAGATGTGCCCCCGACTCTGTATTTTCACGTTGAGAATTATTTGTAGATAAAGAGATATCAAAAGAAATTCTTACTTCCCAAACAAATCCTCCTACATCTATGTATAAGTGCTAGTTTATCAAGAATATGCAAGAAAAGCATTCCGAGTTGTTGATTAATTGCCAAAGATGGCTTAGAACCAATAATTCATTATCTAGTGGATCTTTTCGTTCTAATATTGTATTCGTAAGTTATTAATATTTCTCAAATTTGTTCCAAATTTAACGGAACGCTATTGGATCAAATGGCAAAGGTATTGTCAAGAAAAAAATGGTTTTTATGTGCCTTTTATACGATATTTATCACTTAATTGTTGTTAAGTGACATATAATTTGTGTCGACCCGGCCAGTCGTTTTGAGAGTAATAGCCTCGATTCCCTATTTACTACTTCCCCCATATCTTTTTCTGCTTATGTGACTTGCCGGGAGGTTCTGTTTTTGGTTTCGGAGTGGTTTGGGATACTTAGTCCCTAAAACGGAAGCTTAAGTTCTAGGATTTTAACCGTAGTCGGAATTATGTGAAGACGACTCTGGAATGGAGTTTTGTCAGTTCCATTAGCTTCGTTGGGTGATTTTGGACTTAGGAGCGTGTCCGGATTGTATTTTGGAGGTCTGTAGCTTATTTAGGCTTGAAATGGCGAAAGTTAAATTTTTGGGAAGTTTGATCGAAAGTGGACTTTTTGATATCCGGGTCGAATTCCGGTTTCAGAAGTTTTAGTAGGTCTGTAATGTTAAATATGACTTATTTGCAAAATTTGAGGTCAATCAGACATGGTTTGTAGGTTTCGGCATCGGCTATAGAAGTTTGAAGTTTCAAAGTTCATTAAGTTTGGATTGGAGGGTGATTCGTGTTTTTGTTGTTGTTTGATGTGTTTTGAGGGCTCGACTAAGTTTGTATGATATTTTACGACTTGTAGGTATATTTGGTTGTGGACCCGGCGGCCTCGGGTTGATTTCGGGTGGTTAACTGATCATTTTGGACTTGTGAAAAATTACATATTTTCTGGTGTTATCTAGTTTTGGTTTCCTTCTTTGTGTTCGCGAGGGGATTCCCGCGTTCGCGAAGAGGAACTGGAGGCAGGTGGAATCTTGTGCTTTGTGTTCGCGATGGAGTTCCCGCGTTCGCGAAACTCTGAGGTAGTTGGTCTACGCATTCGTAATAGAAGTCCCGCGTTCGCGTAGAGGAAGTGGTCAACCGAGTCTCCAAGCCTTTTTGCCTACGCTTTTGCGATGTTGGTCCCGCGTCCGCGTAGGGTCAAGCTGAGTGAGCTTCGCGTTCACGACCAGGTCATCGCGTTCGCGATGAGTATTTTAAGGCTGAAGTGAGTTTGTGCTTCGCGAACGTGAGGTTCTTCCGCGTTCGTGAAGAAGGGATGCCTGGACAGTATTAAACATTTCAAAATCGAGGGTTTAGCCATTTTTATCAAAACTTGAGTTAGAGAGCTCGGATTTGGACGAAATTTTGAGGGATTTTTAGAGACATCGATTGGGTAATGATTCTTCACTTGTTTTTGGTTATATCCCGCTTATCTATCATTAATTCCATCCTTTAATTTCAGATTTGGGTTGAAAATTTTTGAAAAAAGGGAGAAGTTCTTCAACTAAGTTTTTGAGTTTTGATTGGGATTTTAATATCAAATTTGGATAATTTTGGTACGAGTGAACTCGTGAGTGAATGAGTGTTCATATTTTGTGACTTTTACTCGATTCCGGGCCCGGTCGACTTTTTGAGGTGATTTTATAATTTCTTGCTTAAGTCTTGGTTTCATTAATTAGATTAGTTTCGTATAATATATTTATGGTATTTAATTGCTTTTGGCTAGATTTGGGCCATTCGAAATAGGAAAATCATGGAAAAGGCATCGTTACCGATTGATTGAGCTTGGTTCAAGGTAAGTGGCTTGCCTAACCCTGTGTGGAGGATATTCCCTTAGGATTTGGTATTGTTGTGTTATGTGAGCATCGTGTACGCGAGGTGACAAATGCGTACACGAGCTAATTATTGTCAAATCCGAGTTTTACTGAGTAGCAACCTATTTTCAACTTAATTGAGTTATACCGGCATGTGTAGTTATCTTGTTTAGTCTAATATCACATGTCTACGTGTTTTACCTACTTATTTGAACTCTGTCCAGCATGCCTAGTTGATTTCGTGTCTTTCCTTGATCTGTACCAGTCTTAACTGTAGAATTATTGATGTTAATTGTTGTATTTTGCGATTTGAGTTGTGTGTTCACTGTTGGGACTGCGAGGCGGTACCTCGAGAGATCCCCCTGCACCTTTACTTTTGATACTACGAGGCGGTACCTCAGGAGATCTCCCTGCATATTTACTTTTGAGACTACGAGGCGGTACCTCGGGAGATGTCCTTGCATCTTTACTTTTGGGACTGCGAAACGGTATCTCAGGAGATCTCCTACTATTTTATCCCTGTGTGTTGTACTGTTATTTTGCTGTGTTTTCCTCTTTGTTAAATTCCAGCCTCTTATTATATTGCTATATTCTTCTGCTTTATTTATTATATACTAGTGGGCCCTGACCTGACCTCGTCACTACTCGACCGAGGTTAGGCTTGGCACTTACTGGGTACCGTTGTAGTGTACTCATGCTACTCTTCTGTACATGTTTTGTGTGCGGATCCAGGTACTTCTTATCAGCCACTTCATCAGTGAACGGTGACAGTTTGGAGACTTCAAGGTATATCTGTCGCATCCGCAAATCTCGGAGTCCCCCTCTATCCCCCCCCCCATGTCATTTACCTATCGTACTTCTTTATCATAGATTATGGTGTATAGAGATACTAGTTTCCTTCTATAGCTTGTGACTTGTGATGTTCCGGATTTTGGGAATACTGTGTATTACTAGAGAGTTGGTTATTGTACATGCCGAGGGGCATTGTTATCAGTTATGTTATTATCTGTTGCAGTTAGTTGTTAAGTTTTTATTTCTATTTTTGGTATTTCCGTAATTGTTTAGGCTTACCTAGTCGTAGAGACTAGGTGCCGTCACCAGGTCTTACGAAAGAAGTTTTGGATCGTGACATAATTTTACTTTAATTTTTAACTATTATCATAAAATTAATTTATTTTATGTAAATATCGAATGCGGATAAACATTTAACGCAAATTAATTAATGTGCTATCTTTCAAAGTCAAGTGGCAACTGGCTTTAATCTTTCTGTGAAAGTGTACTTCAAGTAGAAAATTGGCAACCCATTTTCTTATTACTATTGTTTGCTAACGTGGAAGTGGCTTCCCTTCTTGTTTCTTAATTACAATTAATGCCTCTCATGCTCCTTATCATATTTGCAAGAAACAACTACCAAATGCCAAGTCCAACTATGAGTATTAGGTCTCACTCTTTTCGCCATTTAATTAAGGGAGACTGAACAACATAACAAGAATTCAGACTTACCAATAAGGATTATGGTGGAATGATAAGTATTCTTTTATCCTTAATTATAGATTTCAGTTTGAATCCTAAATATAAAATTATCTTTGTTAGATAGCATTTTACCCTCCAATGTGAGACTTCCAGATGCGAATCTGAATTTAGTCGAGCTCTAATGCAGGTACCGAATACCGGAGGAGAAACAAAAAAGAATCGAGACTTAAGCTTTGAAATAATGAATATGATCTATGTATAAATGGTCAAAGGATTTTAAAGTAGTTATAGAGTTCTTGTTATTTTAATTGATGCTTGCCTTAGTTAATATTTATGTAAACTTTATCTATCTTAGGAGGTTGAAAATTTTTTGACTTCCTTGCACTTTTATTCTACATAATCTTGAAAACTTTGAACATTTTCAAATTAATTTAACTATTCAAACTTTTAACTTTCTGATGCAATAGTTTTTCATGAAATTAACTTTATTATTTTTGCTTAAATATTTTCTTATTACTACTTGTATTGGTCAAAATCTGACTGTCACAATCGAACTGATCAACGTCCCACCCAAGTAACCGAGCAGTGAAAGATAACATAGCCCACTCTACACCCTTTTCCCGACATCCGTCGAGCCAGAAGGAGTAACGCTTAAAGGGACGACCAAGACACATTGGATGCAGACGGACGTCGGTCCAAGCAAAGGGCAAGGGTGTCTCGACTATATATAGCAAGGGAAAGCTTTCAATAAAGGGGGCGGCTCCTCCTATCTCTCTCTGAAGCTAAAAAGCTCTCTTCTTGTATTCTTGAGAGAGAAGAAGCGATCTCTAGGAAAAAATGTAAAGTTGTCTCCCCATTGATTGATAGGGGATACAATATTGAATCTCAATAAGATCATTTATATTTCTTCATCCTACATGCGATCCATACTGCTAGCTCTTTGATCTGGAATTAATTAAGTCTGACTAAGATTTACCCCCTCATATTCTTTGATTGATTTGCCCAAAAAGATTTCGATATCTTTTGAGTCAAACAATTTGGCGTCGTCTGTGGGGATTTCTTAGTGAAATTCTCTAGTCTCTCCCAGATCAAAGACAAGAAATACGATCCCTCACCAAAAGGAGGTTGAAGGAAAAATCCAACCCACGCGAGACAACGGAGCAGTGTAGTAGGGGGAGGAGAGTCGAACAAAATTACCAAGCTTAGAAACCTTCACCCCATCAACCATAGATACGCCAAACATGGCGAACGACGTTATCAACTAGTTCTCCCCCATCGGACCACCGGACAGGGGCAAGGAAAGTTTCATTCTAACTCGCCTCCTACTCTCTGCTCAAGTAGGAATATAATGGCCGCGCAGGCGAATGAATAAAGAAACACCTCAATTAAAGGACGAAAAACTACTGCAAAGCAACTGTGATACCTCCGAGCCGGAAGACAGGAGCTAGACAAGGAAAGTACAATTTGTGCGCAGAGCGAATCTAAGCAAAACAGCAACGTTTCACATTCTCCGACGGTGTACCTTCCGTTGCGAGCAATGCAAAATGGATTGGGACTCTCCCAGAAGATATCTGGCTCTCCAAAAACTAGGACTGACGACGGATTATTATTTCAATAAGTTCGAAATAACACCCTTTAAGGCCAAGGGCCTTCGCCAAAAAGAGAAGAGTTCGACCTCGATCGAACGACGACGGGTTACTATTTCGACAAGTTCGAAATAACACCCTTTAAGGCCAAGGACCTTCGCCAAAAAGAGAAGAGTTCGACCTCGATCGAACAACGATGAGTTACTATTTTGATAAGTACGAAATAACACCCTTTAAGTCCAAGGGCCTTCGCCAGAAAGAGAAGAGTTCGACCTCGATCGAACGACGATGGGTTACTATTTCGACAAGTTCGAAATAACACCCTTTAAGTCCAAGGGCCTCCGCCAAAAAAAAGAAGAGTTCGACCTCGATCGAACTACGACAGGTTACTGTTTTGATAAGTTCAAAATAACACCCTTTAAGGCCAAGGGCCTTCGCCAAAAAGAGAAGAGTTCGACCTCGATCGAATGACGACGGGTTACTATTTCGATAAGTTGGAAATAACACCCTTTAAAGCCAAGGGCCTTCGCCGGAAAGAGAAGAGTTCGACCTCGATCGAACGATGACGGATTACTATTTCGATAAGTTCGAAATAACACCCTTTAAGGCCAAGGGCCTTCGCTAGAAAGAGAAGAGTTCGACCTCGATCAAACGACGACGGGTTACTATTTCGACAAGTTCGAAATAACACCCTTTAAGTCCAAGGGCCTTCGCCAAAAAGAGAAGAGTTAAACCTCGATCGAACAACGACGGGTTACTATTTTGACAAGTTCAAAATAACACCATTTAAGGCCAAGGGCCTTTGCCAAAAAGAGAAGAGTTCGACCTCGATCGAACGACGACAGGTTACTATTTCGACAAGTTCGAAATAACACCCTTTAAGGCCAAGGGCCTTTGCCAAAAAAAAAGAGTTCGACCTTGATCGAACGATGATGAGTTACTATTTCGATAAGTTTGAAATAACACACTTTAAGGCCAAGAGCCTTCGCCAAAAAGAGAAGAGTTCAACCTCGATCGAACGACGATGGGTTAGTATTTCGATAAGTTCGAAATAACACCCTTTAAGGCTAAGGGCCTTCTCCAAAAAGAGAAGAGTTCGACCTCGATCTAACGATGACGGGTTACTATTTTGACAAGTTTGAAATAACACCCTTTTAAGACAAAGGGCCTTCGCCCAAAAAAGATGAGTTCGACCTCGATCGAACGACGATGGGTTACTATTTCGACAAGTTCGAAATAACACCCTTTAAGGCCAAGTTCGACCTCGATCGAATGACGACGGGTTACTATTTAGACAAGTTCGAAATAATACCCTTTAAGGCTAAGGGCCTTCATTAAAAAAAGAAGAGTTCGACCTCGATCGAACGACGACGAGTTTCTATTTCGACAAGTTCGAAATAACGCCCTTTAAGGCCAAGGGCCTTCGCCAAAAAGAGGAGTTCGACCTCGATCGAACGACGACGAGTTACTATTTCGACAAGTTCGATATAACACCTTTAAGGACAAGGGCCTTCGCCAAAAAGAGAAGAGTTCGACCTCAATCGAACGACGACGGGTTACTATTTCGATGAGTTCCAATTAACACCTTTTAAGGCCAAGGGCCTTCGCCAAAAAAGAAGAGTTCGATCTCGATCGAACGACGACGGGTTACTATTTAGACAAGTTCGATATAGCACCCTTTAAGGCCAAGGGACTTCGCCAAAAAGAGAAGAGTTCGACCTCGATCGAACGATGACAGGTTACTATTTTGATAAGTTCAAAATAACACCCTGAGGCCAAGGACCTTCGCCAAAAGAAGAATTCGACCTCGATCGAATAATGACGGGTCACTATTTCAATTAGTTTGAAATATTTCTAAGGACAAATGCCATCAGGAGGAATAGAAGGAAAGAAAAATCGGGACTCGCCATACATGTGTCTATCTCGCACCAAAGCCATAAACCGTTAAAATAAAGGTGAAGTACAAGGCAAACAACGAAGAAGAAACTCTCCTTTATACAAAGTCATTGTGCATACCATCGCTGCTTACATATGGCCCAAACCAACAATAAAAAAGGAGGGGGAAGAAAGAAGAATGAAAAGGAAAGGGGAAAGAAACAATGACAACATACAACAAAAAAAAACAACTGAAAGTAATTACAGGCAAGGACAACATTCTTCATTCGGCGTCATCACCGCCATCACCATCACCATCTCCAAGAAGCCCTCCATTATCATCATCCGCACCCCCATTAGCTTCAGGCGTCGCTGCATCATACCCACAATTGACGCGAGCCTCCCGCGCTTTCAGTTGCGCTTCTTCATAGGCAGCCTCATTCACAGTACCCGCCTTCCACAAACTCTTATATATATCCCACTGGGCTTTGGCGTAAACCCAAAGCTCGTGCATATGACGGGGAACGGCGGTGGAGGAAGACCCAATCTGAGCCAACAATCGCCTATTTTCTGCCTCCAGTGCTGCGACCTGATCTCCCAAAATCGATGCCTCTTGATCAATCTCGTTGATGCGCTCCTCGAGCCTTGCCTCCATGAGGGTAGCCGTCGCTCTTTTCGACTCCTGTTCGGATTGGAGGACGCAGATGGTGTTCTCCAGGGCCGCCGCCCTCGCCGAAGACTCGGACCAAGCACTCTCAATGCTCTCCAACCCGGTGATCTTGTTCTCTAACGCGGTCAATTTCCCCATCCACTCCACGCTCATCACTTCGACCTTGATCAAGTTCTGATCCATCTTCGACTGCATCGACCTCAATCTCTCCTGCAGATGCTCACATTCTACGGCGACTCCCTTGCCCAACTCGAGATCCTCGTCCTTAATTCGAAGTTGCTCCTTGAGCTCACTTTTGCTGCGGATAGCTTGCATCAACTCCTAGTCCCTTTTCTCCAACTCCCTACCAAGAGCCCGATTACCGGGGTTTGCCTTCAGCCGCTCATGTATCTCACAACACTTGTTACGGTAGCGACGATATTTCTCCAACATCTTCAAGAAAATCTTGGCCTGAATGTTGGCCCTACGAATGCTTTCCACTCCACCATATACGTCTGAAAAATTCAAAGAGGTTAAAATTGTATCATCAAGAAAGGCGAGGGAAAAGCAAAAGTAAGCATAACATACCCTTAAGCCCATAGCGGCTACCTCATCCATCAAATCAACATCAGGAACAGACCGAAGGGTCGCGTTCTCGGCTGCGAAGCATAACATGCTGAACTACGGTACCAGATCCTCTGTGTTCCCCCAGAAGATTGGTATCTGAAGGGATCTCAAGAATACGAGCCGAGCCTCTAGCACGAACCACCGAGCGATTAAGGCCCTCCTCAAACATCCTGATATCGTCAGGGTCAAGGTCCGACTCGGATTCATAATTGTCAACCACCACGCCTTTCCCTCTTTCGGCAACCAAATGTGGAGCACGACCAACTGCAGAGGACGAGGGTATGTCTGAAACTATAATGGCAACCCTAGAAGTCTGATCTTCCACCACGACAGGTTGCTGACCACCAACAATGGTGGGAATCTCTGATCGAATCGAAGCAACGGCTGGTCCCGTCCTAACGGGGGGGAGCCACGTGTGATGACCCAAAAGGTCATCACTTGCTTTAAATTAAATTCTGTGTTCTGAGGCCTTGAAAACCTCATTTAGAGTTACCTCGATTTGCGTGCGCAGTCTGAGCGCATAGCCAGAAAACTTAAATATGAAATTCTGTGAAAAATGATAAAATTTGGATATAAAATGAGTTAATTTGACTTCGGTCAACATTTTGGGTAAACGGACTCGAACTCATGATTAGAAGGCCCCGGAGGGTCCGTAGGAAAATATGGGACTTGGGCGTATGCCCGGAATCGAATTCCGAGGTCCCAAGCCCGAGAAATGAATTTTTTTTAAAAGAAATTGTTTTCTGAAACTGTTTAAGGAAAATTGAAATGAAATTTGCTTAGAACATGATGGTATCGGGCTCGTACTTTAGTTTCAGCACCTGGTATAGGTCTTATATATGATTTAAGATGTTTCTGTGAAATTTGGTGAAAAACAGAGTTTATTTGACGTGAATTAGACTTCCGGTTGAGGAGTTATGGACTTTGAGAGTTCTTGATGAAAATGTTAAGTTTTGAGGTTTAATTCATAATTTTATATGTTATTTCGATGATATGATCGCACGAGTAGGTCCATATGATGTTTTGAGTTAGTATGCACATTTGGTTTGGAGTTCCGAGGGCTCGGGTGAGTTTCGGGATGTTTTAGGCTTAAAACCAGAAGTTAGGTCTCTGAACCCACTAGTGCGGTCCGCAGTCGACCTTGTGCGGTGCACGGTAGAGGCTGTGCGGCCGCAGTCGACTTTGTGCGGTCCGCACAGGGCACTGGACCGCAATACCCTCAGGAAGGCCTGTGCGGCCGCAGTCCATTTTGTGCGGTCCGCACAGAGGGTCTAAGAGGGATATAAATAGACGGGATTTTCAGTCATTTTTCATTTTTCAAAACCCCAAAAACATAAGAGGCGATTTTTCAAACAACCTTTCTTCTCCAAATCAATTGTAAGTCATTTTTAACTAGTTTTCTTCAATCATTAACATCTTTTAATATGATTTCAACTTCAAATCAATGATTTTCATGGGGGAAATTGGGTGTTTTGGGTAGAACCTAGGTTTTCCAAATTGGGAATTTGGACCTCGATTTGAGGTCCGATTTCAAAACAAATTATATATTTGAGTTCGTGGGGGAATGGGTGATCGTGTTTTGGTTCGAACCTCGAGTTTTGACCATGTGGACCCGAGGGAAATTTTGACTTTTGGATAAAACTTTGGAAACTCCATGTTCATGTATTCAAATTGATTCATTTAGCATTTATTAATATAATTAAGTAACTTGTGGCTAGTTACAAGCGAGTTAGTGGTGGAATCAAGAGGTAAAGCAATAGTTGAGGCTTGAATTGCGTTCGTGACATCGAGGTAAGTGTTCAGTCTAACCTTATCTTGAGGGATTAGGAGTTGAGTCCTATTTGCTATTTGCTTCTTGTTGAGTACGACGTATAGGCATGGTGACGAGTATCTATACATTGGTGTCATGCATGACTGTGAGTCTTAAATTGATACTTGTTGTATTCTTGAATGTTACTATGGTTGAAATAGTGAGTAAATCCTTGATATTGAGCAAGGACTTAGTTTGTTTATAGTGAAATCTACTAATGATTGAGAAATGGTGGTAATTGAGACGAGTAGGAGTTGAGTTAAGATTGGTTATAGCTGATTCTTCCTTTCTGGGACGTATATACTTGTACTGCTGGGTTCTCTTGCCGGGATAGTGTAGTCTATTATTGATCCCTTGTCTGGACGGTTATTTATGATTGTTGTTGACTGTATAGTTGGAACGGGTTGCACGCCGCAACAGATATTATATCGGATCGGGTTGCACGCCGCAACAGATATTATATTGGATCGGGTTGCACACCCCAACAGATATTATATCGGATCGGGTTGCACGCCACAACAGATATTATATCGGATCGGGTTGCACACCGCAATAGATATTATATCGGATCGGGTTGCACGCCAGAACTATCGGATCGGGTTGCACGCCGCAACAGATATTATATTGGATTGGGTTGCACGCCGCAACAGATATTATATTGGATCGGGTTGCACACCGCAACAAATATTATATTGGATCGGGTTGCACGCTGCAACAGCTATAAATATGTGGATCGGGTTGCACGCCGCAAAAATGTTATATGATAAGGGATCGGGTTGCGCGCCGCAACAGTATTGTTATTGTATTGTTGTAGATTTTGAATTGTCCTTTCATATTTTATTAAGTTTCTATTGGTCTTGATATGTTTCCCCGATGCATGTACCCCCTCCCATTTTAAATTGCTTATTCCTGTTTATTTTCCGCCATATATTATATAACTGCACAGGTTTATCTGGCATCTGGTCCTAGCCTCGTCACTACCTCGCCGGGGTTAGGCCAGACACTTACCAGCACATGGGGTCGGTTGTGCTGATACTACACTCTGCACTCTGTGCAGATACCAGAGCGGCACTTGATCAGCAGCAGTAGGGGAGCCAGCCTTCAGTCCACCGAGATACCGAGGTAGCCTTGCAGGCGTCCACAGGCCCGACGTCTCCTCTATCTTTTATTATGTTCTGTTATCTCATGTATCCGAGACAAACAGTGTTAATTTTCCTTCAAACTATTGTATGTAGTACTCTTAGTAGTCCGTGGATATTGTGACATCAGTTTCTAGGTAGAGGCATGTGTTAACTTTCGAAACATTTTGGTTTTATATTTATTTAAGACTTCTTCTTAAATCTTATATTCCGATGTCATTTAGATGTTTATCACTTGTTAACATAAGTTGTAAAAAAAGGGATTAAAATAGAAGAGTTAAAGATTTCTAAGTTCGTGGCTTGCCTAGCTTCTACGAGTAGGCGCCATCACGACTCCCAAGGGTGGGAATTCTGGGTCGTGACAAGTTGGTATCAGAGCTCTAGGTTACATAGGTCTCACAATTCACGGACAAGCTCAGTAGAGTCTGAGGGATCGGTACGGAGACGTCTGTATTTATCCCTATAGGCTACAGAGTTAGGACAACTTCACATTTGTTCTTTCCTGTCATGCGGTTTTGTTTCTCAATGCTAATTGAATTTCTACTCTGTTCTTTCGCAGATGGCGAGAACACACGCTTTCTCATCTACCTCTCAGCAACCCGAACCCCCAGCAATAGCTCCCACGAGGGGCAGAGGGCGAGGCCAAGGCTGTGCTAGAGGTCGAGGTAGGGGCAGAGCTCAGCCCCGAGCAGCAGCACTAGTGACGGAGCCTTAGGTTGATTTTGATAAGGAGGCGCCGACCCCAGTAATTCCGGTGGGCCCAGCTCAGGTCCCAGAGGGGTTTATTGCTACCCTAGTTCTTCAGGATGCTCTGGTTCGATTAGTGGGCCTCATGGAGAGTGTCACCCAAGCGGGCTTACTTCCTGTAGCACCAGCTGTCTCTCAGGCTGGAGGAGGGGCTCAGACTCCTGATACTCGCACTCCAGAGCAGGTAGCTCCTCAGATTCAGACTCTAGCGGTTTAGCCTGTTGGAGTAGTTCAACCGGGTGTGGTAGCTCAGACCGGTGATGGAGCAGTTATGTCTGCCGATGCTTTGTGGAGGCTGGATAGGTTCACCAAGCTCTTCACTTCTACTTTCAGCGGTGCATCTACTGAGGATCCCCAGGATTATCTAGATATCTGCCATGAGGTTCTCAGGAACATGGGTATTGTTGAGACCAATGGGGTCGATTTTGCTATATTTCGCTTGTTTGGATCCGTTAAGACTTGGTGGAAAGATTATTGCTTGGCCAGGCCAGCCGGATCGCCATCTTTGACTTGGAAGCAGTTTATAGTGTTGTTTCTGGAGAAGTTTCTCCCCATTACTCAGAGAGAGGCCTACCAGAGGCAGTTTGAGCATCTCCAGCAGGGTTCCATAACGGTTACCCGGTATGAGACCAAATTCATCGACTTGGCTCGCCATGCCCTTGTCATCCTTCCTACCGAGAGAGAGAGAGAGAGAGAGAGAGAGAGAGAGAGAGAGAGAGAGAGTGATGAGGTTTATTGATGGTCTTATTCAGCCGATTCATCTTCAGATGGCTAGAGAGGCTGGGAGTGAGATTTTTTTTCAGGAGGCGGCTAATGTGGCCAGGAGAGTGGAGATGGTCCTATCATAGGGAGGTGCTCATGGGTCAGATAAGAGGCCCCGTCATTCGGGAAGATTCAGTGGTGCCTCGTCTAGAGGCAGAGATTCATATGGTAGAGGCCATCCTCCTAGGCCCTTTCAGTCAGCTCTTTAGGTTTCTCACGGTGCTTCAGGTACCCGTGGTCCGTAGATGCAGTATTCTGATTAGTAGTCCTACGGTGCACCACCAGCTCCTATCAGTGCACCGCCACTCTAGAGTTTTCGGGGTGGTCATTCGGGTCACCAGGGTCAGTCTCAGTTTCCTCAGGCACAACACTTAGGTGGATATTTTGAGTGTGGTGAGTATGGTCATATCAGGAAGACTTGTCCGAGGTTAGTGGGTACTCAGTCATAGCAGCAGGGTTCCCGCGCTATGGTTCAGGCACCAGGTATTCCACAGACCGCCCAGCCAGCTAGAGGTGGGGGTGGAGGTGCTAGAGGGGAGGTAGAGGTGCTAGAGGTGGAGCTCAGGCCGTTAGAGGTGGAGGCCAGCCAGCTGCATGCCATCCCAAAGATGTAGTTCAGGGTGGTGGGGCCAGCCCCGATGTTACGCTCTTCTAGCCAAGCCCAAGGCTGAGGCTTCAGATGCAGTTATCACAGGTATGGTTCTGGTTTGTGATAGAGATACTCCAGTGTTGTTTGATCCAAGGTCTACATACTCGTATGTGTCATCTTATTTTGCACCGTATTTGATCATGCCTAGTGATTCATTGAGTGTTCCTATTTATGTGTCTACATAGCTGGGTGATTCTATGGTGGTCGATCGAGTCCATTGTTCTTATGTTGATTGGGGGCCTTGAGACTCGTGTAGATTTGTTGCTTTTAGACATGGTCGATTTCGATGTTATATTGGGGATGGATTGGTTATCACCTTACCACGCTATCTTGGACTGTCATGCCAATACTATGACCTTAACTTTACCGGGTATGCCTCGTTTAGAGTGGAGAGAGACTCCTGGTCATTCTACCCGCAGTGTTATCTCGTATGTGAAGGCTCGGCGTATGGTCGTGAAGGGGTGTTTGGCCTATTTGGCATATGTTCGCGATTCTGGTGCTGAGGTTTCATCTATTGATTCTGTGCCCGTTGTTCGTGAGTTCTCTGAGGTATTCCCTTCATGCCGGGTATGCCATCTGACAGGGATATTGACTTTTGCATTGATTTGGCTCCGGGCACTCAGCGCATTTCTATCCCGCCATATCGTATGGCCCCGCCTGAGTTGAAAGAGTTGAAGGAACAATTGCAAGACTTGCTTGAGAAAGGTTTCATTAGACCTAGTGTTTCGCCTTGGGGTATACCGGTGTTGTTTGTTAAGAAGAAGGACGGATCGATGAGAATGTGTATTGATTACCGGCAATTGAACAAGGTTACAATCAAGAATAAGTATCTATTGCCGAGGATTGGTGATTTGTTTGATCAGCTTTAGGGTGCCAAGGTGTTTTTGAAGATTGACTTGAGATCTGGCTACCATTAGTTGAGGATTAGGGCATCTGATGTCCCTAAGACAGCTTTTCGCACTCGGTACGGGCATTATGAGTTCTTGGTTATGTCATTCCGGTTAACAAATTCCCCAGCAACTTTTATGGATTTGATGAACCGAGTGTTCAGGCCTTATTTGGATTTGTTCATAATAGTCTTCATTGATGATATTTTGATATATTCTCGCAGCCGGGAGGAGCACAAGTAGCATCTCAGAGTGGTTCTTCAGACTCTGAGGGATAGTCAATTATATGCTAAGTTCTCGAAGTGTAAGTTTTGGCTGAGTTCAGTTGCATTCCTGGGTCATGTTGTATCAGTAGAGGATATTTAGGTGGATCCGAAGAAGATTGAGACAGTCAAGAATTGGCCTAGGCCAGCATCAGCTACAGAGATTCGGAGTTTCTTGGAATTGGCAGGCTACTATCGTCGGTTCGTGGAGGGGTTTTCATCCATTGCAGCCCCGATGACCAGGTTGACCCAGAAGGGTGCCCAGTTCAGATGGTCGGACGAGTGTGAGGCGAGCTTTCATAAGCTCAAAACAGCTCTGACTATGGCACCGATGTTGGTTTTGCCCACAGGTTCAGGGCCTTATACAGTTTATTGTGATGCTTCTCGTATTGGGCTTGGTGTAGTGTTGATGCAGGATGGCAAGGTCATTACCTATGCTTTACGGCAGTTGAAGATTCATGAGAAGAACTATCTAGTTCATGGTTTAGAGTTGGCAGCCATAGTTCACGCATTGAAGATTTGGAGGCATTATCTGTATGGCGTGGCATGTGAGGTGTTCACGGATCACAATAGTCTTCAGTATTTGTTCAAGCAAAAGGAGTTGAATTTGAGGCAGAGGAGGTGGTTGGAGTTGTTGAAAGATTATGATATCACTATTTTATATCACTTGGAAAAGGCCAATGTGGTGGCCGATGCCTTGAGTAGGAAGTCAGCCAGTATGGACAGTCTTGCTTATATTCCAGTCAATGAGAGACCGCTTGCTTTGGATGTTTAGGCTTTAGCCAATCAGTTCGTGAGGTTGGATGTCTCTGAGCCCATCCGTGTGATAGCTTGCACAGTCGCTCGTTCTTCGTTATTGGAGTGTATCCGTGATCGGCAGTATGATGATCCCCATTTATGTGTCCTTAGAGACACGATGCAGCGCGGAGGCGCCAAGCAGGAAGTAGGTTGCCTTAGATGATGATGGAGTTTTGAGATTGCAGGGTCGAGTTTATGTGCCTAATGTGGATGGACTCCGAGAGTTGATCTTAGAGGAGGCCCATAGTTCCTGGTACTCTAATTTATCCGGGCGCCGCAAAGATGTATCAGTATTTACGGCAGCATTATTGGTAGCGTAGAATGAAAAAGGACATCGTTACATATGTGGCTCGGTGTTTGAATTGTCAGCAAGTTAAGTATGAGCATCAGAGGCCTGGTGGTTTATTTCAGAGGATTGAGCTTCCGAGTGGAAGTGGGAGTAGGTTACTATGGATTTTGTTGTTGGACTCCTGCAGACTCGGAAGAAGTTCGACGCAGTATGGGTCATTGTTGATAGGCTGACCAAGTCAGCACATTTTATTCCTTTGGCAGTCTCCTATTCATCCGAGAGGTTAGCTGAGATCTATATCCGGGAGATTATTCATCTTCATGGTGTGCCTGTGTCTATCATTTCGGATCGAGGTATGCAGTTTACCTCACGTTTTTGGAGAGCAGTTCAGCGAGAGTTGAGCACTCAGGTTAAGTTGAGGCAGCATTTCATCCTCAGACGGACGGGCAGTCCGAGCGGACTATTCAGATTTTGGAGGATATGCTCCGAGCCTGTGTCATCGATTTTAGAGGTTCGTGGGATCAATTCTTGCCTTTAGTAGAGTTTGCCTACAACAACAACTACCAGTCGAGTATCTAGATGGCTCCTTATGAGGCTTTATATGGTAGGCGGTGTCGATCTCCGGTTGGATGGTTTGAGCTGGGAGAGGCTCGGTTGTTGGGTACGGATCTGGTTCAGGAGGCCTTGGACAAGGTCAGGATTATTCAAGATAGGTTTCGTACAGCTCAGTCTAGGCAAAAGAGTTATGCAGATCGCAAGGTTCGAGATATGGCTTTTATGGTCGGTGAGCGGGTATTGCTCTGAGTGTCGCCTATGAAGAGCGTGATGAGATTTGGGAAGAAGGGCAAGCTTAGCCCTAGGTTCATTGGTCCGTTTGAGATTCTTGATCGAGTGGGAGAGGTGGCTTATAGACTTGCATTGCCGCCGAGCTTATCAGCCATGCATCTAGTGTTTCATGTGTCCATGCTTCGGAAGTATCACGGAGATCCATCCCACGTGTTAGATTTCAGCATTGTCTAGTTGGACAAGGACTTGTCTTATGAGGAAGAGCCGGTAGCCATTCTAGACCGGCAGGTTCGTCAGTTGAGGTCGACGAGTTTTCCTTTTATTCGTATTCAGTGGAGAGGTCAGCCTCTTGAGGCATCGACCTGGGAGTCCAAGTCCAATATACGGAGCCGTTATCCCCATCTTTTCCCCGACTCAGGTACTTCCTTCTTCTGTCCGTTCGAGGACGAACGATTGTTTTAGAGGTGGAGAATGTGATGACACAAAAGGCCATCACTTGCTTTAAATTAAATTCTGTGTTCTGAGGCCTTGAAAACCTCATTTAGAGTCACCTCGATTTGCGTGCACAGTCTGGGCACGTAGCCGGAAAGATTAAATATGAAATTTTGTGAAAATGATAAAATTTGGTTATAAAATGAGTTAATTTGACTTTGGTCAACGTTTTGGGTAAAAGGACCCGGACCCGTAATTTGACGGTCCCGGAGGATCCGTAGGAAAATATGGGACTTGGGCGTATGCCCAGAATCAAATTCCGAGGTCCCAAGCCCGAGAAATGAATTATTTTTTAAAAGAATTTTTTTTTGAAACTGTTTAAGGAAAATTGAAATGAAATTTTCTTAGAACATGATGGTATCGGGACCGTATTTTGGTTCTGGCGCCCGGTATAGGTCTTATATATGATTTAAGATGTTTCTGTGAAATTTGGTGAAAAACGGAGTTTATTTGTCGTGAATTGGACTTTCGGTTGAGGAGTTATGGGCTTTGAGAGTTCTTAATGAAAATGTTAAGTTTTGAGGTTTAATTCATGATTTTACATGTTATTTTGATGATATGATCGCACGAGTAGGTCCATATGATGTTTTGGAGTTCCGAGGGCTCGGGTGAGTTTCGGGTAGGTTTCGGGATGTTTTAGGCTTAAAACCAGAAGTTGGAGGTCTCTGAACCCACCAGTGCAGTCCGCGGTCGACCTTGTGCGGTGTGCGGTGGGGGCTGTGCGGCCGCAGTCGACTTTGTGCGGTCCGCACAGGGCACTGGACCGCAGTACCCTCAGGAAGGCCTGTGCGGCCGCAGTCCATTTTGTGCGGTCCGCACAGGGGGTCTAAGAGGGGTATAAATAGATGAGATTTTCAGTCATATTTCATTTTTCAGAACCCCAAAAACATAAGAGACGATTTTTCAAACAACCTTTCTTCTTTAAATCAATTGTAAGTCATTTTTAACTAGTTTCCTTCAATCATTAACATCTTTTAATATGATTTCAACTTCAAATCAATGATTTTCATGGGGGAAATAGGGTGTTTTGGGTAGAACCTAGGTTTTTCAAATTGGGGATTTGGACCTTGATTTGAGGTCCGATTTCAAAATAAATTTTATATTTAAGTTCGTGGGGGAATGGGTGATCGGGTTTTGGTTCAAACCTCGGGTTTTGACCATGTGGGCCCAGGGTGATTTTGACTTTTGGATAAAACTTTGGAAACTCCATTTTCATGCATTCAAATTGATTCATTTAGCATTTATTAATATAATTAACTAACTTGTGGCTAGATACGAGCGAGTTGGTGGTGGAATCAAGAGGTAAAACGATAGTTGAGGCTTGAATTGCGTTCGTGACATCGAGGTAAGTGTTCGATCTAACCTTAGCTTGAGGGATTAGGAGTTGAGTCCTATTTGCTATTTGCTTCTTGTTGAGTACGACGTATAGGCATGGTGACGAGTATCTATACGTTGGTATCAAGCATGACCGTGAGTCTTAAATTGATACTTGTTGTATTCTTGAATGTTACTATGGTTGAAATAGTGAGTAAATCCTTGATATTGAGCAAAGACTTAGTTTGTTATCATGGAATCTATATTGGATTGGGTTGCACGCCGCAACAGATATTATATCGGATCAGGTTGCATGCCGCAATAGATATTATATTGGATCGGGTTGCACGCCACAACAAATATTATATTGGATCGGGTTGCACGCCGCAACAGATATATATATATGGATCGGGTTGCACGCCGCAACAGATATTAAATGATAAGGGATCGGGTTGCGTGCCGCAACAATATTGTTATTATATTGTTGTTGATATTGAGCTGTCCTTTCATATTTTGCTAAGTTTCTGTTGGTCTTGATATGTTTCCCCGAAGCATATACCCCCTCCCATTTTAAATTGCTTATTTCTCTTTATTTTCCGCCATATATTATATAACTGCACAGGTTTATCTGGAGTGTGGTCCTAGCCTCGTCACTAGCTCGTCGGGGTTAGGCCAAACATTTACCAGCACATGGGGTCGGTTGCGCTGATACTACACTCTGCACTCTGTGCAAATAATGGAGCGGCACTTGATCACCAGCGAGTAGGAGAGCCTGCCTTCAGTCCACCGAGACACCGAGGTAGCCTTGCAGGCGTCCGCAGGCCCGGCGTCTCCTCTATCTTTTATTATGTTCTGTTATCTCATGTATCCGAGACAAACAATGTTATTTTTCCTTCAAACTGTTGTATGTAGTACTCTTAGTAGTCCGTGGATATTGTGACTCCAGTTTCTGGGTAGAGGCATGTGTTGACTTTCGAAATATTTTGGTTTTATATTTATTTAAGACTTCCGCTTAAATCTCATATTCCGCTGTCATTTAGATGTTTATCATTTGTTAACATAAGTTGTAAAAAAAGGATTAAAACAGAAGAGTTAAAGAATTCTAAGTTCGTGGCTTGCCTAGCTTCCACGAGTAGGCGCCATCACGACTCCCGAGAGTGGGAATTCCGGGTCGTGACACCACGAAAACTCCCTCTCTAGATCCCATCGTAGGAGAGTCATCTAGATAAATCACTAGTGGGGGCGCAGTCTCAAACTCCACTGGCCGTCTCTTCGACGACCCCTCCTCTTCTGCAGTAGATGAAGATTCACCCGTCGGGCGAGCAATGCGGGTCGAAACTTCGGCCTGAGAAGTCACCCTCATAGGAGTAACCAAGGACGCAGACTTAATTAAAGCACCCCTCGACGAAGGTTGGGCGATGGGTACCGCAACATGGCGAGTAGATAAGGCCGGTTGACGAAAAGCTAACGGAGGAGGCCTTGCTCTCCGAACCCTCCCTAACATCGATAACGACACATGAGAACCAAGTAAAAAGAGAGGAAGAATAGCAAACAGTAACATCATCTCACCTGTTAGAGGCCTGCGTCCAAACCTTTCGTAAAAGGATGACCATGTGCGAACCCCTACTATATAGGGAAGGATGGCACTCACCCATTCGCGAATACCCTCGACAGGCGGAGGGGGCAATCTCTCAGCTACAAAGACATGATAAAGTTTAGCACCACAACAGAAAACGGTCGGGCATCTCATCGACTAAAATTACAAAAACTTACGCGCAAAGTTCTACCTCTCAGGGAATCCCGTTGGGTCCCCACAATGTGCTCATTCCGCACGTAAAAATAGTTCTCGTAGAAACGCCGGTTGGTCCTGTTATCCATTCTTACCACCAGACTCCTCGATCCCCGAGGACGCATATGAAGCATCGTGCCGCGAATAAGCTGAGGGGCGAAGATACTGAGCAGATGATCTAAAGTGATCTCACGACCGGCGAGTTCCGCGAACTTGATCAACATAAGGAATAACTTGTACAGGTACGGTGAAAGTTGAGCGGGGCACACCTCATAAAAATGGCAGAAGTCTACCACCAGGAGAGGGAGAGAAAGCGTGTATCCGATCAGGAAGGGGTAGGCGTAAAATACACAACACCCAGGACGGTCAAAGTGAACAATGTCGGTTCCTTCCTCCGGTCGCATGTTGACGTAGCCGGGAATCCCCCACCTGGTTTTCAACTCTGCAATACCTGCTTCTCTCAGAACAGAAGGAACATGCTCCGGATACGTTTCGGTGGGACTGCTAAAGTCGGCCAATTCTCTCCCAGGGCGAGGCAGAATCTCGACTATCGACGGGACCTCCTTGTCTTCCACCGCATCCACCCCTCCAGTGGCCTGGTCAGCATTTTCCGATGCCGGAATTGTGGCAGGTAGATCGGCGCGAGAGGAATCGTCAGCCATTTTGTACAGATGAGACGACAGAAAGACCACGAAAAGAAAGGATGGAGGTTTTTGGTTAATTAAAGGCAAACGAAAGCTTGGAATGTCAGAGAAAATATATCTGCAGAATTCTCTCAAGCAAAAAGTAAAAGAAGTGTGCCAATCAAATGACAAGCTCCCTCTATTTATAAGTCATAAATCCCCCAAGCACGAAACCCAAGAGTCGCCAAGCAAAATCTGATAGGGCATGAAACATTTCAGTTCCCCAGGAACGTGTGTTATAATGGCGGTAACCACGAAATGGCGCTTTGATGACAAACGACGTTTCGATTCCGAAACCGCCGCAACGGTCCACGAGTATCGAAAGAATGCCGCCACCCCGCCTACAAAAAAATGTAACTGAGAAACGGGAAGTCAGGAGTCAGATTTCGTTCGACTTCGTAGCAATCATGATCCGTCTGCCGAGCCCGACAGTGGACGACCCCGACAGGTAGAGGGACTAACTGTATTGGTCAAAATCTGACCGTCACGATCGAACTGATCAACGTCCCACCCAAGGGATCGAGCATTGAAAAATAACATAGCCCACTCTATACCTTTTTCCTGACATCCGTCGAGCCGGAAGGAGCAACGCTTAAAGGGACGACCAAGACACATTGGAGGCAGGTGGACGTCGGTCCAAGCAAAGGGCAAGGGTGCCTCGACTATATATAGCAAGGGAAAGCTTTCAATAAAGGGGGCGGCTCCTCCTATCTCTCTCTGAAGCTAAAAAGCTCTCTTATTGTATTCTCAAGAGAGAAGAAGCGGTCTCTAGAAAAATATGTAATGCTGTCTCCCAATTGATCGATAGGGGATACAATATTGAATCTCAATAAGATCATTTATATTTCTTTCATCCTACATGCGATCCATACTGCTAGCTCTTTGATCTGGAATTAATTATGTCTGACTAAGATTTACCCTCTCATCTTCTTTGATTGATTTGCCCAAAAAGATTTCGATATCTTTTGAGTCAAACACTACTATTAGATCAAATTAACTAATATATCACAACATTGTCGAAGTTAGGATGCTTATGAGATGATCTTCATTTCCTTGGTTTTTAAACCAACAACTTTAGCTTTAGAATTGATGCATTATTTCAAAGCTTAGGGGGGTAAATAGGTGCATTATCTCCCAACTTAATTGAAATTCCCATACGTTAATGGTTTTTGCATCTTACAATAACTTAATGATTTAAGTCATATACAATGATTGCTTTAAAAAATTATATTGTCAGTGTAATTTAACTAATTATAGCTCAGTAGTAAATCGAAAATTATGTTTATGTGATTGAAATTGAGTCAAAAGTGTTAGCGATAACTAACTCACTGATATAAATAGCCATACATACACAAAAATGGTAAAAATTTATTCGTACCGAGTACCGAGTACCATTTCTAAAAGCAAATGGAAATAGTGGTGGGTGCTGGTGTTGGCACTAGCTAACTCTGAGACACACTATATATCACCCCCGAAAAAACCATTCTTTTTGCTATAATTAATTCTTCACACTTCTAAATGGATTGGTCAATTAGACATTGGCCAATTCTGCTTCTGCTTTTGCTACTCTAACTTTTTTTAGTTTTACTAATTTTTGCAAATATTAGTATACAACTATTGACTGCTGCAGAAATCCAAGAATCCCATGAACTCATGGTTTTGTATCATTGTAATGCTCTTTTCTATTCCAATCACCCCTGTAAAAAGAGAGCCAAAAAAAAAGGTGTTAAGTCTTTTTCTTTCTTTTCTTGAATTTATGTCTGGATTGGAGCCTTAGAATTATTTTGAGACTTACCCATTGTAAGAGCACTAGCAAAAATGACACCAGAGAGGATGAAAACAATGATTGATGCTCTCTTTAATATTGTGATAACTTTTCTAATAAAAAATTGTCCCCAGAATCCAGCCACTACAGAAACCATCATCAGGAACAGAGCTGCAATTAATAGGGAAATTTAATTATGACTATAGTAAAAAAATTTAATAATGTGGAATTTTGACAAAAGCAGCTAGTTGTGATTAAAGAATATACCATAAGGTATTGGGAACCTCTTGAGAAGATGAAACTCTACCACAGATAAAGATGATGAGAACATCATCACAAAAGTTGCTGTGGCACTAGCTACCTGAACATGAAAATAAACAAATCCACAGTCAATTTCCCTTTAAAAACTTGTGACCTTTCCCCCATACCATAGTTAAAAAAATTAGGACACAATACCATTTTTAGCATGTGGCTCAAAATATTTATATTTTGTAGCCGTAAAAGTATATGAAATTTGTATATTTTTTGTATATAACATATAAAAATATACGTACACACATATACAAATTCCTGGACTATTATTTGAGAGTAACTGTGCAATATCATTTTTTCAATAATTTTACATAGACTTGTATGGTATTCAAAAAAGTGTACTAAGAAATTCGTTTTAATCATAATGTAATATTTATCAGAAGGTGGCTAGTCAACCATATCATAGTTCAAATCAGATGACAACTCAGTGCACTAAACTCCAGCTATGTAGACAATCTGAAGAAAAATAAGATCAAATTAGGTTAATTGTATGCAATTTTACCGGTGGAATGATGCTGGATCGAATCACATTGCGTCTATTGTATACAAATATTCTTATAAGTGGAACGATGTGAAATCGAATCATTTTGAGTATATTATACGCAGTCTTACCTGTGGGATGACGCCGATTTCAAGAAGAAGAGGGCCAAGAATGAATCCACCACCAGAGCCAAGCAAGCCACCAACAGTTCCTCCCAATATGCCACAAAAAGCACAAAATACAAGATTTGTCACTGACCATTCAATGTCAGCTTCACAAACTGATATTGGGTTCCCTGCTAGTCTTCTTTTCGTGCTCTCTTTGTAAAGTTTGACACATTCATACAAAAACACAGCCAATGCTACTGGGAACTGAAATAAAACATGAAACATGCACTATAATAAGTTACCCCCACTATAATAAAATTACATTAGGTAGTAACATGTACCTGTAATAAGATGAGCACCCAGTAGAATGGACTACAAGCCACTAGATTATTCTGTAAACATGTAAAAACATGACTAATTTAGGCTCAAAAATAAGAAAGAGACATTCACAAGAGTTTAAGCTAGTTTGGGACATAAATTTGGTTGAAACTTGAAAAAAAAAAGAGTTGAAGTTATGTTGAAAAATAATTTTTGGAAGTTGAAGTTGTGTTTGGACATGCATTTTACTTTAAAAAAGTTGTGAAATTTTATGAGTGGAAGAAAAAGTTTCGCCAAAAACTGCCCCAAATAAGTTTTTGGAACCTGAAAATTTTTCTTCAAAAATTTTAAAAAACTGATCAACTTTCATGACCAAACAATATTTTCAATTCTTTTTGAAGAAAAGTAGCCAAAATTTATGTCCAAACGGGAGCTAAGTTTTGTGAACTGATGTCAGTGTAAGGTAATAAAAGGATAATGGCAAAAAATCTTTAAATTATCAATGTATATACTTTAAATTCTTATTTTAATGTGCTTAAATTTGGAAAAGAAATTGTAAAAGAAGGAAAACTAGTAAATTCAAAATTAGAAGAATTGACTTGCCTTAAAGACTTGAAGAAGCAGAAATATGATCCAAAGTAGAAATAACAGAACTACTCTCTTTAAATCAAGGTTGAACTTCATAAGTTGCTGTTAGATGATGACAAAAAGATCATTCAACATTAACAAGAATAAGCTGCAAAAAAAAAAAGGTAAATAAAAAGGTAGAAATATCAATGCTGATAATTGATATGAATAAGCTTACTAGTACAGTTTTTTCCTCCTTGGGGACCAGTTGCTCATAATCTGTATCAATTACAACTGAAAAACAGGAAGTAAAACAAAGTATTATTAGACTAATTTAAACAAAGAAATTTAATGAAGTTACTTTTCCTTAAACCTTCCAAAATAAAGGATTAATTGTTCTTGGACTACTTACGTTCACCATTAGAATTAATTGTAGCCTCTTCCCTCGCTTTCTGCAAGTTTTAATTTCACATAAAGAAGAATGGTTAATAATATTTTTGCCTTCAAATTCAAGCAATTCGACCACCACTTTTAATGTACTATCTTGTATAATTAATAATGTAAAATGCACGATAGCAAAAATCTTTTGAAAGCAACACTTAATTAAGTACGTATTACACTTAATAAGAATTATTTGAGGATTATTATTTTGTTGGTCGATGGATTAGTAGAACTCCCGGTGAGAAATGTTTTTCTTGAGCCGATGTTTTTTTTTTAGAAAAAAGTCTCTCTACCTATATAGGCAGTAGCGGAGCTAGAATTTTTATCAAGGAGTATCAAAATATAAAAAAATTAGATACATCAAAAAATAAAGGGGAGTCAACGTATAGTAAATATACCTAAAATAAAATAAAAAATTATCTAGCAATATAGTGTAATTTTCCGGCAAAGGGGTGTCGACACCCCTTGGTTCAATGTGGCTCCGCAACTGTTCACAGGATAGGAATAACATCTGCGTATATTTTACCCTCCCTACACCAAATATGTTATTGTTGCTGTTAAGAATTAGTAGAACTAACCTTGAGAATAGTTTCTTCTTTCCACATCTTAATCCCTTTAAAAAATGACCTCGATGAAGTCCCTATAAGCAAAATTATATAATAATAATATTAATAAAACACAGCAAATATTTGAATAGAAGGACAAACAATTTATGAAAATAATGGTTGCTAGAAAAGGTTGTGCAAAGTTACCTAAGAAAAGGATGATAATAAGGACAGTTATGAGCCAATAGGGGAAAACAATACTAAGAGAAACACCAATGGTGATTCCTAGCATGATCATAGGTTGAAAAAGTAGAGCTAAATCATAATCAATTATTGGTACTTCTCTGCATGGATGTGGTACTCTTAAGTTGTACCATACTGATGATGCTGATGCCCCCATTATCATACCTGTAAAAAGCATATCAACCAAAAAGTCTTTAACAAACCAAAAATGCAAAAAGAGGGGGGGGGGGTTGGGGTGTTGGGGGGATATATTTTATCCTATGTAAAAACTATAGAAGATTAGGTTCAATAGAGACAAAAAAATTAAGTGATTACTTCATAACTGTCTACGCTCTAGTAACAAATTAATTCACGAGGTATAACTCGAATACCATAGTTATAAAAAGAATGATATTCATCTTCTCCCCCCTCTTTGCTTCCCCCTAACGATATTCAAGTTTTTGCATGTGATAGTCTTTTCTCAAACTATAACAATAACAACTACTACGACTTAATATAAGTAAATTATAGTAGGTTATATGAATTGTCACTGCCTTTTTTTGGAACTGAAAAAAAGAAGAAGCTTACACTTGGAAATAGCAGCAGCAGATTTGGTATCAAATCCAACAATCAAAGTAAGCATAGGAACAAAAATGCCTCCTCCACCAACTCCACCTACTGTTCCGCAAGCTGATCCCAAGAATCCTATCGCTGCAGCTAAAACTGGCCTCCAACCAAACTTCAATTCCTGCAACAATCAATCCATGAGCAAAAAAAATTAAGAAAGACCCCATCAAAGTTAAACTCAAGGAACACATTTTTATGGTTAAAAAAAACAATGGAAAGTGGAAAAAAAAAAAGAGACACTAGAGACACAAGACTACAAGAAAAATTGGAATTATCAACGAATTTTACCGAACACTTAAATTCGTGGTAAATTATTAATGAATTAAAAAACAAACAAAAAGGTAACTCGGTGCACAAGCGTTTTGTAGGAAGTATCGCAGCCTAAGGGATGTGACGTAGAGTGCCTAATTAGTGGCTGCTTCCACGGCTCGAACCCGTGACCTATAAATCACATGGAGAAAACTTTACCGTTGCTTCAAAGCTCCTCAACCAACGGACTAATAACGAGTCTTTTTTCAAGAATTAGCAAACATACCGGCCAAATTTTGGTTTGAGATCCAACAGGCAACTGCAAAAAGTTGGAATTCGTGGAATATCTTGGTTTAAAACCACCATTTTTTATGAAGAAAACAGATAGAACAGCTACAGAGAAACTTGTTAACAAGTAAACTACAAAGCTTTTGGTAGCCATTGAAGACTAGATTTCCTTTAACAATCACTTAAATTTTTTCTTCCACCTTTAATTTGTCCTGTATTTATATGTTGTTTTATGAAAACCAATTGACCCTTATAAATACTACCAACTTTCTAAACACGGCAAACCAGCTAGCACATGTTGTATATAAGGAAAGAAATCAATTAAGAATCTTTCTAGCACCATACCAAATTATTACTACAAGACTTCCTTGAATTTCTTTCACATTTTGTTTTATGTTTCTTGACGTTGGGTAGAGGAGAAGACCCCGGGGTTAGCGGGAGGGGCAAATGAACCTTGTCCTCATCGTGTCACGCAGTGACGAAGTCAGGAATTTTCCTCAAGGATGAAGTGAAAAAAAAATCCCGATAAAGAGTACTCCCTCCGGTACAAAATAAGTGATTTTGGGTTGTCTTCACACATATTAAGAAATTCATCTTTTAACATTAATTAGCAATGAAATTGACCATATTAACCTTTATTGTCTCTTCATATAAACACTCCTAACACATACTCCAATATTAATTACTTCAAGGGCAATGTAGGAAAAAAATAATTAATTCATTCTTAAAATCTGAAAAAATCACTTATTTTGGACCATAAGAAAAAAAGCCAAAAAATCACTTATATATTTTGGACCGGAGGGAGTATTTAATATATGTAATATAACTCTAAAATATAATATTTTACTTATATAAGCAGTGTAATTTTTCCACTGGGGTGGTTAGTTGACCACTCTTTATTAAGACATGTAGCTTCACCCCTGATGTCACGTGACACCATTTTATCAAAAAATTTTTTTGCTAAATATGTATATATAAATAATATGTATTAAGTAAAATAAAAAAATATATTGCGTATAATATTTTAAAAAAAATGACTACGCAGTTTCCAAAAGTAGGCAAATGTTACACAAAAATGAGTGGATATATACAAACTTTCTTTCAATGTCCATACATGTGTACAAAGGTTATTGTTAAGACAAGTCTAAAAACCGCTACTAAGTTGCTTAACTTCCACTTAAATATGATTCTGAAGGGGAAATTTTACGTAATTAAACTTTCCCACTTGGTTTGTATTTATTACTACCTCCGTTTCACTTTGTTTGGTGTGGTTATGGTTAAATTTAAAAATAAATTCTTTAAATTGTTGAAAACAAAATTTACATATTTGAAAAACTACGTACAAAAGTCAAAATAGTCAACAATGCAAAATAGTTAAAAAAATATTTTAATATGGTCAAAAATAGTCAATAATGCAAAATAGTTAAAAATTATTTTAATATGGTCAAAGAAATGAAGAATAACCTTTTTGACTATCTAAATAGAAAATATGTCAAATAAAATAAAACGTAATAAATATAAGTGGTGTCATTGTGCAGTTACTGCAATGAGCAATCCCATTATTAGTACCAACATACTGAGTAAATAAAACGGGTTTTCATAATTTTGGGACAACGTTTTAATAGGAAATCTTGAGTTATATGGTATTCAACTCCGAAAGAGGAACTTTTCCATAACTGCAAAATTCAAAGAAGCTTTACATCTTTCAGCCTAATTTAAATTTGTTTTGCATGGTAACTAGTGAGCAATGATTGGTTCGATTTTATATCTCTATGTAGGGGTGTACATGGACCGAGTTAGTTCGATTTTTATCAAAACCAAATCAAACCAACTATATCGGTTTGGATTGGTTTGGTTTTGTCGGGTTTTTTTGTTACATGAATATTATTTTAATCTTACTTTGTTAAAATTATAGATAAAGATTTGATAAGTGAATATATGTTTAGTGAATATGAAAAAAATTGACAAACATATGATCTATTAAAATATTATAATGGGAGAAATTTTTTAGTAACACATGATAGTTATTTTCTTAGTCATCTAACAATAATTTTTCGTTAATTTATGCTTTCAAGGTTAATACATGAGAGGATCCCAAATATTTCTACATTTTCTAAAGAAAAATCACTATAAAGTCTTAAAAATATAAATAAAATTTATATATTTATATGTCGGTTTGGTTCGAATTTTTTTACTCAATACCAAACCAAGTCAAACCAAACCTAATCGGGTTTTTTAATCGGTTTGGTTCGTTTTTTCGGTTTGGTGCGGTTTTCCGGTTCGGTTTGAATGCCCCTATCTCTATGTTACTTAATAAGTACCAAAAAGAGTTGTTTTCGAGCTTTGAGTTATAAAGCCGCCTTATTAGGGAACGCTTCACCCCAAATATGAGAGCGCAAAATTTTGTCGGGTCCCGATACGAATACGAGACACCAAGTAGGAAACCAATTCTTTTAGTTGTAAGTGTATTAATCAATAGGAATTCAATCTTAGTCAAACATTTAAGATTAAGCTATTAAAATTAAGAAATGCGAACGAAATTAATTATAAGAAAAGCGCGTCCAAACTGTAAATACGATCCATTAATTAAATACTTTTCGAGGGAATCTATCCAAACTCTAATAAGGCAATACTTCCTCCGGATCACTTTAATTAATTTTTTTTATTACCTTTTTAAGGTTCACAATATTTGATTTTTCAAATATCAAAAAAGTATTAACTTCTTTTTTCCAAAGTTACCCTTGGAGTGAAGAGCACAGGAGTATTTATTGTATTTTCAATGAACAAATTAAGGTTAATATGGTCAATTACATTGTTAATTAATGCCAAAAAATGAATTCCTTAATATATGTAAAAACAACCAAAAAATCACTTAAACTGAACAGGACGGAATAACAATATTCGAGTCAAACTAAGCAAAAAGTTAGCGTGAAATTGACATAATGAAGTTTGACGTTATTGATCCTCACTATATACACACACAAAAGGGGGGAAAAGTTGACGTTATTATCATCATCTGTTTTTTAAGTAGTCTATGCCAAAGTATAAAATATAGACATGTGGAAAGAAAAGGTCAAATCGTGGGGAAATATATATACATGCTTGATAAGTTGGACAAGTATTACAATTATTTTTTTCAACTCGAGGGTTGTAATATTTTTTTTTTATTAACTATTTTTTTTATTCAAACTCCAAGGCAACAACAACAATAACAACCCAGTATAATCTCACTAGTGAAGTCTGGGAAGAGTAGTGTGTACGCAGACCTTACCCTTACCAAGGGTAGGGAGACTGTTTCTAAATAGACCTTCGGCATCCTTCCAAACTCCCAGGCAATAACAATATTTGAGTCAAACTAAACAAAATATAGCGTGAAATTTACTTAATGAAGTTTGACGTTATTATCATCTGCTTTTTTAAGTAGTCTTTTGTTCATATATGCCAAAGTAAAAACTATACGCCGTGGAAAGAAAAGATCAAATACTTTACTTGAATGACTTAAACGTGGGGAAATATAATATGTATATGATTGACAAGCATTACAATTATTTTTTTCAACTCGAGGTTTGTAATACATTTTGTTATTAACCTTTTATTTTCTGAAGAAAATGTGGAGTAAAGTCAATGATTTCCTCTTCTCTCTCTTTTTTTTTTGGTGCACGTCTGAATGACCCTTAACGTGGAAGATTTTGCGTATCTTATAAGGGAGAAAAAAGAAATCTTTGAATGGCTCAATGAAGGTCTACAAATGACAAAGAGTGAAAAAATGAAGTGAAAGTCATTAATTGCAATGTGAATGAGTAATAAACATCATTCCTCTGCCTCTAACCTTAATAACATAAAAGTTTAAGAATTTTAATGGGTTAAATCTGCCCTCAAAGTATATTCGTGGGACCAAATATGTCTTTTATATGGAGCCGTTTAAAATAATATTGTAATATATTTGAATCGAGTACTGGACGGCATGTGCATGTTTGTGCCAACATATTAACAACGGGCACATGTACTCAATTTCGCTTAGTTCAGGAGCATATTTAGACATTTCCCATTGCTTTAACAACGAAGGGATATTATTTTGGTCACATTAAAGAGCTAACAATCTATTCTCCAATCAACATTTTGAAAAATCAAATATTTGGAAACGAGATCTCTCTTCTCATTTTTCGTAGTGTTTTGGATCGCTATGTAAAGAAAATATGGGAATTTTGTAAAATAATCTTTCATTTTTTAGCTCGTTCATATTTAAAATTCCTCTATTTGAACTCATCAATATTTTACAAAATATTTCCTTAAGCCTTTCTCTTATTTTAGCTCTTATAAATGTACCTTTCTTCCATATTTTGCTAAAGAAGCTTTCTTTTACAATAATTGTGTCAAATTCTATTGTAGACATGACACTAAGTAGCCACTCTTAAGGGCCGTTATTTAAAAATTAACTAATATGTGCTGAATTTTGTTTTTTTAGTTCAATTTTTCGGGACAAAAATATCCTGAATTATTATGAAGTTAAGATTTTTAGTTGAAAATTTCAGGACAAAATAAATACTGAATAATATCTAAATAGCATCCCCGAAAATGGCCATCTATGCACGTGCCCCATTTCTATTTTAATTGCTTCCTAAGAATACCGTTCCAAGACCAGCCCAAGAGTCCTCCAGCCCACCAAATTAAAAAAATGGACCAGTTCAACTCTTCCATTTTGACATGTTTAATATTAAGAGGTCGTGCGGTTACAAGTGTGAGCACGTAATATTTGCCCGACTAAAAATACTCCTACAAAATTCACGAAATAGATTTTTTTAATTATTTTAATTTTTATAGAATTTTTAAGAATTTTTGTTAATTGTTGTTTGCATTTAGTTGCATGTTTAATATTTTTAAAATTATAAGAAAATACAAAAAAATGTCTAAAATATTTATTGCATAGAATTTTAGGTTTAATTGCATTTAGGATTTAATTACATGATTTAATTGTAATATTAAATAAAAATATCAAAAAATGGTCATTTTTACATATTTAGCTTTTAGTTTTAAAATTAGTATTTTCCTTTCATTAGTTTTAAGTTAATCAATTATTCTAATGTTAGAAATAGATAATTAATTTAATTATATTTATAAGATTTGATTTAGGATATGATTTAGGTTTTTAATTAACTTTATTAGGATTTAAAATCAAGAAAAAGGAAAAGAAAGAAGAAGGCTGTGTAGTTATTCGAATTGGGCTTGCCTCGATGGCCCAATTCTCCCAAACCAACCCCAGCCCAGTCTCCATATCCACCCGGTCCACACTCCCCATCACCAAACGACACCGTTTGGTAATCCTTAGTCCCCACTGTTCATATCCCCAGATCCAACGACCTTAAACTAACCCCCACGCCCCTTAAAAATGTCGAAACACCCCCATACCCCCATGAACCCTCATAGACTCGTCTATCTTATCCCTCTCTCATCTCTCGCCATCTGTCGCTGCCGAAAATCGCCTATGGCGGCGGCCCGTCGCCAAATAACCCCAAATCTTCACCCTATGACTCCCACACTTCCCAAATCCCAAATCTCTTACCAATTTCCCCAAATAATCACCCAAACTCCCCGAATTTTAGATCTAAGAGATTAAGAAAACCTAGTTTTTCCCTTATTTTTTTTTCTGAATTCAAGCCATCTTACGCTATAGCTCACATTAGTTGACTGCTTGTGTTAAGAATTACCAAATGATTTTGGTTTCATATCATTGGACAACCGTCAGTTTTGACCACTCAACCTCACTGGCTAGCCATCGCTTTGTGTAGCATTAGTTCTGCCTTTCAAGCGTGAATCAATGCTCACATATCGATATTGACTATTGGTCGGATTTTCTAAAGTTTGGCTCTGTTCATCAGTAGGTAACTTCCCTTTTCGATCCTTCTTGTTCTTCATTTTAATGACATGATTCAATGTTATTGTTTTGTGTATATTGATTGCGTTTAGTGGCTTGAGAGCAGTATTTTGATTAGATAACTGAGGTTTTATTAATTTAGTCTTGATTATGTTGCTAAAACCTGTTAAGTAATGGTTAATTGGTAATTCTTTAAGTCTTGTCTTTTAATATTAAATTCTGAAATTAGAATAAAATTAGTTATTAGTGTTGATCATGGCATTTAGAGATTTTTTAAAAATCAGCAGAGTTCTCTTTGTTGTTAATAGCTTGAATGTTCTGGAATAGGGATAAGGGATCAAGATGTAATGGGATAAAGAATTTAGGGCAAAATTTGGGGTTAAGAAGGGTAAAATACAGAAACTAAAGGGGCTAAAAAATATGAGGGAGTATCAGGATAGACAGTTGTCCAATAACTGTCCATTTCATTTGCAAAAGATGTTATTTTCCTGATTTTTAGGGAGCTGAAAAATATTCCCAGACCCCTTTCTTCCTCACACATAGCACATGTTAATATTCTATAGAAAAAGGATTCCTTCTCTCATTCTCAGACACGGAAAAAACCCTCAGAAATTCAGAGATTTGGTTTCTCCATTTTCATTTTGATATTTCTACTCTTTTGGGTTTAAATCTAAAACCAGAAAACAAGAAAACAAAAAACAAAAAATAAAAATAAAAAATTCAAGGCTGCTTATTCTTTTTCATTTTTCTACTGGTCTTACTCCATTTTACTAGGACTTTTTTTGGCTGCTGGCTTTTTGGTTCTTGCTGGTTTCTGCTGCTGCATTTGTTTTTGGTTTTTGGTTTTTTTTTTTTCAATTCCAGAGACATATTTTCTGTTTATTTTGGTTCTGTCATAAATAAGTATGTGCTACATGACTGCAGTACCTATTTAAGCATATGAATAAAGTTTGAGTGTCAATAGATTGGTTTAAAGCTTTCTATGTGTGTTAATTACTTGTTTGAGCTATATGACTGCACTAAATTCTTCTCTGATTTAGTTTCCTATTCAATGCTAAATATATTTTTTAAATAGGAACTGGTCTTACTTAATTTCATATTGCTTGTATCTTCAACTAGAAGTGATTCCTGATTCAAAAATGCTTTCTGGTATCGTCATATGAAATACCTGCCAAACATGTATTAATCTAAGATTGTCTTGGGTTGAGGTTTCAAAGGATTCAAGTTGGAAATGGACTACTGAGTGTTAAATGTATGAAGATAGAAGCAAGTGGAATCAGCTACCTACAATTGAGTTACTGTTGTAATGAGTAATTCAGTAGCCTTTTTAGTCATGTTTGAGAAGGACAATCCTCTAAAAAATAGTTATTGATGTAAAATTTCGAATATGATTGCTTTGATGTAATGAATTAATTTTCTTTTACGTTCATGATTTGAGGCTAAAGGTTGCATTACTGTCTTCCTAATCTCCTAAGTCCTTGTATGCCAATCTTGTATTTACTTTAGGGCCAATTTTGAACCTATTAGAAGTTTGCAAATGAAGATCGAGCTATTTCAGGAAGGCTAAGGCATGTTTAGGCTCTATCTTGAGCCCATGTTTTCCACACTGGGCCTATCAAGGGTCTGTACGAGTTTGCCAATTTAAAGATGACACATAATCTGTTATTCAGCCATTAATTCATGATTAGGTCAAAAAACTAAGAAATAAGTAGGTAGTCAGTTTAATTAATTCCATGCTTTCTTTAACGTGAACATGTGCCACAATATAAGATTGTTGTTTGTACTTTTCCTTCAAAGTAAGTCGTTCATGATGTTTGATTTGGTAGATATGTTTATTTTTTAAAAAAGTTTAACGGATAATTCTTTTTTTGTTGAAATTTCAAACACTTGGTTCACTCCTCAATCTGGCTTCATGCAGAATAAACATGCCCTAATGTCAAGCCTTCTAGAGACCTCAAAGTTAGATGTTAAGTGACTTAATAAACATCCGTATAAATGCTTTAGGGCACACATTTAATCTATTATCGTGATTATATACACGTTCGCGTGGCACGATTACGATTTCGAAAATGAATATTCGTAGAAATACTTTTAAGCGCGTATTTAATCGATTATCATAATTGTGTACACGTTCGCGTGACATGATTGCGATTCCTAAAATAAATCAAAGTACGCGTTCACGCGACTTTGGCCAAACAATCTTAATATTAATAAAGCGTGATCAATTGTGTACACGTACGCGTGACATGATTTTAGCGTGCCAAATAAAACGGATTTACACATATGTAGTCCGTTTCAAAGATTAATTCCAGAATGCTATAATTAAAAACGGTAAAAGGTAAAATACACGTAGGTTATAAAAATACGTAATTAAAATAATTAATTAATCCAGGTATGATTAAAGCGACTGTGCTAAAACTACGGAACCCGAGAATGCCTAACACCTTCTCCCGGAATAACATAATTTCTTACTCGATCTTCTAGTGTCGCAGACTTTAAATAAAGCCAAATTTCCTCAATTTGGGATTTTAAAATAAACCGGTGACTTGAGACACCATAAATTATTCCAAGTGGAGACTCTGAAATTAATTAAATAATCCCATTTCGATTAATGCCACTTTAATTGGAAAAAATCCCTATTCCTTCAGAAAAAGGAGGTGTGACAGCTCTGGCGACTCTGCTGGGGATCGAACCCAGAGTCTTTGGTTTAGGGTTCAGAATTCGTGCTTGTTAATATGATCTATGCTTGGCTTTATTGTTTGATATTTGTGGACCTAATGTGATAATTGCTTCTTATTTACTGCTTTGATATTATTTGAACTGTATTAAACTGTCTTCTTACACCTCCCTTCTCAGTCTTTTCAAAATATGGTGCACATGTACGCGTGACCCACTTTTCTGTTAGAGGTCATACCAAATAGAACGAGGATGGATCAGTAACTAGGCTGGGTATACTTTCGTGCTCCCGGTACATTGCACCCACATTGGCTCGAGCTGTCCGCTTGGGTAAGCCATGTCTAGAACATACCCTCAAGTTTAAAACCTAGAATAACATAGCCTCATGATGGTCCCTAGTAGGAAAGTTTGTTTATATCACGTGCATTTGACTTAGGGGACTCAACACAGGGGTAGGATCCGTCTAGGACAGGTGTACTCGAAATAAAAGACCATCTTGATACATCTTATGTGCTATATGTGCATTTATTTGTTTCAGCTTACATATTGATCGGCTAAGGAAAGAAAATCAAGAGAAAAACCAAGATTGAGGTGGGAGAGAAAATTCACCTGATTATGAAAACCCCGGTATTTGGAAAATATCCCCAAACTCTGTCGAAATTTTGAGAAAAATGAAAAATGAGTTTTTTTTAAAAAAGGGAGTCACTTCAAAATGAGTTAATATCATGTTTTTCTGGTTGTGCCAAAACTGACCGAACTACGCAGGTCTGATTCTCATCAGATGTGAGATACGTAGGCAACCTATATAAGGTTCGGCCTTGTTTTTGCAAAAATAACCAAAAATAAATAAAATGTGTACGGGTTCTTTAGGTCAAAAGAGTAAGCCGACCTAACTTCGGTTGCGTCTTGAGCCGTTTTTGTCGGAATAGCCTTAGAACATCCTCAAATTTGTCGAAGGGTTATTTTCGCAAAGAACGAACATGTATGTCAAATAGGGCATCACCTTTTCCATAAAGTGCCTTGCCCAGGCCTCAAATTTTATTTGAAAGTGTGAAGGGGGAACTATTGCAAAGATGGCCATCTTTTGCTAACATTGCATAAATAGCCACCCTCATTTGATTTTTCCTTGGAAAATTGAAAACTAGAGTCAACCCTAACCCTAACCATCCATAGTACAAAATGAACTCCAGAATCCGCCATTAACAGTCGTAGAGAAGACTCCATTGCATCTTCAAATGTGGTGGTATGACTTAGATAAAAATGGTCAGGATTGGGTAAAAAAAGCATTTGGGCGCTCTTACAAATATTGTGAAAGTCAAACCGTGAGATGATCTAATTAAGGCCTTAGGAACTTTCTGGGACCCCGTTCACAATGTCTTCTGCTTCTCGGATTTTGAGCTTACTCCCACTTTAGAAAAAATAGCCAGATACACTGGTTTCGGCCGGGACTTGAGAATTCAGCAACTTATATTCCCAAGGCCTCCCTCGGTGCACCGATTCTTCGATCTCCTGAATATCAATAAGCAAATGAGGAAGAACAATGTAAACAATGGATGATATTCCTTTTTCTTCCTGTATTCCAGATATGGTAACTCAAACAGGTTTGAAATACATGAAAAGGGCCTGAACAACAAGCAAAATGAGGACACCTGAAAAATTCATCGTCGCTTTGCTTTTATAGTGGCATTTTTGAGAATTATGGCCTTCCCAAATGAAAAATGGATAATTGACATCCGCATGGCCAGAATTGTGCAAGTCCTCACTACCAAAGAGGATCACACGCTTGCTCCGCTTATATTGTCAGACATCTATCGAGTATTGACGTTGTGTAAAGTCGGGGCGACATTTTTTGAAGGGTGCAACATTCTGTTACAAATGTGGTTAATTAAACATCTATGCCATCACCCCAAATTCATGAGTTATGGCCCGAGCAAGAATAACTTCATCGAAAGTTATGAGGAAAGGGTAAAAGATTACAACTCTCTAGAAGGGGTTGAAGCCTAGATCTCCCATCTAAGAACTTTAAAGTCGAGTCAGATTGAATGGACTTGGGATGACTCCCGATAAGGGAAGTCATCCACATGATAGCTACAAAAAGCTACTTGTTGTTGATGGGTTTGAGAAGTGTCCAACCGTATGCACCATAGAGAGTTCTGAGACAGTTGGGAACATACCAAGTGGTGCCTGAAGATGAAGATTTGAGTGTCCAAGTCATCAAGCTACACCAAGAAGCTCCAGTCCCCGAGACTTTAATTCAACGAGACTGGAATGGCTGCTGATATCTGAAAGATGATACCCAGGTACCAGATCCCGCGAGAGGTGAGGTAGACCCAGGTTATTCTATATGGTTCGAGAAAAGATTTTGTGTTAGTGATAAGACAAAGCCCGAGCCCGAAAGGCCTGCCAAAAGACCTCATATTCAGGCTTTTGATGATAAAATCCGAGGACGATTGGCTTGGGGAGAAAAGGAGAAGAAATACCAGGCCACCATTCATGCCTTAGAAGATAAGTTGAGAAACCTCACCTTTGATAATGACTTACGAGTACAAGAAGCTGAGGGTGAAACGAGAAGGTTGACCGGGGAGAACGAGGCATTCCGAGCCCAACTCTGGGATATGAGGATAGCTGCTGAAATTCTGTGAGGAGTGAGAAGGATAAAAAACCTCATAAGCAACTTAAGGTTAAAGGTGCATGATTATGCGGTCGACTAGACAAAGGCCGAGAAAGACTTGTTGAAGGCTCAAGCACAGTTGGCAAAAGGTGCGGAAGTACGAACAAGGTTTGCTCACCAACTGAAGCAGAGATACGATAAAGAAGTCACAACTTTAAGGAAGAAGTTGACCATCCTTGAAAATGAAATAGTTCAGCAAACAAAGGACTTCAAAGCAGAAAGAGAGCATTGCTACCCATTGATTTGCTGATTAGAAGAAGACATGCAATAGTTGCAGGACAAAAACAACATGGAGACGCAAGTGTTAGAGGCCCGGACACAACAAATTGGGCGCCTACTTCAAGAAAAAGGGTGTCAATAGAATGAGGATCAAATAAATAGCTGATTATATTGCAATGAAGTGCCATGAATGTGAAGATATGACCAGATCCATATTCTTTACTTCCGTTATGACATTTGTTCGCCAGGTGATGGCGATATGGAACACCTTCAGGAAGAGATCGCATGCAGGCCAGCGCCGAAACCAACTGATGTCCTGCAGGCCCCTGGAATATCATTGGAGGCTCTTATGTATTCTTGATTTTTGGTTTTTGAGTCTGTATTTTACTTTTTCTTAAATCTGCTCGTCTGCGTCAAGTTTGTTTGTTGTCCTTTTTGAGTATGTATGTTTTGTCCCGTTTTGATTCAGTATGTTTTTTTTATCATTAGTATTTCCAAGTCTTTGTAATAGAAAACCCCAAAAAAGATTTTTATTATTAATGTAATATTGAAAAAAAAAACCAAAAAAATTTCCTCATTTTTATTTTGCGTTTATTCCCCTGAACTACGTAATAATCTGATTCATGCGACGTCATGATATGTAGGCAATCCCCATAGGATTTGATCATAGACATAAAATTTAAAAAAAAAATTGAGTGAAAAGAAAGAAAAGAGGGGCAAAAATAAAAAGAGAAAAAGAGAGTGCCAAAAAATAAAAGAGCGAAAGAAACAAAATAAGAAAATCAGGAGTGATTAAAAGGGAGACGGAAGTGAATGAAAAGGTACAGAGTGAAAAAGGGTTAGTTAAGGCCGGGATGAAATATGCAACCATTCAAACATATGGTAGAATCGTTTAACTGCTTAGGTGCATTGCATCTCAACGTGCGATTTCCTATTTGTTAAGAGTCACAAAACTAA
Source organism: Nicotiana tabacum (assembly GCF_000715075.1). Lineage (NCBI taxonomy): Eukaryota > Viridiplantae > Streptophyta > Magnoliopsida > Solanales > Solanaceae > Nicotiana > Nicotiana tabacum. The sequence goes on from NC_134084.1 coordinate 126,541,570, forward strand.
CGAGTTTGTTGGATGTGCAGTGAGCCAGATTCTGTTTAGGTGGTTAGGTTATTGGCATTCTGGCAAGTCATCCATATAACACCAGGTCGAAGTGCAAGACAACCATGACTAGCAAAGAATCGGACACACGTGTTGTTGACCCCCTGAGGAAGATTGTAGAATTGGAGTCTGAATTAAAAGAGGAGGTCCATAGGTTGAAACATCAAATGGCGGAAATGTATCAGGCCTGGATCAAGGGACATCCTCCACCTTCATTCCCTGCTAACTATATAAAAAATCCTACTTCCATTCCACCACTATCACAGGCCCAGGTTCCCATTACCGTTGATCTTTAACCTCAACACGCACCAGGTTTTACCCCTTACCACCACTACCCTGGCACCTCGTCTCAAACTTTCCATGCTCCACCAGCCAAAACCACCTCATACCTTGCTATGACATCTGCTCCTATTTTTGTAGCCTCTCCATAATCTACCCTCCACCGATCTTCTAGTAAACTCGCATTCTAAGCTCTAGATGCCCACTACTAAGATCCAGAACCAACCTTCAAGGTCCGGATCCTTATCCCTACATCCTCTCACTTTGAGCCACCTGTTAAAGTCGAGAAGCCATCTAAGAACGTGGAGAAAAATGAGATATTAAGGAAAATGAAAAGTTTAGAGCAATCTTTGAAGAATATGCAAGGGATAGGAAGCCAAGTAAGTGTGGCTTACAAGGACTTGTGCTTGTTCTCTGACGTCCAACTGCCCGCTGGCTTCAAAATGCCCAAGTTTGACTCGTATGATGGACACAGAGATCCCTTGGCCCATTTGAGAGGTTTTTGCAGCAAAATGAGAGGCGCCGATAGGAAAGACGAATTATTGATGGCGTATTTCAGTCAGAGTCTGAGTGGGGCAGCTCTGGAGTGGTACTCCCGCCAAAACATTAGCAAGTGGTACACATGGGACGATTTGTCCTAGGCCTTTGCTCGACACTTTCAGTACAACATAGACATTGTACTGGATTGCCTATCCCTGACCAAGGTAGAAAAGAAGCCCAATGAAAGCTTTAGGGAATACAGTTTCAGATGGAGAGAGAAAGCGACACGGGTCAATCCTCCGATGGAAGAAGACGGGATGGTCGAGTACTTTCTTCAATCCTTAGAGCCTATTTAGTTTGGCCATTTGATCTCATCCATAGGTAAGTCCTTCAATGATGTGGTAAATGTGGGAAGAATGGTGGAAGAGGGACTCAAGTCAAGCAAGATCATGAGCTATTCCGCCATAAAAGCAACTACACAAGCAATTCAAAGTGGCACATAAAGCTTGTTAGGTAAAAAGAAGAAGGATAATGTCGCTATGGTTGTCTCTGAACCATGGCATGGACCGAGGGTTTCACCTCACTAGTACACTCAGCCTCGACCACAACCTCAAGCCTACACTCAAGCTCCATATAATCCACCCCAATATTATTTCCCACCACAAGACCCTCAATACTTAGTTAGACCACTCCAATATCATATTCACCATGCACAGTCATATGCTCAACCCCCTCCTTACCCGCAATGGCGTGCTCTAACTCCACAAAATCCTTATCCACCCTCACAACCATATCGAAACCCTACTGTTCCAAGCTTTCGACCAAGGCCAGATTATAGAAGAGAAAGGCAACAACGGAAAAAAACCTTCACCCTTCTTGGTGAGTCCTATACCAATTTATTTTAAAGGTTGAGGCAGTTGGACGTCTTGAGGCCAATTGAGTCAAAGATACCAAATCCCCCTCCAAAGAACCTTGATTATTCCCTCAGATGCACATATTGTGCTGATGCTCCAGGGCACGACACAAAAAAGTGTTGGCATTTGAAGAGAGCAATCCAAGAGCTTATTGATACAATCAAATTGTGGTTCAGAGCCCCGAGGTGCCAAATATCAACCAAAATCCTTTGCCAGCCCATGTAGAGACACATATGATCGAAATAGTTCGTAAGGATGGGGAGCCCAAAAATTCTTCTAAGTCTGTCATGATGTTTTGTGCTAGTGAAAGTAATCCAGTTAAGGCTCCAGATTCTACAAAAGCAACGCCCTTGACAGTTGAAGGTGTGACGGAGAAGCTAAGCACACTCAACGTGAAGCTACATGTGTTGGTAGTGAAAAGGCTTCCGAATGATGTTGGAGCAAGTCAGGAAAAGCTGAAATTGGTCGTGCCAGGAATCCCAAACAAGTCTGTCATAGTCGTGGAAGGGGCCCGTATTACCCCTGTTGTTATTAAACCAGTGACCCCTGTTGTCCTCTGGAATTACAAATAGGTGATAGTGACATATAAAGGGAAAGAAGTAGAGGAAGAAGTCAATGAAACTGGAGGACTGACTCATTCTGGGAGATGCTTTACCCCAGAGGAATTGAGGAAAGCCAAGCCATTCAAGGATAGCCAAATCCCAGTAAAGAAGTCGGTCATCGAAGAAGAGGCTGAGGAGTTCCTGAAAAGGATAAAAGTGCAAGACTATTCCATTGTAGAGCAGTTAAGGAAAATACTAGCTCAGATCTCTCTTTTGTCTTTTCTGATACATTTAGATGAACACCATAGAGCCTTGATGAAGATTTTGAATGAGGCCCATGTTCCTGATAAGATCACGGTGAACCACTTGGAAAAGATTGCTAACAGGATCTTTGAAGTAAACAAGATCACTTTCTCAGATGATGAACTTCCTATGGAGGGTACAAAAAATAACCAAGCTCTTTATCTCATGGTGAAGTGCGAGGATTCTGTTGTCTCAAGGTATTGGTTAATAACGGCTCTAGTGCAAATATCTGTCCCCTGTCTACTTTGCAAAAGTTGAATATTGGCACTGAAAGAATCCACATGAACAATGTATGTGTTTGAGGTTTTGATTGAGGAGGTAAAGATTCTATCAGTAATATAATGCTAGAATTGTTGATAGGGCCAGTTGAGTTCACCATGGAGTTCCAAGTGCTAGATCTGGCAGTCTCCTACAACTTGCTGTTGGGCAGGCCCTGGATACATGCTGTCACACCTCCTTTTTCACCTACACCCCCGCTAAGGGACGTAAAGGGAGTTTTTCCAATTAAAGGACAATCGAAACAGGATTTTATTTAAAGGTTCAGAGTCGCCACTTGGGAGATTTATGGTGTCCCAAGTCACCGGTTGAATCCCGAATCGAGGAAAATATTGACTTTGTTTAACAGTCTGCGCACCAGAAATTCGGATAAGGAATTTTGTTAACCCGGGAGAAGGTGTTAGGCATTCCCGAGTTCCGTGGTTCTAGCACGGTCGCTCAACTGTCATATTCGGCTTGATTATCTGATATAATACATGTTGAACATATGTGCGAATTTTAACTTTTAACCGCTTTTATCATCATTATTATTTTTTTATCGATAATTGCAACCTCGTGAAAATATATCTCGAACCACGTCACAGTCAATGTACTCGTGGTCGTCGACACACTTCGACTCCGTTGAGATTTGGATTTGGGTCACATAAATGTGCACCCGAGTATAGGAAAATAACATTATTAAATACACGCCTAAAGACTAACGCGTTGTTATTATTTTGGGTAGGGCCGTGAAATTTGCTAAACGGCCCGTCCCGGAATCTAAGTATTTTAAAACAAATAATTATTGAGGGCCCCGCAATTTTGTATTTATTTTTGGCGAAACACGCCTCCTTTATTTTAAGGATATCCTAAAATGACTACATTTCTATTAAATTCGTATCTAAAATAAAAGAGAAAAAATCCTAATTAATTACATGCTTAAAAAACGTAACATATTAAATGCTAGGTTAAGACAAATGTTAATGGAAAGGAATATTACCAAAATTGAAATTATAAATACAATACAGAATCGACAAATAATGTATTCAAAAGAAACTAATTATCCCATAACTAGATTAAACTCGCATTTTTAGATGACTTGAACCGTTGGAATTAATTATTTACAACTATTGGAAATTAGAATCAATCTTAATTACTAATGCGTATTCGAAAATTTATTAAATTTAAACATTAACTCGTCTTGTTTGAACTCAAATCATGCCATAATGCCTAATTCGCGAAATTAATTTAAATTCATGCTTTAACTAAATTTAGCTACATGTTCACGATTAACCTAATGTTGACAATATTAAAACCTTCATAGCTAGTGAACTTAATCAGTTTTGCCAAGCCGATTCACTAAAGACCAACTTATGTTATTTTTCTCTTATTCCAATTATTAAACAGTTTGACAGTAATGAGAATGCTTAAATATATACTACCTAATAATCAAGTTAAAGCAAAGTATTATTTAATACATCACTACAAGATCCCTAGTTATGCAAAGCGACAGAAATTTACAGAATAATAATACATGAAATAGCCTAAATACAATTAGTAAAAGAAAAAAAGAAAAAGCTAAATTAAAACTTCAAAGTTCCATTCTTCATATGTATTCATGCTTTCACATTTCAGCTTATAATATGCCAAAGTTACAGTTGTGTACCTGGTATTGCCAATACAAGAAGAAGAAGGTCAGCAAAGTAGTATGTAACACAACAACAACAACAATAACCAGCAACAACCAATAAATGGAACACCCAGTGACAAATTTGAAAACCAAATAAAAAATCCAGCAATAACCAGTGAAGTAGTAGCAAATAACCAACCAAACTCAAGGAACAAACCACATGAAAATCCAGAAACACCAACAATAATCAACGGGCAAAAACAAAGTGAACCCTTTTTTTTAGATTGAAAGATCAGTTAATATTTAACCCTTAATTCTCTCTTAATGTTCAGAAAATTCTTTCTTTTAAACTCTCTTCAAATTCGAATCCTCAAAAACCTTTTAATATTTCCGAATTTTTCTCCTAATATTCAGCTCTAATTCCCTTTTTATTATGTCCAAGTCTGCTCTATTTATGCCTAATAACAGACCCCTTAATCAATTAAACAAATAATAAAACAATCCACTTTCTCTTACCAAACCCACTACTACATAAAAATGCAATTATTATTTTATTTAATCAACTTTTCTTGAGCCCCGTAATCCTACTATGTCTTGTTCCCCATTATTGATTAAACAAATGCATTATTCCCCACTACCACATGTCTTGTCCCCCACTATATTATTTTAATACCTTATTTTAATATTATTAGCTTAGTGGAGAGAGCACTCAAAATAAATAATTGTTCAGATTTTCAATTCCAAAAATACCCCTCTGAAATTACTGAAATTACCATTCTACTCCTGAAAATACTACAATTTACCATTCTACCCACATCAGCTATAACCAATTCACCTAATCAATTAACCAAAATACAGCAGCTATAACCAATCAAACCTGACAATTGACAACTATAATCAAACTCTGCATAATAAACTTGCCAAACAAACTCCTAATCGACAATGTTCATGAATTAACAACACAGTCAGATTCATATCCGAACAAACTCAGCAGAACAAACAAGTAAATATAAATCACTAAACTCGATCATCAATCGAACCTCGAATTAAATCCAACAATATTACAACAAAGATGAATGATTCAAAAAAAATTAAAAACCAAAACATAAACTCACATTAAATCACTGGATGAAAAACGAACTTCAAACAAAAAAATGAACACGAATTAAATCTAACTTAAACAACAAAGATGAATGATTCAAGTGATTAAACTAACACACTTCTATATTAAAACTAAACAAAAATAAATGAATAAAAGCAGACCGAAGAAATAATCAAGAAATGATAACAACGAACAAGAAAAGAATCAAACATATACTGATTTTAAATCCAAGAATATCAAACAAAATACGGACAGAAATGAAACTTAAACCAACTAACCGGAAATTAACAACGACGAACTCGAACGGAAACGGAAAACTCGGACAGCAACCTCGATGTACCGGATCTCGACTCAACGAAAAGCCACCTTCTCTTTTAACCTCGACGAACTCATACTGGACCTCACCGAACGACGAACAACGACGGACTCAAACAAAACCAAACGAGACCTTGACAGAACTTCGCCGGACTGCTTCTTCTTCCCCGCTCTACAACTCCTCTCAGCCGCCCCCTCTACAGTACCACCGCCAATTTCTCCCACAGCCTCCAGCGAAAAGCAGTATTTGGGTTTCGCTCATCAATCATTTTTTCTTGATAATTTTATTAAAGAGAAAGGGGAAATGAGAAGCAAGTAATGGGGAAAGGAGATAAAAGTACGTTAGGGAGGGCACTGGTGAGGCACCATAACCAAATGATTCAACAATCGAAAGAGAAGGGACGGTTCTACAGGAACCAACACAAGCAGATTCTGGAGTCCGTCACTAAAGTCACTGATATTAAAACTAAACAAAAACAAATGAATAAAAGCAAACCGAAGAAATAATCAAGAAATGATAACAACGAACAAGAAAAGAATCAAACATATACTGATTTTAAATCCGAGAATATCAAACAAAATACGGACAGAAATGAAACTTAAACCAACTAACCGGAAATTAACAACGACGAACTCGAACGGAAACGGAAAACTCGGACAACAACCTCGACGTACCGGATCTCGACTCAACGAAAACCCACCTTCTCTTTTAACCTCGACGAACTCAGACTGGACCTCACCAAACGACGAACAACGACGGACTCAAACAAAACCAAACGAGACCTTGACAGAACTTCGTCGGACTGCTTCTTCTTCCCCGCTCTACAACTCCTCTCAGCCGCCCCTATACAGTACCACCGCCAATTTCTCCCACAGCCTCCAGCGAAAAGCAGTATTTGGGTTTCGCTCATCAATCATTTTTTCCTGATAATTTTATTAAAGAGAAAGGGGAAAGGAGAAGCAAGTAATGGGGAAAGGAGATAAAAGTACGTTAGGGAGGGCACTGGTGAGGCACCATAACCAAATGATTCAACAGTCGAAAGAGAAGGGACGGTTCTATAGGAACCAACACAAGCAGATTCTGGAGTCCGTCACTAAAGTCACTGATATTCAGGCCGTCATAGAGCAGTCAGATGAAGCTCAACGCGTCTTCTCTGACCTGAATCCTCCCGTTAAACTCCTCGTCAATCTGGACGGTGATTCTAGCATTGGTGATCTGACACCTGAAGAAGAAGGAGCAGCAGCCATGGGGAGCGGGTTGTTTGGACGTGAGGCTGTGTGTGTGTGTGTTGAGGTGAAGCAGCAGCAGTGGCTGTTGGAGCTCGACGGGAGAGGGCAGCAGCAATGGTGGTTTGGGTGGTGTTCATGGATGGTTGCTTGGGCGAGGAGATGAAGTAGCAACAATGGTCTGGCTGGAGCTTGGCAAAGAAGACGAAGAAGCAGCAAGGGTGGTCGACGAGAGGGCAGCTATGGTTGTTTGGACGTTGGGTTTCAATGGCGCACAGGGGGGGGGGGGGTCATTGGTGGCGATGGACTGGTTCGTTTGGACGAAGAAGATGAAGAGAGGAGAGGGGTCTGCTGGGTTAGGGTCAGCCATGGGAGCTTGGGACGAGGGGAAGGGGGGTGGTTTTGGAGAAGAAGAAGAAGAGGGGGGGTAGCTTTAGGTTTTCTTTTTTAGGGTTTTTTCAAAACAAATGTCCAAATGGAAGAAAGGGTGGGGGTGTTTGCTTGGGTTGGGGTTACGGGGCGGACTGGGTTGGGTCGACCCGGTAGGAGTTTATTTGGTTTGGGCCATGGTTGATTTAAATTAGAAGGTGGCCCAATTCGATTTTCTTCCTCTTTTATTGCTTCTTTTCTTTTACTTTCTAAAATTAAAATTCTAAATTAAGTTACAAACTAAATTAACTTATTAAAATACTAATTAATTCCTAGCAACAATTATCATATGAAATGAAATGACAATTAAAATACAATCACACAATTTGGACATTAAAGGCCAAAAATGCAAAAGATGCCTATTTTTGTAATTTTCATTCTTGTAAAACAAACTTAATTACTCATAATTGCAAACTTAAATCCTAAATGCAAATGCAACATATTTTTGTATTTTTTATTAATTTAGCAAATAAACATGCACAGACAAATGCAAACAATACAAGAAAAATAACACAAAATTCACAACAATTGCAAACAAACAAAAAATTGTTTTATTTTTGGAATTTTTGGGAGTAATTCTCATATAGGGCAAAAATCACGTGCTTACACATGCTGCTAAGGCAGTCCCGTCTTCTCTCCATCAAATGGTAAAGTTCGAATGAGACAGGTAGGAAATAGTTGTGCATGGTGATGAGAACTTATCTGCTTACAATGACACAACTTTTCCATTTATTGAAGCTGAAGATGATAAAGGGTCTTGGGTCTACCAAACTTTCGAGACGATGTTTGTTGAGAAGGTTCCTGAGGGGGAATGCATTCCAGGTCCGAAGCTACCCTCCGCGTTCGTCATGGTAGCAAATGAAATTGTTGAAGAATAGTTTCGTGCCAGGCAAAGGTCTGGGTTCACCTCTTCAGGGTATTGTGCATCCAGTGTGTCCACGTGAAAGTTTCAGTACATTTGGTTTGGGATTCACGCCCACAGAGAAGGACGTGAAAAGGGCTAAAAACTAGAAACGGAAAGTATGGTCACTCCCTTAGCATGTTCCACACATCTCCAAGTCTTTTGTCAAGCTAGGGGACGCAAAATGCCCAATATTATCAATCCCGAAACATGTGGTCGTCTTTGACGAAGAGCTTATCAAGAGGTTCCAGAGTCTGTTTGATGAGGTTAACATGGTGTACAATGGGGAAGGTTCCAATAACACAGATGTGCAGTTCGTTGTGCCAAATGTGAAGCTTAGCAATTGGAAAGCTACTCATCTCCCTATCCGGAAGGAGTTTTGGTAGTTTGCTTTGTATTCCTTTCTGCTATCTGGGTTATTCCAGGGCTGTAATCCAGTTTTTTATTTTTTGCTTGTTTTGATGTATAAACCCTTTTGTCCTTTTATTTTCAATGAAATACAATTTCCCGTTTTCCATTATTCCTGATAGTATTTCATTTTTGTTTTTCTTTCGTACAATTCTTTTTATGCTGGTTTCAATGACATAACATGCATGAAAAGTTTTCAGCCAAGTCTTAAAAGCCAATCTAATTCTGAAACAATAATCCAAGAAGTAGAGTACGATGATGAAATAGAATATGATGAAGAAGCAACATTTGAGGAAATTAGTAAAGAACTAAAACACTTTGAAGAAAAACCCAAGCCTAATTTGAATGAAACTGAGGCAATCAATTTAGGAGATCAGGATAATGTCAGGGAAACCAAGATAAGTGTACATTTGGAATCGCAAATCAAAGAAGAAATAATCAAAGCACTATTTGAATACAAAGATGTCTCTGCATGGTCGTATGATGATATGCCGGGTTTGAACATTGATTTGGTAGTTCATAAATTTCCAACTGATCCTGCATTCCCTCCTGTCAAGAAAAAGTTAAGAAAATTCAAGACTGACATGAGTGTGAAGATTAAAGAAGAAATCACAAAGCAACTTGGGGCAAAAGTTATTCGGGTCACTCAATATCCCACTTGGTTAGCTAATGTTGTGCCAGTACTAAAGAAGGATGATAATACCAGGGTATATGTGGATTATCACGATCTCAACAAGGCAAGCCCAAATGATAACTTTCCATTGCCGAACATTCATATTCTAATCGATAATTATACCAAACATGAGATCGAGTCTTTTATGGATTGCTACGCGGGATATCACCAGATCCTAATGGATGAGGAAGACGCAGAAAAGACAGCATTCATCACACCATAGGGGACATATTGCTACTGGATAATGCCATTTGGTCTGAAAAATGCTGGAGCAACTTACATGAGGGCGATGACTACTATATTTCATGACATGATACACAAGGAGATTAGGGCTTATGTGGATGATGTGATAATAAAGTCAAAGAAGCAGTCCAACCATGTCAGGGACTTGAGAAAGTTTTTCCAAAGGCCCCGCAGGTACAACCTCTAGCTCAATCCGGTGAAGTCTGTAATTGGTGTCCAGTCCGGGAAATTATTGGAATTCATAGTCAGTCAACACAGTATTGAGTTGGATCCGTCGAAGATCAAAGACATATAAGAACTACCACCGCCAAAGAATAAAACCGAGGTGATGAGCCTGCTCGAAAGGTTAAACTACATCAACAAGTTTATTGCTCAACTCACGACAACTTTTGAGCCCATCTTTAAGTTGCTGAAGAAGAATAATGCAGTTAAGTGGACTAACAAATTTCAAGAAGCATTTGATAAGATCAAGAGGTACTTGTCAAACCCACCTGTGTTGGTCCTGTCGGAACCCGGGAGACCTTTAATTCTATACTTGACAGTCCTGGATAATTCTTTTGGTTGCGTGTTGGGTCAAAACGACATCACGAGCAAGAAGGAGCAACCCATTTATTATCTCAGCAAAAAGTTCACTCCTTATGAGGTTAAGTACACTCTTCTTGAAAGGACATGTTGCGCCCTGACTTGGGTGGCACAAAAGTTGAAGCATTATCTGTCGTCCTACATTACTTACCTCATTTCTCGCATGGATCCTCTAAAGTATATCTTCCAAAAGACTATGCCCATGGAAAGACTTGCAAGGTGGCATATTTTACTTATAGAGTTTGACACCATCTATGTAACTAGGACCGCGATGAAAGCCCAAGCCTTAGCCGATCATTTGGCCGAGAACCCGGTGGATAAAGAATATGAGCCATTAAAGACTTATTTTCCTGATTAAGAAGTGATGTATGTTGACGAGGTTGATCATAATGAAAATCCAGGTTGGAAACTTTTCTTTGATGGAGCTGCTAACATAAAAGGTGTCAGAATAGGAGTTGTACTTATTTCTAAAACTGGGCAACACTACCCTGTAACAACCCAACTTCGATTTTATTGCACCAACAACATTGTTGAGTACGAAGCATGCATTCTAGGTTTGAGGTTAGCTGTAGATATGGGAGTACAGGAAATACTGGTTCTGGGAGATTCGGATTTGCTGGTTTTGGGAGATTCGGATTTGCTGGTTCACCAGATTCAAGGGGAATGGAAACCCGGGACTTGAAGCTCATACCGTATCGATAGTGCCTACATGATCTTGGTCAACGATTCAGGTCAGTAGAATTCAGGCATATTCCTAGGATTCATAATAAGATTGCCAATGCTTTGGCTACTCTGGCATCAATGTTACACCATACGGACAAGACTTATGTCGACCCGCTACATATCTAAATTTGTGATCAGCATGCCTATTATAATGTGGTTAGAGAGGAACTTGATGGTGAACCTTGGTTTCATGATATCAAGGAATACATCAAGTCGGGGGTATATCCGGTACATGACATAGGTGATAAAAAAAACCATTCGACGTTTGGTTGGTGGATTTTTCTTAAGCGGAGGAATTTTGAATAATAGGACCCAGATCTAAGGCTACTGAGGTGCATAGATGCTAAACAAGCTTCAACTATCATGGCCGAAGTGCATCTCGGAGTTTGCAAGCCACATATGAGCGGGTATGTCTTGGCAAAGTAGATTCTTCGAGCAGGGTACTATTGGCTCACAATGGGACGAGATTGCATCAGCTTTGTTCGCAAGTCCTATCAATGTCAGGTGCACAGTGATTTGATTCATTCTCAGTCATCTGAGTTGCACACGATATCTGTACCTTGACCCTTTGTTTCTTGGGGAATGGATGTCATGTACCAATTGAGCCGGCAGCGTCTAACGGGCACATGTTTATTCTGGTGGCCATTTATTACTTTACCAAGTGGGTCGAATCTGTAACTTTCAAGTTCATGACCAAGAAGGCGGTGGTAGATTTTGTTCATTCAAATATGATTTGCCGATTTGGAATTCCCAAGGTGATCATCACAGACAATGTTGCTAATCTCAATAGTCATTTGATGAAAGAGGTATGCCAACAGTTCAAGATTATGCATCGAAACTCCACTCTTTACCGTCCCAAGGCAAACAGAGCTGTTGAGGCTGGTAACAAGAACATAAAGAAGATACTTCGTAAGATGGTTCAAGGTTCTAGGAAATGGCATTAAAAGTTACCTTTTGCTTTACTGGGTTATCGCACTACTGCCCGTACTTCAGTAGGTGCAACTCCTTATTTGCTGGTATATGGAACTAAGGCAGTTAAACCTGCAGAAGTTGAGATTCCATCCCTTCGGATCGTTGCTGAAGCTAAAATTGATGATGATGAATGGTTCAAAACCCGGCTAGAGCATTTGAGTTTGATTGATGAGAAAAGATTGGCAGTAATATGTCATAGTCAATTGTATCAGAAGAGAATGGCTAGAGCATACAACAAGAAAGTGTGTCCCCGGAAATTCTAAGAGAGCCAGCTGATATTGAAACGCATCCTTCCACATCAAGCTAAAGCTAAAGGCAAGTTCGCCCTAAACTGGCAGGGACCGTTCATTATCACAAAAGTGTTGCCCAATGGTGCTTTGTATTTAACATACATAGAAGGTAAATGTGTAGATATGACTATCAATTCTGACGTAGTCAAGAGATATTATGTATGATTTCTTTGCTTGTCTTCGATTGCATTTTTGTATTTGGCATGTTCAAAGTTGGAATGACGAAGGCATTTTATTCTGCTACCCAAACACTTTTATCCTTTGTTACCCCTTTTGTGCCTTGTTTACTTTCTTTCATACCCCTCTTTTAGAATCATGAGTAGAGTTAGAAAATAGAAGAAAAAGAAGAAGAAAAAGAAAAAGAAAATAGAGTATAAAGAAAAAAAAGAAAAGAAAAAGTAAATAAAGAAAAGAAGAAGTAAAAGAAAAAAAAAAGAGAAAAGAAAATAAAAAAGAAAGAAAAAGAAAAGCAAAAAAAGGAAGGTAAGTAACAAACACAAAAGAACTTTTGTTTGAATTACGTTTGACCTGATTCCTTTTAAGGATACGTAGGCAGCCTTACTCTAAGATTCGGTCCCATAAAAAAATAATCTAAAATTCCCCAGATTTAAAGAAACTGGGGTAGAAGTTTTAGTTTTGCAAAAAGATCTGATTCCAAAAGTTGTAATTTTGAACCCTAACATCTTAAATTATTTTGAGCCTTCATGCCACCCTTTCTTTCTAACCCTGTCCAAAACTCTATACTACGGTCCCGAGAAAGACCTTCCGATCAATCTTTAAGGATGCCAAGTCAAGCGAGATAAAGGTATGATTTACATCATGGGTAACACTTTGTTCATGGGCACAAGGAAAGATGAATAAAATGAGAGAGTCTTATTGGTGAAAACCCTCACGGGCACCGTAAAGCGATGGTGAGCTGAGAGAAAGTTTAAAATGAGAGAGTCTTATTGGTGAAAATCCTCGCGGGCACCATGAGGCGACGACAAGTTGAGAGAAGAACAAATGAGAGAGGCTTGTTGGTGAAAACCTTCGGGGCAGTACAAGTCGAATGAGGTTCGTGACTTTACAGAGAAATTAGATCATTGAAAGTCTGGGTTTTTGAAGTATGAAGACATGGCATGAACTGAAATGTGATTGGGTTGATCAATCCGAAATGTATGTCATGATCATCAGAGTCAACTGCTTCACTCAGATAAGTCTCTTTTCCATTCTTCTTCAAATAGTTATCTTTGTTCGAAATTTTCCTTTTTATGCCTAATTCTCGAAGTCACTTCACTTCGTTTCTTTTGGGTCTATTTTCCGAGTCTATTTCAAGTTAGTTTTTGTCAAACAAGCAAGAAAGGATTTTAAAGCCTATTACCAGCTTTTTGATTGCACAAAGCGAAGTTCGTCCAGAGCACATCACAAGTGACATGATTCAGAATGAGCAATAAGGTAATAATTGAATTTTAGATGATCAAGTGATTCGTGAATGTTGAAAAAATACAAAAGCTCAACAATTGTCAGAATGAAAATGCCATACAACAAGGGAGTATAATGGATGCAGGTCATTCATAGGTTTTTATGGTCGAGGTTCGATCAAGAAGGTCAAATAATTCTTTGCTAGCCCGAAGCAGCTAATCAAGAATGAAGCGTGGTAGTGGCAGAAATAGACACCTTCAGCAAGGATGCCACAAACTAACCACCATATTTTTAAACTGACGAGATTTTCTTTGTTTGAAACAGGGGCAAGAATTTTTGTTCGTTCTGCAGGAATCTTCCATGAGGAAAGTATGTTCTAGAAAGTTTTCTTTGTTTTGTCTATGTTGTTGTGATCGCAGGCATCCACCTGGAGAATGAGGGAATTCATTTCAAGTTTCAAGGCAGTAACAGGCGCCCACCTGGAGAACGAGGGGATTCATTTAAAGCCCACCTGGAAAAAGAGGGAATTCATTTCATGTTTCAAGGCAGTAACAGGCGCCCACCTGGAGAATGATGGAATTAATTTCAAGTTTCAAGGCAGTAACTGGCGCCCATCTAGAGAATGAAGAAATTCATTTCACATTCAAAACAGTAACAGGCGCCCACCAGGAGAACGAGGGAATTCATTTCAGAATTTGTTTCAAATTTCAGGCCAGCATCAGACGCCCACCTGGAGAATGAGGGTATTTATTTCGAGTTCAAGTCATCGATAGGCGCCCACCTGGAGAACGAGGGAATTCACTTCGAGTTCAAGTCATCGACAGGCGCGCACCTAGAGAATGAGGGAATTTGTTTCGAGTTCATGTCATCGACAGGTGCCCACCTGGAGAACGAGAGAATACATTTCAAGTTTCAAGTCATTGGTAGGCGCCCACCTAGAGAATAAGGAAATTTATTTCGAGTTCAAGTCATTGGCAGGTGCCCACCTGGAGAACGAGGGAATTCATTTCAAGTTTTAAGTCATTGGCAAGCGCCCACCTGAAGAATGGAGGAATTTATTTCAAGTTCAAGTCAGTGGCATACGCCCACCTGGAGAATGAAGGAATTTATTTCGAGTTCGAGTCATTGGAAGGCGTCCACGTGGAGAATGAGGGAATTTATTTCAATCGTCAAGTTAGTAGCAGGCACCCACCTAGAGAACAAGGGTATCGTTGCAGAGTTATTTCATGTCAAGTCAGTAGCAGGCACCCACCTGGAGAACGAGGGGATTCACTTAGGATTAAATTCAAGTTCAAACCAACAGCAGGAACCAGCCTGAAGAACAGGGTCAGTTCAAGCTAGCAGTAGCACTCGCCTCAAGACTGCGAGTCAACAGTTCGAGATGCACACCAAGATGTAGAAAGTTCAATATCAAGCTTAAGAAGACTTTATAGATAGGAATTTTGTAACTCATAGCTGATAGGCTTGTTTAGTTTCCTTTTATTTTGATTTTGGTGTAATAAGGAGTTCAGCAAGCAGTAACAACAGCAACAACAGTGAAATCGTAGTTTCTCGGTAGTCCCAGCTACCAAAGTTTGCATAACTATACTAACCCGATTCCTTTATAGCCAGGAATATGTAGGCAACCTCCGAAGCAAGGTTCGATCAAACTTTTTCAAAACGCTTCCCATGGAGTGTCCATACGGGCAAAAATTGCTCGTATTTACTCACTTTCGTCTTTGTTCAAAAACTCTTCGTGTTTTCGAGCAAAGAGGGGTGTCACACCTCCTTTTTACCCGCGCTGCAAGGGCGCAGAGGGAATTTTTCCAATTAAAGGACAATCGAAACGGGATTTATTATTTATTTTTCAGAGTCGCCACTTGGGAGATTTATGGTGTCCTAAGTCACCGGTTGAATCCCGAATCGAGGAAAATATTGACTCTGTTTAACAGTCTGCGCACCAGAAATCTGGATAAGGAATTATGTTAACTCGGGAGAAGGTGTTAGGCATTCCCGAGTTCCGTGGTTCTAGCACGGTCACTCAAATGTCATATTCGGCTTGATTATCTGATATAATACATGTTGAACATATGTGCGAATTTTAACTTTTAACAGCTTTTATCATTATTATTATTTTTATCGAGAATTGCAACATCATGAAAATATATCTCGAACCACGTCACATCAATGTACCCGTGGTTATCGACATATTTCGACTCTGTTGAGATTTGGATTTGGGTCACATAAATGTGCACCCGAGTTTAAGAAAATAAATTGTTAAAGGCGTGCCTAAAGCGACTAGCGTATCATTATTTTGGGGTAAGGCCGTGAAATTTGTTAAATGACCGATTTCGAAGTCTATACAATTATTAACCATTTATTGAGGGCCCCGCAACTTATGCGTTTTATTGGGTGAGGCTCATCTCATTTATTTTAACAGGATAATCCTAAAGTGCCTACATTTTTTCTATTAAATTTGTCTCTAAAAATGAAAGAGAAAAGGTCCTAATTTATTTACATGCTTACGAGTTGTTATAGTTGGGTTCCGAATATGATTCGTAAAATCTGAAAATGATGCAAGCAGGGCAGTTCGTTGCCAATACGGGCCCAGACCCAACGTGTATGGTACAAAACTGGACCCGGGCCATCTCATTCACATGTTACTACCTAGTTACATTATACTAGGCATGCTCACAGTTTGTCAAATTAAAAAAAAACTTGGCAATCTAATTTTAATCCTAGACCATTTACATGCTGAAATTAACCAATAGTATTTAGCTAAACAATATTCCTACAAGTTCCGAAACGGTCTATTCGTTTAATGAACTAACTGTTGAATGTTTAAGAATAGTCTAAATCAGCTAACATGCTTTTTGAGACATGATAATCATCCAACAATAACGAATTAACTAGACAGAGTTACTACACCATTTATTTATTTTTTAGGCAATACATAGGTAGTTCGTCCGCTAAACTACCGTCAGATGTTCCACTATATATATTAAACAACTACATGATTCTGATTAGAGTAAGCTAAATAATGTATATATACAAAATAAAATTCAGAATATAATTAAGATAAATTCAGAACTTCAACTCTTCATTTCATATTCATGCTTCATGTTTCCGTTTACAGTAACCAGCGTGTCAGTTGTGTACCTGATATTGGAAGCAAAAGAAAAGGAAGATCAGCAGAAATGCAGTAGCATACAACAACAACAACAACAGTCCAGCAACACAGGAATAGATCTGTAACAGAGTTTGCAAACCAGTGGAGTAGTAACCCAAGAAAGAAGCTTCAAGTTTCGATGAAACAATAGCAATTAATGCTGATTTCAAAACAATGAAGGAAAGTAGAAGATTTTTTTTTCCAGTTTTGTTCTCTCTCTCCCTGTTCTTTTTTTTTAAGTATCAAAATGAGTCCTCTTATATCCAAAGCAAGACTCCTTTTTTTCTTTTTACCTCTTTCCTTTTTCCTTTAAACTATTCTTACTACCCCTTTTTACCTCTTTTTTCTTTTACCCCAATATTCTTCTACTATGTATAACTTTTAACGTTTTATTATTACCTATACTATTTTTGATTTTTACTTAAGTAAAAGCAGTCAACATGGACCCCACAGTTCCCCCATTTTGAGTGGTCAAACAAGACCTCATCATTAACCCCCTCTTTTTACTTTACATCATTATGCCTTGTCCCCCACTACCATATGTCTTGACCCCCACTATAATATTTTAATATTATTAATGCCTAGTGGACGGAGCACTTCAAATTAAATAAATCTGCAATTGGTTAATTCCTGTATTACCCCTAAAACTACTGTTGCTGCCCTGATTCAAAAATCTGTTCAAACTTCAAACATTATCTAAAAGCTAAAATCAAATTAACAGCTACAACCAATTCACCTAATCAATTAACCAAAATATAACAGCTATAATCAATCCTTAATCAAATTCAATCAACAAATTCAAACTAAACGATGAACAACAAAGAAACAACCGGAATTATTTTGACTGAACAATATTTTTAAACAACATCCTATTTTCAGATTCAACAACAATAACAAACAAACATATTCATTTTTTTTAAATTCAAATTAAGCTTAAACGGAATAAATAAACAGATTCAAATCACTAAACTAAATAACCAATTGATCCTCAAACTAGATCTAACAATATTACAGTCAAGACGAAGGATTCAAGTTATCAAACCGACATATTTCTATATTAAAACTAAATCCTTTTAAACGAATAAAAACAAACTGAAAAAATAATTAATTGAACTTCAACTTAAATCTAACGACATTGTAATTAAACTAACAGTTTCTTTATTAAAAATAAACAATAACAAATGAAACAAACTAAAGAAATAATCAAGAAACGATAAACACGAACAAAAACAAGAATCAAACATCTACTGATTTCAGATCCGAGAATATCAAAACAAAATACGGACAGAAATGAAACTTAAGCCCACTAACCGGATCGGAACGACGACGAACTCGAACGAAAACAAATCTGCCCGGAAACAATTATCGCACCAAAATAACTTGACGCCGAAGACGACCACAAACGGACGATAGAAGAAGATGGTCGTTTGGTGTCATTTGAAGACGAAGCAGTGGCGGCGAGGAGGCGGTGAAGCAGTAGCAGCTGCTACTGCTGAACATGCTCGACGGAGGGCAGCTTTGGTGGTCGTCCATGGATGGACGTAGCAGAAGGCAGCAGAAGCGACGCTGCAGCTCGTCCATGGCTGGACGTAGCAGGAGCAGCAGTGGCGACGCTACAGAAACTGGATGAAGCAGCAGCAGCAACGCGGGCAGTCATGGTCGTGCGTCGTGAATCTGGTCGAGCTGCTGGTCGTTTGGGACGAGGAGGTGGAGCAGCAGCGACGATGAAGAAGAAAAATAGCCGTGGCTGAGGTGACAGTGTAGTTGGGCCGTTGGTCGACGGGATCGGTGAAGACGACGATGGAGATGAAACTGGTTGTTCGGACGAGTTGTTGGACGTGACAGTGGTGAAGCAACAGCGGTAGGGTGCTGGTTCGAAGGCAGTCGTGGGGGAGGCAGCCATAGTTGCCGGAGGTGAAGGTGACGATGAGGAGGCAGCCATGGCTGCTAGGGTTTGGAGGGATTTGGAGAAGAAGAAAAGGGAGGGGGCGGGTAGGTTCTTAGGTTTTTTGGGTTTTTTTTTGTGAAATGAAAGATAGGGAGATAGGGGTGTTGGGTTTTTGGGTTATGGACTGGGTCGACCCGGTTTGAAATGGACCGGGTCGTAGGGGAAGGTTGGGTATCTTTGGGCCTGTGACTTAAAATTGAAGAAAAGGCCCAATCCGATCTCTTCTATTTTTGTCCTTTTCTATTTATTCAATTTCCTAAATAATAAAGCTAAAAATGCTAAGATTAAATTATAAAACCCAAAATTATCTGGAAATACTAATTAACTCTTAATAACAATTAACACACAACTAAATAGCGATTAACGATAAAATCGCACAATTTGGACATTAAATGCTAAAAATGCAATGTACATTATTTTTATGATTTTTTCATTTTGTAAAACAAACTTAATTAAATATCAATGCAGATGCGACATATTTTTATATTTTTTATTAAATTTAACTCATTAACATGCACAGGCAAAAATACAAATAATTATCAAAAATGCCAAAAATTGCACACAAAGGAAAATTATTTTATTTTGAATTTTTTGGGAGTAATTCTCATACAGGGCAAAAATCACGTGCTTAAAAGGGGCAGCTGTGAGAACGTGATTTTTGCCCGACTAAAAATACTCCAACAAAATCCACGAAAAAGATTTTTCTAATTATTTTAATTTTTATGGAATTTTTAGGAATTTTCTGTTAATTGTTGTTTGCATTTAATTTCATGTTTAATATTTTTAAAATTAATAAAAGATACCAAAAAATTTCTAAAATATTCATTGCATAGAATTTTAGGTTTAATTGCATTTAGGATTTAATTGCATGAGTTAATTGCATTATTAAATAAAAATTACAAAAATGGTCATTTTTACATATTTAGCTTTTAATGTTAAAATTAGTATTTTTTCATTAGTTTTAAGTTAATTAATTATTCTAATGTTAGAAATGGATAATTAATTTAATTCTATTGATTAGATTTAATTTAGGATTCTAATGTTAGAATTAATTATTTTCCCCCACTTGTGGGATTATACTGGGTCGTCGTTGTTGTTGTTGTTGTTGTTGTTGTTGTTATTGTTGTAGATTAGATTTAATTTAGGATTTGATTTAGGTTTTTAATTAACTTTATTAGGATTTAAAAATCAAGAAAAAGGAAAAGAAAGAAAGAGGGAAAGAAAGAAAGAAGGCTGTGTAGTTATTCGAATTGGGCCTGCCTCGATGGCCCAATTCTCCCAAACCAACCCCAGCCCAGTCTCCATAGCCACCCGGTCCACACTTCCCATCACCAAACGACACCGTTTGGTAATCCTCAATCCTCATTATTCATATCTCCAGATCCAACGACCCTAAACTAACCCCCACACCCTTAAAAATGTTAGAACACCCCCTCATACCCCCTATGAACCCTCACAGACTCGTCTCTCTCATCCATCGTCCGATGCCACTGGAAATCGCCTCCAGCGGTGACCTATCGCCAAATAACCCCAAATCTTCACCCTATGACCCTCACACTTCCCTAATCCCAAATCCCTTACCAATTTCCCCAAATAATCACCCAAACTCCTCGAATTTTAGATCTAAGAAGTTAAGAAAACCTAATTTTTCCCTTTCTTATTTTTTCTTCTGAATTCAAGTCATCTTACGTTATAACTCACATTAGTTGACTGCTTGTGTTAAGAATTTCCAAAAGATTTTGGTTTCATATCATTAGACAACCATCAGTTTTGGCCACTCAACCTCACTGGCCGGTCATGGTCATTATCACTTTATGTACTACTTTTCAAGCGTGAATCAATGCTCACATACCGATATCAACCATTAGTTGGATTTCCTAAAGTTTGTTTGTGTTCATCAGTAGGCAACTTTCCTTTTCGATCCTTCCTGTTCTTTATAATTGCATGATTCAATGTTACTGTTTTGTGTATATTGATTGCGTTTAGTGGCTTGAGAGCAGTATTTTGATTAGATAACTGAGGTTCTATTAGTTTAGTCTTAATTATGTTGTGCTAAAACCTGTTAAGTAATGGTTAATTGGTAGTTGTTTAAGTCTTGCCATTTAGTATTAAGTTCTAAAATTAGAATAAAGTTAGTTAGTTTTGATCATGGCATTTAGGGATTTTTGAAAAATCAGCAGAGTTCTCTTTGTTGTTAATAGCTTGAATGTTCTGGAATAGAGATATGCGATCAAAATGTAATAGGATAAAGAATTTAGGGCAAAATTTGGGGTTAAGAAGGGTAAAATACAGAAACTAAAGGGGCTAAAAAATATGAGGGAGTATCTGGATACAACTGTCCATTTCAGTTGCAAAAGATGTTATTTCTCTGTTTTTTAGGGAGTTGCAGAATATTCCTAGTCCCCTCTCTTCCTCACACATAGCACATGCTAACATTCTATAAAAAGGGATTCCTCCTCTCATTCTCAGACACGGAAACACCCTCAGAAATTCAGAGATTTGGTTTCTCCATTTTCATTTTGATATTTCTACTCTTTTGGATATAATTCTAGAAACAGAAAATAAGAAGAAAAAAATAATTCAAGGCTGGTTATTTTTTTCCATTTTTCTATCGGTTTTACTCCATTTTACTGGGACTTTTTTTGGTTGTTGGTTCTTTGGTTCTTGCTGTTTTTTTCTACTGCATTTGTTCTTGCTGCTGCCTAATTCTTTTTTCAATTCCAAAGACTTATTTTCTGTTTATTTTGGTTATGCTGTAAAGAGGTATGTGCCACATGACTTCAGTACCTATTTAAGCATATGAATAAAGTTGGAGTGTCAATAGATTGGTTTAAAGCTTTTTATATGTGTTAATTGCTTGTTTGAGCTACATGACTGCACTACATTCTTCTCTGATTTACTTTACTATTCAATGTTAATATGTAGTTTAAAGAGGAATTGGTCTTACTTAATTTCATATTGATTGTATCTTCAACTAGAAGTGATTTATGATTGATATACATGTCAAAACTGCTCAAAAATGCTTTCTGGTGTCATCATATGAAATACCTACCAAACATGTATTAATCTAAGTTTGTCTTGGGTTGAGGTTTCAAAGGATTCAAGTTGGAAATGGACTGCTGAGTGTTAAATGTATGAAGATAGAAGCAAGTGGAATCAGCTACCTACAATTGAGTAACTACTGTAATTAGTAATTCAGTAGCCTTTTCAGTCATGTTTGAGAAGGACAATCCTCTAAAAATAGTTATTGATGTAAAATTTCGAATATGATTGCTTTGATGTAATGAATTATTTTTATTTTACGGTCATGATTTGAGACTAAAGGTTGCATTACTGTCCCGCTAATCTCCTAAGTCCTTGTATGCCAATCTTGTATTTATTTTGGGGCCAATTTCGAACCTACTAGAAGTTTGCAGATGAAGGTCGGGCAATTTGAGGAAGGTAAGGCATGTTTAGGCTCTATCTTAAGCCCATGTTTTCCACACTGAGTGTGATGACCCAAAAGGTCATCACTTGTTTTAAAACGAAACTTCCGTGTTCTGAGGCCTTGAAAACCTCATTTAGAGTCACCTCGATTTGTGTGAGTAGTCCGGGCACGTAGCCGGAAAGCTTAAATATGAAATTTTGTGAAAAATGATAAGTTTTGACTATAAAATGAATAAATTTGACTTCGGTCAACATTTTGGGTAAACAGACCCGGATACGTGAGTTGACGGTCCCGGAGGGTCCGTAGGAAAATATGGGACTTGGACGTATGCCCAGAATCAAATTCCAAGGTCTCGAGCCCGAAATGAATTTTTAAAGGAAATTATTTTCTGAAATTTTTTAAGAAAGTTTGAAATGAAGTTTGATTAGAAAGAGATGGTATCGGGCCCGTATTTTGTTTCCGGTGCCCGGTACATGTCTTATATATGGTTTAAGTCATTTCTGTAAAGTTTGGTAACGGACGTCGTTTGACGTGATTCAGACCTAAATTGCTAAATTTGATACTTGATGAAGTTTGAGAAAAATATTCTTGATTTTGAGGTTTGATTCATTGTTATTGAGGTTATTTTGGCGATTTGATTGCACAGATAAGTTCGTATGATGTTGTTGAGTTAGTACGTGAGTTTGGTTAGGGACCCCGAGGGCTCGAGTGTGTTTCGGCAAGTTTTGAACTTAGGAAAAAATTGCAGATTCAGAGAAGTTGCAAGTCTCTGAAGTCAGGTCTCGCGGTCCGCGGTGGAAATTTCGCGACCGCGGTGGGGGCTCCATGACCGCGGTGGGATTTGTGCGGTCCGCGGTGAGCAAGGCCAAGCCTCCGCGGCCGCGCTCTATTTCTTGCGGTCCGCGGTGGAGCTCCGTGGTTGCAATCCTTTTTATGCGGTCCGCGGAGAGGGTCTGAGAAGGGTATAAATAAACGGGATTTTCAGTTATTTTCATTATTCAAAACCCCAAAAATATAAGAGACGATTTTTCAAACAACCTTTCTTCTCCAAATTAATTGTAAGTCATTTTTAACTAGTTTTCTTCAATCATTAACATCTTTTAATACGATTTCAACTTCAAATCAATTATTTTCATGGTGGAATTGGGAATTTTAGGTAAAACCTAAGAATATTGAAATTTGGGGATTTAGACCTCAAATTGAGGTCGGATTCCAAAACTAATTATATATCCGGGCTCGGGGGTAAATGGATAATCACGTTTTGGTTTGAATTTCGGGTTTGGATCAAGCGGGCCCGGGGTCGATTTTTGACTTTTTGGGGAAATCTTTATAAAACCTATTTTCATGCATTAGAATTGATTCATTTAGCATTTATTGATATCGTTAAGCAAATTGTGGCTAGATACAAGCGAGTTGGTGGTGGAAACAAGAGGTAAAGCGGTAGTTAAGGCTTGAATTGTGTTCGTTGCATCGAGGTAAGTGTTTGGTCTAACCTTAGCTTGAGGGATTAGGAGTTGTGTCCTATTTGCTATTTGCTTCTTGTCGAGTACGATGTATAGGCATGGTGACAAGTATCTATACGTTAGTGTCAAGCATGACCGTGAGTCTTATATTATGATTTTCATGATTTTGTTATGTTATTCATGTCTTGGTGAAGATTTCTAAGTGTTGTATAAAGTTTGTGGAAAGGATTGTGACTTATGAATATTGAGGAGCGTTGACTCAAGTTGTATATCGAAAGTGAAAGTATAAGTGGAAATTGAACTTTTAGAGCATTGGCTCGAGTTGTGAAAGGATAAGTAATAATCGAACCTCTAGAGCATTGGCTCAAGTTGAGAAGTGAATTGGGAAGTAAAATTGAGAAAGAGAAGAGATCATTATGTTGTCACCCTTGGCGGGCTATTGTTGATTTAATTGTTTAATTGTTGTTCCCTTGCTGGGATTTAATTGCTTAACTGTTGTTCCCTTGCCGGGATCTCTATTACTATTTTGTTTATTCCCTTTCCCCTTTGTTTGTGATTGTTGTTTGGGTGAGAAAGAGTGTTAAAGCACGAAGGGTGATGCTGTGCATTGTTTGTTATTATGAGGAAAGAGTGTGAAGCACGAAGGGTGATGCCGTGCCGCACACCGTACCATTCCGTGCCGATTCTATTGACTATATAGTGAGGAAAGAGAGTAAAAGCACGAAGGGTGATGCCGTGCACATTTTGATTATATGATTGTTTTGGTGAGGTCGAGAGTAAAAGAACGAAGGGTGATGCCGTGCACATTTTTATTATATAACTGCTTTGGTGAGGTTGAGAGTAAAAGCACGAAGGGTGATGCCATGCAATTGTTGATTTCTGCTTCCTTATTGATTTTTTAGTTATGTTGTTTCTTTCCTTACTTGATGCCTTTCTATTCGGAATTATTATATTCCCCACAGCAGGTTTCCCCATCCCACATTGACTGGTTATTTCTGTATTTCTTTTCCGCTGTATATATATATGAACTGCACAGGTTTATGTGGTGGTATGGTCTTAGCCTCGTCACTACTTTGCCAAGGTTAGGCTAGACACTTATCAACACATGGGATCGGTTGTCCTGATACTACACTCTGCACTGTGTGCATATCCAGGAGAAGCTTTCGGACAGTAGTTGGAGTGTTTCCTTCAGTCCACCCGGAGACCTAAGGTAGACCTGCAGGCATCCGTAGGCCCTGCATCTCCCTCTATCTTCATTTCCTATTTCATTTCCTTTTGTTCAGAAATAGTGTATTGTATTTCTTTAGACCTTGTATGTAGTAACTCTTAGACAGTCTGTGACACTGTGACACCAGGTTTTGGGGTATTTGAGGTTTTAAAAGTTGTAATAGACGTAGCCTTAAGATATATAATTGTTGACTTCCGCTTATTTATTTAAAATTCCGCTTTTTATTATATTATCGACTTGTGTTTGTTAAAAGGAAGCAAAAATAAAAGTGTAGCAATTAGTTAAGGTTTGGCTTGCCTAGCTCCCATTAGTAGGCGCCATCACGACTCCCGAGGGTGGGAAATCCGGGTCGTGACAAGTTGGTATCAGAGCTCTAGGTTGCATGGGTCTCACAGTTCATAGACAAGCTTAGTAGAGTCCGAGGGATCGGTACAGAGACGTCTGTTTTTATCCCCCAATGCTAATTGAACTTCTATTCTATTCTTTTGCAGATGGCAAGAACACGCACTTCCTCATCCTCCGCTCAGCAGCCCGAGCCCCCAGCAGCAGTTCCTATGAGGGGCAGAGGGCTAGGCCGTGCTAGAGGTCGAGGTGGGGGAAGATCTCAGCCCCGAGCAGTAGCCCCAATGACGGAGCCTCACGTTGATTTTGATGAGGAGGTTCCGGCTCCAACAGTTCTGGTGGGCTAGCTCAGGTCCCAGAGGGGTTTATTGCTACCCCAGTTCTTCAGGATGCTCGTGTCTGATTAGTAGTGAGAGTGTCACCCAGGTAGGCTTGCTTCTTGTAGCACCAGTCGTCTCTCAGGATGGAAGAGGGGCCTAGACTCCTGCTACTCGCACTCCGGAGCAGGTAGCTCCTCAGATTCAAACTCTAGCGGTTCAACCAGTTGGAGCAGTACAGCCGGGTGTGGTAGCTCAGACCGGTGATGGAGCGGCTATGTCTGCCGATGCTTTATGGAGACTAGATATGTTCACCAAGATCTTCACTTCTACTTTCAGCAGTGCATCTACTAAGGATCCCTAGGATTATCTAGACAGCTGCCACGAGGTTCTCAAGAACATGGGCATTGTCGAGACCAATGGGGTCGATTTTGCTACATTTTGCTTATCTGGATCCGCCAAGACTTGGTGGAGAGATTATTGCTTAGTGAGACCATCCGGATCGCCAGCCTTGACTTGCGAGCAGTTTACAGTGTTATTCCTGGACAAGTTTCTCCTCGTTACTCAGAGAGAGGCCTATCGGAGGCAGTTTGAGCGCCTCCAGCAGGGTTCCATGACTGTTACCCACTATGAGACCAGGTTCATCGACTTAGCTCACCATGCTCTCATCATACTCCCCACCGAGAGAGAGAGGGTGATGAGGTTTATTGATGGTCTTATTCAGCCGATTCGTCTTCAGATGGCTAGAGAGGCTGGGAGTGAGATTACTTTTTAGGAGGCAGCCAATGTGGCCCGTAGAGTTGAGATGGTTCTGTCACAGGGAGGCGGTCATGGGTCAGACAAGAGGCCCTGTCATTTAGGCTGATTCAGTGGTATGGTAGAGGCCATTCTCCTAGGCCTTTTCAGTCAGCGCTCCAGGTTTCTCACGGTACTTCAGGTGGTCGTGGTCCCCTGATGAAGTATTCCGATCAGCAGTCCTATAGTGCACCACCTGCTCCTATTAGTGCACCGCCGCTTCAGAATTTTCGGGGTGGTCATTCAGGTTGTCAGGGCCAACAGTCTCAGCAGCCGAGGGCTTGTTACACGTGTGGTGATCCAGGTCACATTGCCAGGTTTTTCCCTCAAGCACCGAGTAGCTCTCAGCATTAGGGTTCTCGTGTTATGGTATAGGCACCAGGTGTTCCACAGCCCGTCCAGCCAGCTAGATGTGGGGGTAGAGGTGCTAGAGGTTAAGGTAGAGGTACTAGAGGTGGAGCTCAGGCTGACAGAGGTGGAGGCCAGCCATATATAGGCCATCCCAGAGATGTAGTTCAGGGTGGTGGGGCCCAGCCCCGATGTTACGCCCTTCCAGCCAAGCCTGAGGCTGAGGCTTCAAATGCAGTCATTGTAGGTACTATTCTGGTTTGTGATAGAGATGCTTCAGTGTTATTTGATCCAGGGTCTACCTACTCGTATGTCTCATCTTATTTTGCACCGTATCTGGTCATGCCTAGTGATTCCTTGAGTATTCCTATTCATGTGTCTACACCGCTGGGTGATTCTATTGCGGTAGATCGAGTCCATCATTCTTGTATTGTGGTGATTGGGGGTCTTGAGACTCGTGTGGATTTGTTACTTCTAGACATGGTCGATTTTGATGTTATATTGGGGATGGACTGGTTATCACCTTACCACGCTATCTTGGACTGTCATGCCAAGACGGTGACATTAGCCTTACCGGATTTTCCCCATTTAGAGTGGAGAGGCACTCCTGATCATTCTACTCGCAGTGTTATCTCGTATGTGAAGGCCCGACGTATTGTCGAGAATGGGTGTTTGGCCTATTTGGCATATGTTCGTGATTCTAGTGCTGAGGTTCCCTCTATTGATTTTGTGCCCGTTGTTCGTGAGTTTCTTGAGGTATTCCCTTTAGATTTGCCGGGTATGCCACCCGACAGGGATATTAATTTTTATATTGATTTGGCTCCGGGCACTCAGCCTATTTCTATCCCGCCGTATCGTATGGCCCCGCCTGAATTGATAGAGTTGAAGGAGCAGTTGCAAGACTTGCTTGAGAAGGGTTTCATTAGGCCGAGTGTTTCGCCTTGGGGTGCGCCAGTGTTGTTTGTTAAGAAGAAGGACGGATCGATGAGAATGTGTATTGACTACCGGTAGTTGAACAAGGTTACAATCAAGAATAAGTATCCATTGCCGAGAATCGATGATTTGTTTGATCAGCTTCAGGGTGCCAAGGTGTTTCAAAGATTGATTTGAGATCTGGCTATCATTAGTTGAGGATTAGGGCATCTGATGTTCCTAAGATAGCTTTCCGCACTCGGTACGTTTATTATGAGTTCCTGGTCATGTCATTTGGGTTGAGCAATGCCCCAGCAACTTTTATGGATTGATGAACCGAGTGTTCAAGCCTTATTTGGACTCATTCGTGATAGTCTTTATTGATGATATTTTGATATATTCCCGCAGCCGGGAGGCGCACGAGCAGCATCTTAGAGTGGTTCTTCAGACCTTGAGGGATAGTCAGTTATATGCTAAATTCTCGAAGTGTGAGTTCTGGTTGAGTTCAGTTGCATTCCTGGGTCATGTTGTGTCAGCAGAGGGTATTCAGGTTGATCCGAAGAAGATTGAGGCAGTCAAGAACTAGCCTAGACCGACATCAGCTACAGAGATTCGGAGTTTCTTAGGATTGGCAGGCTACTACCATCGGTTTGTAGAGGGATTCTCATCTATCGCAGCCCCGATGACTAGGTAGACCCAGAAGGGTGCCCAGTTCAGATGGTCATACAAGTGTGAGGCAATCTTTCAGAAGCTCAAGACAGCTCTGACTACGACACTGGTGTTGGTTTTGCCCACAGGTTTAGGGCCTTATACAGTTTATTGTGACGCCTCTCGTATTGGGCTTGGTGCAGTGTTGATGCAGGATGGCAAGGTCATTACCTATGTTTTGCGGCAGTTGAAGATTCATGAGAAGAACTATCCAGTTTATGATTTAGAGTTGGCAGCCATAGTTCACACATTGAATATTTGGAGGCATTATCTGTATGGCGTGGCATGTGAGGTGTTCACGGATCACACGAGTCTTCAGTAGTTGTTCAAGCAAAAGGAGCTGAATTTGAAGTAGAGGAGGTAGTTGGAGTTGTTGAAGGATTATGACATCACTATCTTATATCACCCGGGAAAGGCTAATATGATGGCCGATGCCTTGAGTAGGAAGTCAGCCAGTATGGGCAGTCGTGCTTATATTCCGGTCGGTGAGAGACCGCTTGCTTTGGATGCCCAGGCTTTGGCCAATCAGTTTGTGAGGTTGGATATTTCTGAGCCTAGTCGTGTATTGGCCTGCATGGTCGCTCGTTCTTCCTTATTGGAGCGTAACCGCGATCGGTAGTATGTTGATCCCCATTTGTGTGTCCTTAGAGACATGGTGCAGCGCGGAGGTGCCAAACAGGTTACCTTAGATGACGATGGAGTTTTGAGATTGCAGGGTCGAGTTTGTGTGCCTAATATGGATGGGCTCCGAGAGTTGATTTTAGAGGAGGCCCATAGCTCCCGGTACTCTATTCATCCGGGCGCCGCAAAGATGTATCAGGATTTGCGGTAGCATTATTGGTGGCGGAGAATGAAGAAGGATATCGTTGCATATGTAGCTCGGTGTTTGAATTGTCAGCAGGCTAAGTACGAGCATCAGAGGCTTGGTGGTATATTTCAGAGGATTGAGCTTCCTGAGTGGAAATGGGAGCGGATCACTATAGATTTCGTTGTTGGACTCCCGCAGACTTGGAGGAAGTTCGACGCATTATGGGTCATTGTTGATAGGCTGACCAAGTCAGCGCATTTCATTCATATAGCGGTCTCCTATTCATCCAAGAGGCTAGCTGAGATTTATATCCGGGAGATTGTTCGTCTTCATGGTGTGCCTGTATCTATCATTTCGGATCGAGGTACGCAGTTTACCTCACATTTCTGGAGAGTAGTTCAGCGAGAGTTGGGCACCCAGGTTGAGTTGAGTACAACATTTCATCCTTAGATGGACGGGTAGTCCGAGCGAACTATTCAAATTTTGGAGGATATACTCCGAGCTTGTGCCATTGACTTTGGAGGCTCGTGGGATCAGTTTTTGCCTTTAACAGAGTTTGCCTACAACAACAGTTACCAGTCGAGTATCCAGATGGCTCCTTATGAGGCTTTATATGATAGGCTGTGTCGATCTCCGGTTGGATGTTTTGAGCCGAGAGAGGCTCGATTGTTGGGTACAGATCTTGTTCGGGAGGCTTTGGACAAGGTCAGGATTATTCAGGATAGGCTTCGTACAGGTCAACCCAGACAAAAGAGTTATGCAGACCGCAAGGTTCGAGATGTGGTTTTTATGGTTGGAGAGTAGGTATTGCTCCGAGTGTCGCCTATGAAGGGTGTGATAAGATTTGGGAAGAAGGGCAAGCTTATCCCTAGGTTCATTGGCCCGTTTGAGATTCTTGATCGAGTGGGAGAGGTGGCTTATAGACTTGCATTTTCGCGAGCTTATCAGTCGTGCATCCAGTGTTTCATGTGTCCATGCTCTAGAAGTATCACGACGATCCATCCCATATGTTAGATTTCAGCATTGTCCAGTTGGACAAGGACTTGTCTTATGAGGAGGAGCCGGTAGCTATTCTAGACCGGCAGGTTCGTCAGTTGAGGTCAAAGAGTTTTCTTTCTATTCGTGTTCAATGGAGAGGTCAGCCACCTGAGGCATCAACCTGGGAGTCCGATTCCGATATGCGGATCCGTTATCCCCATCTTTTCCCCGACTCAGGTACTTCCTTCTTTTGTCCGTTTGAGGACGAATGGTTGTTTTAGAGGTGGAGAATGTTTTAAAATGAAACTTCCGTGTTCTGAGACCTTGAAAACCTCATTAGAGTCACCTCGATTTGCGTGCGCAGTCCGAGCGCGTAGCAAGAAAGCTTAAATATGAAATTTTGTGAAAAATGATAAGTTTTGACTATAAAATGAATAAATTCGACTTCGGTCAATATTTTGGGTAAACGGACCTGGATCCGTGAGTTGACGGTCCCGAAGGGTCCGTAGGAAAATATGGGACTTGGGTGCATGCCCTGAATCGAATTCCGAGGTCCTGAGCCCGAGAAATGAATTTTTAAAGAAAATTGTTTTCTGAAAATTTTTAAGGAAATTTGAAATGAAGTTTGATTAGAAAGAGATGGTATCGGGCCCGTATTTTGGTTTCGGCGCCCGGTACAAGTCTTATATATGGTTTAAGTCATTTCTGTAAAGTTTGGTTGAAAACGGACGTCGTTTGACGTGATTCGAACCTAAATTGCTAAATTTGATACTTGATGAAGTTTGAGAAAAATATTCTTGATTTTGAGGTTTGATTCATTGTTATTGAGGTTATTTTGGCGATTTGATCGCACGGATAAGTTCGTATGATGTTGTTGAGTTAGTACGTGTGTTTGGTTAGGGGCCCCGAGGGCTCGAGTGTGTTTCGAATGTGTTTCAGCAAGTTTTGAATTTAGGAAAAAGTTGCAGATTCAGAGAAGTTGCAGGTCTCAGAAGTCAGGTCTCGCGGTCCGCGGTGGAAACTTCGCGGCCGCGGTGGGGCTCTGTGATCGCGGTGAGCAAGGCCAAGCTTCCACGGTCGCGCTCGATTTCTTGCCGTCCGCGGTGGAGCTCTGCGGCCGCAGTCCTTTTTATGCGGTCCGCGGAGAGAGTCTGAGAGGGGTATAAATAGACGGAATTTCTAGTTATTTTCATTTTTCAAAACCCCAAAAATATAAGAGGCAATATTTTAAACAACCTTTCTTCTCCAAATCAATTGTAAGTCATTTTTAACTAGTTTTCTTCCATCATTAACATCTTTTAACATGATTTCAACTTCAAATCAATTATTTTCATGGTGGAATTGGGAATTTTTGGTAAAACCTAAGAATATTGAGATTTGGGAATTTAGACCTTAAATTGAGGTCGGATTCCAAAACCAATTATATATCCGGGCTCGGGAGTAAATGGGTAATCAGGTTTTGGTCCGAATTTTGGATTTGGACCATCGGGCCCGGGGTCGATTTTTGACTTTTTGGGGAAATCTTTATAAAACCTATTTTCATGCATTAGAATTGATTTATTTAGCATTTATTGATATCGTTAAGAAAATTGTGGCTAGATACAAGCGAGTTGGTGGTGGAAACAAGAGGTAAAGCGGTAGTTGAGGCTTGAATTGTGTTCGTTGCATCGAGGTAAGTGTTTGTTCTAACCTTAGCTTGAGGGATTAAGAGTTGTGTCCTATTTGCTATTTGCTTTTTGTCGAGTACGGCATATAGGCATGGTGACGATTATCTATACGTTGGTGTCAAGCATGACCGTGAGCCTTATATTATGATTTTCATGATTTCGTTGTATTATACATGCCTTGGTGAAGATTTCTAATTGTTGTATAAAGTTTGTGAAAAGGATTGTGACTTATGAACATTGAGGAGCGTTGGCTCAAGTTGTATAGCGAAATTGTGAAAGTATAAGTGGAAATTGAACTTTTAGAGCATTGGCTCGAGTTGTGAAATGAGTTGTGAAAGTATAAGTGATAATCGAACTTCTAGAGCATTGGCTCAAGTTGTGAAGTGAATTGTGAAGTAAAATTGAGAAAGAGAAGAGATCATTATGTTGTCACCCTTGGTGGGATATTGTTGATTTAATTGTTTAGTTGTTGTTCCCTTGCTGGGATTTAATTGCTTAACTGTTGTTCCCTTGCCGGGATCTCTATTACTATTTTGTTTATTCCCTTGCCCCTTTGCTTGTGATTGTTGTTTGGGTGAGGAAGAGTGTTAAAGCACGAAGGGTGATGCCGTGAATTGTTTGTTATTACAAGGAAAGAGTGTGAAGCACGAAGGGTGATGCCGTGCCGCATGACGTACCATTCCGTGCTGATTCTATTGACTATATGGTGAGGAAAGAGAGTAAAAGCACGAAGGATGATGACGTGCACATTTTGATTATATGATTGTTTTGGTGAGGTCGAGAGTAAAAGCACGAAGGGTGATGCCATGCACATTTTTATTATATAACTGCTTTGGTGAGGCTGAGAGTAAAAGCATGAAGGGTGATGCCGTGCAATTGTTGATTTCTGCTTTCTTATTGATATTTTAGTTATGTTATTTCTTTCCGTACTTGATGCCTTTCTATTCGGAATTATTATTTCCCCGAAGCATGTTTCCCCCTCCCATCTTTACTTGTTTATTCCTTCTTTACTTTCCATTGTATATTATATAACTGCACAGGTTTATTTGATGGTCTGGTCCTAGCCTCGTCACTACTTCGCCGAGGTTAGGCTAGACACTTACCAACACATGGGGTTGGTTGTGCTGATACTACACTCTGCACTGTGTGCAGATCCAGGAGCAGCTTTCGGACAGTAGTTGGAGTGCTTCCTTCAGTCCACCCGGAGACCCAAGGTAGACCTGCAGGCGTCCGCAGGCCCTGGCGTCTCCCTCTATCTCTATTTCCTCTTTCATTTCCTTTTGTTCAGAAACAGTGTATTGTATTTCTTCAGACCTTGTATGTAGTAACTCTTAGACAATCTGTGACACTGTAACACCAGGTTTTGGGGTATTTGAGGTTTTAAAAGTTGTAATAGACGTAGCCTTAAGATATATAATTGTTGAATTTCGCTTATTTATTTAAAATTTTGCTTTTATCATATTATCGACTTGTGTTTGTTAAAAGGAAGCAAAAATGAAAGTGTAGCAATTAGTTAAGATTTGGCTTGCCTAGCTCCCATTAGTAGGCGCCATCACGACTACCGAGGGTGGAAAATCCGGATCGTGACACTGAGTCTATCAAGAATCTGTATGAGTTTGACAATTTAAAGGGTGGCACATAATCTATTATTCAGCCATTAATTCATGATTAGGTCAAAAAACTAAGAGATAAGTAGGTAGTCAGTTTAATTAATTACATGCCTGCTTTAACATGAACATGTGCCACAATATAAGATTGTTGTTTGTCCTTTTCCTTCAAAGTAAGTCGTTCATGATGTTTGATTTGTTAGATATGTTTTTTTTTAAAAAGGTTAACAGATAATTCTTTTTTGTTGAAATTTGAAACACTTGGTTCACTCCTCAATTTGGCTTCACTCGTAATAAACATGCCCTAATGCCAAGCCTTCCAAAGACCTCAAAGTTAGAAATTAAGTGACTTAATAAACATCCGTAGAAATGCTTTAGGGCACACATTTAATCTTTTATCTTGATTATGTACACGTTCGCGTGACACGATTACGATTTCAAAAATAAATATTTGTAGAAATACTTTTAAGCGCATATTTAATCTATTATCATAATTGTGTACACGTTCGCGTGACATGATTGTGATTCCCAAAATAAATTAAAGTATGCGTTCGCGCGACTTTGGCCAAACAATCTTAATATTAATAAAGCGTGATCAATTGTATACACGTACGCGTGACATAATTTTAGCGCGCCAAATAAAACGAATTTACACACATGTAGTCTGTTTCAAAGATTAATTCCATAACGCTATAATCAAAAGCGGTAAAAGGTAGAATGCACGTAGGTTCTAAAAATGTGTAATTAAAATAATTAATTAAGTCAGGTATGATTAAAGTGACCGTACTAAAATCACGAAACTCAGGAATGCCTAACACCTTCTCCCGGGTTAACAAAATTCCTTAACCGGTCTTGTGGTTTCGCAGACTTTAAATAGAGTAAAATTTTCTCGATTTGGAATTTTAAAATAAATTGATGACTTGGGACACATAGATTATTCCAAGTGATGACTCTAAAATTTATTAAATAATTCCATTTCGATTAATGTCACTTTAATGAAAAAAACTCCCTATTCATTCGAAAAAAAGAGGTGACAACAAGAATAAGGGATAATTTTAGAAAAATATAAGATAAATTTTGTTTTATGTTTGGTCGAATTTTTTATTCAGGTATAAGCAATTCAGAAATTATTCATACCACAAAATGATACCACACTTAATGTAGGATAATAATTCTGAAATTACTAATCATGGGATAAAACAATAAAATTATAGAATGCCCTTCTAAAAAGTTTTTCTTTCAAAGTCCTTTAAAAAATTTAAGGTTTATTAAAAGTAAAAGCTTATCCATGTTTACCAGTGTAAAATAAAACACATATTTATATTATACTTAGTGTATCCCATTCTTAGTCCAATGAACCAAATATTTACCAATTAAACATATATTTACTAAATAATCCTATCACTACTTAATACTAGCATTATAATTATTATAACCCAGTATAACATATTCACAAATCAAACGAGCCCTTTTTATTTCAAATGAAACTCACAAGATATACAAGTGTGTTTAGTGTCTTGTTTGTTTCTCGGAAAAAAAATTAAAGAAAGGTAAACGATAGTCAGTATGGTCATTGACTATTGATTGAACTGTCTAAAACTCATTAGACTACGGTGATGTGCCTATGCCCCACTGTCAAATAACAGTAGAATATGGTATTCAAATTTACTACAAGAAACTTTGAGTTAATAGATGGATCAACCAATAATTAACCCAAATAGTCGTCCACCTAATCTATTAAACTAAAAATAGATGAAGGACATATACTATATGTATAATTCATATATAATATACATATAATTAATGAATAATTTATGTATACTGACTAAAAAAAATTAAGCATTGAATCTGGACGGCTATTCGTATAACGATTCCATTTCTCAATCGACCCAATTACCTATTTTCAGTTATCAGCCCAGCCCAACTTTCTCAAGCCCGTTTCTATTATCATCAGTATAAAGGAGAGTGAGAACTATGGATACACACGAATATAATTCTCCATCTTTAGTACTGTTTGGTTGTTAATGGTGCTTTGATCATGCATAATCTAGTCATATGTAAAGATTGAATTATATCAATTTTTTTGGTAACTAACTTATTTTATTAATCACCAAGCATCAATTACAAAACCATAGAAAAACTAACACAGCTTGCTATGCTATCAGATCTCATGACAAAGGGCATACTATACTCCCTAGTAACACAAGCTATGCAAGAAGGACATGTTCCTAAGAGTTACTCGAACACTACAAACATAGGCTATTTCCTTCGCAATGCCCACACTCTATTTTTTTTTCAAAGATTCACCTTTCAATCCATATTTGATGAACTGCTTCTGCATACACAATTTTGAACACCTGTGCCCATTGGGATTTCCCTCCAGAGCATTGGATTGCCCATTGTGTGAACTGCTGCCAATCCAGAGCTCCCAAGTAGTATGTATGTAGCCATTGAAATAGCTTGTTCCAGATATTCTTTTTGTATTCACACTGCATAAACAGATGTTCTCTTGTTTCCTCTTGCATTCTGCAAAGCACACATTGAGTATCTACAGTAATCCCCCATTTGCTTAGTCTATCACAGGTCAGCAGCCTTCCATGCAGCATTAGCCACATTGTGAATCTTGCTTTTGGTCTTGCTGCATTGTTGAATATTAATCTCCTCCATTCCACTCGACTATAGTCACCAAGAAAATATAGGTAGATTTGTCTGATCAAACTTCTTTTGTGTAGTTGTTCAAAGTGTATGTTCTTCAGTACTTCTTTAGCCTCTATTACTTTCTTTACCATCCAGCAAGCTTGCTGTGGTATTGATATGTTAGTGATTTGCTCCCCTTTGATTTAATATGTGTGTATCCATCGAATCCACAGCTTGTCATGCTTGTGTGCTAAGTCCCAGCAAGCCTTTGCTATTATTGCTTTGTTCCAAATCTTCAGGTTGGTGAGGTTAAGGCCACCCCCAGCTTTGGGTAAGTAGACTTTATCCAACGCAACCAATGCTTTCTTTGTAATTTCATTGACCGTCGAACATATGTAGGACCTACACAATCCCTCAATAAGCTTGATCACTTTTGTAGGTATTACAAACAATTGTGCCAGAAAGCTTGTATATCAAACAAAACACTCTAAACTAATTGAGTCCTCCCAGCATAAGACAAAGTCTTAGCAGTTCAAGAAGTAATTCTAGCAGTCATTTTTTCAATGAGAGGTTGCCACTGAAGAACACTGAGCTTCTTGGTAGACAGTGGTACACCAAGGTATTTGAAGGGCAATTCACCAGCAGAAAGGCCCAAATACTGCAGTATTTGCTGTCTATAGTCTGAGGTAACCCCTCCAAAATAGGCTTCACTCTTACTTAGATTTGCTTGTAGCCTAGAAGCTTGAGTGAATTGGCAGAACTTCTGTTAAATTGCCTGTACTAACTTCATATCCCCTATAGCAAATAGTAGCAAATCATCAGCAAAACTAAGGTGAGTAATCCCTATTCTGGCACATCGAGGGTGGTATTTGAACTCTTTTTCCATCTTGAGACGAGCCAGGTTCCTTCTCAGATATTCTATTGCTATAGCAAACCGGAAGGGTGATATTGGGTCACCTTGCCTTAGTCCCTCGGCAACATTGAAGGGTTCTGTTGGCTCTCCATTAACTATGATGGAGTAGCTGACTGTTTGTATGCACTTCATTACCCAAGAGATGAATAACTGAGGGAATCCCAATTCTTCCATAATTTTTTTAAATATGCCCATTCCACAGAGTCATAAGCTTTTTGCAAGTTAATCTTGATCATACATCAAGGAGAAATGTTCTTTCTAGAATAGGCCTTCACCAACTCATGTGCTAAAATTATATTATTAGCAATCCTCCTCCCAGGTATAAACACTGCCTGAGCTTCATTGATAACTATGTTAATGACTCCTTGCATTCTTGATGCAAGGATCTTGGAAACCAGTTTATATAGAACAGTGCAACAAGCAACTGGCCGGAATTCCTTAACAATTTTTGGCTTGCTAGTCTTAGGAACCAGTGTAATAGCAGTATAATTAATAGCTCTATACAGTTTCCCAGTAGCAAAGAACTCCAGGATAGTTCCAATAATCTCATCCTTGATAACTGGACAAGCCTTCTTGTAAAAACATGCATTATACCCATCAACACCAGATGCCTTATCTTCTCCGATGGAGCATAGCCCTTCATAGATCTCTTCTTCAGTCACATATTTACATAGTGAAATTCTTTGTTGTTGTGTAAGGTTTGGTCCTTTTTGAATCACCAATTTATCTATAGCAGGAAGTGAATGTACAACAGACCCCAACAATGACTTGTAGAAAGCCACAATCTTTTCTTTGATGGTTTCAGAATCATTTAGCCTGTTTTCAGTAATAAAAGTAAGTTTCGGGATTTGCTTTCTCTGACTCCTTTCTTTCATAACAGCTGTAAAGTACTTTGTATTAGAATCTCTTAGCTTTATCCATCTTGCTCTAGCTTTTTGTTTCAAGGCTCCTTCTTTGATCAATCCCCACTTCTCCAGGTTTTGTATCAGTCACTTCTCTTCTAATAGTAGTTCATCAGAGAAATTAGTAGTTATGCTCCTTTGAACCCTATCAAGATCAATTCTGGCTTTCTCAATCTTCTTCCTTATGAATTTGAACTCTTCAACATTTAGTTTCCTAAGCATTGGCCTAAGTGTTTTCAGTTTCAACCAAATATTCTGCATGTTCTTACTGTGTATTCTCTGTTGCCATATTTGCTGAACACTGCTTAAGAAGCTCTCATGCTCAGCCCACACATTGAAAAATTTAAAAGGAGTTTTCCTGGTTCCTTGGC
Organism: Nicotiana tabacum; assembly: GCF_000715075.1. Classification (NCBI taxonomy): domain Eukaryota; kingdom Viridiplantae; phylum Streptophyta; class Magnoliopsida; order Solanales; family Solanaceae; genus Nicotiana; species Nicotiana tabacum. The sequence continues at coordinate 126,579,797 of NC_134084.1, forward strand.
TAAAAGTTAAACATAGGTTCATGGGAGCATGGTCAGAGATGAAAGGCACATCATATGTAGTAGCAGCATGCCCCCATTGCATCATCCACTCATAATTGCCAAACATTCTATCAATTCTGCTCCATATTCTGTCACTCCCATCTTGCTTATTAGACCACGTGTAATATTCACCCTCCCATGCCAATTCACTAAGTCTCAAGTCTTGGACACACTTATTGAAGTCTTGAATTTCAGCCATGCTGATTGTATTTCCACGCATCCTATCTTGTAGTTGTAGTACAGAGTTAAAATCTCCTCCAATTGGCCATGGTGCGGAGATCTTTCGCCCTATCTTTGTTAAACTTTCCCATAATTGCTTCCTTCTCTCTATAGTGTAGAAGCCATAGACTACTGACAATATACACTTTTGATCCCCCATAGTACCTTTAACAGAGCAATGTATAACTTGTGCTTCTACTTTAAGTAAAGTAACTGAGTAGTAGTTTGAATCCCAGATCACTCAAATTCTTCCATTCACTGCATCATTATAGTTAGTAAGTATCTCCCAGCCAGGGGCAATGTGGCAGCTTACTCTCTTTACTTTATCCTCTTTCACTCTAGTTTCAATAATACCTGCAAGCTTAATATGTTGCGGAAGCCAAATGTATATAGTGTGAATAAGTCACAACTACTATACCAAAAATTATGACAGCCACCAAATAATAAATAAGACAATAAAACAACAATAAAGGAAACACCAGAATTTACGAGGTTCGGCTAATTTTGCCTACTCCTCGGACACAACCAATATTTTATTCCACTCCAAAAATACAAGTGAAATAATACTAAAGAGAGAAGATACAAATGCCTTAAACAGATGAGAAGGCAAATGAGAGGTGTGTTTCAATCCTAAACATTAGGCCTTCTTTTATAGGGGAAAAATCCCCTCCAAACTTAACTCCCAACCAATGTGGGACTTTGGCATTTTGCCAAACTTCAACAAATCTCCACCTTGGCAAAATTCCACATTTTCAATTCTCTCTCAATAACAAATTTTGGTTGTGTCTTCATCTTCAATCTTCAGTGTTCAACAATGTTGATCAAATCCAAACAATGTTGAAACTTGACCGCAGTCACCACCTTTGTCAGCATATCAGCAGGATTCTCTGTAGTATGAATTTTCTTCACCGTGACTCCACCTTCTTCTATGATTTCTCGTACGAAATGATACCGAACATCAATGTGCTTCGTCCTTGCATGATAAACTTGGTTCTTCGCTAATTGAATAGCACTTTGACTATCACAAAAAATTGTGATACCTTTTTGTTCAACACCAAGCTCCTTTAGCAATCCTTGAAGCCAAATTGCCTCTTTCACAGCATCTGTAATAGCCATGTACTCTGCCTCTGTTGTAGACAAAGCAACTGTTGACTGCAAAGTAGACTTCCAACTAACTGGTGCCTTTGCAAAAGTAAACACATAACCAGTAGTTGATCTTCGTTTGTCCATATCACCCGCAAAATCTGAGTCACAATATCCAACTACAGACTGATTGTCTTCCTGCTCAAAAACTAACCCGACATCTACAGTATTATGAATATACCGTAGAATCCACTTCACAGCTTGCCAATGCTCCTTCCCTGGATTGTGCATATATCTGCTAATAACTCCAACAGCTTGTGAAATGTCAGGCCTTGTGCAAACCATTGCATACATCAAGCTACCAACAACATTTGCGTATGGTACCTTTGACATATACTCTCGTTCAGCTTCATCCATTGGCGACATAGTAGTACTTAGCTTAAAATGGGAAGCAAGTGGAGTACTAACTGGCTTAGTCTTGTCATCTATGCCAAAACGTTGAAGTACTCTCTTCAAATATTCCTTTTGAGATAAACAGAGTTTCTTTGAACGTCTATCTCTAATTATCTCCATGCCAAGAATTTTCTTTGCCTCACCCAAATCCTTCATCTCGAACTCCTTCTTCAGTTGAATCTTCAACTTATCAATTTCTTCCAAATTCTTGGAAGCTATCAACATATCATCAACATATAGGAGAAGATATACAAAGGAACCATCTTTAAGCTTGTGCAAATACACACAATGATCGTATTTGCTTCTCTTGTACCCTTGCCGCAACATAAACTCGTCAAATCGCTTGTACCATTGTCTAGAAGATTGTTTCAATCCGTACAACGATTTTTCAAGTTTGCACACCATATTTTCTTTTCCAGCAACTTTGAATCCTTCTGGCTGAGTCATGTAGATTTCCTCCTCCAAGTTTCCATGTAAAAACGCAGTTTTTACATCCATCTGAACTAGTTCCAAATCCAATTGTGCTACCAAAGCCAACATAATTCTAATGGAGGAATGTTTTACAACTGGAGAAAACACTTCATTGTAATCAATTCCCTCCTTTTGAGCATATCCTTTGGCCACCAATCTTGCTTTGTAGCGAACATCTACTTGGTTAGGAAATCCTTCCTTCTTTGCAAATACCCATTTGCACCCAATTGCTTTCTTTCCCTTCGGGAGATTGGCCAATCTCCATGTATGATTCTGATGAAGGGACTGTATTTCATCATTCATGGCAATCCTCCACTTATCTTCTTCTGAACTTTGGACAGCGTCTTTATAAGTAGTAGGAACATCATCAGCTACAATTGAGGTTGCACAAGCAACCGTCTCTATGAGACGAACAGGTTTCGTTATTGTTCTTTTTGGCCTGCTGGTTGCTATTGATTCAAGTTGTTGTTGAGATTCCTGAGTTGGAATCTCCTCTACTGGCTCTCCTTCCAGAGGGTAATCTTCATTTGTTTCCTCCTCTGCTTCTTGTGTAGGAAAAATAAATTTTCCCTCAAACTCCACCTGCTTAGAAGCACCTTCATTTTGTTTGGTATCTTCTGTTACCTTATTTACCATAGCAAATTCATCAAAGGTAACATCTCTGCTGAATATTACTTTCTTTGTCATAGGGCACCATAAGCGATATCCTTTGACTCCAGAAGTAATTCCCATAAAAATAGCCTTCTTTGCCCTTGGATCCAATTTTGACTCCGTCACATGATAATATGCAGTTGAGCCAAACACGTGCAAAGAGTTATAATCTACAGCAGGTTTTCCGTACCATTTTTCAAATGGTGTTTTGCCATCAATAGCAGCAGATGGTAGACGATTAATGAGGTGACATGCATATGTAATTGCCTCAGCCCAAAATTCTTTGCCCAAGCCAGCATTGGACAACATACACCGTACCTTCTCCAGCAAGGTCCGGTTCATACGTTCTGCCACTCCATTCTGTTGTGGTGTATGTCTAACAGTGAAGTGTCGGATGATGCCATCATTTTCACAGACCTTATTGAAATGATCATTTTTGTATTCACCTCCATTGTCTGTGCGAATACACTTGATTCTCCTGCCTGTCTGATTCTCCACCATCATCTTCCATTTGAGAAAAATTCCCAACACTTCATCTTTGCTCTTCATTGTATACACCCATACTCTTCGGGAAAAATCATCAACAAAGGTTACAAAATAGTGCTTCCCACCCAATGAAGGTGTTTTGGAAGGACCCCAAACATCAGAGTGTACATAATCCAAAATGCCTTTAGTATTATGGATCGCTGTACCAAATTTAACCCTTGTCTGTTTCCCTTTAACACAATGCTCACAAAACTCCAAGTTGCAAGCCTTTACTCCTTTTAACAATCCTTGATCTGATAGAGTTTTCAAGGATTTTCCTCCAGCATGTCCCAAGCGCATGTGCCATAGCTTGGTTGCTTCTGCCTCTTTGTCGTCACTGGATGTTACTGTCGCTGTCCCAATAACTGTACTGCCACGATAGCGGTACATATTATTATTCTTCCGATTAGCCTTCATTACCACTAGTGCACCGGAGCATACTCTCATCACTCCATTTTCTGCAATGATTTTGAACCCTTTTGATTCTAGGGCTCCCACAGAGATGAGATTCTTCTTCAAATCCGGTACATATCGAACATCTATCAATGTTCTGATCATTCCATCATGGTTCCTTAATCGTATTGAACCAATGCCATATGAGGTAAGAGGGCTGTTATCCGCTGTATGGATGACTCCATATTCTCCTTCTTGAAATTCCACGAACCAGTCCCTGTTGGGACACATATGATAGCTACAAGCCGAGTCCATCAACCATATGTCTGATGATGTTGATGACTCTGTTGTAACTAATGAGAAGTCTGAATCATCACAATCAGCTACATTTGAATCCATAATAGCCTTTCCATTGTTATGTTTGGCCTTATTCTTCAACTTCGGACAGTCTTTCTTCCAGTGCCCTTTTTCTCGACAAAAGGCACATTCATCTTTGCTGGGTCTGGATCTTGACTTGGATCTTCCCTTCTTTGTCCTCGTTTGATTTTGAGGACGACCCCTCACAAACAGTGCTTCTCCTTCTCCGCCCTTCTGTTTTTCTCGCTTTCTTTGTTCATAGCTGTACAAAGCTGAACAAACTTCTCTGAGAGAAATTTCGTCATTTCCATGGAGTAGAGTAGTTTCAAGGTGCTCGTACTCATCAGGAAGTGACGCCAACAACATTAAGGCCAAGTCACCATCATCATAAGTTGTATCCATATTTTGCAAATCTGTGACCAACTTATTGAAACTGGTGATATGTTCATTCATCGTGGTACCAGGAACATAGGTGAAGTGAAACAGTCTCTTCTTCATGTACAATTTATTTTGACTGTTTTTCTTCAAAAATTTATCCTCCAGTGCTTTCCATAATTTACTTGCAGAAGTTTCCTTTGTGTATGGATATTTCTGCTCTCTAGCAAGGTAGGATCGAATGGTACCGCAAGCAACACGGTTGATAATTCTCCAATCTTCTTCTCCAATAACATCTGGTTTCTTTTCTTCAATGGCCAGATCTAGCCCTTGTTGAAAAAGGACATCTAGAACCTCGCCTTGCCACATCCCAAAATGTCCGGACCCGTCAAAAATTTCTACCGCAAATTTCGCATTTGACACAATTCTTGTCATAAGCGAAGATGCCAATGATGACGTATTGTTGACACTTGATGTAGATTCTTCTTGTTTATTGTCTCCCATATTTGACACAAATATTATTTAATAGCTGACGACACAAATCAAGATTATTTCCTTTCTGATGTAGAAGATCAGACTAAGCTGCAACTACAGAGCATACTCAGACAGAACCTTGACTCAGTTACCAAGATAAATCTTTTCTGATGTGGAAGATCAGACTATGCTGCAACCACAGAGCATACTTAGACAGTACCTTGGCTCTGATACCAATTGTTGCGGAAGCCAAATGTATATAGTGTGAATAAGTCACAACTACTATACCAAAAATTATGACAGCCACCAAATAATAAATAAGATAATAAAACAACAATAAAGGAAACACCAGAATTTACGAGGTTCGGCTAATTTTGCCTACTCCTCGGACACAACCAATATTTTATTCCACTCCAAAAATACAAGTGAAATAATACTAAAGAGAGAAGATACAAATGCCTTAAACAGATGAGAAGGCAAATGAGAGGTGTGTTTCAATCCTAAACATTAGGCCTTCTTTTATAGGGGAAAAATCCCCTCCAAACTTAACTCCCAACCAATGTGGGACTTTGGCATTTTGCCAAACTTCAACATAATATTTTTGATCTTCAGATAATTTTTGAGTTCTTTCCGCTTGTACCACTTATTGATACCCCTGACATTCCACACTAACCAGGTAATTGATTGGATTTAGTTCCCCCACCTCTCTCATGAGGTAGGTGTTTAACCAAAAATCTGAGTCTTTGGTCAAAGCTAAAAAGAAATTCGGGTTACTGATAATCATGAGACAAAAATAAAATACTTTTGAGAACGATGGTAAAGAAGCAAATAGATGTGAATTTCAATAAATTCTCAATAGTATTCCGTGTCCTTACAAATGATGATACTTCTTCCTTTTATAGATAATTCTAGGTAAAGGAATGAAGCCTCAGCTTTAATGATATAATCATGAGTAATAAATGATATTAAATAAGCCGTTATACAATCATTCCTATTAAATACCAATTTCGTAACGTATCAAGTATTTAATAATGAATTTGGACTCCTTTCTGTCACCAGATCTTTGCTTTCAATGCCTTCTACCTGTTGGCTGTAAATAATTTAAATTGGTACGAGACTCGTATCTATACGTCGTCTCGTGCCTATTTAAATTCTTCTTCCCGTGGCTGTTTCCATCCGTGCCTCTTAGTCAATTGCTACGCTTTGACCATTTAACTAATCCACATGTCATGCCACATCATCTTTTAATATAAACTCAGTTTTTTTCCAATACAGATAGTCCCCCCACTTTCCATTTTTTTATCAATTAAATAATTGGTAAGTGGATCTTCATGTAAAAGGAATTTTTGCCACAATTAATGCTCATGACAGTACTAACGTCTCAGCAGTCTTTTCCATTTAATGTTCTGCCCATGTGTCATTTTCTAATTGATTCCGCTATTCATACCCTTTTTCGAGACTTCTTCATTCTCACTATTTACGAAGTGATAGCTGCCTTTATTATAGGCTTTTCATCATTACACTTAAAAAGTTGACGGTTCCCATTTTACACATAACTTTGTCTTCCTTTGTCTTCTTCACAAATCTTCAACACATACTTCCTTCTTAACAATGTCTTCTTCAAACACTAACCGTAAAAAAGTTCCAATTCTAGATCAATTCCCCAACGCCCCTGTTAGACACAGAAGAGGCGGAGGAGGTAGGCTTCGAACAGGGTTAGAATCTACGCGAGGCGGCTCCTCTGGTTCTTCTTCAAGGAGTTCTATCCCAAAAGCCCCTTCTTCTAAAAGTAGGGAAATTCTTGATCCTTCTCAAGAACCCTCAGTTGATGATATAGTTCCCGGTGATTTGTCTTTTGAAAGTGACAAAACGTCTCTTCAAAAACAAATTAAAAATTTAGAAAGAGCCGATACTTACCCAACAATAGTAACCGAGCTTACAATCCCCACCATAAGAAGAGATTGTAACTGGAAGGATAGTCTCCGAATGTCAATTCCTTCCCCAAATCAAAGAATTTCCTCTTTTAGAAGTGGGTATTCTTCTATTTACACTTACCCCTTCACTTTAGGTTTTAATCCTCCGATTGACCCAGTTATTCTCGATTTTTGTCGTTTCTTTACAATTTGTTTGGCCCAAATCGGTCCATTGGTGTGGAGAACAGTGGCTTGTTTGAGATATTTATCCTCCAAGGCCAATGTCAATTTCACCTTTTCTCACCTCATTCATCTATACCATCCTAACTTAATACGCCATGGGGTTTTTACCTTAACTGCAAGGAGCAAAAAAGTTTTGATAAATCCTGAGGATGACAAAGATCGTGGATGGTATATCCGTTACGTTGATGTCCGTACAGTGGACTTGATTGGCGAAACAAATATTCTCTTCCCTGAGAAGTAGAATTTTGAACGTAGGTTTCCTTTTATTTACCGTACCTACTTTTGAGAATTTCAAAAGAAAGTTGTTTTTAACCTTGTCCCTTCTTGGTTTTTTGTAGCAACCATGGGAGATGTGGAACCTATTCCCAACTTTCGTGGTTGGGTAGACTCACTTTTGAAGATTGCTTCTAGGGAGCAGAGAACTTGGAAATCAATTTCTTCCTTACATGGCTGGAAAGTCAAAACACATGGTATCCCCCTTTTATATGAAATTTTTTTTTTACATGTTAAGCATTTTTTCCTCAACTTTAATCATGTATATCCATCCTTTAATCAGGATTTGGAATTAGAGGAATGACAGCTGAAGTAGCTATGGCCATTTGCATGTGTACGAATGCTGCTCTTGATTTGGATAAGGCTCGAGCCTTGCTGCCTAAAAGGAAAGCTACAAAGGAAAGTTCTGAAGAAGAAGAGGAGGGTACCTCCCTAATTACCAGGCCAAGGGTCAGGAGACGAATAATCATTGATGATGAAATTGAAAACACTCCTGCTCGTACCTCTGCCACCGAGCCTGTTTTGATTCAATCTGATGAGGACGCCGAACCAAGAGATAATAATGAGTCAATTCAGCATCTTTTTGACAGTGGTTTCGAGAGTGGCGAGCTCGGCCCTGTTTTTGATGAAGCTCATCTTTCCTCATTTGTTCCTATTTCCTCCATTCCTCTGCCAGCCGTAAGTATTTCTTTACCAGTTTTGACGACTTCCGTTCTTTTGCTAGTTTCTACCGCTCCTATATCCGTTCCCTTGGTTGTTTCTGCCGCACCTGCTTCCGCTCCTGTGTTGGTTTCTACATCTTCTCCTTCCATTCCTTCCACTGCTCCTCTTCCCTCTGTTCATCATACAAAGACAGGTTCTAGCAGTGGAAGTATGACTATGAGAAGTGTTACTTTGGAGGTTCCTGCCAATCATAGCCTCTTGAGGAAGACCGACAGAGCCGATGTTTGGCTCGAACCTCTAATTGGAGATATCGAGAAGAAGAAGATGGAGAGCCATAGCTGCTTAATTCTGATGAATGACGTAGTTCATTCTACTTTGAAGGTATTTTTACCAACAAGTTTTTTTTTTAATTATCTTCAATCTCTCATTTCCATGACTTACCTCTGTAGGCTAACCTTATTGGCACGGAATTAATGGGAAGAATTTCCCTACTGGAAAGAAAAGCTCGTGAGTCTGAAAAGACTGTCCACGAGGCCGAGGAAATAGCTAGGGAGCCCAGCTTGAAGCAACCAATTGGAAGGAGCAGTTCGAGAATGATCAAGGGACCATAGAGGAGTTGCAAGAAGATAAAAATCTCCTGGAGCAGCAAAACCGTGGTTTAACTTCTGAACTGGCAACTATCAAAGCCTCTTCAAGCCAATTGAAAAGAGACAAAGAGCTTTTGGAATGCTCTTTGTCAGAACAATTATCCAGGGCTAGTGAAGAAGTTATAGAGCTGAAGGCACTTTTGGCTAGGAAGGAAGAATATGCAGGAGAGTTAGTGCAAAGCTTGACTCAAGCTCAGGCTGACTTACAGACTTCTTCTGACGAGATTCATGCCTTGAAGAGTTTTCATGCTTCTCTTGAAGCTTCCCTTGATTCCCATTTAGCTGAATATCAAATCTTAAAAAATGATCTTGCTATGTTGGAAAAGGAATATGGACTTCTAGAGGAAAATTTTAACATAGAAGTGAGTTGGGCTTTCCTGAAATCTCGTCGTGATGCTTTGACGGAAGCTGCTCAAGAAGGTTTTGACTTGCAGTCTGAACTGGCCAAAGTCATAGATACCATCGAGAAAAGCCAACAGTCTACTGATACTCTTTCTCCTGCACTTGAAGTTCCTGGAACAGAAGAACTTTTAAATGAAGAAGTGAATATTGCAGCAATTGAGATTACAATTCCTGCTTCAGCTGAAAATGTTGCAATTCCAGCTTCAGAGGGTGAAACTTCTATGACCCAGTCTGTGGAAGTTGAAGCTTCTGTGACTCTTGTTTCCCTCATTGATCCTAACATTTCAAGCTCTGCTGAAATCGTTCCTGTTGCTGCTTCTTCAGAAGTTGCCACTGTGCCTGTGGCTGAAAGTGAAATAAATATTGCAACTTCTGATGTGCTAACCCCTTTAATTGGATGATGGTTTTATCCCTTAGTTTTTAAGGGATTTTTTGGTGAAAGTCCCCAGTTATCATAATGGGGCACTTGTATAAACTTTTATTGACTAAGTTTCTACTTAGTCTTTTTAATTATATTAAGAAGTTTTGTTAGTACTTCAATGTGTTCTATTCTTGCCTTTTCCTTACTTATTTAGGACTTATAGAATAGTTTAGCATTTTTATCCTTTGAAAATGCTTTATGATTCTTCTCATGACTTATTAACATGAGGCTTATAAAAGAGGGTCCTTTTATTTTATCGACACTTAATGAAGAAGACGTCTCAACTTCATAATGGTGTTATAATACGATGAAAGTAATAGGAAAACACACGTTTTATATGAAACAACTTTGGCAAGTTTTTATTCATAAACTTTTAACAAGTGTTTGACTGTTACATGTATTACAATACATCTACAATTTTCTCGTAACTGTTTTTCTTGTAACAGATTTGTAAATAACATAAAATAAACAAGGTTTTTCTTCATAACCTGTTTCAGTACATAGTCATGACCCTATCTTTACATGTTAAGAAGGGTTTGAGAGGTGACTTTGTTTATGAGTTTGAGAGATGACTCTGTTGTTCTCATGAATGTTGAAGACTTCGTAACTTTTTCTCAACACTTGCTTCTTTGTGGCCGATTTTTGTTCGATACTCGTATCTGTTTCTCTACACATATCTGTGTATAATATGTAGTCCTCCAAGTGTTTGAGCGGTGAAGTATGAAGCCTCGAGCACTTGTTTATTTCTTTTACTTTGGCCCTTTTCCTGAAACAAAAAGATATACGGGACTCGACGGTGCGATTATAGATGAAGACTGCCTAACTCGTGTGTATTTCCATCAGATTAATTGTAACCCTGGGCTAGGAATTTAAGAATACTCCATTTTGCCTTGCAGGTTGTGACTCATCATTTGGCACGAGTTAGGATATTTTGCCTAGCATCTAAAATCGTTAGTAAAATATTAATAAACCAAGAGAGAAATTTTAACATGATGATACCTGACCGTAGGTACTTTCTTAAAAGTAATATCTTTTTAAGTGGACAGCATTCCAATGTGAGGGTAAAACTTTACCATCCATTGTTTCCAACTGGTATGCTCCTTTTCCCGCAATGCCACGGACTTTGTATGGTCCTTCCCATGTTGGACTTAGCTTTTCTGAGTTAGCAGCTTTTGCAGATTGGAACACCTTTTTAAGCACGAAGTCCCCAATTTTGAAAAATCTGAGGCGTGCTTTCCTATTGTAATATCGTTCTATTACTTGCTTTTGTGCCGCCATCCTTATCAAAGCAGCTTCTCTTCTTCCTTTAAGTAAATCTAGGCTAACCCGCATCTCTTCATTATTAGATTCCTCTGTTGCCTGATCGTATCGTGTGCTTGGCTCACCTATTTCAACTGGAATTAAGGCTTTCGTACCATAAACCATCGAAAATGGTGTTTCTCCAGTGCCTGTTTTGGTCGTTGTACGATAAGCCCATAGTACTTCAGGTAACACCTCAGGCCAATTACCTTTTGAATCTTGTAACCTCTTTTTCAAGTTATTGATAATAACTTTGTTAGTTGATTCTGCTTGTCCATTCCCCACTGGATGATATGGCGTAGACGTTATTCTTTTGATCTGCCAACTTCGAAGAAATTCTGTAACTTGTGCTCCAATGAATTGTGGTCCATTGTCACACACGATCTCCTTTGGTACTCCAAAGCGGCATATTATATTTCGCCATATGAAGTCTTTAACTTCTTTTTCTCGTACCTGTTTAAATGCCCCTGCTTTTACCCATTTAGTGAAATAATCTGTAAGTACAAGTAGAAATTTTACCTGACCTTTTGCTTGTGGAAGTGGACCTACGATATCCATTCCCCATTTCATAAAGGGCCAAGGGGCTAAAACAGGATGTAGTAACTCAGCTGGTCTGGGCATATTATTGTCGTACCTTTGACATTTATCACATTTGGACATGAAACTGGTTGCCTCTTCTTCCATCTTAGGCCAATAATATCCTATGCGAATTAACGTTCTTACCAGTGACCGTCCTCCTGCGTGATTCCCACAATGTCCTTCATGTACTTCTCTCATGACATATTCGGTTTGAGAGGGACCGAGACACCTTGCTAGTGGTCCGCCGAACATCTTTCGATAAAGATTACCTTGATATAAAGAATATCGTGCAGCTTTTTTGCGAAGCGCGTAAGCCTTTCCTTTGTCATTAGGCACGGTTCCGTGCTGTAAAAAGGCAACAATTTCATTTCTCCAATCCCATGTTAGATGATTAAAATTTACCTCGTTTTTATCAGGTTCAAGAACGGAATGAAATAGATGTATGACTGAAGCATCTGTATTGTTTGCCACGTCTGCTGCAGATGCAAGGTTTGCTAAAGCATCTGCCTCTACATTCTCATCTCTTGGGATCTGCACTACTTTCCAAGTTTGGAATTGCTTTATTAACTCCTGTACCTTTGCGAGGTATTCTTGCATTCGTGACTCTCTGGCTGTATAAGTCCCCAGCATCTGATTAACCACGAGTTGAGAATCACTCTTGATTATAATCTGTGTTATGCCGAGTTCTCGTGCCAATTCTAAACCTGCAATTACAGCCTCATACTCTTCTTCATTGTTAGTTATAGAATGACATTTTATAGCATGTCTAATGGTCTCACCCGCAGGTGGTACGAGGACTATTCCTAAGCCTGCCCCTTTTACATTAGATGAACCGTCAGTGTATAAAACCCAAGTCCCCGGGTTCGCACCATTAAAAACTAATAATTCTTTTTCTGCTTCTAAATGCATCCCCTGGCTAAAATCAGCCACGAAATCAGCTAGTACTTGAGACTTTATAGCGGTCCTGGGTTGATAAATAACTTCATACTCACTTAGTTCTATAGCCCATTTTGCTAATCTTCCTGAAAGTTCGTGTTTATGCAAAATATTTCGAAGTGGAAAAGCAGTAACTACTACAATGGGATGATATTGAAAATAAGGTCTTAACTTTCTAGATGCCATGATCAAAGCTAATGCTAATTTTTCTAGCTGTGGGTATCGTGTCTCAGCTTCCAATAAGGACTTACTTACATAATAAATAGGAGATTGTTTACCTTGGTCGTCGCAGACTAAAACAGCACTTACTGCGACTTCAGATACGACCAGATAAATGAGAAGTTTTTCCCCCACCTTCGGTTTTGCCAACAACGGTGGTTTTGACAAATAAGCTTTCAAATTTCTAAGGGCTTGTTGACAATCTTCATTCCATTCAAAATGATCTTTCTTTTTAAGTGCAGAGAAAAACTTAAAACACCTTTCCGAGGATTTGGAAATAAATCTCCGCAAAGCTGCAATTCTTCCCGTTAATCTTTGTACTTCCTTTTTATTAGTAAGTATATCCGGGATTTCTTCTATTGCTTTGATCTGAGAAGGATTCACTTCAATACCACGATTAGAAACAAGAAAACCCAAAAACTTACCTGATGCAATACCAAATGCACATTTTTCTGGGTTGAGTTTCATATTAAATTTTCGCAAAATTTCAAAAGTAACAGATAGATGAGAAATATGGTCGTGAGATTGATGGGTTTTGACGAGCATATCATCTATATATACCTCCATTGTTTTCCCTAAATGTTCTTGGAACATTTTGGTGACCAACCTTTGATAGGTTGCCTCGGCATTTTTGAGGCCAAAGGGCATTACTTTATAACAGTAAGTCCCCCTGTCTGTAATGAAAGAAGTTTTTTCTTCATCACCAGAATCCATTTTAATTTGATTATATCCTGAGTATGCATCTAAAAAACTTAAAAGTTCATGACCTGCGGTTGCATCAATTAGTTGGTCTATATGCGGTAAGGGAAAGGAATCTTTTGGACAGGCTTTATTTAAATCGGTATAATCTACACAAACACGCCACTTACCATTTTTCTTGGGTACGACTACCGTATTAGCTAACCAAGTAGGATATTTTACCTCACGGATTGATCCGATTTTTAATAATTTTTGGACTTCCTCCTGAATCACCTGGTTCTTGAAAGCACCTTGTTTCCGTTTCTTTTGCTTTATTGGTGTAAAAGAAGGGTCCTCATTGAGTTTGTGAGTCACCATATTTGGTGGAATCCCTGTCATGTCAGCGTGGGACCAAGCAAAGCAGTCTAAGTTAGCTTTTAAAAATTCGATTATCATACCTCGCATGTTCGTGGTTAAATTGGCCCTGACATAAACCCTCCGTTCAGACCATTGATCAAATAACATCACTGCCTCAAGCTCTTCAATTGTCGTTTTGATGCTTTCATTTTCTTCAGGTTCTTGAATTGTGTCAGGTCTTGAGTCCAAATCCGTCTTTTCCTATTCAGTTGAAGTTTGATCTTTTTTACCTTCAATTATTTCTTGTAATTGCTACTTTTCTTTATTTTCGGCGCTCGTACTTGTTACAGCGTTGACACTTTTAGCCATCTGCTGATCCCCACGAATTTGGCAAATTCCCCATGGTGATGGGAATTTAATAACCTGATGTAGAGTTGATGGGACAGCGTCCATATCGTGTATCCATGGTCTCCCCATGATCATATTGTAGGCCATTTCCATATCAACTACCTAAAATTTAGTTTCCTTCACAACACCCATAGCAAAAGTTGTTAGAAATACCTCACCTTTTGTTACTACACTTGAATTGTCAAAGCCTGACAAGGTGTGCGCCTTGGGTATCATTTTGTCTTCAGCTTGCATTTCTCGTAGTACCCTTAGTAATATAATATTTACAGAACTCCCTGGATCAATCAAAACTCGTTTTACATTAGTATCATGTACAAGTAAAGATATTACCAGTGCGTCATTATGTGGAGTTGTCACTCCTTCGGTATCTGCGTCATCGAACGAAATACTTTCATTTTCAAGGACCTGCCGCACCCGTTTCCCGTGTGTAATTGTTACCTTAGAAACCTTGTTGGAGGCTGTGTAGGTTACGCCGTGAATGTCCTCTCCCCCGCTTATGACATTCACTGTCCTCTTGGGTGAAGGAGGTTGTGGTGGCTCTTGTCTGTTTTTCATATAAGCTTGTTTTCCTTTCTCACTAAATAACTCAGTGAGGTACCCTTGCTTCAATAAATGATCCACTTCACTCTGCAGGAATCTGCATTCTGAAGTTTTGTGCCCGTGATCGTTGTGAAATTCGCACCAATGATCCGGATTGCGTCTACTTGGATTTGACCGCATCTCTTTTGGCCACCGTACCTTATCTCCCATGCTTCTTAAAACAGCTACGAGCTCGGAGGTAGAGACATTAAAATTATATCCACCGAATCGTGCCTTTAAACTCCTGTCATCATCTCGTGATTCTTGTCTGTTCCGATCATTCCTGAACTTTGAAGAAGAGCCAGAATCCTGATTCCTTGATTTTTGATCATATTGCTGGCTATCTTGTTTCGAACATGGGTCCTTTCCTGCGGGTCCCATATATGGATCGTACCTGTTTTTACCTGATCTTTTTTCGGTTTCTGACCTTCGGGTACCGCCCCTTTCTTCATGATGGAGCTTAGGTACGGTATCTTCTTCGATTCGCAGCTTCGTGCTATACCTGTTGTAAACATCATTCCATGTGGTTGCAGGAAATTCTCGAAGACTTTCTTTGAGTCGTCTCGTGGTTTCAGAACTTTTGTCATTTAAATTACTTGCAAAAGCTATAGTAGCCCAATTGTCAGGCACACGAGGTAGAGTCATTCTTTCACGCTGGAATCTATCAACGAAGTTTCTAAGCAACTCTGAATCCCCTTGTTTGATTTTGAAAATATATTCCATCCTTTTCTCAACCTTTTGTGCTCCCGAATGTGCTTTAATAAAAGAATCTGCAAGCTCAGCAAAAGAATTAATAGAATTTTCAGATAAAAGAGAATACCAGGTTAATGCACCCTTGGTGAGTGTTTCTCCAAATTTCTTGACCAATACTGATTCAATTTCTTGTTTGGTCAAGTCGTTGCCTTTTACGCCGGTTGTAAATGCAGTCACGTGGTCACGTGGGTCTGTAGTACCATCATATTTCGGGATGTCAGGCATTTTGAACTTTTTCGGAATTGGAAGGGGAGCAGCACTAGGCTTCCATGGTTGTTGTGAGTATTTGTCCATGTCTACTCCTTTTATTACAGGTGGAACTCCAGGGATTTGTTCAATACGCTCATTTTGTTCCTTAAGCTGTTTCTGCAAGGTTAGTACTAAATTTTGCAAATACGAATTATTTAAATTACCTGGTCCCCTTCTTGTGGTTCACTGGGGGTTGCTCTGTTTCCAGAATTATCAAGACCAGAACGGGGGTTCTCCAATGTATTATTATTAGGAGTTGGTGTAGGTGGCGCAGCAGGCAATCGACTAACAAGTGCCTGAAGAGCTTTGCCGACCTGTGCATCAATTAGCTTTTGCAAAGCTTTAGTTGTAACTCCTTCAAAATGTTTAGATTGCTCTTGTTGATCAGCACGGGATTCAGTAACAGGAGTGCCTTCACGAGATTGACGTGGTGAATTTAGAGGAGAGGGAACCACGTTATCTTGATTTTGATGTATTTGATTCTCATGGTTTCCCAATGTGTTATTACTATTGTTGTCGGCGTTGTTGTTTGACATGGTGACGCCAATAGATAAGATATAGCTTAAAAGGAAAGATTATCAGATTCCCGGTAACGGAACCAATTTGTTTAACCAAAAATCTGAGTCTTTGGTCAAAGCTAAAAAGAAATTCGGGTTACTGATAATCATGAGACAAAAATAAAATACTTTTGAGAACGATTGTAAAGAAGCAAATAGATGTGAATTTCAATAAATTCTCAATAGTATTCCGTGTCCTTACAAATGATGATACTTCTTCCTTTTATAGATAATTCTAGGTAAAGGAATGAAGCCTCAGCTTTAATGATATAATCATGAGTAATAAATGATATTAAATAAGCCGTTATACAATCATTCCTATTAAATACCAATTTCGTAACGTATCAAGTATTTAATAATGAATTTGGACTCCTTTCTGTCACCAGATCTTTGCTTTCAATGCCTTCTACCTGTTGGCTGTAAATAATTTAAATTGGTACGAGACTCGTATCTATACGTCGTCTCGTGCCTATTTAAATTCTTCTTCCCGTGGCTGTTTCCATCCGTGCCTCTTAGTCAATTGCTGCGCTTTGACCATTTAACTAATCCACGTGTCATGCCACATCATCTTTTAATATAAACTCAGTTTTTTTCCAATACAGTAGGGAAGAGCTTTTACTGGTACCAGTTGCTACCTTTTTGGAGCCACTACTGCTAGTAGTAGGTGTTAACATAGGAAAATTCTCTAGGATCAAATCTGGGCTAGCTTACTTTTTGCCTTTGTCCACTGTATTTGATATTATGTTCCCTGCATCCATTGCAAGTTGCCTCTGAATATGCTCCTGGATCTCCACTGGTAGGCAAGGTTGGACTTTCTCCTGTACCGCATCAGTTTGGATCTGCTTTATTCTGTTGCCACCTTCATTCATCACAACTTCTTTGTGGCCAGCTTCAGGTATCACAAGCCCTTTAGTTCTCCAATCATATGTAACTTTTTTGGCTTTTCTCTTATTCTCTTTGGTTGCTCTCACTGCTGCTCTCTCGGGCCTTGTTGATTGTGACATACATGACCAATGGTCTGGCATTTGTCACAATAACTAGGCTTCCATTCATATACTAGTTATTGCTGAAATTTCCAGCCTCTAGGATACAAAACAGTAATCTCTGTAGGTAAAGTTCTTATAACATTGACTTCGATCAGCATCCTTGCATAGGAGGTTCTTGTTTGCTTGGTGTTGCACTCATCAGCAAATAGAGGTTTCTCAATTGCATTGGCAATTTTGCTTAGTGATTTACTATCCCATCAAGTCACGGGCAGTTTAAGAAAAATCACCAATAAAGGTATTTCAATGAGGAATTCTTTGCGTAAGTCAAATTTTGGTGTCCACAGTTTGAGAATTATTGGCCTATTTCTGATAGTGTGAGGTCCAGCATAGAAGACTTTGAGCACGTCTACTAATGACTAAAACTTAATCATATAATACCTTTCATCATGGAGGAATAGATCTGATTCAGCAACATCAAGCCAATGCTGAGCAATATAACATTTCATAGCATTATATCCAGGATTATCTCCAATGATGTAGGCTATTAACGCTCCATTCCATTTTTCCTCTGCCTCTTCCACATCTTGAAGATCTAGTTTTACCACTATTTGGCCATCCACACTCTGAGGTGGGATGTATCTGAGTGTTATTCCATGAGTGGTTGCACGGTTCTGCTGAAATAAATTGGCTCATGCTCGTGGTTCAGCTCTGCGATTTGCAGGGTTCATCTCTTTAGGGTTCTCAATCAGATTCTCAATCACAATATGGGCTACAAGTGCCTCAATTTTATCTGCGATTTGCTCCTTACTCATTTTCCTTTTCTTTTGCACATTATTAGGGTAAGGCATAGTTACCGTTTTATTGGTTTTCTCATCAACCCTAGGAGCAGGGGTGTTCATTGATCGATCGGTAAGGTAGTTAGACATTTCGGTTTGGTATTTTCGTTATTTGGTTTCTTAAAATCCTATACCAATACACCTAATTAAATTTGGTATGGTTCAATTTTTCTCTTTTCGATTTCAGTTTATTCGGTTCGGTTTATTCGGTTTGAATACTAACTAGTGCATAGAGCCATACACTCTACTATTCTTAATTAAAGTACTCAAAAATACAAAACTGAAAATGTTTGTTGACAAAAATTTTGTCCAAAACTAGCAAATATCGACCCAAATAGAGAAACTTGTACATAAAAAAATATCTGATCATTAGAAATGTCTCGTCACTTGTTTAGAGTTAATTGATGAACTTTGAGAATAAAGAAAAATAAACTTTTAGATATTTTATATTTATGTTATAATTGATAATATGTGTTTTGCATAATATAATATATATTTCGGTACGGTATCGGTATTTCGGTATTTTATTTTAAAATACCACATACCATATCTAATACCAATTTTTTTAAAAACTTAAATCAAATACTAAAATACCGTATACCAAAACCAAAATTTTCGATTTCGGTACGGTAATTCAGTATTTACCAAATTATGCCCAGCCCTACCTAGTAGTGACAGTTTTACCAATTTGCTCAATTAGTAATGGCGTACTAAGAGTCAATTTCCTGCTCACCTCAAAGTTGATCGAAGAAGATGCTTCATTTCCCAGTCATCACTATCCTTGTTGTTCTGGTGTCTTCAATTCTTGTGTTTGTGCTTGAATTACCTTCCCAGCTTTTGCATTGTTGCTTACTGAATTTCCAAATGTAAGAATCGGCATTTTTTCGGCCTTCCTCATCCTCTACCTGGCCCCCTTCCCATGGCAGACGCATCAACGTACGTTAGCTAACGTGCGCTGAGAG
The DNA here is from genome assembly GCF_000715075.1 of Nicotiana tabacum. Classification (NCBI taxonomy): domain Eukaryota; kingdom Viridiplantae; phylum Streptophyta; class Magnoliopsida; order Solanales; family Solanaceae; genus Nicotiana; species Nicotiana tabacum. Next base: position 126,598,797 of record NC_134084.1, read on the forward strand.
TAGAGGTGTCAAATGGGCCGGGTTAACCCGGGCCTGACCGACCCAGACCGGTTGAAACCCGGTCTGGCCCGGTACTTAGGGGGCCGGATGGGCTGGGTTACTGGGGTTAGGGGTTGGTCCGTTCACTTTAACTCATCTGGTTAACCGGATCGGTCAAATCCGATCAACCAAAATCCCTGTAGAACCCGGTTTAAAGGCTAGATTTTAATTTTTTTTTAAGGTTTTAGAGTCTAAGGCCATGCAAAACTTTTGAATTTACTCTTTTTTAGTTAATTTACTTGTTAAATGTAAATCTTTCAATTTGTAAGTTTAAATTTTGAAATAAATGTAGTACTTGCAATTTATAAGTGCAATTTTTTTTCCATCTTTATTGTATTCTTTATATTTTTACTTTATATTAATATAAATTACAATAGTTATACAAAATATAAAAAAATAAAAAAAATACTAACCCGGCCCCGCCCCGCCCCTTGTACCCGTAACCCTTACGGTTCATTTTTTATCCAGATGAACCCGAACTCATTAAGCCCGGTAACCCCTAACCTGTAACTGGCTTGGTTCAAAACCCGGACAGTTTCAACTTTTCCCTACCTAGCCCGGCCCGGCCCACCCGTTAGATACCCTTAGCTGAGAGCATGAGAGAGAAGCTTTTTTAAAAAAGACTATTTTTTTCTTCTTTTCCTTATCCTTTTTTTTTTTTTTTTTGAATTATGTCAATTCAACAAGAAATAAATGAAGGTTCATTGAACAGGGCTATCAAATTGTCGCAACTGAACATTCATATGTCCAATCGCTACATACACAACACAATGCCACATTAATCAAATACAGAATAGCTTTTAGTAGCTCGTAAATGGTGCACAAGCATGAAACATAATGATATGTATTGATCTATTTAGCAACATCAAATACTCACTATAAAACACAACCATCTAAAAAAAATTAAATTCTAAATGAAAATTCACAGTTTCCTATCCACCAGCAAAAAATTTCAGTTCAAGATTCATCCACATGGCGAATTCGGACATTTAATCTTCTAAGCCAAATTGAATGAAGAATCATATGAAAAACATCATATCTTTTTGGCGGAGAATTAACCTCAAAATGCCTCCTCATTTGAATCCCTCTCTTCTGCATTTCTAAATACTTCTCTTGAGGAATATCCAATAGAATTTTCTTGAGGTTGGGAATATCCTTAACAGGAATTAAAACAGAAAATGTAGTCCAATCAAGAACATCACTAAAAGGGATAACATAATTATCTTTTATAAGGACAGGAACACATCCCATATAAAGTCCTTCAACCATTCTTGGACTAGCAACTTCATATCCACTTGGACATATACAATATTTGCTCTTTTTTATCATATCATAATATGAAATACCCTTTGGTAGGTATTTATGAATTTGAACATCTTCATCCTTATTTTCCCAATGTTGTAAAAGAATTGGCCTAATTGGACCATGTAGTCCTCCGGCGAAAAATACCAGAACCGGCCGTTCCGACGGCGGCGGACCGCCTAATAGGCCTTTAGTTGTGCCATAAGGGAGATGGATTTCTGGAATTGAGACATCTTTTGTTGGATTAAATTTTTCTGAGGTATTGGCATTGCATAGAGCTCTAATTGAGTTCTTGTATAAGTATGGAATAGCAAAAGAAATTTCAGGCCCCTGTATATAACAATGTATAAAGAATATTACATGTGACGTATAGACCTAGATAATCCACCCAACTGTTTAAACTAAAAATAGTTGGCGCGGATAATATATGTAAGTGTATAACCATGTATGTATTAGTATATAATTTATGTATGCCTGCTAGAAAAAATAAACATTAAATCTGGCTGGCTATTTGTGTAAAGATAACTGAATTTCTGTTACATTAGGCTAATAGCTAACCAATGTTCATGGTATTAGAAATGGTACAGAAAATCAACCGAGTGATATAATATTTGAAATTTTTCAATATCTATTTTATTTTTAATAACTTTACAAGGGTACCTGTGTCTCAAATTTATGAGTTTCAATCATCATTTTGAATTACCTATTCAAATGAGGAAGAGTTGCAGAGTATGGACGCCAACCATGCAAGAAATGAATTTGAACTGAAATTAGTCCATTTATTCTAAAAAGACATGACACTATTTGGTAGGTCAAAAAGGATATCTTTACCTATGTTTTTCAGGTATTTTTAACCATTTTAATTAAAATGATGTTCAAGTTTGTTTCGGAATAATGTTGTCTCTTGTGCTTCAAATCTAGTCATTTTTCTTTTCTTTTTTCTTCAAAGAGAAAGTTATTGCTATGGACGAATTTAATAAAATTATGTACATTAAAAGAGAGCTTGGTGCACAAGATATCTCACGCAGGGTCCAGGAAAGGGCTACACCCAAGGGATGTGATGTAGAGAGCTCGAACCCGTGATCATACGGAAATAACTTTACCGTTGCTCCAAGGCTCCCCTTCATATTATATATACTGATAATGTAAAAAAGAAGGGGGAATTAATGAATACGTACCCAATCATGACAAGCAAGGATGAAATGATCTGCTCCAAGGCTTCGATTCCAAAAAGGATACTTGTTGGAAACGATATTGACATAGTCGAGGGCAATGTTTTTCATAAGACGCCATTCATGGGAATCACGCACATAAACGAATTGTGTTAACATTGTAACACTCATTGGGAGGAAATACACATGAGCTTTGTTTGGATCTGAAGTTCTGAATTTGCTGATTTCCATTGCATGAATGAAGTAACCCTCAATAGCATATGTATGTTTGCATGGACCAAAATGAAATACTGGAGGTTCCCCTTCTTTGTACACATATACCTTGAAATTTTTTTCCATCTCCAAATAGCTCCTGCACGTCAAGAAATCGCGATCCAAGTTATATACACTTGCAATGTAATTTTTTATATTATCGTGTAATTTGACATGCATGTTACAATAAGTTCGTTATCATTTTTATCAGGTTACCAATTAATGTTTATGACAAACATTTATTTGTAATTACCTTATAAGTGACCTGATTGTTGATGTGTTTTTACACTGAGAGTGCATAGAATTTAAACTCATTATAGGTTTGGGTAGGAAATTTCAGTCCCTTTTTCCATAGTTAACAATCGAAGTTGGTTGAGGGTTAATAACAACAATCCAGTGTAATTTCACAAGTGGGGTATGAGGAGGGTATTGTGAGGGTTAATAAGAATATGAAAAAGAATAATTTAACTTTTTTGGTTAAATAAAACATTAAATGTCAAATGATGTTGTAACAATGCTGATAATCTAAATGTTGATAAAATCCCTATTATGTTATTTAGCATTAGAAGATATTACTATGATTGCCATAGTAGGTAAATAGCTCCTGCATTTTACGAATTTAGGTATGAAATTTTCTATCTTTTTCCCCTAATCAGAAGCTGATACTTTCCTTCATACTCCTATATTTCATCTTCTTCTTCCAACCTACTCCCTCTGTTCCAGTTTATGTGAACCGATTTCCTTTTTGGTCCGTTCCAAAAAGAATGACCCCTTTCTAAATTTGAAAACAATCTAGCTTAAACTTACAATTCTACCCTTAATGAGAAGCTTTTATAACCACACAAATAGCCCCTTTTCAACTTGTTTAGGACCACAAATTTCAAAAGTGTTCATTTTTTCTTAAACTCCGTGTCCAGTCAAACAGATTCACATAAATTGAAACGGAGGGAGTAATATTTCATTTTTATACTAATTATAAATTTTAATATTTTGTCAAGATTGTATGAGTGGATAACTTTCTTATTGTATTTGATACTTCGTGATTTTTCTCGTCAAAGTATAGATCCATAGTAGCCATCTTTAACGCATTATTAATATGCACATAAATCTTAAGCCGAGAAATAAATGAATGATGCCTTTCACGGCTAGCAAGCAAGTATAAATTTTCCTAAAAAGAATCCCAGGATTCTAGTCTTATCCCCATTGTTTTTCCCCAGCTAATGTCCGGTACTCGTGTTGGGGCCCGACTAAATTTGGATTCACGCTCTTTAATAAAAGCGACTTCATACACAAGGCTCGAACTTGAGACCCCTGGTTAAGGATGAAAGAGTACTTAACACTCCATCATAACCCTTGTTAGTAAAAAGAATGTCACAGCTCTAGTCTTATTCCTGCTTCGTTTTTTTTAGGTTTTCACCCGGTGTCTGGTACCCACTAGTCTTATCCCCACTTACTTTGCCGACTTCTATATATATATATATATATATATATATATTTATATTCAATTAAAGTTATTAAAATTGGAGGAAAAACATAGAACTTCTTTGGCTTGGGTGATTGAAAACAATTGATAAGCTTCTGAATCAATTTTTTTGAAATAAGAACTTAGATATTTAAATAGAAATGTTAAAACTTATATAATCAATAAAAGTAACTAGTAGTGAATATGTGGACCACCAAGAGTTGAAGTAGGAAAGATAAAATCAATCTACTTTTAATCAGACATTTCGAATTCGAACCCTAAGAATAGAAAAACTATATTGATAGGGAACGCATCCCCCTTTAATTAGTTTACGTAGAATTAGTTATATCGAACATCGGGTAGGAAAAAACAAAACTTGCGGTGAATGGTATGTAAATTCTTACCTGTGGAAGGCAGTAGCATTTAAGTACATAGGACCATGAGGTATATATTCATCTTCTGTCTGATTATTCCAATTATTGTTTTCTCTTAATATTGTAGCTCGAGCTTTTGCAAGACCTGCTTCCAATTTCTCTAATTTGCTGTATCTTTTTGGTGCGACTGAGCTCAAAGTAACATTTGGGGCCTCATCCTTCTGGTTAACAATAAATGAACAATTAGCACATGGTAAGTATTTATGACAACACCAAATCATAAACTTCTAATATCATACAACATGATCATGGTCCATTAAAATTTTAAGATTGTTGTAATCCTAACGATTATGCATCTAATAACGATTTTAAACAAGTATGGTCATGAAATATGATATAAATGATCAAGAAAACTATGGAAAATTTGGAAGAATAACAACATGGAGTATTAACGAGGCAGCTATACAGGGTCGAAACACATCAAGATTATTTTGGGTAATGCTGAGTTTTTCTTTTTTGGTTGGGTTACCCACTCGGGTTTTGTTATCCGCACATTTGAATTCACGCCGGTTAAGGCTTAAGGGGGAAGCGCTCCCTAATAGGACTTTTTTATGTCCAGGGCTCAAACCAGAAATCTTTGGTTAAGGGTGGAGGAATCATATCCATTCCACCACAACCCATGTTGGTAATATTGAGCTTTCGCTCCAAGGTTTTTACATCAATCTAAAAATATAAACAAATTAAAATAATGAGAAAACCAGTTCCAAGTTATGCACCACACTTTTCCCCTTTGGAATGATATTTACATAACAATGTTTCCGTCTTCTTTTTTATTCCTTGAAGAATATTGATGACGAACTGTGCAGGCCACTCATAACTTTCAGCAAAGTATAAATTTATATATAAAATTAATTAAAATTATAAAAATAATAGATATGAATCCATAACTTAAAAAATATATGAGTTCAACGTTAAAACTTTAAAAGTTAAACCCATAAATTTTAAATCCTGAATTCATCATCCACATGATATAGGGGAATTGAGGACTTAATATAAGTAAGAAAGTAAATATCATTTTCTTATGCATAATATTGTTTCATCATTATACAAAAACTCACCAGTGTTGAAGTTGAAGAACTATATAAATAGTGAGAAGTTGATAGCCAATTATAAATAGAACCCTGTGGACCAGTGACAACAACAAAACCAGCGATCAAAAGCAATGGCAAAATAAACCATAAAAGCTTTAAAGAAGTTGATGACCATGCCCTCATTCTTCTTCTTCTTCTTCTTCTTCCCTTTTTGTTCTTACTTTTTCCCTTTTACTTTTCTTCTTCCTTTGATAATTTTCTATGAATTTCTGTGAAAGGGATTAATGAATGAACGAAGAGAAAAGGCAAAGTTTGGCTTTGGTGTCATGTGGAATTTCTCATACAAAAATGGTAACAAGTTGTAATTTTAATTTGACTAATTGATTCCTTACCATTTTATTGTGCAATGGATATCTTTCTTCCTTTATTATTGTCCTACTACTCAAATTATAGTAATTCCTACATCCTTTTAATATACTCTAAATTTTGTTTTTTACCTTTACGAAAAGTGCAGGTGAGAGAACCCAACAAAAAGTGATGGGACTATTTCGCTTAGCCCAATTTGTTTATTTGTTTTTTCCAAGATCATTTTTAACCTGCTGCAAATTATTTATATTCGGTAGCCACAAAAGTATATAAAATTTGTATAATTTTTATATATAACATATATATATATTACAAAAAAATTTTATTTTTCGGCTATTATTTTGAGAGTGGCTATACAATGTTTATATACTACATTAGAAACTTATTTACCATTATTGTTTAGGTTTTAACTTAATTATAAGTTGAAATATAATTTACCAGTTATATACATATAAGTTTTTAAATGAGTATCCTTGATTGTAGCCTTTTAATTAATGTGGAAATCAAATTACACAGGTCTACCACTTCCGCAGATCTCTCTCTCTATATATTCTTTTTCTGCCCGACTTCTTCTTCTTTGGATCTCTATGATTCTCTTCTTCTTCTTCTTCTTTTTAAAAAATTCTCAGGGAAACCCACAGTCACTACCCTTCAGGTGCGCACTGGGCAACCTGCTCATTGTGCAATAGCTCGCAAACCACACAGGAGATGTAAACCGCACTAGGCATGCGCGGTGCGACGAGCTCTGGCTGAGGAGACTGCTGGTGAGGGAATCGATCTTAAGTCTCCCATGTAGGAAATCACCCAACCAACCAACTCGGCCAACCTTTGCGGCTAAACAATCGGGAATATTCTTTTTTCTCATCTCCTTTTTCTTTTTTTTATTCTTCAGAGAATTCAATAAATTTGATGTCGTCGCTTATTACAATCGAACAACTCGTTATCCGTTGCCCCGCCTGCCATTGAAAGCCTTTGATTTTGAATTCGATTTTTAAAATTATTACTTGGGTGTTGTGAAAACAACCGGGAATATTCTTTGGAGTTTTATCTCTCAATTTTGAAGCTGTTTGATGAAGATTAGAGTTGATTTTGAATTAATTTTCAGATTGAAACTTGAAGATGTATAAAAATTATATTATAATTGTATGTAAATTGTATTTAAGTTGTGTTCTGTTGTAGTTATATTTTTTTTTTATTTGAAAGTTGAAAAATACTTGTATAATATATGAATCGTTGTATGAAATTTGTATTTTATTTATAAATATTTTTTTCTTACATGAAGTTGTTGATTTGTATCAAAATTGTATTAAGAGAGAAAGTTTTGATTGGAATTTCAGAGAAGAAGAAGAACACACCACATACAAAATATATTCAAAATACATACAAAAGACATATTTTGTATGAAAAATATATTTAAGTTGTATGATGTTGTAGTTATTTTTAATTGGATAAAAATAATGTATAAAAGTTGTAGATAAGTTATAAATAAATTGTATACTATATAATTAGTTGTATAAAATTCGTTTTTAGTATATATATTATTGATTATGTGAGAAAAGCTAGTTGTTAATGTAACCTAATATGTTGATTATTGTAATACCTATATTTTAAATAAGGATGTATTGGTCATTAGCCAAAAAAAAAAGGGAAGCAAAACAAATAAAATAAGATCAAAAGAATAAAATATATATAAAAGAAGGGAAATATGCTAAAGCCCATCAGATTGTGGCGTTCAATAAGGGATTGAAAACCCTTAGCCACTAAAGCATCAAACTTAGAAAAGTTTCGCTGCTTATAGCAGCAACATCGTGATTAATCAAAAAGGAAATTGGCATATATTTTCGAGCCTCAACAATAGAGTTCCAGGTAACCATAAGCAAGCTTCCATCTACTGTGGCAATATTAATTTTTGATATAGAATTTTATGGTAATTTTGGGTAATTACAAGGGTGTGATTTGATTGAGAATTGGGGAAAAACAACTGGAGGTTTTAGAATAAAAAAAGAAGGAGAAGATAGCAATATATTTTAGTTAAACTAGTATCTTTATATACAGAAACTAGACCATGTTTAGTAAAATTTAAAATTAGGATTGAGTTTGGAACTCTGATTTTGGTGGGTAATAGTAACATGAATTTCCATGTGAAACAAATTAGTTCCTGAATAACTATGAACCTAGAATGAAGCAACTGTTGAAAATTTATTTTAATAGTATTATGATCGTTGAACGTACAATATCCTTAAGTGACGCTAAGATGTGGGTTACAACAATTGTAATTCGCTATCACTTAAATTTAGTGAATTTCGGGGTCAATTGATGGTAACACTAAACTTATATGATTTATAGATTGCACACGAATTGAGCAATTGGATCAATAGGAAGTCGAGCTTTGGTTAGTTGGCTTTGAGAGGTGAGCAATAACTTTACCTCAATTTGTATTTTTATAACTAGCATGATTTACATATGATTTTAATATGAGCATGTTACCAACTGATTTGAATCTGCATGTGGGACAAGTCTTTTACTCGATATGATACTACTATATTTATTTTAGACGATTACAGTTATTCTGAATATTCTCATTGTTACTGAATACGTTTTACTGTTACTTGAGATAAGATTACCGTTATTGAAACGAAATTACATGATTTGATAAAAACCGAAATGCCCTATATTGTTTTAAAATATTTTCTACGAGTATATACGGATTACAAAGACAAGTATAAATGGGAGTAGACATTGAAGGATCTCGTAGCTAACGGCGGATTCGTTAGACCTGGTGCACCTTGTAATTACAGATTACCGTTATAGCCCTTGCTAGTGGGAAGGTAGAACTAGCATACCGTTACCGATTTCCCTCGAGTAGGGACTATCGTTATATTTGACTTCTTGCGAAGAAGTCCACAGTTATACCGATTATATGATCCGTTCATTGAAACCTCCCAAAACGTGAATACTGATATTATACAGTAGTTACCGAGCTTATTACTGCACTGTTAATTGTATTATACTACAAGAAAAGCATGATGAGACTGAAAATTGTTTATTGTTTCTGAAAGGTCATTTTTATGTTGTTTTATGTTTGATATACTAGCATGTTTTCTGACTTGTCTCCAATAAAAACGGTTGTGGTTAAGTGTTATTACTCACTGAGCTAGCGATTTATTCTCCGCTAATTTTTTTATAGAGATAGCAGTTGACGCGGGCGAGAATTTCATCAATTAGAGCGCACAAGTTGATAGTTCTTGGTGAGCCTCGCACTTGTTCGCGTGGTCAGAGATTTTATCAATTGTTATGGTCTTTTCTTTGAACTCTTAGAGTCGCTTCATGGTCATTCTTTTAGTATCTTGAGTATTTCTTTGTTATTATAGACTTATGTTGAGTATCGCTCATTCTTATCAAATTTGGAGATAAAGTAGTATTTTCAGTTGTTAGTAGGTGGACTATTAAAGGTAAATATTTATTTTGGTTAATTGATAAAGTCATTTTCAATTAAATTGCTATTAGGATGTTTGGTTGCTGATTTGAGACAGAGAAGTTTTTGGGATAGTCCAAAAACAGAGAAAACTCTATCCGATTTTCTGTAAAATACCGATGAGGTTTACTTGAGAGCACTTGTTCCTAAGCGCCCGTGACAATTATATGTAATGCTAATTACGTCTGGTATACTTTTAGAAATTCCAACAGTTATACCACATATAGAGAGTGTCTTTTTCAATGTTTGGTATCCAGTACAACTTTTGGACCTCTAACTGCATTTTCCGGCTTATTAGACCTTTTGGAACGTGACACAAAGTTTAGTTATCTTGATTATTACAACTACTTGTGATTAGACTATATTAAGAAGAAGAAAAAGAAGAAGTTAAAAAGCTTGTGCATTACCTAAAAACACGACTTTCTATTAAAATCTTACATTCGTTGCCCAGATGACTTGACTTCCGTAGACTTTCATCTTCTCTTTTTTATTTTGAGGAAAGAGGCGGCATTGAATAGGGATAGAGAAGAGGAGAGAAAAAAGGAAAAAAATGTAACTGAATCCTCAAATTTAAGACATTAATAATAGATTGGATATAAGTTATAAGTATTCACCCTTAAAATGAATAACAATTGAATTTATACGCGGTTTTAAGAATATGTGGATTAATCTGATACAAGTGATTAATAATGTTAGATAAGCAAATAAAAGATAGGATAAACAGCCAAACCAGCAGTAGTATTGAATTCGGGCTTGGTCGTGGGCTTAACAATTTATCTGCCTTCGATTCATAGCCGATATATATATGAAAAGTTATGAACAACAATAAGAACCTTTGAATAGCTTAGAAATATAGAAAACAAGTTTATATTGCCTTGATATGTGTGTTACAGTGTATATTAATAACTTCCCCTTTATATAGTAGGAGAGTTTTACCCAAAGTACAATTCTAAAAAAGGTAAAAATCTTCTTTCCCGTAATCACTGACTGCTACCGATACTGGCCGAAATCCACGATGTGATATCCGGTTGGGCGCGGATATCACGACCCTTCGTTAGCCGTGTGCAACTATTTGGTTGAGCTTTCAGTCTTGGAGCCGGTACCGAATTCTGGAGGGGGGGTTGTCTTGATGACCCCGGTGGTAAGCGCTTCATTTGGGCCTTAGTACGAGAGGTTATCAGTTTTGATCCTGATTTCATGCAGTTATGTCCTTGCTTCGTTTAACCCAACTGGCAAATCGAGGTGCTTACTTGCCCCGGTTTTACCCGTATATAGATAGTCCTCTCATTTCTCAGAGAGTAGGTTATCGAAATGATGGGAAACGACAGGTGTTCTTTGGTTCCTTTCTCCTTTACAAAAGAAACGACGAAGAAGTCGAAACGTCCCCTCAGTCGTGTCGTTCTGACTTTGGACATGCGTCAACCATCGGCTGGTTGCCTCTGAATGCGAAGCGTCGTGTACCTCCCCATAAAAGCTTCCATCCTTTGTTCTTTTTCTACTTTCCGATCAAGCTATTACCTTCGAACTTCCTAGCTATTATCAACTTCTTTCTGACCTTCATATCTTCGTCTTTTGATCTTCAAATCTTCATAATTTTTCTTAGGTTCTTGCCCAGGTCTCCTTCAATTCCTCATACCCTGTTGTTCAGCCTTCAAACTTGTTCTTCCAAACCTTCATACTTTTTCTTCAAATCTTCAAATTTTACCAGACAACAATGGCTAAAACTTCCAAATCAGCTCCCCAACAGGCTGCCTATTCATCTTCTTAACCGACCGCCGGTGCTGAGGTAGTCGCTCCCGAAATAGTTGTCCTCAAGGCGGCTGCTTCATAAGTGGTTGCCACCGAGTCGCGTGCTGCCGAATCGGCTCCCGAGCCCCCTTGAAAATGTTTATTCTTGGGGGTTGTTCTATTGCGGACGACTTCAAGGTTGAGAAACCCTCATCCAAATAGGATCGGGGTGAAGGAGCATCGAGGTATATATGCTCTGTTACCGTAGACGTCCTCTCCACAGTCCGTAAGGACTGCAATTGGGAAGGCAAAGATGTAGTAGTCTACGGGCTCGGGGATGCCATTACCACCCACGTGGAGGGGTATTTAAGTGTTTACACTTACAACTTCACACTGGGACCGGTAGACCTAATTATTTTGGATTTTTGCAAGAGATACGAGTTGTGCCTTGGGCAAATCCACCGGCCTCTTTGGAGGATTGTAGTCCTCCTTCGCTACTTTGTGAATAACACCGAGTCTTATCGGTTTACCATCGACCACCTACTCTATCTATACAGTCCCCGAATTTTCCGAGGGGGAATGATCAAGCTCACTCGTTGGGCCAGCAAGGCCCCCTTCTCGGGCATCGACGAAGATCGAGACCGAGGCTGGGGGGTGCTTTGTCCTGGTGAAGACCAAAAACTTGATCCCTCCTGAGTTCATGCCATTCCCCGAGAAGTGGAATGCATCTCGTAAGTGCAGCCTTTCCTGAAGTGTCAATTTTTCTTCAATTCCTTTCTCATCATTCGTACTTGTGGTTGTGCAGCTGTTGCCCGGGTTCCAAATGCGGTCCCCTGGCTCAAGAAGTGGATCAAAGGCATCTGCAAACAGATGTCCTACTTCGAACACTCATGGTGCAAGCTTTCGAAGGGCCGATGGGAGGCCCGTTCTCATGGTAAGGTTATCCCTTGAATAGCTATTATCGTGCTCTTAACTCACATCATACTGACCTTTCTTTTTTCTTTCATAGATTTGCCTAAGACCACCGAGATTAGACCTTTGGAAGGGGATAAGGATGTATCATTGCCCGTTGATCCCTCCGTTACAGGACAGCCCGGGGCTACCGCGGGGAAAAAGAAGAGAAGGAAAAGATAATCTTCAGGCTCCCCGGGTCTCGAGGTGAAGCCAACGAAGAGTGTGGCTCGTAAGCCCAAGAAGAGTACCAACTCCCGAGTGCTAGATTTTGACTAGCTTCTCCGGCTTAGGGATGAGTCGAAAGAAGATGACATATTTATCGCCCATGGATCGACCCTTCTCGGGGAGCAAGCGGCAACCGAGGGGGAGATTCATGAGACTGACCCCTTCAGACTTGGGAAGCCGATATGGAGATGGGGGTAGGGCCCCCTGGGACGCCGACTGCTCCGAAGGAAGTGCCCGATGTAATAGAAATTATGGGGACGCCCTCCTACACCGAGTCCATGCTTGAGGAGGCCCAAGTAGGAAAGGAGAACTAGCCTAAGTGGCTAACGAAAAAACCTCGTAGGTCCAACAGAAGATCGACTAGATCAACCAACTCCAAAAGGAGATGAACGAGATCCAAGCTATGGCCGATGGGTGGAAAATAAAGAGAGATCGGCTAATGCCAGAAAAGGAAACTGCCTAGGCAAAGCTGACATCGGTAGAGGTTCAACTTCGGGTGGCGAAGGAGAAAGCTGACAAGCGAGCTCAGTTGTATGAGGACCTCCGACCATAGCTGAGCTTGTCTATCACAGAGCGAAACACCCTCGGTAGAGAGCACGAGGCAATAAAGTCCAAGTTGGAGACAACAACTACCGATGTTGATGAGATGGTGGCCCAATACAAGGCCGATGTCAAAGTAGCCGAGGCTCGCCTAAAGACCAATGCTGAATATATGAGGCGGCTGTCTCGAAGGGAGACCCTTGAAGAAATTCCTGCTTGAGGTTTCGACCTTTCGGTCGACATCGAGGAAGCAATAAGGCTTGAGGCCGAGGTGAAGAAACTTTTCGAGCCTGAAGGTGTCAAAGGCTCCGAGGGTTTTGAGGGGTCTGAAGGCTCCGGCGATTCTAGCAACGAGTCGGGCACTAGTGAAGATCAGCATGGGTGCCTTAGAACTTTTTTAGTTTTTATTTCGTGTATGTTTTTTTTATTTTGAGGCCGTTCTTTTGGGCCTTTGTAAATACATTCCAGAATATATAAAATTTCCCTTTTTGGCAATTTCAAGTCTTTACTTTTTTAGCATTTTTTCATAATTTCTATTCTTGCAAACATCTCTAATGCCTTAGCATAGAATCAAATGTAGTAATAAGTCATTCGTTTTTCATACGTCCGAACAGAGTCCCGCTTCGATGTAACTTTATTTGCTCGAGGCCTTAAAAACTCAGTGTGACCGGCAATTTTCCCAAGATACTTAAGTAATTTTAGATGATGTTTTTGCTGAGGGTAACCTTTTAGCAGGTTTTGAATTTTTATAAAGGCCTTATGTTCTGATTACGAGCTTTCGGATGTCTACGAGTTGTTCTTTAGGGTGGTCATAGCCTTTCGTGTTTAGGCAGTACTTAATAGGTCTTGTGCCTCTGGGATTTGTTAGCCCGAGTTGACCGACTTTATTTCGGACGAAAGTCCCCAAGTAGGGGTAGCCCTTAGGCCCGATAGTCCTCGAATAGGGATAGCCCTCTTGTACGATAGTCCACGAATAGAGGTAGCCCTTAGGCTCGATATTTGAAGAAGCAAAAATATGTAATAGCAAGGTGGAAACTTTCTTTCATTTATGTATGTAAAGTACATATTCGAAAGCATGTAAAAGCTTGTATTATTGCTAAGGTGGCCTATCCAGGCATGGTTCACTTGACCGTTTGGCCTCTACAATAAATTCTAACCATCGATCCTAAGTTGTTCAAGTACAAAGTTTCCTCCTTTTCTTGTTAAGAACCTTAACTCCGAGGGTGATGGCCCCCAGTATTCGAGGTCGATCTTGAGAGGGCTTGGATACTATTGATGCGCCCCTTGACTCTGATTTAAAACACGATCTTCGAATCTAAGTTAGCACGATTTACAGTTGCCTCGTTAAAAACCTTTCCGAAAAACTCATTTGGGACAAAACCGATTCAAGGGAAAAAGAGTGCAACGCATGCTTTCAGACCTAATAGTCACATTCTCCTTTGACTGATGCCTGCACGTGTTAGCCCGATTTATAATATTATAAAAAATTAAATGAGATCGTACCATAACAGCAGTACCACTTTAAGTGCGCCACGTTCCAGTTGTTCGGTAGTTGCGCACCATTTTCTGCTTCGAGTTTGTACTAGCCATTATCGGTAATTTTGACATCGATATAGTCCTTCTCAATTTTGTCCCAACTTTTCCTTGTTCGGGTTTCGGGTATGCACTATTACTTTTCTTAATACCAAGTCCCCGATTTTGAAGTGTCGGAGGTTGGCTCTTCGGTTGTAGTTTAATCTATCCGCTATTTCTGGACAGCTAGCCGGACTATCGCGGCCTCTCGTCTTTCAACCAATAGTTTTAGGCTCGTACTCATGGCCTCATCATTTGATTCTTCGATCACATATCAGAACCTAAGGCTCGGTTCTCTTACTTTAACTGGTATTAATGCTTCGACACTATTGACAATGAAAACGGGGTGGCCCCGGAACTAGACTTCGAAGTTGTATGGTATGCCCACAAGACTTCAGGCAGAATTTTCTTCCATTTTCCTTTGGCATCAGTCAACATCTTTTTCAAGTTTTGGAGTATGGTCTTTTTTGTAGATTCTGCTTGTCCGTTCCTATAGGGTGTGGATAGTATCTTTTTAATAGTGGTATTCGAAAAACTTGTTTACCTTACTGCCGATGAATTGCCTCCCATTATCACACATAATCTTGGTGAGTATCCCGAATCGTCATATTATGTGGTCCCAAATGAAGTCAACGACTTCTTTTTCCCGGACATTCTCTAATGCTTAAGCTTCGACCCATTTAGAAAAAAAATCAGTCATAAACAGTATGTATGGAGAGTGGGTCGTCGAATGTTCTTCTGAACAGAGTCCCTTCGGATAGGCTAAACCTGGTCGCCTTCATGTGTAAATCTCTCTATTCTTTAGGATCCGAGGGCAACTTCCCAGTCTTCAAATAGTCTATGTATTTGTTTCTCCAATCCCAAGTTAAACTTGTTGAGTTAATTTCGGCATGGCCTTCTTCTGCTACCGATTTTATGAGTTGTACGACTGTTCCTGAGCTGAATTCATCATCGTCAACCGATGACCCCAAGTTAGCCAGAGCATCGACCTCGCTAGTTTGATCTCGAGGCACGTGTTGTAGGGTCCAATCCTTGAATTGATGCAGCATTACCTGCAATTTGTCCAAATACCTTCGCATTCGTTCCTTTTTTACTTCGAACATTCCATTGACTTGATTTACCATAAGAAGGGAATCGCACTTAGCTTCGACCAATTCGGCCCCAAGGCCTTTAGCCAATTAGAGACCTGCAATTATGGCCTCATACTCGGCCTTATTGTTAGTCAATTTCACAATTCTAATAGACTGCCTAACTAAGTTACTCGTAGGCGGCTTCAAAATAATGCCGAGTCCGGACCCTTTTGCATTCGATACATCATCTATAAACAGGGTCCAGATTCCCAAAGAAGTCCCCGAGGTTAACAACAATTCCTTTTCGACTTCAAGTATTAAGGCCGGTGTAAATTCGACCATGAAATCTGCCAAAATTTGTGATATGATGGTGGTTTGGGGTCGGTATTCGATATCGTACCCGCTAATTTTGACCGCACATTTGGCCAATCAACCCGAGAGCTCGGGATTATGCATGATGTTCCTCAGTGGGTAAGAGGTCACAATATATATGGGGTGGCATTGAAAGTATGGTATTAACTTTCTGGAGGCGCTTAGCAAAGCGAGCGACAATTTTTCCAGGTGAGGGTACCTTGCTTCGGCCTCGCCTAGAGTTCTACTAACATAGTAAATAGGAAATTGTGCACCTTCCTCTTCCCGGACTAAGACTCCACTTACCGCTATCTCAGAACCGCCAAGTAAAGGTACAACTGCTCGTCCGCCTTTGGAGTATGGAGCAAGGGTGGACTCGAAAGGTACCGTTTGAGTTCTTTCAAGTCCCGTTGGCACTCCAGGCCCAAGAAAAGTTATTCTTCTTTTTCAATAATGAGAAGAATCGATGGATTTTGTCCGAGGACCTCGATATGAACCAACACAGGGCGACTATGTGCCCGGTTAGCCTCTAAAAGGCCTTGACACTGTCCACTATGGTGATGTCTTCTATAGCTATGATCTTATCGGGATTGATCTCAATCCCTCGGTTGGACACCATGAATCCAAGGAATTTTTGGGATCCGACCTCGATGCACATTTTTTCGGTTCAGCTTCATATTGTATCTCTTCAATACGTCAAAGGTTTCCTGCAAATGTTTCAAATGGTCCTCTGCATGTAGGGACTTAACTAACATGTCGTCAATATAAACTTCCATTGATTTTCCTATCTATTCTTCGAACATCTGGTTTACTAGGCGTTGATAAGTGGCATCAGCATTCTTGAGTCCGAACGGCATTGCGTTATAACAATAGGTGCCAAATTTAGTAATAAAGGAAGTTTGTTCCTGATCGACCGGTCCATCTGGATTTGGTTGTACCCTGAATAGGCGTCGAGAAAGCTGAGTATCTCATGCCTGACCGTCGCATCGATCATGCGATCGATGTTAGGAAAAGTAAAAGAGTCCTTAAGGCACACCTTGTTCAAGTTTTTGTAATCTACACACATTCTTAATTTATTCCCTCCTTAGGCACTACCACTACGTTAGCTAACCAATCTGGGCACTTAACTTTCCGAATGGAACCTATTTTAAGGAGTTTAGATACCTCATCTTTGATGAATGCATGATTGACTTCGGACTGAGGCCTCCTCTTTTATTTAACCTGGTGGAACTTCGGATCCAAGCTCAGCTTATGAGTGGTTTTCTATGGCAGGATCCCTGCCATATCAAGATGGGACCAAGCGAAACAGTCTATGTTAGCTATAAGGAATTCAATGATTTTTTTCCTGAGCTTGGAAGTTAACCCCGTGCCCAAGTATACCTTCTAATTAGGTAAGTGTTCGATCAATATGACTTGCTCCAGCTCCTCGACCGTTGACTTGGTGGCATCGGAATTGTCAAGGGCGATGAACGACCTAGGGACTCCATAATCATCATTTTCACATGATCCTCTCTTCTCCAGTTTGGTCGGGGTCGATATCGGTGTTTGATGATCATATTGATGATGTCCTGTGGTTCTTCTGATTCGTTCTGTTTGTTAGAGTCCCTGTTCCTAAAGTGATTTCTGGCTCGATCACTCAGAAATTCCTGGAGATGTCTATTATTAAATAACTGAGCGACTTCTTCTCTTAATTGTCAGCAGTCATTGGTCCTGTGGCCATGAGTGCCGTGATATTTACATATCAGGTTATGGTATCTCTTGGTTGGATTGTACTGCAGTGGCCGAGGCCAATTGGTATCCTTGATGCGCCCGATGGCAGATATGATGCTGGCGACATTGATATTGAAGTTATATTCCGACAGCCTTGGTGCCTCCCTGGCCCCGAGTGGCCTCTCCAAACCATTTTTGCTCATGATTCTCTGGCTACTATGGCCTCGATCGCTCCTCTTCTCGTTTCTTGTAGGGTTACGCCCAGATTCGTTACATCTTCGATCTACGCTATACGGTTGATACCGGTCTCTGTTCACTCTTGGTTCATGGTCGATGACTCTCTTAGGCCTATTACTAGCTCTGATAGGCAAACGGATCCGGAGGGCCCCCCGAGCTGATCGTCCTCAACTCTGATCTTTGATTGGTACCTATTGTGGACATTGGTCCAAGTTATTGCTGGACATTCTACCAAGTTTTGCTTCAACTGCTGCAAAGCTAGGGAGCTTAGGGGGTTGAGTCCCTGAGTAAATACTTGAACGGCCCAACCGTCTGCGACACGAGGCAGGTCTATTCGTTCTATTTGATACCTTGACACGAACTCCTTAAGCATCTCGTTGCCCCTTTGATTTAATTTGAAAAGATCTGATTTTCTGGTCTCAACCTTGATGGCTCCAGCATGAGATTTTACAAAACCATCCACGAGCATAACGAATGAATCAATGGAGTTCGGGGACAAGTTGTGGTACCATATCATTTCTCCTTTTGATAGAGTCTCCCTAAACTTCTTTAACACTACCGACTCGATTTCGTCGTCTTCCAAGTCGTTACCCTTAATGGCGCATGTGTAAGAAGTCACATGCTCATTTGGATATGTGGTTCGTTATATTTTGGAATATTGGGCATACAAAACCTCTTCGGGATTAGTTTAGGTGCCGCACACGGAGGGAAAGGCTTTTGGAAAAATTTCTTGGAGTCCGGGCCTTTTTGTATCAGAGGCGCTCCTGGGATTTGATCAACTTGGGAATTGAATGTCTCCACGTTCTTTTCATTTGCCTCGATTTTCTTTTCATCTGACTCCACTCATTTCGTTAACGCTTCTAGAATTGTTTATCACTTCAGGGTTTACACCGGACTCAACTTCTTTCGGTCTTTCAATGATCTACTCATTTTTTTGGGCGTTTTCCCGAGGCAATTCGGGCTCAACTTTGCTAGGGGCATGGCTTTGGTTTTGCAGCTGTGTTATCGACGCCTGCTAAGCCTGTAGCATTTCAAAGATCAATCATTGCTAAGCGCCAGATTATTGTTTTCGCCATGATGGCCAGACCCATCTTCAATGTTTACGTGAGCGGATTGAGAATTTGACATTTTTAAGCTAACCTGAAATTGAGACCTTAAAGAACAAGTGTGAAATAGAGTGTGTTATGGGAATTTGTATCAAACCACCACTATTATCCTTAGTCTCACGGTAGGTGCCAAACTGTTTACTATTAAAATGTATAACAATTGGATTTATACGCGATTTTAAGGATATGTGGATTAATCGGATACAAGTGATTAATAATGTTGGATAAACAAATAAAAAATAGGATAAAAAGCCAAATCAGTGCTAGTATTGAATCTGGGCGCGATCGTGGGCTTAACAATTTATCTGCCTTCGATTCGTAGCCAATATATATGAAAAGTTATGAACAAGAATAAGAACCTTTGAATAGATTAGAAATAGAGAAAACAAATTTATATTGCCTTGATATGCGTGTTACAGTGTGTGTATTGAACAATAACTCCATCTTTATATAGTAGAAGAGTTTACCCTAAGTACAATTCTCAAAAGAAAAAAAATCTCCTTTCCCGTTAATCACTAATCCGCTACCGATACGGGATGAGATCCATGTCGTGATATCCGGTTGGGTGTGGATATCACGGCCCTTCGCTAGCTGTGTGAAACCATTTGGTTGAGCCTTCGGTCTTGAAGCTCTTACCAGATTGGGGGGGTTGTCTCGATGACCTCGGTGGTAAGCGCTTCGTTCAGGCCTTAGTACGAAATGTTCTCAGCTTTAATCCCGATTCCATGCAGCTATGTCCTTACTTCGTTTGACCCTACCGAGAAATCGGGGTGCTTACTTGGTCGGGTTTTACCCGTATACAGTAAGGACGGATAGTATACAAAATTATGATAATTTGGGTAAATAGGTTTCAAATATTGTATAGGAACGAAATATCCCTTTTCTTTTCCACTTCTTCCTGCTCCTTGCACCAGATTTTCGTCCATTTTAGTTGTGAAATCCAAAATCTTATCAGGGGCAGCCCTTTCATAAAGTAAGTAAAGCAACTGCTTTATGCCTCACATTGTGGGAGCCCCATTTTTTATTACACCTAATAGGCTATTTATAAGTTTAAAAAAAAGGTTTTGTGCATTGAAAAATTTTGACTTCTTTCTTTAACAAAGTTGCAACTGTTATGATTTTGCTAAGAAAACTACACTTGAAATGATTATCGAACCTGAATTTCGTAAAAAAAAATATATGATATATAGGAAGTAACAATTTGATGAGAATGTTGATAATAAAATCTCAAAATCTTTCGAAGAGTCCTTTGGAGTTGATTACTTTATACATAGTAGACAAGGCTATTTTTTTTCACTTCAAAATAGATTTGAACAATTTGAAGCATATAAAAATATTTTTGATTTTCTTTAGCGGAAAAAATTAAGATCACTAGATAATGGAAATTTGAAAAAATATTGCATTAATCTTGAATGTTCCCTAGAGCATAATAATCAATTCGATATTGATAGTTTAGATTTTTTTTTCGAAATAAAAAATTAAGAAAAATAGTGCAATTAGAAGATAATGATTTAATTGATACACTCGGTCAAATAAAAAGATTTGATTCTTTTTCAAATGCATATATTACTTATGGAATAATGTTAATAACTTTTGT
Source organism: Nicotiana tabacum (assembly GCF_000715075.1). Taxonomy (NCBI): domain Eukaryota; kingdom Viridiplantae; phylum Streptophyta; class Magnoliopsida; order Solanales; family Solanaceae; genus Nicotiana; species Nicotiana tabacum. The sequence goes on from NC_134084.1 coordinate 126,619,420, forward strand.
TTCCGTCGCTTCAGCGGAAAGAATTTTTCAAAATCAAAATTGATAAAATCTCATATAAGATCAACAATGTCTCAAAAAGGGTTAAATGGATTAGTTATATTGTCAATTAAGAAAGATATATTATGAGTTATTGATTATAAGAAAATTATTAATAACTTTGTCGCTAAGAAACGCTAGAAAAATAGACATCAAATGAATAAATAATTTTTTTAAAAAAAATATTAAGGCCCTTCATAAAGTTTGACTTTAGGCCACAAAACTCGTCGGGTCGCCCCTGAATCTCATCTGGATATGTATAGTTTTGGACTGCCACCATTCTAGGCTAGCAGCACATCACGCTATGAATATGATATAAGTCTCAAGGGTTGCTCATAAAAGGAATATCCAATTTAATTTAGAATTGGGAATTAAAAGGAATCCATTAAGGGGATATTTTTGGGGCTACCATTGAAGTTATACACGTATTGCATAAAATTTTGTAAATTCGCTCGAATCTGAAGTAGTTCAATCTTTTCAATACAATTTCAGAAATCATATTTGAAGTTCTTTTATCTTTCAAATGCATCTTTAGAAATTCGAATCTGAAGTAGTTCAATCTTTTCAATGCAACTTCAGAAATCAAATTAATCTGAAGTTCTTTTATCCTTCAAATGCAACTTCAAAAATTTGAATCTTAAGTAATTCAATCTATTGAATACAACTTTAGATTTCGAATCGTAAGTTCTAAAATTTAAAATTGTTCTCCGAATTTCAACAATCCAATACGTGGATTCAATGCCCCAATCTACTTCAAATTTGCTCAAATTTGAAACATAACCTTCAAATATCATAAAGAACAAATCTCAATCATCAAATTGTTAAAACAACAACAAATTTAACAAATTCAATTTGCAACTAAGAAGAAGAAGAAGAAACTCTAAACACAAAGAAGAAGAAAACAACATTAAAGAAGAAGAGAAAAGTGTATGAATCTGAAGTTATCCAAAATTGGTTATCACTTAAACTATTTTTAAAAAATGGGTACAAATTCAATTGGTGACACAAAACTTGGCTGTCGCATAAAATTTTGACTCCATTAAGTCATGAAGAGGTGCTCTTAAAGGAATCAAATGTGTTAAAAGCTCTTTTCAAAATTTGCAGTTTAGAACGGCAACCTATAGCATGTCTGGCCATGCTTCTTTTTTATCAAAAATATTTTTTTGCCAAAGTTAAGATGTTTGAATAAGCTTTTAGAAGGGAAAAAAATATTTTTGAGTAGAAGCAGAATAAAGTAAATTCTTTCTAAAGTTACTTTTTTTAAAAGCACTTTTAAAAAATATATACTTTTTTTAACTTTGGCCAAATACTAATTGTTGCTCAAAAATATTTACAAATTTATTAGTCAAACATAAAATGTTTCTCATCAAAAGTTCTTTAAAAGCACTTTTAAAAAAGGCATTTTCCCAAATAAAATTAATTTTAGAAGCACGGTCAAACATACTACTAGTTGTCAGTTTGTCACAATTTCATCCTCTATCAATTAAGGGATCGTTTAGTTGGACGGATTAAGAAAAACAATTCCATCACAAAATGCCTGCCAAAAAAATAAAGCTGTGTTTGGTTGGTAGAATGGAAAGGAAATAAAAAAACTCAGGATAACTAATGTAACATTGATTGGCCGTATTAAAAAAGATAATTCCTGTGCTAATTAACTAATGTAACATTTGGTTGGTAGAATGGTAGTTAATACCTGCATTAAGTTATATTGAATCTATATATTATTTTATGCATGCTAGAATGTGGACTAATAATAATATATGTATAAGTAATATATCCTTGCATTATTATTCACCATATAAACAATATCTACATAATAACTCTCACATAACTAGACCGCAAACCAAACGAATATAGTGTACCAGATATGAGTGCACCCAAATCCAACAATTTTAGCTGAAACCTTGTATATGAATTAAAAATTCACTAAATAATAACAAATAATAGATTGTTACAAAGTAAATCAATTGGATTGTCTTATAATTTCGAACTTAGAACTCATAAAGTTCAAATTCTGAATTCGTCTTTACCGGCTTTGCAACTTGTCCGAACCTCGTTCTAAAATTGGAATATGACTCGAACAGAAGAGAAGTCACACGAAGTGCACACTTCCCCGATGATTTAGAAGACTCAGAGAGAAGAGGGTTTTGTAATAGTTTTTACATACAGTTCAATCAATATCAAAATGGTAAAAAGCAACATTGTGAAATTAGGTAAAATGACCAAAACGTCCCTCGGGTCCACATCTCGGAATCGGGTAAAATTTGTATTTTCAGAATCCTCATATCTCACGAGTTCATGCATACCAAAATTATCCAAATCTATATGCAAGATGATGGTGGTTTTGAACAGGATGATTCTTAAAATGAGCAAGAGGAGGAAGTGTAATATATGAACAATTTTCAAGGGCAAAGAAACAACTTCCAAGGCCAAACCAACAACAATGGCAACTATAACAATTATTACACCCAACCTGCATACAAAAAAGATGGGTGAAATCCCCTTATTGAAGATGTTATTTTACTTGCGCAGATTTATTTTTAGCATACAAAAAAGATGTAGTTCCCTAGTGAAAATATTAATTTTACTTGTATTGTTAGTAATAAAGGTGTGATTCCTTCTTTAAAATGCTAGTTACATTTGCTTCTTGATGTCTGGGATAGAATTTACATGTAACAATAACAACATATCCAGTGAAATCCCACAATCAGGGTATGAGATGGAGATTTAATTTTCATATTTGCTAATAAAAAATGCCTATTAAATTGCCCGAATAAACTAAAAAAAATGAACAGAACATGTGTTCCAAACAAGCTCTATATTAATTATTAAAAGGTCTACATTAATGAAAATTATGGCACCCGTCACCTTCAAATCCTAGATCCGCCTCTGGGAATGGAATTACCTTATTTAAGGCATTTTTTATTATGAAATACACTATATATTCTTACACCAGCATAAAATGTTTTATTTCAAGATAAACCGAATAATTAAACACAACCGAGCACATGCCTACTTAGAAATGCTTTATCATTTCTAACCAAGAAGAGAGTTACTTGATCGTGGTATGTTGAAAACATATCATGTTTTAACTTATACATTTTTGGAAGCCCTTTTTTTCAACTCCAACTAATCCATATGTGTAACAAGTTGCTAAAATGCATGCCATCACTTAAGACAGAAAATGTCAAGGATTTTCTCATTTTCTGTTAGATTTTGCTTCGACCTGTGAGTTATTTTTATTTTCATCTATGTGCTAGGTAGTTATATTTACATTCCTTGGGTACGGTCCTTGCTCGGCCACTGCATGAACACATGATACATTGTTCAACGGGCTGTCTTTGTTCTTGCGTTGAAGGCAAAAGCAAAGTAGGTCAGTAGGGGAAGAAGAATAAGAAGGAAGACAATAAAAGCCGAGCATGGGCAATATTTTAAGTTTATGCATTAATAATATAATTATACGTAAATTTCTATGATAATTTTAGCACACACCTACACTGATATTTAAAAAGAATCTTTACATCCAAATAAAAATAGAGAATATTGCTATATATATTTATATTCTTGCAATTTAACTAGTTGCGTCAGAGGATTTATGTTATATATGTATATAAATGGAGAGGCAAAAAAAATTTTACAATATGAATATAGTGTAACTTATGATAGCAGGTAATAAAAATTTATAAATAAAACATATATAGTGTGCACTAACTTGAATTGTAGCTTCTTAGTTGCTTGGAGATTTGCAAGACGCTAGCGCTTGGCGGCGGTGGACAAAGATGGCCCAACGCATTGAAAATATCATACTTTTTCAACTTTCAGTTTGGAAACAACTAACAAACTTTTCCTTGGAAATTAAAATGGATGTAATTTAATTATTCTTTATTTATTTCCGTATAGTAAAGTTAGTTAATCTTGTTATATGATATGTTTATGTAGATGTTACAAGGAAGGAACCCCAGATGAGCAATTTAGAGAGGGTTGAAGCTGGTTTGAGACAAGTGAGGGCTACTAGCTATAAGAGAAGCTCAGACTAACATTTGATGACTCTGAATGTATATGTACCTAAAGCTAAAGAGAGAAACTTCCTGCATTGAGTACTTAATTATTTTTTTGAGGCATCGGTTTTTCATCTTGTTATCTTGGTGATAAACTTACAATTTTAAATTTGATACCCCTTGCATGTGCCTGCTTTTACTTAGGCACATTGTAGAACAAAAATAATTTTAAGTTTTTTTTGTTGAAATAACATTATTAATTCATATGTGCAAAAAAGTTTAATAATTGATCTAAAAGTTTTGTTGCTTTTAGGTACTTGTTCTTATATATCTATGAGAATGGGACTGAGAGAGAATGAGAGTTCACACCTGGTTATTTTTTTTTATTATTACTATTATTATAACATAATCATAGTTTGTAAGAGTTTGTTTTATGTAGTGCAGACATAGGAATCTGATTTAGTAAAATTGCTCTGCAAATTCATATATGTATTTTGCGCAAGGTATAATATTATAAAAAGTTACTACTTAATTGAGAATTTGTTGAAGGAGTAAAACTTTATAAGTGCAACTTCTGTTAATTCTATTGGCATCTCTTAAGTCAAAATAAGATGCTTACGAAAATAACTGAATGCAATAAACGACTATACGATCTTTAACTTTGTTGATGAAGAGATGAAGTTTTTCTAAAATTTTCTTGCTTTAGTTTTGTTACGATGTTACGAATATCCAACCTTTAATGATCTTATTAAAAAAATGGAAGCATTCGTTGAAACCAAAAAAATAATAATTAACTGTCAAATCATAGAAGAGAGATATATCACTGAATAGTTCATCATGTCACAAATACGCAATATAGATGCACTAAGTTAGTCAAATCAATCGCTCAACTCCTAGAGACTATGAAGATGTAAGTTTTTTATATAATTTAATATCTATTGTATTCTTTTAGAATATGTACGCAATAAAAACTTTATAACTTTAGATAAAATTCTATTATGCTTGACAAATAAGTTAAATTACACGTGCAACGCACGTACACTAAATCTAGTGTAATGAAAATTGTAAGATAAATACATGATTTGAACCAAAGCTAATGGATTCGGCCGCCAAAGCTACTGGATTCGGTCGAACTCATAGCCGGCACTGTGGCTCCACCTCTGCTTAGAAAGATCCCGGATGAGAACGAGAAGTAAGAGAAAGTGAAAGAAAAGATCATCTCTAACACAAGGTACAATCACATGCATGTAGCATATAATCAATGGGTTGAAAAGAACCCAGTGTGTTGGGCACAATACGTAAATATATAAATAATTCACTAAAATCTTAATAAATATTAAGTTCCAAATCCATAATTTTAATAAATAATGAGTTCAGTGATAAGAACCTAATAGTTGAATTCACCGAATTTAAATCTTAATTCCACCTCGGACTATAATTAGAATATGGTGAAGCCATTAGAATCTCGAGACCATAGTTTTTAACGGAGACATATGCTAGATCGCGCTATTTCATGGTACACATTCTCGGCATAGAAGTGCTTGAAAGGCATGATCCATTTGAGGAACCAAGAAAAAAACAAATTGGGAGAAGGAAAAAATGTTTTTCTTTTTGTTTCTTTGTTTTTTCCCAATCATTAGAGAAGCAAGCAGAATGATATCAAAGGTATGAAAGAGTAGAAGGCTCACCCATGTAAATGACAACCGCTGTCCTCGCTAGTCGCTATGATAGGAAATTTTAATCTCCATTTAGGGTGTGTTTGGTACCAAGGAAAATGTTTTACATGGAAAATGTGTTTTCCTAGAAAATATTTTCCTGGAAAATGAGTATTTTTATCATTATTTTCCATTGTTTGGTTGGTGAGTGAAACATTTTCCGAAAAATATTTTCTAGTGTTTGGTTAGAGATTATAAAATCTTTCTAGGAAAATAATTTTTTTATGCTACTCTCATCAACCCACCTTCCCCAAAATTCTCATGTTTCATGTACTCCTCTCCCGTCCCCCCTCCCCCCCCCCCCCCAAACTCTATTTTCTTCAAAAATTTAGGTATTCTTTTAAAAATTTACACAAACCCAAAGGAACTAATGTGCTGCTTTACTTTTTCACACAAATAACATTGAAATTTGAGCTCGATAACTAAAAGGAAAATACTTTATTTTGCTGAAAAAGAAAGTATCTTTTTCTACAGCATAGAAAGAAATTACTCATTTTGTTGAAATGAAAGAAAATTTTATCTACATCATGAAAAGAAAGTACTCATTTTGTTACAAAAAATACTTTTTCTATTTCAGGAAAAGAAAATACTTAGTTTGACAAAATGAAAGAAAATAATTTTTCTAAATCATGAAAAAAAGTACTCTGTTTTGTTAAAATGAAAGAAAATACTTTTACTACATCATAAAAAGAATATACTCATTTTATTGAAATAAAAAAACGATACTCTAATCTACAACATGAAAAGAAAGTACTCAGTACAAATAATTATATTTAGGGTGGGTGGTGGGTGAGGTTGGATTGGGTGGGGGTGGGTGGGTGGGAGTGGGTGGGGTTGGGGTGGGGAAGTAGGGATGGGGTGGAGGTGGGGTGGGGGTGGTGGGGAAATATTTTGAAAAATATTTTCCTCCAAATGAGTTGATGAGGAAAATGTCTCCCAAAACATTTAAGTCAACCAAACATGAAAAAATTTGAAAATATTTTCTGGTGTTTTCCTTCGTATCAAACACACCCTTAATTGTCAGGTTTTTTCAACCCCAATACGTAGAATAGACACTACCAGCCTAGATTACCATGTTACACCCACCCACAGATGAAGACTTTAGTTTTAAGGTGTATCGTGTATGTGAGCTGTGAAGTAGGTGTGCAGTTTTCAAGATTCCCACTGAAGTCTGCCAAAGGAAGTAAATTATTTGTTTCACTCGGAAAACAAACCCACAACCTATTATCTTAATATAATCCCAAAAGTAATTCTTCAAATTCAAATCCAAGAACCCGCAGAAAAACGAAACGAAACCAAAAACAAGATAATGAACATGAAACAAAACTAATTTTAGTCCAAACACATGATGAAGCTGGGATTAAGAAGGCCAAAGTTGAAAAGAAGAGATAACTCCTACAATTATCTTGCAAGTGAATTGTTTGTTCATGCCTTCATGGAAATGGAGGCCTTAAGATAACATACAATGATACAAATAGCTATACATACAAAAGATAAGAACTAGCCCAAAATCACCTAGCACACTGGATCTATGAACCAAGCATCATCCGCTAACAACGAGAGCTCAAAATGATCTAACCGGGAGAAAGTGAGGTCGGCAAGTTCCACATGTTATTTTCTTTGCATTATGAGCTGCAGCTTTTTCACTGCATTATGAGCTGGAAAGCCTCATTGAGACTCTCCACTGCATATTCATAACCAAGACTGTCAGCCCGTCCCTGGAACTCATCGACCTCAGCCTGTGGAACTTGGATGCCGACTAGCACATTTGCACCAGTATCTCCCTTTCAGGACGAAAGAAATGACAGAAAAAATTAATCAAAACTAATAGCAGAAAAAACTAAAGAGCAGCACCATCAAAAGGAAGAATGGAAGAATGAGATTCCATATAGGTACCTGTGCACGGTAATGAAACAAACTTATATTCCAACGTGGGCTGAAAGCATCTAAAAACTTCATCAACGCACCGGGCTTCTCAGGAAAAGTGAATCGACACAGAAGCTCATTGAGGACATTTGTTCTGCCACCCATCTGAAAAGATGAGAGAGAGAGAGAGACCGAAAGAGTGAGAGAGAGACCCATCAATATCCAATGTGCACTGCATAAATTATTAAACCAGGTAGAACAAAAGGAAACATTTCATCACGTATGACAGGAAGTTAAAACTCATTTCTCTCTGTAAATGTACTCTCGAAGAATTAAGAATCTCAAGAGACAAAAACATTAATTTACTAGTGTTAATCGTTATAAGTTTCATAACATAGTAGTAAAAATCAAAATATTCGAAAACACTACTAGAATAACTACACATACTGTTTCATACTAGGAATTAGATCAATATGATATAGAGACTTAAAACATTACCAAATGCCTTAGATGATCTTTGACCAAGTCATTATCTGTAAGATTAATGGTTTGCAGATTTCCATATTTCATCCTCTCCACCATTTCTTCAAGTTCTAATTTTGTGTGAAGACCAACACTGCACATTAAAAAGGGGGGCAACAATGAAAAAAGCCAGCATTATTCAATTTAAAATTTTAACATAAATAAAATTAGCTTTATTATAGGTTATAATCTCTATATTATTAAAAGGAGAGGAAAAAAACCCTCCCCTTAAGCCAAGTAGCAGCCTTAAAATTAGCCACATGAAACGTATTAACTAATTAACTATTAACTAATAACTAATTAATTAGTCAAATATAACTTATTTCTTAATTAATTAATAATAAATAACTAAATCAAAATATCTATATATTTTTAAGAAAACTATTTTAAAAAAATTATATTAAATAACTTCAATATAGAGATATATAAAATGATAAGACTAATTTATTTTTTGAGATAAGAAATATTTTGAATAATAATTCATATGCCAATTTAATAATATTAAGTAATGGATAACACAATTAGATAAGCAAAGAACAAAAAATAATTTATGAGAAAATACAAAAATATAAGACTTATAATTAGAATTATGATGAGAAAAGTCGTACATATACACATAACTAAAATCATAATAAACAAACAGTCATAAAGTTAGAATACTAAAAAATGTATTCAAGAGATAGCATAAAAATATATATACTAATTAATTTTTTCTTGAAGGAAATTTTAGTTAATAAATAGAACTTATAATTTCATAATAAATAATATAAAAATATAAAGATACTATTATGATATTATACATAAGATAAGTTATTATGTATATAACACAAATTAATAATTATTAAAAATATTTATATGTTTTTTATAAAAGTAATAAAAGGTTTATCTCTTTATACTTTTGATGATTCAAACTTATAATTTAGTAAAACAAAAAGTATATTATTAAATTTTCAATAAAATACAAAATGAGAAAACTACTCAAATATTACAGTAGAAAAGAATATACGAAAAGAGGGGGATAAAGATATTTCTATGATATTTATATTATGAATTAATTAATAAATAAAAGATAAATAAATAACACTCAAAAAAATTACTGATAAATGTAGACAATTGAAGAATTTTGAGCAATATAACATTAACAACAACAACAACAATTTATATTTTGAACTATTTAAAAAACCAAAAAAATAACACTCAAAAAAATTATTGATAAATTTAGACCATTGAAGAATTTTGAACTGTATAACATAAGTTTTAAAAAAATAAAAATATTTTCAGAGTAAGAAAATATATATCTATGTTATATTAAAAAGATACTCCCTCTGTTCCAATTTATGTGAACCTGTGTGACTGGGCATGGAGTTTAAGAAAAAATAAAGACTTTTAGAATTTGTGGTCCTAAACAAGTCAGAAAGGGGTCCAGAGTATTTGTGTGGTTATAAAAGCTTCTCATTAAGGGTAGAATTGAAAGTTTAAGCTAAATTGTTTCCAAATTTAGAAATGGATCATTCTTTTTGGAACGGACCGGAAAGGAAATAGGTTCACATAAACTGGAACGGAGAGAGATAGTATCAAAATATTAAGCCAATTAACAAGTTAATAAAAAATTATATTATTAAATGTATAGTGCTAAGTACTTGATAATTTAATAATAATAATAATACAGAATAAATAAGGAACAAACAATTTATTTGATTACTATATAACGTGTATCCTTTGATTTTGTATAAATTTTGTTATATTTCAGTACAACACATTAAATAATAAAATGACTAACATTTATTAAAATAATATGATATATTAAATCATAATTTTTGTAAGATTAATACTCTATTAAATTATCCCAGCATTGCGCGGGTTCTAACACTAGTAATAGATATATGGAGAGGCAAATAACTGGGAAATATTAAAAATTTGTCGATGTCTTTTCATGAATAAAGTAAATCTATCAGCTAAAATGAGTCAAAATCTCTTTAGAATATCAAGGAGAACTTGCCTGTAAAGCACAAGAGCTTTTTCTTTCCCAGAATTGTATCTGTACTTGAATTCAGTGATATTCATTGGCCCTACCTGTAATCGAAGTGAATGCTTCAGTCTGCTGGTCAGGGAAGTGCTACTAACCAAAAAGCCATATTAAGCACTAAGGTAACCTACCATTTCAGAGAACTTCTTGAAGCTACCTGGCTCTTCTGCCATAAAAGTAGCAAGAACAGCTTCCCGTTGTCTACCGACATCTGCGAGTTCGGTTACCAATCTAAGTCTGTCAAAGTTCATGTTGGCTCCACTAGTTATTGCTACTATGTTTTCACCCTTGAGGCCATAGTACTTGCAGTATGCCTCAGCTCCAGCAAGAGCAAGTGCACCTGCAGGCTCTAGTATGCTTCTTTTCTCTTCAAACATGTCCTATCAAAGGAACAATGAACTGTCACATCAAAAGATGTATAACTCATGCAAAAAAGCTGTCTCACCAACAGTTGTTATAGACTTGCTGCATGAAAAATGGTCATATATATATCTCCAAGACCATTTCCGTACGAAAAAGAAATTTGGGCACAGAAACATATTGCTTCAGTGGACATTCCACAGTCTAGCCCCTATAAAAGGATGATCAAGTTTAGCTAAACACCATGGCCTCTCTTTTTTTCCTTTTATCTGATAACCGAGAAATCCCCGAGAGCTTGTGGCACACGGTTTGAAACTCGGAGGACAAAGGCCCGTCCCTCTACCCTTTTCCACTTAGATACTAACCTTTTGTTTGCGGCAGGATTGAACCAGTGACATGCGCCTAACCCACACATCATAAGTTGCGGTCTTACCACTAGACTGAAGCCCTGGGGGTAAAAGACCTGTGGTGCCTCTTCCCACTGATCATTTCTGAAATTTTGCGGAATGCTGGTATCGAAGTTCATAGCTTCCTACAATTTTTATACTATATTTCTTTACAATGTTTTAATTTTCTTTTACGATTCATAATTTTTCTTAAACCAACTTGTTCCATTCCATCTTTTAAAACATTGTCGCATAGTATCATCATATATAACACAAGAGGCCAGAACAAAGGTGACAAAAATAACAATTCCTAGCAAAGAAATAGAGGTAACTGACAAAAACTGCAATTGATAGTCTCATTTAGGGAGATTGGTGGTGGTTCAAGGAGCATAATAACAGACATTGAAAGATTTGGTCCTTAGTAAGATATAAGGTAAAAACCAAAACAGTCACATAATCCAGATGAAGCAACATGTAAAATAAAAGATGGAGGCTAACCTTTATAGATGCACATATAGCATCACGACCAACAAGGACCACGCCATCTATTAATTCCTTGCAGAGACGATAAGTTTCTTCACCAACCACTTTAACAGCTACACCATCTGCGAAACCCCCAACTTGGTCCAGCATTACCCTTTGACCATGCTGTAATGATAATGCCATTGCATTTGCATCAAGTGGCTCAACTCCAATAATTTTTATATCAGGGGCAACCCTTTTCAAATAGGCAGCAATACCAGCTATAAGACCCCCTCCCCCAACAGGCACAAAGACTGCATGAATGTTTTCTTTAAGCTGTCGATTTATCTCCATTCCAACTGTACCTTGTCCTATGATGACATCAGGGTGATCAAAAGGAGGGATGAATGTACGGCCTTCAGCTTCGGCCCGCGCTTTTGCGTATGCTTGAGCTTCATCATATGCGTCTCCCACTAGGACAACAGTAGCACCCAATCTCTTAACTGATTTCCACTGCTCAGATTGGGAAAACATGGTTTTAGAAAAATGGATAAGTTAAAATAACAGAATTCATTCAATACTATAGCTATAAAAACCAAAAGTGTAATTCAACAATCCTAACTTTAATGTCTGGTGTAGTAACAGGCATGGCAATCACAGCATTGCAGCCAAGTCTCTGAGCGGCTAATGCAACACCTTGTGCATGATTTCCAGCTGATGAGCATATAACCCCTCTTTCCAACTGCTCCTTAGAAAGTTTTGCCATCATATTGTAAGCTCCTCTGAGCTTGAACGAGAAGACCTGCCCATATGAGTATGTCAAATTTACTGAGTGTACTCTACTCCAATGCAGAATATTGTATTTCCAGTGATAAGAACCTCTTCTTTTCATTCATTCATGCTTTCTATCTTTCTTTCTGTCTTTTTTTGGAGGGGAGTTTAGAAGATCTTAAGGAGAATAACAGCCTACAGAAGTGCAACAAGCATTAACTTTTCAAAGCCAAAAGTATAAAGGAATAATATTTAGGGGAAACAAAAGATACAAAACTAGATAAATCCACAAGGTACACAGACTTAACTACTTGCTCCCATTGGCTCTATCCAAAAGAAAAGGATAAAAAAAGAACTTGCTCCCTTGATATAGGAGACATAAGTTTCAAGTTGCACTGAATAAGAAACCATGCATAGCACAATATTCATAAAGCTGAAGAACAACTAATCCAGCGAAAAATCAACATAAATAGCAGACAAATTCAGGTCAGGGTGCAGAACCAATCAGATAAGCACAAGTCCACTGTCTATTTTGCTTTTTCTTTCCCTAATGTAATTAAACCTCGTCTAACCCCAACAAGAAAAAGATCTGAATCAACCCAAAATGTAACAAGAGTGGATCAAAGCCAAACGACGGGTAGAGTAGAGCAGAGTCAATTTCCTCTTCGAGTGTCGTTAGAGTTTGGTCAAAGGGAAAAAGAAACATGAATACGTGATAAGAGAAAAATGCCTAACATGGACGTTCTTGAAACAATGCAATTACAGTAAGTTCAAAAGATTCCTTAAATTTCAAATATTTGAAGCATAATCAAAATATAATGAGACGAACCTCGAATAGCTTAGAATCTTTCTATCAAAGTTTAAAAGAATAAATTACAGGTACATGCCTGTATAGACAAATATTGGAAAATCAAGATCCAACAATGTGAGAAAATATTCAAGACATTAAGATCCAAAGCTACCCGACTTTTCCCCTAGCCCCAGCTCAAAAGAAGTCAACTGCTTCATTTTCCACACACTATATACATAAAAGCTTGTACATTTCTGACGTTTCTTGCATATCCATACCTTTTTTTTAATAAGTTGAGGAAATACATATCTAAGTAAAGACTTCATCCCAAAAACACATTCTCTAAGACCTCCCTTTCTGTTACGCGATTGCTATGCACAATAAGATATAGCACCAAATTTCTCGTCCTAATCCATTGCCCAACCTTTCAACCCTCAAAGGAAAACACCAAATTTCTAAAACCTGCTCTTGGCATAGCTTGGAGGCTCAACTTTCCCGAAACCAGTCACGTCAAAGAACAAAAAAGTCCTGACAGATCATTCTTAGACAGAGAATTGTAGGCAATCCCACAGGAAAAAACAAAGAGAACAAAAGCTACTTCAGCCATATGATATGGTTTAGTTCCAGAAATTAAGGAGAACGGAAATCTTAATAGTAGCTAAATCGCTACTTATGAGATGTACTTCTGGACAATAAATTACTATTACAGTAGTTTTATTCTATCACAAAAGAACTGCATAAACTTTCATTTGATATTTTGTGAAAATGTGTTTCTCATACCAAATACTCTCATAGTATTTTTCAAGTTTTCATTTGACTTTCTCATACATAATACTCTCTTAGTAACCAAATATTCTCTCAGTGTAAAGTAGCTTTCAGCTGTTAAAATATTAGTTCTGAAGAAATTCCATTTACACAACAACTACTACTATGCCTTGATCACAAACTAGAGTGACAAGCCTAATATTAATTAGCACAGAAATATATAAAGAACTTAATTTAATACCAAAAATTCAAACTTTAACAACTCCTATGTAAGGTATCAAAGAACAAAACCAAAAGATAGATACCGGCTGAAGATCCTCTCTTTTGAGCCACACATTAACTCCCAATCTCTCTGACAGTTTAGGCGCGTTCTGCAAAGGAGTCTCATAAGCCACGTCATACACTTTAGACGACAAGATGTTCGTCAAATACTCGTAACCAAGCTTACCACCGGTACCTAAAACCGGACTATTCGGTATTAAGAATCCCGGTTCGCACTGCAACGAGCTCGGCGAAACTCGTAGCAACGGAACCGAAGGAGCCGGTGAATCCTGTAACGGCTCCGGTGCCGCAACTGGAGATGACAAGATCTCCACCGCCTTAGCACGTATAAATGCACTCCTATTGATTTTTCTCGTTTTCACGGCATTAGTAGGAACAATGGGGGAGGTTTTAGCCGTTAAGTCCGGGCGGAGGCAGGAATTCAATGACTTTACAGCGGTAAAATGAAGAAACTCCATTTTGTAAGTATATAATAGAATCCGGCGGTGGCCGGGAAGTGGAGATTTAGCCGGCGGCGGAGGTCGTTGTCTAAGGGTTGCAGCGGAGAAAGGAGGAAGAGAAATGGCCTGAATTGTGCAATTTATATAGGGCCCTGTTTGTTTGGTTGTTGAAGTCTTTGTTATCAAGTCACTAAAATCTGTAAATGTGTGGGGACCTGAAGGTTTTCATAACACACGTGACTGTGTGTAGTAACTAGCAACAACAATAATAGATCAAAGTGAAATTTCACATACTTTTTGGTTTAATTATACTCCCTCATGTAGAAATATAACATAAAATATTAAGATTCAAAGAATATTTTTTTTATTTTTAGTTTCCAGAAGAAAAAATATACTATAAAATAATAATATTAAAGTTATTCGGATAAAAGATACTAGGAGTAGTAGTAAGTACTCCATTATGATTTTTCAATTTCAATTTCAATTTCATATTTTTCGAAAATGGGTAAATGGTAGAATTTGACATTTTTTCAGAAAATGGTAAATAGTTTCGAAATAATTGTTGTTCTATGCTTTTGAACCATATAGACCCTTTTTAATTATCTTCGTAAAAAATTTATAACCTCTTTGGTCAAGCTATAAAAATTAACTTATTTTGATAAGTATTTTTCTTAAAGTGCTTTTTTCAAAAATATTTTGGTAAAAAACTGTTTGTATTTGGTTAATTTATTTGTAAAGCACTTCTGAGCAGTAATTAGTATTTGTCCAAACTTTTAAGAACCGCTCGTAAGTGTATTTTTCTCAAAAGTGCTTTGAAGATAAGCTATTTTTTTCTGCTTCTCCAAAACTGCTTCTACTTCTACTCAAAAGCAATTTTTTCCTCTAAAAGCTTGGTCAAATACTTCAACTTTGAAAAAACACATTTTTCTTATAAAAAAGTTTGGTATGAAAAAGCTTGGCCAAACAGGCTATTAGTAGGCGTTTGGACATAAAAATTATGATTTTTGAAAAGAATTGTATTTGAAGTTGGGTTGAAAATTAATATTTGGAATTTGAAATTATGTTTGAACATGCATTTCACTTAAAAAAAATATTGCAATTTTGTGAGTGGAAAAAAAATCTAAAAATTTTGAAAAAGTGGTCAAAATTACTTTTTGATTTTTGAAAAACTCATTTTCAAAACCTTGCAAAATTTCATGGCAAACACATTTTTGAAAAAAAAAATTAAAAAGAAAATTTTGTTATGGACAAACGGGGCATTAATTGTTGTGAATAGCTTATTTGAAAATATTACTTCAAAAAGAAAAAAAATATACGAGATTAAAGAAACAAAGATCATATACAGGTCAATTCTTCTATTTATTTTTTTAAAATTTGCTAATTAAAATATGCATAAACAGGTCACTAAATCATATATGCATAAACAGGACAATAAATCATACTTTTCGTAATTAATATATTGAGAAACGTTTGAAAAATCCATAGTAAAAATGTGTTCCAACTCAAGAAATTATATTAGTATCTTATAAAAATTGTTCAAATGGTTAAAAATAACACAGTTTCAAACAATAAAAAAATTTACTATCTTTCGCACGATTATGAGTATTACATTAGAATTAGCTAACCATTGATTTTCCTATTTCTTGAAAACTAGGAAAATTGTCACTTTCCCTTGCGGTGTCTCTTAGTATGATGAAAGGAATACAAACTAAAATATATATATATATAGAGAGAGAATTGGAAGTCGTACAAATACTTCTATATGGTATACAAGTGCTTTCTTCCGATCTCAAATATTAATTGTTCGGATATGATTTTGTCTTAAAATAATTGACGTTTTTGAAAAAAATAAAAAGTAAATCATCATTTTCAAACCTACTTGTAATTTACTTTTTAATTAATGGAGTGTTTATTAAGTGTGACATTTAAGGTAGAGATAAATGGTAATTTTAGACATACTCTTATAATTAAGGTTATTAAATGTCTTCCTTAAGAATACACAAGAATCATAAAAGACAATAATAATAATAATAATAATAATAATAATAATAATAATAATAATAATAATAATAATAATAATAATAGGTTCTGGTTCTTCTCTTCAAAAATAGTTTATTTCTTTTCAAAGTAAATAGGAGTTTCTAAATATATAAGGGAGATTAATTCGGTAGATGATGGTTTAGCCAATTTAACCTTTAGTTAAAAGTCTCGTTTTGAATTGCATGGGCTTGAGCTTTCTAGTATTTTTTTTTTCATATTACAAAAAATATTGTTGAGGTTTTATTCCCTCACTTAATTTGCAGCTAGCTTTTATTACTTTGTTTCTCTTTTGAAAAAGAAAAAGAAGTGCAATATTAGTTTCAAGCCTTATGGGCGATATCGGTGTTGTTCAAAAAATGGAAGCTGTTGACAAGGATTTTGAACGTCAATTTCATATCTTATGATAACATTGACAACGTGATGCATGGAACTATATGCCCCAAATTCCTTTTCCGATTTAGTGATTGTGATAGAAAAAGGTGAATATCTTATCTAATAAAAAGCTTAAGTTTTTTATATTGACGGTATAAAAATTATTCATACAAAAATGTCATTAAAAGATAATGATAAGTAAACATTGATTGAAAAATAAATTAAATTATATCGATAACATAAAACTCGTATTATGATATATATATTACTTAAATCCTTCAATAATATCATTTTTTTAAGGCCGGCCTTTTATGCTTCATCTCACTCATAAAAAATAAAAAAAAAACAATCCGGTACACTAAATTCCCGCTATATGTGAGGTCCAGGGAAGGGCCGGACCACGAGGGTCTATTGAATCTCACATATAAAATAAAATAAGAGTTTTCGGGAAGGTAATAGAAACCTTTTTTCTTTTTGAAAAGGAAGTATTTTGGTAGTTTTTGTTGTATATTTTTGTTGTTCCAAATACCAATATTTTTTTTTTTTTGTTTAACTTTCTAGAATGTGATCACCCCACATGTCATACTAATCAAATTCGAATTTTGAGCCAAAAAAAAGAATTAAATGTGGATTAATTATCCTTATTATCTCATGACACCTAATTAATGATGCCAAAAAAGTTATTGCAACGCTTTGCATGTAGACAAATACCAGAATATGTAATTTATATGAAAAGAATTAAGAATCCCTTTACAAAAAGAGTTTTGCTCGAACGAATATTCGAATCCAGAGTGAGATGCACTTTTTGTAAATCTATCAAACACGTATATTCTTTAAAGTAAAAGTATTAAATAATATTTAAACTGAAAGTGTTAAATATTCCGATGACAATTTTTTAAAAATGGGTTAATGCACTTGACTATTATGCTGTCATAGGCCTTCTAAAGTTGGCTATAGGCAAAAACAAATTAGAGTAGTGCTACACACCTATTCAGGTGGAAAATTCATCATTAAGGGATCGAGCAAAGTTGGTTTCTTTCTCCAGCAGCATAAATATACTATTGCTCTCGTATATATACAGTACTTCTACTTTTAGTTTTTTCCTTTTACATTAATAATATACAATATTTTAGATTTAGATTATATGCACTATAGTATAATGATCTTTTATATTATCAGTGTAATTAACAATTGTTATAACAAAGTATTTATTATTAACAAAATTCATAATTTATCCATCGACCTTGCAGTGAAATCCCTGTTACACACCTCTTGTTCACGGAAAATCTTTTACACACTCAATCTTTCAAAAGTATGTCTAAGACACACCACTTTTGTGTTTGACCAATTTTTCAGATAACGTGAAAATCACGTCCTAATAGGGTCGTGACATGTGTCATTGACTTTAAAAAGGAAGAAAAATATTAGAAATTACAAGTAAAACCCATCGTCTTCATCTTCCCATTTTCTATCTTAAGCACCATTGTTGCTGCCACCTAGTTGTTTGTGAGAAGGTTTCCAGCAACACTAAAATTCAACTACACCATCTAAACAGCTAGCTGAAAATACTCGAGCAACAAATTGAGTTCAACAACCCAATAATCAACAAGACACAATTAAATTTTCAAGCTTTTTTCGATACCCCAACAATGGTGGATTCTAGATTTTTTTTTACCAAACCTTCAATACTACTGTTAAAGCTTATAAATCTATCACAAATAAATGATTTTCACAATATTTGGACAAAAAACCAACAAAAACTGCTCAATTTTAGATCTAAAATTTTATGTTCTTTCAAAATTTCTATTTGGGGAAGAAGATGAGGGGGAGGGTGGTATGAGGAAGAAGACAAGAGGGAGGGAAAGGGGTTCATGTGGGGAGGGAAGACAAAAAAAGGGATTTTTACGGACTTCATGCGTTTTTTTGTGTGTGTAAACACGCAAATGCTAATTGGTCAAAAGTAGTGTGTCTTATACACATTTTTAAAAGTTAAGTGTGTCAAAGGTATCCCGTGAAATAAAAGTGTGTAACAAGAATTTCGATGCAAGGTTGATGAGTAAACTATGTATTTTGCCTTTATTAATTACTAAAGATTATCAATTAATGATATGAAATGCAATTGCCTTTATGAACGTGACTGTATAAGAGTTCGTTTGGCCAAATTGTCAAATGACTTATTTTGAAAAGTATTTTTGTTCAAAAGTGCTTTTTGAAAAAGTACTTTTACAAAATAGTAGTTTATATTTGGCCAATTTATTGACTAGTGTTTCTTGCAAGCTTATTATGTTTGGCCAATCTTTTAAAAAAATACTTTTAAGTATCAAATTACAAAAAAATGACTACAAAGGTTCAATTTGCAATAGTATTATTTAGAAAAAAATAAATCTAAATAATTATTATAAAAAATTCAATTAAAATATAAAATATAAAGTAAAAATATATATTAAAAAATTCAATCAATATAAAATATAATTATTCCAAACCAATAATATTGAGTGTTTGTATGGGTTTCGTCGGTCGGCATAGTAAGATATTTAGACATTTCAATTCATTATTTTTAGTATTCGATTTCTTAAAAAAGGAAAAAAGTCAGATTTGTCCCTCTACTCTAGTAAATTGATCACTTTTATCCCTAATTTTACTTTTGGTCTAAATACATCCCCACCATTAAGATAGTAGACAAATTGTCCCTAGCTCTAACATAAGTCCACTATGGCACCGGGATATCAACCCAAATTTTAAAGACCCATGCCTATTTATTTGAGCCAACTATCCAACCATCTTATGGATCCCAGAAAAGTATGTTCGCATCAAACCAAAAATTATGTACAATGGAATTGCATTATGCCATCACATATCTTAGAACTAATCCTAACACCAACTAGTATTAATATTCATACAAATTTAAACGTCTTTGGCGGATGAGAAAAAATGGACAAAATTATTTTTCTTTTTTCTGATCAAGCTCTAACGAAACGGTACAAATGAAAAAAAAATTCTCGATCAAGTTCTGGTCTCTCTATCTTCAAATCATCAGCTTGGGTTCATAAATGAATTATAATGAACCAAAGGTCCCAATAGATCTAAAACCACCAGTGAAATCGGATTTTCAACTAAATTTCAATGAGTTTCTTTACTAATGGCAAGACATAGAAAGGAATGAAGGAAAATATTTTATTATAAATTTTTGAAAGCTCTCTACAATTCTAACAAATTTTCACACATAAAATAAGCTATCAGTATCCCTATTTATAATAGTATGAAACATATTTCAACTAGAAACAGGAAAGTCTATTCCTATATTTGTTCTAACTGCAAATCCTATTTAGACATGAATTAAATAAATCAAATCTTAAATAACTAAGGTTTCCTACTACAACTTTGAATTAGTTTTCCAACATTCTCCCGTAATTCAAAGTTGTATACGACTGACTTGTTCGTTATGCAGTTATGTTGGAGCACTTCTCTCCAACTCTCACTTTTGATGAAACACATGTCTTCATCCCTTGATTTTGTTGAAGCACCTTGTCTCAAACTCACGTTGATGCACTTTGTCACAAACACTCAATTTTGTTGAAGCCCCTGTCTTCAACTCACGTTGATGCACTTTGTCACCAACCATTGATGCACTTTGTCACCAACACTCAATTTGTTGAAGCCCCTGTCTCCAACTCACGTTGATGCACTTTGTCACCAACCATTGATGCACTTTGTCATCAACACCCAATTTTATTGAATCTCATGTCTCCAACTCACGTTGATGCACTTTGTCACCAACAACCAATTTTGTTGAAATACGTAATCAACTTCCAATGTTTTTTCTAAAACCTCTCTCTAACTTTTAGAGAAGAGTGTCTTTATCTTGTGCCATATTTGTAGCACCTCTTTAAACTTGTTTTTCTTTCTTGAATCTATCATGAAACTTTTCATCAAATAATCTAATTTTGTCGATAACTATCTATGATTTTACCAACATAGTTTTTGGGGGCAATACGGGCAGCACACATTGGCTAGCGCCGCCCGCCGGCAGCGGAAGCTACTTGATTCTCTCCCAAGATCGTAGAAGCTTTGATATCAATATGAAGGAAAATATTTTATTATAAATTTTTGAAAGCTCTCTAATTCTCACAAATCTCTACACATAAAATAAGTTATCAATACCCTTATTTATAATAGTATGAAACATATTTCAACTAGAAACAAGAAAGTCTATTTCTATATTTGTTCTAACTGCAAATCCTATTTAGACATGAATTAAATAAATCAAATCCTAAATAACTAAGGTTTCCTACTACAACTTTGAATTAGTTTTCCAACATTCTCCCGTAATTCAAAATTGTATACGTCTCACTTGTTCTTTATGCATTTATGTTGGAGCACTTTTCTCTAACTCTCACTTTTGATGAAACACATATCTTCATCCCTCGATTTTGTTGAAGCACCTTGTCTCCAACTCAAGTTGATGCACTTTATCACCAACGCTCAATTTTATTGAAGCCTTTGTCTCCAACTCACGTTGATGCACTTTGTCATCAACCGTTGATGCACTTTATCACCAACAATCAATTTTGACCTAACTCCGATAAATTTCTTCACTGATAGTTCTTGATCATGCTTGAACATATTTTGCTTAAAGGGGCTTGAACAAAAAATCAAAAAGGAAGAAATGAATAAAATGAGTATACGAATAGAGAATAAGTTACATCAAATTGAAGCAGGTGACATTGCAGGGGAGATGCCCGTGTTGGGGGGTGTGGTTCGCCGGGGGGCTTTGGGAGAGAGAGTGAGTGAGGTGGCACCCATAAGGTGTTTGTATAGGTGGACCAAAGAAATAGGCACGGATCTTTAAAATTTGGTTAATATTTGCCTAGCTGGCAGTTTAAGAGAAGGTTCCCAGTGCCACGGTGAACTTTTAATTGGGCTAGCCATAATTTTGTCGACTATCTTAACGGTAAGGACGCATTTGAACCGAAAGTAAAACTAGGAATAAACATGGCTAATTTATTAAAATAGAGTGACAAATTTGGCCTTTTCCCCTTCTTTAAAATGCTATTCCAATGTCATACCTAACTAAATTCGGTATGATTCGACTTTTCTCATTGAGACAGTTGATAGAATAAAAAACAGGACTAGCTATCACAATACGAATTAATTAATTTATTTGTTCCATTTATATATCACTATTTTCATCTTAAAATGTTTCAAATTATTTGATTTATATACGGTTTTACGACTTCCAAAATTAAATTAAATTGACCAATAAAATTTGAAACTTGATATGATGTTTTTATTTATTAAATTGTCTTATGAGCTTAATATTTTTTTATTAATATAATAATATGCATGTTATGAAATTGACTAATCCAGTTGAAACGTCTTATCGATCCAAACTTATATCGACTAGAGTTTTTAGCGACCAAATTTACCTTTGCTGAAGGTCTATTTTTAGTGAGACATGTCCTCCTTTATTGATAGATATAATGTAACACCCTACACATTCGGATTAGGTATGAATGAGTTAAAGGAGTGGTAAGGTTATATTTTGTACATATGAAGTCCTATCGGGATGATTATGGGTGAAAATAGTTGTTTAAAAATCAAGATGGAAAGTGAGGTGCATAAAATTTGACAAAATCAACTAAGTTTGCAGAAGGTCCGTGTTCCACCAGATTTTAGTGAATATATATAAGGAATTTGGGAAAACTCAAAGCATAAAAGTTGTAGGTCTTTGAAATAGCTTTCCAACGATATATTGTGGAGCCCAAACAGAGCTCTGTGCAAAACGTTATGCCCATTTCACAGAATATTGTGCGACCACCGCGGTCCTACCGCGTTTTTACCGCGACCGCGGTGGTGAGACAGTGTCCCAGCGATTTACCGCGTTCAGGACCGCGGTCGCGCCAACTGGGACGTGGTGGACGACTTGGGAAGTCATTTTTTAGCCTTATTTCATCCCCCACAGCCCCAAAATATAAAAACTTGCCCTAGAAAGGAAAGCTCTCAAAAACCTAACTCCTTAAGGGTACCTCCACCACCCAAGGTAAGTTCTAATGGTGATTCTATGTTTATTTCAATTCCCCAACATCATATTAACATGGGTAAACCCTCCATATCATTAGATATTCGATTGGGACACCATTGTTGAGAGAAAAAACCATGGAACTCGAATTCAAGAGGATTGAACTTCAAAAAGGTAATGTCTTCACCCTCTAATTGATTCTAGCATTGGATTAATGATTATAGACTCTAGTTCATGAGATATGAGTTGATGGGTTTGATAGAAAAGCATGAACGGTTATAGGTTTGGGGTGTTGATTGTTGATTATTGGTTAAGGGTATTGTTTACCTTATAGGTGATAAAGAATAATGTTGATTATAACCATTTGAGACTTTAGAATTTATTTAGGAGCAAGAGAATGGGTTATTGGGTGCAGAAACACCATTAATAAGGATTATGAAGCTTTATGCCACCAAGTGTTTGAGAAAATGCATAAGTGATCAAAACATGAGTATTGTTGCTAATTTGGAATCCCTTTGACTTGTATTGATATAGATTAAAGTTGAAAGGGTTGGCGAATATTGTATTATGCTCAAGAGCAGGAAGTTAAGGTATGTGAGGCTAATTCTCTATGTTTGGGAATGTTAATAATTCTTCCTACACTACGTTTCTTTTACGACGTATCGATTGCCTCAGAAATATAGTTAAGCCTAGTCTTTGAATAGTTGTAGAGCTTCTATTCTCTAGCTTCATAACTCGTTCATGGCTTTCATTCTGAACGTTGTGAGCTCAGTTCGTATTCAATATAGACTTGGGTTCGATGTCCCTAAGTCTCAGTATAGCTTACTCAACATATCATAAACAGTTGAAGTTTCAGTGTTCATAATCAGTTCAAAAATACATGTCTCATTCTAGTCCCATTCAGTATTCCAGTATTATATAACTCAGTATGATTCAGTATTCCAGTATTATGTAACTCAGTGTGATCCAGTATTCCGTATCATGTAACTCAGTGTGATTCAGTATTTCACTATTATGTATTTCAATATGATTCTCAATTCCTAATTTTAAATCCCTGAATGTCGAACACTTATATTTGGGCTTGAGGCCGCAGTTAATGCTTTATGCATCTTTGGGCCTGAGGCCGCAGTTATGTATACGTATACTTGGGCCCGAGGCCGCAGTTGTGCATATATATATATACCGAGGCCGCAGTTTGTGCACATATATATATATATATATATTGGGCCTGAGGCCGCAGTTTAATATTTAGATAAACAGGTTGTTCATCATTCAGAAGAGGGAGTATTCATAACCTTACTTCCTTTGTTCAATTCAGTTATCAGTTATCATTTCAGTTATCAGTTATTAGTTAACATTTCAGTTATTAGCTATCAGTTATCATTTCAGTTACCAGTTATCAATTCAGTTATCCGTTATCAGTCATCAGTTATCATTTCAGTTTCAGTTTCAATAGTTATCATTTCAGTTATCAATTATCAATTCTTAGTTATCAGCTTAGTTTCAGTTTTAGCATTTATAATTCTTTCTTTCAATTGCTTTACATACCAGTGTAATTCAAATGTACTGACATGCCATTTTGCCCGGGGCCTGCATATCACAATGCAGGTAATGATTTATAGGTTGATGATTCAGAGCGCTAGGACTCTCGTATCAGCTGTTTGGTGATCCCCAGTTCTTTCAGGGCATTATCATTACTTTACAGCCTTTCAGTATTTATAGATAGTTAGTGTTTTCAGTACTTCAATAGAGGCTTCATAGACTACAGTAACAGTTAGACAGAGTCTCAAGTTTTTCATGTTTTGCTACAAATACGTTTCAGAAATTGTATTAGTATTTTCGTACTTTGATTTATATCATTCAGACTTTCAGTATATCAGCATGTGTTAGTTTATCTTCCGCATTCAGTATGTTATGATATCACATGTTGATTCAGCCAACCAGTTGGTTCGCTCGGTCACATGTAGTCAGGCACCGAGTGTCGTGTTACGTCCAGGCCCAGGTTCGGGACGTGACATAGCAAATGAAAAATAGGGTGGTATGTACCTTTGTTAGCACAAGTAGAGTTATAGGAGTATGTTCACTAGCTTTTATGTGGTGTGAGTTTTAACTTGTGAATCGAAAGAATTTAGACGGTTGGTGATTGCTGAATTTATGAGATTAAGGCCAATCCTTGTCCCACCATGTGTTAGGTCTATATTCTTAATTAGCAACTTAATGGAGATAAAATATTGTCTTTTGTACATTATGTTATGGCAGTGGAAGAAAAAACTCGGTTGAGTCATGAAAGATGTATAAAACAGTTAAAGGGATATTTGATTTGGCTATTGAATCAAATCAAACTTATTTCCAGAAATACAAACTTCTAATGTACCTTCTTTTAATGCTGCTTGGTGGGCCGGGCCTGAATCGGACCGGACCGGGCCCGCGGTCTTAACGGCCTAACGGGCCTGGTGGGCCAGTCTTGGTGGGCCTAAGAAGCCCGTGACGGGCCGGTCTTCATAAATTAGCCCACGAGCCCGGGACCGTCAGCCGGTCCTGGCGGGCATGGCGGGCCTAACGGGCCCAACGGATTTTTTTTTAAAAAAAACAAATTTTGTATACACATAACATACAAAATATATAAGGTAATATATACACTAACATACAATATATACTACAAGAAAATATATAAGTAATAAGTTATAATATATATACATAAGATACAATATATATACTACAAGAAAATATATAAGAGAATATATATACATAACATACAATATATACTACAAGAAAATATATAAGAGGATATATATATACATAACATACAATATATACTACAAGAAAATATACAAGAGAATATATATACATAACATACAATATATACTACAACAACATATATAAGAGGATATATATATATACATAACATACAATATATACTACAAG
This sequence comes from Nicotiana tabacum, assembly GCF_000715075.1. Taxonomy (NCBI): domain Eukaryota; kingdom Viridiplantae; phylum Streptophyta; class Magnoliopsida; order Solanales; family Solanaceae; genus Nicotiana; species Nicotiana tabacum. Next base: position 126,645,195 of record NC_134084.1, read on the forward strand.
AAAATATACAAGAGAATATATATACATAACATACAATATATATTACAAGACAATATATAAGAGAATATATATACATAACATACAATATATACTACAAGATAATATACAAGAGAATATATATACATAACATACAATATATACTACAAGACAATATATAAGAGAATATATATACATAACATACAATATATACTACAAGACAATATATAAGAGAATATATATACATAACATACAATATATACTACAGACAATATATAAGAGAATATATATACATAACATACAATATATACTACAACAACATATATAAGAGGATATATATATATACATAACATACAATATATACTACAACAACATATATAAGAGGATATATATATACATAACATACAATATATACTACAAGAAAAATATACAAGAGAATATATATACATAACATACAATATATATTACAAGACAATATATAAGAGAATATATATACATAACATACAATATATACTACAACAACATATATAAGAGGATATATATATATACATAACATACAATATATACTACAACAACATATATAAGAGGATATATATATACATAACATACAATATATACTACAAGAAAAATATACAAGAGAATATATATACATAACATACAATATATATTACAAGACAATATATAAGAGAATATATATACATAACATACAATATGTCACACCTCCTTTTTGCGCGCCCGACCCCGAAGGGTTAAATGCGCGAGGAAAGTTTTTCCAATTTAAGTGACAATATTCGAAATGGGATTATTTATTTAAATCAGAGTCGCCACTTGGGAAAGGTTTGGCTTTTGGTGTCCCAAGTCACCGGTTTATCTTGAATCCCAAATCGAGGAAATTTTCGACTTTTCCAAATGAAGTCTGCGAACCAGAAATTCTAAGTAAGGAATTCTGTTGACCCGAGGGAAGGTGTTAGGCACCCTCGAATCCCGTGGTTCTAGCACGGTCGCTTAAATTGTTATAATGGCTAAATATCTGGTTTAAATACATGTTGTGACTTATGTGCTTTTATTAAGTTTAAACCGCTTTTATTATTATCATTTATTTTTATAAAATTGCAACGTCGTGAAAATGCATCTCGAACCACGTCACAATCAATGCACCCGTAGTTGTTAACACATTTCGACTCCGTTGAGATTTGAATTTGGGTCACATAAATGCGCACCCGAATTTAAGAATGTAATTTAATTAAGCCGCGCCTAAAGAGTCTAACGTGTTATTATTTTTGAGAAGGCCATGAGATTCACTAAACGGCCTAGCCTGAATTCTAAATATTATGATTAGTTGTTGAGGGCCCCGCAATTTGCATTTTTTATTTGGCGAGGCTCGCCTCATTATTTTTAAAGAGGATATCCTACAGTGACTACATTTCTATTATTTTTTGTCTCTAAAAATAGAAGAAAAGATACATGCTAATTTAATTATATGCTTTGGCCTAACCCGGATTCTTATCAATTTCTGATTAATTATTTACAAAGTGAAGAGGCGTCATACCTTGTGAAACATGCGAGATTAACCAAATGCTATACTTGTATCCAAACATTTCTTGAATTGAACTTAACTAGACTTATTTTAGGCTAGATTAAGGGAATTGAACACTAGGCATTATTGATAATGGGGATTCGAACGTGCTCCTATATACTGCCTAGCGGATCCTGATAAAAGAACTAAAGTAAAACAGAACATCATTGTGTAAGGTGGAAATATTCTATCCTATGCATGTCATTATAGTTAAACGGGAATCCGATCGAAAATTCTATGTCAATTATCCATGCATTCTACATATTGTACCATTACATCTCGTACTAATAAACAACTATAAACTAAGATGCAAGAGGCTAAAACTTGGTTAAATATTAACTAACTAATCTTTCGCTGCTGAATTACGCGCTAATCAATTTATACAAAAGAAGTCAATATACCATGAGCATTACAAACAGACATTTAAATTTCTTCAAACTCCTTTCATTTCATGCTTTCGAACTGTTACAGTTGACACCAAAATGGGACTCGAAATGTGTACCTGAATACTGAATACTGAAATGCAAAGAAGAAGTGAAGCAGAAAGGTCAGCAGCAGCAGGAAGCAGAATAGCAGCAGCAGCAACAGCAGGTAACCAATAGAAACAAAATCCCAGTGCAAGATGCAGTTTGGAGCCAAAGAAAAATGGCAGAGTGTAGCAAGTTCCCAGTAATATGAATCAGAATTTAGGCAAAACAGATCTAGGAATGCACTGATGCTACACACAACTAAAAATCTCAAACAGGACTCAGAAGCAATCAATATGGAACAGTGAAATCCAGGCCAGTGAGAATCAAGACAAAGATGAAAAATGTAGTTCCTCTTTCCTGTGTTATGCCTCTCTCTATCTATTTCTGTCTGTGTATGTATATACTATCCTTTCCCTCTTCTCAGATCTCCTAATGTCTCTCTAATATCAGGTGTCCTCTCATCCCCTGTGTTTTCTTCTTTAATGTCAGGTGGTATCCTTCTTTCTTTTACTCTCTTCTGTCTATCTATGTATATCCGCCCCCCTCTCTTTTTTCTGTCTCCCCTTTTATAAGCCTAAACCTCAGCCCTTTAACAGCCTGATAGATTAAAAGAAAACCCCTCCCATGTGCCATCTTCTTTTCAGTTATACTTTAGCTATTTAAGTATTAACCCCCATCAACATTCCCTTGCAGATTTACCCTTTAAAAGGTTTAATACTTCTTAAACTAAAGCAAAGTATGGGCAGTAGAATATATCTGACAGCATATGCTGTCAAACCATTTTTAAATCAAAAGCCCTTTTATGCAGGAAACAGGTTGTGCACAATGCACATGCTGTGCACAAGTGCACATGCCATCAACTCAGATTTCAATTATAGACCAAGCCTTAGGTTTCTGAAATCATATTAACAACTATAAGTAACTGAACTTGGTTCTTAATTGATTCAGGCAATGTTCAACAGAAGCAAATCGATTTATTTTTGTTCAGACAGTTGAAACTAATTGACGACACATGTCGACTCGACTATATTAGTTATAACACATACAATCGACACCAAAATCAGACATGCAAAAGTATGGGACACATGATTCGAATTGTACTGACTAAACAGAATTGTACTTCGAGGAATCAGTTAATCAGTACAAATTTGGAATTCAAACTAATTGCACAACAAATACCTACATACACACTATCAGAACAAGTAGAAGAAGATACTCAACCAAACAGCAAAGGTTCAGGCAAAGTGGACAGGGCATAGTTGATAAAATTCGGGGACACAAACAAAACATGAACAGACCTTCACCATAAATCAGATGGACCAAAACAAATAAAGAACAAAAAAGAAAGAAACTCACCTTAAACCTTGAAAAATCAAAACCTTAACTCGGACTTGGTCAGGCCTTTCTTAAGGCTGAACGGAGAGAAACACTTCGATTAAGGTCCATTAGACCTTAACTTCTTTGGCTCGGACGGACATGGACCAGTGTTGAGGAACCTTATGGTTTCAAAAAATCAGATCTGGGATTCGTGCTTTCCTGGTCAGATTCGGACCAAACCAAGCATGGTTTGGTCACGAGGGGGTCTGGGGAGTGTCTGGTGTGAGACTGGGGTCAAACGGTGCGAGTCAGGTTCCGACTCGAATCTTCAAATGAAGATTCGAGAAGGTGGGAAGGGATTCGAGCTAGGTGGTTAGCAGATCCAGGTTCAGGATGACAAGGGGGTCCTATGGTGTTAAGGGCGAGGTCACCGGCGTCCGTGCCGCCGGTTTTCATGGTGAATGATACAGGGGCGGCTCTAGGGTTTGATGGGGAAGATGGTGAAGACGGGAGCTGGGGTATCAGATGGGGGGGCAGGGTAAGGTTAAAGGGCTTATATATGGAATGGGTGGGTTGATCTCAGCCGTTAGATCAATCTAGATCTACGGTCTGGATCCGATGGCTTAAGTGGAACGGTGTCGTTTCGAGGGTAAAGGTTTTGGGTTGGTTCGGGTAACGGGTCAGGCAAATGGGGTTACGGGTGAGAGATCCGGACCGTTGGATCAGCTTGGTTTAAATGGTTGGGATGGATTGGCACTGAAACGACGTAGTTTTGGTGTTAAACTACGTCGTTTTGCTGCCTGGGGGGTGGGCTGTGCGGACTGGTGGATTGGGCCATTCAATTTGGGCTTCAGACTTTAAATATTTGTAGCCCAATTTCGTTTTTTTTTTAAAACAAATTTCCCCCTTTTTTCTTTATTTTTAATTTCCTAAATACATAACCTAATTAAATAAAACTAGATACCCTTAATTAAGCACGTAACATATTTATTTCATGCGTATAAAATGTTAAAAGTAGGTAAAATCAAACAAGGCAACAAATCAGGACAAAAGAAATGCGTATTTTTGTGATTTCCTATTTAACGAACGGACTACGCACGACACATACATTTTGTATTTTGTTTTAATAAAAATGGGTAAAAATCGTAAATAATTAACAAAGTGTCATATAAAGACCCAAATTTGTACAACGGGACCAATTGTTATTATTTTTTTTATTTCTTTTGGAGCGATTGTCGCGCGAAACAAAAATCATGTGCTCACAGCTGCCCCTCTTTGTTCGGAAACACGAAGAGTTTTCGTGCAAAGATAAAGTGAGCGTGTATGAGCGATTTTTGCCTATGGACTACTCCGTGTGAAGCATTTTTTTTTTTTTTGAAAGATCTGACCGAATCTTGCTTCAAAGATTTCCTACATATCCTGGGCTAAACAGGAATCAGGTCAATGTAGTTCGGGAAAATTTTGGTAGCTGGGACTACCATGGGATTGCAATGCTTGTTGTTACTGCTGCTGCTGTCGTCACTGCTGCGTCACTGACCGCCTTATTACAACCAATCGAAAATTGGAAACTGAACTAACTACTTATATGCATGTCAACTGCTAGTTACAAGATTCCTATCTATGATTCTTTTATGACTTGATCTTGGGTCTTAGCTAATTCTGCTTGTAGACTCCGATCTAAATCTTGATGCTTGCGAGTTGCGGCGACCTGTTCAATCTTTGGGATACTGAGTGAAACGCGACTGGCAGAGTTCGGGGCCTTAGTCAAATGTTGGAGTCAATCTGCCTTCCATTTACTCCGATATCTCGGGACATCTTCTCTTTTTTTCTTTTTCTTCTTTGATTCTGAGTTGGGACTCATCTCATGGGTCATTTTGATCCGTGTGGCTCGAGGTTAGACCTGCGGGAGAAAACAAACGAACGAAATTTTCTGCCCCAGTTTCACTAGGAAAATTTCGTTAATTATTCGCCAGGAAGTTCACATATTTGATGAAGGAAGATAAAAATGCTCAGTTCAGGGTTGGAGCCCTAATACCGACTAGCTGGTGAAAGGTTCAGTTTAGGGTTTAAAACCCTAATGCTGGCTGAATGGAAAAAGTTCAGTTTAAGGTTTAAAACCCTAATGCTGATTAAAAGGAAAAATTCAGTTTAGGGTTTAAAACCCTAATGCTGATTGCATGGAAAAGCTCAGTTTAGGGTTTAAAACCCCAATGCTGGCTGAATGGAAAAAGTTCAGTTTAGGGTTTAAAACCCTAATGCTGGCTGAATGGAAAAAGTTCAGTTTAGGGTTTAAAACCCTAATGCTGACTAAAAGGAAAATTCAGTTTAGGGTTTAAAACCCTAATGCTGATTACATGGAAAAGCTAAGTTTAGGGTTTAAAACCCTAATGCTGGCTGAATGGAAAAAGTTCAGGTTAGGGTTTAAAACTCCAATGCTGATTACATGGGAAAGCTCAGTTTAGGGTTTAAAACCCTAATGCTGGCTGAATGGAAAAGTTTAGTTTAGGGTTTAAAACCCTAATGTTGACTGATTGGAAAGAGTTCTCGGGTTATGCCGAAAAGATTCATCGAGTTATGCCGGGAGGATTCATCGGGTTATGCCGGGAGGATTCATCGGGTTATGCCGGGAAGAATTATCGGATTATGCCGAAAAGATTCATCGGGTTATGCCGAGGGGATTCATCGGGTTATGCCGGGAGGATTCATCAGGTTATGCCGGGAGGATTCATCGGGTTATGCCGGGAGGATTCATCAGGTTATGCCGGGAGGCTTCATCGGGTTATGCCGGAAAATTCATCGGATCATGCCGGGAAGATTTATCGGGTTATGCCGAGGGGATTCATCGGGTTATGCCGGGAGGATTCATCGGGTTATGCCGGGAGGATTCATCGGATCATGCCGGGAAGGTTTATCGGGTTATGCCGAAAAATTCATCGGGTTATGCCGAAAAGATTCATCGGGTTATGTCGGGAGGATTCATCGGGTTATGCCGGGAAGATTCATCAGGTTATGCCGGGAGGCTTCATCGGGTTATGCCGGGAGGATTCATCGGGTTATGCCGGGAGGCTTCATCGGGTTATGCCGGAAAATTCATCGGATTATGCCGGGAGGATTTATCGGGTTATGCCGGGAGGATTCATCGGGTTATGCCGGGAAAATTCATCGGATCATGCCGGGAAGATTTATCGGGTTATGCCGAGAGGCTTCATCGGGTTATGCCGGGAGGATTCATCGGGTTATGCCGGGAGGCTTCATCGGGTTATGCCGGAAAATTCATCGAATTATGCCGGGAGGATTCATCGGGTTATGCCGGGAGGATTCATCGGGTTATGCCGGGAAAATTCATCGGATCGTGCCGGGAAGATTTATCGGGTTATGCCGAGGGGATTCATCGGGTTATGCCGGGAGGATTCATCGGGTTATGCCGGGAAATTCATCGGGTTATGCCGGGAAGATTTATCGGATTATGCCGAAAAGATTCATCGGGTTATGCCGGGAGATTCATCGGGTTATGCCGGGAAGATTCATCGGGTTATGCCGGGATAGTCGAGGAATGAGGTCCTACGCTACCGTCGAAGCATTTTTTTTTTTCAAAATGCATGAAAATATTATGGGAAACTTACCTTTGGTCGTTTTCTGCTGCAAGGTTGTTTCAATGCTTGCGCGCTTTATCTCTTTTGGGCTACACCTGCTTCTTGCACAGCTGCTTTGTGTCGCACCTGTCTCAATTTTCCTAAACAAAGAAAAATTATTAGTTTGAAAACGGCGGTTGGTTTGGGGGCCTTGACTGTTCCAATTGCTTTGTCTTGGCCTAATTCTTGTTGAGAAACTCTGCTATTGATTGGATTCACATGCGAAAACCTTTGGACTACTCAGACTTGCGTTTCCAGATTTTGTGATGATTTGCCTTATAAGGCTTTGGTTTTTCCGCCCCGTTCTGCTTGGGGATTTTGGTGGGGATTTTATCAGGGAGACTCTGTGGGGATTTGTACAAGGGAAACTCCGTGTGGATTTGTCCAATGCGAACTCTGTGAGGATTTTTTTTTTTCGTAGCAAACTTGCTGGGGATGTGCTGGGGTGGACTTCCTTGGGGAATTGTACAAGGGGAGATTCCATGGGGGATTTGTAATAAGGGATACCCTGTGGGGATTTGTCGGTTTTGGAAGCAAATCAACTACCATGGCCAGTCGGGATGGGACTGACGCGCCACTGAGGTCGTACATTTTATTTGACTCTTGCCAAACGGAGCCCTGTAAAACCGGTCCTGCCACCTTTCTTTGTGATTATTACGGAATTAAGAGTTAGATCAAAAAGAACTCAAAGAAAACTATGTAAAGGAGAACATATGAGTTTAAAGAGCAACGCCCCTCTCGGGGAGAAAAGAAGGACTTATCTGGAGTGTATGCCAGTTTCAAACCGACATGACATGCCTTTTGGACTGGATGCCTGACCTCCGAGAACTTGCATTTCCTCATGAATCAAAACAGATCTATATTTTTTCAAAACCTGGGAACCTTGCCAGGACTTTCTGAGGTGGAATCATTTTTTGGCCGACAACACCCTTTGCGGGTTTTCGCTAGTCGGCCTCTCTCATTTCTCTTCTTACTGTCACCTGCTAGCACTCTTTGCGAGTTTTTTACTAAACAAGCTCTCTCATTTTCGATTTCCCTTCTCGCGTCGCCTCACGGTGCCCAAAGGTTTTCACCGACAAGACTCTCTCATTTTATTCTCCTCATTTTGTTGTATCAGACCCAAATAATTCCATCTTCCCATTTTGAAACGCTTTGCTGATTGATCAGAAGGACTTGGACAACGGCTTGGGGTGAAAAGAATGTGGATTGAACTACAACTTTGGAACCTTTTGGGTGGGATTATTGCCGAATTATTATAACTTCTGCCCCAGTTTTACTTTCGGGGGAATTCCTGGATTTTATTGTTGGTGTGACTGAACCCCAAGGAGAGGTTGCCTACGTATCCTTTCGGAATCAAGTCAAACGTAGTTCAGGCACACTTTTGTTTTTTTTTGGATTTTTGTTTTTGTTGTTTTTTTTTTCTTTTTCATTTCAATTTTTTTTTTATTTTCAATAATAATTTCAGGTTCCAAAGAGGGTAATCAAAGAAGAGTAACCAGCTCAAATGGGTTTGCAAAGGGTTGATAGTGTTTGGGTAGCGAGAATGAAAGCCTTCGTCATCTCAAACTGTGCAAAGATATCGCCAGAGTGATTTAGACATATCACTGCACCTGCTTTCCAAGCAAGGCTGACGTCGTTTCTTCCGACGTCGCCCAGATACAAATGCTCCATTTGGTAACGTTTTTCGATGACGTGTGGACACTTATTTCTTGGTACAATTGCTCGTGACAAACCGCAGTTATTAAGGTTATCATTCTGTACGGGTCTAAACCCATTTACTGCTCTCAAACTCTGCTTTAGTGACGGACATTTTCCAAACCATGAACCATTTTTCTTTAGTTGTTCCTACTTTTCAAATTCTTTATATCTCAAATTTTTGACTCATTATTTGAAATCTGATCGGAGTTCTCGTGATCCGGGCATGAAGTCCGCAAACATGTCATGTTATTTAAAGCTGCATTTATCAGAATTGAAGAGAACACAAAAGTAAACATAGAAGGAGAAAATGAGTAATGAAACATGATTTCATTTCTTGGCGTTTTGGGGAAGATAAGGAAAAAGGTTGACATTCAGGAAATTAAAAACATGAAAAATGAAGAAAACATCCGAGTCACCCTCTGGGGTAATTCGTAATGCAGAGAAGGTGGCAAGGCAGGTTCATTAGGACTTCCGTTTGATCAAGAATGGCGTAGCCTTCTAGTTTTGAAGCTTGGTGCTTGGCCCCATGTACGATGCTTCAACGGTGCTAGTGCCCTCTCCTGGCTGGACCATGTGTATTTCGCATAGCTTTTCCCTTGTCGCCTCACATATTTCCTCGCTCTCGTCGAGCGGGGACACCTTATCATCTCCCTCTTTGTTGTATTTTGGTTCCTGTGGTATGCGTCCAACAAACACTGGCTCGTTCGGCCGAGGTTGTTTGATCGTCCCCCATACCATGGAGGCCTGCTTGAATGCATCACTTATTCCTTTTTCTTGCTCCGGAGTTACCCTGAGTCCTTTTTCTATATCAGCAATAGCAATTATGGCTGTAAGTGCCGGATCATCTTCCTCGTCTTCACAAATCATCCCAACTATCGGCCCGTTGTTGTGGGCGGGCAGCGGATTATTGGTCACATTTGGGATATCCTCGTCTCTCAACACAATCTTCCCTTGGTCTAACAGATTCTCTACAGCTTGTTTCAATGTCCAACAGTCGTTGGTGTCGTGCCCTTCTACCCCTGAATGGTATGCACATCTGACACCCCGCTGATATGATGGTGATCCCGGGTTCTGCCCGTTTGGTGGTATGGGCTGCAACAAATTCATTTGGACAAGCTTAGGGAATAGGGTGGAATAGGGTTCACCGATTGGTGTGTAGTTGGGTCTCCTGGGTGGTTCCCGAGGACGGAAATTATTTGGAGGAGGTCGAGGATTGTAGTGGTTTCGGTGAGGAGGCTGATTCCTAGGATGTGGGGCCTGCCCCCGATTGACTGGTTGTGACCGCTGGATATAAGGCTGGGTGCTCATGACCATGTAGGGTTGAGGAGCGTAGGTCGCATTTTGGTGGGGGAAATAATGTTGCGAGGTTCTTTCCGAAGAACAAAGCCCGGGATTATGATATTTTCCCACCTCTGATACCGCCATGGATGTTTCCTCTTTTTTCTTCCCTCTTGCCATTCCTCCAGACCCGTTTTGGACGGCCTGGGAGGTTGCCCTTATGGCTGCCTGACTCAAAATTCTTCCCGTTTTCAAACCGTTCTCCACCATCTCTCCAATCTTAATCGCTTCTGCGAAAGGCTTTCCCATGGCCGACATCATGTTTTGGAAATAGTCGGACTCTTGAGCCTGGAGAAAAGTAGTGACCATCTCTATCTCGTCCATGGAAGGTTTTACCCTCGACGCTTGCTCACGCCATTTGATGGCGTATTCTCTGAAACTTTCCGAGGGTTTCTTCTTTAAGTTTGACAAAGCATTTATGTCTCGTGCGATGTCAATATTATATTGAAACGGCCCTACGAAGTCTCTGGCAAGATCATCCCATATATGCCAGCGAGATATGTCCTGGTCCATATACCATTCCGAAGCGACTCCTACCAAACTTTCTCCAAAATATGCCATTAGCAGTTCTTCTTTTCCGCCGGCTCCCCGCAATTGATTGCAGTATTTTTTAAGATGTGCAATGGGGTCACCGTGCCCATCGTATTTCTCGAACTTTGGGGTCTTGAAACCTGCTGGCAGGTGCACGTGAGGGAACATGCATAGGTCGGCGTAAGAGACGCTCTTCTGTCCGCTCAATCCTTGCATATTTTTCAAACTTTGTTCAAGGCTTCTCATTCTCTTGGCAATCTCATTTTGTTCTGCAATTCTGGGGTTCTGATCCTGCCCGGGTGCAAGCTCGCACTGAGGCGGTAGAGGATTAGTGCTGGTAGCGAACCTAGTTGGTTCCATTAAGAACGATGGTGCTTGGAGTGTAAAAGAGGATGAGTCAAAGCTTGGCTTGTACGTGGCAGGCTGTGCCGTGATCGGGCAAGGCGATGCAGTAAAGATGTTCATGCTTGCATCAGTGGCCGACATTCGGGGATGAGGCTCAGAAGGCGATCCAGTGGAGAAGGCTGAGGTGGCTGGGTACCCGAATGGGGTAGCAGGATAATTTATGGGGACATTAGACGTCCCACTTGACCTGGAGAATAATTCAGGGAATCCGGGGACGACACTTGGCGGCTCTTTCCCATTGTTCCAATCGTCCAGCATTTCCAACATGCGGAGCCGTAGGATTCTATTTTCCTCCGCAGTTGCGGACTCAGGTGTGAGGACGGCTGAGATCGAGCTTTCCTCAGAAACAGGGATCGTTTGCAATGGAATTTCTGAAGACATTTCCACACTTCCTTTTGACCTGGTGAAGTAAGTGTGAGTACTGCTTCTGGTCCTAACAACAGGTAGTTGAACACTTCTCCTTGACCTCGTGAAGTATGAGTGCGAGGCCAGACTTTCACCAAACCGACCGTCTTTTCGAAAACCCTGGATATACTCAACGACAAACGCACGGTTAATTTGTAGCAAATAACAGATAGGTAATCTCACGTTGGGCATGATGCACCTATACAGTTAAGTGGATTACTATATGTTTGCTACGTGAGCATGCGTCATCCCGGCATTTTTATTAGTTTTTTTTTTTCTTTTCTTTTTCTTTTTTCCCTTTTTTTTTCTTTTATGTCTTTTTTTTTATTTTGCAGTAAAAGAAATGCGACCGGATCCGATGAGGATTGTCTACGTATCACGATGCCTACGTGAATCAGATCATTACGTAGTTCGAAACTAAAAAAAATAAAGAAGCAAGTGCTCATTTAGCATAGGGCTCAAAAGATTTGACTATTCTTTATTTATTTACTTATTCAATTTTTTTTATTTTTTTTTTTGGAATTTTTTGAAAGAAATACTCTAAAAGAAGAAAGAAAATTTTGTTTACTTTGATTTTTTGGATTACTATATGTTTGCTACGTGAGCATGCGTCATCCCGGCATTTTTATTAGTTTTTTTTTTTCTTTTCTTTTTCTTTTTTCCCTTTTTTTTTCTTTTATGTCTTTTTTTTTATTTTGCAGTAAAAGAAATGCGACCGGATCCGATGAGGATTGTCTACGTATCACGATGCCTACGTGAATCAGATCATTACGTAGTTCGAAACTAAAAAAAATAAAGAAGCAAGTGCTCATTTAGCATAGGGCTCAAAAGATTTGACTATTCTTTATTTATTTACTTATTCAATTTTTTTTATTTTTTTTTTTGGAATTTTTTGAAAGAAATACTCTAAAAGAAGAAAGAAAATTTTGTTTACTTTGATTTTTTGTTTTATTTTTTAAAGAAAGACTTCTAAAAAATTTATTTGCTTTTGACTTGAATTCTGGAAATTTATTAAAAAAGAAAATATTTTTGGTTGATTTTTTTTTCGTTTGTTTTACCTTTTCTACGGAAGAAAGAATGTATATGATGTTGCCCCTTAAATTTTGAAAGAGGGACTTTTAAGAAAAATGATGTGGAATTCTGAGTTTTATTTATTTACAAAAGCACTTCTAAAGAAAAATCCTAATATTTTGAAATTCAATTTTCAAATATTTTTTTTTCAAACATTTTACAAAAGAGAGAGCAAAGAGTATTTTTTTTTGGATTTTTATTGCTGATTTTTAATTCTTATTACATTATTTCACATGAAAGACTTTAGAAAGAAGAGACTATTTTTATTTGAGTTTAAAGAAAACTTCTATATTATTTTTTATTTCTTTTTTTTTGTATTTTCTAAGGAAAAATTTATAAAGAAAGAACTAAAGGGAAACATATTTTTTGGATTTTTGAAAATTGGGGCTGGAACCGATGAGGTTTGCCTACGTATCTCACATCCGGTGAGAATCAGGCCCGCGTAGTTCGGTAAAATTAACCGAATTATTTTAGAACAAAATTCTTTCCTTTTATTTTTCAACAAACAAACTCCCAAAATAAAAGACTATTTTTCTATCTTTTTGTTTTTCTTTTTCTTAGTAAATAAAACATTTTCCCCTTTTATTATCGAAAAAAAAGAGTTTTGACAGTAATTGGGCATTGCTATTTTTCAAAGTAGAAAATTAGCCTTATACACTGTTATTTTTTATTATTATTTTTTATGTTTATATTTTCAAATACTCCAAAGTCAGGCAGCATGCATGTCCGAGACAAATAAATGCACGGAAACAAATAGGATGCAACAGGATGGTCTTTTCATTTCAGGTTGCTAGTCCTAGACGGACCCAACCCCTGTGTTGAGTCCCCTAAGTCAAATGCAACATGATGCAAATAAGCGTTCCTACTAGGGATCCGGCATGAAGTCGAGTTATTCTAGGTTCGTAACCTGGGTATTTGTTCTAGACTGTGTACCCGAGCGGACAACTCGAGTCGAGGAGGGGGCTACGTACCGGGGACCCGCGAGATCGTCCGGCTTTGTAACTTGTCCGGCCTCTTTCTTATTTCAGGTATTGACACTAACAGAATAGGGAGTCTCGACCAGCGAGCTTCTCCCCGGAGGTAAGAAGAGAAGGGTTTCGACACAGTTTATATACAGTTCAGATAATATCAAAGCGGTAAAAGACAACGTTTAGCACGTTTATGCAAAAACATGTAACAAAGATCAGATAATAAAGCCAAATATAACAATTATTCTAAGCTCGAATTCTTGAACCCTGAACCAGTGGTTCTGGGTTATTTCCCCAGTGGAGTCGCCAGAGCTGTCACACCTCCTTTTTGCGCGCCCGGCCCCGAAGGGTTAAATGCGCGAGGGGAGTTTTTCCAATTTAAGTGACAATATTCGAAATGAGATTATTTATTTAAATCAGAGTCGCCACTTGGGAAAGGTTTGGCTTTTGGTGTCCCAAGTCACCAGTTTATCTTGAATCCCAAATCGAGGAAATTTTCGACTTTTCCAAATGAAGTCTGCGAACCAGAAATTCTAAGTAAGGAATTATGTTGACCCGAGGGAAGGTGTTAGGCACCCTCGAATCCCGTGGTTCTAGCACGGTCGCTTAAATTGTTATAATGGCTAAATATTTGGTTTAAATACATGTTGTGACTTATGTGCTTTTATTAAGTTTAAACCGCTTTTATTATTATCATTTATTTTTATAAAATTGCAACGTCGTAAAAATGCATCTCGAACCACGTCACAATCAATGCACCCGTAGTTGTTAACACATTTCGACTCCGTTGAGATTTGAATTTGGGTCACATAAATGCGCACCCGAATTTAAGAATGTAATTTAATTAAGCCGCGCCTAAAGAGTCTAACGTGTTATTATTTTTGAGAAGGCCATGAGATTCACTAAACGGCCTAGCCTGAATTCTAAATATTATGATTAGTTGTTGAGGGCCCCGCAATTTGCATTTTTTATTTGGCGAGGCTCGCCTCATTATTTTTAAAGAGGATATCATACAGTGACTACATTTCTATTATTTTTTGTCTCTAAAAATAGAAGAAAAGATACATGCTAATTTAATTATATGCTTTGGCCTAACCCGGATTCTTATCAATTTCTGATTAATTATTTACAAAGTGAAGAGGCGTCATACCTTGTGAAACATGCGAGATTAACCAAATGTTATACTTGTATCCAAACATTTCTTGAATTGAACTTAACTAGACTTATTTTAGGCTAGATTAAGGGAATTGAACACTAGGCATTATTGATAATGGGGATTCGAACGTGCTCCTATATACTGCCTAGCGGGTCCTGATAAAAGAACTAAAGTAAAACAGAACATCATTGTGTAAGGTGGAAATATTCTATCCTATGCATGTCATTATAGTTAAACGGGAATACGATCGAAAATTCTATGTCAATTATCCATGCATTCTACATATTGTACCATTACATCTCGTACTAATAAACAACTATAAACTAAGATGCAAGAGGCTAAAACTTGGTTAAATATTAACTAACTAATCTTTCGCTGCTGAATTACGCGCTAATCAATTTATACAAAAGAAGTCAATATACCATGAGCATTACAAACAGACATTTAAATTTCTTCAAACTCCTTTCATTTCATGCTTTCGAACTGTTACAGTTGACACCAAAATGGGACTCGAAATGTGTACCTGAATACTGAATACTGAAATGCAAAGAAGAAGTGAAGCAGAAAGGTCAGCAGCAGCAGGAAGCAGAATAGCAGCAGCAGCAACAGCAGGTAACCAATAGAAACAAAATCCCAGTGCAAGATGCAGTTTGGAGCCAAAGAAAAATGGCAGAGTGTAGCAAGTTCCCAGTAATATGAATCAGAATTTAGGCAAAACAGATCTAGGAATGCACTGATGCTACACACAACTAAAAATCTCAAACAGGACTCAGAAGCAATCAATATGGAACAGTGAAATCCAGGCCAGTGAGAATCAAGACAAAGATGAAAAATGTAGTTCCTCTTTCCTGTGTTATGCCTCTCTCTATCTATTTCTGTCTGTGTATGTATATACTATCCTTTCCCTCTTCTCAGATCTCCTAATGTCTCTCTAATATCAGGTGTCCTCTCATCCCCTGTGTTTTCTTCTTTAATGTCAGGTGGTATCCTTCTTTCTTTTACTCTCTTCTGTCTATCTATGTATATCCGCCCCCCTCTCTTTTTTCTGTCTCCCCTTTTATAAGCCTAAACCTCAGCCCTTTAACAGCCTGATAGATTAAAAGAAAACCCCTCCCATGTGCCATCTTCTTTTCAGTTATACTTTAGCTATTTAAGTATTAACCCCCATCAACATTCCCTTGCAGATTTACCCTTTAAAAGGTTTAATACTTCTTAAACTAAAGCAAAGTATGGGCAGTAGAATATATCTGACAGCATATGCTGTCAAACCATTTTTAAATCAAAAGCCCTTTTATGCAGGAAACAGGTTGTGCACAATGCACATGCTGTGCACAAGTGCACATGCCATCAACTCAGATTTCAATTATAGACCAAGCCTTAGGTTTCTGAAATCATATTAACAACTATAAGTAACTGAACTTGGTTCTTAATTGATTCAGGCAATGTTCAACAGAAGCAAATCGATTTATTTTTGTTCAGACAGTTGAAACTAATTGACGACACATGTCGACTCGACTATATTAGTTATAACACATACAATCGACACCAAAATCAGACATGCAAAAGTATGGGACACATGATTCGAATTGTACTGACTAAACAGAATTGTACTTCGAGGAATCAGTTAATCAGTACAAATTTGGAATTCAAACTAATTGCACAACAAATACCTACATACACACTATCAGAACAAGTAGAAGAAGATACTCAACCAAACAGCAAAGGTTCAGGCAAAGTGGACAGGGCATAGTTGATAAAATTCGGGGACACAAACAAAACATGAACAGACCTTCACCATAAATCAGATGGACCAAAACAAATAAAGAACAAAAAAGAAAGAAACTCACCTTAAACCTTGAAAAATCAAAACCTTAACTCGGACTTGGTCAGGCCTTTCTTAAGGCTGAACGGACTTTAATCGAAGTGTTTCTCAGAAATGAGGTATTGGGGTATTGGGGTCTTTTGTTGGTTTATCATGAAATGAGGTAAACATTGCACGGGACGCCCTATTTGGTCGCACCCATTTAATATATACCCATTTTTTTACAAACTTTTAACTTGTACCCACTTTTTAAATAACTTCAGTCTCATTTCTCCTCCAACTTCTATTCCTTTGTTTTCTTCTTCTTCTTCTTTTTCTTCTTTTTAAATTCCGTACTTTTAATGGAAATTTCTTCTTTCCCATTTCCCACTACGGAGGATTATCCTTCAAATTTCTTCAGTTTTTTTCAAGATTTTGACTTTCCTTCTACTGATAACACTACTGCTTCTGCTTTTGCTTCTGAACCACTTCTAAAGAAGCGAAAAAACTGATGATTTTGATTTCGACTCGATTGTCGAAGAAGGTTCTTTAAAAATAATTGAAGATATTTTGAGCAAATTCTTAGGATTTGACAACGAAGAGGAGAAAATTAACACACAATTCGATTTTTCATCTCATCAACCTACACAGCCATTAACAAATCAATCCGTTTTCTAATCAACAGAAAATGGAATCTGGTAAGCCATTTACAAAACAAAAACTTCAGCTCTAGAGCTGAAGTTCGCCAGTTACAAAACAAAAACTTCCGCTCTAGAGCCGAAATTCGCCAGTTACAAAAACAAAAACTTCAGCTCTAGAGCCGAAGTTCACCAGTTACAAAACAAAAATTCAGGTCTAGAGCTGAAGTTCGCCAGTTACAAAAACAAAAACTTCAACTCTAGAGCTGAAGTTCGCGAGTTACAAAACAAAAACTTCAGCTCTAGAGCTGAAGTTCGTCAGTTACAAAAACAAAAACTTCAACACACTTGGTTCAGCACACTTGCTACTTCAGGCCCGTCTACTAGAATGCTGAAGTTTTGCGTGATTGCCTTTGCTACTTCAGTCATGTATGCTGAAGTTATGCGAAAAAGCAGGTACACTTGCAAAAAAAAAATTTCAAATCGGGCACAAGTTAAAACGTGACACAAAAAACGGGTATAGATACAAATGCCCCTGAAATGAGCCCAGCAGACAATATCTACAAAGAATGGGCCAGCTATTTTTTATTATTTTTTTAAAGAAGAAAGGAAATGGGCCAACTTGTCACGATCCGGAAATCCTACTCTCGAGACTGTGATGGTGCCTAACATTTCACTTGCTAGGCAAGCCAACGTTAGATAAATTTTAAGCCATTTTTAAACAAATTAAAATTTACCCGATGACAATAAGTGAAATAACCAAGATAAAGCTGAAATAAAGTGCGGAAAGCCATAACAACTGAAATATCTAAATACGATCCCGAATCTAGTGTCACAAGTGCACGAGCTACTAGAATAATATAGATAAAGGTCTGAACGAAAGTAAAGTTGTTTGAAAGAAAATACACAACTAAGATAAAGTAGGAGGGGACTTCAGGGTTGCGAACGCCAAGCAGTTGTTCCTCAAGTCTCCACACTGATAGTCAACCCGAGCAATCTACTAACCGTCGCTGGGACCGATTCTAAAATCTGCACAAGTGCAGAGTGTAGTATGAGTACAACCGACCCCATGTATTCTGTAAGTGTTGAGCCTAACCTCGACGAAGTAATGACGAAACTAAGGCAGATCACTTACAATAACCTGTACGTAGTATAAAATAATGACAGGAAAGGAAAATACGGAAATGAAATAAAGCAGTTAACTTATGTAAAAAACTCAATCCTCAAAGAAAAACCAGTAAATGCCATAATTACCAATCCTTGAAATCTCGTACGAAAGTACTGAAGCCGACACAATTCAATAAGGAATAGAAAACACATAAGTTGTTGCGGCAGCAACCTAATCCCGCCGTACATTACTATCCTCCCTTATTCTACCATATAAATGAAAATAACAATAATAAGTAAACATATGTTGTGGCACGCAACCCGATCCCACCATTTAATCAGAGATAATATCATAATTCAGCTTTATTTTATCATATCAATGCACCCTTATTTCACCTGTTGCGGCGCATAACTCGATCCCACCATTATAATATAAATCCTCCCTTATTTCTCCTGTTGCAGCGTGCAACCCCATCCATAAATAAATTAATAAGTGCAATCAATTTAACAACACGAATCACAAGTATCTCTACGATTAACGAATATGAAAGCTACAAATCATGAAGAGCTACAATTAATATTGAGCGGCAAGGCAAGTCAAATATAAGATAGTTAAAGGGTACAAGTAAGACAATTAAAGCAAGTATCAATTAAACATGGGAGCATGAAAAGGGTTAATAGTTATAATGCCAGAATAATAAATGACAAGTAGCACGTTAAGGCATAGGAAGCAATTAAGGCAAGTAACAATCAAGACATGAAATGCTATCATTAATGAAATACGGGTAGACATGGAAACAAGTAATTGACGACGTATAGACACTCGTCACCTCGCATATACGTCGCTACTCTTGAAATTCACATAGCATATAGCTCAAGAGTTCCTAATTCCCTCAAATTAAGATTAAACTCAATACTTACCTCACTTCACAATCAACTCAAGGTTCAACCACAGCTTTGCCTTTCGAATAAGCCTCCAAACCAAAATCTAGCAAATTATTAACCAAACGATTCAAAATAATCTTTAGAAACTACTCACGAATGAAAGAGATTCGATTTAGAGGTCCGCTTGGTAAAAATCCGATGTTCGGATCAAAACCCGATCACCCATTCACCCCCGAGCCCAGTTATGCAATTCAATTCGAAATTCGACCTCAATTCGAGGTTTAAATCCCAATTTTACAAATATTCCTAATTCTACCCAGATCCCTAATTTCCACGATGAAAATCCTAGATTTGATGTTGAAATCTTATGAAATGTAATGGGATTTAGCTCACTCTTTCAAATTCTCAACCCTAAACACCTTAGAAGCAAAATCGTCTTTCTCAGCCTTAGTCCAGGCGCAGATGTACCAATTGTGACATGGGGTTCGCAATTGTGAACCCCACAAATGCGAGAATTGCTTCGCAAAAGCAAAGAAGTCCACATCTCTGCTATCTCGCATTTGCGAACTTTGGAATTTCGCAAATGCGACAACTTGATCGCAATTGTGATATTTGTTGACCCATACCCTATTTGCAAATGCGAAGGAATTGTTCGCAAATGCGAACCTGACAGAAAATTGAATGTTCGCAAATGCGAACACTGACCTCGCAATTACGAGATCAGAGACTTACACCATAACCAGATTGCACCAGCTATTTTCCTAAGTCCAAAACCACTCTGAAGCCTATCTGGAACTCACCCAAACCCTCGGCGCTCCAAACCAAACATGCGCACAAGTCCAAAAACATCATATGAACTTGCTCGCGCGATCAAATCATCAAAATAACACCTAGAACTACGAATCGGACACCAAAACAAACAAAATTTTCAATGAAACTAAAGAACATGCAACTTTTTAAGCGGACGTCCGAATCATGTCAAATCAACTCCGGTTTGTACTAAATTTTACAGACAAGTCATATATACTATAATGAACTTATACCAACTTCTGAAACCAAAATTCAGATCCGGTAGCAACAAAGTCAAACTACGATCAACGTTAGAAATTCTTTAAACCTTTAAACTCTAATTTTCAACAAATGGCGATAATTCAAGCTAGGGACTTTCGAATTCGATTTCGGGCGTACGCCCAAGCCCCAAATCATGATACAGACCCACCGGGACCATCAAAATACTAATCCGGGTCCTGCTCAAAACGTTTACCGAAGTCAACTCAATGACTTTTAAAGCACAATTTCATATTTTGATCAATATTTCACATAAAACCTTTCGGAGAAAGACACGAGCTGCGCATGCAAATTGAGAAAGGCTAAAAGAGATATTTGAGGTTTCGAAACACAAAATTGAGGGCTAAAACTATAAATGACCTATCGTGTCATCACACAGCTGAAACTACTTAAAGACAAATGGGCCTGCTGGCATGCTTATCACAAAATAGGCCTGGCTGGATTTAAATTCACGTGGCACATACGTATTAAAGCCTAGCAACCACAAATCAATTAATAACCCACTAGTATTTGGTTTTGCAACTTTTATTCTTGTTCACTCTTAAGCTCAAATCTCAATTAAATCAAATTAAACTCATAAGGCCGCGTGTATCTCTTCCCACGTTAATATCCAATTCTGAATTTGCTCTTCCATGTAAAAAAAACTTGCTGCTCACCATTTATCTTCCCCTTTTTATATTCTTAAACAACTATTCTTTGAAAAATAACTTATATTTCTTCTCATCTATGCCAACATGGTAGTAATTAAACTATAATTTCATTAATAACATAAGCACCTTAAGCATTCAAACAACTCACGAAATTGAGCCAACTAAACATGAAATCTACAAACCAGCTTATACAAATATAATCTAACTCATGAAATCACTAGCAATACTCTTAATGCTAAAGAGAAGAAACTCGAACATCATGAAGACATTAAGCTTACAGTAGTAGAGCACAAAACATCTTGAAGCTATAAATCACTTTTAGATAATCATTCGTACTAAAGTAATTAACATATGAGATTCCAAATCAAACAAACATGCTCAAATATGGGGGCCTTTATCTTTTCCTCAACCGAGTATCAATAACAGAACATATGACCTAAGTTACAGACATAAAGGAAACTTGAAGATTTAACTAACTTCTATCACTTTAACATACTAAACATACTGAACACACATCCAACGTATGTGAAAATGTATTAAACAGATCCAAAGAGCCAAACGAAACCACGTCTTCAGTTATTCGATATAGAAATCTGCATTACAAGGTTCGAGGGCTACCTATATTGTAGAAAATCAAAAATGCAGCAGTGAAAACGAGCAGAAACAACAGGGAAACAGTAGTGAAAACACCCGAAAACAAAATCGGAACCTGGCAAAAGTACCCGAAAATCAGCAACTAATAACCAGCAACAACATCAGTAAAAAGAACCAAAGAGACAATCCAAATAGATCTCGAAAGCTCAGATAACTTTCGGAGATAGAGAAACCCGAAAACTAACTTCAAAGACCTTATTCTTTGAAGTATTTCTTTGAAGTATTTTTGCTTCTCAGAAAACTCACTCAAAGCTCTCAAGTTTCAGCCTACTATTTCTTGAAGTTCAGCTGATTTCTCTCGAGTTTTTGTGTTCTTTTTCTTTGCGTAAAAGATGTGTCTTAAGTGTGTGAGAAATGAACTCTTAAGTAGGAAACAAAAGCAGCTTTTGGACGGATTTTGGTTTACCAAAAGTCAGTCCAAAAAGACTAACTTTTTCTACCAAATACTTGCCCAAAAAACTTACTTTTGTGTGCTAAAAGTATGTCCAAGGGCTGTCCAAAAGGGGAAGGACAGTCCAAACCAGCTAAAGTGGCAAAAGCATGGAGGAAAATATACTTTCAGCCACTCTAGTACTAAAAGAAAGCTACTAGTATACCCTATTTCATGACTACACTAACTAAACTTCAATTTTGAACTAAAACAGCGCCAAACCCCTTGATTTAGAACCAAATCAAATTCAAACAATTAAGAATTGTCAAAACAATAAACAAGACTTCAAATGGAACTAATACTCAAACTAACTAGATTACAACAATTTGATTTGTGCAAACTAACATGGAAAACAACTGAATTCACCAGCTAATGTGCGAAACAGAAATTAAACAAGCATTGTTAACTATCCGACAACGACTAACAACAACTACATAAACGACTAACTAAGCAAACAATTTAACTACACTTAAAGACCCGTTTGGTTGATGACAATTTGATAATCACATATGCTAAACAGAGATAACTAACAAACAAACATACTAAATCAAAACTATAATTAATAGTAGTAATTTGATCACAAGAGAAATCAAAATCAGAAAACTAAACCTATTACTATTAAAATCAGAAAATGAGCGAGGGAGTGAAGGTTATACCCAACGAGCGTGCTTGAAACTGTCCATGAATCTCAGGGACGAGGCTATCAGTGTCGAATGATATGAGCGACCTTCGAACGAAATTTTCTGGGTGACAGATGTTAGGACCACTAATTCAGAAAAGCCGAGCAATGATTTCAACATCATGTCGCCTAGAAAAGTCGTTCCCAGGCCGTATCTAGGCAAAATAGAGACTCAGCGTGCTTGGTTGTGGTTGGACGGCAGCGGGGTGGCTGGCCGGAATTAGGCCGAATTTTGGAGGGGTTTGAAGGTTTTGGGGCATGGAATGGAGAAGAGGAGAGTTAGAGGAGGTCGGTGGTTTGATTTTTATGGGGTTTGGAGGTGGTAGACGGCGGCTAGGATTTAGGCCTAGGCTATATCTACAAATTTGGGGAGGGTTTTTAAGGTTTTGAGGTTTGGAATCAAAAAGAAGAGAGTGAGGAGAGAAGAATAGTGTAAGATTTGTGGTGTTTGGACGGCGGTCAGCCGGTGGTGACGATTTCCGGCCGGCGGAGCCATTGTGGGGAGCGGCGGAGAGGCAGAGGGACGAGAGAGAGCGAAGAGAGAGGGGTTTAGTTCTGCTCTTAGGTCTAAAATGGCCAAAGTATGAATTTTACGAGGCCTTATATACGGAAGGGAAGATTAAATGAAGTCCGTTGGATTGAGCTAAACGGGATGGCTGAGATCACCTCTCAACCAATCTTGGTAGAGGAGCAAATCCGGGTTGGGTCAAGTTTGGACCGGGCCGATGAGATTTGGGCGGGGCATTTGCATCTATACCCGCTTTTTGGGTCACGTTTTAACTTGTGCCCCCTTTGCAAAAAAAATTGCAAGTATACCCATTTTTTCGCGTAACTTCAGCATACGGGGCTGAAGTAGCAAAGGCAATCACGCAAAACTTCAGCATTCTACTAGACGGGACTGAAGTAGCAAGTGTGTTGAACCAAGTGTGCTCAAGTTTTTATTTGTAATTACTGAACTTAAGCATAGTAGTTGAAGTTTTGTTCTCTATTTGCTGAAGTTTTTGTTTGTAATTGCTGAAGTTTTTGTTTTTGTAACTGGCGAAGTTTTTATTTTTGTAACTGGTGAACTTCAGATCTAGAGTTGAAATTTTTGTTTTGTAACTGGTGAACTTCAGTTCTAGAGCTCTAGGGGCCATGTTATACCCACGCGAAGTAACTTAAAGCAACATTAACAAGAACCAAGAAACATCAACACATTACCAATCCAATTGACAACTGAAATCTCCAATTTTCGCCAGACACAATTCACCAAACAACAATATAAAATTAATAATTAATTTCTCTTGTCCCATTTTCACATCAAAATTGTGCATAAGATTCAAGTTGCAAAACCAAGATAGAACCTTTACAGCTGAGGGTGTCGGCGAAAAGGATAAAATGATTGAAAATTGTGATGACCTAAAAAGTCATCACTTGTTTTAAAAACGAATTCTGTGTTTTGAGGCCTTAAAACCTCTTTTAGTCTCACCTCGATTTGCGTGTGTAGCACGGGCGCGTAGCCGGAAAGCCAATATATGAAAATCTGTGAAAAATGATAAATTTTGACTATAAAATGGATTAAGTTGACTTCGATCAATATTTTGGGTAAACGGATTCGGACCCCTGATTTGACGGCACCGGAGGGTCCGTAAAAAAATATGGGATTTGGGCGTATGCCCGGAATCTAATTCCGAGGTCCCAAGCCTGAAAAATGATTTTTTTAAAGAAAATTATTTTCTGAAACTATTTATGAGATTTGGAAATGAATTGTGATTAGAACTCGATGGTATCGGCCCCATATTTTGGTTCCGGCCCCCGGTACAGGTCTTATATGTGATTTAAGATAAATGTGTGAAATTTGGTAAGAAACGGGCTTGAAAAGACGTGAATCGGATCATTTTTGAGAAAATTGGAAATTTGAAGTTCTTAAGAAAATGATTTTGATGCTAAATTCCTAGTTGTTGATGTTATCTTAGAGATTTGAACGCACTAGCAAGTCCGTATGATGTTTTTAGATTGGTGTGCATGTTTGGTTGGGAGCCCTGAGGGTTCGGGTGAGTTTTCGATAGGCCACAGAGTGAAATTTAACTTAGAGAATTGTTGGTATGCTTCAGGCCTACAGGCTTCGCATTTGCGAAGCCTGTCTCGCAAATGCGAGCTCGCAAACTGCCTCGGGTAGACGCACAAACTGCCTCGGGTAGATCTCTATCTGAGTGATGGGGAGAAACTTCTCCAGAAATAACTGAGTAAACTGCTCTCCAGTCAAAGCTGGTTATCCGGCTGTCTAGCCAAACAATAATCTCTCCACCAAGTCTTGGCGGATCCAAACAAGCGAAAAGTAGCAAAATCGACCCCATTGGTCTCAATTATCCCCATGTTCCTGAGAACCTTGTGACAACTGTCTAGATAATCCTGGGGATCCTCAGAAGATGCACCGCTAAAAGTAGTAGTGAAGAGCTTGGTGAACTTGTCCAACCTCCGCAAAGCATCCGAAGATGTAGTTGATCTAACATCGGTCTGTGTTGTTGTTCGGCTGAAGAAGCGGTACGTGACCTCGCCATTCGCTAAAGGACAAGAGTAGAGGTTTCAATTTAGCATTGAGAGAACAAAATTGCAAGACAGGAAAGAATAAATGTGAAGTTTTTTCCTAACTCTGTAGCCTCTGGGGGATAAATATAGACGTCTTCGTGCCGATCCCTCAAACTCTACTAAGCTTGTCTGTGAACTGTGAGACCCATGTAACCTAGAGCTCTAATACCAACTGTCACGATCCGGATTTTCCACCCTCGGGAGTCATAATGGCGCTTACTAATGTGAGCTAGGCAAGCCGACTGTTTGAACAAATTACCTTTTTACCAGTTTATACTCCTTAACAATTATAAAGCAATAACTTAAAGACAACGGAATTTATATCAAGCGGAAGAAAAATAATAAAATTTCTAAGTATAACCATTACAACTGTTTACACAAGACTACTCAGAACTGGAGTCACATAACGGAATTTACAATTGTCTAAGAGTACTACAAATAAGGTTTGAAATAAATAAATACAACACTGTCTCTGAAATACATGAAAGAAATAGGAATAGTAGATAGAAGGAGACGTCAAGGCATTCGGACGCCTGCAGGACTACCTCGGGTCGCTTGATGAACCAGAAACAGCAATCTCATTACGGTCCGAACTCTACAACATTGGGGTCTGCACAAAAAGTGCAGAGTGTAATATCAGCATAACCGACCCCATGTGCTGGTAAGTGCCTAGCCTAACCTCAGCGAAGTAGTGACGAGGCTAGGACCAGACTACCAAATAAACCTGTGCAGTTTAACTATATACAGCGGAAAAGAAGAACAGTAATATACAGTCAAGTATGGGAGTGAGGTAACGTGCTGCGGGAACATTGAATAATAACAGAAGAGCAACAAATAAATATTAGGATCACCACAGTTCAATTGAAAATAGGAATGGGAGATCATGTTGCGGGTACAACAAGTATCAACAGGAAACCAGTAATTACATGTAGAGAAACCGTAACTCAGTTATCAATAAAAAATTAGAAAAACAAAGACAAGTGCACGACATCACCCTTCGTGTTTTAACACTTTCTCACCAAAACAATACACGACATCACCCACCCTTCGTGCTTTAACACTCTCTCACCCAAACAATACACGGCATTACCCTTCGTGCTTTACACTCTTCCTCACCCAAGCAACAAACACAAGGCAAATAAGGTAAGGGGATCTATAACATCGAAATAAAATCAAGTAACGACAAAAAATCAGTAAATAAACGCAAAGGACAACATAACTCAACTATCAGCAAGAATCAGGAAAATCAAGGACAAGTGCACGACATCACCCTTCGTGCTTTTACTCTCGTCCTCACCATAAGAATCAACACAAACTGCACGGCATTACCCTTCGTGTTTTTACTCCCTTCCTCACCATATAATCAATATAATCAATATAATCAACACGGAATGGTACATCATGCGGTACGACATCACCCTTTATGCTTTACACTCTCTCCTCACAAATCATACACGACATCATCCTTCGTGCTTTAATACTCTTCCTCAACCAAACAACAGTCACAATTAAGGGGGCGAGAGAATAAATGAAATTACAATAAGAATCCCGGCAAGGGAATAATAGTTCAACAAACAAGTCCCGACAAGGGAATAACATCAAAGAAACATCAACATCCCGACTAGGGAGATAACATAATGATTCTCTTCTCTTTTCCACTGTTACTTCTCAACTCACTTCACAACTTGAACCAATGCTCTAAAAGGATCAATTACCACTTATACTTTCACATTTCATTATACAACTTGAGCCAACGCTCCTCAATATTCAAATGTCATAATTACTTTCACAAATTTTGCCCAACAATAGAAATCATCATCAAAACATGAATAATACAACGAAGTCATAAAAATCACAATATAAGACTCACGGGCATGCTTGACACCAACGTATAGATACTTGTCACTATGACTATACGTCGTACTCGACAAATACCACATAGCAAATAGGACTCGACTCCTAATCCCTCAAACTAAGGTTAGACCAAACACTTACCTCGATGCCACGAACACAATTCACGTCTCAACTATTGCTTTACCTCTTGATTCCACTACCAATTCGCTCGTATCTAGACACAAGTTACTTAATTATATCAATAAACACTAAATGAATCAATTCCCATCCATGAAAATGAGTTTTCCAAAGTTTTATCCAAAAAGTCAAAAATTGTCCATGGGTCCACATAGTCAAAACCCGAAGTTCGAACTAAAACCCGATTATTCATTCCTCCACAACCCTAAATATATAATTGGTTTTAAAATCGGACCTCAAATCGAGGTCCAAATTCCCAATTGTTTGAAAAATCTAGGTTCTACGTAAAACACCAAATTCCCCCATGAAAATCATGGATTTTGAGTTGAAATCATGTGAAAAGATATTAATGATTGAAAAAAATGAGTTAAAATTGACTTACAATCGATTTGGAAGAAGAGTTATTCTTGAAAAATCGCCCTATGGAGTTTATGTGTTGAAAGGATGTGAAAAATGGTTGATTTTCGGCTAAGTATAAAAAATTGCAGGTCACAGGTATGGGAAATGCAAACAGGGTTCGCAATTGCAAACCCTAACCTCTGCTAAGTTGGGAATTGCGAACAGCCTCTCCCAAATGCGAGTTGCGAATTGCGAAGGTAGGGTCGCATTTGCGACTATTGGCTAGGAAGGAAGGCATCGCATTTGCGATGGAATCCTCGTAATTGCGAGGATGTGCTGGCCTGGGCTTCTTTCGCATTTGCGACATGCCCCTCGCAATTGCGAGTCAGGCTTCGCAATGCGAAGCCTACAGGCCTGCGATGTAACAGCTAAAAATCTGCAATTCCTCAAGTCCAAAATCCACACCGTGTCCTATCGAAAACTCACCCGAGCCCTCGGTGCTCCAAACCAAACATGCACACTACCTTAAAAATATCATACGGACTCGCTCGTGTATTCAAATCACCAAAATAACATCAACAACTATGAATTTCGCATCAAAATCATGAAATTTTCTCAAGAACTTCAAATTTTCAATTTTCTCAAAAATGATCTGATTCACGTCGTTTAAGTCCGTTGCTTACCAAACTTCACAGAATTATCTTAAATCACATATAAGACCTGTACCGGGCGCCAAAACCAAAATACGGGCCCGGTACCATCGAGTTCTAATCACAATTCATTTCCAAATCTCATAAATAATTTCAGAAAATAATTTTCTTTAAAAATTCATTTCTCGGGATTGGGACCTCGGAATTCGATTTCGGGCATACGCCCAAGTCCCATATTTTCCTACGGACCCTACGGGACCGTCAAATTATGGGTTCAGGTTCGTTTACCCAAAATGTTGACTGAAGTCAACTTAATTCATTTTACAATCAAAATTCACCATTGTTTTCCACAAATTTTCACATAATGTCTATCCGACTATGCGTCCGGATTGCGCACGTAAATCAAGGTGATGCCGAAAGAGGTTTTTCTAAAGGCATCAGAACGCAAAGTTCACTTTTAAAACAAATGATGACCTTTTGGGTCATCACACCAACGCAAACAACTTATTCGCTTCTACCTAGACCAAGTTTTACCCGGTCTACCTTTTCCATGGACCATAGAATGCTTTTTAATGTTCAGCACTCATTTGATTCTCTCTTTTTTTTGTCCCTTTGTTATATAATTAAAAAAAACTGATAAAGTATTTTTTTCCCCTTCTTTATTTCATTTTTTTTTCTCCGTATCTATATCTATATCTATACTATATTAAAAGCACGAAGACCCTTAGCAAAATATCGTTCGCTTTTTTTATCCTTTAATAATAGCTTTTACAACGGACAAACTTGTAATTTAAACTATTTTTCTAACATGTAGTACTTTAAAATCAATTAAAGTTTTGCATATTAAATTTTTCCTTATTAAACTAAGAAGTCCTAATATTTAGGAATTTAAAATCAATAAATCTCTTACCTTTTATAATTTGTACTAATTGAAAATAACTCATTCATGCAATCTTATAGAATGAAGAAAAGAACTTATACGTTCTCTTCAATCATTTTAATTAAATTGTAACACCGGGATATAAAATTGCATATTAAATTGAAATTATTTAATACAATAACATCTAAATTAAAATTATTTCAATGCAAATTAATTAAATATTTATTTTTAAAATTCTCATTTTTATCAACAACAACAAACCCAATATAATCTCATAAGTGAAGTTTGGAGATGATAAAGTGTAAACGGGCCTTACCCATACCTGGTGAAAGTAGAGAAGTTTTCGAAAGACCTTCAACTCAAAATTCTCATTTTAATCATACAAAATAATTAATCCAATTCAATTAAGAACCCAAAATAATTATTTGACACGACATTTAATCATACAACATTATACAAGCCCAATTATATATTATAAAAGTAATATTTATACGAAATATTGATTGACTTTTTATCCTCTATTTTCTAAGGGCGTTCAAATTTGAAAGAAGTAAAAAAAATCCGACAAAGGATATTTAATAAGGGTTATATACCGCTAAAATATAATATTTTATTTATATGTACACTGTAATTTTTCGACAAATGGTAGCCAGTTGACCACCCTTATGACCATGTGACTTCGCCCCTGTGTAAAAGGTCAAAATATTTAGGATTTTAACATGAATAACATTTAAAAGAAATATCTAACTTAATATGTATGCACACACTGAGTGAATTCAATAACTTTTCATAATAATTTGTTCGTTCTATTGAATTTGCATGTTTTAGTAATGATTTCTTCGCCCATGCACGTTCCAACAAATTTATATAAATTATAAATTTGTATTTCTTTTTATTTCAACAACTAAAATCTCACTAAATGGATAACATTGAAACCTTTGAAGGGAGATAAATTGAAAAACTAGAAGACTCAATTTTTTAATTTATGTTATTTGGCTAATCTTTAAACAGTCGTAATAAAAGTCTATACCTTATTCATTTCTTTTGAAAGAACTTGAGAATAGCTTTTGAAGAAAATTTCAGAAAATATCTTAAATCTTTAAGGCCTATGCGTACTAAAAAGGAAGCACAATAACTTGTTTAATTGAACTTACAAAATTATAAAATTAGGACATAATTTAAGGTGAATGACAATGGACTTTTATAAGTAATGTTTTTCCTTTATTGAATTAGCTATATGATCTTTTTTAAAAAATATATGTAATTTTTTTACAAAATTTTACTCAATAAGATGCACGGGGAACACGCGCAACGCGCATACATTAAGACTAGTTATATTAAAAGCACGAAGGCCCTTAGCGAAATGTCGTTCGCCTTTTTAAACCTTTAAAAATAGATTTCACATCGGGCAAAATAATTATTTAAATATTATAATATTTAAGATTTTATAATCAACTAAAATCTTGCATTAAATAATTACCTTCTTTGGATTTTTGCACTACTGTGTAGGAAATCTAAATATTTAGAACTTAAATATTAATTAAAATTTACCTTATAGGGCTATAAGATAAACATAATTAAGTAATACTAGATTTAGTGTACGCGCTTTGCGCGTGTAGCATATATCAAAAGAGATAAAAAAATTTAAAATAACATAAATAATACTATAAAGATGTATCTCTGTTATAAAATAAAGATGAAAAATTTACAATTTCCTGAAAATAATAAATAATCATATGTTAATTATAGGAGTAATGTTTGATTGAATGGTAAAGATGTCGTTTCATTTATACATATGGGACCAAGCTAGGAATGCATGTATTTATGCCATATTATGCATTACCAACAATTGAAAAGGTTTTATCCATAGTTTACTTATTCTATGAGTGTGCTAAAACTTGTATCCTTATTCTAATCATGTGTTAGTAATCACATTAGGCATCCCGACTTGACAAATACTAATCGTTATGTTTAATGGTTTGGATCCAGTCTAGTGGTTCTTTTTCCAGTTCGTTTCCATTAGTTGCTTTATTGTATAAAAATATTATAGGAGTAATAAGTTAAGGATTTCGTTTGATTTCAGATATCGGACCTATTTAGGTAACGTGTGTTTATGCCGTATTAATTTATACTTATCTGAGTCTGGCAATTGAAAATATTTTATCCATATTTTCTTAATTTATGAGAATGTTAAAACTTGTATCCTTATTTTAATCATGCCTTAATAATTACATTAGGCATCGTTAACTATTCTGATAAATGATATCTCAATCGTATCTTACTCTACATATGATGTTTTGCTAAAGTATTTCATCCACGTGATCGATTACATAATACAATCATATCTTATTACTTTTAGTGAGACAGAATATACACAACTCTTATTAAAAATAATATTTTTATCTTATATATGTGTAAGGCGGGTACTAAGATTTGATTATTATATTGACTAATTAGTTGAATGTTGAGTAAAATTAACTTATATAACTTATAAGCTTACTTAAAAATACTCTTCTTCATTTTTGCCTGATTTATTGGGTATGTATCGTAATTGATTGGATTAAAAGTAACGACATATAGGAATAATTTAAATAAAGAAATTAGTAATAGACTACTAAAATAAGAAAAAAATTCAAGGACATGACTAAAATGAAAATAAATAAGTCATAAAATATAAATTAATGAATTAATGAGTCATCTTGACTCTTGACACAACAAAATAATATTCTTGAAATCAAGAAAAAGATAATGCAAGAAAAAACCTACGGCAAAAATTGGAAAAAGAAAGTCACATAAACACGCAGAAAAATGAACGACAATTATCGGGGAAATCAAATAGTATTTGGTTCAATCGATTTGGTAAAATCTTATTTGATATTGAAATTCTAATTTTAGAACTTTTTACATAGTTTAAATAAGAAAACATTTAATAATTAAAATTCTAGTTTTTTTCAAAGTCCTAAAAATTAGGAAAAATAATTAAATGACAATTCTACCCAATATAAAATCTGATTTTAAGGGATAGAAAAGGCGAACGACATTTCGTCAAAGGCCTTTGTGCTTTTAATATAGTATAGATATAAAGCCTTACTAGAAGCTTTCGTTAACCTGTACTTTTTTATGATGTGGAATTGAACGGTAACTAAAGAGTTGAAAGAATCAAATTAAAATTAACATTGATCTTGTTTATTATAGGTCCAATAAATTTTTCTTACTTTATTTTTTGGAGTATCATTACCATAAATCCATGATAACTAAGAATAAGTTTATCAAAAAACTTATGTAAAGGCTTTTACGTGGAATACGTACCTAATAAATAAGTAATTAACATTGAGTGTATATTAAAGATAAAAGTATGTTTCATTTATGTCACGATCCAAAAATCCCTCCGAAAGAGTCGTGATAGCACCTAATATCTAAACTAGGTAAAGCTAACATTTACAGAAATAACATTAACCTTTACTGACTTCAAATTAAATAACTCTCAATAAATCACAATTCTCAAAACCGGTGGTACAAGTCATAAGCTTTTCTAAGAGTAGTTATACAAAATAAATACAACATTGTTCTAGAACGAGAAGCAATCAATGGAAAAATAAAAACGAATGTGACTCTGAGGCCTGCGAACGAAGCAACAGGTTACCATGAGTCTCCACCGCGATGACCCACACAGCTACTATCGATCAATATCTGGATCTGTACACAAAAATGTACAGAAGTATAGTATGAGCACACCACGGCGATGCCCAATAAATATCAAGACTAACCTCGATGGGGTAGTGACGAGGAACAGTCAAGACACCTACTAGTCAAATGAAATGAACAGGATATGATGATAAAATATCAAGATAACGATAATGAGGTAATACCAACAGCGAAGAGAAATCAAAATACAAATAGTAGGAACAGTAAAGGGAGAACACGGGTAGTAACAAACGATAACCAAATAAATCAGATAACCAGGTAAAACAGATAATCAAGTAAATCAACACTGACATAACAGGAACAGAGACAAGTAAGAATGCATTCAAATAAAGAAGGCAATGCCAATTCAATCAATCACATCATGTCTAGTACACAATCCCGACAATCTCAACCTTCGATTTCTCATACCATGATCTCAACTTCTGAACCTTCAGCGCACATGGCTCCTTGTGCCCCCATATTTTCCCATCTTACTTTTAACAACAAAATCCACATGCTATACAATACATAATATCCGTACAATGCACTCAATATGTCCAATAAGTCCTATTTACCTAATATAAATAAAATTATAATTTCTAAACTAATTAGGAAAGCCAGCAAGAAAATATGAAGTTATTTCTTTTTAAATCATTTGAGTAAAGAAAGTATCCCTTTTTAATTTAAAATACAACATTGAATGGGTTATTACCTTTAACATGAGAGTTAATAACTTAAGACTTAATAGAGATTCCTTTTTAAGTAAAATACAACCTCAGACGGTTTAAAGAGATATAATTGAGAAACTAATTGAATTAAAGATGCAACAATTATTGAAGTTTGAAGTATTGGAATGTATATATATATATATATATATAAATTTATAGAAAATACTGTAGGTTCTAACACAAAGGATCACGACAATAAATGAATTGAAACGGTTTAAACACTTGAATTTATAATAACAAATAAACACAGCAGCCGAAAGTGCACGGCATTACCCTTCGTGCTTTTACTCTCGTTCTCACCATAAGAATCAATATTCACATTTATTCTTCCTTGTTGCGGCGTGCAACCCGATCCCAATCACATAGTACTGTTGCGGCGTGCAACCCGATCCAAATCATATAATATTGTTGCGGCGTGCAACCCGATCCAAATCATATAATATTGTTGCGGCGTGCAACCCGATCCAAATCATATAATATTGTTGCGGCGTGCAACCCGATCCAAATCATATAATGATGTTGGGGAGTGCAACCCGATCCCATATAATATTGTTGCGGCGTGCAACCCGATCCTAATATACAAATCAACACCAATCACAAAAGAATCCCGACAACGGAAAAATAAGAAAACAATAATATCCACAACAAGAATAAACACATCCCAGCAAGGGAACCAACAACAAGAATAAACACATCCCGGCAAAGGAACCAACAACAAGAATAAACACATTCCGGCAAGGGAACCAACAGTAAGAATTAAATATGTCCCGATAAGGGAATCAACTATAATCAAACTTGTACCAACAATGAACTTCACAATGAAACATCAACTAAACGACAAGACATAATAAGCACGTGATAACTACACCGGTAACCACAACAATTGGACATGTAACCTATTGCACGAAGTCATAAGGGAACTTACAATCGAGAAGTATCAAAACAAATAGGAAGAAAATCACTTCAATTAAGGCAATTAAGGGTCAATGTAGCACGTAAGAATTAAAGGAAAGCTAACAACATCATATGGAGCATATAGAGACAATTTAAGCAATTATTAAACCCACTCATAACGGAATACTTTTCACATATTGAACATAAGGACCTAAGAACCCTAGAGCATATTTCCCACAAATAAGTCCGAGCACGCACTCGTCACCTTGCGTGCACGGACTGCAAATTAGAATAAAAGACTCAAATCCTAAGGGAAAGTCCCCACACAAGGTTAGACAAGATATTTACCTCAAAAGTTTTGCAAAATAACTTCTCGGGTGAACTTCTCGGGCGAAATGGCCTCCGAACGGTTCAAATCTAACCAAAATAACTTCAATGGAGTAAACTTCCTTCAATACCTCAAAAGGACCTCCATAAAAGTTTTGCAAAAATCAGCTACAAGCTTTGTTCAGAAGTACAGCAAAGATGAACCCAAGATTGGACCGATAACCACGAAAAAATCACGAACTAGGACCTCAAACGGAGCATCAAGAAAACTCGCCGGCGACCTCGACTAAAAGCTTTACTGCTTCGACTGGGTTAAATTTTTTGGACGCTGAAATTTCAGATGTTTGGATGGAGTTTTTAATGAGGTTTATGAGTGGTTTAACTGGCGTTTTTAATGAGCATCAGACGTTTTTTTCTTTTTTTGCGGGGGGGGGGGGGGGGGTGTTCAAGGGCTGTTTTGAGGAGGTTTCAGCTGGGCTAATATGGTGTTAAGTTTGTCCAATGGGGTGTTCATGCTAGATAGGAAGAAGATGGGATTTTGTGGTATTTTTTTGTTTGTTTTTGTATCTTATATCTTAAATCCCATAGCCTGATGCATTTAAGGTTCACATTGATTAATGAATAGCGACCCATGTTTTGTTTAACACTATATACTCACAACAGATGACATCTTAAGTTAAATTGATTCGAATTAATTCAAAATATTTGACTAAATGAAAAATTATCTACCAACAAACAAATATCAATGACAATCACTTATCATGAAGAAAGAAAGAAAAAAGTGCGCAAATGAGTAATTCGAGAATTTTCTAGCTTCGCCTTAAACTAAAACAGTGTGCTAATTTCTTTCTAGATCAAGCAATGCAATTTACTCAAAGAACAAAATTAATCTAAAGATACTAAGCAAAAAGAGAATCCACCCAAACCTTTTATCCAAACATCATATAGGAATAAAGTCAGAAAACAAAGAGTGAATAGAATTGGATCTTCAAATCCAAATCCGGACGTACGCCTAAGTGCAAAATTCAAAAGCCTAGCCTATCGGAATTATCGAAACTCCAATCCGTGGTCAAATACTCAAAAGTCAAATCTTGATCAATTCAAGCTTCTCAAATGAAAGTCACTTCTAAAAATCCTTTCCAAGCTTCTCAAAAATCCGAACCGATGATGCACGCAAGTCATATTACATTGTGTGAAGCTACTCGTGACCTCAAACTGTCGAACTGGACGCAATTGCCCAAAACGACCAGTCGGGTCGTTACAATTTATTACTCATGTATTATCTATTATTCCCAGTCTTTTAATTAATACTAGTATCTATAAACGTAAGTTGCACGTTAATAATGGCACATGATGGTTTAAATATTTATTTATATAAAGGAACAATAATATTTAATTAATGAGAGAAATTTTATATATAATACTACAACAATCATCTAAATACCGAAAAAATATTGTTACATTAGCATAATACGTGAATTCAAAAGGAAAGGACATCATCAGAACTTACATAAATGATCAAATTTAGTGATGTTAAGTAGATAATTATGTATTGTAGTTTAAAGTAGGGCTGTGCACGGATCGGATCGGATCGGATTTAGCCTATTTCGGATTCGGATTTCGGATTTCGGATTCTGAAAAGGGCAATCCGAATCCGATCCGAATTAACATTGGATTGGATCGGATTTTAAACTTTGGATCGGATAATTTTTCGGATTGTCGGATCGGATTGTCACAAAATTTTTCAACAATTTAAAGTTCATTCGGTGTCTCTATCTCATCTTCCATCTACCAAAACAAACAAAAAAATCAAAATAAAATCAAAAGTTGAAGAATAGAACATGAAAGACATAAAAGACAGAAGAGAAGAGAACAGAGGCGGAAGAAAGAGACATAAAATCAAAGTAAAATCGGAAGTTTGAGTCATTGAGACTCTTTTAGTCTTCACTGAAGAGAAGAGAGGTGCAAGAGAGGCGGAAAAATCTAAGTGAGTGAGGGGGTGTGTGAAAAATGAATAAGCATAACCCTAAAATTTTAGTGTGTATTTATATAGGTACATATAATTTCGGATATCGGATCGGATCGGATTAAAATCATACCAATCCGAATCCAATCCGAAAATCCGAAATTTCATAAAACACAATCCGTATCCAATCCGAAAATCCGAAATTTGAAATCCGAAAATCCGAAATAGAGTGGATCGGATCGGATTTCGGATATCCGATCCAAATGCACAGCCCTAGTTTAAAGGTATCTAATGTGATAACATCTCACCGAGTCAGAACTCATATTGTCGATTTTGATATCTCTGTTGAAAGTGCAATATATAGTTATTCGCATAAGAAAATATATTATGATAAATATAGTCCAATATTTAAGATCTTTGCCCTTGTGCTTTATTTATTATAACTACAAAATATAAACATACTGAAAAATATTTTTACACAAATTTAGAAGGATATTATTTAGTTTCGGAAGACGAAAGTTAAATTTGGGGATAAACACATACTTAGGAGCACATTGATCAGTATCATAAGTTTTGCATGTACGGCGTTATTGTCAAAACTTCTATATACCGTATGTGTACTATTACATAAGCTATTCAGCGGATCTAAGTTTGCAGTAGCATGACTAGCATATTTTTCTTCAAAATCAACCTATATGCAATGAAAAATCAACCTATATATATGGTCACAGTAACATACTTAAGAAATAATGAACTTGACAACAAACATGTACGTTAGAAGAC
The DNA here is from genome assembly GCF_000715075.1 of Nicotiana tabacum. Lineage (NCBI taxonomy): Eukaryota > Viridiplantae > Streptophyta > Magnoliopsida > Solanales > Solanaceae > Nicotiana > Nicotiana tabacum. The sequence goes on from NC_134084.1 coordinate 126,682,500, forward strand.
CATTTGGTATTAAAGTATTTAAATATTCTTCTTGATAATAACTGTTGGTATCATCTTCTGGTGAGTCAAAACTAAAAGGTATTTTATTTTTACCATAAAACTTAGCAATCAACCTTTTATTTAGTTGATCAACAAATTCATTCCTACTATCTAAGATAGCTCTTTAATTTCAATCATGTAATTCTTCTAAATTGCGTTTTAATCCAATAATAAAAATATTCTCCTTATTAAATGCACTACTATTACCATTGGGGTTGATAACCAAGTGTTCTAGAAGAACCAAATTATCTTTTATTGGATGTTCTTCTTCGTTTCCGACACGAAGCAAGAAGTCACTGAATGTTGAATCTGTTCTTACTTTTATATTTCTTGTCATTTGAATATGTTTCATTTGAGGTCATAAGTATAATTAAGGCAAGCTAGCTTTTACGGTTTCTGATTTCGTCAATTTTTCGTACTTGACAGAAATCACCTCCCTAAAATCTTTTTTTAACTTGAAAAATAATTTTACTCATATGATGATTTTAAAAAATAATCTAATTGGATTCTCTTGCTAAATAATTAATTATTTTTTTGATTATTTGATTTAACATAAAATATAATTTATTTTCTATTGATTTACATTCTTAATAATAGTTCATCTCATATTTGAATATTTAACCGTAATTATAATTTTATCCACCATAAATTTACTTTTAAAGAGTAAAAATATCAGTTTGACATTCCACTTTTAGATCTTTATGTTTGCAAATCATTAGTAGTATTGGCTCTTACCAAAAAATATTTCTCACACATTTATATTCTTAAAAATTTTCTTAGTTGTTCTTTAATAATTGGATATATTTTTCTACATCACACGAAAAATTAATAATAAAAAATATTATTTGAGTAGAAAGCAGTTCAGATATAAAATAATAATAGATTATTGCAGGGATTTGTTTCTCAATTTCAACGCTCTATGCAATCCTTTTAGCATTTTTTTATTTTTTCTTGGTATTGAATATTATAGAGTGGTAATGTATTGCCACCACTATGGAGGATTCTTATGAAATTTTATTTTTATTAAACCTTCCTACATATTTTTAATAAGAATCCAATAGATAAGATTGTATTAATTTTAAAATCTTAAATATTTAAAAAATTAACATAGAAGTTATTGTAGTTCAAAAAAATAAGTTATTACAATTATGTCATTTCCGTGTGAGTTCTTTTGTTTAATATTTTAGGGTTATTTTGGTCTATTCAATATTATATTTGTACTTTTATAATAATATAGGCTCTCCTGTTTCTAAATGGATTTAGACAATATAATACGTTTTCAAATTAAATTTGCAATAGAAATTTTTTAAGAAGTATATCATAAAAGTAATAGGATTACATGTCTAAAAATATATCCATATCCCGAAAGTAATTATACTAATAGAAAATCTAACATGTTCCTAAATTTATTAGGTTTACAGGCTAACATGTAGTATTATATATCTATGCCCGAACATAATTACACTAATGAAATTTCTAAAGGTAATCATGTAGGATTCCTAACGTGTAGTATTATCTCCTAAAACTAATAGGATTACAAGGCTAATGTCTAGAATTCTCGTTATGTCCTTTTATTATGAGTTATTATACTTTAGATGATTATTGTATTATTATATATATAAATTTATTTCATTAATTAGAGTTTATTGTTCATTCATATAAATAAATATTTAAACCGTGTCATTATAAAAGTTGGAACCCAAAAGTTAAAAGTTGAATTATTGAAATAACATAAATTGTTGAAATAACCTTCTAAATAATTGCAATGTACCTTATTTAATTATTTAATAATATTAAAATAAAAGAAAGTGACTTTTGGACATTTACGAAACGTCCTGTTAAGGAGATTCTTGGATTTTCATAAGAGTGTGCTAACATTGCGTAGTGTAAATTTGATTCTTTTATATATGAATTTTAGTAGTAACATACATTGATTTTTTTTAAATAAAAAGAATAAAATCTAATTCATAAAGGTAATCACGTAGGATTCCTAACGTATAGTATTATGTCCTAAAACTAATAGGATTACAAGGCTAATGTCTAGAATTCCGATTATGTCCTTTTATTGCAAGTTATTATGCTTAATATTAAAAAGTTATTTTTGTAATCCAACATTTTATTCATGCTTTTATAATAATATAGATAGATAAATATAGATATAAATATAGATAGATAGATAGATAGATATAGATAGATAGATAGATAGATTTTTCTCAACTGATTTTGAATACCTATCTTATTTTCACTTTATTTTACTGTAAATTATTTGCCTTTATATTATGTCACGATTTTATTTAACAATCTAAGCTTGCTATCAAATTTATCATTTTCAAAAACTTACATGTTTAATATTGAATTTTATTTTATAACTGAAATATATTTTAATGATTTTTAATAGTATGTCACTTTTAAAAAATTTGTGCTCAAAGACTGAAAGTTTTAAATCAACTAAATTTTATACGTTAAATCCTTCTTTGATTTATATAAGTTCTATATTAAATATCTTGTATAATATCAGTTGTTACTCCTTTGATTTTTCTTATTCACAATTGTTAGATTTATAAATGGATCATAGAATTAAAACTAATATTAATATAAGTTAATGATCTTAGTAATGATAAAAAAAGAAAAATATTGAGAAACACTTTTTGTGAAAAAGTATGCTTCATTCTTTGGTTATATACAAATACAAATACTACTTACTGTCACACCTCCTTTTCCGCCCGCGCCATCCGCAAAAGAGACGCGGAAGGGAGTTTATTCCAATTAAAGGACAATCGAAACGGGATTTATTTCTTTATTTCAGAGTCACCACTTGGGAGATTTGTGGTGTCCCAAGTCACCGGTTGAATCCCGAATCGAGGAAAAGGATGACTCTGTATTACAGTCCGCGCACCAGAACTCTGAGTAAGGAATTCTGTTAACCCGGGAGAAGGTGTTAGGCATTCCCGAGTTCCGTGTTTCTAGCATGGTCGCTCAACTGTCATCTTTAGCGTAAATTATCTGATTTTAACAATTATGAGTCTATGTGCAAATTTTAACTTTTAGCCGCTTTTATTATTGTTATTTTAAAAGAGAATTGCAACGTCGTAAAAACATATCTCGAATCACGTCACATAAATGCACCCGTGGTTGTTGGCACATTTCAACTTCGATGGGATTTGGATTTGGGTCACATAAATGTGCACCCGAGTTTGAGAAGATAAATTTAAAAGCGCGCCCTAAAGAGACTAATGCGTTATTATTTTGGGAAAGGCCGTAAATTCACTAAAACGGCTCATCCCGGAGTCTAAAAATTAGTACAATATTTATTGAGAGCCCCGCAATTTATAGTTTATTTGGCGAGGCTCATCTCATTTTTATTTTAAAGGTCGTCCTATAATGACTATGTTTTCTATTTCGTTTGTCTCTAAAGTAAATGAAGAAAAATGTCCTAATTAAATTACATATTATAGCTAAGTTCCGGACGCGGTTTGTTAAAGCAAAATATAAAGGTGCATATGGAAAGTCCGTTTGCCAAGCATGGGCCCAGGTCCAACGTAGGTAGTATTAAACTGAACCTGAGCCATTTTATTCCAATATTGAGGCCTAGTTAAACTATTCTACACATTGTAGACACCGGATTTTTGACCCTCCCCGAGAATTTTCACGTTTTTAGCGTGAATATGTGAAATTGGGTCTAATATAGCCATTTTAACCATTTTTACTTTATTTCGTTGCAAAAAGAAAAATTACAAAAAATATATATATAAATTTTAGTTTATGTATTTCTCATAAATTTGAAAAAATACAAAAATTGCACTTTATATTTTATCCTTATATAAAAAACGAAAATTACAAAAAAAAAATAGTTTTATTAATATTTTGTAGCTATTTTAAATCTTGAAAAATATACTTAAAAAGATATAGTTTTATTTAAATATTAGTCTTATTTTTGGTAGTTATTTTGCTTACATAGGACTAGTTAAGCAACGTCGTGTTCTTATTCTCGGGTCTGGGCAAAAGAATAATATTCGAGTTCAAACTACCCGGTTTTAGGCCTAATTTTCGGACCTAGCCCATAATAAATCGAGTACGTGACACATGGGGAACCCCACCACGCGTGGGGGACACAAGTATCGAACCCCACCACGCGTGGGGCTCATTTCCCTGGGCAAGGGTACTAAATACACGGACAAAACACATTTGGAAAGGACAGATTTTAAAATTTTGGGAGGAGGAGAACTGTTCATCTCCTTCCTCCTTTGGAAAACCTAAAAACAAAAAGCCAAAAAACCAGTCCGGCTTCACCATCCTCACGCCCCCCAGCAACCATAACCCTGCTCCTTCACGTCCAAACTCTACCACCCAAACACCATCACCAAACAGACCACTCCACCTCCAGAAATCGTCCGCAACCCCCCAGCTCCGCCATCGTCGACACTGTCCAAAACCAACGCCGGAAACCATCACCACTCCTCCTACTCCTAGCTCCGTCAAACCATTTTCCGGCGAACCTCCATTAAAGTCGTCGAGCAGCAGCTGTTGCTGCTGCGTCGTCGCTGTCCGTCGACCCTACGTCCAAACGCCATAACCAGCCCCAACTCCATCGTCTTCCTCACGTCGAAAATACCACCACCATTGCTGCCCGCTACCCAGCCTACCACCTCCAATCTCCATCGCGACCACTCGCAGAACCCAACCCCATCCCGCCAGCTTCCCCGCCATTGCAGCCTCATCACACTGCCCAAACGACCCTCCATAGCCTCTTTCCTCACATCCAAACGACCCCTTTAGTCGCATTTTCTCGCACCAACCTGCTGCGTCGAGAAAATCCAGCAGCAGGTAACATCTCGTGCGTTGACAGTTTGGGCCGAGCTTCCAGTTTCCATTAAGGTCGTCGTTGCTCGTTGAGGTCCGGTTCGTCGAGTTTGTTCCGAGGTTTCGTCGTTGTTCCTCGTTCAGTGAGGTCCGGCTTGAGTTCCGCCGGGGTCGTGTTTGTCGTTCTAAGGTTGTCGAGGTTCAAAGGTTAGTAAACCTCAAGTATTAGATAAGGAAATGTTACGTTAAATGTTCGAAGATGCAATGTAGAAATTGGTATGATAATTTTCTGCTTATGTTTTCATCGTATGCATTTTTGCTCATTTTGCGTTATGTGATTCTTGTTTATTCGATGTCATTTAATTAAGTTGGACTAGTTGTTCTATGACACAAGTTTGACGTTAATCTGTTCGTCCTTTCCTTTGCTTAGGTCATTCGGACAAAATTATTATTAGCACATGCTTTTACTACTCCCGAAACACTCATTCGCTCTAAACTCCTTTTATTAAACTTCTAACAAGTCATGGGATTTTAGTTGTAAAGAGGCTGTAAGGTTTAATATTGTTAAAGGTATAAAAATGGCATCCTTTTAAAAAAAAAAATGAGACAAGCATCGCCAAATAAAAAAATATACAGATTGCGGAGCCCTCACAAAATATACGTATTAAATACTTAGATTCCGGGACGGGCCGTTTAGCAAATTTCACGGCCCTACCCAAAATAGTAATACGCTAGTCGCTTTAGGCGCGTATTTAATAATGTTATCTCCTTTAACTCGAGTGCACATTTATGTGACTCAAATCCAAATCTCAACGGAATCGAAATGTGTCTCTAATCACGGGTATATTGATTGTGGCGTGGTCTGAGATGCATTTCCGTGACGTTGCAAAGCCCTTTTAAAAATAATGAATGAGACGAGCCTCGACCAACAAAAATGCACAAGCTGCGGGGCCCTCTAAATGTATATATTAAAATACTTAGAATTCGAGGACAGGCCGTTTAGCGAATTTTACGGCCTTCCCCAAAATATCAAGACGCTAGTTGCTTTAGGCGCGCCTTTAATAATTTATTTTCCTTAACTCGGGTGCACATTTATGTGACCCAAATCCAAATCTCAACCGAGTCGAGATATGTCAACAACCACGTGTGCATCGATGTAACGTGGTTCGAGATATGTTTTCACGACGTTGCAATTCCTTGTAAAGAAAATATAATAATAATAATTATGAAAGCGGTAAAAAGATAAAATTTGCACATAAGTTCATAATTGTATTTAAAATCAGATAAATAAGCCGAATATGACAATTGAGCGACCGTGCTAGAACCACGGAACTCGGGAATGCCTAACACCTTCTCCCGGGTTAACAGAATTCCTTATCCGGATTTCTGGTGCGCAGACTGTAATATGGAGTCATTTTTTTTCTCGATTCGGGATTAAAATTGGTGACTTGGGACACCCTAAATCTCCCAAGTGGCGACTCTGAAATAAATAAGCAAATCCCGTTTCGATTATCCTTTAATTGGAAAAAACTCCCTTGTACCCTCTCGGGTACGGAAAAAGGAGGTGTGACAGCTCTGGCGACTCTGCTGGGGAAAGAGACCCAGAACCACTGGTTCAGGGTTAGAATTCGAGCTTAGACAAATTTTTATATTCGGTTTTATCTGATTTTTACATGTTGAGCCTAATGTGCTAAATACTGCTTTTACCGCTTTGATATTACTTGAACTGTACATATAAATTGTGCTGAAACCTTTCTCTCCTTACCTCCGGGGAGAAGCTCGCTGGACGAGACTCCCTATTCTGTTAGTGTCAATACCTGAAATAAGAAAGAGGTCGGACAAGTTACAAAGCCGGACGATCTCGCGGGTCCCCGGTACGTAGCCCCCTCCTCGGCTCGTGTTGTCCGCTCGGGTACACAGTCTAGAACGTATATCCAGGTTATAAACCCAGTATGACAAAACCGCTGCTGGAAATTAAACCCAGAACCGCTGGTTCAGGGCTCAAGGATTCGAGCTTAGAATAATTGTTATATTTGGCTTTATTATCTGATATATATTACATGTTTTGACATAACATACTAAATGTTATCTTTTAACGCTTTGATATTATCTGAACTGTATATAAACTGTGCCGAAACCCTTCTCTTCTTACCTCGGGGGATGTGCTTACTGGTTGAGACTCCCTATTCTGTTAGTGTCATACCCTAAATAAAAGAGGCTCGGAAAGTTTCTAAGCCGGCTGGCCTTTTGGTTCCCGGAAAGGAGCTCCTTCCTCAGCTCGAGTTGTCCGCTCGGGTACACTGTCTAGAACACCGACCCAGGTTTTGAACATAGAATAACGTGACTTCATGCCAGATCCCTAGTAGGAACGTTTATTTGCATCATGTGCATTTGACTTAGGGGACTCAACACAGGGGTTGGGTCCGTCTAGGACAAGCAACCTGAAAATAATAGACCAGCTTTTGGCATCCTATGTGCTACATGTTGTATTTAGTCAAGGGATAAAGGGTCGCTTGGTTATTTCCAGCCTGATGTTATTCTAATCAAAGCATGAGGAACATTTGTGGAATCCAAGAAGCTTTGGTATTCCTTATGTCCCCCACGCTTCATTTTTGGGAAAAAGCACATGGGGAACATTTGTGGAATCCAAGAAGTCTTGGAATTCCCTGTGTCCCCCACACTTTCATTTTTGGGGAAAAGCACGAGGGGAACATTTGTGGAATCCAAGAAGTCTTGGAATTCCCTATGTCCCCCATGTTTCCTATTTTGGGAAAAGCGCGTGGGGAACATTTGCGGGAATCCAAGATGTCTTGGAAATCCTTATGTCTCCCATGCCACATTTTTGAAATTAATAGTAAATATAAAAAATAAATATATGTATATATATATATATAAGGGCATTAAGAATTCAAAAAAAAAAGATTTTGTATGTTGTCATCATTTTTCACATATAAGAAAACCGTGAAAAAAAGGAGAAAATAACAGCGTAGAGAAAAAGTCCGAGTAGAGTCCAAGCTCTGCCGAAATTTTGAGAAAATGAAAAAAAAAATGTCTTATTAAGTTTGTTTTATTAGCAAGTCTTGTTTTGAAAAAATGTCAAAAAGTCCAAAAGTTTTATTATGTTAAAAAAAAAAAGAGTCGGGCGTTGAAAGTGGTTTTATTATTGCAAATATATATATATATAAAATCCAAAAAGTTTTTCTTTATTTCCAAAAAATGTATATATATCTTTATCTGTTGCAAGAACATTTGTCTTGCCAAAAGTTTTTAGAATCCCAATTTTCAAAACAAATAATACAAAAATATTTTCCGTTATTGACTTCTTTAGAAAGTCTTTCTAATTGTTTCTTTATAAAATAAAATTAAAAATTAAAAAAAAAAATATAATATATAAAAAAAACAAAATCCGTAAATATTTGATTCTTCTTTCAAAAATTGAAAAGAAAATTCAAAATTCAAAAAAAAAAACATTTTAGAAGCATTTCTTATATTAAAGGTAAAATTCCAAAAAATATATTCTTCTTTTTCTTTAGAATAAAAAATAATGCAAATGATAATTCAAAAAATATATCTTAGAAGTGTTTCTTTTAAAAAGAAAATCAATCAAAAATCAAAAAAAAATATACTTCCTTTCTTCTTTTAAAGTAGTTCTTTCACAAATTCAGAAAAAAAAGTTAGTTCATCTACTTGTTCTTGATTACCCGAACTACGCGGGTTTGATTCTCACCGGATGTGAGATACGTAGGCAACCCTCATCGGGTCCAATCCCACCTTTTGCTAAAAAAGCCAAAAACAAATAAATAATAATAAAAAAAACAAATAATATGTCAAATTTTAATTTTGTCATAAAGAAGTCGGGTGATGCTGTTTTGTCATAAATAGCCGAATATTCCCGAAAGGGACGCCGACAGACTGACTTTGCATAAACAGCCACCTTCGGGTCATTTTTAAGATTTGGTCCAGTTGACCCACACAGCCTTAAAAATCTTCGTTCCCGAGACGTTGAAAGGCCGTGTTTGCAATATTGACTTTTCTAATTTGAAAAACGATAAAAAGAGTTATAAATAAGTCAGGTGATGCTGATTTGTCATAAATAGCCGAATGTTCCCGAAAGGGACGCTGGAAGGCTGACTTTGCATAAACAGCCACTTTTTGGGTCATGTTTAAGATTTTTGGTCTAGTTGACCCACACAGCCCTATAAATCTTCGTCCCCGAGGCGCTGAAGGGCCGTGCTTGCAACACCAAGTTTTTATTATAATTTGAAAAGAAAAAAAAACAAAGAGTCGGCGGTAAGGTGAATACCGTTTGAATTTTGTCATAATAAGCCGAGCCAGCTTCGGCCGCGTCTTAAACCGTTCTTGCCGAAATAGCCTTAGAGTATCTTTCAATTGTCGAAAGGTTATTTTCGTAAAAGAATGGACAAAATTGTAAAGTGTCAAAATAATCCTCCCCGGCCTCAAAATTCATGTGAGATTTGGAAGGGGCAACATTTGCAAAAATAGCCGTTTGGTTGCATTTGACAAACGGGGAAAGGAAGCTAGCCTGTTGTTTTTGAGTTTATAAATATTTAATTAGAATATGTGGTTTGTTTGATTTTTCAGTTTATTTTAATATGTAAATTGAAAAAAAATGATTAGTATTGTTTATCTTTTATTGGTCACGAACTACGCAAGGTCTGATTCATGCGGGGTCATGATACGTAGGAAATCTCCATAGGATTCGACCACAACAAAAAAAGTATATATAAAAAAATGAAATGAAAAAATGACGAAAAAAATAATATGAAAAATCGAAAAAAAATGATGAAAAAACATGTTGATAATAATAAGGACCGACTGAGTCCATTCTAACATGTTCTGTTTTGAATTGTAAAGAAAGTTGAGGCGGTCGGTTTGTGGTAAACGGCCAACACAAGGTCCAAGGAAAAATGACAACTGACGTCGAAACTGTTACAAGTGCTCCAGAGACTCAGGGTCGGAGGGTTCAACACGAGTCTACTATGGTTGAGGAAAATAGAATATTGAAACAGCAAATGACCAAAATGTGTCAAGCATGGGCTGGTGGTCAAGGACAGCTTTGTCATGAGTCACAATTTGCGACACAACAAGAGCGGTACCACGCTCCTGAGTACCACTCATACTCGTTTGATCTTCCTGCAAAGATTGAGAAGCCTGTCCGAAAGATGGTACAAGAAGAAATGGCCCAAAGAGTGAAAAGCTTAGAACAGTGGTTGAAAAACATGCAAGGGTTGGCAGGTCAAAAGAGTGTTGCCTTCAAGGATCTATGTATGTTCCCCGATGTCCACTTGCCGCTTGGTTTCAAGACACCCAAATTTGAAAAGTACGATGGACATGGAGATCCCATATCCCACCTGAAAAGGTATTGCAATCAACTGAGAGGTGCGGGAAGAAATGAAAAATTGTTGATGGCTTATTTTGTGGAAAGCCTTACGGGAGTAGCCTCCGAATGGTTTATGGATCAAGACACGTCTCGCTGGTATGTCTGGGACGACATGGCACATGCCTTTGTCAAGTAGTTCCAATACAGCATCGACATTGCTCCAGACCGCATTTCCCTTTCAAACCTGAAGAAGGAACCAAGTGAAAGTTTCAGGGAATATGCCATTAAATGGAGAGAGCAAGCAGCTCGAGTTACGCCACCCATGGATGACCCCAAGCTAATAACTGTCTTCCTTCAAGCGCAAGAGCCAGACTACTTTCAAAACATGGTGTCCGCAGTTGGCAAATCCTTCTCGGAAGCAATCAAAATGGGATAAATGGTAGAGAATGGTCTTAAGACAGGCAAAATTATAAGTCAAGCAGCTTTAAAAGCCGCAACTCAGGCTGTCCGGGTTGAGTCTGATAATCTTAGCGACACAAATGAGGAGATTGAAGAAATCATGATGACATCAGGGTCTAGAAGAGGTCCCAGGAGTACATCTCGAAGGTATGAGCAGCCTCCTCAGATGTTCCATGGCTCCCCTGAGCAGTATTATCCACCTCATAACCCTCAATACTTTATCGCTCCACCTCAGTATGTTGTCCAGCCACCAAAACGCCCCAGGAGGCGAGCACGAGCATCACAAAATCTCCAGAAGTCTCCACAAAATTTTCAGGTGCCCTATAACCCACATCCAAGCCAGAGGTATAAAGGGGAACAAAGGTTGAAAGATAATTTTACACCAATAGGAGAGTCCTATGAAAGCTTATTTGAGAAGTTAAAGAATCATGACATGATTGCACCTATTCCTCCAAATCGTGTGGACCCACGTGCAAGAAGCTTTGACCCTTCTAAAAGGTGCGAATACCATTCCAATGCCCAGGGGCACAATGTGGAATGTTGTCGGGATTTTAAAAGAGAAATAGAAAGAATGATCCAAGAAGGTCGGATTGTGATCAATAACAGTGACATGGAGCACTCGAGCCCTATCGAGAACTTGTTGACAGAGGTTGATGATGTTGAAGCTGGTAATGGTCTTGGCAGTATTGATTTAAAGCTCAGTGGCTAAGATGCCAGTTTTTGATGAAGTGGGAGGCCGCTCCATTCTTTGGTTAGCAAGAGAGACGCTGTTGGTGGCTTATTTTGTTGTCATTTCTGTTGTCCGGATTATTAAGGTTGTAATTTGGATTTTGTCCTGTGTCAAACCTTCTTATCTTTCCATTTTGTCCTAGCAGTTTGTTTAAATTTTGTCCAGTTTGTGTTAGGATTTTATTCTGGTTTGTTTTGTTTTCTCAATCCATTCCACCGGTAGTCTAAAGCAAATCAGGTCTTTTATTATTTCCAGTCATCTCTTTGTTTAATACTTTTATCATTTCGTTCACTGCCGATTCTAGGGACATGACATGCGCACCCAATTTGGGCCTAATCTTTAAAGTTAATCATAAAACCCCGGAAAGGCGATCAGACCATTTAAAGAAAATAAGGACGGTTTGAGATTATTCAGAGCTCGAGTCATGTGGAACTGGGGCAAGTTAAGCACAAAGAAAACCATTAAAAGCAAGATTCGCCAAATTGGCATGAGGGTCGGTCATGATAATGAGAGTGTCGCCCAACGGTGCTTAGAAATGACAAAGGAAAAATAAAATGTTTAACATAATTGTCAAGTCCAGCACCATCGGAAGAGACTATAAATCTATTGTTTAATTGTGTTGTTTGCACTTGGCATGTTTTAAAGACTGGAATGACGAAGACATTTTGTTCTGCTACCTAAACACTTTATCCTTCGTTACCCCTTTTGAGCCTTATTTATTTTCTTTCATACCCCTCGTTCGGAATCAGTAGCAACGAAGAGAAACAGAGAGAGAAAGAAAACAACAAAACGAAAAAAAAGGAAAAGAAAAGAAAAGAAAATGATAGCATAAAAAAGAAAAAAAAAAGAAAAAAGGAAAGTCAAATGAAAACAGAGGAATTGGGAACTACGTTTGACCTGATTCCTCAAAGAGGATACGTAGGCGCTTCACGGCTCGGTCATAATTTTGAAAAATGAAAAAAAAAATCATCAATTAAAATATCCCCAAGCAAGAAACTGGGGCAAAGGTCGCGTTTGTTGTAAATAAATCTAATTCTGAAGGTTGTAACTAATAACCCAAAATTAATGTATTTTTTGAGCCTTTTATACCCTTTCTTTATAGCCTATCCAAAACCCATATTACGGTCCAAAGAAAGACCTTCTGGTCAGTCTTCAAAAGATGCCAAGTCAGACAAATGAAGAGTCTTACCGGCGAACATAACATTCTGTTCCACAGCAGAAAGGACTCTAATCTCCAACAGAAAGAGTCATACCGGCAACACTCTAAATCCCCCCAGCTGGAGAGAGATATAAAACGAGAGAGTCTTATTGGTGAAAACCTTCACAGGCACCATAAGGCGATGAAAGCTGAGAGAAGAACCCAAAAATGAGAGAGACTTGATAGTGAAAACCCTTCGGGCACTACAAGTCGAATAAGATTGAGAATCAGATGGGGAATCGCCAATTGAAGATCTTAAAAGATGATTGACGGTAGAGGATAGGCCACATACGCATGTCATGGCCATTAGAGTCGGTATCTGCGTTTGATAGATTTTTATTTATAGTTTCTTTTGCAAAAGAGTCATCGTTTCCTTTGTCTTTTATTTTGTTTCTTTTATCTTTCTCCTTTCATAGAAAAATTCCCCAATAGAGTCTGTCTGGTCAGAACAAGTATGAAATGACTTCAAAATATACCATCAGCTTTCCAATTATGCAAGATAAGATCTGACTAGTACATCCAAGTGGTATAGTCAGCGAGGAACAAGCGCGAGGCCAGTGTCAAAAAAGATATCCCCAGCAAAAGGGAATTGACAAAAGGATTGACGAGCGTCAAGAGGGATATCCTTGCCAAAACCAAGGTTATAAACCTCAAAGACAAGGCCCGTTAACAAAGCAAGGAGAGCAGTGAGCATGATTTGGCGAAATCCATACTAGACTAAAAGGTCGGGGAAATGCCAGTTTCCAAGCTATGCCACAAAAGAAGAGGGATATTCCCAGCAGGAAGGGATTATCCCCAGCACATAATATCATCCCCAACAAGTCGTTGAATGCAGAGCAAGGAAGGAGAAAAGGAAAAGCCATCCCAGTAGGAGTATCACAACCAACCACCATGTTTTAAACTAACAAATTTTGTTTGATTTGAAGCAGGTAAAGGAAATGGCATTGATGCCAGAACTGCATGCCACAAGGGATATTATCAAACTGGGGCAGAAAATTTTCCTTCCATTTAGAAAATTTTCTGGAAGTCAGGTACCCCCAGCTGATAACATTTTACCCAACAGTGTTATCCCTAGCAGGTAAGTAAATAATTCCCCAACAATGTTATCCCTAGCAGTTGCGAGGAGTCCAACACAAGGTTGGAAAGCTGGTATCCTCAGCGGTTCCTTTCGGGGAAAGGCAAAACGACTCTCAAGGGAGGTAGTCTTCGAAGGAAGAAGCTATGCAAAAACAAAACAAAAAAAAGAATAAAAAAAAAGAATAAAAAAAAGAAGAATAAAAAGACAAAAAAAGAAAAGGAAAGTCATCCCCATCTAAATAATCCCCAACAGTTTCGAGGGAAGACAACACAGGTAAGTAAATAATTCAAAAAAAAAAAGCGAAGGTTTCATTAATAGGAGACGCACTTCCTAGTTTGAAATCATTAGAGTTTTCATAGGAGATGCATTTCCTCCTAAGTTTAAGTTTTACCCATAGGAGACGCATTTCCTCCTAGGTTTGTTTTAGTTTCACCCATAGGAGATGAATTTCCTCCTAAGTTTAAGTTTTACCCATAAGAGACGCATTTCCTACTAAGATTGTTTTAGTTTCACCCATAGGAGATGCATTTCCTCCTAAGTTCACTTTTACCCATAGGAGACGCATTTCCTCCTAAGTTTGAGTTTTACCCATAGGAGATGCATTTCCTCCTAAGATTGTTTTAGTTTCACCCCATTGGAGATGCATTTCCTCCTAAGGTTGTTTTAGTTTTACCCATAGGAGACGCATTTCCTCCTAGGTTTGTTTTAGTTTCACCCATTAGGAGATGCATTTCCTCCTAAGTTTGTTTTTACCCATAGGATATGCATTTCCTCCTAAGTTTATTTTTACCCATAGGAGATGCATTTCCTCCTAAGTTGTTGTTAAAATTAAAAAAAATAACACACAAAAAATGACCTAGTCTGATGAACCTTCTCCTAGGATCAAAATCTTAGTCTGACGAATTTTTCTCCTAAGATAGAGACCTAATCTGACGAACCTTCTCCTAGGATCAAAATCTTAGTCTGATGAATCTTTCTCCTAAGATACCAAAAAGAAAAGACCTAGTCTGATGAACCTTCTCCTAGGATCAAAATCTTAGTCCGATGAATTTTTCTCCTAAGATAGAGACCTAGTCTGACGAACCTTCTCCTAGGATCAAAATCTTAGTCTGATGAATCTTTCTCCTAAGATAACCAAAAAACAAAAAAATGACCTAGTCTGATGAACCTTCTCCTAGGATCAAAATCTTAGTCCGACGAATTTTTCTCCTAAGATAGAGACCTAGTCTGATGAACCTTCTCCTAGGATCAAAATCTTAGTTTGATGAATCTTTCTCCTAAGATACCAAAAAGAAAAGACATAGTCTGATGAACCTTCTCCTAGGATCAAAATCTTAGTCCGATGAATTTTTCTCCTAAGATAGAGACCTAGTCTGACGAACCTTCTCCTAGGATCAAAATCTTAGTCTGATGAATCTTTCTCCTAAGATAACCAAAAAACAAAAAAATGACCTAGTCTGATGAACCTTCTCCTAGGATCAAAATCTTAGTCTGACGAATTTTTCTCCTAAGATAGAGACATAGTCTGATGAACCTTCTCCTAGGATCAAAATCTTAGTCTGATGAATCTTTCTCCTAAGATACCAAAAAAAAAAAAAGACCTAGTCTGATGAACCTTCTCCTAGAATCAAAATCTTAGTCTAACGAATTTTTCTCCTAAGATAGAGACCTAGTCTGATGAACCTTCTCCTAGGATCCAAATCTTAGTCCGATGAATCTTTCTCCTAAGATACCAAAAAGAAAAGACCTAGTCTGACGAACCTTCTCCTAGGATCAAAATCTTAGTCTGACAAATTTTTCTCCTAAGATAGAGACCTAGTCTGACGAACCTTCTCATAGGATCCAAATCTTAGTCTGATGAATCTTTCTCCTAAGATACCAAAAAGAAAAGACCTAGTCTGATGAACCTTCTCCTAGGATCAAAATCTTAGTCTGATGAATTTTTCTCCTAAGATAAAGACCTAGTCTGACGAACCTTCTCCTAGGATCAAAATCTTAGTCTGATGAATCTTTCTCCTAAGATACCCAAAAAACAAGACCTAGTCTGATGAACTTTCTCCTAGGATCGAAATCTTAGTCTGATGAATTTTTCTCCTAAGATAGAGACCTAGTCTGACGAACCTTCTTCTAGGATCAAAATCTTAGTCTGACAAATTTTTCTCCTAAGATAGAGACCTAGTCCTACGAACCTTCTCCTAGGATCAAAATCTTAGTCTGACGAATCTTTCTCCTAAGATACCAAAAAAAAAAAGATCCTAGTCTGACGAATTTTCTCCTAGGATAATTTGAAAAAAAAAACGTTTGAATTTGAAAAAAAAAAGAGTCATTTTTAGTTTTCTTAAGATTATCAATGTTTAGTTTTCTTAAACCCAGGCGCCCACCTGTATAACGAGAGGAATACATTTCAGTATTTTTCATTACAAGTGTTGAAGTTGGGAGCCCGCCCATAGAACAGAGGAATACATTTCAGTCTTTACATTTCAAGCATTGAAGTTAGGCGCCCACCTGTATAACAAGGGAATACATCCTAGTCTAGTGTTTAGTTCACTCTCAGCACTGCATCAGTAGTATCGGTGGGCTACGATTTTGCTAACGACTCACAAACCTTCCCAGTGCAAACTGGGTTAGGAAATTTCATTTGTGTTGTTTGTTTTGGTTGTCAGGAGCCTGCCTGTAGAGCGGAGGTTGTTGTATGCCGAAGATTGAAGAAGTTAGGGGTCCGCCTGTAGAACAGCGGAACATCGTTCAAAGTCAAGCCGCAACCCATTGGAAGGCAGAAGGCTACGACAGAAGTCCCCAACATTCAATCCAAGATAGAAGCAACAAGAAGCTCGCCCCAAGAATGCGAGTCAACAGTCTGAGAGGGTCAACAAAAGCTAGTCACAAAAACAAAAAGAAAAAAAAAAGAAGAAAGAAAAAAAAGAAAAATGGATGAATCCGAAGTACGGAAGTGGAGAACAGATGTGATCTGCTCAAGAACTAGCGCCTACAACTAGCAAGTGTGAAGGTTCAAATCCAAAGTCTGTATGAAGCACTATTCAAGACTCAAGATCAAGTTTCAGAAGACTTAGAGATAAGAATCCTTGTAACTAGTAGCTGATAGGTTTAGTTAGGCTTTTTCAGTTATCATTTTTTTTGTTGTAATGACAGGACCGCGGACCGGAACCTCAACGGAACGGCACCTCGATCGGCTCTTCACCTCGGTACACTTCACCATCTCTCTCATTTCCGAACTACACGTGGCCTGATTCCTGTAAAACCAAGGATATGTAGGCAGCTCAGATACCAGGGCTCGGTCACATTCCCTCCCTTTCCTTAGTGTAGTCCGTCCAAGTAATGGTCGGGTCAAAAACATGTCTAGTCGTTCTTTGTCGGAAAACTCTTCGTGTTTCCAGTCAAAGAGGGGCAGCTGTAGACACCAGATTTTTGACCCTTCCCGAGAATTTTCACGTTTTTAGCGTGAATATGTGAAATTGGGTCTAATATAGCCATTTTAACTATTTTTACTTTATTTCGTTGCAAAGAGAAAAATTACAAAAAATATATATATAAATTGCAGTTTATGTATTTCTCATAAATTTGAAAAAAAACAAAAATTGCACTTTATATTTTATCCTTATATAAAAAACGAAAATTACAAAAAAAATAGTTTTATTAATATTTTGTAGCTATTTTAAATCTTGAAAAATATACTTAAAAAGATATAGTTTTGTTTAAATATTAGTCTTATTTTTGGTAGTTATTTTGCTTACATAAGACTAGTTAAGCAACGTCGTATTCTTATTCTCGGATCCGGGCAAAAGAATAATATTCGGGTTCAAACTACCCGGTTTTAGGCCTAATTTTCGGACCTAACCCATAATAATCTGAGTCCACGATACACGGGGAACCCCACCACGCGTGGGGGACACAAGTCTCGAACCCCACCACGCGTGGGGCTCATTTCCCTGGGCAAGGGTACTAAATACACGGACAAAACACATTTGGAAAGGACAGATTTTAAAATTTTGGGAGGAGGAGAACTGTTCATCTCCTTCCTCCTTTGGAAAACCAAAAAACAAAAAGCCAAAAAACCAGTCCGGCTTCACCATCCTCACGCCCCCAGCAACCATAACCCTGCTCCTTCACGTCCAAACTCCACCACCCAAACACCATCACCAAACAGACCACTCCACCTCCAGAAATCGTCCGTAACCCCCCAGCTCCGCCATCGTCGACACTGTCCAAAACCAACGCCGGAAACCATCACCACTCCTCCTACTCCTAGCTCCGTCAAACCATTTTCCGGCGAACCTCCATTAAAGCCGTCGAGCAGCAGCTGTTGCTGTTGCGTCGTCGCTGTCCGTCGACCCTACGTCCAAACGCCATAACCAGCCCCAACTCCATCGTCTTCCTCACGTCGAAAATACCACCACCATTGCTGCCCGCTACCCAGCCTACCACCTCCAATATCCATCGCGACCACTCGCAGAACCCAACCCTAGCCCGTCAGCTTCCCCGCCATTGCAGCCTCATCACACTGCCCAAACGACCCTCCATAGCCTCCTTCCTCACATCCAAACGACCCCTTTAGTCGCATTTTCTCGCACCAACCTGCTGCGTCGAGAAAATCCAGCAGCAGGTAACATCTCGTGCGTTGACAGTTTGGGCCGAGCTTCCAGTTTCCATTAAGGTCGTCGTTGCTCGTTGAGGTCCGGTTCGTCGAGTTTGTTCCGAGGTTTCGTCGTTGTTCCTCGTTCAGTGAGGTCCGGCTTGAGTTCCGCCGGGGTCGTGTTTGTCGTTCTGAGGTTGTCGAGGTTCAAAGGTTAGTAAACCTCAAGTATTAGATAAGGAAATGTTACGTTAAATGTTCGAAGATGCAATGTAGAAATTGGTATGATAATTTTCTGCTTATGTTTTCATCGTATGCATTTTTGCTCATTTTGCGTTATGTGATTCTTGTTTATTCGATGTCATTTAATTAAGTTAGACTAGTTGTTCTATGACACAAGTTTGACGTTAATCTGTTCGTCCTTTCCTTTGCTTAGGTCATTCGGACAAAATTATTATTAGCACATGCTTTTACTACTCCCGAAACACTCATTCGCTCTAAACTCCTTTTATTAAACTTCTAACAAGTCATGGGATTTTAGTTGTAAAGAGGCTGTAAGGTTTAATATTGTTAAAGGCATAAAAATGACATCCTTTTAAAAAAAATGAGACAAGCTTCGCCAAATAAAAAAATGTACAGATTGCGGAGCCCTCACAAAATATACGTATTAAATACTTAGATTCCGGGACGGGCCGTTTAGCAAATTTCACGGCCCTACCCAAAATAGTAATACGCTAGTCGCTTTAGGCGCGTATTTAATAATGTTATCTCCTTTAACTCGAGTGCACATTTATGTGACTCAAATCCAAATCTCAACGGAATCGAAATGTGTCTCTAATCACGGGTATATTGATTGTGGCGTGGTCTGAGATGCATTTCCGTGACGTTGCAAAGCCCTTTTAAAAATAATGAATGAGACGAGCCTCGACCAACAAAAATGCACAAGCTGCGGGGCCCTCTAAATGTATATATTAAAATACTTAGAATTCGAGGACAGGCCGTTTAGCGAATTTTACGGCCTTCCCCAAAATATCAAGACGCTAGTTGCTTTAGGCGCGCCTTTAATAATTTATTTTCCTTAACTCGGGTGCACATTTATGTGACCCAAATCCAAATCTCAACCGAGTCGAGATATGTCAACAACCACGTGTGCATCGATGTAACGTGGTTCGAGATATGTTTTCACGACGTTGCAATTCCTTGTAAAGAAAATATAATAATAATAATTATGAAAGCGGTAAAAAGATAAAATTTGCACATAAGTTCATAATTGTATTTAAAATCAGATAAATAAGCCGAATATGACAATTGAGCGACCGTGCTAGAACCACGGAACTCGGGAATGCCTAACACCTTCTCCCGGGTTAACAGAATTCCTTATCCGGATTTCTGGTGCGCAGACTGTAATATGGAGTCATTTTTTTTCTCGATTCGGGATTAAAATTGGTGACTTGGGACACCCTAAATCTCCCAAGTGGCGACTCTGAAATAAATAAGCAAATCCCGTTTCGATTGTCCTTTAATTGGAAAAAACTCCCTTGTACCCTCTCGGGTACGGAAAAAAGAGGTGTGACACACATATTCCAAATTTGTAATGTTGAAAGGTAAAAATGATGATATCTAATTAAACAAATTACCCAAGTTTTAAAGAATCAATCAATTGGAGTGAGGTAACTTAGAGGTCTAATTTTAATTCTAACTTCAAACCATTGGATGTTGAAACTAGACTGCCATTGTAATTAAAATGATCTACTGGACCTGATTTTATTTGACATGTATTTGAACACATAATAACTGATAACCAAACTAAAATGAACAGAATATCATTGACTACATTACTACACAAAACTGCTGAGCTATACCAAAGGGGAATCAAATTACATAAGAATAGTATATGGCATGTTCTAATTACAATTAGTGAAAAGAAAAGAAAAGCTATATTAAGACTTCAAACTTCCATTCTTTCATAATGTACATGCTTCCATATTTTCAGCTTACAATAGTCAGTGTATCAGTTGTGTACCTGATATTGGAAAGCAGAAGAAGAGGAAGATCATCAGAAATACAGTAGCACACACACAGCAACACAACAGATTCAACAGCACAGCAAAACTAGTGAAACCAGAAATAACAGTAGCAGAAATCCCAGGAATAGATTGAAAACAAGAGAATAACCTAGCAACTCAATAGAACAGGACTTGAAGAAACAGCAGAAATCCCAGGAAATTCCAAATTCAAACCAAACAATATCGCAAGCAACACAGACAGATGCAAGGAAACAGTAGTTCCTGATTTGTCAAACACTCAAGAAAAGCAACCTGAAACTCTTAATGTAAAAAGTTCAGCCTTAACATTCTAACTTTTAATGTAAAGTTCTGATTTTTCTGAATTTTTCTCTCCTGCAATTCTCACTCTCTTTTCTTTTCTTCAGAAATTTTTCTGGTTCCCTTTTTTGTTCCAGAATTCTTTTCCTCCAATACCCCCTCCTAAAATCAGTCCCCAACCCCTTTTTATACAGCCAAACCTTTCTTTCCACTTACTGCCCGACCCTCTTTTCCACTAAATCAGAATTTTCCACTTAATCAGCCACTAAGGAAAGCTTTTTCTTTATTATCAGCCCCCCACTTCCTTTGGTTCCCCATTACCAAATTAATTAATATCCCACTAACAAAACACTAGCACTAAAATATTATTCTAACTGTTTCATTCCTAAATCACCCCTGAAACCCTACTGTTATCACTTCATTACCCTAAACTTTACAAGTCTGAAGTTACATTTGTAAGTTCAAACCTGAAACTCATTTGGTTAAACACCTAAATAACTACAGCTATATCCAATTCACAATCCTATTCAGACACAAAGATTTAGGGCAGAAGAACAGAAGAAAATCGAAATGGTATTAATCAGGGCAATGAGATAAACTATGAAGAACTGAACGAGTAATCTGGTTAAAATAAACAAGACTGAAAATAACATGTTCAATTCATTACACATTTAATCACAGAAGACAAAAAAGAAAAATGGTAAACCCACTGGAAAAAATAACCAAGAATTACTATCATGTTTTTCTCTAATTTTTCGAGCAAGTTAATTGACGACACTTGATTAATCGATTATACAGGCCATAATGTACAACAATTATCAACAATTAATCAGAAAAACAAACATATGTGATTCAAGTATTATTTGACAGAAACAGTGAGTTGTAATACAACCAACTAATTGATAAAATTAATCACTTATACTATACAATTCACAACATATACTTAATCAATGATCAGAAGAATTCGACCAAATAAAAGGTCTATTGGAGATGAGAAGATGAATTGAAAAAGCATGAAAAAATCAATAAAACTAAACTAAACAGATACATAGATAGAAAAATTATAAATACAGAATAAAGGAAAAAGAAAAATACCTCAAAACCTCAGAACTATACGGACCCAGGCTCGAACTCGAATTTGGACATTTTTGAGGTCGAACAAACTTTAATCGAAGTATTCTCAACTGAGAATACCTCGATTAAGGTCTATTAAACCCCAACCCTTCCTTTAATCGGACAGACCCCAAGGTTTGGAATTTTAGGGTTTTGTTTTTTTCCGGATTTAGGGTTTGAACATTTCTAGGCAGATTCGAAGGGAACCAGTGGTGGTTCAGGGGTGAGGGAGGTCTGGGGGTCATCTGGTACGAATTTGGGGTAGGTTGGGGTAGGTTTAGGTTTTGCTCGAATCTTCGATTGAAGATTCGAGAAGTTGTAGGATGATTCGAAGCAAACAATCAACAGATCCGTAACGAGGGTGATCAGGGGATGCCTTGGTATGAGTTTAAGGCGGATTGGGGTAGGTTCAGGCTTTGCTCGAATCTTCAAATGAAGATTCGAGAAGTTTGAGGATGATTCGAAACAAACGGGTACTGGATTTGGATTGGGGGTGGTTAGGAGGTTCAGGGGTGTTATTTTGGTGGCCGGCGGTGTCGTTGCCGCCAGGTTTCAGGCGAAGGGGAGCTAGGGCGGCTAGGGTTTGGGGGGGGGGCATCGTCTTAGAGACGATGATGAACAGGAAGACGAGGAGGGGTGTTTGGTTAGGGGCTGGGTTAGGAGGTTGAGTTTATATAGGGGAAGGGTGGATTGATCTTGGCCGTTCGATCAAAAGAGATCGAAGGTCCAGATCAATTCACTTAACTCAAACAGTGTCGTTTGGAGTAATACTAGGGCGGTCCGGGTATTGGAGTGACAGGTCGGGGGTCGGGTTTGGTCAAGGCTTTGGGACCGTTTGATCAGTTGAGATCAACGGTCCAGATTGAGACGCCTGAAACGACGTCGTTTGATAAAGGCTGGAGACGGGTTGGGTTGGACCTGGACATGGGGTGTGATTTTTTGGGCCTGAAATGGTCCAGAATTGGCTAGTCCGTTTTCTTATATTTTCAACTCTTCTCATTTTCTTCTTTTAATTAATTAACAAAAATTCTAAAATAAATTGTAAAAAAACAAAATTAAACTACAAAAATATCAATTAACTCTTAACAACAATTATCCCACAAGTTAAAACATTTAATTAAAAATAAACTCACACCATGGCACATTTAAATGACAAAATTATAACAATTACATATTTTTGTGATTTTCTCTCTTTTAAAACCAAATTATGGTTCTAATTAAAATAAAAAATAAAAAATCCTAAGTGCACATGCCGCATATTTTTTATTAATTCAATCAATTATAACAGGATAAACATTCACTGACAAAAACACAAATAATTATCCAAAAATACCACGCAAATCCTAAAATTTGTATACCAAGAAAATTTTGTTTTATTTTTTGATTTCTTTTGGAGTAGTTTTTGTGAAGCAAAAATCACGTGCTCACACTTACTATTATTAAATATATCTTCTCCTAATATTTATAATTATTATCTTCAACTCAACTTCAAATTCTAAAAATACTATCGAATTTTCACTTAAGATATACAAACTTTAATATATGTATATAATTTTTTAAAGTTATATTATTGATACGAGGTACACGCGCAAAGCGCGTACCCCAAGACTAGTCAATTATCCAAAAAATAACCTATATAGTATATCTTATTTATCTTTTTCTTTTTAACTTTCATTTTTTTCTTTTTTTAATTATATGTATTACTGTAAGTATTTCTAGCACATAGGATACAAAATTATATATTATTATAATAAAATGATATATTAGTATAATAAAATGGCATATTAGTATTTAATGTTATTATATAAAATACTTGTCACAATAATATACCAAAATGACATATAAATATACCAAATAGGTATATTACTATGTTATGTCTTCCGACACTTACTTCTTATCAATGAATATTATTTTCATGGAACTCCATCAAAAAATTCATTTAAGAAAACATTTGCAAAGACCTAGTTGAAAAAATTAGAAAAATTAGAAAATGACTTATTTATCACGTATACTATTTTATTATATTGTATACTAGAATAGTATAATGTTACTATAACCATGACTTTGGAGTCGTTTGGTAGGGTGTATAAGAATAGTGCAAAATAAGGTGTATTAGTAATGCAAGGATTAGTAATGCATGGGTTAGTAATGCAAACATTAGTTATGCAGATGTTATTTCTTATCTACTGTTTGGTGTGGTGTATTAAATTTTTTAATGCATTGTATAATTTTAAGAAAAATATTTTTTTACAAAAATGCCCTCCATATTATCTAGCTTTAAGGGAACTTCAAGGACAATTTTGTCTTCAACTATGCTAATGCATGCATTAACACCCTTGGTATTACTGTCATGGTTTTCTATGCATTACTTATACATAGGTTAATACCAAGTATGATGTATAACTAATACAAGCATTAGTTATATACAAGTTGAAAAATGAACCAAACAAGGTATTAGTAATGCACACAACTAATGCTTGCATTATTTTTTCTAATACCTCCTACCAAACGACCCCTAACTTTACACAATAGCACCTAGATGATTCAACAAATAGTAGTCAAAGTATACTATTACAACATATTGTTGCAGTATATTGCATATTATTACAGTATACCATTATAATGTATTGTATACTATAACAATATACTGTTGTAGTATAGCTATATGCTCCTACAATATATTATATATTATAGCGGCATACTGTTGCGTAACTGTGTTCTTCTTCAATTATTACAGTATACCGTTGCAATATAGCTATATAGTCCTATAGTATATTGTATACCGTAGAGGTATACTATTGAGTAACTGTGTTCTTCTTCGATTTTCAGTGGAAAAATTCGATCTCAATCACCTCAAATCAACTTCAAATGAGATCAAATTTCAGTATGAACTTCCAGAAGGTACTATAAGCAATATTTAAAAATACCAACTTTGAATCAAACAAGAAATCTTCAAAATAAAAATTTTAAATTCAAGAGTTTCAAGCCCAACAATGGTGAAAATTCAAATACACACAAAATTCAGATCTGGGAAGTTTAATATATAACCACAATATCACATGGATTCAGAAATACAAATAAATAGACAAAAATATATATTAATATAGAAAGAGGATTTTGTAGTGATATACATGTAAAATAATATGAAAACTTATCTTTTAAAATTTAAATACAAAAAATATTAAAAACTTTTTGGGTAAATGCATGGGTTTATATTGAATTTTCACCATCCACTAAAAAGACTAAGCTATGGGTGTTTTTGAAAGGGGAAAGGAACGTATAGGGTGTGAGACTCTGCTTGTTTCGAGAAATTTAAAAGGAAAAGGGGGTTGGGTAGGCGGGTAAATAGTTTAGGCCATATAGGTAGGAAAATTAAATTCTTTGGTCTTACGTATTAAAGGATAAATAGTTTAGACTTAATGGGCATAGAGTGAGATTTTCTCATTAAAAATATTATTAGCCTAATCCATCAACCTTTAGTTACACTTTACTCTATTTAAATCTTAAAATGCACAAATATAAAGATTTTTTTGGCATATATAATTTAAATATGCAAACTAAAATGCACAAATAAAAAGTACAACAACAACGAACCTAGTGTATTCCCATAAGGCAAAATACATAAGTTACCCCCTGAACTATGAACCAAATCCCTGTTATACACTTTTTGTGGACGAAAATTACTTTACGCACTCAACCTTTTCAAATTGTGCCTAAGACACACCTCTTTGTCAAAGTGGCAGGTGCGTGTTTTACAAACAAAATAAGGCGTCTGAACTGTAAAAACTATACATCTGATGCTTTATTTAAAGAGTCTAGATTTAATAAAACTTATCCAACAGTTAAATGAATTCTCTTTTTGTCCTTTTCCAATATCTTCCTTTTTGTATTTTTCTAAAATAATTTGATTCAAATTGGAGATAATATAGATGTTTACTATCCATTTTATCCACTTTCAATTAAGAAATCTGTTAAAATTGAAATAGATCGAGTAAAAATATCTGGAAAAATCGATTCAGGAAGAAATTTTTAACAATGTAGAAGAATTTGTAATAAAATCTTCAAGTGAGATTAGAAGAACAATGTAAAAGAATCTCCTCTTCTTTTTTTCCTTTTCAATGGGGCAGCCATGAAGAAAACCCACTTGTTATATCTGAAAAAATTTCAACAAAAAAAAATGCATCAGAAGGTAGGAGCAGTTGTTTAGGGTTTCTATTTCTTTTGTTTGAATTGTAAGGTGGAGGTCTGGGTTCTTTGGTGGTCGACGACAATGGAGATAACGAGAAGGCCGTGGAAGGTGAGTAATGGTGGTGGGACGATGAAAACTAGGTTATGTTTTTCATCTATCTATAATTTTTTCTTGAATATGTGTATGTTAATGGATGAAAGATGAAAGAGAAATGTTGATGAATGAAGAGATATGAGCTGAAAAACTCTAATTGAAGGCACAATGAAGCCCGAAGGAGATGAGTTTCGTTCCATTTTTTTAAAAAAAAAAAAAATTGGGTGGGATTTATTTTTCTTTTTCATGTTTTAAGTCAATGACATGTGTCGTTTTATGACTGGTGCGTGATATTACACATGTTTTGAAAAATTGGTCAAGAAAAAAGTGGTGTGTCTTAGGGACACTCTAGAAAGGTTGAGTGTGTAAGGTAATTTTCGTCCGTAAAAAGTGTGTAACATGGATTTGGTCCATAGCTTAGGGGGTAACCTATGTATTTTGCCATTCCCATAAATGGGGTCTAGGGAGGGTAGTGTGTACGCAGACCTTACCCCTACCTTATAAAGATAGGAAGTTATTTTCGATAGACCATCGGCTCAAGGCACAATGGAGATAAGGCAACAATACATTAAGGTAACATGCACGAATGACACAACATATAATAGTAAAGAATCATGAATAAGATAACACAAAAATAGTCCTAGTACTACTGGTAAGCCTAGGAGTAACACACTACTAATTGTCAACCTTCAACCCTAATCCTTGACCTCCACGTCTTTCTATTGTGGGTCATATCCTCGATAAGCTGGAGCAATGACATGTCCTGCCTAACAACCTCTCCCTAATACTTCTTAGGCCTGCCGCTACCCTTTCTCAGACCCGTAATGGACAACCTCTCACACCTCTTGATCAGAGCATTTATGTCTCTCCCCTCCACTTGCCCAAACCATCTTAGCCTCGACTCCCGTAACTTGTCCTCCACAGATATTTTTGATATTTTATGAAATAAAAAATACGAACAAAAATGCACACAAATATGAAAAAAAAGAGCAAAGATTTGAGAAACTAATTAAGACAACAATTATTAGTAGATGTGAAAGTGGTGCAAAAATTAGGCATTCACCGCGATTAAACAATAAAATATTTTTTTATTGCTAGAAAAAGAGAAGTCATTACGACCATGACAAAAAAAAAAAGTTACTCTATTACGAAATTTATACTTTCGCAATAAAAAAATCAAAAGAAAGTAATTTCGTAGCCGGTTTAAGTTTAAACCGGCTTTTGCGCACTCTACTCTTCGCCCACTTCCAGTAGAACACTGCTTAATGAACTTTGTCAGATCTATTTCTCACTCGAAGAGTGAAAATTCAACAACTCGTCGCCATTAGCTATGGCGATTAGAGCTTTTCTTCTCCTATTAATCTTATTCTCTTCGTCTTATTATGCCGTCGCTCTTTATGAAGATCAAGTTGGCCTCATGGACTGGTAAATTTAACTCTAAATTTGCATAAATATGGATTGAATTTGTTGGCGACATTGATAGTTGAACTAGTGAAGCTTAATTTGTGTAAAATACGAATTATTTAGTATCGCTGGAATAAAGGGAAATAGTAATTAATTTGAGATTGATTAATTGTTGAACAATTGTTTATGCAGGCATCAACAATACATTGGAAAAGTGAAAAATGCAGTTTTTCAAACCCAGAAGGCTGGTAGGAAGCGAGTTGTAGTATCTACCGAAGAGAATGTCATTGCTTCTCTGGATCTTCGCCACGGCGAGATTTGTGAGTTGATTATGTTCTGTTCACATAATTCAATGCTAATTATATTCAATTTGATGCAAATTTATTACGTTAGTACTTTGTTTATTTAATGGCATCTTGTGGAGGAAATTTGATATTTTGACTTTGTTTTATATCTTGTTATGTGCAGTTTGGAGGCATGTTTTGGGGGACAATGACACCATTGATGCGATTGACATCTCCATGGGAAAATGTAATAGCTTTGCATCGTTTTCTCTTTCTTTTTATTTTTCACTTATTATGAATTGGTTGGTAATTGGGATTTTTATTTTTAATAGTATATGAATTGCTGAATAAACATTTTTTCTTGTATCTCGAGCAAGCACACACTTACATGAGTTACATGTAACATGCAGCTATAGAAAGTTTTGTAACTTATAAACTCTCCTTTTGTATCATGTGGGAAGTGTTTTTGTTACAAGACAAGTTATGAAATCAGTCAATTCATGCCTTAAGGTATCATCTAACCATTTGAACTAACCTTAAGTGTGTACACCTAACAATATCCACCAGTGGATTACTTGGGATAAACACGGAACAAGTTCTCAAGTCGCACTTGAGTGTAGAGTAGATGTATCCTCACTATAGCATGTCATTAAACTGAATGAGAAAGAGATTTACTTTAAACTTAGGAATAGAACTAGAATGCAAAGATGATTCAAATGCGTAATCGGATGATAAAAAACAATGATAACTCATAAAGGTATAAATAGGCGAACATTACGAGTAAAACGAATACCTTTTCAAACTGCCACCATGGAATATGGACAGGACAAGTCGGCAGAGAAGAAAGATATGATGCTGGGCGCAAATCCTCTGGGCCTCAGGTGGTTGGCTGGCAATGATTATTTGGTTTAAGAGTGGTGGTTCTGTGGGAGGAGATATAGGAGAGGTAATAATAGAATGTCCGAAAGGTGGTGCACGTAAAAAGACACCAAGATGGTTAGAAGAAGAAAAAGGTGTGAAGTAAAGGTTAAAATAGCAGACATAATGCATAATGAACATTTGGTGAGTAGAAGGTGACATCCTTTCTTGACATCCCTTCTGAACTCTAGAATAACCAAGATATACACACTTTGATCATGGGGCTTAATTTTTGAATGGCAGAGGAAGGCCTATGATTAATCATATAATATGATGTCAGAACTTGATTCCCAATGTGGAACACTTACGCTACATGTACCTATTTATGGTTTAGGTATTTACACTTAGCTATCTAACGATGAAGTCTTCCTTTATCACCTTCCTTAAAAGGAGATGTTATTGTAAACTTGATTTTAGATCTCAATCCTAATGTGAGTGCCAGTGATTGGTGAGACTTTTTCACTGAATAACTTACCATTACTTTATTTCCTATGGTCAAGTGAGTCCCTTAACCTGGAAAATACTCTTGAAGAAAGGACATTTTCAGATTGTTTATGCCAGACCTAGTAGCTATAATTTCTTGTTATTAGTCTTTATTAAGAAGTACACTTTCTAATATATTTTATTGTATTTGCGAATAGCTTGAAGAAAATGATTAAAAGTTAGGACTCTGTCACTTTCTTTCTGCACAAGTCAGATGGATAATATTGGAAGTCGAAATTTGGACCTTCTGCTCTGTTTTCTTTTTAGAATAAGAACATGATAGACACGAGCATTTTAATAAATGAAAGTGTAAATTCTACTGTGGTTGAACATTCACTATGTGTCTATTAACTTAGTTTTCTCTTTTAGAAAGTTTCTTGTCTTCATCACGCGATTATTCTGATCTGAGCTTCTTTGGGTCTATTTTTAAGTTGGAATTTAATAAGTAGTAATGATGAAACATTCTGTTGGCTACGCTAATTGTTGCAACACTCTATTGTGTTATCAAAATAATCTTTTTGGGTATTACTTTAAAAGAAAATTATTGTCGAAATTAAATCTACTAGTTACCAGGCCATTTATCTCTTTGCAGATGTTATCACCCTATCATCAGGGGGAAGTATCTTAAGAGCTTGGAACCTTCCTGATGGCCAGATGGTGTGGGAGTCGTTCCTTCGTGGATCAAAGCCCTCCAGGGCATTGTTATGGACTCCAGTAAGTACGGAATTTTATTTTTCTATTTTTTCCTCTTACGAGTATTCTTGGCATGTGTAGAGCATCGAAAATTGTACCCTTTGCACTGCTGCAGTTAGACACGATTTAAAGTGTTAGAACCTTTAAGTAAGATACTTGAAGAAATGTGATTTCCATGTTAGCTTAAGGCCAGAAGTGAACACGATGCACAAATCTTTTGTTTTCTTTTTCCAGACGAACTTGAAAGCTGACAAGGACAATGTGATTCTTGTGTATGGCAATGGTTGCCTGCATTCTCTTTCGAGCATTGACGGTGACATTCTCTGGAAGAAGGATTTATCACATAAAAGGTTTGACAACTTACTGCAACTCATAGACCGTCTTCCTGTTTAATCTTAAAAAATGTTGATCATATATGTGCTCCTCCAATTGCAGCATTGATATTCAACATTTGATTCATCCAGAAGGAAGTGAGACAATTTATGCTATAGGAGTTGGTGATTTGTCCCAGTTTGAAGCATATATAATCAATGTTAGGAATGGTGAACTGCTGAAGCACAGCAGTATGTCATTTCCTGGTGGATTTTCTGGTGATATATCTCTGGTCGCAAGTGACAAAGCAGTGGTGCTGGACTCTTCTGGGTCAAGTTTAGTCTCTATAAGCTTCACCGAGGGAGAAATAAAATTTCAGCAGGTGGACATCGCCAATCTTGTTCAGCACATCTCAGGCTCGGCAGTGCTATTGCCTTCTAAACTTGAGGGAATGGTTGCTGTGAAAATTGGGAAATCTTTGTCATTCATCAAAGTAACCAATGAAGGAAGATTGGAGGCGGTGGATACAATTCCTCATGTTGAAGCTGTAAGTGATTCTTTGCCTTTTTCAGAAGGCCAAAGAGGTTTTGGGCTGATTCAGCATGATGGTACGGATATTCATCTCACAATAAAGACTGGTAATGATTGGAAGAGCCATTTACTGGAAGAAAGTTTCAAAGTGGATCAACATAGGGGACTTGTCCACAAGGTTTTCATCAACAACTATATCCGAACAGACCGAACATATGGATTTAGGGCTTTGATTGTCATGGAAGACCATTCGCTGCTATTGATGCAACAGGGTGCGATTGTTTGGAATAGAGAAGATGGGCTTGCATCTATTATAGATGTAACAACCTCAGAATTGCCCGTAGAGAAGGATGGGGTCTCTGTCGCAAAAGTGGAGCATAGCCTCTTTGAATGGCTCAAGGTACAAAGCTCCTAGAAGGCTAGAACTGTTTCGAAATTAAGCATATATAGAAGGCATCACAGCTTTTGATTCATAATTTTTCATATAAATACACAAATATCATTGTTATTTTAACAAAATGTATGTTGATCCCTAACAATTAAAAAAATGTTATGTTGATCCTTGATACTTTAGCTTCCTTATTTTCCAAGACTTTGGTTTGGGCCTTATGTTTAACTCCCTTATGAGTTGGTCATAACATCTTATATCATCTATTTGTTAATTTTAAGGTCGTAAGATTGTGCAAGATGTATAATGAATCTTTTTTATACTTATTATCCTTGATATAGAAACATAACAATGCAAGTGGTACTTATGGTCTATGATCTCTCTTGCAGTGTGTTTAAATTGCTGATATCTTTGACACCGATTTTCTATTTTGTTATACCTGACTTTGTGTCTCTTCTATCTCGTTCTTTTGTTGGAAGGGACATCTGCTGAAACTTAAAGGGACCCTAATGCTTGCCACCCCTGATGATATAGCAGTGATTCAGAGACTGAGGTTACAAAGTGCTGAGAAAAGCAAGATGACTCGAGACCACAATGGGTTTAGGAAACTACTCATTGTACTTACGCGAGCAGGAAAACTTTCTGCTATTCACACAGGAGACGGGCGAATTGTTTGGTCTCTCTTACTGAATGCTTTTCGTAAATCAGTGACATGTGAAAATCCCAGGGGGCTCAAGATACATCAGTGGCAGGTGCCGCATCATCATGCATTAGATGAGAACCCATCAGTCCTTGTGGTTGGTACTTGTGGACTTAATTCAGATGCATCTGGAATTCTCTCTTTTATTGATGTTTACAAAGGCGAGGAGCTTAATTACCTAGCAACTCTTCATTCTATTGCACAAGTTATTCCACTGCCATTTACGGATTCCATCGAGCAGCGCCTGCACCTGCTAATAGATGCTGAGGGGTATGGCCACCTGTTTCCCAGAACTCCCGAGGCAATTAGCATTTTTCAGGAGGAGTTGGGAAACATATATTGGTACTCAGTTGAAGTAAATAATAATGTCTTAAGGGGACATGCGGTGAAGAAGAATTGCGTATCTGAGATAGGTGATGACTACTGTTTTGAATCCAGTGACCTTTGGTCTGTTGTATTCCCCTCGGATTCAGAAAGGATCATCGCAACCTCAACAAGAAAACTAAATGAGGTATTCTTTTGCGTTTTTCTTTATTCTTTTAATATCAATTGAAAATATTTGCTGCTGATGGCTACTATGATTGGAGACTGTTCCGAAAGTTGCTTTATGTTTCTAATGTTTAACTAGGTCTGACGGGAGACATTGATGTATCCCATGACACTGTTTCCTGTTTCCTCTTTTTTCCTTTCGTGAAATATATGCCCCTTCATCTTTCAGATTGGATTTACTAGCTAAGTTATCGTGTAATGATTTGGTTGCTTTAAAACGTATTTCTAATTTTATATGTGATTTCCCAACAAGTTTGGGATTGAGACAGAGTTGATTCATTGATATGAATATTTGCAATTTACTTTGTATTATCCTTTTAGCTATCTGTGCCTCATGACATTGATTGGTTAGTGGCCCTTGGCTGACCATCTGCGTATGCTAGCGGTTGGCTACAACCTCTCTCTTTCAGTTACGGGTGTGATGATAACATATGTGTTTATTGGTCCTATTGCATCTGATTTTACTTCAATTATCTGCTGCGTTGGAAGAGGATTTTGTAACTTCAGTACTAATAAAGCATCAGAAGATGGGCTGCTTAAGGGATGAGATGCAGGGAAACTATCAGGGATTCTTTGGTATGAAATTAGAAGCTTGAAAGGTAAAAAAATGTGAGGATGATGGTATAATAGTTTTTGATATAGAAAGGGATGGGATGAAGGATTTTCAGGCTCATTAATCTTGCCAGGACGAACTGCTAACTTTGAGAAATCTAGTCCAGTTCTGGGGACAGAGAGGAAGAGGAAGTTGAATCCAGGCAATTGTGAAGGGTCTTAATTCTTATACTTAATAGTTTTTGAGCACCAATGTGTTAACTTGGAGATGAAGAATTCTTTTCATAGTATGATCAATGATGATAAGCTTGGTTCCCAAGGAAACTTGGGAGCCTAAACTTTCAGTTCACTTTCTGTTGACTCGTCTAAATCTCGGTCAATAGAATCCATTCATCACCCATTTACATGAAAAATGACGTAAAGGAGTTAAGTTTTTGACAGCTACTAGTACAGCCAAATGTAATTATTAAAAGATCTATGCAACAACAAATGTGGAAGTTATCTTGAGTGCATACTGACACCGTAGTTTTTATTTTGCGACTTTTAGGTGGTTATCGTGGTCCTTCGTTAGGTGTAGGTATTATTGAACCATATAATAATAATAGAAAAAAGATCACGTGTTTATGTAGCTCTAGTTTCTTACCAGGCCTTCTTTAACCTATCCAGCTCTTGATGCTGAATTTGTACATTGTAATACACTCTCTGATGTTATTCTTTCAGGTGGTTCATACACAAGCTAAGGTAACATCGGACCAGGATGTGTCTTACAAATATATATCTAAGAATCTTCTGTTTGTGGCCACTGTTACACCCAAATCTACTGGTGAGATTGGCTCAGTAATTCCAGAAGATTCCTGGCTGTTTGTTTATCTTGTTGACACGGTAACTGGCCGTGTACTGCACCGGATGTCTCATCATGGCTCGCAGGGACCTGTCCATGCTGTAAGTTTGCCTTGCTCTCCATTTATCAGCACTTGTGAAGATATTAGTTAGCATACTATCTTCACCATCTTTACTTTCAAATCAACTGAGCATTGTGACACATTTCTTTGTCTCTGAAGGTCTTTAGTGAGAATTGGGTTGTCTACCACTACTTCAACCTGCGAGCACATAGATACGAAATGTCTGTCATTGAGATCTATGATCAGTCTCGAGCGGTACATTTTGCTTCTGAAATATATTTTTCTTGTTCTCGTTGGTCGTGCATTTTTCCATATCTAAATTTGTAACTATCTGTAGGATAACAAAGATGTGTTGACGCTTGTGTTGGGAAAACACAATCTCACAGCAGCTCTCTCTTCCTACTCACGTCCTGAAGTGATAACTAAATCTCAATCGTACTTTTTCTCACATTCTGTGAAAACAATGGCAGTGACTGCAACAGCAAAAGGCATTACTTCCAGGCAGCTGCTTATTGGTACAATTGGGGATCAGGTTAGATTTACTAATTGTTTGTCTAAATATTTTTGCCTTCCTATAACAACTCTACTATTATTCATTTGGATAAGTTTGAACTTTCTCAATTGCTGTGCATCTCTGTTATGCTATAAATGCAATTTCAAGGAGACGCTTTTCTTAGCCTTTTCCAGGGAGACCCGTGATTTTTGTTTCCTTGTCTACATATACATTTAATGCTTCATCTATTGATATAATTCAGGTTTTGGCACTTGACAAGCGTTTTCTAGATCCTCGAAGAACAGTGAACCCTACTCAAGCTGAAAAAGAGGAGGGGATTATACCTCTTACCGACTCATTGCCAATTATGCCACAGGTGAGAACTTTCTTTCTGAACTTCTTGCAAGGCAAAGATGGAGTTTTCTTGAGCAAAGTAAAGTTGCATATCTTTGAGGCCAATATTTGATAGGCAAGGAGAAGATGTCATATGTATATGCTCTTGGTAAGAAGCAACATATTTGCTTCAATTAAAGTGATAAGTTGGTTGAATCTGTATCTCTAGGTCTCTATATATACACTTGGTTTTATTCTGGGTAATCCGATCATTTTCACTGTGTTACCTGACCAAGTGTATCAAAGGCTGAAGGCCAAACTTTCACTAACCATCATCCAGCTTTCCAATCTCATGGTTCGGTTAAGATGGCATTCCCATTCATCATGTAGTCCTAGATAGAAGTGCATTCTTTCTGATTATCCTCTTGTGTAAACTGAGCCCAAGCAATTGATATTGAATGTTCTTCTAGATTAGGGACCTGATTTTGAGTACTCTAGCTGCACTTCGAGAATGACTAGAGTCTCTTTGGGACATCCCTCTTGCTGACAACTTTATCTAAAGTCAGATGAGACACAGTCTAGCGACCATTTCTCAGATTCACTAATGCAGCCAGTTTGACTAGTCTAAATCATTATGACATCACCACATCATAATGAAATTTATGAATTCCTATGTAAAATAAATAATAATTCACAGGGTATAACAATGCAATGTATCTAAGGAAAAAAAGTTAAAAAATAAACGCTGGAGCACCTTGTATTGCAGCTAATATGACTTGGCAAACATTGCTAGAAATGAAAGAAGTCTTGCAAATGTTTATAGCATAAAAAGGAAAGAAAACTCCTACCGTTCCAGAAGTCTTGGTCAATGTATTAAATCGCTCTTTCATTAGAATAATTCAGACTTTGCTAGTTTGTGTGGTATATGCATGCATTTGATATCTTTTGTAGCAAAAGAAATTTCAAGCTACTTTATCAACAAACGGAAAAAAAAAAATTCAAGCTAGTAAATAGACTCATTCACAGTGATGTTACGTAGATTCGTTTTACATTTTTTATAGTAAAAGAAATATCAAGATATTTACATCCTTCACAGTGATGGAACATGGATTTTTCTTTGATGATATCCGAGCAAGTTTTGATGGTCTATGTGCCAATGATGATAGAAAGATTCCTAGAAAGATCTATCTCATATCATTTGTAGGAAAGAATTTTCGATGTATTACATCTTACTTTCTATACTGGTTGGAAGAACTTTTTTGGCCCTTCAAGCTTCTCTGTATACCTAACTGCATAATAAATACATGCTGATTTGCATGTACTAATTCAGGCATCTCAGAAGTTCTTTTTGATCCTTGTTTCCATCGGACGTTACTATCAATGTTGGTTCTTCATATTGATTTTGATGGATACTCCTGCAGGCTTATGTCACGCATGCCCTTAAAGTGGAAGGCCTTAGAAACATAATAACTGTACCAGCAAAGCTGGAGTCAACCACCCTTGTCTTTGCTCATGGAGTGGATCTCTTTTTCACTCGGCTCGCTCCTTCAAGGACCTATGACTCTCTTACTGAAGATTTCAGTTATGCATTGCTCCTCATTACGATAGTTGCCTTGGTTATAGCAATTTTTGTAACATGGATTTGGTCTGAGAGGAAAGAGTTAGAGGAGAAGTGGCGGTGACTCAAGTCCATATGCTACTCCACTATCTTCTGCCCTGTAATATTTAAGTCCTAACATTTTCTTGTTGCTTATTTCATCATAGATAGGAAGTTAGGGGTAGGCTGTTTATCTGTTATTTATCAGGTATAGAGATTTTGTAACAGAAACCTATCTTTACACATAACTAGGTTGTTAGCAGTAACATTTTGTTATGACAAGCACATGAGTTGACATAGAAACTCTTTCTTGTATGGGCATGATGGAGCCGAAGGACTTTGCATTTTGTTAGATGCTTTTGCATAGACTCAAACTTTGTCGACTATCATGCACTGATATTGTGTTCTTTATTGAACTCTGGTTTTATCCGAACATTTTCCACCGGGCTTCAAGCCTTTTGCTCATCATGTCTCAATTTCTGTGCTATGCGTAAACTCATGTCCAATTGTAGAGGCAGAGTATGTCAAGAGAGTCATTGTCTGCTGTGTTTTAGCTGCCTTTTTAGCCTTGTTCAAGGGATGCGCCCTATGCATATTTGCTATTTTCTGAAAACTACTTCCAGATAATTTGACCAAAGTATTGAAAGTTGAAATTGAAACACTAATTCTTGAAAATAAGTCATGTGCCTGTGATAGTTACCAAATGATAGTGTTCAATGTTCATGCTTTATATTATAGCTTCTAAAACTGTCAGTACTGAAGCTTTGTCGAAAACGTTTCAAAAACCATTGTCAAAAACGTTTATCACAGATAATTACCACCATTGTCTTTTGACCTAGTTTCTCTTCTTTTTTCTATTTTAATTTTTACTAGTCGCAATTCAAAAAGAAGGTAAAAAGAAAGAAAGGTAAAAGATAAAAGTGATTGTTATTTCATATCAATTAATCATAAAGCTTCGGAACAACTCTGATATATGCATTATCGATTCAGTTCAGCACACTGGTTATTGGTAAGATTAATCTGAATTTATATTCAATTTCGTTCTTAGTTTTGCAGATTCACAAATTAAGAACTACGTGAAATTTGGCTTTCTGCAATTCATGAGGAAACCATCATTCATCAAACCAATAAATATTCTATGAAACACACGCCTAAAAGCATCGCTAATATAAAACTTACAATGTAATTAAACATGAGTCAAAAAGAAATATAAACCCCTGCAAAATTTATTCAAAACAACTAGAGTACATTACAAAATCAGTTCATCTACATCAGGTAAAGGAAACCTCAAAATTGCAGCAATTCCTGTCAACTCAGCAAGTCTTTGTCCTACATCTTGATTAAATTGGACTACTGTCCCACCAGCTTTCTTAATTGATTTTTCCATCACTAAGTACTTTTGTCTCACCTTATTGTCCTCATTTTTCAAGATTTCCTTAGTAATTAAAAGGGTCTCAACTGCCATCAACTCATGTGCATATTCCACATCTTTAGTACCATAACATGCCCTTTTAGAATTCGTCGAAACCAAATTCATGAATTCATCCAACACCTTTGTGTCCATTGCACTCTGTATCCTTCATCATACTCATCACAATCTTATCGTGCAATATCTCCTTCACATTATTCTTATTCACCAAAAGTATACGCGACTTATTATTCTCTATTGATTTTATCTTCGACCTCTGTGCCTCTAACAACAAGTAAACTCGAAATTCATTTTTTATTGATTCACAACTCGCAATAACCACATAAGGAATAATATCCATGTCTATATGCTTCCTAAATGAAACGAAAATATTCTCGAAAAACCTCTTAGAACCGGAGTTACTTTTAGTAATTTTATCACCTTGTATTGTTGCACTTTGTCCAAACAAGAAAACCTGAGCCAATCCTTCCTTCATTAATATCAAAATTGCACTTTTTCCTTAGTTATTGGTCACTTCTCATTTTGGCCCTTACAATAATTCAATATACATATTTAATCATGAATTAATTACAAAATGCATTATTTGTCTCTTATATAGGAAATATGTTATATCGGATGACACGACAACAACACCATAAAAGATATACTTACCGACAACATACAACAAGAGCGGCCTAGCTACAAAATTATGAAACAATAAATAATTTTGAAGACTCACAAGCAAAATGGTAAGGAGAAAATAGGGATGGATTCATTGTCCTCGAGCTTTGAAGGCTGCAGCTAGGCGTGTTCGTCGGTCGGTATGGTACAATTTTTAGACATTTCGGTTAAGTATTTTGGTATTCTGTTTCTTAAAATGCTATACCAATACCGTACCTAATTAAATTCGGTATAGATTTCGGTTTATTCGGTATGAATATTAACTAGTGCATAGAGTACTCAAAAGTACAAAACTAAAAATGTTTGTTGACAAAAGTTTTGTCCGAAACCAGCAAATATCAACCCAGAGAGAGAAACTGTACATACAGGAATAAATTTGATCAATAGAAATATCTTGTTACTTGCTTAGAGTTAATTGATTAACTTGGAGAATAAAGGAAAGTAAAATTTTAGATTTCTTATATCTATATTATAATTAATAATATGTGTATTGTGTAATATAATATATATTTTGGTACGGCATCGGTATTTCGATATCTCATTTTAAAATACCAAATACTAAATTTTTTTAAAACTTAAACCAAATGCCATACCGAATACCAAATATTAAATTTTTCGATTTCGGTACGGTAATTTAATATTTACCAAATTATGTCCAGCCCTAGTTGCAGCCGGTCTTAAGAATTGAAACCATACATAATCATATAAACAATAAATATCATTTTTTAAAATAAAGATATCTATTCGTTTAAAATACGCTTGCGCATCATGTCCAAAACACCCTATCAATCACTGGTAACACATTACAGATTCAAAAATTCATATCAATTCGTTTAAAAAATTATAAAATTTCTTACTTTTGACGGGCCAATTTTAGAGCCCGTTTGGATGAGCTTATTTTAATTGACTTTTAAGTCAAAATAGCTTTTAAGTCATAAGTTCAGAAGTCTAACTTTTGGCTTTTGGCTTGTTTTTGTCATTTTAGCTTAAAAACAAGAGTCCGGAATAAATATTTTTTTTTGGACTCAAATTACCTTACCAGGTGTTTAAAAAAAATACATTTCTATATATAACGTGCAAAAACAAGACGCTATACATTAACGGTTACATCTGCCGTTAAGGTATAACGTCTTTTATTAATACGCAATATGGTCTGACGATTTGACTGCCACATATAGCGTCTTGTTATTGTACACTATATATAGCGTTTTCTTTTCATACGCTATACCCCAATTTAAATACTGCCCTTCGTCTTCTTCCCCGACCATGCTTTCCCCCATTTTTTTTAAAACCCTTTCTGGTCCTTCCCTACCCGTTATTTAAAAAAAATTGTGGGCCCCTCCCGTCACACAAAAGGTTAAGAACATAGGTCCCACATCGTATTAGAGCATTGTATTGTTGTGGTTTAACTCCTTCGTCTTCAAATTTTCACACAAAATACTCACTACATCGAGGTATTTCGATTTATTATATGTCCAAACTTGTATAATAATGTATATCACTGGCTATTGAATGTGTTTTCATGTCGTTTTGTGTTTTATTTGCGAAACTAGTATGTTATATTTATCCGAACTTAGATATTAGTGTTCTAAAAAAAATGTAAAATTGAGATTTAACTTTTTTATGTTAATATTCGAATTTAGATATTAGTGTTTCCATGTCGTTCTGTATTTTATTTGTGAAACTAGTATGTTAGCGTATTAAACTGTATAGTATTTTAGCGTAGAATCCTTGTAGTTTAAGTATTTCTTATAATGGTAGATTGTTATATATACTTTGTACAATTAAATACTCAAAATTATAAAACAAACACACACAAATTATCAAAAAAATTAAATTTGACACACATAAATAATCATGATAAGTTGGTGCTACTGGGCCTCAAATATCGAGCCTGGAACTCAATTGTTATATATAATTTGTACAGTTAAATACTCAAAATTATAAAACAAATACACACAAAATTATCAAAAAAGTGAATTTGACACACATAAATATTCATGATAGTTTGGCGCTATTTGGGTCTCAAATATCGAGCTTACAACCCAATTGTTATATATACTTTGCATAATTAAATACTCAAAATTATAAAACAAACACACACAAAATTATCAAAAAATTGAATTTGACACACATAAATAATCATGATAAGTTGGTGCTACTGGGCCTCAAATATCGAGTCTGAAACCCAATTGTTATATATACTTTGCATAATTAAATACTCAAAATTATAAAACAAACACAAAATTATCAAAAAATTGAATTTGACACACATAAATAATCATGATAAGTTGGTGCTACTGGGCCTCAAATATCGAGCCTGGAACCCGATTGTTATATATATACTTTGCATAATTAAATACTCAAAATTATAAAACAAACACACACAAAATTATCAAAAAATTAAATTTGACACACATAAATAATCATGATAAGTTGGTGCTACTGGGACTCAAATATCGAGTCTGGAACCCAATTATTATATATACTTTGCATAATTAAATACTCAAAATTATAAAACAAACACACACAAAATTATCAAAAAAATGAATTTGACACACATAATAATCATGATAAGTTGGTGTTACTGGGCCTCAAATATCGATCCTGGAACCCAATTGTTATATATAATTTGTACAATTAAATACTCAAAATTATAAAACAAATACACACAAAATTATCAAAAAATTGAATTTGGCACACATAAATAATCATGATAAGTTGGTGCTACTGGGCCTCAAATATCGAGCCTGGAACCCAATTGTTATATATACTTTGTACAATTAAATAATAAACATACAATTAATGTTGTTTAATTTATAGTTGATGACATGGACGCGCCTATACATCCCGACCCTTACTCTCGTGAGCTATTAGTGCTTCAGGGCGATCACAGGTGCGCCTATATATGGGAGGGAGAGTTACTTTCCCAGACTCTCCGCGCTAGGAGAGTGGACGACCTGTGGGATTTTCTGAGGCACAGAGTTCTCCACGAGCGTATAGTCCATCGCCTCCAGGACACGAGATTCTATAGGATTATTGAGATCGGGCGGATACAGGTTCACTGGGCTTTGATCACGACGTTGATTGAGCGGTGGCGACCGGAGACACACACTTTTCACCTGCCCATTGGCGAGGCTACCATCACGATGCAGGACATTGAGGTTTTATATGGCCTGCCCATTGATGGCATGCCCGTTTCACTGCCTATTGCTATGAGATTTATGTCGCGTGATGCTTATTTGGACATACTGCAGCAGCTCACGGGTTTCAGGCCACAGGACGAGACTGCATCGTCGGGTGCTAGTCGGTTGACTTTGACCCCTATTAGACAGCACCTGGAGTACTCCACCTCGATATCACCGACGATACAGAGGAGGTACATATCACCTAGTATACGAGGTTGTTGTTGCTTCTTCTATTTGGAGGGGTCTTGTTCCCGACACTTCGGGGAACCTAGTCAGCCTGAGATTTTTGCATCATCTTCAGCTGCTAGATGAGTTACCCTATTACAGCTGGGGTGCTGCTGTACTCGGCTACATGTATAGGCAGATATGCCGGGCGAGCATGGGCACTCAGAGAGATGTTTGTGGTTTTATGCCGCTTCTACAGGTGACAACATATTCAAATAAAGTGTTCATTAGTTCCAACTCTACCTAGTTAGACTTTATCTTAAACATTACGTTAACTTTGTATGTTAGGTTTGGACCTGGGAGCGGTTCTTGTAGTTTCAGCCACCGCGACCACAATTACCTCCTACTGCAGCACCTCCGTTTCTCCCTCTAGCCAGGAGGTGGGTTCTCCGCCGTACACTTTCACGAGAGTATGATGCTCATCATAATCTCCCCCTCTACAGGGATGTGTTGGATCTGCTGGAGGGCGCACAGGTAAATATGTACCTAAACTTACCTGGTGTAGATTAACTTAGTGTTGTGCATACTCATGTTTCATGTTCTTATTTGATAGTTCATCTGGACGCCATATATCGACGATTTGATAGCTTCCCTGCCACCTTATTGCTCGGCCGGCCGATCGATTTGGAGCACTTCTGCCCCACTCATATGCATCGATATTGTGGAGCATCATGCCTCGGAGCGGGTACTTCGGCAGTTTGGCCGCTCACAATATATACCGAGGGGGACCATATGGGAGCCTACACATTATTAGAGGGATGATCGTTGTAGGGCAGACGATGCATTTATGGCATGGTTAGCAGTGTAGATCCATATTTGGGACCATCTAGATCAGATGATTCCACCCCCTACACATATCTAGGAGGTTGATCTTCAGAGGTATATGTCCTGGTACCGGCACATCACCCGAATTTTTATCGGGAACCCTATTCATCAGGCTGGCGGTCGGTACGTTCCATACGCCGGGCGACACGAGGCCCTGGTATGTTTTCTATTATTATTCATTATATAACTGTATTTTAGTGCAATATATGTAGTTTATATTTTATACGTTGTGCAGGCTATTGGACTACACACAGTCTATCAGATGGGACTGCAGATGCAGGATTATGTCGGCGATCCTGCGGACGCCTTGCATGATTATAACCATCGATTTGTAGAGTTGGCTGCCCAGACACTGCAACGAGCCCGGGAGGATTAGCGTTAGGCACACATGCCTGATTATATGGAGCCAGAGCAGTATGAGCGAGGCCATGGTATGGCACGAGGTGGTGGTGTCCGACGAGG
Organism: Nicotiana tabacum; assembly: GCF_000715075.1. Lineage (NCBI taxonomy): Eukaryota > Viridiplantae > Streptophyta > Magnoliopsida > Solanales > Solanaceae > Nicotiana > Nicotiana tabacum. The sequence goes on from NC_134084.1 coordinate 126,725,383, forward strand.
AACGCCCGACCCGAGATTTACATAGTAGGCGCCGACTGAGTTATGGTTCATCATCACGTTCGTAGGTATGGTTTTCATAGTATTGAATTAGAATTTGTCTTTATTTTCCATAACTTTGTTAATTTCTTTCTTAAGGCTGAACGCGATGTTGACATGACTGTGATAGATGATTACATTCAGGAGCCCGACGAGATAGTGATACGACAATTCAAATTATTGTGACTTATTATATACTTTGTTATTCTGAGCTTTTTATTCTTATGTAGGTTTCTACTAGACTGACGGACCCTTCTTCTGATCCTGTCAGCACCACTGATGATCATGCAGCGGCGCATCCGGCTATAAGGAGGCGACTTGATGATGACGATCCCGATAGCGTACCGAGGCAGGATGCGATGCACCTCAGGCCATCGGCTGCATTGAAGCATACTGGATGGGGGACATATTGATTTTATTCTTTTTTTTTGTATTATATGTAAATAATCTTTTTGTATATACATTAACAACAACTTTTATATAATATGTGCATTACTTTTTTATTTCTCCGTTAATTAGCTAGTTTCGTACTACAACACAAACACAAGTCGTAAAGAAGTAAAATTCCATTACAATGACAGAAAATAAAGTTCATTACAACTACTTTAGCTTAATAAAAATGCACGACAATACACATAAAGATAAATTGATATACTAAACACATACATTTAGTCACTGCCGCCCATTATTCTCTGCTCCAACCACTTAAATTGTTCTAACAGCTTATTTTTTTCTTCTACCTCTTTAAGTTTCGCTTTCAACTCCACAACCTCTTTTTTAAGTTGTTTTTCACGTTCCCACTGTTTTAAACACAAATCATTAAGATCGTTCAACAACCCTTTGTAGTATTCCTGATGACAAGGTTCATCAATCCATACCTCAAAATCGCAAATAGGTTCACCGGGAACCTTATAAAACTTGTTCAAACATTCCCAAAAGCGGCGTCCAGCTGCACCATTATCCCAACAACTTTGAATCTGTCATTTTTTTCCGCACTTCACCTTGGGACATAAATAGACTGAGACATTTTTCTGTTAAAAAAACTTGCTTTTCAAGTAAAATTTGCTATTAGTTATTTTTGAGCGAAGAAAATATGTAGAATGAGCTCGTCATTTATAGACAAGACAACACACATAACGTAGTATTTAACCGCGCTATATATAGACATAACATAATATTTAACCACGCTATGCCTTGCGTGTTAAATGTTTTGATGGGTACGAACCAGCTTTATGTTAGATTGACAAGACAACACACACACATAGCGTAGTATTTAACCGCGCTATATATAGACATAACGTAGTATTTACCCGTGCTATGCTTTGCGTGTTAAATGTTCTAACGGGTACAAAACAACTTTATGCCAGTTGGACAGCTTTTTCAGATTGACAAGACAACACACAGTCATAAATTAATCAGATTTATGAAAGTTCAATGTTGTTTCCAGTTCTTCCGAATATATAAGTTTTTTTATTATCATTGAAAAACTAAAATGGAGAAATTCAACTCATAATTAACAAACATAATTTTATTTTATAAATCTTGCAACATAAACAAAACAAATAAATATTACAACACTAACTCATTGATAGTTAGGCACAATAAAAGAACAACCACCCCGAGCTTGATTACTGTTGCCACCCAAAGGACATTTTCGACGGTCGTGTCCTGTTTGCGAGCATATCCACATCTGCGCGCATAAACGGTATCACTAACATCCATTTGGTTCCGTATACGCGTTCTCTTCTTCACCTGTATTAGACGCAAATAGGACTTGTTACACACCATTTTAAATGGTTCAGGCGGCCAATAATGTTCAGCACCCACTAGCTGCAACTGCCCACTATATGTGTTTAGGTACTTCGCAACACTATATTGTTGATCAACATAGTTGGTTACACCTAAACCAACTTTATGAAAGCACTTGATGACATGTGATCAAGGCATGTGGTAGATGGACCATTTCCCACAAGAGCATAACCTTGTAGATTCATTTACAATATGTACATTATTACCTCGATTTTGATGGATAGCGGTGCGAACTTCAAAAACATTTCTTTCGTTATCATACTGCAAAATGAATGCCAATGCGCTCGCCGTCTGTATTTCTCAAATCTCTGCATCGGCACGGGCATAAATTCAACACACATTCCCATCAATGACGTTGCAGCTGCAGACCTTTCAACAAACCTCTCTGCCATCTGCTTGAACGACATACGCACCATGGCTGTGAAAGACAATCCTCTTGCTGACTTCAATAACCCGTTGAACTACTCTGACACATTCGTAGTCAGAGTTCCCCATTGTCTGCCACCATTCGCATGCAAAGTCCACTTTTCAGGGTCATGTCACATTAACCAATGATAGGCTGCCTCGTCTTCTTGCCTGATATATTCCATGTGCCTCCGAAATTTATGTTGTTGGTGGTCTGTTGCTGCCATCCACATCAAATCATGCAGATCCTTGTTGGGATGTGCCTTCTGGAAATTGGCTTTAAAGTGCCTAACACAGTAACGATGGTAGTCATAAGGTTCTTGGCATGCAGGCAAGTTCTCCATAGAGCTTAAGATACCACCGTGCCGATCAGATATTAGACAAATACCGGAACACTGTTTGACAACGTGCTCTTTCAAGTGGTTCAAAAATAGCGTCCACGTCTCTTGGCTTTCATTGGCACAAATAGCAAAAGCTAGAGGATATATCTGTCCATTAGCATCTACTGCCACGACTATCGACAACTTGATATCGTACTTTCCATAAACATGAGTGCCGTCTATAGATATTACGGGCCGACAATGCGAAAAACCATTAATTGCTGGTTTAAACACCCAGAACACGTAATTGAATGTATATTCTGGTTTACCTAGAATTTTCTCAAGCTTCCATTCAACAACCGTACCGGGGTTTAACTGCTGCAGTGCAGCCATGTACCTAGGCAGATCTGCAAATGACTTATCCCAGTTACCATAGACTATTTCAAACGCTCGTTTGTGCCCGAGATATGCCTTTCTTTTAGCAATAGTATGGCCATGTTCCTGGTGGACTGTTGTAATGCACTCTTTGATTTTATACCTTATGGATGCTTTGATGTGTGGAATAAAAACAAGAGAAATCAAGTCTATCCAAGTTGAAGTGATTCCAGTTGAATGTGCCTATTTCGCATGTGTGGGTGGGAATGTATTTACCCACTTTCCACAAACCTGTTTTCTTCTTGCTCGCACGCAACATCTAATGACATGGCCAAAACCACCTACGACAAACAACCTTGTATACAACCGGACTTGACTCCCATACCGTCATCTCACGACACTCTTTTGCGTTGTGCATTTTACAAGCCCTACTTAGGCGCGCTTTATCAGGAAAAAGCATGCCTTTTGCCAGCACCGTTGGTCTAGACTCATCCCACATTGCTGCCCGAATTTCATCAAAATCTCTTGTGAGAGCTTCCACATCCGGTATGCTTGGCAAGTTATCAAAGTAAAGAATCTCCCTTGAATGAAACGACACTTGGGACTCGTACACTCTTCGTCTAGGGGGGTGGAGCATACTCTCTCGTCAAATAAGATCCTTCCTTTTCATCACCATCCTCACGAAGAAAGGGTGTCTCATCTCCAGATTCATCAGCATTGTTGTCGTAATCACTGTTCTCTTCCTCACTCTGTGCATCTGCTAGATCCCGATTTAATACGTCATCTTCGGGCAATTGAGTGAGTACATTTGGTTCAACTTGCTCGTTTTCACTGCACAATCAACAAAATAATAAGATGCTGAATTTAATAAATACTTTCCATATAGCCGTATCACTTCACTTACAAGTCGTAATGTGATGAAATTCCATGATGGACATTTTCATTTAGGTGATGGCTCCCAGATGGACCACCATGATCCAACACACCAAAACTATGCTTGGGTTCAAAATTTGTAAAATTCATATCCGGCCTGTACCCCCTGTTAAATATATGAGCGTTAATACAGATTCAATACAACAAAAATGTACATCGTAACTGTCACACCTCCTTTTTCGCCCGCGCCGCCCAGAAGGGGCGCGGAAGGGAGTTTTTTTCCAATTAAAGGACAATCGAAACGGGATTTATTTATTTATTTCAGAGTCGCCACTTGGGAAATTTATGGTGTCCCAAGTCACCGGTTGAATCCCGAATCGAGGAAAAGAATGACTCTGTTTAACAGTCTGCGCACCAGAAATCCGGATAAGGAATTCTGTTGACCTGGGAGAAGGTGTTAGGCATTCCCGAGTTCCGTGGTTCTAGCACGGTCGCTCAACTGTCATATTCGGCTTGATTATCTGATTTTATACAAGTATGAACTTATGTGCAGATTTTAACTCTTTACCGCTTTCATTATTATTATTATTATTATTTTATAGGGAATTGCAACGTTGTGAGAATGTATCTCGAACCACGTCACAATCAATGTACCCGTGATCGTTGACACACTTTGACTCCGTTGAGATTTGGATTTGGGTCACATCAATGTACACCCACATTTAAGAAAGTAAATTATTAAAGGTGCGCCTAAAGCGACTAGCGCATTTTTTTTTGAGAAGGCCGTGAAATCTTGCTAAAACGGCCCATCCAAAGTTCAATTAATTATTAACCATTTATTGAGGGCCCCACAACTTATGCGTTTTATTGGGTGAGGCTCATCTCATTTATTTTAACAGGATAATCCTAAAATGCCTACATTTTTTCTATTAAATTTGTCTCTACAAAATGAAAGAGAAAAGGTCCTAATTTATTTACATGCTTACGAGTTGTTATATTTGGGTTCCGAATATGATTCGTAAAATCTAAAAATGATGCAAGCAGGGCAGTCCGTTGCCAATGCGGGCCCAGATCCAATATGTATGGTACAAACTGGACCCGGGCCATCTCATTCACATGTAGTTACCTAGTTACATTGTACTAGGCATGCTCACAGTTTGTCAAATTAAAAAAAAATAAATTGCAATCTAATTTTAATCCTAAACCATTTATATGCTGAAATTAACCAATAGTATTTAGCTAAACAATATTCCTACAAGTTCCGAAATGATCTATTCGTTTAATGAACTAACTGTTGAATGTTTAAAAATAGTCTAAATCAGCTAACATGCTTTTTGAGACATGATAATCATCCAACAATAACGAATTAACTAGACAGAGTTACTACATCATTTATTTATTTATTAGGCAATACATAGATAGTTTGTCCGCTAAGCTACCGTCAGATGTTCCATTATATATTAAACAGCTACATGATTCTAATTAGAGTAAGGTAAATAATGTATATATACAAATAAAATTCAGAATATAATTAAGATAAATTCAGAACTTCAACTCTTCATTTCATATTCATGCTTCATGTTTCAGTTTACAGTAATCAGCGTGTCAGTTGTGTACCTGATATTGGAAGTAAAAGAAAAGGAAGATCAGCAGAAATACAATAGCATACAACAACAACAACAACAACAACACCCAACAACCAGTAACAACCAACAATGAGAAACCAGTGACAGATTTTAAAATCAAGATAGAAATCCAGCAAACCAGTGAAGTAGTGGCAAACAACCAACCAAACTCAAGGAACAAATCAAACGAAAATCCAGAGACACCAACAACAATCAACGGGCAGAAGCAAAGGGAATCTTTTCAGATTGAAAGACTAGTTAATGTTTAACCCTTAATTTCTGAATCCGTATATCAGAATATTTAGATTGTATATCAGGTGTATACTACTCTCTCTTTAAATTTCCAGAATGTTTTTATTTTTATTTTTTTGGAAGTCTTAATATTTTCGGAATTCCATCTCTTTTCAATCTCGCCCCCTTTATTTTGTGTCCAGCCCCCTCTATTTATAGCCAAACTCTCCTTATTTAAATTAAATCTCACTATCTTCCACTCATCCCCCTTTAATTTCCCACTTCCTAATGTTTTGTCCCCCATTACTGATTAAACAAATACATTATCCCCTCCACTATATCTTGTCCCCCATGCCTACCTTAAACAATTATATTATTCCCCCACTACATTATGTCTTGTCCCCCATCATGTACTATTTTAATATTATTTAATCTTAATGGACAGAGCACTCAAAATAAAAAATTGTTCAGATTTTCAATTCCAAATATACCACTCTAAAATTACTGAAATTACCATTTTACCCCTGAAAATACTGCAATTGACCATTCTAACCCTGTCAGCTATAACCAATTCACCTAATCAATTCTAACCAAAATACAACAGCTATAACCAATTCCTAATTAAATTTTATGAACAAACTTAAACTAAATGATGAACAACAAGGAAACAACTGGAATTATTTTGAATGAACAATATTTTTTAACAACAAACCTATTTTCAGATTCAACAACAATAACAAACAAGTATATTCAAATCATTGAGCTCAAATTCAAATTAAACTTAAACAAAACAAATAAACAGATTCAAATCACTAAACTCAAATAATCAATTGATCTTCAAATTAAATCCAACAACATTACAACAAAGATGCATGATTCAAACTAAATCAAAAAATTAAAAACCAAATCATAAACTCACATTAAATCACTGGATTAAAAACGAATTTCAAACAAAAAAATGAACACGAATTAAATCTAAATTAAACAACAAAGAATGAATTCAAGCGATTAAACTAACACTCTATATTAAAACTAAATCCTTTTAAATTAATAAAAACAAACTGAAGAAATAATTAATTGAACTTCAACTTAAATCTAACAACATTATAATTAAACTAACAATTTCTACCTAAAAAATAAACAAGAAAAATGAAACAAACTGAAGAAAATAAAAAAACGATAAACACGAATTGGTTAAACCAACTAACCGAATCGGAACGACGATGAACTCAAACCAAGACTGTCAATGACCTAACGGATCTCGACTTCAACGACAACCCACCTTCTCTTTTAACCTCGACGAACTTAGAACGACAAACGACGAACAACAACAGACTCAAACGAAAACCAAACAAAACCTTGACAGAACTTCGACGGACTTTAACCGGACTGCCTCGCTTTTCCTCCGTGTATGTGCGTGTGGTCATGGAAGCAGCAGGGTGAGTTCTTGGGTGTTCTTTGTTGGAGGTCGACGAGGCTTAGACCATGGTGAAGAAGACGAAGACGAAGCAACAGTAACAGCAGTAGCGCTGCTTGTCGCGATGGAGTTGGTGGTTTGGTTTCCATGGCGGACGGGGAGACTGGGTTGCTGGTGGTCAGCTGGACGTGAGGGAGAAGCCAGTTGAAGATGAAGCAGCAGAAGCAGCAGCCTTCCGGAGCTCGACGTAAGGGCTGCCATGGATGGCGACTGTGTGTGTGCATGTCGAGCAACTGGTCGTGAAGCAGAAGACACAACAACGCAGCAGCCATGGTCATGGTGAAGCTGGAAGGAGAAGAAGAAGCAGCGACATCAGCTACCATGGAGGTGAGGACGATGAAGGTTGTTCGTCGTTGCCGTTTGAGCTTGGGACGAAGAAGATGAAGATGGGGCAGCCATGGGAGCTCGACGAGCTCATCAATGGCGGATAGGGGCAGAGGCTGTTGGACGAAAAAGAAGGAGCAGCCAGGGTGGTCGACGAGCAGCTCTGCTAATGCATCAATGGCGGACGGGGAGGTTCGTTGGCATTGGAAGGGGTGTGAGATGAGGAAGATGAAGATGTGAAGAGAAAGGGGGTCTTTTGCACTCTGAAAAAACCAAACTTAGGCTTTAGGGTTGTGTATATTTGTGTTATAATTGGAGAGGGTCGGGTCGTGGAGTGGGTATGGGTATAACATTGGGCTTTGGTCAAGGGTTTTGGGTTGGATAGAGGTGTTTTGGGCCTAGGTTCAAAATTGGAGAAGAGGCCCAATTCCGATTTTCTTTATATTTTTTGCTCTATTTTCTTTTACTTTCTAATTAATAAAACTAAAATTCTAAATTAAGTTATAAACTAAATTAACTTATAAAAAATACTAATTAATTCCTAGCAACAATTATCATACATAATTAAACACCAATTAAAATAAAATTGCACAATTTGACATTGAATGCTAAAAATGTAAACAATGCATATTTTTGCAATTTTCATTTCTTGTAAAACAAACTTAATTACTTCTAATTGTAAACTTAAATCCTAAATGCAAATGTGATGTATTTTTGTATTTTTTATTAATTTAACAAATAAACATGCATGGACAAATACACATAATTATTGAAAATGCCACGAAAATTCTCAAAATTGCACACAAAGGAAAATTGTTTTATTTTGAATTTTTTGGGAGTAATTCTCTCATAAGGCAAAAATCACGTGCTTACAGCCCCCCCTCTTTGTCCGAAAATACGAAGAGTTTTCTTGCAAAGATAAAGTGAGCGGTTTTTGCCCATCCAAGTACTCCGTGTGAAGCATTTTTTTTTTGAAAAAGATTTAACCGAACCTTTGCTTCAAAGGTTTTCTACATATCCCTGGCTAGAAGGGAATCAGGTTAATGTAGTTCAGGAAGTTTTGGTAGCTGGGACTACCATGGGATTGCAATGTTACTGCTGTTGCATGCTGTTTGTACTGCTTGCTGATCTCCTTATTACACCATGCTGAAAGAAAACAAGAAGCTAGAGTAGACCATGGTATATGAATTACAAAATCTTATTTAGATCATGCCCTTGTGTCTCTTGTTGCTTTGATGTCTCGGTGACTCTTCTGGTATTTCTTTACTTCCAGTTTGTCTTGTATTCTCCCTTGACTGCCGATATCGAACTGCTTATTTCCTTTTCGCATTATTTTTCCATCGAGTCTTGGACTTCCTTCCTCTGTTGGGGATTCTTGTTGTTTCCCGCTGGGGATTCCGGTTGGATTCCTCTGCTTTACTGACTCGAAATGTATTCCTATGTTATAGGGGCGGACTCCTAACTTCAACCAACAACTTTGAAAATAAAGCGTCATTCTATTCTTCAGGCGGGCTCCTGACCTCATCAACAATTTTGAAAATAAATCGTCATTCCTCTCTTCAGGCGGGCTCCTGACCTCAATAATGACTTTGAAAATAAATTGTCATTCCTCTCTTCAGACGGGCTCCTGACCTCATCAACAACTTTGAAAATAAATTGTCATTCCTCTCTTTAGGCGGTCTCCTGACCTCAACCACAACTTTGAAACTAAATTGCCATTCCTCTCTTCAGGCGGGCTCCTGACCTCATCAACAATTTTGAAAATAAATCGTCATTGGTATATGTTTTGGCAATGTTCATACAAGCAGGACCACTCGGGTCGAAATAAATTAAACGTCCTTTGGAGAAAGGATTAAATTCAATATCCTGTTCGAGGGCGGATAGACCCGAAATATCCTATTCGAGGGCGGATGAACCCAAAATATCCTATTCGAGGGCGGATGAACCCAAAATATCCTATTCGAGGGCGGATGAACCCAAAATATCCTATTCGAGGGCGGATGAACCCAAAATATCCTATTCGAGGGCGGATGAACCCAATTTCTTCAACTTAAATGTAAAGACTGAAATGTATTCCTCTGTTATATGGGCGGGCTCCCAACTTCAAAACTTGAAATTTAAATCGTCATTCTGTTCTTCAGGGGGGCTCCTGACCTCAACAACTTTCTTAAATATTAACACCTCCATTCTCCAGGCGGGTTCCTGACTTTTTCAACTTAAAATTTAACAACCTCCGTTCTACAGGCGGGCTCCTGACTTCAACAATTTCTTAAATTTTAACACCTCCATTCTCCAGGCGGGCTCCTGACTTCAACAACAACTAAACATTGATAATCTTAAGAAAACTAAAAAATGACTCCCTTTTTTTCAAATTCAAACTTCTTCTTCTTTTTTTTCAAATTATCCTAGGAGAAAATTCATCGAACTAGATTTTGATCCTAGGAGAAAATTCATCGGACTAAGATTGTATCGGGAGGGAAATCCATCAGACTAGGACTTTTATCCTAGGAGGAAAATGTAAAGATCAAAGGTTTGAGAAACTTACCTTTGTAATTTCTTCTTTTCTTTTCTTTTTCCCTTGCGCTGCTTTGTTCCTGTTTCAACTCTCAAGCAAAGAAAATTTTATCAGTTTTTAAAATGGTGGCCGATTTGTGGCCTTGCTGGGGATGACTTTCTCCTTTAAAAGCTCGTGTTGTCTTTCCCCGAGACTGCTGGGGATAACACTGCTGGGGAATTATTTACTTACCTGTTGGGGGATAATATTATTGGGGAATCTCCTTTCTTCCCCTTTTTTTCCAAAACTACTTCCTTCAAAACTTTTCTTTCTCAACATTGCTGGGGATAAAATGTTATCAACTGGGGATAACGCTGTCGAGGATAACACTGCTGGGGGATTTTGATTCCTTCCAAACTAGTGCTTCACTCTTCTGAAGGCTGCTTGGAATGACACTGGACTTTTGCTTTTTTCGAGCACAAGTTTCATCCTTTTGTTCTATCCGCTGGGGAACAACTTCCTTCATTAAAACTTTTTATGCTGGGGGTAACACTGGTTCAAAGACCACTTCCCTTTAGATTGGTGCTATCTTTATTCTTCCCCAAATGGGTATCTAACTTCCAGAAAATTTTCTAAATGAAAGGAAAATTTCTGCCCCAGTTTGATAATCTCCCTTATGGCATGCATTTCCGTCATCAATGCTATTTCCTTTACCTGTTTCAAAGTTTGTTAGTTTAAAACGTGGTGGTTGGTTGTGACACTCCTACTGGGGATGACTTTTCCCTTTCTCCTTCCCTGCTTTGTGTTCCTATTACACTATCAAAACTTGCTTAGGATGATATTATTTGCTGGGGATGATATTCCTGCTGGTCTTAGAACGACTTGCCCTGCTTTGCGTCATTCGGCTATCCTGAAACTTGGGTGATAACTTCCGACCTTATTGTCGATTCCTTATTCACCAACCTCTCAACGATTTTTCCCTCTGACCAGGTATCTTTTCCATGATAGCTGATTCCCCTTGAGGATTTTGCAATGTTTTGCTGATAAACCACATTCTTTGTTCATTTGTGTCACTGAAAACAACCTTTTCTGCTGGGTATATCCCACTTCTTTTGTGGCATAGCTCGGAAACTGGCATTTTCACGGCCTTTTAGTCTCATATGAATTTCTCAATCTTGCCCATTGCTCTCCGCATTGTTCTTTCTTGATTTGTCCACGGGCCTTGGCCTTGAGGTTTATAACCTTTGATTTCGGCTGGGATATCCCTCTTGACACTCGTCCATCCTTTTGTCAATCTCCTTTTGCTGGGGATATCTTTCTTGACACTGGTCTCGCGCTTGTTCCTTCCTGACTTAGACCATTTGGATGTTCTAATCGGATCTGGTCTTGCATAATTGGAAAGCTGATGGCAGATTTTGAAGTCATATCTCACTTGTTCTGACCAAATAGACTCTACTGGGGAATTTTTCTATGAAAGGAGAAAGATAAACAAAAAATGAACCGAATAAAAGACAAAGGAAAAAAGAGAACTCTTTAACAAGAGAAACTATAAATAAAAACCTGTCAAACGCAGGTACCGACTCTAATGGTCATGACATGCACATGTGGCCTATCCTTTGCCGTCAATCGTCTTTCAAGATCTTCATTTGGCGATTCCTCATCTGATTCTCAATCTTATTCGACTTGTAGTGCCCGAAGGGTTTTCACTATCAAGCCTCTCTCATTTTGGGTTTTCTCTCAGCTTTCATCGCCTTATGGTGCCTGTGAAGATCTTCACCGATAAGACTCTCTCATTTGTATTACTTTCCAGCTAGGGAATGTGGTGTTACCCATAAGACTCTCTTTTTATTTCTTTTCTGTTGGGGATTAGAGTCCTTTCTGCTGTGGATAAGAGTGTTCTCTGTATGTGGACCAAAGTCTTTTCTGCTAGAGATCAGAGTGTTATGTTATGATAAGACTCTCTCATTTGTCTGACTTGGCATCTTTTGAAGACTGATCGGAAGGTCTTTCTTTGGACTGTAATGTGGGTTTTTGGATAGGCTAGAAAGAAAGGGTATTAAAGGCTCAAAAACAAATCAATTTGGGGTTCAAAATTACAACCTTCGGAACCATATTTGTTTACAACAAGCGGAACCCTTGCCCCAGTTTCTTGTTTGGGGATCTTTTTTTTTTTAATTTTTTTTGTTACACTATGACCGAGCCGTGAGGCGCCTACGTATCCTCTTTGAGGAATCACGTCAAACGTAGTTCCCATTTCCTTGTTGTGACTTTCTTTTGTTTTTGTTGTCATTTTTCCTTTTCTTTATCTCTTCTCTTTTTTTTCCTATTGTTTTTGTTTTTTCTTTCTCTTTTTCTTTTCTTATCTTTTTATGTTTGTGTTTCTACTCTTTGCTACTGATTTCGAAAGAGAGGTATGAAAGAAAACAAATAAGTCTCAAAGGGTTGACGAAGGAGAAAGTGTTTAGATAGCAGAATAAAATGCCTTCGTCATTCCAATCTTCAAAACACGCCAAGCACAAACAACACCATTAAATATTCGCCACATCTTCTGATTGTGCTAGACTTGATAACCATATGCATACATTTGCCTTTTCATTTGTCATTTTTAAAGCACCGTTGGGCAATACTCTCACTTGATTTTATGGTTTTTCTTTATGTTTTATTTGCCCCAGTTCCACATGACTCGAGCTCCGAATAATCTCAAACCGTCCTTATTCCTTTTAAATGTTCCGATCACCTCCCAATGGTTTTATGATTATCTTTTAAGATTATCCCCAAGCTGTGTGCGCATGTCATGTCACCAGAATTAGCGCTGAACAAAATGATAAAAGAACTAAACAAAAGATGACTGGAAATAATAAAAGACCGAATTTTGCATTAGACTAACGGTAAATGGTTTAAATAACAAGACAAACAAAACAAACTAGAATACAATCTCGAAACAAATCTGGACAAAACTAAACAAACCGCTATGACAAAAATGGAAAGATAAGAAGGTTTGACACAAGACAATATCCGGATTATAACCCTAAGAATAATTCGGAGAACAGAAATGACAACAAAATAATTCACCAAAAGCTTCTCTCCTGCTAACCAAGGAACGGAGCGTCCTCCCAATTATCAAACCTGGCATCTTAGCCACTGAGCTTCGCATCAATATTGCCAAGACCATTACCAACTTCAATATCATCAACCTCAGTCAACAAGTTCCCGATAGGATTCGAGTGCTCCATGTCACTGTCATCGATCACAATCCGCCCTTTTGGGATCATTCTTTCTACTTCCCTTTTCAAATTACGACAGCTCTCAATGCTGTGCCCTCTGACATTGGAGTGGTATGCGCATCGTGCAGCAGGATCAAAGCTTCTTGCACGTGGATCTGGAGTATATGCGGGGAGCGGCTAAATCAGGCCAGCATGCCTTAGCCTTTCAAACAGACTTGCATAAGATACTCCGATAGGGGTGAGAGCCTTTCCTCGCTTCAGCAACCTCTCGTTCCTAAATGTCTGATTTGGCTTAAAACCTGATCCAGGAGGCTTCCGGTATGCTTGAGGGGGTGGATAGGCCTTTTGTGTAGTTGGGTACCTGGAAGGTGAAGTATGGCTTTTAGGGTCCGGAGAGAGAATTGGTGTTGGGGAGGGGAGAAGCATTGAGAAAACACAGCTGGAGGGCGAGTGATGGAGCTACTCGGGTGGCTGGGAAAGCTGTGATAGGCGGTTATATATGGAGAGTGTGGGGGAGCGTCTGGCATTGTGCTCGGTGTTCGGGTAAGGACAGATTCCAGGAAGCTAGATGGTGGCGGGGGTGGTGCTTTCCGAGCCATCCATGCCCGATACATGTCTGCCACAAGCTGTCTTAGCATTTTCACTTCTTCTACCAACCCGTTGTTCCATTCGACCAGTTGTTGTCGGTCATCAGTATCGACCCACTCGGTTCTGAGGTTCTGTGTCATTGTCCTTTGACTTTGCTTTGCAGGGAGGAGTTACCACAACCAACCACTTTTCTATATATGAACACAGCAAAGTGAAGCCATCACGTTAGTGTTAGAGCATTTGACAGATAATCATAAATCAGAGATGCAATGCACCTAAGCAGTTAAACCGTTCTATCATGCATTCACTTCAGTTACGTGCGTCGTTCCGTCTTCTTGTAATTGTGCCCCTTTGAAAATCTCCCGCACTTTCCTTTATTTCTCATTCTTTTTTTTTTATTATTATTCCTTTTTTTCTTCAGTGGTGGTCGAATCTTATGGAGATTGCCTACGTATCATGACTCCGCATGAATCAGACCTTGCGTAGTTCGGACCAATAAAAGGTAAATAATAATAAAACATTTTTTTTAAATTTTTAATTTTCATATTAAAACAAACTTGATTACAAAAGTTTAAAAACTGACCATACTAACAGACTTTGACAAAAGACAACAAACGGTCTCGAAAATCAAATAGCCCCCATACTCTAATCAAAGAATTACAAACTCAAAAACAAACAGCTAGATTCCTTCCCCTATATGCCAATTTTAACCAAATGATTGTTTTCCGACGTGGCCCCTTCTCAATTTTACATGAATTTTAAGGCCGGGAAGGATTATTTTACGACCTTTCACAAACTTGTTCGTTCTTTTACGAAAATAGCCCTTCGACAACTGAAAGATACTCTAAGGCTATCTTGGCAAGAATGGTTTAAGACATCACCGAAGTCGGGCCGGCTTATTTTAACTAAAAACCAAACGGTATTCACTTGACCACTGACTATTTTCTTGTTTTTCAAAGAATAAAAGACCTGGTTTTGCAAACACAACCTTTCAGCACTTCGGAGACGAAGATTTTAAGGTTGTGCGGGATAACTGGTCACAACCCAAAAGAATGACCAAAGATGGTCGTTTATGCAAATTTAGCCTTCCGGCGTCCCTTTCGAGAACATTCGGCTATTTTTGACAAAACGGCGTAACCCAACTTATTTATGACTCTTTTCTTATTTATTTTTTCAAATTAGAATAAAAGACCCGGTATTGCAAACACGGTTTTCTGTGCCTCAGGGACGAAAATTTTAAGGCTGTGAGGGTCAGAAATCAAAACATAACCAAAGGTGGGTGTTTATGCAAAATCAGACTTCCGGCGCCCCGTTTGGGAATATTTGGCTATTTTTTTGGCTATTTTTTGTAAAGGAGAGGTTGGACATCACCCTACTTATTTATGACAAAAATTAAAATTTTGACATGTTATTTTTTTGGCTATTTTAGCAAAAGGGGAGGTTGGACCCGATTAGGGCTGCCTACGTATCTCACATCCGATGAGAATCAAACCAGCGTAGTTCGCCCATCAGAAATAAAGGAAATAAACTAACTCTTTTTTTTCGAATAAAAATACTTACAAAGAAGAGAGAAAATATTTTTGGATTTCGATTTTTTTTTTATACTTTTGAAAAGAAACGACGACAAAAGAAATATTTTTTTTTTGAATTTTAACTTCTTTTCCTTTTTTTTTTTGGAAAGTTCGAAAAATCTTCTAAAGAAAAATGAAATATTTTTGGACTATTACTCTGAATTTCTGAAAGAAATACTACAAAAGAAAAGAAAAAATATTTTTGAATTTTGAATTTTCTTTTGAATTTTTAAACAAATATTTTGGATTTTGAGAGAGATTAAAAGGAAATATTTTTGTATTATTTTTTAATTGAGGTCTAAAAGACTGAGTAATGAAAAATATTTTTGGATTTTTTGGAATATGGTGGGCCGGAACCGAAGAGGTTTGCCTACGTATCTCACATCCGGTGAGAATCAGACCCGCGTAGTTCAGGCAATTAACTGAACTATTTTAAAACAAGATTCTTTTTTTTTCATTCATTTTTGGCAGCAAATAACAAAACCACTTTCAAAGCACGACTCTTTTCCTTTTCATTTTTGGCATTTTCATAAACAAATAAAAAAACTATTTTAAAAATAAGACTCTTTTTCATTTTCCTTTTTCATGGCAAGACAATCTATTTTCCTTTTCTATTTTTGAAAACAAGACAGAACAACGACTCTTTTTTTTTATTTTTCCTTTGCTTTTAGTAAAACAAACTAATAAAATATTTTTTTTCTCATTTTCTCAAAAATTCGGCAGAGTTTTGACAGTATTTGAGCATTGGGTTTTTCAAAAATAAACAATTAATTCCCTAACCGCTATTTCCCCCCCTCAATTTCACAATATTCCTGATATTCAAAAACCGGTCAGCATGCGGGCGCGAGACAAATAAATGCACGGAAAACAAATAGGATGCATCAGGATGGTCTTTTCATCTCAGGTTGCTAATCCTAGTCGGACCCAACCCTTGTGTTGAGTCCCCTAAGTCAAATGCAACGTAATGCAAATAAGCGTTCCTACTAGGGATCCGGCATGAAGTCACGTTATTCTATGTTCAAAACCTGGGTCTGTGTTTTAGACAGTGTACCCGAGCGGACAACTCGAGTTGAGGAAAGAGCTCCTTTCCGGGAACCAAAAGGCCAGCCGACTTAGAAATTTTCCGAGCCTCTTTTATTTAGGGTATGACACTAACAGAATAGGGAGTCTCAGCCAGTAAGCACATCCCCAGAAGTAAGAAGAGAAGGTTTCGGCACAGTTTATATGTACAGTTCAAATAATATCAAAGCAGTAAATGCATCATTTTGCACATTTTAGGCTCAAACATGTAAAAATCAGATAATGCCAAATATAACAATTTATCTAAGCTCGAATTTTGAACCCTGAACCAGAGATTCTGGGTTCGGTTCCCCAGCAGAGTCGTCAGAGCTGTCACACCTCCTTTTTCGCCCGCGCCGCCCAAAAGGGGCGCGGAAGGGAGTTTTTTCTAATTAAAGGACAATCAAAACGGGATTTATTTATTTATTTCAGAGTCGCCACTTGGGAGATTTATGGTGTCCCAAGTCACCGATTGAATCCTGAATCGAGGAAAAAAATGACTCTGTTTAACAGTCTGCGCACCAGAAATCCGGATAAGGAATTCTGTTAACTTGGGAGAAGGTGTTAGGCATTCCCGAGTTCCGTGATTCTAGCACGGTCGCTAAACTGTCATATTCGGCTTGATTATCTGATTTTATACAAATATGAACTTATGTGCAGATTTTAACTCTTTACCGCTTTCATTATTATTATTATTATTATTATTATTATTTTACAGGGAATTTTTACCGCTTTCATTATTATTATTATTATTATTATTATTTTACAGGGAATTGCAACGTTGTGAAAATGTATCTCGAACCACGTCACAATCAATGTACCCGTGGTCGTCGACACACTTTGACTCCGTTGAGATTTGGATTTGGGTCACATCAATGTACACCCACATTTAAGAAAGTAAATTATTAAAGGCGCACCTAAAGCGACTAGAGCATTATTTATTTTTTTGAGAAGGCCGTGAAATCTTGCTAAAACGACCCATCCAAAGTTCAATTAATTATTAACCATTTATTGAGGGCCCCACAACTTATGCGTTTTATTGGGTGAGGCTCATCTCATTTATTTTAACAGGATAATCCTAAAATGCCTACATTTTTTCTATTAAATTTGTCTCTACAAAATGAAAGAGAAAAGGTCCTAATTTATTTACATGCTTACGAGTTGTTATATTTGGGTTCCGAATATGATTCGTAAAATCTAAAAATGATGCAAGCAGGGCAGTCCGTTGCCAATGCGGGCCCAGATCCAATATGTATGGTACAAACTGGACCCGGGCCATCTCATTCACATGTAGTTACCTAGTTACATTGTACTAGGCATGCTCACAGTTTGTCAAATTAAAAAAAAATAAATTGCAATCTAATTTTAATCCTAAACCATTTATATGCTGAAATTAACCAATAGTATTTAGCTAAACAATATTCCTACAAGTTCCGAAATGATCTATTCGTTTAATGAACTAACTGTTGAATGTTTAAAAATAGTCTAAATCAGCTAACATGCTTTTTGAGACATGATAATCATCCAACAATAACGAATTAACTAGACATAGTTACTACACCATTTATTTATTTTTTAGACAATACATATATAGTTCGTCCGCTAAGCTACCGTCAGATGTTCCATTATATATTAAACAGCTACATGATTCTAATTAGAGTAAGGTAAATAATGTATATATACAAATAAAATTCAGAATATAATTAAGATAAATTCAGAACTTCAACTCTTCATTTCATATTCATGCTTCACGTTTCAGTTTACAGTAATCATCGTGTCAGTTGTGTACCTGATATTGGAAGCAAAAGAAAAGGAAGATCAACAGAAATGCAGTAGCATACAACAACAGCAACACCCAGCAACCAGTAACAACCAGTGATAGATTTTAAAATCAAGATAAAAATCCAGCAAACCAGTGAAGTAGTGGCAAACAACCAACCAAACTCAAGGAACAAATCAAACGAAAATCCAGAGAAACCAACAACAATCAACGGGCAGAAGCAAAGGGAATCTTTTCAGATTGAAAGACTAGTTAATGTTTAACCCTTAATTTCTGAATCTGTATATCAGAATATTTAGATTGTATATCAGGTGTATACTACTCTCTCTTTAAATTTCCAGAATGTTTTATTTTATTTTATTGGAAGTCTTAATATTTTCGGAATTCCATCTCTTTTCAATCTCGCCCCCTTTATTTTGTGTCCAGCCCCCTCTATTTATAGCCAAACTCTCCTTATTTAAATTAAATCTCACTATCTTCTACCCATCCCACTTTTAATCCCACTACCATATGTATTGTTCCCCATTACTGATTAAACAAACACATTATCCCCTCCACTATATCTTGTCCCCCATGCCTACCTTAAACAATTATATTATTCCCCCACTATATTATGTCTTGTCCCCCACCATGTACTATTTTAATAGTATTTAAATATTATTTAATCTTAATGGACAGAGCACTCAAAATAAAAAATTGTTCAGATTTTCAATTAGAAAAATACCCCCTCTGAAATTACTGAAATTACCATTTTACCCCTGAAAATACTGCAATTGACCATTCTAACCCCGTCAGCTATAACCAATCCACCTAATCAATTCTAACCAAAATACAACAGCTATAACCAATTTCTAATTAAATTATATGAACAAACTTAAACTAAATGATGAACAACAAGGAAACAACTGGAATTATTTTGAATGAACAATATTTTTTAACAACAAACCTATTTTCAGATTCAACAACAATAACAAACAAGTATATTCAAATCATTGAGCTCAAATTCAAATTAAACTTAAACAAAACAAATAAACAGATTCAAATCACTAAACTCAAATAATCAATTGATCTTCAAATTAAATCCAACAACATTACAACAAAGATGCATGATTCAAACTAAATCAAAAAATTAAAAATCAAATCATAAACTCACATAAAATCACTGGATTAAAAATGAACTTCAAACAAAAAAATGAACACGAATTAAATCTAAATTAAACAATAAAGAACGGATTCAAGCGATTAAACTAACACTCTATATTAAAACTAAATCCTTTTAAATTAATAAAAAACAAACTGAAGAAATAATTAATTGAACTTCAACTTAAATCTAACAACATTATAATTAAACTAACAATTTCTACCTAAAAAATAAACAAGAAAAATGAAACAAACTGAAGAAAATAAAAAAACGATAAACACGAATTGGTTAAACCAACTAACCAGATCGGAATGACGATTAACTCGAACCAAGACTGCCAATGACCTAATGGATCTCAACTTCAACGACAACCCACCTTCTCTTTTAACCTCGACGAACTTAGAACGACAAACGATGAACAACAACGGTCTCAAACGAAAACCAAACGAAACCTTGACAGAACTTCGACGGACTTTAACCGGACTGCCTCGCTTTTCCTCCGTGTATGTGCCTGTGGTCATGGAAGCAGCAGGGTGAGTTCTTGGGTGTTCTTTGTTGGAGGTCAACAAGGCTTAGGCCATGGTGATGAAGACGAAGACGAAGTAACAGTAACAGCAGCAGCGCTGCTTGTCGCGATGGAGTTAGTGGTTTGGTTTCCATGGCGGACGGGGAGGCTGGGCTGCTGGTGGTCAGCTGGACGTGAGGGAGAAGCCAGTTGAAGATGAAGCAGCAGAAGCAGCAGCCTTCCGGAGCTCGACGTAAGGGCTGCCATGGATGGCGACTGTGTGTGTGCATGTCGAGCAGCTGGTCGTGAAGCAGAAGACGCAGCAACGCAGCAGCCATGGTCATGGTGAAGCTGGAAGGAGAAGAAGAAGCAGCGACATCAGCTGCCATGGAGGTGAGGACGATGAAGGTTGTTTGTCGTTGCCGTTTGAGCTTGGGACGAAGAAGATGAAGACGGGGCAGCCATGGGAGCTCGACGAGCTCGTCAATGGTGGATAGGGGCAGAGGCTGTTGGACGAAGAAGAAGGAGCAGCCAGGGTGGTCGACGAGCAGCTCTGCTGCTGCGTCAATGGCGGACGGGGAGGTTCGTTGGCATTGGAAGGGGTGTGAGATGAGGAAGATGAAGATGTGAAGAGAAAGGGGGTCTTTTGCACTGTAGCAGCTGAAAAAACCAAACTTAGGCTTTAGGGTTGTGTATATTTGTGTTATAATTGGAGCGGGTCGGGTCATGGAGTGGGCATGGGTATAACATTGGGCTTGGGTCAAGGGTTTTGGGTTGGGTAAAGGTGTTTTGGGCCTAGGTTCAAAATTGGAGAAGAGGCCCAATTCCGATTTTCTTTATATTTTTTGCTCTATTTTCTTTTACTTTCTAATTAATAAAACTAAAATTCTAAATTAAGTTATAAACTAAATTAACTTATAAAAAATACTAATTAATTCCTAGCAACAATTATCATACATAATTAAACACCAATTAAAACAAAATTGCACAATTTGACATTGAATGCTAAAAATGTAAACGATGCATATTTTTGCAATTTTCATTTCTTGTAAAACAAACTTAATTACTTCTAATTGTAAACTTAAATCCTAAATGCAAATGTGATGTATTTTTGTATTTTTTATTAATTTAACAAATAAACATGCATGGACAAATACACATAATTATTGAAAATGCCACGAAAATTCTCAAAATTGCACACAAAGAAAAATTATTTTATTTTGAATTTTTTGGGAGTAATTCTCTCATAGGGCAAAAATCACGTGCTTACAGTAACACAAAGGAAAATTGAAGCTTACCACTCGTCTTTGTGAATTATGTAAAGCTGTCGGGGATAAGTTTAAATCAAGGAAAACTCTTTCATCCGGAACCTGTCCGGCAAAAACTCCTCCAGAATAGCCACCCGATAACTGGGGGTTATCCGGAACCTGTCCGGTAACCTCATTGTTTGGAACGTCTTCGACCTTAACGTACATATTCAACATATTTATTACAAGATATTCCCGGTATTCATCCGAAGTCCTCAGAAAATCCCTCAAAATTTCATCATCGTAGATGTTTAACTCCGAGTAAAAAGCAGCCCCTTGCGGAGTGACGGAATACAGATATCTTCCGGTTACTTTAAGTATTACTGAACGTTTCCTCACACCCATTTTTTTGCATAACAACGATATCAATTTATCGCACTCTATTGTAAGTGATAATTTAACATGACCCTGTAGAGATAAACTATACCTCACAGAGTTATTCTCCATCACAACCTCACTCCCCCCTCCCAATATAATGAAACTCTTATTCTACGCTTTTCAGACATTACGAAAAAAATGCTTCAGAATTTAATAACAAGAAAAAATTGAATGGGAGTTAGAATTTTATGTGAACGAATTTTCCTAAAATCCTAACCACTTTATATAGGAAATGGCTAGCCCGGGAAATGGAATTTTTTTGCCGTATAGCATTCTTTAAATATACGCTATACACATTTAAATTATTATATTTGTCAGTTCACTTATTGGTGGGTCCATATACAGGGTATAGCGTTTTTTTTGGGTGTTAACTGTATAGCGTATGAATAAAAGACGCTATACCTTAACGGCAGACGTTACCGTTAATGTAGAGCGTCTTGTTTTTGCATGCTATATATAGAAATGTATTTTTTTTAAAACACCTGTTAAGGTAATTTGAGTCCAAAAAAATAATATTTAGGTTCCGGACTCTAAAAACAAGGGCTTAAAAATACTTTTTTACTCTATCCAAACACTACAAAATAGCTTAAAAGTTATTTTGGCTTAAAAACACTTAAAATAAGCCAATCCAAACGGGAACCTAATCTTTTGGTTAAAATAGCACGTCTAACCAGTTTTTTGGACTGGTTATTTAAAAATAGCCAGCGTTTACCCAGTCAATGAAAAATAACCACTATTTTGCTGCAACAGAGACCGGTCCAACATAATATACTGGAGTTCGGTGCACCTGTATATGAATTTCCAGCATATTATGCTGGACAAGTATACTTTGCTGGCTCTAGTATAATATACTAGAGACTGGAGCACCGGTGCTCCAAACTCCAATATATTATGCTGGATCGGTATATTATACTGGAACTCCAGTATATTAGACTGGAGTTCAGTATAATATACTGGAACTCCAGTATATTATGCTGGAGTATAAGTCGGATTTTGAACAATATTTTCGTTTAGATTTATCTTTACATGAAAAGTGGCTAAATTTCGATTACTTTTGAAACTGTTGCTATTTTTGAATGACCACTTGTAAATCTGGCTATATTTGAATTTCTCCCAATCTTTTGCCGACTTGGAAGAGATATTTAGTGACTTGGGCCCTCGGCCCACGCTATTTAGGACTAGGGGTGTCATAGGTCGGGTTGGTTCGGATTTTACAATTATCAAACCAAACCAATCGTCTCGGGTTATTAAATCTAAAGACCAAACCAAACCAATAAAACTCGGATTTTTCACTCTCGATTTTCTCGAATTTTCGGGTTTTTTCGGTAAAATCTTCGTAGAACAAAACATATAAATTATGCTCAAAATATTTCTTTAATCCTAGTAAGATACAACTATATAAAGTATTTTCCAAGAAAGTAATACAAAATATGAGATGTGTCATGGCATTATCCTAAAATATTCAACAATAAAGATAATATAGTTATGTAATATAAATATTGCTAATTAAAAGCCATAATAAAAATAAACATAATCTAAAAGTACCAAGTCATGCTAAAATAAGTAGACTAATATGGGAGTATAATTACATGACTAAACGCTAAAGAAAAATAAAAATAGGTTATGCATTTTTATCTAAATTATTGCAAAACAAAAAATAGATATTCAATACATTATGTTCGTGGTATTGAATTGAATGTCTTTTGTTAGCATTAATATTGATTTGATTTTGGTATGAGCTTTTTTTTAGCATTATTTAATTTACTAATGTTAATGGCTATAAAACTTATTGGAACATTCAAAAGTTCTAAGTCCAACCTTGAAATAATATCTCAAAAGATAAAATTATGAAATCTTTTAAGAAATATTTATAAATTACATCACAATAATTATATTTATATATTAAATATATCTAAAATTTCTATATATGTAATGTCGGGTTGGTTTGGTTTCGGTTTGACTTTCTTTAGTTAAAACCAAACCAAAACAATTATGATCGAATTTTTTTTCCAACACCAAACCATAATCGGATTTTTTAACTTGGTTAGACTCGGATTATCGGGACGGTGCGGTTTGCCACTTTGTTTTGTACACCCCACAATCTCTGAAAATTGATGCGCTGTTTCTTTGAAGTTTTCAAATAGAAAAAGGAAAAAGCAAATACTATCTCCTCTGCTAAGTTTCCTGTTTCTGCTGATTATCCCAATCATGTTCAAACAATTCTGGTAATATTTCTCTGTTAATCACCAATTTCTATTTCGTTTTTATTATTCCCTTGTAAAATTCTAATTATCGTTTTTCATTGTTGAATAGGGTTCATTTTACTTACTTTCTGGAATTCATCTCTTGAAAATTTGTCTTTTACCTTTTGTATGGCGGATGATATATTTCTTAATTCGTTGATAATTCGTTTATTTCTTACACTTACACTAAATCCGGGAAGGGCGTGAGTTGTGTATTAGTTTAGGGATAAGTTTAGGATTTAGAGAACATTAGTTTTAGAGAATCCTTAATTTGTTTTAAAATATGGATGATAGAGTATTTGACTAAGTTTGTGCCCAACTTGAGCGGAATAGATACGGATGATTCATAGAGTCAACTTCAACTAGTTTGAGTTGAAGCGATGAGGATGTTGTAGTTGTTAGGGATAGGATAGAGGTTCATAATGTCAGACTTTTATGGTCAGGGGCAGATGTACATTATTACTTACGGTTTAATCGAACCCAATAGTTTTGACTCAAATTCTATATATGTGTTAAATTTACTAAATATGGACAAATATTAGATTTTGAACCCAGTAACTTAAATGGAGGGTCTATTGGAAGCAGCCTCTCTACCTCTATACTTCACTAGATAGAGGTAAGGTCTACATACACACTACCCTCCGCGGACCCCACCTGTGGTAATATACTCGTTTTTTATTGTTGTTGTTGTTGTAGTAACTTAAATGTTCAGTGGGTTCAGTGGCATCCTGAACCTATAAAGTTTAAATCCTAGATGTCCCTCTGTTTTAAGGTAGCAACTTATACTTCTATATGGAATTGATTAATAGGATCATAAGCTAGTGATGACCGAGGGTCTATTGGAAGCAGCCTCTCTACCTTCGCTAGGTAGATGTAAGGTCTGCGTACACACTACCCTCCGCGGACCCCACCTGTGGTAATATACTGGTTTTTTGTTGTTATAGTAACTTAAATGTTCAGTGGGTTCAGTGGCATCCTGAACCTATAAAGTTTAAATCCTGGATGTCCCTCTATTTTAAGGTAGCAACTTATACTTCTATATGGAATTGGTTAATAGGATCATAAGCTAGTGATGACTACTGTATAGTGAGATGAACTCCAATTTTCTCCTTTATCTCCTTCTAACGGAGCATTTAGTAAGACAATGCTAGTGGTGTCTTGTATTCATTTCCTGTTCCATCTTGAGTCACTTAAGCATTCAGAAAACAGAAAATTTTTTGCATGTAATTTTGTATGTCTTTTTTACCATAAGATTTTAGTAGCTTGTATTGACTTGCATATGGGCATGGTTTGCTCTCACTAAGTAGGATGCATGAAATCAGTTTGTTATATTTAACTAATGTACCTTATGTTAATTTCCTGCAGGGGTTCTCAAGGGCAACAAGCTCAGCAACGTCCACAGGAGGGTAATAATGATCCATGGTATGCACCATCTGCAAGCAGCTCTCCCGGGTCTTCCCGTCCCGCAACTCCTAGTCCAAGCTCTTCAGGAAGCTTTGGTGCCCAAAGACCAACAGATAGGCCAAGCTCAGCATCACACGTTTCCCCTGCAGAGGCTGCATGCATTATTAATGCTTTAAAGGATAAGAGGTATGGTATCCAGTATAATGAAGTATGCACACTGTTCTCTGTACGAAGCTTCTGATTCTCATCAAATTTTCATGACTAGGAACTAGACCGGTCATGTAACCAGCTCAAAATTATAATTATACAGCTCTCTAATCCCAATAAATAATTCGGTAAACTCCTGATAAATCTTTGAAGCACTAGTTCTACCATCGTGCACTTGGAACAGAGACTTTTAATATTATTCTTTTGTAAAAGAATTTTGGCCTGTTATCTTACAGAGTCTTATGAAATTCAAGTGTTTGTGATGAACTGGAGCGCATATAGTTAAATCTGCTGTGACGGTACAGGTTCTATTATTTGATTGTAGAACCTTTAGACGTTATTAAAAACTGCAAAGTACATTATGGACAATCGATACTAATAAGGTGGGTTTTCTAGAAAAAATTGGAGTTGATTTCCAGATATTTTGGCTTTAAGAAGACAATTTGAAAACAAAACAAGAAGATGGAACATACGAGTTGATTCTCAGGCTTGCCTGATAGGGGAGAAACACCCGTATATGCATCTTGCTAAGTATGTATGCTTATTCAAAATGGAACAGTTTTCTAGTCCAAATGCCATACACGTTTTCTGGTAGAAGTTGTCCTTAGGTTTGCTTCATACTGAGAAGGATCTCGCTATGCATCTTGGTAGGCATATATAGTTTCTTTTTTGCCATTAGTTTCTGTGAACTATTGATTGAATGTTTTATGGAACCCGTTAAGTTACCAAATGCTCATATTTTAACAATGACGCAAGATAAACTGTAAGATTTTACTTTGACTTATGCAAAATTTCTTTTGCCAGCAGATAATCCTGTCTTAGAAAATATTCATGACTGAAGTTCTTCGTTTTCATGCTGGGGAGTTGGGATTGATAAGAAGAGATATCTTGTTTGTAGTGATTAAACAATTAAGTGAAGTGGTTGGGTGTCTTCCTTCATTCTGCTTTCTACTTTTAGTGTTTGATTCTTGATCTGCCGTCTTGCTAAAAATTTCAGTGTTGATGAGCTAAGGAAGCTTCTATCTGGCGACGATGTTTATCAGAACTTCTTACTTTCACTTGAGCCTGTCAAAACTCAGAATAAGGTAAGAGGTTAAGTTTTCTTTGTTGAGAATTGTTCGTGTTATGCATGATTGATCTGATCTGTTCTTATCATGCTCCACAAAATATCCGATATACCTGGTTGAATGAAAAATGGTTTCAGACAGCGGGTATATCTATGGGACAAGTATAGGAAATGATATGAATTTAGTTGTTCTACTTTTGTATGGGTTTTTTCCATAAATGGCATATTTTTTAATTTAAGATGACGCAATGCGTCGGAGTTGTTCTAGTATTTTACAATCTGGTTGAGAGTTACTGTAGAAGTTCTGTCTACTGTGCTTTATTTGTTTTCTCTAATTTCTCACTCATGCAATTTAATATCCTAAAATACTTGCAAACTGGGATGATCAATACGCATTTCTTGTTCTTTCTTCCTTTTCTTGCCACGATGAGCCATGGATCCTCTATGTACCTCTTGTCCTCCTGCTCGCTTAACACATATGAGACAAAAATTGTTACAAATAATAGTCATCTTGATATAGATTTTGCTGTAACTGGTAGTATCTCTTTTTACTTCATTTCTCCAATTGGATTTAACCCTTTTCCCCATAAATTATCTAATCAGGTCAGGGATGAGCTTCGGAATGAAACTCTGCAGCTTGCTAGTAAGTTTGGGTCACTTCTTAGTAGCTGAGATGTTTCTATCCAGTAAACCAGATAGATTTTGAATTCACTTTTTATGCAGGGGAGAATTTAGAGAAAGAACCGCGGATAATGGAGCTTAGGAATCAGGTGAGATATTACTTAATCTTTTTATTACTTCTCCCTGTTACTTTCACTTACACTTTTTAAATGACTAGTTTGACCTTTTAGCATCAAAGCATTGATTGTGAGATTTTATGTGTCCTTCCTATTTTGCTGATTACAGTGCAGAATCATCCGCACCACTGAATTGGCTGCTGCTCAAGAAAAGCTGCATGAACTGGAAAGGAGAAAAGAAGAGCTTTTGAAATTATACTCTCCTGCATCACTCCTCCATCGGTTACAAGGTAAAAATTGGAAATATATATTTTTTTGGTGGGGCGGGCCCCAGGTGTTTGGGGGTGGTGATGGTGGTGGAGGAGTTTCCTTTTGTACGGAGAAAACAACTGGAGCAAACTATAAGTAGTTACTTACACATCAGTAGAACAAGATTAGATCTTTGGTTTTGGGGAACTATGGTCTTAATGCTGCAATTTCAACAAAGTGAAGGGCCTCTTAGGAGTTCAGTCTGCATCATATTGAATTTTTAAGAAAGGATCATTTTTAAATATAGAAATAGTAGCACCCAAGTGTGTGGCCAATGAAGTGGGTTCAGAACCATGAGGTCTCAGGTTCAAATCTCAGTGGAGGCAAAAACACTTAGGTGATTTCATTTTATTTTTCCAAACATTGGTGGACAGAGTTACCCGGTGTTTGTGCTGGTGGGAGCTAGTAGGTACCCGGTGGAATTAGTCGAGAGTGCGCAAGCTGCCTTGGAGACCGCGGTTATGAAAAAGCAAAAAGAAATATAAAAGACGAATATATATAAAATTATATATACATATATTGTAAGGATTGATGCATTGGGAGCTTTCTTGACCCAACAGGTGCTGCTGCATGACAGTTCTAATGTTCTGTAGTTTACACTTTACTGTTCTGCCAAATTGCTTAAATGATTTCTGCTAAAGCTCCTGGGAACAGTCAAGTGTCAGTAGCGAATTCACTAAGTGTCATATATTTGCCTTTGTCTAAAATCTATCATAACACAGACTTGCCTTTTATATGTCACAACGCATTATTACTTGCTGCCAAAACTGTGTCCCACAGTCCTCCAGACATTGAATCCTTGGTATAGACCGAGCCGTAGCCTCAGATGTTTAGGTGACTCCATCCTACAACGTTCACACTCTAGCTCTTTTATATTACTTTCTCGAATGGTGTTACCTTGTTCTACCTTAACTAGTATGCACTTTCATATTTAACTGCTTGTAATTTACTCAATTCTCTCAATCACTTCTTCATCAAGTATTTACGATATTCCAATAAAACCGTTTTGTCCATACAAAAGCGATCTTAAGGATCTGTTGCTTGAATCTCAATTATTTATTCTTCAACAAGACTTGACGAACCCAAGTCTTTGCGTTATTGGTTGTGATTGAAGCTATAAGCGAGGTTGACATGAATCAAGAATTGTCAACATGTTATTTTCATCCGTTAGCTGTCATCACCTGGAATAGATTTGGTGTTGATATGACCTTCCTTTTACTATAATAATGAGATTTTAAATGCTTTCATAGGACTCTTTGGTTCTTAATTTGGCAATGGAACATGCCATAGTGTTATAAGTTTTATGGAATGAGACAAATTTTTTCTGCAATTTAAATTTTTACCGTAGTTGCTTACGCCTTCTTTTCAGATGCTTATGTTCATTTTGGTTGTGCTAGTTTTGGGGACAAGGGCTGGGGGGTTCACAAATTCATGGGTGACCTGTATAGACCAACAAACATTTTTCCCATTTGAGGTGTCTAGTATTTTCTTTTTTCTAACCTTGGAAGTTTATAATCTGATATGCAATAAAGCTGGCTGATAGGAGCTTAGGAACTTACATTGGTTATAGCAATCAACCATTCTTGAGAGACCAATTTGAAAGTTGCCTTGTGGTTTTCAATGGTGGGTGTAAATTAGGCGACTTGGCGATGGATTTCTAGCTTATTATATAAGGAAACAATATTAACCTGACGAAGAAAGAACCGTAAACCATAACTAACTGATGTTACTCTTGATACAGATGCCATGAATAAGACTGACAAGGAATCTGAAAGTCTACACAGACAGTTTCTTGATGGGGAAATTGATCTTACAACATTTGTGCAGAAGTACAAAAAACTGCGATACAGTTACCACAAACGTGCACTCACACACCTTGCTGCAAAGACATCTGTAACTGGCTGAATGTTGCTTAATATGATGTGTGTGAATATTATAGCTGAGCCTGCCTTTGCTGCTAAAACTACGTGTATACGAAAGACTGCTTCAGATGTAATATTGTGATTGATTTCTGCCAGCTTGACCTCCACTGTGTGCTTGATATAAGAGAGGACTATTAAATTTTTCTGATAAGATAAGACAAATATTAGATTAATTGTGGTATATATGTTAGAAAATGGTCAATCTCATCTTATCTCGGATCTCCCGGGTGTGGGGGTGTTGTTGAATGGTTTTATTGTTAGTATTACTGTAATTGGTTCAGGGGAGCACAGGATCCGCTGTCTGTTGCTGTAGTTTATTGATTGCAGCTATTTGTTGTGGCTGTTGATTCCAAGAACACAAATTGTTTGTAAAGCATCAATTGCATAGTCTGAATACTTGAATATTTCTCCTCTTCAACTATATTATTTTTATGGAGGAACTGAACAGAAAATAAAGATTAGCATCACAGATGATCAAAGTCTATCTAGAAACTGTGTCGAAATTCTGCATCGAAAAACTTGTCTGCAGTAAAAAAGAAGAAAGTATCAGCATAAAATGAGAATAAACTTATGTGCACCCAAAAACAGAAAATTACTTCCTCTGGTCCACTTTAATTGCTTTTTTGGTTTTTTTTGTGGTCTATAATATTTGATTTTCTTAGATATCAGGAAAGAATTAATTTTTTTTTTCTTTCAAAGTTGCCCTTAGAATAAAGAGTCTTGAAGTATTTATTATATTTTTAATGAATAAATTAAAGTTATTATGGTTAATTTTATTGTTAGTTAATGCTAAAAGATGAATTCCTTAATATGGGTAAAATCAACCAAAAAATAATTAAAGTGAACCGGAGGGGATACGTCAACTAAAAGAAGAAAACAGATAAGAAATTAGTCGATAAAAGAATTAAACATATTCACTTCAGCAGATGCACAAAAATCGTAGCTTAATCGCTGAAATACCACCACTGAAAAAGGACAAAGACAACAACATTAATAAAGTATTATCTCACAACGTAGAATCTGGGGAGGGTAATGTATACGCTGATCTTATCTCTATCTTGTGAGGATAGAGAGTCTGTTTCCAATAGACATTCGACTCAGAAAAATATAAACATAATATTAATGAAAATATAGACAAAAAAGGACAGTACCAAATAAATTCAATATTTGTCCACAACATAAAAAAGTATTTAAAAGAGCTAACGGGAAACCTTCTCGAAAGAAAATGGTATTCTCGCGATCCTTCGTCAAATTATTTTGGGATACTCCTTTTTATTTTGGGATGTTTCAAAGAAAGAAACGACATTATGAAATAATGTAACTATAAATAACTTTCACATATTTAAAATTAAAATTTACTCAACTATCAAAATTATAAATTATGATAAAATAAAACTTCCCACTTTGGAAGGGAAATGATCATTATTCTCTGGTCAACAAAAAAGCTATCACGTCGTAAATAGAGGATTTGTGATTTTTTAAAGTCGAATTAACTTTTTAATAACTAATCTTAGAGTACGTGCGTTGCGCGTGTATTTCATATCAATAAATTCAAATTTTAGAAAAATTACATTGATATTATTCACAAAAGTTCTGAATGATAAAAAAAATTAAAAATCCAAATTCCTGAGAAAAATCTTGAACGTTAATCACATTTATCTAACTCAATAAAAGAATGTCTTTTATTTAGACTTTTGTTAGGTATAGATATAGGTTCTCACGCCATCCTTTCTAGGTATATTTGATCATTATCATGATAAAGAGACTATAAATGCTAATAAATATCGTTATTCTCTTTAGCTCAATAATAATGGGTAATATCAGTTAACCACATTTTTAGTGGGATGTTTAATAATCAATTCCTTAATATATATATATAAAGGAAAAAATAAACATTTTAAAATTATATAGGAGGGAAAAAATAAACATTTTAGAATCACAACGTTATGTGATTAAAGCTATAAAACTCACTTTAAAATACAATATTATTTACTATTATTTGTGAAGTGATAATTTACTTCAGTTAAGCCTTGAGGTATACGGAAGTCTAACATGTTAAGCGTTCGACTTTAGTTCACGCCTTCTGTGGCCCTTCTTTTTTCTTTTTGCGTTCGACGTTATTTTGCTTCAATTATTATATATTCTTATATCACAAACACATTTGTTTTAATATACAGAATATAAAGTTATGGCTATGAAATATCTTGTGTCAAATACTATAAAATGCGTATTGAAATAATAAAATTTTTATTACGATAAGTATTTAAAGTCACTTGTTATTAAATATGTATGAAGTTCAATAATCCTTAAAAAATTAATAGTATATATTATCGAAACCAAGTCATTAAAAAAATTTGGACACAATCCAAAGACAAAATGGAACTGAAGATTTTGAGAGTTATGTTAAAAAATTTAAAATCACTTCGAGAATGCAACAAACACTTAGGGAGAAAGTATATTCAAAATTTATGATTATGCTATGTAATAAATTAACTTTGATAACCTGACGGGTAAACATTGCTATTTGTGGTGATTTTAGGTTCTGCAGAGAAGAACTGAAATATGTCTACGTTTGTCTAATAGTTATAGTACAAAACTATAGAAATTGAATATATAATTTGATTTTCGTTCAAACAATGAATGGACGAACACGTTTCCTTTACGAATTGGACTCTAAGAATGGTATCTTGACTTGGACTCTATAATATTTGGATTGCTTTTACGTTTTTAGGCATAAATGTTTAAGATATAATTTAATTATGAAAGGGCATAATAGGCGTCTAATATTTTAAGGATATTTTTGTCGTTCAATATTTAGTGTAGAACATTCGTGCTTTTATAATAATAGTCTCTATGTTCGTGCATCTTGTGTCAAATATTAAAAAATGTGTATCAAAAGTAATGAATTTTCACTTACATATATATTCTAAAACTATTTTTTACTAAATATGTGTGAATTTCATAATCGATTAAAAAAAGAAGAAGAATATATATAAGTCATTCAATATTTGAATTAAAAGGATACATATTTGGGGGAAAAGGAACTAATGGCCTAATCATAATAATTTACTCATATTTTTGTTTAATCCAATATAAATTTATAGACTATTTGTTATAAAAAAATAGAAAATAAAATTATAATTTAAGACTACCTCTTGATTTTGAAGCCATACGTCTGGGGAAAAAGGATCTAATGGCCTAAACATAATAATTTACTCATATTCTTGTTTAATCCTACATAAATTTATAGAATACTAGTTTTAGTGTACGTGAGTTGCACGTGGATATTGCATCAATTAATAAAAATAGAAACATATATATTGAAAAATAACAATTTTGATTAATATAAATGCAAATATTTGTTTAAATGATAAAAAAATCCTATTTTATTAACATATACAGTAGCTAAACTCAATATCTTCTGAACATGATGATGAATTAAACTAAATTAGTTGTATTAGTAATACATGACATATAAAGCCTTTTTGAAATTACCGTAAAAGAAATAAATAAATGACTTTCAACTTAATTCTAATTTATGAAGATAAAGTTTCCATTTTTTTTGGAAATAGATCAGATATTAATATGTCATGATTCTAAAATAAATGTTTTATGTATAAAAATGATGTTAAGATATTTTTGACAAACTATTTGATTTTTTTCAAGTATTGGAAAGAGATGGATAAAAATTAGAAACATGCTCTATTTTTTTTATCCTTCTTTTTTCACGTCAATTCTGATTCTTTATTTTTTCTTTAATCTTTGGTATTTATAGATCTGTTTTCAATATGGTGATGATGTTTTTTTTTTTTTTTTGATAATTTAAGTACATAAAAATCTTATATGTCATCCCCAGTTTATCAAAATTATATGTAAGCTAAATGAACCTATTCTTGTGTAAAAAAAAATTAATAGATTTATTTTTGCAGAGTCTAAAACTTCTTCTTTACCATGTTCACCCAAAGGTCAAATAAAATTAAAGACTATCCAAAATTCATTTCAGTCCTTGATGGAACTACCAATTAGCTTTGAAATTTCAAGAATTTACCACGATAATGATAACTATATTAGTTTAGTAACAGTTTAAATATTATTGTAGTCACATGTTTAATATGCTTGTAGCTTAATTTATTTTTTTAAAATAATATAAATCAAACATAATATCAACAATCAAGCCTTGTATTATGTAAACTAAGGCCTTTTATTTCTGTAAACTAAGTACCTGAAAATTGTTGACAACGATATGGTTGGATAAAAAATTAGATGATATTGTGTCATCATTATTACCTTCATGGTTTTTGATAAATGTCA
This sequence comes from Nicotiana tabacum, assembly GCF_000715075.1. Lineage (NCBI taxonomy): Eukaryota > Viridiplantae > Streptophyta > Magnoliopsida > Solanales > Solanaceae > Nicotiana > Nicotiana tabacum. Next base: position 126,759,104 of record NC_134084.1, read on the forward strand.
AATTTTCAATAATAGAGAGTTTAAAAAGATAAATAATTTCAGTTTAAAAAAAAAGATAAATAATTTCATTAAAAAGAATTCAATTAACTAATTAAATGTTAATAATTCTAAATTAGCAAATGTTGATTATATAAATCATGTGTATAGCAATACTTTAATTAGACTATTTTTCTTATTGACAGAGTTTTCCACAAGAGATTAAATTTTAAAATATCCTAAAGTAATTATAGTTATGAAAATTTCGGAAACAAATATTAGATCAAACTAACTTTTGTTTCTCTTATTTAACTTAGACGAGGAAAACCCGTCCATAAAGCTGAACACAAGATTTTTTTGTATATGTAAGTAGAGGCGTTAATCTTGTTTAAATTGTTACTTGGCTTAAGTTATTCAAAAAGAGATAGATTACAGATTGCTAAATATTAGAACTTCCTACCTAATTCAATAAGGAAATATTCAATAACCAAAATTCTAGTTGATTTCCAAGTCCTAAATATTAGGACAATAATTTATTTACAATTACAATTTTTTATAATAAATATCTTAATTTTAAGGGTAAAAAGGTGAACAATATTTCGATAAGGCCTTCATAATTTTAATAAAATATAAATATAAATAGATAGAAATAGATATGAATATATCTATCACTATATCTATTTAATTACTGCAAAGTTGAAGAACACAAAAACACATGCTTTTATGATGAAAACATATATGATAAAAGAGGTAAGAGTTGTAAGAAAAGTTCAAGGAATTATTTATTTATATAGGTGATATATGTTGCAATTATTATAAGAAAATTTCCCCTATCATATGCCAAGAGATATTAAAGATCAAATTTAGCTGCTAACTCGAGTCAATCTTTTTTGATTTCAAACTAACATATACAGAATCTACGTTGAGATTAACTATTTTCTCTTAATACATTCATATTTTGTATTACAATCCAATATTGTCTTCTCTTAATGCATACTAAGAATGCACTTCAAATTGGAATAGGCAATTCAATTAATGTTGCAATTGACGTTTTGCAATTAGTACTTTATGAATTTGAGGATTGACGTTAAAATACCTAAAAGTTAGGAGTTTATACATAATTCAAACAAGGAAAATATTTAATAGTCAAAATTCTAATTTTTAAAGTCCTAATATAAGGAAAGTAATCTAAATTTATAATTTTATCCAATGTGAAATCTATTTTTAAAGGATAAAAAAGGCGAACGACATTTCGCTAAGGGCCTTCGTGCTTTTAATATAGTATAAATTTTGATATTAAACAATAGAAAATAGAATTATAATTAAAGATTACCTCTTGATTTTGAAGACGAACAAAATAGGATGCTAATTATGTATTCTCCGCTTTTAAGCTTAATCTAATTTTTTGTTTCTTTATTATATTGTTAGGATGGCATAGGAATATTATGTTATATTATGGCTTAAGAAATTCTCTTTTTTTTTTCCAATGACATTTAAGAAGTTCTTATTAGTTGGTAACAAACTCCTATATTTTAGGAACTATAACTTAAATTCACGTTATTTTATGTTTTTATAATTTTCTTGTATTAGTTGGTTTCAAACTCCTATATTTTAGGCACTTGATAGTACTGTTTTATCCCATATTTTTTTTAAAGAAATAATTCAATTGTGAAGGGTATAAAAGTCAGTCAATATTTTGAGGTTATTTTTGTCGTTCAACATTTAGCGTTTCAATATTCGTGCTTTTATAATAATACTAGTATCTATGAACGTGCGACTTACACATGATGATTTAAATATTTATTTATATGAAGGAGCACTAAAATTTAATTAATGAGAGAATTTTATATATAATAATACAACAATCATCCAAATGCCGAAAAATATTATTACATTAGCATAATACATGAATTTAAAATAAAAGGACATTATCAAAACTTACACAAATGATCAATTTTGTTATGTTAGTTAGATAATTATATATTGTAGTTTAAAAGTATTTAATGTGATGATATCTTAACGAACACTTCTTTGTGGACAATTTTTTTTGTGTATGTTTCCTCCTAATGCGCTGGTTGCTATGCCTTAACCAGAACTCTTGTTGTTGATCTTAATATCCCTCTTGAAACTGTAACATACAGTTGTTCGTACAAGAAAACATATGATGGTAAATATAGTCCAATATTTAGGATGTTTGTCCTTGTGCTTTATTTATTATATTTGCAAAACATAAACATACTAAAAATTATTTTCACACAAATTTAAAAGGATATTCCTTAGTTTCGGAAGACGAAAGTTGAATTCAGGGATAAGAATATACTTAGAAACACATTAACCAATATCATAATTTTTGCATGTTTGACGTTATTGTCAAAACTTCTATATACCATCTGTGCGCTATTACATAAGCTACTCGCCGTATCTAAGATTTTCAGTAGCATGACAAGCATATTTTTCTTCAAAATTAACCTATATACAATGGAAAATCAATTTTAACTTAGTCTATTATATATACGGTGACAGTAACATACGTAAGAAATAAAAAACTTGACAACAAACATGTATGGTTGAAGGTCGTTTAATATTAAAGTATTTAAGTGTTCTTCTGGGTAGTAATTATTGGTATCATTTTCTATTGAGTCAAAAACTGAAAAACATATTGTTTTTACTATAACATTTTGCAATCAACCTTTTATTTAGTTGATCAACATATTCATTTATGCTAGCTAGGATATCTTTTTAATTATATTATGCGATTTGCACAAATTGGGTTTTAATCTAATGATAGAAATATTTCTCTTATTAAATGCACTATTACTATTGGGATTGATAACCAAGTGTTTAGGAAGAACAAAATCACCTTTTATTGAATGTTTTTCTTCGTTTTCGATACGAAGCAAGAAGACACTGAATACTGGATCTATTGTTACTTTATATTTCTTGTCAATTGAATCTTTTTCGTTTGAGGCCAGAAGTATAACATTGGCAAGCTAGCTTTTACAGTCTCTGCTTTTGTCGATTTTGGAACTAATGGTAGTACTTGACAGAAATCACCTCCCAAACTATTAATTTTCACCAAACGATTCATTAATATCCAATATATCTCTAGAATTCTGGTCAATTATTTCAATCGTTTGACATTTAGCCATAAGTGTTTTATCCCATATTATCAATTTTGCTTTCCTTGTAAATTTATCACAATTACTTTGCTTTGATATATTTGTGATGATTATATAAATTGTTTGAAGTGGTATATCGAATCTAAAGTGGTTGGTCTCACAATAAAATCGTTGTTGGTACACCACTTGCTAGTATTGCTAATAGTGTCATGCCTCTTGATATGATATTTGCAAGTAATACATGACATAGAAATATTATTTCGATTCCGCCGGAGGCATCTACAAACAATAATCTCGTTATACCAGAGTCGACTCTTTATAATATAGTCTTGAAAACTTGTTCTTGTTTAGGATTTAACTTTGATTGTGCTTCCTCAGACACTTGTATAGCATTTTGATTCTTAATAATATACTAACCTTTTTACTCTGTGTTCAACGCTCTTTTTGTGGAATAAATTTATGTACCCTAAGTTTTTTTTTAAACTTGAATAAGAATTTTACTCTTATGATGAATTTAAAAAATAATTGAATTGGATTCTCTTGCTAAATAATTAATTAAAAGATTTAATTATTTGGTTTAACATAAAGATAATTTATTCTATGTTGATTCAGATCTTAATATTAGTTCATCTCTTGTTTCGAATATTTAATCTTAATTATAATTTTATCCACCATAAATTTTATTTTCAAAGAGTGAAACATTGATAGATTTTTATGTTTGTAGAATTATTAGCGGTATTGACTCTCACCAACCATTTTCTCTCTCTTTCTCACACATTTATATTCTTAAATATTTTCTTAGTTGTTGTTTAATAATTGAGTATTTTTCAATATTACATGAAAAATTGATTAAAAAATATTATTTGAGTAAGAAAATAGTTCAAATATGATATAAAAATATATTATCGTGGGGGTAATTTTTTATTCTCAATTTCAACTCTTTATACATTCCATTTAATATTACTTTTAGTTTTTCTTCGTATTGGATATTATGTAATGGTAACGTATTGCCATACGGAGGATTCTTATGAAATTGATTTTATTAAACTTTTCTACATATTTTTAATAAGAATTTTATAGACAAGATTTTATGAATTTTAAATATTAAAAATTAGTATAGAAGGTATTGTAGTCCAAAAAATAGGTTATTGCAGTATTGTCCTTTTCCTATGAGTCCTTCTGATTAATAAATATAGAGTTATAAATAAATCCGGACTCAAAATTTGTTCCTCTATCATTGTTGGAACCAAATTGTAAATATTATCACGTAGATAAGTAAATGGGTTAAATTCATTGTTAAACTTTACTCACAAAATTAACGACAAGTCCTTTTACATTTAATTTGATGCTAGTGTGAGTAGTAATCTAAAACTAATATGATTATAAGACTAATATCTAGAATTTCGGTTATATCCTTTTATTACGAGTTATTATGCTTAATATTATAAGGTTATTTTTGTAAACCGACATTGTATTCATGCTTTTATAATAATATAGATAAATATATAGATATAGATTATTTTACTATTTTTAAATATTATCAAATAACATCTAATAATTTTTATATTTTTAATCAAAGCTGAATTTGAGTAAGAAAATGTGATTGATGAAAATTCGTATAACCGATTCCACTTATTTGAAATTAAAGTATAGCTAAATCACTTAATAAAAATAAAAGAAAAACCAAATAGTAATTAGATACTCCTATTCATCATCTGATAACGTGGATAACAGATTTTTCTATAACAGATGAATGTCTGATATTCATTCCACTACATATCTCTGAGCTTCACCACCACAAATGCCATTTTCACTCACTCTCTCCTCTTTCTCTCTTCTCACTCACCCCACCACCCACCACCACCGAACCACCCATCTGGGCCCACTTCCATGCCATTCACTTTCCATTAAATCTTCCATAGACAACAAGAAACCACCTTCTACAAAGCCCAGTTCATGGGTCAGTCCAGATTGGTTAACAAAACTAACCAGCTCACTTACTTTGGGCCAAAATGATGATTCTAATATACCCATTGCAAGTGCTCAGCTTGAGGATGTTTCTGAACTATTAGGTGGGGCTCTTTTTCTTCCATTGTTTAAATGGATGAATCAGTATGGACCCATTTATCGACTTGCTGCTGGGCCGAGGAATTTTGTAATTGTTAGTGATCCTGCTATTGCTAAGCACGTTTTGAAGAATTATGGAAAGTATGGTAAAGGGCTTGTAGCTGAAGTGTCTGAGTTTTTGTTTGGTTCTGGTTTTGCCATTGCTGAAGGTCCTCTTTGGACGGTAATTTTGCTTTCCTTTATTTTGTTTTGTTAATTATGCAACTTGATTGGTTTTGGAATGAAATGGGCCCAAATTGAGCACAGTGGATATATTTGATTTATATAGCGTACTCCAACTAGTTTGGCATTGAGGCGTACATGTTGTTGAAATATGCACTTCGCATGCACATTTTGTAGATATTGCTTTGACACTCACTTGGTGTTTATCAATGAAATTTATAATTTTCGATGACATTTTGGTAATTCAACTTTAACTAAGGAGCTTCCCACTTTTATATTAGTATATATATATATATATATATATAGATTTATTTATTTTTCTTAAGAGAATAAAGGATAATGCAGCATAAAATGAAATATATTGGAATGACTAATGAGTTAGGCCCAAGAAGAGCAAAATGGATATAGAGGATTGGTATAGCTAATCCAACTTGTTTCGGATTGAGGCGTAGGTTGCTGAATTTTATGCTTCCTTTGTAGTTGCATTGGAATGAAATGGGTCCAAACAGAAGCGGGTCCAAGATTTATCAAAAATTTGATAGGTTCAACTTTTACATTTCTTAGTAATGAACACATAATACTTTTGAAATTATGGGTTCAGAATTCAATACTATTTGTTAAATTTTTTTAGTGTTTTTTCACATTTATATCTATATTCCATGTTGCAACTACTGGGTTCAGATGAACCCAACAATTATGGCCTAAATCTGTCAGTAGATCCAAATAGAATGGAATGAATATAGAGGATTCATACAGTCAGCGCAAGTGGTTAGGAATTGAGGCGTAGTAATGGATATTGTTGAATTATGCAGCATGCACCTCATGGTCAAGTTTGACAGTGAGACACAGTTCCCTTTTAGTTGGTGCCACACAAATGAGAGATCTTTAGTAGATGATTAAAATGAAAGGATAATTCTTATGAAACATTAGTTTGGTAATTAGGGTCAATACGTTTACATCTTCTATTTCTGTGGAATTTGGACTCGGTCTGGTGAATGCTAATTTTCTTGATGAAATTTAGATGTCCCAAGGATTCATCTTTTCTGGCTAGTTTGAATTGTTGCATGTTGGTAGTTTAATTGTGATACACACGGCATAAGACAAAGCACACTTTAGGGTACTGAAAAGCTAATTTAATGTCAAATTCAATGGTGACCTCTAGTTTGGTATAAAACAATGTAATATGAAGTTCCTGTAAACCATGGTTTATTATTGATGAATGTAATTGATGATTTTTAGTTAGTTTTTATAATAGAGGGAAAGTACAGTACCCTAGTGTAACAATATTATGGCCACCAATGGTGTTGTTTTGAGCTTAAACCTAATTTGATATAGGCAAGGCGAAGGGCTGTGGTTCCATCTCTTCACAAGAAGTACTTGTCAGTAATAGTTGATCGGGTCTTTTGCAGATGTGCTGAGAGAATGGTGGAGAAACTTACACCTGACGCAATTTCTGGGTCTGCAGTAAATATGGAGGCAAAGTTTTCTCAACTAACACTTGATGTTATTGGTCTTGCACTCTTCAATTACAACTTCGATTCCCTTACTACTGACAGTCCAGTTATTGAAGCAGTTTACACTGCGTTAAAAGAAGCAGAACTCCGTTCAACTGATCTGTTGCCATATTGGCAGGCATGTCCTTCCTATACTTGAATGGTTTTTGCCGAGGTTAATCTATCTGATTATTTTGACTGAGCTTCCATGTTTTTGTAGATCAAAGTCTTATGTAAGGTCATCCCACGACAAATAAAGGCTGAAAATGCAGTTTCTTTAATCAGGCAAACTGTTGAAGAGCTCATTGCAAAGTGCAGAGAGATTGTAGAATCTGAGGGTGAGAGGATTAATGAGGATGAGTACGTGAATGATAGAGATCCAAGCATCCTTCGATTTTTGCTTGCTAGCCGAGAGGAGGTTGGCCAATAGTTAAACTCATTTGATACATAACTGATAGAATTTCCTTTCTGTTTTGGATTACAAAACTTCTTTGAAACTGAACTTCATTTAGGTAAATAGCATCATCTATGATATGTTAAGGTGAACTACAGTTAGTACCACTGTTGTAAGAATTCATGCAATCAGAGTCATAGTCATAGCTCCCAAGGGTATGGCCTAACAGTCAATTAAGTGGTGAAAATCATAGAGCTAGGGTTCAAATCTCAGCAGACACAAATTACTTAGGTGATTTCTTCCCATTTGCCCGAGTCTTGGTGGGCAAAGTTACTAGGTACCTGTGCTAGTGGGAGGTAGCAGGTACCCTGTGGAATAGTCGAGGTGTACGCAAGTTGGCCCGAACACCACCAATATATAAAAGAGTCCATACAACATACTTATAGGACTATGTTCTTTTTTCTTTTTCCTTGTATAGTCTAGCAGAATAAAGATAAAGCAAAATTTTCTTCTGGCCTTTATAACTGTTGGTTGCTTTGTTATATTCAGAGTTAATGTAGTTGATGAACAATCAAGTGAAGCCAGCAATGGTAGTTTCTTGTTCAGATTGTAGAACTCTATTGTTGTTCTTCCATTGTTTCTCTTTTTCTAAATATCATTTGTTTACTTTTCTTTGACATTTTTGAGTCAGCTGAAATAAAGAATTATTAGTTCGAATGATTCTTAATATTGATGATATGATTTTCTAGTAGATCGGCCAACTAAAGATGCACATTGCATGCGTATAAAAATATCACATGGTGGCTCATTGACTTATTGGAAAACTTCTTCCTCAATCCTATAGGATTTGACAACTTTCTATATTGAGAAACATCCAAAATGGCCCTGGGACATGAGAATTACCCATTTTGGGTGACGCCAAGTTTCAAACTGGTGTGATGCCAAGAATCTCATCTTGAGCTTATACTTAGCTAAACTCCATCTTCCATAGTCTGGCACCACTGAGAAGGGAGTCCTCAGGTTGCTCGCTTGGTGCCAATGAGCAGGGTTCTTAGAGGAAGGACGTCTCTTCCTTTCTTAGCTGCCATTATCAATTGATGAGTGAATTAGGTGCAAGTCCGGTTGTTTATACAATGATGATAAACTTGAATTAGTGCCTATATCCTTAGCGTATCTAATATGTATAGTTTCTTGAAGGAGATTCATACAAATTTGACATGTCTTAGTGCTACGACTTTTTAACTTTTCCCTTTTTCCTTTTTTTTTTCTCCCCGGTTTTTTCCTGCGGGGTTGGTTTGGGATGTGCGTGTGGGTGGGTGGGGGTAAATATGAATCTTGCACATTTCTAACTAGTTTCTTAATTTTACATCCGTTAAACATTTGAGTTAGAGACTTCAATTAGGATTTGATGTTTTCAATGAAATACTCCCTCCATTTCAATTTAGATGAGGTAGTTTGACTCAGCACAGAGTTTAAGAAAAAAAAGACTTTTAAAACTTGTGGTCTTAGAAGCTTAAGGGGTAAAAGCTTTGTAGGCCCATGACATTTGTGTGGTTATAAAAGCTTCTCATTAAGGGTAAAATGGGTAAAATGAAGAGTTTAAAGTTGAATTATTTCCAATTGTAGAAATGTGTCATTCTTTTCGGAACGGACTAATAAAGAAAGTGTGTCATCTAAATTGAAACAGAGGAGTAATCATTATTCACAAACTTGGCCATTCAATCTGATTGCATTTCCCTCAAACCAGAGCTTCAGTCTCTCTAATTCAACACGCAATGCCCTTGGTTTATAAAGACCATTGGTGTATATCAGTATTGTTTCAACAAACCAAAACTATAAGCGAAATCCAAATCTTGCCATGTGACTTTCAATCATTCAATTGACATGTTTACTTCTTTTTGGAGAAAAGGATTGATCATAACATATCTTCTTAAAGACAAAATACTGCAGATATAGCTTAATATGAATTCTCTATGCATGCTAACTTTCTGAATTTCAGGTTTCAAGTGTACAACTTCGAGATGATCTTCTATCCATGCTAGTTGCTGGGCATGAAACCACAGGTTCAGTTTTGACTTGGACGTCATACCTGCTGAGTAAGGTGTCTCCAGTTGACCTTCATCCTTGAATCCTTAGTTCCCTCTTAATTTATCACACATTTTATGTTTTTCCAACTTGAATGACAGCAATAAACTGTGCCACAGCGAAGTGCAAAGTTACATTTCTTTTAAAATATTTTTGTGCATATTCTAGATGTATTCGCCACCTTAAATTCAGCTTTTCGACCCTTTTACGTTTAACATGTTGCTCATGGTTTCTTATGGAGGTAAGCACTTACTGCCACAAGTACAGTCAGAAAATTACCCAACTCTTCTGTGTGTTGTCAGAGGAGGAACTATTTGAAGGCAACCTAATTGTTGTGAGTTCTGTCTCCATGACATTGACGTTAACTAAAATTCCTTCCTGTCCACAGGACAGTAAATCATTTTAAAGGTTGAATTTGAAGAAAAAATGTCTGAGCCTGTGATGTATGGTGACTTATCTAAAAAAGAGAAAAAAGCCTGGGAAATATGGTGCTCCCAGCAGCTAAAAGAAATGCCATTTGAAGAGCTTTTTCTTACCGAACAATAATACTGTTTGGAGAACTTACTGAGAATTGTTTTAGTCGTATGTTCTTAGCTAAAACGCATTTGCATGATGTCACTTATGGTAATGCATGTTAATCATGTTGTCATCACTGTCAACCATTATTCTGCTATTTAGGAATTCTTAACAGGTTTTGTTGCCCTTTTACCTCTATATAGGTGGAAATCCAGTTGTTTCATTCTAGTTTTCGTTTTGGATATGTTTTGGTCTTTCTTTAAAAAAAATTGTCGATCCTGTGAGCATATTTATTTCTATAATAATTCATAATCTTCTATTCGATAAAAACATGGTGCGTGACGGAGACTATGCAGACTATAAAAACCTGTTGTTCCCTCACATTTTATGTTCTTAATGCAGAACCCTTCCTCCTTGAAAAAAGCACATGAAGAAGTTGACAGAGTTTTGGGAGGACACGCTCCGACCTATGAAGACATGAGGAATCTGAAGTTCTTGACACGGTGCATAACTGAGTCACTCCGACTTTATCCACATCCACCTGTAAGTTCGTCAATTTCTCTTCTCCTTGTGGACTTTATCGTTATGCATTATCTTCTTATAACCTGATTTTATGGAGAACTCTCTTTATTAGGTTCTAATAAGAAGAGCTCTAGAAGCTGATGTGCTCCCTGGAAATTACAAGGTCAATGCTGGTCAAGACATAATGATTTCGGTATATAACGTTCATCATTCTTCAGAGGTAAAATCTAAGAACTTTTTTTTATCTTTTACACTCTTTCTTGTTACTGTTATTGAGCTTTTTTGGAAATTTTCCTTGAAATTGTTTCTGCTTACTCTTCAAGTTGGTATGAATGATTCCTGTCCGCAAATGGGTTCTTCTTCTTCTTCATGGGGCTATAGGACATCTGTTTGACTTGGTCTCTAACAACTATTTCAATCATTTGTCTATTCCTTATTGCCTGTTTATGTGGATATATGGATCCACCTTTTCCACTTTGGCTTTGCTTAAATTAAGCCTACAACTGGGAGGGAGCTTTCTGGTCTGTTTCAAGGAACAGAACTGGATCCTATATATTGTCCCACCATTTAATTTAAATTTTTTTTTTGGTTGCGAAATACATTTCAAGGCTCATTTTTTATCCAATGAAGTGTTCTGTTCCTGCCTTTGAAAGGCACAAATACATAAAATAATTGTCTTCGCTGTCTCTTTATTTTAGGTATGGGAAAGAGCAGAAGAATTTGATCCTGAAAGATTCGACTTAGAAGGTCCAGTTCCAAACGAAACAAACACTGACTTTAGGTATTCATTTCAGCCAATAGCTTGTCTGAGTAGAAGATTATTACTCTATGCAGTTTTCTACATTCAGTTTATGCACAGCTTGTCTGAGTATCGTAGAAGATTGTCATTCATGCATTTACTTGTTGCAGATTCATCCCATTTAGTGGAGGGCCTCGAAAATGTGTTGGCGATCAATTTGCATTGTTGGAAGCTACAGTTGCTCTTGCAATATTTTTGCAGAACTTGTCGTTTGAGTTGATTCCAGATCAAAACATTAGCATGACTACTGGAGCAACCATTCATACGACAAACGTAAGATTCTCACCTAAGACTAAGAGAGCTATCTTCTTGTTCTAAACTGGTTAACACCTCCTCCTATAAATTCTTATGTCTGTTTGTTCCGTTGCAGGGTTTATACATGAAAGTGAAGCAAAGGCAAAAAGAATCTGTTTTGGCTGCATAAACATTATATGCTCTGTAAATTTTGCAACATGAGAAAGTTATCTACATTCTTTTGAACATTACACCTCTTGCAACAAGGACTTGGGGTAACTTATGTCAAAATTTAAGTTCACAACAGTAAATAAATTATTTCCTTGACTTGACGAGAATCGGGGGGGGAAAGAGTGAAAATGTGTATATATAACTGCCAAAATAAAATTAAAAAAAACATTCTATTAAAATCATCAGTATTGCATAGTATCTATTTTTTCGCTCTGGCATTATCTTAATTTGTTGACGAGTCACGTTCAAATGGCAAAAATTACAACTCCTCTTGCATTTCTGTCTTCCAACATCTACTATATTTAATATCTTAACCAGTCACATACATTTTGCAAAAACATGAGCTTTTTGTATAGAGGTGTACATGGACCGGATTGGTTCGTTTTTTATCAAAACCAAACTAAATCAACTATATCGGTTTGGATTGGTTCGGTTTTGTCGGGTTTTTCGGGTTTTCGATTTTTTTTGTTACATGAATATTATTTCAATCTTACTTTGTTAAAATTATAGATAAAGTTTTGATAAGTGAATATATGTTTAGTAAATATAGAAAAAAACTGACAAACATATGACCTATTAAAATATTCTAATGGGAGAATTTTTTTAGTAACACATGATAATTATTTTCTTAGTCGTCTAACAATAATTTTTCGTTAATTTACGCTTTCAAGGTTAATACATGAGAGGATCCCAAATATTTCTACATTTTCTAAAGAAAATTCACTATAAAGTCTTAAAAATATAAATAAAATTTATATATTTAAATGTCGGTTTGGTTCGGTTTTTTTTACTCAATACCAAATCAAGTCAAACCAAACCTAGTCGGGTTTTTCAATCGGTTTGGTTTGATTTTTCGGTTTGGTGCGGTTTTCCGGTTCGGTTTGAACACCCCTACTTTTGTATTTCTTCTCAAACTTTTGAACATTGTACATTTATTTCTGAAAATAAATAGATTCTTAAAGATTAGAAAGCTAAAATTTAAATGTTAACATATATACCCCATACCCTACGTGTGGCTTCTGGTCTTCTGGTTCAAACGATAATATTATAATTTATAAAGTAATATGCAACGTAACAAAATACATCACAGTCAAGGGCATTATCCCCTTCGTATGTAGAAATATTTGACGATATTTAATAAAAATAATTCCTAGTTCGTCTCTCCAGCAACGCCATAAGCCAAAAAACAAAAACAAATAAATACACAAAATTCCCAAAAATCTTTCTTCTTTTGCTAGATCTACTTTCTTTTCTGCATATGTCATAGACTAACACAAATTGGTGAGATTTTGTGAAATGAATTCCATTGTATGCACGATATAATTAAGAAGAACTTTTTGACCAATTTACCATTAATAAAAACAGGAGTCATCTGAGATCACGATCTTCCCAAAAAAGAGCATTACGCAATCAAATTTAATGCTACAACAAGCTTTGATATATAGCACCTGCTTATGTCACCTGATAGAGCAATATTAAAATTTATTCAGATAAAAAAATAGGTCTAGAAATACCTGCCTTATTTTAAATAGGAGGTGATTTTGAAGCACGTGGTGCAATCCCATTGGAGTCTTGCTGATTTACTCCCATCCACTAACGAATTGAAAATTCTAAAGATTAGTGAAATTCCACGCAAGATTCTTGATTTTCCTTCCGTATTTCTTTATGAATTTCCCATGCACAGAAGGAAAACGTTCTATGTCTGGACTAGCAGTTTCTGGAAAGAAAATAAAATAACAATGAATAAAGAAATTGAGATACAATTGAATGATTTAACTTAATAATGTAATTTAATCTGTTATAGCAACTTATCATAATTTATCTGTAGTTATCATTCGAATGAACAAATAATAATTCTTTTTGTACTCTTTGTGTATAAAAATTAAATTAAAATATTGACATCGGTCAATCTTTTGACGTTTTCATTTAACAAGATATAGAATATAAGTTTTGATTTATCATGCAGCTAAACGAACTATTTTTATAACTACACCACCACCACCAACAACAACATGTTAGATGTTGCAAATCTAGAGAAGAAATGAAGATTAGGGAATGGGATGTTGCACTTGAGAGAAGTTTCGAGAAGAAGAGGAAATGATCCGATATTTTCTCATTACGTCCAAAATGAATTAGTTAGTCTGTACAAAAGAAGAATCAAAAGTAATAAACATAAATAGTGGGCCTTGACCCTTGACCCGGTGGCCCAATTACAACTAATACAAACTAGAATGGGCCACTGCTAAATCTGATTATAATAATAGGCCAAACAATATAACCATCAACCTTTGTCTTCTAATATTCTAACAACCCCCTCAAGTTGGAGAGTGATAAAACCCCCAACTTGCGAAGATGAAAATGATGAGCAGGTCCAGGAAGCGCCTTGGTAAGTATATTAGCAACTTGAGCATCACTAGAAATATGGGCCAAGCTGATCAGCCCATCACCAATTTTGCTTCTGATAAAATGACAGCCCAGCTCTATATATTTGGTCCGCTCATGAAAAACTGGGTTGCGAGCAATATCCAATGCTGCCTGGTTATCACAGTATAAAGAAACAGGAGAAGAATAAGGAAAACCAAAATCAAACAATAATCTGGATAGCCAAGTAAGTTCAGCAGCAGCTTTACTCATGGACCTGTATTCAACTTCAGCAGAGGAAAGAGAGACCGCAAGCTGTTTCTTAGATTTCTAACTCACCAAACAGTCACCCAAAAATACACAAAAACCAGTGACAGACCTTCTACTATCAGTACAAGAAGCCCAATCACTGTCACAATGGGCTCTTAAAGCAAGGTCAGGAGAATGACTGAAGAACAAGCCAAAATCAGAAATCCCTTTCAAATAGCGCAAGAGATGTAAGGCAGCCTACATATGAGGAATACGAGGGGTTTGCAGGAACTGGCTAAGGTGTTGTACGACAAAACTGATATCAGGTCGAGTGTGGGTTAAAAAATTTAACTTGCCCACTAAACATCTATATTCTTTAGGCTTGGGCAAAGGATCACCAACAGAAGCCTGTAGTTTCTCATTGATAGTAAGAAGACAGACAACAACTGAAGAGGCAGAAAAGTCAAATGACTCTAACAAGTCATGAATGAACTTCTTTTGGTGAAGAAGAACACCAGAATCACAATAAAACACCTTAATACCCAGAAAATAATTAAGGGAATCAAGGTCCTTAATCCTGAACTATTCATGTAGAAAGCCCTTTAAAGATGAAATCTCAGACAGATCAGTGCCTGTAAGAATAATGTCATCCACATACACAGCTAAAATAACCAAGGAAGAACCAGAACCCCTAGTGAATAGGGAGTAGTCATTCAAAGAATGAGAATATCCTCTAGAGCAAATAGCTTGAGACGATTTTGCATACCATTATCTGGAAGCCTATCTCAAACCATAGAGGGATTTGAGTAGTTTACAAACCAAAGGAGGAGGAGAAGAAGAAGAAGAAGAAGAAGAAGAAGAAGAAGAAGAAGAAGAAGAAGAGGGAGAAACAGACAAACCAGGAGGTACTTTCATGAAAACCTCTTCATTAAGATCCCCATGTAAGCAAGCATTATTAACATCAAGCTGGAACAAGGGCCAGTGCTGTTTGACAGCCACAACAATTAGGGTTTTCACAGTAGACATTTTGACAACAGGGGAAAATATTTCATGAAAATTAACCCCTTCAACCTGAGTATCACCTCTAACTACTAACCTGGCCTTATACTTCTCTAGAGTCCCATCAGCCTTATATTTTACTTTGTATACCTAATTACAGCCTATAGGCTTTTTACCAGGGGTAACTCAACAATATCTCAAGTTCTATTAGCCTCCAAAGCCTCAAACTCCTTTCTCACTCCTGCCACTTAGGGACAACAACAACCTGTGAGTAAGTGTAAGGCTCAGAAATATGGAGCTGTGAAGTGGTTGCATTGAATGATAGAGACTCAGAGCTAGAAGAAATAAGGGCAAAAAGGGAAGTAGGAAGTGTTGAACATACAAAGTCCTGAAGATAGGCAGGGACAGAATGAGGTCTACTAGACCTTCTAAGAGGAGGGGGATCAAATGATGGAGCAGAAGAAACAGGAGTAGGAGAGGGTAAAGTAGAAGCTGAAATATCAGAGGAAAGAGCTGGAGTTAAAACAGAAGAGGAAGGTATATGGATAGAGGGAGATGGAGAAGTAGTTGGATCAGGAGGGATAGGTGGGGAAGAATGACCAGAAATAGAAGTAGGTATAGAGGAAGTTGAGTCATAAGAAAAGTGATCAGGAGAGAGAGGAGAAGGCAAGGCAGGGGATGGTGAAGGAGAATGTTTAAGAAAGGGAAAAATGTTTTCATGAAAAATTACATCCCTGGAGACAAACAAGACTTAGTGGTGAGATTGTAAAGTTTGTAGCCCTTTTTGGCAAAAGGGTAGCCTAGAAAAACACATGGGATAGATCTTGGATGAAATTTATCTCTATGGACTTTAGGCATGGTGGAGTCGCACAGGAAACCAAAAGTTCTAAGATGGAAATATGTGGGGGCCTTGCCAAAGAGTAATTCATAGGGACACTTGTTTTTTAGAAGGGGGGAAGGGAATCTGTTTATCAAATAGGTGGTAGTAAGGAGATAATCTTCCCTGAATTTTATAGGAAGATGAGACTGAAACAAAAAAGCCCTGGTAGTTTCTAGCAAGTGTCTATGTTTTCTCTCATACCATTTTGTTGTGGAGTGTGTGGGAAAGAGGTTTGATGAATAATACCTTTTTCAGAAAAGAAAAGGGCCCCAGAAGAAGAAGAACCTAATTCTAAAGCATTGTCACTCCTTACAGTCTGGACTCTAGTTTGAAATTGTGTTTCAACCATGGAAATGAAGGCCTTCAATAGGTCAAAAGCATTGCTTTTAGCCCCCAATAGATATGTCCAGGTAGACCTAGTGTAGTCATCTACTATAGTAATGAAATACTTAGCACCAGAGTGAGTATGGGTGGAGTAAGGACCCCAAGTATCTATGTGAACAAGCTGAAAGGAATGAGTGGACTGAATATAACTATCATGAAAAGGAAGCCTAGTTTGTCTTGCTAATGGACAAATAGGGCATGTGAAGGACTGTTTAGAAGACAAATCACAATTAATATCAGAAATAAACTTCATCTTGGAAAATGGTATATGTCCAAGTCTATAATACCAAACAACATCAGAATTATTCACTTTATTTGAAGTAACCATGGTATTTACAAATGAATTGTCATTGACATCAGTATCGGTAGTAGAGATTACAGGTAAAGAGGAAACAACTGAAGAGCAAGAGTTCACAGGAGTAGAGTCAACATGTGAAGTCACATGCTGAAATAGCTTGTAAAATCCAGTGTCCAGTCTACCAAGCAGCACTGGCTTCTTCACTGAAGGACCCTGGAATGTGCAAGCAAACTTGAGAAACTGAACAACATCATCATAATGATTTAAAAAATTGTGAACAGATATGAGATTATGTTTGAAACTGGGAATGTAAAGAACATTATGAAGGATTAAATCAGGGAACAAAGCTAAAGAGCCAACATTGGTGACTTTAACTTTGTACCCATTTGGGAGAGACACAAGATAAGGAATGGGAAGAGTGATTATATCAAAAAGTAGACTTTTAATGGAAGTCATATGATCAGTAGCTCCGGAGTCTATTATCCAAACAATGCCATTCATACTAGATAACATACAAGCTCTATAAGAAACACCCTCATGAGGCATGAGCTTACCAGCAAAGTTAGCAGAAGCCAAGAGAGGTGGAGAGTACGGGGAAGCAGAAATTTGGGATTGTTGCAATAAGGTCATCAGCTGGGAGTATTGATCCTTGGTGAAGCCAGGTATCACAGAAGACTCTTCATGCTCAGTTGGACCAGCAAAACTACCAGGCACAGAATTAGCACCAGGAGAGCCAAACTCAACATGTACAACAGATCTGCGAGGAGGAGGTCCTTTGCTAAACTTGAAATGAGAAGGATATCCATGCAACTTATAGCATTTATCTATTGAGTGACCGGGTTTTGTAGTACTTGCAGATAAGAGAATTCCTGATCCCCTCAAAAGAAACCTTGGAGGGAAATGAGGGCTTAGAAGTCCCAGCATGAAATGAAGCAGATTGAGATGAGAATTGAGAGGCATAAAACACCTGTCTCTGTTTTTCATCAGATAATAGGATGTTGTACACATTTCCAACAGATGGAAGTGGCTTCATTAGAATATTGCTACGAGTCTGTATATAGGTACCATTCAGACCCATAAGGAACTGATAAACCTTCTGCTCTTCATCCTCAGCAGCTTTCCCTCTACAAGTACAAACACTGACCTTATAAGATGTTATATCATCCCAGAGTTGTTTGATTTTGTTGAAATAAGAAGCTATGTCTAAAGACCCTTGGGAAATATAGGCTAATTCTTTCTTTAGTTCAAAGACTCTAGCCCCATCAGCATTACCATATCTCTCCTCCAATTCACACCAAATTTCCTTGGCAGACTCAGAATATTCTACGCTACGAGATATTTCTTTTGACAAAGAGTTGATTAACCATGAAACCACATGATCATTACATCGTTGCCACTGGCGTGCCAGAGGTTTCCCAAGAGGTGGCTTTGTAGAGGAACCACTAATAAAATCAAGTTTATTACGAATGGAGAGAGCAACTAAAATATTTCTCCTCCAGCTGCCATAGCAGGTGCCATCAAACGGACTAGAAACCAAAGAAGTTCCTAGTACATCTGATGGATGCACATATAGAGGGTGACAAGGATGCATAAAAGCATCCTCATGAAACACAGTACGAGATGCAGTAGATGAAGAGGAAGACGTAATAACAGGATTATCATTCGTCATTGTGAGAATATAGGACAACAAAACACAATAGCCAACTAATAGCTAACAAAATTATG
Organism: Nicotiana tabacum; assembly: GCF_000715075.1. Lineage (NCBI taxonomy): Eukaryota > Viridiplantae > Streptophyta > Magnoliopsida > Solanales > Solanaceae > Nicotiana > Nicotiana tabacum. Next base: position 126,777,658 of record NC_134084.1, read on the forward strand.
AAATATGAAGAGGAAACTGATTTACCCCCTCTTTTGCAACCGAAAAGAGAAAAACCTTGCAAAAATGAAGAAGAAACTTCAGGCGGCTCAGCGAAAATTGACTAAGAAACCCTAGCTCCAAATAGTCGAAACCCTAGCTCGAAATAGTCGAACAAAATCAGTCAATTGCAGTCAAAACCAGTCAATATCTCCATCGAAGACGAAGATCCAGTAGAAATAAGCAAAAATATTCCGAAATCTTCCAGCAAATTCGGACAAACCCGTAATCCAGCATAAATGCAACGAAAATCCAAAAATCGACAAAAACTGAGGTGGTTAACATCGATCGGAAGCAGACGAAGTGAACTATCAGGATATACGCTCTGATACCATGTTAGATGTTGCAAATCTAGAGAAGAAATGGAGATTAGGGAATGGGATGTTTCACTTGAGAGAAGTTTCGAGAAGAAGAGGAAAGGATCCGATATTTTCTCATTATGTCCAAAATGAATTAGTTAGTCTGTACAAAAGAAGAATCAAAAGTAATAAACATAAATAATGGGCCTTGACCCTTGATCCGGTGGCCCAATTACAACTAATACAAACTAGAATGGGCCACTGCTAAATCTGATTACAATAATAGGACGAACAATATAACCATCAACCTTTGTCTTCTAATATTCTAACACAACAACAATAAAAAGCCAGTGTAATCCTACAAGTGGGGTCTGGGGAGGATAGTGTATACGCAGAACTTACCCCTACCTTATCAATATATGCATTAATTGAACGTTTGATAAGGTTGAGTCCCATGCTTTATATCTTAGTTATGGCTAGCCCATCTTGGAAGACTATATGCAAAATTGAAAAATGCAGCATAAACCATATGATCTTGAAGTTCAATTGATATATGGTATAGTAATATATATTGAGTGTACTATTAATCAAACATGTTGTATGGTTTGGGGAAAACAAATGAAAAATTGGACTTTACCAGAAAAAAAAACACTTTGATTGTTACATAACACTTCTCAAAGATTCTGCCATGTGCACAATGATTTCATCAGCTACTACTGTATAATATTAAGACAAACAATCTGTTACAGTGGATTAAAATAAATTAATTATTTCAAAATTATCTACACCTTCGACATATATAAATTATCTTCGATTAATTAATATATTAATTAGTAGTTAGAAAAAGCAAAATGTGACAACATAATTTAGAAGAAATGAGATCTGTGAAGTGGAATAGTGAAAGTGCCAATGGCATATCCTTTGGAAGATGCTTAACTTGCTAACCTAACACATACTCTCTTTCCTTTCTTTTGCTCTTCCTTTACCCAAAAGTGACAACACACTCACTCTAGTCAATTCACCCTTTTATTTGTTGCCCTTATGACCAACAAAGTAACAAAAAGATAAATATTCGCATACGGTATTTATTCCAACTCAATAAATACATAATCATAAAGGGAAACTTTTGCAGAAATGGTAAAAATATTGTTATGTGACTAAGAGGTCACGAGTTCAAGTCATGAAAATAACCTCTTGCAGAAATGCGAGATAAGGTTAAGTACAATAGACCCTTGTAGTCCGCTCCTTCCCCGAAACTTACGCGTAGCGGAAGCTTAGTTCACCAGACTGTCCTAAATAAATACATGATCATGTGTACAAATATTTTTCTATATGGTTTTCACTTAACCATATACATTCTCGTCTAAAATTTATATCTTCACCATAATAAAGTAGCAATATAATTTAGTATAAACATCGAGTAGTGTGATATATTTTTTTTTCAAACTAACACCATGATGTCCACACCCTTATAAACAACTAGGCAAACCTTCCTAATGAAACCCTCTATCCCACCCTCCCTTTAAACTACTATTCCTTTTGTGCAGTGTTCTTGATGAGCAGCCACCCTTTTGCCACCAACTCAGGTGGCAAAGGGGTGGCGCGCGCCGGTGCACGGCTAAATCAGGTGGACGAGCTGGTGCCTGTTCTTGACAATTGTTTGAGGTCATAGAGCTGCAGCTGCTGCTATCTTTTATCTTAGTCCCAACTCAAGGTAAGGAAATCGCCATTTTCTTTTGGTGGTGGTTTTCTAGTTTAGTTACGAAGGGCAACTTGTATCCTTTGGCATTTTAATTTCCCTTTGAGTCTCTTCATGAGCTTGAGGAAGTTATAATTAAAATAATCTCAAGGGCAAGCAGGATTTATGCTTAGCCTAGCTATTTGTACTTATAAGTTCAGCTTATGTGTTTGAGAAGAACTTAATGAACATTTTTGATGTATTAAGCCTTTGGCTATAATAATGATGAAAGTGTTTTCTATTAATGTTTAAGAGTAGTTTTTTGTGTTTACATTGTGGTTTGAGCTGCGGAAGGAGTGGAAGGTGACTTGGTTCGTCATATTCACGTTTAGATGTTGTAATATAATCCATAAATATTGAAGACGAATTAAATGTAGTGATTTGAAAATATAAGAGGTTGATAACTTCAATTATTCCTTTATCTCGTGATTAAAAGTATACGTATTTCCGTGTGTCTCAGGATGATTATTGTTAAGCCAAGTTAATTAGTCACTAATAATCACATTAAATATCTTGCATGTAAATTGAATGGGGTTTTCTCTTATCTCTTGATTACACTCGTAGATCTTTTATTTGTGCAGATAAAAAAAGAAAACTTGTCTAGTTGATTCGGACATTATCACAATTTTGCTAAGTTTTGAAGAATGGACAATTATCATTTACGTTAGTAGAGCGATTTTAGCCTGTTTGGCCAGGCTTCTTTTTGGCCAAAAGGGGTTTTTTTTTTTTTCTTCTTCCAAAAATATGTTTGGCCAAAAATTGAGGTGTTTGGCCAAGCTTTTGAAAATAAAAAAAAAAAAATGCTTTTGAGGAGAAGCAGAAAAAGTAGATTCTCTCCAAAAATACTTTTTTGAGAAGCACTTAGAAAACTACACTTAGAAGCAATTTTTTAAAGTTTGGTCAAACACTAATTGCTGCTCAGAAGTGTTTTTCAAACTAATTAGCCAAACACAAACTGCTTCTGACCAAAAATATTTTTGAAAAAAGCATTTTGAAAAAAAGCACTTCTCAAAATAAGCTAATTCTTGCAGTTTGACCAAACGGGCTATTAGAGCTTATATAGTAAGATAATCCAATATGAATAGATAAAACCCTATGTTTGACCGCAAAGTTATTCTTTCTCTTTCTCATTCATATATGTCTTAATAAGTGATTTTCGTAATTACACCTATAAATACACCTTTTTGTGTAGTCATGATAATTTTCTTACTCCGACTAAGGCACTCCTAATATTAACTAGTATTAGTACCTGCGCGATGCGCGAACAAATCATTTCAAATTGCAATATATGTTATTTGAATCATGTACAAATAACCTTAAAATATATATCTTGCAGATAAAAATTATATAATATGAGAATTTAATTATGAAGCATGATATGAAATTATTGATTAAATCTCGTTGTAGACAACCAATCTTTTTAACATATATTTGTAGCAACCTAACCCCTTGATTTTTGTACTTGCATTTCGTTCCGTTGTCGATATTAAAGAATACTAAACATGTCATATTGTGATCTGTCTTGTTCGAGCACATTAGATCATATTATTTTAACAAAATTCTTACAATCACTTTATTTTTATCAGGAAGTCAAATATGTCTTATTCATCACATCATTTTTACGAATTTTTCTTTTCTTTTCTTATAGTTATTGTATTATTTAATATTTCATATTATTATACCATCATATAATTTTTTGTTAGCTTATAATTAAATTAATGTCTTGCTTATTATCCTTAAATAGTATGTGATAAAAATAATTGTTTTATTCTCGAAATTTGATATATTTTTATGCTTTTATCCTCTTATTCATAATATTCTAATCATTTAAATGTCACGACCCAATTCCCTGAACCCGGTCGTGATGGCGCCTCTCGTGAAGACAAGGCCAGCCAGACCAAAACAGACCACCTCTTTTAAACAATTAAATACCATAAGTAGTTCTAAAACATGATATAATAACCATAATTTGCGGAATTAACGATTACAACAGTAGAAACCATCCCGACACAGCCCAAACCGGGGTGTCACAAGTCATTAGCAACTAAGAAATCCGGATACAAGTCTACTGAACACTAAGTCCGATACAATAGTTCTAAAAACATGAAAATGATAAGATAAGGGAGGCACGGGGCTGCGAACGCCAACAGCTACCTCGTAGTCTCTGAATCACTGCCTGGACTAGGAGAATCAACACTCAGGAGCGGGCTTTGCGATGCCTGAATCTGCACACATGGTGCAGGGAGTAATGTGAGTACTCCGACTCAGTGAGTAATAAGTATAAATAATGGCTGAAAGTATGAAAACATGTAAAGGCACAAAGCAATTCCATATCAAGCAGTAAAGTCACTTAAAACAGCAAATCAGTGAAGAAATCAAATGATATCACTTTTTAAAACAAGTAAAACAGGTAATTTAACAGGTGAATAACAAGTAGAAATCCGCCACTCGGGCACAGTATCAATCGCTCAGAACAGTATCATCCCATCGGGCTCACTCTCAGATCAGTATCAGCCCCTCGGGCTCAGTATCAATCACTCAGAATAGTATCAGCCCCTCGGGCTCACTCTCAGATCATAATGGGTACCCGCGCTCATAGTGGGTGTGCAAACTCCGGAGGGGCCCCTTACGGCCCAAGCGCTATATCAAGCCACCTCGTGGCATCATCACTCGGCACTCGGCCTCACATCACTCAAGCCACCTCGTGGCATATAAAGTATCTCAGGCCCTCGGCCTCATATCACTCAGCATATCCTCACATATGGCCCTCGGCCTCGCTCAGTCCGAAAATCATCACAAGCCCCTTGGGCATTAGTAAAATAGTAGTTCTCAGCCCAAAGCATGATGTAGAAATATCATTTAAGTTTCATATCTGAGTAAAAGTGGCTGAGTTTGTAAAACAGTAGATATCAACAAGACTGAGTTCAAATAATAAGTCAAGCAGTGAGGAAAACAGTGATAAAAATCCCTGAAGGGTCCAAATAGTTGGCACGAAGCCCAAATATGACAATCAGCTCAAATCGTGATAATAACAAATAAATTTCAGTCAAATACGCGGTAAAATCATCAATTGATAGGGCTGCTTATCGGGCGGATTGAGCGATTATTTACTCTTAACGGTTTGGCTTATCGGTTATCGGCTTTTAAATGTATTAATCCACTAGCCTCCCGATAAGGTATCAGACGGATTGATATCAGTTTAGCTCTTATCGGGTGGTTATCGGGCGGTTTATCGGCCTAGCAAAATTATCAATGATTCTAGGAATCCAGCAGTACTACCAGAAGAAGGAAAATAAGCAAAAAAATATAGACTTGACATGACTTTGGTTTAAAAAAGAATGACAAGAAATGGCTACTCTTTGCGCTTCTCTTCGACAACAGCTTCCTCTTGAAATCATTAAGGTTTGTGAAACGTGTGTTCCTTTTTTCTTTAGATTTTCCAACTTTCTAATTAAGGTCTAGTCTCATTAATTTCTCGGGGACAGATCTGTTGTTTCATCTAATGAATGTTTATAAAATATAAGCAATTTATGTATGTCATTTTGCTCTGGAAGTGATAGATAACGAATCAATTTCTTTTATTTTTGTTAGTGTTGTAATAAATCAGAAACTTTTTATTCAACTTCTACTTCCAATTAAATTGAATATATTCCTATACTCATATTTAGCAAAATTTGATCAATTCTATATTCCATTACTGGACTCATTATATATATATATATATATATATATATATATATATATATATATATATATATATATATATATATATATATATATATTCTTAATGGATTAACGGATTATCCGTTAAGAAAATTGAATAATCCGCCCCCAAACCGATAAGTCGTTAATAAAAAAAATTTAATCCGTTCCCCGTCCGTTAAGCCGTTAAGTCGTTACCAGTAAGCCATTAAGCTTCGGTTCGGTTCGGTTTTCGGTTTCAGATCGGCTTTGAACACCCCTATCAATCGAGACGGACCAAGTCACAATCCCTAGTAGTAAAAGACCCTACGCTCATCATCCAGCGCGTGTCTCACTTAATATAGCACTACGATGTGCAATCCGGGGTTTCAACCCTCAGGACATCATTTACAATCATTACTCACCTCGAACCGGCTAATTCTCTAGCTCGCGATGCTTTTGCCCCTCGAATTGGCCTCCACGCGCGTCGAATCTATCCAAAATCAGAACGAATACATCACAATATGCTAAGGGAACAAAGCCCAAGCGAAAACATTCGAAAAATATCAAAAATTCTGAAATTAGCAAAACCCGAGCCCCGGGCCCACGTCTCAGAATCGGGTAAAATTTATATTTTTCAGAATCCTCATACCCTCACGAGTATAACCATACCAAAATTATCCAATTCCGATACTATTTGGTGCTTCAAATCATTATTTTATATTTTTGAAAGGTTTCACAATTTTATTCCCAAATTCCATCCCAAATCATGAATTAAATGATGAATGCAATGATAGATTCATGTACTCTAGCCAAATCTGAGTTAGAATCATTTACCCCGATGAATTTCTTGAAAAACCTTCGAAAAATCGCCAAAATCCGAGCTCTCTAGGTCAAAATATTAAATAAAACCCAAAACCTCGTATTTATAGAGTACCCCTCAGATCTCAGCCTCCGTGGTCCGCACAGAACCATCGCGGTCCGCGCAAAAGCACCGCGGTCTGCACAAAACTACCGTAGCCCGCACAAAACCACCGCGGCCGCACTCCTTTTTGTGCGGTCCGCGCGGGTGAGTTCCGAAGCCTGCAACCCTTATGGACCTGCTACAACTATGATTTTCGGCCTAAAACATCTCGGAACCTACCTGGAACTCCCGGAACTTCAAACTAATTGTACCAACATATCCCATGACATCGTTCAAACTTGTTCAAAACCTCGGGATGCTTATAACAACATCAAATCACCAATTTAACAGGGGATTCAAGCCTAAGAACTCCAAGAACTCTTAAATTATGCTTTCGATCGAAAAGTCTATCAAATCTGGTCCGAATGACCTAAAATTTTGCACACACATCCCAAATGACACAACGAAGCTACTGACACTCTCGGAATTCCATTCCGACCCCTATATCAAAATCTCACCTATCAACCGGAACCGCCAAAATATCAACTTCGCCAATTTAAGCCTAAATCTTCTCTACAACTCCAAAACCCATTCTGATCACGCTCCTAAGTCACAAATCATCTCCCGTAGCTAACCGAACCATCAGAACTCACTTCCGAGCCTTCTAACACATATGTCAACTTCCGGTTGACTTTTCCAACTTAAGCCTTCTTAAAATAGACTAAGTGTCTCATTTCTTACTAAATCTTCTCTGAACTAGAACTAATCAACCCGATCACATAAAACACGGATAACGAAGCATAAAGGAGCTAAAATAGGGAAAAACAGAGCGGTAACTCATGAGACGACTGGCCGGGTCGTCACATTAAATTTGTTAGTAATATTTTTAAATATAATTAATTATTTTATTTTATCTATATTAAAATTAATTTAAAGTATAAGTATCCTCACACTATCTCTATTGTCTTTTTAATATACATTCTCTTTCCTACTATAAATTTTAATTAGTTTTATTTTAATATTTTATCTATAACCAAAATAATGTCATATTTTGTTTTAAATTGTAACTTTTAATTAGTCTAAAATATTAATACATAAGTTATTTGATTATCATGTTCCAAATGTATTGAGTTCTCTTATAATTAATTTTGTATTGGATGCAGTTAAATTTTCTTTCTTTTTTAGCTATAAGATAAAATTTAATTTTAATTTTAATTTTGCATTATTAAGATTACCAATATTAGAAATTTATTTTGTATTTTTAAAAATTTATTTAATCATAGAAAAAGAATTTCTTAATTTTATGAACACATTATTTCTAAATATTGTAATAATATTTTTACTATCATTTTAATTCTTTACATAATATTATTTTTAAAAAAAATTCATCTCAAACTCAAATAATTCTTATCATTTTATTTTCTAAACTGGACCACATTTTAAAAAAATTATGCTATGCATTCAAACTCAAACTAACTGCACTCGATTCAGATATTAATCATAAGTCTAAAATATTAATACATAAGTTATTTGATTATCATGTTCCAAATGTATTAAGTTCTCGTATAATTAATTTTGTATTAGATGCAGTTAAATTTTTGTTCTTTTTAGATATAAGATAAAATTTAATTTTTAATTTTTATTATTAAGATTACCAATATTAGAAATTTATTTTGTATTATTAAAAATTTATTTAGTCATAGAAAAACAATTCTTAATTTTTTGATCACATTATTTCTAAATATTGTAATAATATTTTTACTGTCATTTTAGTTCTTTACGTAATATTTTCAAAAAACAAAATCTCATCTCAAACTCAAATAATTCTTATCATTTAATTTCTAAACTGGACCGCATTTTCAAATAATTATGCTATGCATTCAAACTCAAACTAACTGCACTCGATTCAGATATTAATCACAAAAAAATATTTTCTTAATTGTTTGAACATATTATATCTAAATATTGTAGTAATATTTTCACTGTCATATTACTTCTTTACATTAATTTTTTTCTTTTTTAGTTTCAAGATACAAAATTTAATTTTTTAAAATTACCTATATTAGAAATTTATTTTATAATTTAAAATTTTATTTTTTTATTATTATTTTATTTTTCATAAATAAGACTTCAATTTCGTGGTATTATTCATAATTTGAGCATTAGCATCGTAGTTTTAAGAACTTTCTAATCTTAAATTCAAATAGTCTTTTCTTTTCATTTCTAAAATTTCTAATAAGTTAACATAATTTTCCTATTTTTTTAATCTAATATATAGTCTCATTAAGTTTTATGTGGCTTTTCATTAACTCATAACTTTATTTAATATCATTCTCAACTACTTTTCTTTAATAATATAAGATAAATATATAATTTTTTAATTATAAAATAAATATTTATTTTGTTTCAAAAATATTGCTCGAAAATTTTAAATTATTTAAAATTTAATAATATTTTTAAGTATTGTATATTTACTTTATTTTATTTTCTAAACTTATGATTTATAAATGTCCTTACATTATCTCTAATTTATTTTTATTGTTCAATATTTTTAGTTTTTTATTTTACTATTAGACTTGAGTTATGTGGACTTATATTATGACTTTTCTTATCATAATATAAAAAACTTTCTCATCTCAAATTTAAATACGTTTTACACTTTTTCCTATGATAAAAATCTTGGATTTTTTTTCTATTTATTCTTTATTATTGATTTTATATTATTCAATACCTAATATTATTACATTGTCATGCGAATTTTTATTAGCCTGTTTGAATTTAATATCTACTTTTACCACACTCATTCTAATATAATATAGATAAAACTTAAAATACTTTCTCATCTCAAATTCAAATAATTTTTATCATTCTATTTTCTTAATTGGACCATATTTTTAAAAAATTATGGTATGCTTTCAAACTTAAACTAACTAAACTAAATTCAAATATTAATCATAGAAAAATATTTTTTTAATTGTTTGAACACATTATATGTAAATGTTGTAGTAATATTTACGTATAAAATATTTGTTTGCACGATTTATCAATATTAATATGAATTTATTTTTCTTGTTATTAAAATATCTTTTGCTGATTATTTAATTTTTCTCTTACCTTATAATTAATTAGTATACTTTATGTAAGATCTTATTTTGCTGCTTGAATTTATTTAGTTTTTAAACTCAATAAATCTTTAATATCTTAAGTAATTTTTAGTTTTATTTTATATTTTAACTTACTCCAAAGTATAAATAGTCATAGATTATCTCAATTTACGTCTTTATATATATTTTCTATTATAGTTTTTAATTAATTTTTCACCTCCATATTTCTAGCTAACATGTCTTTATATATATTATAGTTTTTAATTAATTTTTCACCTCCATATTTCTAGCTAACATAGAAGAAAATCTATGAGTGGATCAATATATAGATATAGATATAGATATTGATACAAATATACATATAAATTTAAATATAGATATATAGATTAGATTTGTCTAGATCTATTTAGATTATGTATAAGATTCATTAAACTACCTCCATTAATTATGTTTCTATATATAATTTTTAATTATTAATGTTGTCCTAAAATTGCCAAGTGGCTTCATTTTAGCTTGTCACTTAGCTTAACCACAATGCATACTACTCTCCTTTTAAAATAATATAGATTAGTCTGATAACGTGTGTGTCTTCAGTTATGCGTGCACACACAGACTTAGCATTTCACATTTTTATAATCATATCATATCATATATCATATACTATATTATAAGTTTGAAGGTTAAAGTGCAAAATTAAAAGACCAAAATATCCATTAAAAGCTAAGTGATCATTTTGTCCTTCATTTAGCACCACACTTACGACATTTTTGTACTAAAAGGTAAAAATCTCTCATAATAAATTGAGCCTTTAATTCTCTACTATGCTTTATATGAAAACAACAACAATAAACCCAATATACTTCCATTAATGGGGTTTGGGGAGGGTACTGTGTACACAGACTTTAGCCCTACCTTATAAAAATAGAGAGGTTGTTTTAGATAGACCCTCGGCTCAAGCAACAGTGTAGATAAAATAACAAGTAGCAAACAATAGTAACAACAATAAATTAAGTTAACGAGCACGAATGACACAACATGTAATAGTAAAGAACCATGAATAAGATAATCCTAGTGTTTACTCTTAAAATTGGATAACAATTAAACTTGTAATGTGGTTTTAAGGATACATGATTTCACCTAATACCAATTGATAAATGTGAATATTAGTGATAGAAATTAACAAAAAAAGTAAAGCAAACCAGTGTTAAAACAGAATTCAACCCTCAAGTTAGAATGCCCTCGAACTAATCGATACCAGAACAAGCAAAAATAAGGCAAGTTGATGGACAAGAGAGTATAAGCTAAAAAAAGTACTATGTTGCTTTGATATGTGAGAATCCAAGCCCCTTACAAATGATTGAAACCCCTCTTTATATAGTAGATGAATTCTAATTATGGTATAACTCTAATTACAGAAGGAATCTCATGACTAGCTAATTAACCGTTCTTGATTTGATCCATTCCGAGATTCCCACCATGATTTTCGACCAGTCACGGATATCTCGCCTTTATGTTATTATGCTATCTTCGATCTTGCTCGATGTTTGTCTCATTTGGTCTCGATCTCTACTGGCCTCGAACTCGACAAGTACCTCGAACCCCGAACTCGGTACCTGGTCCTCGTGCCTCGGTCTGATCTATTACGGGATCGGCCTTCGATTCTTTACCCTGGTCTCGGCAAATCAGTAAAATCGGGTAGGCCCGATTTTGACTGTATACAGATAGTCCCCTCATTATTTGGAGTGTGATGACAAGAAACGAATTGAGACTTCGAACTTGCTCTCAATTTATCACGACGTAAGCATCGTGACGTAAGTGGTAGATGTGACCGAAACGTCCCGTCGGTTCCTATACCGAGGCATTAAATGCCTGTCAGTTTCTGTTGGCCATTATCGGTTCTGAACCGTCATCTTCATCCTATAAATGCACTTTCCTTCTCTTGCCCAAACTTTACTTTCACTCTCTACATTCTTCAAGTTTCCCACCTTAAATCTTCAAGCTTCACTACTAACCTCCTTTTTAAAACTCCAGATACGTTCTTTCTTATTCATAAAAATGGCCAAAACATCTAAGATTGTTCTGCAGAAAGAGAAAGCTTCCGCGTCTCAGCCGGCTGGAGAACAACCGGCGGTGGAGCCACGCCCTAAAGAGCTCGTTCCCAAGGGGTGCGTTATCACTTTGATTTTAAGGTCGAAAAGACCTCCTCGATTCCGGGCAGATGCGAGCCCGTGTCGAGGTATATATGCATGATCACTAGCGGCCTTCTCAAACAAGTCAAGCCGCAACTGGGTCGACAAACACGTGATGGTGCCCTCGCCTGAGGAGTCAATTACTACTCATGTGGAAGGGTTTCTAAGTGTTTACACTTACCCTTTCACATTGGGTCCCTTGGACCCGGTCATCGTGGACTTCTGCAAGAAATATGAAGTCACACTCGGCCAAATACACCCTTCCTTTTAGAGGATAGTGATACTGCTCCGTTATTTCATGAGCCAAGTCGACGGGCTTCCTTTTACCCTCGACCATCTCATACGACTATATAGCCCCCGACTTTATCGACAGGGGGCTAATAAAACTCCAGCACTGGGCCTCCAAGGCGGCTTTCTCGAGCATAGACGAGGATAAGGATCGGGGCTAGATGGGATGATTTGTTCGAGTCAAGACCTCGGACTTGATCCCGGCCGAAAATATGCCATTTTCGAAGAAATGGAATATGAGACGTAAGTATAGCTCCCTTTTTCTAACTTCTGCTTTATTACCTTCATTTATCTTTTCTTATTAGCGTTTCGTTTGGTTTAGCCGTTGCCTGGATGTCGGGTGCTATTCCCCAGCTCGAGAATTGGGTCAGAAGTTTGGTGTTGAAATCGATACATGATGAACGAGCATGGAGTGAGTTGGCGAGAGGCCGATGGGAGGCCCGAAACCACAGTAGGTTTTTCATACAACTCGATAACTCTGACCATTTCTGGAATTTCTTTTTTGATCTCATTTACCATTCTTTAACAAGTCTTAGGAAGGATGCGCCGATGAGGCCCCCATCTGGCGATGAAGAAGACTCACTCCCTGCCCCGAAGCCGGCAAAGGAAAGCAAGAGGAAAAGAGCTTCGACCTCAAAGGAGCCAGAGCCTAAGAATAAAGCGACTCGAAAGTTCAAGATGGATGTGACTCCCCTGACCACGAAGTCAGTACAACTCCTAAGATAGGAGGAAGAAGAAGAAGATTTTGGTCTGGTGGCTCGAACACGAGCCAACACCAAGGGTCAAAAGGCTACTAGATCAGAAGAAATCGAAAATATTCTGCCTCTATCTGACGAGGCCCAAGATATGAATTCAGTTGGAGTCCCTGAGTCAACTAGAGCTGAAGGTACCTCACCTCGGGGTGAGATGGCATCGGAAATGGTTGTAGGGGCCGGTCCTAAGGCTCCTCAAAATAAGGAGAGCGTCTCGAGAGATCCATCTGGGGCAATAGAAATCAAAGACTCCACATCGCTTCCTTTGTTCTCCGAAGAGGAAGTTCAGGAGGCTCGGGACATGAAGACTCCTTAGATACAAGGCGCCCTCAGAGGGGAGGACCTTTTCCATGGTTGTTTCACTGGGGTCGACGATGTCGCTAGCTTGAGTGACTTAGAGGTACCGAGGAGGAGCTTGGGTAAATCTCCCTCGAGTTTTAGACTGACCAGCCAATTTCCGGCCCCTAGTGTTAATCCCAAGTACAAACAGACAATCATTATTTCGATCCCGGAGGATGCATGAGCTTTTGCCGCCCCTGTAGGGGTGGATAGTTACATTCAAAGTCTAGTCACCGAGGAAGATCAAGCTCCGATGGATGCGGTGGGAGCACCGTATCTCTTTAATGAGGCCTAGCAGGCTTTGAATCAAGTAAGCCCTAACTTTCTTTGTTAATACCAGTATCCATACTTGTGTTTTTCTCTCCTTGCCTAATTCTTTTCCTTCTATTTGTGTAGGCCTCGGTGCTTCATCATGAAGCTTTCTTTAGGTCTCGAAGAGAGATGAGCCGATATGAGGCCGAAATTCAAGGGCCTACCGAGGAGAAAAACGCTCTCAAGCTTCTCGATGAACAAAAAAAAGAAGAAATCAAGGGCCTCCGAGCTGAGATGTCCACGACTCAGAAATAAAAGAGCAAACTGACCGAGCAGGTAAATAATGTCTTAGACGCTCATGGCCTCAATTTGGGAGTGATGGCTAATTATTCAATCTCACAGGTCCAACGGCTGCATGAGACGATCGTGCAACTCTGTGGAGAGGTAGATGAGGTGAAGGCAGAAACTATATTGTGGAAGCAAAATATGGACCGCCTTGCCTTAGAGAAAGAGGCTGCTCGAGCTTAATTATCCTCAACTAAAAGCCAACTCCAAGGCATGAAAGAGAAGAACTTGGCACAAGCCAAGAAAATTGAGGAGCTTTAGGCTCGGTTGGACACGGAACTATGAGTGGCAAAATCTAAGGTTAAGATGGCTAAGGTCAATGCTGAGGTGATCGTGGACATCTACCTATCTAACAGCGAAGCCGCTCAAGATTGAGCAAAGGAAGTTGCCGATGCTGCTCAGACTCAAGAATACTGGGTTGCCGAGCATGTCAAGTGCCAGTCTCGAAGAGAGACTCTCGAGGAGATTCACACTTGCGGTTTTGACCTTGCTGCCAAGATCAAAAATACGAAAGAGCTTGAAACCGAAGCCAAAGCATTGCTCTCTTCTGATGATGATGATTCCGGGAGTGGAGAAGACCCCGAGGACGAAGATGTTGCTCCTAGAGAAGATTAAGGGCTTAGGGTTTTTTTGTAAATTCCAATTGGGCCTTGTTGCCCTTGTAGATAACTTTTGATATATAAAAGGACTTTTCTTTCCCTTTCTGTCTTGTCTTTACTTTATTTTATTTATTCCTTATGAAACTGCATTCATAGGTTCGAGTTTTAGGCAATTTGGGTCAAAACCGAACTAGCGTCGAGTGAGTACTTGCTCGAACTCGAAGTAGGATAACCCTTAGGTTTTAATTGAGTGAGGATGATCCCTCGAACTCAAAACAAAAGATGGCCCTTAGGCTCTTGTATTAGGCCGATGTGGACTTAGTAAAAAGAATGGCTTTTCCCCTTTCCAGTTTAAAAGGTTCATTGTTAATTATACAGAACTTGTTATGCCTTAGCACGAAATAAGGAATTGTTTGAGAATTCGAACAATTTTGTATTCATTAGGGTTCTCGAGGCTTGATATTATCGAAGCCCTTTATAATTTTGTCGAGGGTAGCCTTTTTAACTGGTTTATAAGAATATTTGAAGGCCTATTTTATTACGGAATTCAGACGTCTCCAAACCATGTCAATTTTGTTGTAGCCTTTAGTTCAGGATTTGCCTCTTGGGCTCGTTTTCTCGTTATACTTTGAACTAGTTCGAAGTGTCAGTCCTCGAGTGGGGTGGCCGTGACCTACAAAATTCGAGGGTTGCCTTTTTAAAGTCTTATAATCTCGAGATTTTAATAACTCGATCATGTCGATTTTTCAGACGACAGTCCCTAAGTGCGGGGTTAGTTGTTCGAACTTTAGTTGTGATCGACCCTTAAGCCAGTTTCCACAATAGATCACCAGTACGAAATTGTAAAGTACAATTTTCTAAGGCATGAAATATTTGGCAAGGAAAAAATACTTCTCTTAATAGATGAATATACATGCATAGATGTTTGATGTTAGGGCTCGAGTAATCTACATGGGCACGATTCGTCTGACCGTTTGGCCCTTACAAAATTTGCCTATCGAGACCTTGTTGACACGAAGTACTGTCCTTATAACATCCGAAGGTGATGCCCCCCCAGTATTCGAGGTTGATTGTAAAGAAGCCTCGTATACTGTTGAATTGCTCTAAGTTAGTACGAACAATAGTTGCCTCATTAAAAACCTCGCCGGAAAAACCCATTTGGGACAAAAACCGGTCAAAGGGAAAAAGAGTGCAACGCATGCTTTCAGACCTAAGGACTTTGTGTTGAAGAATCCCTCGATGTCTTCGATCGAACACCTACAATTGGTTAACATAAAATATAAATAAAAATGGAGAAGGTCGTACCTTAGCAGTAATATTTCTTGAGGAGTCATACATTTCAATTGTTTGGTAATTGCTCGTCGTTCATCGTGCCAAGTTTGTAAGATCATTTCCCGACAATATCAAGGACCTGGTATGGTCCCTCCCAGTTTAGGCCAAGTTTTCCTTCATTCGGGTTTCGAGTGTTGAGGGTGACTTTTCTCAGAACTAAGTCCCGGGTTTTAAAGTGTCGAAGGTTGGCTCTTCGGTATAATAACTTTCGATCCGTTGTTTCTGTGCGGCCATTCGAACGAGGGCGGCTTCCCATTTTTCATCTAGTAATTTGAGACTTGTATTCATAGCCTTGTGATTTGACTCTTCTGTTGCATGTTGAAACCTGAGGCTAGGTTCTCTGACTTCGACTGGGATCAGAGCTTCGACACCGTAGACTAAAGAGAATGGTGTTGCCCCCGTACTAGATTTCAACGTTGTACGGTACGCCCAAAGGACCTCGGGCAGTATTCCTCTCCATTTTCCTTTAGCGTCGGTCAACCTTTTCTTTAGATTTTGAATGATGGTCTTGTTTGTCGACTCGACTTGTCCGTTCCTACTAGGATTATATGGCATTGATAAGATCCTTTTAATCTTGTGGTCTTCGAAAAATTTTGTCACTTTGCTACCGACGAATTTCTTCTCATGTCGCATACGATCTCTACACGCATCCCAAATCGACATATAATATGGTCCCAAATAAAGTCTATGACTTTTTTTTCTCTGATTTTTTCGAAGGCCTATGCTTCAACTCACTTAGAAAATTAGTCAGTCATAAACAAAATAAATTAAGCTTTACCTGGGGCCGATGTGAGAGGGCCGACGATGTCCATTCCCCATTTCATAAACGTCCACGGGGATAAGACTGAATTGAGTTACTCTCTGGGTTGGTGAATCATCGGCTCATACCTTTGGCATTTGTCGCACTTTCGAACAAACTCTTTTGTATCATTTTCTATATCAGCACAATAATATCCTACTCTGATGACTTTGTGAACCAATGACTCGGCACCAGAATGATTTCTGCTAGTGCCCTCATAAATTTCCCATAGAATGCAATCGGTGCCTCCTGATCCCAAAAATATCACCAACGGTCCATCGAACATTCTCCTATACAGTGTTCCGTCCTCTACCAATATGAAACATGTGGCCTTCGTGCATACAGTCCTCGATTCCTTAGGATCCGATGTAAGCTTCCCGTTCTTTAGGTATTTGATATACTTATTCCTCCAATCCCAGGTTAGACTTTTGGAGTTTATTTCTGCGTGACCTTTTTCTATTACTGACCTCGAAAGTTGTACGACACTCCCCGAGATAAGTTCGTCATCTTCGATCGATTACCCCAATTTGTCGAGGGCATCGCCCTCACTGTTTTGTTCCTGAGGTATATGCTGTAGGGTCCATTCTTTAAATCGATGTAGAGCCACATGTAGTTTGTCCAAGTACCTCTGCATTCGATCTTCTCGAACCTCAAAAGTTTTATTGACTTGGTTTACCACAAGTAGGGAGTCACACTTGGCCTCGATGGCCTTTGCTCCCAAGCTCTTAGCTACCTCGAGACCTGCAATCATGGCCTCATACTCGGCCTCATTGTTAGTCAATTTCGAAGTTTTGATAGACTGTCTAATTGTACTACCTGTGGGCGGCTGGAGAATGATCCCTAGCTCGGATACCCTTCACGTTTGAAGCGCCATCTGTGAAGAGGGTCCACACCCCGATGATGTACCCGATTTTAGTAATAATTCCTTTTTGACCTCGGGTACATGGGCTGGCATGAATTCGTCCATGGAGTCTGCCAATTCTTGAGACTTGATGACCGTTCAGGGTTGATACTCGATATCGTACCCGCTGATCTAGACAACCCATTTAGCCAATCGAACCGAGAATTCGAGCTTGTGCAAAATGTTGCGAAGGGGATAGGTGGTTACAACACAAATTGGGTGATACTAAAAGTGCGGTTTTAATTTCTTAGAGGCACTTATCAAAGCAAGCGCTAATTTTTCTAAGTGTGGGTATCGGGTTTCGACCTCTCCTAGGGTTCGACTAACATAATAAATAGGGAATTGCATACTTTGCTCTTCTCAAACTAAGACCCCACTTACCGCTATCTCTGAGACCGCTAAGTATAAGTAGAGTTGCTCGTCCGCTTTCGGGGTATGAAACAATGGCGGGCTCGACAGGTATCATTTTAGTTCCTCCAAGGATTGTTGATATTCCGGGGTCCATGCGAAATTGTTCTTCTTCTTAAGTAGTGAGAAGAACTGGTGGCTCCTATCTGAGGACCTCGAAATAAATCGACCTAGGGCGGCTATGCACCCTATTAACCATTGTACAACCTTGACATTATCAACGACTGTTATGTCTTTGATTGCCTTGATTTTATCGGGGTTGATGTCGATCCCATGATTTGATACTATAAAGCCGAGGAACTTGCCTGAACCGACCCCGAATGCACATTCCTCCGGTTGAGCTTCATGTTGTACTTTCTTAGTATGCCGAAGGTCTCCTGCAAATGTTTTAAATGGTCCTCTGCTCGCAAGGACTTAACTAGAATATCGTCAATATAAACCTCCATTGATTTACCTATTTATTCTTCGAACATTCGATTTACTAGGCGTTGATAAATAGCACCAGCATTTTTTAGTCCAAACGGTATTACGTTATGACAATAGGTGCCGTATTTAGTGATGAACGAAGTCTTTTCCCGATCCTCCAGGTTCATTTGTATTTGATTGTACCCAGAGTAGGCATCGAGAAAACTAAGGATCTCGTGGCCGACCGTGACATCGATCATGCGATCGATATTCGACAAAGGAAAAGAATCTTTAGGGCATGCTTTGTTTAAATCTTTATAGTCTACGCACATTCTAAGTTTATTTCCTTTTTAGGGACTACAACTACGTTTGCTAATCATTCGGGATATTTTACCTCCCGAATAAATCCTACATCGAGAAGTTTGGTTACCTCGTCTTTATTGAATGCATGTTTTACCTCAAACTGGGGCATCTTTTTTTTATTGGGCGAAACTTTGGGTCCAAGCTCAGTCGATGCGTAGTGATCTCTGGTGGGATCCCTGTCATATCTAGGTGGGACCAAGCAAAATAATCCATGTTATCTAAAAGGAATTAAATGAGTTTTTTCCTGAGCTCGGGGGTTAACCCCGTGCCCAGGTATACATTTCGATCAGGTAGATGCTTGATCAGTATGATTTGTTCCAGCTCTTGGACTGTTGACTTCATTGCATCATAATCATCGGGGGTTATGAAGGTTCGAGGTATCATATAATCATCATCCTCGAAAATTTACTGCTCCTCCGATCGGGCCGAGGCCGGTGTGTGGTTGCTATTTGACTTCTTTGCTTTCCCTTTGACTTCTATCCCTTTGTTAATGAAAATGCCGATACCGGTACTACTTCATCGATTGTAAACATTTCTTTGGTGGCGGGTTTTTCACCGTACACCATTTTGATTCCTTCTGATGTTAGGAACTTCAGGACTTGATGAAGCGTCGAGGGCACTGCCTTATGTTATGGATCCAAGGCCTTCTGAGCAATGCATTGTACCTCATGTCACCTTCGATCACATGGAACTTTGTTTCTTGGATGGTCTTGGCCACATTTATTAGAAAAACAATTTCCCCTTTGGTGGTTTCACTTTCCATGTTGAAGCCATTAAGTACTCAAGCTACAAGAACGATTTGATCTTGGAGGTCGAGTTGCTCTACGACCCTTGATCTAATGATGTTTGTCGAGCTACCTAGATCAATCAACACATATTTAACTTGAATTTTATTCATAAGGATATATATTACCAGTGCATCGTTGTGAGGTTGTTCAATCCCTTCTGCATCCTCGTCATTGAAAGACAAGGTTTCTTCTGGTAAGTAGTCCCGAATTTGCTTTTCCCTTGTGATTATTACCTTGGTGCATTTAGATACCGGTCCTTGCGGAACATCGACTCCTCCAACGATCATGTGTATCACATGTTGTGGCTCTTCCTGCCCATTTTGTCTGTTTGAAACTCTGTTTTTGAAATGGTTCTTGGCTCGATCACTTAAGAATTCTTAAAGGTGACCGTCATTGAATAGACGGTCTACCTCCTTCCTTAGCTGTCCGCAGTCTTCGGTTCTATGACAATAGGTATCATGGTATTTGCATATTTGATTAGGTTTTCTTTGAGCTGGATTGGTCTATAAGGGTCTGGGCCATCTAGTATCCTTGATCCATCCAATAGATGTTACAATACCCGATGCGTCGATGCTGAAGTTGTATTCTGATAGTCGTGGTGCTTCTGCGGGCTCAACATGTTTATCGAAGCCACTTTTACTCATGAGCCCTTGGGAGTTCTGTCCTCAATCACTCCTTCAATAATTTTGAACGTGATTAAATCCTGGGCCGCTATTTCTACGATCTGCGTCGTATGGTTGATATCGATCTCTGTTCGATCGAGGTTCTCTGTCGATGTCCCTTTGAATCCTGCCGACGGGCCTATTTGGGTAAATGGAACCGGAAAGGGGTTCCCAATTGATCATCCTCGACCCTGATCATTGACTAGTACCGATTATGAACATCGGCCCATGTCACAACTGGATATTCAATTAAATTCTGCTTTAGTTGTCGTGATGCTATCAAACTTCGTTCGTTCAAACCTTGAGTAAAAGCTTGAACAGCCCAATCATCTTTGACCGAGGGTAGGTCTATGCATTCCATCTGGAACCGAGATACGAACTCCCTATCACGACCCACAATCCCTCCGAAGGAGTCGTGATGGTACCTAGTCTCTAAACTAGGTAAGTCTAACATTAATTGAAATAACTTTGATATTTACTAACTTTAAGTTAAATAATTCTAAAAATTTACAATTCCGCAAAACTGGTGGTACAAGTCATAAGCTTTTCTAAGAGGAGTTATACAAAATAAATACGTCATTGTTCCGAAACAAAATGAATAAATGGAAATAAGTACAAATGAAGGTGACTCTGAGGCCTACGATTGCAACAACAGGTTTACCTTGAGTCTCCACCACAACGACCCGCACAGCTACTACCGATTAAATACCTGGATCTGTACACAAAAATGTACAGAGGTGTAGTATGAGCACACTACGGCGGTGCCCAGTAAATATCAAGACTAACCTCGGTGGAGTAGTGACGAAGAACAGTCAAGACACCTACTGGTCAAATAAATTGAACAGTATATGATAATAAATTATCAACATAAAGATAACAAAGTAATATCAACAGCACGGAGAAGTTTGCTTCGATTTTCTTTTCTCCTGATTCAATTCGTTTAGTAAGCTCCTCAAGCATTTTCATAATGGCGGGGTCAGTTAGGGGTGGGCATAAAATTCGAAAAACCGAATTCTGAACCGAACCGAATTAATTCGGTATTTCGATTTCTTTTTTGGTATTTCAGTCTAATTCGGTATTACATTTTCGGTATTTCGGTACGGTTCTCGGTATTAGGATCTTAAAATTTTGATATACCGAAATACCGAATTATCGAATTTTTAAAGACCTTTTAAAATAATTCCCAGCCCATTCCAGTGCCCCTGCCCAAACCCAAGACTTTATTAGTTGTATTACTCTTTCATTCAATTAGGGTATAAAGAGTAAAGACTCTAAAACTAAAACTCTAAAGTCTAAACTCTGAAGAGAAAGATTAGGGCAGCAGTCAGCTCCAGCATTAGCGACTAGCGAGCGGCAGACGGGCGACGACAGTCACAACTCCTCACTCACTCCTCCATAATTTACTTGAAAGGTATGTTTCCAATTTCTTCCATAATTTACTTGAAAGCTTTCTCCTTTTTTTATACGGGAGGTGTACAGAGATAGAGATGATATTAGGCAGATGGGATTTAGACTTTAGATTATCAGCGAAGAACTCTGCTGATGGTGACTGAATTTTAAAAATAATGGTATTGTATTTATTAGAGAGAGAGAGAGAACAAAGTTGTATGAGTTTTTATGAAAATGAAAAGTGAATTACCTGTTATTTTCTGTTTGATTTCTCATGTTCCTTGTGATCGATTACAATAGTTGTCTACATTTGTTTGCTTTGTTATAATTCTGCTCTAGCTGTTAGTTTGAAATTGAAAACCCGAGTTAAAATTGTTCATAGTGCTTTAATACCCCGTGTTAAGTCAGATATGTTCACTTATTTAATGTTAACTCGATTCTCTTCATAGTAGTGTTGTTTGATTCATCAGCACGTGCTGAATATTGGGTTTTGCTACGTGTTTTCTATGATTTGCTGTTGTTTGGTGTCGTTCAGTCCATAATTTGGTCCTCGTATTTCCAAAAGTAATTTAGCTTGATGTATTCGTTATGATTAGAGTAATTAGAGTATTGGTTATGAATTTTGTTGTTTGATGTATTAGTTATGATTAGAGTAATTTAGCTTGATTTTTCAATTTATTATGTATAAGATAACTTCAGATCAATTTAGCTTTAATCTTAATGTTAATCTATAGTGTATATGTTCTTTTTATTTGTTGGGAGAAGAAGATTATAGATGATGAATAGCTCAATAATTTTCATAGTTGTAAAACAACAAAAAGTCTCAACTTGCTCCTTCATTTTACCTTATTTGTTGAAGAGAGGACTAAGTTCAACTCATTTTTCTTTTGGAGCAGCATGCTTAAAGTGTTCTTTCTATGGTTGAATCCATACAAATAAATTCTTTACCTTATTTGTATAGATGGCAGATGAAAGTAGAGTAAGTGATGTTGGTTCAAGTAAAAGTTTACTTATTACTCAAGATAGCAATACCAACACCATTGATACTCAAGATTCTAAGAAAAGAAAATTCATGCAACCTAGATCCGACGTTTGGAATCATTTTGATAAATTTGAGGTAAATGGGTTTGGTAAAGCAAGGTGTAGATATTGTAAGCAAGCTTATGCTGCTAATTCATCTAGGAATTGAACAACCGGATTGA
The DNA here is from genome assembly GCF_000715075.1 of Nicotiana tabacum. Taxonomy (NCBI): domain Eukaryota; kingdom Viridiplantae; phylum Streptophyta; class Magnoliopsida; order Solanales; family Solanaceae; genus Nicotiana; species Nicotiana tabacum. The sequence goes on from NC_134084.1 coordinate 126,800,434, forward strand.
AAAATCATTTGACTAGATGCAAAGAATACCCACCTAATATTGATAAAGATAATAGTCAAACAAAGATAACTTTTCAATCTTGCCAACCACTATTTCGTCTTCTTTCTCGTAGAATAATAACAAGGGATTATTATGATATTTACGGTGAATTGAAGCAAAATCTAAGAAAGTCGTTTAGAGAAGCACAACCAAAAATTTGCCTCACAACAGACACATGGACTCATTACAAAGAATAAATTATATGTGTTTGACATCCCACTTCATTGATAGGGATTGGAAGTTGCATATAAGAATACACAATTTTTGCCCTATCACTGGTCATAAGGGTGAAGAGATGGTTAAAGCTATTTCAAATTGTTTGCTTGAATGAAAATTAGACAAAGTATTCACTATTACTATGGACAATGCTTCTTTAAATGATGTCACAGTCAAGGAATTGTCTAAAAAGTTAGATATGTGGAAAACTAATATGATGGGTGGTAAACATCTTCATGTGAGATGCATGACTCATATATTAAATCTAATTATGCAAGATGGTTTGAAAGAAATTGATGCTTCTGTCGCACGTATTAGAAATATTGTGAGGTATGTGAGAGCTTCGCCTATAAGGACCTTAAAGTTTAAACAGTGTTGTGCACATGTAAAGGTAGAATGTACTAAAACATTGTGTTTGGATGTTCCTACTAGGTGGAATTCCACCTATTTGATGTTGGATACGGCACAAAATTTTAAAAAGGCCTTTGACAAGTTTCATCTTTTTGATGATGGATTTTCTGCTTATCAATGTTCTTGTGAAGATGGTAGTAGTACAGGTCCTCTTGAATATGATGATTGGGTGAATGTGTGGAATGTGATAGAGTTTCTTGCTAGATTTCACGAGCTCACTAAAAAAATTTCAGGTTCACGTTATGTCACTTGTAATGCTCATTTTAAGGATATATCTGAACTTTATTGTCATTTGAAAATGTGTTTAGTTAGTGAAGGATGAGCATTTGAGAAAAATTGCTGAGCGGATGCAAGAAAAGTTCAAGAAGTATCGGGGTGAGCCTGAAAAGATGAATAAAATAAGTTTTATTGCTTCTGTCTTGGATCCACGTAACAAATTTAAATATGTAGAGGGAACACTTGAAGAACTTTTTGGGGAGGAAAAGGGGAAGAAAATAAATGATGAGGTGTATGATTATATGAATTCTTTTTTGAAGAGTATCTAAAAAAGTATTCAACTGGATCTTGTCCTCAATCTCCATCTAGGTCTACTTCATCTAATAATACATCTAGTGGGAGTGCTATAACTGCATCTTTAATAAGGACGAAGCTTCACTTGAAGAAACAAAAGGAAGATAATGGAAATGGGGGTGCTAAATCAGAGTTGGATAAATACATTAGTGAAGAACAAGAGCCTTTTAGTGAAGAATTTGATATCTTAAGTTGGTGGAAAACACATGCTCCTAGATTTCCTATTCTTTTAGAGTTGGCTCGTGATGTGTTGGCCATTCCAATTTCTAGTGTGGAGTCGGAATGCGTGTTTAGTATCGGTGACCGTATTCTTGATTCATTTAGGAGTTCATTGACTTCTAAATGTGTGCAAGCTCTTATTTGTGTTAAAGATTGACTTAGAGAAGAGAAGAATCCTATTAGTATTGAAGAAGACTTGAAGTATCTTGAGGAACTCGAGCTTGGTAAGCTTTAATATTTTGTTTATTTTAGTTCAAAATAATATATCATGATTGTTTATTTGTATGACATATTTGGCCGAATTATCTTAGATATGAAAAATAATGGAAGCACTACTAGCATTGTTTGATGTATAGTTGCAACTTGCAACTTGAGTGGTAAGTTTAATACTCTATTTGTTTGGTGATATACTTTTGTAGTTTTGTTTTATTATCATCAAAAAATAATATTCTAACTTATGATTTAATTAGGTTCAAGTGCAATCATGCCCCATGCTCCTAAAGTACGATCTTATATTTGGGAACACTTTGAGGTGAAAGAAGATAACGGAGAAGTTCACAAAGTAGAGTGCAAGCATTGTGGTCAAGTCTATAATGTTCATCCAAAGAGGAATGGAACATTTGGTTTAAGGAAGCATATTAAGCGCTGTCTTGAGTGTCTTCCTGGAATCCGTATTTAAGAATTAGAGTATGCTGCTACTGTTAATTTTGTTGTTTTTGTTGCACTGCTGGTACTGTTAGAACACTAATTCTGCATTTCTGCTACTGTTAAGGCACTGTGTTTAATTCGGTTGGCCATTTTCAGAGAAAAGATTTGCAGCCTATTAATGCTGCTACAATGCTGCATTGTTCTGTTATGTGTTTTTGTCAATTCTGCATTTTTGAATTTCATTGTCACTTAGCAGTCAACACAGCAACATTTCGTTGTCTTTGTTTCCTGTCCCATCAGGCCAGCACGCTATTTTTAGTGCCATCGTTTTCATATATCATTGCATCAATTGGGTGGGAGGATGTCACTACAGTTATGTTCGTGGAATTAGCTCGTTTTCATTTCCAGATTATGAGTGTGTGTAAGCAGGATTTTCTTTGTTTCTTTAGAAACAGTGTATGTTTCTGCCTTTATATTTGTATTGACCACTTGTAGTTTGGTACTTTGGTAGCACAGTTCTTTAACACTAATAATGAGTGACAGTTTGACAGCATTTCGTTGTTCTTTATCAGTGAATATTAAACTGAAACCGCACCGAACCAAAATAATAAATACCGAACCAAAATACTTTGGTACGATATTTGGTATACACAATTGATAAACCGAAATACTGAATCGAAATTCTTAAATACCGAACCAAAATACCGAATGCCTACCCCTAGGGTCAGCCCCCGACTCTCCCTCGTTTGATCTCTTCGGCACCGATTCGGCTCTATGAACAACTTCTTGTGATGGTTCGTGTTCAATTCTGCTTGGTGCTTGATTTTGGTTTTGGAGTTGTGCTATCACAGCTTGTTGAGTCTGCAACATCTCGAATATCATTTGAAGGATAATTCCGCCTTTTTTACCACTCTGTGCGTTCAGATCGGCTGCTCGAGCATCTCTACAGATGCTATTTTCAAGGTCAACGCCCAAATTTCCATTAATGGCAAGATGGGAGCTGACGTCAATTGGGTCCATGGCCGGGGGTCCATCGGGGTTGACTGGAGGCACTCTGTTTCCCGGGGCAGCTAAATTGTCGTTTTCGCCGTGGAAGCCAAGGCCGTTATCTGTATGTGTGGGTGCTACTTGAGAGTTTGACATGTTGATCCTGAAATCAAAGACACTTACAAGAACAAGCGTAAAGCAGTGTGTGTTATTAGAATTAATACGAGGCAATCATTATTATCCTTAGCCCTACGGTGGCCGCCAAACTGTTTACCCTTAAAATTGGATAACAATTAAACTTATAATGTGGTTTTAAGGATACGTGATTTCACCTAATACCAATTGATAAATGTAAATATTAGTGATAGAAATTAAAAATAAAGTAAAGCAAACCAGTGTTGAAACGGAATTCAATCCTCGAGTTAGAATGCCCTCGAACTGATCGATACCAAAACAAGCAAAAATAAGGTAAACTGATGAACAAGAGAGTATAAGCTAAAAAGAGTATTATGTTGCTTTGATATGTGAGAATCCAAGTCCCTTACAAATGATTGGAACCCCTCTTTATATAGTGGAGGAATTCTAATTATGGTATAACTCTAATTACAGAAGGAAATTCCATGACTAGCTAATTAACCGTTCTTGATTTTATCGTTCCAAAATTTCTTCCATGATCTTCGACTAGTCACGGATATCTTACCTTTCTGTTATTATGCTATCTTTGATCTTACTCGATGTCTGTCTCATTTGGTCTCGATCACTACTGGCCTCGATCTCGACAAGTACCTTGAACCCCCAACTCGGTACCTGGTCATCGTGCCTCGGTCTGATCTATTACAGGATCGGTCTTCGATCCTTCACCCTGGTCTCGGCAAATCAGTAAAAATCGGGTAGGCCTGATTTTAACCGGATACACCTAGTACTACCAGTAAGCCTATGAGGAACACACTACTATATGCCAACCTATAACCCTAATCCTTTACCTCCACATCTTTTTATTGTGGGTCATATCCTCGGTAAACTAGAGCAATGACATATCCTGTCTAACCACCTCTCCCCAATACTTGTTAGGCCTGCCCCTTTCCTTCCTCAGACTCGCAAGAGACAACCTCTCACACCTCCTGATCGGAGCATATTTGTCTTTCCTTTTCACATACCCGATACATACTATGTAACATGTCAAATATTTTTTGAAACTTGTGAAATATTTTTGTATTCACAACCAAATTCATCTAATATCCAGCTGAAACTCTTTCAGTCATTTTCATTACTCATAATTTGATAACTACTTAATGTATTTGGTCTATTAAAAATATCTGGTGCTTTTTGTATTCCTAATTAAACTCATAAGATTTGTGCTTTCAGAATAATCTAGATAAAAATACTATTAATGATATTTGATAGACCTATTATTCTATAAACATGCTAAAATATAGTAGTACTCTCTCCGGTTCACAATAAGCGATCATTTTACCTTTTTATTTTGGTCGAAAATAAGTGTCTATTTACATAATCAAGAAGAAATTAATTTTATTTTTCCAAAATTTGCCCTTATTTACATATTTCAATGTGTCAAGGTAACAATTAATTAAGGTTAATTTAGTGAATACATCTTTTTTTTTCTTTAGGAGTTCGTATTCTTAATGAGTATGCCAAAAGCAAAATGATCGCTTATTATAGACCGGAGGGAGTAGTAATTTATTGACTAGCGCTCCCTGGATAATAAGGAAGACAAAAACTGCCATTATTTTCGTCAGTGAGTAATATAGCAAAATAACTTTGTAATTTTGGGTCATCTTATGAAGCTAACAAATTATTTGCCGATATGAATGACACATCTAGTAAGTTCTTGAATACGATAGTGTCTTTGGACAATCATTGGTGTTGCAACAAGTTAGAGGAGGGGTTTGTGCCAATGAGAGTTTAATGACATCTGCTATTAATGCTGCACTGTGGGCCGGGCCTGAACCGGACCGGACCGGGCCCGCGGTCCTAACGGGCCTAACGGGCTTGGTGGGCCGGTCCTAACGGTCCCTTAAAGCCCGAGGCGGGCTGGTCTTCAACGTTAAGCCCATGAGCCCGGGACCGTTTAGCCCGGGACCGGTTGGCAGGCCTGGTCCGGGCCCAATGGGCCTAGCGGGCCTAACGACTATAATTTAAAAAAAAAATTAAAAAAAAATAGCCCAACGGCCATATTTAAAAAGTAGCCGTTTGGGGCTTTTTTTTGACTGTTTGGTAGTTTATAAAATAGCCATTTGGCCCCCAAACTTTATATAATTACATTTTTCCCCATTTCTCAACTATAAATACCCCCTAATTCTTTCATTTTTACTCACCAATTCATCAATCTCTCTCAATCTCTGTACTAGAATTGCTTATTTTATTGTTGAAACTTCGTGAAAAATTGTGAAGTTAGTGAATTGAAGTCTTCAAGTCTTCAACGATTTTCAATTTTCAAGAAGTTGTTCGGCAATCCGGTAAACTCGTTTCAACTCTTAAGTTTTAAGAATATATTTTTGTGTGTTTTAGTTTGCATAATTGTAATTAATATGGCATTTTCTTTGAAAAAAATATTTGGTAAGGGAAAAGATAACCGGTGAAAGTAGTGGCCAACCAACTACCCTTCCCCCGGCTCCCCGACCTAGAAAAGATAAGCAAGTTGAAAGTAGTCGCCAACCTAGACGTCCTCCTCCTCCCATAATTCTTGATAGTGATCACCCTTGTTTTCAATTTACCGATAGTGAATTTTGTCATAATGTTGCACCATGTGAAAGATTAGATGATGAAATTATGAATGCTCTTTATCCTAATGAAACTATCTTAGAAAATAATGAGGAAAATGAGGATGATGATGAAACCCAAGTACCGGATTTAGATGATACACCTACTAGTCCTGTTAATAACCCAACTGATGCACCGGCCGACCCACCTGTAGAAACTCCTACTTTTAATAGAGAACCTGCTAAATGCCTGGAAACATCATTAGTTTGGAATTTTTTTACTCAAGTAAGAGAACAAAATAAGGCTAAGTGTAAAACTTGTGGGAAATTAATGGCGCATAAATATACTGGAGACCGTAGCGGCACGGGTAGTTTGACTAGGCACATAAAAACACACCCTAGAGATAAAGCTAGATTTTTACAAATGAAAGCGCAGCTAGAGGGGACAAGTGTAGATTCTACGGTTAACCCTAGTACAGGTTCAAATCTAGTTCAACCAGGAATTAACAGTGTGATCGGAGGTATTTTATATTACGATCCTAATAGAGATCGTGAAGAATTAGCAAAGATGATTACCATTATGTGCTTACCTTATACTTTTGCTTCTAATCCTAATTGGATTCATTATATTAGAAGAGTTTTTAATCCTACTTATAAAGGTTGGCCTCGCGCAACAGTTAAGAGCGATATTTATAAATATAAACATGAATATGAACAATATTTGCGGTATTTATTTACTCATATACCTAATCGGATTTCTATTACTACTGATATTGGTAGAAGTGGTAATGATTGTGATTATCTAACTGTTACAAGTCATTGGATAGATGAGGAGTGGACAATGCAAAAACGCATAATTGCGTATAGAATAATTAATTCACGTCACACAGGTAAGTTTATAGCTAACACTGTTGCAGATATTTGTAGATATTTTTGCTTTAGAGATAAAATAATGGCAATTTCTATGGATAATGTTTCTAGTAACACTAGTGCTATAGGCATACTTACAACAACACTAAATCCTGCATTTAGTAATATTTTTCATGTTAGATGTATTTGTCATATTTATCATTTAATTGTCGGTGATGGTATGCGAATTTTAAATTTAGAAATTGAAAAGGTTAGAATGACTCTTAATTGGCTTTTTTATTCAAACCGTAGAAGTAGACTTAGAGAATATTTTAAAAAATGTGATGAATATGGCCTTAGAGAAAGAAAGGTTCCTAAACCTTGCCCGACTAGATGGAGTTATATGTACGAAAGTTTAGTAGTTGCATATGAATATAGAAACCCAATTATTGCAACGTTTAATGCTCGGGTATATAAGGGAATATATATACATAACATACAATATATATACTACAAGAAAATATATAAGAGAATATATATACATAACATACAATATATACTACAAGAAAATATATAAGGGAATATATATACATAACATACAATATATACTACAAGAAAATATACAATGAAATATATATACATAACATTCTATACTAGTATACTATATATATATATATGTATACTATACTAGTATACTATAGTCTATATATATATTACTTTTTCGTCAAGCACTTTTAATAATTAGATTTCTACTATTTTATATAGCCATGATATGGTTTACAAGATATTGCCTTAAACAAAAAGAAGGGGGAAAAAAGCCCGCTAAGCCCACGGGCCCGGCCCGCTAAGCCCAGGACCATATGGGCTTAGGCCCGTCATGGGCTGGTCTCAGCCGTTGAGCCCATGAAACCCGGGACCGCCAGGCCCGAGACCGCCAGAGCCCAGGCACATTAAGCCCGGACCCGTTAAGCCCGGCCCATTAAACCCATTTAGACCCGGGCCCGGCCCACAGTGCAACATTATCCGCTATAAAGATCAGAGCCTACGCGGCTAAGCACTTTTACTTTTGTGTTCTGATAAATATTTTTTCGGTATGATTTCTTTAGTTTTTACTCGAAGTATATAGCTTTCTTACCCCTTTGAAGGTATGGATCACCATACGATATCATGAATTTATACTTCTTTCTTAAATTTTTGTCACTCAACAATAATTTTTGAGAATATTGATATTGATATAATATTTCAAAAGTTTTATATTTATTGATATGGTACACTAGCAACACGCGTACCTAAATCACATTAAACACCTTGCATATATAAATTGAATGTGCAACTACTCATTTATCTCGTGACTAGTTTTAGGGTACGCGCTTTGCGCTTGTACTCTACAGTCACGAATACATAACTTTTAAATATTTCATATCCATATTAAAATGTGCATGAGTTATTAAAAAAATTATAGAAAAAAAAAATACAAGATCCTAAAAATGATGAATTTAATCCTATTTAGCAAGCTTAAAAGAAAAAAAATCATGTCCTATATAAATTCTCTGATGCTTTATTATGATTTCTCACTCGTCCCCACTTATCAAAGTTATTTAATTGTCTTCTTAATTTTTGAATTAATTAGTATATGCTTAATATAAATAAGTGAAATCATAAGATCGTATTGATATATCTCTTTATCTCCTCTTAAATTAGATTATTTGAACCTAAAGAACAATTTTCAAGTTTTCTTTCAAATGTTTTTTGTAAATTTTAAAAATATTATGATGAAGTTGAAAAATAATTAAATTGAATTTTTTTAATCAGTTAATTAAGAACTTAATTATATAGCTATTTTAATTTCAAAATTTTGCTGCATTTGTTCGTTTTCAAATTATGGTCGGGCTATTTTATAAATATGGCCCTTTCCTTATATTAATTATATGCACATCCTCTTAGGAAATATAACACGTAAACATTTATATTTTTAGTATTATAATATTATAATATTGTATATGGTAAATGTAATTGATTTTGATATCCTAAATATCAGGTTTTTTGTGTATTGTTTCAAATAAAGAAAACTTAAATAAGTAAAATTTTAGTTGACTTCAAAATGCTAAATATTAAGGAAATAATTAAATGACTATTTTGTCTAGTGTGAATTTGTTGGATTTTGTTATTAATAACAAAAGAAGTGTGAATGGAAAATGGTGGAAAAAGAAACGGAGGAAAGTGAAATTTTGAATGAGTTCACTTTACTAATACACTTTGTCCCTCATTCGGCTCGGCTCGGCTCGGCTTCGGCTTCGGCTTCGGCTTCAGATTCGGATTCGGATTTGGATTTGGTCAAAGATCGATTGATTGATTAATCTTTTTGGACAAAATTCTTTTCAAATAATTAATTAATTATTTAAATTAATTAACAAAAATTCAATCCGGAATAACCAATAACCCGCGACCCGGTCCGGTTTGGCCCGTTTTCTTTCTTGGATTATTTTAAATCCATTTTAATTTTCCCGCAAAAATTTTCAACAGCTATGACTGTTCTAAAACAGTGTCAAACTTGTTCCAACAGCTACGACTGTTCTGAAAGGTTGCAAATCTTTTCAGAAACAGTAACAAATTGGCTATAAATATACCTTCTAATCCCAAAATATTTACTTACGAAATTTTCTGATAATCTTCTTCTTCTTCTTCTTCACAAAATTCTAGTGTGTTTTACAGCCTTCGAGTGGTTCGCTGTTCATCGGCATTTTTGGTACCAACACTCCGGTGAGTTAAATCGTTATATCTTGGGAGGATATATTCCAGAACCTCGGGTACTTAAGGGGAATAATTTCTTTAAGGACACATTGTGTATTCAGTGGGCTCGATTTGTTCCTATAACGTTTCAAAATTTATTTTGAAGTTCAAATACTGTTTTTCAGAATTTATTTCTACTAACTTTCTGTTTCTGTTTTCAGAAAGATTATTGTTTTATTTATTTACAACAATACAAATTAATAACAATCTTAAGGAAATTATATTTATTATATTCTGTATTTTGTCTGAATTTTACTATTCTGATTTGAAGATATAAACACTTCATCAGAATATTGAAATTCAGAGAAAGATTTGAAGAACATAAAAAAATTCATCGTTTTTTGTAAAACACTATATAAAAATTTCAGTTGTTTTTATTACGTACTGTTTATTGATTACAGTATTATTTACTGTTCTGGTTTTGCCATTAATTGATCTCTCTGTTGTTGACAGTGAGAAATGGCAATTGATAACGGAAATCCTTCTATGATTGTTGGTGCAACGACGATAGCCTCGTCAAGCCGCACTGTTGTTCCTTCGGCCGAGAAACCGGGGAGATTTTCTGTAACCAACTTCAAAGGATGACAGCAAAGGGTGTTCTTCTGGATTACCACACTTGGTATGCAGAAATTCACTAGTGAAGAGCCTCTAGTGCATGCTGCTGACATGCCGGACAATGAAAAGTTCATGGTTGTTGAGGCGTGGAAGCAGGCAGATTTTCTTTGCAAAGGCTATATCTTAAGTGCTTTAGAGGATGACTTGTACAATGTGTATAGTGCAATGAATACTTCGAAAGAATTATGGGACGCACTTGAGAAGAAGTACAAGACAAAAGACGCATGTTTGAAGAAGTTCGTGGTTGCCAAGTTTCTAGACTATAAAATGATAGACAACAAAACTGTGGGAACCCATGTTCAGGAGCTTCAACTTATTTTTCACGACCTTATTGCTAAAGGTATGGTCGTGAATGAAGCATTTCAAGTGGCTGCTATGATTGAAAAATTGCCTCCTTCGTGGAGAGATTTCAAGAACTATCTTAAGTACAAGCGCAAAGAAGTGAAGTTAGAAGATCTTGTGATACGTCTAAAGATCGAGGAAGACAACAAAACAGCCGAGAAGAAGTCTCGTGGAAATTCAACGATCATGGGAGCTAATATCGTTGAGGAGATTGCTCCAAAAAGTAAGAAGAGGAAGAGGTCTTCTGGACAAATTAGGGAGCAGAACAAAAAGAAATTCAAGGGCACCTGCTACAATTGTAGAAAAGTTGGTCACAAAAGCCTTGATTGTCGTCTCCCGAAAAAGGATAATAAGAAGGGACAGGCCAACATAGTGAGAAGAATGATGACATTGATGATCTTTGTGCAATGCTTTCGAAATGCAACCTAGTTGGAAATCCAAAGGAGTGGTCGATTGACTCTGGAGCCACTCGACATGTTTGTGCTGTCAAAGAAGCATTTGTGACTTACTCTACTGCTAGTTCCGAAGAAGAAATTTCCATGGGAATCTCCGTTTGCAGAAATATGTTCAGAATATGGAATTATCCATCAAACTACTGCACCTTACACATCTCAATCCAATGGAATTGCGGAAAGGAAAAATCAGACATTAAAAGAAATGATGAATTCTTTATTAATAAATTCCGAATTACCGCAAAGTTTGTAGGGGGAAGCTATCCTTATAGCTAATCGGATACTCAATAGAGTATCCCACAATAAAACGCAATCTATTCCATATGAAAAATGGAAAGGAAGAAAACCCAACTTGAAATATTTCAAAGTGTGGGGGTGTCTAGAAAAGGTACAGGTTCCTTTACCTAAAAGGGTTAAAATTGGACCAAAAATAATAGATTGTGTTTTTATTGGATATGCTACAAACAGTAAAGCATGTCGGTTTTTGTTTCATAAATCCAATAATCCCGAGATTCATGTTAATGCGGTAATGGAATCAGATAATGCTGAACTCTTTGAAAGCATCTATCCGTATAAAACTGAATGCGAGTCTTTAAGTGAAAGACCTAAACGACCTCGGGAAGAACCAAATGAAAATACTCCAAGTATAGAAGATGCAAGGCGTAGCAAACGTCAAAGAACATCTACTTTCTTTGGACCAGACTTTGTGACATTCTTGCTTGAAAATGAGCCTCAAACTTTTAAAGCAGCTATGTCGTCTTCTGATTCATCATTTTGGAAAGAGGCAGTCAATAGTGAGATTCAATCAATTTTGGATAACCATACATGGGAATTGGTTGATCTTCCTCTAGGAAATAAGCCTTTAGGTTCGAAATGGATCTTTAAACGAAAAATTAAAGCTGATGGCACTATTGTCAAATATAAGGCAAGACTTATTGTCAAAGGTTATAGAAAAAGGAAGGCCTTGATTACTTTGACACTTACTCGCCAGTAACAAGGATAACATCTATTAGGGTGTTAGTGGCACTAGTGGCCGTGTATGGTCTTGAAATCCATCAAATGGATGTTAAAACAACTTTCTTAAATGGAGAATTGGAGGAAGAGATTTACATGGAACAACCTGAGGGTTTTATTGTTCCTGGTAAAGAAAAAAAGTGTGCAAACTTGTTAAGTCGCTTTATGGACTTAAACAAGCACTCAAACAATGGCATGCAAATTTTGCCCAAACAATGTTGGCAAATGGATTTAAAATCAACAAGTGTGACAAATGTGTTTACATTAAAAATACTCCATGTCATGAAGTCATTGTTTGTTTATATGTTGATGACATGTTGATAATGAGCAAAAGTATGACAGATATAAATGCTACAAAACGCATGTTGGCTAGCAAGTTCGACATGAAAGACTTAGGAGTTGCCGATGTGATCTTAGGAATCAGAATTCACAAAAATCCACAAGGTCTAGCATTATCGCAGTCTCACTACATTGAAAAGGTACTTGACAAGTTCAAGTATTTGGATTTTAAAATTGCCAAGACTCCAATTGACGTGAGTTATGCACTTCAAAAGAATGAAGGTGAAAGTGACTCACAACTGGACTATACAAGAGTATTGGGAAGTTTGATGTATATCATGAATTGTATGCGACCAGATATAGCATGTGCTATTAGCAAACTGAGTCAGTTTACAAGTAATCCCAATCAAATACATTGGATGGCAATGAAACGAGTTTTGGGATATCTGAAACATACCCAAAATTATGCTTTGCATTATAACAAATATCCTTCCGTGATCGAGGGATATAGTGATGCAAATTGGATCACCAGATCATCTGAAGTTAAATCCACGAGTGGATATGTTTTCACAATTGGGGGTGGAGCAGTGTCTTAGAAATCATCCAAACAAACGTGCATCACCCGTTCTACAATGGATTCTGAATTCATAGCTTTAGATAAGTCCGGTGAAGAAGCTGAATGGCTCCAGAATTTCTTGGAAGATATTCCATTTTGGCCCAAACCTTTGGCACCTATTTGTATACATTGTGATAGTCAAGCGACAATAGGTAGGGCGGGGAGCGTTATGTATAACGGAAAATCTCATCATATTCGACGGAGACACAATACCGTTAGACAATTACTCTCTAGTGGTGTTATCACAATTGACTACGTAAAGTCAAGAGATAACGTGTCGGATCCACTTACAAAAGGCCTATCTAGAGAGGCAGTTGAAAGATCATCAAAGGGAATGGGGTTAAAGGCCTAGGACAAGTCATCATGGCGGTAACTCTACCTAGCAGACTAGAGATCCTAAGAGCTAGGTTCAAAGAGATCAAACAAAGTTATGAATGACGGTTCAACATTGTCAAATAACTCAACCCATTCTCGTGATGAATACAATGTTCAAAAAAGAGGTAAAGCATTAAGGCTTCTTGTAAAAGCACCAGAAACAGAGAAGTCGAAGCACTGGTTTTACTATTGTTTCTCTCTTTTTATTGATACAGAATCTTTGGATGCAAATATATACAATAAGGCTATACAATTTGATAAGGATTGAAAGATATAGTTACACTAGGATACAAGTTAAGAATAGCTAAAACCTATCCCTTATCTGACTGGGAAGGACATGGTCTAATACTCCCCTTACAAACTGAAGGAGGCGAAGACACGTTTAGTTTGAAACGTAGAAACTCAAAGCGCGCAGCTGAAAGCGGCTTTGTCAAGATATCGGCCAATTGATCTTTAGATGACAAGAATTGTAACAGGAGATCCTTCTTAGCGACCCTATCCCGAACAAAATGAAAATCTATCTTGATATGCTTTGTGCGAGCATGAAAGTCTGGATTAATGGAGAGGTAGGCTTCACCAATGTTATCACACCACAAGATAGGAGCTTTGGGAAGGTGCAACCCAAGCTCATTAAGGCTGGACTGAATCCAAGTTAGCTCTGCCGCAACATCAGCGAGTGCCTTGTATTCTGACTCAGTGGAGGATCGAGCCACAATCCGTTGTTTCTTCGAAGACCACGAGACAATAGCATCACCAAGGAAGATGGCATATCCTCCATTCGACTTACAATCATTTAGGGACCCTGCCCAATCCGAGTCAGTGAAAGCCTGAAGAAACAATGTGGAGGAGCACGGAATGTGAAAATAGAAATGTTGAGTGTTCTTTAAATAGCGTAGAACACACTTAATTATAGCCCATTGATTGACTGTGGCATTATGCATAAATTGGCAAGCTTTGTTGATGACAAAGGAAATGTCAGGACGAGTGAGTGTGACATATTGTAAGGCTCCAACAATTTTCCGATACAAAGTGGCATCATGGAATAGGGGACTCTCACCAATGTGGAGCTTCGAGTTCACTGCCATAGGTGTGGAAAGTGGTTTACAGCTTTGCATATTTGCATTTTTGAGAAGAGAAGTAATGCACTGCTCCTGAGAGAGGGTGATACTGGCAGATCCATGAGAGACTTGAATTCCAAGGAAAAAACTTAAGGGGCCAAGGTCACGAATTGAAAATTTTGCACCAAGTTTTGAGAGCATGCTTACGAGAAAGGATGAGTTGTTTCCAGTGACAATAATATCATCTACATAGACCAAAATATAAGCCACGACACCATGAGCTCGATAAATAAACAAGGATGTATCTGATTTTGAAGTAGTGAACCCAGCAGTGAGAAGGAACTTTAGGAGACGCATATACCATGCCCAAGTGCCTGTTTGAGACCATAGAGGGATTTCTTAAGTTTACAGACATGATTCGAATACTGAGGATGTATGAAGCCAGAAGGTTGTGACATAAAGACTTGTTCTTGAAGCTCACCATGGAGAAAGGCATTTTGCACATCTAATTGACGCAAAACCCAATTGTAAGATGCTGCCAAGGTAAGAACAATGCGAATGGTAGCCGGCTTAACAACAGGACTGAACGTTTCGTAGTAGTCATGGCCCTCAAGGTGGTGAAACCCCTTCGCGACTAAGCGAGCCTTATAGCACTCTATCACACCAGAAGAATTTCTTTTGACGCGAAATACCCATTTCCACCCAAGAACATTCATTGAGGGATCATAAGGAACCAATGACCAAGTATCATTCCATAGTAATGCATCCATTTTAGATGCCATAGCAGCCCACCATTCTTTATATTTGGAAGTTTCAATGAAACTGGACGGCTCATATGCGGGATGGGGTAATGAATATGAGGTAGTCGCCAAATTAGAGGACGGGGGCATGTGCATAAGTACCATATAATGTGAGCGTTGAGGAAGGGCTTTGAGCCTATTGGTACGGGTTGGAGGGGGCAGTGAAGCTGGGGAAGAATCTGGGAACATATCATAGCTATTTAAGTTGACAACAAGAGGTAATCGGGGGATAACGTGTTGGGAACACCTTGGAGGGAAGTTGGTTGTGGAGTGGGAGAATGTGAAGAAGATGTGGGACTAAATATGGGGAATGGACTGGGAGAATGATCGCGATTTAAGGAGGAGGAAGAAGAGTCTCCTGAATTAATGGTAGGATGAACTAGTGAAAGAGGAGGTGATTGAGCGGGATTAGGCAACACTGGAGGAAGAACTCCAACAGGAGAGGATTGGTGAACAACCATTGATGGAGACACGGAAACTGGAAGGGAAGCCCAAGGTGCAGTAGATAGAGACTGATTGGGTGCAGGGCCAAGGATCGATGATTTGGTGAATGGAAAGGTGTGTTCATCAAAGAGAACATGTCGAGCAACATAGACTCGTCTAGTGGATTGATCCAAACAGCAATACCCGAGGTGAGTTGAGTTGTAGCCAAGAAAAACACAAGGTTTGCTTCGAAAAACAAACTTGTGTTTATTATAAGGTCGGAGGTAGGGAAAACATAAGCAACCGAAGACCTTAAGAAAGGAATAGTCAGGTTTGGAATGATGGACCAGTTCATACGGAGAGAGACCACGAGTTGTAACTGAGGGAAGGCGATTAATGAGAAAAAAAGCAGACTTAAGTGCGTATTGCCAATAGCAAAAGGGAATTGAACTGTGGGCAAGAAGGCTAAGGCCGATTTCAACCACATGGCGATGTTTTCGTTCAACTTTGCTTTGTTGCTCATGAGTATGAGGACAAGATACTCGATGAGCAATGCCAAGTTGACTAAGCACAGGTGATAAGGATCGAAATTACCCACCCCAATCGAATTGAATTGCTTTAATTTTGGTATTAAATTGTCTTTCAACAAGGGTACGAAATCAATTAAATATTGTCAACACATCAGATTTGCGAGAAAGAGGATACCCCCAAGAATAGGTCGTGTAATCATCAACAAATACTAGAAAATATCTGTGTCCTTGAGATGAAAGAGTGGGTGTTGGACCCCAGACATCGACATATAACAATTGTAAAATGGAAGAACTTTTATTGATGCTCAAAGGTAAAGACAATTTGTGCAACTTGCCGAGTTGACAAGCACTACAAATAAAATTAAAACTAGAACTAGTACAAGGAAATTTATGTGTCCTAATAACTTGGCAAAGAATTCGTTCATAAGGATGTCCTAGTCGAAGGTGCCAGCAAGATGGAGATGCTTTGATAGAGTAAAGAGCCGAGGGTGAAGTAGACTTGGGAGTAGAAGATGACCGAAGAGTATAGAGTCCCCCATCACTCTTGCCTGAAAGAAGTGATGTCTTGGAAGCCCGATCCTTCACAACAAAATGGTAGGGATGAAATTCAAAGAAAACATTATTATCACGAGCAAAACGTTGGACAGAGAGTAAACGTATAGTGATAGCGGGAACATGAAGAATATTATTTAGACGAAAGAGTCGAAAGGGAGAGGGAAGAATGGCATTACCAGTGTGATGAATAGGGACACTATTACCATTGCCAGCATGAACTTGATCTGGTCCTTTATAATCCTCAATCTGGTAAAACGGGGTGAGATCAGGAGTGATGTGATGCATCACCCCGGTGTCAGGGAGCCACTGCTGAGAAGGTGCATTTGGAGTAGAATGCGATAGATAAGCCGCTGGATTAGTCGCTTGGCTATAACGAGCAATTCAGAGCAGTGTGGTTATGGCCATTGCAAATTTGGCACTTTTGTCACTGGTCGGTGGACTGCCAAGGTTGATTATAGGTGGAATAATTTCTAGAATTAAAGCGACCACCTCTGCCACCACGACCTCGATTGGACCTTCCACGACCTCTGTTAGTATTGTTGTTGTATGAACGATTAAGTTGTGCATTCTTGTGGGCCAAGTTTGCTGAAGGATGCTGGATTAAGTCTGGTTGTTGCGGCGTAGAAATTGAGAGGTTGGAAAGTGATGAGACATTGATGAACTCATGGTTCAGAAGAAGACTATGGAATTCGGCAAAAGTAACTGGTTGAGGTCGGGCCGATAAGGTAGTGACAATATCTTTAAATTCTGAACACAATCCTCTGAATACGTAGATGTTCTGGTCTGCGAGACATAAGGGGCGTCCAGCAGCGGTCAACTCATCCGAAATCAGTTTTGCCTTGTGTAGATATTGTGTGACAGTTAGATCATCTTGCTTCAGGTTTTGAAGCTGCATATGAAGGCTCAAAATTCGAGTGTTGGAGGGATAAGACAGCGCAGCCTCAAGCGCATCCCAAACTGCTTTCGAAGTGTTTAGTCTGATAGCAATGGGAAGTGTCTCTTCCGATAGGTAGGATATGAGTAGACTCAAGATTAATTGATCTTGCTGGATCCATACTGCATAATCAGGGTTAATAGTTATTGTTTGGGATCCATCACCTGTGGTGTTAGCAACTGAGACATGGGATGGTGGGCAAGGGTGACTACCATCGATAAATCCATGAAGATTTTGGCCACGGAGAAACGACAACAATTGTGTGCACCAAAAAAGATATTTTGTGGCAGTTAATTTTATGGAGATAAAGTGGTGAGCATGGTTAAGTGAAGTCGGAGAAGAGAAAAGAGAGGTAAACTGGGTAGTGGCAGAAGAAGTACTCGAGGTGGAAGAAGAGATCGTCATGGCTCTAATACCATGTAAAAGCACCAGAAACAGAGAAGTCGAAGCACTGGTTTTGCTATTATTTCTCTCTTTTTATTGATACAGAATCTTTAGATGCAAATATATACAATAAGGCTATACAATTTGATAAGGATTGAGAGATACAGTTACACTAGGATACAAGTTAAGAATAGCTAAAACCTATCCCTTATCCGACTGGGAAGGACACGGTCTAATACTTCTTGATGAGTCAATAAAGTTTAAAGCTTTTTAATGATTTGCTAAGTCTGGAAGGATATGACCAGATAGTGTGTCTTTAGGATTACACGTTTAGGAATCACCTATGTGAGTGTGCAATGTAAGTTGCTTCAAAGGGAATGAAAGTAAAGGCTCATTCTCTAAACACTCATGAAACCAGGCGGTGTTCATGGCTGAAACGAACACAACCGTGAGAACCATAGATGGCTAAGGATTGATTGTGTGGCTTATGTTGTCTAGGTATATAACAAAGCTCGACGGTTCAAAGATATCAAACCTACCGATTGACCGAGTATATCCGATATAAGTTCATTATGGAAAGTTCAAAGGGAAACCTACTTATCCAGATGCAATTAATTCTTGCATGTGAAACACACACATGTCCGTGCATTCCTTTAAGTTTATAGTTATTCCCCATTCATGTGGGGGATTGTTGGATTTTGTTATTAATAACAAAAGAAGTGTGAATGGAAAATGGTGGGAAAAGAAATGGAGGGAAGTGAAATTTTGAATGAGTTCACTTTACTAATGCACTTTGCCCCTTATTGGTAGAAGGAAAGAAAATCTTTGTGTATATATAGAGAAACTCATCTTTTAACTCTTAAAGAGCTAAGAAGAAGGCAAGCCTCGCACCATCGTCGTCGTTTGCTCGGCTCGGCTCGGCTTCGGCTTCAGCTTCGGATTCGGATTCGGATTTGGATTTGGTCAAAGATCGATTGATTGATTAATCTTTTTGGACAAAATTCTTTTCAATTAATTAATTAATTAATTAATTAAATTAACAAAAATTCAATCCAGAATAACCAATGACCCGCCACCTAGTCCGGTTTGGCCCGTTTTCTTTCCCGGATTATTTTAAATCCGTTTTAATTTTCCCGCAAAAATTTCCAACAGCTATGGTTGTTCTGAAACAGTGTCAAACCTGTTCCAACAGCTATGGCTGTTCTGAAAGGTTGCAAATCTTTTCTGAAACAGTACCAAATTAGCTATAAATATACCTTCTAATCCTAGAATATTTACTTACGAAATTTTCTAATAATCTTCTTCTTCTTCTGCACAAAAATTTCAGTGTATTTTACAGCCTTCGAGTGGTTCGCTATTCATCGGTGTTTTTGGTACCAACACTCCGGTGAGTTAAATCGTTCTATCCTGGGAGGATATATTCCAGAACCTCGGGTACTTGAGGGGAATAATTTCCTTAAGGACACACTGTGTATTCAGTGGGCTCGATTTGTTCCTATAACGTTTCAAAATTTATTTTGAAGTTCAAATACTGTCTTTCAGAATTTATTTCTACTAACTTTTTGTTTCTGTTTTCAGAAAGATTACTGTTTTATTTATTTACAACAATACATATTAATAACAATCTTAAGGAAATTATATTTATTATATTCTGTATTTTGTCTGAATTTTACTATTCTAATTTGAAGATATAAACACTTCATCAGAATATTGAAATTCAGAGAACGATTTGAAGAACATAAAAAACTTCATCGTTTTCTGTAAAACAGTATATAAAAACTTCAGTTGTTTTTATTACGTACTGTTTATTGATTACAGTATTATTTACTGTTCTGGTTTTGCCATTAATTGATCTCTTCTATTGTTGACAATGAGAAATGGCAATTGATAACGGAAATCCTTCTGCGACTGTTAGTGCAACGACGATAGCCTCGTCAAGCCACACTGCAGTTCCTCCGGCCGAGAAATCGGGGAGATTTTCTGGAACCAACTTCAAAGGATGGCAGGAAAGGGTGTTCTTCTGGCTTACCACACTTGGTATGCAGAAATTCACTAGTGAAGAGCCTCCAGTGCCTGCTGCGGACATGCCGGACAATGAAAAGTTCATGGTTGTTGAGGCGTGGAAGCAGGCAGATTTTCTTTGCAAAAGCTATATCTTAAGTGCTTTAGAAGATGACTTGTACAATGTGTATAGTGCAATGAATACTTCGAAAGAATTATGGGACGCACTTGAGAAGAAGTACAAGACAGAAGATGCATGCTAGAAGAAGTTCGTGGTTGCCAAGTTTCTAGACTATAAAATGATAGACAACAAAACTGTGGGAACCCAAGTTCAGGAGCTTCAACTTATTTTTCACGACCTTATTGCTGAAGGTATGGTCGTGAATGAATCATTTCAAGTGGCTGCTATGATTGAAAAATTGCCTCATTCGTGGAGAGATTTCAAGAACTATCTTAAGCACAATCACAAAGAAATGAAGTTGGAAGATCTTGTGATACGTCTAAAGATCGAGGAAGACAACAAAACAGCCGAAAAGAAGTCTCGTGGAAATTCAACGATCATGGGAGCTAATATCGTTGAGGAGACTGCTCCAAAAAGTAAGAAGAGGAAGAGGTCTTCTGGACAAACTAAGGAGCAGAACAAAAAGAAATTCAAGGGCAGCTGCTACAATTGTGGAAAAGTTGGTCACAAAAACCCTGATTGTCGTCTCCCGAAAAAGGATAATAAGAAGGGACAAGCCAACATAGTGGAGAAGAATGATGACATTGATGATCTTTGTGCAATGCTTTCGGAATGCAACCTAGTTGGAAATCCGAAGGAGTGGTCGATTGACTCTGGAGCCACTCGACATGTTTGTGCTGTCAAAGAAGCATTTGCGACTTACTCTACTGTTGGTCCCAAAGAAGAAATTTCCATGGGAAATAATGCAACAGCTAAGATTGAAGGTTATGGGAAGATATTCCTGAAGATGACTTTCGGCAAGGTGTTAACGCTCAACAACGTTCTTCATGTTCCTACTATTAGGAAGAATTTAGTTTCTATTCCGGTTTCGGCTTCGGATTTGGATTTGGTCAAAGATCGATTGATTGATTAATCTTTTTGGACAAAATTCTTTTCAAATAATTAATTAATTAATTAAATTAATTAATGAAAACTCAATCCGGAATAACCAATGACCCGCAACCCGATCCGATTTGGCCCGTTTTCTTTCCCGGATTATTTTAAATCCGTTTTAATTTTCCCGCAAAAATTTCTAACATCTATGGCTGTTCTGAAATAGTGTTAAACATGTTCCAACAGTTATGACTATTCTGAAAGGTTGCAAATCTTTTCAGAAACAATACCAAATTGGCTATAAATATACCTTCTAATCCCATAATATTTACTTACGAAATTTTCTGATAATCTTCTTCTTCTTCTGCACAAAAATTTCAGTGTGTTTTATAGCCTTCGAGTGATTCGCTGTTCATCGACGTTTTTGGTACCAACACTCCGGTGAGTTAAATCGTTCTATCCTGGGAGGATATATTCCAGAACCTCGGGGTACTTGAAGGGAATAATTTCCTTAAGGGCACACTGTGTATTCAGTGGGCTCGATTTGTTCCTATAACGTTTCAAAATTTATTTTGAAGTTCAAATACTGTTTTGCAGAATTTATTTCTACTAACTTTCTGTTTTTGTTTTCAGAAAGATTACTGTTTTATTTATTTACAGTAATACAGATTAATAACAGAATTTAATTATAAAAGGGTAAAAAAGACGAATGACATTTCGCTAAGGGCCTTCGTGCTTTTAATATAGTATAGATATAGATTACAAGTGCACATCCTTTCATATGTCATGATGCTTTTTGTTACGTTTAGTCACTCTCATTATTTTTTCATAAGCACATATACATTTATGTCATTGTGTGTCAGAAAAACACACACACACTATGTTAATTTCTATCACTAATATTTACATTTATCAATTGATATTAGGTGTAATCACATATCCTTAAAACCACATTATAAGTTTAATTGTTATCCAATTTTAAGGGTAAACATTAGGATTATTTTTATATTGTTTTATTCATGATTCTTTCTGTTACATGTTGTGTCATTCACGCCCGTTAACTTAATTTATTGTTGTTACTATTATTTGCTACTTGGTTGCTTTATCTTCACTGTTCCTTGAGCCGAGGGTCTATCTGAAACAACATCTCTATCTTTATAAGGCAAGACTAAGGTCTGTGTACACAGTACCCTCCCCAAACCCCATTTATGAAAATATATTGGGTTTGTTGTTATTGTTTTCATATAAAGTATAGTAAAGAATTAAAGGCTCAATTTATTATGAGAGATTTTTACCTTATGGTACAAAAATGTCGTAAGTGTGGTGCTTAAATGAAGGGCAAAAAGTTCACTTAGCTTTTAATGGATATTTTGGTCTTTTAATTTTGCACTTTGACCTTCAAAATATATAATATAGTATATATATATATATATATATATATATATATATATATATATTAATTAAACAAAAAATATATGGAATGAGGTAGCCACAACCAGACAATTCTTTTCATACCCCCCAAAAGATAAAAACTTACCAGGGCGTTTTGAAGACGTTTGTTTGTGCAATGATCTCTCCAATTGTGGTTCTTGCAATATCTCGAGTCTCAAAAACTAGTTACTTCCTCCGGTCCACGATTTTTTCAAAATTACCCTTACGTACGTATTCCTAAAAAGTTATTTACTCCTCACATTTGAGAAGAGAAGTAAGACCTACTATAATTATGATGCAACATTTAATGAAGGGTTGTTTAGTCACACTAACTATTTTCGTCTAGAATTTAGTATTTCCTTAATGGGTGTGCCAAAGCAAATTGGTCACTTATTGTGGACCGGATGAAGTAGGACTTAGGAGTGAATTCAAGTCTTTTGTCATGAACTCAGAATCACCAAATTTTAGTGATAAAATCAGTTTAATCAAATCATCACCCGTGATCAGAGATGAAGATAAGAACCCACCAAGTAGAGCGAGTGTTAGGACCCGGTGGCACTAAACACTACTGCACAGCGGAATAAAATAAATGATCAACGAAACCAAAAATAAATGACACAATATTTAACGTGGTTCACCTAAAACGTTTAGGCTACGTCCACAAATCCGACACCAACTTCCACTAAAACATTTAGCAGGCATACAAAGAGAGACTTCCCCAATAATTTGGAGGTACAACAATTCCTGAGCTCTACCCAAAATAGTGGCGCACACAAAAGTGTTTCCCGAAAAATACCCGACTAGTATTTCTACTCACTATTTTGTCACTCCCCTGTTAGGAAACATTCCTAAAGGAACTATATCTCTCTCCCTCTCAAACTCTTTCTTCTTGAGTTTTGATATATATTTTTTTTGGTGTGTTATACAATGAAATGGAAGGAGGTATTTATAGTTTTGAGATAGGGACCAAAAGTGCAAATCTCACCTACCAAGAAGGATCAATTTGCAATATTCCCATCTCACCTACCACTCATTGCATCATTGCTTATCTCACTAAGGAGAGTTGCATCATTGCTTACCTCTCCCATACATCACCATAATTGTTGGAAAAACTAACAATTCTCCCCCTTCCAACTATATGGTGGATCCACTATCCCTGCAGCTTCTCTACAGAACTCAAACTTCCCTTTCGGTAAAGTCTTGGTCAACATGTCCGATCCATTTTCGTCTGTATGGATCTTTTCAAGCCGCAACATCCTCTTCTCCAACACATCCCTGATCCAATTATATCTCACATCAATATGTTTGGATCTGGAATGGAATGAGGCATTCTTCGCAAGGTGGATAGCACTTTGACTATCACAAAATAACTGATAACCGTCTTGCGAAAATCCAAGTTCAGTTAAGAACTTCTTCATCCATATCAATTCTTTGCAAGCCTCCGTTGCTGCGATGAATTCAACTTCAGTAGTTGATAATGCAACACATTTTTGCAACTTTGATTGCCATGACACAGCTCCCCCTGAAAAGTTAATCAAGTATCCTGAAGTTGATTTTCTAGAATCAACATCTCCGGCCATATCTGCATCAGTATAGCCAACCAACACAGGGTTGTCTTCTCCAAAACATAAGCATAGTTTGGAGGTTCCTCGAAGATACCTGAGAATCCACTTAACAGCATCCCAATGTTCCTTTCCTGGATTAGAAAGAAATCTACTTACCGCTCCTACAGCGTGAGCGATATCTGGCCGTGTACAAACCATGACATACATCAAACTTCCTACTGCTGAAGCATATGGAATCCGCTCCATCTTTCTTCTCTCATCATCTGTTGACGGGCTTTGCTTGGTGCTTAATCTAAAATGGTTAGCAAGAGGACAACTAACTGCTTTAGTTTTCTCCATGTTGAACCATTGAAGTACCTTCTCGATGTACTTCTCCTGAGACAACTATAACTTCTTGGCTTCTCGGTCTCGCATAATCCTCATCCCAAGGATCTGTTTTGCTGGCCCCAAGTCTTTCATGGCGAAGAACTTGCTTAGCTGTTCTTTTAAGCTATTAATTCTGGAAACATTCCGGCCAACAATCAACATATCATCCACATAGAGCAATAGGATGATGAAATCATCGTCAGAAAACTTCTGAGCGAACACACAATGGTCTGAAGTTGTCTTCTTGTAGCCGTGTTGCCCCATCACCGACTCGAACTTCTTGTACCACTGCCTTGGTGCCTGTTTTAAGCCATATAGGCTTTTCCTCAATCTACAAACGCAGTCCTCTTTCCCCTTTTGCTGGAAACCGTCTGGTTGCTCCATGTATATCTCCTCTTCCAAATCACCATGTAGGAAGGCGGTTTTTACATCCATCTGCTCAACCTCCAGGTTGAGGCTTGCTGCTAATCCCAGCACCGTGCGTATTGAGGTCATTTTCACAACTGGTGAGAATATTTCATCAAAGTCAATGCCTTTCCTTTGATTGAAACCTTTGACGACCAATCTTGCTTTGAATCTCGGAAGGGAATTGTGTTCATCATGCTTCATCTTGAACACCCACTTATTCTTCAAAGCTCTCTTGCCTTTCGGTAACTTCACCAGCTCAAACGTCTTGTTCTCATGCAAGGATTTCATCTCGTCTTGCATGGCTTCTATCCACTTCTCCTTATGTTCATCATCAATAGCTTCTTCAAAGCTGTCGGGTTCTCCCCTGTCAGTGAGTAACACATACTCATGTGGAGAATATCTGGTAGACTGTTGCACAACTCTTCCAGATCTTGTGTGATAAGGAGGGTTATTGAGGATTGGTGGTTGAGGTTGATCCTCCTCGTCTGCATCATCATCACCATTGTCCTCGTTACCTTCAGTATCTGCTGGTTCATCTTCATTAGGAAGATCAGGGGCTTCAGGTTGATTATCCTGAACATCATCTCCAACTTGTCTCGGCACCACTGTTGGAGGCAACTCAAACTCAGCAGAATCATCAGTGGACTTCTCTACTTTGTCAATGTCTTCAATTGTTTGGTCCTCAACGAACACGACATCTCGACTCCTGACGAGCTTCTTCTGCACCGGATCATAGAACTTATAGCCAAGCATGTCTTGACCATAGCCGATGAATACACACTCCCTTGTCTTGACATCAAGTTTGCTCCTTTCATCTTTCGGAACATGGACATAGGCTTTGCAGCCAAATACCCGTAATTGATCATAAGAGATATCTCTTCCTGACCAAATCTTTTCTGGAGCCTCGTACTGAAGAGGGACACAGGGTGAATGGTTCAGCACATAGGCTGCTGTAACTAGAGCTTCACCCCAGAAAGCCTTTGGTAACTTTGAATGAGAGAGTAAACATCTGGTTCTCTCGATCAAAGTTCTGTTCATCCTCTCAGCCAAGCCATTCAACTGGGGAGTTTTAGGAGGTGTGAACTGATGTCGAATACCATGCTCTTTACAGTAAGCATCAAATTGACCCTGGTATTCACCGCCATTGTCTGTCCGGATGCACTTTAACTTCTTACCAGTCTCTCTTTCCACCAAGGTCAGAAACTGTTTGAAAACTTGAAACACTTGATCCTTGGTCTTCAGCGTGTATACCCATGTCTTTCGTGAATGATCATCAATAAAGGTCACGAAATATCGGGCACCACCGAGGGACTTCTTGAAAGGCCCACATACATCTGAGTGTACCAGATCCAACACATTTTGCCTTCTGGAAGGAGGGAATCTTTTGAACGAAACTCTGTTTTGTTTCCCAGCTAAACAGTCAGCACACTTCTTCAACTGGATCTGGTTTAGACCTGGTAAGGCGTTCTTCTTTACCAAACGCGCCATTGACTTCTCACTCATGTGGCCAAGACGTCTATGCCACAACTTGATATTGCTATCATTCTCCGCAACATTTATAACTTGTTGGGAGATGCTCGCCTGGGTCACGTACAACTTTGACTGCTTCGTGCCCCGCGCCACCACCAATGAGCCCTTCGTGAGCTTCCATTGGCCATTATGGAAGGTATTGCAGTAACCTTCGTCATCGAGCTTGTCTACGGAGATCAGATTCAGGCGCATATCTGGAACATGCCTGACATCTCTTAAAAGTAGCTTCATCCCATTCATGGTCTCTAGGCAAACATCACCTTTGCCTATAACTGTTGAGAAATTGGCATTTCCCATCTTTACACGACCAAAGTCTCCAGGTGTGTAAGATGAGAAGAGTTCTCTCCGTGGCGTCGCATGAATGGTAGACCCACTATCAATCACCCAGGTCATCTCTTGGGTTGTCAGATTGATAATGTCCTCATCGTAGACAACGTTGAACTCACCAAAGGAGTTCGTTTCATCATCACTGCTTTCTTCGGGCTTCACCTTTTTGCCTTTGTTCTTCTTCTGGTCATTCTGGAACTGTCGGCAAAATCTTTTGATATGTCCCTTCTTTTTGCAGTAATGACACTCAACATTTGCAAATTTGTTGGATTTACCTCTGCTCTTATCTCTGTTACTCTGGCTCTTATTTTGACTTCTCCCCCTGGTCGTAACAGCCAACACCTCTGACTGTGAAGAAGATGTTCCTTGTGATCGGCGTCTCATTTCTTCATTCAGAATGCTACTCTTGACTGTCTCCATGTTTACCACACCGTTGGGTGCAGAATTGGTGATTGAAACCTTCAAGGTTTCCCATGACTCTGGGAGTGTTGCCAGCACCATAAGAGCAAGTACCTCGTCATCGAACTTTATGCCCATTCCCGACAACTGGTCGACAATCCCTTGTATTTCATTAAGGTGATCTGCCACAGTTGTCCCTTCTACATATTTTACTTGCATTAATTTTGTCAAGTAAAATAATTTGTTGTTACCTGTTTTAGAGGCATACAACTCTTCGAGCTTGTCCCATAACGACCTTGCATGTGTCACACCAGAAATGTGGTTGTACACATTGTCTTCAACAAATTGCCGTATGTAGCCGCACACTTGGTTGTGCTCAAATTCCCAGTCCTCGTCTGACTTATCTTCAGGTTTCTGAGAACTGAACACCGGCAGGTGCATCTTTGTCACGAACAGGAGATCCTTCATCTTGTTTCTCCATAAGTGATAATTTGTGCCATTCAGGTTGACCATCTTGCTTGTCCTCGCCTCCATTTAGATCAGAATTTGACAGACTTCTGCAATCTAAAAAAAATTCCGACGGTGAATAGTAACCGTAGATATGAATAGTGCCCGTATGGATGAATAGTACTCGTACGTATGAATAGTACCGTACGTATGAATAGTACTCTAACCAAAGTTCTGATGCCACTTGTTAGGACCCGGTGGCACTAAACACTACTGCACAACGGAATAAAATAAATGATCAACGAAACCAAAAATAAATGACACAATATTTAACGTGGTTCACCTAAAACGTTTAGGCTACGTCCACAAATCCGACACCAACTTCCACTAAAACATTTAGCAGGCATACAAAGAGAGACTTCCCCAATAATTTGGAGGTACAACAATTCCTGAGCTTTACCCAAAATAGTGGCGCACACAAAAGTGTTTCCCGAAAAATACCCGACTAGTATTTCTACTCACTATTTTGTCACTCCCCTGTTAGGAAACATTCCTAAAGGAACTATATCTCTCTCCCTCTCAAACTCTTTCTTCTTGAGTTTTGATATTTTTTTTTTTGGTGTGTTATACAATGAAATGGAAGGGGGTATTTATAGTTTTGAGATAGGGACCAAAAGTGCAAATCTCACCTACCAAGAATGATCAATTTGCAATATTCCCATCTCACCTACCACTCATTGCATCATTGCTTATCTCACTAAGGAGAGTTGCATCATTGCTTACCTCTCCCATACATCACCATAATTGTTGGAAAAACTAACAGGCCAGTACATTTAAGTTAATTACTGGATTCTAAGTTAATAATTTATTCGTATACAATGAATATCTTAAAGTATAGAATTTGGACTAAAGTTTACATAGTTCGACCAGACTTATATTAGGCATTCTAGCTCTGCCCTGCCGGCGACTAACAAATCAAATAAATAAAGCAAGATAAAGCACTTCGGTACAAGTGTTTTTAAAGAAAAGAGTTGTAATATATGGATGAAAAGTATTCTAGCTAGGACAATTATATTATTCAAGAATGGACTTCAAAAGATAGAATATTTGACCTTGAACAAATTCTAAAGATAAAAGAAATATTAATTAACATCCATCCAACCAAACTTTTGATTGCACGTTGCTTCCTCAATAATAATCCGTTTGCATGTGTAAACACACATTGTGAGTTGAGAGTGTTACGTTACCGAGTAGCATCAGAATTAAGGCTTTCTTTAAGATACGATGAAATAATAGGAAATTTAGTGTTAATTTTGGATATATGTAATTACTTATATCAAATGTACATGAAATTACCTGAAATAGTAAAAATATTTATTAGAATCGAGTTACGTTGTATTTCTCTTAATTAGCAAAACATATAATTCTCGTCAATTATATATTACCTAAGATTAATTTTTTTTTTTGGTACATTGAAAAAGATATGTACAATTCACAAAGTTTTCATAAGATACATGTATAGCTCAGATTTGCCAAGAGAAAGAACTCCATAATTGTAATCTTCTCTAATTACGACTAATAATCGTGATCTTATCTAGTTTTAATTTGACTAGCGTTAATTTTGAATATCAGTAATTATATCAAATATACATGACATTACCTGCATTGTAAAATATTTATTAGAATCACGTGTATTTCTCTTAATTAGTAAAACATATAATTCTCGTCAATTCATATATATTACCTAAGATTAATTCCTTTTTTTTTTGGTACATTGAAAAAAGATATGCACAATTCACAAAATTTTCATAAGCTACATGTATAGCTTAGACTTGCAAAGAGAAAAAACTCCATAATTGTAATCTTCTTTAATTAATAATTATGATCTTATCTAATTTTACCTTTACTATTGAATATTTCTCCTATAAATAAGACCTACACTAGTTAGTATAAATCACTCTTCTATCAATTTCTTCAAACAAAAGAAAAAAATGGCTTTGAAATTCAACTCCTTCCCCTTTACAATATTCATAATTCTAGTAATTGCTTCTACTTTCTTCCATTTTTCCTCAGCAAAAGATGGATTGAAACCTGAATTCTTTATTGGTCTGCCAATAAAGGATGTTAACGTGGTGGAAATTGCAAATTTTGCTACAAAAAAGCAGGACATAACTATGTACTAAAACAAGTGGATGGAGTTGAAACTGTTACTTTTACTAGTGGTACAAATTGTGAGTTATTTATCACTGTTAATGAATGGGATACAATTTCTGGCGGCCATGTTGCGGTTGTTTTCGTTGGTTCCAACAATTTCAAGAAACTTATTTCCTTTGATGGGCAGTTTTCTTCTATTAAAAATTAAGTGTATGATCGTCCAGAAACATTACACTAAAAGTATATATATGAAATGAAATAAACCATTCGAATTAAACATGGTTTTGTCTATTATATATAATATGTTTTGTCTCGCATTATTATTGATATGTTTGGTTGTACTATTAAACATGCATGTTGAAAATTTCACGTTTTGGTTAATCACATAAATTATATGGAGATTATGCAAATTTTACGTCTCAACTATATAATGACGGCACCGAACCTATAGATCGAGGATCTCGAGAATGGAGCAAAAATAAGATAGAGTTAGAGAATGGATATTAGTCAATTCTGACGGAAGCAAACTTTTATCGGACGTAGGATAAAGTAATTATTTTTAAAGCCTAGCCTTTCTGTCCCAAGCCAAGCATTCTAATCAAATAACTATAGATATTGAGCGTCTTACGTGGTCATCCGCTTGTCTATTTTTTATACACCAAATGTCCTAGTCCTCATATTTGAGAATTATGAAATATTTATTTTCTTGCTAATCCACCCTTTTTCTTTGAAAAAAAAAAGACTAACTAGACATTTCCTATGTACTAAACATCCATTCAAGTGTGTGTTTGGTATAACATTTTAAAAAATATTTTTAAATTTTTAATGTTTGGTTGCCTAAAAATGCTTGAAAAAAATGCTGCTACTACAACAACAAACTGAGCGTAATCCAGAAGTGGGATCGGGGGAGAATAGTGTGTACGCAAACCTTATTCCTACATTGTAAAAATAGAGAAGTTGTTTTTCGATACACCCCTGGCTTAAGAAAATGCTTGAAAAAAAAAATATTTTTTCTAAAATAATATGTTCCTTAGAAAGTTGGACACATTGCCGTGCTAATATAAGGCACCAAAATCCATGTTAAATTACTGGCAGTGTGCAATCCTTACTGGTTTGTATGTTTCGTAGTGATCTTTTTGCTCTGTGAATATTTCCTTCATTGTCCACCAATTTTCTTGTCCCATGACATTCCATGCAATAAAGTACATACGCCCCAAGTTTGATATGAAACTAACTTTATAAAATATAACAAATCTTATTATTCTTGAGTTGGAAGTCTTCCATGACCAATTTTACAAACTACTACTTGTAAAAGAAATATCTACGACTAACTACCCAAAAGTGTAGTAACAATTCCAGAATTTAGAATCTCTCCTTAGTCACTCAAGTATATTTTCATTATTTCTTGCAATCGGAGCAGATAAACGGTAAGAAAGTCATATATGAAGCTCCAAATAGAGTACTCGTGCACGCAGAGGAAAAAAACTTTGCATAATAATTTTGATATTATTATAATATTACACGACTACTATATAGTTTATTTATCGCAATTTGATTAGGGGTGGGTCTTTTCGGTATTCCATAAAAGAAAACAAAAAAGAACTCCGATTGTGTATACCTTCTAACTTCAATCCCCGTGATATCGCCGAAGGGTTAACACTGTTCCTCACGTAATTCCAATTCATGCTTCTCAATTCTCTCTTCTTTATTACAGATCCATAGTTCAATTTCTCCCTCTTTTGCGCTGTTGTGTTCACAGCTCTCGGAACGCATCAGCTCCAATGACGGCAGAAACAAAGCGTGAATTTGACACTTCATCGGTGGCGGAATCGCCGTCTCAATCTCGGGTCTTGGAACCCGGTGATCCGAGACGCCATAGGCCGGATGATTGCAAACCGGAATTGACCGGTTCGGTTTCCGGCGTTCGGTTCGAGGAAGCTCAGGTTAGGGCTAGTGATAGTAATGGTATTGTTGTGTACAGGAGGAACAAGAGGCAGAAGACGGCAGATTCAACAAACGGCAATTCAAGTGGCAAAGTCGTAAATATGGATGAAACGGAGGGTAATTCAGGAATTCACGTGTTAGACAGTGACGTCATGGAGGTTGAAGTCAAGGAAGAGTCAAGGATTAGGCGGTTCACTCGGTTAGCTTTGGAGCAGAAGAAGATAGAGCAAATTCCAAATGGAAAATCTGAAGGTGAAGTTGAGGAGA
The DNA here is from genome assembly GCF_000715075.1 of Nicotiana tabacum. NCBI lineage: Eukaryota > Viridiplantae > Streptophyta > Magnoliopsida > Solanales > Solanaceae > Nicotiana > Nicotiana tabacum. The sequence continues at coordinate 126,832,153 of NC_134084.1, forward strand.
GAAGTTGTGGTGTAAACATGTCGGGGAGGAAACTAGAAATGAAAATGTCCAAGAAAATTTCGATAACGGAAAGGCCTACAACGGTTAGGGAGCTGTTCGAGACTGGTTTACTGGAAGGCTATCCTGTTTTTTACAATGGTGGGAAGAAGGTATCATCTCACAATGTCGTCCACATTCCCCTGTTCCCTTAGTATTAGGTGCTTGTTCTATTTTGACTTGAGTTTAAGTTCTACACAATGACGGTGCAATTATATTTAGCAATCAGTTTACTTGTTAGGTAATAATAAATAATTATATGTAATCTCCTGATGTGCATTTACTAGTGATCTAGGCAAAATGGTACGTAACCTGCTCAGGTTAAAATTCATTAATAGTGTAAAAACTCTTGACACTATATATAACCTAAAATCTCTTAAATTAACCCGGGGCAAGATATTGGAGAATAGCATTAGAGGCATTTATCTCTTTTTATGTAGATAAAGTTTCCCTCAATTATACTATTAGTAAAAAAAAAAAAAAGAGTTACCTGTCGATTATGAAAAACAATCCAATAAGTTCAAAATGTCAAAGCAGCATAAAAGGGTTTACGATTCAATCTGTATTTGTCTAGAATTTTTTCTTTTCTACAAGCAGCATTCATGCTAAATTTCTGAAACCATTCTTTGTTTAACAACAGTAAGGCTAAAACTATATAGTGTAAATTGCTGTTGATCCGCTTCCAGTTTCTTTTCCTTAAATGTGCTCATGACTTGTGTCCATTTCTTGCTATAAGACCTTTTAATGCTTTGATGAATTCAGTGGTTTTGTCTTTATCTGATGATTAATATTGTCTTAATTTTAGGGAATTCCACTCCGAGGAACAATTAAAGATACCGGAATTCTTTGTTCCTGTGATCTGTGCAATGGAACTAGAGTGAGTATTTAGTTTTTTCTATTTCTCTTGCTTCCCTTTTATCACACTTTAGTTGTCATTATAAACAGTTTCTTAACTGACTGCATACTCTACATTCTGTATCACTTTTGTAATGTTAGGTTGTCCCTCCTAGCAAATTTGAGATCCATGCATGTAATTCATACAGACGTGCATCAGAGTATATCTGTCTGGAAAATGGCAAGAGCCTACTCGACGTGGTCAAAGAGTGTAAGAAAGGTTCCTTGAAGACATTAGAAGAAACAATTCAGAGTATCATTGGTCCAGTTCCTGTGAAGAAAAATCTCATTTGTCCGAATTGCAAGGGTGAGCTTGCTCATGTGAGCTTGAATACAGTTACATGTTTCTTTACAAGTGTAATTAGAAGATATGTGGTTACTGTTGTGGCTAGGGTCTTTTGTTGCAACGCTAGCTGGAAAAGATGAACAACTTTGTGATTCATGCATAATTTCTCTAAGACCAGAAGCCACTCCAACAAAGTCGATAAATACTGAAAATGGGTATGTTTTTTTTTTTAAAAGTCGCCTCATGATCTTATCGCTTTTGTTTGCTCCTTTTTCTTTTGTCCACTAGTGGAGCCTGATTCTTACGATTAGTTGAGCACCAATTTAGATTTTTATGATTTTACAGGATTCAGGCAAAAGGCTTAAAAGTTGGAACAGGAAGATATTATGTGTTGGATCTACTATGTGTCACTATAGTACTATTGTGCTATATTCCTAGAATGGCTCACTGTTTCGATAGTTCCTCCTTCCCAAATTTCTTTGTCAGTATAACCACATAAAATATGACATGATATGAAACGAAAGAGCATAATAGAAGGGGTAAGCAATTCCTGATATTTAAAAAAATAGAATGGGTAAGCAATTTTTTTTTCGAACAAAAAGTGGATCAACTTAAACGGGTAGAATTTTTTATGCAAGACTTAGAGAGGAAAAAGATATTGGTTGAGTCAAAGTAATCAGAACAATTGACAAACAGTTCAATAAGACAAGAATATACAGTCACTTGTAATGTTTGTAGCTTGTGGGTATCCAAAAATTGTGTTGAAAGAGATGATTCCTTATTCTCTTAACAAATCAAGACATCACTGATTTATTGGTTATATCAAATAGTAAAACTGTAAAAGAATCTATAGTTTGTTGTTTCTATTGAAGGATCTAGATCCATGATGTACAGAAATGAACATTAGACCTAACTCAACTCCGAAACCTAGTTCATAAGTGAGGATTGCCCCAGACCATATAGGGAGACAACAACCCATTCCCTCTACCAATATGGGACGCTTAACACCCCTGCACACACATGACTGGACATCTGGCGCGTGAACAAAGAACGTGGAGGCCCAGTATTTGGTAACCAAGAATATGGATTGGCCAGACACTGATACCATGTTAAGAAAATGTAACATGGTGCATACAGAGATCCTAGGTTCGAGGCTAACTGCTACCCATTATCAAAAAGAATTTTTGTGCTTTGCCCATGGAAAAAATCAAGCCCCACGTAAGGAGGTGTGTTGACAACATAATTAAACAAATAGAAGTGTACTCCCTCCTTAAGCTTTTAGATGAGATGATCACACACCTCAACAACACATGAAAATGCGTACTGCTGAAAATTATGACAAGTTTTAAAGGAATGAAAACGGACATATGAGGTAACACACTGTTTGAATAGTCGATGTGCGCCACAAGCTGGCATGGACTCCACAGTGATCCCTAAAAAGGGATAAAAGAGGGACACATGGTTGTTCAAGGAAGTGACAGGGAGAACCATAATACTGGCAGCTGGTCACAGGTTGATCAGATAGAATTTTAGCAATAAACAGAGGATGTAAGTGGTTGAGGACACAATGCTTATCATGGATTTAAACCTTCTTTGATGACACTAAGCAGAGGGTCGGATTAGCCTCCTATCCTGTTCTGTTAATTTTTTTTTTGAGAATGTCATGTCCTGTTCTGTTATTGTTGAGATCTTTCTACGAGTTGACTGTTGGTTTCTCTATTTATTTAACTAGTAATGCATGTATCCTTTCGAAGAGATGGTTGTCTGACAAACTTTTTTTTTTTTCCAATAGTTACAGTCTTTCTTTTTTGTTATAGTGGTCATTCTTATTCTTGATTTTTTTTTGTATAACAAATTTAGGTCGTGTGAGCCGGTTCTGAGCTTAAACTCCTCTGGAACTTCAAATGTGTCACCTATTTCGCAAAAATGTACTAGAGGAAGAAAAAAGAGAAAGTTGGTATCAATATAGTTAATTGATTCTGGTTATTTTTTGGTGCTCGTTGAACTTTTGTTCAATGTGAGTAAAGTGGGTTCATGAACATGTGCTAATGCTATTTTATTTGCATATTAAGGGCCATGGTGATGCATTCAAGTAGAGTCTCTCCTTCAGTGCATACTCTCTCCAGAAAGAAGAGGTAGGACACCAAATAAGTGTGTTATTGCCCTTAATGTTTTCTGTTTAATTTTCTTCTTTAACAAAGTTAGTGAAAATGTAGCCTTTTGTCATCTTTCTCTTCTGACCTCTTTTTATTTGGACCGTCAAGGTTAATGCAGCCAGCTGTGGCTCCGAAGTCGGCTGGAACTGCTACTGTATGCAGTTCATTCGGAAACAACATGCAGGACAATATCTCAAAAAAGTTGGTGAATATTACTCAACTTGTCATTAGAACTTTTATCTGAGAAACTACCTCTAACTCATATGGTGCCTCTTATTGTTTAAGTCAGATTGTCAAAATCAATTGCAGTTTCGAAGTACTCAAAAATTGCTCTGCCTGGTGTCTCAGTACACTCTAGGACCCAATGGAAAATGACAAAAAGGTTGGCATTTGTCTTCTGAATTACTCTTATTATTGTGGATTCTTCTGATAGCGATGTCACTTATAGTGCTTGGTTCTGTGTTATCACTTCCTTCAGGGATCAAAAGATGCATAAATTGGTTTTTGATGAAGGTGGACTGCCTGATGGGACTGAAGTAGCTTATTATTCTCGTGGAAAGGTTGCTGAGCATCTCCTTTACGACTGTTTTATTTAGTTGTTGATCCATTGTAAACAATAGATTGTTGCCCTGCTTTATTTTGTTAATGTTATTTGCTTATCTATAACTGGCAGAAATTGCTTGTTGGTTATAAGAAGGGATCTGGTATATTCTGTTCTTGCTGCAATATTGAGGTACAACTCTTGGAGACTGCTTAAGGTCTTCCCAATTGTCCTGCAAGATATTCTGATGGCATTTCATTTTTATGGTTAGGTTAGTCCATCTCAGTTTGAAGCTCATGCAGGTTGGGCATCACGCAAGAAACCGTTAGTCTTCATCGTTCTTGTTATCTGTCGTTCAAAGAATTTATATCACTAGTGACAGTAAGCGAACCTAATTCTGCTGACACGATTCTAACTTGGGTACTTTTCTTTGTCAATGTCTGCTGCAGTTATGGGTACATTTACACGTCTAATGGAGTATCTCTACATGAATTTGCTATATCTCTATTAAAAGGCCGCAAGTCTTCAGTTAAAGACAGTGATGACTTGTGCATCATATGCGCAGATGGTGGAAAGCTTGTGCTTTGTGATGGATGTCCTAGGGCTTTCCATAAAGGTGAAAGTTGGATGTTTTTCCTGATTGACAGATCCCAATATTTAGCTTTCTATTCTAAAAAAATATATTTTACAAGACTTTCTTCTTCTCTTCTTTTTCCCCCCTGGTGATTGATGATTGAGTTCATCATGTTCTGTTGATTATCCATGCATTGTGTTGCTTTCCTTTCTTGGGGTTTCTGATGTGAAGGTGGTTGTGTTGACAGGAGGTAAGATAGGACTAAGCGAATAAGAACTTAATTTTCTGTAACTGATTTTTTCAGGATGGGGGCATTGGGTGAGTTCAGGAAATAGCTCATCACTGTGAATTTATTAACTTCAGTTTAATTGACTATTGGTATTTGTAACGGTGTGTAATTCTATTTTCAGCCTGTGGGCTGCCACATCTTAACTGAGAACTTTCACAAGTTGGGATTCTATCTATGATGAAGTTTCCGTTGATAAGAACTGGATGCAGTTTTCTTCTTGTGGCTAATTTTTATTCTGTTGCTTATTTATTTGTATGTAGCCACTTACCCTAGTTGCAGCAGACTTGCTATACCGTTTAAGATTTAAGAAATAGCATCTTCGCTCTGAAATTTCTACTTGGTATAGCTCTTTATCAGTTGGCCATTACATTTTAATGGGGATTGCTAGCTACTGAATTTGGATATTGCACTTGCTTATTATTGAGGTTGCAGCCATAGCTATATTTACTTGAAAATAGGTGTAGCTTAACTAGAGAAGTTCTAGAGAATACAAGTGCATAAGAGCTTGGGAATTGATGCAGAGTTAGTTCATTAATTAGTCAAAGCTCTGAAATCCTCGAATGACCGATCACCTTCACTTTGGAGCAGCTACACCTCCTCTCACCCCCACCAATTTAAAAATGAAAAAAGAGCACACCCAAAGGGAAAAATCAGTATCAGGCTTAAGGTATGGTGGGACGTTAGTCATGTTCCACATCCTCGACCCCGACGTTCTTTCCGCACTTATCTTATCTTTTAGGTGAGGGTTTAGTGAATCAGCACAGTATTAAGGATTAGTTAAGTGACACTCAAAGGTATGTTCTAGTGGTTAATGAAATGGGTGCAAATCTTGGAGTGCAGGGTTCAAATTCCCGCAGAAATGAGAAACATTACGCGATCTCTTTCCAGCTGCCTAACCCTTGGTAAGAAGAGTTACTCAGTACTTGTGCTAGTGGGAGGTAGCAGTAATCCGGTGGAATAGTCGAGGTGCGTCCAAGCTAGCCCAACACCACCATTATTTAAAAAAGGGATTAGTTAAGTGGACTGAGTTTAGTTGACTGTCGGTGAGCATGTACATAACAATTTACTGATTTTGACCGGGCCTTTAAATGAGAACCACTACAGTCTCTGAACCTGTTGAATAGGAAGATCTCAAAACATGCTGAACCAGCGCCTAGTTGATTAACTTGAACTTGATAAAATCTTGTATCCGTCTTCTTTGCTTAGTCCAGTTTTACTTATGGGCTGTTTTCAGTTGTGTAAGTTATTAAATATTAAAAAAGGAATACATGTAAGGCAGAGGTTGACTATGCCTTCTCAGGCTTGGTGTTCCGCGTAGCACAAGAAATTGGAGCTGTGTGGAGCTCTTTTTCTTTCTGCCTCCCTCAATAAAATCTGTTTGTCTTTAAATCTTAGTTCTTTTAGGGGTCATTTGGTTGGGGAACAAGTTATCCCGGGATGATAATGCGGGGATTAAATAGTGGATATATTTTTATGTGTAGATGTTTGGTTCATTTCATTGGACGAAAAATGGGATATACGGGGTATAATATAAAGCATGTGTTTGATGTATACTAGATAAGTTGGGATAGGCTTTTATTTCTAATTTTAACCTTGAATTTTTTAAATGACTTTGGGAAAGAGCCTTGGAGAAGGGCATCTTTGTTATTGTAGCGTTTTATCCCGGGATTAGTAATGTCGGGCTCAATGCGGGATAGAAAAATACCACAATTGTGGATTAATCCCGGGATTGCTAATCCCAGATTCAAAAATTCAATTAAATGCTGAATAAAATAACCTCGCATCTAATCCAGAGATTGTTATCCTTTATCCCACCAACCAAACGACCTCTTAGAGTATATAGTGGTCTTAGCTCTCCCGTTTCTGCAAGAAAAGTTGAACCTTCTATTAAAGCTGTGCACCACTATGAAATGGTTCTGAAGGATCATTAGCTTCTGTTAAGTTTCTCATAGACTGATTTCATGATATTAACCAATTTTGTTATGAATGGTTTATATAGCTAACAATGAGTTATGACCTTCACTATACTTTGTAAAGTAAATTAAAACTTTGGCTTTGCTCTACTTGCTGTTACTTCTCACACCATTTAATTGATGTTGGCATGTTGCTTGCTGGTGCTGGTCATAGTATCATATTTCATCTACAAGGCTTTGATGTGTAATTTCAATGGTCTTGCAGTGTGTGCATCATTACCGGCTATCCCTCGGGGTAAATGGTACTGCAAGTATTGTGAAAGCATGTTACAGAGGGAGAAGTTTGTGGAGCGCAATGAGAATGCCTTAGCAGCCGGTAGGGTCTCTGGCACTGATCCCATAGAGCAAATAACAAAACGTTGCATTCGTATTGTCAAGAACGCAGAAGAAGCAGAATTTATTGCATGTGTTTTATGCAGGTAATTCTTTTGCGAAAAGCACATTGGAGCCTAGCCCTAGCTTTGGTTGTTTGATCCGGCATGTCATGTCTTTTCTTTCTACAGAGGTTATGACTTTAGCAAGTCTGGTTTTGGTCCACGGACTGTCATCCTATGTGACCAGGTTTTTCTTCATCATTCTTTATATCTGTCTTATTCAACTAAATATATAAACTTGAAATACTTTACTCACCATTTGCTTTTCAGTGTGAGAAAGAATATCATGTTGGCTGCTTAAAGAGAAGCAAGATAGCAGATTTAAAGGTGCGTGCATTTGCATTTCAGGACTCTTTCATGAGTAGTTCTTTTCTAAGTCCTGTGTGCCTGTATTCCTTTTCCTTTATTATCAGGTGAGATTTTGTTCCTTGGGGGATAGGTTTTGGGGTTAATAGTGCTTCTTGCACCACAGGAATTGCCTAAAGGAAAATGGTTCTGTAGTAAGAATTGCAACAAGATCTACTCTGCACTGCAAAGTTTGCTCACCTCAGGAGAAGAGAGGTTGCCAGATTCTTGCTTGGATGCAATAAGGGTGAAGGAAAAAGAAAACCGTTTGGCTGCTGTTGGTGAACTTGATGTTAGATGGAGACTTCTAAGTGGCAGAATTTGCTCTCGTGAAACCAGAAGGCTACTGGCAGAAGCTGTTTCTATCTTCCATGTAAGCATTATGCCTATTATCATTTATTCAAAAGCTTGATCAATCGACATTGACTATGATATTTAAGGTACTAAAGAACAACAAAAGCTTGCTCTCCACTTTACTTGATGGGGTAGGGGGAGGCCGGCAAATAAGTTACTCATGCTCTTTTTTGGTGTCAGTGACTTTTGTCATTTTGTGACTGTTTTTTATGAATGGTATGGACATATTTAAATTATTGCTCTAGCGCATTTAGAATTGCTGATGCGGGAAAACAGACTTGTTATGATGTTAGTATCTGTGTATCATTTAAACTTGCTGTTCTGGTACTATCGATTTCATTTAACTTGCTGTTATGGCATTTATACCAGCCTTTTGTTAGCAGAGTCTCAGATGATTTACCATTTAATTGATCTGATATGGATATTTCTTTTCATTTTACCCTCATTAATAAGATGACTTTCATTGCATATATTTTCTCAACTTCCTTTGGAAGTGTCTTTCAAGAATTTCTGGTATATCTTTCATTGCATGTGTTAGCTTTGAGGAAAAAAATTAGCATCAATGTTTTCATTATTGACTTTTCAGGATTGTTTCGATCCTATTGTTGATTCAGTAACTGGACGTGACTTCATTCCATCTATGGTCTATGGGTAGGCTTTGTTCTCCTTTGTTTCCAGAGTTGGATTTTCCATTTAGTTTCGTGATTGCTCCAATCTTAGAGGCGCTCTTCCTCACCTTATCTTGCCTCCTGCAGAAGGAACATTAGGGGCCAAGACTTTGGAGGCATGTATTGCGCTATATTGACTGTAAAGTAAGTAGTACAGTCTGTTCATTAAAGCTCTTGGTAGTTTAAGCTTATTATGATTAACTAGCTCAAGAAGCTCTTTGGCTAATCAATGCAGCTCAACAGTAGTATCAGCAGGGATCCTCCGGATTTTTGGCCAGGATAGGGCAGAACTCCCTATTGTGGCAACCCGTGTTGGTAGCCAAGGCAAGGTATAGCAATGAAGCTGCTCTCATAAGACCTCTCTTGTTCCTTCTATGATATTGTCTTTTATTTTTCTGTCTTTTTACGTTTTGTTGCTTGGAAAATTTCTTGCAATACTTAGTTGCGTTAGCTAGAATTACATCTTGGAAGACCAGTTAAGCACGGCTCAAATTCAGAAGGCATTACCTTACATATGTTTAGGCTTTTGGGTAAAAGAGTTACATAACTCAACGAAAAGATAATTAGCTGTCCGATAGGAAGCAGACAATATTTATTGCTTGGCCATTTATACCAATGACGTATTTTTGAAGAACTTGAATACCGGGTATATGCGCCTGGAACATATTGACCTCCAACAGTTGCCAGCCACTGCCAAAATTTCACCTCTCACTGGATTGTTGGCCTGTTCTTTAGTATATGTTAACAGATGATCCTTTTTCCCTTTTTTTACCTTAAAGTGATACCAATAGAATTAGAATTTAGGCTTTGACAAAGGAATCATATCAATTTCATGGATTGTAATATGTAAATGCTCTGCCAAGATTCATTTAGGTTAACACCTGCTTAACCATATCCATATGAAACAAAGGTGAATGTTAGTTGGCATATTTGTGAACTCTGATGTTTCATGATATAGAAATATGTTGTACTTGCTTAGTTTACATGTTGGGGAAGCATTTCTAGTTAATTAGAAGTGTATTTTTTGAAAGATATTTGAATGTTTACAGGGATACTTTCAGCTGCTGTTCTCCTGCATAGAAAAATTGCTCTCGTTTTTGGGTGTGAGAAGCTTTGTACTCCCAGCTGCTGTTGAAGCTATGTCAATATGGACTGAGAAATTTGGATTCCAGGAGTTAACACCAGATCAGGTTTGTTTAGCATGTTTCCATGCTGGTGCTGCTGCTGCTGCATCATATTTGGCCCTTTGAATGCTAAGCTGTTGTATTCTTTGCAGCTTGTCCGCTACCGAAGAACCTGTTGGCAAATGATTAGCTTTAAAGGCACATCTATGCTGGAAAAGTCGGTCTCTAGATGTAGAATCATTCAGCAGCGGGAAGCTGAAAATGATGTTCCAGATGAGTAGTTTGACACAGATATTAGTTTTATCCCATTTTGTAGAGCCATTTTTTTTCAATACATGTACATTATATAGGAGTATCTTATTTTAGCAGAGAGGGTGAGTAGTAACTTTTATGAATGAGCTGTAGCGGATCAGAATTGTGTAAAAAGGTTCTATGACTGCGAGCGTATTTTGAATTCGATTCTCTTTCCTTCCTCTTGGAATTTATGTAACTTTTTCCAAAACCTCATATTGGTGATGATTTAATAGAGTTCAATTCAGTAACAAGCATGATAGGGTGGTTGGTTTTTATATTTGAAGAGGAACACTAATCCGAGCATGCATCCTCATGAATAGGAAAAGCAGAAGCTTTTTCTATTTATTGTTTGAAACATTCTCTTCGCCGTTATTAATACCGAAGAACTTCGAAATATGAGAGCTTGATCCTAGCTGCGTAACTAAGTTGGTGTAGAGATGGATGCATTATTTCAAGTCAATAAGTGCAGAATACCATTGCCACCTGCTATTTTAGTTATATATCTTTTGTACATAGAGCTCAGTCGGTGGCAATAAGTAAAGTTGGGAAGTAACAGGTACGTTGTTGAATTAGTTGAGGGATGTGCAAGTTTTGACACCATTTATAAATAAAATGACTGCGACCTAAGCCACGCTCTTAAGTTGTAAGACTCATCTATTTTCTATAAAATTCCATTGACTGGGTCATTGAAACTCCAACCTCCCTCACAGTTAGTTACATCTTACATGATGTCAATAAGTTCACTAAAGGAGTTGAGGCATAGTCATCCAACTCGTCAGCTTATATATACATCATCTCACACTTCTGCTGTTGTTATAACCAAAAGAATATAAAGAATCACAATTACATTCTCAAATACACTGACAGATAAAAGGACGAAAAATTGTCTAAGCGAAAAAGAAAGATCGTCATTTCATGTTGTTAAACTCTTTAGTTTATACTCCTTGCTTCCTGCAAAAGCAACGGCGCTGTACTAGAAGCAGAATAATATTACAATATGAAGAAGCTTCTCGAGCTTTCTTAGTTATTATCAATGTTAAGCTTTTGCAACAATGTTCTTTTCTTTTTTATTGAAATCTCTCAGAGGTAAAAACAAATAATAGTAAAAGATGTAAGAAATTAAACTACTTAGATCGCCATTGATTTGAAGTAAAAGTAGCAGCAGCTCCTATATCTCTTTGTTGTATTCTATGTTTCTCGAACTCTTAAAAAAAGCTGCCGGGTGTGTTGAATCCTTCAAAAGCTATGTATTTTTCTAGGATCCGACATAGGTGAGGCAACATTTTAAAGCATCCGAGCATCATAGTGTATAAATTATCTTTCATTTTCTTTACTGTCTATTCTACTGAGCAGACTCCCTCTGTAGGGGCGGAGCTAGAGTGCCGAAAGCGGGTTTGGCCGAACCCAGTAGCTTTAGTTCGAACCCTATATTTGTTTTAAAAATTCTATTAAAATGTATAAATTATTAATTTAGAACCCAATAACTTCAAACGATAAGAATCCTGAACTCATAAGCTTGAAATCCGGGCTCCGCCTCTGTCTCTCTATCGTCTCAATCCACCGGCAAGGGCCAACCCTTCGCTTTGAATAGGTCAAAATCTTCCGTATAACTACATGGACCGGGTTGGTTCGGTTTTTATCAAAACCAAACCAAGCCAACTATATCGGTTTGGATTGGTTCGATTTTGTCGGGTTTTTCGGGTTTTCTAATTTTTTTGTTACATGAATATTATTTCAATCTTACTTTGTTAAAATTATAGATAAAGCTTTGATAAGTGAATATATGTTTAGTAAATATGGAAAAAAATTGACAAACATATGATCTATTAAAATATTTTTATGGGAGAATTTTTTTAGTAACGCATGATAGTTATTATCTTAGTCGTCTAACAATAATTTTTCGTTAATTTACGCTTTCAAGGTTAATACATGAGAGGATCCCAAATATATCTACATTTTCTAAAGAAAATTCACTATAAAGTCTTAAAAATATAAATAAAATTTATATATTTATATGTCGGTTTGATTTGGGTTTTTTACTCAATATCAAACCAAGTCAAACCAAACCTAGTCGGGATTTTTAATCGGGTTGGTTTGGTTTTTCAGTTTGATAAAAATTTTCCGGTTCGGTTTGAACACCCCTACATATAAGCACGCATCTAAGCAAAGCTTTCATCATGAATTCACACCCAATTTATAAAAGATTTTAAGTTATATAGATCGACAACATAAATAGTTTTACATTTTAATATGTTGTAACTAAATTGCTATCTTACAATTCATCTCTCTCACTGTTTACATGAACCGTTATTATTTCAAATTATATTTTAGGTAATCTAACAGTGTAAAATAAATTTATGTTATCAGAATATAGAAGTTAAACATGATTAAAATGGTAAATTAAATCCCTTTCCCTTACATAATTTCTTGGCGTGTCCATTATCTAATCTCCACTTTTTCCAGCTGCCCATATGTTCCACCATGTATAATAATACTCCATGAATGAGCCTTTGCACACACTTCTCTTAAGTCTTACCTCCTACGTCAATAAAAAACTGGCCATTCTTCCAATATTAAATATGTCATGTTTGTGACAATTCTTAACTCTTTAAAGCCACCCAAAAAAGCAGTAAGCAAAAGAACATCAATTCAAAAAATACCTAAACTATGAACACTAGGAGAAGAACGTCCATTCTCTTTTGGTTCATTGCCTTTACCATTGCACTCTTTTCCATCATTTTTCCTCTCTATTCCAATTTCCACTCTCCCGCAAATATTAATGCAATTGAAACTACTAGCTTTTCACTTGCTTTGTTGAAAAGGGTAGTTGAGAAAAGTGGTTTACAAGATCTCTTTTTAATTTTTGAAGAAATTACTAGGCTGCTGCATAATTCTAAATGCGACGATACGAAATGGAACTCCAAGCTTGTATCAGTTTATGGAATTTCTCGTGTTTTGACAGTGGATTTAAATGGTTGTGCAAATTTCAGTAGTATACAAAAGGCAGTGGATTCAGTTCCTGATGATAGCCCTACTACAACACTTATTCTAGTTGATTCAGGCACATACACGTAATATTCTTTTTCCTTTGTTATATTGTGAGTTTGAAACGAAATTCAACAATTTAAGTTATGCTGACGTGTCACTGCATCCTAGCCAGGAATTCGGAATTCTTACAAGGGGATTTTGATTCAAAATCTTATATGTATCCTATTTATGCCTTATATATATATATATAACTTAATTTATCGAATCCCCTTCATAGCATGTTGCTCTGTTACTCCTGACAGTGTAAAATAATTTTTTATATTTTAGGTGTATTTTAACATGTTGTAACACCGGCAACCTTGGAATTTTCAAGGTCACAAATCTGAATTTTTTTTTGTTAAATGAAGTTTCATGATATTCTGACAGGGAGAAAGTGGTGATAAACACTAACAAAACAAATTTAATAATACAAGGCCAAGGTTACCTTAATACTGCTATAGCATGGAATGATACTGCAAATTCTACTGGTGGAACTGCCAATAGCTTTACTGTTGCTATTTATGCTCCCAATTTCATAGCCTATAATATCAGCTTCCAGGTACACTAATTTTCTTTCCATTTTTCATAAACTAATTATCAATCATATAATTTGAATTTTCTCGTGTATTAACGATCTTTTTAATTTATGTTTAAGTTCTAGGCACTGACCGTGTAAATTTCTATGATATATATAAACATTAATTAGTTACTCCAATGAGCGTTTGTCCACTCCACACCGGGTATAGTGCTAGTTTGTTAGTGCCTTGTTTTCGTATGGTAGTGGTACGTGTTGTGTTCAGATTATTTTTTCGCTCCAGTTTCCTAATACCTTGCCATTGTTGATATTGTTTTTTTCATTTTTTTTTTATTCTTAGATTGCTTTTTCCATTTATTTTTCTGATCCGCTAATTCTATTCTATTGTCTCTTTTCATTTTCTTGTACCGAGGGGTCTATCGAAAACAGTCTTTTTGTCCCATAGAATAAGGTCTGCATACACACTACCCTCTCTGGCGGCCACTTATGGGATCATACTAGGTTGTTGTTGTCGATAAAAATGAGAAAACAATTCTGTAGTTATTTGTTGAATAGACTAATAGGTGTAGTAAATATTTATATTGTTAGCATATATAACTTAAATATAAATCCGTCGTTTTTAATGGATTTATGTTTATTTTGGTTTAAGAACACAGCTCCTTGGGCTTCACCAGGTGAAGTTGGAGCGCAGGCAGTGGCTTTAAGAGTAACGGGAGATGAAGTTGCATTTTATGGATGTGGATTTTATGGAGGACAAGACACTCTTAATGATGATAGAGGAAGACATTACTTTAAAGATTGCTTCATTCAAGGATCCATTGATTTCATCTTTGGAAATGGTAGATCACTTTACGAGGTACTTATACTATTAACTACTAATTTTTTTTTAGATCTTTTAAAAGATAAATACAGATTATCAACAATAAGTCAAAATTATCACTTAAAAGCTACTCCCTCCCGTCCACTTTAAGTGATTTTTTTGGCTCATTTCACACATATTAAGGAATTCACCTTTTAACATCAATTAATAATGAAATTGATCATATTAACCTTAATTTGTTTATTAAAAATATCATAAACTACTCCTAAGCTCTTTACTCCAAGAGCAACTTTGAAAAGAAGAAGTTAATCCCTTCTTGATATCTGAAAAAATCAAATATTGTGGACCAGAAAAAAAAAGGCTAAAAAACCAATTGAGGTGGATTGAAGGGAGTAATATTTACTACTCCTTATGTCCCAACCTATGTGGTGATGTTCAGATTTTGAGATTCAACCAGATTTTTTTTTATCATAATTTTTTCATATGCCTTTTATATGTTTTAAGTTGTTAATTATTGTGACTTACATCATTTTTTACGTAGTTCAAATATGTAAATTTTATTTTAGAATATTTAAAGATTTTATGTCTGAATTCAGGGTCAATTACAAAAGTTTGACTCTCAAAGCCTGAACTATGCCATATGATTTTTTACTGTATTTTTTTCATATACCTTTTAAAGATTTTGAATTGTTAGTTATTATAACTTAATACTTTTTACATAGTTTGAAATATGATTTAGAAAAAACTTAAAGAATCTATATTTAAATTCATGATAAAAAATAAGAATTTGGACTCTTGAAATGCAATCTCTGACATATAAATTGGAATATCACTTAAAAGCTAATCTTTACTATAATAATGTTTATGATGAGAAATATGGTATTGACATGTACATATGACAGGATTGCACGATAAATTCAATAGCAAAAGAAGAAACAGGTGGAATTGGAGGATCTATCACAGCACAAGGAAGAAATTCCCAAAATGAAAATTCTGGATTTTCATTTGTGAATTGCAGTATTAATGGCAGTGGAAAAATATGGCTGGGCCGAGCCTGGGGAGCATATGCTACTGTCATCTTTTCCAAAACGTATATGTCAAATGTGGTTTCCTCAGATGGCTGGAATGATTGGAGAGATTCAACTAGAGATCAGTCAGTAACTATCCTAGCTAACATTTATAATTTTTTATATTCCCTATTGCAGAATTTGTTGATTAAATTAAAAAATGATTGTAGTAGAAATGCTTTAAGAATAGAGAGAATAAAAACCACTTTATATAACTGAAAAAAGGAGGATAGGCTCAAATTTGCTCTAGAAATGACACCACATAGCCACTCATATTTAGAAATTAGTCTGAAATTCAGTTTTTCAATTTAATTTTTCTGGACAAAAGTGTTCTGAATTGTCCTGAAGTTAAGTTTTTTAGTTTCAAATTTAAGGACAAAATAATTACTGGCTAATCTCAAATAGCATCCCTGAGAATGGCTATCTGCGCACTTCCCCTAATTTTATCTTACCACGGTGTTAAAACTTTGGTCCAATCTTACCTCACCGTTTCAATTGTAATTACAATTCATTTGATAACCCTTTTAGTCGATGAAATCGTAAAACTATACAATTCATCAGAACTGAGATAAAGTTTTATTTTTGCCCTTAATATCCATAACAGAGCTCCAACATTAAGGTAATTTTAAATCATAATTAAAAATAAAAAGATAAATATGGACATTCTTTCTCGAAGAATTTGAACACGTAGAGTCCACCTATTTTATTTGGAGCTCCATTAATGGCAAGGGCAAATACAAGATAATTTGCTAACAACAACAAGGATATGAATAGACCTAAAGTCAAGCAAATGGAAATATTGAATAATTTCGAATACAACATGAACAAATTTTGACTTTTTTTCCCCTTTAAAAAAAAAAAAGAAAAACAAGAAATCATAGTAGAGGAGATTACTTTTGTTTGAAGCGTTTCCTTAAAACTTAACAAGTTTGACATTAAAAAGGGCAGCCCAATGAACTAAATTCCCACTTCATGTGTAAAGTGCCGGACCACACTGGTCTATTATTTGGAGAACAAGTTAGACATTGGCGAGTAATAATTTGAATGTCTGTGTTTGTAGGACAATATTATTTGGAGAATACGAGTGTTCTGGACCAGGAGCCAACTACGAATATAGAGTACCATATGCAAAACAGTTGAAGCAAAATGAGGCAGCTCAGTACATGGACATATCTTTTATAGATGGACAACAATGGCTTCTTAATAGAGGATCATCAGTCACTTTTTCACTGACATAGACACAAATCTTAAGAATTTTCAGAAACTTATTAAAGATATACATTGCTTATGTTGTATAAATATGTAATGACAAAGGAGTATATTCTTGTATAGCATCTTTAAAAGTTATATTAGTTTTTTTTCTCGTATACAAAAAATTATACATTACACCGACTTTGTCATTTAATGGGATTTTTTCATTCCTATACACTATTGAAAACTTTATTACCATAAATGTTCATGTTTAGTAAATTACTCTGCTTATACAAGTTTTGTTTACAAAATATATACATTCCACCTTAAAAGGCTCTCAATCCATTATTAGTGCCTGAGATTTAGTTACACCATTTTTTTATATTTTTTTTTCTGCTATTCTCTTTCCTTATGTTTCCACTCATATGTTACGTGGATCTTTCCTTCTCAAATTTTCAAAGAGGTAGACACATCAGAATTCTCAAATTTCCACTCATAGCTACTAGCTAGTTTTACATGCTTTCTCGGACATCGTCCTCGGTCTGTCATATTACAACTTGTCCCTTAAATACAAATTATACAAACGACCAGAATTCTGTATTTCTACCCACTTAAATACAACTATAATAACATACAACTTAAATATAAATTTTATACAATATGTCTTTTGTATATTTTGTATCTGATTTATACATAGTAAAAATAAATTTCATATAACTAATTATATATTATACCACTTATCTACAATTTTCATACATTATTTCTACTCAGTTATATACAACTACAATATAATACCACTTAAATATAATTTTATACAATATGTCTTTTGTATATTTTGTATCTAATTTATACATAGTAAAAATAAATTTCATATAACTAATTATATATTATACAATTTATCTACAATTTTCACACATTATTTCTATCCAGTTAAATACAACTACAATAACAGACAACTTAAATACTGTGAGCACGTGATTTTTGCTTCACGGAAACTACTCCAAAAGAAATCGGAAAAGAAATAAAACAAGTTACCTTCGGGTACAATTTTTGAGGATTTGTGTGGCATTTTGATAATTGTTTTGTCCGTAAATGCTCGCCTTGCTATAGTTAAAAAAAATACAAAAATACATGTTGCATGCATTTAGGAAAGATGGTACATTTAGGAATTAATTAACCATTATTTGGTTTTAAAAGCGAAAAATACAAAAAATATGTATTTTTATTCTATTTTGTTGTCATGGTGATTTTATTAAATGTTCTAATTTGTGTGATAAATGTTGTTAAGTGTTAGTTAATATTTGTGTAATTTAATTTTGGGTTTTAGGGATTTTTGGTTTAATTATAAGAAGGAAAATACCGGATTTGGGCCAAAATTTAACTGAAAATCAGGCCCAAACCGATTTGCAACGACCCAGTCCAAACCAGGGTTCCAGGGACGCCCCCAAACGACGCCGCATAGGGCGTTTGATCTGAGCCATTCATCCATACTCATCCAACGGTCCACGATCGCGCCCGTAACCCGACCTGCTTACCCGGGTCGACCCAGCCCCTCATTAAAACCAAACGACCCCGTTTCTACACCAAACGACCCCGTCCTGTCCCTCACCAGTTAATCCAAGCCGTTGAGATCATTTGATCTAACGGCTCAAGTTAATTGCCACGTCCCGTATATAAGGCCTCCCCCTTTACCCACGCCCCCAAACCAACCCCCCCCCTTCGCGTACTGTGCACCGTCGTCCCAAACACAAACCCAAACCCCCCGTTCCAAACCCTAGCCGCCACCATACACCCTCGCCGTAAACTCGGCGGCAACGATGCCGATGACCACCAAAGTAACACCCCTGATGCACCCAACCACCCTGAATACGGATCTGTTACCCCTTGCCTCGAATCATTCCCCATCGTCTCGAATCTTCGTTTGAAGGTTCGAGCAAAACCCCGATCTATACCAACCCACCCCAGATTCACACCAGTCATTACCCTGCCCTCATTCGTGACCAAACCAAGCTTGGTTTGGTCCGAATCTACCTACAAACCTTCGAGCCCCAAATCGGAATGTTCAAACCCTAGAACACAAGAACTTTGGGAATCCGGCCAGTTTAAACGGAGGGTTGGGGTCTAATAGACCTTAATCGAAGTGTTCTCGGTTGAGAACACCTCGATTAAAGTCTGTTCGACCTCAAATGGTCAAATCCAGTTCAGGCCTGGGTCGTTTGTTGTTGAGCTTCCAGAGTAAGTTCTCTTTTTCTTTTCTATTTTTTGTTTGAATGTTGTTTGAGTTTGTTAACATGTTTAGTTAGTTTGTTTGGTATTTCTGATGTGTTCTTTCAATTTCCTCCATCTTCGTAAGACCTTTTTATTTGGTCGATTATTCTTCTGCTTATTGTTAAATGCGTATGATGAGATACATATTCGATTTGATTAATATCGTCGAACAGATAATTCATGTTGTTCATTTGTCTTGTGCAAAGCTGTCTGAAGCCAGTTGATGCCCTGTTCGTGTTGTTTGTTTAATCGACTGATTGTTCTATGTTATAAATTGTATAGTCGATTAGATAAACGTCGTCGATTAGTTTTATAGGACTGAATGTTCAAATATTCTGATTCGTATAGCTTCATATGATTGATCGAACCATTGTCGTTTAGCTGATTGGTTGACATTACCTGTGAACGGTTTGTAGCTGCAGTGTAATAGCTAGAACTCAGTTTAGGGCAGCTTGAAATTGAACTTTTAGAAGTTCAAAATTTCAGGCTATTGAAGCAGGGTAAAACAGTAATAACCAGGGGCTAACAGGGGTAGTTTGGGGGTGTGAAAAGATCAGAAATGGTTAGTTTAAGTGGGCTGACAGTAGGGTACTGAAGTGTGATTAAACTAATACAATAGTGGGGAACAAAACTTGATAGCATGGGTTGTTAATTGAGTATTATAATAGGCCCATAACATTTGGTAATAATAAAATGAATTGATGGGGGATTAGTTGGGGATGGTCAGCTGCCCATACCATTTGGGGCACGAAACACATGTTAATGGGAAATAAAGGGGTATGGGCAGAGTTGAGGGCTGGGGGAACGAGGCAGCCTGGGGCTTGCCTGTATTTTACCTATAAATAGGCTCATTTAGAGAGTTAAGTTGTTTGACATGAGAAATTGAGAGAGGTAGAGTGTTAAAGCTGAAACTTCCACATTAAAGAGTTTGGGTGTTGAAAGATAAAAAGAAAAAGCAAAAACAAGGCTGGTCCTTCAACCTTTAATGGGTCAGTCCAATTTCAGAATAATATAGAGTAAGAGGGTGTTGGATTTTTGACCATAACAGTCAGAAGCTACTGCTTTTCTGCATCTGTTTCCTTCTCCGCTCAGCTTGTATTTGTTTTGGTGCTGCTGAGCTGCAAACTGGGTCCTTTACTAGTAGAGCATTGTTTCAGTTGAGTTGTTTTTGGTTTTCTGAGTGCACTGGACCTCTGTTTAGCTCAAATCTGTTGCTGTTTTTTTCCTACTGGTTATTATTGGGTTTTTTTCCTGCTGGGTTTGTTTGGGCTTCAAAAATCTGACTGCTGGGTTGTTTGCTGCTGAGTGCTGCCTTTCTGTTGCTGTTGTTGTTGTGTGTGTGTGTGCTACTGCTGCACTGATCATTCCTCTTCTTCTTTTGCTTTCCCAAATACCAGGTACTCCACTGATTCACTGTTAATGTAAGCTGAAAGTTGAAGTATGAATACAAAAATGAAGCGTTGAAGTTGTTTTTTTTTACTGAGTTTTTCGAATCCGTTTCAGTCTGTATATTAAACATTAAAGTTGTATATATAATAGTTCATATCTTCTATTTAGGATAACGAAGGCAGTCATCATGTATAATTAAACCTCGCATATGGTTACTTAGTATCACCTTATGTGTGTCTGTTGGTAGATAGAAAAGAAGTAAGAATGTAGTAAGCAATATCTGGAATGTTAGCTGTGTTTGTGATTAGCATATCTTCTAACGCATGTTAAGTGTTAAATCGTCCATTGCTAGTTAATCTTATTCCATTTAGCAGGCCGTCTCGCTATAACTTGCAGCAATACCATTAGAATAAAACAATAACAGTTTCCATTTCAACCTTGTAAATATTGGGCCTGAGTCGAATGAACTAACAGGCCCTTATAGGAAAGGGAATGGCCCAGGTCCAGCCCATACAGTGTGCGCTGGGCCTGGGCCCATGATATCTAAACAACTGCCCAGGCACGTGGTCATATTTTGAATTTGGCAAATCATATTCGGAACCCGACTATAACTAACTTGTAAGCATGTAAATAAAGTTGGACCGTTCTTCTTCTTCATTATTAGAGACAAACTCAATAGAAAATATAATCGCTATAGGACGACCTTTTAAATAAAATGAGACGAGCCTCGCCAAATAAAAATGCAAATTACGGGGCCCTCAATAATTGGTCATAACAAACATTTAGAATTTGGGATGGATTGTTTAGTAAATTTCACTGCCTTCCCCAAAGATAATAACGCGTTAGACTCTTTAGGCGCGATTTAATTAATCTTACCTTCTTAAACTCGGGTGTGCATTTCATGCAACTCAAATCCAAATCCCAAAACATTGAATAAAAATATGTTCCGGATGGCGGGTGCATTTCATGTGACGCAATCCAAAGATATGTTTTCTAAACGATGTTCACATTCCTTAAAAAATATAATGAAAGCGGTAAATAGTTAAAATTTGCACATGAGTTCATAATTGTATAAAATCAGATAAACAAGCCGAATGTGACAGTTGAGCGACCGTGCTAGAACCACGGAACTCGGGAATGCCTAACACCTTCTCTCGGGTTAACAGAATTCCTTATCCGGATTTCTGGTTCGCAGACTGTAATACAGAGTCATTCTTTTCCTCGATTCGGGATTAAATTGGTGACTTGGGACACCCTAAATCTCCCAAGTGGCGACTCTGAAATAAATAAACAAATCCCGTATCGATTATCCTTTAATTGGAAAAACTCCTTCACCCCTCGCGGGGGCGGAAAAAGGAGGTGTGACAAATACAAACTTTATACAATATGTCTTTTGTATATTTTGTATCTGATTTATACATAATAAAAATAAATTTCATACAACTAATTATATATTATACAATTTATCTACAATTTTCACACATTATTTCTATCCAGTTAAATACAACTACAATAACATACAACTTAAATACAAACTTTATACAATATATTTTTTGTATATTTTGTATCTGATTTATACATAGTAAAAATAAATTTCATACAACTAATTATATATTATACAATTTATCTACAATTTTCACACATTATTTCTATCCAGTTAAATACAACTACAATAACATACAACTTAAATACAAACTTTATACAATATGTCTTTTGTATATTTTGTATCTGATTTATACATAGTAAAAATAAATTTCATACCGCTAATTATATATTATACAACTTATCTACAATTTTCGTACATTATTTCTACTCAGTTATATACAACTTAAATATAATTTTTATACAATGTTGTTCAACTTTCATACAATAGTTAAATGAATAAAAGAAAAATAAATAAACAACAGAATACAATTTTACTATAATTTCTGCAATATAATGTACGCCATTTCTTCTTCTTCTTCTTCTTCTTCTTCTTCTTCTTCTTCGAATTTCAATCTGAAATTCAACCAAAACCAACTCTAATCTTCACCAAAATCCCTCAAAATTGAGATATAAACTCCAAACCATATTCCCAATTAATTGCAACAACACCCAATCCAAATAAATAATGATTTTTGATAACCCAAATTCGAATTCAAAGCTTCAAAGCTTTTTAATGGCTGTCAATGGTGGAATTGCTGCTCTCTTTTCCTTTGCTTTATATTACTGAAATTTGGGATTGAAAGATAGAGAGAGACGTAGAGAGAATTCTCAATTCTTTGCAACAACATCCAATCCAAACAAACAATGTCTTTTGAAAACCCAAATCCAAATTCAAAACTTTTAAATAGTTGTCAATGGTGGAGATGTTACAAATTTTCGTTGGTTTTAGAAGAGGTGGGTGATTGAAGAGGAAATCGTGGGGTGTGGTTTGATACGTGGGTGAAGGGGTGGGATTTGGAGAGAGAAACTTGGGGGGAGTGGGAATAAACAGTAGAGTTAAATTAGGAGACTAATTAGTAAAAATTACACGGGGCACCCTATTCGGTCGCCCCCATTTAACCTATACCTATTTTTTTTAAAAGTTTTAACTTGTACCCACTTTTTAAACAACTTCAGCCCCCTTTCTCCTCCTCCTTCTCCTCCAAACGAATTTCTCTTTCCAGTACGAAACGAATCTCTCTTTCCCTCTGCTTATTTGATTCCAAGTATTTTTCCCACTTATTCTCATCCTCTTTTGATGGTAAAAGTGATTTTACCCTCATATCCTCGAACGAATAGTGTTCTCTTTCCCATAAATTTTTATCTAAAAGAAGTTCTTCTTCTGATTTGGGATAATTGATTTGTATTGCCTCTTTTGGGACTCAGTTAAATTTACTGGACAACATGCTCTTAGGCTGATGCTTTCTGAATTATTTCCAAGGAATACTTCTATCATATGTTCTGCCCTTTCTTCCTCTTTTTTCCTTTGCTTCTCCTCCTCCTCCTCCGGTGTCAAACAACTAATTTTCTTCTCTAGATCCGACGATTCTGCCATTTCGATAATTCGACGCAGCTGAAGTTCTTTAGCAAAGTTCGCCAGTTACAAACAAAAACTTCAGCTCTAGAGCTGAAGTTCGCTAGGTACAAAACAAAAACTTCAGCTCTAGAGCTAAAGTTCAACAGTTACAAAAACAAAAACATCAGCTCTAGAGCTGAAGTTCGCCAGTTACAAAACAAAAATTTCAGCTCTAGAGCTGAAGTTCATCAGTGTCACGCCCCAAACTGGGGGAAGCATGACTGTCACTCAATACTGTATTCGATCGACTTAGCCACTAAACATACTAGCTAACTAAACTGGGGCCCAACAGATCGAGCAGCACAACATCTGAAATACTAAGCCTGGGTCGTTAAAGTCATGACCTGAATAACAATAAGCCATATAAACAAAGGTAGACGAGCCAAAATAATAAAGTACTAGTTGGCCGACAAGGCCGCGATTGGAGACATACATGCCTACATACATATATATACATACCAAGCCTATGGGCTGGACACTGAAAGCTGCAAAAGGAAACCCAGACGTCCACAATAGCCTCTAAGAGTGTCATAAGCACTGTCGGAACAAGGCCCCGACTGTACCCAAACTGTACACAAAAGTAACCATCCTATGGAAGCTCCAGGAAGAGGTGGAGCTTACCAACTCACAGCTGAACCCCGAAATCCTAGCGGAGGGGTCGATCAGAGTCCCTACCTGGACCTGCATGCACGAAACAAAAATGCAGTGTCCCCAGGCAACGGGACATCAGTACGAATAAAAATGTACTGGTATGTAAGGCAGAAAGTAGAATCATACATAGCTGATGTAAAAAGGTAATAAAGATAACCACCTAACCCTGAAACTCTTATAGCCTCCATGACCGACATCCGACCTCATAGTAATCAATTATGCATGGTATGCTCGTGTAAGCGTATGTCGTGAATACATATATATTGATGCAAATGCATGACATACCCAACCAAATGCTAGCAATGGCGGTCTTTCCCGATAGCTAACTGATATCATATTGCCAACCTGTGGCCATCTGTACAATATATATAGTTTTTCGGGCAAATAAGCCCCTTACCTCTGATTATAGCTCGAAGTCCATGCATAATATGCCATGTATGATATGAACTTTGAATGCACATAATAGGCCATAACAAGAACTTAGCCTATCTTGGCTCGTTGGTACTCTTATTCTTATAATCTCATAATCACCTTCGTATCGCATACAATTGTCTCGTGGAACCTCATATGTTTTCTTTGAATAAATAAGCTTGAAAACTTAACTCGACTTTTAGAAAGATAACTTAACTCTGAAGATGTTCATAAAAAGCTTAAGGTTCTTCACTTAGTCCTTATACCTGATTTCTTGATAATTAGTAAAGGAAAGTATATCAAAAATCAAGCGTTTTAATAGTTTAAACGTAAAATTTATATTTGAGATTTTTGGAAATCGATGTGTCACTTTAGAGATTTTAAAAATATACTTTAACAAGGAATAAGAACTGATCGTAAATACTAAATGCCTTTATTTTGTTTAGTCACACAACCCAAAGACGAATAAGAATTCATATATATGGACATATAGATAAGAAAACCGACAAAATGACATATATAGATGTCGAATACCCTAATTAATTGAACGAGTGGAATATTAACCTAATAGCATCATGAAAATACTTCAACTACGATCCCAATGCCTTTCACAAAAGGTCTTTCTAGTAATAGAATAATAAAATATCACATTTGACGTCTTAGGAATTTCCAAGAAGTCGTGCAAAAAGGAACGGAGCTTAGCCTTAACATACCTTTCCAACGAACGTCTGAATGATTGTAGTTCCTTCACGAAAGTTGTTCCTTACGTCCTAAGCTTCACAAAAACTATATATATTCAACTTATACGCACCTATAAACAGTTCAAAATTGAGTTTAAATCGGCAGATTTTCCATATGGCCCTAACTTGACTAAACGTCCGTAGAACTTTGTAAAAACGATCATAAAAGAGTCCCAAGATGATTACTTTGGAAAATCAAGTATAAAGCCTGAAGAACCAGAAAAAAGAACAAATTCCTATCTTCCAAAAATAGCTCCAAACACAGCTAATAGAAGGGGGAAACGATTGCAAAGCGTAGAGATTGAGTTTCTAGGTACGGGACAAACTTTAACGGTAGAAATCGTTAAAAACGTACCTTAATCACTCAAGAACACCATGGAACCCTCTCTTCAGCTCCCTCACTATTTTGGAACGAAAATGAAATGTTTTGGGGTCTTACAAGTCGGATTTTCCGACTTATACCACTTGTTTGACCCGACTCGGTTCGCGACCCGGTTTCAGCCTGGACAGTCCGGGGTAAAACAGTCATAACGTTTTACTCCAATGTCCATTTTATGTGAGGTTTTTTTGGTTGCAAACTAGACTTGTAGACCTTCGATTCAATAGGTTTTGGGTCCCATAACACATTATATATTGGGAGAAATGAGCTGATACATTTGACCCAAAGTTTAGAAAAATTATTAGAGAAATTTACGATAACCTTTGCCGACCTTTATTTCGCAACTTGCTTGACTCCAAAACTTTACATGTGACCCGTGTGATATTATAATACCTCATAACACACTATTCTTAGCATATTGACACTTTTAGTCTTATCCCACAGGTGCAAGTAAACTTAAACCTTCCGAACGCGCGGGGTGCTACCCGAGCCATTTCTTTAACCACAAACCTTTATTTAAGGGATTCCTTTGACCTAAAGCTTTAGTTAGTTCCTTGATATTACCACACATTTTCAATCTTATTTTTCGAATGTGCTATACCCAATCGTATATACCTAATATAACCCCGTCACGTTAAGTATATTACGTAAGAGAAGAGAAAAAAAACACATAGGGTCTCACAGTCTCCCCCCTTAAGAACATTCGTCCGCGAATGGGTCAAGTCAATTCCTTGGTTTCATTTTTTTCCCGCTAATACGTTGTTTGCGAGGCTATATTTGTTACATTTGCAAAGCATAAATCAAATTCTGAAGATTCCAACTACTAGGCTTCGTATAGCTATCTCGCAATAAGAAATTTAAATTGCACTTTCTAGTCATTTAAAATTCAATTAAGTGTTATAAAGAAATAATTGCCAATTATTTAAATGCGACTCACCTTAAGTCGTAAATAGGTAGGTACTTCTTCCTCATTTCCTGCTCGGTTTTCCAGGTCATTTCCTCGATGTTGTTATTTCGCCATAACACTTTCACGGAAGCCACTTCTTTAGTTCGAAGCTTTCTTACCTGCCGATTTAGAATAGCTACTGGTACCTCTGTGTAATATAAGTCTTCAGCAATGTGAATATCCTCAATGGGCGTAATACGTGAAGGATCTCCAATGCACTTCCGCAACATAGATACATGAAACACAGGATGGACTGCTCCCAATTTTGAAGGTAAATCAAGCTTGTACGCCACCCTACCAATCCTCCGAATAATCTTATACGGTCCAACATACCTGGGGCTGAGCTTCCCCTTCTTTCCAAATCGCACGATGCCCTTCATAGGCGATACTTTCAGGAAAACCCAATCTTCTACATCAAACTCTAAGTCCCGTCGTCGAACATCTGCATAAGACTTCTGCCGACTTTGTGCTGTATGCAGTCGGTCTCTAATAAGTTTTACCTTTTCCATTATTTGCTGGACTAAATTAGGACCTAACAACTCTGCTTTCCCGACCTCGAACCAATCGATCGGCGACCTACACTTCCGCCCGTATAGTGTTTCATAAGAGGTCATCTGAATACTAGCTTGGAAGCTGTTATTATAAGCGAACTCAATAAGAGGTAGATGATCATCCCAACTTCCTTTAAAATCTAGCATGCATGCACGTAACATATCCTCAACTGTCTGAATAGTACGCTCTGCCTGTCCATCAGCTTGCGGATGAAAAGCTATGTTAAGATTTACCTGCGTGCCTAGACCCTTCTGAAAAGATTTCCAAAAATGTGTTGTAAATTGAGCCCCTCGATCAGGAATAATAGATAATGGTACCCCGTGAAGGCACACAATCTCCCGAATGTAAAGCTTGGCATAATTCTCGGCTGAATATGTCGTCCTGACTGATAGAAAATGAGCAGATTTTGTAAGCCTATCAATAATTACCCAAATAGAATCATACCTCCATGGAGTGCGAGGCAAACTGGTGATGAATTCCATATTTATCATGTCCCATTTCCATAATGGAAGTTCAATACACTGAGTTAGGCCTCCAAGCCTCTGATGTTCGGCTTTAACTTTCTGGCAGCTAGGACATTGGGCTACCATCTCCGTGATATCTTTTTTCATTCCATTCCACCAATAGATCTGTCGAAGATCCCGATACATCTTTGTCGCTCCGGGGTGAACTGCATATCTAGAATAATGGGCCTCCAAAAAAATCTTGGTGCGGAGCTCTCCGACTGTCGGTACACATAAGCGACCCTGGTATCTAAGGACTCCATCTCCAGTTAGCTCAAATAAAGGTTGTCGCTGCTGTGGAATACTTTCTCTCAGTTTTATAAGCTCAGGATCCTCGTGTTGTCGCTCTTTCACTTCAGCAACAAAAGAAGATTTTGCCGTATTCTGAACGAGAATGTGTCCACCCTCTACATCTACCAAATGCACCTGCAAACTAGCTAGCTGGCATAGATATTTGGTCATATTGACCTTATCAACTTTAACATGGCTTAGACTGCCCATGAACTTCCGGCTAAGAGCATCAACAACAATATTAGCTTTGCCGGGATGATATAAAATATCAACATCATAGTCCTTTAGTAATTCTAGCCATCTTCTTTGTCGTAGGTTCAACTCCCTCTGTTTAAATAAATACTGAAGGCTCTGGTGGTCGGTGAAAACATCAATATAAACCCCATATAGATAATGCTGCCAAATCTTAAGGGCAAAGGCAACTGCGGCTAACTCAAGATCGTGCGTAGGATAGTTCTGTTCATGTTTCCGCAACTGTCTGGAGGCGTACACGATAACCTTACCATGCTGCATAAGAACACAACCTAAGCCAATTCTCGAGGCATCACAATAGACAACATAACCCTCGGTGCCATCCGGAAGAGTCAAGACAGGTGCCGTCGTAAGCCTTTTCTTTAGCTCCTGAAAACTTTGTTCACATGCCTCAGTCCACTGAAACTTAGCTCCCTTA
Source organism: Nicotiana tabacum (assembly GCF_000715075.1). Classification (NCBI taxonomy): domain Eukaryota; kingdom Viridiplantae; phylum Streptophyta; class Magnoliopsida; order Solanales; family Solanaceae; genus Nicotiana; species Nicotiana tabacum. The sequence goes on from NC_134084.1 coordinate 126,860,541, forward strand.
TGTGTCAGCTTCGTCAATGGTGCAGAAATAGAGGAAAATCCTTCCACAAACCTTCGGTAATACCCTGCCAAGCCTAAAAAGCTACGAACCTCTGTCGGATTCAAGGGCCCTCGGCCAAGTCATCACAGCTTCAATCTTTTGGCCATCAACCTTGATACCATCGCTGGTAATAATATGACCAAGAAAAGCTACAGAAGTTAGCCAAAATTCACATTTAGAGAATTTAGCATATAACCTGTAGTCCTGGAGAGTCCCGCAATAAAGCTCACAAGTGGTCCGCATGCTCGGCTTCCGATCGTGAATATATCAAGATATCATCAATAAACACAATCACAAATTCATCCAAGAATGGTTTGAATACCCGGTTCATAAGATCCATAAAGGCTGCTAGGGCATTTGTAAGCCCAAAAGACATGACAATGAATTCAAAATGACCATACCTCGTCCTAAATGCTGTTTTTGGGATATCAATATCCCTGACTCGTAGCTGATGATAACCAGATCGCGAGTTGATCTTTGAAAAGCATTTGAAACCTTGTAACTAGTCGAACAAGTCATCAATCCGTGGAAGAGGATACTTATTCTTGATAGTGACTTTATTTAGTTGCCTGTAGTCAATACACATCCGCAAGGAGCCATCTTTCTTTCGAACAAAGAGCACCGGAGCACCCCACGGGGATGTACTTGGCCTAATAAAGCCTTTATCAAGCAAGTCCTTCAGTTGTTCCTTCAATTCCCTTAGCTCTGCAGGAGCCATTCTGTAGGGAGGAATGGATATAGGTTGCGTATCAGGAAGCAAATCTTTAGCGAAATCGATTTCCCTTTCGGGGGGAATTCCTGGAAGCTCGTCAGGGAATACCGTCGGGAATTCATTCACAATAGGAACCGATTGAAGAGTCGCTGGCTCCTTATGTATATCCCTGACATGAACCAGATGGTATATACAACCTTTAGCAATAAACTTCCGAGCCCTAAGGTATGAAATAAACTTACCCTTGGGCGTGGCTGCATTACCTTTCCATTCAAGGACAGGCTCACCCGGAAAATGAAATCGGACCAACTTTGCACGACAAATCAATATTAGCATAACAAGCTGCCAACCAATCCATACCCATAATGACATCGAAGTCTAGTATAACCAATTCCACTAAATCAACAGAAGTTGGACGGCTATTAATTAACACTGTACAACCTCGATAGACATGATTAGCAACAATAGAGTCGCCAACTGGCGTAGATACCTCAACTGGCTGTGGCAACAACTTAGATCTCATGTCAAGCTTACCAACAATAAATGGAGTAATATATGAAAATGTAGAGCCGGGATCTATCAATGCATAAATGGCATGAGAATGTATTGTCAATATACCAGTGACAACATATGGGGATGCCTCTGAATCCTGTCGGCCTGCGAGTGCATAAAAGCGGTTCTGGCCACCACTAGAACCTGAGGTGTCTCCTCCACCTCTCCCCCTACCACGTCCCTGAGTAGACTGTGGACCTGGTCGGGGAGCACAGACTGAGGGAGAAGAGGCTGCTGTGGATCCTGAAGGCTGAGCTAGTACACCTCTGCCTAACCTCGGGCACCGGCTAATAAAATGTCCTCTCTTCCCAAAATGATAACATGCACTCGAACCCTGTCTACACTGCCTAGTGTGCAGCTTACCGCACTGAGTACATGGATGAATAGGCTGTCTTATTTGTGTGAAATGCTCCTGTCGACGGCCCTCAGGCTGGCCTGAGCTCTGGCCCGGTCCTAACTAAATATAACGATCAAACCGCTGGCCCTGCATCTGTGGTGGGAAACTACATGCTGATCGAGGTGGATATCGATGGAGTGGGGGCTTGAAATCACCTCGTAGCTCCCTATAAGACCCCATAGTACGAGCCCTCTTACTCTGCTCCCTATCCCTGCGAGTATCACGAATCCGACGGGAAAGGTCCTCTGTAGTCTGAGCGAAAGCCTGTATGCGGGAAATATCTACATCATACGATAGGAATGCTACCCTACAGTCTCTAATCAGATGATCCCCCAAACCATCCACATAATGATGAACTCTAGCCCTCATGATACGTACAATATCTGGTGCATACCTCGCCAAAGAATTAAACTTATGGCTATAATCCCTCACACTCATATCCCCCTGCTTCAGACTAAGAAACTGGTCAAGACGAGCCTCCCGAACCTCCTGTGGCAAATAATGGGCTAAAAAAGCCTCAGAGAAGTCCTCCCACTCTGCTGGCGGAGCATCAGGTCCTCTAGATCTCTCTCATGCCTCATACCATAGGACGGCTACATCACGTAGTCGAAAAGAAGCCAACTCCACAGCCTCGGTGACAGAGGCATGCATCACCCTCAATACTCTATACATTTGGTCTATAAAGTCCTGGGGATCCTCAGTGGAACTGGATCCTGTAAATAATGGAGGGGAAAAGTGAAGAAACTCTCGTACCGTCGAGCTTCCTGTCCGATCTCTCCGGGCATCTGCTCCCGACTCTAGTTGTCGCTCATGAATAGAAACCATCCTAGTCAGCAACTGAACTGCCTCCCTCATCCCCTACTCCTTAGTCTCTGATGGCAGAACAACAGGTGCTAGAGGTCCTGTGTCCCTAGCTGCCTCAGGTACTAATATAACTGGTGAGGCTGGGGGTACTGCATCTCCTTAGGATCCAACAAGTGCTGGGGAAGCTAAACCTAGGGATACTGGAGACTCACTGTGTGCCTCTAAGGGAAATCTATCCCTCTGACCCGGTGGGGAACGACTGGTACCTTCCCCCGGATTTATACCTATCTCTCGTTGTGCCATCTCCTGAGCGTAGGTAGCCTGTAAGATAAGAAACACAAAGCACGATTTAGATTTCATATGTTCTTATAACTTCGCTCTATAGAACGATCTATTAATTGAAAGAAACATAACCATTCCTAAATGCCTCATAGCCTCCTGATTATAAGTGTGGTGCACAATACACCCATAAGCAAGACTCTACTAGACACGACTTGTGGACTCCCTGGGACACGACCTGCTCTGATACAAAGTTTGTCACGCCCCAAACTAGGCGAAACACAACTGGCACTCGATACTGTATTCGATCAAGTTAGCCACTAAACATACTAGCTAACTAAACTGGGCCCCAACAGATCGAGCAGCACAACATCTGAAATATTAAGCCTGGACCGTTAAAGTCATGACCTGAATAACAATAAGCCATATAAACAAAGGTAGACGAGCCAAAATAATAAAGTACTAGTTGGCTGACGAGGCCGCGATTGGAGACATACATGCCTACATACATATATATATACATGCCAAGCCTATGGGCGGGATACTGAAAGCTGCAAAAAGAAACCCAGAATACTGTGTCCACAATAGCCTCTAAGAGTGTCATAAGCACTGTCGGAACAAGGCCCCGACTGTACCCAAACTGTACACAAAAGTAACCATCCTATGGAAGCTCCAGGAAGAGGTGGAGCTTACCAACTCACAGCTGAACCCCGAAATCCTAGCGGAGGGGTCGATCAGAGTCTCTACCTGGACCTGCACGCACGAAACAAAAATGCAGTATCCACCTGATGTAAAAAAAATAATAGTGAAACCACCTGACACTGAAACTCTTATAGCCTCCATGACCGACATCCGACCTCATAGTAATCAATTATGTGTGGTATGCTCGTGTAAGCATATGTCGTGAATACATATATATTGATGCAAATGCATGACATACCCAACCAAATGCTAGCAATGACGGTCTCTCCCGGTAGCTAACCGGTATCATATTGCCAACTTGTGGCCATCTGTACAATATATATAGTTTTTCGGGCAAATAGGCCCCTTACCTCTGATTATAGCTCGAAGTCCATGCATAATATGTCATGTATGATATGAACTTTGAATGCACATAATAGGCCATAACAAGAACTTAGCCTATCTTGGCTCATTGTTACTCTTATTCTTATAATCTCATAATCACCTTCGTATCGCATACAATTGTCTCGTGGAACCTCATATGTTTTCTTTGAATAAATAAGCTTGAAAACTTAATTCGATTTTTAGAAAGATAACTTAACTCTGAAAATGTTCATAAAAAGCTTAAGGTGCTTCACTTAGTCCTTATACCTGATTTCTTGATAATTAGTAAAGGAAAGTATATAAAAAATCAAGCGTTTTAATAGTTTAAACGTAAAATTTATATTTGAGATTTTTGGAAATCGATGTGTCACTTTAAAGATTTTAAAATTGTACTTTAACAAGGAAGAAGGACTGATTGTAAATACTAAATGTCTTTGTTTTGTTTAGTCACACAACCCAAAGACGAATAAGAATTCATATATATAGACATATGGATAAGAAAACCGACAAAATGATATATATAGATGTCGAATACCCTAATTAACCGAACGAGTGGAATATCAACCTAATAGCATCATGAAAATACTTCAGCTACGATCCCAATGTCTTTCACAGAAGGTCTTTCTAGCAATAGAATAGTAAAATATCACATTTGACGTCTTAGGAATTTCCAAGAATTCGTGCAAAAAGGAAGGACAGAGCTTAGCCTTAACATACCTTTCCAACGAACGTCTGAATGCCTGTAGTTCCTTCACGAAAGTTGTTCCTTACGTCCTAAGCTTCACAAACACTATATATATGTAGCTTATACGCACCTATAAACAGTTCATAATTGAGTTTAAATCGGCAGATTTGCCATATGGCCCTAACTTGACGAAACGTCCGTAGAACTTTGTAAAAACGATCATAAAAGAGTCCCAAGATAATTACCTTGGAAAATCAAGTATAAAGCCTGAAGAACCAGCAAGAACAACAAATTCCTATCTTCCAAAAATAGCTCCAAACACAGCTAATAGAAGGGGGAAACAATTGCAAAGCGTAGAGATTGAGTTTCTAGGCACGGGGACAAACTTTAACGGTAGAAATCGTTAAAAACGTACCTTAATCACTCAAGAACACCATGGAACCCTCTCTTCAGCTCCCTCACTGTTTTGGAACGAAAATGAAATGTTTTAGGGTCTTACAAGTCGGATTTGCCAACTTATACCACTTGTTTGACCCGACTCGGTTCGCGACTCGGTTTCAGCTTGGACAGTCCGGGGCAAAACAGTCATAACGTTTTACTCCAATGTCCGTTTGATGTGAGGTTTTTTTGGTTGCGAACTAGACTTGTAGACCTTCGATTCGATAGGTTGTGGGTCCCATAACTCATTATATATTGGGAGAAATGATCTGATACATTAGACTCAAAGTTTAGAAAAATTATTAGAGAAATTTACAATAACCTTTGCCGACCTTTATTTTACAACTTGCTTGACTCCGAAACTTAACATGTGACCCGTGTGATATTATAATACCTCATAACACACTATTCTTAGCATATTAGACACTCTTGGTCTTATCCCACAGGTGCAAGTTAACTTAAACCTTCCGAACGCGCGGGGTGCTACCCGAGCCATTTCTTTAACCACGAACCTTTGTTTAAGGGATTCCTTTGACCTAAAGCTTTAGTTAGTTCCTTGATATTACCACACATGTTCAGTCTTATTTTTCCAATGTGTTATACCCAATCGTATATACCTAATATAACCCCGTCACGTTACGTATATTACGTAAGAGAAGAGAAAAAAAACACATGGGGTCTCACAATCAGTTACAAAAACAAAAATTTCAGCAAATAGAGAACAAAACTTCAGCTACTATGCTTAAGTTCAGCAATTACAAACAAAAACTTCAGCACACTTGCTACTTCAGTCTCGTCTACTAGAATGCTGAAGTTTTGCGTGATTGTCTTTGCTACTTCAGCCCTGTATGCTGAAGTTACGTGAAAAAGTGGGTACGCTTGCAATTTTTTTGCAAAGCGGGCACAAGTTAAAATGTGACACAAAAGGCGGGTATAGATGCAAATGTCGCGTCACTAGAGTTTAAGACCATTAAAATCCTAAAATGGTACATAAATGGTAATTAGGTATATAGAAGATAATTATATTAAAAGTTAAGCATGGAGGGTAATATAGTTTACTATATGGCATAGGAATGTAAAAATCCCTTAAAAAGAATGTTTTCTAGCAAACCACTCTCTCATTTGAACGACAAGCCCAAAATCAAGTTTTAATAAGGGAGTTTTATAGCCACCTAATATATGCAAAAGATTATTCTTTTATTAATCTTTACTAACAAGAAGCATAATAGGAAGTTATACGAAAGTAAGGGGCAGCCCGATGTACATATATACGAAAGTAAAGGGCAACCCGGTGTACTAAGCTCCCCCTATGCGTGGGGTCCGGGGAAGAGTTGGACCACAAGGCTCTATTGTACGCAGTCTTACCATGTATTTATGTAAGATGTGGAAACCCGTGACCTCCTGGTCATATGCCAACAACTTTACCAGTTACGCAAAGGTTCCCTTTCGATGTTATACGAAAGTAAGGAACTAAAATTGCCAAAATGCTTTATTAAGCAATTGCATAAATGAAAGAAATTAGATAGGACACAGCAAAATCAGTTGATGCTTGATAATAATTGAAAATAGTACTGATCTCACAGTAGATATGATCAAACTAATATTTGTATATGAGGTCCTTGTATGCTTCCTTATTTTCAGAATAGTACTTCACCTCAGCCTGCAAAACACAGAACATCATTCTCAGCATGTCCGCAAATGTTAGAGAACAGAAAGGATTTTAAGTACAGTTAATCAATATTGTTAGTAATAAATCGCGTGATTTGCAAAGGAAAAATGCAATTTAACTACTTTTGGCAATTGTGTTCATATAGAACAGAATCAAAATTATGCAAAAAGGAGAATTGGGCATCCTTTATGTCGATAAATTTGACTATTAAGGCCTAATACAGTTGCACATCCAAGTCTTACCGCCTTTAAACATCAAACTGATCAATTGGAATCACATCCTATCGACTGTATAATTGAGTAGTATCAAAGGAAAATAAGGGTGCTGGAATTCTAAAGGTATAACTACATCTGAGCTAATGCTGATGAGTCGCAATCATTCTTTATTTCATTATCCTGAAAATTTTTATCAGCGGAAGCAGTTCTTCCTAGCATAGCAATGTATATATGAAGACCTTTGCAACGTACCTTGCGAACTCCTTTTATGGCAACCAAAAGCTTTTCCCCAATCATATCTCTGAAAAGCGTATCTTTCTCTAAAGCTTCTACAGATTCAGCAAGAGAGACTGGTAATCTTTGAAGATTCTCTTTAAGGATTTCAGGATCTCCATCTGTTTCACAACAAAACAAAGTGGAAATGACAGATAACAGAGGAAATATCTCGCATGTGAACATGGAAATTGAGTTATCAAATCTATATAACTCACTTCAGCAAGTGTTCAAGTATTAGCAATGATTTTTATGATAAAGGCATTTATGGAAGTTGCACGCCATGTGCTTTTGACAATAAAAGTACTCATATATGAATAGAGTAATGCTCGCGCTATTCATCTCTAACCAAACTAAGAAAACACAGTGGCTAACAAAATTTACTCACTTGCAAAGAAAACTCAGTGGCTAGCAAAATTTACTCACTTGCAACTTCGTTAAGAGAATCCCTTGTCATTAGTTTCTTCTTTCTATTTACCCTTTTTCCTTTTTTTCTTTTGCAGATAAGTGAATATATTGTCCAATATTATGGATGAAAGTAGCTCAATATTTAACAAACATATTTTGGCGTGACATATCAAAGAGAGGAGAACAATGGCATCTTAATACTAGGAATTGATGTATATTTACATGGTTAACATTCCCAATTCCATCTGTTCAAATTAGAAGATATGTACAGCTCTATAAAACTAGAGCTCAAACTTAAGCTAATAAAGATCCAAAAGGTAGCAATAAAGATGGACTTAAATGGGAAACGTGGAAGGACCTTGTTCTGATTCTAAATGCCAAGTTTAGGTACAAATATTGATAGATTATAGTTCAAATTAGAATTTTACATAAGCATTTATAATATAACATGGAGTTCAAGACGGAGAAAAAGACCTTAGAGGTTAATATACCATGGAAGATTTTACTGTAAGACGTCTAACTTACCTACTGGTTCTGGAAGGCTTAAGTTTCTCCGCAAGCCATCAATTCCAGCAGTAATTATGGAAGCAAGACCGAGGTATGGGTTTGCACATCCATCAAATGTTTTAATTTCAAAATTGCTTACAAAGCCATGTGCAACTCCAGGAGGGCTAGCAGCTCTTAATGGTGCCTCTTTGTTTTCTTTCCCCCAGCAGAGGTACGCTCCACTCCATGTATTAGGTTGTATGCGATCATAACTGCATGTAGGAAGAAGTATTAAAAGATTTTATTTCATCTTTTTGCAGTTAAGTCCATAACACAGAAAAGTGAGATATAATCTACTGTTAAGGTTCAAGAAAACAAGCGATTTCCACGTATAACAACAACGAAAAAGAGATTGTTTTCAGAACAGAATAGTTGAAAAAGAGCATACACCAATCACCAATAGATGTAAAGAAAGCCAGACATTCAAAATTGTAGAAAGTCTCTGACCTATTAGGAAGTGGTGCAGTAAATGGTAATATGGAAGGAAGATGATTTAACACCCCAGCCATGAAAGCTTCCCCAATCTTTGACATCCCATACCGACTTGATCCATCAGATGCCATAAAAATGTTTTCTCCATTCCTGGACAAACTGATGTGCACATGCGATCCCGAGCCAATATCATCTAATGCATACCTAGAAAAAAGTGCCACAAGGTAACAAACTGATGAGAGGACTCCTTGCAATAATTCATGCAGTACAAGTTATAGAAATTGGGGTCCATATGCATAAGTGCCTTGCAGTTGAGAAGCTACTTCAAAAGTAAAGTAAATTTATAATCAGAAAAGTAACTTCGAAAAATAATGGAAAAGGAACATCATTTACTTGTGTTACCTACTTTGGCACAAAAGTTGCCAGCAACCCATGTTTCCTTGCAACTGCTCTGATGACTTCACGTGTGAAAATTAAGCCGTCAGCTGCTCTACTACAATCTGTGTATTTCAGAGCAATTTCAAACTGACCTTTCCCAGCCTCTGCATGTAACTGTATATTTGAAGGAGACAACATCAGGGCGGGGGGAGTCTTTATTGAATTGAAAAATAGTACAGCAAAATATGTTTTCTATCATCTTATTTTTAGGGAAAAAGAAAAAATAATGTAGTTTATATTGCAGGAATGTTATGCCATGACACCATAATATATATAAAACTGTAAGAGAACATGCTACGTGGACCATATGACTGAACTGCTAATTTGATGGACCTGAAAAGAACAGAATGGTTTTTGAGGATACATATGGCCAATCTTAACTAATTCGAAATTGAGGTATAGTTGATTTGTTGATTGATTAACATGAAATACATCATTCTTTTTCCTTATATTCCCTCTCTTCTCTTTCTTTTTCAAGAGCTGGGCCAAAGGTATTAAATGTTGTTTGTGAAATAATTATCCATGTAAACCATGACATCAAACAAACATGTTACTGTTGTTTTAGGTATTGACTATCCATCGTCACTGTTAATAAAAAAAGAGATTCCAATACTTTCTCAGCTTCTTCTCTGGGAAAGGAGAGCGCACTAACAGTAGTAAAATATAGTACATATTTTCATGAAATAATACAATCATAACTAGCAATTTTTCTCTGTTGAGTAGTGGTGTTAGATTTAAAGAACCGGATAAATTCCTCTGGTTGAGCTCTACTCTTATACAGCATCAAGCTTTTTCATCGAACTAAAAAAAGGAAAAGCATGCTAAAATGTTTCCTTATATCCGCAGCACTGTACGCAAACAATGTGAGAAAGATCAAATTTGCAAGTCAAATAAATGGAAACTCACCTGTTCGACAATAATATTCAATGATTGAAGAGAAGCGAAAACCTCTTCGAGTATTGGGGATGCAGCATCAAATGCTGCTGTAGAGCAGTAAGAAGTCCGGTCAAATGGTGCCCGTTCTTCTTTGCCATCCCTGTATAATTTCGTTATATGCTTACTCTAACACATTACAGACTAGAATCTCCATACACATATATCATGGAAGAGAAAATCCAAACTCAAAACACATTAAGGAGGAAAACCATAACTCACAATAATACGAAAGAGACTCTAAACACAAAATATTACGGGAAAGCTTGACTGACATACCTCAATACACTCTTCAAAAGAAAAAATTCATTTTCAAAGCCTGCATTCACGACCTGAACATGTAGATATAAAATTAGAGATATATGATTTTTCAGATGTTGCACAAAAAGATATTAAACATACCAAGTCGAATTCATCTTTTAAAATTTTAGAGACTCTGCGTAATGCTTCTCTTGGACAATATTCCCAAATTTTACCAGGCTCAATGAACATGTCAGCCAAAACCATTTCTTGTTGTTTTGCCCTGTATGAAAAGACACACATTAAACTTGATCTGGTAACAATAAATCAAACCAAGTTAGAAGAAACTGGATTGAATAATTTCCATTCCAAGGTCCATACGTTTGTCATATACAAGATACAACAAATAGTGGGACAATGGACTCAATGTGTGTACAACTTTGGAAAAATCACTGTACTATTATCTTCTATCTGTTTCCTACACGTTCACTATCACATGATATCATGGAAGAAATTGCATCAATATTTCTGGAAAAGATTTGTCCGGATGATTCACATCCAAATTTTCTCTTGATTATTTTTTCTACCTTTTACCTTATCCCGATAATTTTCGAATATATTAGTAGTGCTAACTTAAATCCTATTTAACTTCATTATATTGAGCTTCTGCTGTTAGTGACCAGGTAACTGACCCCATACCACATATGGTTATTTGCAAGTGCAGATATTGGAGTTCCGCCCGGTTAACTAGACATTCAATGAAAATGGGAAGGTTCAGTATTGTTTTAAGAAGGCAATAAGAAGACAGATGACAGAATCCCATAGCTAAGCATTTGAATGAGTGAAAGAGGGTCATCTCTGATCTTATCATATATGCCATGTCAGAGAAAATCCATGACGACAACCTACAGCATATGGAGGCTAAAATTAAAACCTAAAATTCAAAAGGATAAAGAAAAGAGTGAATCTCTCAAGCACTTATAGACGTTAAGCAGTACCATGGGAGTCTGCATTTAGTAGATAAATCAGGAACAATTCTGATTTCTCCTGAAGCGGTGAGATTAGTATCCACTGCAGGACCATCAGATGTTGAACTCATGCCCATACATGCACAAGTTAAGCCTACACCGTGCTTTCCCACAGAACTGTAGAAGCGCTGCTGTGGAACAACCTGTAATTGATGCACAAGACATGAACAAATTCAATCCACTTTTGACTAGAGCATAGAAACTCAAGCAATTTCCCAATATCATGTACTGAAGGTAATTGAAAAGCCTAAAGGGCTTGAACGTCCTGTACTTGCCCTATATAAAACATCAGATACAATCACGGATATTTGGTAATAGACACCATGTACAAGGAGGGAGAGAATAACTTGCATGTTGTTCCAATAGCTAAGCAATGTATAAATACAGTACATTAGGTGCTAACTAAGGAAAGAAATAAAGAAGGAATCCAACAAAATCTGCTACCTATATATGGCTTTGTGCGAACTAAGAACGAAGTCTATATACACTCTGTAACACAATTAAAAGACTAGGAGCCAGCCCAGATTGAGCTCAATTCCGTTTGTTATACAAACCTCTTGCATTTTCTCAAAGTGGGACAGATTTGGGTGGTCGCAGGCATCGAAAAGCACATCATTAAATAATTCATAATCTTAAGTGAAAAGAAGTAACATCAATGGACAAGGCAAAGCTTACACGGCATCTATGCTGACCAGAGGCATCAATCCAAATAATACGAACAAAGGTGACATCCTTCAATGAGCTATTTAACTCTTCCTCTTGGAAGGAAGATGATAAAGGAGGTTTTACATCGGAATTTTTTGAAGAAACATCAAGCTTGTAGAATTGCTTTGCGTTCTCTGCAAAAATATCTTTAGCGGTTGCAATAGCTTCTGGAATTGAAAGATCACCATCAACACATGCATCGCGCAGAACAGAGAATACTACTTCACGTGCTTTCTTTGCACCTGCCGGAGAAACGGAGTCCATGTTGTACTAATTACAGATTAGAAAGAAGATAAAATAGGAATAACTCAATAGCTAACTTGCAACCCAAGCTGGTTATTGTTGTCTGACAATAACCTTTTTTTTTCCTTCCTTACAGCTTCTGAAGGAATTATTTCCTTGATCAAGGTGATAAATGTGCCTCTTAAATGTTTTTCCGCACCTCATCGAGCAAGATTTTCTTTTTTTCTGAATATATTCGACAAATTGTTTAAACCTTTTTTTCCTTCCTTACAGCTTCTGAAGTAAGTATTTCCTTGTCATGTCATGTTCCAATAATACGAGGTTAAAAAAAAAGAATCCAGGACAAACCTAAATAAAAGGTTTCAGCAAATGCGATGCCATCAGTGCTGAACATAACCTGTTGAAATCCGAACATTACATAGGAAAATGTTCGCTGTTTAACTGGAGCAATCATTAAAGCTCTGAAAGAGTAATTAACCTAAGAATAGATAAATCTGCAGCCTGAACTATAAAGATAAGTTATTAGGTACTTCAGTATATAATTTGGACAAGGTAAGGTACTATTCAAGTGTATCTTTAAGTACATGGACAACCTTATTCATTGGAGCAAGCTCCAGGAGTTCTTTCACTGAGGATATCATCCCGTGGAAGCTAAGTTTAGGAATTGCCAACCCAAAATCAAGATAGACCTGTAACATACATTGACCTGTTAGAGAGAACCAAGGGGAAAAAAATACAATCTTCATTGTCATTAATAGATGTTGAAATGTCTTCTATGCGGCAGGTAATACAGAATTCCAAGTCAAAGCTGTGTTAATACATAAGATCTACATGTTGATAACTTCAGATGGAGGACAAAAATTCTCACTTGGGGGTACACAGAAGCCAGATATGAAGCTTCCTTTGAGAACGGGTAGGATGCATGCAAAAGCACTAACCGACTCTTCAAGAATCTCTTATCCTCAAGAAGATTTCGAAGATGAAGGGGATTAACTAGCCTCAGATCCAAATCCTTGTCCCCGAAACTGAAATGAAAAAATAAAACAACGTTGTCGATAAGGAATAGGAGGATACTACAAAAAGAAAATCTAATTGCATACATCTCATATTTGATTTGTAATTTTGAATAAGACGAATATCATGCAAGCAGCAAAAGGCTCAAAAACTGTTGACTTGATCAAATCTAGAAAATGCAGAAAGAAGAATGAGATCGAGATATCTATTTCAAAGACAATCTTTTCATTACCCTGTGTGTATTTGCATTGGCAGGTCATAACTTTGAGCCACCTTCAACGCGTGTACGAAGATATAATCAATGAAGCTCTTATTTGAGATTCGGATTGGATTCCCAGCTGGAAACACAGAAATTATCAGAATGACCTGCTCAATTGTGGTCTATTACAACCCCACAATTCGCAACACTCACCAGATAAAACATCACTCAGACCCTCCTCGGCCTCCTTTTCAGTGACTTCTGTATTAATTGCAAGACCACTGCGATATGCTACTATACTTTTAAATGCAAGAACTTTATCTGCTACTGTATTAAAAAGATAGGAAAAACTTTTGGAACCATAATTCCTTAGCAACAAGAAGCAAATGTTTTCGCACTATTCTGGAAAATATTGACAGATAATCAAAGGATATGACTTCAATTCCTCAGTGAAAATCTCCATGAATGATCCCAGTGTCCATGTTGTTCTATTTGAACCCTGGAATATAATAGCACAGGAGAGGAGAAAGACATTAACAAAACTAACAGGCGTAGAAGGAGTAACAAAACTAACAGGCGTAGAAGGAGTTTAACAAAAAAGAGTGTTCTAGAGATGATAATATGTCAACAAAATTAGCACACTCCCTTTGTGCCAGAGATATCAACATTTAGAAAAACCAACGTAGAATGATTCAAGAACTCCTAGTCCCTCCACTACATTTGTAGTCCCTCCTAGTTCATCCGCATGATTCCACAAACACATTCAATAAATGCAGTATGCTGCAAAATAATTATTAATCATTACCTTCTCAAGAATCTTTTCAGCAACATGCTCAACTCGTAGTATTCTACCAACTGTTGGTACAAAACTTTCATGCCATTTGATGTCAAGCTTTTTGTCCAACTCAATTCCATCATCAATAAGCAATACAGAGATTTTTGCAGCTTTGAAGCAAATAGCAGAGCTTGACTCCAACCCAAATCGCTGGCGAGATTCTTGAACAGCATGCAAGGATAAGCTTGAGCCATAGAGTTGAGCAATTTCCTTTAGGCTTCTCTAAATGAAGATACGATGATTTAAGAAGAATTGCAAAGAGCAAAAAGATAAATGTCTAGAACTAGATTCATGAATAACAAAGCTAACATGACTCCACATAAATAAACAAAAAGGTAATGGCAGGAACATGTTTGCGCATGTTCTAGGCCAGAAACAACGGAAATAACTCCAATATCAAAATAATTAGCGACTGTTAAGTTGACACTTTCATGTAAGACCTTTTCACCCCAAATGTACTAAAGTGAGACACATCATTGAGCGTAATGGATGGGGAACACAAACATGCTGCCAAGAAAGGACATAAAAACAAAATTACGGCAGGAAGCCAAGACTTATATCACATTTATTGGTCTTAGCAGCATTGTGTTATAACTATCTTGTACAATCTGAATTAAGAAAAATAACATCCATGGAGCATTTCTGTCCTACCCAAGCGCGGAATGATCTTCATGCAGTCTGTAAAATACTCAAAGAAAAAACAACTTTAAAGAATCTGCTAAATTTGGAAGCTTGCTTATCTTGACTTGTAATCAGAAAATCGAGTTTATATATGTCTTTCACTCTTATTCTATTATCTTATAGTTTCCAGTTAATTAATTGGTTTCTGGAATTTTCCAGTACCACGGATAGTCTTGGTAATCTTCTGGATTCCTGAAGTTAGTTGAAAATTAAAATTTTCTAATAACAGACTACTTAGAGCTAATGATTGCATTAGGGTAGGCTGTCTATATCACACCCCTAGGGGTGCGGCCCTTCCCCCAACCCTGCGTGAATGCAGGATGCTTTGTGCACTGGGCTGCCTTTTTTTACTTAGAGCTTTAAAAATTTGAATTTGCTTTGCAACAGTAATGTAATTTAAGCGAGTCTAGATATATGCTGCAATGCTCAATTCTTTGGCCAAATAGAAAATTTTATACGCAAATTTATTTCCTTTGGATTGTTTGACTAAGTCTAAGGACCCCAGGAGTGATTCCAAGAGTTCTTCTTTTCTTTCCTTATTCTGGCCACTGCTTTTCCAGCTAAAACCAAGCCCTGATTTTCAGGCTTTTCAAGCACAAATTGAAGCCCATTTTTGCTTAAAGGAAATCTATAAATCTCTTTATCCTAATAATCTTTCTACCTTTACGCCAACCCCCCTTTATGGCAACAAATCTGAGCAACCTTGGTCAGCTAATTGCTTGAGCAAAAGATGTCCCCACAAAGTTTACTGCAGCACCAACATATCACGATAAATAAGATGGCTATAACTTGAAGAGCATGACCCCATCGCAGTACTGGAGAACCAGGAAAATTATCTCTCAGTGCCTCAGAAAACCAATGAATGCTGCTTCCCAAGCACTACATATTATCTTCATGATATGTGGTTCCAATAAATTGGTGATGCTAGATCGATCTGGCACCGGATTGCACGACCTATCTTTGAGCAGTCTCATAACTTTGATCCTTTGCGACACGATTAAACTGTTGTGCCTTTAAAATAAGTTCAAAGTTTTCAAGAATGCCTTCACATTTTCATACAAGAAAGTTCAAGTCTTTTCTACACAACGAGAAATCTTCTTCCAGATCTTAACAGTAATAAAGCATAAAGATAGTCACTACTAGTTACTCAGGATACTTTTGATATGTTATACTCCATGTGACATTCGTATAATGCGTTGTAAAAAGAATGACATATTTTTATATTTTAGAAACAATTACCTTTGAGCTTCCCTTTTTACCTTTGAGAAGTTTTAATGGCTATCACAAGTTTCAAAAATTTGATAGCCACACATGTTTAAGATAAAAATTTCAAAAGTTTTATTTCTTTCTTTAGCTTTAAATGTCATGTCCCTTTCCCTCTCATAAACTCTGAAAGTGAAACAGATAGTGTCGAACACCCCCCCCCCCCCCTCCTTCCTTTTTTTCCTCCCTTTTTTATTTATTTATAATGGTGATATCCAAGCCACCAACTACCTTACATCAGCCCACGTACGGGTCTCAACTATTCCATTGGGTGCCTATTACCTCAGACCAGGATAGTTACAGCTTACGCCATCTTTTGGCAACGTGCAGACACCCAAACTCGCAAATACAACAAATACATGTACTTCTCGTATCTATAGATTGTGAGAGAAAAAAAATATTTTTTGGGGGTGGGGGGGAGGGAAGCAAGTAAGGAAATGGGTAGGAGAAGAGTTGACCTTGAAGTTGATGGTATGGGGTACGTCGGATAAGGCGTCGCCGGAGGCTTCGGAGAAGCAGTTGAGAAAAGGGAAAGTGGAGTCAAGTGCCACAATGTTATGGGCATGCGCATCAACTAATTCCACTGATTCTACTGCTGTTTTCAGCTCTGCAAATCTCTCCATTTTTTCTCCCCTTTCACAAAATCAGATACACAGAGTCAAATCCTTGGGCTTTACCGTTTGTTATTTATTTATAGCAATTTTGCTAACCAGCTTGTGTATACAACACGCGCACGTACTATACGTAGTTTTTTATTGTCTGAATGTGCTTGCCAAAAAGAGGGAATACGTTTCTTCGATAATTAAGGAAAGTTAAGATTTTCAGGTGCGACTAATTTGGCAAATACTATTTTTGTGGCTTCTATGTCTGTACAAGTGTGTAAAGTTTTACATTATCAAGTCTAAATAATCAATTATAACCGAATAAGTTGTACTGATATCAAATCTTAATAATCAATAGTAACTGAATGATTTGTATGACAAACGTGGTCAATGCATACAATCAAACTCTGGTTGTATTATCTCTATATAACAATTATTCACTGTAAAAACAAAGTTTTTTCAGAATCGAGTTTTAGGTTATGTTATAATATATGTTCTTTATAACAGCACCTCACTATAGCAGCCAAAAAATATCGGAACAAACGAGACTGTTATAGAAAATTTTGACTGTATTTCATTATTTATGAAGATATAGCTAAAAAGAATAAAAGATCATTTAAAAATAAGTGTGCCAAGTCTTATTTATGCTTTTACCAATATGTATATAAAGTAATATTTATTAGTCGGCCAAGGTATATGAACCCGTCATATCTAGCAACAGATGTAGATTGGATTTAAGTTAGTTGTGGTAGACCGGTAGAGTAGTACTGCTAGTCTGCTACTTCATATATACAAGTATATGATTTAATCTAAAGGTGGTTTATAATTTCGTTGCCCAAATATTACACCCACTCCATCTTTGAATGAATTTGATTTACAAAAGCAAAGCAAAGTCAAGAAATTTTAGCCTTACTCAGTTAGTTCAGCTTTAAAGAGCGCCTTTACTGAATTTCTATTTTCTAGTCTTACTCAGTTAGTTCAGTTTTCAATACAAAAGGCTTCATTTATTTCATCCAGAATCATTACAAAGACAAAGCAAATGTGATGCTTTACTCCAAATTTTCCCTTAATCACTAATCCGATAAGTTATCCGAAAATCGCTAATTCGATACCAATTCACTCGATGTCTTATTGGTTGGCTAGCGGATTACTATATTTATAAATCGATAACCGATAAGCCAAACCGTTAGCATAAATGTCCGCCCAATAAGCACCTCTAATTTTGGATGAACTCTTAATTGCAACGCGTGCAATATTATTTGGGTTAAGGTAAGTCTTCCTAACACCTATTGTGTGCCAAAATTATTTATTACATCAGCAAGATCTTATTAAAACATTTCGCAATTTCCATTTCTTGGAAATTTATAGATATAGAAAACTTTTAACACAGCACATAAGGAAGCGAAGCGATGTAGGCTACCCTAACCATTACTAGAAGTGATCCAAACAATCACCTAACTAAAGGCTTAGCCTAACACTTATCAATATTGCACCAAAGTCAAAAAAAGAAAAATAATTTTTTAATGATATTTGACAAAATTGATTGACGTTTTTTATACAAAAAAAATATATTTTATTTATTTTAATGCAATAAATTAAAAGATGAACGACCATCGAAATTAATCTTTATATAACACTCTTCAACATTCAAGATAACCTTTTCTCTTAGTCAAAATGTAACTCATTTGTTTAGATTTGAAACTTGGACCACTTTATTTCATTTTACTTTCTTTTTCTTCTCCTTTTAGAAGCCTTTATGATTGAAGAGGGAAAGTTATGGGCTGCAAAGTTTCTCTTTCTTTCGCCTAAAAAGTTTGCACAGGCTCACCAGACCAATGGATTAGAGCACTGGGCCACTTTGTGCTATTTCATAAAGGGTAATTTAACCACTATTTAGTGGTGATTAACTCCCCATAGCTATCATATACATAATTACTTTCTATGGTTACTATTTAGTTATTACGCGACTATATTTGCGCTACTGTATTCATGAATACAATAGCGGAATTTACCTAAAAATAGGGGAATCCAGTTGTTTAATAACGGAAAGAGGATCAATTATCGTGTATCCCCCCTAATTTAACTCAACAAAATCAATTCTACATAAATTTCGCTGCTACTGTGCTGTATTTCATGTATTTGCGCGACTGTATTTATAAATATTGTGTCTGTATTTGTTGTATTCGCGCTTACTGTATTCAGGGAATTCACCTAAAAAAATAGGGGAATTCAGTTGTTTAATAACGGAAAGGGGATCAATTAGTGTGTATCACTCCTAGTTTAACTCGACAAAAATAATTCTATATAAAATTCGTTGCTACTGTACTTATTCCATGTATTAACGTGATTGTGTTTATAAATATAGTGAGGTAATCCGCCAAAAAATAGGGATTACAGTTGTTTAATTCTGTATTCCATGTATTCGAGCAAATGTATTTATAAATACAGTGCGGTAATTCGCCTAGAAAATAATTATTACGGGTGTTTAATAACGAAAAGCACAATATTGAATTGTATTGTCACGACCCAAAATCCAACTAGTTATGATGGCACCTAACCCAATCCGCTAGGTAAGACAATTAACAACAATCCGATTCAATGAAATTTAATGAGAAAATAAATGAAGAAACAACTGAACCTTTATACAAAAAATCCAAGGACTGGTAGTACAAATCATGAGCTTTCAAGATTTAGGGTGTGTTTGGTATGAAGGAAAATATTTTCCGGAAAATGTTTTCCAATTTTTTCATATTTGGTTGGCTTAAATATTTTGGAAAACATTTTCCTTATCAACTCATTTTCCTCCAATTGGAGGAAAATATTTTCCTTATCAAGATAAGGGAAAATATTTTCCAAAACTCCTTCTCAACCTGTCACGACCCAATTTAGGATCATGACCGGCACTTAGGAGCAAGTGCTCCCAAGTAAGTCTCATCGATATTTTTTCAGAAAATCGGACAGAGTTTCCCCTATTTTAAGACTATCCAAAAGTTTTTCTATCTCATAAACAATTAACAACCAACCAATATTTACTTAAATCAACCACAATCTTCATGAACTAACAAACGTGTTTTCACCAATACTACCAACCTTATAAATAAGATTATACTAAGCCCATCTCAAAAATATGGAAAGAAAGTGCAATACTAGTGAATAATCCAATATAACGAATGAATACTCATGACACTAATAAAACGACTATGGAGCGACTCTAAGAGTTTCGAGAAAGAGACTATAACAAATAAATAATAATATTTGCTCACGCGAATAAATGCGGGGCTCACCAGAAACTGTCAACTCGTATACTCTAATTAACGAAATCCTCACTCGCGTCAACTCCTGTCTCTGTAAAAAAAATAGCGGGGAGTGAGTCGCTAGCTCGGTGAGTAATAATACTTAACCACAATCATTTTTATTTGGGGACAAGTCAGAAAACATGCTAGTATATTATGCAGAAAATATAATAAGACTGCCCTTTTAGAAAGAATAAACAATAATCAGTCTCCTCATGTGTTTCGTGTAACCAAAATCAATTGCACAATTCGGTTATAAACTCGGTAAGCACTCTCATAGCAAATCTTTATGTTTGGGAGGTTTCCAAGAAAGGATCATGTAATCTGTATCATTGTGTGGAACCCTTCATAAAAGGAGTCAAATATTAAACTGATTTCCTTCCTTATTCTGTCTTGACTAGCCGTTTGGACTAGACTCCTTAATTAAAGGAGTCCAGTTGTCTTAATTGACACTAATTGATTGTTATTTCTATGTTTGTACGCTCTTTGCCTATGTATTGCTTGTTTCCAAAACTATATAAGGACCTAGTCCTCCCTCTTTCTATCAGGAATCAATGCTCAAAAAAAAAATAGACACACACTGAAATACATACGAACAAAAACATTTTCTTGCAATACTGTTATAAATTCTGCTTTGCTTGAGATATTTTGGAACTGCTGTTTACAACTTGGCTCTCTCGAGGCTACTTTTTCTTACTTATTTTCTTTCGAAACTGGTATGTCTTTTATAATTTTCTGCCTCACTCCTATGTGTTTACTTTGCAGTTTCAAACTGTTTGTCTACTTTACTGCTCATATTCAATAATTTGTGCTAAATATTTTCCCTCCCTACTTTTGTTTCTGTTATGAATCCCTACCCCTATTCCCTTCTATGCGCCTGAGTTAAGGTCTTGGCCTGACAGTATTCTAATTATTGCCCAGGCCATAACTTGATCCACAATGGATCCTAACTCTCAATGTTTGGCTAGCAGGCTGGTCAGGGGTGTGCCAGCATTCCAAATTGTCGGGCATGACCACCAGCCTGCCATGGCTCTCCCTGATTCCCTTCCCCTGTGCACTTACACTTATTCTTAGAATTTTAAGTTCTGTCCCTCTCTTATGAGCCTTGCTTTGGGACCTTGAGTTCCCTCTGAACTTGGACATCTGAGGGATGGCATTTCCACACTGTACCATGTTCTTAATTCTGCAATGTTTTGGGGTGTAAGCACTGCCTGGAGTCCCTTTGAGACTCTTGGAAACTTTGACACACCCCAAATATGAGAAAGTCTTTTGGAAATCTGATCATGGAAGTTAGTTTATCTCATATTGTTGGACTTTGAATCTGAATTAGGTTGTTTAGATGTAGCTGGAACTTTTGATGTAATTTTACTTTCTTTTCTAATTCATTCGGGCCTGTAATAATATGTCAAAACTATTGGGGATGGTTAGTGGAAAGGGAGGGGAATGAATGCATGCAAAGGGTAGAAAATCAGCCTATAGTTATTTACAATTTCTGCACTTCTGCATTTTTTTTTATTTAGAAAACATGCCTATAGTCTTTCCGCAACTTCTGCATTTAGAAAACATGCCTATAGTCTTTCTGCAACTTCTGCATTTCTGCACTTAGAAAACATACTTATAAAGTTTTTCTGCACTTTTGCATTTATGCATTTTAGAGATTATGCCTATAGGTTCTGCATATAAAATCATGTCTTAGGTTTTTTTCTGCATATACACGCCATTAGGCAAACGATCCTAGGCTTAATAATAACCAATTCATTCTAGATATTATGTCTATAGGATTCTTGCAACTGTTTAAAACCAATGACACTTAGAGATCATGCCTATAGGATCAAATTAACTGAATCAGTTTCGTTTTTGAATCTAAAACCAGTCTTAAAGTCTAGAGATCTTTGTTTATAAAGTCAGCAACATTTTCCTTAAAATCAATACAGCTCTATTAGATGTCATGCCTTTAGGCCTCACCTAGGCAAATTATTAGGTGATTAATTAACCGTGTCAGTCTTCGATAACTACATCTAGACAAGGCTAATTCGGACTCCTCATCTGAGAAATATGTGATGAATCAGCCTATTCAACGCCTTAATTTAATTCAGACCAAACCAATACTTGTAAGTCATGCTAAATAATCTGCTGATTTGAACGAGGAGGCCTACTTAAGCCTTAACTGCTATTTGTTCCCCTTTTAACTACTATTTGTTATTGCTTGTCGCCTAGATTTTTATCCTTTTGAAAACTCTGAAAAAACCCCAACTCCCTCCCCTTTAGGATTAGTAGTCTCAATGCCTCCGAGACTGACCGGATTGGGACGGGTAATAGCATGCAATAAGCAGCGATACCATTCCGCGCTTTAATACCTTAACGGGTTAGGAAGGGTAGATATGGATATGATGACCGGTGCGCTAATATCACGTGTGACCCCTCTTCTGAGGAGTGATTGCTGGATATTGCATTGAAGTGATCCATGTTAATCACAAACCTAGGACCCCTTTTCTATATTTGCTTCCTTTAGAGTTGTTTAAACTTTTCAAATCCTGGCTCTCTTTCTACTTACCTTCGAAAGCTTTCAACCTGATTGTAATGTTATATGCGAATCCTTATTTGAGCCTTGATTGTTTACTTGTAAAGTCACAATTGTAACATGGCCGGGAACCACACTTGTGGATCCTGAGGGGTGCCTAACACCTTCCCCTCGGGATAATTTCTAGCCCTTACCCTAATCTATGGTCTCTTCATCTCAAACCCTTCTTAAAGTGTCCTAATGCACTATAATCATTAGGTGGCGACTCTTCAACTTCTAAACCTAATTCTCGAAAGGGAATAGAGTTGTCCTCCCAATGTCGTATACCCGATTTCTGACCCCACGGTTAGCGAAAAAGGGGGCGTCGACAATAACTCATAATCAAACTACGATATATTGGTATTTAAACATAACTTAAATAAATAAATAAATAAATAAATAAATAAATAAAAGGAGAAACCTAATCAATTAAAAGAATGGGCAAAAGCTCACTAGAACGAAATAAAGAAAAAGGGGTTCAGGGAAGGGGTTATGTATTCTAAAGCTTCTGCCGAAAGAGAAGCCACCAAACAACTGCTATTTGAACCAAAAACAACATAAATACTTCAATCTTGGAAGCTTTAGATTTGTAGAAAACCAACAGAGAATGAATTCCTTTTCTATAGAGAAGGAAACATAGAAAAGCTCCACACAAATAATTTTAAAAGCCAAGGATGGATCGTTTTAATAGCACCTTTGAACCCTAAGCACTTTCGAGTTTCGAGTATTGCGGTAAATATCTAAACTCTTTATTTTAATTATGTGGACGGATTCTTTAATAACTTCTTTTCTGAAATTTAAGCAAATTACATAGATTGTGAATAGCTTGTTTAAATACCACAAAGAGATAGAGTTACTAGTGTATATTTGAGTGAAGAATTCATTGAAGAAACTATCTTGATAGAGATATGGTGCAATTATTACTTAAGCAAATTTTAGAAGTTTTTAAAAGCATTATGGAATTACGTTTTCTACAGAAAAATCTCAAAAGTTTACATATGGCTTAAGGAGCATGATTAAGATATAAAATAATTATCCCATGGTCTGGACAAATCCAACTCAAGAAAAATAATTGAGAATCAACATGAAACTCCAAGAGTTGGATATTGTAAATTAGTTACGGATTAGTCTAAACAACAAAATTGATAAGAGATCGATATGATGTGATTATAGATTGATTGAAGGAAATCATACAGATTGCATGAGGTGACACAATTTGGTATTTCGGCACGAGTACTGTGAGTAGTAATCTTACCACAATTTGTGTTTTCATAACCTGCATGGTTTATACATTATTTTAAAAATAAATGTGTTACCGAATGTTTGAAATTGCATGTGGGACAAGTTCTTTACTTGATATGGTACTAAACAGTTTACTTGAGATGTTTACCGGTTAATCTAAATGTTTTCACCGTTACTAGATATGTTTTACCTTTACTTGAGATATTATAGTTATTTAAATTATTGTCACTGTTACTAGACATGTTTTACTGTTACTTGAGACATGATTACCGTCACCGAAATAAAATTACCAGATTTGATAAGAAATGATATGCCCTTTATTATTTTGAAAATGCTTTTGTACGAGTATTTACTGTTTACAAGAAAGAGTATAAACGGGAGGAGACTTTGAAGGATCCCGTAACTAACGGCGGGTTCGTTAGACCTAGTGCACCTTGTATTTACAAATTACCGATTACAGTTATAGCCCTCGCTAGTGGGAAGGTAGAACTAGCATAAAGTTACAGTTTTCCCTCGAGTAGGGACCTACAGGGCAAGGAAACCACATAGTGCATAAACAAGGTCAAATAGATAGTGGGTAATTAAGGAAAGTTGAAATAATAGTGTTTTTAAAAAGCAAAATAGGGCATCAGTTCGAAAAATCAATCAAAAGGATCCTGGATCCAATTGTGATAACGAGGAATTTCAAGTAATTAAGGAAAGAGTCATATAAGTATAGAAATAATTCAAAATGGTACGGAGTTACAGAAGAAATACACAAGATCATGTATTTAAGGAAAACATCACAAGCATGGGGTTTTTACACAAAAGACCAAGAAAACAACCAGTAGGGTAAAGGAGATCCAATCAAAAGGAATCAGTGACGAATCACTAGCCTTATTAAAGGGATTTCAAAATCAATCACTTGGTTGGTGAAACCTTTTAAAAGAGGAGTTTTTATCATATAAAAAGCATACAGCTTAAACAAAGAAAGAGTCTAACAATGGAAGTTTCGGAGTCACAAGCAAACAGGGTTTCGAGTTCGATTATAGGCTCACAGTGAGTCTGGAAACTTAGGGTCCCAAAGTGAAACCCTAGTGCCACTTATCAAAGAAAATCCCCAAATCTTTAGGTTTTCAAATAGAATCATGGGTGAGAAATCAAGTTCATTGAGAGAGGCAAACATACACAAACAAGTTCAGAAGAAATAGAGGCTACGAGTTTTAAACAAAGTAGGTAAAAGCATACAAGCAGGAACATAAACAAAACCCAGTAACAAAATCAAAGAGCTCAAACTTAAACACGTATAGCAAAGAATGAGGAAAACAACACAAATTAATGTGTGAACAAAGAACAGAAAAAGTCTTGCATAATCAGGAAAGAAACAAGAGAGAGCAAACTCGAGCATAATAAGAAATAAACATACAAGTATAAAACACACATAAAGAGAGAACAAAAGATTCATAAAACATTTAAAAAAACTTTTCCAAAAACCCTAAAAATCGAATTTGAACAATTTCGAAAGGGAAATTTGAGGAAAAATCTTAAAACGTCAAGTAAAGACCAGGCATGTCACAAATCTGAAAGAAATAAGCAAGTATAGAACCTTGGAAGGCTTAAAAATGGCAGAGAAGACCCTAGAATGAGAAGGTCTTGAGGAAAGTCGGATCCTGCGTCGAAGAGACTCATATTGCTCGAACACGCCGGAAAATGGCCGGAGAGGCCATAGATCTTACAGATCTGAGACAGATCTAAAGAAAACCTTTGAAGTCAGGCCTCCAAACTTCGAGTAACTTAAGTTTAATGGTGAGAGAGAGTGAGCACAGGCCATCCATGGCCAGGAATGCCATGGATTCCGATGGAAACATGACAGAAGTAGGTGGAAAGCAGCTAGGGTTTAGGAGAGGGCTAGAGAGGATTTGGGAGATGAAGGCGGCGTCTTTGATACAAATGAGTTAGGGTTAGGGGGGTATGGGAATTAAAAAAGGAAAGAACGAATCACGGACGTTGATCAAAATGATCAACGACCAGGATTAAAGGGAAGTCGGGCGGGTCTGAAAACGGGTCAAGGGGTCGGGTAAAAATTGAAATTGGATTGTTTCAATTTGGGCGGAATTGGGGATCAATTTGAGGCTAACATTGAAATAATAATGGGCTATGTGTTAAATAGCCAATTTCCCTCTTTTTATTTTATAAAAATAGCTAAAATGATTTTAAAAACAAATTAAAAGCACTGAACTAATTAATAATATATAAACATTAATCTAAAAATACTGGAAATGATTTTATAATTGTAAAATGCTTTTAATCGTAAGATAGGCTATAATTGCAATTATATGCAATTCAGCTTTTAAAATACCAAATAAATTTGTAAAAATATGAAAAAATCACATTAATCATATTTTGGTGTACATATGAGAATAGAAATAAATTATTCACCAAAATAATAATTTTATGAATAATTATTGGATTTTGCACTGCTAAAATAGGCAATAAATTGATTTTAAAAATCTTAAAAATTAGGAAAAAATACCAAAACTCTTGGGCATGCTTATATATGCATACACATGCTATTTGAAAAGCAGTTTGAGTGTAAAAAATATATAGGGGAAAAATTGGGTATCAACAGTTATTATATTTTCCCCACCTTATGAAATTCGGTCCCCGAATTTAGTTCAGCTACTTACCTGTAGACTGAAACATATAAGGATACTTGACTCGCATAGAATCTTCCGCTTCCTATGTAGCTTGCGTTGCTTTTTTTACTATATGATTTCTCCATAAGACTTTCACGAACATATTTCTTTTGGTTGTAACTCCCTAACTTGTCTATCAACAGTAGCCATCGGCTCCTCCTCGTAAGACAACTTCTCATCGAGCGATACAGTAGGTGCTTCAAACACGTGAGATAAGTCTCATATACATTTTTTATTTTTTTCATTGAGACATGTAACACCGGATCAATAAAAGACAACTCAGGAGGGAGTTCCAAATGATATGCCATACCTCTCACTCGTTCAAGTATCTCACACGAACCTATAAACCTTGGGCTCAACTTATCTCTTGTTTTCGAATTGCATCACGCCCTTCATAATAGAGACTCGTAGAAACACTTTGTCCCCCAATTGTAAACACTAAATCTCTTCTTCTCTTATCCGCATAAGATTTTTGTCTGCTTTGAACTTGAGCAATCTCTATCTGATCAATTGGGCTTTGTCAATAGCTTCTTGTACTTAGTCGGGTCCCAATAAGTTAGTCTCACCAACATCAAAACCTCCGATAGGAGAACGTCATCTTCTACCATATAATGCTTCGTACAATGCCATCTGAATACTGGACTTGAAACTATTATTGTAAGCAAATTCTGCTAAAGGTAGATAAGTATCCCAACTACCTCCAAACTCAATTATGCAAGCTCTCAACATATCCTCCAAGATCTGTATAGAATATTCGGACTTTGCGTTTGCGTGTGATAAAATCTAGTACTAAGATCTACTCGGGTACCCACGTTTCTTGAAAAGGTTTTCAAATTGTGAAGTGAATGTGATCCTCTATTAGAGATGATGGACTATAGAGCTCTATTGAGTCAGATAATTTTTTGTTCATGTATATATGTGCATATTTTACCTCACTATAGGGGGTTTTGACTAGCAAGAAACGTGCCTACTTTGTAAGCCAATTTACAACTTTCCCACATATAATCACACCTCTAATGGTTTGAGTAATTTGATCATATAATGTATTGTAATTCTATTGTGTTTTCACTTCAGAATCTTGAATTGTTGTAATGGAGTCGCAAGTGCTTGCCTTAAAATGCTAACATGTCAAATAGTTAGAAACAAAGTTAAGTTTTTTTTCCTTCTTTCTTTTCCAACCAATCAATATTTTTTTATAAGTCAAGGTGCATCTCATAGACATGAGATATACAATGTATCTAGAGTTGTGAGCTCCATCACGAATAGCCTGTCTCAACCTATATATGTTTGCTACACATAATTAATTACATAGTCAGAGAATACCCTCACTATTAACAGTCATATCCTTACTTTTACCAGCTAGAAGCTAATCTTGGTAGTTAAACAATCGCTCTTCCTCGTATTGGCTAACCTTTATGGACTCTACATCAGGCTTGATCAGTAGCCAATAATGTCTTTGATTTTTTTTTCATATTAAATCTAATATGTGTACCCTCTATTCTATGCATATCTTGTCCAGAAGTATCTTTACAAGAGCCATATGCACAAATCACCCAATTTTTCTTTTGCGTAAGCTATATTTTTTATCTTTCCAGAGCAATACAAAACAATAAAATTATATCTTCAGTAGTTCCCTCCACCAGCATTGCTAAATATTTATATCTCTATTGGTTTTAAATGTACTTCAGGCTCTTGTGCTAGGAATAATTCTCATAGGTTTCTTCGTATAAAGAGTGTCTCTAAATCTTAAAAGGAAATACCACTATGACTATCTCCAAATCATGAGTGGCATAATACAACTTGAGCTTCTTAAATTTTCTTGAAGCATAGGCTAACATTGGTGTGATTGTTAAATATGCTTTGAGCTTCTGGAATCTCATTGTACATTCCTCCATCCACTGAAATTTAGCAATTTTCTATGTTAACTTGGTGATTGGTGGTGCTATCTACATAAATCCCACACCAATGCCTATAGTAGCATGTCAATCCAAAAGCAATCTCTGTAGGAGAAATGGATCTCGACCATTTAGGAACTGCTTCTATCTTCTTTGAAGCTACCATCTTTTCATTCTTAGATACAATGTGTCCTATGAATACCACTGAGTCTAGCTAATTGAAGAACTTGGAAAAAAATGATTTTCCTGCAGCGTCTTTAACATGTTTTTTTTTCTCGTGCTCCTCCTAGGTACGAGAATATTCCAGAATATAGTAAGTAAAAATTATGATTTTTTTTCAAAAATAACTCTGAACACCATATTTATTATATACATCAATGTTGTTGGAGAATTGGCCAATCTAAATGACATCATAAGTAACTCATAATGTTTGTACCGGGTACTAGAAGCAAACATCGAAATATCTTCCTTTCTTATTCTAAGTTGATGATAACCAGACTAAAGATTAATGCCTCCTTGTAACTGATCAAACAAGTTATATATACAAGACAAAGAATATTTGTTGTGTATTGTTATCTTATTTAATTATCTGTAGTTGGTACATATTCTTTAAGATTTATCCTTTTTTTTCCCAAACAATATTAGTGTACCCCATGACGCAACACTCGATATGATAAAAACCGTATCCAATAGGTCTCACAATTGTTCATTAGCTATCTCAATTTCGTTGGTGCCATATGATATGGTTTACGTGTCAGGTGTCACATCAATACCGGAGTTTATTTATCATATTGGAGGTAATCCTGGAAATCCTCAGATACATTAGAAAATCCCTCACTATGATACTTTTATTTTTTCCAACCTAAGTTCCACATCTCTTGTATCTCTTTATGAAGGTTACGAGACCTTAACCAATTTTATTCAATAATTGTAGAGCCTTCTTAAATGATATAACCTCGACTATCACTGGGATATGATTCTTTTTTTTTTTCCCTTTTTTTTTACAATTGAGTTTGCTAGATATGTCAATCTAAATACCTTCGCATGGTAATAAAAAGTAATTTAATAAGATATTAACCAATCACAACTATAAGCACGTCAAAATTAACAAGGTCAAGTACAATTTGGCTAGATAGGGCATCCTCTCTCTCAATTTGAATCAGATAAGCTTAATACAAAGTTTCAAATGTACGAGATTTTTCCCTAAAATTGGCAACTATTAAAGGATCTCATAATATCTCAAGATGTTATTTATCTAACTCTTCGTCCCATATAAGAAAAATAATATTGATACAACGAGATTTTCTAGTCTCTACCTTCTTAAATGAATTCTTAGTTTCATTACAATCACATCCAGTTCTTAAATTATATTTTTCTTCTTCTAGCAAGTTCAACTTCTACATAATAGGTCAGAGTTTTCGTATGTGAGAGTATTGCCTTATTTAGACAGTTAACCAACCATTAGAGAAGCATCTAAACCTAAGGCATCACGTACCTAGCTGGTTAATAAAACATGGTGTTACATGTCAGTGCATCCATCATCTGAATTAATTTCTTAAGTATCTATCAGATTTGCACTTTCAACTATCGAGAAGGAAATGATTCAACTACCAAAAGTTGAATAAAGTGACCCGCAAGGATCACTTTCCATTACCTTTTCTTGACCAAATGCTAGATAGACTTGCTGGGCGTGCCTTCTACTATTTCTTGGATGAGTACTCCGGGTACAACCAGATTTTGATTGCTTCGGAAGATCAGGAGAAAACAACCTTCACTTGTCCGTATGGCATCTTTGCATTTTCTAGGATGCTATTTAGTTTGTGTAATGCACCGGCTACATTCCAACGATGTATGATGTCCATATTTACCGATATGGTGGAGGACATTTTGGAGGTATTCATGGACGACTTCAGTGTAGTGGGTGACTCGTTTGATTAATGTTTCAAAAATCTTGACAAGGTGTTGGTCTGGTGTTAAGAGACCAATATTATGCTTAACTGGAAAAAATGCCACTTTATGATCGAGGAGGGAATTGTCCTCGGCCATAAGATTTCAAAAAATGGTATAAAGGTGGACAAGGCTAAAATTGAAGTGATATCAAAGCTTCCTCCTCCTACTTTAGTCAAGGGGGTGAGGTATTTTCTTGGGCATGCGGGGTTCTACCAAAGATTCATCAAAGACTTTTCTAAGGTAGTGAATCATTTGTGAAAGTTATTGGAAAAAGATGCCAAGTTCATGTTTTATGAGAAATGTATTCAAGCTTTTGAACTTCTCAAGTACAAATTGACAACCACTCTCATTATTACCGCACCCAATTGAAGCTTACCTTTTGAGCTCATGTATGATGCAAATGACGTTGCGGTAGGAGCGGTCTTGGGTCAAAGAGTCAACACGATGTTTCACCCGGTGTATTATGCAAACAAGACAATGAATTATGCTCAAGTGAACTACACGGTGACGGAAAAAGAGTTGCTCGCAATTGTGTTTGTAATGGAGAAATTTAGGCCTTATCTCATGGGCGCCAAGTTGATAGTTCACAGTGACCATGAAGCACTCCGCTACTTGATGACAAAGAAGGATTCCAAGGCAAGATCGATGAGATGGGTTCTATTACTTCAAGAGTTTGACCTTGAGATTGTTGATCGGAAAGGGAGTGAAAAGCAAGTGGTGTACCACTTGTCCCACCCGGAGGAGGAGGGGAGGCTTTGTGATGGCCTTGAAATTAATGATTCATTCCCTGATGAGCAACTTCTCTTCGTATCTGTGAATAGCATGCCTTGGTTTGCGGATATTGCCAACTTTCTTTTGACTGGTATTGTTCCGTGTAAGCTCTCTTCTAACCAAAATAAGAAGCTTAAACGGGATATCTTGGACTACTATTGGGATGAGCTTTATTTGTTCAAAATTTGCAATGATGGTGTGATCCGAATATGTGTTCTAGAAGAGGAGCAACTGAGTATTCTTGATGCTTGACATTCCTCTCCCTACGACGGTCACCATGGTGGGGCAAAGACAGCTTCAAAGGTGCTTAGCTGTGGATTCTATTAGCCTACATTGTACAAGGATACGGGTGATCTTGTGAAGAGATGTGATGAGTTCCAGAGAGCTGGCGGAATTTCAAAGAAGGATGAAATGCCTCTCACCACTATTCTTGAGGTTGACATATTTGATGTGTGGGGCATCGACTTCATGGGACCTTTTGTAAGTTCATGTGGTAACACATACATTCTAGTGGCCGTTGATTATGTTTCCAAGTGGGTTGAAGCCTTGACTTTACCCAAAAACGAGGCCCGGAGTGTTGTGGCTTTTCTCAAGAAGAGTATCTTTACTCGGTTTGGCACTCCAAGAGCAATCATCATTGGTGGGGGTTCTCATTTCTGCAATAAGGCATTTGATACTGTGCTTGCAAGGTATGGTGTCAATCATAAGGTTTCAACCCCTTACCATCCTCAGGCTAGTGGGTAGGTTAAAGTCTCCAATAGGGAGATCAAGAGCATATTGTCAAAGACTGTTAATGCAAATAGGACCGATTGGTCAAAGAAATTTGATGATGCTTTATGGGCCTACAAGACTGCTTACAAGACTCTGATTGGTATGTCTCCATACTGGTTGGTGTTTGGAAAAGCTTGCCATCTACTGGTTGAGTTAGAGCACAAGGCCATGTGGGCTTTGAGGAAGTTAAATCTTGAATGGGATGTTGCAGCAAATCTTCGCGTGGAGCAACTTAATGAGCTTGATGAGTTCCGGTTTCTTACCTATTCCAGCTCGTCCTTATATAAGGACAAGATGAAGTACTTACATGAAAAATATGCTCGTGAAAAGGAGTTCAAAGTAGGTTATTTGGTTCTCTTGTTCAACTCCCGATTATGTCTATTTTTGGGAAAGCTGAAGTCAAAATGGAGTGGACCTTCTGAGGTAGTGATTGTGACTCCATTTGGTGCTCTTGATTTGAAAAACAAAAATGATGAGATCTTCAGAGTTAATGGGCACAGAGTGAAGCGCTATCTTGAAAAATTTGATGACAGTCATGTTGTGGCAATGATCCATCTCAAGTGATTGATGGTAACCTACGTCGTGCCGCAACATTAAATCAGGAGCTTCTTGGGAGGCAACCCATGTGTTTTTCTTTGATTTTCTTCTTAGTGTAGGATTTGTTTTTGGACTAACTGGTTGTGAGATATGTATAGGGATGTTTGATGCAGTGCAAGACTAAGCTGGAAAAATGGGTCACTCTCTGAAGTTTGGACCGCGGCCGTGCTCCATTTTTCGCGGTCCGCAGTGGCCTTATCGCGGGGGAAAAATTTGATTGCAGACAGCGGTACTAAACAGTTCAAAGTGCGGGTTCTCTGAAGTTTCAACCGCTGCCACAGTGCATTTTTCGCGGCTAGCAGTGACTTACCGCTATCGCGGAGCATTTTTCGCAGTCCGCGGTAGTCTCAAAACAACAAGACTTCTGAACTTCACAACCGCGGTCCGCGGTAGGTATGACTGTGTGGGCCCAGGATCTTTTCTATAAATAGGTGGTCCTATACCCTTTTACACTTTTCACCCATTTTACTCTCAAACAACACAATACACTGCTCATCCATGCCCTAATTTGCACAAACACATGAACTGAACTTCATTTGTCTCACATTTCACATATGGTAAATCCAATCAATCCTTAGTCTTTAATTTTGTAATTATTTACTTTTAAATTAATAGTTCTTACTTCTTCTTCCTTTTTCTCTTAATTTTGACTTAGGGTTCTGTAGCAGTAACTAGATTAGGTTTAAAATAGTTAGAATTGATTACTCAACACCTAGTGGGATTGATATTGTTGATTTTATTGCTCGAATGCATGAAAAAAATTAGAAACCCTAGGTGTTGAGCCATAATTTGACTGTTGCGGTTCGTGGTTGTTTTTTTGCGGTCAGCGGTGCCCTTACCGCGGCCGCGCTTCTTTTTACGCGCTCCATTGTACTATTGAATCAGAGAGTGGGTAGTCTGAGTCCCTCACCTTTGCGGCCGCGATGCATTTTCCGCGGTCCGCAGTGCAGCCTTCGCGACCGCGATACAACTTTCATGGTCTGCTATTTTGTTCTTACACTGTCAACTGATATTTTGCACTGCTTCTTCTAATATTCGCACAAATAAATTTCAACTGATTATACTTGCAGATAATGGTTAAATCTAGAGGAGGTGACAAACAAAAAGGGAAAGCAGAATCCTCTCGGGGTAGGGGACGAGGACAGATTAAATTGACCTCAACGGTTCGGAAAGCAATTGGGAAAACCGGGAAAACCATCAGAGCTGCAGATATAGCTATTTCTTATTTTGAGGGAAGTGAGCACTTGCCTTCCCGGGAGGTATCAGAGTCTGATTCAGTGCCAAAATATGTTCCAAACTTCCCGGGAAGACTTAGGGTTAGAGATGAGCCCACACCTCCAGCCTCTCCTACTGCTCGTGCTTCAGTTCATGTTTCTTCTGAGTCGTCTGATAGCTCAGCAGAGAGCAGTGATAGTTCAGCCTTAACATCACCTACACCTTTGTCACCTAGACATGATGTAAATGCTGGGGTACCAGATGAAGAGGGAGGGGATGAGACCCAACTCGGGGGTGTGGAAAGAACTAGAAACCCAGAAGTGTGGAAAAAGAGATTGGTTAGTGAGCTGGCTTATCACAAATTCTGGGAGTGGTGGCCTCTAAGGTCACTTATTCATGAGCGCTAATTCATAGAGCGAGATTGTCTGCCTCACAACCCCAACGTGAAGCAGCATTTCAATAACCGTGTGGGATGGGATTACTTCACCAGCAGTGTGTTAGATGCAAATGAGCACTTAGTCAAGGAGTTTTACACTAATGCTTCCCATATCAAGAAGGATACAAAAGTGACTAAGGTGCGAAACCTAAAAGTAAAGTTTGATGGGAAAACAATAAATGAATACCAGGGCTTCAATGAGGAAGATGAAACTTTATACTTGGAGAAGGTGGCAATGGATGGGGATTCCTACCCGTGGTTGGCATCATACTTAGCACTCCCAGATACCACCCCAGCATGGTTGACAACAGGGGTTCCTATCTTGAGGAACACCCTTAACTTTGAGGCTAAGGGTTGGGAAACTTTCGTATGCACCAAGCTTGACCCCACTACCCATGAAAACACCTTGCTAGTCTCCCGGACGATATTAATAGCAGCTATTATGGCGGGGTTCCCAATCAATATGGGAAATGTCATGTCTAGGGTGGTCAATGAGGGTGATAGATCGTATCCCTTCCTGAACTTCCTCACAATATACTTCGAAGATCAGGAGGTGGAGAAAAGAAACTTTGATGTAAAGGTGAAACCCAAAATGCCCTTTTCATGGTATAGCCTCAAGTGTCCAAACAACCCCAAAGCTAAAGGATCCAAGGGAAAAGCTACTACTTCTACTAGCCAGTCTGAAGAGCCAACAGTGGTAGTCACTCCTTCACTACCCCCCACTGCCATGCTAAAGCCTGCCTCCGGACCATCTACTTCCAGGCCTTTAGATATTCCATCCTCCTGAGCATATCTATTGACTACCCAGCGATTGAGCCAAACACTCTCCAGTATCAATAACTAAATGCAGGCAGCAACCTCTAAGCTGTCTTTGCTATCTAGTTAAGTGGCAGCCCAATCAGTGCCCCCACAGCCATAGGTGCCAGCTTCAGTAGAGGAGTCTCTCAAGGACCTTCTAGACAACCAGAAGAAGCTCCTAGAGAACCAAAAACTGATAATGGATGCTTTAGAAGTTCAAGGAAAATCACTTTAGGAGGTGAGCAAATACACAAAGAAGCTGAAAAAGACTCAGGCCTCGAAGGCGTTTGTGAAGGAATTGAATAATTAAGGGGGGAGGTAGAGAAGATGAAGGCAACAGACCACCTATCATTGGATCTGCTATTACTGGACCAGCCTCCAGCAGCTCAGACAGAGTAGGTGCAGGAGTAGGAGACTGAGAGAGCTCCCAAGAAGAGGCGATTGATGCCCCAGGTGTATGGTGTAGTGATTGAGCTGGCGAAGACTGAGGCAATTGCTTCTGGCCAGCCACAGGCCCCCAAAATAGGTGATCTAGGCACCCAGCCAAAGGACCCCATCCAGCCACAGGATCCCATCCAACCACAGGCCCCGATGTAGACAGAGGACCCAAAAGGAGTTTTCTTTACTCTCTATCCTTCTTTTGAGTTTATTTTTGGTTAGTTAACATTGAGGACAATTCTAGATTTCATTTGAGGGGGTGGCCCTACTTTGATTTGGTTTGTAAATATGACACTATTTTCTTTCTTTATGCTTATTTTTTTCACTTTTGGTATGTATATAACTTTACATTTTATTCACTTTTCGTTACTTTTCGATCTTGGTATGTATATAAAGTTACTCTCTCATGTATATATTCATTTCATCTTATGTATATTCATTTAAACCCCTCTATTGTACATATTTAGTTTACTTTTCGCATTTTACTTCATAGCTTCTTTTGCAGTTTCCCTTAATAATATAGCTTCTTACTTTATTTAATAGCTTCATTTTCGGTTCATAGCTTCTTATTTTACAATTTAGTGTGATCAATAAGCCTTTGATTTTCTTAATGCCACAGTTCTTTCCAAAGGTGGAGTTTGTATGAACCAGGTGGCTCTTCCCGATGATGGATGGCATGACAACCTTCTTAAGGGTTTGAGTCTGTTTTTCTTCGTTTTTGTGTGAATAGTAGTTAGTGAGCAACAGTGCCTTAGGCAAAGCTTCACTTGAGGCTAACACATGTACCTTTTATCTTATGGTTAAAAACATATTGTTGTGTATAGTATAGTGATAGTTATGGCCTTGAGACTTTTGTGTTGACTAAACAATCATCGAGTGGTTTTTCGGAACCATTTGTGTTGCTCAAATCTTAGCTAAGGTTGTTGTGGGCCCCCGACACTATTTCTTTAGCAATCCTACAGCTTGTGTGGTGAGGTTTTGATTTGCAAGTCCAAGTCTTGTGCCAATAAGTCTAGAACTTGCCCTGAATGTTTGTATAGGCGAAATCCTAAGTGTAGCTCGACTTGAGAAGTGATTATAGGATCTACTTGATCCCAATTGAATCTTGAAAATATCCATAGCCTACCAATGATGATATCTCTAGTCAACCCCGTTGAGCCTTAGCCCTTATTCTTTCAATAACCATGATACAAGTCTTTATCCGTTCTAAAATGATCCTCTCTTGGCACCCTATCTTTCCTTAGCACAAGGCCAAAACATAAGTTTGGGGGAGAGACGAGGAATGCAAAAGTGATACAACATACAAAATGAAGAAAAGAAAAGACAAAGAAAAAGAAAGAAAAGCCAAAAATTCAAAAAGAAAGTGAACAATGTAGAAAAAAAATGAAGGGATTCAATAAAAGCAAAAGATAAAAGGCATGGAAACATTAGAAAGGAGAAAAAGGATTGAAATGAACAAGAAAGAGTGATAGTGTGTCTCTCTAGCCCCTAAAGAAGAAGTAAATGACTCAAAGAGTCAAGAAAATGTGTACCAAAATGAAGCAAATGAAGTGCTTAAGGGAAGATAAAACCTTCTTAGACCAATATATCCTACCTTGAACCAAAAGACTTCATTGAATTCCCACAAAAGCCCTATATGATCTTGATTTGAATGAATCTTACATTAGTGGTGACTTACATAAGGGGCAAGCTTATGGTACTTAGAGCCGGACTTGTGACTTTCCTTTGAGAGAGATGAGTGTGTTTTCCACAATCCTCATTCTGAGCGCTACAATCTAAAAGTGAGGTTTGCTTGTGGAGAGTTGAGGAGTATGAGTTTGGGTTCCACAACGACCAATGTAACATAAAGAGTTTCTTTCATGAGTTGAGTCAACTCATGATGCTTTTGTATCGCACTACATCCATGGTACTAAAAAGGTTGAATGTTATTAATGATGCATTTGAGTTGAGGGTAATTGTTAGTCCCAATTGATTCTTGAAGAGATTACTTTAGAACAACTGAATTTTCCTTTCTTTTATTTTGAGGAGGTGGGAATTACTTTGTTTGCTTGAGGACAAGCAAAAGTTTAAGTTTAGGGGCATTGATTCTCGGGATTCTAGTCTATTTTATACTCCTTTTTGCTTGAGTTTTAGAGTAAAAGTGTGTACAAGTATTCCCAAAAGCTAGCTTGTTGTGCTTGTTTGCAGTGTTTGGTCAAAAAGAGATAAGGATGTCATAATCGGCTCAAAAAGGAGTGAAACCTGCACAAGTTCAAAGCCAAGTCAAAGCAGCGCTACAGTGGAAAATCCACCACGAACGCAGAAGACCCACCACGACCGCGGTCCGCCGTGGCAAGGATTCAGAGAGTTGTCATTTTGGGAATTCCAGTCATCGCTGACCGCGGTGCTTTATGCAGAAGCGGAGGACCTACCGCGATAGCGGTCCGTTTACCGCGGTCCACGGTGAAGAGGTTAAAAGAGTTGGAAGTTTAGCTGGAAGATTGAAGACCGCGGTCTGCGATTGATTCGATGCGGCCGCGGTAGCCTCACGGCTGCAGCGGTCCATTTTCCGTTGTCAACGGTACCTCCATCAGGGGTATTTTGGTCCGAAAAATTTAGCTGTGTATAAATACTTTCTTTTCAGATTTTTAGGTCATTTTATTAGTAGTGAGCACATGAACAGTGACTTTTACCTATTTTGAAAAATTTTGTAGCTAGTTTAGCAATTAATCTTAGTTACTTATCTTGTAATTACATTTTATGGGTTATTCTTCATCTCAATCTATAATTTCTTCTTCAATTATGAGTAGCTAAACCCATTAGATAGGGTTGTGGCTCAACCCTAGTGTGGGTATTTAATGTGTCTCTTATTTTAGGGCTTAGATGTTTATGGGTGATGAATATTTGGCCTGATTTATGCTTTCTATGTTGAATTAGTGGTTCCAAACACTAATTTGTACCTTTTTGACTTAGGCTCTTCTTCAAAAAGAGAGACTAAGTCTAGGAATTTCAGGTCAACAAGGAATTTGGGTATATTCAAGAGATTGATAGCCCCAATTAAAGTGTTAAACCTAGAGATAGTAATACCAGACTTGAGCCAACATTGCTTGCCAAATTGAACACCCAATTGGGCTTGATAAAGCCAATTAGGGCAAAGTCACTCAAATTACCGAGAGGTATAGAGTGAGTAGTTTCGTGCATTGGCTATATCACGATCCCAACTATAACATTATTGCCCTAAGTTTGAGATCCCGTTAGATACTCACCTAGGAGAAAATCACTTCCCTAGTGCCTTTTTACCCATTTGGAAAACCCTACAAAAACATCTTCTTAGTTTAATTTTGTGCATTATTAGTATAAAATTAGAAGTAACGAACAAACAAGAATGATTGGAAGTGAAATCAAGAGCACTACACTTTGCTAGATTAGATAGGAATCCAACTCCAAATATAACTAGCTCCCTGTGGATTCAATCCCGA
Source organism: Nicotiana tabacum (assembly GCF_000715075.1). NCBI lineage: Eukaryota > Viridiplantae > Streptophyta > Magnoliopsida > Solanales > Solanaceae > Nicotiana > Nicotiana tabacum. The sequence continues at coordinate 126,899,335 of NC_134084.1, forward strand.
CCTTCTCGGGTAAAAGCTGCATCGACCGCTCTTACCACTCTATACTGGTGTAGAGTTGGATCCGATCAACTATCTGTATTGGTGGTAAAAAAGAGCTACATGTGGAATCTTAGACTGCTGTGGTATAACACGTAAGAGCAATGATATAGCAACACATGGCAATCTTATTTGATAGAATAAGAAAGGGCACAGGAGGAAAACACCTACGAGGTAGTACCGAGCCTAATAGCTGGCAAAGACTGAATCAAGACAATAAAAAGGAAAGACTCATGAACCTTCAATTAATGAGGAAGGGAATCAAAATTGTTACAGAACCTCGTGGACAGTTACAATTACCAATTATAACGGATCATTAATACCATTAAAGCTCGTAATGATTACTACAATAAATTTGATTATCAGTGATGAATTATTTTATCACCTAAAATTCATTTTTTATCACCGAAGAAGTTTTGTGACGAAATTATTTCAAATTTTCGTCTCTAAAACACCGCCACTAATAGTATACAAAGACAACTTTGTGCTTCATCCCTAAATAAAATTATATTAACTACAAAATTATTTCCGTCCCTAAATATAAAGTATTTATGACGAGCCTGTTTGTTATAAAAAGTATTAAAAAAATCGTACCTAATAGTGTGATTTCGTCACTAAAAAATGCATTAATGTAGACGAAATTACCTCGTCACTAACTATTTAATTTATTAGTGACGACATCGATCGTCTCTAAAACTTCATGTATTTCATAGTTGAATAAACACAATTTTGTCATTAAAGACTACCTTTTATATACAAAAAAGTATATTTCCCTAAAAATATAAATTACTGACAACTTTGCTTTTGTAAAGAAATGATTTACAATTTTGTAGTTGAAATCTATTATTTCGTCACAAAAAATATTGCTTTCTTATGATAGTGTCAATTACAATTGTCATAAAACTAAGCAATACAATTGTCATAAAACTAAGCAATTCGTAGTCATGTAGTCGTTGCTGAAAAATAAAGGCTTCTAAAGGTATAATTTTTGGTCACTAATTACAAACATTTGATTATGTTCCGATCCGTAGTGGTACTATTTATAATTAGTATTTTACTATTTTTTTTTTAATTCAAAAATTTATTATTACATCAATTGGAAATACTTACATAATAAAACATACAAGGTAACAATAAAATTTGCACCCGCGATCATATAATCAAGAACAATAAAATAAAACATCTCATTACAAAATCCTTAAATTAGAACACAAATAAATAAAATTTATCTAAGACGAAGTCTAATCGAAATACATGAATATTGATTATTGAAAGAAAAAAAGTACGTTGCTTCCCCCAAATGCTAGTGCGTGTCTAATAGCTTCACTCTTGAATGAATTTTCATCTTCATGTACCTGCAAAAAGGAAAAGAAGTTACAATTTTAATAAATACTTTTTTATCACTTGAATTAGAAAAAATACATTTTAAACGTATAATTACAAATTAAATATTAATTGAAATTAGAGAATGAGAATAGGTAGTGATAGAAACACTTCTCCAATTGTTCCTTATCCATAACCACAAGAATTCAGACTGAGCGATAGACTTTTGAGCAGTTAATCTCTCAAAAATTAAACAAGAGTAGACAAAATTTCTTCATATGCTTACAATTAATTAAAATTAAATAAGAACTGTTATAAAATAAAGACTGTAAAGTAAAGACAAGTATAGAGAGAAACTGATATATTATTCGAACTCAAACTGATGTACATAATGAACTGAAATATCTTCTATTTATAGAAGAAAGGAAGCTGCTCTGTAAGCTGCTACTACAAGCTGCTGTGTAAGCTGCTACTACAAGCTGCAGTGTAAGCTACTATAAGCTGCTACTACAAGCTGCTGTGTAAGCTGCTGCTATACCAGATATGGATAATCTTCTACTGAGAGCAATATTTATCCATAACGGAGTACTGAATGGATAAGCTTATTATACCTGGTATGGATAATCTTCTACCGGGGGTAATGTTTATCCATAACTGGGTACTGAAAAGATAAGCCTATTATACCCGGTATGGATAATCTTCTACTGGGGGTAATGTTTATCCATAACCGGGTACCGAAGTGATAAGCTTCTTCAGGAAGCTTATTTCCAATATAGTACTAAATAGATAAACATATTTACGATGGAGTCCCATATGGATAAGCTTCTTCAGGAAGCTTATTTACAACGGAGTACTAAATGAACATCCATAATATAATATATTTATAACACTCCCCCTTAGATGTTCATTAAAAGATAATGTGTCTCATTAAAACCTCACTAGGAAAAACCACGTGGGAAAAAAAATTCTAGTGAAGGAAAAAGAGTACACATATTTAGTAATACGTATTGTTAGGTGCCTCATTAAAAACCTTATAAGGAAAACCCCATGGGAAAAAACCTTAGTAAGGGAAAAAGAGTGCATCGCGTATTTTACTCCCCCTGATGAAAACCTTGTTTCAAATATTTGAGTCTCCGCATTCCAATCTTGTATACCATCTTCTCAAAAGTTGAAGTTGGCAAAGATTTAGTGAATAAATCTGCTGGATTATCACTTGAACGGATTTGTTGCACATCAATGTCACCATTTTTCTGAAGATCGTGTGTGTAGAATAATTTTGGTGAAATGTGCTTCGTTCTATCTCCTTTTATAAATCCTCCCTTCAATTGGGCTATGCATGCAGCATTGTCTTCGTATAAAATTGTGGGTCTTTTCTCACATTCCAAACCACATTTTTGTCGAATAAAATGAATTATTGATCTCAACCATACGCATTCCCTACTTGCTTCATGAATAGCTATTATCTCAGCGTGATTTGAAGAAGTAGCAACAATAAATTGCTTTGTGGAGCGCCATGATATGATAGTACCTCCATATGTAAATACGTAGCCGGTTTGAGATCGAGCTTTATGGGGATCAGATAAATAACCTACATCTGCATAACCAACAAGGTCTGCACTATCTTTGTTAGCATAAAACAAACTCATATCAAGAGTTTCCTTTAAATATCGCAATATATGCTTAATCCCGTTCCAATGTCTTCGTGTAGGAGAAGAACTATATCTTGCTAGTAAATTAACAGAAAATGCTATGTCAGGCCTTGTAGCATTAGCAAGATACATTAGTGCACCAATTGCACTGAGATAGGGTACTTCGGGACCAAGGAGTTCCTCGTCCTCTTCTGGAGGTCGGAACAAATCCTTATTCACTTCAAGTGATCGAACAACCATTGGTGTACTCAATGGGTGCGCTTTGTCCATGTAAAAACGTTTTAAGACCCTTTCTGTATAGGCAGATTGATGGATAAAGATCCCGTCTGCTAAATATTCAATTTGCAGATCAAGACAAAGTTTTGTCTTTCCAAGATCTTTCATCTCAAATTCTTTCTTAAGATATTCAATTGCCTTTTGGAGCTCTTCTGGAGTTCCAACAAGATTTATGTCATCAACATAAACAACAAGTATAACAAATTCTGATGCCATTTTCTTTATAAAAATACATGGACAAATAACATCATTTATGTAACCTTCTTTCAGCAAATATTCACCAAGGCGATTATACCACATGCGCCCAGATTGCTTTAAACCGTACAAAGATCTTTGTAATCTGATTGAATACATTTCCTGAGATTTTGCTTCAGGCATTTTAAATCCTTTAGGAATTTTCATATAAATTTCATTATCAAGTAAACCGTACAGATAAGCTGTAACTACATCCATTAGATGTATTTCAAGCTTTTCATGTAGTGCTAAACTGATGAGATATCGAAATGTTATGGCATCCATAACAGGTGAATATGTTTCATCAAAATCGACTCCAGGTCGTTGTGAGAATTCTTGTGCAACAGGTCGAGCTTTGTATCTTTCAACTTCATTTTTATCATTCCTTTTTCGCACAAAAACCCATTTATGACCAACTGGTTTTATACCAGCAGGTGTTTGGACTACTGGTCCAAAGACCTCTCTTTTAGCAAGTGACTTCAATTCCGATTGAATTGCCTCTTGCCATTTTGGCCAATCAGATCTTTGTCGACATTCTTCGACAGATCGAGGTTCAAGATCCTCACTATCTTGCATAATATTAAGTGCAACATTATATGCAAAAATATTATCCACCACTATTTCAAATCGATTTAAATTAATCCCAACACCATTCAAACTTATTAAAAGTTCCTCACTCACATGAGCTTCGGGTTCATTGATTTCTTCAGGAATCTCAGAACTAATCAGATTTTGGGTCTCTTCAGGAGATCCCTTCATAGTATCGTTTTGATCATTTGTCGATTTTCTTTTTCGAGGATTTCGATCCTTAGAACCCAAAGGCCTACCACGCTTCAGGCGTGCTTTAGGTTCACTAGCTCCCATGCTAGTAGATGGTCCTACTGGGACATCAATTCGGATAGGCACATTCTCTGCTGGGATATGTGACTTAGTTATCCTTTTCAAATCAGTAAATGCGTCTGGCATTTGATTTGCTATATTCTGTAAATGGATGATCTTCTGGACCTCCTGATTACATATAGGGGTACGGGGATCAAAGTGAGATAATGATGAAACTTTCCACACAATTTCTCTTTTGATTTCCTTTTTCTCTCCCCCTAATTGTGGGAAATTTGTTTCATCAAACCGACAATCTGCAAATCGAGCAGTAAATAAATCTCCTGTCAATGGTTCAAGATAGCGAATAATAGAGGGTGATTCAAACCTAACATATATTCCTATTCTTCTCTGTGGTCCCATCTCACTACGTTGTGGTGGTGCTACTGGCACATATACAGCACATCCGAAAATTCGTAGATGGGCAATATTTGGTTAATGACCAAAAACTAATTGTGACGGAGAATATTTATTATAATGTGTCGTTCTGAGACGGATAAGTGATGCTGCATGCAAGATAGCATGGCCCCAAACAGTAGTGGGCAATTTTGTTTTCATAAGTAGTGGTCTTGCTATCAATTGCAGGCATTTAATAAATGACTCTGCAAGGCCATTTTGAGTATGAATATAAGCTACAGGATGTTCAACCTTTATCCCAACTGATAGACAATAATCATCAAAAGTTTGAGATGAGAATTCTCCAGCATTATCAAGGCGAATGGCCTTTATAGGATAATCTGGGAATTGTGCCCTTAATCGAATTATTTGGGCTAATAGCTTTGCAAACGCTAGGTTGCGAGATGATAGTAGGCACACATGAGACCATTTTGAAGATGCATCTATTAGGACCATAAAATATCTAAACAACCCACTTGGTGGGTGAATAGGTCCACATATATCCCCATGTATACGCTCTAAAAAGGCAGGGGATTCAATACCAACCTTCATCGGTTATGGTCTAGTGATCATTTTTTCTTGATAACAAGCATCACAAGAAAATTCGTCATTTGTAAGAATCTTCAAGTTCTTTAATGGATGCCCACTCGAATTTTCAGTAATTCGTCTCATCATTATTGATCCGGGATGGCCCAAACGGCCATGCCAAAGCACAAAAGTATTTGAATCCGTAAACTTCTGGTTTACGATATAGTGTGCTTCAATTGTACTAATTTTTGAATAGTATAAGCCAGAAGATAAAGTTGGTAACTTTTCTACAATGCATTTCTGGCCAGAAATATTCTTTGTAATACAAAGATATTCCCTGTTCATTTCATCTATTGTCTCTACATGATACCCATTTCGGCGGATATCTATAAAACTCAACAAGTTTCTTCGGGACTTGGAGGAGAACAATGCATTGTCTATAATAAGTTTTGTTCCCTTAGACAGAAATATTATGGCTCTTCCGGAGCCTTCAATCAAACTTATATTACCAGAAATTGTTGAAACATTTGCTTTTTCCTTATGCAAATAAGAAAAGTATTTCTGATCGTTGAATATGGCATGAGTTGTTCCACTATCAATAACACAAATATCTTCATGATTTGTCTTTGATCCAAACATAATTTGAGGGTTATCCATATTCTTCAAAATAACATAAATAAAATATATTATAGTAAACATCATTATCAAAGCATAACTTTTATTTATGTACAACAATTACATAACCATACTATCTATTACAAACAACAAAAATTAAAATATTTACATTTCTACAGATTCACCACCGATTACATGACTTGTTTCTCCTTCTGGGAGTGCAAAGTAATCAGCTACATCCAAATGCATGAAGTCTAAATTATCTTCAGAAATAAAATTTGCTTCAGCATTTTTCTTTGTCTTCTTCAGGGAGGCTTGATAAAGCTCAACCAGGTGCTTTGTCTTACGACAAGTACGTGACCAGTGCCCTTTTCCTCCACATCTATAGCATGCATTTTCTACATTTGGCGCTTGCACCGCTTCATGCTTTTGTTCCTTCCTTTTCCACTGCTGGTGGTGAGGAGGCTTCTTTGGTGCATTATTATTACCATGATTGGGGTGTCTTCTCCGACCACGGCCATGACCACGACTGGGGCCACGACCTCTTCCACGTTTAGCTTGGTGGAAGTTCGTCTCATTCACTTCAGGGAATGGACAAGAACCAATAGGTCGACTTTCATGATTTTTCATTAATAGCCCATTATGTTTCTCTGCTATAAGAAGATGTGAGATAAGTTCAGAATACTTTTTAAATCCCATCTCTCGATATTGCTGCTGCAGGAGCATATTCGAGGCATGAAAAGTGGTGAAAATTTTCTCCAACATATCATGATCAGTAATATTATTACCACATAATTTTAATTGGGAAATAATTCTGAACATAGCAGAATTATACTCACTGATAGATTTAAAATCTTGTAGCCTTAGATGAGTCCAATCATAACGTGCCTGTGGAAGAACGACCATCTTCAGGTGGTCATATCTATCTTTCAAATTATTCCACAGTATGGCTGGATCTTTAATAGTGAGATATTCCATTTTCAGGCCCTCATCAAGGTGATGGCGTAGGAATATCATTGCTTTGGCACGGTCTTGGTTTGATGCCTGGTTTGTATCCTTGATGGTGTCTGCCAGACCCATCGCATCAAGATGAATTTCAGCATCAAGCACCCAAGACATGTAGCTTTTGCCCGATATCCAGGGCTACAAATTCAAGTTTAGAAAGATTTGACATTATTTAGGAAAAGAAAGTTCTTACCTCAGATACTTTCAAAATATTTGCTCGAGATGGTAGAGCTTCGTGCTGATAACGTGTTATAAAATAAAGATTGTAAAGTAAAGACAAGTATAGAGAGAAACTGATATATTATTCGAACTCAAACTGATGTACATAATGAACTGAAATCTCTTCTATTTATAGAAGAAAGGAAGCTACTCTGTAAGCTGCTACTATAAGCTGTTGTGTAAGCTGCTACTACAAGCTGCAGTGTAGGCTACTATAAGCTGCTACTACAAGCTGCTACAAGCTGCTGTGTAAGTTGCTGCTGTACCAGATATGGATAATCTTCTACTGAGAGCAATATTTATCCATAACGGAGTACTGAATGGATAAGCTTATTATACCCGGTATGGATAATCTTCTACCGGGGGTAATGTTTATCCATAACTGGGTACTGAAAAGATAAGCCTATTATACCCGGTATGGATAAACTTCTACTGGGGGTAATGTTTATCCATAACCGGGTACCGAAGTGATAAGCTTCTTCAGGAAGCTTATTTCCAATATAGTACTAAATAGATAAACATATTTACGGTGGAGTCCCATATGGATAAGCTTCTTCAGGAAGCTTATTTACAATGGAGTACTAAATGAACATCCATAATATAATATATTTATAACAAGAACACCCTAATAAATACATACCTAATTTCTAATGCCCTAAATACATATTAAAAGAAAGTAAAGTAGGTTACCTTGTCTTAAAACACCCATCATCCTAGATTTGATCTTCTATGATGTTGGAACGACCCGACTGGTCATTCCTGCTTCTTTATGTGTTCTTCAATAATATTTCATCATATTGTGTTGGTTGGTTCGGGTTTGGAGTGGTTTCGGTGTGGAATAAGACACTCAGTCTTCGATTAAGAAGTTTAAGTTGGAAAAGTCAACCAGATGTTGACTTATGTGCAAACGATATCGAATGGGAATTCTGATGGTCCAGTTAGCTCCATTAGGTAATTTTGGACTTAGGATCATTTTCATAATGTAATTTGGAAGTCCGTGGTAGAATTAGGCTTGAATTGGCAAAATTTGAAAATTTGGCATTTTCTGGTCGGCAGTGAAAATCTTGATATCGGGGTCGGAATGGAATTTCGGATGTTGGAGTAGGTTTGTAGTGTCATTTGTGACTTGTGTGCAAAATTTCAGGTCATTCGGAGGTGATTTGATAGGTCTTGGCGTCGTTTGTGAAATTTGAGAGTTTATAAGTTCTTAGGCTTGAATCCGAGTGTAATTTGGTGTTTTGGTGTTGTTTTGAGTAATTCGAAGACTCGACTAAGTTTGAATGATGTTATGGGATGTGTTGGTATGTTTGGTTGAGGTCCCGAGGGCCCCAGATGAGTTTCGGGTGGTTATCGGAGTATGTTTGGCTTTAAAGAGACTGTTGTTGCTGATGTATGTTCTTCTGCTGGTTTCCTTATACGCGATCGCAAGAGTGGGGTTGCGATCGCATAGGTCTGTTGAGGGCAGCTGGGAAATTGTTCTATGCGATCAACAATTGAGGACTGCGATCGTGAAGGTCTGTTGAGTTTGGCTATCGTGAACGCGTGGCTGAGATCGCGTTCGTGTAGAAGGATTTGGAGCGGTCGTGAGGTGAAGGAATCGCTCTACACGATCGTGTAGTGAGGGTCGCGTTCGCATTATTTTGTGAGTTTGTTATCCTCAATCACACGTGTGTTTCTGCGATCGCATAAGGTAAGCCGAGGGGCAGTCTATTTTTGTGCTTCGCGATCACGAGGCAAATTCCGCGATCGCGATGAAGGAAATAACTGGGCAGAATGTTTTAAGTTCAAAATGAGGGTTTGAATTCATAATTTAAAAATTCAATAGACAGCTCGGGAGAATGCAATTTTAGAAGGAATTTTCAGAGAAGTGATTGGGGTAAGTGTTCTTCACTTGATTTTGGTTAAATTCCATGATTGTGTCTTGATTTGTAACATCTAAATTGGTAATTTGGGGTGAAAATTGGGGGCAAATGGAAGAGAATTGGAGAGATAATTTTGGGGATTTGAATGACTATTTGATGTCGGATTTTGATGAATTTGATATGGGTATACTCGTGCGTGAATCCGATTTCTACTTTTGTAATTTTTGCCGGATTCCGAGATGTCGGCTCGGGGGCTGGGTTTGAGCCAAATTCGGGATTTTTGGTCTAATTTGATAATTTTTATGTGGAATTCATACCTTTAACGTATATTGATGATAATATACTGATTTTGGTTAGATTCGGAGCATTTGGAAGCTGAGTCGAGAGGCAAGAGCATCGCAGGTTAGAGTTTTGCCCGGTTTGAGGTAAGTATACCTGTCAAATGGGTCGAGGTCGGCCCCCGAACCGGCCCATATAACCCATTCTAATTGACCTTTTAACCGGCCCATGACCCACGAAACCCTAATCAAACCAACCCATTAATTTAAGGGGTTTCAGTCGAGCTATAATATTTTGACCCACTGAACCGGACCAGACCTGAACTGATAGCTGACCCACGGGTCAACCGGCCCGGACCGACTCATATATATATATATATATATATATATATATATATATATATATATATATATATATATATATACAGACAAGTGAAAAAAAATTAAATCCAAACATTGAAGAAAGAATATAGTACCAAACACTATGAGGCGTTTTGTCGAAATAATCGAATTCCGTATGTTTTAATCTATTAGTTATCGAATTCCATATGTTTCTCAACTTTTAATATTAATAAAGTATCGGGTTTCTTTCAATTTTATTCTAATTGGCTTCAAGGACATATAGTAATTTCAAATTCGTATATATGTATAAAGTTTGAAATTTTTATCATTTATTAGTTTTTAGCTTTTTTTAATTAAATTGGATTCAGCCCATTAGAGCCCGGGGGTTAAGGGGTTACGGGTCCGGGTCGGGTCAACATATTTTGATTAATGGGTCAAAGTAGGATTGGCCCCTATAAGAAAGTGAACCGGACCGGCCCGGTTAAAGAGCCACGGGACAAGACTCAACGTGTTTGGGTGCGGGTTGTGTCGACCCATTTAACAGGTCTAGAGGTAAGTAACGATTGTAAATCTAGTCCTGAGGGTATGAAACCCTAAATTTTATATTATTTTACTACTTTGAGGTGATGCACATGCTAGGTGACGGGCATGTGGGCGTGCACCGTTGGGGATTGCGACTTGGTCCATTCCGTAGCACCTGTAGAGTTGCATATCTTGTTGAAAGCTATATAATATATATGTGTTTAGAAAGAATTCTTATAACTTGGGATGAATGACATGTTTGGGCCTCGTGCCAGTACTATTTGGACCCTCAGGGGTATTTTCTTACTATCCTCTCACTGATTTGATTTGAAATCTATACTCAGTCACGTTTTTACCTGATTACTACATAATTCAGTTATATTACTCTGTTTTGGTGCACATAAATATTGTTTTGGGCTGAGTTCCCCTGATTTTACTGAAATGCCTGAGTGGCTTGTGAGGTTTATGAATAAGTGAGACCAAGGGCCTGATTTGTGAGGATATGATATGGGATCGGGCTTCACGCCGCAACATGTTTATTATAGGCCGAGGGCCTGAGTGATTGACGCCATGATTTGGCTTGTTATAGTGCTTGGGCTGAAGGAGCTCATCCGGAGTCTGTACACACCCCTAGTGAGCGCATGTACCTACTGAGTGCGAGTGTCGGGTACCGAGTGACGAGTGACTGGGAGGCATGAGTGATGGTGAGGTATGCCCGGGGGGCTATTTATGAGTGACTGTGAGGCTTTTCCCGAGGGGCTGTTTATGAGTGATATATTCCCCGAGGGGCTATTTATGACTTCATTATCTTCAATCTGTTTTTGCGTTGAGCCTCCACTGAAACCTTGAAAACTATCTATAAATGATTTTCATCGAAACTGAATTTTTACGAGACGATTTGACTCAAATACTGATTTGTAACCTTATTGTTTCACTGAGATTTCATACTATGATCCTTATGTGTTTTACTACTTGTCACTACTGCTCAGCCTTTATTTATGGTTGTTACTTACTGAGCTGGCGTACTCACGTTACTCCCTACACGTTGCGTGCAGATCCATGTGTTATTGGACGTTCGAGCGAGTGTTGATTCATCTACCACGGATCTTTGGAGTTGGCAAGGTAACTGCATGGCTATTGCAGTCTTGTTCTTCTCCCTCCTATCTTCCTATAGCTATTTATTAGATTTTCCAGACTGTATTGGTCTTAGCACATTCAGACTTGTGTCGTATATGCTCACGACTAGTGACACCCATTGTCGGGATTTTATTTCCGGATTCTTTTTCCTTGTTTTGGATTTCTTACGAAAGATTTCTATGATTAATAGTTGAAAAATATATTTCTATAACAAAATGTTACGTGTTTTGGGTAATGAGTCAGCTAGCCTAGTACCATGATAGGCGCCATCACGACTGGGTAGTTTGGGTCATGACAAGGTTTTATCTGAGCCAAGGTTATATAGGTCTCACGGGTCATGAGCGGGTTTAGTAGAATCTTGCGGATTGGTACGGAGACGTCTGTACTTATCTTCGAGAGGCTGTAGAACCTCTAGGAAAATTCCATATTCTTGAATTCTTATCGTGCGAATCCATTGATTCTGGTAACTAAACTTCTATTGTTTTATTCTCTCACAGATGGTTAGGACTCACACTACCGGAGAGGGTAACTAACTGCTAATACCACTAGCTAGGCCTGCAAGGGGTCGAAGTCATGACAGGGTAGGGGTGCAGCCCGCGCAGCAGCCGGGGTAGTACCTGTAGACCCTCCTGTTGATCCAGATCAGATCCTAGCTGTAGATGCTCCAGCGGGACCAGCTCAGGCACCCCATGTGCCTATTGTGATTCCTGACCTTCAGGAGACCCTAGTGTACAATGTCCTGGCTCAGGCGGTCTCAGTTACTACGACTGCAACTACTTCTCAAGCCGGGGGAGGCACTCAAACTCTCGCCGCTCGCACACCCTAGCAAGTTGTTCAGGGACTTCAGACACTGGGGGCACCTCTAGCCTAGCCGTTTGCAGCTGCTCAGGACTAGGTAGCTCCTGTTATGCCAGAGGACAAGCAACATAGATTGGAGAGGTTTGGGAGGATCCAGCCTCTATCATTTAGTGGTGCTGAGGATGAGGATGCACAGGGTTTCTTAGACAAGTGTTAGATGATGCTTCGAACCATAGGTATTTTGGAGACCAATGGGGTCTCATTCACTACATTCCAGTTCTCTGGGGCTGCACTTAATTGGTGGGAGGCTTACAAGGGGCGTAGTTTGGTTGGCGCAGGGCCCCTTACTTGGTAGTCGTTCTCCGTTCTCTTTCTGGAGAAGTTTACACCTGAGTCTTGCAGAGAGGAGCTGCACAAGCAGTTTGAGCAGCTTCGCCATGGTGATATATCTATTACACAGTATGAGATGTGGTTCTTCGAGTTGGCTCGTCATACGGTCTAGTTGGTTCCCATAGACCGAGAGAGGATCAGGAGGTTTATAGATGGCCTCGGGTTTCAGCTTAAGTTGCTTATGACCAGAGAGAGGGTGCCTGGTGCCACTTTTAATTAGGTTGTCGACATTGCTCAACAGATTGAGATGGTTCGTGGTAAGGAGGGGGTTGAAAGGGAGGCCAAGAGGTCTCATGGTTAGGATGGATTCAGTGGTGCTCCTCATGGGGGTCAGTTCCAGCACCGCAAAGGCCGTCTATTCAGACATGCTCAGTCAGCTCGCCCAGTTCACCATGGTGCATCATCGGGCCATGATTCTCATAGTTCTCATCAGGGCTATTCATCACTTGGTTCCCTCCCAACCCAGAATTCGCCCCTTCTCTATCAGTTCAAGGCTTTTCCATGTCATGTTCTTCTACTAGTCATCCCAATACTAGGTGTTCCCTTCAGTCCCCGTCCCTCGCACCAGGAAGTTGTTTTGAGTGTAGAGAGTTTGGGCATGTGTGGAGGCAGTGTCCTCGTCGTCATAGGGGTTCATCTCAGCAGAGGGGTCAGCCATCAACTTTAGCTCTAGTTACTTCACCCCCACCCACCTAGCTAGGGGTGGGGGTCAGTCAGCCAGAGGTCGCCCTAGAAGGGGAGGTCGATCAGGGGGTGGTCAAGCTCGTTTCTATGCACTCCTAACTAGACCAGATGTTATGGCTTCAGATACGGTGATCACATGTATTGTTTTAGTTTGTCACAGAGATGCCTCCGTATTATTTGACCCTGGTTCCACATATTCATATGTTTTATTGTATTTTGCACATTTTCTAGATATTCCCTATGAGTCTTTAGTTACCTTTGTTCATGTGTCTACTTCTATGGGTGATACTATTATTGTGGACAATGTGTATCGGTTATGTGCGGTGTCTATTGGGGGTCTGGAGACCCGAGTGGATTTATTGTTGCTCAGTATGGTTGACTTCAATATGATATTGGGTATGGATTGGATATCTCTATATCATGTTGTTCTAGATTGTCACGCTAAGACCATGACCTTAACCATGCCGGGATTTTTGAGGGTTGAGTGGAGTGGTTCCATAGATTATATGCCTAGCAAGGTGACTTCATACTTAAAGGCTCAGCGTATGGTTGAGAAGGGTTGCCTGTCTTATTTGGCTTTTGTGAGGGATGTTAGTGTAGAGGCTCCCACTATTGATTTTGTTCCAGTGATCCGTAATTTTTCGGATGTATTTCCTGCAAAACTCTCGGGCATGCTGTCGGACAGAGATATTGACTTCGATATTGATTTGGTGTCGGGCACTCAGCCCATTTCTATTCCACCATATCGTATGTCACCGGAAGAGTTAAAGGAATTGAAAGAGCAGCTTTAAGAGTTCCTTGATAAGGGGTTTATTCGGCCTAGTGTATCACCTTGGGGTGCACCGGTTCTATTTGTGAAGAAGAAGGATGGCACTCTGAGAATGTGCATTGATTATAGGCAGTAGAACAAAGTCACAATCAAGAACAAGTATCCTTTCCCTCGTATTGATGATTTATTTGACCAGCTTCAGGGAGCGAGAGTGTTCTCCAAGATTGATCTCAGGTCAGGGTATCACCAGTTGAAGATTAGGGACTTGGACATTCTTAAGACAGCTTTCAGGACCCAATATGGCCATTATGAGTTCCTTGTAATGTCTTTTGTGCTGACCAATGCCCCAGCAGCGTTCATGCATTTGATGAATGTAACGACCCGACCAGTCGTTTTGAGCTTTAGTGCATTTTTGGCGGTTTGAGGCCATGAGCAGCTTCATTTCAGGCATTATGACTTGCACATATGGTCGGAATTAAATTTCAGGAAGTTCGGAGTTGATTTGTAAAAAAAATCTCAATTCGGAAGCTTTAAGGTGAAACAATGGACTAAGGTTTGATTTTGAGTAAACGACCTCGGAATCGGGATTTTAAAGTTCCAACAGGTTCGTATGATGATTTTGGACTTGGGTGTATGTCCGGTCGGGTTTTGGATGATCCGGGAGCATTTAGGTGCCTATTGTGGAAGTTAGCATTCTTATAAGAATTTCATAAGTTTGTGTTGAGGTGCATTTCAGTGGTATCGATGTTCATTTGGAATTCCAAGTCTAGGAATATCTCTGTATGGTTCTTATAGCATTCTTATAAGAATTTCATAAGTTTGTGTTGAGGTGCATTTCAGTGGTATCGATGTTCGTTTGGAATTCCAAGTCTAGGAATATCTATGTATGGTGATTATGGTGTTGGGAGCGCGATCGAAAGTGAATTCGGAGGTTCGTGAGTCATTTTGGAGTCATTTGGCTAAAGATAGAAATTTGAAGATTTTTGAGGAATTTGACCAGAAGTGGATTTTTTGATATCGGGGGCAAAATCTGATTCCGGAAGTTGGAGTTGGTCAGTAATGTCAAATATGACTTGTGTGCAAAATTTGAGGTCAATTGGACGTGATTTGATAGGTTTCGGCATCGAATGAAGAAGTTTGAATTTCTAAAGCTCATTAAGTTTAAATTGGGGTGTGATTCATAATTTTAGCATTGTTTGATGTGATTTGAGATCTCAGGCAGGTTCGTATGATGTTATGGGACTGGTTTGTGTGATTGGACGGGGTCCCGGGGGCCTCGGGTGTGTTTCGGGGTGGTTTCGGATCGAATTAAGATAAAACGTTGTTGCTGATTGCTGGTGTCTGGTTTCCTTTTTCGCGAATGCGAAGGAAGTCCTGCATTTGCGAAGAGGAAAGTGGGAGGCTGCTGGATTTGGACTTCGCAAACATGAAGTGGAGATCACAAACGCAAAGGGGTGGGCTGAGTTGACTACGCGAACGCGTATGGGCGATCGCGAACGCGTAGAAGGAAAGAGGGGAGCTGGGCCTGAGGACGTTAGCCTATGCGAACGCGAGGCCTGGACGTGAACGTGTAGGGTCAGGGTAGCTAGCCTTCATGAACGAGAGCTCCGGATCGCGAACGCGATGAAGAAATTTGGGGTTGAAGAAGGTTGTGCTTCGCGAACGCGAGGGCATTTCCGCGTTCGCGAAGAAGGGCAGTGCTGGGCAGTGAGTTGTTTTAAGACGGGATTTGGCCCATTTTCTTTCATTTTCTCTTGTCTTGGGCGATTCTTGGAGGGTTTCAAGAGGGAGTTCTTATCATCAATGGCAAGGTAAGTTATCCCCACTTGTTATGAGTTAAATACATTGATTATGTATAGATTTTAACATGGAAATTAGTAGAAATTTGGGGTTTTGAGGAAGACCTAGAAATTTAATATTCTTGGATTTTGACCATGATTTTGTGCATGAAATTGAGAGCAAATTATATATTTGAGTTCGTGAGACTATGGGAAAACTTCATCTTCGAAAATTTGTGGAATCCGGGCACGTGGGCCCGAGGGCAATTTTGTCAACTTTTCGATCGGGGTTAGGAATGGTTATAAATTGGATTATAATGAATAATTGAACATATATTAACGGGTTTACATAATTATTGGCTAGTTTTGGAGCATTGTGCATTGATTTGAATCTTCAGAAGGGCGTGGGATGCCGGTTATGGAACTTCAGAGCGAGGTAAGTCTTCTTTCTAACCTTGTAAGAGGAAATTAACCCCATAGGTGAACTAAATTATTATGTGCATCTATTTGAGGGGGATGCATATGCACGGGGTGACGAGAGTCCATATGTAGCTACTAGCTATGCCCATGTCCGGGTAGTTTAGGCTTACATCATGCTTTGTTGATATTGTTGTTAATTTATGTTATTGTTGTCTTGAGAAGAAACAAGATTAGGGTTGCATAGTAATTGTGTTGAAAGGAATTTGAATTGAGGACTTTAAGATATTTTTAAGGGTTTCCATGAAACTTCATATTTTTGAAAGAATCGAGAAATATTATAATGACTTAAGAAATTTATGTGTAACCGCATCGCATGTGCATTTCGCGAACGGGGAAAACCTCTTTAAAAGCTTCACCTTGAATTGTCCTTATTTTGAAAGGAATCAAGAAAAGGATTTTGATTTATTAATAAATTATTTGGCCTCGTCGCATGAATGATACGCGAGTGGGGAAATTTCGTAAATTATATTTGACCGCGTCGCATGTATGATTCGCGAGCGGGGTATTTCCTTCTACCACTCTTATGGGATCGGGCTGTTCGCCTCAGTGGGATTTATGTACCACACTCTTATGGGATCTAGTCATTTGCCTCGGCAGGATTTATGTACCACACTTTCATGGGAGCGGATCGTTCGCCTCGGCAGGTTAATAGATGCATCTATGGTTCGCGTCGTTCGACCCTCGGCAGTACACATTTTACTTTTATGTTGGATCGGGCGGTACGCTTCAGCATTTCCTATATATATACACACATCATTCTTATGGAACTCGTGTATAACATTTGGCTAGAAGCCGGGGTATCTGAGGATCTTTCCCTAATTTGAAGTATGACAACCATTTTATGATAGTCACTATACCTTTATACATATGCTCCGGTTACGGAGGGGACATGCTAGTTGAGAGCTTGAGTATAATTGTAAAGAAGAGAATTGTACATCTTATTTTATACATGTTTATTTTATATGTTTACTCTGCTTCATATTTATTCACTTCTTTACTGTATTTGAAATCATTAGACCACTAGTAAGTGTCGAAATCGACCTCTCGTCACCACTTCTTCTAGATTAGACGAGATACTTACTGGGTACACGTTGATTTTGTACTCATACTACACTTGCTGTGTATTTTTGTTGCACAGGCACATGTATGACTAGTAGCCTAGTCAGGCGCATCGACATATTTGATACGGAGACTTAGGTGAGTTGCACCTCTCGAGACGACCCGCAGATGGAAGAGTCTCTTTTAGAGTACTGTATTGTATTTTCCCTTCTGTCCAATTTGTATTCTAGACAGTTATTGTATTACATTGTTTCCTAGAAATTGCTCATGCACTTGTGACATCGGGTTTTGGGATGTCAATGGGATTATTCAGTGTTAAAATTTGTTAAAGACATCATTATTTATTTAGTAAAATTCTTTATTAATTGTTTAATGTTTATAAAGGAATGATTTCAAAAATATTAAAATGAGAAATTACTAGTTATTTTGTGTTGACTTGCCTGACAGTGGTGTCCGGCGCCATCACGACCCCTTAGCGGATTTTGGGTCGTGACAATGAAAAGCGTGTTTCGGCCTTATCTCGACTCATTTGTGATTGTTTTCATTGATGATATTCATGTGTACTCATGTAGTTAGGAGGAGCACACTAAGCATTTGAGAGTTGTATTGCAGCAGTTGAGGGAGGAGAAACTTTATGCAAAGTTCTCCAAGTGTGAGTTTTGGCTCAGTTCAGTAGCGTTCTTGGGGCACGTGGTGTCCAGTGAGGGTATTCAGGTAGACCCGAAGAAGATAGAGGCGGTTCAGAGTTGGCCCAGACCATCCTCAGCCTTGGAGATTCGGAGAGTTTTCTCAGTCTGGCTGGTTATTACCGCCGTTTTGTGGAGGGCTTCTCATCCATTGCATCGCCCTTGACTAAATTGACCCAGAAGGGTTCTCCTTTTAGGTGGTCGGAGGAGTGCGAGGAGAGCTTTCAGAAGCTCAAGACTTGCCTTGACCATATCTCCAGTGTTAGTGTTTCCATCAGCTTCAGGTTCTTATACCATGTTTGTAATGCCTCAAAGATAGGCATTGGTTGTGTTTTGATGTAGGAGGGTAGGGTGATTGCCTACGTCTCGCGCCAGTTGAAGATCCATGAGAAGAATTACCTGGTGCAAGATCTTGAGTAGCAGCCATTGTTCATTTGGCATCATTATTTGTATGGTTCATTGTGAGATTTATGTTGATCACAAGAGTCTGCAACACTTATTTAAGCAGAAGGATCTTAATTTGCATCAGCGGAGATGGTTGGAGCTTCTTAAGGACTATGATCTCACTATTTTGTACCATCCGAGGAAGGCCAATGTGGTGGCCGATGCGCTAAGTCGCCGGGTAGAGTTTGGGGAGTTTAGCATATCTTCCAGTAGCAGAGAGGCATTTAGCATTGGATGTTCAGGCCTTAGTGGGCCAGTTTGTGAGATTGGATATTTCGGAGCCTAGTCGGGTATTGGCTTGCTTAGTCTCCAGGTCTTCTCTCTATGACCGTATCAGGGAGCGCCAGTATGATGACCCACACTTACTCGTTCTTCAGGACAGAGTCCAACGAAGTAATGCTAGGGATGTGTATATTAGTGATGATGGTATGATGAGGATGTAGGGCCGGATATGTGTGCCTAATGTAGATTGGCTTCGGGAGTTGACTCTGGAGGAGGCCCATAGCTCGCGGTATTCCATCCACCCAGGTGCTGCGAAGATGTACCGGGATTTGAGATAGTACTTTTGGTGGAGGAGAATGAAGAAAGATATAGTGGGGTTTGTAGCTCGGTATCTCAATTGTCAGCAGGTGAAATATGAGCATCAGAGACCGAGTGGCTTGCTTCAGCAGATAGATATTCTAGAGTGGAAGTGGGAGAGGATCACCATGGATTTCGTAGTTGGACTCCCACGGACCTTGAGGAAGTTCAATGCTATTTGGGTGATTATGGATAGGCTGACCAAGTCCGTGCACTTCATTCCTGTATGTACTACCTATTCTTCATAGCGGTTAGTTGAGATTTATATCCGAGAGATTGTTGGCCTGTATGGTGTCCCAGTTTCTATCATTTCATATAGAGGTACTCAGTTTACATTGCAGTTTTAGAGAGCTGTGCAGCGAGAGTTGGGTACTCAGGTTGAGTTGAGCATAACTTTTCACTCTCATATAAACGGGTTGTCCGAGCGCACTATTCAGATATTGGAGGACATGTTGAGCACTTGTGTCATTGATTTCAGAGGTTCATGGGACCAATTTCTGCCGCTCGTGGAGTTCGCATATAACAATAGCTATCAGTCGAGTATTCAGATGGCTCCATATGAGGCTTTATATGGGAGACGGTGTAGATCTCCAGTAGGTTGGCTTGTGCCGGGCCAGGCTAGGCTTTTGTGTACAGATTTGGTACAGTATGCTTTAGACAAGGTCAAAGTGATTCAGGAGCGGCTTCGTATAGCTTAGTCGAGACAAAAGAGTTATGCTGACAGAAAGGTTTCGTGATGTGTCTTACATGGATGGGGAGAAGGTTCTACTGAAGGTTTCACCCATGAAGGGTGTTATGAGATTTGGGAAGAAGGGCAAGTTGAGCCCTTTGTTTATTGGGCCTTTTGAGGTGCTTTAGAGGACTGGGGAGGTGGCTTATGAGCTGTTTTGCCACCTAGCTTTCGAGAGTGCATCTGGTATTTCATGTTTCTATGCTCCGGAAGTATATCGGTGATCCTTCTCATGTTTTGGTGTCACGACCCTAAACTCGGACCCGGTCGTGATGGAGCCTCTCATGAAGACAAGGCCATCCAATTATTCCCAATTCGTAGTTAAACAGTTAATCAGCAATAAAATAGTCTAATATATGATTAATAATACGAAGTAGCAGATAATATCAATAAAAATGCAGAAGTACAACCCAACACAGTCCTAACTGGGGTATCACAAGTCACGAGCATCTAACAACGTTGAATACTCAAATGTAACTAAAGAGTTTAGTACTGAACTAAGGACATAAAGGAAAAAAGAGATAGGGAGGAGCTCCGGGCTGCGAATGCTAACAGCTACCTAAAGACTCCTCGAAGGATCCGCTTGAAGCTGGAATGATCAACACTCGGGAGCGGGACCAGCTACGCCTGAATCTGCACATAGGATGTAGGGAGTAAAGTAAGTACTCCAACTTAGTGAGTAACAAATGTAAATAATGACTGAAAGTAAGAAAACACATAAGGCACAAGACATTCTATAATAAAGAAGTAAAAACCATTTAAAAGTAGTAAACCGGTGAAAAGTTAAGTAAAAATCCTTTTTCAACAAGTAAACGGGTAATTGACAGGCAGTAAGGGTAAAGTAAACAAATAGAAGTTCTCCCCTCGGGCGCAATATCAACAAATCCGCCTCTCGGGCAACATCTCAGAACAATACTAGCCCCTCGGGCTCAATCTCACATCTTAATGGGTACCCGCGCACACTGGGGGTGTACAGACTCCTAGAAGGGCCCCTTACGGCCCAAGCGCAATAACAAGTCATCTTGTGGCATCAACACTAGGCCCTGGGCCTCATATCAATCAAGCCACCTCGTGGCGTACATATCTCAGGCCCTCGGCCTCATATCAATATCAGTGTTTCCTCACAATATAAGCCCTCGGCCTTACTCAGTCAAAAATCCTCACAAGTCACACGGACCATAGTAAACATTGTTTCTCAGCCCAAACATCATATAAAATATCATTTAAGTATTAAAACTGAGTAAAACATGGCTGGGTATGAAAACAGTGGAAAATAACATGACTGAGCTCAAGTATAAAGTCAAAACAGTGAGGAAATATCAATAAAAAGCTCCGAAGGGTTCAAGTAGTTGGCACTATGCCCAAATATGGCATTCAACCCAAATAATAATGATAACAAATAGTTTTCAATCAAATATGCGGTAAAATCATCCATCGGGACGGACCAAGTCACAATCCCCAATAGTGCATGACCCCACGCTCGTTATCAAGCGTGTGCCTCACCTCAATATATCACTACGATGTGCACTCTGGGGTTCCAAACACCCAGAACATCATTTGCAATCATTACTCACCTCGAGCCGGCTAAGTCTCTAGCTCTGACGCCTTTGCCCCTCGAATCGGTCTGCACTCACGTCGAATCTATCCAAAAACAGAACGAGGACATCAAAATATGATAAGGGAACGTAGCCCAAGCAAAAACAATCAATAAAGGGAACAAATCCCAAAATTACCAAAACCCAAACCCCGGGCTCACGTCTTGGAATTCGATAATTTTTACATCAATAGATTCCTTATCTCCCCACGAGTTCATACATATCAAAAGTTCTCAAATCCGACCCCAAATGATCTTTCAAATCCCCAATTAAAGGCCTCTCAAACTCAACCTCTAATCCCCAATTTTTCTTCCTTAATCTCCACTAAAACCATGATTAAATAATGGAAAAACGATCTTAAACCCAAGTAATAAAGCTTAGGGAACTTACCCAACTGATATCCTTTGATTCCTCTTGAAATCCTATGCGTTAACCTCTTTCCCGTCTTCAAAAATGATAAACTTAGTAAAATTTCGCGAAGAAGACAATTTATACCTTCTGCCTAGACCTTTTCGCATCTGTAGTCCCATACCCGCTTCTACGATATCGCATTTGCGGTCATTCCTCCGATTCTGCGGAAATTACTTACCAGCCCAAAATCGCATATATATGCGATAAGCCTTCCGTATCTACGACTCCGCAGATGCGGCCATACTAACCGCTTCTGCGGTTCCTAACATTTTCCAAAAATCCATTTTTGCGGCTCCTCTTCCGCAAATATGGCATCGCACCTGCGGTCCCCAATCCGCAGGTGCGGAAATACCAGAAGCAACTGAGATTCTGCAACTTCACAAGTCTCAAACCTTTCCGTTAACCATCCAAAATCACCTCGAGGCCCCCAGGACCTCAACCAAAAGCACAAACATAACCTAATACCTTATTCAAACTTGTACCAATCATCAAAACATCTCAAACAACATCAAATCACCCAAAACACATCGGATTCAAACCAAACTTTCTAAAATCTTCCGAATTTCGCTTTTGATAAAAAACCCAACAAAACCACATCCGAATGACCTAAAATTTTGCACACACATCCCAAATGACACAACGGAACTACTGCAACTCTCGAAATTCCATTCCGACCCCTTTATCAAAATCTCGCCTACCAATCGTAAATCGTCAAAATATCAAATTCGTCAATTCAAGCCTAAATCTACTACGAATCTCCAAAATTCATTCCAATCACGCTCTTAAGTCATAAATCACCTCCCGAAACTAAGGGAACCCTCAGAACTAACTTCGGAGCCCTCTAACACATAAGTCAATATCCAATTGACTTTTTCAACTTAAGCTTTCTTAAAAGTGACTTAGTGTCTCAAACCTTACCAAAATCATTCCGGATTCGAGCCGACCAACCCTATACCACAAAACACGGATAAGCAAGGCATAAAGAAGCAGAAATGGGGAAAATGGAGCGGTAACTCATGAGACGACTGGTCTGGTCGTCACATCCTCCCCAACTTAAACAAACGTTCGTCCGCAAAAGAATCAAGAAATATAACTGGAGCCTCAAACAGGTGAGGATATCTACTCTGCATCTCCCGGGCTGACCTCTCCACTGCACTTTTATTGAAGCTATATTCTTTGACCTCAACTTTCAAACCTGACGACCCAAAATAGCTATTGGCCCCACATCATAGGTCAAATCATCATCCAACTGAACCGTGCTGAAATCCAAAACATGAGACGGATCCCTAATATACTTTTGAAGCATAGAAATATGAAATACCGGATGCACGCTCGACAAGATGGGTGGCAAAGTAAGCTCATAAGCCACCTCCCCAATCCTCCAAAGCACCTCAAAAGGCCCAATGAACCGCAGACTCAATTTCCCTTTCTTCCCAGATCTCATAACACCCTTCATGGGCAAAACCTTCAACAAAACCTTCTCACCAACCATGTAGGACACTTCTCGAACCTTCCTGTCCGCATAACTCTTTTACCTCGACTGCGCTGTACGAAGCCTCTCTTGAATCACCTTCACCTTCTCTAAAGTAACCTGCACCAAATCAGTGCCCAATAGCCTAGCCTCACGGGGCTCGAACCAACCAACTGGAGATCTACACCGTCTCCCATACAAAGCCTCATATGGAGCCATCTGAATACTCGACTGGTTGCTGTTATTATAAGCAAACTCTACAAAAGGTAGAAACTGATCCCACGACCCTCCGAAATCAATGACACAAGCATGCAACATGTCCTCCAATATCTGAATAGTGCACTCGAACTGCCCGTCCGTATGAGGGTGAAAGGTTGTGCTCAACTCAACCTGAGTACCCAATTCTCTCAGCACGGCCCTCCAAAACTACAAAGTAAACTGAGTACCTCTATCTGAAATGATGGAAACCGGAACACCATGCAAGCGAACTATCTCCTGGATATAGATCTCTGCCAACCGCTCTGAAGAATAGGTAGTACACACCGGAATGAAGTGCGCGGACTTGGTCAGCCGATCCACAATCACCCAAATGGCATCGAACTTTCTCAAAGTCCGTGGAAGTCCAACAACAAAGTCCATAGTGATCCTCTCCCACTTCCACTCTAGAATATCCATCTGCTGAAGCAAGCCACCCGGTCTCTGATGCTCATATTTCACTTGCTGACAATTGAGACACCGAGCTACAAATCCCACAATGTCTTTCTTCATTCTTTTCCATGAATAATGCTGCCTCAAATCCTGATACATCTTTGCAGCATCCGAATGAATGAAATACTGCGAGCTATGGGAATCCTCCAGAATCAACTCCCGAAGCCCATCTATATTGGGCACACAAATTCGGCCCTGCATCCTCAACATCCCATCATCACCAATGGTCACATATCTGGCATCATCATGCTGAACTCTGTCCCTAAGGACAAGAAAATACGGATCATCATATTGGTGTTCCCTGATTCGATCATATAAGGAAGACCGAGAAACCACACATGCCAATACCCGAATGGACTCCGAGATATCTAACCTCATGAACCGATTGGCCAAAGCCTAAATGTCAACTGCAAGAGGTCTCTCCCTAACTGGAATATATGCCAAACTCCTCATACTCACTGCCTTTCGGCTCAAAGCATCGGTCACCACATTGGCCTTTCCCATATGGTAAAATATAGTGATATCAAAATCCTTAAGCAACTCCAACCATCTCTACTGCCTCAAATTAAGATCCTTCTATTTGAACAAGTGCTGGAGGCTATGATGATCAGTGAACACCTCACAAAATACGCCATACAAGTAATGCCTCCAAATCTTCAATTTGTGAACAACCAACTCCAAATCATGGATGGGGTAGTTCTTCTAATGGGGTTTCAACTGACGAGAAGCATAAGCAATAACTCTACCCTCCTACATCAACACAAAACCAATCCCAACTCTTGAAGCATCACAATACACGGTAAATAAACCTGAAGCTGATGGCAAAACCAACACTGGAGTTGTGGTCAAAGCTGTCTTGAGCTTTGGAAAGCTCTCCTCACACTCGTCCGACCATACAAATGAAGCACCCTTCTAAGTAAACTTGGTCAAGGACGATGCGAGAGATGAGAATCCCTGAACAAACTGGCGATAATAGCCTACCAAACCAAGAAAGTTGTGAATCTCTGTGGCTGAGGACGGTCTGGGTAAACGCTGAACTGCCTCTATCTTCTTCGGATCAACCTGGATACCCTCACTAGATACCACGTGCCCCAAGAAAGCCACTGAACTAAGCCAAAACTCACACTTGGAGAATTTTGCATAAAGTTTCTTCTCTCTCAATATCTGTAACATAACTCTCAAATGCTCCACGTGCTCCTCCTGACTATGCAAATATACCAGAATATCATCAATGAAGATTATGACAAATGAATCGAGATAAGGCTAAAATATGTTGTTCATCAAATGCATGAACGCTGTTGGGGCATTGGTCAGCTTTAAAGACATCACCAAGAACTCATAATGATCATATCGGGTCCTGAAAATTGTCTTAAGAATATCCGAGTTCATGATCTTCAACTGGTGATAACCTGAACGGATATCAATTTTGGAGAACACTCTTGCTCCTTGAAATTGGTCGAATAAATCATCAATGCGAGGCAAAGGATACTTATTCTTAATTGTTACTTTGTTCAATTGCATATAATCAATGCACATTATCATGGTGCCATCCTTCTTCTTCACGAATAGAACCGGCGCACCGCAAGGTGACACACTAGGTCAAATGAACCCTTTATCAAGGAGTTCCTGAAGCTGTTCTTTTAATTACTTCAACTACACTGGTGCCATACGATACGTCAAAATAGAAATGGGCTGAGTACCTGGCACCAGGTTAATACCAAAATTAACATCCCTGTCCGGTGGCATGCCCGACAGGTCTGCAGAAAACACATCGGGAAAATCCCTCACAACTAGAACAGAATCAATATTGGGAGTCTCAGTTCTGACATCCCTCACAAAGGCTAGATACGAAAGACAACCCTTCCCAATAATACGCTGGGCTTTCAAGAATGAGATCACTCTACTAGGAACATAATCAGTCATACCTCGCCACTCAATCCGTGGCACACCCGGTATAGCCAATGTAATTGTCTTAGCATGGCAGTCCAGAATAGCACGACACGGAGATAGCTAATCCATGCCCAAAATGACATCGAAATCTACCATTCACAATTACAAAAGATATACACGAGTCTCCAGACCCTCAATAGTCACCACACATGACCGGTACACGCGGTCTACAATAATAGTATCGCCCACCGAGATAGATACATAAACAGGTGAAGCAAGAAACTCACGGGGCATACCCAAATAACGAGCAAAGTATGATGACACATAAGAAAAGGTGGAATCGGGATCAAATAATATAGAGGAATCTTTGTGGCAGACTGAAACAATACCTGTAATAACAGTATCTGAAGTAATAGAATTGGGTCTGCCTGGAAGTGCATAGAAACGGGCCTGACCGACACCTGATCGACTTCCCCTTCTAGGGTGACCCCTAGCTGACTGACCTCCACCCCTAGCTGGCTCGGCAGGTGGTGGTGAAGTGACTGGCGCTGAAGCCGATAACTGATCCCTCTGCTGAGATGAACTTGCAAGACAACGAGGGCACTACCTCCACATATGGCCCATCTCACCATACTTATAACAACTCTCAGGTGCTGGAGAAGGGGACTAAAGGGAACCCCTCGCATCAGAGTGACTAGCAGATGCACTCGGCATAGAAGAGCCCTGAGCTGATGGAGCACGGGACGAACTCTGAGCTGGAAGGGCACTAAGTGATGACTAGCCCTAATTAGAACTGTGAGAACCATAACCCAATGATGCCCCACGATAACCTAGGCAAGCTGGTTGAGCATGCCTGAATGGACGACCTCTGCTGTGTTGAAACTGACCTCTCGAAGGAGTACCATTGTAACTACTAGATCCTCGAGGCCTCTTGTCCTCCCTCTCCCCTCGCTCCTAGCGACGAACAGACTCAATCTCACGGGCAATATACACAAACTCCTCGAAAGTAGCACCAATCACCCTCTCCTTTGTCATGAGAATATGAAGCTGATAAGTGAGGCCATCAACAAACCTCATAATCCTCTCTCTATCTGTCGGAACCATCCAAATAGCATGACGAGCTAACTCGGAGAACCTCATCTTGTACTGCATCACAGTCTTCTCTCCCTAACAAAACCACTCAAACTCTCTACGCAGCTTCTCTCTGCGGGACTGCGACACATACTTCTCCAGAAAGAGAACAGAGAACTGCTGCCAAGTAAGGGGTGCTGCACCAACAGGCCTATGCCTCTCAAAAGCCTCCCACCAAGTAAAGGCAGCTACCGAAAACTAATAAGTAGTGAAAGTGACCCTGCTGCTCTCCAGAATACTCACGGTACGAAGCATCCTCTAATACTTATCTAAGAAACCCTGGGGCATCCTCACCCTCTACACCACTGAAGGTTAGAGGATGCAATCTACCAAACCTCTCCAACCTACACTGTTCATCCTCTGCCATGACAGGAACTACATAGTCCAGAGCAGCTACAACTGGCTGAGCTGGATGCGCCCCCGGCGTTTGAAGTCCCTACACGACTTGCTCAGGTGTGCGAGCGGCGAGAGTCTAATTGCCTCCCCCAGCTTGAGAAGTAGATTCAGCTATAGTGGCTGAAACTGCCTAAGCTAGGCCAGTGCAAACTGATAAGATCTGAACCAAGGCCTCCTGAAGACCTAGAATCACAATGGGCACAGCTGGTGCCTGAGTTGGAGCGTCCATAGCTGGGACCTAGTCCTGAACTAGGGCAGCTGGTAGATATGTAGGTGCTGCCCTTGCTGCTCTGCCTCTACCACGACCGCATCCTCGGCCTCTGGTGGCCAAAGATGGTGGTACTGGTGGTCGCCTGCCCTGCCCGGTAGCGCGTGTCCTTACCATCTATGAGAGAATAGAATAATAGAAGTTTAGCACTCGTATCAATAAGTTCGCGCGACAAGAATTCCAAGAATATGATGTTTTTCCTAAAGGTTCTGCAGCCTCTCGAGGATAAATACAGACGTCTCTATACCGATCCACGAGACTCTACTAAATCAGCTCAAGACTCGTGAGACCTATGTAACCTAGGCTTTGATACCAACTTGTCACGACCCTAAACCCGGACCCGATCGTGATGGCGTCTCTCGTGAAGACAAGGCTAGCCAATTATTCCCAATTCATAGTTAAATAGTTAATCATTAATAAAACAGTCTAAGATATGATTAATAATACGAAGTAGCAGATAATATAAATAAAAATGCGGAAGTACAACCCAACACAGCCCTAACCGGGGTGTCACAAGTCACGAGCATCTAACAACACTGAATACTCAAATGTAACTACAGAGTTTAGTACTGAACTAAGGACATAAAGGAAAAAGAGATATGGAGGAGCTTCGGGCTGCGAACGCCATCAGCTACCTAAAGACTCCTCGAAGGATCTTCCTAAAGATGGAATGATCAGCACTCGGGAGCGGGACCAGCTACGCCTGAATCTGCACATAGGGTGCAGGGAGTAAAGTGAGTACTCCAACTCATTGAGTAACAAATGTAAATAATGACTGAAAGTAAGAAAACACATAAGGCACAAGACATTCTATAATGAAGCAGTAAAAACCATTTAAAAGCAGTAAACCAGTGAAAAGTTAAGTAAAAATCCTTTTTCAACAAGTAAATAGGTAATTGACAGGTAGTAAGGGTAAAGTAAACAAATAGAAGTTCTCCCCTCGGGCACAGTATCAACAAATCCGCCCCTCGGGCAACATCTCAGAACAATACTAGCCCCTCGGGCTCAATCTCATATCTTAATGGGTACCCGCGCTCACTGGGGTGTACAGACTCCTGGCAGGGCCGCTTATAACCCAAGCGCAATAACAAGTCATCTCGTGGCATCAACCCTAGGCCCTCGGCCTCATATCAATCAAGCCACCTCGTGGTGTAAATATCTCAGGCCCTCGGCCTCAAATCAATATCAGTGTTTCCTCACAATATAGGCCGTTGGCCTTACTCAGTCATAAATCCTCACAAGTCACACGGACCATAGTAAACAGTGTTTCTCAGCCCAAACATCATTTAAGTATTAAAACTAAGTAAAACATGGTTGGGTATGAAAACAGTGGAAAATAACATGACTGAGCTCAAGTATAAAGTCAAAACAATGAGGAGATATCAATAAAAAGCCCCCGAAGGGTTAAAGTAGTTGGCACTATGCAGAAATATGGCATTCAGCCCAAATAATAATGATAGCAAATAGTTTTCAATCAAATACGCAGTAAAATCATCAATCGAGATGGACCATGTCATAATTCCCAATAGTGCACAACCACACGCTCGTCATCAAGCGTGTGCCTCACCTAAAAATAGCACTACGATGTGCAATCCGGGGTTTCAAACCCTCAGAACATCATTTACAATCATTACTCACCTCGAGCCGGCTAAGTCTCTAGCTCGCGACGCCTTTGCCCCTCGAATCGGCCTCCATTCACGTCGCATCTATCCAAAAAATAGAATGAGGATGTCAAAGTATGCTAAGGGAACATAGCCCAAGCAAAAACAATTAATAAAGGGCACACATCCCGAAATTACCAAAACAAGAACCCCGGGCCCACGTCTCGGAATTGGATAATTTTTACATCAATAAATTTCATATCTCCCCACGGGTTCATACATATCAAAAGTTCTCAAATCCGACCCCGAATGGTCCTTCAAATCCCCAATTAAAGGCTCTCAAACACAAGCTCTAATCCACAATTTTTCTTCCTTAATCTCCACTAAAATCATGATTAAATGATGGAAAAGCGATCTTAAACCCAAGTAATTAAGCTTAGGGAACTAACCCAACTAATATCCTTTGATTACTCTTGAAATCCTATGCCTTAACCTCTTTCCCGTCTTCAAAAATGATAAACATAGCAAAAATTCGCGAAGAAGACAATTTATACCTTCTGCCCATACCTTTTCGCATCTGCAGTCCCATACCCGCTTCTACGATATCGCATTTGCGGTCATTCCTCCGCTTCTGCGGAAATTACTTACTAGCCCAAAATCGCATATGCGATAAGCCTTTCGTATCTACGACACCACAGATGCCGCCATACTAACCGTTTCTGCGGTTCCTGACATTCTTCCAAAAATCCGCTTTTGCGGCTCCTCTTCCACACATGTGGAGTCGCACCTACGGTCCCCAATCCGCAGGTGCGGAAATACCAGAAGCATCTGAGATTCTACAACTTCACAAGTCTCAAACCTTTCCGTTAACCATCCAAAATCACCCCGAAGCCCCTGGGACCTCAACCAAAAGCACAAACATAACCTAATACCTTATTCAAACTTGTACCAATCATCAAAACATCTCAAACAACATCAAATCACCCAAAATACATCGGATTCAAGCCAAACTTTCTAAAATCTTTCGAATTTCAATTTTGATCAAAACCCAACAAAACCACATCCAAATGACCTAAAATTTTGCACACATATCCCAAATGACACAACGGAACTACTGAAACTCTTGGAATTCCATTCCGACCCCTTTATCAAAATCTCGCCTACCAATCGGAAATTGCCAAAATATCAACTTCGCCAATTCAAGCCTAAATCTACTATGAATCTCCAAAATTCATTCTGATCACGCTCCTAAGTCATAAATCATCTCCCCAAACTAA
Organism: Nicotiana tabacum; assembly: GCF_000715075.1. Lineage (NCBI taxonomy): Eukaryota > Viridiplantae > Streptophyta > Magnoliopsida > Solanales > Solanaceae > Nicotiana > Nicotiana tabacum. Next base: position 126,929,778 of record NC_134084.1, read on the forward strand.
CCAATCCCTCAGAACTCACTTCCGAGCCCTCTAACACATAAGTCAATATCCGGTTGACTTTTCCAAATTAAGCTTTATTAAAAGAGACTTAGTGTCTCAAACCTTACCAAAATCATTCCGGATTCGAGCCGACCAACCCGATACCACAAAATACGGATAGGCAAGGCATAAAGAAGCATAAATGGGGAAAACGGAGCGGTAACTCATGAGACGACTGGCCGGGTCATCACATCCTCCCCAACTTAAACAAACGTTCGTCCGCGAAAGAATCAAGAGATATACCTGGAGCCTCAAACAGGTAAGGATATCTGCTCCACATCTCCCACTCGGTCTCCCAGGTAGCCTCCTCCACGAGCCGACCTCTCCACTGCACTTTCACTGAAGTTATATTCTTTGACCTCAACTTTCAAACCTGATGACCCAAAATAACTACTGGCCCCACATCATAGGTCAAATCATCATCCAACTGAACCGTTCTGAAATCCAAAACATGAGACGGATCCCCAATATACTTTCGAAGCATAGAAATCTGAAATACCGGATGCACGCTCGACAAGATGGGTGGCAAAGCAAGCTCATAAGCCACCTTCCCAATCCTCCAAAGCACCTCAAAAGGCCCAATGAACCGCAGACTCAATTTTCCTTTCTTCCCAGATCTCATAGCACCCTTCATCGGCGAAACCTTCAACATAACCTTCTGACCAACCATGTAGGACACATCTCGAACCTTCCTGTCCGCATAACTCTTTTTGCCTTGACTGTGTTGTACGAAGCCTCTCTTGAATCATCTTCACCTTCTCTAAAGCATCCTGCACCAAATCAGTGCCCAATAGCCTAGCCTCACCGGGCTCGAACCAACCAACTAGAGATCTACACTGCCTCCCATACAAAGCCTCATATGGAGCCATCTGAATACTCGACTGGTAGTTGTTGTTATAAGAAAACTCTGCAAAAGGTAGAAACTGATCCCATGACCCTCCGAAATCAATGACACAAGCATGTAACATGTCCTCCAATATCTGAATAGTGCGCTCGGACTGCCCGTCCGTATGAGGGTGAAAAGTTGTGCTCAACTCAACCTGAGTACCCAACTCTCTCTGCACGGCCCTCCAAACCTGCAAAGTAAACTGAGTACCTCTATCTGAAATAATGGAAACCGGAACACCATTCAAGTGAACTATCTCTCGGATATAGATCTCTGCCAACCGCTCTGAAGAATAGGTAGTAGACACCGGAATGAAGTGCGCGGACTTGGTCAGCCAATCCAAAATACCCAAATGGCATCAAACTTTCTCAGAGTCCGTGGAAGTCCAACAACAAAGTCCATAGTGATACTCTCCCACTTCCACTCTAGAATATCCATCTGCTGAAGCAAGCTACCCGGTCTCTGATGCTCATATTTCACCTACTAACAATTGAGACACCGAGCTACAAATCCCACAATGTCTTTCTTCATTCTTCTCCACAAATAATGTTGCCTCAAATCATCGTAGAACTCGGATGAATGGAATACCGCGAGCTATGGTCCTCCTCCAGAATCAACTCCCGAAGCCCATCCACATTAGGCACACAATTCGGCCCTGCATCCTCAACATCCCATCATCATAAATAGTCACATATCTGGCATCATCATGCTGAACTCTGTCCCTAAGAACAAGCAAATGCGGATCATCATACTGGCGTTCCCTGATTCGATCATATAAGGAAGACCGAGAAACCACACATGCCAATACCCGAATGGACTCCGAGATATCTAACCTCATGAACCGATTGGCCAAAGCCTGAATGTCAACTGCAAGAGGTCTCTCCCTAACTGGAATATATGCCAAACTCCTCATACTCACTGCCTTTCGGCTCAAAGCATCGGTCACCACATTGGCCTTTCCCATATGGTAAAATATAGTGATATCAAAATCCTTAAGCAACTCCAACCATCTCTGCTGCCTCAAATTAAGATCCTTCTATTTGAACAAGTGCTGGAGGCTATGATGATCAGTGAACACCTCACAAAATACGCCATACAAGTAATGCCTCCAAATCTTCAATTTGTGAACAACCAACTCCAAATCATGGATGGGGTAGTTCTTCTAATGGGGTTTCAACTGACGAGAAGCATAAGCAATAACTCTACCCTCCTACATCAACACAAAACCAATCCCAACTCTTGAAGCATCACAATACACGGTAAATAAACCTGAAGCTGATGGCAAAACCAACACTGGAGTTGTGGTCAAAGCTGTCTTGAGCTTTTGAAAGCTCTCCTCACACTCGTCCGACCATACAAATGAAGCACCCTTCTAAGTAAACTTGGTCAAGGACGATGCGATAGATGAGAATCCCTGAACAAACTGGCGATAATAGCCTACCAAACCAAGAAAGTTGTGAATCTCTGTGGCTGAGGACGGTCTGGGCAAACTCTAAACCGCCTCTATCTTCTTTGGATCAACCTGGATACCCTCGCTGGACACCATATGCCCCAAGAAAGCCACTGAACTAAGCCAAAACTCACACTTGGAGAATTTTGCATAAAGTTTATCCCCTCTCAATATCTATAACAGAACTCTTAAATGCTCCGCGTGCTCCTCCTGACTATGCAAATATACCAGAATATCATCAATGACGACTATTACAAATGAATCGAGATAAGGCCAAAATACGTTGTTCATCAAACGCATGAACGCTAGTGGGGCATTGGTCAGCCCAAAAGACATCACCAAGAACTCATAATGATCATATCGGATCTTGAAAGCTGTCTTAAGAATATCCGAGTTCCTGATCTTCAACTGGTGATAACTTGAACGGATATCAATTTTGGAGAACACTCTCGCTCCCTGAAACTGGTCGAATAAATCATCAATGCAAGGCAAAGGATACTTATTCTTAATTGTTACTTTGTTCAATTGCCTATAATCAGTGCACATTCTCATGGTGCCATCCTTCTTCTTCATGAATAGAATCGGCGCGCCCCAATGTGACACACTAGGCCGAATGAACCCTTTATCAAGGAGTTCCTGAAGTTGTTCTTTTAATTCCTTCAACTTTACTGGTGCCATACGATATGACAGAATAGAAATGGGTTGAGTACCCGGCACCATGTCAATACCAAAATCAATATCCCTGTCCAGTGGCATGCCCGGCAGGTCTGCAGGAAACACATCGTGAAAATCCTTCACAATTGGAACAGAATCAATACTGGGAGTCCCAGCTCTGACATCCATCACAAAGGCTAGATACGAAAGATTTCCCTTCCTAATCATACGTTGGGCTTTCAAGAATGAGATCACTCTAGTGGGAACATAATCAGTCATACCTCGCCACTCAATCCATGGCACACCCGGTATAGCCAATGTAACTATCTTAGCATGGCAGTCCAGAATAGCACGACATGGAGATAGCCAATCCATGCCCAAAAATGACATCGAAATCCCCCATTCACAATAACAAAAGATATACACGGGTCTCCAGACCCCCAATAGTCACCACACACGACCGGTACACGCGGTTTACAACAACAGTATCGCCCACCGAGATAGATACATGAACAGGTGAAGCAAGAAACTCACGGTGCATACCCAAATAACGAGCAAAGTATGATAACACATAAGAAAAGGTGGAACCAGGATCAAATAATACAGAGGCATCTATGTGGCATTCTGAAACAATACCTGTAATAACAACATCTGAAGCAATAGTATTGGGTCTGCTTGGAAGTGCATAGAAACGGGCCTGACCGATACCTGATCGACCCCCCCTCTGGGGTAACCCCTAACTGACTGACCTCCACCCCTAGCTGGCTGGGCGGGTGGTGGTGAAGTGACTGGCGCTGAAGCCGGTGGCTGACCCCTCTACTGAGATGAACTCGCAAGACAACGAGGGCATTGCCTCCACATATGGCCCATCTCACCACACTCATAAAAATTCCTAGGTGCTGGAGAAGGGGACTAAAGGGAACCCCTCGCATCGGAGTGACTAGCAGATGCACTCAGCATAGAAGAGCCCTGAGCTGATGGAGCACGGGACGAACTCTGAGCTGGAAAGGCACTAAGTGATGACTAGCCCTGAAGAGAACTATGAGAACCATAACCCAACGATGCCCCACGATAACCTGGGCGAGCTGGTTGAGCATGCCTGAATGGACGACCTCTGCTGTGTTGAAACTGACCTCTCGAAGGAGTACCATTGTAACTACTAGATCCTCGAGGCCTCTTGGCCTCCCTCTCCTCTCGCTACCAGCGATGAACAGACTCAATTTCACGGGCAATATCCATAACCTCCTTGAAAGTAGCAGCAATCACCCTCTCCCTGGTCATGAGAATACGAAGTTGATAAGTGAGGCCATCAACAAACCTCATAATCCTCTCTATATCTATTGGAACCATCCAAATAGCATGACGAGCTAACTCGGAGAACCTCATCTTGTATAGCATCACAGCCATCTCTCCCTAACGAAACCACTCAAACTCTCTACACAGCTCCTCTCTGCGGGACTGCGACACATACTTTTCCAGAAAGAGAACAGAGAACTGCTGCCAGGTAAGGGGTGCTGCACCAATAGTCCTACGCCTCTCAAAAGCCTCCCACCAAGTAAAGGCAGCTCCCAAAAACTGATAAGTAGTGAAAGCGACCCTGTTGGTCTTCAGAATACTCGCAGTATGAAGCATCCACTGATACTTATCTAAGAAACCCTGGGGCATCCTCGCCCTCTACACCACTGAGGGTCGGAGGCTGCAATCTAGCAAACCTCTCCAACCTACGCTGTCCATCCTCTGACATGACAGGAACTACATAGTCCTGAGCAGCCATAACTTGTTGGGCTGGATGCGCCCCCAGCGTCTGAAGTCCATGCACGACCTGCTCAGGTGTGCGAGCAGCAGGAGTCTAATTACCTCCCCGACCTAAGAAGTAAATGCGGCTATAGTGGCTGAAACTGCCTGAGCTAGGCTAGTGCAAACTGATAAGATCTGAACCAAGGCCTCCTAAAGACCTAGAATCACAATGGGCACAACTGGTGCCTGAGCTGGAGCATCCATAGTTGGGACCTAGTCCTGAACTGGGGCAGCTGGTGGATCTGCAGGTGCTTCCCTCGCTGCTCTGCCTCAACCACAACCACGACCACATCTTCGGCCTCTAGTGGCCACAAATGGTGGTACTGGTGGTCGTCCGCCCTGACCAGTAGCGCGTGTCCTTACCATCTATGAGAGAATAGAATAACAGCAGTTTAACACTCGGATCCACAAGTTTGCACGATAAGAATTCCAAGAATATGAAGTTTTTTCTTAAAGGTTCTGCAGCCTCTCGAGGATAAATACAGACGTCTCTGTTCCGATCCATGAGACTCTACTAAACCTGCTCATGACTCGTGAGACCTATGTAACTTAGGCTCTGATACCAACTTGTCACGACCCTAAACCTGGACCCGGTCGTGATGTCGCTTCTCGTGAAGACAAGGCCAGCCAATTATTCCCAATTCGTAGTTAAACAGTTAATCAGCAATAAAACAGTCTAAGATATGATTAATAATACAAAGTAGCAGATAATATAAATAAAAATGTGGAAGTACAACCCAACACAGCCCTAACTGGGGTGTCAAAAGTCAAGAGCATCTAACAACGCTGAATATTCAAATGTAACTACAGAGTTTAGTATTGAACTAAGGATATAAAATATAAAAGAGATAGGGAGGAGCTCCAGGCTACGAACGCCAACAGCTACCTAAAGACTCATTGAAGGAACTGCTTGAAGCTGGAATGATCAGCACTCGGGAGCGAGACCAGCTACGCCTGAATCTGCACATAGGGTGCAGGGAGTAAAGTAAGTACTCCAACTCATTGAGTAACAAATGTAAATAATGACTGAAAGTAAGAAAATACATAAGGCACAAGGCATTCTATAATGAAGCAGTAAAAACCATTTAAAAGCAATAAACCAGTGAAAAATTAAGTAAAAATCCTTTTTCAACAAGTAAATAGGTAATTAACAGGCACTAAGGGTAAAGTAAACAAATAGAAGTTCGCCCCTCGGGCACAGTATCAACAAATCCGCCCCTCGGGCAACATCTCAGAACAATACCAGCCCCTCGGGCTCAATCTCATATCACAATGGGTACCCATGCTCACTGGGGGTGTACAGACTCCTGGCGGGGACGCTTACAGCCCAAGCGCAAGAACAAGCCATCTCGTGGCATCAACCCTTGGCCCTCGACCTCATATCAATCAAGCCACCTCGTGGTGTAAATATCTCAGGCCCTCAGCCTCAAATCAATATCAGTGTTTCCTCACAATATAGGCCCTCGGCCTTACTTAGTCAAAAATCCTCACAAGTCACACGGACCATAGTAAAAACTGTTTCTCAGCCCAAACATCATTTAAAATATCATTTAAGTATTAAAACTGAGTAAAACATGGCTGGGTATGAAAACAGTGGAAAATAACATGACTGAGCTCAAGTATAAAGTCAAAACAATGAGGAGATATCAATAAAAAGCCCCCTAAGGGTTCAAGTAGTTGGCACTATGCCCAAATATGGCATTCAGCGCAAATAATAATGATAGCAAATAGTTTTCAATCAAATACGCAGTAAATCATCAATCGAGACGGACCATGTCACAATTCCCAAAAATGCACGACCCCACGCTCGTCATCAAGCGTGTGCCTCACCTCAATATAGCACTACGATGTGCAATCCGGGGTTTCAAACCCTCAGAACATCATTTACAATCATTACTCACCTCGAGTCGGCTAAGTCTCTAGCTCGCGACGCCTTTGCCTCTCGAATCGGCCTCCACTTGCATCGCATCTATCCAAAAACAGAATGAGGACGTCAAATTATGCTAAGGGAACATAGCCCAAGCAAAAACAATTAATAAAGGGCACAAATCTCGAAATTACCAAAACTCGAACCTCGGGCCCATGTCTCGGAATTCGATAATGTTTACATCAATAGATTCCTTATCTCCCCACGAGTTCATACATATCAAAAGTTATCAAATCCGACCCCAAATGGTCCTTCAAATCCCTTATTAAAGGCCTCTTAAACTCAAGCCCTAATCCCCAATTTTTCTTCCTTAATCTCCACTAAAACCATGATTAAACAATGGAAAAACGATCTTAAACCCAAGTAATTAAGTTTAGGAAACTTACCCAACTGATATCCTTTGATTCCTCTTGAAATCCTATGTCTTAGCCTCTTTCCCGTCTTCAAAAATGATAAACTTAGGAAAATTTTGCGAAGAAGACAATTTATACCTTTTGCCCAGACCTTTTCGCATTTGTGGTCCCATACCCGCTTCTGCGGTACCGCATTTGCGGTCATTCCTCTGCTTCTGCGGAAATTACTTACCAGCCCAAAATCGCATCTGCGACTCCACAGATGCGGACATACTAACTGCTTCTGCAGTTCCTGACATTTTTCAAAAAAAACCACTTTTGCGGCTCCTCTTCCACACGTGTGGCATCGCACCTGCGGTCCCCAATCCGCAGGTGCGAAAATACCAGAAGCAACTGAGATTTTGCAACTTCACAAGTCTCAAACCTTTCCATTAACCATCCAAAATCACCCCGAGGCCCCCGGGACCTCAACCAAAAGTACAAACATAACCTAATACCTTATTCAAACTTGTACCAATCATCAAAACACCTCAAACAACATCAAATCACCCAAAACACATCGGATTCAAGCCAAACTTTCTAAAATCTTCCAAATTTTGCTTTTGATCAAAAATCCAACCAAACCACGTCCAAATGGCCTGAAATATTGCACACACATCCCAAATGACACAACTTCAACTCTCAGAATTCTATTCCGACCCCTTTATCAAAATCTCGCCTACCAACCGGTAATCGCCAAAATATTAACTTCGCCAATTCAAACCTAAATCTACTACGAACCTCCAAAATTCATTCCGAGACGCTCCTAAGCCATAAATCACCTCACAAAACTAACTGAACCCTCAGAACTCACTTCCAAGCCCTCTAACACATAAGTCAATATTCGGTTGATTTTTCCAACTTAAGCTTTCTTAAAAGAGACTAAGTGTCTCAAACCTTACCAAAATCATTCCGAATTCAATCCGACCAACCCGATACCACTAAACACGGATAAACAAGGCATAAAGAAGCAGAAATGGGGAAAACAGAGTGGTAACTCATGAGACGACTGGTCAGGTCATCACATCTGGATTTTAGCACGATTCAATTAGATGGCGATTTGACTTATGATGTGGAACTAGTGGCTATTTTGGAGCGGCGGGTTCGAAAGTTAAGGTCAAAGGATATAGATTCAATGAAAGTGCAGTGGAGAGGTCGGCCCATGGAGGAGGCTACTTGGGAAACCGAGCGGGAGATGCGGAGCAGATATCCATACCTATTTGAGGCTTCAGGTATGTTTCTAAACTCGTTCGAGAATGAACATTTGTTTAATAGGGGGAGGATGTAACGACCCGGCCGGTCATTTCGTGAATTATAGCCTTGATTCCCCCATTCTTACTTCTTTATGTGTTCTTCAGCTATATTTCATCGTATCATATTGGTTGGTATGGGTTCGTAGTGGTTTCGGTGTGGACTGAGACACTTAGTTTCCGATTTAGAAGTTTAAGTTGGAAAAGTCAATCGGATGTTGACTTATGTGCAAACGATCTCAGATGGGAATTCCAATGGTCCAGTTAGCTCTGTTAGGTAATTTTGGATTTAGGAGCGTGTTCGGAATGTAATTTGGAGGTCCATGGTAGAATTGGGCTTGAATTGGCAAAATTTGAAAATTTGGTGTTTTCCGATCGGTAGTGAAAACTTGATATCGGGGTCGGAATGGAATTCTGGAAGTTGGAATAGGCTTGAATCCGAGGGTAATTTGGTGTTTTGGTATTGTTTTGAGTGATTCGAAGGCTTGACTAAGTTTGAATGATGTTATATGATGTGTTGGTATGTTTGGTTGAGGTCCCAAGGGTGAGTTTCTGTCACGACCCCAATCCCCGGTCGTGATGGCTCCCAACACGATGCTAGGCAAGCCCGACCAATTCGTCACTCACAATTCCTTAAGTAGAATTCATTACCAATTAATAGGATTTAATGCCCAATTAACATGATTATAACTCTGTAGCAATAGATAAACAGTACGGAAAATCCATAAAATATCAATACAAATCCCACCGATCTGGTGTCACGAGCCAAGAGCCTCTAATACAAGTCTGTGTAGCAACCTATACATAGAGTTGTCTAGAATGCGGAAAATAAAGGGGATAAGGGGAGAAATCGGGTCCTGCGGACGCCATGCATCTACCTCGATGACTCCGGAATAAGATGAACAGCAGTAGAAAGCTCAAACTATGCCTCCACGATACCTGATCTGCACACATAGTGCAGGGAGTAAAGTGAGTACTCCAACTCAGTGAGTAATAACAATAAATAATGACTGACGGAAAGAAAACTCGTAAAACACTACACAGTTCTATATTAAAATAGTGAGAATATTAAAAACAACAACTGAATGAAGAAGTCAGTTAAAAGTCCTTTAAGCCAGCATTCATTTCATTTACTCCTCACGATAACCGAATTCATATTTGTACTGCTGCGGCGTTCAGCCCGATCCATATAGTATACTGCTGCGGCGCACAGCCCGATCCATATATATATATATACTGCTGTGGCGTGCAGCCCGATCCAAGAATAGTCGATTGCGCTCACTGGGGGTGTGAAGACTTCGGAGGGGCTCCTTCAGCCCAAGCGCTATACTACTACGGCGTGCAGTCCGACCCAAATAATATACTAATGCGGCGTGCAGTACGATCCATATAATATACTACTGCGGCGTGCAGTCCGATCCGCATAAATATATATACTGCTGCGGCGTGTAACCCGATCCATAGCATATCAAATACCCTCACTATGGGGTTCTCGACCCGTCTCAGTCAATATAGACTTGGCCTTTCGGGCACACTAAGATAAGACGGGGTTCTCAACCCACACGTTACTCTCATTAGGATTTAACAATTTCTAATGTTGGTTCATATTATGTTTATCAGTTAAGAACATGACTGAGGGTATGATTTCGACAAGAAAAGTGAGGTCAACCAATACAAATGCCCCCTAAGGGTTCTACAAATCGGCACAAGGCCCCAAACATGGCAACTAGCCCATAATATAATGATATTAATTAAGTCTCAATTAAAAGTACAGTAGAGTCATCAAACGGGATGGACCGAGTCCAAATCCCCAGTAGTAACAGACCCCACATTCATCATAAAGCGTGTGTCTCATCTCAACATAGCACCACGTTGTGCAAATCCGGGGTTTCAAACCTTCAGAACATCATTTATAACCATTACTCACCTCAAGCAGGCCGAAATCCTAGCTCGCTACTCCCTTGCCTCGCAAATCAACCTCCTCGAGCATCGAATCTGATCAAAACCACAAGTAATACGTTACAATAGGCTAAGGGAATACAGCTCAATCGAAAAGACTCGAAAAATATCGAAAATCACGAAGTTGGCAAAACCCGAACTCTGGCCCACTTCTCGAAAAATTAGAAAATTGATATCACCTGATTCCTTATCTCGCCACGAGTCTATACATATCATATTTACCTAAATCCGAGTTCAAATGCTCCTTCAACCCCTAAATTTCTATTTCAAAAGTCAAGCCCTAATCCTTCCATTTTTAATCAAATTTCCATGAATTTAGATGTTGAATCTACAATTAAATGACGTTTCTAGGACATAGGACTCACCTCCAATTGATTCCCAGTCAAAACCCTCTTTAATACTCGTCAAAAGCTCCCAAGGTTACTCAACAATGGAGGAAATGGGACTTGGTCCACGGGTGAAATGTTTATTAAAACCCTTCTATCAGCCCAGATTTTACTCTATGCGATCGCATCCAAGCCTCTGCGATCGATAGCTCAACTTTCCCAGGCCTCCAAAATGTTCTATGCGAACGCGTCCCCTTAACTGTGATCGCACTGCTTCACCAATCAAACCTACGCGATCGCATACACTACTCCGCGATCGCATTGAACAAAGTACCCCTCAGAACCGCAGGTCCAGTTAACACTACGCGATCACATTACTCCTCATGTGATCGCAATGAACAATCAGAACGGCCTTCCCCAAACCTTCTATGCGATCGCAATTGCACTCCTGCGATCGCAGAGAACAAAAATGTTCTGCAACACTCAGCTGAAATCTGCAACTTCAAAAACCAAGATTGGTTCGATTGACGATTTGAAATCACCCCGAGACCCCCCGGACCTCAACCAAAAGTGCCAACCCATCCTAAAACATCATTAAAACTTGTTCCAATTATGAAAACACCACAAACAACACCAAAACCATCAAATTACATCGGATTCAAGCCTAAATTTCTTAAAAACTTTCGAAATATGCATTTGATCAAAAACTTGACCAAGACACCTCCGAATGATCTGAAATTTTGCGCACACATCCAAAATCACCTAATGAAGCTACTGAAACTCTCGGAATTCCATTCCGACCCCCGTATCAAATCCTCACCTACCAACCAGAATTCGCCAAAATACTAACTTCGCCAATTCAAGCCTAATTCTACTCCGGACCTCCAAAATCAATTTTGATCACACTCCTAAGCCACATATTAACCCCTAAAGCTAACCGAATCACCGGAAATCACATCCGATCCCTCTAACTCAATAGTCAACATCCGGTTGATGTTTCCAAAATAAGCCTTCCTTAAAGAGACTAAGTGTCTCATTTCCTATCAATACCAATCCGATTTAAATCTAACACACCGAATACCGATAACGAAACATGAAGAAGCATAAAATGGGGGAAACGGGGCAGTAACTCACGTGATAACGGGCCGGGTCGTCACAGTTTCAAGTGGTTATCGGAGTATGTTTGGCTTTAAAGAGACTGATGTTGCTACTGTATTTTCTTCTGTTGGTTTCCTTATATGCGATCGCAAGAGTGGGGCCGCGATCGCGTAGGTCTGTTGATGGCAGCTAGGAAATTGTTCTATGTGATTGCCAATTGGGGACTGCGATCGCAAAGTTCTGTTGAGTTTGGCTATCGCGAATGCATGGCTGAGGTCGCGTTCACATAGAAGGATTTGGAGCGGTCATGAGGTGAAGGAATCGCTCTACTCGATCGCATAGTGAGGGTCGCGTTATTTTTTGAGTTTTTTTATCTACGATCGCGTGTGTATTTCTACGATCGCGTAAGGTAAGTCGAGGGGAAGTCCATTTTTGTGTTTCGCGATCGCGAGGCAAATTCTGCGATCGTGATGAAGGAAATAACTGGGCGGAATGTTTTAAGTTCAAAACGAGGGTTTGAGTTCATAATTCCAAAATTCAATAGAGAGCTCGGGAAAACGCGATTTTAGAGGGAATTTTCAGAGAAGTGATTGGGGTAAGTGTTCTTCACTTGATTTTGGTTAAATTCCATAATTGTGTCTTGATTCTTATCATCTAATTGGGAATTTGGGGTGAAAATTGGGGGACAAATGGAAGAGAATTGGAGAGATAATTTTGGGGATTTGAATGGCCATTTGATGTCGGATTTTGATGAATTTGATATGGGTAGACTCGTGAGTGAATGGACTTTCTAGTTTTGTAATTTTTTCTGGATTCGGAGACGTGGTTTCGGGGGGCGGGTTTGAGCCAAATTCGGGATTTTTGGTCTAATTTGATAATTTTTATGTGGAATCCATCCCTTTTGTGTATATTAATGATAATATACTGATTTTGGTTAGATTCGGAGCATTTGGAAGCTGAGTTTTATCGCGGATTAGAGTTTTGCCCGGTTTGAGGTAAGTAACGATTGTAAATCTAGTTATGAGGGTATGAAACCCCGGATTTCACATTGTTTTACTACTTTCAGATGATGCACATGCTAGGTGACGGGCGTGCACCATTGAGGATTATGACTTGGTTCGTCCCGTAGCAACTGTAGAATTGCGTATTTTGTTGAAAGCTATATAATATCTATGTGTTTAGAAAGAATTCTTATAACTTGGGCTGAATGCTATGTTGGGGCCTCGTGCCAGTACTATTTGGACCCTCAGGGGCATTTTCTTACTATCCTCTTACTGATTTGATTTGAAATCTATACTCAGTCATATTTTTACCTTATTACTGCATAAATCAGTTATGTTACTATGTTTTGATGCACATAAATGTTCGTTTGGGTTGAGTTCCCCTGATTTTACTAAAATGCCCGAGTGGCTTGTGAGGTTTATGACTGAGTGAGACCGAGGGCCTGATTTGTGAGGATATAATATGGGATCGGGCTGCACGCCCAACATGTTTATTATAGGCTGAGGGCCTGAGTGACTGACGCCATGATTTGGCTTGTTATAGCGCTTGGAGTGAAAGAACCCCTCCGGATTCTGTACACACCCCCGGTGAGCGCAGGTACCTACTGAGTGCGAGTGCCGAGTGCGGAGTGACGAGTGATTGGGAGGCATGAGTGATGGTGAGGTATTCCCGAGGGGTTGTTTATGAGCGACTGTGAGGCTTTGCCCGAAGGGGCTGTTTATGAGTGATATCTTGCCTGAGGGGTTGTTTATGACTTCATTATCTTCACTCTATTTTTGCATTGAGCCTCTACTGAAACCGTTGAAAAATATCTATAAATGATTTTCATCAAAACTGAATTTTTACGAGACCATTTGACTCAAATACTGATTTGTAAGCTTATTGTTTCATTGAGATTTCATATTATGATCCTTATATGTTTTACTGCTCGTCACTGCTGCTCAACCTTTATTTATGGTTGTTACTTACTGAGTTGGCGTACTCATATTACTCCCTTCACCTTGTGTGCAGATCCAGGTGTTATTGGACGTTTGAGTATGTGTTGATTCATCCACCACGGATCCTTGGAGTTGGCAAGGTAGTTGCATGGCGATCGTAGCCTTGTTCTTCTCCCTTCCTATCTTCCTATAGCTATTTTATTAGATTTTCCAAACTGCATTGGTCTTAGAACATTCATACTTGTGTCGTAGATGCTCATGACTAGTGACACCCGATGTCGGGCTTTTATTTCCGCATTCTTTTTCCTTGTTTTGGATTTCTTATGAAAGATTTCTATGATTAATAGTTAAAAAATGTATTTCTAAAATGAAATGTTGCGTGTTTTGGGTAATGAGTTGGCTAGCCTAGTACCATGATATAGCGTCATCACGACTGGGTAGTTTGGATCGTGACAGCTATTAAATCAACATTGGAGAAGAGACACATGAAAGAGATCTGATACACTGATGGTGAAAATATTGCAGATTTTACTTGAGAAGCGGTTTGATTTGGAGGATGAAGATCACTTAACGTGATATGAGGAGGAGAAATAGGGGAGAACTAGGGGACTAAACATAAGCGGCAGTAGTCAATTAAAAGAGGGAATTGGGGGAGAAAGGAGAGAAACTTGCTGCTACTTTTTCGTGAAACTTTGAAGAAAAAATAGAAACAATTTTTTTTCCAGAGAATTAAGTATTTTATTTTATGATTAAAGAAAATTAAGTATTTTGTCAATGATAAAATAATTTTGCTCTAATAACTACGAAAATATTGTTGCCAATTTATTAACACCTTTGAATTTATTATATTACCACAAAATATTACAAGATTAAATTTTTTGTTAAAAGTAGAAATTCATGATTAAAAGTATTTATACCAATAATTAAATTAAATTGCTGCCATTTATTAAAACCTACCAAAAATTATTATCTGACATTGTGTAAAAAAATTACATCGTCAACTCATATTTTTATTACAATAAAAATATAGGCGGATTCAATATTTTAAAGTTATAAGCCCATCAGTGATGCGGAAAGTATTTTATGACTTACTATTAAATATGCACAAATATTAGATAAGATTTGGCTTAAACATGTTTAACTAAATATATGAAAAGTTCATTCCTTAAAAGTTTTAAACTAGAAAATCTGAACTGAAGAATGAAGATGAGAAATCAGAAAGTTTAAAACAATTGAGTGCTAAGGTGTTTTATATACTTAAGGGTGAAATAATAATTTTGATAAAGCTTATTGGATTATCGATTAAACCGTTAATAAAATTGGGCAAACTGAAGTCTAAACCGATAACTCAATAGTTAAATAATATTAAATCGTCTAACCTGATACCAATAATCCAATATCACTTTTTTTAGAAGATAATCAATTTGTTTCTAGTTGCAAAAATTCTAGATGTAAATGAAGAAAAAAGGATCACATATTTTGCAAAAAAAAAAAAAAGGCTTTTTCTCCTAAAAATATACCTAAATACAAATAGAAAAGGAATATCTTTTTTTGAAGGAATGAAATTGTCTTTAAGATTTAAATGCATTCATAATAATTCCTAACATAAGTAAAAAAAAAAATCGATATAATTACAACTTTGAGAACATAAAATTTAGTTATGAGATAGCAAAAAGTCGATCAATATTTTTTTTATTTTTATAATAGTATAGATATATTATACAACCCACGATGAAATTATTAACAAGAAAATATGCTACGAACTTTTTGAAATTATTGCTATAAACGTATTTATAAAAATAATTTCTGAAACAAATTTGCAATGAGTTGGTTAGTTGTAGATCCTGAAAAATTTTATAATGATATTGGGGCAAATGTTACTAAATAAGTACCGATAATCCATCTCTTTGGCGGAAAACCTTAGTAGATAAAATTTTTGCTACGAAATCCGTATTTCATCACTAGAGTATGGGACTTGTGCATTTAATTACGATTGTAACTTTTGTCCTAAAAAGTCAATAATTAGTGACGAACTTTCTATGGTACCTAATAATCTCATACGTGAAATAAAGACGATATAATGATTGTCACTAATTGTTTATGCTATTAGGGACAAAAATTAAGGTCACAAAAAATATTAAACTTTTAGTGGCAAAAATAATTGGTAGCCAAAATATAACTAATTCTAAGACGAATAATTATTTGTCACCAATTATCCACAACATTAGTGATAAAACTATTTTGTCACCAATAACATTAATATTGTGGCTAATGCTACTCAATAATTGGCGCCAATTTGTTTTTTCGGTGGGAAATCTCATTAGACAAAACTTTTGCTACGAAATTTGTATTTCGTCACTAAAAGTATGTGTCTCGTACGAAATATAATTTTTGTCAAAGAAAATGGATAATTTGTGATAAATTTTCTGTTGTAGCTAATAATTTCGTGGTTAAAAATCATATTTGTTGTAGTGATTTAGCCATAAATGGAAAGAAACATTATATGTATAATGCTCTGTATAAGGGGAGAGAATTTCACTTGTAAAGACATCTGAGATAATATTGGAATATATTCACTTTACTTTTCTGTTTTTCTCAATATTGACTTTGCAATCAATTATTTCCTTATTTACTCTTGTTCTTTTCCTTCGATACCATTGAGAAAGTGAGGTAAAAACTTAGTTATCAGAAGTCCGTTTTCTTCTAAAATTAATCTTTGACCAAAAAATATATTATTGGTTAAACTGGAGGGAGTATGTAATTGTATTGATTAATTTGCACAAATATCAAGCGTAGACAAATTTTTCCAATACTTAACGATACCCATCAACGGAGGAAAGATATTTTTTTTTCCAGTTTTCTCCTCGTCAACTGTATAGATGAAGTGAAGTTTACTTGTCTATAGGACAAATTATTGGGACTAGAAAACTGATAGATTATCAACTGACGCAGATTGGGTCCCGTGTTGTAAGAAACTGAGTCAGAAACTTAAATAGTGCTCTTTTGGGCAAAAAATATTTTTCTATTATTAAAAATAAAGTTACATAAGTACATAAAACACAACATAATATTGCGTTTTACTTTAACGGAAGGTTAGTCGTTAAAGTTAAACGCAGTACAATACTGTGATTTATTAAAAAAATAATTTTTTTTAAGGAAAATGCAGTACAATACTGCATTTCCATTAAATGCAGTATTGTACTGCGTTTCCCTATTAAAATTGGGCCCACCTTTAACTCTGCCATAAATGCCTATATTTAATTAAAGGAAAACGCAGTATTGTACTGTGTTTTCCTTTAATAAAATATAGGGCCCCTTCTTCTTTCCCAAGACAACGACTCCATTAAAAAACTCCCCCCTCCTCACTGCTGGTCCCCCCCCCCCGGTCAAATTAAAAAACAAATTCGGGCCCCACCCGTCACTGCTAGTCCCCATACTTACTTTTATGTTATTATTTGGTAGTTCATCTGGACGCCATATAGCGACGAGTTACTAGCTCAGCTGTCCGATTATTGCTCAGTCGACCGACTGCTTTGGAGCACCTCCGTCCCGATGATCTTCTTCGATATGGTTGAGTATCATGCCACAGAGCGTGTGCTTCGCCAGTTTTACCATCCCCAACCTATACTAGGGGAGCCTGCATGGGTGCCTACACACTATCAGCGGGATGACCGTACCAGGGTGGACGATAGATTTATGGGATGGCTAGAGCATCAGGTCCATATTTGGGAGCAGCGATGTGACCGTATTCCGCCACCACCTTCATTTACCCAGGAGGCCACTATTCAGCTGTATACGTCATGGTACCTCCATCACACCCGACTGATGATCGGGAACCCCATTCATCTACTTGGCGAGCGCTACAGACCATATGTCGGGAGGCACGAGGCATTGGTATATTTTTGTGGCTTATTAATATCTTATATTTGTTATATAGCGTTATTTAATTAATATCTTAAGTGTTTCACAGGCTATTAGGCATCACCTGGTCTACCAGTTGGGACAGGAGATCCAGCAGCATGCCGACAGTGCTGCACTCGTTGAGTATGGCCGGTGGGTGGCAGATCTGGCTCGTCGAACCCTGTTTCAAGCGAGAGATGGCGCGAGGTTGGATCACGAGGCTCAGTATGCGGCGCCAGAGGACTACCATCGGGGTAGGGCTGTCCCACGAGGTAGGGGTAGGGCACGAGGGAGGGTGCCCCACGAGGCAGGGGTACCCCACGGGGTTAGGGGGACAGCGAGGAGGTGGTCCCCAGTAAGGGAGCGTTGAGGCACCTGTCGACCCACCTGTTGAGGGACATGATGAGGATTTTGGAGATGAGGATCTTGGAGATGAACAACCGGGTTATATACCTCAGGTAGACGATCCTTCTAGCAGCATGCCTTTGTACAACCTTCAGCTATCTCTGTCAGCATCGCAGGTCATCCTGTCAGGAGCATTGTTGATCACGGGTACATTCGACGGGGATGTAGACCAGTACTTTGCAGTCCCATCTACCGCAGCTGAGGATCGGCCGACCCGGGACGTGGATGGCGGGCGCAGGTTGAGTTATGCCTCATCCCCGGCGGTTGATGCGGATCTACCACAGGCGCAGGTATGTTTGTATTACTGTAAAATTTCAATTTGTTTTCTTTTCCTTAATGAGCTGTCATTAATTAATTTTTAACTTTCTTATGAAGGCTTCGTCCTAGCCCATCTTTGAGGCCACTACATGCTTTGATGAGGACACCACGGATGCATATACTCAGGAGGCCGACGAGAACATGGTGAGAAAATATTTTTTGACTTAACACGTACAATACTAATATACTTTTTCACATGCTAAGCTTAGTACTTGTTTTGTAGGTTGCTGACGGCCCGACGGCCTCTTCTACCGATCCTGCCAGCTGTGGTGTTGATGCTGCTGCACATCCTCACATAAAGAGGCGGCTTGATGATGATGATCCAGATAGTGTACTCAGGCGACAAGGGATGCGACTCAGGCCAGCAGCAGCACTGAAGCACACAGGCTGCGGGACACATTGATTTACTTATGTTTTTACTTTGTGTAAATAGTACATTATGTAAATAATGGTAACAATTATGTTTTAGAAACAGTTTTATTTTAACTGTGTTTGAACAATAATTTTACTTTAACAGTACAATACAAACACAAACCTTGCAAACCTAACACAAAAACAAACAGTAGAACTAATGAAAACACTTGACAAAGGAAACATAAAGATACACTACACCGCTCAACAAGTACATGTCATTGTTTAGTCACTACCGCCTAGTATTCTCTGCTCCAACCACTTGAGCTGGTCTCCAGCTTTTTTTATCTTCTTCCACCTCCTTTAATTTCACTTTCAACTCCGCAATTTCTTGCTTGGATTGACGCTCTCTGTCCCACTGCCCCGTACACATATTATGAAGATGATACAACTTGTCTTTGTAGTATTCCTTCTCACATGGTTCATCAATCCACACCTTAAAATTGCATGTAGGTATGTTCGGTTGCCTATAAAACTTGTTCATACACGCCCAGTAGCGGCGTCCAGCTTCTTCCCAACAATCGTACATCATGCTTTTGGTTCCGCAGTCGCACCTTGGGCAATAAAGGGGTTGTTGAGACATTTCTTGAGAAACTTTGGTTTTATGGAAATATTTGCTATAGGTTGTTGTTAAGCGCAGAAAATAACTAGAATGCGCTCGTTATTTATAGGCAAGATTTCACATAAAACGTAGTATTATATCATGCTTTACATACACATAAAACGTAGTATTATACCACGCTTTACATATTAAATTTTTCTGCAAGAAAACAGCTTTTTCAGAACGACAAGACAACTCAAAAAAAATGTAGTATTATACCGCGCTTTACATATAATTTTTTATTTTTATTTTCTAGATTGGTCTTCCTTAGTAACACCAATAAGTTGAATATTTGAACAACTCTATGAAGAAAATACTACATTATGTAAATAATGGCAATAATTCTATTTTAACAACATTTTTATTGAAACAGAATTTGAACAATAATTTTATTTTAACATGACAACAAAAACACAAACATAGCAAACCTAAAGATACACATAACAAAAATCAAACAGTACAACTAATGAAAACACTTGACAAGGGAAACATAAAGATACACTACTACCCTCAATACGTACAAGCCACTGTTTAGTCACGACCGGCTACTACTCTCTGCTCCAACCATTTGATTTGGTCTTCCAGCTTTTTTTTTCTTCTTCCACCTCCTTGAGTTTCGCTTTCAACTCCTCAATTTCTTGGTTAGTTCGGCACTCTCTTTCCCATTGCCTCGTACACAAATTATGAAAATCATAAATTCTCTCTTTGTAGTATTTCTGTTCACATGGTTCATCCATCCATACCTCAAAATCAGATGTAGGCTCGTCGGGTTGCCTATCAAACTTTTTCATACACGCCCAGTAGCGGCGTTCACCTTCTTCCCACCAATTGTACAAACTGCATTTTTCTCCGCAATAGCACCTTGGGACATAAAGGGGTTGTTGAGACATTTCTTAAAGAGAAACTTTGGTTTTATGGAAATATTTGCTATTGGTTATTGTTAAGAACAAAAAATAACTAGAATGCGACGTTATTTATAGGCAAGATTTCACATAAAACGTACTATTATACCACGCTTTATATATTAAATTTCTCTGAAATGAAACTGCTTTTTCACATGGTTTTCAGCTTTTTCAGAACGACAAGACAACTCAATAAAACGTAGTATTATACCGCGCTTTACATATTAAATTTTTTCTGCAAGAAAATTGCTTTTTCATATGGTTTTCAGCTTTTTCAGAATGACAAGACAGCTCAAAAAAATGTAGTATTATATCGCGCTTTACATATTAAATTTATTTTTTAATATTAATTTTTTTGTATTTCTTACAAACACTAATAAGTTTAATATTTGAACAACTATATCAAAAGGTCATGTTAAAAAATAAGATGCACCAAGATTATGGAACATAATTTTATTTGATAGATATTGCAACATACACAAGTACAAACACGTATTACAAAAACAATACGAAAACAAAAGACTAGGGGTATCCTTGATAGTTGGGTACATTCGACGAACTTGCACCAGGAGCTGGATTACCACCGCCACGCACACCACCTGAAGGACATTTACGACGGTCGTGTCCTATTTACGAGCATATGCCACATTTACGCGCATAAACGGTGTCACCAATATCCATTTGGTTCTGTATACGCGTTCTCTTTTGCACTTGTAGCTTGCGCAAATAGTCCTTATTACATACCATCTTAAAACCGGTGGCCAATAATGCTCAGCACCTAATGGCTGCAACTGCCCACATACGTGTCTACATATGCAGCAACATTGTGTTGCCTATCAATATAGTTGGTTGCCCCAAAACCAACTTGTTGAAAGCACTTCAACGCATGTGCGCACGGCATGTGGTAGATGGTCCATTTCCCACATGAACACAACCGACTTCATTCAGCGTCTGTAGATTATTCCCACGGCGTCCGCGGATAGCGGTCTTAACTTCAAAAACACCTCGGTCATGATCGTACTGTAGAAATGAATGCCAATGAGCTCGCCTCCTGTACCTTCCAAATCTTCTCATGGGTATTGGCATAAATTGAATACCCATGTCCATCAATGCCGATGCAGCTCCATGCCTTTCAATTAACCTCTTCGCACTATGTTTGAATGTCATGCGGACCATGGCAGTGACAGGCAATCCACGGGCAGACTTCAACAAGCCGTTGAATGACTCCGACACATTTGTAGTTAGGGCTCCCCATCTTCTACCGCCATTAGCATGCAATGTCCACATGTGAAGCTCATGTTCCATCAGTCAAGCATAGGCTCGTGGATCTAGCTGCTGGATTGCTTCCATGCGCCTCATGAATTTGCACTACTAGTGCTCAGTTGCAGCCATCCACATTAAGTCATTCAAGGCCCTGTCATGATATTTCTTCTGGAAATTGGCCTTCAGGTGCCTCACACAGTAACGGTGGTACGCATAGGGTTCCATCCATTCAGGCAAGTGCCGTATAGAACTTAAAATACCACAATGTCGACCAGATATTAGACAAATACCTGAACGTTGTTTGACAACGTGCTGCTTCAAGTGGTTCAAGAAAAGCGTCCACGTCTCTTCGCTTTCATTGGCACAAATGGTAAAAGCTAGTGGAAATATTAGTCCATTGACATATACTGCAACTGCAATCAAAAGCTTAATATCATACTTTCCATAGACATGAGTACCGTCTATGGAAATTATAGGACGACAATGCACAAAACCATCAATTGCTAGTTTAAATGACCAGAACACATAGTTGAAAATATATTCCGGTCTGTCCGGACTCTGCTCAAGCCTCCATTCAACAATAGTCCCGGGGTTAAAGTGTTGCAGCGCGGCCATGTACCTGGGCAACGATGAAAAAGACTTATCTCAGTCACCATAAATAAGTTCAAAGGCACGTTTGCGACCGAGATATGCCTTTCTTTTGGTTATAGTACAACCATACTCCAGGTGGACGGCTATAATACACTCTTTAATCTTGAACCTAATGGACACTTCCAAATATGGAATCAAGACAAGAGAAATCAAGTCTACA
Organism: Nicotiana tabacum; assembly: GCF_000715075.1. NCBI lineage: Eukaryota > Viridiplantae > Streptophyta > Magnoliopsida > Solanales > Solanaceae > Nicotiana > Nicotiana tabacum. The sequence goes on from NC_134084.1 coordinate 126,952,107, forward strand.
TCCAGGTTGAAATGATACTCATTGAATGTGTCCATTTCACATCTGTGGGTGCTAATAAATTTACCCACTTCCACAATCCTGATTTCTTCTTGCTGGCAGGCAACATCTAGTGACTGTCACACCTCTTTTTTCACCCGCGCCCGCAAAGGCGCCGAGGGAGTTTTTCCAATTAAAGGACAATCGAAATGGGATTTATTATTTAATTCAGAGTCGCCACTTGGGAGATTTATGGTGTCCCAAGTCACCGGTGGAATCCCGAATCGAGGAAAAGATTGACTCTGTATTACAGTCCGCGAACCAGAAATCCAGATAAGGAATTCTGTTAGCCCGGGAGAAGGTGTTAGGCATTCCCGAGTTCTGTGGTTCTAGCACGGTCGCTCAACTGTCATATTCGGCTTATTTATCTGATTTTAATACATGTTGAACCTATGTGCAAATTTTAACTTTTTACTGCTTTTATTATTATTATTTTAACGAGAATTGCAACGTTGTGAAAAAAACATCTCGAACCACGTCACATCAATGCACCCGTGGTTATTGACACATTTCAACTCTGTTGAGATTTAGATTTTGGTCACATAAATGCGCACCCGAGTTTAAGAAGATAACATTTATTAAATATGCGCCTAAAGCGACTAGCGTATCATTATTTTGGGTAGGGCCGTGAAATTTTGCTAAACGGCCTATCCCGAAGTCTAAGTAATTTTACCAACACGTATAGAGGGCCCCGCATCTTGTGTATTTTTGTTTGTCGAGGCTCGTCTCATTCATTATTATTTTTAAAAAAAAAGGAATTTGCAACGTCGTGGAAATGCATCTCGAACCACGTCACAATCAATGTACCCGTGATTAGCGACACATTTCGACTTCGTTGAGATTTGGATTTGGGTCACATAAATGTGCACCCGAGTTTAAGAGAGTAGATTTTTAAAGCGCGCCGGAAGTGACTTGCGCGTTATTATCTTTTGGGGAAGGCCGTGAAATTCGCTAAACGGCCCGTCCCTAAATCTAAGTATTTTGAAACAAATATTTATTAAGGGCCCCGCAATTTTGTATTTTTTATTCGGCGAGGCTCATCTCATTTTTATTCAAGGATATCCTAAACCGACTATGATTTTCTATTTATTTGTCTCTAAGAATAAAGAAAATCCTAATCAACTAGCATTAAAAAATTCGAGCTTCAAGTTCAAGTCCGGGTCCAAACAAAAGGAAACACCTTCTAGTTTGAACCCGCTACCTAACTTAAGATCCGCCGCCTGCCATTGTAAATATTAACAAACCAGCTACCATTTCGATTCAGTTCAACCTAGCTTTATTATATGAATTGGACTATTGGAATTAACTGTGTGGAATACAAAGCCATTTTTTGAGCTCTTTTTACGATTTGTTGAAAAATGCATCAATGCTTAAAAACTGTCATCAAGCTAACATTAATCACTAACATTTGAGAACTAACATTAGTTACTAACATTATTTACATTACTATTTAAAATGATGTTATTTGCTCAAGTGAACTCGCAATTTCAGAATTAGATCTATTAAACCAACATGCTGATTTCTATAAACTATTTGAACCTGTTTTGTGACATAAACTATTTGAACTATTTCACGACTACTGGAAAAAAGAATTAAATACAGTATATTTCATAACTAGTAATCACCAACTAAGATTAATTACAATTGATATTCCATGTTTGTAGAAATAGATTCAATCAGTCCATTTTATGCATTCCAAAGTCATTCCAATACATACTATGAAATATCAAGTGAACTACTGCTTATACATCAAAATAAACACAAAGAAACAGGGGGAATTCAGAAATCCATTCCAACAACTCTTTACTTCCTTTCCTTCAAATTTGAGAGCTTTAGAACGTGTACCTGGATAACGGAAATACAAGAAGATGATGGAGCAGTCAGCCACAGTAATAACACAGCAACGCAGACAGTGACAGATTAAAAAGGAAGGAACCAACAGAGTTCCAGCAACACCCAATGAAAACAGTAGCCAATAACCAATAGCAAACTCAGGAAGAACCAATTGAAACCCCAGAAATACCAAACAGCATCACCAATGAAACAACAATAGTACTAGTTCTGATATTCAACAGTAAAAGAAAAGACTCACTTTTCAGTTTCTTATCTCTCCAAACACTGAACCTTTTAGGATTGAAAACCAGCCTCTTTTTTACTCTCAAATTACTGAACTTTTAAATGTTAAAAATCCAGCCTAAACTCTCTGGAAAAAAAGACTGAAAGAGAACTCCTCTTTTTCTTCCAAAAACCAGCCTCCTTTTTACTCTCAAAATGACCCTATTTATAACCCAAAAACAGGTATGAGCAACATATTTTAATCAATCCTTTTTAAGATTTTCATACCATTCTGTTTTGTTCCCCACACTTGCATGCCTTGTTCCCCACTTGCATGCCTTGTTCCCCACTAGCAAATGTCTTGTCCCCCACTATGTATTAAGCAATGCCTTATTTTAATATTATTAGTGCTTAGTGGACATAGCATTCAAATTAATCATTTTTAAAACTTTAAATCCCAAAATACCCCTGAAACTATTGAAATTACCATTCTACCCCATCAGCTATATCCAATCCTCCTAATCAATTAATCAAACTATAGCAGCTATAACCAATCTTAATTGAGAAATCCTAACAATTGATTAATTAAACACATGAAACTAACTCCCAATCAACAACATTAAGATTCATCAAACTCAAATCACAATTTAAGCTTGAAACTCGATTCAGACCAAATATCATCAAAATAAAGATTTAGTGATTAAACTAACACACTTCTTGATTAAACCTAAACAAGAACAAATGAACATTGTCAACATACTGAATGAAAACAAGCTGATTTCATATGAAAGAAATGATGAACAACGACAAGAAAAGAAACAACATAACATAACTAAGAAAAGATAGAAACTAGAACGAGGCAAGATAATTAAAACAAGCAAGAAGAACGACAGATTCATGAACTTGTACTGTTGCTCACTACGTTCGATCATGGAAACACGCAGCTCATTGATATCAGTTTAACCAAAAGACAAGTTGAAAAGAAAAAGGAAATGGACCTTCCGTGTTGCCAAAAATGGATTTCCCAAGTTATTGAATACAGAAAACTCTTTGAGCTGAGCTGTACAGCAAAGGCAAATAACGAACAAAAGATTCAAGCTAATGTTCCAAGAAACTCGAGCAAATCTGGAACCAAGACCCCGTCGGAAACTCGAACTCGCGGACTGAAAATGAGTCATTTTTTAATGGAGGGTTTTGAAGGTTTGAGCCAGAGTTTCATGGCTGCCGGTCGACGACTGTGGAGCTGGAGTGGCGGACTGTTTCGGGTGGCGTTGGACGTCGATGGAGAAGGCTGGAGCTCACGACTGGAGGGTGGCTATGGAGAAGGTGAGGCGGGCTATTTCAGGTGGCGTTGGATGTCGATGGAGAAGGCTGGAGCTCGCGACTGGAGGGTCGTTAGGCTGTGGATTGTTGACGGGAGGTGGGCGTGTGGCAGTGGGAGTTGGTAGTAAAGCTGGCGTGAAGGAAGGTGGTCGTTTGGATGAAGCTGGTGGACGTGAGGCGGACTGTCGACGAGTTGACGGAGTCGCCTGTGGTCGTTGGTTTGAAGAGGAAGAAGGAGGGCAGCCATGGACGTGGGAGCTGGAGGGGTCGTTTGGAGAAGGAGAAGAAGAGGGGCGGGTGGTTTAGGGTTGTTTTAAGGGTTTGGAAATAAAATGAAGAAAGGGGGTGATTGTTTGGGCTATGGGGCAGACCGGGTCGGGGATGGGGTATGGGCTAGGTATCCGGATTTCAATTTCAAAGGGGAAGAAAAATTGTTTGGACTTTAAATTGATTTGGCCCAAATATGACTTAACACTCCTTTATTTTGCCTTTCTTTTCTTAAACTAATAAAACTAAAAATTCCAAAAATCCTAAATTAACTTATAAGACTAGATTAATTTTAAAAAGTACTACTAACCTTTAATAACAATTAACACACACAATCAAATAAAATCACATAACTTGGACATGAAATGCTAAAAATGCAAAAAAATACATTATTTTGTGATTTTCTTTCTGTTAAAAACAAAACATGGTTCAATTAATTCCTAAGTGCACAATTAAATCTTAAATGTGCATGCAACATATATTTTTTGTATTTCTAATTAATTAAAACAAACTAAACATTCACAGACAAAAATAATTATCCAAAATGTCACGCAAAGTTCTCAAAATTGTACCCAAAGGCAATTTGGTTTATTTTTCGATTTCTTTGGGAGTAGTTTTCGTGAAGCAAAAATCACGTGCTCACAGCTGCCCCTCTTTGTCCGAAAACACAAAGAGTTTTCGTGCAAAGATAAAGTGAGCGGATACGAGCGATTTTTTGCCTGTTGGAATACTCCATGTGAAGCATCTTTTGAAAAGATTTAACCGAACCTTTGCTTCACAGGTTTCCTACATATCCCTGGATAAAAGGGAATCAGGTTAATGTAGTTTGGGAAGTTTTGGTAGCTGGGACTGCAATGTTACTACTGTTGCATGCTGTTATTACTGCTTTCCGACCTCCTTATTACACCGTGCCAAAAGAAAACAAGAAGCTAGACTTAAACTCGGAATTACAAAATCTTATCTATCTCCGACTTGCTCTTGTAGTCTTCTTTCTGATTTCTAAAACGGGATTCATGCTGGGGGTATTTTTTTGTTGTAACCCTCCGCATTACTGACTTCTGGCTTGATCTTGAAATGTATTCCTCTGTTCTGCAGGCGGGCTCCTGACTTCAACTTGAATGTGTACTCCTTTGTTCTACAGGCGGGCTCCTGACTCCAACTTGACTTTAAAAGATAATACGGCCTCCATTCTCCAGGCGGGCTCCTGACTTCTTCAACTTCAAATATGACAACCTCCGTTCTAACAGGCGGGCTCCTGACTTCTTCAACTTAAAATATAACAACCTCCATCCTACAGGCGGGCTCCTAACTTCGACTTGAAATTGTAACAACCTCCGTTCTAACAGGAGGGCTCCTGACTTCAACCACAACTTGAAAATATAACAACCTCCGTTATACTTGCGGGCTCCTGACTTCATTAACTTCAAATATAACAAACTCTGTTCTACAGGCGGGCTCCTGACTTCAACAACTTCTTAAAATGTAACACCTCTGTTCTCCAGGCGGGCTCCTGACTTCATCAACTTCAAATATAACAACCTCCATTCTACAGGCGGGCTCCTGACTTCATCAACTTCTTAAAATGTAACACCTTCGTTCTTCAGGCGGGCTCCTAACTTTAACGACTTTAAAAGATAATACGGCCTCCATTCTCCAGGCGGGCTCCTGACTTCAACAGCAACTTTTAAAATAAACACCTCCATTCTACAGGCGGGCTCCTGACTCCTTCAACTTAAAATATGACAACCTCCGTTCTACAGGCGGGCTCCTGACTCCTTTAACTTTAAAATATAACAAACTCCATTCTACAGGCGGGCTCCTGACTTCTTCGACTTAAAATTAACAACCTCCATACTACAGGCGGGCTCCTGACCTCAACTACGACTCAAAACGTAATACCTCCATTCTCCAGGCGGGCTCCTGACCTCAACTACTTCTTAAAAATATAGCACCTCCATTCTCCAGGCGGGTTCCTGACTTCGATAAACAATTTAAAGATAATACATCCATTCTCCAGGCGGGCTCCTGACTTCAACTACGACTTAAAAGATAATACCTCCATTCTCCAGGCGGGCTCCTGACTTCAACTACTTCTTAAAAATATAGCACCTCTATTCTCCAGGCGGGTTCCTGACTTCGATAAACAATTTAAAGATAAAACCTTCGTTCTTCAGGCGGGCTCCTGACTTTAACGACCTCTTAAAATTATAACACCTCCATTTTTCAGGCGGTCTCCTGACTTCAACAACTTCTTAAAATTGTAACACCTCCATTTTTCAGGCGGGCTCCTGACTTTGACCACAACTCAAAAAATATAACACCTCCATTCTCCAGGCGGACTCCTGACTTCAACGAACCTTAAAATTTTAACACCTCCGTTCTTCAGGCGGGCTCCTGACTCCTTCAACTTCAATTTGAAATGATAACAACCTCCATTCTCTAGGCGGGCTCCTGATTTCAACTACTTCTTAAAAATAGACTACCTCCATTCTCTAGGAGGGCTCCTGACTTCAACAACTTCTTAATAATATGGTACCTCCATTCTCCAGGCGGGCTCCTGACTTCGACTTCTTCTTAAAAATAGAATACCTCCATTCTCCAGGCGGCTCCTAACTTCAACAACTTTTTAAAAATATAATACCTCTATTTTTCAGGCGGGCTCCTGATTTCAACTACTTAAATTTAACAACCTCCATTTTATAGGCGGGCTCCTGACTCCAATAGCGACTTTGCAAATAAATCAGCCTCTATTCTCCAGGTGGGCTCCTGACTTCAACTACAATTTGAAAATATAACACCTCTGTTCTTCAGGCGGGCTCCTAACTTCGACTATTTCGTAAAATATAATACCTCCATTCTCCAGGCGGGCTCCTGACTTCAACTACTTGAATCATTTTCTTTCAGAACTACTTCCCTCAAAACTGGTGTTTCATTCATCTGAAAACTGCTGGGGATAACACCGGTATTTTATTCAAAATAGGTTATTTTCCTTCTTCAAAGACTACTTCCCTTAAGACTTATGTTATCTTCCTTCCGAAATGGCTTCCTTTGAAACTTGTTTGGTCTTCTTCCGAAAACTATTGGAGATACCATTTTTCCCCAAACTTGTGTTATCTTGCTTCTTCCCCAAGTGGGTACCGGACTTCCAAAAAATCAAAATGAAAGAAAATTTTCTGCCCTAGTTTGACAATCTTTCTTGTATCATGATGTCTTTTCCTCATCTATAACATTTCCTGTCCCTGCTTCAAATCAAAGAAAAAATTGTTAGTTTAAAACGTGGTGAGTGGTCGTGCCACTCCTGCTGGGGATGGTTTTTACCTTTTTCCTTTCCCTGCTTTGGGTTTTATTACAACACTTGATAGGGATGATATTATTTGTTGGGGATGATATTCCTGCTGGGGAAGGTTTTTCTTTTCTCTTCCTTCCCCGCTCTGTGTTGTCCGACCATCGCGGAACTTGGTCGATAATCTGTCGGAGTTGTTCCTGCATCTCGCAAATCTGTTGGGGATCCTCTTGGAATTTGATCCATAACTTTTCAACTGTTGTTTTTTCTGTTTTTCTCCAACTTCCCCTGGAAATTCGGTCCTCTTGGAATCTAGACCCATTCATCATTTGGTCTTGCGACAAACTTCTTTTCGCTTTGACGCCTTATCTTTGGCCCGTCCTATCCACATTGTGTTTTTGCACCATATTGGCAACTGGTAATAAGCTCTGAAAATCCTTTTCAAAAACAAACTGCTGGGGAGGTAAAGTCTTTAAACCAAGAAATGAAAGTGATGATTTCAAAAGATAGAAAAAGAAGAAGTCTTTCTGAACAAATGTTGGGGAAAAGGAAAGAAAAGAACTTATCTGAATGATATAACCGATCCCAACGATCATGTCGTGCATTCCGGATTAATCAACCCAGTCTATTTATATCAATAAATCTCTCGGACGGCCTCATCTTGCTGGGGATAAACAAGCACTCAACTCTTTGCCAAATGCGGATCCTTTCCGCCAATCTTGTCTTGTCACCTCATCGTGACCTTCGAGGGGTTTTCACTAATAAGACTCTCTCATTTCTCTCAACTCCCATCGCCTTATGGTGCCTGTGAAGGTTTTCACCGATAAGACTCTCTCGTTTTATTTCTCTCAACTTACGTCGCCTTATGGTGCCTGTGGAGGTTTTCACCGATAAGACTCTCTCATTTTATTTTATTTTTTCAGCTGGGGATTGGAGTGTTGCTGATATGACTCTTTCTGCTGGGGATTCTTCCGTCTATCAATTCATTTCCAACTTATGATCCTGTTCTCTGTTGGGGATCAGAGTGTTATTCCCGACTTCCATTTGCATGACTTGGCACTTCTCGAAAGCTGATCGGGAGGTCTTTTTTGGACATCAGTATGGGTTTTTGTATATGGCTAAAATAAAAAGGGTAAAAGGTTCAAAATAATTTTGATGGGTAAAACATTACAACTCTTGGAATCAACTTTCTTTCCCAAAATTATAAACACAACTTCTGCCCCAGTTTTTTCTTGCTTGGGGATTTTTTTTGTTTTTTATTATACTATGACCGAGCCGTGAGGCGCCTACATATCCTTCTTTAAGGAATCAGGTCAAACGTAGTTCCCAATTCCTTTATTTTTCTTGTGACTTTCTTTTGTCTTTATTATCATTATTTTTCTCTTCTCTTTTTCTTTCATTTTCATTACTGATTCCAAAAGAGGGGTATGAAAGAATAAATAAGGCTCAAAAGGGGAAGCAAAGGTTGAAGTGTTTGGATGGAAGAACAAATTGCCTCCGTCATTTCAATCTCTGATACCATGCCAAATGCAAACAAACAATAATTACAATTAAAAAAAAATCACACATAATATCTCTTAACTGCGTCAAAATTGATAGCCATGTCAACGCATTTCCCTTCGATATCTGTTAAACATAAAGCGCCATTGGACAACACTCTGGTTACAATGAATGGCCCTTGCCAATTCGGGGCGAACTTGCCCTTTGCCTTAGCCTGATGCGGGAGGATGCGTTTCAGCACTTGCTGGTCCACTTCAAACTTCTGGGGACGCACCTTTTTGTTGTATGCTCTTGCCATTCTCTTTTGATATAACTGGCCATGGCATACAGTTGCCAATCTTTTTCATCAATCAAGTTCAACTGCTCCAGACGAGTTTTGACCCACTCATCATCATCAATCTCAGCTTCAGCGACAATTCGAAGGGACGGGATTTTAACTTCCGCCTGTATTACTGCTTCAGTTCCATATACCAACAAATAAGGAGTTGCCCCTACTGAAGTACGAACAGTAGTGCGATAACCCAACAATGCAAATGGTAACTTTTCATGCCATTGCCTCGAACCTTCTACCATCTTTCGAAGTATCTTCTTTATGTTTTTGTTGGCTGCCTCAACTGCTCCATTCGCCTTGAGATGATATGGGGTGGAATTGCGGTGTGTAATCTTAAACTGTTGACATACTTCTTTCATCAAACCTCTATTAATATTAGCACCATTGTCCGTGATGATCACTTTTGGGATCCCAAATCTACAGATGATATGGGAATGAACAAAATCTACCACTGCCTTCTTGGTTACCGACTTGAAAGTTTTAGCTTCAACCCACTTAGTGAAATAATCGATGGTCACCAGAATGAACCTATGACCGTTGGTAGCTGCCGGCTCAATAGGTCCAATGACATCCATGCCCCAGGCAACAAATGGCCATGGTGCTGACATTGTATGCAATTCTGTCGGTGGAGAATGAATCAAATCTCCGTGTCTCTGACATTGATGGCATTTCCGCATGAAACTGATACAATCACGCTCCATAGTGAGCCAATAATACCCTGCTCGAAGAATCTTCTTCGCCAATACATATCCGCTCATATGTGGCCCACAAACTCCAGCATGTACCTCTATTATAACTGTCGTGGCTTGACTAGCATCTATACATCTCAGCAATCCCAAATTTGGGGTTCTTTTGTACAACACTCCTCCACTGAGGAAAAATCCATTTTCCAATCGCCGAATGGCTCTCTTTTGATCTCCGATGGCCTGCTCCGGGTATATCCCCATCCTGAGGTATTCCTTGATATCATAAAACCATGGCTCGCCACCCATTTCTTCCTCTATCCTATTGCAATAAGCATGCTGATCACGAACCTGGATATGCAATAGGTCAATATGAATTTTGTCTGGGTGGTGCAACATCGATGCTAAAGTGGCCAAAGCATCGACAACCTCATTATAAACTCTTGGGATGTGTCTGAACTCCACTGACCGAAATCGCTTGCTCAGATCGTGCAAACATTGTCGATATGGTATGAGCTTCAAATCCCTTGTTTCCCATTCACCCTGAATCTGATGCACCAGGAGGTCCGAGTCTCCCAAGACCAAGACGTCCGGGACATCCATGTCTGCAGCTAACCGTAAGCCCAAAATGAATGCCTCATATTCAGCCATGTTATTGGTACAATAGAAACGTAGCTGTGCTGTATCAGGATAATGATGTCCTATTTCTGAAATAAGTACCGCTCCTATTCCAACTCCTTTCGCATTTGCGGCTCCATCAAAGAAGAGCTTCCAACCTGGTTCCTCAGATAATTCCAACTCATCTATATGCATCACTTCTTTATCAGGAAAATACGTCCTCAATGGCTCGTATTCTTCATCAACAGGATTCTCAGCCAAGTGATCGACCAATGCTTGGGATTTCATGGCTGTCCTCGTCACATAGACGATGTCGAACTCCGTGAGTAATATTTGTCATTTCGCTAACCTCCCTGTGGGCATAGGCTTCTGGAAAATATACTTCAGTGGATCCAAGCGTGAAATGAGATAAGTAGTATATGATGACAGATAATGCTTCAATTTTTGGGCCACCCAAGTTAGGGCGCAACATGTCTTCTCGAGTTGAGTGTACTTAACCTCATAGCCTGTAAACCTCTTGCTGAGATAATAGATGGCTTGCTCCTTCCTTCCTGTAATGTCGTGTTTCCCTAGTACGCAACCAAATGAATTCTCCAGGACCGTTAAATAAAGAATTAACGGTTTCCCTGGCTCAGGTGGAACCAACACAGGTGGAGTTGATAAATATCCTTTGATTTGGTCAAATGCCTCCTGAAATTCTGCCGTCCATTCTACCGCAACATCTTTCTTCAGTAGCCGAAAAATGGGTTCACAGGTTGCTGTGAGTTGTGCAATAAACCTGCTGATATAATTTAACCTTCCCAACAGACTCATTACTTCTGTCTTGTTCTTCGGCGGTGGCAAATCATGGATGGATTTGATCTTTGACGGGTCCAACTCAATGCCTCGCTGACTGACGATGAATCCCAACAGCTTTCCAGTTGGAACACAACTGGAAAGCCAAATGCACATTTGGCCGGGTTGAGCTTAATATCGTACCTTCGAAGTCTTTGGAAAAACTTCCTTATGTCTGCTACGTGGTCTTCCTGATGCTTGGATTTTATGATCACATCGTCCATGTATACCTCAATCTCTTTGTGTATCATGTCATGAAACACAGTAGTCATTGCTCTCATGTACGTCGCCCTAGCATTCTTCAAACCAAATGGCATTACCCGGTAGCAATAAGTCCCCTACGGCATAATGAATGCCGTCTTTTTCTCATCTTCTTCATCCATCAGAATCTGATGATACCCAGCATAGCAATCCACAAAAGACCCGATCTCACGTCCGGCACAATTATCGATCAAGATATGGATGTTGGGTAATGGAAAATTATCCTTTGGGCTTGCCCTGTTCAGGTTGTGGTAATCGACACACACCCTAATTTTCCCATCTTTCTTTGGCACTGGCACCACATAAGCCAACCAATCAGGATATCGAGTTACTCGAATAACCTTTGCTTGCAGCTGCTTGGTTACTTCCTCTTTAATCTTCACACTCATGTCTGTTTTGAACTTCCTCAATTTTTGCTTGACGGGAGGGCATACCGGGTTAATGGGCAATTTGTGAACCACTAAATCCGTGCTTAAACCCGGCATGTCATCATACGACCATGCAAAAACGTCTTTGAACTCAATAAGTGCTCTGATTAGTTCTTCCCTGATATTCGGTGCAACGTGGATGCTTATTTTAATTTCTCTGATATCATCTGCATCCCCTAAATTGATGGCTTCTGTGTCATTTAAGTTGGGCTTGGATTTCTCTTCAAACAGGCTTAACTCTCTGTTCTCATTGAAGGCTTCATCCTCATCATATTCCGATTCATCATCATAATCGACCTCTTGTACAATTAGTTCAGAATCAGATTGATTTTTTAGATTGGGTTGAAGATCCGTTGTGCATGCCATGTCATTAGAACCAATATAAAGAGAACTTTTCAGAAAGAGAAAAGAAGAAAACAAAATTAGAACAAAATAAGAAAAGAAAAGCTTTCACTTTATAAAAATACGGGATAACAGAGTTTCACACTTTGCCGAATACAAAACAAAACTGGATTACAACCCTGGAATAATCCAAAAACAAGAAAGAAAAATCAGAGCCCACTACCAAGACTCCCTCCGGGTAGGAAGGGGAGTAGCCATCCAATTGTTGATACTTGTCCTAGACCCCACAAATTGTACATCTAACCTACTGGACCCTTCTCCAGCTTCTATCATGTTGACATCGGCGAACAGCCTTTCAAAGCCCTCATTCAAATCTCCAACTGGCCAATCAGTGGTCCGAGAACTTTCGGGGCTGACAACTTTCTGATACCTGCTCTGACAAATGATCTGGATAGGCGTGGGATTGGCTTGGGAAAGACCCAGACTCTTTTCTTCAACTTGCGGTCCCATCCACATCTCCCACTGTAGGCTTGAACCCCAACCCAAAGGTATCCAGATATTTGGGCAAAGAAACCGGCTGAACAATACCCTGAAGATCAGCCCCTAAACCTTTGCCTGGCACAAACCCGTTTTTCAACATCTCCGAGGCTACCATGACAGTTGCAGCTGCGATCCTAAGAAGTGGAAGGTCCTCGCCTTCAAAAATTTTATCTACTGAAACCGTATCGAAAACCTGGTAAACCCACGGTCCCTTATCATTATCAGTCTCTATGAAGGTCACGATGGCATCACTTACGACGCTTGCATTATCTTCCCCATGTACTATGATCTCTTACCTATCCTACTCGAATTTGACCATCTGATGTAATGTAGACGGCACTGCTTTGGCGACGTGGATCCAGGGTCACCCCAAGAGAAGATTATATGACACTGCCACGTCTAACACTTGAAACTCCATGGTGAACTCGACTGGACCAATTGTTAATTCAAGTATGATGTCACCCATTGTGTCCGTACCACCACCATCAAACCCTCGAACATAGATGTTGTTCTTGTGAATCCTGTCACCATCGACCTTCAGTTTGTTCAATGTGGCCAAAGGACAGATATTGGCATTGGACCCATTATCGATCAGTACTCGAGTGACTACCGAGTCTTCGCACTTCACAGTCAGATAAAGGGCTCTATTATGTTCTGTACCCTCCATGGGCAACTCGTCGTCTGAAAAAGTGACCCTCTTGACCTTGAAAATCTTGTTTGCTATTTTCGTCAGATGATTCATAGAGATCTTATCCGGAACATGGGCTTCATTCAGAATTTTCATCAATACCTGGCGATGCTCATCTGAATGAATCAACAACGATAATAATGAGATCTGTGCCGAGGTCTTCCTCAACTTCTCCACAATGGAGTAATCTTGCGCCTTCATTTTCTTTAAAAATTCTTCCGCCTCTTCCTCGATAACTGGATTATTTGTCGCTACTGGATTGGCCCTTCTTAACTCTGCGGGGGCAAAACACCTTCCCGAACGAGTTAACCCCTGTGCCTCACATATTTCTTCCATAACTTCCTTCCCCTTATGCATTACCATTACCTGACTGTAGCTCTATGGCACAACTTTCTCGCTGATTATCGGTAACTGCATTACTGGCCTGATAACAACTGGTCATATGCATGCCCCCTTCACGGCTACTGGCTTGCTTGATATCCCTTGCACCGTTACTTTGATCAGCTCTCGATTCTTGGCAACATCAGACGAACTTTTCCCTATCACCACCATTGGCTTGCCTTCTACCCTTTCCGACTGTACTACCGCTTTTCCACTGATCAACTTTTCTTTCGGACTGGCACGGATCATCATTACCGTTTGTGAGGGCTTCTTGAGCTTTCCTCCTTGGTGCACTAGTTCGATCATGTGGGCTTCATGGTGTGCCGGCAACGGGTTCTGATTGATGTTAGGTGCCTCTGGCTCCTAGACCTCGATCCTATTTGTGTCAATAAGGTCTTGTACGGCAGTCTTCAACTTCCAACACTTCTCAGTATCATGCCCGGGAGCCCCCGAACAATATTCACAGCTTACCGAGTGGTCCAGATTTTTGGGAAGGGGATTTGGCAGTTTGGGTTCCACAGGACTCAATAGGCCTAACTGCCTCAATTTGTGGAACATAGTAGTATAGGTTTCTCCCAGCGGAGTGAATGTTCTCGGCCTCTGCACCCTTTCATTCCTGAAAGTCTGATTCCCACGGAAACCTGGTCCCGAAGGATTCATGTAGGCCCTTGGTGGTGGATATGTGTTTTGTGGAGGTGGATATGTGTTTTGTGGAGGTGTATATGTGTTTTGTGAAGGTGGATATGTATTTTGGGGAGCCAGCGCACGCCATTGCGGGCGAGCCGGAGGCTGGGTGTAAGTTTGGGCGTAATGGACAGAGAAATGTGGTTCTTGTGGTGGGTAGTAGGGATGTGGAGGTCCATATGGAATGTGTGGGTAATTTGAGTGATGGGGTCTAGGTTGGTAGTGAGGGGGGGGACCTCTGGATCTGGACCAAGGACCTGTCTCGACTGTTGCGACATCTTCCCTTTTCTTCTTTCCGAGCGCACCTCTTGTGCCGCTCTGGATGACCTGAGTGGTTGCTTTAATCGCCGAATAGCTCAGGATTTTGTTGGACTTAAGTCTCTCTTCAATCATACCGCCCCTTTTTACTACTTTATTGAAAGATTTGCCAACAAACGTCACCAGGTGACCGAAGTAAGTTGGCTCCAGAGTCTGCAGAAAGTAGTCCACCATTTCCCCCTCTCATCGGAGGATCAACTCTTGCTGCCTGTTCTCTCCACTGGAACCCAAATTCTCTAAAGCTCTCTCCCGGCTTCTTCTCAAGTTTCAGTAATGTGAGACGGTCAGGGATGATCTCAAGGTTATACTGGAAGTGACCTGCGAATGCTTGTGCTAGATCATCCCAGGTGTACCACCTGCTCGGATCCTGTCTTGTGTACCATTCCAGTGCAGACCCACTTAGACTTTGACCAAAGTAAGCTATTAGCAGCTCATATTTACCACTTGCTCCTCTCATCTTGCTGCAAAACCCACGCAGATGTGCCATTGGATCACTGTGCCCCTCGTATAGATAAAACTTTGGCATCTTGAACCCTGCCGGCAATTTAATATCGGGGAATGGGAACAGATCTTTGTAGGCCACACTGACTTGGTTACCTAACCCATGGATATTCCTGAAGGACTGCTCCAGGCTTTTAAACTTTTGAAGAACTTCGTCTTGCTAGGGCTCGTAGCCGGCTTTTCAGTCTCTACCGGTATCTCGAAATGAGTATTATAAGTATGAGGCTCGGGTGCTTTGAAGGTTGGTTCAGAGGGGTAATATTGGTTATCGTGAGCCTGAAACAACGGCTCGATGGATGATCTTTGTAGCGTGGCTGGTGGGGGTGCCACGAAAACAGGAACATTTGGTGGAGGAGGGTTCTGATTGGGTTGTGAAGCTTGGGGATCATAGACATTTCTTCCCTGATAGTATTGGTGACTGGGGAAGCTTGTCGAAGGGCCGGGGGGAAGGTATTCCGGCGCGTGTCCTGGTGGGAGAGTGGGAGTAACGGGAGGGCCATGCACTTTTTGTACCCTAGCTAAGGCCAGCTGCATTTCTTTCATCTCCTGTCTTATCTTATCCATTTCATCCTTCAGCATTTGATTCTCCATCCTCTCATCCTCGACACTTTGGTCTGAACTAGTCATGCTTTTTAGTACGGGCCCTTTGGATCTTGTTTGGTAATAGTAAGCTTCCAGAACGTTCTAACAAACTAACTGGTTCGAAATCTCTGAATAAACAACAAACTTGTTAGCGTTAGAGTTTAACACATATTGCAATTTCACGTTGGGGATGCAATGTTCCTAGGCAGTTTAACCATTTCTAACATGTCTTTGCTACGACTGCATGCGTCATTCCGGCTTACTTTGTTTGTGCCTCGTTTAAGTGTTTCTGAAACTTTCTTTATCTCTCTTTTTATTTCTTTCTTTTCCTTTCTTTTATTCACTTTGCCTTTTCTCTTTTTCTTTTTTAGTGGTGGTCGAATCTTATGTGGATTGCCTACTATCATGTCCTCGCATGAATCAGACCGGGCGTAGTTCTGCCACAAGTGCAAAAAATAAAGACACCATTTTCTGGATTTTTCAACCTTTACTAGCAAAACGTTTTATTACAAGGTAAAACATTTTGAAAGAAAATTGACAGACTTGATACAGGCTACAGACTTTATGCCAAAAAGGGAAATACAAACTCTGACGGACAACAGACTCTGAAGGCAAGGAAAATACAGACTCAAACTATGAATGTTTCAGAGTTTTGAATTTTGGCGCCCGCGGGGCGTCGTTCGGCCTTGCCGCGGGTTTTGGTGCAAGGCCCCTTTGCAGATCTTTCAAATCTTCCATGATCTGGTGGACATAAATCCTTATTGAAAAAAGGTTCCTTTTGCATCGTGCTCATCCTGCACATTTATTAAGGTGATTTAAGCAAAAAATAAAATTTATTTGACTCAACCAATTGGCTATTTTTTAATTTTTCACAGATTAAAAGAAAGATCCGGTTCCGCACACGGCTTTTCAGCACTTCGGGAATGAAGATTTTAAAGTTGGGTGAGTCAACCAGTCAAAAATCCAAATATGACTAAAAGTGGCCGTTTATGCAAAGTCAGCCTTCCGGCGTCCCTTTCGGGAACATTCGGCTATTCTTGCCAAAAACGGCATCACCCGACTTATTTATGTTGACAATTAAAATTTGACATTTTTGGCTATTTTTGCAAAAGGGGAGGTTGGACCCGATGAGGGTTGTCTACGTATCCCGTACCCTATGAGAATCAAACCGGTGTAGTTCGGGCAGATAAAACCAGACTCTTTTCAATGGCAAATAAAAACCATTTCTCATCAACAAAACCCTTTTTTTTTGTTTTTTTCTCAAAATTTCGACAGAGTTTCGACACTATTTGGATATTGATTTTTTCAAAACAGGCGATTAACTACCTCTATATCTCTTTCCTCAAAGTATTCAAAGCCGGTCAGCATGCAAGTCCGAAGCAAACAAATGCACAAGTATCAAGTTGGATGCATCAGGATGGTCTTTTGTCGTTTTGGTACACCTGTCCTAGACAGGCCCAACCCCTGTGTTGAGCCTCCAAAGTCAAATGCACATGATGCAAACAAACATTCCTACTAGGGATCCGACATGAAGCTGAGTTATTCTAGGTTCGTAACCTGGGTATTTGTTCTAGACTGTGTACCTGAGCGGACAACTCGAGTCGAGAAGGGGGCTACGTACGGGGACCCACGGGATCGTCCGGCTTTGTAACTTATCCCGCCTCTTTCTTATTTCAGGGTATGACACTAACAGAATAGGGAGTCTCAACCAGCAAGCACATCCCCGGAAGTAAAAAGAGAAGGGTTTCGGCACAGTTTATATACAGTTCAGACAATATCAAAGCGGTAAAAGCAGCATTTAGCACTTTAGGCCCTAAACATGTAAAAATTAGATAATAAACAAAGCCAAATATAACAATTTATTTAAGCTTGAATTCTGAACCCTGAATCAGAGATTCTGGATCCAATCCCCAGCAGAGTTGCCAGAGCTGTCACACCTCCGTTTTCACCCGCGCCCGCAAAGGCGCCGAGGGAGTTTTTCCAATTAAAGGACAATCGAAACAGGATTTATTATTTAATTCAGAGTCGCCACTTGGGAGATTATGGTGTCAAAGTCACCGGTGTATCCCGAATCGAGGAAAAGATTGACTCTGTATTACAGTCCGCGAACCAGAAATCCAGATAAGGAATTCTGTTAACCCGGGAGAAGGTGTTAGGCATTCCCGAGTTCCGTGGTTCTATCACGGTCGCTCAACTGTCATATTCGGCTTATTTATCTGATTTTAATACATGTTGAACCTATGTGCAAATTTTAACTGTGTCTCGAACATCGTGAAAATATATTCTCGAACATCGTGAGAATTGCAACATCGTGAAAATATATCTCGAACCACGTCACATCAATGCACCCGTGGTTATTGACACATTTCAACTCTGTTGAGATTTGGAGTTTGGTCACATAAATGCGCACCCGAGTTTAAGAAGATAACATTTATTAAATACGCGCCTAAAGCGACTAGCGTATCAATATTTTGGGTAGGGCCGTGAAATTTTGCTAAACGGCCTATCCCGAAGTCTAAGTAATTTTACCAACACGTATAGAGGGCCCCGCATCTTGTGTATTTTTGTTTGTCGAGGCTCGTCTCATTCATTATTATTTTTAAAAAAAGGAATTTGCAACGTCGTGGAAATGCATCTCGAACCACGTCACAATCAATGTACCCGTGATTAGCGACACATTTCGACTTCGTTGAGATTTGGATTTGGGTCACATAAATGTGCACCCGAGTTTAAGAGAGTAGATTTTTAAAGCGCGCCGGAAGTGACTTGCGCGTTATTATCTTTTGGGGAAGGCCGTGAAATTCGCTAAACGGCCCGTCCCTAAATCTAAGTATTTTGAAACAAATATTTATTAAGGGCCCCGCAATTTTGTATTTTTTATTCGGCGAGGCTCATCTCATTTTTATTCAAGGATATCCTAAACCGACTATGATTTTCTATTTATTTGTCTCTAAGAATAAAGAAAATCCTAATCAACTAGCATTAAAAAATTCGAGCTTCAAGTTCAAGTCCGGGTCCAAACAAAAGGAAACACCTTCTAGTTTGAACCTGCTACCTAACTTAAGATCCGCCGCCTGCCATTGTAAATATTAACAAACCAGCTACCATTTCGATTCAGTTCAACCTAGCTTTATTATATGAATTGGACTATTGGAATTAACTGTGTGGAATACAAAGCCATTTTTTGAGCTTTTTTTACGATTTGTTGAAAAATGCATCAATGTTTAAAAACTGTCATCAAGCTAACATTAATCACTAACATTTGAGAACTAACATTAGTTACTAACATTATTTACATTACTATTTAAAATGATGTTATTTGCTCAAGTGAACTCGCAATTTCAGAATTAGACCTATTAAACCAACATGCTGATTTCCATAAACTATTTGAACCTGTTTTGTGACATAAACTATTTGAAACTATTTCACGACTACTGGAAAAAAGAATTAAATACAGTATATTTCATAACTAGTAATCACCAACTAAGATTAATTACAGTTGATATTCCATGTTTGTAGAAATAGATTCAATCAGTCCAGTTTATGCATTCCAAAGTCATTCCAATACATACTATGAAATATCAAGTGAACTATTGCTTATACATCAAATTAAACACAAAGAAACAGGGGGAATTCAGAAATCCATTCCAACAACTCTTTACTTCCTTTCCTCTAAATTTGAGAGCTTTAGAACGTGTACCTAGATAACGGAAATACAAGAAGATGAAGGAAGGAACCAGCAGAGTTCCAGCAATACCCAATGAAAACAGTAGCCAATAACTAATAGCAAACTCAGGAAGAACCAATTGAAACCCCAGAAATACCAAACAACAACACCAATAAAACAGCAACAGTACTAGTTCTGATATTCAGCAGTAAAAGAAAAGACTCACTTTTCAGTTTCTTAGCTCTCCGAACACTGAACCTTTTAGGATTAAAAACCAGCCTCTTTTTTACTCTCAAATTACTGAACTTTTAAATATTAAAAATCCAGCCTAAACTCTCTGGAAAAAAAAAGACTGAAAGAGAACTCCTCTTTTTCTTCCAAAAACCAGCCTCCTTTTTACTTTCAAAATGACCCTATTTATAACCCAAAAACAGGTATGGGCAACATATTTTAATCAATCCTTTTTAATCTTTTCATACCATACTGTTTTGTTCCCCACACTTGCATGCCTTGTTCCCCACACTTGCATGCCTTGTTCCCCACTAGCATGCCTTGTTCCCCACTAGCAAATGTCTTGTTCCCCACTATGTATTAAACAATGCCTTATTTTAATATTATTAGTGCTTAGTGGACAGAGCATTCAAATTAATCATTTTTAAAACTTTAAATCCCAAAATACCCCTGAAACTATTGAAATTACCATTCTACCCCATCAGCTATATCCAATCCTCCTAATCAATTAACCAAACTATAGCAGCTATAACCAATCTTAATTGAGAAATCCTAACAATTGACTAATTAAACACATGAAACTAACTCCCAATCAACAACATTAAGATTCATCAAACTCAAATCACAATTTAAGCTTGAAACTCAATTCAGATCAAATATCATCAAAATAAAGATTCAGTGATTAAACTAACACACTTCTAGATTAAACCTAAACAAGAACAAATGAACACTGTCAACATACTGAATGAAAACAAACTTATTTCATATGCAAGAAATGATGAACAACGACAAGAAAAGAAACAACATAACATAACTAAGAAAAGATAGAAACTAGAACGAGGCAAGATAATTAAAACAAGCAAGAAGAACGACAGATTCATGAACTTGTACTGCTGCTCACTACGTTCGATCATGGAAACACGCAGCTCATTGATATCAGTTTAACCAAAAGAGAAGATGAAAAGAAAAAGGAAATGGACCTTCCGTGTTGCCAAAAATGGATTTCCCAAGTGATTGAATACAGAAAACTCTTTGAGCAGAGCTGTATAGCAAAGGCAAATAATGAACAAAAGCTTCAAGCTAATGTTCCAAGAAACTCGAGCAAATCTGGAACCAAGACCCCGTCGGAAACTCAAACTCGCGAACTGAAAATGAGTCATTTTTTAATGGAGGGTTTTGAAGGTTTGAGCTAGAGTTTCATGGCTGCTAGTCGACAACTGTGGAGCTGGAGTGGCGGACTGTTTCAGGTGGCGTTGGACGTCGATGGATAAGGTTGGAGCTCGCAACTGGAGGGTGGCTTTGGAGAAGGTGAGGCGGGCTGTTTCAGGTGGCATTGGACGTCGATGGAGAAGGCTGGAGCTCGCCACTGGAGGGTCGTTGGGCTGTGGGTTGTTGACGGGAGGTGGTCGTGTGGCAATGGGCGTTGGTAGTAAAACTGGCATGAATAGAGGTGGTCGTTTGGACGAAGCTGGTGGACGTGAGGCGGGCTGTCGACGAGTGACGGAGTCGCCCGTGGTCATTGGTTCGAAGAGGAAGAAGGAGGGCATCCATGGACGTGGGAGTTTGAGGGGTCGTTTGGAGAAGGAGAAGAAGAGGGGGCGGGTGGTTTAGGGTTTTTTGTTAGGGGTTTGGAAATGAAATGAAGAAAGGGGGTGGTTGTTTGGGCTATGGGGCAGACCCGGGTCGGGGATGGGGTATGGGCTGGGTATCCGGGTTTCAATTTCAAAGGGGAAGAAAAATTGTTTGGACTTTAAATTGATTTGGCCCAAATATGACTTAACACTCCTTTATTTTGCCTTTCTTTTCTTAAACTAATAAAACTAAAAATTCCAAATATCCTAAATTAACTTATAGGACTAGATTAATTTACAAAAGTACTACTAACTTTTAATAACAATTAACACACACAATCAAATAAAATCACATAACTTGGACATGAAATGCTAAAAATGCAAAAAAATGCATTATTTTGTGATTTTCTTTCTCTTAAAAATAAAACATGGTTCAATTAATTCCTAAGTGTACAATTAAATCTTAAATGTGCATGCAACATATATTTTTTATATTTTTAATTAATTAAAACAAACTAAACATTCACAGACAAAAATAATTATCCAAAATGTCACGCAAAGTTCTCAAAATTGTACCCAAAGGCAATTTGTTTTATTTTTCGATTTTTTTTGGAGTAGTTTTCGTGAAGCAAAAATCACGTGCTCACAGTGACAACCCATAAAGTCTCTACGGCATACAGCCTTGTATACCTCCGTAGTTGACTCTCTTACCATCATCTCACGGCACTCTCTTACACTGTAGATTTTTACAGCCCTAATTAGGTGAGCTTTATTGGGAAAATACATGCCTTTTATCAGAACCGCTGGTGTAGACTCATCCCACATCGCTGACCAAATTTCATCATCATCCCTTGTGAGGGCATCCACGTTCGGCATACTTGGCAAATTATCAAGGTAGGAAATATTCCGCTCATGAAATGGCACGTGGGACTCGTACACTCTTTGTCTAACGGGAGGTGGAGGAACATGCTCCCTCGTCAGCTCAGGTGCAACATTCACTTCCTCCTCATCATCACTCTCATCAGGGAAGGGTGAGTCATTTCCAAACTCATCCGCATTGTTGTCATAATCACTATCATCTTCCTGACTCTGCGCATCTACCAAATCACGAGTCAATACGTCGTCTATGGGCAACTGTGTGAGGTCAGGAACATCAAGAAGCTCGTTGTCACTGCACAAAAAGAACAAAATGATAAGTTACCTAACTAGATAAATACTTTACATATAGCTATATCACTTTACTTACAAGTCGTACTGTCTTGACGTTTCATGATGGATATTTTCTTGTTGGTGACGACTCCTGGATGGACCACTGTGGTCCAATACGCCAGAACTACGCATATTCCAATTAGGGGCTGGGTTATAACTTGTAAAATTCATATCCGGACGATACCCCCTATGAAAAATATGAGTGTTAATACAAATCCAATTAAAACATAAAATAAACAATGCTAAAGCATAGAAAAATTGAAGTTTACCAGTCGTCTTGTAAATTATATAAAGTCGAAAAATTATTTTGTGGTTGCTCATTCGCCGGTGGTGACAAGTTTAAATCAAGGCAAGCTCTTTCATCAGCAATCCGTCCGGCAAAAACTGCTCCAGAATAACCACCCG
This sequence comes from Nicotiana tabacum, assembly GCF_000715075.1. Lineage (NCBI taxonomy): Eukaryota > Viridiplantae > Streptophyta > Magnoliopsida > Solanales > Solanaceae > Nicotiana > Nicotiana tabacum. The sequence goes on from NC_134084.1 coordinate 126,974,845, forward strand.
ATGACTGGGGGTTATCCCTACTATGAACGCCCTCATTATTGGGAATGTCTTCAATCTTGATGTATATTTCCAATAATTTTATTACAATAAATTCCCTGTATTCATTCGGAATCCGCAAAAAATCTCTAAGAGTTTCATCATCTTCAATGTTAAACTCAGAATAATAAGCAAATCCCATCGGAGTCACTGAATACGGAAATCTACCGGTTACTTTAAGGTTAAACGAACGCTTCCTCACACTCATCTTTTTACGTAACAACGATACCAATTTATCGTACTCCATTGTAAGCGGCAATTTAACATGACACTGTGGAGGTGAGTTATACCTCACAGAGTTATTCTCCAGCACAACCTCACCCCCCCTCTCCCCCAATATAATGAAACCCTTATTTTTGGCTCTTCAGACGTTATAAAAAAATGATTGATAAGAAGAAGAGAGAAGTATGAACGGAAGTTTGAAGAAAGTATTGAATGGATTTTCATAAAATTGAAACGCCTTTAAATAAGGCAAGTCCGAGCCTGGGTGCAGAATTTTTTTTATGTAAAACGCAGTACAATACCACATTTTATGTATTTGAATTATTGTTATGTCAGTTATCCGCATAACACTTATTGGTGGGCCCAAAAATCAGAGTAAAACGCAGTATAATAATACGTTTCAGTGTAAAATACAGTATAAGCGGCAATTTAACATGACATTGTGGAGGTGAGCTATACCTCACAGAGTTATTCTCCAGCACAACCTCACTCCCCCAATATAATGAAACCCTTATTTTTGGCTCTTCAGACATTATAAAAAAATGATTGATAAGAAGAAGAGAGAAGTATGAACGGAAGTTTGAAGAAAGTATTGAATGGATTTTCATAAAATTGAAATGCCTTTAAATAAGGCAAGTCCGAGCATGGGATGCAGAATTTTTTTTTATGTAAAATACAGTACAATACCATGTTTTATGTATTTGAATTATTGTTATGTCAGTTATCCGCAGAACACTTATTGGTGGGCCCAAAAATCAGAGTAATACTGCGTTTTACACTAAAAATTAAATTTCTGCAGTCCTGCAGAAGTGGGCCCAAATATTATAGGGAAACACAGTACAATACTACGTTCAAGTTAAATGCAATATTGTACTGCGTTTTTCTAGAAAAAAATAATTTTTTAATAAAATACAGTATAGTACTGCGTTTAACTTTAACGACTAACTTTTTGTTAAAGTAAAACACAATATTATACTGTATTTTATATATTTATGTAACTTTTTTTTTAACGGTAGAAACGTATGTTGCCAATTTTGGCACTATTTAAGTTTCGGCTTCGTACGAAACTTTGTTTGCGCCGACTTTTATCTCTTTCCTGTTGGCAAAGCTCTTTTCTCTAATTCGACATCCTCTCATCAGGAATCCAACTCTGGGAATTTTTTTAATAGCTTTATTTAGGAAGAATTATTAAAAGTATGAGCCGTAATAAACATGTCTTTTGCTTTATAATACTGTATGTAACTGCTCAATGAATTATTTGGGATTGATTGATTCCTCTCTTTTTCGTAATGTATTAATCTATATATATATATATATATATATATATATATATATATATATATATATATATATATATATATATATATATATATAAAGTTGGGACAAGGCAAAGTGATATGGCATGTTTCTTTGACTTGGAATCTTATTTATCTTTTTTCTTCATTTTTTAGATTTCCTTCTATTGTTAAATTGTTAAAAGACTTTATCTATGAAACCAACTATTTAATTTAAAATTTATGGAACCCAAACGTTTTCCAACGTATAGAGACACATCAGTTCGGAAACGTACATACACATTAAAACCATCTCCTAACGGACAGATATTCATGTTTGGACCTATTATTAATTATTAAGTGTTAATATATAGGAGTAGTCAGTTTTCTTCCATCAAGTGTCGTTAGATGGACATTGTAGCCTGTTAAAGCTTCAACAAGCGAGATTTTCTAACTAACCACAATATCTGTAGAAAAAACATTTGGCTCTTTGTTTCCTTTTCCTGAGAATGTAATCTTCGTTCCCTTTTCCAGACAGGTTTAATGTCTCTAATTGGAGAGCATTTGAAACTATGTGGTTTCTCATCAATCATGAACACAAGGTCTGTAGGAACAATAGTTGATTCTTCGTTAGTAAAACTTCTCATTCTTTATAACATGGATGGCACTACAACGACTTATTCACTCATTGAAATTTATCACATGCAGGGTATTGATTCTTTCTTATATAATACAGGAATTTAGTCGGCTTGAGTTTATTTCATATTATTTGTTTATTTGCAATTCATATTATTTGTTTATTCACATCTTTAGATATACTGATCCATCGGAAAGCAGCATCAAATTTGAAAAAAGCTTATGCAGATTGCAGAGAAACAAGGGGAACAAAGATATTGATGATTCAAATGAATTAACTTTTAACAAGAGTTCCTCATAGCTTTGGAATATGGAACGCCTCCAACTTCGGAATGGTATGTGGTCGATTTACGTTGTAAGGTTTTGGCATTTGAGTTAAAATGCTGATAATGTTTTTGTTTGAATCTGTTTAAGTTTTTGGTTTCATTTTCTTTAATTCTTCAGTGGGAATTTTATATAAAAATTTAAACAGATTGTGTTTTGTAAGGATAAATTTCTGCGATAATGCACAAATTTTAAAATGTTTAGCGTGATTTTTGGACGAAAAGGGATTCTGCAGATTTACGAGATGATTTTGGATTTTATTAGAAAATTGACACTTGAATGGAAAATAAAAAATGAAGAATAAAGTAAAAAGGGACTGCTGAAGAAGAAGAAAGAAGTGGAAAGAAAATAAGCAAAAGAAAAAACGAAAAAAAGAAAGAAAGAAAGAGAAAGAACGGAAGATAGTGGGAGGGCCTCCTTTATGTTGTTCTATTATCGTCTTGAGAGTTTGGGTGGTTAAGGTGTCTCGCTAGAGAGTTGATTAAGTATAGGATTGACTATATTTCACATAATGCCGAATAGCATTTCAACCTTTGCGTGTGTGAGAATTGTCATATTTCGTGCTTGTAGTGGGAAAGAATCATTGATATAAATCAAATGTTAATGTGACATATGGAATAAGATTAATAATTTTGTGAATTGTTATTTCTGTCATTTCTGAGAAACTAAGCAGGCATATAACTTGGCAAAGCTGAAGATGTTGTTAACATATCCGTATAACTTATTAAATAATTAGTTTTGAGTGGACAAGAAACGTAACAAAAATTTACTCATAAGTTATTCTTTTGCGAACAAATTCTTGATTGCTATTAATTGATTTGCTAATTACTAATAAGTCATTAATCTAATCCCAAAAGCTAAGATCTTAAGATTAAGAGATGTAATTGTGATCAAAACTTGTGTTAAATTAACTTTTTGTCAATAACAAATAGATAAATGAATTGAGACCCCCTTTTTCCTAAAAAAAAGGAAGGATGAAACCGGCGAAAAAGGGTCATTTCCTTTGGGAAGCTAGACAGGAGAGAAACAAAAGAGAAAACTCGATATATTGACTTTAATTTTTTAAATTACTTCTAAATTAGACAAAGACGAGAAAATATGTCTTTTTTTATTGCCTTTGCACTGTACCAAACATCTAATAAAGTAATTTGCGTGTACTTCATGCAAAAGAAATAAAGAAAAGAATTTCTCCTTCCTTTTGTGAAACCAGACAAGATATAAAAAGTTGAACGTTAAAAATTAAATCTTCACAACTTATTTTATGAATTTTTACAACTATTAACTAATAAAAAAATTAATATAACGAGGTTTTTTATAATCGCGCAAAGCGCGATAAGTTCACTAGTTCTTAAATAATTACGGTACGAAAGGTCTCAGTACTAAGTAACTCTCAACGTATCTCGAATTCATCTTTTCTATCATCTTCTAAAATTCTCAATAAGCATAGAGATTCAATTAATTCACGTGGTAAGTCTTAAACGTCTAATGCAACCTCAGTGGGAGTGATAAGCTGAATCGTCTATATTTCTTAAGATCTTCGGTTCTCCTTGAATTCAATTATTCATGAAAATAGTTAATTTTATATTATTATAAACACTAGCAATTTAAACTTCTTAAATGTCTCAAAAGGAATAAGAAGAAAAAATACCAATCAACTATGATAATAACTACATGCATTAAGTACAGAATCAATGTAGCCTCAATTGGACTAACAAACTGAATTGTCAAGATATCCAATGTGGCCCTGTTCCCAACTTAGCAATCCATGTGAACTAGATTCAGCCGTCACTTTCCAATTGAATTGCTCTTATCCCATATCCCAGCTCAAACACATGGTAGGATCACATTCAGTAATTTCAATATAATATTTTTTACTAACCACAATAACACTTCTTCAATATTATTTGTAAGCGGATATATGGATTGACTTGAGTCGTGCTGGGCACTGTCCTAAGAAATTATTTCAGCAATGTGAAATATTTCCCCAGGATTAAACAAGCTCATCTCTAATTTATTTAGAGGATACAGGAATCAGCAAAATATTAAATTACAAGCACAGCTAGCTAGTAGGAAAAGTAAATAAGAAAGGAAACAACTAATATTTAATATTTGACAACAAAGAAAGAAGAGAGGCGTGAAAGGAAAGAAGAGAAATGATGTTTTTGCCGTGTGAAATTGGCTTAAGGGAAGACCCTTTTATAGGCAAAAAAACTTAAGACTTTTCTTGCCATTTGTCAAGTATGATTGTCAAGACTTGCATGCATCTTGCCACATGGATGGATATTTGTCCACTTTACTTGCATGCATCTTGCCACATGGATGGACATTTGTCCACCTTTTTTGGAAATATCACAACAGTTCCCCACATATTTTCAAAAAATTCATAAAAGAGGAGTAAAATTTGTTGGATTTGTATGGTCCAAATGCAATATGTTTGATGTCTTCTAGACTATGAACCAAACTTAGATCAATAAAATTTAATTCATAGAATTACTAGTGAAATATAATATTTCTATGAACCAATAACTCTTATTGTAAGTCAGAGATTTTATCAATCACATTTCGATCCCCGGTAATTTTATTGTTCAACGCGATTTTGTGCCCAATAGGTCATGCGCGTGCCTGGTTATTCATGAGAGCTCTAGAGAATAGGCCAAAATCTCATAGGAGCGGCCCACTCCACTCTCATATAGGTGAATTCATCAAGTGTATATTGCTTTTAAATACACCATCCATAAGGACTATGAATTTCATTAAGAGTTATAACTCAGCCTCTCAATTAGTAGCAATCAATCACTCTCTTTTAGTGCATCAGTGCTAATGTTAACTTGTTATTACCCATATGAACCTACTTTATGGGATCTCCAATCACATAGGTTGGGTTACCATCTCTATTGACAACATATCGGCCTTAAGCCCGTCTCTTTTGAGGTTTGAAGAATTAATTTTCTTCCAACGAGTTTAGTCAGAGGATCGCCCAAATGTATTTCTGACTTCACATAATCAATGGAAATTATTCCGTCTCTCAACAGTTGTTTTATGATATCATGTCTCAATTTCATGTGTATAGTTTTACAATTATAAGATTTATTCTTTGCAATAGCTATTGCCGCTTGACAATCACAATGCATAGACACAGGAGGCAATACGTCCTTTATTAAAGGGATATTAGCTAAGAAGTTTCTTAACCACTCAGCCTCGGAACCAACTAACTCCAGATATACAAACTCTGATTCCATAGTCGATCTAGTGATGATCGTCTGTTTAGCTGATTTTCACGATATTGCACCACCACTAAGGGTGAATACATAACCACTAGTGAATTTTGTCTCATCTGAATCATAGATCCAGTTTGCATCACTGTACCCTTCTAAAGTAGAAGTAAATCCACTATATAGGATGCCATAATTCATGGTTCCTCTCAAATATTTCATTAGTCTATCTAATGCAGACCAATATTCTCTGTTGGGATGAGTATATCTACTCAGTCTACACACTGCATAGGCTATATCAGGCCTTGTAAAATTCATTAAATGCATCAGACTCCCAATAATCTGAGCATATTTAGACCAAGCAACTGGGTCACCATTATTCTTTTTCAACTTAGAGTCAGCACAAAAAAGAGTACTCACAGATGTGACATTAAAATATTCGAATTTCTTAAGAAGTCTCTCAACATAATGTTCTTGTGACAATATTATTCCATCTTCACTCCTTATAACTTTAACTCCCAATATTATATTTACTTCACCCAGATCTTTCACATCAAAATTAGCAGACATAAATAATTTTGTACTTTGCACAATATTTAAATTTGTACCAAATATAATCATGTCATCAACATACAGACATATTATCACATATTCATTGTCTACCACTTTAGTATAAACACATTTATCCACCTCCACTGAAGAAAAATCGTCTCTCAGTAAAACTTGTTCAAATTTCTCATTCCATTGCTTAGAAGCTTGTTTAAGGCCATAAAGAGATTTAATTAATTTACAAACTTTATTTTCTTTTCCAAGAATAACACAACCTTCAGGTTGAACCATATAAATTTCTTCTTCTAAATCACCATTTAGAAAAGCAGTTTTGACATCCATTTGGTGGATTATAAGCTTACGAATTGAAGCTAAGGCAATTAAAACTCGAACAGAAGAAATTCTAGTCACTGGTGCAAATGTATCAAAATAATCTATATTTTGTTTTTGAGAAAATCCTTTTGCTACTAACCGAGCTTTATATTTATCTAAGGACCATCAGTATTAAATTTCTTTTTGAAAATTCATTTACAACCAATAGACTTTGCACCAGGAGGTAAATCAGTTAAAATCCATGTATTATATTTCTTAATAGAATCAATTTCAACTTTTATTGCCTCTTTACAATATTTAGCATCTGAAGAAGATATAGCTTCAAAATAATTTGATGGTTTATTATCGACAAGAAAAGTTTGAAAATCATTTCTATATGAAAAATATTCTTTCTTAGGCCTTTTGCTCTTTCTCAATTCCTCATTAGAGGTAATTTTATTATTTGTTTCAACAGGTGTGAGAAATTGTTTTCAGACAGTGGATAAATATATTCAAAGAACTCTGTATTCTTTGTCTCAATTATAGTATTGCAATTAAGCACATCACTTCTTAAAACAAGAAATATATATGTAGCACTATGTTCAGCATATCCAATAAGCATACAATCAGCAGTTTTAGAACCTATTTTTCTCTTTTTAGGTTCAGGCAACAGAATTTTAGCAAGGCGCCCCCACACTTTTAAATATTTCAAATTAGGTTTATAATCCTTCCACAATTCATACGAAGTTTTTCCAGTTCTTCTATGTGGTATTCTATTTGTAAGTGACATGCAGATAAAATAGTTTCACCCCACAAATTATCAGGCGCATTAAAACTAACTAACATAGAGTTCATCATCTCTTTCAATGTTCTATTTTTTTTAGCTACTCCATTTGACTCAGGTGAATAAGGCTGGTTTACTTCATGAATAATTCCATTATTTTCACAAAATTCATTTAAAGATAAATATTCTCCACCTCTATCAGATCTAATTCTCTTGATTTTTCTACTAAATTGATTTTCAACCTCAATTTTATAAGAAATAAAAGCATCATCTTTATTTCTAAGCAAATACAACTTAGTATATCTAGAAAAATCATCAATAAAAGTCACATAATATCTTTTACCACCTCTAGTCATAGTCTACTTTAAATCGCCTAAATCAGTGTGAATCAAGGATAATAATTCAGTTTCTATATTTACAGAAAAATAAATCTTTCTAGTACTTTTAGCTTCAGCACATATTTCACACTTGTTAATATTACTTGAGTTTAAACCAGATATTAATCCTAGCGACTGCATTTTATGGTTACAATGGATATTGTAACCATTAACATGTCCTAGTCTAGCATGCCACAAGAAAATTGACACAACCATATAAGTAGAAAAAGATGCATTTTTATTGTTAGTATCGAAAATATTAAGCACAAATAAATCATGGTTACAATATCCATTGCCCACAAAAATATCATTTTTGGTCAATACGACCTTATTATTTTTGAATGAAACCTTCACTCTAAGATAGATGAAGGTTACATCATCTATCTTGAAGGATTTATCATGTAATATCTCTTTAAGTTGAATGTCTTACATTATAAAATATCCTTGAACTATAACAGAGTTACACGATATATATAGTTGCCAAAGTAATGTAATATTTTTAAATGTTTGAAGGCAAGTCCCAATACATGCACTTTGGCTTATTATGCCATTAATTGAGGATAAGATGGTGGGTGTTGATACTCAATTTATTTCTAAGTATTTTTTTTACACTCAAAATACTTTCAAAATAACATATATGTGCATACATAAGCATTCCCAAGTGTTTTGGTATTTTTTTCAAATTTCGAAAGACTTTCAAAACCAATTTATTGTCTATTTTAGCAGTGCAAAACTCAATAATTATTCCCAAAATTATCATTTTGGTGAATAATTTATTTATTTCTCATATTTACACCAAAATATAATTAAGGTGATTTTTTGCATATTTTTACAAATTTATTTGATATTTAAAAGCTAAATTGCATGTAATTGCAATTATAGCCTATTTTATAATTAACAACATTTTATTATTATTAAATTATTTCCAGTATTTTTAAATTAATACTTATACCTTATTAATTAGTTCAATGCTTTTAATCTGTTTTAAAAAATCTTTTTAGTTATTTTATATAAAATAAAAAGGGAGAAATTGGTTATTTAACACATAGCCATTGTCATTTCAATTTTAGCCGAAATTTAAACCCCAATACCACCCAATTAAATGACCCAATTTCATTTTTTTACCCGACCCCTTGACCCAATTGCTAAACCCGTCCGGTTTTTCTTTTAAATCCTGGTCGTTGATCATTTTTGATCAACGGCCATAACGTATCATTTCCTTTTTTAATCCTTAACCCTAGTTCATTTACCCAAAGACAGCCGCCTCCAAACTCCCTTTGTCTCCCAAAACCTCTCTGGCTTTCCGAAACCCTAACCCTATTCCACCGATCTCCGTCTCATTTCCACCGGAATCTATGGCAGCCCATGCCATAGGTGGCCTGTGCTCACTCTCCCTCACCACTAACTTAAGTTATTCGAAGATTGGAGGCCTGACTCCCATGGTCTCCTTTAGATCTGTCTCAGATCTGCAAGATCCATGGCCTCTCCGTCTATTTTCCGGCATGTTCGAAGCAATATGAGTCTCTCCGACTAAAGATCTGACTTTACTCAAGACCTTCTCATCCTAGGGTCTTTTCTGCCATTTTTAAGCCTTCTAAGGTTCTGTACTCGTCTATCTCTCTCAGATCTGTGACGTGTTGGGTTTTTAACAGACGTTTTAGGGCTTTTCCCCAAATTTTTCTTTTCAAAATTTGTTTGAATCCAATTTTAGGGTTTCTGGAAAAACTTCTTTAAAGGTTTTCTGACTCTTTTGCTCTCTCCTATGTGTGTTTATGCTCGCCTGTTTATTTCTTATTATGTTCAAGATTGTTCTCTTATTTCCTTACTGATTTTGCAAGGTTCTTTTCGGTTCTTTGTTCACGTGCTAACTTAGGTCATTGCTTCTCACTCTTTGCTATGTATGTTTAAGTTCATGCTTTGATTTTGTTTCACTTTACTAACTTTCGTTGATGTTCCTGCTCAGCATGTTCTTGCCTACCTTTTGTCTTAAAACTCGTAGTTTCTCTTACTTCTGTTGTGTATGTCTACCTCTGTCAATGACTTTGAACGATTTCTCACCTCTGTTTTTATTTGAAACCCTAAAATTTGGGGGTTTCCCTTCGAGTAGATGGCACTAGGGTTTCACTTTGGAACCCTAGGTTTCAGACTCGCTGTAAGCCTGGAACTGAATTCGGAATCCTACTTGCCTGTGATTCTGAGATTTTCATTGTTAAGCTTTTCTTTTGTTTGGACTGTATGCTTTATATATGAGGAAAAACTTCCCTTTCAAAGATTTCACCCAAAATTCATTTTGAAATCCCTTTAATCATGCTAGTGATTCATCCCTGATTTCTTTCGATTAAATCCCTTTTACCCTACTAGCTGTTTATTTTGATCCTTTTGCGTGGAAAATCCTAGGCTTGTGATGATTTCCTTAAATACTTGGTCTTGTGTATCTCTTCTGTGATTCTGTACCAACGTTTGAATTATTCTTTCCTTATTTACCTAAGGTTCTTTATGATTACAATTGGATCCGGGATCCTTTTGACTGATTTTCAAATTGATACCTTATTTTTACTTTATAAAGGACACCACTATTCCATCTTTTCTTAATTACCAACTATGTACTTGACCTTATTTGTGCACTATATGGTTTCCTTACATTAATCAAGCCTTAGTAAATTGATTTTTTCCCTCTTTGATTAGTCGTTTGACCTAGACCCCTTAATTAAAGGAGTCTAGTTGTCTTAATTGATACTAATTGATTGGTTTCTATGTTTGTGCACTCTTTGCCTGCCTTACTTGATTCCAAAAAAAACTATATAAGGACCTAGTCCTCCCTCTTTCTATCATGAATCAATGCTTAGAAATCAGAAACACACAGACACACACTGAAATACCCACGAACAAAAACGCTTTCTTGCAATACTGTTTTAAATTCGGTTTTGCTTGAGATCTTTTGGAACTGCTGTTTACAACTTGGTTCTCTCAAGGCTACTTTTGCTTACTTATTTTCTTTGAAACTGGTATGTCCTTTATTTAATTTTCTGCCTCACCCTTATGTGCTTCAGACTGTTGTTTACTCTACTGTCTATGTTCAGTAATTTGTGTTAAATATTTTTCTTCCTTGCTTCTATTTCTGTTATGAATCCTCTACCCCTATCCCCTTCTATGTGCCGAGTTAAGTTCTTGGCCTGACAGTATCCTAATTACTGTCCAGGCCTTGGCTTGATCCACAATGGATCCTAACTCTCAATGCATGACCAGCAGGCTGGTTAGGGTGTGCCAGCATCCAAATTGCTGGGCATGACCACTAGCTTGCCCTGTCTCTCTTTGATTCCCTTTCCCCTTTGTGCACTTACACCTATTCCTAGAATCTTAAGTTCTGCCCTCTCTCTTGAGCCTTGCTTTGGGACCTTGAGTTCCCTCTGAACTTGGACATCTGAGAGCTGGCATTTCCACACTGCACTATAATCTAAATCTGCAATATATTTGGGGTGTAAGCACTGCCTGGAGTTCCTGAAACTCCTTGGATCTTTGAAACACTCCAGATAAGAGAAGGCTTTGGAAATCTAGATTTCGGAAATGGTTCAATTTCATATTGTTAGACACTAAGTCTGAATTAGGCTGCTCGGATGTAGCTGATGATTTCTGATGTACTTTTAATTTCTGTCTTGTTTTTATTGGCCTGTAACAATTTGTATAAACTTATGGAAATTTAGTGAAAAGGGAGGGGGTTACTTTATGCACAAAGGGTAGAGATCATGCCTATAGGATATAATTTTTGATCTATGCAATCTCAGAAGTAGAAACCATGCTTATAGGCTCTAACTTTCTAATTTCTGCAACTATGCATATAGATACCATGCCTATAGGGATTTGCATTTCTGCATTTATAATGACATTAGGCAAACCGTTAGGTTTAACGATAAGCCAGCATATAGATATCCTGTTTGTAAGGTTGTTAACATTTGAAATATATTAAAATCAGTAACTTGTAGAGATCATGCCTATAGGAACTTCAAATCGGAATTGTTTCACTCGTCTAAAATAGTACTTCCCCTTCTTGTTAAAACAAGCGACTTTCTGCACGTTTTCTGAACCCTTAAAACTTTTCTTGCAACCAGACTAGTGCATCTTTTTCCTTCTTGATAAATATTCTCAAATCAGTGCGTATTTTTTGGAAACTTACTGCTTTCCTGATAATTTGACAAACATTTTTCAAATCAATCTGAATTCACTTCTTTATACTTATCTGATAAACCTTTTGAATTAGTCTGCAATTCAGTTCTTTTGTTAAAACTCGATAATTCTTTTTCTTAAACAAGTATGTTTTTTGAAATTCGTTTTAAACCATTTTCTTTGTATTAAATCTGCAATCTTTTCTGAAACTTATGTTATTCTACAGCTCCTTTACAATCAGTAGTTTTGTCCCGCACTTAAAGTAAAGTTGACTAATTAAAGTGGTTCAGTCTTTGATGACTGCATTCGAGTAAGCCTCATGCGGACTTCCTGTCTAAAAACATGAGTTAAATCAGTCCGTTTATCGCTTTAATTTTAAAGACCAAACCAGTACATGCGAGACATGATAAACTCTATGGCTTATCTGATTTAAGGAGGTTTACTTGAGCCTTACTTGCTTATCTACCTCCACTTTTACTTGTGATATGTGTTTTGATTGACGCCTTAGTATTTTGTCCTTTGAAACTCTCAAAAGGCCCTAAATCCCTTTTCCTTTAGGATTAGTAGTTCTAAATGCCTCCGGAACTGATAGGAGTGGAACGGGTACTAGCATGCAATAAGTAACGAAACTCTCCGCGCTTTAATACCTTAATGGAGTGGGAAGGGTAGAATATGGATATGATGACCGGTGCGCTAATATCACGTGCGACCCCTCTTCCGAGGAGTGATTGCTGGATATTGCATTGAAGTGATCCATATTAATTATAAACCTAGGACCCCCCTCCCTTTATTTGCTTTCATCTTTTCTTGTAAAATTATTCAAATCTTTTATTTTAAAATTTCTGCCCTCTCTACTTACCTTCGAAAGCTTTCAACCTGATTGTAATGTTATATGCGAATCCTTATTTGAGCCTTGATTGTTTACTTGTAAAGTCACAATTGTAACATGGCCGGAAACCACACTAGTGGATCTTGAGAGGTGCCTAACACCTTCCCCTCGAGGTAATTTCTAGCCCTTGCCCGAACTCTAGTTTTCCAACTCAAACTCTTCTAAAAAAAGTGTCCTAATGCACTATAATCATTAGGTGGCGACTCTTCAAATTTTGAAACCCAATTCTCGAAAGAGAATAGAGTTGTCCTTCCAAATGTCGTATATCCGATTTCTGACCCCACGGTTAGAGAAAAAGGGGCGTCGACAGCATGGCGACTCTACTGGGGACCATCTCGTCGAGAATTTCGTGGACGGAGAATACGAGCCCCTAAAAATGTATTTTCCAGATGAAGAGGTATCTTTCATAGGAGAAGATATTGCAGAATCCTATGATGGTTGGAGGTTGTTTTTCGATGGAGCTGCAAATTTCAAAGGAGTTGGCATAGAAGCAGTATTAGTATCAAAAACCGGCCAGCACTACCCGGTATCCGCCAAGCTCAGGTTCCCTTGCACCAACAATATGGCCGAATATGAAGCCTGCATCTTGGGGCTCAAAATGGCCATTGACATGAACGTTCAGGAGTTGCTAGTGATCGGGGATTCAGACTTGCTCATACATCAGGTCCGAGAAGAGTGGGCAACCAAGAACTCTGAGATACTTCCCTACTTGCATCACATACAGGAGTTGAGGAAAAGGTTCACAAAGACAGAGTTTCAGCACGTCCCCAGAGTCCAGAACGAGTTTGCTGATACACTAGCTACTTTATCGTCCATGATCCAGCATCGAGATACAAATTTCATTGATCCCATCCCAGTAAAGATTCATGATCAGCCAGCTTATTGTGCCCACGTTTACGAAGAAGCGGGTGGAAAACCATGGTTCCATGACATCAAGTAGTACTTGACAACAGGGGAATATCCAAGACTTGCCAACGCTACTCAGAAGCATACACTTCGTAGGCTATCCAGCAACTTTTTTCACAGTGGAGGAATCCTATACAGAAGGACTCCCGATTTGGGTTTACTAAGGTGTGTTGAAGCAAAAGAAGCATACAGGCTATTGGACGAAGTGCATGCAGGGACCTGCGGGCCGCACATGAATGGTTTTGTCTTAGCAAAGAAAATACTCCGAGCAGGGTACTTTTGGATGACTATGGAAACAGACTGTATCTAGTATGTTCGCAAATGCCATCGATGTTAGATACATGCATATATGATAAAGGCGCCTCCAAACGAGCTTACTGCAACAAGCTCACCGTGACCATTCGCCGCTTGGGGAATGGATGTTATCGGACCTATCGATCCTGCCGCATCAAATGGGCACAGGTTCATCTTAGTGGCAATTGATTATTTTACCAAATGGGTCAAAGTAGCATCATACAAGGCTGTCACTAAGAAGGTTGTGGCGGGTTTCGTGCGCGACCGCATTGTTTGTCGGTTCGGAGTTCCGGAATCAATCATCACCAATAATGGTTCCAATCTCAACAGCAACTTGATGAAAGCAATGTGTGAAATTTTCAAGATCAAACACAAGAACTCTACAGCCTACAAGCCTCAGATGAATGGAGCTGTGGAAGCAGCCAACAAGAATATCAAGAAGATACTAAGGAAGATGGTCGAAAGGCACAAACAATGGCATGAGAAGTTATCATTCGACTTATTGGGATACCGTACCACAGTCCGCACATCGACCGGAGCAACTCTCTACATGCTGGTTTATGGTACAGAGGCGGTCATCCCCGCCAAGGTAGAAATTCCCTCCTTAAGGATCATACAAGAAGTAGAGTTGGACGATGCAGAATGGGTAAAAGGTCGCTACGAGCAGTTAGCCCTTATAGATGGGAAAAGGATGAATGCGGTTTGCCACGGTCAGTTGTATCAGAACAGAATGTCTAGAGCCTTCAACAAAAGGGTTAAGCCAAGGAAGTTTACACCGGGGCAGCTAGTGTTGAAGAAAATATTCCCACATCAAGATGAAGACAAGGGGAAGTTCTCTCCCAACTGGCAGGGTCTATACATGGTTCACCGGGTTCTAACTGGAGTAGCCCTTATTCTTGCAGAGATGGATGGAGAAGTCTGGCCGAAGCCAATCAATTCAAATGTAGTGAAACGATATTATGTGTAACCGCTTATGATTCCCTTAATGATGTAATTTGAACTACGCCTGACCTGATTCCCATTTAAGAGGGGATACGTAGGAAGCCCTATGGGTTCGGTCATAATTTAATAAAAATTTCATTTTTCCCCGCTATTGGAACTGGGGCAGAATTTTAAGGAGGAACCTCAAAATTCCGAAGTTAATTTCAGTCCATGCATCACCAGAAGTGCCAGCCCAGTAAACTGGGACGGAATTTTGAGGAGGACCCTCAAAATTCTGAAGATGATTTTTTAGTCATTCAGCACAGCCGTCAGAAATGTCCGCTCAGCAAACTGGGGCAGAATTTTAAGGAGGATCCTCAAAATTTCGGAGCGAAAGAGGTTGCAATGTCTGGAACCACGTCGCAGTCGTTGGTTCATCTAAAGAAAACTATTTTTGATTATATACTTACGTTATATTTACTAAATTATGCATAACTATTATCCGGATTGCTGTTGTTTAGCGATGCTACCCCAATGACACACAACGTCAAGAGCCTGGGGAAGACGAACTAACCTTTCCCCTCACAGAACTCACGATTTTATTTGGATGCAGGCACTCGACTTGCAATATCGTCAGGTATATTTATGTACGCATACTTTCCTAAGAATGCAACTTCTCAGAATCATCACTTGCCCGCAATTTCTATCTGTACACAATCTCCCCAGTAGTCATATTGTCGTAATCGGCTATCAGCTAAGAGATCTTACTACTAATCATCCTTTTACATTCTTGCACTGCATAAGGCTACTCTTCTTCCTTTCGAGACTAAGCCTTGTCTCCATCTGCATTTTGCATAAGGCTACATTTCTGCCTTCCGAGGTTAAGCTCTACCTCCATCTGCATTTCCTGCATTGCTTAAGGCTACCTTTCTGCCTTTCGAGACTAAGCTCTGTCTCCATCTGCATTTTGCATAAGGCTACCTTTCTGCCTTTCGAGACTAAGCTCTGTCTCCATCTGCATCTTGCATAAGGCTACCTTTTGCCTTCCGAGACTAAGCATTGTCTCCATCTGCATTTCTCTGCATTGCATAAGGCTACCTTTCTGCCTTTCGAGACTAAGCCCTGTCTCCATCTGCATTTTGCATAAGGCTACCTTTATGCCTTTTGAGACTAAGCTCTGTCTCCATCTGCATTTTGCATAAGGCTACCTTTCTGCCTTTCGAGGTTAAGCCCTGTCTCCATCTGCATTTTGCATAAGGCTACCTTTCTGCCTTTCGAGACTAAGCTCTGTCTCCATCTACATTTTGCATAAGGCTACCTTTCTTCCTTCCGAGGTTAAGCTCTACCTCCATCTGCATTTTGCATAAGGCTACCTTTCTGCCTTCCGAGGTTAAGCTCTACCTCCATCTACATTTCTTGCATTGCATAAGGCTACCTTTCTGCCTTCCGAGGTTAAGCTCTACCTCCATCTGCATTTCCTGTGTTGCATAAGGCTACTTTTCTGCCTTTCGAGGTTAAGCTCTACCTCCATCATCATCTACTAAGGCTACCTTTCTGCCTTCCGAGACTAAGCCCTATCTCCATCCTGCATGGCTGAAATATCGCCACTTTATTTTCTTGCATGGCTGAAATATCGCCACTTTATTTTCTTGCATGGCTGAAATATCGCCACCTTATTTTCTTGCATGGCTGAAATATCGCCACTTTATTTTTTCTTGCACGGGTGAAATGTCGCCACCTTTTACTTATGTCTTGCATCGGCTGAAAGATCGCCACCTACTGCATTTCATGGGCTAAAAGAGCGCCAAATTGTCCAAGGGCGTCATTATTCGGAGGCACCATTTTCATAGCCCGAAAACGCCATGCCATGGCCTGAGGACCCCATTTTATCTCTTGCACATCATTATTCAAAGGCATCATGGTTCAGACGCACCATTCTCATAGCCCGAGAACATCATTTCATAGCCTGCGAATCCTTTATTATACGCTTCATGGCCCAGGACGTCATGGTTTGAGGACGTCATCCTAACCGTCCAAAGACAACATTCATGGTCCTATGGGAACTTGCATCACGTTTAAATTTATGCACAATGTATGTTGGTATTATTCATTTGTAGGTACACCAGCTATCAACAACCACCTTAGCAGGAGCGATCCCGCTCCAGTTCCCGCAGCCTATCAGACTTCAACCACTTTTCTCAACCAAACATCATGTCCTCCATCGGCATATCCCGTCAATGGATCCTGAACTACATGTGGCCCGATTCCTGTAAGATCAAGGATATGTAGGCAGCTCAGGATCCAGAGCTCGGTCAAAACTTTTCAAATCGTTTCTTTTCGGGCAAAATTGGCCATCGTATCTTTACCCGACAACTCTTCATCCTTCCCGGGTAAAGAGGGGCAGCTGTTGATACCCAATTTTTCTCTAAGTATTTTTTTACACTCAAAATACTTTTAAAATAACATATATGTGCATACATAAGCATGCCCAAGTATTTTGGTATTTTTTCCAAATTTCTAAAGACTTTCAAAACCAATTTATTGTCTATTTTAGCAGTGCAAAATTCAATAATTATTCCCAAAATTATTATTTTGGTGAATAACTTATTTATTTCTCATATTTACACCAAAATATAATTAAGGTGATTTTTTGCATATTTTTACAAATTTATTTGATATTTAAAAGCTAAATTGCATGTAATTGCAATTATAGCCTATTTTACAATTAACAGTATTTAATTATTATTAAATTGTTTCCAGTATTTTTAAATTAATACTTATACCTTATTAATTAGTTCAATGCTTTTAATCTATTTTAAAAAATCTTTTAAATTATTTTATATAAAATAAAAAGGGAGAAATTGAATATTTAACACATAGCCATTGTCATTTCAATTTTAGCCCAAAATTTAACCCTAATACCACCCAATTAAACGACCCAATTTCATTTTTTTACCCGACCCCTTGACCCAATTGCTAAACCCGTCCGGTTTTCTTTTAAATCCTGGTCGTTGATCATTTTTGATTAACGACCATAACGTATCATTTTCTTTTTTAATCCCTAACCCTAGTTCATTTACCCAAAGACAGCCGCCTCCAAACTCCCTTCGTCTCCCAAACCTCTCTAGCCCTCCGAAATCCTAACCCTATTCCACCGATCTCCGTCTCATTTCCACCGGAATCCATGGAAGCCCATGCCATAGGTGGCCTGTGCTCACTCTTCCTCACCACTAACTTAAGCTATCCGAAGATTGAAGGCCTGACTCTCATGGTCTCCTTTAGATCTGTCTCAGATCTGCAAGATCCATGGCCTCTTCGACTATTTTCCGGCATGTTCAAAGCAATATGAGTCTCTCCGACTAAAGATCCGACTTTCCTCAAGACCTTCTCATCTTAGGGTCTTATCTGCCATTTTTAAGCCTTCTAAGGTTCTGTACTCGTCTATCTCTCCCAGATCTGTGACGTGTTGGGTCTTTAACAGACGTTTTAGGGTTTTTCCCCAAATTTTTCTTTTCAAAATTTGTTCGAATCCAATTTTAGGGTTTCTGGAAAAACTTCTTTAAAAGTTTTCTGACTCTTTTGTTCTCTCCTATGTGTGCTTATGCTCGCCTGTTTATTTCTTATTATGTTCAAGATTGTTCTCTTATTTCCTTACTGATTTTGCAAGGTTCTTTTCTGTTCTTTGTTCACGTGCTAACTTAGGTCATTGCTTCTCACTCTTTGCTATGTATGTTTAAGTTCATGTTTTGATTTGGTTTCACTTTACTAAGTTTCATTGATGTTCCTGCTCAGCATGTTCTTGCCTACCTTTTGTCTTAAAACTCGTAGTTTCTCTTGCTTCTGTTGTGTATGTCTGCCTCTCTCAATGACTTTGAATGATTTCTCACCTCTGTTTCTCTCTTCTATGATTCTGTACCAATATTTGAATTATTCTTTCCTTATTTACCTGAGGTTCTTTATGATTACAATTGGATCCGGGATCCTTTTGACTGATTTTCAAACTGATACCTTATTTTTACTTTATAAAGGACACCACTATTCTATCTTTTCTTAATTACCAACTATGTACTTGACCTTATTTGTGCACTATATGGTTTCCTTACCTTAATCAAGCCTTAGTAAATTGATTTTTTTTCCTCTTTGATTAGCCGTTTGACCTAGACCCCTTAATTAAAGGAGTCTAGTTGTCTTAATTGATACTAATTGATTGGTTTCTATGTTTGTGCACTCTTTGTCTGCCTTACTTGCTTTCAAAAAAAAACTATATAAGGACCTAGTCCTCTCTCTTTCTATCATGAATCAATTCTCAGAAATCAGAAACACACAGACACACACTAAAATACCCACGAACAAAAACGCTTTCTTGCAATACTGTTTTAAATTAGGCTTTGCTTGAGATCTTTTGGAACTGCTGTTTACAACTTGGTTCTCTCAAGGCTACTTTTGCTTACTTATTTTCTTTGAAACTAGTATGTCCTTTATTTAATTTTCTGCCTCACCCTTATGTGCTTCAGACTGTTGTTTACTCTACTGCCTATGTTCAGTAATTTGTGTTAAATATTTTTCTTCCTTGCTTCTATTTCTGTTATGAATCCTCTACCCCTATCCCCTTCTATGTGCCGAGTTAAGTTTTTGGCCTGACAGTATCTAATTACTATCCAGGCCTTG
This sequence comes from Nicotiana tabacum, assembly GCF_000715075.1. Classification (NCBI taxonomy): domain Eukaryota; kingdom Viridiplantae; phylum Streptophyta; class Magnoliopsida; order Solanales; family Solanaceae; genus Nicotiana; species Nicotiana tabacum. Next base: position 126,994,410 of record NC_134084.1, read on the forward strand.
GCTTGATCCATAATGGATCCTAACTCTCAATACTTGACCAGCAGGCTGGTCAGGGGTGTGCCAGCATCCCAATTGCTGGGCATGACCACTAGCTTGCCCTGTCTCTCTTTGATTCTCTTTCCCCTTTGTGCACTTACACCTATTCCTAGAATCTTAAGTTCTGCCCCTCTCTCTTGAGCCTTGCTTTGGGACCTTGATTTCCCTCTGAACATGGACATCTGAGAGCTGGCATTTCCATACTGCACTATCATCTAAATCTGCAATATATTTGGGGTGTAAGCACTGCCTGGAGTTCCTGAAACTCCTTGGATCTCTGAAACACCCCATATAAGAGAAGGCTTTGGAAATTTGGATTTTGGAAATGGTTCAATTTCATATTGTTAGACACTAATTCTGAATTAGGCTGGTCGGATGCAGTTGATGATTTCTGATGTACTTTTAATTTCTGTCTTGTTTTTATTGGCCTGTAATAATTTGTATAAACTCATGGGGATTTAGTGAAAAGGGAGGGGGTTACTTTATGCACAAAGGGTAGAGATCATGCCTATAGGATTTAATTTTTTGATCTATACAATCTCACAAGTAGAAACCATGCTTATAGGATCTAGCTTTCTGATTTCTGCAACTATGCATATAGATACCATGCCTATAGGGATTTGCATTTCTGCATTTATAATGACATTAGGCAAACCGTTAGGTTTAACGATAAGCCAGCATATAGATATCCTATTTGTAAGGGTGTTAACGTTTGAAAGGTATTAAAATCAGTAACTTGTAGAGATCATGCCTATAGGAACTTCAAATCGGAATTGTTTCACTTGTCTAAAATAGTACTGCCCCTTTTTGCTAAAACAAGCGACTTTCTGCACGTTTTCTGAACCCTTAAAACTTTTCTTGCAACCTAACCAGTGCATCTTTTTCCTTCTTGATAATTATTCTCAAATCAGTGCATATTTTCTGGAAACTTACTGCTTTCCTGATAATTTGACAAACATTTTTCAAATCAATCTGAATTCACTTCTTTATACTTATCTGATAAACCTTTTGAATTAGTTTGCAATTTAGTTCTTTTGTTAAAACTCGGCAATTCTTTTTCTTAAACAAGTATGTTTTCTGAAACTCGTTTTAAACCATTTTCTTTGTATTAAGTCTGCAATCTTTTCTGAAACTTATCTTATTTTGCAACTCCTTTACAATCAGTAGTTCTGTCCCACATTTAAGGTAAAGTTGACTAATTAAAGTGGTTCAGTCTTTGATGACTGCATTCGAGTAAGCCTCATGCGGACTTCCTGTCTAAAAGTATGTGTTGAATCAGTCTGATTATCGCTTTAATTTTTAAAGACCAAACCAGTACATGCAAGACATGCTAAACTCTATGGCTTATCTGATTTAAGGAGGTTTACTTGAGCCTTACTTGCTTATCTGCCTCCACTTTTACTTGTATTATGTGTTTTGATTGACGCCTTAGTATTTTGTCCTTTGAAACTCTCAAAAGGCCCTAAATCCCTTTCCCTTTAGGATTAGTAGTCCTAAATGCCTCCGGGACTGATAGGAGTGGGACGGGTACTAGCATGCAATAAGTAACGAAACTCTTTGTGCTTTAATACCTTAACGGAGTGGGAAGGGTAGAATATAGATATGATGACAGGTGTGCTAATATCACGTTCGACCCCTCTTCCGAGGAGTGATTGCTGGATATTGCATTGAAGTGATCCATATTAATTATAAACCTAGGACCCCCCTCCCTTTATTTGCTTTCATCTTTTCTTGTAAAATTATTCAAATCATTTATTTTAAAATTTCTGCCCTCTCTACTTACCTTCGAAAGCTTTCAACCTGATTGTAATGTTGTATGCGAATCCTTATTTGAGCCTTGATTGTTTACTTGTAAAGTCACAATTGTAACATGGCCAGGAACTACACTAGTGGATCTTGAGAGGTGCCTAACACCTTCCCCTCGAGATAATTTCTAGCCCTTACCCGAACTCTAGTTTTCCAACTCAAACTCTTCTAAAAAAGTGTCCTAATGCACTATAATCATTAGGTGGCGACTCTTCAAATTTCGAAACCCAATTCTCGAAAGGGAATAGAGTTGTCCTTCCCAATGTCGTATACCCGATTTCTGACCCCATGGTTAGAGAAAAAGGGGGCATCGATAGTGGGTTCAAGTCCCAATGTACCACAAGGGTAAGACATCGGGTTCGAGTCTCGGTGCACTGTGATTATAAGAGTTGGGTTTGAGCCCCAATACATTATGGCCCAACATGCCTTTATATGGGTAAGACATTGGGTTTGAGTCCCAATGCAGCATATTGATGATATAATGATGACTAAACAAAATAATGTATTTTTCATGAAAAAGTATGAAGCTTGTCCCACTTGATTTGTTCCATTCTTGAAGTGAATGTGATAGCGAGCGCATAATATGTCTAAATGAAGACAAGTGGTTGACCAATGAACATGGGCATGCAAAAGACAATAATAGTAGTCATCATTATGGTAATTGTAAAAATGAGAACAATAAATGTTCTCAACATAATCCTTCAAATTAAAGGTGAAGGAAATGTGTAGCAATATGGTCTGTAAATATGAGGCACATTCAGACGATTATAATCCTTTTTTTGAAGAATGCGACTTGTGATAAGCATTGTAAATGCAAACTCATTCCTTAAAGTGAATGTAAAAATATATATGTGATATAAATTATGCAAAAGGATGTGCTTACGCATGGTTGAATAAATACTACAACTCAACTCTACTGGGAGGTTTGAGAGAAGGAAAGATAATGAATATTACTGTGTGGTTACATGAATGTCATTGGTCGCGTACATGTTGTACGCCAAAAATATTTTGTCGCGCCTTATAAAAAGTTATTAAAGGCAAAGTTAAAGCAAGAAATGATTTTGCCTATGATGATTTTGACCATGACAATTATTATGATATAATTTTCTCTGTAAATGAGACATTCACCATATGAATGGTGTGATAAAAGATCATGTAGTATAAAAATCAATGAAGAGCTCTGGAAGAACTAATTTGTTACTCCGGATGAATGAATTGTTCTTGACGTTGATATTGTAGTAAGTCTCAAAAGAAACTTTTTGAGTTTCAAATGTATTAGCCAAAGTGGTTGGCATATTGAGACTATAAATGAAAGGAAGATTGAATATTTGTATATTACTACAATCACACTGGGTAAATCTAAAAGGTTATCCGACTTTTATTCGATTTGTACTATAAAAGTATAAGCATGGTGATAGAATCACATGACATAGTAAAATAGATGTTTACTGAAATAAATATCAGTTGGCATGACCGGTCGGCCATTCCGGTTCAATTATGATGCGAAAAATGATTGAGAATTCACATTGGCATATATTGAAGAATTAGGAGATTCTTCGAGAATTCTCCTGCATAACTTATTCTCATGATAATTTGATTACTATACCAGCTGGGGTTGGGATTGTATTCCCTGATTTGGAACGTATAAAAGATGATATATATATATATATATATATATGGGTCCAGTCACCTGCCATGTGGACCGTTTACTATTATATGATTTCAATAGATGCATCTATTGTATGGCCACATGTGTGTTTGTTATCAACTTGCAATTTGGATTTTGCAAGGTTGATTGCTCAAATTACTAGAGCACAGTTCCAAAATAAATATTATGATGATTTATCTTGATAATGCTGGTTTATATCTAAGTTGGTTTAGCAGAAGTTGTATGCCTCCAATTATAGCTAAATCATTGGTTATGAGAACAAAACTCCCAAATAGAAATTTGGTATGAGGTGTATTATTTAATATACAACAGCACTTGTACGCATCTAGCCAACAAGTTATGAATATTTCTCCCTTTCACAATTGGTTCAGGGCCAGGAACCAAATAACTTCCATCTAGAAATATAGATGTGCGATATGATTTAATTATCCCACCACAGTGCACAAAGATGGGTTCCCAAAGGAGATTGGAAAATGTGTTGGTGATCCCAATATTAGAGGGAGAAAATGGGCAGCTGAAAAAGTGATACGTGGAATGAATTATTATGAGTACATCTAGATCCTCGTACAAGAAAATGTGAACTTGAAGTCAAGTGATAATTCATTTGCAAAATATTGCCAGGGGCATCTGCGGACCCAAAGCTAAATGTCATATTTCAGCTGCTAATGCTCCAACTAAAATAAAGTCTATGATGGATAGAGCATATGACACATTGGTTCCAAAGATAAAACTCCTAAGAAGGAGAGGAGCAAATGATAAAGATGGCTATAATAAGGAGGCAGGTGCTTTATAAGAGCATCATGATAATAACACTTTATAAGACCTCATGGAGAGGTTCAGGTACCTAAAAATAATGAGATCTCGATAAGTTATGTCTTTATTGTGTGATGATGGAACCGACGTAAAATAATCGTCGACAATGTTAATGATATAATATGGCGCTCAATATTATTAATATCGACGAGAATCTTAAACTCAAATTTGTCATGAAATTTGGACAGATAAATGATTGGCCAAATGAAAAATACGCAATAAAAATTGACTTCACCTGAAAAATAAGAAATTGGACGGATAGTCCATTGTGCAAAAAGTCAAATGAAAAATCAAGTCGATAGACATAAAGACGACTTGTGGCACACGATTTGTCGTAAATATCCTGGCATTAGTTATATGGAGACAGGTTCTCCTGTAGTGGATGAAATTATTTTCAGGTTTTAATATGGCAATACATGAAAAAGTTGATATGCGTATAACGAAAATCCTTGAAGAATTTAAACTGTTCTGAAGCATATAGAGGTTCACAAAAATTTTGTTAAATAAAACTTCAGCCATCCATGTATGACATATATGATTTATTTTTGTATCTTAGTGCACTGGGTGCACTTATGTTTCTTGCTAGAACCTTGAGTATAACGTTATACTAGTAAGATTTAACTTTAATTCGATATGGAGACACTGGAATGCTATTAGTAATATATTACAAGAGAATCATTGATAGATTTGTTTATTTAAACAAATATTTTCAATGTTTTGTTGGTTATGTAAATGCAGAGCATTACATGAAGTTCGTTCTTCATACCAAGATACTAACATCTTATAAATTAAGTGACTCAACACAAATAAGACGTGTGATTTTTTTTGAAGAGAAGATTCCAATAATATTGAAGACGGTGCTGCTTGCATAGCTCAATTGAAACATTGATATATTGAAGAAGACAAAGCACATTTAGCCAAAGTTTCTTTGCAGAGACGATCCAAGAGAATGATAAAATAGATATTCAAGAAATTCGTTCAAGTGATAATTTGGCGGAGTAATTCACCAAGGCATTACCGATCTCAATATTAGAGAAGTTATACAAGCTTGAAATTCGTCGTCTCCGATAAATAAAGTGATATTTTCATCAGGGGGAGGCAAATACGTGTTGTACTCTTTTTCCCTTAGATAAGGTTTTATCCCATTGGGTTTTCCTCGAAAGGTTTTTAATGAGGCAGCAAATAATGTGTATTATAAGATATGTGTACTCTTTTTCCTTCACTAGGATTTTTTTCCCACGGGATTTTTTCCTAGTAAGGCTTTAACGAGGCACATTATCTTTGGACATCCAAGGGGGAGTGTTATGAAATACTTGATTGTGGTGAATGTCCATAACTTCTAAGGGAGTAACACCCGCTACTCTTCTCCATTAACCTCCCACTGCTTCTTACCACTATGGATGTAACTCTCAAACCTCCATTAACTTCTCCCATGTTCTCAGAAGTTAATACCATGTTCATGGCATCCCTTTGTATTACCTATATCATCCTATAAATAGAGGGTTTGTGCATAATATTGTACATACTTGAATACATGGAAGAAATAAGAATCTCTCTTCCCTTGCTCCCTACATTCTTGTCTATTTTCTTGTTTATATTATTACTTTGAGCTAAGTTTCTTAACATTTTCAACTTTAATACTTGTATCTAAACACACAATTATTTGTAGAGACAGCCAGGATTTGAAGTTTACTGGTTCAGGAATTATACTGTTTAAGTTTTTGGGTTTTAAATTAATAATTTGTACATATTAATGAATTATTTCAGACAAATACAAAATTTGAACCAAAACTATTGGGTTCAGCCGAACCTGTATCATCCAAACCTGATTGCTTGTTTATAAAATTAGTTCCAGCACTTTAACAAGTATTTTTCAACATTTAGTGATTAAACTAAATGGGCTTTATGTCTCCCAGCCCATTATAGGTGGGCCTCTATATGTGACCCACTAATTGAGTGGAAATGACACCAGGTAACCACTTTTATGCATGTTATTTAAAATATACTCACAGTTTACAATTTATTTAAAAATAAGCCAATTCGCTCAAACTTTAGGACATGATGTCCCGAAGTTTAAACCTCAAAGTTCAAACTTCAGGACTTCGTGTCCTAAAGTTCAAAAATTATGATTAGAAATTCAAATCTTATGTCTTGGATTTTAAAGTAATATGTTATAAATTCAGGACACTTAGTCATAAATTTTAAATTAGCAACTAAAAAATTTTAGGACACTAAGTCCTGAATTTCAAATTAATAGCTCAAAAATTTTGGCTAGAAGTGTTGGGGCATTGTAGTAACTTAAGGAAAGCTTGGACAAGATATGTTGGCTAAACTTTCTCTCTTAGAATCAAATTCCATAATGTTCTTGTGAGTTTCATGTCACGACCCAAAATCTAACCATGGTCGTGATGGCGCCTATCGTGTTACAAGGCAAGCCTACTTCCCTAAAATATTACTATTAAACCGATTATAAGAAATTAATAAAATATTTCAATATTTAAATTTTTCATAAGCTAAACCAACTCTAAATATAATATAGAAAAAATATGGAAACGAGCCCCAAACATCGGGGTGTCACTAAGTCATGAGCGTCTAAAATTATGAACTAAGATATATAAACTATGTAACTGTCCAAAATAAGAAATGACAAAACGAGTAACAAGGTCATGCGGACACTAGCAGCTACCTTGCAATCTCCACAGATAGCCGGCTTGAAATCAACGATCGTCGTGCTCTAACTTACCTGGATCTGCACATAAAGTGTAGGGTGTAGTATGAGTACAACCAACTCAGTAGTAACAGAAATAACTAAGGAACTAAGCAGTAGTGACGAGCTAAGCAAAATAGTCCAATTATTTATTTTCGCAATTTAAAATTAACAGGAATAAACAGGTAAATTCCATAACTTAGTAAATGCCACAAAGAAATTTAACAGATAAATGCAGCAACAGCAAAAGTAAATGCAACCTCACAGCAATATCACTCCATCACTCAGCAACTCGTACTCAGCACTCAATACTCAATACACTCAACACTCTGCGCTCACTAGGGGTGTGTACAGACTCCGAAAGAGCTCCCAAAGCCCTAGCGCTAAGTACGGACAACTCACGTGCCATCATATCAATAACTGGATTTGTACGGTCAACTCACGTGCTACGCGGACAACTCACGTGCTATGGTATCAATACCTGGACCCGCATAGTCAACTCATGTGCTACGCGAACAACTCACACGCTATGGTATCAATATCCTCACAACCAGGCCCTCGGCCTCACTCAATCATGTACCTCACTAGCCTCACCATCATCAATAAACAAAGGGACACATCCCACATCAAGTATCACAACATATCAGCAAAATAATAGAGATTGAGGTAAACATGTACAATAATATCTATGACTGAGTACAAATAATGTGAGTATGAATAAAGCCTAAGCATAATCTCTAACATGAAGGCAAACAAGTTCAACAACAAGTAAACACATAACCACATATAACAGCCATTAGGCCTCAAGCCTCACGGGACAGACCAAGTCTCAATCCCTCGCGGTACACACCCACACGCCCGTCAGCTAGCATGGGTATCACCACCAAACAATCACATGATATCAATTTCTGCGGGTTTATACCCTCAAGGCCAGAGTTAAAACTGTTAGTTACCTAAACAGCGAAAAATTCTACTCCAGGATGCCCTCGTCTCTGGACTCGGTCTCCAAAAGTTCCAAATATAACCATAATTAGATTAATACCATCACTATGTGCTAAATAATCGAATTCCACAATAAAAACTACAAAATATGCCAAAAATCCAAAATCGGCCAAAACCCGACCCCCGGGAACTCGTCTCGAAATTCAGTAAAAAATGGCAGAATCAAAACCCTCATCCTCTCCCGAGTCTAACCATTTAAAATTTATCAAAATCGGACTCCGTTTGGTCCCTCAAATCCTCACTTAAAACTCTCCAAAACTCAAACCCTATCTCCCTTAATTTCACTTTGAAATCATCAATTAAATCACAAAAACGATGATGGATTCATGATATATAATCAAAACCGAGTAGAGAACACTTACCCCAATCCATATGGTGAAAATTGCCTCCAAAATCGCCCAAATACGAGCTCCTCAAATCAAAATTTGATCGAATGAACAAACCCTTATTTTATATATTTTTCTGCCAGTTATTCTACCTTGTTTCTCATGCCCAACGATCCTAAAACTCATATTTTATGCCTCCAATGGATTCCTTGTGAAATTCTAGTCATGTTAAGCTTTTGAATCACTCAATTTGACCTTATAATAAATGAGATATGTAGGTTTTAATTTTTGCAAATAGTGCAGATTTTTAAATACGTTGTCAGTAGCAATTTCGTAATTATTCTGAAAAATCTGACAACCTAATTCTTAGTAAAATGAGCAAAAAATCCTCATATTATGTCTAAATTCTACCATTCTTTTTGCTACGGGTCCGTAATTACGATATGAATATAATGCTTCAATCAAAAAAGAAATCAAAGCTCATTTGTTCAATATGATATCATTTATGCTTGAAGAAATGGCGTCGAAACATAAGAAAAACGAGTGCAACACAACCCAAACCTATTCGAAACTTACCCGAGACCCTCGGGACCTCAACCAATAATTCCAACAAGTAATATATCACTACCCGAACTTAGTCGAACCTCCGGAACACCCAAAACAATACCAAAACACCAAGTCAACCTCGAATTCAAGCCTAAGAACTTCTAAACTTCCAACTTTCGCCAATTCAAGCCTAATTCTACCACGGACCTCCAAATTACATTATGAACAAACTCATAAGTCTAAAATCACCCAACGAAGCTAATCGAATCATAAAAATCCAAATTCAAATTCGTTTACTCATAAGTCAACTTCCGATTGACTTTTCAAACATAGGTTTCTAACTAAGAGACTAAGTGTTCATTTCAATCCAAAATTACTCCGAACCCAAACCTACCAACTCGATACAATTCAACACAGCTTAATAATATATAAAGAAGTATAGATGGGGGAAATGGGGCTATAACTCTCAAAATGATATGCCGAGTTGCTACATCCTCCCCCTCTTAAATAAACGTTCATCCTCGAACGAGTCTAGAAACATACCTGGAGTATCAAATAGGTGAAACCTTCACTAATACCTTATCGTCACATTCAAATCATATGAACTCATCTCACGGTCACATCATACTCATCATGTATCCATCCAGCCACCATTTTTACTAATAGGGACACTACCGGACATATAAGTCCACAAGCACGAGCTCACACAATCAACACCTTAGTGCTCAATCTATAGTTAAAACCCGGCCTCAAGTCCTCCAGACTAGCCCAACATCAACACACAGAAATCACATCTCATACCTCATCCAGGTAATCACAATTCGTCGATGCACAAATGATATCGAGCGCTCATGTGTGCATATGAATGCGTGGAAGGAATTCAAAGAGTAACACATCAAGCTGAATCAATATAGCACGATAAGAATTCAAGAAGGTAAAGTTTTCTTAAAGGTTCTGCAGCCTCTCGAAGATAAGTACAAACGTCCCCGTACCGATCTTCAAGACTCTACTAAACCCACTCATGACTGGTGAAACCTATGTAACCTAGGCTCTGATACCACCTTGTCATGACCCAAATACTAACAATGGTCGTGATGGCGCCTATCGTGTTACAAGGCAAGCCTACTTTTCAAAATATTACTACTAAACCGATTATAAGAAATTAATAAAATATTTCAATATTTAAATTTTTCATAAGCTAAACCAACTCTATATATAATATAGAAAAAATACGGAAATGAGCCTCAAATATCGGGGTGTCACTAAGTCATGAGTGTCTAAAATTATGAACTAAGATATATAAACTGTGTAACTGTCCAAAATAAGAAATGACAAAAGGAGTAACAAGGTCCTGCGGACACTAGCAGCTACCTTGCAATCTCCATAGATAGCCGGCCTGAAATTAACGATCGTCGCGCTCTAACTCACGCACTATGGTATCAATACCTGGACCTACACGGTCAATTCACGTGCTACGCGGACAACTCACGCGCTATGGTATCAATATCTTCACAACCAGGCCCTCGGCCTCACTCAATCATGTACCTCACTAGCCTCACCATCATCAACAAATAAGGGGACACATCCCACATCAAGTATCACAACATATCAGCAAACTAATAGAGACTGGGGTAAACATATAAAATAATTTCTATGACTGAGTACAAATAATGTGAGCATGAATAAAGCCTAAGCATGATCTCTAACATGAAGGCAAACAAGTTCAACAACAAGTAAACACATAACCACAGATAACAGTCATTAGGCCTCACAGCCTCACGGGACGGACCAAGTCTCAATCCCTCGTGATGTACACCTACATGCCCATCACCTAGCGTGGGTATCACCACCAAACAATCACATAATATCAATGTCTGTAGGTTTTTACCCTCAAGGCCATAGTTAAAACTGTTACTTACCTTAACAACAAAAAATTCTACTCTAGGATGCCCTCGTCTCTGGACTCGGTTTCCAAAAGCTCTGAATCTAACCATAATCAGATTAATACCATCACCATGTGCTAAAGAATCGAATTCCACAATTAAAATTACAAAATATGCCAAAAATCTAAAATCGGCCAAAACCCGGCCCCTGGGGCACTCGTCTCGAAATTCAGTAAAAAATGGCAGAATCAAAACACTCATCCTCTCCTGAGTCTAACCATTTAAAATTTATCAAAATCGGACTCCATTTGGTCCCTCAAATCCTCACTTAAAACTCTCCAAAACTCAAACCCTATCTCCCTTAATTTCACTTTGAAATCATCAATCAAATCCCAAAAACGATGATGGATTCATGAAATATAATCAAAACCGAGTAGAGAACACTTACCCCAATCCATATGGTGAAAATCGCCTCCAAAATCGCCCAAATTCGAGCTCCCCAAATCAAAATTTGATCGAATGAACAAACTTTTATTTTATATATTTTTCTGCCAGTTATTCTACCTTGTTTCTCATGCCAAACGATCCTGAAACTCATATTTTATGCCTCCAATGGATTCCTTGTGAAATTGTAGTCATGTTAGGCTTTTGAATCACTCAATTTAACCTTATAATGAATGAGATATGTAGGTTTTAATTTTTGCAAATAGTGCAGATTTTTAAATACGCTGTCAGTAGCAATTTCGTATTTAATCTGAAAAATCTGACAACCTAATTTTTAGTAAAATGACCATAAAATCCTCATACGATGTCCAAATTCGACTATTCTTTATGCTACGGGTCCAAAATTACGATACGAATCTAATGCTTCAATCAAAAAGGAAATCAGAGCTCATTTGTTCAATATGATATCTTTTATGCTTGAAGAAATGACGTCGAAACATAAGAAAAACGAGTGCAACACAACCCAAACCTATCCGAAAGTCATCCGAGGCCCTCGGGACATCAACCAATAATTTCAACAAGTCATATATCACTACCCGAACTTAGTCGAACCTCCGGAACACCCAAAACAATACCAAAACACCAAGTCAACCTCGAATTCAAGCCTAAGAACTTCTAAACTTCCAACTTTCGCCAATTCAAGCCTAATTCTACCACGGACCTCCAAATTACATTATGGACAGACTCCTAAGTCTAAAATCACCTAACGAAGCTAATCGAATCATAAAAATCCAAATTCAAATTCGTTTACTCATAAGTCAACTTCCGATTGACTTTTCTAACTTAGGTTTCTAACTAAGAGACTAAGTGTTCATTTCAATCCAAAACTACTCCGAACCCAAACCTACCAACTCTATACAATTCAACACAGCTTAATAATATATAAAGAAGTATAGATGGGGGAAATGGGGCTATAACTCTCAAAATGATATGCCGAGTTGCTACATCCTCCCCCTCTTAAATAAACGCTCATCCTCGAACGAGTCTAGAAACATACCTGGAGTATCAAATAGGTGAAACCTTCACTAATACCTTCTCGTCACATTCAAATCATATGAACTCATCTCACGGTCACATCATACTCATCATGTATCCATCCAGCCACCATTTTTACTAATAGGGACACTACCGGACATATAAGTCCACAAGCACGAGCTCACACAATCAACACCTTAGTGCTCAATCTATAGTTAAAACCCGGCCTCAAGTCCTCCAGACTAGCCCAACATCAACACACAGAAATCACATCTCATACCTCATCCAGGTAATCACAATTCGTCGATGCATAAATGATACCGAGCGCTCATGTGTGCATATGAATGCGTGGAAGGAATTCAAAGAGTAACACATCAAGATGAATCAATACAGCACGATAAGAATTCAAGAAGGTAAAGTTTTCCTAAAGGTTCCGCAGCTTCTCGAAGATAAGTACAAACGTCCCCGTACCGATCTTCAAGACTCTACTAAACCCACTCATGACTGGTGAAACCTATGTAACCTAGGCTCTGATACCACCTTGTCATGACCCAAAAACTAACCATGGTCGTGATGGTGCCTATCGTGTTACAAGGCAAGCCTACTTTCCAAAATATTACTACTAAACCGATTATGAGAAATTAATAAAATATTTCAATATTTAAATTTTTCATAAGCTAAACCAACTCTAAATATAATATAGAAAAAATACGGAAACGAGTCCCAAACATCGGGGTGTCACTAAGTCATGAGTGTCTAAAATTATGAACTAAGATATATAAACTGTGTAACTGTCCAAAATAAGAAATGACAAAAGGAGTAACAAGGTCATGCGGACACTAGAAGCTACCTTGCAATCTCCATAGATAGCCGGCCTGAAATCAACGATCGCCGCGCTCTAACTCACGCACTATGGTATCAATACCTGGACCTACACGGTCAATTCACGTGCTACGCGGACAACTCATGCTCTAGGGTATCAATATCTTCACAACCAGGCCCTCGGCCTCACTCAATCATGTACCTCACTAGCCTCACCATCATCAACAAATAAGGGGACACATCCCACATCAAGTATCACAACATATCAGCAAACAAATAGAGACTGGGGTAAACATATAAAATAATTTATATGACTGAGTACAAATAATGTGAGCATGAATAAAGCGTAAGCATGATCTCTAACATGAAGGCAAACAAGTTCAACAACAAGTAAACACATAACCACAGATAACAGTTATTAGGCCTCACAGCCTCACGGGACGGACCAAGTCTCAATCCCTCGTGATGTACACCCACATGCCCATCACCTAGCGTGGGTATCACCACCAAACAATCACATAATATCAATTTTTGTGGGTTTATACCCTCAAGGCCAGAGTTAAAACTGTTACTTACCTTAACAACAAAAAATTCTACTCTAGGATGCCCTCGTCTCTGGACTCGATTTCCAAAAGCTCTGAATCTAACCATAATCAGATTAATGCCATCACCATGTGCTAAAGAATCGAATTCCACAATAAAAATTACAAAATATGCCAAAAATCCGAAATCGGCCAAAACCCGGCCCCTGGGCACTCGTCTCGAAATTTAGTAAAAATGGCAGAATCAAAACCCTCGTCCTCTCCCGAGTCTAACCATTTAAAATTTATCAAAATCGGACTCCGTTTGGTCCCTCAAATCCTCACTTAAAACTCTCCAAAACTCAAACCCTATATCCCTTAATTTCACTTTGAAATCATCAATCAAATCCCAAAAACGATTATGGATTCATGAAATATAATCAAAACCGAGTAGAGAACACTTACCCCAATCCATATGGTGAAAATTGCCTCCAAAATCGCCCAAATTCGAGCTCCCCAAATCAAAATTTGATCGAATGAACAAACCCTTATTTTATATATTTTTTTGCCAGTTATTCTACCTTGTTTCTCATGCCAAACGATCCTGAAACTCATATTTTATACCTCCAATGGATTCCTTGTGAAATTCTAGTCATGTTAGGCTTTTGAATCACTCAATTTGACTTTATAATGAATGAGATATGTAGGTTTTAATTTTTGCAAATAGTGCAGATTTTTAAATACGCTGTCAGTAGCAATTTCGTATTTAATCTGAAAAATCTGACAACCTAATTCTTAGTAAAATGACCATAAAATCCTCATACGATGTACAATTCGACTATTCTTTTTGCCACGGGTCCAAAATTACGATACAGATCTAATGCTTCAATCAAAAAGAAAATCAGAGCTCATTTGTTCAATATGATATCTTTTATGCTTGAAGAAATGGCGTCGAAACATAAGAAAAACAAGTGCAACACAACCCAAACCTATCCGAAAGTCACCCGAGGCCCTCGGGACGTCAACCAATAATTTCAACAAGTCATATATCACTACCCGAACTTAGTCGAACCTCCGGAACACCCAAAAAAATACCAAAACACCAAATCAACCTCGAATTCAAGCCTAAGAAATTCTAAACTTCCAACTTTCGCCAATTCAAGCCTAATTCTACCACGGACCTCCAAATTACATTCTGGACACATTCTTATGTCTAAAATCACCCAACAAAGCTAATCGAATCGTAAAAATCCGAATTCGTTTACTCATAAGTCAACTTCCTATTGACTTTTCTAACTTAGCTTTCTAACTAAGAGACTAAGTGTTCATTTCACTCCAAAACTACTCTGAACCCAAACTTACCAACTCAATACAACTCAACACAGCTGAACAATACATAAAGAAGCATAGATGGGGGAAATGGGGCTATAACTCTCAAAACGATATGTCGGATTGTTACATCCTCCCCCTCTTAAACAAACGTTCGTCCTCGAACGAGTCTAGAAATATACCCGGAGTATCAAATAGGTGAAACCTTCACTAATACCTTCTCGTCACATTCAAATCATATGAACTCATCTCACGGTCACATCATACTCATCATGTATCCATCCAGCCACCATTTTTACTAATAGGGACACTACCGGACATATAAGTCCACAAGCACGAGCTCACACAATCAACACCTCAGTGCTCAATCTGTAGTTAAAACCCTGCCTAAAATCCTCCAGACTAGCCCAACATCAACACACAGAAATCACACCTCATACCTCATCCAGGTAATCACAATTCGTCGATGCACAACTGATACCGAGCGCTCATGTGCGCATATGAATGCGTGGAAGGAATTCAAAAAGTAACACATCAAGCTGAATCAATATAGCACGATAAGAATTCAAGAAGGTAAAGTTTTCCTAAAGGTTTTGCAGCCTCTCGAAGATAAGTACAAACGTCCCCGTACCGATCTGCAAGACTCTACTAAACTCGCTCATGACTCGTCAAACCTATGTAACCTAGGATCTGATACCACCTTGTCACGACCCAAAAACTAACCATGGTCGTGATGGCGCCTATTGTGTTACAAGGCAAGCCTACTTTCTAAAATATTACTATTAAACCGATTATAAGAAATTAATAAAATATTTCAATATTTAAATTTTTCATAAGCTAAACCAACTCTAAATATAATATAGAAAAAATATGGAAACGAGCCCCAAACATCGGGGTGTCACTAAGTCATGAGTGTCTAAAATTATGAATTAAGATATATAAATTGTCTAACTGTCCAAAATAAGAAATGACAAAAGGAGTAACAAGGTCCTGCGGACACTAGCAACTACCTTGCAATCTCCATAGATAGCCGGCCTGAAATCAACGATCGTCGCACTCTAACTCACGCGCTATGGTATCAATACCTGGACCTACACGGTCAATTCACGTGCTACGCGGACAACTCACGCGCTATGGTATCAATATCTTCACAACCAGGCCCTCGGCCTCACTCAATCATGTACCTCACTAGCCTCACCATCATCAACAAATAAGGGGACATATCCCACATCAAGTATCACAACATATCCGCAAACTAATAGAGACAGGGGTAAACATATAAAATAATTTCTATGACTGAGTACAAATAATGTAAGCATGAATAAAGCTTAAGCATGATCTCCAACATGAAGGCAAACAAGTTCAACAACAAGTAAACACATAACCACAGATAACAGCCATTAGGCCTCACAGCCTCACGAGACGGACCAAGTCTCAATCCCTCGTGATGCACACCCATATGCCCATCTGCCCATCACCTAGCGTGGGTATCACCACCAAACAATCACATAATATCAATTTCTGTGGGTTAATACCCTCAAGGCTAGAGTTAAAACTGTTACTTACCTTAACAACAAAAAATTCTACTTTAGGATGCCCTCATCTCTGGACTCGGTCTCCAAAAGCTCTAAATCTAACCATAATCAGATTAATACCATCACCATGTGCTAAAGAATCAAATTTCACAATAAAAATTACAAAATATGCCAAAAATTCGAAATCGGCCAAAACCCGGCCCCTGGGCACTCGTCTCGAAATTCAGTAAAAAATGGCAGAATCAAAACCCTCATCCTCTCCCGAGTCTAACCATTTAAAATTTATCAAAATCGGACTCCTTTTGGTCCCTCAAATCCTCACTTAAAACTCTCCAAAACTCAAACCCTATCTCCCTTAATTTCACTTTGAAATCATCAATTAAATCCCAAAAACGATGATGGATTCATGATATATAATCAAAACCGAGTAGAGAACACTTACCCCAATCCATATGGTGAAAATTGCCTCCAAAATCGCCCAAATACGAGCTCCTCAAATCAAAATTTGATCGAATGAACAAACCCTTATTTTATATATTTTTCTGCCAGTTATTCTACCTTGTTTCTCATGCCAAACGATCCTAAAACTCATATTTTATGCCTCCAATGGATTCCTTGTGAAATTCTAGTCATGTTAAGCTTTTGAATCACTCAATTTGACCTTATAATAAATGAGATATGTAGGTTTTAATTTTTGCAAATAGTGCAGATTTTTAAATACGTTGTCAGTAGCAATTTCGTATTTAATCTGAAAAATCTGACAACCTAATTCTTAGTAAAATGACCATAAAATCCTCATAGGATGTCCAAATTCGACTATTTTGCTACGGGTCCATAATTACGATACGGATCTAATGCTTCAATCAAAAAAGAAATCAGAGCTCATTTGTTCAATATGATATCTTTTATGCTTGAAGAAATGGCGTCGAAACATAAGAAAAACGAGTGCAACACAACCCAAGCCTATCCGAAAGTCACCCGAGGCCCTCGGGACGTCAACCAATAATTTCAACAAGTCATATATCACTACCCGAACTTAGTCGAACCTCAGGAACACCCAAAAAAAAATACCAAAACACCAAATCAACCTCGAATTCAAGCCTAAGAAATTCTAAACTTCCAACTTTCGCCAATTCAAGCCTAATTCTACCATAGACATCAAAATTACATTTTGGACACATTCTTAAGTCTAAAATCACCCAACAAAGCTAATCGAATCATAAAAATCCAAATCCGAATTCGTTTACTCATAAGTCAACTTCCGATTGACTTTTCTAACTTAGCTTTCTAACTAAGAGACTAAGTGTTCATTTCACTCCAAAACTACTCCGAACCCAAACCTACCAACTCGATACAACTCAACACAGCTCAACAATACATAAAGAAGCATAGATGGGGAAAATGAGGCTATAACTCTCAAAACGACAGGCCGGGTCATTATAGCCAACTAATTGACATGTCATGTTCTACACTTGGGCAAATAAAGCCCAAATTGGTAAGGGCTCAAACGATTTTTGAGAAAACTACCCTCTATAACCCCTCAAAATTTTACTAGCCCATGTTTTTACCCACTTACACTAAACGGCCTTTCGGCCCAATTTATTTGCAACTTGTAGCTATTATCTATTTCCAATGCATTTATCTTCCCAAGACAACATTTAATCCTAACCTTTTTATCTTTCTTTCATTTTATCCAATACACACCTTTATATCTTTCTTTCATTCTATCCAATGTACAGTTTTTTTTTTCCATTACCATTTTCATTCCTATCCTCTTTCTTTCTCTGTGTCTTCTTCATCTTTCTTTTATCTTTTTTTGGTTATTTGTTTTTTATTTTCCTTCCCTTCTCTATCTGAAACAAATGACCCACATGACATTCCAAAGATAAACTAATAGTACCCCTACCCACCCTCCCTCCCAAAAAAAACACACAACTGCAACATCTTGTTATTTCTGCCACGTATTTTAGCCAACACCTCCAACAACCACGTGTACTTCCTTGTCCCCTTACAAGACAAAACTTCAACTGCAAATGGTTGTTCACTTACTGAACTAGTTAGTTCCTTATTATCTATACTTTTTCTCTTTATTTTTTTTACTTCTCACTAGAAAAATTTGTTTGAATACTTAGAAAAATCACAAAATATTTAATTTAATTATTAAAAAGGTTTACTCAATTACGATGCATGATACAAAAGTGGCAGAAAAAGTTGTGGTGTTTTGTACTCAAGCTGCTACTGCTACTTCTTTTTCTTCTTCTTCGATCATAATAGTGTTTTGTGAGTGAAGAACTTTTACAGTGAGTATCGATGGTGGGTCCGGATTTAATGGGGTAGTTGGATGATACTTATATGTAACTTTATCTATATATATATATATATATATATATATATATATATATATATATATATATATATATATATATAGTTATACAATGTATTAAATATTTTTATATACACATTGTATAAATTTTGTATATAAGTGTATCTTGTGTTTTCAGTGTATATTATAAAAATTATATATAAATTGTTATAAAATGTATAAAAATTATATATATATATATACACACACACACACACACACACTATTATATCATATAATTTATGTATATAAAGTGTCTCCTCTATATTTTAGTGTATCCCTAATGTATCATTAGTGTATATTCATTGTATAGTGACAATCTGTTTCGTATATATTTTTTGTATAGTAACAATTATAAAATGTATAAAAATTGTATATATATATATATATACACTATTAAATTGTATAAATTTTGTATATAAAGTGTATCCTCTATATTTTAGTGTATCCCTAATGTATCATTAGTGTATATTTATTGTATAATGACAGTCTACTTTGTATATTTTTTGTATAATAATATTCTATTTTTGTATATATTTTATATAGTGATACTCTATTGTATATAAATTGTATAATGATAGTCTATTTTGTATAATTTTTATATAGTGACAGTCTATTTTGTATATATTTCAACTTTATGTGTAGTTATCTCCTCTCATATTCCTCTCATTCAGAGACCAGCCACCGGCGTCCATGGCCTCACAGTCACCGAAAATGGTAACAAGATCTCCACGAAGTTTTAAAGTTTCAGGCAAAGATCTTCAAAATATTAACTTCATATTCACAGAAACTATAAGAGAAAATCATAGAAAGAAGACAAGGCCATGAGAGTCATGGTTGGCGGAGTTGCTTCTTCAACGACGAGGACACCGGCGTCCATGGCCTCACAGTCGCCGAAAATGGTAACCACAATATTATAAAAATAATAAAAATAGTGAATCAATCAATTAATTATGTCACAAAACACAAACTAATGGAGATTTAGAAAACCCAGCAAAAAACTGAAATTAAAAAAAAACAGATCATCAGATCCAACATAGTATTCTGCAAAATACAACATTCTTTTAGCTCATCAGCATTTCAAATGTGTGGTCCACAACATGATGCATGCTTTCTTATCCATAATAGATCTGGGATCATAACTCTCATATCTCCATGATCTTCTCCCATGTTCTCAATAGTTAATACCATGTTCATGGCATCCCTTTTGTATTACCTATATCATCCCATAAATAGAGGGTTTAGGCATCATATTGTACATACTTGAATACATGGAAGAAATAAGAATCTCTCTTCCCTTGCTCCCGACATTCTTGTCTATTTTCTTGTTTTATATTATTACTTTGAGCTAAGTTTCTTAATATTTTCAACTTTAATACTTGTATCTAAACACACAATTATTTGGAGAGACAGCTAGGATTTGAAGTTTATTCGTTCTGGAATTATACTGTTTAAGTTTTTGGGTTTTAAATTAATAATTTGTACATATTAATGAATTATTACAGACAAATACAAAATTTGAACCAAAGCTATTGGGTTCAGCCGAACCCGTATCATCCAAACCTGATTGCTTGTTCATGAAATTAGTTCCAGCACTTTAACAAGTATTTTTCAACATTTAGTGATTAAGCTAAATGGGATTTATGCCTCCCATCCCATTATAGGTGGGACTCCATATGTGACCCACTAATTGAGTGGAAATGACACCAAGTAACCACTTTTATGCATATTATTTAAAATATACTCACAGTTTATAATATATATAAAGATTAGTCAATTCGCTCAAACTTTAGGACATGATGTCCTGAAATTTCAACCTCAAAGCTCAAACTTCAGGACTTCGTGACCTAAAGTTTGAAAATTATGATCAGAAATTCAAATATTATGTTTAGGATTTTAAATGTCATAACCCCGATTCGCCCTCCGTGAACCATCGTGACGGCTCCTAGTCTCTTCGACTAGGTAAGCCAAACAATACGGAATATAAACAATAATTGCGGAAGAAATAATTAAAATCCAAAATAGTAAAATGAAACAGTGTTTAAGATGCCGCTCGGCACATAAAATAACAACTCTCGAAGCTAACAACAATTCCCAAAACCTGGAACCTCACGAATCACAAGCTAAGAGATACATAAGAAGCTTTAACTTCGAAATGTCTAAACAAGGGGAAAATACTGAAGGGCTATACTTATTATAGAAAGATAGAAATGGACTCCTCGGTCTGCGGACGCGGCAAATATACCTCAAAGTCTCTACATAAACGCCTCCTCCCAAGGATGATAGAACTGAGTGGAAGTACCTGGATCTGCACAACAAAAATGTGCAGAAGAGTAGTATGAGAACATCACAGCGGTGCCCAGTAAGTATCGAGACTAACCTCGGTGGAGTAGTGACGAGGAACAGTCAAGACACCTACCGGTCCAATAAACTGTACAAATATAGGAACAACGGGACATGATGTATATATAAAGACTACACGAAATGGCTAACAATACAACAATCTCAATAAGGGAAGAAAATCGCAAGCAACACAAAATACAAAAATAATGGCACAGAAGAGCGAGCAAAAACACAACCCAAATCCTAGAGTCACAATACAGTAAAGGTAAGCAATAACTCAGATCCTACGACAGTGTTCACATCAGGTCTTATCCAACAATTTCCACGAAATATCAAATCTCGGACAATTACAACTCACGATTCCCAGTACTTGAAATCTAACACTTGGCATCCTGTGCCCCCATTAGCCTCATGGTCATACTGACAACTCACTTACTAACCAGGGCCACTCTCACATATATAATAAGTAAACAAGGGTGTACATATATACTTAACAAAATTAGGAGGACTTCACATCCAATAGGAGTGTTCAACTACGTGTATGCTTGTGCAAGTACTCTAACAAAAATTCCTACCAGCTAATAGACGTAAGGAGAAGAGCAGACAACACTAGGGGTGTTCATGGTTCGATTTGGATAGGTTTTTCCCTAAAAAGAAACCAAACCAAGTAAGTCGGTTTTTCAAATATTAGAACCAAACCAAACCAATTAAGTCATTTTTTTCTTGATTCAGTTTATGTCAGTTTTTTGGTTTTTCGGTTTTTCGGCTATTTGTTAATTTTGTCTTAAATATAAGACATACACTACCAAACACATATTTCAGCGAGCACATTTTAAATGTAACACTATCAAATTAATTGCCCTTTGAGAAATCTATTATTTACCAAGATATATTGATGATAATTGAATCAAATAGTGATGAATAATTTAAGGACACAATTAAAAATATATTATTTTTAACATGAAATAGATTCTTACACTTAACAAAAGAAAACTACCAATCAAACTAGAATGTAAAGGTAAAGACCTGTACTAAAAGTGCAAACGATTAACATTTACTATAAAATTTTTGAAACTTTGTATAAAAGTATACATATATATATAGGTGTAATAATAAATTTAAAATAGCTCCATCTATATTCGGTTTGGTTCATTTTTTTTTATTAAAATAAAAACAAAACCAAATTTGATCGGTTTTTAAATTTCAAAACCAAAACTAAACCAAACTAAAAAGTATCAATTTTTCTGGTCAGTTTGGTTTGGTTTTCGGTTTGGTTTGGGTTTTCAGCTTTTTATGAACACCCCTAGACAACACATATGATGTTTCGTCACAACTTCCACGAGATAAAGCTCATACAGGTAAACGTACTACAATCACAATATTTAAACAAAAAGGAATGCCCCCAGGCCATCACAAATCCTCACAATCAATCCCTGACATAGCCCACCTTGTCTCGCCACGTGCGCAAATAATAACATAATAAGTGCCCGCCTTGTTTCGCCACACGTGCATCATAATGTTCCCACCTTATCTCGCCACATGCGCAACCCACATATAAGCATATAAACATATCCTGCCTTGTCACACTGCAAGTGCAATATATCAATAGTAACAATAGCACGGCAAAGACCTCGTTCAACCCCTCAACAACAACCGTACGGCAGAGACCTCGTGCACAACACAACCACAACAACACGGTAGAGACCTAGTGCACCAACAATCACAACCGCACGGCAGAGACCTCGTGCACTAACAACCATAAATGCACGGTAGAGACCTCATGCACCAATGCAACAACAACCGCACAATAATAACAGTGACAATAATACAAAATATAGCGAGTGAATCCACTCCAAAACTTCAAATCACAAGGAATCAGTATAACCAGTTCACAAGAATAGCCACAGTAAGAAAAATGAAAGGCATAAAGGGGACAGTTCAACGGAGGGGCAATTAACATGTAGTGACAATCCCAAATAAACAAAATCAGTACAAGGAAGACGACACGAGTCTAGTAGTCCCAAATAAAGGCAATTCGACAAAGATATAGGTCATCTAAACTCCGTTTAAGATTGGTAAGTTACAAGAACATTCGGTAATTTCAGTTAAGGGAAGGTGATCTTAGCTGCACTTAAGACTAGGCGATTATAGAAGGGATGACAATAACTCTCAGTAACGCAGGCAGTTATGAAAATGTAGCATGATGATAAGAGAGACGAAGTTATTCAGTTAAGTCAAAAAGGATGACAATTAGGCAATAAGAGAAAATCATGCAGCAAACAATTCCAACTAAGCATGTAGGGACGAAACTAATAAGCAGGAACTCAGTCATATCAAGAATAACTCCATACATAGTGAATATAAGAAACTCAGAACCCTAAAAGGCCAACTATCCACAATTAAGTTCGGGTACGCACTCGTCACCTCGCGTACACGAATTTCAATCAATATAGAAGACTCAATCCTAAGGGGAAGACCCCCACACAAGGTTAGGCAAGATACTTACCTCAAAGACGACAACTCGGTACTCTAAAATGGACTTCTCGGGCGAAAAGACCTCCGGGCAGCTCAAATCCAACTATAACAACTCCAAAACACACATAAATCAAATAAGGAACTATTTCGAATAATAAAGTTTCAATCTTTACAAAAATATAAAAATTGACCCAAAAGTCAACCCCCGGGCCCGCAACTCGGAACCCATCAAATTTTTACAAAATCCTATCACCCATTCCAAAATGAGTTCAACCATACAAAATTTATCCAATTCCGATACCATTTGGTCCCTCAAATCATGATTTTTCACTTTGAAATTTTTCTTCAAAAAATAACTCTTTCCCCAACCCAAAAATACAATTTAAATGATAAAAATAAAGACAAATTCATGGAATATATTTAATTCTAGTTGAAGAACACTTACCCAATTGAATTTCGTGAAAAACCTATCAAAAATTGCTAAGAACCGAGCTCTAAAAGTCAAAATGTGATGAAAATGGTGAAACTCTCGATTTTGGGATATATTCTGTCTGCCCAGGTTTTTATGCATCGCAAACGTGAAGAGAGGGCCGCGTTCGCGAAGAAGAAAAGTTAAGGCTGCCCAGGTGCTCATCGCGAACGCGATGATGAGCTCATGAATGCAAAGAAGAAAAATGCAAGGCTTCGCGAATGCAAAGGGAAGGACGCGAACGCGAAGGGAAGGACGCGAACGCGAAGAAGGATTTCGAGGTGGTCAGTAACAAGGCATCGCGAACGCAAGAGGCTATTCGCAATCGCGAAGAAGGATATTAGAAGCAGCAAAACAGCAGTTCCAAAAATGGGGAAAATACGCGTAGCCCACCTGGAACACACCCGAGGCCCCCGGGACCCCGTCTAAACTCACAAACCAGTCACATAACCTAACACGGACTCGATCGAGGTCTCAAATCACATCAAACAACGACGAAACGACGAATCACACCATGAATCGAACTATGAACTTTCAAATCTTCCAAATTTGAAAACTTGTGCCGAAACCGACTAAATTAACCCGGAATGACGCCAAATTTTGCAGACAAGTCCAAAATGACATGATGTAGCTGCTCCAACTCTCGGAATCACATTCTGACCCCGATATCACAAAAGTCAACTATGGGTCAAACTTCTCCATTTTTCAAACTTCAACTTTTCCAACTTTTGCCGAAATGCCTCAATTTACTCTACGGACCTCAAAATCTGAATGCGGACGCGCGCCTAAGTCCAAAATCACCATACGAAGCTGTTAGGATTATCAAAATTTCATTCCGGGGCTATTTACTTAAAAGTCCAATTATGGTCAAATTCTCACCGTTCAAACTCCCAAAATTTTATTCCTTCTTCCAATTCGACTCTGAATCATCCATAACCGAATTCAACCACGGACACAAGTCGATGCTCATATTACGAAGCTGTTCAAGACCTTACACCATTGAACGGAGATTAAATTCTCAAAATGACCGGTCGGGTCGTTACATCCTCCCCCTCTTAAAACCAATGTTCGTCCTCGAACGTTCCAAGATTCACCTCGAGTCCTCAAGTCACTGAATACATACTTCCAACATACACCCGCGGGTGATCCCACGTCACCCAAATCCACGTAAGCCTGACGACACCATCTCAACTGAAATTTAGCCTTTCTAGCAATGCCAATAAGCCTTAGAACCAGAATTCTCATCTTCCATCCATTTTCAAAAGACCCAATTCTAAATCCATACCCAGTATCAGTCTCAACCAGTTGCATCAATTCATGCCAACACCCATATAGTACACCCTTACAACACGACACATCACATATAGGCCCACAGTAATATTTCTGATAATAATATTCGCCCGGAATCAAATTTAGCACCGGCCATAAGTCTCATATCCCATAAGAACTCGTTTCAAACCCCCACCACACTGGCGATGATACAATACCCACAAAAGCCACATAACTAAACATCCGAATCACCAAATCTCAGCTAATACCAACGGGCACACACCCATAAGCTGAAAGCACAGAACGAAAATGACCGAATATGGGAAGGGAAACACATAAGGGAACTACCAAACAAGCAAGACAAGCACAAATTTTCTATTAACACTAATCTACAAAACAATCTAACAAGAAAGAATTAAGGAATATATAAGAATTACAAGGCTCTCATATTGATATTACTCCCACCGCGGTACACAGCCCGACCTCAAAACATCAAAACACATGAAATCACGAGGGTCCTGCCCTCCACCCTAAATCACAAGTAGGGTACACATCAAATCAGCTGGGAACTCTTACTAGATCAATTCTATCACCAAGATTACAACACGTACTGTCTCTCGCACTGGTGGAGCATAACATTATAGCTCGTAGCCAAAGATACTTAGAAATCACATCAAACCTACCGAAATGGACAACAGGAATTTACTACTAGTCTCATAACTCCCGAAAATGGCTTGAAACAGATGATAGACACGGCTATCACTCATAGAACCTCCCAACAAGGTAATCACATAAATAGAGTGCTAATCATGAAATGCACCCATAAATGGAGCAACAAGTAGGGAAACTCACCCCGATAAGCAGAACTATAATGAACTACGGATGGTGCTCCTCTATAACAAACCGAAATCATACCTGAATGACATTCAGCTAGCGCGGCGGCCTCAAGCCTACTATATGAAACACATTAATGATCCGGGCCTCCCCATCTTGGGCGCCCTCTACTCGCCTGAATACCTTGTTGTGACACATCAACCCAAAGTCTGGGGCAATCTCTCACCATATGGCTAGCATCTCCACACTCAAAGCAACCTCTCTACTAACGAGGCTGTGGAAACTGTGTGATACAGGCACTTCGAGACCCATGAACACCTGAGTCACTATGCAAATCCTGAAGCACGAACTAAACTGGCTGACCCACAAAACCTCTACCATGTCGCACCATGCCTCCAAAATAAGGACCAGCAGATCTCCCGGGTCTACTAGGCCTCCTCGCCTCCTCAAACTCTCTCTCCTGATCTCGTCTGCCCTCTCTCTCATGGCCCCGTCTGTCCTCTCTCTCCCTAGCATGCATACCCTCTATCCTCCTAGCAATGCTCACCACCTGCTGCTAAGAAATATCTATCTCCAACTCATGACCCATGCTAAACCTGATGTTGGGATTAAGCCCCTCCATAAACCGGCGAACCCTCTCGCGAACAGTAGAAACCAAGGTTGGGGCATGTCTAGCCAAGCTGGTGTAACGAACAGCATACGCCGAGATAGTCATAGTACCCTGGCGCAAATGCTCAAACTCTACGCACCATGCATCCTTGAGGCTCTGAGGGACAAACTCTCTTAAGAACATATCTGAAAACTGGGTCCAAGTTGGTGAAGCTTCCTCATCTGGACTGTCTAACTCATAGGTGCGCCATCACTCATAGGCGGCTCCTCGAAGCTGGAAGGCGGTGAAAGCCCACTCAATTCCGATATACCCATGGTATAGAGAATACGGTAACACTCATCTAGAAATCCTAGAGCATCCTCCGATGCTAGGCCACTGAATATAGGAGGCTTTTACCTCTTGAATATCTCAAGCCTCAGCTGCTCCTCCTCGGAAGCTGCTGCCCTGCCCTCGGGCTAATCTCGGACTGCAGGTTGTACAGGAATAATCTCAGGGACCTGCTTAACATGCACTCGCTGCTTAGGAGTGTGGGCGGCGGGAGCCTATGCTCCTCCCCCGGCCTAAGATGTGGCTGCAGCAAGGGGAAGCAACCTTGCTTGAGCCAAGGTGGTGTACATGCTCATGAACTGCGCAAGAGTCTCCTGAAGAGCTGGAGTAGTAGTAGTAGTAGTAGTAGTAGGCGTATCAGGTGACTGAACTCTGGCTGGGACTGCTGGTGGTACCTCGGTGGCAGCTCGTGCAGGTGCTCTGGCTGCACCACGTGCGCATCCTCGGCCTCTACCTTCGCCCTGACCTCTGACGACTGCAGTAGGGGGTGCAGGTGCCTGATCATCTCGGGTAGCACATGTCCTCACCATCTGTGAGAGAATGGAAGACAGAGGTTTAGGATTGTGAGGACAAAAATCTCGCATGGTAGGGAAATCAAATGAAGTGGAATTTTTTTCCTAACGGTTATATAGCCTCTCACAGATAAGTACAGACGTCTCCGTACCGATCCGCGAGATTCTAATAAACCGCCTTGTGATTCATGACTCCTATGAACCTAAAGCTCTGATACCAACTTGTCACGACCCTGGTTCGCCCTCCGTGAACCATCGTGACGGCACCTAGTTTCTACGACTAGGTAAGCCTAAAAATGCGGAATATAAACAATAATTGCGGAAGAAATGATTAAAATCTGAAATAGTAAAATGAAACGGTGTTTAAGGTGCCGCTCGGCACATACAATAACAACTCTCTAAGATAACAACAATTCCCAAAACCCGAAACCTCACGAATCACAAGCTAAGAGATACATAAGAAGCTCTAACTCCGGAATGTCTAAACAATGGGGGAATACTCAAGGGCTATACTTATTACAGAAAGATAGAAAGGGACTCCTCGGTCTGCGGATGCGGCAGATATACCTCAAAGTCTCTACAGAAATGACTCCTCCCAAGGATGAGAGAACTGAGTGGAAGTACCTGGATCTGCACAACAAAAATATGCAGAAGAGTAGCTTGAGCACACCACAGCGGTGCCCAGCAAGTATCGAGACTAACCTCAGTGGAGTAGTGACGAGGAACAGTCAAGACACCTACCGGTCCAATAAATTGTACAAATATAGGAACAATAGGATATGATGTATATATAAAGACTACACGAAATGGCTAACAATACTACAATCTCAATAAGGGAAAAAAAACCGCAAGCAACACGAAATACCAAAATAATGACACAGAAGAGTGAGCAAAAACACAACCCAAATCCTAGAGTCACAATACAGTAAACATAAGCAATAACCCAGATCCTATGACAGTGTCACATCAGATCTTATCCAACAACTTCAACGAAATACCGAATCTCGGACAAGTACAACTCACGAGTCCCAGTACCTGAAATCTAACACTTGGCATCCTGTGCCTCCCTCAGCCTCATGGTCATACTGACAACTCACTTACTAACCAGGGCTACTCTCACATATATAATAAGTAAACGAGGGTGTACATCTATACTCAACAAAATTAGGAGGACTTCACATCCAATAGGAGTGTTCAATAATGTGTATGCTTGTGCAAGTACTCTAACAAAAATTCCTACCAGCTAATAGACGTAAGGAGAAGAGCAGACAGCACTAGGGGTGTTCATGGTTCGGTTTGGATCAGTTTTTCCCTAAAAAGAAACCAAACCAAGTAAGTCGGTTTTTCAAATATTAGAACCAAACTAAACCAATTAAGTCGGTTTTTTCTTGATTCGGTTTATGTCGGTTTTTTGATTTTTTCGGTTATTTGTCGATTTTTTCTTAAATATAAGACATAGACTACCAAACACATATTTCGGCGACCACATTTTCAACGTAACACTATCAAATTAATTGCCCTTTGAGAAATCTATTATTTACCAAGATATATTGATGATAATTGAATCAAATAGTGATGAATAATTTAAGGACTCAATTAAAAATATATTATTTTTAACATGAAATAGATTCTTACACTTAACAAAAGAAAACTATCAATCAAACTAGAATGTAAAGGTAAAGACATGTACTAAAAGTGCAAACGATTAACATTTACTATAAAAAATTTGAAACTTTGTATAAAAGTATACATATATATAGGTGTAATAATAAATTTAAAATAACTACTCCTATATTCGGTTTGGTTCGATTTTTTTTATTAAAACCAAACCAAATTTGATCGGTTTTTAAATTTCAAAACCAAAACTAAACCAAACCAAAAAGTATCGGTTTTTCTGGTCGGTTTGGTTTGGTTTTTGGTTTGGTTTGGGTTTTTAGATTTTTATGAACACCCTTAGACAACAAATACGATGTTTCCTCACAACTTTCACGAGATAAAGCTCATATAGGTAAGCGTACTACAATCACAATATTTAAACAAACAGGAATGCCCCCAGGCCATCACAAATCCTCACAAGCAATCCCTGACATAACTCACCTTGTCTCGCCACGTGTGTAAATAATAACATAATAAGTGCCTGTCTTGTTTCGCCACACGTGCATCATAATGTTCCCACCTTATCTCGCCAAATGCGCAACCCACATATAAGCATATAAACATATCCCGCGTTGTCATGCCACATGTGCAATATATCAATAGTAACAATAGCACGGCAAAGACCTCGTTCAACCCCTCAACAACAACCGTACGACAGAGACCTCGTGCACAACACAACCACAACAACACGGTAGAGACCTCGTGCACCAACAATCACAACCGTACGGCAGAGACCTCGTGTACTAACAACCGCACGGCAGACACCTCGTGCACCAATGCAACCACAACCGCACGATAATAACAGTGACAGTAATACAAAACATAGCGAGTGAATCCACTCCAAAACTTCAAATCACAAGGAATCGGTATAACCAATTCACAAGAATAGCCAAGAAAAATGAAAGGCGTAAAGGGGACAGTTCAATGGAGGGGCAATTAACATGTAGTGACAATCCCAAATAAACAAAATCAGTACAAGGAAGACAACACGAGTCTAGTAGTCCCAAATAAAGGCAATTAGACAAAGATATAAGTCATCTAAACTCCGTTTAAGGTTGGTAAGTTACAAGAACATTCAGTAATTTCAGTTAAGGGAAGGTGATCTTAGTTGCACTTAAGACTAGGCGATTATAGGAGGGATGACAATAACTCTCAGTAAAGCAGGCAGTTATGAAAAGGTAGCATGATGATAAGAGAGACGAAGTTCTTCATTTAAGTTAAACAAGATGACAATTAGGCAATAAGAGTAAAACATGCAGCAAACAATTCCAACTAAGCATGTAGGGAAGAAACTAATAAGCAGAAACTCAGTCATATCAAGAATAACTTCATACATAGTGAATATAAGAACCTCAGAACCCTAAAAGGCCAACTATCCACAATTAAGTCCGGGTACGCACTCGTCACCTCGCGTACACGGATTTCAATCAACATAGAAGACTCAATCCTAAGGGGAAGACCCCCACACAAGGTTAGGCAAGATACTTACCTCACAGAGGACAACTCAGTACTCTAAAATGGACTTCTCGGGCGAAAAGACCTCCGGACAGCTCAAATCCAACTATAACAACTCCAAAACACACATAAATCGAATAAGGAACTATTTCGAATAATAAAGTTTCAATCTTTACAAAAATATAAAAATCGATCCAAAAGTCGACCCCTGGGCCCGCACCTCGAAACCCATCAAATTTTACAAAATCCGATCACCCATTCCAAAATGAGTTCAACCATATAAATTTTATCCAATTCCGATATCATTTGGTCCCTCAAATCATGATTTTTCACTTTGAAATGTTTCTTCAAAAAATAACTCTTTTCCCAACCCAAAACACAATTTAAATGATAAAAATAAAGACGAATTCATGGAATATATTTAATTCTAGTTGAATAACACTTACCCAATCGAATTTCGTGAAAAACCCAACAAAAATCGCAAAGAACCGAGCTTTAGAAGTCAAAATGTGATGAAAATAGTGAAACCCTCGATTTTGGGATATATTCTGTCTGCCCAGGTTTTTATGCATCGCGAACGCGAAGAGAGGGCCTCGTTCGCGAAGAAGAAAAGTTAAGGCTGCCCAGGTTGCTCATCGCGAACGCGATGATGAGCTCATGAACGCGGAGAAGAAAAATGCAAGGCTTCGCGAACGCAAAGGGAAAGACGTGAACGCAAAGAAGGAAAATGCAGGGCTTCGCGAACGCGAAGGGAAGGACGCGAATGAGAAGAAGGATTTTGAGGTGGTCAGCAACAAGACATTGCGAACGCGAGAGGCTGATCGCGATTGCGAAGAAGGAAATCAGAAGCAGCAAAACAACAGTTCCAAAAATGGGGAAAAATACCCGTAGCCCACCCGGAACACGCCCGAGGACCCCGGGACCCCGTCTAAACTCACAAACAAGTCACATAACCTAACACAGACTCGCTCGAGATCTCAAATCACATCAAACAACGCCGAAACGACGAATCACACCATGGATCGAACTATGAACTTCCAAATCTTCCAAATTCGAAAACTTGTGCCGAAACCAATCAAATCAACCCGGAATGACGCCAAATTTTGCAGACAAGTCCAAAATGACATGACGGAGCTGATCCAATTATCGGAATCATATTCCGACCTCAATATCACAAAAGTCAACGATGGGTCAAACTTCTCCATTTTTCAAACTTTAACTTTTCCGACTTTTGCCGAAATGCCTCAATTTACCCTACGAACCTCCAAATATGAATCCGGACGCGTGCCTAAGTCGAAAATCACCATACGAAGCTGTTGAGATTATCAAAATTTCATTATGGGGCCGTTTACTCAAAAGTCCAATTATGGTCAAATTCTCACCGTTCAAACTTCCAAAACCTCATTCCTTCTTCTAATTCAACTCTGAATCATCCATTAACCGAATTCAACCATGCACACAAGTCGATGCTCATATTACGAAGCTGTTCAAGACCTTACACCGCTGAACGGAGATTAAATTCTCAAAATGACCGGCCAGGTCGTTACATTAAATTAGTATGTTATAAATTCAGGACACTTAGTCATAATTTTTAAATTAGCAGCTAAAAAATTTAGGACACTAAGTCCTGAATTTCAAATTAACAGCTCAAAAATTTTGGATACAAAAATTAAGGATACTTAGTGCTGAAGTTTGGGTGAATTGACTAATCTTTAAATACATTATAAATTTTGGATATATTTAAATAGCGGGTTCAAAAGCGGCTATTGGTGCACATCGCCCACTAATTGACATGTCATGTTCTAGACCTGGGCAAGTAAAGCCCAAGTTGGTAAGGGCTCAAACGATTTTTGAGAAAACTACCCTCTATAGCCCCTCAAAATTTTAATAGCCATGTTTTTACCCACTTACACTAAATGGCCTTTCGATCCAATTTATTTGCAACTTGTAGCCATTATCTATTTCCAATGCATTTATCTTCCCAAGATAACATTTAATCCTAGCCTTTTTATCTTTCTTTTATTTTATCCAATACACACCTTTATATCTTTCTTTCATTCTATCCAATGCATAGATTTTTTTTCCTATTACCATTTTCATTCCTATCCTCTTTCTTTTCGTGTCTTCTTCGTCTTTCTTTTATCTTTTTTTGGTTATTTGTTTTTCATTTTCCTTCCCTTCTCTATCTGAAACAAATGGCCCACATGACCCACCCTCCCTCCCAAAAAAATACACAACTGCAACGTCCCTTTATTTCAGCCACATATTTTAGCCAACACCTCCCGCTGCCACCTGTTCTTCCCTGTCCCCTTACAAGACAAAACTTCGACTGTAAATGGTTGTTCACTTACTGAACTAGTTAGTTCCTTATTATCTATATTTTTTCTCTTTATTTTTTTACTTCTCACTGAAAAAAATTTGTTTGAGTACCTAGAAAAATCACAAAAATTTTAATTTAATTATTAAAAAGATTTACTCAATTATGATGCATGATACAAAAGTGGCAGAAAAAGTTGTGGTGTTTTCTAGTCAAGCTGTTGCTTCTTCTTCTTCTTCTTCTTCTTCTTCTTCTTCTTCTTCTTCTTCTTCTTCTTCTTCTTCTTCTTCTTCTTCTTCGATCATAATAGTGTTTTGTGAGTGAAGAAATTTTACAGTGAGTATCGATGGTGGGTTCGGATTTAATGGGGTAGTTGAATGATACTTATATATATATGTATTAAATATTTTTATATACACATTGTATAAATTTTGTATATAAGTGTATCTTGTGTTTTTGAGTGTATATTATAAAAATTATATATAAATTGTTATAAAATGTATAAAAATTATATATATACTATTATATTGTATTATATTTTGTATATAAAGTGTATCCTCTATATTTTAGTGTATCCCTAATGTATCATTAATGTATATTCATTGTATAGTGACAATCTGTTTTGTATATATTTTTTATATATTGACAATTATAAAATGTATAAAAATTGTATATATATACACTATTACATTGTATAAATTTTGTATATAAAGTATATCCTCTACATTTTAGTGTATCCCTAATGTATCATTAGTGTATATTTATTGTATAGTGACAATCTGTTTTGTATATTTTTTGTATAATGATATTCTATTTTTGTATATATTTTGTATAGTGACACTCCATTGTATATAAATTGTATAATGATAATCTATTTTGTATAATTTTTGTATAGTGACAGTCTATTTTGTGTATATTTCAACTTTATGCGTAGTTATCTCCTCTCATATTCCTCTCATTAAGAGACCAGCCACCGGCGTCCATGGCCTCACAGTCGTCGAAAATAGTAACAAGATCGCCGGAGTTTTAAAGTTTCAGGCAAAGATCTTCAAAATATTAACTTCATCTTCACAGAAACTATAACAGAAAATCAGAGAAAGAAGCAAGGCCATGAGAATCATGGTTGGCGGAGTTGCTTCTTCAACGACGAGGACACCGGCGTCCATGGCCTCACTGTCGTCGAAAATGGTAACCACAATATTATAAAAATAATAAAAATTGTGAATCAATCAATTAATTATGTCACAAAACACAAACTAATGGAGATTTAGAAAAACCAGCACAAAACTGAAATTAAAAAAAACACAAATCATCATATCCAACATAGTATTCTGCAAAACACAACATTCTTATAGCTCATAGCATTTCAAATGTGTGGTCCGCAACATGATGCATGCTTTCTTATCCATAATAGACCTGGGATCATAAGTTTGCGATGGCAATAAATTGGGATCATAGTATATTTGTATTCAAAACCTAGATATAGCCCAAAATCATGAATTGCAAACAAGAATTAAAATATAAGATGAAAATTACAATGAGATTTCAGATTTTCCAGAACCGAATAAAGGATCCAAACCCCAAAATACAAGAAAAGGGAGACGAGAGAAACGGAAGAGACTTTTTAGAGAGAGAGAGAAAGAGAAAAACGCCCATAGCCTCACAGCCATGGGTTGCTGGCGTGAGAGAAGAAGAAAGATATTAAGGAAGATAGGGATGGGAGGCGACTGCTACCAGTTATTGTTTTTAGGCTATAAATTGTATGGATCAATTTGTGATTACCAGATGATGTATGTTTGGCCCGATGGGCTATAAATGAATTTCTCTCACGATTTTTTGGGTTCAGTTTATGTCTTAATTAGCCACTTCAAAACCCTTCCACCTTTTAATTTTTACCTCAAGAGTATCTCGTTGAAATGTTTTGACACAAGTAATCACCTTTTTGGAATTATAATTAGTCCCTATTGATGCTAGAATTGACTGATTGATCAATACGAGGTATTGTCCCATGATCAGTAAAAAGAAACATCGTTATACTTTTCCCTTTTGAAATAATGATGCAAATCAATTAAGGAAAAGAAACTGCAATAGAATGAAAAGAGCTGAAACGTGGAACCAACACATGAATTACATAAATACCCCTTCAAACCCACCCCAACAGCATCACACAATACAACCAACTTCATCCCAAATCAAGGGCAATTGTGAAATCAAACAGAGAAGACCAAAATCACACAGAGAAAATTCACCATTTACATTCTGCAATTTTCATCTTTGCTTATTGGGGCAAAGGTTCATGGGTCTGGTTAATGAAGAAGAACTCATAAATAAGCCCAGCAAGCCCACCACCAATCAAAGGCCCAGCCCAGTAAACCCAGTGGTTGTTCCAGCTCCAGCTCACAACTGCTGGCCCGAAAGAAACTGCTGGGTTCATAGACGCCCCATCAAAGGCCCCACCAGCCAAAATATTGGCTCCAACAATGAAACCAATTGCAATTGGTGCAATTGTTCCCAAACTGCCCTTCTTTGGATCCACTGCGGTAGCGTACACGGTGTAGACTAGGCCAAATGTCATTACTATTTCAAGTACCAATGCGTTTCCTACACCCACTCCATCAGACAAGCCGAATGTACCAATCTCCTGCATCATTTAAAAGTCAAATGTAATGTTATTTTGCACTCTAATCTTTTATCAGAATTTAAACATTAATTTCCTTATTATTTTGAAAATAAAATTTATATTTTTAGAAGCTACTTTTTATTCAATTTACACAGTGATATTTGATTTGACACAAAGTTTAAGGAGGACGACCGGTAAGAACTTACCGCACCGAATATTTTATAGCATAATACATGACACATGTCTTCACAAATAGTATAATTATGCTTATACATTAGCCAAATATATACATGATAAACCAAAAGATTAAATTAGAGATGTTAATATTATTGAGTTTTTTGAGTAGCCACCAAGTAATCCTTATAAACTCCTAATATTTCAAGAGTTTTCTTAAATTTAGAATTTATCTTGATCTGTTAAAATTTCAGTGTCTACCATAAGGAGAGCAGACGAAACAGTGGAGTATATAAAAGTTATCAAAAATTACAATCTTTATAGTTTAAAACTTTAAACTAAATTATATTTTCTATAATTGAAGAAAAAAACTTTTTCAAATAGCAATAGTGTGTGTTTCTTTTTAAGATAAAAATATTGTACATTTTTTTGGGACAAACAAATTAAAATAACATATTAAACTTTATAAATCAAAGAAAAACTAGTTAAATAGAAAGAAAGAAAAAACAAGAGAGAAATAAATAACTTACCAAGCCACCAGTGGTGAACTTGAGAAGGAAGCAAGCAACAACAGAGCCAAGCAACTGAGCAATCCAGTACAAAATTCCACGTAAAAGTGTGATATTACCACCAACAAAGGCACCAAAGGTGACAGCAGGGTTAACATGTCCGCCGGAAATGTTAGCACCGACGGAAACCGCCACGAACAACCCAAAAGCATGAGCAATTGCGGCGGCGATGAGACCGGCAGGGGTGTTAGCACCACCTCCAGTCAACTTGCTAAATGCTACACCTGAACCTGAACCTGCAAATACGAAAATTAAGGTGGAAATAAACTCGGCCAACGCCGCCTTTAAGGCGTCGGGGTGAGTGGCTTCCTCCGGTCTTCCGATTGCTATCCGGCTGATCGGCATCGTCGGAAAATCAAGAATGAATGTTGATCAAAGAAATGGAAGAGAGTTTAATAAGAAGGAGTTTTGGTGGGTATATGGTGATCCTTGATTAGAGGCTAGTATACTGATCTCCACATCTCATGCTAGACTACTTATATAGTTGATTCTAAGAGTAGGTATGCCCACCTAAGGATCTCGAGTTATCGTTTTGGGTATAAAATTAAACCATCTTTAGTAGAGAGCATTTTATTTTTTAGTATGGGATTTTCGGACGCAAATAAGAATTTAATCGCTCTCCGCAAGTAGGGGTGTCAATGGATATTCGAAAACCGACCGACCGTACCACACCGAACCAATTTTTAGGTTTCTTTTAAAAAAATCTTAGGTTTTTATATAAAACTATAACCGCACGGATAATTAGTGTAGGTTTTTTATTTTATTAAAATAAACCGAAAAAATACCGAATTGTACCAAATAAATTTTACATGTGAAGAATATATTTATATAATAAGCTTAAATATAATAATGCATTAAATTTTTCTTTGGGTCTTAGAATTATGAAAACTGTTACAAGCCAACAAGCAATTAAACTCAAAATACTAATTTCTAAAACCTATTATGTCACTTCTACTTAAACTAAGTTATTTCAAGTATCTTAGCAAGACACAAAATATTCTAGCGATTATGAGTAGCAAATTGCAACGTATTGAATATGTTTCCTTTCATATAATTTAGATTTATCTTTTTGAATATTAATCTTCTATAGACTTTATTCTTCAGTCCTAGCTTGGTTATTATCTTTCCACTCGTGTGATTTATATTTTCTTTGCCTTTACTTGATTTTTTTACTTTGTTGTAGAATATTTGATGGATCTATACTCTAGCAATCTTTTATTTTTTTTAATTTATCACCTTTTAAACAGTAAAAATGTCCAAAGAGTTTTGTTACGCCCTATAAAAGAACATATGTTATTGCATTTTATTTCTACTGGTGAATTTTACATAATATTTAAAGAAATACCGAAAATTAACCGATCCGTACCGATACGGAAGATAAACCGACATGATTGGGATAGTTTCGAAAAGTTCAATTTTGGTTATACATAATAGAATAACCAAAAAATTGGTATGGTACTAATTTTATAAAATAGCCGGCCGAACCGAACCATTGACACCCCTATCCGCAAGTACTGGACACCTAATGTGAAAAGAAATACGCTTGTTTTAGGAAAGAAAATTATTTGAATGTGCACCAAAATCCTTGATACGCATTTGTACATAATTTTATAACTTAATTATGATTAAGTTTTATACAACTAAGCTTATTTTATTATTAACTATGATATAAGTAATAATTTAGATTAATTTAAACATTGAATGCGGCTAAAAAAAATTCCGGTTGTAATCAGCTTGAGGTAGAAAATGTACATTTAACAAGTTGCATTTTGAACTTATTGGTATTATTAAGATTGCTAGAATTCAAGAATTAAGTTATAAAAATTATCTTAGGTAATCAGATTAATATGAAAGTAAATTAAATATAAATTATTTTGTATTTGCGTCAATCTAGAATAGAATATTATAGTAATCGGCTTCTTTATAATATTAGTAGCTTTAAAGATATTTCAATCATTTTAACAGAAAAAATACTAAACAACACTTATTTACAAAACATTTCAACACTTTTTTTTCAGCTTCAACATTTTTATCCAAACACATAACTACTTATTTATAAAACAAGCTCCAACACTTAAAAAGTACTTTTAAGTCTAAGTACTAAAAAATCACCTTTTTTCAGGCTAATCCAAACGCGCTATTATTTGGTTTAATTCTCTACTATTTTGGTTTGTTATTTAAAGAAGATTTACCCAAATAGTCGCCCACCCAATTGCATAAACTAAAAATAATCGGTGGAGGAATAATATATGCATAATTTATCTATTACATATGTATAATTGCGCATAATTAATATATAATCTATGTATATGACTAGAAAAAGTAAAGCCGGCTATTTGAGTAAAGATCTCTTATTTAAATATAAGTGGCAATCGCTATTGGTCCAGCAAAGCAAGGTATACATGGGACTCAAATTGTTGACACGTGGCATACTTGATAAGATGTTATCCAATTTTCTTGTTGTCTATTTTGTCTTTCTAGCTTGGTCTCTGGAATGTTCCAAATTAACTTTACTAATTTTTTAGTAAACCTTTTATAACTACATAATCTTGTTTTCCTACTCGAAAAATATTAATCTATTTTTTTCTTCCAATATTTGTTCGACAAGGTATCATATTTGATCACTAAAAATGAGGCAAAGGCCAAGAATTCTCTTGGAAAGAGGGGAACAAGAAAACAAAGAGAAAAGACAAATTATTGGATAGTACAGAAATCCTTTTAATATTCCGAATCATTATCAGAAGTTCAGAGTTATTATTCACGGGTTTGGGTTAAAAACCTTAGTATATTGCTTAATCTGTACCACAAACTAATAAGTAAGAGTTTGTTGGAAAATCAATGAATTTTAATTCTAATTAGAGTTTGTTCATATCATTTCTGCATAAAGACTGACCCACCTTTTTTGGGTAAGGGTAATCATGGATAAGATGAACAGATGTGATACAGATCATATGATAAACACAGATATCAATTTATTGGAATATATATATATATATATATATATATATATATATATATATATATATATATATATATATATATATATTGAGATTATCATCATAGTGTAGTTAGGACACATACCAGGGCAGATTCATTTTTGTCATCTTTCAATTAATTTGTTGTAAGTTTTTACAAAATGCCAACAACAACAATGTACGTACCCAATAGTTACATAACTATGATATATAATTCAATTAATTCTATTTACTACATCGTTAATCTAATTTCTCATAAGTTCCACCTAACATAAAATTTTCACATGTTAATGTTTGAATTATGTTTAACCATATTGTATGCTTTCGTTTTTCTTTAATGATCTAGAGGAATTTCACTTAAATTTTAGAGTCTCAAATTCACGATGGTATGAGCTGCTAAAATGAGTTATGTTACCGTCGAGATTAAAGTAAGTAATAAAATTTTGTTCTATAACTAAAAAATCCAAATATTATGGACATCTCTAATTGGAACAATACCTTTGCATTTATGATTCAAAAAGTCGGCCAAAACTAGAGGGGGATTGTGAGCAATGTAGTTGTTGTTATAAACAAATTCAGATATACTATTTTTGAAATATATATTCTAGTCGCTCCAAAAATGGCCGATACAATATAATTTTTTTGTATATATATGTAATATATACATATAATATGCATATTTTATGTATTTTTTGGTTAGTGAATATAATTAGTTTCTGTTGACCGAGCAATTTTGTATCTTGTCAATACTTTTCGATCTTTGTCCATCTAAAGTAAACGATATTAAAGATGATTATCTTTTAATTTGATTCATTAATTATCATTATCACTAAATGTTGATGGATCTCATAATGCAAAAAAGAACCACAATGGTCGACTACTAAAGCCAAAATGATAGCTTATGAGATTGACATTTACGTTAAAAAATGTTGAGAAGCATACTTAATACTTAAAGCATAATTAATTAATTGTGATGTCTTTGGCCAGATTCCCTAACGAGGGTGACCTTTACCATCAATTAAAAGATGATTATGATATATGAAACTATGTGGTGGAGGCCAATTATAAGAGGAATCAAATACGATTATTCTCAGCACATTCTCTACCCAAACCACTAAATTTTATATTTTATTGAGCTATCTTATGCAATTATTGTCACAATCCGGTTCGCCCTCCGTGAACCATCATGATGGCAGCTAGTTTCTACGACTAGGTAAGCCTAAAATGCTGTCACGATCCTAAACCCAACCCGATCGTGATGGCGACTCTCGTGAAGACAAGGCCAACCGACTCACTTCCAATTTACTTTAAGCAATTAAAATAATAACTACTAAGTCTTTAATCAGAAATAAAATCCCAAAATAAGCATTTAACAGTATAATTTGCGGAGATAAAAGCCAACACAACCCGACATCGGGGTGTCACCATGTTTAACCAAAAAATGGAATTTTAGTGAAAGATAGAATTTAGAAGAACACGGGTTACTGATAATCGAAAGAATATGTAAAAGAGAGTAATTTGGGTAGCAAGAATATAATCAGGAGAAAAATAAAAAACCAAAGTTTATTCCAATAGTGTTTCGTGTCCTTACAATTGATCAGATAACTCCCTTTTATAGATATCTTGGAGATATGCGTTTTGCCTAAATCATAATAAGGCTATTATGAATAATTAAAGATATTGAATGCTACGTTACATAATCATTATATTCAATACAAATTCTCTAACGTATTCAACATTTAATGCCTACTAAATACTGTATCTGCACTCTTTTCTATTGTCAGATCCATTCCATTTGATTCTTGGATATAAATGACTTAAATAGGTACGGGCACTGAATCCTTCGAATAACTGCCCGTGCCTCTTCCTTTGCCTTTGCTCGTTTCCGTTGCTGCTCGTGCCTCTTGGCTAATTGTAATTCTTTGACCATTTGACCAGTCCACGTGTCTTGACACGTCACCTTTATATACAATTTTTCCTAATACAGATAGTCCCCCCACTTTCCATTTATTCATCAATTGAATATTTGGGAAGTGAATTTCATTAAAAGAGAATTTTTGTCATCATTAATGCTATGACAAAATTGATGCTTCAATTGTCGTTTCCATTTAATGCTCTGTACACGTGTCATTTTTCCATTGGTTCTGCAGTTTTGCAGCCCTTTTCAAGGCTTTTTATGACTCCACTATTCACGAAGTGCCAGTTATCATTATTATGGTCCTTCCATCATTGCACTTTTACCTTTGACTGTTGCTTATCGATATAAATATAACTTCTTTCCTTGTCTTTTACCTCATAAAGCTTATTGAACACTTAATTCTCCAAATCTCTGTTTACTTCTTCCTCACATCATTCTTCTTCGCTATGTCTTCGCCAAACCCTAACCCTATAAGAGTTCCCATTGTTGATACCTTTCCCAATGCCCCCATTAGGCATAGAAGGGAGGTAGGATTTGTAGCTTAGGATCTATTCGTGGTGGTCCGTCTATGCCTTCTCCTAGTTCTGGTCCTTCTTCTAGAACCAGAGGTTCCCTTTCTCACAAATCTTCTTCTAGGGGTAAAGAACCTTCTGACCCATTACGTGAGCCTTTAGTAGAGGAGATAGTCCCTACAGAACTATCTTTTTACCATGATAGGGAATCTCTTAGAAACCAGGTTTTCGCTTTAGATCGTGCTGACGCTTACCCCACTCAAATTACAGAAGTTTTGACTCCTGTAGTTCGTAAAGACTGCCATTGGAGTAACGATTTTCCCATTATTATCCCTAATCCAAATCAGAGAATTACTTCTTATTTGACTGGGTTCTCTTTTGTTTACACATACCCTTTCACTTTAGGGTTCATACCAGCTATTGACCTAATCATTCTTGAATTTTGCCGTTTCTTCAATGTCTGTTTGGGTCAAATTGGCCCAATCATATGGAGGGTTGTTACCTGTTTAAGGCATTTAACTACTAAAGCTGAAGTTCCTTTTACTTTCCGTCACCTGATTCATCTTTACTCTCATAGACTTTTTCGGAATGGTGTTTTTACACTAGTAGCCAGGAGCAAGAGGGTTTTGGTAAGCCCTGAAGATGACAAGGACAGTGGCTGGTACGCCCGGTTTGTTGCTGCCCGCACTGTTGGTTTAGTGGATGAGAATAACGTTCCCTTCCCTGAGAAGTCGAATTTTGCACGTAAGTCTTTTATCCATCTCGTGCCTTTTTCCTTCAAGTTTATCAACTTCTCTAATTTTGCTTTTTTTAGCAACCATGAGAGTTGTGGAGGATGTTTCCAATTTCTGTGGTTGGGTAGATAAATTGTTGAAGACCGTACCAATGGGTGGTAGGTCTTGGAAAACACTTTCTAACCGTTTCGGTTGGAAAATAAAGACTCATGGTAAGAGTTTATATTTTGTTCTTTCATGCCTATATTTTCCTTTATTGTTCTAACTTTCATCCTTCTTTTTATCAGGATTTACTATTCGAAGAGTCACTGCTGAAGCAGTTGCTGCCTCTCGTGTCTCTTCGGGAACCCGTACTCCTTCGGGAACCCGTATCTCTTTAGAAAGAGCCCGAGAAATAGTCTTGGGTTCTTTTTCTGCAAAAAGGAAAACTGTTGAAGAAGAAGACTCTGAAGAAGAGGAAGATGGGGGTTCCCTGGTGACGAGGACACGAGCTAGGAGATGCATCGTCTCTGATGACGAAGCTGAAGTTTCCCCTCATCTTTTGTTTCTCTTACCGAACCTGTTGAAACCCCAATAATAATTCCTGAGGATGACGTTACTCCCCATGATACTCATGAGTCTATTGATCAACTTTTCATCAGTGGTTTTGGTAGTGGAAGTTTAGGGCTAGTTTTAGATGAAATACCCTTATCTTCTTTTTTAACTCCCTTGCTCGTGATTCCTTCCTTACCAGCCCCAGTAGTTTCTGTTCCTTCTTCTACTATTTTCACTTCCTCTACCGCTCCTCTTTCGACAATTCCCCCTCCTATCGTTCACCATACGGAAGTGGGCTCTTCAAGTAGAAGTGTCGCTATGATGAGGGTAACTATTGAAGTTCCTGCTGATAGCAGCCTTTTGAGGAAGTCAGGTCAGGCAGATATATGGCTGGAGCCTTTAATTGGCCCAATTGAAAAAGCAAAGCTGGAGAGCCATAGTTCCCTGACTCTAATGAATGATATTGTGCATGCCACGTTGAAGGTATTTTCCTTCTCTCCCTTCTTTTTTGTAAATTTTTTTATATTTGGGATTCTTATTTCCCTTCTTTTTTTAGGCCAATCTTATCGGTACAAAAATGATGAACATAATCCCCCTCTTGGAGAAGGTAACACGTGATTCTCAGTTGGAGGCGATCAATTGGAAGGAACAATTTGAGAGTGCACAAATTGATATGGAAGATTTACAAGAGAGCAAGAGTACCTTAGAGCAGCAGGTGCGGGCTTTAACTTCAGAGTTGACAGTTGTAAAAGCTTCCTCAAGCCAAGCAGAAAAAGAAAAAGAATGTCTCGAATCCTCCTTCTCAGAGCAACTATCTAAGGCCAGCGAAGAGAACAGAGAGTTGAAGGCTCTTTTGAGTCAAAAAGAAGTTTATGCTAGGGAGCTCGTGCAAAGCTTAACTCAAGCACAAAAAGACCTTCGAGTCTCTGCTGATAAGGTACGTGCTTTAGAGAACTCACATGCCTCTCTTCAAGCTTCTTACAACTCCGCCTTGGCTGAAAATGAAGAGCAAAAGAATGAGATTGTTGATTGGGAAAATAATTATGAGACCCTTGAAAAAAAATCTACTATTGAGGTAAGTTGGACATTTTTGAATTCACATCGTGATACCCTAATTGAAGCTCGCCAAGAAAACTTCAACCTGGAGTCGGAGTTAGCTAAGATCAATGAAACCATTGAAAAAGCTCAGCAAACTCAGGACTTCCCTTCTCCCGTGGTTGAAGCTCCCGTGAATGTTGAAACTGATACGGGTATCCCAACTCTTTCAAGCCCAATTGAGCATGTTGCTGCAAGCCAGGTTGAAACCGCATCTGTTGATGCACCTACCCAAATTGAGCCCGCTGCTATTGATGTTCCTGCTTTAGTTCTACAAACTTCTCAGTGATCAGTTTTAATCATTTGAATGATTTTGTTTTTGTTTTTATTTTGAAAAATTGTAATCAAACCCTTAGCTTCATTTGAGGGTTGATTTTGGAAACGCAAGTCCCCAAGTCTTTTATGGGGCAATCTGTATAAACAATTTCATAGTTTTATGACTAAGTTCGAACTTA
The DNA here is from genome assembly GCF_000715075.1 of Nicotiana tabacum. Classification (NCBI taxonomy): domain Eukaryota; kingdom Viridiplantae; phylum Streptophyta; class Magnoliopsida; order Solanales; family Solanaceae; genus Nicotiana; species Nicotiana tabacum. The sequence goes on from NC_134084.1 coordinate 127,039,099, forward strand.
GTCTTAGATTTTTACATATTAAGCAGTTTTTCATGTTATTATCTTAAACTTCTGTTTGCTTTATTCTTGCCTTTATTTTTAAGGACTTACAGAATAATTTGCATTTTTGTTTTTCGAAAATGCTTCTGTTAACCTCATGACTAATTAATTTAAACATGAGTTTTATAAAAGAGGGCCCTTTTATATTTCGACACTTAATGAAGAAGACGTCTCAACTTCATAATGGTGTTGTCATACGCTAAAAGAAATAGGAACACACATGTTTTTTTGAAATAACTTTGACAAGTTTTGAATAATACTTTACATGTATTTGAATTACATCTATAACTTTCTCGTAACTGTTTTTCTTGTAACAGATTTTTTCAAAAGAAGAATAATAGATACGGGGTTTTTCCTTATAACCCGTTTTAGTACATAGCCTTTACCCTAACTATAGTGAGGTTTTTCTTTGGCCTTAGCTCGTGGCTCCATCGCGTGACTTTGTGACTTTTACTCTGCACTTGACTCTTTTAGGCTTGATTTTTCCTTAATCTTCTTTGCCTTCTTTATACACATGTTTGTGTATATTATGTAGTCCCCCAAGTGTTTGAGTGTTGAAGTATGAAGCCTCGAGCACTTGATAGTTTCTCTCATTTGGTCCTTTTCCTGAAAAGGAAAAACATATGAGACTCGGAGGTGCGATTATAGATGAAGACTGCTTAACCCGTTTGAATTTCTATCAGAATAATTGTAACCCTACGCCAAGAATTTTAGGTTATTCCATGTGCCTTACAGGTCGTGACTCATCATTTAGTACGGGTTGGCTTTTTGCCTATCATCTAAAATCGTTAGTAAAATTTTAACAATTCAAAAATTAAATTTAAAATGGTGATACCTAACCGTGGGTATTCCTTAGAAATAGTATCTCTTCAAATGAACAACATTCCAATGTGAAGGTAATATCTTGCCATCCATTGTCTCCAGCTCATATGCTCCCTTTCCTGAAATATCACGAACTCTATAGGGTCCTTCCCATGTTGGACTTAGTTTACCCGCGTTAGCTGCCTTTGTAGATTGAAAAAACTTTTTAAGCACGAAGTCCCCCACTTTGAAGAATTTGAGGCGTGCTTTTCGGTTGTAATATCGTTTTATGACTTGCTTTTGTGCTGCCATTCTTATTAATGCAGCTTCTCTCCTCCCCTCGAGTAAATCTAGATTGAACCGCATCTCCTCGTCATTAGATTCTTATGTCGCCTGTGTGAACCGTGTACTTGGTTCCCCTATCTCAACTGGAATTAAAGCCTCAGCTCCATAAACCAATGAAAATGATGCTTCTCCTGTACTTGTTTTTGCAGTTGTGCGATATACCCATAAAACTCCAGGTAACACTTCAGGCCAGTTACCTTTTGATTCCTCTAATCGTTTCTTTAAATTATTAATAATAACCTCGTTCGCTAATTATGCTTGCCCATTACCCACCGGATGATAAGGTGTTGACGTAATCCTTTTAATTTGCCAACTTTGAAAGAATTCCGTGATTTTAGCTCCAATAATTGAGGGCCATTATCACACACGATCTCCTTTGGTACACCGAATCGGCATATGATATTCCGCCAAATAAAATCTTTGACTTCCTTTTCTCGCACCTGTTTAAATGCTCCTACCTCCACCCACTTAGTAAAATAATCAGTGAGTACGAGCAGAAACTTTACCTGTCCTTTTGCTTGTGGTAATGAACCCACGATATCCATTCCCCATTGCATAAATAGCCATGGCGCAATGACCGGATGTAATAACTCCGCAGGTCTATGCATATTGTTACCGTACCTTTGACATTTATCACATTTAGCCACAAAACTTTCTGCTTCTTCTTCCATCTTAGGCCAGCAATAACCTGCCCTAATTAAGGTTCTTACCAATGACTTTCCTCCTGCGTGATTCCCGCAATGTCCTTCGTGTATTTCTTTCATTACATACTCTGTTTGCGAATGTCCGAGGCATCTTGCTAAGGGACCACCGAACATTTTATGATATAAATTGCCTTGCTTTAAGCAGTACCGAGCAACCTTCTTTTGAAGCGCATGAGCTTTTTTTCTTATCATCAGGGACGGTACCATACTGCAAAAAAGCAACAATCTCGTTCCTCCATCCCAAGTTAAATTATTAAAATTTACCTCATTCTTATCAAGATCGAGAACTGAATGAAATAAATGTATAACTGAGGCGTTTGCATCGCTTGCCACATCAGCTGCAGATGCGAGATTGGCTAGGGCTTCCGTTTCAACATTTTCATCCCTTGGTATTTGTATAACTTTCCAAGTTTGAAATTGCTTTATCAATTCTCGTACCTTTTCTAAGTATTATTGCATCCTTGCTTCCCTAGCTGTATAAGTCCCCAACATTTGATTAACCACGGGTTGCGAATCACTCTTAATTATAATCTGATTTATGCCAAGCTCGTGTGCCAATTCTAGACCTGCAATCATAGCCTCATACTTCGCTTCATTGTTAGTTATGGAGTGACATTTAATAGCTTGTCGAATGGTCTCACCCGTAGGTGGTACCAAGACAATCCCTAAACCTGCACCTTTTACATTAGATGAGCCATCAGTGAATAAAGTCCAAGTTCCCGGGTTAGCTCCATTGAATACCTGTAATTCTTTTTCTACTTTGCATCCCTTGGCTAAAATCAGCCACGAAATTAGCTAACACTTGTGATTTTATAGCAGTTCTAAGTTGCTATGTGATTTCATATTCACTTAACTCTATTTCCCACTTAGCTAAACCTACCTGATAACTCATGCTTATGTAATATATTACGTAAAGGGTAGGCAGTTACTACAACGATAGGATGACACTGAAAGTAAGGTCTTAACTTTCTAGATGCCATGATTAATGCAAGTACAAGTTTTTCTAACTGAGGATACCGCGTCTCCGCATCTAACAAAGATTTACTAACATAGTAGATAGGGGATTGTTTACCTTGTTCTTCTCGGACCAAAACAACGCTTACCGCAACTTCCGAAACAACAAGGTAAATGAGTAGTCTTTCCCCAGCCTTTGGTTTTGCCAGCAAAGGTGGATTTGATAAGTACATTTTCAAATTCCTGAGTGCCTGTTGACATTCCTCATTACATTCAAAATGATCCTGCTTCTTAAGGGCTGAGAAGAATTTAAAACACTTCTCTGATGATTTAGAAATAAATCTTCCCAAGGCTACAATTCTCCCTATTAATCTTTGAACTTCTTTCTTGTTTAAAAGTATATCAGAGATTTCCTCAATGGCCTTAATCTGTGCAAGATTCTCTTCAATACCACGGTTAGAAACAAGAAAACCCAAAAACTTACCTGATGCAATGCCAAATGGACATTTTTCAGGATTTAACTTCATATTAAATTTGCGCAAAATTGAAATGTGTCAGATAAGTGTGATATGTGATCTTTTGAATACTGAGTTTTAACAAGCATATCATCTATATATACCTCCATAGTCTTTCCTAAATGCTCTTGAAAGATTTTGGTAACTAACCTCTGATACGTTGCACCTGCATTCTTTAGACCAGAAGGGCATTACTTTATAACAGTAAGTCCCCCTGTCTGTTATGAATGAAGTTTTTTCTTCATCTCCCGGATCTATTTTAATCTGATTATAACCTGAATATGCATCTAAAAAACTTAATAGTTCGTGACCTACAGTTGCATCAATCAATTGATCTATGTGTGGTAGTGGAAAAGAATCTTTAGGGCAGACTTTATTAAGATCTGTGTAATCTACACAAACCCGCAACTTACCGTTCTTCTTTGGAACTACAACGGTGTTAGCTAACCAGTTAGGATACTTTACCTCACGAATGGAACCAATTTTTAGCAATTTTTGGACTTCTTCTTGAATCACCTGATTCTTGAAAGTTCCTTGCTTTCTTTTCTTTTACTTGACAAGAGGGTATTATGGATCTTCATTTAGTTTATGAGTCATCACCTCCGGTGGTATTCCTGTCATGTCAGAGTGGGACCAAGCAAAGCAGTCCACGTTAGTTTTCAAAAATTCAATTAACTTACCTCTCATACCTTGGCTAAGATTGGCTCCAACATAGACTTTTTTATTAGGCCATTGAGCACATAACACAACATGCTCTAATTCCTCTATTGTTGTTTTGATATTTTCATTCTCTTCTGGTTCTTGAATGGTATCAGGCCTTGAATCTACATCTGTTTTCCCTTGTTCAGTTGAGGTTTGTGTTGTGGTGTCCTCAACTGCCTTCTGTGATTGCTATTTACCTTAATTTCTCGTGCTTGTATCTGCAACAGAGTTGATAGCGCTGGCTGTATGTTGATCTCCACGAATTTGACAGATTCCCCATGACGATGGAAATTTAATAACTTGATGCAAGGTTGAAGGAACAACATCCATTTCGTGGATCCATGGTCTCTCAAGAATCATGTTGTAAGTCATCTCCATATCTACCACCTGGAACTTTGTATCTTTAACGACTCCTTTCGTGAGGACACTAGAATTATCAAATCCAGATAGAGTATGCGCCTTTGGTATCACTTTATCTTCAGCTTGCATCTCACGTAATACTCTTAGTAAAATAATGTTCACGGAACTACCTGGATCAATCAAAACTCGTTTCACATTAGTATCATATACAATTAAAGATATTACCAGTGCGTCGTTATGAGGGGTTAATACGCCATCTGCATCTGCGTTATTGAATGTAATGTTGTCTTCCTTTAAAACATGTCGCACCCGTTTCCCTTGGGTAATTGTTACTTTGGAAATTTTGTTAGCTGCAGTATATGATATACCATTGACGTCTTCACCCCCACTTATAACGTTGATAGTTCTTTTGGGAGAAGGTGGTTTTGGAGGCTCCTGCATGTTCTTCATGTAAGCTTGCTTGCCTTTCTCACTGAACAACTCAGTAAGATATCCTTGTTTTAATAAATGATCAACTTCACTTTGTAAAAATCTGCAATCTGTTGTTTTATGTCCGTGGTCATTATGAAACTCGCACCAATGGTCAGGGTTGCGCCTGTTTGGATTAGATCTCATTTCCTTTGGCCATCAAACCTTATCTCTCATCCTTCTCAAAACAGCTACAAGCTCGGAGGTGTTGATGTTGAAGTTGTAACCACTGAATCTCGCTTTTAAATTTCTATCTTCATGTCGTGACTCATAGTTATTTCGCTCGTTCTTGAATCTTGATGAAGAACCTAATTCTATGTTTCTTGATCTGTGATCGTACCTTTGATTATCCTGCTTTGACCGTGAGTCCTTTCCCGCAGGTCCCATGTAAGACTCGTACCTATTTTTATCGGATATTTTTTCGGTCTCCGCACGTCTCGAACTTACCTTTCTTCTTTTTGAAATCGTGGAACAGTATCTTCCTCAATCCTCAGCTTCGTGCTATACCTGTTAAAAACATCATTCCACGTTGTAGCTGGGATTCTCGAAGGCTTTCCTTGAGCCTCCTCGTAGCTTCCGAGCTTTTTTCATTCAAATTACTTGTGAAAGCTATAGCTGCCCAGTTGTCAGGTACACGTGGCAATGTCATTCTTTCACATTGAAATCTCTCCACGAATTCTCTAAGCAGTTCTAAGTCCCTTTGCTTGATTTTGAAAATATCCTCCATTCTTTTCTCTACTTTTTGAGCTCCCGAGTGTGCTTTGATGAAAGAATCTGCAAGCTCAGCAAAAGAATTTATAGAATTTTCGAGTAAAAGATAATAACATGTTAGCGCTCCTTTGGTGAGCGTTTCACCAAATATTTTGACTAATACTGATTCAATCTCCTGCTTAGTCAAATCGTTGCCTTTTACACCCATTGTGAATGCAGTCACATGATCTCGTGGGTCTGTTGTTCCATCATATTTTGGAATATCAGGCATTTTGAACTTTTTTGGAATTGGGAGTGGAGCAGCACTTGGCTTCCAGGGTTGTTGCGAATATCTATCCATATCTACCTATTTGATTATGGGCGACACCCCGGGTATCTGCTCTATGCACTCACTTTGCCGCTTGAGCTATTTCTGCAAGGTTAGTATTAAATTTTGTAAATCTGAATTAACTAAATTACCTGGTTCTCCATCTTGCGATTCACTGGGGGTTCCACCGCTGCTTGAATTAACAAGCCCGGAATGAGGGTTCTCCAAAGTGTTGTTATTTGGAGTAGGTGTGGATGGTGCAGCAGGTAACTGGCTAACCAAGGCCTGAACGACTTTATTGACCTGTGCGATAATACGTTTTTGCAAAGCCTCATCCATAGCTTCAATATTTTCGAATTGAGCCTGTCCATCTGTATGAGATCCCTCAGCAATGCCTTCACGAGATCGCCGAGGACAGCCTTGTGGAGAAATAATCAGTGCATTATTATCCTGAGGGTCTTGATAACTGTGATTTCTACATGTTTTATACCCATCCTTACCTAAGCTTTGTGCATTAACTGCCATAACTTAGTCCCAAAATGCTTACAAGTTGCGCTTGATTGCAGGTTTGAGCGACAAGATGACAAATACTAAAGATCGGCTCAAAAAGGAGTGAAAACTGCCAAGTGTCAAAAGACAACTGAAGTGGGGAACAAAATAACCTGTGCGGTCCGCACTGTTTTGTCACGCGACCGCACAGGAGAGTTCAGAGGCTGGACAATTTCCAAGTCAACCTGCGCGGTCCGCACTGCTTTGCCACGCGGCCGCGCAGGATAGTTCAGAGACTCAGTCGTTCAAGGCAAAAGCCCACGTGGCCGCACACCTAATCAGTGCGGTCCGCGTGGATGAAGTTCAGAAACACCCTATGCGGCCGCGCATCACATTTGTGCGGTCCGCGTCCCCAGTGTCAGAAGCAAGATATGACGACCCAAACCCCTACGCGGCCACGCGTCATTTGTGCGCAGTCCGCGCCAGACCCTCAGGGGTATTTTTGTCCGGTTTTTCCTGTGTAGTATAAATAGAACATTTTACTTTTTAGATACAGTTTTTCAGTTTTGGGTTTTTATCAGATAGGAGCTGAACTCGAGACTACATGGTTTTAGCCTATTTTTGGCTTTCTTTTAGTATTAACGTGGATTTGAGTAGATTAACATTGTAATTAATTATTATGTCAATTTCATCTACTATTTCTTCAATTTCTGTTTCTATTATGGCTAGCTAAACCCATTAGCTAGGGTTGTGGCTCAACCCTAGTGTGGGTAATTAATGGGCGTGATTGTTTAGTGCATAAATGATGTTGGGTATTTGTTATCTGGATTAATCTTATGTTTTCATTAAGATTTGGTGGTTGCAAGCACTAAATCTAGCTTAGTGAGTTTTGACTCTTCTTGAGAAAGAGAGTCTATGACCCCAAGATTAATTCCAACAAGGAATTGGGATGAACCCATGAGAATGGTAGTCCCAATTAACGGGTTAAACCTCAAGAGAGTAATCACCCAACTTGAACCATAAGTTGCTTGGGCAAATTGGCCTACCCAATTGGTCTCGAGAGAGGCAATGGGGCAAAACCACTCTCTCTACTGAGAGGTGTGAGAGTGGGTACAAAAGTGCAACGGTTATAGAATAAGTCCCATATTCATCATTCTTGCATTAGGAATCGCTACCCGTTAGTTGACCACCTAGGTACATGCCACGACCCTAGTGTCTTTCTCTATATTGCATACAACTTAGAATCTATATCTTAGCCTAACTTAGCTTTAAACTTGTAGTTGATAAATTGTAGTTGATAATCAAAAGAAAACCAAAAATGTTAGAAGATCAATTAGGAGCTAAAACATAGTCCTAGACCATACAAACACTCAACTCTAAATTGAAGCTCCCTGTGGAAAATTGACCCCGATACCGCTATAGGATAAAAGTATTAGCGCCCACTCTTCCTTAGGTTGAGTCCGCTGCGATCAGGTCTCTCTGAAGTTGTTGGTTTATTTGGTTTTCTTGGTTTCCTTGAATGTTGTCATTATTGTTCGACATAGTTGTTGCAACAAGGAAAGTTAAGCGAAAAGAAAATAGATTATCAGATTCCCAGTAACGGAACCAATTTGTTTAACCAAAAAATAGAATTTTAGCCAAAGATAGAATTTAGAAAAACACGGGTTACTAATAATCGAAAGATTATGTAAAAGAGAGTAATTTGGGTAGCAAGAATATAATCAGGAGAAAAATAAAAAACCAAAGTTTATTCCAATAGTGTTTCGTGTCCTTACAATTGATCAGATATCTCCCTTTTATACATATCTTGGAGATATGCGTTTTGCCCAAATCATAATAAGGTTATTATGAATAATTAAAGATATTGAATGCTATGTTACATAATCATTATATTCAATACAAATTCTCTAAAGTATTCAGCATTTAATGCCTATTAAATACTGTATATGCACTCTTTTTCTATTGTCAGATTCATTCCTTTTGATTCTTGGATATAAATGACTTAAATAGGTACGGGCATTGAATCCTTCGAATAACCGCCCGTGCCTCTTCCTTTGCCTTTGCTCGTTTCCGTTGCTGCTCGTGCCTCTTGGCTAATTATAATTCTTTGACCATTTGACCAGTCCACGTGTCTTGACACGTCACCTTTATATACAATTTTTCCCAATACACACCAGTCATGAGCTTCTAAAACAATACTACCAGTCTGAAAGACTACTCCACTACTAAATAACTGAATCGGAAAAGAAATAAGATAGAGGGAGGTTGCACTAGGCTGCGAATCGCCAAGCAGCTACCTAGTAAACCTCCGAAGATCTGCTGGAACTGTCAACCCTTAGTAGCAGGACCTGTAGCGCCCGAATCTGCACACAGAGGTGTAGGGAGTAAAGTGAGTACTTCCAACTCAGTGAGTAATAAGAATAAATGAAGACTGAACGATATAAAATTACGTTAAACATAATATTTAGCTATTAGAGGCATAACAAAATCAGTAACACAATTTAACAATGAAATCTCATAAAAACACCTTTTAAGCAGTCAACAATAGATAGGAAAAACAACTAGGAATGGTAAACACATAAGAACTGCCCCTCGGGCACAATAACATCAAATCAGCCCCTCGGGCAATATCACAAAACAATACCAGCCCCTCGGGCTATATCTCATGTCACAATGGGTACCCGTGCTCACTGGGGTGTGCAGACTCCTGGAGGGGCCCCTTACGGCCCAAGCGCAATATCAAGCCATCTCGTGGCATCATAAACAGGCTCTCGGCCTCATATCAATATCAAGCTACCTCGTGGCGTACAATCTCAGGCCCTCAGCCTCATTATCATAATTAGTATATCACTACTGTGGTGTGCAACCCAACCCAAAAGTATCCTCACAATACATGCCCTTAGCCTTACTTAGTTAGAATCTCATAAGCCGTTCGGGCAATAGTAAAATATGCAGCTCAACTTAAAATATCTTTAAAACATCATTTAAGGTTTCTAAAACAGATTAACATAGTTGAGTTTTGAAAACATTGAAAGATCTGGCATGACTGAGCACAAGTATGAAATCAAACAGTGAGAAAAATATCATTAACGGTCTCCTAAGGATTCAAACAGTTGGCACGAAGCCCAAATACGACATTTAGCCCAAAGTATAATAATATCAAACAATTAGCTACCAAATATACAGAAAGATGGACTAAGTCACAATCCCCAATGGTGCACGACCCCACGCTCGTCATCTAGCGTGTGCATTACCTCAACACTGCCGAATGTTGTATAATCCGGGGTTTCATACCCTCAGAACAACATTTAAAATCACTACTCACCTCGAACTAGCCCGAAAAGCTACTCTGCAACACGCTTGCCTCTCGAACCAACTTCCGAGTGCTCCAAATCTACCAAGTTTAGATTTTTTATCATCAAATTATGCTAAACGAATGAATTCCAATTGAAAAATATCGATTTTAAGCACAAAACCCGAAATCAGTCAAAACCTGACCCCCGAGCCCGCGTCCCGGAACTGGACAAACCCAAATGTTCTTCATCATCTCACGAGTCCGTACATATAAAGAACTCGAAAATCGGAGTTCGTTTGACCCCTCAAATCATCCCTAGAAGGTCGCATAATCTCAAACCCTAACTCCACCTTTTTCTACTGATTTTCATGAATTAAACACTGATATTTTGTTCATTAATCACAAATAATCGAGTTTTAGGGTCCAAAATCCTTACCTCAATGAAGAACAATGGTTTTCTCTCTTCAAAATCGCCTCAAAGCTCTTTTCCCGTTCAAAAATGGTGTAAAAGGGTTTAATGGTCGCGGAGGGTTTATTTAAATACTGCTCACGCATTTTACTGTTCACGCGTTTTACTGTTCACCCGAGTTACTGTTCATCCGAGTTACTATTCATGCTGCTGTGAAAAAAATGCAGCAGCTTTTCTTCTAGTCTAAATTGATCTGTTAACCTTTCGAGATCCACCTGAGGCCCTCGGAAATCTCAACAAATATACCAACACGTGCCATAACATCATTCAAACTTAGTCGAGCCTTCGAAACACCAAAAATAACATCAAAACACCAAAATCACATCAAATTCAAGCCTATGATCTTTGAAATTCCTAAATTCCACCAACGACGCCGAAACTATCGAAAACAACCCTGATTGACCTGAAAATTTGCAGACATATCCAAAATGACATTATGAACCTATTCTGACACCGATAGCCTATTTTCCACTGCCGACCGGAAATCGCCAAAAACTAACTTTCTCCAATTCAAGCCTAATTCTACACTGGATATCACAAAAATATTCCGGACATACTCCTAAGTCCCAAATCACCTAACGAAGCTATCTGAGCCATAAAATCCGCATTCCGAGATCATTCACCAATAAGTCAACTCTCGGTTGACTTTTCTAACTCTAAAGCTACTTTTAGAGACTAAGTGTCATAAATCTTACCAAAACCATTCTGAATTCGATCTGACCAACCCGATACCGCATAACACGGATAAACAAAACATAAAGAAGTAGAAATGGGGAAAAAATGGAGCGATCACTCATGAGACGACTGGCCGGGTCGTCACAAATGCAGAAAATAAACCAAACTTGCGGAAGAAAAGAAAACAGTTTAAAACCGAAATAGAGTAATAAAACAACATTTAAAAGTGCCGCTCGACATACACAATATTTAAGTCCCAAAACTAATACATATGCTAGGGATCTATTGGTATCCCGAGGATCTCTCGGTATCCTCAATATATGCTAGGGATCTCTTGGTATCCTCAATATACGTGCTAGGGATCTCTCGGTATCCCGATGATCTCTTAGTATCCTCAATATCTGTGCTAGGGATCTCTCGGTATCCCGCACCTCAGCTCAAATCATAAATACATGCAGGGGTTCTCCCGGGATGCCGTCCCGTAGTCCCAAAGTAAAACACGCAGCAACAACACAAGGAATACTCATTTAAGCTCAATTTCGTACCAAGTAAACATGTAATTCTAACCTAACATGCTTTACGTAATACAATTAAGGCAGGTTAAGCAAGTAAGCAATTAAGTCAATTAAACATGCTTTTCTAGGCTAACAACATGCTTAAATTGCAAGTAGTATAAGTCAGGAAAAAGGAACACAATTAAAATTACTTAAAGAAAATCAGATTTTCAACAATTAGCTCAAGTACGCACTCGTCACCTCACGTACAAGGCATTTCAATTATCAAATATACCAAATCCTAAGGGAAAGATCCCCCACACAAGGTTAGACAAGCCACTTACCTCGAACCGGCTCAATAATCAACCCGAGACCACGCTCTTGCCACGAGTACTCGACTCCAAATGGCCCAAATCTATTCAATTCAATTCAATTGCATAATGTAAATAACACTTCAAGTAACTGATTCTACAAAGAATTTCTAAGCTAATACGCGAAATTAGGTAAAATGACCAAAATACCCCTCGGGCCCACGACTCGGAATCGGGTAAAATTTATATTTTTAGAATCCTCATACTCTCACGAGTTCATGCATACCAAAATTATCCAAATCTAAGGTCAAATTCCCAATCAAAATTCGAATTCTAGGTCTAAGAACTTCCTTCCAACTTTTCCCCAATTTTCATCTCCTATCCGAATTAAATGATGAAACTAACTATAGATTGATGGAATATAACTAGAAAGGGTTAAAGAATTGTTACCCAATGATTTCCTCTTCAATTTCCTCCCAAAATCGCCCTCTCCCGAGCTCCAAATCGAATTTCCAACTTTTGAAACTAAACCCTCGAAATTTCATATTTCTGCCCAGCTGTTATCGCATCTGCGGTCCTGCTTTTGCAGAACACGGGTCGTATCTGCGTCTTCTCACTTAAAACCAACCTTCCGCATCTGTGACTCCCCATCCGCAGATGCGGTACCGCTCCTGCAGAAATCCTACCGCTTCTGCGGTCCCTGCCGAACTTCCTCATTTCCACTTCTGCGGCTCCGCACCTGCGGTCCCACACTTGTAGGTGCGGTTATGACAGAAGAACAGCTGAAGCTGCAACTCCAAAATTCCAAAAATCTTTCCGTCAACCATCCGAAATCATCTCGAGGCCCCCAAGACCTCAACCAAACCTACCAACATATCACATAACTTCATCCAAACTTGTTCCAACCTTCGGAACGTCCAAAACAACATTAAAACACCTATTTTTCATCGGATTCAAGCCTAAGAATTCTAAAAACTCTAAAAATACGCTTTCGATCAAAAAGTCTATCAAACCTTGTCCGAATGACCTGAAATTTTGCACACACATCACATTCAACACTACGGAGCTACTCCAACTTCCGAAATTCCATTTCGACCCTCGGATCAAAATCTCATTATCGAACCGGAAACTTCAAAATTCAACCTTTCGGCATTTCAAGCCTAAGTTAGCTACGGACCTCCAAAACATAATTTGAACATGCCCCTAAGCCAGAAATTACCCAACGAAGCTAACGGAACCATCAGATTTCCATTCCGAGGCCGTTTTCACACTGTTTCGATTATGGTCAACTTTCTAACACTTAAAGCTCTCATTTAGGGACTAAATATCCCAAAACTCTGCGAAACTCACAACCGAACATCCCGGCAAATCAAAATAGCAGAAATAAATACGGGAAAAACAGTTAATAGAGGATCGAGGCGTAAATTCTTAAGACGACCGGCCGGGTCGTCACAATTATGTTAGACTTTGGAACTGTTAACACATCCACTTCAAAAAAAAATACATATTTTATAACCTACTAAACTTTCTTATGCAATTATGTTAGACTTTGGAACTAACTCATCTTAGGAATATTAGCTTCATATCAAGTCAATCATTATCCTGAGGTCCCATTTGGCTTTGACACTTGATAAGGATGAACAATGGTAGAAAATAGTTTTGCATGACGGCCTGGGCAGCCAAATGCACTAAACAACCCGCATTCACATAGAATGCAGAAAAAGGTCACACCCAGGGGATATAATATAGGTAATTTACCATAATCTAAGTATTAATAGCTGTTTTTACGGCTCAAACTCGTAACATATAAATCATGCGAAATAACTTTACCGTTGCTCCAAAGCGCATGCCAGCCCAAAGAAACGAAATTAGTCGCTAAAATTTTCGTCTTGTGACCAAAGAAGTGTAAGGTAATATCGAGCTTAAATAATTCGGGGACCCTCTATAAAAATCTTTTAAATTATATTAACATCTTCTAGAAGAAATGAACTTGCACATAAAATATTATCGATCTTAATTATCGTTCGGTCAATTCGCCCGTTGTTATGGTTAAAGTGAAGTGGAGGATTGTATATTTCCATGGAATGCTCATTTATTCAAGCTTGAAAGACATTTTCACATCGTGAAAACTCTAGGAGTGGAAAAACATTTTCATGATAAGAAAGACAAGGTAGGTCTAGGATTCCAAACATTTCTTTTCAACTTCTGCTAATTCTAAAAAAAAAAAAAAAAAAGATGTTGTGCCGTCACAATCATTTTCTCTTGTTGATATATTTTGACTATTTTAGGAGAACCACATTATGACATGTAAAGATAAAGATGTGTGTATGAGATCGAAGACCCAGCCTATTAAAAATTAGAAGCATATTTGTTGGATTGTTTTGAAATCCTATCTCATTTTTATTTAATTTTTGCTTATTAAATATGCATTGCTTCAATTTTGAAAATTCAAAGAGTTTAGCAAACCTTAAAAGAAAATAGAGACTATTATCTAACAAATGAAACAAGAATATTAAACGTGAAATTAGCTTATTGAGGAACAATCATGAACTTATATTCAACAACGGAAGAGGATAAGGAAAGTTAATATTTGAAAAATGAAATATCCCCATTTCATTCAAGTTTTTCATTTAATGAATTTAATTACCATTTTTTATCAATTAATATTATTAGAAAAATTATCTGTAGTTATTGAGTAATTAAGTGACATGATTGTATAAATATTTTTTCACTATTAGCACATAAAAAAATCTTTATTTTGTGAGGAGAAACCATCGGGTAAAGATCACTTTTAGCCGGAGGCTGAAACTATTTACATCTGGTAGCCGTAAAAGTAGATAAAATTTATATTTTGTTTAGGGGTGTGTATTGGGAAAAATTTGAGTCTGAATATTGAAGATGACGTGTCATGACACGTGGACTGGTCAAAAGGTCAAAACGCAATAAATAGTCAAGAGGCACAGGCGACAACATATATGAGGAGAAGAAAGCAACATAGGTGTGGACCGTTACTCAAATGGCACGAGTCTCGTACCTATTCGAGTCATTTAAAGACCGAAGATCGGAAGAAGTTGAAGATACGAATTTGATGACGTAAAAGAGTCTAAATACAGCATTAAATATCAAATACGTTAGAAAATTTGAATTAAATAGAAATGATTGTGTAACGTTTCTTCTAATGTCATTTATTGCTCATAATTGCCTTATTAAGACAAAGGCATTACACCTTCTCCTAGAATCAACTATAAAAGGAGAAGGACTCAACATCTGTAGGGACACGAAATATTATTGAGATTACACTAAAATACAAAACTACTTATTACTTTATTATTCTCAGAAATCTTTTATTATTTTCGTCTCCAGATTATCAGTAACCCAAATTTCTCTTTATTTCTAGCTTTGACCAAAGACTCGGATTTTTGGTTAAACAAATTGGTTCCGTTGTCGGGAATCTGATAATCTATTCTTTTTACGATACATCATACCTGTTGTTATCATCATGTCAAACAACAACGAAAACATTCATGAAAATCAAGCACATCAAGTGGATGGAGATCAGCGTGATGATCTTTCCCCTCAAGGTTCTCCACGTGGATCCCGTGAGGGCACTCCTAATGATCAATCTGATAATGTTGATGGAAGAGATGAGGTTTTACAGAAAATAATTGACGCACGGGTTGACAAAGCTTTAGAAGCTCTAATCCGTCGATTACCTGCTGCACCGTCAACACCAAATGACAACACGTTGGAAAATCCCCGTTCTGGGCTGATTAATTCGGGTAATGGAGCAACCCCCAGTGATTCACAGGAGGGGGAACCAGGTAATTCAACTACTTCTCATTGGCAAAATTTAGTACTAACCTTGCAGAAACAGCTTAAGGAACAAAACGAACGCATAGAGCAAATCCCCGGAGTTCCACCTGTGATTAGAGGAGTGGATATGGACAAATATTCACAACAACCTTGGAAGCCAAGTGCTGCTCCCCTTCCAATTCCTAAAAAGTTCAAAATACCCGACATCCCAAAATACGATGGTACAACAGATCCACGTGACCACGTGACTGCATTTACAACAGGTGTGAAAGGCAATGACTTGACCAAACAAGAAACTGAATCAATACTGGTCAAGAAATTTGGAGAAACACTCACCAAGGGTGCATTAACCTGGTATTCTCTTTTACCTGAAAATTCTATAAATTCTTTTGCTGAGCTTGCAGATTCTTTTGTTAAAGCACACTCGGGAGCTCAAAAGGTTGAGAAAAGAATGGAGGATATTTTCAAATCAAACAAGGGGACTCCGAGTTGCTCAGGGATTTTGTTGATAGATTCCAACGTGAAAGAATGACTTTGCCTCGCGTTCCTGATAATTGGGATGCAATAGCTTTTGCAAGAAACTTAAATGACAAAAGTTCAGAAGCCACTAGAAGGCTTAAGGAAAGTTTTCGTGAATTTCCTGCAACTACTTGGAATGATGTTTATAACTGGTACAATACGAAGCTGCGAATCGAGGAAGATATCGTTCCCCAATTTCATCATGAAGAAAGGAGCAGTTCCAGGAGACCAGAGATCGAAAAGAGATCAAGTAAGAATATGTATGATCCATATATGGAACCTGCAGGGAAAGACTCACGATAAAAGCAGGATAGTCAACGGTATGATAAAAAATCGAGGAACGGGGAATCTGGTTCTTCATCAAGGTTCAAAAATGACTGAAACAGACAAGAGTCACGAGATGATGACAGAAGTTTAAAGGCAAGGTTTGGTGGATATAACTTTAATGTCACTACCTCCGAGCTCATAGCTGTTTTGAAGAGCATGGGATATAAGGTACGATGGCCAAAAGAGATGCGGTCAAATCCAAATAGACGCAATCCAGACCATTGGTGCGAATTCCACAATGATCATGGGCATAAAACTTTAGAATGTAGATTCTTACAAAGTGAAGTGGATCATCTATTGAAACAAGGGTATCTCACTGAGTTATTTAGTGAGAAAGGTAAGCAAGCCTATATGAAAAATAGGCAAGAGCCACCAAAGCCCCCTTCACCCAAGAGAACCGTGAATGTTATAAGTGGGGGAGAAGATATTCACGGTGTAACATATACGGCTTCCAACAAGGTTTCTAAAGTAACGATAACACACGGAAAACGGGTACGACGGGATTTAGAAAACGAAAGTATTTCTTTCGATGATGCAGACACCGAAGGAGTAATGACCCCACATAACGACGCACTGGTAATATCTTTACTTGTACATGATACTAATGTAAAACGAGTTTTGATTGATCCAGGAAGTTCCGTAAATATTATACTATTAAGGGTATTACGTGAAATGCAAGCTGAAGACAAAATGATACCTAAGGCGCATACCTTGTCCGGGTTCGACAATTCAAGTGTGGTAACAAAAGGAGAGGTAATTCTAACAATTTTTGTTGTAGGTGTTGTTAAAGAAACTAAATTTAAGGTAGTAGATATGGAAATGGCTTACAATATGATCATGGGGAGACCTTGGATCCATGATATGGATGTTATCCCATCAACTCTACATCAAGTTATTAAATTCCCATCACCGTGGGGAATTTTCCAAATTCGTGGGGATCAGCATACAGCCAGGAGTATCAACGCTGTAACAGATACGAGCACCGTAAATAAAGAAAAATAGCAATTACAGGAAACAGTTGAAGGTATCAAGGATCAAACCTCAACTGAACAAGAAAAGACAGATTTAGACTCGAGACCTGATACAATTCATGAACCTGAAGAGAATGAAAATATCAAAACAACAATCGAAGAGCTCGAGGCTGTGATATTATTTGAGCAATGGCCTGATAGGAAGGTTTATGTTGGAGCCAATTTAAGCTCAGACATACGAGGTATGTTGATTGAATTTTTAAAAGCTAATGTGGACTGTTTTGCTTGGTCTCATGCTGATATGACAGGGATACCACCGGATCTGATGACTCACAAACTAAATGAAGACCCATCCTTTACACCAGTAAAGCAAAAGAAAAGAAAGCAAGGAGCTTTCAAAAATCAGGTGATTCAAGATGAGGTCCAAAAGCTATTGAAAATTGGGTCAATCCGCGAGGTAAAGTATCCTAATTGGTTAGCAAACACAGTTGTTGTACCTAAGAAAAACGGTAAGTGGCGGGTTTGCGTGGATTATACAGATCTTAACAAAGCCTGCCCAAAAGATTCTTTCCCTTTACCGCATATAGATCAGTTAATTGATGCAACTGCAGGACATGAACTTTTGAGTTTTTTAGATGCATATTCGGGGTACAACCAAATTAAAATGGACCCCAGTGATGAAGAAAAAACTTCTTTCATCACAGACAGAGGGACTTACTGTTATAAAGTAATGTCATTTGGTCTCAAAAATGCTGGAGCAACCTATCAAAGGTTGGTCACCAAAATGTTCCAAGAACATTTAGGAAAAACCATGGAGGTATATATAGACGATATGCTCGTCAAAACCCAGCATTCTCATAATCATATTTCTCATTTATTTGTTACATTTGAAATTTTACGAAAATTTAATATGAAACTCAATCCAGAAAAATGTGCATTTAGGGTTGCCTCAGGCAATTTTTTGGGTTTTCTCGTTTCTAACCGTAGTATTGAGGTAAATCCTTCTCAGATTAATGCAATAGAGGAGATCCCTGATATCCTTACGAGTAAAAAAGACGTCCAAAGGCTAACGGGAAGAATTGCATCCTTGGGGAGATTTATTCCCAAATCTTCAGAAAAATGTTTTAAATTTTTCTCTGCACTCAAAAAGCAATATCATTTTGAATGGAACGAAGATTGCCAACAAGCCCTTAGAAATTTAAAAGCTTACTTGTCAAATCCACCACTATTGGCAAAACCAAAGGAATGAGAAAAGCTACTCATCTATTTGGCCGTGTCAGAAGTTGCGGTAAGTGTTGTCTTAGTCCGTGAGGACCAAGGTAAATAATCTCCTATCTATTATGTAAGCAAGTCTTTACTAGATGCTGAAACACGATATCCACAACTAGAAAAATTAGCATTAGCTTTGATCATGACATCTAGAAAATTAAGACCTTATTTTCAATGTCATCCCATTGTTGTAGTTACTGCTTTTCCATTACGAAACATTTTGCATAAACATGAATTGTCAGGGAGGTTAGCAAAATGGGCTATAGAATTAAGTGAATACGAAATCATTTATCAACCTAGGACTGCTATAAAATCTCAAGTATTAGCCGATTTCGTAGTTGATTTTAGCCAGGGGATGCATTTAGAAACAGAAAAAGAATTACAAGTTTTTAATGATGCAAACCCGGGGACTTGGATTTTATTCACTGATGGTTCGTCTAATGTAAAAGGGGCAGGCCTAGGGATAGTTCTCATACCACCTACGGGTGAGACTATTAGACAGGCTATAAAATGTCATTCTATAACTAACAATGAAGCAGAGTATGAGGCTGTAATTGCAGGTCTAGAATTGGCACGAGAACTCGGCATAACACAGATTATAATCAAGAGTGATTCTCAACTCGTGGTCAATCAAATGCTGGGGACTTATACAGCCAGGGAGACAAGAATGCAAGAATATCTCGAAAAGGTACGGGAACTAATAAAGCAATTCCAAACTTGGAAGGTAATGCAGATCCCAAGAGATGAGAATGTGGAGGCAGATGTTTTAGCTAATCTTGCATCTGCAGCAGACGTAGCAAACGACGCAAATGCTTCAGTCGTACATTTATTTCATTCCGTTCTCGAACCTGATAAGAATGAGGTAAATTTTAATCATTTAGCATGGGATTGGAGAAACGAAATTATTGCTTTTTTACAGTGTGGAACCGTGCCTGATGACAAAAGAAAAGCTTATGCACTTCGTAAAAAAGCTGCTCGTTATTGTTTACATCAAGGAAATCTTTATCGAAAGATGTTCGGTGGACCATAAGCAAGGTGTCTCGGACCTTCCCAAACAGAATATGTGATGAGGGAAGTACATGATGGACATTGTGGAAATCACGCAGGAGGAAGGTCGCTGGTAAAAACGCTGATTCGAGCAGGGTATTATTTGCCTAAAATGGAAGAAGAAGCAAACGGTTTCGTGTCCAAGTGTGATAAATGTCAAAGATACGGCAATAATATGCACAGACCAGCTGAGCTACTGCATCCTGTCATAGCTCCGTGGCCCTTCATGAAATGGGGAATGGATATCGTAGGTCCATTACCACAAGCAAAAGGTTAGGTGAAGTTTCTACTTGTACTTACTGATTATTTCACTAAATGGGTAGAAGTAGGAGCATTTAAACAGGTACGAGAGAAAGAAGTTAAAAACTTCATTTGGAGGAATATAATATGTCACTTTGGAGTACCAAAAGAAATCATGTGTGATAATGGTCCGCAATTTTTAGGAGCTCAAATCACAGAATTTTTTCAAAAGTTGGCAAATTAAAAGGATAACATCTACACCATACCATCCAGTGGGTAATGGACAAGCGGAATCCACAAACAAGGTCATTATCAACAACTTGAAGAAAAGGTTACAGGATTCAAAAGGTAATTGGCCTGAGGTATTACCTGGAGTATTATGGGCTTATCGTACAACGACAAAAACAAGCATGGGAGAAACACCATTTTCAATGGTTTATGGTGTGGAGGCCTTAATTCCATTTGAAATAGGAGAACCGAGCACACGGTACATTCAAGCAACGGAGGAATCAAATGATGAAGAGATGCGGGTGAACCTTGATTTGCTCGAAGGAAGAAGAGAAACCGCATTAATAAGGATGGTAGCACAAAAGCAAGTAATTGAACGGTATTATAACAGGAAAGCACGCCTCAGATTCTTTAAAATTGGGGACTTCGTGCTTAAAAAGGTGTTCCATCTACAAAAGCTGCTAATTCAGGAAAGCTAAGTCCAACATGGGAATGACCCTACAGAGTTCGTGACATTGCGGGAAAAGGAGCATACGAGTTGGGGACAATGGATGGCAAGGTTCTACCCTCACATTGGAATGCTGTCCACCTAAAGAGATATTATTTCTGAGAAAGTACCTACGATCAGGTATCGCTATATTAGAATTTTTCTTTGAATTGTTAAAATTTTACTAATGATTTTAGATGCTAGGCAAAAATCCTAACTCGTGCCAAATGATGAGTCACGATCTGCACGGCAAAATGGAATATTCTAAAATTCCCAACCCAGGGTTACAAATTAATCTGATGGAAATATACACGGGTTAGGCAGTCTTCATCTCTAATCGCACCTCCGAGTCCCATATGTTTTTCTGTTTCAGGAAAAGGACCAAAATTGAGAGAAACAAACAAGTGCTCGAGGCTTCATACTTCACCACTCAAACACTTGGGGACTACATATACACAGATATGTGCAAAAAAAAAAAAACAGATACGAAAATCGAATGAAAATCGAACAATATTGAGCAAGATTTAAGAGAAAAATCAAGCTACAAAGTGACAAGTGTTGAGCAAAAGTTATGGAGTTTTCAGCATTCATCATAGTGTTCTTTCCCATTAGAACAAAGGGAGACTTATATCATCATAGTGTTTTTTCCCATGAGAACAACAGAGTCACCTCTCAAACTCATGAGAACAACGGAGTCACCTCTCAAACCCTTCTTAATACATGAAGATAGGGTCATGACTATGTACTGAAACGGGTTATGAGGAAAAACCTTGTTTATTTTATATTTATTTTGTAAAAATCCGTTACAAGAAAAACAGTTACAAGAAAGTTATAGATGTATTTTAATACATGTAATATTCAAAAGCTTGTCCAAGTCCATGAATAAAAACTTGTCAAAGTTGTTTCAAACAAAACATGTGTATTCCTATTTCTTTCATCGTATTGTAACACCATTATGAAGTTGAGACGTCTTCTTCATTAAATGTCGATATATATAAAAGAGCCCTCTTTTATAAACCTCATGTTAATAAGTCATGAGAAGAATCATAAAGCATTTTCAAAGGATAAAAATGCTAAACTATTCTATAAGTCCTAAATAGATAAGGAAAAGGCAAGAATAAAACACATTGAAGTACTAACAAACTTCTTGATATAATTAAAAAGACTAAGTAGAAACTTAGTCAACAAAAAGTTTATACATGTGCCCCATTATGATAACTGGGGACTTTCACCAAAAAATCCCTTAAAAATAACTAAGGGATAAAACCATCATCCAACAAAGAAAGTAAAAACAAAGTCTGAAAATTTAACTAGTCACTGAAGGGGTTGGCACATCAGAAGTTGCAATATTAATTTTACTTTCAGAAATAGCCACAGGCACGGTGGCAACTTCTGAAGAAGCAGCAACAGGAGCGGTTTCAGCTGGGCTTGAAGTGTTAGGTTCAACGAGGGGAGCAAGAGTCACGGAAGTTTCAGCTTCCATAGACTGAGTCGTAGAAATTTCACCCTCGGGAGCTGGAATTGCAACATCTACAATTTACAGGTTCCTTAGCCACGGGAGCTTCAATTGCCGGAGAAGGAAAGTCAAGTGGTTGTTGGGTTCTTTCAATGGTTTCTAAAACTTTGGCCAACTCTGAGTTTAAGTCAAAGTTTTCTTGACTGGCCTCCATTAAAGCATCACGACGAGAGTTTAAGAAAGCTCAACTCACCTCTAAATCAAACTTCTCCCCAAGAAGTTCATACTCCCTTTCCCACATAGTAAGATCATTCTTTAACACTTGATGTTCAGCTAAATGAGAATCAAGGGAAGCTTCAAGGGAGGCATGAGAACTCTCTAAGGCACGTACTTTGTTAAGGAGATCCTTAAATCAGTTTGAACTTGAGTCAAGTTCTGCACTAATTCTCCTGCATATTCTTCTTTCTTGTCCAAGAGTGCCTTAAGTTCTCTGATTTCTTCACTTGACTTTGATAATTGTTCTGAAAAGCAACATTCAAGGCGCTCCTTACCTTTTTCAAATTGACTTGAAGAAGCTTTGGCAACTGCTAACTCAGAAGTCAGACCTCACTTTTGCTGCTCCAGGTGATTTCTACTCTCTTGCAATTCTTCTATAGTTCCCTGAGCATTCTCAAACTGCTCTTTCCAATTAGCTGCTTCTAGCTGGGTTCCCTTGGTTATTTCCTCAGCCTCGTGGATAGACTTTTCAGACTCACGAGTTTTCTTTCCCAGAAGGGAAATTCTTCCCATCAATTCTGTACCAATAAGGTTAGCCTACAGTGACAACTCATAGAAATAAGAATTTAGAGATAAAAAAAACTTGTTAGTAAGTAAAGAAAAAATATCTTCAAAGTAGAATGAACTATGTCATTCATCAGAGTTAAGCAACTGTGACTGCTCATCTTCTTCTTCTCAATATCTCCAATCAAAGGCCCAAGCCAGGCATCTGCTCCACCAGACTTCTTTAAAAGACTGTTATTTGTAGGAACTTCAAGTGTAACGCTCCTCATAGCCAAGCTTATGCTACTGGAACCCTCCTCTGCATATTGAACAGAGGAAGGGGGAGCTATAGAAGGAGGAGCGATAGAAGACGTGAAAATAACAAGAGTCAAAGGACTCGAAGTAGGTAAGGGAAGAGACACAAGCAAGGGAGCAGAAATAGATAAGGGAGCAAGAACAGATAGAATGGGCAAGGAAGCACTTGAAACCAATGGAGGAATAGAAGGAATGGGAACAGAGGAAGAAAAAGGAACTTTATCTAAAACTGGACCTAGTTCTCCACTTTCAAAACCACCAACAAAGAGATGTTGAATAAATTCATTGGTGTCCCTCGGAGTGGTTTCATCGTCAGAAGGAATGTGAACAGGTTCGGTAAGAGAGGCACGGACAAGGGTAACTTCAGCTTCATCCTCGAAAACGAGGCGTCTCCTAACTCTTGGTCTAGCTATAAAAGAGGTGTCTTCATCTTCATCATCCTCAGAATCCTCTTCTACAACTTTCCTCTTTGATAGCGTAGCTTGAGTTCTCTCCAAAGAGAGTGAAGTACCAGAAGAGGCTCGAAGGGCAATAGCTACTTCAGCTGTCATTCCTCGAATAGCAAATCCTGACAAAAAGAAGGATAAAAAAAGTTAGAAACAAAAAAGGACTTAACATACGAAAAAGCATAAAGAGATGCATACCGTAAGTTTTCACTTTCCAACCATGTAAATTGGAAATGTATTTCCAAGTTCTCGCCTCCATAGGCACGACTTTCAAGATTGAATCTACCCAACCACGGAAATTAGGAACGAGTTCCACATCTCTCATAGTTGCTACAGAAAAGCAAAAAGAGATGAAATTAGAAAAGAAATTGAAATTCTTAAAGATAGGTACGGTAAGTAAAAAAAACTTACGTGCAGAGTTCCACTTCTCAGGGAAGGGGATATTTGTTTCATCTACCAAATCAACTGTGTGTACAGCAACATAACGAGTGTACCACCCACGATCCTTGTCATCTTCAGGGCTTACCAAGACCCGTTTACTTCTTGCAGTTAAAGTAAAAACCCCATGGCGGAATAATTTGGGGTGGTAAAGATGAATAAGGTAGGGAAAGGTAAAGCTAACATTGACTTTTACGGACAAATACCTCAAACAAGCCACTGCTCTCCATACAATAGGGTCAATTTGTCCCAAACAAATTTTGAAAAAGCAACAGAAATCAAGTATAACTGGGTCAATAGCAGGAATAAATCCCAAAGTGAAGGGGTAAGTATAAACAAAAGAAAATCCAATCCTAAAAGAAGATATTCTCTGGTTTGGATTAGGGATCACTATACGAAGATCACTTCTCCAGTTGCAATCTTTTCGAACAATAGAAACCAAAGGTTCAGTGATTAGAGAAGGAAAAATGTCAGCTTTCTCTAAATTAACAACTTGTTCACGAAGAGATTTTCTATCATTCTCAAAGGATAAGTCATTTGGGTACTATTTCCTCAACTAAAGGCTCTTGAAGAGGCTGAGAAAGTTCTTTACCTTAATAAGAGGATTTCTTAGTGATAGAACCTCTAGAAATAGTGCCAAAACTAGAAGAATGAGTGATGGAACCAGAGGAACCACCACGAACGGGTCCTAGGCTACGAAGCCTGCCACCTCTACCCCTTCTATGTCTTACAGGGGCGTTGGGGAAGCTATCAAGAATTGGGATTCTCTTAGGGTTAGGATTTGGAGACGCCATTGCAGAGAAAGGATGAACTAAAGGAAAAAAGGTTAAATATGTATATAATAGCATCTGTCAAACAAAGAAGTGTAATGATGGAAAGCCTATAATAAAGGCAACTATCACTTCGTGAATAGAGGGGATGAAGAAGCCTTGAAAAAAGGCTGCAGAATTATAGAGCCAATCAGAAGGTGACACGTGTGCAGAGCATTAAATAGAAAAGACAACTGAAGCGTCAGTACTATCATAGCATTGATTACGGCAAAAATTCCTTTTTTGTGAAGATCCACTTCCCAAATATTTAATTGATAAATAAATGGAAAGTGGGGGGACTATCTGTATTGGGAAAAAATTGAGTCTGAATATTGAAGATGATGTGTCATGACACGTGGACTGGTCAAAAGGTCAAAACACAATAAATAGCCAAGAGGCACAGGTGACAACAGATATGGGGAGAAGAAAGCAACATAGGTGTGGACCGTTACTCAAATGGAACGAGTCTCGTACCTATTTGAGTCATTTAAAGACCGAAGATCGGAAGAAGTTGAAGATACGAATCTGATGACGTAAAAGAGTCTAAATACAGCATTAAATATCAAATACGTTAGAAAATTTGAATTAAATAGAAATGATTGTGTAACGTTTCTTCTAATGTCATTTATTGCTCATAATTGCCTTATTAAGACAAAGACATTACACCTTTTACTAGAATCAACTATAAAAGGAGAAGGACTCAACATCTGTAGGGACACGAAATATTATTGAGATTATACTGAAATACAAAACTACTTATTACTTTATTATTCTCAGAAATCTTCTATTGTTTTCGTCTCCAGATTATCAGTAACCCAAATATCTCTTTATTTCTAGCTTTGACCAAAGACTCAGATTTTTGGTTAAACAGGGTGGGCATTCAGTATTTCGGTTCGGTATTTCGGTATTCGGTTTATCAATTGTGTATACCAAATACCATACCAAAATATTTCGGTATGGTTCGATATTTCTTATTTTTGGTTCGGTACGATTTAACTTTAATAATTGCTGAATAATCAATGCTAACAGTGCACATGCACAACTGAAACTTTCACTGTAAAAGAATGAAGTGTTGATTTTCCTGCAGTTGCAAAACACTAAAGCAGAACATAGCTAGGAGCAAATATTTCTACAAACAAACTAAACTGAATAATAAGTTGTTCAAATATTTCTACAAACAAACAAACTAATAAAATAATTTCTGCAAAGCTTATTTTCTTTATATTCGTGTACAAGTACTGAATCGTTGTTTCTTCCTGCTTCCGTTCAACTTGTGTCATTTAGACGTAAAATAAGTTGGTATTGTTTCTTGTTGTTATTGATTACATAAGGAGTAGTTATAGTATCTCCAGGATCCCAAAACCAGGTTAATTCTAGTACATATTTTACATATTTTACCTAAGTTTAGAATGGGCTGGGGTGATGGGCCGGGGGTGAATCGGGTGATGGGCTATTGGAATTAAAATTATTAGAGACTTAGAGTGGGCAGGGCGATAGGCTGGGCCTGGGGAAGAGGGGCAGAGAGGGGCAGTGAACTGGGGCTGGGGCAATATAAGAAAATGTATTTAGAAAAATCGGTATTTCGGTATACCGAAATTTCAAATTTCTAATACCGAGGACCGTACCGAAATACTGAAATACCGAAATTTCAATACCGAATTAGACCGAAATATCAAAAAAATCGAAACCGAAATACCGAATTAATCCGGTTCGGTTTGGAATTCGGTTTTTCGGATTTTATGCCCACCCCTAATTTTGTTATATACACACACATACAAATATACAAAAAATATATATTTTTTCAACTATTATTTTGACTATGGTTATGCAATATCATTTTTCTGAAACCTTCTCGCAGCTGCTTTTATGAGTTCATAATTGGGCTTGAAAATCAATGGTTATTTAGAAGAGAAATTTTCACAAACCACTATTGTATAATGGTTATTAGCTATTTGTAGCTATCATTTACTATATTACTTCCTATAGCTATGTTTTCAAATTTTTAGGATGTATTCGATGTATTTCAGCTAATGTATTCATGAATACAGTAGCATTTCTAGGTGTGAAACAAGGGATTACAGCAAGACAAATTATTGTATTCGACTGTATTCACGGCGTGAAACAAGGGATTACAGCTAGGCAGATTATTGTTCGACTATATTCACGATATGATTTGTGAATACAGTAACGTAAATAGCGCAATTCATGGTCTATTCAGCTGTTTTTAAACGGAAAATGAATCAATTAACATAATAGACTCCTAATAAAACTCGAACAAACTCAATTATAATACAAAATTTATATTTTCAATTATAAAAAAGATTCTCAACCGAAAAACACCACAAAAATATAGCAATCTTCAGAGAAATTATATAATTACATTGAATATAGTTAAATACATAAAAATACATCTATAGTGCAAAAACATATGAATACATACTGCAGATACATTTGAATACATATATACATCTGAATACATAAATTATATTAATTAAAAAAAACATATGAACATTCATGGAATATAGCGAGACAATGAATACAACGAAATATATAGAATACAATGAGATCACTGAAATACAATGAAAATAAAACATAATGAATACAATGAAATACAACGAGATACATTGAAATACACTTAAAACGGTAACAGAATCTTCAAGTTGCTCAGCTCCAAACTCCGTCGTCTTTGTTCAAGAACAACCCTAACGTCGTCTCGTCGAGCGGGCCGCGATTCTGACTCGAAATGCCATTGTTCCCGTTATTGTGATACTATTCCGGCCTCTCCAGCATCCTATAGCGACAGTTGATGCATCCACTTGAGGTTTTGACAAGGTCTTATTGTCCGAAAGAAATAGAAAGCAAAGTTATGCGAGAACAAACCAATCGCATCTACTAAAATGAAGATACTAGATCACATCTAACATTTATTCAAAACCACCACACAACAACCAAATTGCAGCTTTGCAGCGTTTTCTTGAAAATCAGTGTCCTCAAAATCGCCAAATTTAACGCTCTTGTATTGCAAAAGATGTTTGAAATCTACCAGAGATGCATACAGTAGAAAAATCTGTATGCATACCGGAGAATCCATGAGTTTATATTCATGGAGAAAACTGGCGTTGAGAGAGAGGGTGGAGAAAAATTTGAAAGAATGAGAGAGAAAATAATACAAAGCTATGGCTTAAGGGTAGGAGGTGACCATGAATAGATATTTGGCTATAAAAATCAAAAGGTAGCTATGAAATATAATTTTTTAAAATGGTATTTATTTAAAACAAATAAGGTATCAACCTTTGCTATAGGAGGTAAAAATTCCTATTTAGAACTTAGAAGCAATTTTATGTATTTGATAAAAAGATATCTTTCTTGTACTTTATTAAAAAATTATTTATCAAAGACGTGCTCACCATGGATTTGTAAATCTCAACCAGCTAAAGTATACGATCACAAATGGTCCTACGTGGTACCGTTATTATCTTATAAGGATTATCAAATTCTCTTAATTCCTAATTAAAAAGGGTGCCATGCACACGGTAGACTTCAGAGAACCACCCATTTTAGTGTAAAAAGAATGAAAAGGTGAATATTAGTTCACTCATCTCTCTTGTTTCACTTCTCTTGAAAAAAAACAAGATAGTAAATTAGTTTCTTATCTCTCTTAACGTTTTTCATTTTGGTTTGTAGGCCAATAAACCAGTGATTACAAATATTCAATGGCAAGAATGGGTTGGTTAGTTATATGTATTTTAAATATAAAAAAGAGAAAAATGACCCTCAATTAGTATTAATTGTAAGTTTGTAACATATACCTTTTTATAGGGGCATTTGCATCTATACCCATTTTTTGTGTCACGTTTTAACGTGTGCCCGCTTTGCAAAAATAATTGCAAACATACCCGCTTTTTCGCATAACTTCAGCATACGGGGCTGAAGTAGCAAAGGCAATTATGCAAAACTTCAGCATTCTAATAGCCGGGCCTGAAGTTCAGCTCTAGAGCTGAAGTTTTTGTTTTGTAACTGTCGAACTTCAGCTCTAGAGCTGAAGTTTTTATTTGTAAATGGTGAACTTCAGCTCTAGAGCGGAAGTTTTTGTTTGTAAGCTTCAGCTCTAGAGCTGAAGTTTTTGTTTTGTAACTGTCGAACTTCAGCTCTCGAGCTGTAGTTTTTGTTTGTAACCCGGGCCTGAAGTTCAGCTCTAGAGCTGAAGTTTTTGTTTTGTAACTGTCGAACTTCAGCTCTAGAGCTGAAGTTTTTGTTTGTAACTGGCGAACTTCAGCTCTAGAGCTGAAGTTTTTTCTGGAAAAATCAGTTTTTTATGTTATCGTCCGCTTTAAATGCAGCAACCTCATTTCGTCTAACTCACACTCAGCTTTGCTCAGCCATTTTTATTGCTAAGCAACTGATATTCGAAAATACATTATACATTTCTATTATACATTCAGACAACACAAATTTTTCTTTTTCTGAACACAGAAACATATAATTCACATATACAAGGTTAGCTTTCTACTTGCTTCAATTATTCTTCTGGCTATAGCAATAAGTTTCTCCACAAATTATGTTGGAAAAATCCTAAGTACTAGAGGATCTTTCTAAAAATGATTATTAATTTCTTGAAAACGAAATCGTAGATAAAAACGTTGTGTGAAGTTATATACATAATCGTAACAGATTTCTTGCAGAAAAGGGAGAAGGAGAAGTTTGAGAAAGAAGAGGCGGATATAACTTTGAGGAGGAGGAGGAGGAAAAGGGGGCTGAAGTTGTTTAAAAAGTGGGTACAAGTTAAAAGTTTTTAAAAAATTGGTATAGCTTAAATGGGGGCGACCAAATAGGGTGCCTCGTGCAATTTTTACCTTTTTATAAATCAAAAAACTATTGTTGCTAGTATTGGGGGGGGGGTAAGGGGGCAGGGAGGAAGGGTGGGGAGGTTAAACTTTTCCTCTCATTTTCATACAGTTGATAACATTGTAAATATTTAGGTCAAGTTGGACGGGCTGGGTTATGATTTATTGTTTAGCCCATCTTGAACCAGTCCATCTTGGCCCAAGTAAACTTTTGGTTGGGTTGGGCACTAACCCAATTATTAGTGCAGTCCATCTTGACAAACCCAAACTCAACCCAAATAACCCATTTGCCACCCCTAGATATATACTACTGGTCTACTGTATATAACTAGTACTAACATCATATATACTCCAATAGAGCATGAGCGGTGAACACTGGTGTTTTTTTCTTGTTAATTTTGAATGCTCAAGGTAAGTAACGTTAAAATAATTAACGATAACAATAATATATTGGTCGTTAATTTTTAGTTTGGGTTTTTTTTTTTTGAGTATGGTACAATATTTTTAGTTGAATATTTTCCAATTCTTTTTATCTATTTTTAATGTGTGGTGCAGTTTTTGATATTACTGCTTCTAATATTAAATATGGTTTTACTTTGATGCAATTAAATTAAAAGAATCAGTGGCTATCCTGCATGCAAGAGAAGCAATCTAACTCTTCCAAAGCAAGGGGCATCACTCTAATCACTTGCTAATTTTAGATTGTCACTCCGTTAATCTTAGAGAATCGTATGTGAGATTTTCGCCTCATATATATGGCTCCGTCTCGAGCTTTATCCGCCTTCGCATTTAAGCACTATTTACGTTTCTATTTTCAGTCTGGACTGATAAATCTTTTGCTTCTCAAGTGGTGTCTGTATGGGTCAAAATCTTGCCATATGATGGTTGTTCTTAAAAGGAACGATAAGGGGCCGACCAAGCTGTAATCACGCCCACGAGGCATGATAGTAAAGAGCACCCCGGCCATTGCCGGGGTCAAATCGTCGGAAAGCTTACAACGCAGAACGAGCGTGATGTTTGGGCGAGCAATGAGGGGCACAGTCATAAGAAAGTACGCCGGTCAAAGACCATTGGGTAAAAAGGAAAATTGCTAATATATATATGGGGAGCTGAGTCCAGAAAAAGGGGATTTTTTCTGGCTAGCCATGAGGAGGGAATCAACAAGGGAAATCTCTCTCATCAATAGTTCCTTCTCTTCCCCTCCCTTGCTTCCATGATTGTGGCGCAAGTCTGTCTTACATGTAAGCTTATCATTCACATCCTTCTCTTCCCCTCCCTTGCTTTCATGATTGTGGTGCAAGTCTGTCTTATATGTAAGCTTATTATTCACATTTGATGTATGATCATTATATCAAGAAATATTACACATTCATGTTCTTCTTCGATTTTCGTACTTTATGTATATTCGGATCTAGAATTAATTATGTTTGGCTAAGATTTACCTTCTATATCTCTAATAATTAGTTCGACAAACGGGGGTTATACTTTTTTGTTCAAACAATTTGGCGCCGTCTATGGGGATGTTTTAGCCAAATTTCTCAGTTTCCTTTAGATCCAGAACCGACAAAATGTCACTACCCACTCAAAAGAGCGGTAAGTAAGCCTTCGAGACAACCGTACCGATCTAGATTAGGTTGCTACATAAAGTAGAAGTTATAACCAATGTCTATGCAAAATTGTTAGATTATACGAGTCCACCAAACTATAGAGTACCTGGTTCTCTATGTGTTTCTACTGAGAATGCTACTGAAACAGTAAGTAAATGAGACACAGGATTTTTACATGAAAAAATCCCACACAGGGGGACAAAAATCACGACCTACGCTTGTAGGCTTTCAACTTCACTAACTTGTAAACACTTTATTACAAGCCACTTTGTAATGACTCTATTACAAAGACTTCAACTCAACTAACTTGTGATACTCTTACCACAAGCCACTTTGAAACTCACTAGTTACAAAGACTTTAACTTCTGACTAACTCTAGTCACAACACAAACTTAGAAAGTTTATGATTTTACAATGGGTTCCTAATCAACGCTTCTAGCTAAGAAATTTAGGAATTACAAATAATAACAATCACAAAGTTACAACTCAACTAAGGACAATACAAATACTAGATTTAGGAACATGTCCTAGTAGCGTTTAACTTTGTTCTTCAAGCTATTGAGAATTAAGTTCACTGTTTTGCAGAAGGATTGAATGCTTCTTTTTTTGGGAAACTAAAGTGTTCAAGTGATGTTTTGATATAATCTCCTTGTTGATACACCTTGATGATATCACTTGAATGGTGTAAGCACTTTAGTTGGTCAAAGGACAAGTGACCGCTGGAAACAGTGCAGGCAGTCACGTCGCCTCCAGCTGTGTCCAATTGACTTCGTACTGCTATGAGAGAACCACAAGGGTATCAGGTCCTTATTTGGTTCTTTGTCTCCTGAAGCTATAGCGGTTCACATTTTGGCTGGAATCCGTTGGTTTGCAATGTAACCCAAGTGTGTCAGGTTCCCTATCTACTTCTGGACAGTAAGTTTGTTAGATCATCAAAACATAGGGCAAAGACATTGAAATCCATCAATTTACCCCTTTTTGATGATGACAAACTTAGAGATTGATAACATGTATTTATAGTAGAGAGAACCAGATAAAGTAACAAGAACTTCACAAGTTCTCCCTGACTTTATACTTCCCCCTTAATCAGATCCTTGATTCAATATTATACTTCCCCTTTTTGGCATCATTAAAAAGACACAAGCAGTCAAACAACATAAGAAGTCTAGCCTAGCAAACTCTTACCACATATGTCACACAACATGATAGAGAAGAGAAACAGGAAATTCAAGTAGTGAGATAATAAAAGAGGATAGATTTTATATATTTAAAATTTATGCCTTTACTTAAAAGCAAAGGCAGAATTGGACTATTAACGACGAGAGCAGCACTGTTACATTCCAACCACACATGAAAAAAGAAACAAAACATCTGTCAAATCAAAGAAAACATTCTAGAAATTGGTCACTGAAGGGGTTACATAGGGGGCACTAGGAGTAAAGGGCTTGGAAGCTGCAACAAGAGTTTGGAGAACTAGGTTTATTCAGGAATTTGCCGACTTTTGCTCATTGAGCAGTTCTGCTTTCAGGTTCTCCACTTGTGCCCTGAGATCAACATTCTCTTTTGTCAAACGAGCCACTTCCTCATTTGACTCCGGAGCCCTTTGGGCCCGCTGACCTTCCAGGATAGCATTCCTAGCTTTCAACCTTCGAATCTCCTCAGTTGCGCTATTTTGAGCATTAATGAGCTGTGAGATGGTTGATGTACTGCCTAACCCCCCCATTCTTCTCTATGCACTCACATTCTTCTAACGTTGTATATGAGAAAGTCTACTTCTTGGTTCCTACCTTGCCTTGCCCCAGTGGAACTTTGAAAAACTTGAACACTTGAGTAAGTAGAAACCCATATGGAAGACCATGATTGCCATCTTTGACAGTTGCCACCTTCTGCATATGTTCAATCATTATAGAAGACAGGTTCACAGGGTTGAATCCATCCAGTTGTTCCATGATAAACAGATTAGATGTAGAAGTCACGGACCTCCTCTCAGCATGAGGCAACAAAACATTGTTCACCAACTCGAAGAGCAACTGATAAACAGAGAGCAGTGCCTTCTTATGAATCTGGTTCCCTTGTTGTTTCGAATTTTCCTTTACTACAACATTCCGAAAGTTGGAGCCACACATATCTTTCACACTGGAAACACAAACTCTAGGGACCTTAAGAATATCCCCAAGCAAACTCACATCGAACACAATATCTACTCTATTCACCAAAGCACAAATATGGTCGGTATCAACAGGAAAGAGGCTAGCAAAGAAACTTTGAACCTCATCCTCATATACTTTGGGAGTATCCATTTAGAATAGATGCCCCCAATGTTGAAACTCTACCATCTCCAGAACTTGCCACATACCAGCCATATCAGAAATTGCTGGGTCAAACGTACGACCCAGCAGAACCTTTTAGTGCCTTAGGCATTCTGAAATAGAGCTACTTTCACTCCTCAGCTTCTTCACAGAACCAGGTTCCTTAACATTTTTGGACTTGCGTTTGCCAGACTTTCCACCACTTGATTTCTCTTTTCCCTTAGACTTGACTAACACATCCTCATCAGAAATTGAGGGCTCACTCACAACATCCTTCAACTTTGCACTGGGGGTTGAAACTTTCTCTACTGAAGCAGGCTGCTTCTTTTTCTGGGACCTTCTCACCAAGGAACCAGGTTCCTCTATTGTTTCCTCTTCCACTTATACCACAGAGACTTCTTTGTTACACACAACAACATTGCCTTTTACCAGTCTCATCCTTTTCGTTTGACTACTCTTTCTGCTCTTTTGAAGGGCAGAATCATAAGCTACCTTCGCATGTAACCTTTTAGTTGGGCACTTAGTAGAAGATCTAGGGGTGATCACTTCCCTTCCCTTAACTAAGAAATCCTCCCACTTCACTGGACCTTGTCTCAGGCTCTAGGATGTCCAAGGGTTCAACAGCAAATGCAGAAGCAGAACTGGCCTGGGAGTGAGAGCCCTGACCAGTTTCCTCCGGAGAGGGGTCAGGTTCCTCACGAGAGGGCCCAGTAGTTTCTGCTAGTGCAGAGCTTACAACAGCCACCATGGCTCCTTCTTCCCCCATACCCAGTGTCTCGTTCCTTTGAGACATGGAGGTGCCAGAAATTACCTCGTGTAGGATTCCATCAGCAGACACCACAAATACAGTCGCTATATTTTCTTCTTTAATAGGCTCTATAGCCACCATATAATCTGAAGCAATAATGGTAGAAACCTCTGCAACCTCAGGACTTTTACCTTGTTCTCCACTTTTCCCTTGATCAACAGGAACTACAGAGTACAGAGAAGAGGGATCAACAATTTTAGGGGTTTCTGAGATGGTTGGCTTAGAACTAGAGAACGACGAGAAAACTGGGTTAGGAGTGATTTCAGTATGAGAAAAGGAACGGTTACAGAGGACTCAATGGGACAGAGGACTCACTAGGTTTTTCAGCATTAAGGACAACTGACGCAAGAATTGTTGGGTTTGTGTTAGCCATTGAAGAGATAAAAAGAGAAAATTCTTTGGAGAAGTTCTAATGGAGGATTGTGATTTGTGAGGAAGGAAAAGGGTTTTAATACGAAAGGATAATTATGAGGAGAGAGATAGGAACCGGTTCTGAAATGGCGGTTGTGCTTTGGAGAGTTGCAACGTTTCAGAGGGAGATGGAATGATTTGAAGTGAAAAGATGTGACAGTAAGGTCTAAAAAGGTGGATGACATGGCAGTTGATATTTGTACCTTTTCAAGACATGTATTAGAGAATGCACAGAACTACTAACCTTTGGTACAAGAACCAGGTTCTTGACCTGTTATTTGAAAATATCAGTCATTTTTTATCATCCATGCACTTCATCTACAACTTCTATACTCATCATGTGTGTTTACCTACAACGGTATTGAGGTGAGTTAGACTTGGCCAGAAAACACTTTAGCTAGTTTTACCTGAAAGTGATTTTCATAGCCAATTAATAAGGAATCATGTTCCCAATTAGGCTTCAAAAGCCCCAGCTTCACCTTGTTTCTTTCAAAGTGTTCCCTACTTAATGTTTTGGTTAAGATATCTGCAATTTGGTCTTTTGTGCTGCAGAACTTCATACAAATCAGCTCTTTCACTACATTGTCCCTTAGAAAATGATGTCTCACATCAATGTGCTTGGTCCTTTTATGTTGAACTGGATTCCTGGCCATGTTGAGTGCACTGGTGTTATCACATAGAAGAGGCACACAATCAGCAAATACCCCAAAATCCTCCAGTTGCTGCTTAATCCAGAGGAGTTAAGCACAGCAGGATGCCACAGCTACATATTCTACTTCAGTTGTTGAGAGAGCCACTGAGTTTTGCTTCCTTGTGCCCCAAGAGATGAGATATGATCCTAGAAAGTGAGTCATTCCAAAAGTGCTTTTCCTATTCACAAGATAACCTTCATAGTCAGCGTCAGCATACCCAATGAGATTAAAACTGTCACCTGAGGGATAATACAGGACCAGGTCCTGTGTACCCTTAAGGTATCTCAAAATTCTTTTGGCAGCTTTCAAGTGAGATTCCTTGGGATTTTATTGAAACCTTGCACATAGCCCCACACTAAAAACAATATCAGGTCTGCTGGCTGTAAGATAGAGAAAAGACCCAATAATACCTCTATACATAGTTTGATTCACAGGAGATCCATTTTCATCCATGTCCAGTCGAGTAGCCGTA
The DNA here is from genome assembly GCF_000715075.1 of Nicotiana tabacum. NCBI lineage: Eukaryota > Viridiplantae > Streptophyta > Magnoliopsida > Solanales > Solanaceae > Nicotiana > Nicotiana tabacum. The sequence goes on from NC_134084.1 coordinate 127,075,005, forward strand.
GCAATCGGAGTGTCTATCACCTTTGATGCTTCCATATCAAACCTCTTCAAGAGCTCCCTGATGTATTTCTGCTGGCAAATGAAAGTACCCTTTGTGAACTGCTTCATTTGAATACTCAAGAATGAATTCAGTTCCCCCATCATACTCATTTCAATCTCACTTCCCATGAGCTTTGCAAATTCTTCACACAGAGAATCAGTTGTTGCCCCAAAAATGATGTCATCAACATAGACCTGAATAATGATCAGGATCCTTCCCCGTTTCTTTAGGAACAAGGTGTTATCAATTTTCCCTCTTTTAAATCTATTTTCTAAGAGGAACTTTGACAGCCTTTCATACCAAGCTCGAGGAGCCTGCTTCAACCCATACAATGTTTTGTCCAGTTTAAACATATATTCAGGGTGTTCATGACATTCAAAACTTGGAGGTTGCTTCACATAGACTTCTTTCTTAAGAAGTCCATTCAGAAATGCACTCTTGACATCCATTTGGAACAAGGTGAATTCTATATGAGATGCAAAAGTCATTAGGATTCTAATGGCTTCCATGCGAGCGACTGGAGCAAATGTTTTATCATAATCAATTCCTTCCTCCTGATTGTAGCCTTTAACCACTAGTCTAGCTTTGTTCCTTGTAGTGTTTCCATGTTCATCAAGCTTTTTCCTGAATACCCACCTGGTTTCTATAATTGTTCGATCTGAGAGTCTAGGTACCTGGTGCTAGACATTGTTCATTTCAAACTGATATAGCTCATGTTGCATGGCTGTAATCCAATCTGCATCTTTCAGGGTTCTTTGATATTTTTGGGTTCTATTTGGGAGAGGAAGGCTGAGAAGGCAAGTGAATTTCTGGATTTTGACCTGGTTTGTACTCTAGAATCTAAGGGAGTAATTATGTTGTCAAGAGTATGAGAGCTTTTGTGTTTCTAGTTAGGCATTTGAGGTTCATTTGTAGAGGAGGTAGATATATTTAACTGGTTCTCTTGTGTTCTTCTCTCAAGTACTAGTGGAGTGCCTTGGATTGCATCAACTACTCTTTCTTCAGCTTCAGTGGTTGTAATTGAGGTACCTGGTTCTATTGAAGATGAGGCAACATTGTCTTCATTTGGCTCTTTCAATTGGCTCATCATATATACCTTTCCATTTGTCATGTCAATGACTTCACCAGGAACCAGTAAGGACTCTCCATCTTGATCATCATCAGCATTTTTCTTATAAGATGGATAGGATTCATCAAAAATAACATGAACGCTTTCCTCAAAATATTGAGCCCATTTGTTATATATCTTGTAAGCTTTTCTTTGAGAAGAATAGCCTAAAAATATTCCTTCATCGCTATTGGCGTCAAATTTACCAAGCTGGTCCTTTCCATTGTTGAGAATATAGCATTTGCACCCAAATGTTCTTAGGTGAGTAGCTTGGGTTTCTTTCCATTCAGCAACTCATATGGGGTCTTGTTCAGGATAGATCTGATCATGCGCCTGTTCACCAAGTAGCAGGCACTGTTGACAATTTCAGCCCAGAAGTTCTTTGCAATCCTACTGTCAATCAGCCTTGTTCTTGCCATTTCTTCAAGAGTTCTATTCTTCCTTTCCGCTACTCTATTTTACTAGGGGATTCTCGGAGATGAGAAGTTTTGAGTAATGCCATTTTCATTACAAAACTCATCAAATTTGGCATTATCAAATTCTGTTCCATGATCTGATCTGATACATGCGACTCTAGACTCTATCTTCACCTGAATTTTCTTCATAAAAGCCACAAACACCTCAAAAGTTTTATCTTTAGTTCTAAGAAATAGAGTCCAAGTGAATCTGGAGTAGTCATCCACTATCACAAAGATGTATCTTTTTCCTCCCCTACTTGGCACTCTCATAGGCCGGCATAAATCCATATGCAGAAGATCGAGTTGCTTTGAGGTGCTTACATCCTTTTTAGACTTAAAAGAGGACTTCACATGCTTTCCTTTAGCACAACATCACAAACTTTCTGAACTTTGAAATTTGACATGGGCAGACCATGGACCAGGTCCTTCTGAATTAGTTTGTTCAGAAGAGAGAAGCTTGTGTGCCCCAATCTTATATGCCAGAGTTCAGCATCATCATCAACAGCCTTCAGACAACTCAGATCACCACTTTGTAAGGACTCGAAATCAGCAACATAGATGTTCTTGTATCTCTTGGCCACAAGTACCACATCACCAGTTACCAGATTAGTGACTGTACATATCTTGGACAAGAACTCCACCTTGTTTCCTTTATCACAGATCTGAGAGACACTCAAGAGACTGTACTTAAGACCATTGACATAGTACACATTCTCAATAGAGTGAGTGAGTGATTTCCCGACTTTTCCAACTCCAAGAATGTACCTCTTTTTCCCATTGCCAAAGGATACACTCCCTCCTTGCAGGGCTTTTAGTGAAAGAAAGTCCATAGTGTTCCCAGTCATATGCTTTGAACATCCACTATCCATGAACCATTGTTGACTGCTTCCTTTCACTGTTCCCTGCACAAGGAAATCAAGAGTTAGTTTTTGGAACCCAAGCAAGTTTGGGTCCCTTATAGTAGGCAAAAGGATGAATAAGAGCTCTCTTAGTCCAGTAGGTAATATGCGTTTTTTGTGGGTGGAATCTGGTCCCTTTTTAGTAGTTACTTTTTCAGCAAACACTTTATTTTTCTGAATGGACTGGACCCTGGCTTGGAATTTTTCCTTGAAATGCCCATTGTTCCCACAGTGGGTACACAACCAGTTATCTGGTGCAGTCACATACTTAATATGGGGGTTGTAAAGGGTTTTCTCCCTTTGGAGCCCTATCCCCTGCCTGTTTTCACCACTATTAATATGCATGGAAGTGAAAAGTTCACTTTAGGGACTTTTCAAGATCATTTTTTACTCTTTCCAGTTCAGTTTGGAGATACTTATTTTTCTCAGTTTCAACACACAACCTAGTTCTCACAGCTTTCAACTCGTTTTCAAGCCTTATATGTTCCTCACTAGCTACCTCTTTTCCTTTTCCGGTATTTCCTAATTTAGATTCAGTTCCTAGTCCCTCTATTGTTTCCCTCAGGTCTGCAACTACTACCAAGAGATCATCTCTTTCTTCCTCAATCTCAGTCACTCTTTTCACTAAGGGCTCCTTTTCTTTACTGAAATTATCAATGGTTACCTTATGATCAACAACTACAACCACTAAGTTATCTCTTTCATTCTCTATATTGGCAATTTTTTTGGTTAAGACATTTTTTTCTTTTTCTAGTTCACAAATGGTTTCCTTCAGATCAACTACACACACTACCAAATCATCTCTGGTTTGTTCAGATTACCCTAGTTCTAAGGTCAAGGCATCCTTATCCCCCACAAGACTATGATAGGCATCAATTAGAACATTAGCTAAATACATAAGTTTCTTAGGAGAGTAGGATTTCAGATTTCTCTAAACATCCCTAAAATTTACCTCATTGTTGTCATCGTCTTCATCATCATCTGATTGGGCCATCAAAGCAAAAGTTGAATCATATTCATTTTTCTCACTTTCAACTACCATCATGGAGCTTTAACCAGCATCAGTTTCATCTTCAGACTGATTAGAGGAGTCTCCCCATGCTGCAAGAGCATGTTTCACCACAATGTTAGCAGATCTCTTCCTTTTGAAGTCCTTGTTAGGAACCTGGTTCCTCTTGGCTGCTTTCTCAAGATTGTACTTGGAAACTCTTGCTTCAAGAGAGGGAAATCTTTGATGAAGTGCCCAGGCCTTCCACACTTATGGCAGAGATCATAGTTCTTTGGTTTGCTAGAGCTGCCCCTTTTCAGCATTCCTCCATTTCTTCTAACCATCTTCTGAAACCTTTTGGTTAAGTAAGCCATGTCACTGTCTTCCTCACTTGAGTCATTGCTGTCAGCTTTTAGAACCAAGTTCTTTTCTTTCTTTGGTTCTCTTCTTTCACTGTCTATTTTCCTCTTCATCTCTTAGGTCTTCAGATTTCCAATCAGCTCATCTATGGTCAGCTCATGCAGGTCCTTTGCTTCAGTAATAACATTCACCTTGCTTTCCCAAGGACTAGGCAGGATACTGAGAATTTTCCTCACTAGCTTGTTCCTGGGAATGGTTTCACCAAGTGAGTGTAACTCATTTATGATGGAAGTGAATCTTGTGTGCATATCTTGAATAGATTCATCGTCCTTCATCCTAAAGAGTTCATACTCGATAGTGAGCATATCAAACTTAGATTGTTTTACTTGAGTAGTTCCCTCACGAGCTGTTTGCAATGCTTCCCGTATCTCCTTAGCAGTATCACAAGCAGTGATTCTATTGTATTCATCAGGTCCTATTCCACATACCAAAATCTTCTTGGCATGAAAATTCTTCTCCACAACTTTCCTATCTGCATCGGAGTATTCTTTTCTAGTTTTTGGCATTGAGAATGGAAGTTCTTCAAGTACCTTTGTTGGGACGTAAGGACCATCACCTATGACATCCCATAACTCAGAATCCTCAGCCATGATAAAATCATGCATTCTTGTCTTCCACCATCCATAGTATTGCCCATTGAACCTAGGTGGTCTGTATGTAGATTGACCTTCTTCAAAGTTTGGTGGAGCAGCCATACGGATCCTTCCTAGGTGTTAGCCTGATAGGAGGAACCTGCTCTAATACCAATTGTTAGATTATACGAGTCCACCAAACTATAGAGTACCTGGTCCTCTATGTGTTTCTACTAAGAATGCTACTGAAACAGTAAGTAAATGAGATACAGGATTTTTACGTGAAAAAATCCCACACAAGGGGACAAAAACCACGACCATCAACGTTTCGAATGTAACAATAGGTTTCGCGCGACGGATGCATGTTCAAAATAGAATCACGGTCATCTGGCATAGCCACAACCCCATTTGACGTATCTACTGTGAGCACGTGATTTTTTCCTCACATGAATTACTCCAAAAGAATTCTCAAAATTAGATCCTTTTCTTTAATTATGTGTTATTCTAGGAATTAATGTGCAATTTTCCGGATTGCTTGCATATTTTATGCATTTTAATTTTATTAATGCATTGAAAATACAAAAAAAAAAAATATTGCATCTGCATTTAGAATTTAGCTTTACATTCTTACATTAATTAAGTAAATTATTTTTTTACAAAAATGAAAAATTCACAAAAAAAACGTATTTGTGCATTTTAGTGTTTAATGTCAAATTTTATGATTTTTCTTTTAATTTTAATTTAATTTGGTATTTAATTATTTGTGATAGGTATTATTTAAAGTTAATTAATCTTTTTAAATTTAATTAGGGTTTTTAAAAAAAATTAATTAGGGTTTTAGTTTTAATTTTTGGAAGAAAAGAAAATGGAAATGATTAAATAAAAGAGGGGCAAAATCTGTTGGGCTATTTCTCATTTTACCCAGGCCCAAGCAAAATCCACCCCAATAACCGCCCCAAATCAGCTCAAAACCCGTTCCCCACCCGGTCCAGCCCCAGTTGAAACCAAACGACATCGTTCATCATTAGTGAAGTGATCCAGGCCATTGACCGTGAATGATCCAATGGCCAAGATCAAATCCCCACCCCACTATATATTCCTAAAACCATACCCCCCCCCCCCAAGCCAAACCCCCCCTCACCTTTTCGTCTCCAAACCTCAGAGACCAAATGCATCTGCCACCCTTCACCACCGTGCTTCGCCCACCGAAAATCGCCTCACGGCGGTTCCGGTGGTCCAAACAGCCCCAAAATTACACCACAGCCTCCCCACAACGTCCTCTTTCCAAATCCTAAATCAGTTTTCATCGAATCAGTACCAGACACTTCGAATCTTAGATCGAAGAATCGAACCAAACCCTAATCCGTTCAATGGCCACTAAACTCACACCTTTTGACCACTAGACCACCCTCGTCCCAAGTCCCCTACTAGTTTTGCTCGAATCAGAGCGGAGTTGGTCGAATCTCAAAACGAAAGAGCGAACCTTAAAGGGAAAGAATTGAGGTCATGGTCGACCTTAGTCGTGTGTTCTCAGTCGAGAACACTCGATTAAGGTCCGTCTCGGCTTCAAACACAAGTGGGAGTTTCAACTAAAACAAATGGGAACTGGGACTGAAATTCTAAGGTATTTGTTTTTCTTTACTTTTTCTTTTGTTGTTTCATGGTTTGTCTGATTAAGTTTCGTTATAGTTCTGTCTTTTTCAATTACTTTTCTTTCTTTCTTCTCCATCGGACTTTTTCTTGGTCCAGTTTTCTTTTATCAATCAACATATGGTTAAATAGTTTCGTCGATTAATCCGGTTTAATTGTAGTTCAGTAGTTCTGGTCAAATCGTTTGCTGTTATGCCAAATTGTTTCATTTTTATGTGATGTTTGGTCCCCTACTCTGTGACGTGACTTGGCGTATGAATTTAGTTATTCATTCAATGTATTTACAGTTCCATCTGCTCGTATTTAGGTTTAGTGTAGAATTGTGTTAGTCTATTCCCTAAATCCTTAAACCCTTCATCTTGGTTGCAATATTGTTCATTCTGATCTGAGTTCAATTGTTGTGTGAGTTTAGTGGTTTGAATCTGACTGTGGTTCTGTTTGAGTTTGGAGTCCGAGGGAATTGAACTTGTGTTTAAATTCAACTTTAGTTAATCAGTGATTAGGTTTCTTCTCTAAGAATTGGTTATAGCTGAAAGATGTAGCACAGATTAAAGGGGGTTAAGTTAGGATAGTAATCACAGGGAATCCAGGGGTAATTTGGGAATTGAAAACATGAAGAAATGGGTAGTTTGAGTGTTCTGTCTACTAAGTACTAATGTACCATTAAAATAATGCATTTGTTTAATAATTAGTGGGGAACACAACATATTGGTATGGGGAGTAATGATAAAAAGTTAAAGGGGCGCACATGGGAGGGAATAAACAGGCTGAAAAGTGCAAAATTTGAATAAAAAAGAGTTTAAACATTGGTCTTTAAAAGGGGGAGACCTAAGAGAAGAACGGGAATCAGTTTTTTGGATCAGTGTTAGAGAAATAGAGAGAGTTCTTGGGAGTTTCACCAGTCTTGAAGAAATCAGTTGGTGAGAAAACATTTTAAGCCAGTTCTTCTTTAAGCAATCTGAGAGTTTGAAAACACTTAAAATACTGGAGAGCAGTCAGTCTCTTAGGGATCAGTTTGGAGAGTTTTAAGCTTGAAAAGAACAAAGAGAAATACTGAGAAGTCTCACTATGTCATTGAAATTCTTTTCTTGCTTCAGTGATTTCATTTTCCTAATTCAAATACACTAGACTGATCTTGAGTGACTTTGAGTCCAGCTGAAGTGGTTTCTGATTGAACTTTAGCCTATTGAAAGTTTCAAGTGGTTCTGGTCGTCTCTTTGAGTTCATTTGGTTTGTTTGGGGTACTACTGTGGGTCAATCTTTTGGTTTCTGTTTGGTTTTTGGGTCATTGAATCATTCCTGGGTTGAAGAATAGCTGTGTTGTGGTTGTGTGAAATTCCTAATAGTTGTTGACTGCCCTGCTGAGCTAACTGCTTCTACTTCCTGTTGATTTCTGATTTCCAGGTACACAATTTGAACTCACCTTGATGTAACTGCAGATTTGAATGAAATGAAACCATATTTCCAGAGCCATGCTCGTTTGGAATGCATATGGCTGTATTTGATCATCTGTTGAGTAGTATACATATTTAGTTCATCTAATTTGTATTGTATTAAGGACTGTATAATTAGAACCATTTCTGAACTACTTAGCCCAGCTGATTCATACTGGACCGTATTTGGACTTTGTGTATTTGGTTTTCTCAGACTTGTGTGAATACTCTTAGCTAAGCATTTAGTTATACTTATGTTCAGTAGAGCAATGTCTTAACTAACTAAGGTTAACTCCAGTGGTCATTTCAGGTTGGTTCATGAAGTTATTCTAGTAAGTAATATAGTTGCAATAAAGTCATTTTAAGAAGCTATTTCAGTAGTAGTTAAGTTTGATTAAAATACTAGCTGAGTGTGCTAGGGAACATAAAGGATGTAAATAGCCAAACTATGTAAGCAGGGTGGTAGTTCATATACTTGAGGTTACCTCATGAGCATTTTACTCAATCCCGTCTTTGCGTTTAATCTTGTCCGGGGTACGAATTATTAAAAGTGGAAACTAAAATTCCAGCAAGTGTTTAGTCTTGTTTAAATTGGAGTTGTAGTTCATTTTGTCGAAAAGGGGCTGAGAGCCTATATTTAGGCTGTTTGGGCTTCAACGTGTGAACAAGGTGGCCCAGGTCCTGTTTCACATTAAATTCATTTGGACCTGGGCCCAGGCCTGTGAATGGCCTGCTCTTGTGCTTATTTGGGTCATAATTTTTAAAACGGGTTTCTTAAGTCATGTTAATCAATTAGACCCTTTTGCTTTATTTTAGAGAGACAAGTAAAAAAAAATAAAAAACAATCACCGCATCTTTTAGGTTTGCCTTTTGAATGATAAAAATGAGATGAGCCTCGCTAAACAAACAAATAAATTACGGGGCTCTTATTAAATGTATATATAAAAAATACTTAGATTTCGGGGTGGCCATTTAGCGAATTTCATGGTTTTTCCCCAAAGTAATAATACGCTAGTCTCTTTAGGCACGTACTTTAATAATGTTACCTTCCTAAACTCGGGTGCGCATTTATGTGACCCAAATCCGAATCTCAACGATGTTAAAATATGTCAAAAACCACGGGTGCATTTATGTGACGTGGTTCAAGACTTGTTTTAATGACGTTGCAATTTTCCTTTAAAAATAAATAAAAAGCGGTTGAAGTTAAAATTTGCACATAGGTTCAACATGTATTAAAATCAGATAAACAAGCCAAATATGACAGTTGAGCGACCGTGCTAGAACCATGGAACTCGGGAATGCCTAACACCTTCTCCCGGGTTAACAGAATTCCTTATCCGAATTTTTGGTTCGCGGACTGTAATACAAAGTCAATCTTTTCCTCGATTCGGGATTCAACCGGTGAATTGGGACACCATAAATCTCCCAAGTGGAAACTCTGAATTAAATAATAAATCCCGTTTCGATTGTCCTTTAATTGGAAAAACTCCACTTATACACCCTTCTAGGGGGTGCAGAAAAAAGGAGGTGTGATAGCTCTGGCGACTCTGCTGGAGACCAAACCCAGAATCTCTGGCGAGTAGGAACGTTTGTTTGCATCACGTGCATTTAACTTTAGAGGCTCAACACAGGGGTTGGGTCTGTCTAGGACAGGTGTACCAAAAATGACAAAAGACCATCCTGATGCATCTTACTTGCTACTTGTGCATTTGTTTGCTTCGGACTGGCATGCTGACCGGCTTTTGAATATTTCGAGGAAAGAGAGATAGAGGTACGAGGGTTAAAGAGAGTTAATCGCCTGTTTTGAAAAAAACCAATGCCTAAATAGTGTCGAAACTCTGCCGAATTTTTAAGAAAATGAAAAAAAATGAAAAAGAAAAAAAAGTTTTGTTTATGAAAAATAGTTTTATTTGCCAATGAAAAAGAGTCTTGTTTTCAAAAGAAATTTTTTTTATCAGCCCGAACTACGCCAGTTTGATTCTCACAGGGTGTGAGATACGTAGGCAATCCCCATCGGGTCCAACTTCACTTTTTGCAAAAATAGCCAAAAGAACAATATTTTTATTTGAAAATAATTAGGGTGATGCCATTCTTGTTAGGAGTAGCCAAATGTCCCTAAAAGGGCGCCGGAAGGCTATTTTTGCGAGAACAGCCGCTTGTGATCATTTTTTCAAGGTTTTCACCGGTTAGCCGACACAGCCTTAAAATCTTCGACCCCGAGGTGCTGAAAGGCCGTATTGGCAAAACCGGGTTTTATTTTAAATAGAAAAGTGTCCATGTTATCCTTGAGTCAATTGAATCGTGATTTTTGCTTAATCACCCTAATAAATGTGCAGAATGAGCACAAGTCAGAATTTACACGTAACAATAGTGAACAAGATCCCTTTGGAGTTGCACATGTGGTGGGATGACTTGGGCGATTCAGGGCGCGACACGGTCAAGCTATACCTGGGAGGCCTCACTGGTTGCTGAAGATTAATCCTAAGGGGGATATCATAAAGGCTTTGGTCGCATTCTGGGACCCGACTCACAATGTATTTCATTTCTCAGATTTTGAACTTACCCCAACATTGGAAGAGATAGCCGAATACATCGGGGGTCCCAAGGTTCTTCTGAGACACCAGTACCTGATTGCTCCAAGGGCCGTAGCCGTACACAGGTTCCTAGACTCTTTGAAAATAAGCAGGGGGTCCACAACCCAGACTTGACAGTTGGTTTTTCTACTTTGCAGTTTATATACAACTGATATGGCCACATAGAGGGGTTCAACAAGCTGGAAAACAAAATCTGTAGGAAAGGAAACCGCCTTAAGTGGGAAGAACATAGATGTTTTGCATTCATGGTAGCCTTTTTGGGACTCCTGGTGTTTCCTAGAAAAGACGGGAACATTGACATACGAGTATCTGGGGTTGTCAGCACTTTACTTAATCAGGCCAACAGCAACCTCGCACCCATGATAGTAGCTGAAATCTTCCGCGCTCTCACAGCCTGCAAAACCGGGGAAAACTTTTTTGAGGGGTGCAATGTGTTGCTGCAGATATGGATGATTGAACACCTATGTCGTCGTCCTCAATTTATGAGTTATGGGTCGACAAAGAAAACATGCATAGAGGAATTTTCTACGAGGATTGACGGAATCAGCTTACCAGAAGGGGTCACAAAATGGATAGCACGCCTCCGTTCCGTCACTGCAAGCCAAATAGAGTGGACATTTGGATGGCTACCTGTGGATGAAATCATATATATGCCAGCCACTGGACCCCATTTCCTTTTGATGGGGCTCAGGAGTATCCAGCGCTATGCCCCTTATCGAGTTTTGAGGCAGTTGGGGAGATGCCAAATAGTTCCGAAAGATGAAGATCTTAGTGGCCAAGTAGTAGAGATCGGGCCCAACAGACAATTTCATGAAGCAGCAGTCCGACAAATTTGGAGCGAGTGTCAATACTTAACAACAAATACATGTGTACGTGATCGGTCCAAAGGTGAAGTTTCACCGGGATACCTTGCTTGGTTTTGGAGAGAAATCGAATTTGGGAGACCGGCCAAAAGACCCCATCTCCAGGAGTTCGTCAAGGCGTCGCAAGAACAGTGGGATTGGTTGGCTAAAGAACATGAGTACAGGGTTACAATAGGCAAGTTGGAGAAGCAAGTTATGGATTTGAAATTTGAGAAAGATTTGCATATCGCTACAGATGAGGGCAAGAAAAAGAGGCTAACTAATGAAAATGAGGCCCTTCGGGCCCAGATTCGAAAAATGAAAATAGCGGCAGAAAGTCCCGCCTGAAGTGCCAAAGATGAAAAACTTATAGATAACCTGAGGCAGAAAGTGGGCGAATATAATTTTGATCTGAAGAAAGCAGAAAGTGAATTAACCAGGGCTCGAAAACAATTGGCTAAAAACTCGATAGAACGAGCACATCTGATAAATCAGCTGAGAGAAAAGTATGACAATGAGATTGCAGGACTAAAGAAAAGGGTCATCGTCATAGAAAACAAAATGATCAAGCAAGCAAAGGACTTCAGGGTTGAAAGGGAACATTGTTACACGGCCTTGGCACAATTAGAAATAGATTTGCAATGACTTCAGGAGCAGAATTATGCGGCCGAGCAAACTTTGGAAGCCAGGGCCCAGCAGATTGGGCGTTTTTTACGAGAGAAAGGCGTCATAAAAGAGAGAATTAGGAACATCGCCGACTACATCGTCATGAAATGCCAGATCTGTGAGGATATGACCCGTACTACCTTCTTCGCAGTAGTGATGATATTTGTTAAGCAGATAATGAGTGACTTGGACCGACTTCAAAAGGATCTTGCATATAGGCCCACGGCGAGACCGAATGATATCCCGCGGGCACCAGGAGCATTGATGTACTCATGAGTTTCGTTGAGTCTGTATTTTCTTTTCTGTCAGACTATGTGAGTCATGTTGGGTTTGTATTTTCTTTCGATTTTGAGTCTGTATTTCTTCAGAGTATGATAGCTCAATTTCGGAGTCTGTTCTTCGTCTTTGCATCAGAGTCTGTTGGTCTTTTGAAATTTGTTAATATTGAGTCTTTATAATCGAAGCATCTGTTTTTATAAAAAACTAAAAATCCCAAAAATATTTTGTTTACTTGCGCACTTATCTGACAGAACTACGCACGGTCTGATTCATGCGGGGACATGATATGTAGGCAATCTCTATAGGATTCGACCACTACTAAAAGGGAAAAGGAAAAATAAAGAAGGATAGAATAAAGAAAGTTTAAAAGAAGAGGCACAATTGTGAGAGGACGGAATGATGCACGCAACCGAAGCAAATGCATGATAGAAATGGTTAATTACCTAGGTGCATTGCATCCCAACGTGTAATTGCATATGTGTTAAACTCTAAAAACTAACAAGTTTGTTGTTTTCCAGAGAATTCAAGCAGTTAGTTTAATTAGAGGATACTGGCACATTATCATTACCAAACCAGATCGAAGGGACCAATACCGGAAATCATGTCTATCCCAGATGTCGACACTAGTGTTGAGGTAGAGGAGTTGGACGTCAATAAAATGAAAGAGGAGATGCTCAAGCTTAAGCAACAGATGGCCGAAATGTACCAGGCCTGGTCCAAAGGGCAATCACCGCTAGCTTACCCTGCTAACCCTACTTTTACCCCACCATTAGCTCAGTCTCAGGATCATCCCGCCACCGATCTAGGTTTTCCCATTTATCAACACTACCATGGCACTACTTCTCATACGCCACAAGCTCCACCACCAAAATCAATTTCATACCCTTCTCCGCCAATCACCCCTGTCTTTGTGGCATCTCCAGTAGACTCCATAAATCCCCGAGTGAACCTATGTTCCAAGCTCAGGACAACCAATATTATCCCCCGGAGCTTACCTTCAAAGCGCCCGAAACTTATCCATATGATCCACATTCTGACCTACTGGGGAAAGCAGAAAAATCGGCCAGAAATCCTGAACAGGAAGAGATGTTCAGAAAAATGAAAAGCATAGAACAATCCTTCAGGGATATGAGAGGGTTAGGAGGTCAGGTAAGTGTATATTACAAAGACTTGTGTTTGTTTCCAAATGTACAACTACCGATGGGGTTCAAAATGCCCAAATTCGACTTGTACAATGGACACGGTGATCCGGTGGCTCATCTGAGAAGTTTTTGTAGCAAGATGAGGGGAGCAGGCGGAAGAGATGAATTACTGATGGCGTATTTCAGCCAAAGTTTGAGTGGATCGGCATTAGAATGATACACCAAACAAGATCATAGCAGGTGGTACACATGGGACGATTTGGCCCAAGCATTCGCTTGTCACTTTCAATATAAACTTGAGATCATTCCGGACCGACTATCCCTGACCAAACTGGAAAAGAAGCACAGTGAAAGCTTTAGAGAATATGGTTTCCGGTGGAGGGAGCAAGGGTAGATCCCCCAATGAAAGAGAGCGAGATGGTTGATTACTTTTTGCAGGCTTTGGAGCCGACCTACTTTGGTCATCTAGTGTCCGCAATTGGCAAATCTTTTAATGAGGTTGTAAAAATGGGAGGCATGGACGAGGAGGGGCTTAAGTCCAACAAGATCATGAGTTATTCAGTGATCAAGGCAACCACCCAGTCCATTCAAAGCGGCACTTGGGTGTACTTGGGAAAAAGAAGAAAGAAAATGTCACGACTGTTGAGTCCGGAACCTGGTTCGGATCTAGAGGCCCATCGCCCTACTATAGCCAATCACGACCTTACCACCAAAATTACCCCCACACTTCATATAGCCCTCTATAACACTACTACCCACCGCCAGATCCCCATTTTTCCGTCCATCATGCACAAGCCTATACCCAAACCCCGGCACACGCACAATGGCGTGCGCCGACTCCACAAAATCCATACCCAGCTCCACAAAACACATATCCACCCCCAAGAGCCTACAGAAATCCCCCCGGGACAGGTTTCCGACCAAACCAAGCCCTCAAGAATGAGAGGTCACAGAAGCAAAAGACTTTCACTCCACTAGGGGAATCATATACCAGTCTTTTCCATAGGTTGAGGCAGTTGGGCATGTTGAATCCAATTGAGCCTAAAATGCCAAATCCTCCCCCTAGAAATCTTGACCACTCGGTGAGTTGTGAGTACTATTCAGGGGCCCCTAGGCATGATACAGAGAAGTGTTGGAAACTAAAAACAACTATACAAAAGCTTATTGATACTCATCGGATCGAGGTTCAAGCCCCAGAAGCACCAAATATCAATCAGAATCCACTGCCAGCTCACCATGAGACACACATGATTGAATTGATACACAAAGAAGGGGAGCCCAAGAAGCCCTCACAGACGGTAATGATGATCGGTTCCAGCAAAACCAGATCAAAGGAAAAAGTAACCAGTGGGAAATCATAGGCCCAGTTGAGAGGGGTAGATGATAAGCCAGCTGTGGTAGCCGAGAAAGGGTCGTCAAGCATTGTTGCAGTGAAACCAGAGAAAGTTAAAGTGGTAGTGCCAGGGGTTGCAAGTAAACCTGTTGTGGTCATGAAGGGTGCTCGCACAGAGCCTGTTATTATAAAACCAGTAACTCACCTTCCAGTAATCAACAGCAAGGCTGTTCCTTGGAATTATGAATGGGTGACGGTGATTTACAAGGGGAAAGAAGTCAAAGAAGAAGTTTGTGAAGCGCAAGGTTTGACTCGCTCAGGAAGGTGTTTTACTCCTGAGGAGTTAAGAAGAGCTAAATATAATTTAACGCCGGTAAAGAAAGCTGTAACTAAAGAAGAGCCAAAGGAATTTTTGAGGAAAATGAAAGTGCATGACTATTCTGTTGTAGAACAGTTGAGGAAAACGCCCGCTCAGATCTCATTACTCTCGTTGCTAATCCATTCAGATGAGCACCGTCAGTCACTGATGAAAATCCTGAATGAGGCCCATGTTCCCGACAAGATCTCGGTAAACCATCTGGAAAAGATAGCCAACAAGATTTTTGAAGTAAACAGAGTCACTTTTTCCGATGATGAATTGCCGGTAGAGGGTACTGAGCATAACAAAACCCTTTACATGACAGTGAAATGCGAGGATGTCGTGGTTACCTGGGTATTGGTTGACAATGGTTCAAGCACGAATATCTATCCTCTATCCACTCTAATCAAGATGAAAGTAGAAGATGAGAGGATCCATAAGAACAATATCTGTGTGCAGGGATTTGACGGCAGAGGCAAAGACTCAGTCGGGGACATAATGCTGGAACTAACCATAGGTCCAGTAGAATTCACAATGGAATTCCAAGTGTTGGATATAGCTGTTACCTACAATTTGCTATTAGGGCGACCGTGGATTCACGCCGCTAAAGCGGTGCTATCAACACTCCATCAGATGGTCAAGTTTGAATGGGACAGACAGGAAATAGTGGTGCACGGCGAAGATAATTTGTGCGCTCACAACAACACCATTGTGCCATTCATTGAAGTGGAAGATGACAAGGGACCATGGGTCTACCAAGTTTCTGACGCAATGTCAGTCGAGAAAGTTCCAGAGGGGAATGGTATCCCGAATCCGAAGATAAACGCCGCATCAGTCATGATAGCGTATGAAATGTTGAAGAATGGTTTTGTACCAGGAAAGGGTTTGGGATCAGCGTTGCAAGGCATCATACAGCCCGTGTCTCTTCCTGAAAACTTGGGAACATTTGGTCTGGGATTCAAGCCCACAGTCGCAGACATAAAAAGAGCCAGGAAATTGAAATAGAGGACATGGATCCTTCCAAAGTCGGTCCCACATCTTTCCAGATCATTTGTCAAGTCCGGTACAAGGAGTCGCCCCGTGACAACAATTCCCAATTTTGTGATTAATCTTGACAAGGAGTTGATTGAAAGATTTGAGAAGTTGTTCGACAGTGTGAACATGGTAGAAATTGGAGAGGATTCTAGCAACGCGGAAGTGCAATTTGTCGGGCCAAAAATAAAGCTTAATAATTGGAAGGCTACTCTTCTCTCTACTCGGAAGGAGTCTTGGTAGTTTGCTTTGATTTTCCTTTAAGTTTGTACGGATTTTCCAGGGTTGTAATCCAGATTTCATTTTTTCAGTCTGTTTGAGTGTGCAAACCTTGTTATCTTTTATCATTCAATGAAATACGATTTCCCTTTCTTCATCATTCCTGATGGTTTTCCTTTTTGCTTTTGTTTTCTTTTCTATACAGTTCTTTTTACGCTGGTTCTAATGACATGGCATGCATAAGAAATCCTCAGCCCAGTCTTAAAAATCAATTTGATTCCGAAATGTTAGTTCAAGAAGTAGATTGTGATTACGAATCAGAATATGATGATGAGGATGAAGCCTTCGAAGAAATTAGTAGGGAGTTGATTCACTTCGAAGAAAAACCCAAACCCAACCTGAATGACACAGAAGCCGTCAATTTAGGGGACACAGACAATGTCCGAGAGACTAAAATAAGTGTCCACCTCGAGCCAAAAATCTGGGAGGAGTTAATCAAAGCACTCATCGAGTACAAAGATGTTTTTGTGTGGTCATATGATGACATGATGGGTTTAAGCACTGATTTAGTGGTCCACAATTTGCCAACTGATCCGGCGTTCCCCCCCGTCAAGCAAAAGCTGAGGAAATTCAAAACTGATATGAGTGTGAAGATTAAAGAAGAAGTTACCAAGTAGTTGGATGCAAAGGTTATTCGGGTCACCCAATATCCTGTTTGGTTGGCTAATGTCGTGCCCGTACCGAAGAAGGATGGCAAGATCAGAGTATGCGTCGATTACCGCAATCTCAACAAAGCAAGTCCGAAGGATAACTTCCCATTACCCAATATCCACATTTTGATCGATAATTGTGCCAAGCGTGAGATTGGATCTTTTGTGGATTGTTATGCCGGGTATCATCAGATTCTAAAGGATGAAGAAGATGCAGAAAAAACGGCGTTCATCACGCCATGGGGAACTTATTACTACCGGGTAATGCCATTTGGTTTGAAGAATGCTGGGGCAACTTATATGAGGGCGATGACTACTGTATTTCATGATATGATACACAAGGAGATTGAGGTATACGCAGATGATGTGATCATAAAATCAAAGCATCAGGCCGACCACGTCGGGGATTTGAGGAAATTCTTCCAGAGGCTTCGCAGGTACAACCTCAAGCTTAACCCCGCCAAGTGTGCATTTGGTGTTCCATCCGGAAAACTGTTGGGATTCATAGACAGCCGGCGAGGCATCGAGTTGGACCCATCAAAGATCAAAACCTTACAAGAATTGCCACCTCCGAGGAACAAGACTGAAGTGATGAGTCTGTTAGGAAGGTTGAACTATATCAGCAGGTTTATCGCTCAGCTCACGACGACTTACGAGCTTATTTTCAAGTAGCTGAAGAAGGACGCTGCGGTCAAGTGGACTGATGAGTGTCAAGAAACATTCGACGAGATAAAGGGATACTTGTCTAACCCGCCTATGCTAGTACCTCCAGAACCAGGGAGACCTTTGATTCTTTACTTGACTGTCCTGGAAAATTCATTTGGTTGTGTACTGGGGCAGCATGATCCCACCGGCAGGAAATAACAAGCCATCTACTATCTTAGTAAGAAGTTCACGGCTTATGAGGTTAAGTATACTCATCTGGAAAGGACATGTTGCGCCCTAACTTGGGTGGCACAGAAGTTGAAACATTATTTGTCATCCTACACTACTTACCTCATTTTACGCTTGGATCCATTGAAGTATATCTTTCAAAAGCCTATGCCGACAGGAAAACTTGCGAAGTGGCAGATTTTGCTCACAGAATTTGACATCATCTATGTGACTCGGACTGCGATGAAAGCCCAAGCATTGGCCGATTATTTGGCTGAAAACCCGGTCGACGAAGAGTATGAGCCATTGAGGACTTATTTTCCCGATGAAGAGGTGATGCATATTGACGAGCTAGAACAGGCCGAAAAACCAGGCTGGAAACTTTTCTTTGATGGGGCTGCTAATATTAAAGGAGTCGGAATAGGATTTGTGCTTATTTATGAAACAAGGCATCATTATCCTGTTACGGCTCAGCTTCGGTTTTATTGCACCAACAATATGGCTGAATACGAGGCATGCATTTTGGGTCTGAGGTTAGCTACAAATATGAATGTCCGGGAAGTTCTGGTCTTGGGAGACTCGGATCTTCTGGTGCACCAAATTCAAGGAGAATGGGAAACGCGAGATCTGAAACTCATACCATATCGACAATGCTTGCATGATCTTTGTCAACAGTTTAGATCAGTGGAGTTCAGGCATATTCCAAGGGTCCATAATGAGGTCACCGATGCTTTGGCTACCCTAGCGTCAATGCTGCACCATCCGGACAAAGCCTATGTCGATCCTTTGCACATTCAAGTACGAGATCAACATGCTTACTACAACATGATTGAAGAAGAATTTGATGGCGAACCATGGTTCCATGATATTAAGGAATACATCGGAATGGGGATATACCCAGTGCAAGCCACGGGGGATCAAAAGAGAACAATTCGACGGTTGGCAAGCGGATTTTTCTTGAGTGGAGGAGTTTTGTATAAAAGAACACCAGACCTAGGATTGTTAAGATGCATAGATGCTAGACAAGCTACGTCTGTCATGTCCGAAGTACATTCAGGAGTCTGCGGACCACATATGAGCGGATATGTGTTGACAAAGAAAATTCTCCGAGCAGGTTATTATTGGCTCACCATGGAGCGAGATTGTATTAGTTTTGTGCTCAAATGTCATCAGTTCCAGATACACGGAGATTTGATTCATTCTCTGCCATCAGAATTGCACACAATGTCAGCGCCATGGCTCTTCGTCGCTTGGGGCATGGATATTATTGGACCAATTGAGCCAGCATCATCCAATGGGCATAGGTTCATTCTAGTAGCCATTGATTATTTCACCAAATGGGTTGAGGCCAAAACTTTCAAGTCTGTGACTAAGAAAGCAGTGGTCGATTTTGTTCACTCAAATATCATCTGTCGATTTGGAATCCCGAAGGTGATCATCACAGATAACGGTGCTAATCTTAACAGCAATTTGATGAAATAGGTATGTCAACAGTTTAATATTACACACCGCAATTCTACCCCATATCATCCCAAGGCGAATGGAGCAGTTGAGGAAGCCAACAAAAACATAAAGAAGATACTTCGGAAAATGGTAGAAGGTTCTAGGCAGTGGCATGAAAAATTACCATTTGCATTGCTAGGTTATCGCACTACTGTCCGTACTTCAGTAGGGGCAACTCCTTATTTGTTGGTATATGGAACTGAAGCCGTAATACCTGCGGAAGTTGAAATCCCGTCCCTTCGGATTGTCGCTGAGGCTGAGATTGATAATGATGAGTGGGTCAAAACCTGTCTGGAGCAGTTGAACTTGATTGATGAAAAAAGATTGGCAGCTGTGTGTCATGTCCAGTTATATCAAAAGAGAATGGCAAGAGCATACAACAAAAAGGTGCGTCCCCGGAAGTTTGAAGTGGGCCAGCAAGTGCTGAAACGCATCCTTCCACATCAGGCTGAGGCAAAAGGCAAGTTCGCCCCAAATTGGCAAGGGCCATTTATTGTAACCAGAGTATTGTCCAATAATGCTTTATGTTTAACAGATATCGAAGGAAAATGCATAGACATAGCTATCAATTCTGATGCAGTAAAAAGATATTATGTAGGATTTCTTTGGTATAATTGTTGATTGTTTGTATTTGGCATTATTTCGAAGATTGAAATGACGAAGGCAATTTGTTCTACTATCTAAACACTTTACCCTTTGTTCCCCTTTTTGAACCTTATTTATTTCTTTCATACCCCTCTTTTGGAATCAATAATGAAAAAGAGAGAAAAAGAAAGAAAAGAAAAAGATAAAAGAAAAGAAGTGAAAAATATAACAACAAGAAAATTCATGTGTGAACTACGTTTGACCTGATCCCTATTAAGGGTACGTAGGCAGCTTTACGGCTCGGTCATAGTAAAATAAAAGTCAAAAGATCCCCAAGCAAGAAACTGGGGCAGAGGTTGTATTTGTAATAAGAAATGTGATTCCAAAAGTTGTAATTTTAAACTCATGTCAAATTATTTTGAGCCTTTGATACCCTTTCTTTCTAATCTCATCCAAAAGCCCACACTACGGTCCAAAGAAAGACCTTCTGATCAGTTTTCGAGAGATGACAGGTCGAGCAAATAGAGTGATTCATATCAGGGTAATACTCCGGTCCAAGCAGGGAAATTAATGAAAATGAGAGAGTCTTATTGGTGAAAACCTTCACAGGCACCATAAGGCAATGGAAGTTGAGAGAAATAAAATGAGAAAGTTTTATCGATGAAAACCTTCACAGGCACATTAAGGAGAAGGGAGTTGAGATAAACGAGAGAGTCTTATTAGTGAAAACCCCTCGAAGGGCACTATAAGGCGACAAGGAATTAAAAGGGGCAAACGAGATAAGCTTGATGGAAAGGATCCGTCGAGACCTCAAGCAGAATAAAGATGTTGTTTCGGCAAAAGAAGATGGGTTGCGAGACCTTTGAAATGCAAAGTAGGGACATCAGAAAGATTGATTGATGTAAATAGACTGGGTTGATTAATCCAAAAATGCACGAAACCGTTGGGATCGGTTATACCATTCAGATAAGTCATTTTCTCTTCAAACAATCATTCAAAAAGATTTTTCTTGTTCTATCTTTTGAAGTCCATTTTCCATTTCTTTTTGATCAATAGTAGTTTGTTTTTAAGAAGGATTTTCAAAGCTAACTACCAGTTGCCAACATGGTGCAAGGTAAATGGGGATAAGACATGCGAGGATAATGTTATGGGACGAGAAAGACGTCGTTGTAAGACCAAATGATGGATTGGTCGAAGTTTTCGGGACAGTACGGAGCAAAGGTGGAAAACAACGGTTGAGAGGTTGGTGAATACAGAATCATCAAGAAGGTCGGAAGTTATCAGCCAAGTTTCAAGATAGTCGAACAACGCAGAGCATGGAAAAGAGCGAAAGGGAAAACCGTCCCCAGCAGGAGCATCCCCACGTTTTAAACTAACAAATTCTCTTTGATTTTAAGCAAGGACAGGAAATGTTATTGATGACAAAAAGACATGCCACAAGAAAGATTGTCAAACTGGAGCAGAAAATTTTCTTTACCCACTTGGGGAAGAAGGAAGATAACACAAGTTTGGAGAAAAGTGGTATCCCCAGCAGTTTTTAGAAGAAGGAAAAACAAGTTTTAAAGAAAGCAATTTCGGGAGGAAGATAACACAAGTCTTAAGGGAAGTAGTTCCAGATGAAGGAAAACGCCAGCTTTAAGGGAAGTAGTCTTTGAAGGAGGAAAAAATAACATATTTTTTGAATGAAACACCGGAGTTATCCCCAGCAGTTTTCAGAGGAATGAAACGCCAGTTTTGGGGAAGCAGTTCTGAAAGAAGAAAATTCAAGTTAGAAGGAAAATGGTTCAGGAGGCAGGAAGGAACAACGGCAATAGAAAGCATTTTTAAGAAGTAGCTAAAGTCAGGAGCCCGCCTGGAGAATGGATGTGTTATATTTTTAAGAAGTTGTTGAAGTCAGGAGCCCGCCTGAAGAATGGAGGTATTATATTTTAAGAAGTTAGTTGAAGTCAGGAGCCCGCCTGGAGAATGGAGGTATTATCTTTTTAAGTCGTAGTTGGAGTCAAGAGCCCGCCTAGAGAATGGAGGTGTTATATTTTTAAGAAGTTGTTGAAGTCAGGAGCCCGCCTGAAGAATGGAGGTATTATATTTTAAGAAGTTAGTTGAAGTCAGGAGCCCGCCTGGAGAATGGAGGTATTATCTTTTTAAGTCGTGGTTGGAGTCAGGAGCCCGCCTGGAGAATGGAGGTGTTATATTTTTAAGAAGTTGTTGAAGTTAGGAGCCCTCCTGAAGAATGGAGGTATTATATTTTAAGAAGTTAGTTGAAGTCAGGAGCCCGCCTGGAGAATGGAGGTATTATCTTTTTAAGTCGTAGTTGGAGTCAGGAGCCTGCCTGGAGAATAGAGGTTGTTATATTTTCAAGTTGTAGTCGAAGTCAGGAGCCCGCCTGGAGAATGGAGGTATTATCTTTAAGTTGTCTATTGAAGTCAGGAGCCCGCCTGGAGAATGGAGGTATTATCTTTTTAAGTCGTAGTAGAAGTCAGGAACCCGCCCGGAGAGCGGAGGGTTACAACAAAAATCCCCAGCATAAACTCAAGTGCAGAAGTCAAAAGAGAGGCAACAATGGTCAAAGGAAGATAATTCGCGTGTCGAAGAAGAAACAATTCGAATTTCACAAGAAAGAAAGAAACATCAGAGGAAACACAAGCCAACAAGAAAGCAAGGCAACAAGAGCAAGTTTGAAGATCTAGATAAGATTCTGTAATTCCTAGTTTAGTCTAGCTTCTTGTTTTCTTTTAGCATGGCGTAATAAGGAGGTCAGTAAGTAGCGGCAGCAGCAGCAACAGCAGTAACAGTAAAACCATAGCTCCGTGGTAGTCCCAGCTACCGAAACTTCCCGAACTACATTAACCTGATTCCTTTATAGCCAAGGATATGTAGGAAACTTTTGAAGCATAGGTTTGGTCAAATCTTTCAAAAAATGCTTCCCACGGAGTATTCGAACGGGCAAAAATCGCTCATATCCGCTCACTTTATCTTTGTATGAAAACTCTTCATGTTTCCGGGCCAAGAGGGGCAGCTGTGAGCACGTGATTTTTGCCTCACATGAATTTCTCCAAAAGAATTCTCAAAATTAGGTCCTTTTCTTTAATTATGTGTTATTCTAGGAATTACTGTGCAATTTTCCGGATTGCTTGCATATTTTATGCATTTTAATTTTATTAATGCATTGAAAATACAAAAAAAAAATATAGCATCTGCATTTAGAATTTAGTTTTACATTCTTACATTAATTAAGTAAATTGTTGTTTTACAAAAATAAAAATTTCACAAAAAAATAACGTATTTGTGCATTTTAGTGTTTAATGTCAAATTTTGTGATTTTTCTTTTAATTTTAATTTAATTTGGTATTTAATTATTTGTGATAGGTATTATTTAAAGTTAATTAATCTTTTTAAAGTTAATTAGGATTTTAAAAAAAAATTAATTAGGGTTTTAGTTTTAATATTTGGAAGAAAAGAAAATGGAAATGATTAAATAAAAGAGGGGCAAAATCTGTTGGGCTATTTCTCATTTTACCCAGGCCCAAGCAAAATCCACCCCAATACCCGCCCCAAATCAGCCCAAAACCCGTTCCCCACCCGGTCCAGCCCTAGTTGAAACCAAACGACATCGTTCCTCATTAGTGAAGTGATCCAGGCCGTTGATCGTGAATGATCCAACGGCCAAGATCAAATCCCCACCCCACTATATATTCCTAAAACCATACCCCACACCCCAAGCCAAACCCCCCCACCTCTTCGTCTCCAACCTTGAGAGACCAAATGCATCTACCACCCTTCACCACCGTGCTCCGCCCATCGGAAATTGCCTCACGGCGGTTCCGGTGGGTCAAACATCCCCAAAATTACACCACAGCCTCCCCACGACGTCCTCTTTCCAAATCCTAAATCAGTTTTCATCGAATCAGTACCAGACACTTCGAATCTTAGATCGAAGAATCGAACCAAACCCTAATCCGTTCAATGGCCACTAAACTCACACCTTTTGACCACTAGACCACCCTCGTCCCAAGTCCCCTACTAGTTTTGCTCGAATCAGAGCGGAGTTGGTCGAATCTCAAAACGAAAGAGCGAACCTTAAAGGGAAAGAATTGAGGTCATGGTCGACCTTAGTCGTGTGTTCTCAGTCGAGAACACTCGATTAAGGTCCGTCTCGGCTTCAAACACAAGTGGGAGTTTCAACTAAAACAAATGGGAACTGGGACTGAAATTCTAAGGTATTTGTTTTTCTTTACTTTTTCTTTTGTTGTTTCATGGTTTGTCTGATTAAGTTTCGTTATAGTTCTGTCTTTTTCAATTACTTTTCTTTCTTTCTTCTCCATCGGACTTTTTCTTGGTCCAGTTTTCTTTTATCAATCAACATATGGTTAAATAGTTTCGTCGATTAATCCGGTTTAATTGTAGTTCAGTAGTTCTGGTCAAATCGTTTGCTGTTATGCCAAATTGTTTCATTTTTATGTGATGTTTGGTCCCCTACTCTGTGACGTGACTTGGCGTATGAATTTAGTTGTTCATTCAATGTATTTACAGTTTCATCTACTCGTATTTAGGTTTAGTGTAGAATTGTGTTAGTCTATTCCCTGAATCCTTAAACCCTTCATCTTGGTTGCAATATTGTTCGTTCTGATCTGAGTTCAATTGTTGTGTGAGTTTAGTGGTTTGAATCTGACTGTGGTTCTGTTTGAGTTTGGAGTCCGAGTGAATTGAACTTGTGTTTAAATTCAGCTTTAGTTAATCAGTGATTAGGTTTCTTCTCTAAGAATTGGTTATAGCTGAAAGATGTAGCACAGATTAAAGGGGGTTAAGTTAGGATAGTAATCACAGGGGTTCCATGGGTAATTTGGGAATTGAAAACTTGAAGAAATGGGTAGTTTGAGTGTTCTGTCTAATAAGTACTAATGTACCATTAAAATAATGCATTTGTTTAATAATTAGTGGGGAACACAACATATTGGTATGGGGGGTAAAGATAAAAAGTTAAAGAGGCGCAAATGGGAGGGAATAAACAGGTTGAAAAGTGCAAAATTTGAATAAAAAAGAGTTTAAACATTGGTCTTTAAAAGGGGAAGACCTAAGAGAAGAACGGGGGATCAGTTTTTTGGATCAGTGTTAGAGAAATAGAGAGAGTTCTTGGGAGTTTCACCAGTCCTAAAGAAATCAGTTGGTGAGAAAACATTTTAAGCCAGTTCTTCTTTAAGCAATCTGAGAGTTTGAAAACACTTAAAATACTGGAGAGTCAGTCAGTCTCTTAGGGATCAGTTTGGAGAGTTTTAAGCTTGAAAAGAACAGAGAGAAATACTGAGAAGTCTCACTGTGTCATTGAAATTCTTTCCTGCTTAAGTGATTTCATTTTCCTAATTCAAATACACTAGACTGATCTTGAGTGACTTTGAGTTCAGTTGAAGTGGTTTCTGATTGAACTTTAGCCTATTTAAAGTTTCAAGTGGTTCTGGTCGTCTCTTTGAGTTCATTTGGTTTGTTTGGGTACTACTGTGGGTCAATCTTTTGGTTTCTGTTTGGTTTTTGGGTCATTGAATCATTCCTGGGTTGAAGAATAGTTGTGTTGTGGTTGTGTGAAATTCCTAATAGCTGTTGACTGCCCTGCTGAGCTAACTGCTTCTACTTCCTGTTGATTTCTGATTTCCAGGTACACAATTTGAACTCACCTTGATGTAACTGCAGATTTGAATGAAATGAAACCATATTTCCAGAGCCATGCTCGTTTGGAATGCGCATGGCTGTATTTGATCATCTATTGAGTAGTATACATATTTAGTTCATCTAATTTGTATTGTATTAAGGACTGTATAATTAGAACCATTTCTGAACTACTTAGCCCAGCTGATTCATACTGGACCGTATTTGGACTGTGAGTATTTGGTTTTCTCAGACTTGTGTGAATATTCTTAGCTAAGCATTCAGTTATACTTATGTTCAGTAGAGCAATGTCTTAACTAACTAAGGTTAACTCCAGTGGTCATTTCAGGTTGGTTCATGAAGTTATTCTAGTAAGTAATGTAGTTGCAATAAAGTCATTTTAAGAAGCTATTTCAGTAGTAGTTAAGTTTGATTAAAATACTAGCTGAGTGTGCTAGGGAACATAAAGGATGTAAATAGCCAAACTATATAATCAGGGTGGTAGTTCATATACTTGAGGTTACCTCATGAGCATTTTACTCAATCCAGTCTTTGCGTTTAATCTTGTCTGGGGTACTAATTATTAAAAGTGGAAACTAAAATTCCAGCAAGTGTTTAGTCTTGTTTAAATTGGAGTTGTGGTTCATTTTGTCGAAAAGGGGCTGAGAGCCTATATTTAGGCGGTTTGGGCTTCAACGTGTGAACAAGGTGGCCCAGGTCCTGTTTCACATTAAATTCATTTGGACCTGGGCCCAGGCCTGTGAATGTCCTGCCCTTGTGCTTATTTGGGTTTAATTTTTAAAACGGGTTTCTTAAGTCATGTTAATCAATTAGACCCTTTTGCTTTATTTTAGAGAGACAAGTAAAAAAAATAAAAAACAATCACCGTAGCTTTTAGGTTTGCCTTTTGAATGATAAAAATGAGATGAGCCTCGCTAAACAAACAAATAAATTACGGGGCTCTTATTAAATGTATATATAAAAAATACTTAGATTTCGGGATGGGCCGTTTAGCGAATTTCACGGGTTTTCCCCAAAGTAATAACACTAGTCTCTTTAGGCGCGTACTTTAATAATGTTACCTTCCTAAACTCGGGTGCGCATTTATGTGACCCAAATCCGAATCTCAACGATGTTAAAATATGTCAAAAACCACGGGTGCATTTATGTGACGTGGTTCAAGACTTGTTTTAATGACGTTGCAATTTTCCTTTAAAAATAAATAAAAAGCGGTTGAAGTTAAAATTTGCACATAGGTTCAACATGTATTAAAATCAGATAAATAAGCCGAATATGACAGTTGAGCGACCGTGCTAGAATCACGGAACTCGGGAATGCCTAACACCTTCTCCCGGGTTAACAGAATTCCTTATCCGGATTTCTGGTTCGCGGACTGTAATACAGAGTCAATCTTTTCCTCGATTCGGGATTCAACCGGTGACTTGGGACACCATAAATATCCCAAGTGGCCACTCTGAATTAAATAATAAATCCCGTTTCGATTGTCCTTTAATTGGAAAAACTCCCCTTATACACCCTTCTAGGGGGTGCAGAAAAAAAGGAGGTGTGACATCTACCTTATATATTGACTCACATTCCCACCCCTTGGGAGGGGACGACAGCTTGA
This sequence comes from Nicotiana tabacum, assembly GCF_000715075.1. Lineage (NCBI taxonomy): Eukaryota > Viridiplantae > Streptophyta > Magnoliopsida > Solanales > Solanaceae > Nicotiana > Nicotiana tabacum. The sequence continues at coordinate 127,101,972 of NC_134084.1, forward strand.
TGAGCGGTCTTTTGAAAGAATGGGAACATCTTGCCCTATCTTCACATTCCTCTACACATTAGATTATCTATGAGCGATGTATGACATGTTTCCCTTGTTGTGTGTACAAATCGGACGAGATCGAACCGGGACTTGACTTCAACACTTCAGCGAGTGAGGTGGACCCAATCCATGCAAAGCCTAGACGCTTGTATATGGCTAAAATCAGAGAGTCCAATTTTATGATCATCATGATATCCCAATAGCCCGTCTTCAGGAAGCCCGAGGCACAGTTCGAGGCCTGACCCCGAGGTTTCCCTATGCTCGACCTCGAGGCAGAGCAGATCGGCGGCTATGATGAACGAGTGGGAGATTCCCAAGGCAAGTGGTTAGAGCTAACCAAGTCTATAAGAATAGTACAAGTCCATACCGTGGCATTAAATGGCTGTACCAACCGTTTATCTTTGTAATAAATGCATATGTACTATGTTGGGATTCCCCCTATATAAACAAGATCATTCTCTGCTCTCTAACTTAAACATATTCTCCCATGATTTTATTGCTTATATTTATTACATTGCTTACATTTATTGCGTTTCATTGATTGTTCTTCCTTTATTATTTATCATTGATCATAAAGAGCCCTCATCAAAGCTCTTAGAACTGTTAGTCCTTCATCGGCTACCACAGCCTAACGCTTTAGCTCGGCCTCGAGGCCCAGTATTAGCTAGCTCGAGACCCCGATTCTCAGCTACTCGGTTTGCATAACATTCTATCTTTAAGCTCTTACCTTATTTTCTAGTCTTACGCTTAACATCTATTACCTAACAACTAGCATAAAAATAAATCACGTATTTTTAAAACCATAAAATCAAATCTAATTATAATTATCATTTTTAAGGGAAACAACGCTATTAACGACGGAGCTGAACACGGACGCCAAACCTAAAACCACCATTCGAACACCAGGCGGAACGAGTAACATTACAACGTCACTCCTTTTTTCACTAACTCGTTGGGTCGAGGTATGGAAAATTTCATTTTCGTTTATCTTCACTCTTTTGTTAGTTTAAACAAGAATAGGAGCACTCGCATGGGCAAGCAAGCAAAGGAGCATTCCAGCTAGAAAAAATGGACGGAAAACTACTACAAAACAATTGGAATGTCGCCCACCTCAATTACTACAACCTCTAAAATCGGACATCCCTTAAGTCGTACCTTTTTTTTCCGTCACCCGGGTTTTGTCCCAGTTGGGTCTGCTCAGGGAGATTTCTAATGAGGAGACAAAAGGGACTTCTCGAAGTTCAAACATGATTCATCACCCCGCTTGTCGACTGCTTTCCCAGGCCGGGAGATGAAGGGACTAGATTCATGGAAACTTCTCCAATATATGTATAAAACGAACATGTATAGCATTCTCTAGTGAACAAAACAGAGCAACATTTTGTACTCTCCATCATAGTATTCTCCAATGAAAGTAAAGTTAAGCAAACAGGGACTCACCCGGGAAACACACAAAAGCTAACTGGGACTCACCCAGGAAATGCAGAAGTTAAGCAAAACTGGGACTCTCCCAAGGAACACCCAATATTCTGCAGTAAAAACAAAACTGAGCATGCCAGGACTCACCCCGACGTACACACAAATAGTATGTCGACCTATAAAAGTTCTCCAAAATCTACGATAATGAAACAACGGGTTAACATTTCGACCTTAACTCGAAATAACACCCTACGGCTAAAGGCCATCACCAAAAGAAGATTTCGACCTCGCTCGAATTACAACGGGTTAACATTTCTACCTTAACTCGAAATAACACCCATACAGCCAACGACCATCGCCAAAAGAAGATTCGACCTCGCTCGAATTACAACGGGTTAACATTTCGACCTTAACTCGAATTAACACCCCTACGGCCAAAGGCCATCGCCAAAAGAAATTTCGACCTCACTCGAATTACAACGGGTTAACATTTTGACCTTAACTCGAAATAACACCCCCACAGCCAAAGGCCATCGCCAAAAAATGATTTCGACCTCGCTCGAATTACAATGGGTTAATATTTCGACCTTAACTCGAAATAACACCCCCACGGCTAAAGGCCATCACCAAAAGAAGATTTCGACCTCGCTCGAATTACAATGGGTTAATATTTCGACCTTAACTCGAAATAACACCCCCATGGCTAAAGGCCATTGCCGAAAGAAGATTTTGACCTCACTCGAATTACAACGGGTTAACATTTCGACCTTAACTTAAAATAACACCTCTACGGCCAAAGGCAGTCGCCAAAAGAAGATTTCGACCTCGCTCGAATTACAATGGGTTAACATTTCGACCTTAACTCGAAATAACACCCCCACGGTCAAAGGCCATCGCTGAAAGAAGAATTCGACCTCACTCAAAATATAACAGGTTAACATGTCGACCTTAGTTCGAAATAACACCCTTACGGTCATTGACCATCGCCGAATCAAATAGGTTACTATTTCAATCTTACTCGAAATAACGCCTTTACGGCCACCGACCATCGTCAAAAAGAAAAAGTTCGAACTCATGCAAATAAAAGTCAGAAATTAACTTCGCCCTAGAAGGCGACGCCAAGTTCAACCCCGCTCGAATACATATGAAAAAGTTGACTTCGCCTAAATCGGCAAGCCTGAACTCAATCCCACTCGAATGGCCAAGTCGAAACTGACTCCGTCTAGAATGGCGAATCCAAATTCAGCCTCGTTTGAATCAAGGGTGATTATACCTAAAGCGACAAATCAGATGTCAATCTCGCTCAAATACGCGAATTCAAAGCAACTCCATTCGAACTCACATGACGAGACCCTACTCGATCCGATCAAGGTCGGACTTCCAAATCAAAAAATTAGGGACTCACCATGTAAAAATCTGAAGGTCTATGCTAAAACAAAAAGATGTAACAAGAAAGAGGAAGGGAAAGAAAGTCAAAGGATATAAAAGCGAAACAACTTTCTTAGTTATATATACGTGCACAACAGTCGCATCTTACACAAGGCCAAAACGGGCCCAATAAAAAAAAGATGAAAATGAAGAACAAAAAAAATATACTAAAGCAGCAGCAACTTGTCACTCGGCATCATCACCGCCATTCTCCCCATCATTGTCTTCAAGAAACTCCTCCTCAACATCAGCATCCCCACCGGCCTCCGGTGTTGCAGGATCGTAATCGCAGTTGACACGAGCCTCTCGTGCCTTCACCCGGGCTCCTTCATAAGCAGCTTCAGAAATACTGCCCGCCTCCCATAAACCCTTGTATATGTCTTGTTGAGCCTCGGAATAAATCTAAAGCTCATGCAAGTGGCGAGGAACAACGGCGGAGGCAGATTCAACTTGGGCTAACAATTAAGCCTTTTCAGCCTCGAGGATTGCGGCCTGATCTCCCAAGTTTGAAGCTTCCCGATCAATCTCGTCAATGTACTCTTCGAGCCATGCCTCCCTTAGTGTGGCCATTGCCCTCTCGGATTCTTGTTCAGACAGAAGGACGCAGATAGTGTCCTCCAATGCCGCCACTCTCTCTAAAGCTGACGCCCGAGCATTTTCGGCATTCTCCAACTCGGCTACTTTTCTCTCCAGCTTGGCTAACTTCCCCATCCACTATGCACTCAAAGCTTCAACTCTGGAAGCATTTTGATTGAGTTCAGCTTGCAATGACAACACCTTCGCCTAAAGGTGCTCATACTCTGCAGCAACCCCCTTTCCCAACTCAAGTTCTTCATCCTTAGCATGAAGTAGCTCCTCGAGCTCACTACACCTGCGTATGGACTACATCAGCTCCTGATCCCTTTTCTCCAGCTCCTCCCCGAGAAATTGATTGCCAGTTCTCACTCTGAGCTGCTCATGCATCTCATGGCATTTGTTGCAACAACGCCGATACTTTTCAAGCATCATCAGAAAAGCCTTGGCCCGAGTGCGAGCACTCTCGATCTCCAGCATGTAAGACTAGATAAAGAAAAAAGTCAGTGAAGGCCAAGGCCCAAAAAAGGGGGGGCGGAGAAAAAACAAAGAGAAGAAATTTAGCATCAGGTCCATCGCGGCCACTTCATGCAATAATTCAATGTCACTGACGCCCTGGAGAGCCTCACACTCTGCGGCAGAGTAAGAAGGTCGAATTGCGGCACCAAATCCACCGTGCCTCGCAGAAGATTGAGGTTCGATGGAATCTCGAGTATTCGGGAAGGACCTCCCGCTTCTACCACAGTTCGGGTAAAACCCTCCTCGAACGTCCTAACATCATCAGGATCGAGGTCGGAGTCAGACTCGTTATCATCAACCACGACACCTTTTCCCCTCTCTACGGTCGAAGTAGAGGCGCGATTTTGCCTGGATGACGAAGGGCCACCCAAGACAGCAATGGCAGTCTCAAGGCTCCATCTCTCCGCCACACTAGTATGTTGATCGCTCACAAGAGGCACAACCTCTGCCACCGGGTTGACCTCTGCGACCGGGTTAGCACCGCCATCAATTCCAGACACCGCCAAGGGAGGGTCTCCCCCCGAAGATGCTTCAACTGGAGGAGCCACTTCTAACTCCACTCCCCGTCTCTTCGACGGGTCCTCTCCACTATCATCACAGGAAGATTCGCCCGTTGAACGAATGGTAGGAGCCGGAGTCTCAGGTCGAGAAGTTGCCTCCGTGCGCATGGCCCCGGCCGCAAGAATAGATTGGGTAGTAGATCTCGATGTAGTCCGGGTAGCAGCTCTTGGTACGGGCCGGGTAGGAGGCGTCGGTTGATGGAACGCTAGCGAAGGAGCCCTTTCCCTTCACACTCTCCCTATCAGCAAAGAAAGACATTCATACAACGACGAGCTCGAACCATAGGGCAAAGAAATAACATTTATAGTGGTCCAACTTACAAGTAAGAGGCTTACGCCTATATCTCTCGTAGAAGGATGCCCACTCGCGAACCCTCACTGTATGGGGAAGAATGGCGTTTACCCACTCATGGATGTCGTCAACTGGCGGGGGAGGCAGTCTCTCGGTTACGAAAGTGAAAACAAATTAGCAATGCCACCTAAAGAAGAATGGTCGTCCACTGCCTTGAGAGAATTCACAAAATAAACAAAGGAAAACTTACGTGCGAAGTTCCACGTCTTAGGGAACCCTGCCAAGTCCGCCACAAGGTGCTCCGTCCGCACATAGAAATAGCTTTCCCAGAAATGGCGATTAGCCTTATTGTCCATCTTCACCACCAAACTCTTTGTTCCTCGATGGCGCATGTGGATCATCGTGCCTCGAATAAATTAAGGGGCAAAAATATTAAGCATGTGCCCCAAAGTGATCCCTTTACCGGTGAGCTTCGCGTACTTGAGAATCATGAGGAAGAGCTTGTACGCGTATGGTAAAAGCTGAGCCGGACACACTTTGTAGAAGCGGCAGAAGTCTATCACCAGAGAGGGCAGAGGAAACGTATACCCGACAACGAAAGGATACGCGTAAAATGCGCAGTACCCTGGACAGTGCAAATGTACAATGTCCATCCCCATCGCCGACACCATTTTGATATGGTCCGGAATTACCCATCTTGTCTTGAGCGCCGCTATCGCCGCTTCATCCATGGTAGAGGGTATAGGTTCCGGTTCCTCCCCCGTAGGGCTGTTGATGTCAGTCCATAATTTCCCCGGACGGGGCAGTATCTCAGCCTCCGTTGGAACTCCCTCATCTTCCGCCGCCTCCACCCCTCTCCAAGAGGAGGTGCGTATTCGGCATCAGAACTTCGACAAACCTATCAGTTTGGGAAGAAGAACAAATCATTTGTCTAAACTTGATCGGAATAAACAAGGGTGATGAAAGAAAAGAGAGGATGCTCGCGTCAAATTCTGACGAAAGCAGAAGTATGAAATACTAAAGAGGGTGGAGGTTTGCAAAATTCTCAGCTGAATCAAAAAGCGTAATAATCAAATGATGATTTCCCCCTATTTATAAAGACGCAAATGTTCTGAGCGAGAAACCCAAGAGCCGCCAATCAAAAAACTAAAAGGGCACGGGAAACGATACAGTGCCTAGGAAACGTGCTCCATAATGATGCATAATGGGAATTCACGATGTTTCGGATCGATGCAACGATTCAGCTCCGAACTGACGTAACGGTTCGATGGTACCATTGAAGCATCACGTCGCCACCTCGCCCTAAGGATCTCTTCAACGCGTAACGTTCAGATTTCTCCTAACTTTTGAATCAACAAAGTCCGCTCGTTGAGCTCGCCAAAAGGCGACCCCGACGGACGGAGGGACTAACTGTATGGGTCAAAATCTGGCCATATGATGGTTGTTCTTAAAAGGAACGATAAGGGGCCGATCAAGCCGTAATCACGCCCACGAGGCATGATAGTAAAGAGCACCTCGGCCATTGCCGGGGTCAAATCATCGGAAAGCTTACAACGCAGAACGAGCGTGATGTTTGGGCGAGCAATGAGGGGCACAGTCATAAGAAAGTACGCCGGTCAAAGACCATTGGGTAAAAAGGAAAATTGCTAATATATATATGGGGAGCTGAGTCCAGAAAAAGGGGATTTTTTCTGGCTAGCCATGAGGAGGGAATCAACAAGGGAAATCTCTCTCATCAATAGTTCCTTCTCTTCCCCTCCCTTGCTTCCATGATTGTAGCGCAAGTCTGTTTTTTATGTAAGCTTATGATTCACATCTGATATATGATCATTATATCAAGAAATATTACACATTCATGTTCTTTTTCGATTTTCGTACTTTATGTATATTCGGATCTAGGATTAATTATATTTGGCTAAGATTTACCTTCTATATCTCTAGTAATTAGTTCGACAAAAGGGTGTTATACTTTTTTGGTCAAACAGTGTCGACTAATATTATTTTGACTAGTATAAATTGTGTTTGAGAGGCATTGAATCGATTAGACCTGTCAATTGAATGAATTTTAACACTCGTAATCATCGATTTTATGAAGATTCCATTGGATTTATGAAGCTCATAGCATTGGTTTGACACAATTCCCAAACATAAGAAGCTGGTGATATTTACTGTTTCTGGTTAATTTCTTTCACAAGCTCGTTAAAATTAACAGTCAGGGTTTATCAAATATTTAACAAGTACCAAAAACGCTCACTATTTACAAACATAAGAGACTGAAATGCTCATGAATAAATTAGAGGACTACTTTAAACCTACCCAAACATAATGAACCAATTTTGTCCATTTTTTCAAAGAATATACAGAAGGAACTTCAGCGTACCCGCAAAAATACCTGAACGGCGATAGTGGTGTGTTCTCATTGCCTGAGGTTTAAGCTGCAGGGTTTTGACTTGTTGAGGAAAACAGAGCAAAGATAGAGAGAAATGGCAGTACAAAGGGGACGTAACGGTATGACGGGCGAAGAGGAAGAAGAAGGAGCTATTTTCGGACAGGAAATTGAGGTGGAGGAGTCCAATGACGTTCCTCCTCATCTGCTCAACCTCTTCGATGCTGCCGAGAACGGAAACCTCGACGCCCTTCGCAATGCCCTTGGTAATTATTTTGTTTTGTTTTTTGCGATTTGTATTTCTGGTGTTATAGCTACTTGTTTGTTGATTTTTACACTTTATTGCCTGTTGAGGATTTCTGAATTAAAGCTAGTTTTTTTATTTTTTGGGTTATTTGTGGGATGATATTTATTTTTTGGCCAGTGTGTTAAAGTATACTAGTGATTGTGATTTGGTGTTTTTTTATTTCTGTGAGGTGAACTAATTTACTCTTCTGAACATCAATTTGATAAAAATGAGTTTTTTTGGGGGTGGGTGGGGGGTGGGTGGGGGGTTTGAAGATGCTTTGCTTAAACTTTTGGGATAATTATGAGTTTTTGTGGTAAGCTGTTGTTGCATGTGATATGGTATGTGGTGCCAGGACTATTGCTTGAAGCGGTTTGAAAATGGCGGGTATATAATGATTCCATGGCTATTTGAGTGAGTTTGTTAATGCGGGTTAATTGTTTGAAAGATGCAAAATTTATGTGGGGGCAGAGGCCGAATACATTGGTGGTTCTTAGTCTTGATCTTATTATAATTTAGATAGTTCTAAATTTGGACGAAATGCTTTAACTTTCGAAAAAGAAGGAATGTACCAAAAGATGCTTCATCACCTTTGTTGTCAAAGATTCATGTGAACAAGGTTGGTCCGTTGCAAGGATGACGGAAGGAGTAGCAATGAAATTGAGTTGGACTACTCGGAAGCCATTCCTATATAATGATGTGTGTGTGTGCGCGCGCGTGCTTGGATGAGAGAGAGATGATTTTTTATACCTCTCTCGTGCCTTCTGAGTGCACCTTTCTGGCGATTCATCTGCTCACTCATCTCATCCAACTCTGTAGAATCATCCCCAAACTTTCATACGTTCTTCTCATTTTTCTGCGAAGTAGGTCGCACAATTGGTTCAGCAGTGTACTGAGGGACTTGTCTTGAAATTCTACTTCATACACTCATTTCTGCTAATCTATTGGTTTCAAGACTTGCAACTGCAGTGATGTCTGAAATAACATTCCTACTTGCTCTCCTCCTCATTCTGTACCACTAATTAGTTAGTATAGGGCTTCTTTCACTTCTTTAGCCGAGGGTTTATCGGAAACAGTCTCTCTGCCCTTCCAGGGTAGGGGTAAGGCTGCATACATCTACCCTCCCCAGACCCCACTTGTGGGATTATACTGGTTGTTGTTGTATTCACGTGTTTCTACCTGATGGACTGCCGCAGATAATTTGAGTGGCAGCATTGATCAACCTCTAGAAGATGGGGACACTGCTCTTCATCTAACATGTTTGTATGGCCATCTCCCTTGTGTGCAGGTTGGTCCACTTGCTTAACTTTATTTCATGAATTCGCCATTTTAATTGATCTTTCGATCTCTTAATGATCTTATAACCAAAAGGATAACAAACACCCTTAATTATGTTTTCCTGCCCAGCTACTGCTAGAAAGAGGAGCTTCTTTGGAGCCTAAGGATGAAGATGGAGCAATCCCATTGCATGATGCTTGTGCTGGCGGTATGTCGTATGCCTCCAAGTTCATAGTGATATTTCATTGTCATAACTATCATCTATTGTCATATCTTTGCATTATATCAATTCATTTCCATAAAGAGGATTTGACTTTTAACAGGCTACACGGAGATAGCCCAACTGCTGATCAACAGCGCTCCTGACCCTGAATGTGTGGAGAGGATGTTGGACTCTGTTGATGTAGAAGGTGATACGGTAAGGGTTCTAAAATTTTCTTTTTTTGATTTTAGTTTTGTGGAACTAAACAGTACAGAAGCATCTTGTCGCTAATCGTGTTTGGTTGATTTTGAAAAGCCTCTCCATCATGCTGCCAGAGGTGAACATGTAACTGTCGTCAGGTTATTACTAGCTTCAGGGTCTTGTCCTACTAGGACCAATATAAATGGAAAGGTTAGCAGCTGATGTAATATCTATCATGTGTAGTTAAGAGGTTTTTGATGTTTGATGGATTCAATAATGGCTATTGCAGACCCCCGGTGAGCTTGCTGAACCTGATGGTGAAGCTCGAAGAATCTTAGAAGAAGCTGCACGTGCTGTTCCTAGCCATTAGTCCTTCATGCCAAGATTTTGATTTGGTAGCTTGGCTATTACTACTATAGGTTTGCCTTGTTTTATAGGTAAAAGTTCGATCAGAATTTCCCCTTGGAAGCTAGGATCATTTAACAATAGGGGGCAACTATGCATATGAATGTTGCAATTATTCCTATGAGATTGCAGTTCTTAGAAAAGCTATTTCTGTCAAACGGCTATCGCCTATTTTTCCAGTAGATTAATGTTAGAATCAAGTTCACACAATCTTTGGTACATTTCTTTTATGCCTTGATCTTATATCAAATTTGCTTTTGGGACACAAGTAATATATTCATTGCTCGTTGTATCTTCTTTCTGTAGGGCAGAATATCCAGTACTGATATTCTATGATGTCATTTTGTACTACGCTAGTCGTTTTACTTGTTTAAAAATGAACAAACTTCTCTAGTCGTATTTGCGTACTGATCATAGGACATGGTATTCAGAAATTTTCAGGAAACAAATGAAAAGAAAATTCTTATTCGATTTGTGCGATCAAAGATATAGGGACATGGGAGGGGTACGCAGGACTTATTTCAACAACTTTACGTTGAAAGCTTTCTTTAAAAGTTTTCCTATTTGGGTGATATATGATTTTCTTACAATAACTAAATCTCATGTCAAAATTAAAAAGAAGCTATTTGTGAATTATTTTGTTTATTTCTTTCTTGATTGGATTTCAATAGAAAATTTCTAATTTTGATTTATGATTTTGTTTTGCTTTAAATTAATCTAACTAAAATAAATGCATCTTCTTAGCGAATGAGCATATTTAATTGTTAAAATAGCACGGTCTAGCCAGTTTTCGGACTGGTCATTTAAAAATAGCCAGCGTTTGCCATGTCAATGAAAAATAGCCACTATTTTGCTGCAACAGAGACCAGTCCAGCATAATATACTGGAGTTTGGTGCACCTGTGTATGAACTTCCAGCATATTATGCTGGACCGATATACTTTGCTGGCTCCAGTATAATATACCGAAGACTAGAGCACCAGTGCTCCATACTCCAGTATATTATGTTGGACCAGTATAATATGCTGGAGTATTTTTCCGGATTTTGAACAGTGTTTTCGTTAAGATTTATCTTTACATAAAAAGTGGCTAAATTTCGATTACTTTTGAAACTGTGGCTATTTTTTAATGACCACTTGTAAATTTGGCTATTTTTAAATTTCTCCCTATTTAATTTTGTTAACATTCCCAAAGTACTTTTTTTTAACTATTGAATCTTAGGCTAAGAAAAAAAAAATTGATACTTCTATGGAAGATCAAGATAATACAACCTTTACATGTCCCTATGGTACTTTCTCATTCAAGCGGATGCCATTTGGTTTGTGCAACGCACCGATGACTTTTCAAAGGTGTATGATGGCTAATTTCACGGATATGGTGGAGGATGTCACAACCCAAATAGAAAGGGCCGCGACGGGCACCCGGTGCCTTACTCAACCGAGTACCAACGTAACATATCTTTCTTATCATGTTATCATGAGTAAATGAGCCAGAAAACCCATCATGAGATAACAAGAATAAAACATAAGGGAATACTCAACATATGAAGACCCAATATGATATACAAACTAATATATGTGACATACGGGCCTATAAGGCCGACATGACCATTAGTAAACTCGAAACATAGGCCGACAAGGCCATACAATTATCCATATACCTGACATCTGTCTACAAGCCTCTAAGAGTACATCAAATCATAAAGGTCGGGGCAGGGTCTCGCCATACCAATCAATATATATCCAAAGCATACTGACCAAATAGGCAACTCCGGAGCAAGTGGAGTGCACCAACACCTTCGCTGAGCTGATAGCCTACTAGGAGGACTGTCAAGCTATCAATCGAGACCTACGGGCATGAAATGCAGTGTCCCCAGGCAAAAGGGACGTCAGTACGAATAAAGTACCGAGTATGTTAGGCAGGAAAGCATAAACAAGAACAGTAATGTAAAGAGAGATAGAGGAGATACAACCTGTAACATCTGAGTGCCTCTGGGGGCTACTGACATGAAATGCATAATACATATATATACATGAACTTTTTAAAAATATTCGCCTCTATGGGCATCATCATCATCATACCGTACCCGGCCTCAAAGAGGACTCGGTAAAAATGTACCCGGCCATCATAAGGCTCGGTAGAATCGTACCCGGCCACGTGGAGCTCGGTAAACCCAACTGATCAGTGGTTGCACAATAGGTGTCGTACCCGGCCGACTATAGCGCGGCTCGGTAGAGTAAAATAGATACATATATATAATGTATGCTCAACTCATGGAATCACCTTCTAAACCTTTTGGAGTGACTTAAGAGCACTATGGACATCCATACCCTCAATATGAACCTTATTAGGATTCAAGGATCATACACACTTGCTTAGAATAATTTTATAAGGAAAGAACAACATGGACAACCTTAGTTGCTAGGAGTAGATCTGTTATGAAGTAGCGTATTCATTTCACTTTAGATCATGCCAAAAGAAAGAAGAAAGTGCCTTAACATACCTTTAACCTGTTGAGTCCTTAATCACTTCTAAGCAACTCTTCAAACAAGTCAACTCAATCTATCATAGTATAAGGAGATTCAAAATCAGTGCTGAGCACACGCTAAGTCTATAACTTAAGCTAGTAACTCGTTTACGTAAATTTGGGCAGCATCTCCCTTGTAACAAGGGCCTCCTCCAATACCATATACCAACAACAATTACCAGAGCAATCCATCAATACATAATTATCAATATCAAGACACCATATAACCACAACAAGTCACAACTACATTACGACGAGCGGCAAGCTCCGATTGGAATCCGTATACCCCTTATCAATCCTTATAGACTTCTTACTTCAACATAAAAGTATCATTAACTTGATAATGAATTCATTAATCAATGATTACAGCCTTAAACCATATATTTATAACAACGAAAATAATCCACAACTTCAACTATCCTCAATTAGCAACTTTATTCACTAGTTCATGTCTAGCCCATCCATTTAACTTAATCAACATCAAGATAACCTTAGGCACAAGCAAGATAACAACATACATACCTTATACAGTAACTTCAAGTCAAAATCCAAGTTCTATTCACTTTACAACAACCCTTAATAGCAATACAACACCATAGAAGTGACTTAAGCTAATCCAAGTATTATCTTGTAGTTTATCATCCTAACAACTTAACCAACATACAAGAAAGATTAAGCACAATTAGTAGGCTGTTATACTCACCTTAGAGAACGGCAACAACTTGGAATTTCATCCAAATACAACCCACAACAATCCTCAATGACAACACAACCTCAAAGAGGTGTTGTTCTTCACTAGAACTAAGTTTTGATGTTGAAATATGGTGTAATCACTTTGGAATCACTTCAAACCCTTGTGGTATATGTTTAGAGGGTTAGGAGAAGTTTGGAGACAAATTGTAGTTGAAAAATGAGCAAAAATAGGCGTCCAAATCATTTATAAATTGAAGTAGGTCAACCACCGCCTAAGTGGGTCCCATTGGGAGCTGCTTGCGCGGTCTTGCGAAAACGCGAATATCTCTCTACTCCAATATTGTATTGACAAACGGTTTAATGAGTTAGAAACTATACTCGTAGACCTTCAATTTGGTAGGTAGAACACCCCATGATTCCAAGTATATTTGGAGAAATTCTCAGATATATTTGACCGAAATTTCAGCAAATTTATGAATGTAACTTGTGATGACCTTTGCCAACTCTTGTTCCACAACTTGCTTGTCTTCAAAATGTAGAAAATGATTATCATACGCCTAAAATAATTTATAGAATAACCTCCTTAGCATGTTAAGACCCTAGTCTTACCCCAAAGTACATGTTATGACATTCCAAACTTGTCGACTTTCGACGAAACTTATTTTCTTCAATTGGTTTAGCTTCTAAGATTTCTAACCCTCTTGGTACTCGTTATTCATGATCTTAAATATTTGTAACCTCCAAGGTAACATGATTAACTTACTTTATTTGCTTCCAAATATAATCTCATTTCCAAGCTTACATCAATGACTTACGACGTACTCTCACGTATGAAAACTTGGGGTGTAACATCATTCCCCCCTTTGGAACATTCGTCCTCGAATGTTGACTTATGCGCTTATTAGTTTCATAAACTATGGCTCTTACGAATACTTTAATGCTCATCTTTCCATCTAAGCAACTGTTTTGTGAATAAATCCAAACGCTTGGGCATTCCCCCTTTTAGGCCTCTTTGTCACACCATGATATGAGGTTGAAATTCTTCCAACATTGTAACATTTGATACCTTATGTCATGCAGTATGTACCACTGTGTCCTTGTATGAGCGCCTAGCGACTCGTATTCTCTTTTTCTCCATTTTTTAGCCAATCTCTAAGCCTCACTTTATGAACATATACAGAATTATGACAAGCTGTCCCTCTAGGCATCTATAGGTGTACTGATGTCTTTCGCCTGGTACTTTATCGAACTTAAGACTATTTCTATCTCTTGTTCATAGCCTTGTATATATATCCTTATGGATTTACTACATCTAGGTAGGTTATACTATACCATAAAACTTACTTCGGTTTAGTATTACCGAGGTTTGCTACCCAACTCCAGGTTACTCTCTCGCTGCTTATCCTATATGTATAAATCTAAGTCCTTTAGTGCTTCCTCATTATTATTCATCTAAGAATAACAAACAAATCTCATCTCGAACTTTGGAACTTGTACCCATCTATTGTTTATTCACCTTAATGTTGATCTATAATCTATCACTGATAACTTGCAACCTCTTACGTAATACACTGTCACTAGGGCTCACATCTTATCGGGGAACATATGAAGTGATTTTCTTGATCCACCTAGGGATAATACTATACTTCAATAACCGTATTTCATTGCATCCCAACGCGATTCATCTTATGGGGATATTCTAATCCCGTGCAATTAATGAAATCCTTTTCTCGTTAAATCATTACTCAATCAAAGGCCTAAGAATCATCCTCTTATCTATCACAATTACACCCTTATTCTACCGCCAGGGCAGCATTCCATCTCTTCTAAATGCACCTAGTCTCAGACTCCTCTGTGTTCATTCAGGCTGTACCGAGCTTTTTATTACATATGGAAATCATCAGCTCACTTGTTTTGATGGGTTTAATCACGAGGACATACATATTCGCGTCACCTTCTCACTCACCTTTTCATATCCTTACTCCTCCTAAAACCTTGTTGCTCTATAATACTTTACCTTAGGACCTACACCGATCTATTTATACTACTCGCAACCTTCCTTTAACTTGCTAGCACCATAAATTTCCTTTCGTGCCTTCTCAGTTGTCCTTAAATGTAAGCAATTACTTTTGCTGGTCGTTCTATCACTTGTTGCATGAATACTTGGCTTGTCATTTTGCCCACGAATACTATAATTTCCTGTACCTCATATGATCTCAAACATCACCTTTGATGGCTTTTTTTTTACCATTCATTAGCCATGATAGGTGCCACTTTCTTATGGAGTGTATACAATATTGTAGTGAGACTGTTGTTACAGGATAATTTACTCTTTAGCTCACTATGCTTAGGTGGAAACCTTCTTCCTTATTTCCTCAGCTAGTCTTTCATTGTAGTACTTAGGGAGACCTTCTGGCTCTTGTAAAGTTGCGAGCTTGATATATCGTACACCCGAAGGTGATTTTCGTTATTCTTACTCGCCCATAATAATCCTTAGTTACATAAATTTATGCCTTTGTGCTCGTAGGGTTACTTCTAAGCTCAAATTTTTATTGTCTCCTTAGTGGTACTCTCTCTTATTTTTATAAACCTTAAAAATGGTACCTTTAATTGCCTTAACTCCTATCTGAAATTTTTTCAAATGATTGTGATCTCGTATCTGCGAAACTGAATTCACTATGCTGCAGTTCACTACATTTATCTTGCATGATCTATAGATTTATCCGTGACCTCTTGTCTAGCCATAACTGGGCTCTTCCTGAATCAACTACTAATTACTCGTTGGTCCATTCTCATATATATACATTCTCATATATATATATATATTCTGAATAATCCCTCTTGGGATATATCCTTTGTCTTAACTTATCTCTCGCCACTAGCTCCTGATGTATCAAGTGTCCATTCACACTTATTTATCAATAACATCCTGGCCGGAAACTTTTACTGCCTCTCCCCGGTGTCGTGCTTGTATAATGTTCTGGAGTCGCAACATATCTGCAGGAACTGAATAAATGCAACATCATCCTTTTCTCCTTTTTACCACATTCTTCCTCTACCATTACATAGTTAACTGAACCGCTTAACTCCGACTTAATATCATATCACACCATATTCCCCCCTTCAGGGGAGTACTAAGATTTAGTACTACGACGATCTACCTATAGTTGTTTTACCTCTTCATCTTTGGCGTCTTTTCACATTATCAATGAACCTTAATCACCTTATGGTAACCTTCTGTACCAGAGATAACTAAATTTCTTACGCACGAAGGTGACACCTACGGTAACTGGCACACTTAGTCCCTTAAGATTAACTCTGCTCAGAGTTCTTGCTTTAGGTAAGCGACTTCCTAAATAACCTTTAAAGGTTATTCGTCTGTTGTCTATTCTATTATTGTTGGAGCACGATCTTTGAAATTCTCACGATGTCGGCCATTATCAAATTTTATCTTGTTCACCAGCCCATACTGATTTTTATTACTCTGCGGTCTAACATTTCCTCCTGGTAATCACGTTTAAGTCACCAACTCATTTCTCGAAATAAGAATATGACTTTATGGCTTATACTCTTTTATTGCCTTAAGGCTTGTCACCTCTTGTATTTTCCTTCACTTGACTATAGACTCTGTCATCGTGTCATATTTTGATTTACTGTTATCACCTATATATCACATCTTACTCATGATGCTTCATTTATTTACTTCTTATTCTCCGGATAATATTTTTTTGTCTATCACTTTATTCTGAAAACTTCAACAAAAAGTTCTTTCCCTATAAGCTCCCCTAGCTTCATCTCACTGGCTCTTGGGAATGCCTAACATTCTTTTTTTTTACTCGGGGCTAGAGTCATACTAAGGTAAATATTTGTCCCTTCTAGGATCCCACTGCCTATCTTCTGAAATTTCTGAATATTTCAGTATTCGTATCTGATTGTACTACTCTAGAGTTCACCATCTGGGTGTCTTAGAAGGAGATCTATTACCACATTTGCACCATCTTTCGGAAACGTTAGTTAATGATAACAACCCATCCACAATTTTTGGGTTACTCTAACTTCAATTGGATCCTGATATCCCATCTTTCTCTTAAATAATATCTGTTAGCTCCCATAGAACATAACTGAGATGGGTGTAGCCAATTGTACTTACCTCTGTCATTGATGAAGGTACCAAAATGCTTATATTTCTCTGCCTGATTTGAAAATATTGATAATCTTCATTATCTGGGTGCCTCGTACCCCTCTTCACCTTACTTCTTTTACTTGTTAAAACTTGTATCTAGCTTCTGAATTCCTCATAGATTTTCATCATATTCGTGAATAGATATCCGTGCCTTAAGGCTCCTTATTAAGAAGCATACACATCTTAGTACACACATGATCTGTTGAAGACCTCACATTTACTCATCATAAGCATGATGTGAAATCGAGTTCCTCTGACTCAACTCTTCCACATCCACATGCAATCTCTTACCAACTATCTTTGTGGATGTAGGTATCGTTGTATTACGACTAAAGTCGAATTTAGGAGTTTGAATTCTTACAATTGAGCTCTACTGCACGATCTAGAGTAAGAAGAAAGAGTGACAGACCTAAATGCCCTGTAGCCTCCTGCTTATAAGTGTGGTGCACAACACACCCATAAACAAGACTCTACTAGACACGGCTTGTAGACTCCCTAGGACAGAACTGCTCTGATACCACTTCTGTCACGACCCGAATCAGAGGGGCCGCGACGGGCACCCGGTGCCTTACTCAACCGAGTACCAACGTAACATATCTTTCTTATCATGTTATCATGAGTAAATGAGCCAGAAAACCCATCATGAGATAACAAGAATAAAACATAAGGGAATACTCAACATATGAAGACCCAACATGATATACAAACTAATATATGTGACATACGGGCCTATAAGGCCGACATGACCATTAGTAAACTCGAAACATAGGCCGACAAGGCCATACAATTATCCATATATCTGACATCTGTCTACAAGCCTCTAAGAGTACATCAAATCATAAAGGTCGGGACAGGGTCTCGCCATACCAATCAATATATATCCAAAGCATACTGACCAAATAGGCAACTCCGGAGCAAGTGGAGTGCACCAACACCTTCGCTGAGCTGATAGCCTACTAGGAGGACTGTCAAGCTATCAATCGAGACCTGCGGTCATGAAATGCAGTGTCCCCAGGCAAAGGGACGTCAGTACGAATAAAGTACCGAGTATGTTAGGCATGAAAGCATAAACAAGAACAGTAATGTAAAGAGAGATAGAGGAGATACAACCTGTAACATCTGAGTGCCTCTGGGGGCTACTGACATGAAATGCATAATACATATATATACATGAACTTTTTAAAAACATTCGCCTCTGTGGGCATCATCATCATCATATCGTACCCGGCCTCAAAGAAGACTTGGTAAAAACGTACTCGGCCATCATAAGGATCGGTAGAATCGAACCCGGCCATGTGGAGCTCGGTAAACCCAACTGATCAGTGGTTGCACAATAGGTGTCGTACCCGGCCGACTATAGCGCTGCTCGGTAGAGTAAAATAGATACATATATATAATGCATGCTCAACTCATGGAATCACCTTCTAAACCTTTTGGAGTGACTTAAGAGAACTATGGAAATCCATACCCTCAATATGAACCTTTGTAGGATTCAAGGATCATACACACTTGCTTAGAATAATTTTATAAGGAAAGAACAACATGGACAACCTTAGTTGCTAGGAGTAGATCCGTTATGAAGTAGCGTATTCATTTCACTTTAGATCATGCCAAAAGAAAGAAGAAAGTGCCTTAACATACCATAAACCTGTTGAGTCCTTAATCACTTCTAAGCAACTCTTCAAACAAGTCAACTCAATCTATCATAGTATAAGGAGATTCAAAATCAGTGCTGAGCATAGGCTAAGTCTATAACTTAAGCTAGTAACTCGTTTACGTAAATTTGGGCAGCATCTCCCTTGTAACAAGGGCCTCCTCCAATACCATATACCAACAACAATTACCAAAGCAATCCATCAAGTACATAATTATCAATATCAAGACACCATATAACCATAACAAGTCACAACTACATTACGACGAGCGGCAAGCTCCGATTGGAATCCGTATACCCCTTATCAATCCTTATAGACTTCTTACTTCAACATAAAAGTATCATTAACTTGATAATGAAGTCATTAATCAATGATTACAGCCTTAAACCATATATTTATAACAACGAAAATAATCCACAACTTCAACTATCCTCAATTAGCAACTTTATTCACTAGTTCATGTCTAGCCCATCCATTTAACTTAATCAACATCAAGATAACCTTAGGCACAAGCAAGATAACAACATACATACCTTATACAATAACTTCAAGTCAAAATCCAAGTTATATTCAGTTTACAACAACCCTTAATAGCAGTACAATACCATAGAAGTGACTTAAGCTAATCCAAGTATTATCTTGTAGTTTATCATCCTAACAACTTAACCAACATACAAGAAAGATTAAGCACAATTAGTAGGTTGTTATACTCACCTTAGACAGCAGCAACAACTTGGAATTTCATCCAAATACAGCCCACAACAATCCTCAATGACAACACAACCTCAAAGAGGTATTGTTCTTCACTAGAACTAAGTTTTGATGTTGAAATATGGTGTAATCACTTTGGAATCACTTCAAACCCTTGTGGTATATGTTTAGGAGGGTTAGGAGAAGTTTGGAGACAAATTGTAGTTGAAAAATGAGCAAAAATAGGCGTCCAAATCGTTTATAAATTGAAGTAGGTCAACCACCGCCTAAGTGGGTCCCATTGAGAGCTGCTTGCGCGGTCTCGCGAAAACGCAAATATCTCTCTACTCCGATGTCGTATTGACAAACGGTTTAATGAGTTAGAAACTAGACTCGTAGAACTTCAATTTGGTAGGTAGAACACCCCATGATTCCAAGTATATTTGGAGAAATTCTCAGATACGTTTGACCTAAATTTCAGCAAATTTATGAATGTAATTTGTGATGACCTTTGCCAACTCTTGTTCCACAACTTGCTTGTCTTCAAAATGTAGAAAATGATTATCATACGACTAAAATAATTTATAGAATAACCTCCTTATCATGTTAAGACCCTAGTCTTACCCCAAAGTACATGTTATGACATTCCAAACTTGTCGACTTTCGACGAAACTTATTTTCTTCAATTGGTTTAGCTTCTAAGATTTCTAACCCTCTTGGTACTCGTTATTCATGATCTTAAATATTTGTAACCTCCAAGGTAACATGATTAACTTACTTTATTTGCTTCCAAATATAATCTCATTTCCGAGCTTATATCAATGACTTACGACGTACTCTCACGTATGAAAACTTGGGGTGTAACAATATATATATAAGCTATTATTTTTAAGAAACGGCTAAAAATATACATTACTCAATAAACTACTTCTCAAGTGCATTTTGCTACCATTTCAGAACGAAAAATAATTGTAAATTATAGTAGTACTCAAATGGACTGCATTCTACAAACGAGGCCCACTTAGTTAGTTATCAGCCAAGTGGGCCTTAAATGAACAAAAGCCGAATAAAGCACCAGCCAGCTAATTCTCCCACATCGATTACGCAAACAACTTCAGTCGGTTTATATTGCCGAAGCCCAGCAGTGGTATTCGTCCCTTCGGGGACATCCGATAAAATTGGAACGATACAGAGAAGATTAGCATGGCCCCTGCGCAAGGATGACACGCACAAATCGAGAAATGGTCCAAATTTTTTTCTCCATTCTTCCGCTGTTTCTTTTTTGCTCCATAAACCCTAGAATCCTGATGTTCGTATCTTTTTCTTTGTGTTCCGATTTTGATATTGTTATCTGACATTGTTTATTTCCAAAGCTAGTCGCTTATGAAATTAATTTGTGTGTTGTGTAGTTTTCAGAGTGAACTGTGAATATTGTGTTCATGGTAATTACTTTTGGTATGCGATTTTCGACTTACATTAGTTCATAATTGCAAAGTTTTTGTCTTTCTTAGATGTCAAATGTTTTCTGTAAATCGGGCGGATGAGTTGTGACATATTGTTAATTTTTAAACTGAAGGACACTGTAAATTCTTTTTGGAGTTTTTTGTATTTTGGGGGTTGGAAATTGAAGTAATTAAGGTTGAGTTGCATATATAATTGCTCTTGCTGACCTAGACTTAGCCAAATTACCTAGAAATGAGCAAAAGGAAGCATAAGCTTAGACTCTTAATTTACACAATGAAATTGTAGTCAAAGACACCATTACTAGCTAGCCTATTGGTAGACAATCACCAGAAAATCATTTTCTGCTCGAATGTTGGGTTTTTGTTTACTTGTTATTATCTTTATATTTGATGATATAATGTCCCTTTTCCTCTGGCTCATTCTTTAGTAAAAGTTGGCGTTAACACAACATTGAGCTTTGGTAAGTATAATTCATGAATTGGTCTAGTAATGCATCAAATAGATACAATCACAAAGAACTTTAAGTACCAAAGTGGTCACATGGAGCGAGGTGAATACGAGTTAGATGTCTAATCTTTGCTTACTAGTCTTGTAAAATGGTAAGTTTGTTACCAAAACCTTAATTATTGACATAA
Source organism: Nicotiana tabacum (assembly GCF_000715075.1). Taxonomy (NCBI): domain Eukaryota; kingdom Viridiplantae; phylum Streptophyta; class Magnoliopsida; order Solanales; family Solanaceae; genus Nicotiana; species Nicotiana tabacum. Next base: position 127,123,409 of record NC_134084.1, read on the forward strand.
TCAGGCCCGAACTGATGACTTCCACCATGTCAAGTTGACACTCTACCGCTTGTATAATTTGATGATTCCATGTGAATTGCTAGAAACATGTGAAGTGTATGGCTAACCCAATAACAAAAGTTTTGTTAAGGGGACTGGAGCAGACTAAGGCGCAGCCGAGACTTTTGCATCTATTAGAACCATTCCATTTCCAACAGCTTGTTGCTCTAGTTGTTCTCACAAAATGGAACAGCGAAATATGGATATTCAGATCAACATGTCACTGAGCTGACTTACAGGGAATGCTATTTTATTTAATCAAGATATCTGGAATTACTCCATCCCAGCCCCCTCGCACCCTTTAAACTTTAGCATTTGTCTCAAGTTGAAAACAAGACCTCCTTATTTATAAGTGTTACTTGCAAAAGAAAATTCCATCCAAACTACTTATGATTCACCATGTCGGTTGGTGGAACTTACTAATATTTGGCTGATTCTGCCCAATTTTACAATACATGAAGCTCTATTGATTAGCTTCTTTAGATTAAGTTGTTTATTTTCTGCGTGAACTGATCAACTAATAGTGACAGAATGGATGATATCATCTTGGTTGTCTATGAAGAACTGAAACCTAATGATGGGCAATGGACTAAGGTATGTGAAAATCCTGGTTCTGCCGCATATAGTGCACAACTCCTAGATTAGGCTAAAATGTGGCAAGCTACTAATTTGATTACATGATTGGTAACTTGGCCAGTGTGTTAAAGTATATTTGGTGCTAGTAATTCTTGAAAGGGCTTTGTTTTTGTGATTGTGGTTTGGTGCTTTTTTATTTTTGAGATGTGAATTAATTTACTCTTCTGATCATCAATTTGATAAAGATGAGTTTTTTTTAAGAAAACTTTTTTGGGATAATTATGTTTTTACTTTTTTATTTTTATTGTAACCCTTTCTTGAATGTGATCGTGATGTAGTATGCGGTGGCAGGATAATTGCTAGAAGGGGTTTGAAGGGGGTGGCTGTGGGAAGATAATGATTCAACAGCTATTTAGATGAGTTCGTTAATGCGGGTAAATTGTTTGAAGGGAAAAGGCTCTAATATACCCCTGTACTTTGAAAAATAGTACATTCCTCTCCTCCGTTATACTATCAGGCCATTTAAAGGCCTACCGTTAGGAAAGTGATTAAAAATACCCCTATTTTTAACACCCGTCCAACAAGGCAATTAAAATGCCAACTGAAAAGCCACGGTGGACAGATCCAACCCGTAACCTGTTAATATAACCCATTACTTAAATACTTAGTGACTCGTTTTTAATAAAGAAAAGGGTTATTTTTTCTTGTTAGCTGAGAGAACGAGTGTAAGAGGCGATTTAGGGTTCCTCCTGTATGCATCAATTCTCTTCCAGATTTTCTGTAAAATCCTTCAAAGGTATAGTTCTATTAAACTTGGTCGCTGTTATTTCTCCTATTTTGCCTATTTTCTTTGTTTTTCCGATGTTAATCTTCTTTTTACTGAAGGTGATTTAGGGTTTCTGTTAACCTTTATAGTTTAGTGTTTGCATTTGTGTTTTCTCGGATGTAGTGAGTCTCTTTATGTGGATTTTGTATGGCAGTTTCTTTAGTGTAGGGTTTACATGTGGGGCTGCATTTTATCTCTTTTTGGGGAAAGGCGGCTTTTGTTTCTGGCAAAGATGATTGTATATGGTCCCCAAGTGGGACATTTTTCTGTTGTTCCTTTATTGAATGCTGTAAATTTTTGTTGTTTCTTTACAATTTGTGGTCCTCCAGTAGATTTGTTTAATAATATCGTGACTCATATGCCTGCCCTTTAGTTCTTTATTATAAACTCCAAACCATATTCCCAATTATTTTCAACAACACCTAATCCAAACAAATAATGATTTTTGAAAATCCAAATTTGAATTCAAAGCTTCAAAGCTTTTTAATGGCTGTCAATGGTGGAATTGCTGCTCTCTTTTCCTTTGCTTTGTATTACTGAAATTTGGGATTGAGAAATAGAGAGAGACATAGAGAGAACTCTCAATTCTTTGCAACAACATCCAATCCAAATAAACAAATGTCTTTTGAAAACCCAAATTCGAATTCAACGCTTTAAAGTTTTTTAATGGTTGTCAATGGTGGAGGGGTTACAGATTTTCGCTGGTTTTAGAAGAGGAAATCGTGGGTGATTGAAGAGGAAATCATGGAGTGTGGTTTGATACGTGAGTGAGGTGGTTGTAAAATATTTGGAAGAATATTTAATTTCCCAATATTAGCGCCCCTAAATATGGAAGCCTACAGCTACAATGATTCCTTATTTAATGAATTGTCTATATTTTGTAGAAATACTATTAGCATGGCGGGTAATATGCAAACTATGAATATATTTGGTAATATAGTTTCCTATATGGTATAGGAACGAAAATCTCCCTTGTAAATTATAGTAGTAGTACTCAAATGGATTGTAGTCTACAAAAGAGGTCCAATTAGATAGTTATCAACCAAGTGGGCCTTAAACAAGAAATCAGAACCCACTATAACGCCAACCATCTAATTGTCCCTCATTGGCTACAGAGGGAAACAACTCTTTCTTTATATTGAGGAAGCCCAACAATGGAGTTCGTCCCTTCGGGGACATCCGATAAAATTGAAACGATACAGAGAAGATTAGCATGGCCCCTGCGCAAGGATGACATGCACAAATCGAGAAATTTGTCCAAATTTTTTTCTCCATTCTTCCGCCGTTTCTTTTTTGGTCTATAAACCCTAGAATCCTGATGTTAGTATCTTTCTCGCCGTGTTTCTGTTTTGATATTGTTGTCTGTTAGTTGCTTTTGAAATTAATTAGTGTGTTGTGTAGTTTTCGGAGTGAACTGTGAATATTTGTATTAAACTAATTACTTTTGGTGTGCGATTTTCGACTTATATTAGTTCATAATTGCAAAGTTTTTGTCTTTCTTAGACGTCAAATATTTTCTGTAAATTGGGTGAATCAGTTGTGAAATATTGCCAATTGTTGGAAATTAAAGTAAGTTAGGGTAACTGGCATTTAAAATTTTGCTTGCTGATTTAGATTTAGGCAAATCACTCTCAAAAGAACAAAATGAAGTGAATACATAGGTTTAGACTCTTAATTTTGTATTGATCTACCTATGTCCGATGGGTATCACATGGTATGCATATGCAACTTGGATCCTTAAAAAGAATTCAAAAAATCACTAAGAGCTTAATGCACTCTCTTCTGATCCATATAATTGTAGCTAATTTAATGTAATATAGTGTGAGAGTGTAAGGTTCTCACTCAGCTCATCAGTTGTCTGGCATTTGGCCCAAGTTGAAATCGAGACCTCCTTGTGTACAAGTGTTAGTAGCAAAAGAAAATTCCATCAGAACTACACATTGATTCACCATGTCATTTCATGGAACTTATATTCATAAAATTTGGCCGATTCTGCTCAGTTTTACAATACATGAAGCTCTATTGATTACCTTCTTCAGATTAAGTCGTTTGTTTTCTGCGGAACTGATCTACTAGTAGTAATGGCATGTGATATATCTTGATTATCTGTAAGGAACTGAAACTGAATGACGGGATTAAGGTATTATGCGAAGATCTCCGTTCTGCCAAATATAAGGCTCAACTCCTAGATTAGGCTAAAATGTGGCAAGCACTAATCCGAGTACATGACTAGTAACTTGGATAATAGAACCTCTGATGTTCGATATCTCCAGATTTCGAGAAATTAGTCTTACTACTTTTACTAATGACGGTCGTGCTCGTCTTGGACTTGGTCGTACCCTTTGGGTCGGCCATGCTCATGCGACGCCGATGTCAATGAGGAATGCCATTTACCTTATCAAAAAAAAAAAGTCTTACTACTTTTACTATAAGAGTTATTGCTGTACTTATATCTATTTTTAACAAAATTTAGTTTTTGAGTTATCACTATGATTGTTTATATGTACTAAATCTTTTTGAGATGCTTCTCTTTTAGATTTTTGTTTTCTTTGTGGGTAAAGCTAGTCTTTCAACAGATGCAATTTCTAGAGCAACTTGTTCTTCATCCCGTTGATTTTACTAAAATCATTCAATTCAAGGTTGTGGAAAGGAGCTCGACTTGATCGAGTTGACTCCACACGCCCAGATGCCATGATCAGAACCTGCTAGCAAAATAATGATTGCGATGTGAACTATAACTTGCCAAGTTTTGAACCTGACTGCAGGGCTTCTTTGATTCTAGGAGCTATATGATTGGTCACAAACTACTGTCTACTCCAAAGCTGGAATATCTCCCATTGTGTCTCAGTTACAAGCCCTTGTACTGGTTTAACGTGGCCAGTAGCCAATGACATTTTCTGCTGTTGTGTAAGCCTCCAATTTTTGGTGCATATTGGGGGTTACATAAAGAGTTTGACTTCTTATGATTTTGTAAAACAATGCCTTTATGTTAGTATATCTTGGTAGAGCTATTTGCGCCTAAATCTCATGTTAGCATTATTTTACTCAAAAAGCTTGTGGATAAGATCCATGTGATCTGCTCATTCTGTAAATGGTTATTTTTTGACAGTAGACAATGGTGTAAATTTTCTTCTTAGTACAATATCTTGTTCAAGTCATTAAACCTTCAAGTATAGATTCTTAGAAGCTCCTTTTTGGTTAGGTTGATCATTTATATTGGAAGCCCTGCTTGTCTCTATGATCTGATTCATTGCTTAGTACAGTCCTAATGCCCTTTCGAAATGGGAAACCTAAGCTTGCTGGCCAGTTGCAACATTGAGTCTGTTTGCCTTTAAGATTACTGTTGCCGTAGTTCCAACATATCAGCTGCTGAAACATGGCAAAATAAATGCAGAAGTAAATGCGTTTGTTATTTTAGGGATCTTATCTCTATGGAGCTTCATTCAATGGGTTATTAATTTTTTATTTTTTGAAGTAATATTATTATGAGGAAATCATAAATGTTTAGCTGGTCAGTTGGGAACAACATCCAATATTTTTTTCTTGAAAATCCAGAAATTTCCGGAGGACCAATAGCACATGGTTCGGGATTCGATCAATAATGGAGCCGCCCCTCTATTCTTCTCCATTGAAATATTAGGTTTTTGTTTGATAGAGGGTTCGAATTCATGACGGGCGTTTAATCCACACATCATGCACTGCATTCTACTACCACTAGAACAAAGCCTTGGGCGTGAGCAACTTCTAGTCTTCCTGATGCTTGAATATCGGAAAGAAAAGAAAAAGAATATAAATATGTTTTTTAATTCTCCTTTGCTCAAGTATGCTGTATTTCTTTTCCTAACTGTCCAATCATATCAGTGAGAATAATTTATGTCTTCCTTCACTTTCCATATCCTTCATATTTTAACCTTTCTGTTTTAACCAATGCATTTTTTTCCAACCCCCAGGCCCACTCTCAACGTTCCCCAACTCCTCAACCACTCACCCTGAGAAGAGAGCCAAAATTTTTTTAAAAAAAAGGCTTCTACCCCTGGAAAAAGGAGAAAAAGAAATAAAACAAGCACTGACATATGCATGCAGTTGCAATTATAAATATGACATGACCTGTGTATGTTGACTTTCATTGTTAAGCTTTCACATCAGCCACCAAGATAAGCATATATTGAGTATCAGGCTTTTGTATCTCCCAGTCACTTTATACCTGTCTTAACTTTAGCTTTTACTTTTCTCTAAAAAATTATTTTTCTAATCATCGGGGATTGGAGAAGGGGGAGAGGGGACAGAAAAATGGAAGGTGGACAGTGAGAGTTGATTTTCAACTTTCAAGAAACACTCAAAAGCTTCTGATAAATTCTTCACTCCCCTGATTCATCAGGTAAACTGTAGAGCATATTTGCATTACTCAATGGCTGCTCAAAATTCTCAGGTTCACTTTGTCCTTGTGCCCTTAATGTCCCCTGGCCATCTCATCCCTATGGTAGACTTAGCTAAATTGTTAGCACAACATGGTGTAATTGTTTCTATAATTTCTACACCCCTTAACACCATCAGATTCAAATCAGGTATTGATCACTCTGTCAAATCAGGCCTTCAGATCAGAATACTTGAACTCGAATTTCCAGCTGTACAAGCCGGTCTGCCCAAGGGATGTGAGAATATGGATTCCTTACCTTCTCGTGATTTGATTAAGGATTTCTTTGTAGCTGCTAGCATGTTGCAAAAACCATTTGAAGAATTGTTCAGTGATCTTAAGCCTAGTCCTAGCTGCATAATATCTGGGAAAAACATGGCCTGGACAGTCGATAGTGCACGTAAGTTTAGAGTTCCTAGGATTTTCTTTGATGGTATGGGCTGTTTTTCTTCCACATGCACACAGAAATTGCAGAGTTCTAAAGTTCATGAGGTTGTCTCCAAGTTTGAGCCTTTTGTAGTACCAGGTTTGCCTCATAGAATAGAACTGACTAAATCACAGTTGCCTGAAAATCTGAATCCAGGCTCACCAGATTTGGTCGATGTTCGCAATAAGATGGTTGCTGCTGAATCCATCTCAGATGGGATTATTGTCAATACTTTTGAGGAACTGGAACTTGAATATGTTCAAGAATTCAAAAAGATCAAAGGTGGGAAAGTCTGGTGCATTGGCCCTGTTTCAGCTTGCAACAAATCGGAATCCGAAAAGGCTGCAAGAGGCAGAACTGTCTCTTTAGATGAGAACCAATGCCTGAAATGGCTTGACTTGCAACAACCAAACTCTGTGGTTTATGCCAGTCTTGGAAGCATCTGTGGCCTCACATGTTCACAACTTATAGAACTTGGGCTAGGTTTAGAAGCATCAAATAGGCCATTCATATGGGTATTGAGAGGAGGGGAGAAATCAAAAGAGTTAGAGAAATGGATTGAAGAAGACAGATTTGAAGAAAGGATTAAAGGAAGAGGCTTTTTAATAAAAGGCTGGTCTCCTCAAATACTTGTATTGAGTCATCCATCTGTTGGTGCTTTCTTAACACATTGTGGTTGGAATTCAACTCTAGAAGGATGCTGCTCTGGCTTGCCTATAATAACTTGTCCATTGTTTGCTGAGCAGTTTATTAATGAGAAATTGATAACAGAAGTGTTATACACTGGTGTTAGTGTGGGAGTCAAGGCTGCTGTTACATGGGGAATGGAGGAGAAATCAGGCTTAGTAATGAAGCGCGGAGATGTAAAGAATGCCATTGACAAGATCTTCGATAAGGGTGTAGAAGGAGAAGATCGACGTAGAAAGGCGAAAGAGATTGCTAAGATGGCAAAGAGGGCTTTAGAGGAAGGTGGTTCATCTTACCTTAACATAGAGGCTTTGATTCAAGATATTATGCAGCAAACTTTGAGCAGTGTGGAGGCAAGTTCTTGATAGTTCTTATGAAAAGCAAGGTTTTTTCTCCAGAATATATGTAGTCATGCATTGGAGTGGAGCTTTGGCTTAACTGGTAAAGTTATTGACATGCGACTAGGAGGTCATGGTTCGAGCCGTGGAAACAACCACTTGCAGAAATGTAGGAAAGACTGCGTACAGTAGATTCTTGTGGTCCGACACTTTCTCGGACCATGCGTATAGCAGGAGTTTAGTGCATCCGACTGCCCTTTATACATAGTCATGCATAAACCCTTTCCCCTGAATAGTGATTTGTGTCATTTAGGAATATAATTTAGCTGTTATGTTTTCATTTCTCCGTTTCTTTAAGTAATTGTCCTTTTAAATGTCGAAACTATGAGTTGCGGTTTACAGTAAAAAGTTTATTGATTAGCTTCTCTTCCTGTATGTTTTCCCTAAATTTCCATCTTTCACTATTGTCTTTGGCTGGATCTACGGGTGTGTTTGGTACGACAGAAAGTAATTTCTGGAAGAATTAACTCACTAACCCTCTCTAAACTAAAAAAATTATTTCAAATGGACTATTGGTTAAAATTATTAGCGAAGCAAATCGTTTTACCTCTTTTAATGTAAATATTTTTAAGCAAAGTATTTTTTTTGAAGTTCAATTGCCGGAAAATACTATATATTCTGGAGAAAATGTTTCCTTCGTACCAAATACACTCTATATTTGAAAAGATACAATATTTTAATACTAAGATTCCACTATTGCCAGAAAAAAGAGTAGTGGGTACAGTATTAGTCTACAACAACAACAACAACGGCCCAGTATAATCTCACAAGTGGGGTATGGGGAGGATAATATGTACGCAGACCTTACCCCTACCCCTAGGAGCAGAGAGGCTACTTCCAAGAGACCTTCGGCTCAAGAAAGCAACAAGAGACGATATATTAGTACCATCAATAGACTCATAATAAAATAACAGCAATATAAGAGAGACGAAATACAGAATACGAAATAGATGGATGGTATAATAAAAACCAGCAGATAAAGCCCTGCATCAGTAGACGACCAGTAGCATCCTCAGACTAACTCCTAACTGACTAGTCTCACTCTATTGTGCTGTAGAAATATTCACAACTTTCCCCTAACCTACAACCTTAATGTTCAACCTCCACAATTCCCTGTCAAGGGTCATGTCCTCAGTAATCCTAAGTCGCGCCATGTCCTGTCGGATCACTTCTCCCCAATACTTCTTAGGTCGCCCTCTACCTCTCCTCATGCCCACCACAGCTAGTCGCTCACACCTCCTCATCGGTGCATCAATGCTCCTCCGCTGAATGTGCCCGAACCATCTGAGTCTTGCTTCTCGCATCTTGTCCTCCATGGAGGCCACACCCACCTTCTCTCGAATATCTCCATTCCTAATCTTATCCATACTTGTATGCCAGCACATCCACCTCAACATCCTCATCTCTATTACTTTCATCTTTTGGATGTGTGAGTTCTTAACCGGCCAACACTCAGTCCCATACAACATGGCATGCCTAACCACTGCTCTATAAAACTTACCTTTTAATAACGGTGGCACTTTCTTGTCACACAGGACTCCCGATGCTAACCTCCACTTCATTCACCCCACCCTTATACGGTGTGTGACATCCCCGTCGATCTCCCTGATCCCCTGAGTAACCGATCCAAGGTACTTGAAACTACCCCTCTTGGGAATGACCTGAGAGTCAAGCCTCACTTCCACTGCCGCTTCCGTCGGCTCGATCCCAAATTTGCACTCGAGGTATTCCGTCTTCGTTCTGCTCAACTTGAAACCTTTAGACTCAAGAGCATGTCTCCAAACCTCTAGCCTCTCGTTGATGCCGCCTCTTGTCTCGTCAATTAGAATAATATCATCAGCAAATAGCATGCACCATGGCACCTCCCCTTGATTATGATGAGTTAGTGCATCACTAGGGCAAATAGGAATGGGCTGAGCGCAGACCCTTGGTGCAACCCCGTAACAACTGGAAAATGCTCGAAGTCGTCTCCTACTGTCCTAACCCGAGTCTTAACTCCAACATACATGTCTTAGCTCCGCTCTTTAATTTCAGATCCCCTCGACTTGCTGGTTCGTCACATCAAACTAATTTTTTTGGATCGAAAAGGATTACAGTATATTACTACTGTTAACATGTTAGAAAATTAAGTTGTGTTTGAAATAGTTAAAAAAATCCACACTTTGAACGAGCATATCTAAATATATATATATATATATATATATATATATATATATATATATATATATATATTATCGACTATTATTCTTATTAAATAAAAATTACTCCTGCATCATAAACATGTCATGTGCAATGCTTGCAAGTTGATTGCGACAAATACGTCAATGTGAAAACAGTTGCATTTAATACAAACCAGCAAATAACTTCCATGAAAAAAATAAATACTCACTCTGTCCACTTTTAGTTGGGTAAAAATTATGTGGGTTAGCCACCTTTTAAAGTGGTATTTATTTTTTATCTATTTCATGTTAGGAAAAAGAACTGTGCCGTCTGTGAGACGGCGACTGCCGTGGAAGACATAAGTGCCTCCAGAACCGTTTATGCTTTTCCCAGAGCTAATTTGGGAAATACAGCCCAATGGCCGGTCGGCCATCTAGTTTAGCCCATTTGCAATTTCAAGCTGCGATTGAATCTTTTGACTTTGTTTCTTCAGATTTATTGTTATCCTCTCTGGAAATTTTCAATTGCACTTGGCTTACAAAATTAATTTTAATTTTTTCAGAATCTAACTTGCAAATCCTTGTCTCTATTCTTTTTATAACTTGGTCCTGAACTTGGAGTTTCAAGTTCAAAAGTTAAGGATACCTGATCCTAAACTTAGAATTACAAGTTCAAAAACTTTAGACTAACAAGCTCAAAAGTTAAGGATAATAGGTCCTGAAGTCCTGAACTTAAACTAACAAGCTCAAAAGTTAAGGACAATAGGTCCTGAACTTAGGCTAAGAAGCCCAAAAGTTAAGGACAATGAGTCCTGAACTTAGACTAACAAGCTCAAAAGTTAATGACATTTGGTCCCGAACTTACAGTTACAAGTTCAAAAGTTAAGGACACTTGGTCCTCAACTTAGACTTACAAGTTCAAAAGTTAAGGACAAATAGTCCTTAACTTAGAGTTACAAGTACAGTAATTAAGGACATGTGGTCCTGAACTTCGAGTACCAAGTTCAAAAGTTAAAGATATGTAGTCCTGAAGTCATGAACTTAGAGTTGTAAGTTCAAAAGTTAAGGACACTTGGTCTTGAATTTTATGAGCAGGAGGGTGTTTTCGTCCGGGCAGGTAAAATTTATTAAAGCAGTGGCTAAAGACTAAAATATTTTAAACAGTGGCTTAAAAGTAAATACATGTGTTATTAGTGGCTAACCGTGCACTTCCCCCTTTAGTTGTCCACTATGCTAAAAATATATTTTTACTTTTACTTGTTCACTATACTAAATCAAGAGAAAGACAAACTTTTTTTCCTATTTTACTCTTATTATTAACTATTTATTCTCCAAATCATTTTTCAAAACTTTTTGGAATGCTATCATTATTATGAGTAAAATTATAAAAATACATATTTTATTTATTATTTTTTAAATGGCGTGAACAACTAAAAGTGAATGGAGTGTGTAGGTTGTTCCGGGGAAGATAGCATTAAATACAAACTTTGAGTCAGTCGATTCTGGAAAAAAGAAGAAGAAGATTTGCATATATTATATTTGATTTTTTTAAAAAGCTATATTAAATATTTTGCTGTATATCGTCAAAAAAAGAACAAAAAGTATATTGGTATACTTACTAGTTTAAAATTCTGGATTTGCCTTTAATTTAGAAGCTTCCCTTTTGTTATTTTTTTTGATATTTTAAAAAGGGGAGACAGGTAAAGACTTTATTTATTCATCCAATAAGATAAATTAAAGTGGACATTAGTTGAGACTTGACAGGGTTCTTAAAGTCCTTGAAAATGACTTAAACAAACGTTTAGCTTGTTAATATGTATCGACCTCGAGATATTCCAAAAGATGTCACACATCATTGGTCCCAAACTGGGAATCGAGTTTCTTCTACATTGTTCTCATATTATTGGCGGATAGTGCACACTTTCCTTATGCAATAGTACAATTTAATGATAAAATTAATACTCCCTCCGTTCCCAAATTATGTGGCGGCATTTGAGTTTCGACAGTCAAATGAGTTTTTCTTTGATTGTAATTTTTTTTATGTCTTTTATATATTTTGAATTGTTAACTATTGTAACTTATAGTAATACTTTTTATGTAGTTCCTATTTGACTCAAAAAATATTAAAACCTTTTTGAGCAAATCAATCAAAGATGAAAGAGTAAATCTTAGCTGAGGATAATAACCTCTAGAAAGATCAATAGACAAAATGAAGATAGGTCACAAGACTTCTTTTCATTCATAAATAGTAATGTCTCCAGAGTGTTGAATGTCGGTTACAAGACTATTGTCCTCCTTTTATACTAAGAGAGAAATTCTTCTAAACTGTAGGAGACAAAATACAAGGAATATTTCCAATGTCCCCTGATGGCCATACATTATTACAAGGGTCGTCCCGTCTCTGGTTTATCTCAGGGTCGTCTCCCTTAGGGCATCAATTCGAGGAGACTCCGTCAATCGTCATACTCGTCGTCGGTCGTGGTCGGTCAAATTTGAACCCATACAATTAGTCCCTCCGCTTGTCGGGGTCGCAACTGGGTGCGTCCTCTATGAGCAGACACCATGCGTTCCTATGGAGAAATTTGAGCCGTTGTGACGTTACGAAATGGCCAATGAGGGAAGGTTGGCGTGCTTGGCAAGACACCCAATAATATACTTTACCGGGAAATGATGTCATCTTCACGTGCGTCATCATCATGCATGTTTTCGAGGTAGAAGCTGATGGCTTGATGCTTCGGTTTTAGCGCTACTTTGTGGATCTCCGCTTCGATTCTGGCGCCACCCAACCCTATAAATAGGGTAAGAGTTTGTTTTTTCGAAAGTTTTGGCCATTACACTCTCAATAACCTCCTTAATTCTTCCGAGCTTGCCCTCATACCCTTCTGTTTCTTCTTACGTTCTTCATTCGAAACTTCTTCCTCCTTCTTCTTTTTGTGTTGATACCCCTTTGAACGATATCATGCCAAGGTCTCGTCGTTCTCGTGAAGAGGTTCCTGAGGCCACCCCATTGTCCACGGCACGCCCTTCTGGCGGTGGAGATACGGTGGGGGAAGAGGGCGACAGCCTTCCCACGGTGGAGGAGCTACTGCCGAGGCATACCTTATCTCGAAGTGACTTCCTCAAAGATCCCCCTCCTACTCCGGACCCCGTATTCTTCGAGACAGAGCAAGTTCATATTGATGCTCTTCGTGTAAAGTACGGCATTCCCGCTCATGTAGATATGGTTCTGGCGGGGAGAGATTATGTAGATGTCCACAGACCTGGGTACTGCGCTTTCTATGAGTACCCCTTCATGATTGGCTATACTCTTCCTCTATTCCCCTTAGCGGAAGAGCTCTGTAGGTTCAATCAAGTTTGTCCGGCGCAACTTTCGCCGTATACGCTCAAGATACTTCTACTGCTGACCAAGTATGCAGAGTTGGCAGAATGTAATGTTTCTATCCACCACCTTTTGCACCTGTTCACGCCTGGCTTCCACATGGGTACCATGGTGCATTTGAGGCTCCGTGGTACGAAATGGCTAGTGGTCGGGACAGATGACCGGCAAGTCGCAAGTTTTGGCATAAGTATTTCTTTGTCAAAACCGAACATGTCGTTTCTGACTCCGCCAGTTTCTCGAAGCGATGGAATGAGACTCGTAAGTGTTGCCACTCGTTTTGCTCTTCTTTCATCTGTATTCATTATAAAATTTGTTTGCTTCCCGTTTGCAGCTATGGGACGTCCGCCTCGCCCTATTGCGGATATCAGGGATTAGGTAGCCCGTCTGTTACCTCATGCAGCAGAGACTCGAGATTGGCCCGCCTTCGTGAAGCGTTACGGCCGTAGAGTCTCTTTTGGTAAATATTTCCCTTTCCACTTCGTTGGCCGTATAACCTTGTTTTTTAATACGACCCTTCGTGATGACAGGTCGAGGAGCTTCCAGGCAGAGGGTGCCAGTCCCTGCATTTCGATACGCCGTTGTTGCCGCAGACGCGCGGTTTGTTTTGAGTGAGTCTGTTTGAAAGGGTCGTCCTCAACCTATTCAATTAAAAGGTCCCTCTCGATTCATGGTCGTGAGGGAGGAGGCTTCTTCGGTACCAGCTCCACATCCTTTGGACGAATCCTCTAACAGGGATGAGCCGTTATCGAGAAAAAAGAGGAGGCTGGAACTTGGGAAGGGCGTGGCCATGGATGCTGATAGAAGTAGGGCATCACAGACGGCTCCCGTGCCCGTATTTATGGCTGACACCATTTTATCGAGGAGATCTCCCCAAGTGGAAGGAGTTTACCCGGGAACTGGCTCAGTGCGCTCTGCTGAGGGTGATGCATCGTCCAATGTCGGAGGACGTCGTGTTAAGGGTGACAACTCAGGTTTATATGTCCACCAAGAGGATGCCAATGAGTTTGTAGGTCGCCATACTCATGTGGAGGTCAGAATGGAAGGGTCTGATCGTCACATAGTCGTCCTGAGGGATTACAACTTGCTGCCGAACTGCAAGAAAGTGGCGTTTGCTCTAGCTCCTCTATGTGCTGCCCCTGAAAACGAGGTGCTTAGGGCGATGAGCGACGCGAAGTTGTCTCAGAAGGTCGCCGGTATGGCCTTGCAGGTAGGTGCCTTTCCTTCCCTTTTCGTCGTTGGGTTTGTGTGGTGATTATCGTTCTGCATTTTGTTTCTAACTTCTCCCCATTTTTGTCAGACCCTTATTGAGCGAGAGCGTAGGGAGAGGAGAAGGACGAGCCTTTAGTTATAAGGTTGTGGGGCTAGAAGGGCGTGTCAAAGAATTAGAGACGGAGCTGGCTGCGTTAAATGGACACGTGACCTCGCTGAGGACAGAGTATGCAAGTCGACGTTCTCAGACTTCCACGTCTCGTGCTTCAACTGATCCGGTCGTGCCCCATCATTTATATGAGTTGTGGGTCCATGCTGAGGCTCGGCTTGATGTGTACAAGGCTTTTCACGCCGAAGGAAGGGCTACTGAGGCGGAGCTTCAGGCCGTGCACACCGAAGCTCGTGCAGCTCATAAGGCATGCAAGTACGATCCCCTCACACCTGACGAGGATGACATCAACTCTGATGATACGAACCGTCTTACTTTGGACTCATGGTATGGAGATGCTTACCCCACCAAGGATGATGTGTAGTCTTTGTTTGTACTTGCTTTTGTTTTGGGGTTTTTGCGGGGGCATACTTGATCCCGTTTGTAAAGACAAGTGTAAATAACATTTTGATGCAATGTAAAATATATTTTGTTGATTTGATCTTCTTTGCAATGTTTATGATATCCGGGTTAACTATTGAGCTATTAAGCTATTAAGTCGGTGGCCTTGGCCATTGGGATGTTGCTTCGAACTGTCATTGAAGTAGTGTCCCGTCATAGTTCGAACGAGGTTGAACTCACGTTCTTGTCGATGAACTTGGCCATTAGGATGTTGCTTCGGATTGTCGTCGAAGTAGGATCCTATCGTAGTTCGAATGAGGTCAAACTCATGCTTTTGTCTATGGCCTTGGCCATTGGGATGTTGCTTCGAACTATCGTCAAAGTAGGATCCCGTCGTAGTTTGAATGAGGTCGAACTCATGCTTTTGTCGATGGCCTTGGCCATTGGGATGTTGCTTCGAACTGTCATCGAAGTAGGATCTCGTCGTAGTTTGAATGAGGTCGAACTCATGCTTTTGTCGATGGCCTTGACCATTGGGATGTTGCTTCGACTTGTCATCGAGGTAGGATCCCGTCGTAGTTCGAATGAGGTCTACCTCATGCTTTTATCGATGGCCTTAGCCATTGGGATGTTGCTTCGAACTGTTGTTGAAGTAGGATCCCGTCGTAGTTCGAATGAGGTCGAACTCATGCTTTTGTCGATGGACTTGGCCATTGGGATGTTGCTTCGAACTGTCGTCGAAGTAGGATCCTGTCATAGTTCAAATGAGGTCGAACTCATGCTTTTATCGATGGACTTGGCCATTGGGATGTTGCTTCGAACTGTCGTCGAAGTAGGATCCCCTCGTATTTCGAATGAGGTCGAACTCATTCTTTTGTCGATGGCCTTGGCCATTGGGATGTTGCTTTGATATGTCGTCGAAGTAGAATCTCGTCGTAGTTCGAATGAGGTCGAACTCATGCTTTTGTCGATGGCCTTGGCCATTGGGATGTTGCTTCGAATTGTCGTCGAAGTAGGATCTTGTCGTAGTTCGAATGAGGTCGAACTCATGCTTTTGTCGATGGCCTTAGCCATTGGGATGTTGCTTCGAACTGTCATCGAAGTGGATCCCGTCGTAGTTCGAATGAGGTCAAACTCATGTTCTTGTCGATGGCCTTGGCCATTGGGATGTTATTTCGAACTGTCATCGAAGTAGGATCCCGTCGTAGTTCGAATGAGGTCGAACTCATGCTTTTGTCGATGGCCTTAGCCATTGGGATGTTGCTTCGAACTGTCGTCAAAGTAGGATCCCGTCGTAGTTTGAATGAGGTCGAACTCATGTTCTTGTCGATGGCCTTGCCATTGGGATGTTGCTTCGAACTGTCATCGAAGTAGGATCCCGTCGTAGTTCGAATGAGGTCGAACTCACGTTCTTGTCGATGGCCTTGGTCATTTCTTGTTGGAGATTTGATTGTATTCCCGTAGGAAGACATGTCGACTTTATTCATGCAATGGATGTTTGATTATATACTTTTAAGGATAACATTTTCGACTCTGCACGTACAATGGAGATTTGATTAAATTTTTGTGAGAGTCACATAACCCTGTACATACAATGGAGATGATTATCTATATCCAGTCCTTTCATTACTTTGCTCCGGAGATCATGTCAACGGGTCAGGGTAATGAACATCACTTCGATCCTCGAGGCGTATCCCTTGCCGCCTCATTAAAAACCTCCCCGAGAAAACCCGATTGGGAAAAAACTCGGGTGAGGGAAAAAGAGTACGACTTAGGTGACGCCTTCTTTTAGAAGTGGAAGTACTTGAGATGGGCGACATTCTAGTTGTTTTGGAGTAGTTTTCCCTCTATTTTTTCTAACTGGAATGCTCTTTTATTTGCTGCGGCTGTGATTCTGTATGGTCCGTCCCAGTTTGTTCCTAGTTTTCCCTCATTAGGGTCTTTCGCTGCTTGTGTTTTAGCCTTGAGGACGTATTCTCTGACTTTGAGCGGTCGCACCTTGGCCCTCTTGTTGTAGTACCTTTCCACTTGCTGCTTCTGGGCTACCATTCTTATGTGGGCCATGTCTCTCCGTTCTTCGACTTTATCCAGTAGCCTACTTTCGTCGTTGCTTGGTCCGCTCTCGTTTGAGTATCTCAAACTAGGTTCTCCGACCTCGATGGGTATAACTGCGTCAGTCCCGTAAACCAGTGAATATGGTATCTCGCCTGTGCTGGTTTTTGGCGTAGTGCGGTATGCCCATAATACATACGGTAGTAATTTAGGCCATAGCCCTTTAGCATTCTCAAGTTTCTTTTTCAATATATTTAGTAATACTTTATTGGAGGATTCAGCTTGACCATTGGCGGCATGGTGATATGGCATGGAGAGTATTTGTTTGATATGCCACTTTTGAAGAACTCAGTCGTTCTCTTTCCGAAAAACTGAGGTCCATTGTCGCAGCTGATTTCTTTGGGAATGCCAAAACGGCATTATGTTTTTCCATATGAACGCGATGACCTCTTGCTCATATATCTGAGTGTATGCACCTACTTCCACCCATTTAGAAAAGTAATCAGTTATAACTAAAAGGAAGCGTACCTTACCTCGTTCTGCTGGGAGGGTGTCACGACCCAAATTTTTTTGTCACGACTCGGATTTCCCACACTTGGGAGTCGTGATGACGCCTACTAATGAGAGCTAGGAAAGCCAACCCTTAACTACCTTTTTCATTAACAATTTTTTTTCAATTACCAGCGATAACATGAAAACAGCGGAATTAAATAAATAAGCAAAAGTCAACAATTTTTATAACTCAAGACTACGTCTCTTACAACTTTCAAAACCTCAATACCCAAAACCTGGTGTCACAGTGTCACAGACTGTCTAAGAGTCACTACAAACAAGGCCTGAAGAAAATACAATAAACTGTTTCTGAATGAAAGAAAATGAAACAGGGAATAGAGATAGAGGGAGACGCCAGGGCCTGCGAACGCCTGCAGGTCTACCTTGGGTCTCCGGGTGGACTGAAGGAAGCCCTCCAACTACTGTCCGTAAGCTGCTCCGGGATCTGCACATACTGCAGAGTGTAATATCAGCACAACCGACCCCATGTGCTGGTAAGTGTCTAGCTTAACCTCGGCGAAGTAGTGACGAGGCTGGGACCAAACTACCAAATAAACCTGTGCAATTTAAATATATACAACGGAAAAGAAAATGCAGAAATAACCAGTAAATGTGGGAAGGGGAAACATGTTGTGGGAGAAATAACGGTTCCGAATAGAAAACATCAGGTAAGGAAAGTAACAACATAATTAGAATATCATCAAGAATCAGATATCAACAATTTGCATGGCATCACCCTTCGTGCTCTTACTCTCGTTCTCACCAAATCAATCATACAATAACAACGTGCACGGAATCACCCTTCGTGCTTTACACTCTTTTCTCACAATAGCAAACAATGCACAACATCACCCTTCGTGATTTTACTCTCTTTACTCACCATATAGTCAATGATAATCGGTACGGAATGGTACATCGTACGACACAACATCACCCTTCGTGCTTTACACTCTTTCCTCACAACAGCAAACAATGCACGACATCACCATTCGTGCTTTAACGCCCTTCCTCACCCAAACAACAATCACAAACAAAGGGGCAAGAGAGTAAATAAATAATAATAGAAATCCCGGCAAGGGAACACAATTAAATAGTTAAATCCCGGCAAGGGAACAATATCAATAATCTCAACATCCCAGCAAGGGAGATAATCAACAAAGCAACAAACTTCCCAGCAATGGAGCAATTTAATAACTCTTTCTCTTTCTTTCACTTTTACTTCTTAACTCACTTTACCACTTGAGCCAATGCTCCAAAGGGTTCAATCATTTCATATACTTTCTCACTTGGTAATATAACTCGAGCCAATGCTCCTCGAAGTTCAAAGGTCACAATTTCTTTCACAAGCTTTTCAAAACATATAGAAATCATCACTAAGGCATGAAAAACACAACAAAATCAGGATATTCACAATGTAAAGACTCACGGTCATGCTAGACACTAACGTATAGATATTCGTCACCATGCCTATACGTCGTACTCAACAATTATCACATAGCAAGTAAGACTCAACTCCTAAACCCTCAAGCTAAGGTTAGACCAAACACTTACCTCAAACTTCCATGGCCAAATCAATCTTCAATTACCGCTTTTCCTCTCGAATTCGGCTCCAAATCAATTGTATCTATACATGAATGACTTCATAACATCAACAAATGCTAAAAAATTCGAATCCATTGCCTAATTATAGCTTTTCCATCATTCTTTCCAAAAACCCAAAAATCGACCCCGGGCCCGCTTGGTCAAAACACGAAGTTCGGACCAAAATCAAATCACCCATTCATCCACGAGCCCGTATATATATAATTATTTCCAGAATTTGACCCCAAAATGAGGTCTAAATCACAACTAATTAAAAAGCCCTAACTCTACCGAATTCCCTAATGTCTACCCTTAATTACATGTTTTAGGCCTACAAATTCAATAGATGTTGATGAAAATGGAAGGAAATAAGTTATAGATTACTAACCCAAGAGTTTATGGTGAAAGGATGCTTCAAAAGTCGCCCTAGAACTTTGGAGAAGAAAGAGTTTGTGAAATTTTGGTGAAATCCCGTAATGGGTCATGTTTTGGGACTTTAAAATAACTGGGCAAAATCCTTCTTCGTGTTCGCGATAAGCTCAACGCGTTCGCGATGATTAAGGTCTCAAGACCTTGGCATTCGCGACACTGGGCTCGTGTTCGCGATGCTTTAGCACCTCGAGCCCTCGCATTCGTGGGCCAATGGCCGCGTTCGCATAGAACAAACTGGTGGCCCCTCCCCCTGCACCCTACGCGTTCGCAAGTGGAAGGACGCGTTCGCGAAAGGTCCCCCCCGAGCTTCGCATTCGCGTCTCATTCTCCGCGTTCGCGAAGAAGTCAAAATGGCACCTGGGATCCTTGCCTTACGCGTTTGCGAAAGGGACCACGCAAACGCGAAGGGTAAAATCCTTGGGCACTAACAGAAGAAAACATGCAACATTTCTTAAGCCAAAAATTATTCCGAAACACCTACGAAACACTCCCGAGCCCTCGGGGCTCCTAACCAAACACATGCACTAACTCAACAACATCATACAAACTTATCCGTGTGATTAAATCGCCTAAATAACCTCAAAATCAATGAATCAAACCTTAAAATCAAGAATTTTTCCTCAAACTTCATCAAGTTTCCAATTTAGAAATTTAAGTCCGAAACACGTCAAACGACGTCCGATTTCAACCAAATTTTACAGGAAGAACTTAAAACATATATAAGACCTGTACCAGGCGCCGGAACTAAAATACGGGCCGGATACCATCGCTTTCTAATCAGATTTTATTTCCAATTTCCTTAAACATTTTCAGAAAACAATTTTACTTAAAAATTCATTCCTCGGGCTTGGGACCTCGAAATTCGATTCCGGCATATTCCCACGTCCCATATTTTCCTACGGACCCTCCGGGACCGTCAAATCACGGGTCCGGGTCTGTTTACCCAAAATATTGACCGAAGTCAAATTTATTCAATTTAAACTCAAAACTTAGCATTTTTCACAGAATTTCATATTTAAGCTTTCCGGCTACGCGCCCGAACTGCGCATGCAAATTGAGGCTACCCTAAATGAGGTTTCAAGGCCTCGGAAGCACAGAATGCAATTAAAAGCAAGTGATGACCCTGTGGGTCGTCACATTCTCCACCTCTAAAACAACCATTCGTCCTCGAACGGGCAGACCTCTCCAGGTCGAACTCCCAGGTCGATGCCTCAGGAGGCTGACCTCTCCACTAAACACGAACAGAAGGAAAACTCTTCGACCTCAACTGACGAACCTGCCAGTCTAGAATAGCCACCGGCTCCTCCTTATAAGACAAGTCCTTATCCAACTGGACAGTGCTGAAATCTAACACGTAGGATGGATCGTCGTGATATTTTCGGAGCATGGACACATGAAAAACTGGATGCACGACTGATAAGCTTGGCGGCAATGCAAGTCTATAAGCCACCTCCCCCACTCGATCAAGAATATCAAACGGACCAATGAACCTAGGGCTAAGCTTGCCCTTCTTCCCAAATCTCATCACGCCCTTCATAGGCGACACTCGGAGCAATACCCGCTCACCAACCATAAAAGCCACATCTCAAACCTTACGATCTGCATAGCTCTTTTGCCTGGACTGAGCTATACGAAGCCTATCCTGAATGATCCTGACCTTGTCCAAGGCTTCCTGAACCAGATTCGTACCCAACAATCGAGCCTCTCCTGGCTCAAACCATCCAACTGGAGATCGACACCGCCTACCATATAAAGCCTCATAAGGAGCCATCTAGATAATCGACTAGTAGTTGTTGTTGTAGGCAAACTCTGTTAAAGGTAAGAATTGATCCCACGAACCTCCAAAGTCAATAACACAAGCTCAGAGCATATCCTCCAATATCTGAATAGTCCGCTCGAACTGCCCGTCTGTCTGAGGATGAAATGCTGTACTCAACTCAACTTGGGTGCCCAACTCTCGCTGAACTGCTCTCTAGAAACGCGAGGTGAACTGCGTACCTCGGTCCGAAATGATAGATACTGGCACACCATGAAGGCGAACAATCTCCTGGATATAGATCTCAGCTAACCTCTCGGATGAATAGGAGACTGCCACATGAATGAAATGCGCTGACTTGGTCAGCCTATCAACAATGACCCAATTGCGTCGAACTTCTTCCAAGTAAGCGGAAGTCCAATAACGAAGTCCATAGTTATCCTCTCCTACTTCCACTCGGGAAGCTCAATCCTCTGAAATAATCCACCAGGCCTCTGGTGCTCATACTTAAACTGCTGACAATTCAAACACCGAGCCACATGTGCAACAATATCTTTCTTCATTCTACACCACTAATAATGCTGCCGCAAATCCTGATACATCTTTGCGGCGCCCGGATGGATAGAATACAGGGAACTATGGGCCTCCTCTAAAATCAACTCCCAAAGCCCATCCACATTAGGCACACAAACTCGACCCTGCAATCTCAAAACTCCATCAGCATCTAAGGTAACCTGCTTGGCACCTCCACACTGCACCGTGTCTCTAAGGACAAACAAATAGGGATCATCAAACTGCCGATCACGGATACGCTCCAATAACGAAGAACGAGCGACCGTGCAGACTAATACTCGACTAGGCTCAGAAATATCCAACCTCACAAATCGATTGGCCAAATCCTGAACATCAAAGCAAGCGGCCTCTCACCGACTGGAATTTAAGCAAGACTTCCCATACTGGCTGATTTTCTACTCAAAGCATCGGCCACCACATTGGCCTTTCCCAGGTGATACTCCCTCTGTTTCAATTTATGTGAACCCATTTGACTGGGCACGGGTTTAAGAAAAGAGAGAAGACTTTTGAACTTGTGGTGTAAAATGAGGCACATATATTTTGTGTGACTATAAATCATTGCATAAAGGTAAATTGTTTTCAAATAAGGAAAAAGGTCATTCTTTTTGGCACAGACCAAAAAGGAAATAGGTTCACATAAATTGAAACGGAGGGAGTATAAGATAGTGATATCATAATGCTTCAACAACTCCTCTGCCTCAAATTCAACTCCTTTTGCTTGAACAAATACTGAAGACTCTTATGATCAGTGAACACCTTACATGCCACGCCATACAGATAATACCTCCAAATCTTCAGTGCATGAACAATGGCTGCCAACTCTAAATCATGCACCAGATAATTCTTCTCATGAATCTTTAACTTCCACGAAGCATAGGCAATGACCTTGCCATCCTGCATCAACACTGCACCAAGCCCAATGCGAGATACATCATAATAAACGGTATAAGACCCTGAACCTGTGGGCAAAACTAACACCGGTGCCATAGTCAGAGCTGTCTTGAGCCTCTAAAAGCTCGCCTTACACTCATCCGACCATCTGAACTGGGCACCCTTATGGGTCAACCTGGTCATCGGGGCTGCGATAGATGAGAACCCCTCTACGAACCGACGATAGTAGCCTGCCAATCCCAAGAAACTCCGAATCTCTGTAGCTGATGCTGGTCTAGGCCAGTTCTTGACTGTCTCAATCTTCTTCGGGTCAACTTGAATACCCTCTGCTGATACGACATGACCCAGAAATGCAACTGAACTCAACCAGAACTCACACTTCGAGAACTTCGCATATAACTGACTATCCTTTAGAGTCTGAGGAACCACTCTGAGATGCTGCTCGTGCTCTTCCTGGTTGCGGGAATATGTCAGAATATCATCAATGAATACTATTACAAATGAGTCCAAATAAGGCCTGAACACTCGGTTCATCAAATCTATAAAAGCTGCTGGGGCATTTGTCAACCTGAATGACATAACCAAGAACTCATAATGCCCGTACCGAGTGCAGAATGTTGTCTTAGGGACATCGGATGCCCTAATCCTCAATTGATGGTAGCCAAATCTCAAGTCAATTTTTGAAAATACCTTGGCACCCTGAAGCTGATCGAACAATCCTCGGTAGTGGATACTTATTCTTGATAGTGACCTTGTTCAACTACCGATAATCAATGCACATTCTCATCGAACCATCCTTTTTCTTAACAAACAACACTGGCGCACCCCAAGGCGAAACACTGGGTCTAATAAAACCCTTTTCAAGCAAGTCTTGCAACTGTTCCTTCAACTCTTTCAACTCTGGCGGGGCCATGCACTATGGCGGAATAGAAATGGGCTGAGTGCCCGGAGCCAAATCGATGCAGAAATCAATATCTCTGTCGGGTGGCATCTCCGTCAAGTCTAAAGGGAAAACATCAGAAAACTCACGAACAACGGGCACAGAATCAATAGAAGGGACCTCAGCACTAGAATCATGAACATATTCCAAATAGGCCAAACACCCCTTCTCGACCATACGCCGAGCCTTCACATACGAAATAACACTACGGGTAGAATGACCAGGAGTCCCTCTCCACTCTAAACGAGGCCAATTCAGTAAGGCTAAGGTCACAGTCTTGGCATGACAGTCCAAGATAGCGTGGTAAGGTGATAATCAGTCCATCCTCAATATAACATCGAAATCGACCATGTCTAGAAGCAACAAATCCATGTGAGTCTCAAAACTCCCAATCACCACAATATAAGAAGGATGGACTCGATTGACCACAATGAATCACCCACCGGTGTAGACACATAAACAGGAATACTCAATAATTACTAGGCATGACCAGGTACAATGCAAAATAAGATGACACATATGAATATGTAGACTCTGGATCAAATAGCACTGAAGCATCTCTATCACAAACCAGAATGGTACCTGTAATGACTACATCTGAAGCCTTAGCCTCGGGCCTAGCTGGAAGGGCGTAACTGTCACACCTCCTTTTTCCGCACCCGAGAGGGCGCAAGGGAGTTTTTCCAATTAAAGGACAATCGGAACGGGATTAGTTTATTTATTTTAGAGTCGCCACTTGGGAGATTTAGGGTGTCCCAAGTCACCAATTTTAATCCCGAATCGAGGAAAATAATGACTCTATATTACAGTCTGCGTACCAGAAATCCGGATAAGGAATTCTGTTAACCCGGGAGAAGGTGTTAGGCATTCCCGAGTTCCGTGGTTCTAGCACGGTCGCTCAACTGTTATATTCGGCTTATTTATCTGATTTTTAATACAATTATGAACCTATGTGCCAATTTTATCTTTTATCCGCTTTTATCGTTCACCGTTATTTTTATAGGACTTGCAACGTCGTGAAAACATATCTCGAACCACGCTACATCAATGCACCCGTGGTTATTGATATATCTCGACTCGGCTGGGATTTGGATTTGGGGTCACATAAATGTGCACCCGAGTTTAAGAAGGTAAGGTTTTATTAAAGCGTATCCTAAAGAGACTAACGTGTTGTTATTTAGGGAGGGTTGTGAGATTTGCTAAGCAACCCATCCCGGAAACTAAATGCTCCAACAATATACATTTAACAAGGGCCCCGCATTTGCACGTTGTGTTTATTTTTATCGAGGCTCATCTCGTTCTTATTTTAAAAGGTTATCCTATAGCAACTACGTTTCTTATCGCGTTTGTCCTTATCAATTGAAAACAGTATATAGTCCTAATTAATTAAATGCTTGCAAGCTATTTGTAATGACATTCAGAAAAGCTAAAAAAAAATTTCAGAAATGGGGCTGTATATGCAATCAGCCGAACAAACAATTCTGGGCCCAAATCCAGCCCATGCGCGATGGACCAGACCTGGGCCTTCGCCTGTTCTACGCGGGCCTACTTAGTTTGCTTCGATTTGGGCTCGACCTTCATGAGGTCGAGGCCCTGAACTGATTCTTTATTTTGTGAAATGAGTTTATCAGTTTATGGGACAATATGGCAGAAGGAGAAAGAACTTTAACTAAAATGGATAGCTTTCCTATTTGGCCTACATTAGAGAATATACTATACCATCAGACTAAGTTTGAAATACAACTTATTACACTGGGCGTATTCTCACTTAGCAGTATACATACAAAGCTAGCATTCGTTAACCTACATTGATATACTTAGTATGTAGGCTGTTTCTATTGTCCAAACAAAAATGACAATCATTATACAATACATGATGTCTAATGTAACAATTTATGCATAAAAGTCACTCTTCAGGTCTTTTCTTTTGTATTCATGCTCAACTTTCCAATTACATTTGACAGAGTATTAGTCATGTACCTGGTATAGAGAACGAAAAGAAGAAAAGAATGATCAGTTGGGCAGTATGCCACAAACACAGCAGCAGCAGATACACAGCAACAGCACAGCAACAAACCAAACCAAATGTTTTCCACAAACCTCAGACGACCAACAATATTTCCCAGAACAAAGAGGACCAACAAATAGTCGAGTACCAAACCAATGAACCCAGAAAAGAAGGATGAAACAAACAGCAACAACAGAGTATTCAATGCAGCAACACTACCAATTGAATAACCAGAAACAGCTCAACCAATGCAAACCAAGAACTTGGCCAAGACAGCTTGACCAATATGCACTCTTATACAACTTTTCAGGCAGTGTTTGGTTGCAGTGTTTATTGGAAGCTAACTTGTGTTTTTTCAGTTTTCTTTGAACTCACTAGACCTCTCTTTGGACTAAAAATTTTACAGCCCTTTTTTTCTCTCTGAAAGCTAAAAGTCCAGCCTCAGACCCATAAACTTCAGCCCCTGTTTTAGTTGTCCAATGGCCTATTTATAGGCCAAATGCACCATTACAGCTGAGCTGCCCTGCCTGCCAATTGGCAGAATGCCCATACCCTTTAAGCCCATCCTAAGCATGCTTGGTGTCAGCTACCTTTATTCCCCACGCCTGGTTTTTGTTTAATCCAGAATTATGGGCTCATTTGTTTATTCATTTTGAGCCCCCATACCCTTGTGTCTTGTTCCCCATTGGTATTAGTTTAATCCTAAGTTAGTACCCTACTTGTCAGCTCACTTAAACTAATTACTTCTGTTCTTTTTAGCACCCCAGATTACCCCTGTCAACCTTGATTATTACTGCCCCTGCCTATTGCAGCATTAGGGCATTTTTTGCACTGATGAAAGCTCGAGCTCAGGACTGCCTAGACTGAACCCTTTTAGTCATTTTTATAATGCCAACAGACCATTTCAAACATTACTAGGTCATCCAGCCAGTGTCCGAGTTTAATTAGTTATGTGACAATCCTAACTCCTTCGATTCATTAGTTATAGAAAACTAATCGACGACATTTATCGAGTCGACTATACTAATTATAGCAGGTAATAATCGATCGCTCACATAAACAATACGTTTAGGGACCTAAAGGGCATCAGACAATTCTATGTTCAATAACTGGGGACCTATATAAGTTTATTCATTTGACGACCAATCTAATCGAACAGGTTCATCACAGAGTACATTCAGAATACAAATAGAAGACAAACGACCAAATAAAAGGTCTTTAACAGAGATGAAAGAAATCTGGATGAAAAATAACAAAATAACAAACAAACACAAAGAGATATGCTGACAACTTATTTGGAAATAAAACAAAAGAACGGAAAACTTACCAAAACGTTTAAACCAAACAGACCCAAATCAAACTCGACTTCGAACTTTTGAGGCCGAACAAACTTTAGTCAGGGTGTTCTCACATGAGAACACCTTGACTAAGGTCTATTAGACCTCAAACCTATGTCAAAACTGGCCGGGTTCCCCAGGTGCATGTGTTTCCAGTTCTGGATTTCCAGATCTGGATTTTTAGGAGTTGTGGGTAGATTCGGACCAAACCAAGTTTGGTTTGGTCACTAGGAAGGTCAGGGGGTGTCTGGTATGAAGATGGGGTGGTTTGGTGTAGATCGAGTTTTGTCTCGAATCTTCAAATCCAGATTCGAGACGATAGGAGATGATTCGAGGTTCGTGGTTAGTGGATTCGTGTTCAGGGGAGTGAGGGGGTCTTAGGGTGTTCAGGGGGTGGTCACCGGCGTTCGTGCCGCCGGCTTTAATGGCGAAGGAGACTAGGGCGGCTGCTAGGGTTTGGGGGTTTCAGGGTTCAGGGAAGGAGACGAGTGAGGGGTGGGGTTCGGATAGGGGGCGTGGGGTGTAAGGGAAGGTTTATATATGGTGAGGTTGATCGGATCTGAGCCGTTAGATCAGATGATCTCAACGGCTTAGATCTGATGTTGAGAAATGGGACGGGGTCGTTTGGTAATTAAACGAGGTCGTTTGGTTTAAGTGGGGGATTGGATCGGATTGGTTATTGGGTCGGGTTTGAACACGGGTTGCTGAAAATGATCCTGGACCGTTGGATTGGATTGATTGGAACGGCTGAGATGGATTGGCCTGAAACGGTGTCGTTTCAGGAGGTGTCTGGGCAACCGGATTTGGACTGGGCCTGCGTGCTGGTTGGGCCAGTTATTTTGTTTAATTTTTGGCCCAAACCGATTTCCTTCTCTTTTGTTTTTCTAATTTCATTTTTTTCTTTTAAAACAAAAATAAAAATAATAAATAACAAAATAACGAAATTAAAACTAAACAACAATGCAACATTTTAACACAATTATCACAAAAATTATTTAAGTAAGTTAACTAAAAGCCTAGAACGAGCGATGCACACACATATATATATATTTTGAATTTTCTTTTACTGACCGAATTATGGTTTAATCATCCTAACATGCATATTTTGTATTTTTGTTTGTTAATGATTAAATGCAAAAATGGACAGACTCACAAACGATTAACAAAACATGTCACGGAAAGACCGAAAAATTGTACAGCGAAGCCCTTTGCCGCTATTTTTATTTTCTTTTGGAGCGATTGTCCGTGAAGCAAAAATCACGTGCTTACAGTAACATCGGGGCTGGGCCCCACCACCCTGAACTACCTCTCTAGGACGGCCTACTGCTGGCTGGCCTCCACCTTTAGGACCTCTACCTCCACCTCTAGCACCTCTACCCCCACCTCTAATTGGCTGGGCGGGCTGTGGAACACCTGGTGCCTGTACCATAACATGAGAACCCTGATGCTGAGAGCTACCCGGTGCTTGAGGGCAAAACCTAGCAATGTGACCCGGATCACCACAAGTGTAACAAAACTTCAGCTGCTGAGACTGCTGGCCCTGTTGACCTGAATGACCACCTCAAAAATTCTAAAGCGGCGGTGCACTGATGGGAGCTGGTGGTGCACTGTAAGGCTGCTGATCAAAATAATGCGTCTGAGAACCACGACCACCTGAAGTACCATGTGAGACCTGGAGAGCTGACTGAAAGGGCCTAGGAGGATGGCCTCTACCATATGAATCTCTACCTCCAGACGAGGTACCACTGAATCTACCCGAATGACAGAGCCTCTTATCCGACCCATGACTACCTCCCTGTGACAAAACCATCTCAACTCTGCGGGCCACTTTGGCCGCCTCCTAAAAGGTGATCTTACTCCCGGCCTCCTTGGCCATCTGAAGATGAATCGGCTGAATAAGACCATTAATAAACCTCCTCACCCTCTCTCTCTCGGTGGGAAGTATGACAAGAGCATGGCGAGCTAGATCGATGAACCTGGTCTCATACTGGGTGACCGTCATAGAACCCTGCAGAAGGTGCTCAAACTGCCTTCGATAGTCCTCTCTCTGAGTAACGGGGAGAAACTTCTCCAGAAACAACACTGTAAACTTCTCCCATGTCAAAGATGGCGACCCGATTGTCCTGGCTAAGCAATAATCTCTCCACCAAGTATTGGCGGATCCAGACAGACGAAAGGTAGCAAAATCAACTTCATTGGTCTCAACGATCCCCATGTTCCGAAGAACCTCGTGACAACTATCCAGATAATCCTGGGGATCCTCAGTAGAAGCACCACTGGATGTAGAAGTGAAGAGCTTGGTGAACCTATCCAGCCTCCACAAAGCATCGGCGGGCATAGCCGTTCCATCGTCGGTCTGAGCTACTATACCCAACTGAACTGCTCCAGCTGGCAGAACCGCTGGAATTTGAATCTGGGGAGCCACTTTCTCCGGAGTGCGAGTAGCAGGAGTCTGAGCCCCTCCTCCAGCATGAAAAGTGGCTGGTGCTATAAGAAGTAAATATTCTCGGATGACACTCTCCATGAGGCCCACCAATTGGACCAGAGCGTCCTGAAGAACTGGGGTGGCAATGAACCCCTCTGAGACCTGAGCTGGGCCCACCGGAACTATTGGGGTTGGAACCTCCTCCTCAAAATCAACCTGAGGCTCCGCCACTGGTGCTGCTGCTCGGGGCTGAGCCTACCCCTACCTCAGCCTCTAGTACGGCCTCGCCCTCTGCCCCTAGTGGAAGCTGCTGCTAGGGGCTCATGCTACTGAGCGGTAGATGAGGAAGCGCGTGTTCTCGCCATCTGCAAAAGGATAGAGTAAAAATCCAATTAGCATTGAGAAACAAATCCACACAACAAGAAAGAACAAATGTGAAATTTTTTCTAACTCTGTAGCCTCTGAGGAATAAATACGGACGTCTCCGTACCGATCCCTCAGACTCTACTAAGCTTGTCTGTGAATTGTGAGACCTATATAACCTAGAGCTCTGATACCAACTTGTCACGACCCCAATTATTTTGTCACGACCCGGATTTCCCACACTCGGGAGTCGTGATGGCGCCTATTAATGAGAGCTAGGCAAGCCAACCCTTAACTACCTTTTTTATTAACAATTTTTTTTCAATTACCAGCGATAACATAAAAACAACGGAATTAAATAAATAAGCGAAAGTCAATAATTTTTATAACTCAAGACTATGTCCCTTACAACTTTCAAAACCTCAATACCCAAAACCTGGTGTCACAGTGTCACAGACTGTCTAAGAGTCACTACAAACAAGGCCTGAAGAAAATACAATAAACTGTTTCTGAACGAAAGAAAATGAAACAGGGAATAGAGATAGAGGGAGACGCCAGGGCCCAGGAACGCCTGCAGGTCTACCTTGGGTCTCCGGGTGGACTGAAGGAAGCCCTCCAACTACTGTCTGTAAGCTGCTCCGGGATCTGCACACAGTGCAGAGTGTAGTATCAGCACAACTGACCCCATGTGCTAGTAAATGTCTAGCCTAACCTCGACAAAGTAGTGACGAGGCTAGGACCAGACTACCAAATAAAGCCGTGCAATTTAAATATATACAGCGAAAAGGAAAATGCAGAAATAACCAGTAAATATGGGAAGGGGAAACATGTTGTGGGGGAAATAATGGTTCTGAATAGAAAGCATCAGGTAAGGAAAGTAACAACATAACTAGAATATCATCAAGAATCAGAAATCAACAATTTGCACGGCATCACCCTTCGTGCTCTTACTCTCGTTCTCACCAAATCAATCATACAATAACAATGTGCACGGAATCACCCTTCGTGCTTTACACTCTTTTCTCACAATAGCAAACAATGCACAACATCACCCTTCGTGCTTTTACTCTCTTTCCTCACCATATACTCAATGATAATCGGTACGGAATGGTACATCGTACGGCATGACATCACCCTTCGTGCTTTACACTCTTTCCTCACAACAACAAACAATACACGACATCACCCTTCGTGCTTTAACATTCTTCCTCACCCAAACAACAATCACAAACAAAGGGGCAATGGAGTAAACAAATAATAATAGAAATCCCGGCAAGGGAACACAATTAAACAGTTAAATCCCGGCAAGGGAACAATATCAATAATCTCAGCATCTCAGCAAGGGAGATAATCAACAAAGCAACAAACATCCCGGCAATGGAGCAATTTAATAACTTTTTCTCTTTATTTTACTTTTACTTCTTAACTCACTTTACCACTTGAGCCAATGCTCCAAAGGGTTCAATCTTTTCATATACTTTCACACTTGGTAATATAACTCGAGCCAATGCTCCTCGAAGTTCAAAGATCACAATTTCTTTCACAAGCTTTTCACAACATATAGAAATCATCACTAAGGCATGAAAAACACAACAAAATTAGGATATTCACAGTGTAAAGACTCACGGTCATGCTAGACACCAATGTATAGATTCTTGTCACCATGCCTATACGTCGTACTCAACAATTATCACATAGCAAATAGGACTCAACACCTAATCTCTCAAGCTAAGGTTAGACCAAACACTTACCTCAAATTTCCACGGCCAAGTCAATCCTCAATTACCTTTTTCCTCTCGAATTCGGCTCCAAATCAATTGTATCTATACATGAATGACTTTAAAACATCAACAAATGATAAACAATTCGAATCCATTGCCTAATTATAGCTTTTCCATCATTCTTTCCAAAAACCCAAAATTCGACCCCAGGCCCGCTTGGTCAAAACATGAGGTTCGAACCAAAATCAAATCACCCATTCATCCACGAGCCCGAATATATAATTATTTCCAGAATTCGACCCCAAAACGAGGTCTAAATCACAATTAATTAAAAAGCTCTAACTCTACCGAATTCCCTAATTTCTACCCTTAATTACATGTTTTAGGCCTAGAAATCCAATAGATGCTGATGAAAATAGAAGGAAATAAGTTAAAGATTACTAACCCAAGAGTTTATGGTGAAAGGATGCTTCAAAAGTCGCCCTAGAACTTTGGAGAAGAAAGAGTTTGTGAAATTTTGGTGAAATCCCGTAATGGGTTCTGTTTTGGGACATTAAAATAACTGGGCAAAATCCTTCTTCGCGTTCGCGATAAGCTCAACGCGTTCGTGATGATTCAGGTCTAAAGACCTTCGGTTCGCAACACTGGGCTCGCATTCGCGATGCTTTAGCACCTCGAGCCCTCGCGTTCGCATAGAACAAACTGGTGGCCCCTCCCCCTGCACCCTACGCATTCGCGAGTGGATAGACGCGTTCGCGAAGGGTCTCCCCCCTGAACTTCGCATTCACGTCTCATCCTCCGCGTTCGCGAAGAAGTCAAAATGGCACCTGGGATCCTTGCCTTACGCGTTCGCGAAAGGGACCACGCGAACGCGAAGGGTAAAATCCTTGGGCACTAACAACAGAAAACCTGCAACATTTCTTAAGCCAAAAATCATTCCGAAACACCTCCGAAACACTCCCGAGTCCTCGGGGCTCCTAAAAGAACACAAGAACTAACTTAACAACATCATATGAACTTATCTGTGCGATCAAATCGGCTAAATAACCTCAAAATCAATGAATCAAACCTCAAAATCAAGAATGTTTCCTCAAACTTCATCAAGTTTCCAATTTAGAAATTGAAGCCCGAAACACGTCAAACGACGTCCGATTTCAACCAAATTTTACAGGAAGAACTTACAATATATATAAGACCTGTACTGGGTGCCGAAACCAAAATACGAGCCCGATACCATTGCTTTCTAATCATATTTCATTTCCAATTTCCTTAAACATTTTCAGAATACAATTTTACTTAAAAATTCATTCCTCGGGCTTGGGACCTCGGAATTCGATTCCGGCATACGCCCACGTCCCATATTTTCCTACGGACCCTCTGAGACCGTCAAATCACGGATCCGGGTTTGTTTACCTAAAATGTTGACCGAAGTCAAATATATTCAATTTAAACTCAAAACTTAGCATTTTTCATAGAATTTCATATTTAAGCTTTCCGGCTACATGCCAGAACTGCATACGCAAATCGAGGCGACCCTAAATGAGGTTTTCAAGGCCTCGGAAGCACAAAATGTAATTAAAATCAAGTGATGACCCTTTGGGTCGTCACAGAGGGGCCAACTATGTCCATTCCCCACTTTATGAATGGCTATGGTGAAGTGACGGAATCAAGGAGTTCCCCTGCTTGATGTATCATAGGGGCGTACTTCTGACACTGTTCACATCTCCTGACATAGTCCGCGGCTTCATTTTTCATGGTGGGCCAGTAGTATCCGGCGTGGATGAGGCATCGGACGAGGGTGCGGTTTCCCGTGTGGGTGCTGCAGTGCCCTTTGTGTACTTCTTCCAGTACTCGCCTTGTTTGATTTGGTCCAAGACATTTGGCTAGGGGGGCATCGAACATTCTTTTGTAGAGATCACCGTTTACGAGGCTATATCGGGATGCTTGTACCCGGTGTTTTTTGGCTTCTTTTTTGTCTTGCGGGAGCATTCCATCCTACAAATATGCTACAAGACGGTTACGCCAGTCCCAAGTTAAGTTTACAGAATGTACCTCGATGTGGTCTATTGTGGAATGGAGGAGGGTGACCACGTTTTCCCTGTTGATATTTTTTGTGGCCGCAACTAGTTTGGCGAAGCCATCTGCTTCGATATTCTGCGCCCTGGGTATCTGGTCGAGGCGACATTCGTCGAATTCCGACATCAGTTTGTGAATTTCCAACTGGTACTTCTGTAGTCTCTGTTCTTTGATTTGGAAAGTCCTAGTGACTTGGTTTACCACGAGTTGGGAGTCGCAATGGAGGACGAGCCGTCAGGCGCCATATTTGAGGGCTAACTTCAGACCCGCAATCATGGCTTCGTACTCGGCCTCGTTGTTAGTCATCTCGAGGCATCGTATGGACTGGCGAATTACTTCTCCTGTAGGGACTTCAAGGATGAGTCCCAGTCCCGATCCCGAGGCGTTAGAGGCGCCATCGATGTAAAGGACCTAGAGGTCGGTATGCGTGGAAGCGCGGAGCGCTTCCTGTTCTACTTCAGGCAATATTTCTGCGCTAAAATCAGCGACAAAATCGGCGAGCACCTGCGACTTAATGGCAGTTTGGGGTTGGTATGTTATGTCATGCTCGCTTAATTCTATGGCCTATTTGGCTAGTCTACCCGATAGTTCGGGTTTGTGTAGGATACCTCTGAGAGGGAAGGTTGTCACCACCTTTATGGAGTGACATTGAAAATATAGTGTAAGCTTTCGTGAAGCTACGACTAATGCCAAAGCTAGTTTTTCAAGGTGATGGTACCTTGTTTTGGCATCGATTAAGGTCTTTATAATATAGTAAATCGGAGATTGTGTACCTTCATTTTCATGGACCAAGAGGTGCTTTCCGCAACTTCGAAAACTGCTAGATACACAAGTAGACATTCTCCTGGGTCTGCTTTGACGAGTAGTGGTGGCGAAGATAGATACGTTTTCAGTTTTCTTAGGGTGTTGATACATTCTTCATTCCAGTGCAGTCCGTGGTCTTTCCTTAGCACGTTGAAGAATTTGTGACATCTATCCGAGGACCGTGAAATGAACCTCGACAGGGCAGCTACTCGTCCTGTCAATTTCTGCATCTGCTTTTTGCTGGTCAGTATCTCCGGTATTGCGTCGATGGACCTGATCAGATCCGGATTGACCTCAATACCTCTTTGTGACACTAGGAAACCAAGGAACTTTCCCGAAGTTACAACGAAGGCATAATTTTCGGGATTCGGCTTCATTCCGTATTGCCTTAATATCTTGAAGGCCTCCTTCAGATGGCCGATATGGTCCTATTTCTTTGTCGACTTTACTAGCATGTTGTCGATGTAAACCTCCATGGTCTTGCCAAGCTGTGCTTTGAACATCTTGGTAACTAGTCTTTGATATGCGACCCCTGCATTCTTGAGTCCGAATGACATTAACTTATAGCAATATGTCCCTCGGTGAGTGATGAAGGTTGTCTTTTCTTGATCTTCTTAGGCCATTAGAATTTGATTATAACCGAAGTAGACATTTAAGAAGCTCAATAGTTTGTGCCCCGTTATCGCATCGATGAGCTGGTCGATGTGGGGAAACGGAAAGGAGTCCTTCGGGCACGCTTTGTTCAGGTCGGTGAAGTTGACACACATCCGCCATTTCCCATTCTTCTTTTTGACCATGACCACATTGGCGACCCATTGGGGATATTTTGACTCTCTACGGAACCGTTAGCGAGTAATTTATCAAACTCCTCGCTGACTGCCTCATTGATGGCAGCATTGAACTTTCTCTTTATTTGCCATACCGGTGGATGAAGTGGATCGACATTCAGCCTATGTGTGGTGATCTCCCTTGAGATTCCCGGCATATCTGAGTGGTAAAAGGCAAACAAATCGGCGTTATTAGTTAAAAACTCACAATATTTACCCGGTTCCGAGAGGTTGTGTCCAACATAAGCCTTTTTTGTGTTGTTGATATTGTCCAAATGGACGGGATCGCTATCCTCTACAGTTGCCTTGCAAGCCTCTACGATGTTCGGGCCTTTGATGGCTTCTACTTGTACGTCGGGTCTGGTTCCCGACATGGCTGATTGCTATGCTCCGTACTTTCCCCTTTTAGTTGTTTGGTGTGTGCGCAATCTTGGGGGATCCAGTAGCATTCTTTGGCGGTGCGTGGCTTGCCTCAGATGCTAAATATTCCCCATGGGATGGGAAATTTGATTACTTGGTAAATATTTGACTGGACGGCTCGCATGGCGTGTATCCATGGTCGTCCTATGATGGCGTTGTTGGATGTTTCCTAATTCATGATGTGGAATGTCGTTTTGAGGGTGACCCCTCCAACCAAGACGGGTAGCTCTATTTCTCCAGATGTTCGCTCCACTGTATTATTAAAACCCGTTAGTGTTATGCAACGCGGTATTATTTTATCCTCGAGTCTCATTTGCACGAGAACGCGTGGGTGAACAATACATGCGCTGCTTCCGTCATCTACCATTATTCTTTTTACATCAGTATCTGCGATGCGTAAATTTATAACCAAAGCATCATAGTGAGGGAAAGACAAACCGTCGATATCCGACTTATCGAAGATGATACTGTCTTCGAGGTCATCATACCGTTCGTGGGCAACTGTCCGCTTGAGTTTATGTGTGGTGGTGAATTTTACATGGTTGATTACCGTATTGTCGCTGCCACAAATGATCATCTGTATGGTACGAGTTGGTGATGGTGCCTTCGGAGGTCCTTGAGGTTGGTCGCGCCCACAAGCGAAGTTGGCCCATCCTTTATCGCTTAGCAGTTCTTTCAGGTATCCCTGGTTTAACATCCTCACTACTTCTTGTCGCAGACCTATGCATTCTTCGGTTTTGTGTCCTCTCTCCTGGTGGAATTCACACAGGACGTTTGACCTCCTAGTACTCGGATTCGATTTCATTTTTTGTGGCCACTGCACCTTCGTGCCAAGCTTTTCCAGTGCGTACACTATATCTGAAGGGGAAACACAAAAATTATGAGCAGATAGCAATGGAGGCATACCTCTTTCGTTTCGGAGGGGTGCGATGTGTCGGGAAACGACATCCACATGTCGTGGAGGAGGCGGATTGGGTGTTCGGATATAGGGCTGATGCCTTTCTCGATTGAAACGTGGCAGTTGATCCTTTCGCCCGTCGTTATATCGATCTCTCCTTGTCTCGGTCTGGACTGATGTTAATTGCTGAAGCAGGCCATTCGGGTCGTCCTTGTCTGCCCTCACTTCGGCGCAATAGGCGTTGTGGATCTCTTTCCACGAGGTAGGGGGTACTTCATGAGTCTACTGAGTAGTTTTTTGGTCGCTTTTGATCCGCTTCTGTTTAACCCATTTTAAAAGGCTGCTACTGCCATCCCTTCTGACATGTTCGGTAGGCTCATCCTTACTCTGTTGAATCGGGCTAGGAAATCCCGAAGTCCCTCACCCGTCAATTGCCTGACGGCGAAGATATCATTGACCCTAGCCTCGGCCTTTTTTGCTCCCGCGTGAGCGGTGACAAACTTATCTTCCATTTCTTCAAACGTTGATATCGATCGTGCTGGTAGTTAGGAATACTATATCAATGCTCCCCCTGTCGGAGTTTCGCCGAACTTTTTCAGTAGCACAGATGGTACCTGTTCTTTTGATAGATCATTACCTTTTACTGCGGTAACGTAATGGATTAAGTGATCCTCCGGGTTCGTGGCCCCATCGTATATTTTCAAATATGGCGGCATTTTGAAAGTCTTTGGAATAGAATGGGGAGCTTCCTCTTCGCTGTATGGCTGTTCGACAAATCAGCCCACATCGCGTTTTGGTAACAACTTCGGAGCGCCTGGTATTTTATCAACCCTCTCTTGATGTTCCTTCATCTGGTCGCGAAGTGTTTTGTTCTCATTTTCCATATCTTACATTTTCTTTAAGATGGCTGTGA
The DNA here is from genome assembly GCF_000715075.1 of Nicotiana tabacum. Lineage (NCBI taxonomy): Eukaryota > Viridiplantae > Streptophyta > Magnoliopsida > Solanales > Solanaceae > Nicotiana > Nicotiana tabacum. Next base: position 127,160,642 of record NC_134084.1, read on the forward strand.
GTGCATCGTTGCCTGTATCAGTAACAATACAGGTGTTACCTATTCGTGTAGCGTTTGGCTCATCGGCAACCGCTATGGTTTTTGTGGATAGCGCGTCTTCGACACCTCCCTAAATGGGTTTCTTGAGCATGTTGCTCAAGGTACTCGTTAACCATTCTTCTAGTAGCCTTTTGACAGCCGGTGGCGCTTCTCCTGCTGTGGATGTTGAGGTTTCCCTCTCGCGCAAGATCGTTAGATCCCTGTGCGGAGGAGGTGAGATCTCTCCTTCAGGTGTAACACTTGGTGTTACATTCTCCCTGTCTTCTCCTATGGCTTTGTTGAGGGAATTCAGGAGGTTGTTTGTGACACCCTCTATTGCCTTTAGCCTCACTTCTCCCTTTCCCGCCATCGTTAACTTTTATGGAGCTGAAGAAAGGTGATTATTTCTTTCAAGAATCTAGATGAAAACTACGATTTCAGCTATAGAAATCACCATAGACGACGCCAAATGTTTTGACTCAAAAGATATTAAAACCTTTTTGAGCAAATCAATCAAAGATGAAGGGTAAATCTTAGCTGAGGATAGTAATCTCTAGAACGATCGATAGACAAAGTGAAGATAGGTCACGAGGCTTCTTTTCATTCATAAATAGTAATGTCTCCAGAGTGTTGAATGCCGATTATAAGGTTATTGTCCTCCTTTTATAATAAGAGAGAAATTCTTCTAAACTGTAGGAGACAAAATACAAGGAATATTCGAAGGAATATTCCCAATGTCCCCTGATGGCCATACATTATTACAAGAGTCGTCCCGTCTCTAGTTTATCTCAGGGTCGTCTCCTTCAGAGCATCAATTCGAGGAGACTCTGTCAATTGTCATACTCATCGTCGGTCGTAGTCGATCAAATTTGGACCCATACATTTCCTAAATATATAAATTTTATTATAAAAAAATTAAAAATTCTATATTCGAATTCATGGTCAAAATTAACAAGTTTGACTCTCAACATTTGAGCTTCACCATACAAATTGGGACAGAGGGAGTAGAATTTATGAAAATAAAAATTACAGCTTGTTTGGATGGTTGTTATGTATCGTTTCATAATATATTGTATTGTACTGTATCTTTTTAATGTATATAATATTTGGATAGATTGTATTGTTTGTCGTCGTTTCATGATGTCATTCACCAACAATATGAAGAATAAACTCACAATATTATAATGAAAAAGTAATATATGAGATAATATTATTATATAAAAAGGTAGGGTAAAGGATAAATAAGATTATTTAATAATAAAAAATGCAAGATACAACAACAACAACAACCTAGTGAAATCCCACTAGTAGGGTCTGGGGAGGGTAGTGTGTACGCAGACCTTACCCCTACCCCGAAGGAATAGAGAGGCTATTTCCGAAAGACCCTCGGCTCAAGAGGTAAAAAAGGCAAAAGGAGAAAAAATCAGTAACACCATAGAAATAATAAGAAAAATAGGTAAAATAGGGAAAATATGTAAAATAGGAACTAACATATAATCTAGAAGAAAGATACAAAGCATAAGTGAAATAGTATCCCTACCAAACTAATCCCACAAAGTTATGACATAAGGCAAGACTCAACTACCTCATAACCTACAACCTTAATATTCGACCTCCACATGTTCCTATCAAGTGCCATGTCCTCGGTAATCTAAAGCCTCGCCATATCCTGCCTGATCACCTCCCCCCAATACTTCTTAGGCCGCCCTCTACCTCTTCTCGTGCCCTCTACAACCAGTCATTCGCACCATATCGTATTTAATAATAAAAAAGGCAAGATGAGAAGAAAAAAATAAGGTAACAACGCGACCATACTAAATCAGTCGTTCCATAAAGTGACACTTTCTGTCCTTATGTAACAACGAATTTAACGATATGATATAATAAAATTTAAGTAACAATCAAAACAAATATTATATTTAAAGTAGCAATACGATACAATACAACATGTAACAACTAGGAGTATACATAGGTTAGATTGGTTCAGATTTTTCAGTTACCAAACCAAACCAATGGTATCAAATTTTTAAATTTATAAATCAAACCAAACCAAACCAATAAAGTCGGGTTTTCGGTAATTTTCAGGGTTTTTTCCAATAAAGTCTTCATAGCACAAAATATGTAACTTGCGCTCCAAATATTTCTTTAGTCCTAGTAGGATACAACTATATAATATATTTTTCAAGAAAATAAAACAATAATATGCGATGAGTCATAGAATTGTACTAAAATATTCAATAACAAAGATAATAAAATCGCATAAAAAAACATTACTAATTAATACGCCATAATAAAAATTAACGTAATCTAAAAAAACTATATAGGTCATGCTACAATAAGTACAGCTAATAAGTATTATTAATTACACAACTAACCACTAAGAAAAAGATAAACTAGGTTATGCATTTTAATTATAAACTAATGCAAAACTAAAAAATAGATATCCAACACTATTGTCATTCCTCGTGTTGAATTGGATTTTCTTTATTAGCAGTAGTATTGATTTGAACTTTATTTGACTTACTACCATTATGGGCTATAATTTATTGAACCATTCAAGAATGTTAAATCCAAACTTTAAATAATACGTTTAAAGATAAAATTGTGTACAAGTTTAAGAAATATTTATAAATTATATTACAGTAAATATTTATACGAATAAAATATTTTTAAAAATTGTATAAGTGTAATGTCGGGTTGATATGGTTTTGGTTTGATTTTTTTTAGTTAAAATCAAACCAAGCCAATTATGGTCAGTTTTTTTTTTCAACACCAAACCAAATCAAACCAAACCACAATCAGATTTTTTTTCCCCTATTTGGTACGATTTATTGGTTTTCTTTGTACACCCTAGTAACAACCATTCAAACAAGGTGATGCGTGTAGTATTTTCATTTTGTGTAAAACAATTACTCCAGAATTGAAGAATGATGCACTTATATAAAGAACAAAAAGCAAAAATACACGCATATATTTTAAGAAGAGTCCTTAAATTGTAAGTAATAGAAGTGACTAATTCAACTTGTTCTATCAATCGAGAAATTTCGCAATGCCTTTCACATTATTCATCCCAAACTAGAGAAGTTCAGATGTGGTCCATTTTTCTCATATTTTTGGCACGTATTGGTTGCTCAAAATTTATGTTCACCTATTATTGCTCGGATATTTTCACTTCTGATATATCATCATATCAATAATTGACACTGCAATTGCAAACATTATTGGATAAAGAGTGAAACTATCTTACATGATCTTCTTTACTTGGATAACGATTAAGACTATCTGAAGTCTACAATTTGCTCACGCACCTAACGTAATTTAATTATTAAAGAAGTAAGTGAAAATCATTACATAAGGGTTCCGATTGCAATAAATACGACATAGAATGCTAAGTGATTTTTCTTTCATTTTCTTAAATTTTATGGACGGAGTTACTTATATATAATAGTGAAAGGTACTAAGCACGTGTGATATAGTCAACGTATAAAGGCGCAAACTGACTGGACATTGTGATTAAAAAGGGTAGTTCGGTGCACGAAGTAATTTGCGTTCATACAATGTCCTAGAAAGAACCGCACTCCAAAGACGTGTGGTGTAGTAAGTCTACTCTAATGCAAACATCAATGGTTGATTTTACGGCTTGAACTTGTAAGCTCTATGTAGACAACTTTGTTGTTGCTCCACGTCTCCTAAGAGAGTAAAAGTCTACAATTTGCTCACTTCTACTATAATATCAAGAAAATTCCTACCAAATTTAAGAAACTAACCACAGAAGCCAAATACTATCCACTTTGTTGCATCCAAAGGGGTCCACGACATCCCTAGTATCTTCTCAATAGGTGAACCAATTGCATCTACAACAACTATACAGTTGTTTTTATAGCTTAAAATCAAGAATTCAAATCCCCCAATACTAAGATCTTTGAGCATATCCTTCTTTTGCCATGGCAACTCAAGTGCACAAACTTCATTTCATACTATTCCCTTTAATGGCTCCAGGCCACATGATTCCTATGATAGACATAGCTAAACTTCTAGCAAATCGCGGCGCCATCACCACCATCATCACCACTCCAGTAAACGCCAATCGTTTCAATGCAACAATTACTCGTGCCATAAAATCCGGTCTAAAAATCCGAATTGTCACACTCAAATTTCCAAGTGTAGAAGTAGGATTACCAGAAGGTTGCGAAAATATTGACATGCTTCCTTCTCTTGACTTAGCTTCAAAATTTTTTGCTGCAATTAGTATGCTGAAACAACAAGTTGAAAATCTCTTAGAAGGAATAAATCCAAAACCAAGTTGTGTTATTTCAGATATGGGATTTCCTTGGACTACTCAAATTGCACAAAATTTCAATATCCCAAGAATTGTTTTTCATGGTACTTGTTGTTTCTCACTTTTATGTTCCTACAAAATACTTTCCTCCAACATTCTTGAAAATATAACCTCAGATTCTGAGTATTTTGTTGTTCCTGATTTACCTGATAGAGTTGAATTAACTAAAGCTCAGGTTTCCGGATCGACGAAAAATACTAGTTCTGTTAATTCTTCTGTATTGAAAGAAGTTACTGAACAAATCAGATCAGCTGAGGAATTATCATATGGTGTAATTGTTAATAGTTTTGAGGAGTTGGAGTTAGTGTATGAGAAAGAATATAGGAAAGCTAGAGGGAAAAAAGTATGGTGTGTTGGTCCTGTTTCTTTATGTAATAAGGAAAATGAAGATTTGGTTACAAGGGGTAATAAAACTGGAATTAGTAATCAAGATTGCCTTAAATGGTTAGATGGTTTTGAAACAGAATCTGTGGTTTATGTAAGTCTTGGAAGTTTATCTCGTTTGACATTATTGCAAATGGTGGAACTTGGTCTTGGTTTAGAAGAGTCAAATAGGCCTTTTGTGTGGGTATTAGGAGGAGGTGATAAATTAAATGATTTAGAGAAATGGATTCTTGAGAATGGATTTGAGGAAAGAATCAAAGAAAGGGGAGTTTTGATTAGAGGATGGGCTCCTCAAGTATTGATACTTTCACACCCTGCAATTGGCGGAGTATTGACTCATTGCGGATGGAATTCTACGTTGGAAGGTACCGTTAAATTTTATGATCATCTCATATAAAGTTTAACCTGTTAGAGATAATATACTTTTATTTGCTTAATTAATCATCAACACGTCCCCTTACGTCGACCTGATTCTACTTTTATTTAATTAATTAATCTTCAACAACCCCCCTGTTTGCAAGAAAAAAAAGTAACTGAACTAAACAATAAACAGGAGGCATAGTAGAAAAATTAGAAAGATGCCCATCCTATTGTATTTGGATTTGGAAAGAAAGAAGAAGATACGCTCTTTATTCTTTTATAGAATCTTTTCTTAAAGTTAAGTTAATCCAAAAATAGAAAATTGCTGCTCTATAATCGGTACAGTCCTCTTTCCGAAAGCGCTTTGCCCAGCTTAGCGCATGGAAGGGCGAGTCGTTCTATTAGATCCCCCCCCCTCCGGCCTGATTCTTTTTGATAGGCCAAGCATGTGAAAGTATTTTCTTGATAATAGATGGTGGCGAGGCTTAAATTAAGGACTTCTGCCTATTTTAATAGCATATTAAATTGTGCGACTATCTTATCTAAAAACTTTAATCGCTAGAGAAAATATGATTTTATTTACTTAATTATGTCTTCTACAGGTATTTCAACGGGACTACCAATGGTAACATGGCCACTATTTGCTGAGCAATTTTGCAATGAGAAGTTAGTAGTCCAAGTGCTAAAAATTGGAGTGAGCCTAGGTGTGAAGGTGCCTGTCAAGTGGGGAGATGAGGAAAATGTTGGAGTTTTGGTAAAAAAGGATGATGTTAAGAAAGCATTAGACAAACTTATGGATGAAGGAGAAGAAGGACAAGTTAGAAGAACAAAAGCAAAAGAGTTAGGAGAATTGGCTAAGAAGGCATTTGGAGAAGGTGGTTCTTCTTATGTTAACTTGACATCTCTGATTGAAGACATCATTGAGCAACAAAATCACAAGGACAAATAGTCAAGATAATTATTAATAAAGTTTTATTTTATTTTTTATTTTTTTGGTGTTTCTTCTCTGTTACTAGTTTATCTTGCACAGTTGTCTTTTGGCAACAATTAATACCTAGAAAAGTGGATTGTTTGGGTTTAAGCTAAGATCTTTTATTTCTTGCTATTCCCTCTCTTCTTGCGAATCAAGAAAAAAATTGGCACTTAATTGAAAAGAATGCAAAAGTTAGAAAAAGGGACCTTTATTCAATCAAACCCAATGGTCTAAGCAATTATTATACTACGAGTTTATAACATGAAAAATAAAATAATACTAACATGTTATATATGTTTTAATCTTCTCGACATATGTTTTACATCTTTTTAGCGGGATCAATTTCTGAGATTTTTGGGATTACCCATATTAGAAACTTGAGTTAAAGAAAATATTGAGCATTTTACACTTTAGAGTTTCTAATCACTATTGCTACATCACACTACTTGCTGACAAAGTTGCTGCCCATTCAATTAATCTTAGTAAGCTACTACAAGTCCTTTCTACCAAAAGTTATTGTTGATTCGGAGGAGCCATCACGCATTATTTACTCCTTTCACAACGCGGTTACTATCTTTGTAGCCAGATTGTCATCTGAGAAAGTGAAAGAAATAAATAGTAAGGACAATTTTGTCTCAGTAAAGCTACAAAAAAATTTGGCCTTGCATAAAACACATACTCCTATTTTTTTAGGGTTGTACCAAACCATGGGATTTTGGCAAGAACGTAATTATAGGGAGGGTATGATCATACTGAATTACACGTGGCTATCCGTCTTTCCAAGACCATAACAAGCCTCCTCGACCATCAAAATGGAAAGGAAAATGCGAGTTTACCAAAAACATAACATTTATCAAGAAGCTCCTTGGGTCAAGAATTATAGTTCTACTAACAAATTTGATGAGGAGGTCATGACACACATACTTCAAGCACAACTGCTAGAAACTTGACTACTAATGCAGATGTGTTCGGCAATGCCAGCGGCACAACAGCCGGCATGGCCCCTAGCTCACATTGCCATGTACATGGTGTGTACAGAATATGGTTATCCAAACAATGCCATATTGGCTGCAATAGATGATGGTGTGAAAACATATTATGGTGATCACTTGTCCAACCTAAAGACTTTTTTCATATGTTATTTTTCTTGGTATACCCTATTATTTATGATCAAGAGATTGCCCAATGTCTACCAGGATTGCTTGAAAGCACTGATGGCAGAGGCGGATGTACCATAGTGGGTACAGGTTCAACTGAACCCACAACTTTCGGTGCAAATCATAAGTTTATGCGTAAAATTTCACTGAAATTATAATAAATAGTAGACATGAACTCATAACTTAAGAAATATAACGTGTTCAATGCTAAAAATCTTAAAAGTTGAACCCATAAAATTTAAATCCTGAATTCGCCTCTGACTGCAGATAGTAGAGGTAAGTTTACGGAGTGTGATAACAGTGTGGGGCTTGGAACTTATCAAGGACATATGATAAAGGATGCGGGTGGTGTCGTCATCATTCTTATCCCTTTAAATGTTTTAGTGATATCACTTTTAATTTTGCACATGCTTTTCAGTAACTAATTTCGAATAAGCCAAGGAAGAAAAGATTAAAACATACATTAATTCAGCCTCCATAGCTAGGGCATGGATATATTTCAAAGGAAATAAATCTTATTACAATTATTATATTAAAAGAATTTGTATGCATATTAAAGAATTAATGTCACTTGATGAGGTTTTTTCACTATGATAAAGTAAATATAAGTTTTTGGTCCTTAAAGAAGTTAACAAATGAGTATGTGCATACCATGTGCACGTCATGTGCATCTTTTTTCCATCTGAAAGCATCGTTGGGGTGAGGTCTTGTTTTTGCATTAATTATTTTAGTATGATAGTATATGCATAATGCTAGTACAAAATTCAGTTAATCAAATTCGATCAATTAAATAGGAAGAGGAATCAATGTCACTTGATAGAGATAATTCATTATTTACGAATCAATAAAGTTTCTATGATGATAATATATGTTGCTATTGATGCTTTTGTTGTAATTCTAAAGTGGTATTATCATGACTATATCTGCTGATAACCATGGTCCAGATAATACTACATTATCTAATGAGACATCTTGGATTCTTACAGTTGTTTCTAGCACCCATGATAGAAAGATAATAGCAATTGTCATGCTAGAAAATGGGAAAACATACTATGGTGAATCACTTATCCAATCTAAAGACTTTACTCGTACATTATTTTTTTTCTGTATACCCTATCATGCACGATCAAGAGACTGCATAATGTCTATCAGGATCGTTGGAGACCACTAATAGTAGAGGTAAGTTTGTGGTGTATGATAATGGTGCGGGGTTTGGAACTCATCAAGGCCATACGATAAAGAATGCGAGTGGTGTTATCATGATTCTTGTCAATTAAAATATTTTTGTGATACCACTTTTCAACTTTATCATATTTTTTCAGCAACTAATTTAGGTTAAAATAAATCTTATTACGAATATCATATTAAGAAAATTTATGTACATATTAGAGAGTTAATATTATTTAATAAGTTTTTTTACAATAATGAAGTAAATATGAGATTTTAGTCCTTAAAGAAATTAACTAACGAGTCACGTGCACGTCATGTGCATCTTTTTCCATCCGAAAGCATCCCTCAGTTAAGGCCTTGTTTTTGAACCACTAATAACGTTCTTCACATCAATGAAATTCGTGTTTCACTTTTCACTTTGCCAGTGAATGAGTGATGCTATAATCATAGCAAGGTAGATGGCTTGGTATAATCCCAATATCTAAATTACCCCTAATAATTATACCTTTCTCATAATTGGATTCTTTTCGAAACCCCATGTTTTGGCGTAACCCCAAAAAATTATAAGTAGTACGTGTTCTATGCAAAGCCAAAATCTTTATAGCATTGCTATGAGACAAAACCATCCTTCTCTCAAATTCTTGCCAAAATCTTTTATAGCATTTCTATGAGAGAAACCATCCTTCTCTCCAATTCTTTCACTTCCTCATCTGACAATTTGACTTCAAAACCTACTGTAGCAATGTGATGATATGAGTGAATAATGTGTAATGGCTCCATAAAATCAGAAACTTTTGGTAAAAAAAAAAGAAGACTAGCTTATACTAGCTTCTAAAATGAGCTAATTTGGGCAGTAGGCACCTTTGTAAATGCCTATTTTTTGTTTATCACATTGCTTATATTTAATTTTGTATTTGTTAGTCTAGTGTGATAATAGAATTAAGAAATTGATCCAAATTATTTTGTTTCATTAAATTTGGGCCAAAATTTGGCCCTAATTGGCAGCCCAAGCGCCTGACCCGCCCAGCTCTCAGGCCTCAACCGGACGCTCCCAAAACGACGTCGTTTTGGTGAGTGATCCAGAGATCACATCTTGGCCATCCAATCTCTCTTGATCGAATGACTCTTGTTATTCACCACCCTAGGTATTTAAATCCTAGGTTAGCCAAAATTTCACCCCATTTCCCCCATAATTCTTTTCTTCTTCCTTTCTCTTCACTCTCTCTCGTCTCTCTGTGCCGCCACCCATCTCTTCCGGCCGGAAATCGCCACCGCCTGTGAACGTACTCCAATCTACCCCAAAATCTCACCACCTCTTCCTCTCACTCCCCTCTTTCCAAAACCATGAACCAAATCCGCCAAATCCCGGCAAATCCTCAAGAATCTTCATAAAATCAAAACCCTAGCCTCTTTTTCTTTGAAATTTTGTTTAAGTGTCAATGACTTACTGTCACACCTCCTTTTTCTGACCCCGCGAAGGGCGAAGGAGTTTTTTCCAATTAAAGGACAGTCGAAACGGGATTTGTTTATTTATTTCAGAGTTGCCACTTGGGAGATTTAGGGTGTCCCAAGTCACCAGTTTAATCCCGAATCGAGGAAAAGAATGACTCCATATTACAGTCCGCGAACCAGAAATCCGGATAAGGAATTCTGTTAACCCGGGAGAAGGTGTTAGGCATTCCCGAATTTCGTGGTTCTAGCACGGTCGCTCAATTGTCATATTTGGCTTATTTATCTGATTTTAATACAATTATGAACCGATGTGCCAATTTTAACTCTTTACCACTTTATTATTATTATTATTATTATTTTTTAAAAAAATTGTGAACATCGTTTAAAACATGTCTTTGGATTACGTCACATGAAATGCACCCGCAATCCGGAACACATTTTTATTCAATGTTTTAGGATTTAGATTTGGGTCGCATGAAATGCGCATCCGAGTTTAAGAAGGTAAAATTAATTAAATCGCGCCTAAAGAGTCTAGCGTATCATTATTTTGGGTAGGGCCGTGAAATTTGCTAAAACGGCTCCTCCCTAATTCTAAGCGATTAAATGTACATTTATTGAGGGCCCCGCAATCTATACATTTCATTAAGCGAGGCTCATCTCATTTATTTGGACAAATCTTAAAACGACTACATTTTTCTATAAAAATGAGTCTCTAAAATAAAGAAAGAAAATCCTAATTTATTACTAGCTTTTATTATTTTAAGAAGACATGACATGCTAATTGCTTGATTAATACAAATATTGATGAAAAATAAATTTCACTCTTAATTTCGAAATTATAAATAAAATAAAAATTCAACAACTAATATTCAAAATAAACAAATATAGCTAGATTAAAACTCAGCATTGTTATTTTTTTAAAAAAAATTATTGAGATTAATTATTCACAATCATTTGAAACTAGATTTAACCATAATTACTAAAGCTTATTAGAAAGTTTATTAGACTTAAACGTTCTCTTAATCTTGCTTAAGCTCAAGTCATGCCTTAATGCCTAATTTACGATGTTTAATTTAAATTCGTGTCTTAGCTAAATTTAGCTACTTGTTCATGATCAACCTATAATCTTGAAGCCTTCATAACTAGTGAATTAACCTATTTTGCCGAACTGATTTATTACAGACTAACTTATGATATTATTTTCTTATTCCAGTTATTATTTAGTAATTCATGAAATAGCTTAAATACAATCAACAAAAGGAACAAAGAAATAAAAACGAAATTAAAACTTCAAATTTTCATTCTTCATATGTATTCACGCTTCATATTTCGGATTACAATAAACAGCTTTTCAGTTGTGTACCTGATATTGGAAGCAAAGAAAATGAATATGAGAATCAGCAACAGCAGTAAAATCAGTACAACACAGCAACAATAGCCCAGCAACAGTAACAACCCAGTAACAGACCGGTGGAGTAGTAATCCAAAAAAAAAAAAAACTTCCAGCTTTTATGAAACAACAATTAATTCTGATTTCAAACAACAAAAGAAAACAGAATATTTTTTTTAGTTTTTTTTAATATTTGAAAGCTTAAATATTTTTCGGAATTTTCTATCTCTTAAATGTTCAGCCCTTTTCTCTCTCTTATTTTCAGATTTGTTTCTCTCTCCCGTTTTTTTCCTATCTGTGTATTTCTCTTGTCCTCCCTTTTTATTCTGATTTCAAGACTTCTTATAACACCTCTCATAAAATCTTTCCATTAATTAAAATCAACCCATTTTCTCTACCAAACCCATTATCTTCCCACTCATTCTCATTACATTAAATAACATATCACACCACCCCATTTCATTTTGTCCCCCATGCTTTATTTAAAATAATGCAAGATTCCCCTTTAAATTAAATCTTGTCCCCCCTTTATATTAAATAATCATATCACAACCCACCCCATTTCATTTTGTCCCCCATGCTTCAAATAAACAATTACAAAATGTACAATTCCTAAACTACCCCTTCCGACCTTACTGAAATTACCAAACTACCCCTGAACGTATTACAAATTTACCAAACTACCCATCAGCTATAACACATCAATTAATCAAACTTAACCAAAATATAGACAATATGATCAATTTCTAACAATGTTCAAACAACAATATGAACACGGATGAACATCATAACAACAATATCACATGAACATGATTTTAACAAAATTTCAACAACAAATCACATGAACACAAATTGAACAACCAAGAGCAACTAAAATTTGATTGAACAATATTTTAGCAACAAACAATCCTATTTTCGGATTCAACAACAACAACAAACAAAGTATGAAGATTTCTAAATTCAATCATATTGAACTTAAAATCAACTCTAACAACATTACAACAAACAATTCTTATATTAAACTTTAAACAAGATTATGATAACAATTCAAGCAATAATCATAAATGGTAAACAAGAAATCAAACTATACAAAATTCGGATTCAAGATCATCCAAACAAAGTATGAACATGAATGAATCTATTTTAAGACAACAAACATGACGGATTAAACGATTAAAACAATATATTCCTTTAATACAACTAAATTCTTTAAACAAACAACAAGATCGACGAAGAAACAATTATGAACTTAAACTTGAACTTAACAATATTAACAATTTCTAACAATACATAAACACATGAAACAAATTGAAGAAATAGTTGATTAAATTTCAATTTGAATCTAACAAACATCAAACTAACAAATACTTACTTAAACAATAATACAAACATGAAATAAACATGAAAACAACAAATTAAACTTCTATTTTGAAATCTGAAAATTAATTTTAACAAAGCACATGAACATGAAAAAACTAGAAAAATAATTTCAACGATGAACAACGAACAAAACAAGAATTGAATTCTTTAACGATTTTGGATCCGGAAAATATCAAACAAAAATATGGACAAAAATAAAACTCAAAAACAACTAACCGGAGATGAATCAACGACGAACTTTGATTGTAAACAAATCTGTCCGAGAACGAATCTCGCACCAAGATAACTTGACGTCGAAGACGACTACGAACGGACGACCAAAGAAGGTGGTCGTTTGGCATCGTTTAAAACGAAGAATGGCAGCCCGCCACAAGCAGAAGGCAGCAGCAGCAACACTGCTGGAGCAGCAGCACGAAACAGTAGCAGCAGCGGTGTCGGAGAAGATGCAACGGCAGCCATGGGAGCTCGAGTTCGAGCTCGATGAAGCTCGTCCATGGCTGGACGCGGCGGGAAGCAGTTGTGGTGGTTTGTTTGGACGACACAACAGCAACATGAAGGATGAAAAACGCAGCAGCAGCAGTGTTGGAGAAGAAGAAAACGCAACAGCAGGAGGAGAAGCAACTACGGGCAACAATGGTGGCGTAGAAGTTGCTCGACGAACTTGAAAAACGCAGCCATGGCAGCGAGGGGATGTCGTAGGGGTGAGAGTGGTTGTGTTGTGTGTGTGTTGACGTGAGGGGGGCAGGGGTGTGAGGGGGGAAGGTCTGCCATGGGAGGAAGGGATGTGAGCTTGAGGAAGAAGAAGAAGATAGGAGGGGGGGGGGGCGGATGGTTTAGATTTTTAGGGTTTTCTTCTCTTATTTTTTTTTGTTTTGTTTTTGTTTTGTAAAAATGAAAGACAAATGGGGTTTGAGTCTTTTGGGTTATGGACTGGGTCGACCCAGTTCGAAATGGACTGGGTCGTAGGGAAGATTGGGCCAATTTTTGGGCCTGTGGCTTGAAATTGAAGAAGATGCCTAATTCCGACTTTCTTTATATTTTTGCTTTCTTTTCTTCTTTTATTTCTCTAAAACTAAATTATAAAAATACTTAAACTATTATTAAGAATTAAATTAAGTTATAAAAGCGCAAATTAACTCCCAATAACAATTAACGCACAATTAAGTATTAATTAAGCATAAAATTGTATATTTGGACATTAAATGCTAAAAATGCAAACGATGCTTATTTTTGTAATTTTTTAATTTTTGTAAAACAAATTTAATTACTAACAACTATAGAATTAAATCCTACATGCAAAATGCGACATATTTTTGTATTTTTTATTAATTTATCAAATAAACACGCACAGACAAATACAAATAATTATTCAAAATATCACAAAATATCACAAAATTGCACACCAAAGAAAAATCATTTTATTTTTGAATTTTTTGGGAGTAATTCTCTTATAGGGCAAAAATCACGTGCTTACAGCTGCCCCTCTTTGCCCGGAGACACGAAGGGTTTTCGTGTAAAGATAAAGCGAGCGATTTTTGCCCATCCGAGTATTCCGTTGAAGCATTTTTTGAAAAAGATTTGACCGAACCTTTGCTTCAAAAGTTTCCTACATATCCTGGGCTAAACAGGAATCAGGTCAATGTAGTTCGGGAAGTTTTTGGTAGCTGGGACTACCGTGGGACTGCGATGTTACTGCTGTTGCATGCTGTTATCACTGCTTACCGATCTCCTTGTTACACCGTGCTTAAAAGAAAACAAGAAGCTAGGCTAGACTAAAATTTGTTCTTGTTGCCTTGCTTTCTTGTCGGCTTGTGTTTCCTCCGGTGCTTTTCTTCTGATGCTTTTCTTCCTTTTGACACATGGACTTGAGTTTATGCTGGGACCTCTTGTTGCAACCTTCCGCTTCCCGGTGCTGGGGATTTTATTGTTTACTGCTGGGGATTCCTGTTGTAACCTTCCGCCTTCTGGTGGGGTTACTGATTCCAAAATCTGTAATACAAGACTAAAAAGTTGCTTCAATGCAAAATTATGAAATGTATGCCCGCATTATACTGGTGGGCGACCTAGAGCTGAAAGTATTCCCGCATTTTACTGGTGGGCGACCTAGAACATGAATGTATTCCCGCATTTTACTGGTGGGCGACCTAGAACTGAAATGTATTCCCACATTTTACTGGTGGGCGACCTAGAACTGAAATGTATTCCCGCATTTTACTGGTGGGCGACCTAGAACAGAAAGTATTCCCGCATTTTACTGGTGGGCGACCTAGAACATAAAGTATTCCCGCATTTTACTGGTGGGCGACCTAGAACTGAAATGTATTCCCGCATTCTACTGGTGGGCGACCTAGAACTGAAATGTATTCCCGCATTCTACTGGTGGGCGACCTAGAACTGAAATGTATTCCCGCATTTTACTGGTGGGCGACCTAGAACTGAAATGTATTCCCGCATTCTACTGGTGGGCGACCTAGAACTGAAATGTATTCCCGCATTTTACTGGTGGGCGACCTAGAACTGAAATGTATTCCCGCATTTTACTGGTGGGCGACCTAGAACTGAAATGTATTCCCGCATTCTACTGGTGGGCGACCTAGAACTGAAATGTATTCCCGCATTTTACTGGTGGGCGACCTAGAACTGAAATGTATTCCCGCATTCTACTGGTGGGCGACCTAGAACTGAAATGTATTCCCGCATTTTACTGGTGGGCGACCTAGAACTGAAAGTAAAAGGACAGAAATGTATGCCTCTATTATATGGGCGGGCTCCCAACTTCAATGCTAACTTAGGAGGAAATGCGTCTCCTATGGGTAAACTAAACTTAGGAGGAAATGCGTCTCCTATGGGTAAAAGTAAATTTAGGAGGAAATACGTCTCCTATGGGTAAACTAAACTTAGGAGGAAATGCGTCTCCTATGGGTAAACTAAACTTAGGAGGAAATGCGTCTCCTATGGGTAAAACTAAACTTAGGAGGAAATGCGTCTCCTATGGGTAAAACTAAACTTAGGAGGAAATGCGTCTCCTGTGGGTAAAACTAAACTTAGGAGGAAATGCGTCTCCTGTGGGTAAAAGTAAATTTAGGAGGAAATGCGTCTCCTATGGGTAAACTAAACTTAGGAGGAAATGCGTCTCCTATGGGTAAACTAAACTTAGGAGGAAATGCGTCTCCTATGGGTAAAAGTAAATTTAGGAGGAAATGCGTCTCCTATGGGTAAACTAAACTTAGGAGGAAATGCGTCTCCTATGGGTAAACTAAACTTAGGAGGAAATGCGTCTCCTATGGGTAAAACTAAACTTAGGAGGAAATGCGTCTCCTATGGGTAAAACTAAACTTAGGAGGAAATGCGTCTCCTATGGGTGAAACTAACTTAGGAAGTGCGTCTCCTATTGGCAGAACTAGACTTAGGAAGTGCGTCTCCTATTGGCAAAGGCGTGGAATGTATTCCCTTGTTATACAGGTGGGCGCCTAAAATATGCAATGGACAGACAAGAAAAGTATTCCTTTCGTTATTCAGGTGGGCGCCTGGCTTCAACAACAACTTTGAAAATAAAATCCTATTCGAGGGCGGATGAACCCAAAATATCCTGTTCGAGGGCGGATGAACCCAAAATATCCTGTTCGAGGGCGGATGAACCCAAAATATCCTGTTCGAGGGCGGATGAACCCAAAATATCCTGTTCGAGGGCGGATGAACCCAAAATATCCTATTCGAGGGCGGATGAACCCAAAATATCCTATTCGAGGGCGGATGAACCCAAAATATCCTATTCGAGGGCGGATGAACCCAAAATATCCTATTCGAGGGCGGATGAACCCAAAATATCCTATTCGAGGGCGGATGAACCCAAAATATCCTATTTGAGGGCGGATGAACCCAAAATATCCTATTCGAGGGCGGATGAACCCACAATATCCTATTCGAGGGCGGATGAACCCAAAATATCCTATTCGAGGGCGGATGAACCCAAAATATCCTATTCGAGGGCGGATGAACCCAAAATATCCTTAAGACTTGAAAATGTCTTACCTCGAATACTTGCTGGGGATAACACTGTTGGGGAATTATTTACTTACCTGTTGGGGGGGGGGGGTAAAATGTTATCAGCTGGGGATAACGCTGTCGAGGCTAACACTGTTGGGGGATTCTGATTCTTTCAGAACTAGTGCTTCACTGAGCTCAAGTTTCATCCCTTTGCTGGGGAACAACTTCCTCCATAGAACTTATTATGTTGGGGGCAACACTGGTTCTAAGACCACTTCCCTTGAGACTGGCGTTATCTTTATTCTTTCCCGCATGGGTACCTGACTTCCAGAAAATTTTCTAAGCGGAAGGAAAATTTTCTGCCCCAGTTTGATAATATCCCTTGCGGCATGCATTTCTGGCATCAATGCCATTTCCTTTACCTGTTTCAAATCAAACAAAATTTGTTAGTTTAAAACATGGTGGTTGGTTGTGATACCCCTACTGGGATGGCTTTTCCCTTTCTCCTTCCTTGCTCTGCGTTCCACAGCTTGTTGGGGATGATATTATGTGCTGGGGATAATCCCTTCCTGCTGGGGATATCCGTCTTCTTTTGTGACATAACTCGGAAGCTGGCATTTCCCCGACCTTTTAGTCCTAGTATGAATTTCCCAAATCATGCTCATTGCTCTCCTTGATTTTCCCACTGGCTTTGGCCTTGAGGTTTATAACTTTGGTTTTGGCAAGGATATCCCTTTTGACACTCGTCAATCCTTTTGTCAATTCCCTTTTGCTGGGGATATTTTCTTGACACTGGCCTCGCGCTTGTTCCTCGCTGACTACACCATTTGGATGCACTAGTCAGATCTCATTTTGTATAATTGGGAAGCTGATGACATATTTTGAAGTCATTTCATACTTGTTCTGACCGGACAGACTCTATTGGGGAAAATTTTTTATGAAAGGAGAAAGATAAAAGATACAAAACAAAAGACAAAGGAAATGATGACTCTTTTACAAAAGAAACTATAAATAAAAACCTATCAAACGCAGATACCGACTCTAATGGCCATGACATGCGTATGTGGCCTATCCTCTACCGTCAATCATCTTTCAAGATCTTCAATTGGCGATTCCCCATTGGATTCTTAATCTTATTCGACTTGTAGTGCCCAAAGGGTTTTCACTATCAAGTCTCTCTCATTTTTTGTTCTTCTCTCAGCTTTCATCGCCTTATGGTGCCTGTGAAGGTTTTCACCGATATGACTCTCTCATTTGTATCACTTTCCAGCTGGGGATTTGGAGTGTTGCCGGTATGACTCTCTCTGCTGGAGATTAGAGTCCTTTCTGCTGTGGAACAGAATGTTATGTTCGCCGGTAAGACTCTCATTTGTCTGACTTGGCATCTTTTGAAGACTGGTCAGAAGGTCTTTCTTTGGACCGTAATGTGGGTTTTGGATAGGGCTAGAAAAAAAAAAAGGGTATTAAAGGCTCAAAATGCATTAATTCTGGGTTATTAGTTACAACTTTCGGAACTAGATTTATTTACCACAAACGCAACTTTTGCCCCAGTTTCTTGCTTGGGGATATTTTACTTGATTGATTTATATTTTTTCAAAACTATGACCGAGCCGTGAAGCGCCTACGTATCCTCTTTGAGGAATCAAGTCAAACGTAGTTCCCAATTCCTCTTTTTTCATTTGACTTTCTTTTTTTTTTGTTACCATTTTCTTTTCTTTTCTTTTTCGTTTTGTTGTTTTCTTTTCTTCTTTTTTTTTTCATGTTTTCATACCATGCTGGCGTTTTCTAGTCGTTTTTACTGATTCCGAACGAGGGGTATGAAAGAAAAATAAGTAAGGCTCAAAAAGGGGTAACGAAGGATAAAGTGTTTAGGCAGCAGAACAAAATGCCTTCGTCATTCCAGTCTTCAAAACATGCCAAATGCAAACAACACAACAAACAATAGATTTATAGTCTCTTCCAACGGTGCGGGGATTGACAATTATGTTAAACATATGTTTGTTCATTTGTCACTTCTAAAGCACCGTTGGGCGACACTCTCATTCTCTTTTATTATGAACGACCCTCATGCCAATTTAGGCGAATCTTTATTTAACGGTTTTCTTTGTGTTTGCCCTAGTTCCACATGACTCGGGCTCCAAATAATCTCAAACCGTTCTTATTTCCTTTAAATGCTTTGATCACCTTCTCAGGATTTTATGATTAACTTTTAAGACTAGGCCCAAACTGGGTGCGCATGTCATGTCCCTAGAATCGGCATTGAACAAAAATGATAAAAGGACTAAACAAAAAGATGACTGGAAATAATAAAAGACCGGATTTTGTATTAGACTACCGGTGAAATGGTTTAAATAACAAAACAAACAAAACAATCCAGAACAAAATCCTAAAACAAACTGGACAAGACAACATCTGACTTATAACCCTAATAATCCGAACAACAGAAATGACAACAAAATGAGCCACCACAAGCTTCTCTCTTGCTGACCAAGGAACGAAACGTCCTCCCACTTTATCAAAATTGACATTTTAGTCACTGAGCTTTGCATCAATACTGCCAAGACCATTACCAGCTTCAATCTCATCAACCTCCGTCGGCAAGTTCTCGAGGGGGTTCGAGTTCTCCATGTCACTGTTATTAATCACAACCCGCCCTTCTCGGATCATTTTCTCTACTTCCCTTCTCCAACTATGACAGCTCTCAATGTTGTGCCCTATGACATTGGAGTGGTAGGCGCATCGCGCTGCCGGATCAAAGCTCCTTGCAAGTGGATTTGGAGTACATGCGGGGAGTGGTTCAATCGAGCCAGCATGCCTTAGCCTTTCAAACAGACTGGCATAAGATACCCCGATAGGGGTGAGAGCCTTTTCTCGTTTCAGCAACCTCTTCATTCTTGCATGTTGACAGGGCCGGAAACCTGATCCAGATGGCTTTTGGTAGGCTTGTATGGGTGGGTAAGCATTTCGTGGAGTCGGGTACCTGGGAAGTGAGGTATGGCTTTTGAGGTCACAGGGAAAGAAGTGGTGTTGGGGAGCGGAGAAACATTGAAGAGTGATAGAGCTACTCGGATAGCTGGGAAAGCTGCCATAAATGGGTTGGGATGGAGAGTATGGAGAATCTTCCATTATGGTGTTGGGTGCTTGGGAAATGACCGAGTTCAAGAGGCTTGGCGGTGGAGGGGGTGGTGCTTTTCCTGTTATCCATGCCTGATACATGTCTGTCACATGCTGTCTCAGCATTTTCACTTCTTCTACCAACCTGTTGTTCTGTTCGACCAATTGTTGTCGGTCATCAGTACCGATCCACTCGGTTCTGCGGTTCTGAGCCATTGTCCTTTGATTTTGCTTTGCAGGGAGGAGTTACCACAACCAACCACTTTCTATATATGGACACATCAAAGGGAAGCCATCACGTTAGTGTTAGGGCATTGGACAGACAATAATGTATTAGAGATACAATGTACCTAAGCAGTTAGACAATTGTGCCCCCCTGAAAATCTTCCACACTCTCTTTTATTTATTTATTATTATATTTTTTTATATTTTTTTTTATTTTGGTGGTGGTCGAATCTTATGGAGATTGCCTACGTATCATGACCCCGCATGAATCAGACCGAGCGTAGTTCGGACCCAATAAAAGATAAACAATGCTAAACATTTTTTTTTCAATTTTCATGTTAAAACAAACTAAGTTTCAAAGGTTTGAAGATGACCTACAAGCTGGAAAATCAAACAACCCACATATTCCAATTAAAAGATTTACAAATGGCCAATTTCTTTCCCCGTTTGACAAATGCAACCAAACGGTTATTTTTGCAAATGTGGCCCCTTCCAACTTTCACATGAATTTGAGGCCGGGGAGGATTATTTTATGACACTTTACACATTTGTCCATTCTTTTACGAAAATAACCTTTCGACAACTGACAGATACTCTAAGGTTATTTCGGCAAGAACGGTTCAAGACGCGGCCGAAGTTGGCTCGGGTTATTTTGACTAAAAAAAAATTCAAACGGTATTCACCTGACCGCTGACTTTTTTTTTCTTTCAAATTATACTAAAAACCTGATGTTATAAACACGGCCCTTCAGCGCCTCGGGGACGAAGATTTATAGGGCTGTGTGGGTCAACTAGACCAAAATCCTAAACAGGACCCAAAAAAGTGGCTGTTTATGCAAAGTCAGCCTTCCGGCGTCCCTCTCGGGAACATTCGGCTATTTTTGACAAAACAGCATCACCCGACTTATTTATGACTCTTTTTATCATTTTTCGAATTAGAAAAGTCAATATTGCAAACACGACCTTTCAACGCCTCGGGGACGAAGATTTTTAAGGCTGTGTGGGTCAACTGGTCAAAATCTTAAAAATGACCCAAAGGTGGCTGTTTATGCAAAGTCAGCCTCCCGGCGTCCCTTTCGGGAACATTCGTCTATGTCTTCATAAAACAGCGTCACCCGACTTCTCTATGACAAAATTAAAATTTTGACATGTTTTTTTTTGGCTATTTTAGCAAAAGGGAAGGTTGGACACCACTAGACTTATTTATGACAAAATAAAAAATTTTGACACGTTTTTTATTTATTTTTTTGGTTTTTGACTATTTTAGCAAAAAAGGGGGTTGGACCCGATGAGGGTTGCCTACGTATCTCACATCCGGTGAGAATCAAACCCGCGTAGTTCGGGCCTCGCGAATAAGTAAATGAACTAATATATTATTTTTTTTTAATTGGAACTGTGAAAGAACTGCTTCAAAAGAAGAAAGGAAGTATATATATATATATTTTTTTGATTTATATATATATTTTGATTGATTTCTTTTTGAAAGAAAGACTTGTAAAAATTCCTTTTCTTTTGATTTGAACTTTTAGAATTTCAAAAGTAAAAGGAAGTTTTTTTTTTTTTTGAATTTCCATTTGTTTTTTTTTCTTATTCTAAAGAAAAAAAATATTTTTGGAATTTTACTTTTGATAAAAGAAATGCTTCTAAAAAATATTTTTTGAATTTTGAATTTTCTTTTCAATTTTGAAAAAAGTATCAAAATATTTTCGGATTTTTTTTTAAAAAAAAAATTTTTATTATTTTTGTTTTATCAACAATGGAAAATAAAGATATTTATATTATTTTTTGCAAGACATATCTTTTTGGGAATTTTACTTTGAATTTTCTTGGCAAGACAAATACTCTTTGCAACAAATAAAGATATATATATTTTTTGGAAATAAAAAAACTTTTCAGATTTATATATATATTTGCGACAAATAATGAAAGACTTTTTTTTTATTTTATTTTTTGCATTTTCATAAGCAAATAAATAATAAAAAAAACCATTTTGAAAATAAGACTCTTTTCATTTTCATTTTCATGGCAAGACAAACTATATATTTTTTCTAATTTTTTTTTGAAAAACACAACAGAACAACGACTCTTTTTTTTCTTTTCTTAGCTTTTAATAAAACAAACTAATAAGACAATTTTTTTCATTTTCTCAAAATTTCGGCAGAGTTTTGACAGTATTTGGGCATTTGTTTTCTTTTCAAAATAAACAATCAATTCCCTAACCGCTATTTCTTTTTTTTCAATTTCAAAATATTATTCCTGATATTCACAAGTCAGTCAACACACAAGTCCGAATCAAATTAATGCGCAAGTAGTAACAAGTAAGATGCATCAGGATGGTCATTTTCATTTTTGGTGCACCTGTCCTAGACAGACCCAACCCCTGTGTTGAGCCTCCAAAGTCAGATGCACGTGATGCAAACAAACGTTCCTACTAGGGATCCGGCATGTGGCTTTGTTATACTAGGTTTAGAACCTGGGTGTTTGTTCTAGACCTGGCTTACCCGAGCGGACAGCTCGAGCCGAGGGGGTAGCGTACCGGGAATACAGAAGCTTCACCGGCTTAGCAACTTGTCCGAACCTCGTTCTAAATTGGGATTTGACACTATACAGAAAAGAAGTCGTACAAAGTACACCCTTCTTCATGATTTAGAAGACTCAGAGAGGAGATGGGTTTCGGCACAGTTTATACACAATTCACGTAATATCAAAGCGGTAAAAGCAGCATTTAGCACATTAGGCTCAAACATGTAAAAATCAGATAAAACCAAATATAACAATTTATATGAGCTCGAATTTCTAACCCTGAACCACTGGTTCTGGGCTAGTCCCCAGCGGAGTCGCCAGAGCTGTCACACCTCCTTTTTCTGACCCCGCGAAGGGCGAAGGAGTTTTTTCCAATTAAAGGACAGTCGAAACGGGATTTGTTTATTTATTTCAGAGTCGCCACTTGGGAGATTTAGGGTGTCCCAAGTCACCAGTTTAATCCCGAATCGAGGAAAAGAATGACTCCATATTACAGTCCGCGAACCAGAAATCCGGATAAGGAATTCTGTTAACCCGGGAGAAGGTGTTAGGCATTCCCGAATTCCGTGGTTCTAGCACGGTCGCTCAATTGTCATATTTGGCTTATTTATCTGATTTTAATACAATTATGAACCGATGTGCCAATTTTAACTCTTTACCACTTTATTATTATTATTATTATTTTTTTTAAAAAAAATTGTGAACATCGTTTAAAACATGTCTTTGGATTACGTCACATGAAATGCACCCGCAATCCGGAACACATTTTTATTCAATGTTTTAGGATTTAGATTTGGGTCGCATGAAATGCGCATCCGAGTTTAAGAAGGTAAAATTAATTAAATCGCGCCTAAAGAGTCTAGCGTATCATTATTTTGGGTAGGGCCGTGAAATTTGCTAAAACGGCTCCTCCCTAATTCTAAGCGATTAAATGTACATTTATTGAGGGCCCCGCAATCTATACATTTCATTAAGCGAGGCTCATCTCATTTATTTGGACAAATCTTAAAACGACTACATTTTTCTATAAAAATGAGTCTCTAAAATAAAGAAAGAAAATCCTAATTTATTACTAGCTTTTATTATTTTAAGAAGACATGACATGCTAATTGCTTGATTAATACAAATATTGATGAAAAAGAAATTTCACTCTTAATTTCGAAATTATAAATAAAATAAAAATTCAACAACTAATATTCAAAATAAACAAATATAGCTAGATTAAAACTCAGCATTGTTATTTTTTTTTTAAAAAAAATTATTGAGATTAATTATTCACAATCATTTGAAACTAGATTTAACCATAATTACTAAAGCTTATTAGAAAGTTTATTAGACTTAAACGTTCTCTTAATCTTGCTTAAGCTCAAGTCATGCCTTAATGCCTAATTTACGATGTTTAATTTAAATTTGTGTCTTAGCTAAATTTAGCTACTTGTTCATGATCAACCTATAATCTTGAAGCCTTCATAACTAGTGAATTAACCTATTTTGCCGAACTGATTTATTACAGACTAACTTATGATATTATTTTCTTATTCCAGTTATTATTTAGTAATTCATGAAATAGCTTAAATACAATCAACAAAAGGAACAAAGAAATAAAAACGAAATTAAAACTTCAAATTTTCATTCTTCATATGTATTCACGCTTCATATTTCGGATTACAATAAACAGCTTTTCAGTTGTGTACCTGATATTGGAAGCAAAGAAAATGAATATGAGAATCAGCAACAGCAGTAAAATCAGTACAACACAGCAACAATAGCCCAGCAACAGTAACAACCCAGTAACAGACCGGTGGAGTAGTAATCCAAAAAAAAAAAAAAGCTTCCAGCTTTTATGAAACAACAATTAATTCTGATTTCAAACAACAAAAGAAAACAGAATATTTTTTTTAGTTTTTTTTAATATTTGAAAGCTTAAATATTTTTCGGAATTTTCTATCTCTTAAATGTTCAGCCCTTTTCTCTCTCTTATTTTCAGATTTGTTTCTCTCTCCCGTTTTTTTCCTGTCTGTGTATTTCTCTTGTCCTCCCTTTTTATTCTGATTTCAAGACTTCTTATAACACCTCTCATAAAATCTTTCCATTAATTAAAATCAACCCATTTTCTCTACCAAACCCATTATCTTCCCACTCATTCTCATTACATTAAATAACATATCACACCACCCCATTTCATTTTGTCCCCCATGCTTTATTTAAAATAATGCAAGATTCCCCTTTAAATTAAATCTTGTCCCCCTTTATATTAAATAATCATATCACAACCCACCCCATTTCATTTTGTCCCCCATGCTTCAAATAAATAATTACAAAATGTACAATTCCTAAACTACCCCTTCCGACCTTACTGAAATTACCAAACTACCCCTGAACGTATTACAAATTTACCAAACTACCCATCAGCTATAACACATCAATTAATCAAACTTAACCAAAATATAGACAATATGATCAATTTCTAACAATGTTCAAACAACAATATGAACACGGATGAACATCATAACAACAATATCACATGAACATGATTTTAACAACATTTCAACAACAAATCACATGAACACAAATTGAACAACCAAGAACAACTAAAATTTGATTGAACAATATTTTAGCAACAAACAATCCTATTTTCGGATTCAACAACAACAACAAACAAAGTATGAAGATTTCTAAATTCAATCATATTGAACTTAAAATCAACTCTAACAACATTACAACAAACAATTCTTATATTAAACTTTAAACAAGATTATGATAACAATTCAAGCAATAATCATAAATGGTAAACAAGAAATCAACCTATACAAAATTCGG
Source organism: Nicotiana tabacum (assembly GCF_000715075.1). Taxonomy (NCBI): domain Eukaryota; kingdom Viridiplantae; phylum Streptophyta; class Magnoliopsida; order Solanales; family Solanaceae; genus Nicotiana; species Nicotiana tabacum. The sequence continues at coordinate 127,185,933 of NC_134084.1, forward strand.
ATTCAAGATCATCCAAACAAAGTATGAACATGAATGAATCTATTTTAAGACAACAAACATGACGGATTAAACGATTAAAACAATATATTCCTTTAATACAACTAAATTCTTTAAACAAATAACAAGATCGACGAAGAAACAATTATGAACTTAAACTTGAACTTAACAATATTAACAATTTCTAACAATACATAAACACATGAAACAAATTGAAGAAATAGTTGATTAAATTTCAATTTGAATCTAACAAACATCAAACTAACAAATACTTACTTAAACAATAATACAAACATGAAATAAACATGAAAACAACTAATTAAACTTCTATTTTGAAATCTGAAAATTAATTTTAACAAAGCACATGAACATGAACAAACTAGAAAAATAATTTCAACGATGAACAACGAACAAAACAAGAATTGAATTCTTTAACGATTTTGGATCCGGAAAATATCAAACAAAAATATGGACAAAAATAAAACTCAAAAACAACTAACCGGAGATGAATCAACGACGAACTTTGATTGTAAACAAATCTGTCCGAGAACGAATCTCGCACCAAGATAACTTGACGTCGAAGACGACTACGAACGGACGACCAAAGAAGGTGGTCGTTTGGCATCGTTTAAAACGAAGAATGGCAGCCCGCCACAAGCAGAAGGCAGCAGCAGCAACACTGCTGGAGCAGCAGCATGAAACAGTAGCAGCAGCGGTGTCGGAGAAGATGCAACGGCAGCCATGGGAGCTCGAGTTCGAGCTCGATGAAGCTCGTCCATGGCTGGACGCGGCGGGCAGCAGTTGTGGTGGTTTGTTTGGACGACACAGCAGCAACATGAAGGATGAAAAACGCAGCAGCAGCAGTGTTGGAGAAGAAGAAAACGCAACAGCAGGAGGAGAAGCAACTACGGGCAACAATGGTGGCGTAGAAGTTGCTCGACGAACTTGAAAAACGCAGCCATGGCAGCGAGGGGATGTCGTGGGGGTGAGAGTGGTTGTGTTGTGTGTGTGTTGACGTGAGGGGGGCAGGGGTGTGAGGGGGGAAGGTCTGCCATGGGAGGAAGGGATGTGAGCTTGAGGAAGAAGAAGAAGATAGGAGAGGGGGGGGGCGGATGGTTTAGATTTTTAGGGTTTTCTTCTCTTATTTTTTTTTGTTTTGTTTTTGTTTTGTAAAAATGAAAGACAAATGAGGTTTGAGTCTTTTGGGTTATGGACTGGGTCGACCCAGTTCGAAATGGACTGGGTCGTAGGGAAGATTGGGCCAATTTTTGGGCCTGTGGCTTGAAATTGAAGAAGATGCCTAATTCCGACTTTCTTTATATTTTTGCTTTCTTTTCTTCTTTTATTTCTCTAAAACTAAATTATAAAAATACTTAAACTATTATTAAGAATTAAATTAAGTTATAAAAGCGCAAATTAACTCCCAATAACAATTAACGCACAATTAAGTATTAATTAAGCATAAAATTGTATATTTGGACATTAAATGCTAAAAAATGCAAACGATGCTTATTTTTGTAATTTTTTAATATTTGTAAAACAAATTTAATTACTAACAACTATAGAATTAAATCCTACATGCAAAATGCGATATATTTTTGTATTTTTTATTAATTTATCAAATAAACACGCACAGACAAATACAAATAATTATTCAAAATATCACAAAATATCACAAAATTGCACACCAAAGAAAAATCATTTTATTTTTGAATTTTTTGGGAGTAATTCTCTTATAGGGCAAAAATCACGTGCTTACACTTACCCCCCCAAAACCTACATAAACTTGTATATCTAAAAGAGATCTACACACTCCCCTACAATCTCACCCCAATAAACCTCATCACCACCGCCAGCCACCTCCACTGCCGCCTCACCGCTGACCCCCAATAAAAGAGCCATTGATTGTAAAAGGCGCCCAGAGCTTAGAGAAGGCAACTTTATTTATTCCAAAAATTTCGAGGTTAGAAGTTCGCTCCAATGTTCCAAGCCCAAAGTTGTATGTCCTTGGAGGTCACCCCATTACAAGGCAGAATCAGGGCGGTACAAAGGGGATAACAGAGCCGATCATAATCAAACCTGCCGTGCAACCCCCTGTGACAAACACAGAAATCATTCCTTGGAACTATAACAAAACTATGATGACTTACAAAGGCAAGGAAATCATACAAAAAGTGGGGGAAACTGGAGGTTTGACTCGATCTAGGAGGTGTTACTCTCCAGAAGAGTTGAGGTAGGCCAAGCAAATCAGAGACGACCAATTGGCAATAAAGAAACCGGTCACTGAAGAAGAGGCAGAAGAGTTTTTGAAAAAGATGAAAGTTCAAGATTACTCGATCCTTGACAAGCTGAGAAAGACTCTTGTCCAAATCTCTCTACTATCTCTGCTCATACATTCCAAAGAGCATGCCCGTGTACTAATCAAGATCCTGAACGAGGCACATGTCTCAGAGGAGACCACAGTGAATCTTTTAGAGAATTATGGCCAACAAAGTTTTTGAGGTGAACAGAATCTCCTTTACTGATGATGAAATTCTCGAGGAGGGAGCCGGGCACAATAGGGCTTTGCACTTGATGGTCAAACATGAGGGTCAATATGTAAAACGAGTCATGGTTGATGGAGGCTCAAGTGTAGATGTATGCCCTCTCTCTACCTTGAAAAGCATGAAGATCAATACATATAGAATCCGACCCAGCAATGTTCACATCCGGGCTTTTGATGGCTCAACGAGAGATACCATTGGGGAGATCAACCTCACCATGACGATTAGGCCGGTTGACTTTGAGATTGTCTTACAAGTAGCGAACATGGTAACTTCTTATAACTTTCTTCTTGGAAGGCCATGGATCTATATGGCCCGAGCTGTGCCATCCACCTTGCATTAGATGATCAAATTCGAACATGACAGGCAAGAAATTATTGCTCACGGGGAAGACGAGTCGTCCATTTATAAAGACCCATTAATACCCTATATTGAGGCCAATGAAGGGTGTGAGTCCATTGTCTATCAGGCTTTTGAAGGGGTTGTTGTGGGCCATGTTAAGGAAGGAAAGCACACTCTGCATCCTCGTCTTTTCGCCACATCTGTAATGGTGGCAACACTTATGCTGAGACAAGGTTATGAGCCAGGAAAAGGCTTGGGGGCTTCATTGCAAGGAATTTCAGAGCCCATTTCTCTGTTCAGTAACCAGGGTACTTTTGGTTTAGGCTTCAAGCCAATACAAGCATACAAAGACAAAGTCAAGCACCGCAAAAAGCATGGATGGGTCTTGCAACAACCTATCCCTCACATTTTCTATACTTTTGTCAAGCCACGACTCCAAGAGGGTCAAAATTCCTCAGTACAGGAAAACGTTGATGAAATTTTCCATGGCCTCAGCCAAATATTTTCTGAAGTGAATATGATCCAGGCTGGTGAAGGCACTAGTCATGCCAATATGCAACTAATTGGCCCAGACATCATGCTCAACAACTGGGAAACAACTCCCCTCCCTACAAGGAAAGAGTCTTGGTAGTTTGTTTTTGAAGCTTCTTTTTTGTATTTTGGGTTACTTTCAGGGTTGTAATCCAAACATCTTAGTATGATTGTTTTGTTTTGATGTTAACCCTTCTATCCTTTCAAATTCAATGAAATGCAGTTCAGTTTCGTATTACGTTTTATATATTTTCCTTTTCCTGATTCCTGGCATTTTGTTTCCATTTCAGTTTTATTAATGTCGGCTTTAATAACATGACATGCATGCGGAATGATGCCCATATCTTAAAAAGCTATCTAATTTCGAAATAATGCATCAAGAGGTTGGATATGATGAAGATGAGGCTGTTGAGAAAATAAAAAGAGAGTTGGAACAATTTTAAAACAAGCCTAAGCCCAACCTCAATGAAACTGAGCCCATTAATATCGGAAGTCATGAAGAAGTTAGAGAAACAAAGATAAATATTCACACTAAACAAAAACTAGAGATGCCTTGATTCAACTTTTATTTGAATACAAAGATGTGTTTGCTTGGTCTTATGATGATATGCCGGGTTTAAGTGATGATCTAGTGGTTCATAAGCTTCCCACGTATCCTGATTTTCCACCAGTCCAACAAAAGCAACAAAAATTTAAAACAGATACGAGTGATAAAAACAAAGAGGAAATAATGAAGCAATTGAGCGCCAATATAGTTAGGGCGGTCCGATACGCCACTTGGGTGGCAAATGTTGTGCCTGTGCCAAAGAAGGACAGAAAAACTAGAGTCTGTGTTGACTACAGGGACCTGAACAAAGCAAGTCCAAAGGATAATTTCCTTTGCCAAATATCCACATTCTTGTAGATAATTGTGCAAAGCATGAGATACAGTCGTTCGTGGATTGCTATGCTGGGTACCACCAGATTTTAATGGATGAGAATGATGCAGAAAAGACTGCTTTCACCACTCTATGGGGTACTTATTGTTACAGAGTCATGCTATTCGGCTTGAAGAATTCATAGGTCAACTTACATGAGGGCCATGACCACCATTTTCCACGACATGAAGCACAAAGAGATTGAAGTATATGTCGATGATGTCATCATAAAATCAAAGACACAGGCTGATCACGTGCGCGATTTGAAAAAGTTCTTCGAACGACTTCGAAGGTATGACCTTAAGCTTAATCCAGCCAAGTGTGCATTTGGGGTTCTATCTAAGAAACGCCTCAATTTTATAGTCAGCCAGAGAGACATCAAATTGGATCCATCTAAGATAAATTCCATCCAAGATTTGCCACCCCCGAAGAACAAAAAGGAAGGCATGAGTTTGTTGGGGAGGTTGAACTACATTAGTAGGTTCATTACTCAGCTCACAACCACGTGCGAGCCCATGTTTAAGTTGTTGAAAAAGAATGTTGCTATCAAGTGGATGGATGATTTCCAAAAAGCTTTTGACATGATCAAAGATTATCTGTCAAAACCCCTTGTACTGGTCCCACCTAAACTTGGTAGGCCTTTGTTTTTATATCTATCAGAGATAGATAATTCCTTTGGATGCATTCTAGGGCAACAAGATGCAACACACAAAAAGGAACATGCAATCTATTATTTGAGCAAGAAATTCACCAATTATGAGGTTAAGTACACCCTTTTAGAAAGGACATGTTGTGCCTTGACTTGAGTCGCTCAGAAGCTGAGACATTATCTTTTGGCCTACACTACTTACCTCATATCCAGAATGGATCCTTTGAAGTACATCTTCCAAAAGCCAATGCCCACTTGCAGGCTCACAAAATGGCAAATTCTGCAAACTGAGTTCGACATCGTCTATGTCACTCGCACCGCAATGAAAGCACAGGCTTTGGCAGATCATTTGGCAGAGGATCTAATTGATGATGAGTACAACCCACTTAACACATACTTCCCAAACAAAGAGGTCAACTCAATAGAGAAAGTAATTTCGAACGACAACCATGTATGGAAAATGAATTTTGATGGGACTATCAATATCAAAGGAGTTGGGATCGGGGCAATCCTCATCTCACCTATCGGACAACATTACCCTGCAGTGGCTCGGCTTCGGTTCTTCTGTACCAATAATACGGCAGAATACAAAGCTTGTATTATGGGTCTGAAAATGGCCCTCGATCTAGATGTGCATGAACTTTTGGTTATGGGAGATTCCGACTTGCTTATCTTGCAAGCCCAAGGAGAATGGGAGACTTGAGACATCAAACTTATTCCATACAAACAATGTGTGCAAGACTTGAGCAAAAGATTCAAATCCATCAAGTTTAGGTACATTCCCAGGTTTCATAACGAGTTAGCCGATGTCTTGGCTACTTTAGCCTCGATGCTCCCTTATCCAGGAAACACTCATATTATATACTAGAAATTCAAGTTCGGAATCAACACGGTTACTACAATACAATTAAGACAGAACCAGATGGTGAACCATGGTATCATGACATAAAACAATTCCTGAAAACAAGAGAATACCCGGAGCATGCCAAATGAGATAAAAAAGAACTATAAGGCGGCTCGCTGGTGGTTTTTTCATGAATGGGGAAATTTTGTACAAAAGGACTCCAGATTTAAACTTGTTGATATACATAGATGCCACAGAAGCTGAGCGGTTCATGAGTGAAGTGCATTCGGGAGGTATGCGAACCTCACATGAATGGATATGTTTTAGCGAAGAAGATTCTGCGGGCAGGGTATTATTGGTTTACTATGGAGCGAGATTGTTTCAGTTTTGTTCGCAAGTGTCACCAATGCCAGATTCATGGTGACTTGATTCACTCGCCTCCTTCGGAGTTGCATCCCATGTCCTCTCCTTGGCCTTTTGTTGCTTGGGGAATGGATGTTATTGGGCCAATCGAGCCAAAGGCTTCAAATGGTCATAGATTCATAATGGTTGCAATTCTTCACCAAGTGGGTGGAGGCCGTCACTTTCAAAGCAGTCACCAAAAAAGTAGTGGTAGAATTTGTTCATTCCAACATCATCTGTGTCTTTGGTATCCCAATGATCATTATCACTGAGAATGCAGCCAATCTAAATAGTCATTTGATGAAGGAGGTATGCAAGCAATTTAAAATTGTGCATTGCCATTCTACTCCTTACCGGCCAAAAGCCAATGGAGCCATTGGGGAGGCGAACAGGAACATCAAAAAGATTCTTAGGAAGATGATTCAAGGTTCCAGACAATGGCATGAAAAGTTGCCTTTTGCTCTTTTGGGATACTACACGACTGCTCGCACATCTATTGGTACAACTCCTTATCTGCTGGTATATGGAAAGAAAGTTGTAATACTGGTTGAAGTCAAAATTCCCTCTCTTCGGATCATTGTGGAATCGGAGATTGAAGATACAGAATAGGTAAAGACCCGTTTGGAATAGCTGATGCTGATCGATGAAAAATGGCTAGCAGCAGTGTGTTTCGGCCAGTCATACCAACAAAGAATGGCACGCGCTTATAATAAGAAAGTGCGCCCAAGGCACTTTGAGGTAGTCCAGCTCATTTTGAAACACATCCTTCTGCACTAGGTAGAAGCTAAAGGACAGTTCGCACCGAACTGGCAAGGACACTACATCATCAAGAAAGTGTTATCAAAAGGGGCCTTGCACTTGGTAGATGAAGAAAGAAGGGTACCAGACATGACTATTAATGCAGATGCAGTCAAAAGATATTATGTCTGATATATGCCTACTGTGGAACTCACGCATGATTTTCTTAGATTGAGATGATGAAGGCTATCATTGCTCGTTATTCCAAATAGGTGTCACCCTTCTGTTGACCCTTTCGAGCCTTATTTGTCTTCTTTGTTTTTCACTTTTTGGAACCTGCGTGCTTGTAAAAAAATAAAATAAAAGAAAGAAAGAAAGTCAAACAATGAATCTTCTGAGTCATTTAACTACGTCCGATCTGATTCCGAAAGGACACGTAAGAAGCCTTACCCTAGGGTCGGTCCCATCAAAACAAAAATCTATATTCCTAATACTCTAAAACTGGGGCAGAAGTTTGTTTTATTTTATGTTTTTCCTATAAAAACGGTTACAAAAGTAGTAATTCAGTTCAAGGTTCTTTTCGCCTTTTCCCTATTAGGAACTTCTAATTGATCTTTGAGAATGTTTGAAGTCCCCATGCCAAGGGAGTTGGGAAACCTTCCGCATGCAGTATCTTAGTCAAAAAAAAAGAAGAAAAAAGAAAAGAAAAAATGAGAGAGTCTTATCAGTGAAAACCCATATAGGCACTGTAAGGCGACGGTGAGCAGAGAAATGAGAGAGTCTTATTGGTGAAAACCTATATGGGAACCATAAGGTGATGGTGAGTATAGAAATGAGAGAGGTTAGATAGAAAAAGCCCGCAAAGGGCGCTATTAGCCGAATGAGGGTCTTCGATACTCCTGCATGAGCACAACCAAGACAATTTCAAGATGAACATTTGCGACAGATTTTGAGAATTAGACAACTCAGACGGATCAGGCTTCCAGTCCAAAATGCATGTCATGATTCATTGAAGTTGGCACATACCTCAAGATAAGTTTCCCTGTTCCTTTCCCCGAAAGGGACACCTTTTGTTGAAGCACAATTCTTTTTCACTTTCAATTATTATTCAGTTTTACCCATAATTTTTCTTTGAGTCCCTTTCGGTCCAATCCTGCATCAAAAGCAAAGCAAAGAAATGGCTGCAAAATTGGCTGCAGTTTCCCTGTAATATCGAGCACAATTTGGGGCATATATAGCAATGACGAAGGCAGGAATCCATCTGAGATCTCATTTGATAAGGCGAACAAAGTGTCTCAAAGAAACTGAAAAAGTCGCCTAAGCAAGACCTGCTTTATCAGAAAAGTTGATAAGCACTACGGACACAAACTAGTACTGGTGCAAGACAACTGAGTTTGATTTTAAAGGGAAATATTGCCTTACCTTAGGGAAAAGGGTTAGAGGTACCATGGACATCAAGTATGAAACAGTCAGGGGCAACATCGGAAAACAAGGTCTCCAAAATGCAATATAGAGTATCTGAGCACCTCGGTACTACACTGATAGAATCTGTTCATCAACAACGAAGTGGCCATGAATTCAAACTACAACAGGGCATCAAGGCCATAAACTGACCACCACTTTGAAAACTCACAATTTTTTTTTTTGGAAGTAGGAACAAAGAAGTGCAGAATGGCGATTCTTTAAGGAAGAATGTCACCAAACGTAAGCTCCTTAAGATTAGGGGTGTGCATTCGATTTATCGATTCGATTTTAACCCTTATCGATAATTACTTATTTATTATCGATTTGTACATATGCTTATCGTTATCGTTTCAATAAGTTTTCAATTTTTTCGATTTGATTTATCAATTTTGGGAGCTTATTGATTCGGTTATCGACTACACCAATAATAAAATTTGCAGGATTCCACGGAAAGTATATCGCTATAAACACGCCTAACTAATATGGACAAAAAGAAGCTAAAATAAGAAAAATTCCGTTTATAACATAAAAATTGTGTCAACAAGCACATGCAACAAAATTAAAGTAAGGGATCAAATGTATGCCACCAACACTCCAACGGTATAAAAAAAGTACATCATCACGGCTAATTCTGTTTTCCATTAATTTGAACTTCATTCCCTTGAACTTTAAATATGATCATTCCTTAAATGTGGTAGAGGAAATAATAGGGTTTGGGACTTAGGGTAAAGGAAATGGTATTATAGAATAAGGGTAATTTTTTTTGTCTTTTTAGTATATCTTATCAGTTTATTGATAAACCGATAACCGAAGTGGACAAAATCGAAATCGAAATTGATAACTCGATAAGGAAAATTTCGAAATCGATAACCAATAATAAATAATCAATTCAATTTATCGATAAACCGATTCGAATGCACACCCCTACTTAAGATGTCAATTTTCTTTTATTTTCAGCATGCATCACTACTATTCACACTCCCATATTTGTAGCTTAACTCAGGTAGAACCTTTTCGCCTAGAGGGATCCAGCTCATAGTACCGGTTAGAAGTACTCTTTACTCAGGTTGTTTTGCATAACTTAACCCAGGCAGAACCGTTTCGTCTAGGGGGATCTAGCTCATAGTTCTGGGTAGAAGTACTTTTCACTCAGGTTGTTTTATGTAGCTTAACTCAGGTAGAACCGTTTCGCCTAGGGAGATCCAGATCATAGTTCTGGATAGAAGTATTCTTCGCTCAGGCAGTTTTACGTAGCTTAACTCAGGTAGAACCATTTCTCCTAGGGGGATCCAACTCATAGTTCTGGGTAGAAGTACTATTTGCTTAGGCAATTTTATGTAGCTTAACTCAGGTAGAATCCTTTCGCCTAGAGGGATCTAACTCATGGTTCCGGGTAGAAGTACTCTTCGCTCAGGTTGTTTTACGTAGCTTAACTCAGGTAGAACTGTTTTACCTAGGGGGATCCAGCTCATAGTTCCGAGTAGAAGTACTCTTCGCTCAAGCTGTTTTACATAGCTTAACTCAGGTAGAACCTTTTCTCCTAGAGGGATCCGGCTCATAGTTCCGGGTAGAAGTATTATTCGCTCAGGCAGTTTTACATAGCTTAACTTAGGCAGAATCCTTTAGCCTAGAGGGATCCAGCTCATAGTTCCGGGTAGAAGTACTCTTCGCTCAGGTTGTTTTACACAGCTTAACCCAGGTAGAATCACTTCGCCTAGTGGGATCCAGCTCATAGTTCCGGGTAGAAGTACTCTTCTCTCATGTTGTTTTGAATAGCTTAACTCAGGTAGAACCGTTTCGCCTAGGGGGATCCAGCTCATAGTTTCGGATAGAAGGACTATTTGCTCATGCTGCTTTACATAGCTTAACTCAGGTATAACCTTTTCATCTAGAGGGATCCAACTCATAGTTCCGGGTAGAAGTACTCTTCACTCAGGTTGTTTTACGCAGCTTAACTCAGGTAGAACAGTTTCGCCTAGGGGGATCCAGCTCATAGTTCTGGGTAGAAGTACTCTTTGCTCAGGTTGTTTTACATAGTTTAACTCGGGTAGAACCTTTTTGCCTAGGGGAATCCATCTCATATTACCGGGTAGAAGTACTCTTCACTCAGGTTGTTTTACGCAGTTTAACTTAGGTAGAACCTTTTTGCCTAGAGGGATTCAGTACTTTATCCGTAATACAGGGCACCAACCCCTGGTTACATACATTTCTCAGTGATATAGGGTGCCAATCCCTGGTTACATTCCTCTTAGTGATAAAGGGCGCCAACCCCTGGTTATATTCCCTTCTTAGTAATACAGGGTGCCAACCCCTGGTTACGTTCCTTCCTAGTGAGACAGGGTGCCAACCCCGGATTACTTTCCTTCCTAGTGATACAGGATGCTAACCCCTGGTTACGTTCCTTTCCAGTAATACAGGGTGCCAACCCCGGTTATGTTCCCCTTTAATAATATAGTGTACCATCCTCTAATTCCATTTCCTTTGGTAACAAAGGATACTACCACGTGGTTGCATATCTTTACATAGTTAGTTTATACTATTATCTTTGTCTTTCTTTTAGTGAATTAGATAGTTTATATCTTTCTCTAATAACTCATAAAATTTTCCTAGTGCTAGATTGGGGCAGAAAATTTTTGTTCGTTTTGTTCGTCTTTGATAGCTTTGCTTATAGCATAAGTGACGATTAAAGCGTGCAGTTTTGGTTTCTCATCAGAAGAAAGAAGTCTTTCGGTCATAAGATAGTTGGAGTTAACTTTGACAATGTGTCAGTTCCCCAGTTTGTCAAGATTCATCTTCTCAATTTTGGATCAGGAAAGCAAGCAACCGAGATTGAGTCATAATCTTTTCTTCAAAGAGCATCAAGATCCAATCTAAGGTCAACACAAACAAGCAGGTCAAGAATCAAGATTTGACTCCAGAAGACACATAGATAGGAATTTTGTAACTCTTAACTTGCAGACATATGTAATTAACTTTTATTTTTCTTTTGATGTAAGCATCAAGTGATAGTAACAGCAACAACAACCATCTTAACTCCAGCGGCCGGTAATCCCAGCTACCAATTTTTTTCCTGAACTACACTGACTTGATTTCTTTATAGCCAAGGATATGTAGGAAACCTCGGAAGCAAGGTTCGGTCACCTCTTTCAAAAAATGCTTTCGGTGGAGTGATATGTAAGCAAAACAATAGTAATGGCATTCACTTTCATTGCGCGAAAACTCTTCGTGTTCTCGAGCAAAGAGGGACAGTTGTAACTACCTATTTTCTTGTTTATCACATTGCTTATATTTGATTTTATATTTGTTAGTCTAGTGTGATAATAGAATTAAGAAAATTGAGCCAAATTGTTTTGTTTCATTAAATTTGGGCCAAAATTTGGCCCTAATTGGCAGCCCAAACGCCTGACCCACCCAGCTCTCAAGCCTCAATCGGACGCCCCCAAAACGACGTCGTTTTGGTGAATGATCCAGAGATCACATCTTGGCCATCCAATCTCTCTTGATCGAATGACTCTCATCATTTGCCACCCTAGGTATTTAAAGCCTAGGTTAGCTGAAATTTTACCCCATTTTCGCCCATAATTCTTTTCTTCTTCCTTTCTCTTCACTCCCTCTCGTCTCTCTGTGCCGCTACCAATCTCCGCCTACCGGAAATCGCCACCGCTAGTGGGTGTACTCCAATCTACCCCAAAATCTCACCATCTCTTCCTCTCACTCCCCTATTTCCAAATCCATGAACCAAATCCTCCAAATCCTGGCAAATCCTCATGAATCTTCATAAAATCCGAAACCTTAGCCTCTTTTTCTTTGAAATTTTGTCTAAGTTTCAATGACTTACCCCTCCTAAAACATACATAAACTTATACATCTCAAAGAGATCTACACTTTCCCTATAATCTCACCCCAAAAAACCAGCCACCTCCACTATCGCCGACCCGCCGCTTCACTGTCACTCCGCGGCCTCCAATTTCTTTCTTCACACTAGCCTCAAGTGAGGTTTTGTTATCGATTTTCATCGAAACTAGCCTCCAATTCTCCAGAGTCTTGGTTTCGATGAAAATCAACAATTGAAGCTTGCTCGAGCCGCACCACTGTCCCACTATTGTTTCGCTGCCTAATCGTCGCTATGCCACCATTGTTCGAATACTCAAATTCGGTAAAACTCGAACCTTAATGCTTTCCTCCATGTTTTGAATTTTCTGTTTCTTTATCATTTTATCATAGTTTCTTTTGTAGTGTAAATATTGTTAGCGATTGTTTGGTTAGCTCTCAATCTAGTTTCTGATTTTCGTTTTTGGTTTTAACTTAATTGATTATTCTAGTTTACCTCACTGTTGATATGTTTTTGCTTTGCATTAGTCGTTTGAGTCTCGATTTCATGTGTAGTATTTCTGATTTCGTTTTTGTTTAAGGTCGTGAGTTTCATTAATATTTTCACTGATCAATGCATCATTTATTTAATTTTAGTCATCAGGTTCTGAGTTTCTCTTAGTTGAGTATTAGTTCAGTTATTGAGTCTAGTTATGTGTTCTTTCTATCTTAGTTTGGTTTGAATCACATGGTTGGTATTGATTTTGTTAAAAGTTGAAGAGTAGATAAGTAATCATGTATTAGGGTACATTACCAACTTACTTTTAGTGTTAGAGTGGCTAAAATACTCCTTTTTACCCCATGCTTCTACCACAGTTATTGAAGGACTGTCCTTTCCCCTTTTGGACAGACTTTTAGCACACAAAAGTGAGTCCCTTGAGCAGGTTTTATGGTGAACAAAAGTCGGTCCTTTTGTACAGACTTTTGGTGAACCAAAAATTGTCCAAAAGTGACTTTCTTTGCTTACTTAAGGGCTGCTCCTTTTATATTTTAAGGACACACTGAGATAACTTCCTTATAGTTGCTTAAACACACATATCTTTGAACAAAAATCAGCAGCTGAATACTTTAGTAAGCTGAAATTTGTGAGACTTTGTGAGTTGATTCTTAAGTGCAAAACTTTTAAGAAAATAGAGGGGTCATGAAAGCTTCTTCTGGAGTTACGTACTTGTTGGTTACCATTTCTTTGCTGGGTGTTTCTGTGTAACGACCCGACCGGTTGTTTCATAAGTTACCGCTCTATTTTCTCTATTTCTGCTTCTTATTATTTTGTTCAGTTGTATTATATGTTATTGGGTTGATTGGTTTGGATTCGAAGAGGTTTTGGTAAGGTTGAGACACTTAGTCTCTTTTGAGTAAGCTTAAATTGGAAAAGTCAATCGGATATTGACTTAGGTAATGAGGGCTCATATATGAATTCTGATGGTTTGGATAGCTTCAGAAGATGATTTGGGACTTAGGAGCGCGATCAGAATGTGTTTTGGAGGTCCAGAGTAGATTTAGGCTTGAATTGGCGAAATTGGAATTTTGGCGTTTTCCGGTTGATAAGTGAGATTTTGATATAGGGGTCGGAATGGAATTCCGGGAGTTGCAGTAGGTTCGTTGTGTCATTTGGAATGTGTGTGCAAAATTTTAGGTCATTCGGACATAGTTTGATAGACATTTTGATCGAAGGCGGAATTTGGAAGTTTTTAGAATTCTTAGGCTTTAATCCGATGCAAATTTGGTGTTTTGGTGTTGTTTTGAGTGTTCTGAAGGTTGGAAAAAGTTTGAATAATGTTATGGGATATGTTGGTTTGTTTGGTTTGGGTCCCGATGGCCTCAGGTGTGTTTTGGGTGGTTGAACAGATCAATTCATGTTGGAAAAAGTTACAGAAAATCTGTTGTTGGTGTTGCAGACATTTGGCGTTCGCGTTCGCGAAGGGATGGGAAGTGAGGCTGTCATTTTGGCCTTTGCATTCGCGATGTGGTTCCCGCATTCGCGAAGGGTGAGATCCAGTGGTCATCGCGAATGCGACGAGGGTCCCGCATTCGCGTAGAGTTTTTGGAGTGGCTGGATCCCAAGAGTCTTGTTCTTCACGTTCGCGTAGGTGCAGCCGCGTTCACAAAGGTTGGGTCAGCTGAAGCATCACGTTCACGAGGGTTCTTCCGCATTCGCGTAAGAGGATTTTTGGTCAATGGTATTTTGTGCTTCGCGAACGCGAGGCTTTGACCGCATTTGCGAAGAAGGATTTCAAATCGCTGGGCAGAACCCCAGTATTTCGTATCGTTTTGATAAATGAGGTGACGTACATGCTAGGTGACGAGCGTGTGGGCATGCACCGGTAAAGATTGTGACTTGGTCCGTCCCGTAGTGACTATTAAGTCGCGTACTTGATTTGAAATCGTATGATATCTCGTATTTTAGAAATTTATACTATATTATGGGATGTATGCCATGTTTGGGGCCTTGTGTCGACCTGTTGAGACTTTAAGGGATATTTTTACTGCTTTCCTTACTCTATTTGTTCGAAAGCATATCCTTAGTCAAGTTTAACCTGTTTATTGTTTAAAAATAGTTTTATTACTCTACTTCTTAAAATGTGAGAACTGTTTGGATTGAGTTCCCTGATTTCTACTGTTATCTCCGAGTGGCTGTGAGGTTAATGACTGAGAGAGGTTAAAGACCTAACAATGAGGATTATAAATATTATGGATTAGGCTGCACGCCGCAGCAATATTATATGTATATATTATGGATCGGGCTGCACGCCGCAGCGATACTTATATGGATCGCGCCGCACGCCGCAACGATATATGTATATTGGATCGGGCTATGCGCCGCAATGATATGACGCTTGGGCTGTAGGAACCCTTCCGGAGTCTGTACACTCCCAGTGAGCGTAGTCGACTATAAACTATGGATCGGGATGCACGCCGCAACGGTTATTATGATTATTACTATTATGAGAAATTATTGAGCTTGAGTGCTGGGTGATGAGAGCTGAGTCCCGAGTGACCGAAAGGCTTGCCTGAGAGGCTATATTTATGAGTGATGCCTTGCCCGAGGGGCCCATTTATGATATTTTTGCTGATTTCACTCTTCTTTTATAACGAGCCTCTGTTGAAAACTACTAAGTAAGTGATTTCAAAGTATTTCAATTGAAACTGAAGCTTTATGAAGAAACTAGTTTTTAAACTGTTGAGTTTGACTTGATATTCTGTTGTTTACTCATTTATATGATTTTTAACTGCTCGTCACTGCTTTCAGACCTTATTTACTTTAGTTATTTACTGAGTTGGCGTACTCACGTTACTCTCTGTACCTTGTGTGTAGATCCAGGTGCCCGAGCCGTAGAGTGAGGGTTCCCAGCATTTTCACACCTTATCGGAGATTGCAAGGTAGTTGCACGACGTCCGCATCCCTAGTTTCCTCCTTCCTGTCCTTGTTTTTCCGCATTTTAGACTTTTTTATGTATTAGAAAGTATATTTAGAGGCTCTAGACTCGTGATACCAGATTGTTGGGCTGTGTTGGTATATTTTCTATAATGTTTTCTGCACATTTCAGTGATGTATGAATTCCTTATGAAAATTGAGACTTAACTAAATATTAGAAAAATATTTTTAGTAAAAGAAATTGACTGTGGTTACTTGTTAGGTTGGCTTGCCTAGTATTGTGATAGGTGCCATCACGACCGGGTATTTGGGGTTGTAACATTCTGGTTTATCTTCTTGGGTTTGAAATCTGAAATCTACTGGTTGTCGCTGCTTTTGCTGTGTTGCTGCCCGCTTAACTATTTTGTTGTCCATTTCTTGATTTTGGAAAGAGCTGACCTTGCTGTATTTTCTGCTGTCCAGGTAACTTTCGGTCTATGTAAACTCCTAAAGTTGAGTTGGAATGAAAGATAATGACGCTGGAAAATATTAGTAGCTTTATTCGTCTATTGTAATTCATTTTTACATGCTCCTGAAGGTTGGATAATGTTATGACTATATGCTAGTTAATTAAATTGTGTCAAGCATCTTTTCTTATGCTAAGGATTTAGATATGATTATGTTTGGCCCTCAGTTGCTTTTATGAAGTATGTATTAAATTTTGAACCCATATAACTATGTTTGTTCCTCTGTTGTTGCCAAGCTAAACTTTTTTTTCCTCATTGATTAGGGTCCCAATAATCTTGCTTATTTCTTGAAAAGGTTTGTTTTGGTAAAGTAGTTAAGTTGTAAATAGAAAGTTATTCTCCACAAACTTACTTTTTTGTAAATAATTGGCTATGTATTGCAAAATGGTAAAAATAGGGGCAGATATGTAATGTGGCTCTAAAAGGCCACATCTACAGATTTGAAGTTCAAGACCATGGGCCTTTTGGATTTTGTTTTGGACATGAGCCCATTGCCTCCATCAGCCCAGTAGTGGGTTGCCTCATTTTAATATCACCACAAGTTCACATTTTATTAGTTTTAAACAATGTAAGTTAATTTTTCCCGCACTAGTCTCGTCTTTTAAATTAGTATCATAATAACCGCAAAGTTATTTCATTTAACCATACATTACTCAGTTTGAATTTGTAAATAATTTTATTAAGTTAGAAAATAAACTATCAATCTACAAATAAAAAAAATACTTTTCTTCTTTGATTAATTCCATAACATAGTTTCTACAGTTAGTCATTTTTTTAAGGATAACAATAGTAATAGCCTAGTTGAGTTTCAAAAAATGAAGCGAAAGATTTTTTTTTTAAATATTGACGTCACCCTTTTTTAGTCATTGAATAAATTCAATAAGATTAGACGTTTTATTTATTTATAAAAGTAATTCAATTACTCAATCATAATTGATCATGACTAACTCAAAAGTAATTTATTTTTAATAAAAATAATAAATTTCATCTTAGCTGATGTCGGGAAGACTCGCTTCGAAATAAAAACAAATAAAATGGCAAAGCCATGAGGACACGTCTTGTTTCAATTCTTTTAAATAAATAACAGTTTTATTAATTAACTTCGAGTAGGCTCCATTTTAGGTGAGACACACGAGCCAAGGTCGGGGATACTCGTCTTGGTTAGTATAAGCTAGGGTCGGAGATACTCGTCCTAGTTTGAGATTAATGAAGCCATCAACAATAAAGGCGGACATAGGCAAAATATGAAAATCAAATAAAGCACAGTTTATTTAAAATTAATTTAATGCCAAATGTAGTCAATAAAGCGACCGTGCTAGAACTACGTGACTCGTGGAATGCCTTACACCTTATCTCCGGTCAACAGAATTTCTTACCAGGACTTTATTTTTGCAGACCAATAATAAAAGAGTCAAATATTTCTTTGACTAGAGATTCAAATATAAGGTGACTTGGAACACCCAAAAATCAATTTTATGTGGCAACTCTGAATAATAAAATAATTCCTATTTCAAAATTATCATTTTAATTGAAAAAACTCTTTAACCCATAACAATCCATAATACATATCTTTTTGGGGTAAAAAAAAGAGGTGTGACAAACACTTACATGGATAAAGTAAGTTATGCAAGCCATCTTTGGTATTTTCATTACTATAAACCTCTACAAGAATAAAAATATTCAACATTCGAATTTATGAGCCCATAATTTATTAAATAGCACTAAATAGCCTGCAAACCTTTTAGGCTAAAGAAAGAAAAAAACTTTTATGGCGCCCATAACTTTCCTTCTTCAATCATAAAGGTTTTTAAAAGGAGAAGAAAAAGAAAGAAAAATGAAAGAAATCGCTTCGAGTTTTAAATCTAAACAAATGGGTTACATTTGGACTAAGAGAAAAGGTTGTCTGGATTTTTCAAGCGTGTTAAATGTATATAGATTAATTTTGATGGTCATTTGACTTTTAATTTATTGAATTATTTTACATTAAAAAAAGCCAATCTGTTATAAATAGAATTCTATTTATGGTGAATGTCCATATTTAGAGAGATTCTAGAGTTTATTATTTGGTGGCTAAGTCAACCTCTCCCTATAAATAGAGAGTTCTATTCCATTGTAATCATCCCAATATCAATAAGAATTCTCTCTCTACTCTGCTCTGCAATAATCTTCTTCTTCTTTTATTGTTTCATAACACGTTATCAGCACGAGACTCTAATCAATTGAGTAGAAGCTTTGGGATTGAGCATAATGATTGTCAATTGTTCTTTGAACTTCCTTCATGATTAAATTCTGGATTTAAGGTAAGTATTTTACTTTTCTCTTTCAAATTCTTGACATTCTATACTTTGATTTTAAATACAAGCAAAGACGATAAATTTTGATTGCAACTCTAATGGAGTTTGAAAGAAATTATAACCACCCAAAGTGGTAAAATTTCTATGCCTTGCCATGATCAAATTCATGTATGATTGTGGGCAAAGAATTGAAAACCCGTCCCATTAAATTTGCTCCATTCTCATTCCGCTTAGAGAATGTGATAGCAGTATGTGATAAGTCTGAAAGAAGACAAAATTACTACTATGAATGTATCAATGGATGTGGACGTGGCAATAGACGAATACATTACAATCGTTATCATTGAGTAACGAGAATAATAAGGATTATCAAAATAATCCTTTACTCTGTGAAAGTAATGTTTATCATCGATTTGACATGAGATTTTATAAAGCACATATAGATGATTATGGTCCATTCATGATGTGAATATGACAACATCTTATTTATGAATACATATTCATTCTTGAAAGAATATGAACGTGCTAGTGGTAGTGAATATACCATACTCACCTCTAGAAGGAGGTTTGAGATGATATAAGAAAATAATGTCATTATTATGGTATGAATGGTCATTGGTCACGTACCTATTATACGCCAAAACATTTTGGCAATGTGATTATATAAGGACAACAATAATGCAAGAAACATATCTTGCATATAATTTTGACCATAACCATAATGGTATAACTTTATCCTGGAAAGAGATATATGACCATATGAATGTTGATGAATATGTGGTAGTACAAAATTAATTGAGAACTCTCGAAGAGCCAATTATACTATTTTGGAGAAACACAATTGATTACCAATAAGGTATTGTGTTGTAGTAAGTCTCAAAGAAACTTATTCAGTTTCTAAAGTATTCGCGAAAGCGGTTGGTTATATTGAGACTATAAATAAAGGAAGATTTAATATCTTCTATTACTACAACTTGTAGCGGGATAATATTTATGTGAAAAGTTACCCGTTTTATTCTCTAGTTTGTACTACACAAAAAAAAAAAGAATGTCACAATAAAGTAGAACTTTATTGATATAAAACCCATATCATAATAAATTTGGAGTTTATTGATATCCAGTTGGCATAGCTGGTTTAGCCATATCAATTTAAGTATGATGTGCAAAAATAATAGAGAATTCACATGGGTAAATATTAAAGAACTAGAAAGTTCTTTACGAATTCTCTTATATTGCTTATTCTCATTAATTAATTGACCAACTAAAGTTGGGATTGAATCCCATGAATTCTGGAAATATCAAAGGTGAATATGGGCCCATTCACCTGCCATGTATACCACATAAGATGCATTTATGAGATGGTTACATGTGCAATTATTATTAACTCGCAACATGGTGTTTTGCGAGGTAACTTGCTCAATAGTTTAATTTCGAGCATAGTTTCCAGATTTTCTATTCAAGAAGTTCATCTTAATAAGTTGTTTTACATCACAGTTGGTTTAGCAAAATAATTTATTGAGTGCCTCCACTTAATAGCTAAATTGTTGCTGATGAGAACAAAGTTATCTATATCAGTTTGATATAGGTCATATACGAAAGTATATTACATTCTCCCCTCACAAGTGGTTCGGGGTCTGGAACCAAATAATTTTATCTTGTTATTATTGATGTGCGGTGTGTATATTGATTATGACCATAACGCCCAAATATGGGTTCCCAAAATTGAGGAAGCAAGTTAGTTTTTCTAACATAAGGGGGAGACATGATAAACAGTTGAGAAAAAGTTACGTGGAATGAATTATCATTTGTACATTTAGATCCTCGAATAAGATAATATGAACTTGAAGTTGATAAAAGGATAATTCATTTGCAATATATTACAAAGCATGCCAGACGCATTTGCTTACCCAAAGAAAGTAACTATATTCTCATTGGAATTGCTTATATTAAGTCCTAGAAGGACAAAGTCTATGGTACGCTTAAAGCATATAGAAAAATCGATTTCATATAGCTTCTTGATAAAGAAGATGAGCAAATGATCATAATAAGGAGGCAAGTGATCTAGAAGATCACATGACATAACACTTCATAACATCTCATGAGAGATTCAGGTACCTGAATATATGAATGAAGAGATCTCTATGTTATGTCTTTATGAAATAATATTGGAACCGATATAAAATGTTCGCCGACGACATCTATGACATTGCTAAATATAGAATTGGTTTCATATGAAAGACGTATAGTTTTGTCTATGTTGTTCAAACACTTGAAAGTATAAAGTCAATGGTATGTGCAATTAGTTTTCGATATCTTATATGTCTAGCATGACATGAAAACTTGATATGCATCTAAAATCTCTTTAAATGGCTTATTTGACTATACTTATATGACAATCCCCAAAGGATTTAAACTGCTAAAAGCATATACAATTTTTGATCTTGAAGTACCACTTCCTCAGTGCAATTTGTGTACAAATGTATCTTGCTATAACTATAAGCATGATAATGTCATAGCGAGAAAACCTCTATGGAGATATTGAAAAGATCATTCTACGGAAGTTTATGAAGACATTACATCTCTATCAAGAATGATGATTTCAAGATGCAATATATTCATTCAAGTTAATATGGCTGATTTGTTTATCAAGTCTCTACCAAATATCGTTTTGAAGATGGTGCACAAGATTGGAATGCAAATGCTTAAAGATGTGAATTTATGCTCTCATCAGGGGGAGTTAATGCACGTTGCACTCTTTTTCCCTTACAAGGTTTTATCCCACTGGGTTTTCCTTGAAAGGTTTTTAACGAGGCAACCAAAAGACATATTATTAGAGATGTGTACTCTTTTTCCTTTTCTAGAATTTTTTTTCCCATTGAGTTTTATTTTAGTTAAGGTTTTAACGAGGCACATTACTTATCGAGTAAATATTCAAGGGGGAGTGTTATAAATAGAATTCTATTTATGGTGAATGTCCATATTTAGAGAGATTCTAGGGTTTATTACTTGGTGGCTAAGTCAACCTTTCCCTATAAATAGAGGGTTCTATTCCATTGTAAATTATCCCAATATCAATAAGAATTCTCTCTCTACTTTGCTATGCAATACTCTTCTTCTTCTTTTATTATTTCATAACACAATCAACTTTGTCAAATATAATTTAAAAACTACTATTCTTGTATGACTTCGGTGCAATATTTTGATAAGTGTTAGGCCAAGCCTGCTGCAACTTTAGTTAGGTGATCGTTTGGATCATCTTTCCACTTCTATCAATGGTTAGGCTAAGCCTACATCAATTCTCTTCCCTATGTGCTTGTTACAAGGTTTCTATATTTTATAAAATTCCAAGAAATAAAAAAATTGCGAAATATTGTAATAAGATCCTATTTTTGCAACTAAGAGCCTATTTGGCCAAGCTTCTAGGAGGCCAAAAGTATTTTTTTGGTCAAAAATGTACTTTTTGAAAATTTTAAGGTGTTTGGCCAAAATGAAAAAGTACTTTTCAGCAGCAGCAGAAGCAGTTTTTTGCTTTTGGGGAGAAACTACAAATTTTAACTTCTTCTAAGAAACAGAAGAAAAAAATTAATTTGTTCAAGGCAAAAATAATCTTATGTCACGACCCCAGTTCGCCCTCCGTGAACTATCATGACGGAACCTAGTCTCTACGACTAGGTAAGCCTAATAATTTTTTCGGAAAAAGGAAACAACAGATAAAAACTAATAAAAACTGCGGATAAACATAATGAAAAAGTTTTAGATGTCGCCGGCATGCACAGATACACACTCTCAACTGAAAAAATCTCTCAAAACCTGAAATCTCATGAAATCACAAGCTAAGGATACTACATAGTACTCTAACTCCAGAATGTCTAAATCAAAGTAAATACAGAAGGGCTGTAACTACAAGAGAGAATGTAGAGGGGCTCCTCGGTCTGCGGACGCGGTAGATATACCTCGAAGTCTCTGATGAATCACCTCACCTCAAGGATTGTAGGGCTGAGCCGAAGAACCTGGATCTGCACATGAAAAACATGCGCAGAAAGGGCATGAGTACACCACAATGGTACTCAATAAGTGCCAAGCCTAACCTCGGTCGGGCAGTAACGAGGAAAGTCAGGGCCTTACTGATTATAGATGAAAAAATAGAGTAAAAGAGTATAGAATACGACAATATAATTAAATTCTAACAGTATGAAGAACACATGATAATAAGAATAACAACAACTACAACAGATAGAGAAAAACACAGAGAGAATATAACTCCACACAGAAATAGCAACCGGGGGATCTCACAGGATACCGTCCTGTAGTCCCCAAATGTAAATATCCAGTGGATCTTCGGGGTGTCGTCCCGTAGTCCAACTCATAGTGAGCAGAGATCTAGCGGAACACCGATCTGTAGTCCCAAATGTAAATACACAGTACTGGGGAAATCTATCGGGTGCAGTCCCGTAGTTTCAATATAAATGTGCAGGGGGATCTACCGGAATACAAATCCGTAGTCCCAAAGCAAACATGCAGGGGGATCTCTCGGGATACCATCCCGTAGTCCCAAAGTAAACACACAACAACAATACGAAGAATATTCAATTCAACCAAATTTCACACCAAGGTAAAACAACTATTTCTAACCTAGCATGTCGCATAGAATTCAATTAAAGCAGTTTGAGCAAGTAAGGAAATTAAGTCAATTAGACATGCTTCCCTAAGCTAACAGTAGGCTTAAATTGCAAGTAGTATAAACAGGGAGCTAACAGTAGGCTTAAATTGCAAGTAGTATAAACAAGGAAGGAAATATAGTTATAGTTACTTAATGAAACAGGATTTTCAACAATTAGCACAAGTACGCACTCGTCACCTTACGTACAAGCCATTTCATATACCAACAATACCAAATCCTAAGGGGAGTTTTCCCCACACAAAGTTAGGCAAGCCACTTACCTCGAACTAGTTCAAGCAACTCAAAATCACGTTCTTGCCATGAGTATCCATCTCCAAACGGCCCAAATCTGTTTAAAGTAATTGCATAATGTAAATATAACTTCAAGTAACTAATTCAACTAATTAATTCGAAGCTAATAAGAGAAATTAGGAAAAATCGCCCAAAAAGCCCCCCGGCCCACATCTTGGAATCGAGTAGTATTTACAAATTCGGAATCCTCACACTCTCACGAGTTCATATATACAGAAATTACTCCAATCCGATATCAAAATCTTGATCAAAACTACAAAATTAGGCCTAAGAACTTTTTCCAATTTTTCTCCAAATTTTCACCCTAAATTCGAATTTAAAGGATGAATTTAAGCATAGATTCGTGGAAATTAATCAAAAACGAGTAAGACTTACTTACCCAAAACACCCAGGTGATAATATCTCCCAAAATCGCGAATCCCAAGCTCCCAAATCAATTTTCTAAGGTTTTGAGACTAAACCCTCGTTTCTACCCTTTTTCTGACCAGTGGAACCGCATCTGCGGTGCGGTCCCGCTTCTGCGAAGACCATGTCGCACCTGTGAGTTTTCATTAAACCAAGGATTCCGCACCAGCGACCCCCTTTACGCAGATGTGATGCCGCTTCTATGGTGCATAGGCTGCATCCGCGACCTAAGCCCAAAATGCCTCAGACCGCACCTGCGGTCCTCCTACCGCTTCTACGGTGAGGCACCTGCGGTCCAATACACGCAGGTGCGATTATGACAGGTTCAGCCAACTTTATATTTCTCCTAAGTCCAATTTATTTTCCGTTAAGCACCCGAAACTCACTCGAGGCCCCCGGGACCTCAACCGAACATGCCAACCAGTACTGAAATATCATACGAACTTATTCCAACCCTCGAATCACATCAAACAATGCTAAAATGACAAAATTGCTATCCAATCCAAGCCTAAGGATTTTCAAAACTTCTAAATTCCGCTTTCGATCAAAAAACCTATCAAACCTCGTTCGAATGACCTGAAATTTTGCACACACGTCACATTCAATACTACGGAGCTACTCCAACTCTAGGAATTCCATTATGACCCCTAGATCAAAATCTCACTACCCAACCGGAAACTTCAAAAATTCAACTTTCCGCTCTACGGACCTCCAAAACACCATCCAAACACGCCCCTAAGCTCGAAATCACCCAACGGAGCTAACGGAACCGATGAAATTCTATTCCGAGGCCATCTTCACACTGCTCCATCTACAGTCCAAATTTTAAAGCTTAAACTCTCATTTAGGGACTAAGTGTCCCAAAACACTCCAAAATCCAAAACGAACCTTCCCGGCAACTTACAATAGTAGAAGCAAATATGGGGAATGCAGTTAATAGGGGATCGAGGCGTCAATTCTTAAAACGATCGACCGAGTCGTTACATCCCCCTCTTAAAACATTTGTTCGTACTCGAACGAGTATAGAGACATACCTGAAGTAGTGAAAAGATGAGGGTAACGACTGCGCATATCCTGCTCGATCTCCCAAGTCACCTCCTCGACCGACTGAGCCCGCCATTGAACCTTCACGGATGCAATGTTCTTTGACCTCAGCTTCCGAACCTGCCTATCCAATATTGCCACCGGCTCCTTAATATAAGATAGATCCTTTTCCAACTAGACTGAACTGAAATCCAACACGTGTGACAGATCGCCGTGATACTTCCGGAGCATCGAAACATGAAATACCGGATGAACTCCTGCCAAGCTGGGAGGTAAGCAAGCTCATAAGCAACCTCCCCCAACACGCCTCAATATCTCAAAGGGACCAATGAACCTCGGACTCAACTTCCCTTTTTTCCTAAACCTCATAACGCCCTTCATAGGCGAAACCCAAAGCAAGACCCACTCTCCAACCATATAGGAAATATCACGAACCTTTCGGTACGCATAACTCTTCTATCTAGACTGGGCTATACGGAGTCTACCCTGAATCACCATAACCTTCTCCAAAGCGTCCTGAACCAAGTCTGTACCCAATAATCTAGCCTCACCCGACTCAAACCAACCCATCGAGGATCTACACCACCTACCATACAAAGCCTCATACGGTGCCATCTTAATGCTGGACTGATAACTGTTGTTGTAGGCAAACTCTGCCAGTGGCAAGAACTGATCCCAAGACCCTCCAAACTTTATCGCACAGAGCATATCCTCAAGAATCTGAATAGTGCGCTCTGACTGTCTATCCGTCTGTGGGTGAAATGTTGTGCTCAACTCCACCCGAGTACCTAACTCATATTGTACGACCCTCCAGAACCGTGATGTGAACTGAGTACCTCTATTTGAAATGATGGAAACTGGAATACCACGCAGACGGACAATCTCTCGGATATAAATCTCTATCAACCGCTCCGAAGAATAAGTAGTACACAAAGGAATGAAGTACGCGGACTTGGTCAGCTGATCCACAATCACCCAAATGGCATTGAACTTATTCAAAGTCCTTGGGAGTCCAACTACGAAGTCCATGGTGATCCGCTCCCATTTCCACTCCGGAATCTCTATCTGCTGAAGCAACCCACCCGGTCTCTGGTGCTCATACTTTACCTGCTAACAATTGAGGCACCGAGCTACAAACCCAACCATATCTTTCTTCATTCGCCTCCACCAATAGTGTTGTCTCAAATCCTAGTACATCTTAGCGGCACCTAGATGGATGGAATACCGCGAACTATGGGCCTCCTCTAGAATTAGCTCCCGAAGCCCCATCAACATTGGGTACACATATCCAATCCTGCATCCTCAATACCCCATCATCACCAATAGTCACATCTCTAGCATCACCGTGCAGAACCTTATCCTTGAGGACAAACAAATGAGGGTCATCATATTGACGCTCCCTGATACGATTAAATAATGAAGACCGAGAAACCACGCAAGCTAAAACTCGACTGGGCTCCAAAAGGTCCAATCTCACGAATTGGCTGGCTAAGCCTGAACATCCATCGCCATGGGCCTCTCCGCTGCTGGTAAATAAGCCAAACTCCCCAAACACTCCGCCCGACGACTCAAAGCATCGGCCACCACATTGTCCTTGCCTGAGTGATACAAAATAATGATATCATAGTCCTTTAGTAGCTCTAACCACCTCCTTTGGCGCAAATTAAGATCCTTTTGCTTGAACAAGTGCTGCAAGCTCCGGTGATCAGTATAAATCTCACAAGGAACACCGTATAAATAATGATGCCAGATCTTCAAGGAATGAACAATAGCAGCTAACTCGAGATCATGGATAGGATAATTCTTCTCATGTGCCTTCAACTGTCTGGATGCGTAGGCAATCACCCTACCATCATGCATCAGTACTGCTCCAAGGCCAATCCTCGAGGCATCACAATAGATAGTATAAGACCCCGAACCGGTAGGCAATATCAAAACTAGGGCTGTAGTCAAAGTGTCTTGAGCTTCTAGAAGCTTGCCTCACACTCTTCCGTCCACTAGAACGGAGAACCCTTCTAGGTCAGCCTGTTCATAGGTGCTGCAATAGATGAAAACCGCCCAACAAATCGACGGTAATAACCCGCCAAGCCAAGAAAACTACGGATCTCTGTAGCTGTGGATGGTCTGGGCCAACTCTGCACTGATTCCACTTTCTTCGGATCCACCCATATACCCTCAGTCAATACCACATGACCCAAGAAAGTCATGGAATCCAACCAAAACTCACATTTCAAGAACTTTGCATATAACTTCTTTTCCCTCAAAGTCTGAAGCACTGTCCTCAGGTGATGCTCACGATCTTCCCGACTCCGGGAATACACTAGAATATCATCAATAAAGACAATGACGAACGAGTCAAGATATGGTTGGAACACACTGTGCATCAAATGCATAATGGTTGTTGGGGCATTGGTCATCCCAAATGACATAACAAGGAACTCTTAATGACCATACCGAGTACTGAAAGCAGTCTTCGGGATATCTGGCTCCTGAATCTTCAACTAATGGTAACTTGAAAGCAAGTCAATCTTAGAAAACACTCGTGCACCCTAAAGCTGGACAAACAAATCATCAATACGAGGCAAAGGATACCAGTTCTTCACTGTAACCTTGTTCAACTAGCGATAATCAATGCACATACGCATAGAACCATCCTTTTTCTTCACAAACAAGACAGGAGCACCCCAAGGTGATACACTGGGCCGAATAAAACCCTTATCAAGCAATTCTTGTAATTGATCCTTCAACTCCTTCAACTCAGAAGGAGCCATACAATACGAAGGAATAGAAATGGGCTGAGTGCCCGACAATAGATCAATGCCAAAATCAATATCCTTGTCAGGTGGCATACCCAAAAGATCAGCTGGAAACACATCAGGGAAGTCTCGTACTAATGGGACTGAATCAACTGTAGGGGTATCAACACTAACATCCCTCACATAGGCCAAATATGCGTCACACCCCTTCTCAAGAGCTTTAAAGAAAGAAATAACTACTGGGAGTATGATATAAAGTACCCCTCCACTCTACTCGCGCTACACTTAGCATAGCTAGCATCACAGTTTTGGCGTTACAATCAAGAATAGCATAATGGGGTGACAACCAGTCCATACCCAAGATAACATCAAAATATACCATGCTGAGCAATAACAAATCAGCTCTGGTCTCAAAATCACTAAGAGCAACCAAACACGACCGATAAACTCGGTCCACAACAAGAGAATATCCCATAGGAGTAGAAACATAAACATGGGAACTCAAAGAATCCCGAGATACACCCAAATGCGGGGCAAAATAAGAAGACACATAAGAATAAGTGGATCCTTGATCGAATAAAACCGATGCATCCCTATGACAAACCAGGACAATACCTATGATGACATAATCAGAGGCGACAACCTCGGTATGGGCAGGAAAGGCATAATATCTGGCCTGGACTCCCCCTCTAGGGCGACTATACCTCCCCGACCTCCACCTCTAGCTTGCTGGGTAGGTGGGGTAGTAACTGGTGCTGGAACTATAGCCTGGGAACTCTGTGGTGCACGCTGTGGCTGAGAAGTCTATGGAGGTACACCCCTCCTAAGTCTGGGGCAATCCCTCACCATATGGCGTGTGTCACCACACTCAAAACAAGCTTTGGGAGGATGTGGCGGCTATGACTGGTTCGGTCCAGGTCTGCTGGACTGACCATTAAAAGCACCTCGTGCAGGAGGTGCACCAGATACCGGAGGTACATAATAAGGCTCCTGAGGTCTAGGAAGAGCTGGAATAATACTGGCTGCTGGAAGAGCTGAATGAACGGGGCAACTCATATAACCTCTACCATGATGAACTGCAACTAGAGCATGGGCACCAGAGTAATGGCCCGACTCTCGAGACTTCTTGGCCTCCCTCTCCTCTCTATCCCGAGCATGTATACCCTCCACTCTCCTAGCAATGCTCACCACCTGCTGATAAGAAATATCCATCTCCAACTCACGAGCCATGCTAGACCTGATGCTGGGAATGATCCCCTCAATAAACCATCGAACCATCTCACGAACAGTAGAAACCAAAGCTGGTACATGTCTAGCCAAGCTAGTGAAACAGACATCATACTCCGAGACAGTTATAGTACCCTAGCACAAATACTCAAACTCTGCACACCACGTGTCCCTAAGGCTCCAGGAACATACTCTCGCAAAAACATATCTGAAAACTAAGTTCAAGTCAGAGAAGCGGCCTCATCCGGACTGTCTAACTCATAAGTACGTCACCACTCCTAGGCAGCTTCTCGAAGTTGAAAGGTAGTGAAGGAAACCCCACTCGATCCTGATATACACATGGTACGGAGGATACGGTAGCACTCCTCTAGAAATGCCAGAGCATCATATGATGCTAGACCACTGAATATAGGAGGCTTGTACTTCTTGAACCTCTCAAGCCTCCGTTGCTCATCCTCGGAAGCCGTTGCCCTATCCTCGGGCTGATCTGGGGTTGCAGGCTGTATAGAAATAATCTCTGGGACCTGATCAACATACACTCGTTGCTCAAGAGTGCGGGCAGTGGGAGTCTGTGCTCCTCCCCCGGCTTGAGATATGGCTGCAGTAAGGGGAAGCAACACTACCTGAGCTAGAGTGGTGTATATGCTCATGAACTGTGCAAGAGTCTCCTGGAGAGCTGGATTGGTAGTAGCAGTAGGCGTAAAGAACTACTGGTGGCTCCTTGGTGGCAGCTCATACGGGTGCTCTGGCTGCACCACGTACACATCCTCAGCCTCTACCCCGGCCCCGACCTCTGACGGCTCCAGTAGGGGGCGCGGGTCCCTAATCATCTCTGATAGCACGTGTCCTCACCATCTGTGTGATAATAGAAGATAGAAGTTTATAATTGTGATATCAAAAATCTCGCACGACAAGGAAATTAAATGAAGTGGAATTTTCCTAACAGTTACATAGCCTCTCGTAGATAAGTAAAGATGTCTCCATATCGATCCGCGAGACTCTAATAAACCGGCTTGTGATTCATGACTCCTATGAACCTAAAGCTCTGATACCAACTTGTCACGACCCCAGTTCGCCCTCTATGAACTATTGTGATGGCACCTAGTCTCTACAACTAGGTAAGCCTAATAATTTGCGAAAAAAGTAAACAGATAAAAACTAATAAAAACTACGGATAAACATAATGAAAAGGTTTTAGATGCTGCTCGGCATATACAGATACACACTCTCAACTGAAAAGATCTCCCAAAACCAGAATCTCATGAAATCACAAGCTAAGGATACTACATAGTGCTCTAACTCCAGAATGTCTAAATCAAAGTAAATACAGAAGGGCTGTAACTACAAGAGAGAATGGAGAGGGACTCCTCGGTCTGCAGACGCGGCAGATATACCTCGAAGTCTCTAAAGAATCGCCTCGCCTCAATGATGGTAGGGCTGAGCCGAAGAACCTGGATCTGCACATGAAAAACATGCGCTGAAAGGGCTTGAGTACACCACAACGGTGCTCAGTAAGTGCCAAGCCTAACCTCGGTCCGGTAGTGATGAGGAAAGATAGGGCACTACTGATTATAGATGAAAAAGGATAAAACAGTATAGAATACGGCAATATAATTAAGTGCTAACAGTATGAAGAACATAGGATAATAAGAATAACTACAACACAGAGAGAAAAACATAGACAAAATATAAATCCACATAGAAATAGCAACCGGAGGATCTCCCAGGATACCGTCCTATAATCCCCAAATGTAAATATCCAGTGGATCTCCTGGGTGTCGTCCCGTAGTCCAACTCATAGTGCGCGGGGATCTACTAGAATACGATCTGTAGTCCCAGAAGTAAATACCCAGTACTGGGGGAATCTACCGGGTACAGTCTCATAGTCCCAATATAAAATGTGTAAGAGGATCTACCGTAATACAAATCCGTAGTCCCAAAGTAAACATGTAGGGGGATATCTCGGGATACCGTCTCGTAATCCCAAAGTAAACACACAGCAACAACATGAAGAATATTCAATTCAACCAAATTTCACACCAAGGTAAAACAGGTATTTCTAACCTAGCATGTTGCACAGAATTCAATTATAGTTTGAGCAAGTAAGGCAATTAAGTCAATTAGACATGCTTCTCTAAGCTAACAGTAGGCTTAAATCGCAAGTAGTATAAACAGGAAAGTAAACACAGTTATAATTACTTAATGAAAGCATGATTTTCAACAATTAGCACAAGTACGCACTCGTCACCTCACGTACAAGGCATTTCATATACCGACAATACCAAATGCTAAGGGGAGTTTCCCCCACACAAGGTTAGGCAAGCCACTTATCTTGAACCAGCTCAATCAACTCGAAAGCATGTTCTTGCCACGAGTATCCGACTCCAAATGGCCCAAATCTATTTAAATTAATTGCATAATGTAAATATAACTTCAAGTAACTGCTTCAACTAATTAATTTGAAGCTAATACGCGAAATTAGGAAAAACTGCCCAAAAAGCCCTCTGAGCCCACATCTTGGAATCGGGTAAAATTTACAAATTCGGAATCCACACACTCTCATGAGTTCATATATATAGAAATTACTCCAATACGACATGAAAATCTTGATCAAAACTCCAAAATTAGTCCTAAGAACTTTTTCCAATTTTTCTCCAAACCCCAAATTCGAATTTAAAGGGTGAATTTAAGCATAGATTCATGAAAATTAATCAAAACTGAGTAAGAATTACTTACCTAAAACACTCAGGTGATAATCTCTCCCAAAATCGCCAATCCTGAGATCCGAAATCATTTTTAAGGGTTTGAGAATAAACCCTCGTTTTGCCCTTTTTCTGAATAGTGGAACCGCATCTGCGGCTTTGGGACCGCACTTGCGGTCCCACTTATGCGGAGACCATGTCGCACCCGTGACTTTTCATTAAACCAAGGATTCCGCACCTGTGACCCCCTTTATGCAAATGCAGATGCGATGCTGCTTCTGCGGTGCATGGGCCGCATCTTTGACCTAAGCCCAAAATTCCTCGGACCGCATCTGTGGTCCTCCTACCGCTTCTACGGTGACACACGTGCGGTCCAATACATGCAGGTGCGATTATGATAGGTTCAGCCAACTTATATTTCTCCTAAGTCCAATTCAACTTCCGTTAAGCACCCAAAATTCACCCGAGGCCCCCAGGACCTCAACCGAACATGCCAACCAGTCCTAAAACATTATACAAACTTATTCCAACCCTCAAATCACATCAAACAATGCTAAAACCACAAATCGCTCTCCAATCCAGGCCTAAGGATTTCCAAAACTTCCAAATTCTGCTTTCGATCAAAAAGCCTATCAACCCTCGTTCGAATGACCTAAAATTTTGCACACACGTCACATTCAACACTACGGAGATGCTCCAACTCTTGAAATTCCATTCCAACCCCTAGATCAAAATCACACTATCGAACCGGAAACTTCGAAAATTCAACTTTCGGCATTTCAAGCCTAAATAAGCTACAGACCTCCAAAATACCATCTGAACACGCCCCTAAGCTTAAATTCACCTAACGGAGCTAATAAAACCGACGTAATTCCATTCCGAGGCTGTCTTTACACTGCTTTGACTACGGTCCATATTTTAAAGCTTAAACTTTCATTTAGGGACTAAGTGTCCCAAAACACTCCGGAATCCAAAACGAACCTTCCCAGCAACTTACACCAACAGAAACAAAACATGGGGAATGTAGTTAATAGAGGATCAGGGCGTTAATCCTTAAAACGACCGGCCGGGTTGTTAGACCTTACAATAAATTTATACTTTCCAAATTATCTAATTTAATATTTTTGTTCACTTGTTTTAGAAACAAATCCTGTGTTCCGAGGCCTTAAAACCTCCTTTTTACCTCACCTTGATTTGCGTGCACGGTCCGGACATATATCCAAAAAGCCTTTTATGTGAAAATATGAGAAATAAAAATTTCTAGAGTTAAACTTTGATTATGGTTGACTTTAGTCAATATTTTTAGCAAACGGATACGGATCTGTGTTCCGACAATCCCGGGAGGTCCGCAGTAAAATATGGGACTTGGGCGTATGCCCGAAAATGAATTCCAAGATCCCAAGTGTTAGAAATCAATTTTTGAAAGAAATTGTTTGCTGAATTTTCTATGAAATAAAGAAAAGAATTAATGTTTCAAACCATTGGTATCGGGCCCGTATTTTGGTTCCGGAGCCCGGTACAAACTTGTTATAGTATTTAAATCTTTCATTTTTCAAACCCTTTCAAAATCAAAACACTCCTGGGCGATTTTTCAAAGACAAGCACTCTTCCAAATCTATTGTAAGTCATTTCTAACTTGTTTTTATTAATCTTTAACATCTTTTCTCATGATTTCAATTCAAAATCAAAGGTTTTCATGGGAAAATTGGGTGTTTTGGGTAGAACCTAGGTTTTTCAAATTTTGAGGATTTGGACCTTGATTTGAAGTTCGATTTTAAAACAAATTATATATTTGGGTTTGTGGGGGAATGGGTAATCGGGTGTTGTTTCGAACCTTAGGTTTTGACCATGTGGGCCCGCGGGCGACTTTTGACTTTTTTGGGAAAAACTTTAGAAAACCTATTTTCATGCATTGGAATTGATTCATTTAGCCTTTATTGATATAGTTAAGTAACTTGTGGCTAAATACGAGCGAATTGGTGGTGGAATCAAGAGGTAAATCGATAGTTGACACTTGAATTGTGTTCGTGGCATCGAGGTAAGAGTTTGGTCTAACTTTAACTTGAGGGATTAGGAGTTGTGTCCTATTTTCTATGTGTTATTTGTTGAGTACGACGTATATGTATGGTGACGAGTATCTATACGTTGATGTCAAGCTTGCTCGTAAGCCTTATATTATGATTATTATGAGTCAGTTTGTATTGTTCATGCCTTTTATGATGATTTCTGTTGTTGAGTAAAGTTTGTGGAAGTAATAGTGGAATTTGAGTATTGAAGAGCGGTGGCTCAAGTTGTATAATGAATTATAGAAGTATAATTGGCAATTGAACCGTATAGAGTATTGGCTCAAGTTGTAAAGTGAGTTGTGAAGTAAAAGTGGTAAGGAGAAGAGGATTATTATATTATCGCCCTTGCCGGGATGTTGTTGCTTTTAATGCTATCTCCCTTGCCGGGATGTTGATGCTTTTGATATTGTTCCCTTGTCGGGATTTGATTGTTGAATGATTGTTCCCTTGACGGAATTTTATTGTAATTTTATATACTTCCTTCCCTATTGCTGGTGTTTGTATGCCTTTGTGAGGAAGAGTGTAAAAGCACGAAGGGTGATGTCGTACATTGTTTTGGTGAGAGAGTGTTAAAGCACGAAGGGTGATGTCGTGTATGATTTTTTGAGGAAGAGTGTAAAAGCATGAAGGGTTATGTCGTGCCGCACGATGTACAATTCTGTGCCGATTATATTGATTTTATGGTGAGGACGAGAGTAAAAGCACGAAGGGTGATGACATGCACTTGTTTGATTTCTGATTCTTGTTGATAATCGAGACATGGTGTTCCTCACATTTACTTGCCATCTTTTTATTTTTAATTGATGTTCCCCCGCAGCATGTTTCCCCCTCCCATACTTGATTATACATTACTGTTCTTCTTTTCTGTTGTATATGATTTAACTATACAGGTTTATTTGGTAGTCTGGTCCTAGCCTCGTCACTACTTCATCGAGGTTAGGCTAGGCACTTACCAGCACATGGGGTCGGTTGTGCGGATACTACACTCTGCATTGTGTGCAGATCCCGGTACAGCAGCTTTGAATCTTAGCTTTGTGTTGCTGTCTTTAGTCCATCGGAGATCTAAGGTAGTCCTGCAGGCGTCTGCAGGCCCTGGCGTCTCCCTCTATCCTTTCATATCCTGTTTCATTTATGTATTTCAGAAATAATGTCACATTTATTTATCTTCAGACCTTGTTTGTAGTATTCCTAAATCGTCTGTGAAGTTGTGACACTAGTTCTGGGTAGTCTTTGTTGAAGAAATTGTATTTGAAATATTTAAATGTTTTATTTCTTCCTTTCGCTTGTTTAAATTTCGGTGGGTATGAACTGTTGGTTCCTAACTGAGTAAGTATTAAAAATGGGAAAAAGTAAATTGTTCAAACGGTTGGCTGGCCTAACTTTCACTAGTAGGCGCCATCACGACTCCCAAGGGTGGAAATTCTAGGTCGTGACAAGTTGGTATCAGAGCTCTAGGTTATATAGTTCTTACAATTCACGGACAAGCTTAGTAGAGTTTGAGGGATCGGTACAAAGACGTCTATATTTATCCTAGAGGCTACAAAGTTAGGAAAAAACTTTACATCTATTATTTCCTGTCGTGCGGTTGTGTTTCTCAATGCTAATTGAATTTCTACTCTGTTCTTTCGCAGATGGGGAGAACACGCGATTCCTCATCCATTGATCAGCAGCCCTAGCCCCCAGTAGTAGCTCTCACGAGGGGTAGAGGGCGAGGCCGAGGCCGTGCTAGAGGCCGAGGTAGGGGTAGAGCTCAGCCCAAGCAATAGCACCAGCGGCGGAGCCTTAGGTTGACTTTGATGATGAGGTTCCGGCCCAG
Source organism: Nicotiana tabacum (assembly GCF_000715075.1). Classification (NCBI taxonomy): domain Eukaryota; kingdom Viridiplantae; phylum Streptophyta; class Magnoliopsida; order Solanales; family Solanaceae; genus Nicotiana; species Nicotiana tabacum. The sequence goes on from NC_134084.1 coordinate 127,221,394, forward strand.
ATAGTTCCGGTGGGCCCAGCTCAGGTCCTAGAGGGGTTTATTGCTACCCTAGTACTCTAGGATGCTTTGGTCTGTCTAGTGGGCCTTATAGAGAGTGTCACTGGCCAGGCTTGCTTCCTGTAGCACCAGCCGTCTCTTAGGCTGGAGGAAGAGCCCAGACTCTTGCTACTTGCACTCTGGAGCAGATGGCTCCCTAGTTTAAAACTCCAACAGCTCAACCAGTTGGAGCAGTTCAGCCGGGTGTGGTAGCTCAAACTAGTGATAGAGCAGCTATGTCTGCCGATGCCTTGTGGAGATTGGACAGGTTGACCAAGCTCTTCACTACCACTTTCAGCGGTGCATCTTCTGAGGATCCCCAAGATTATTTGGACAGCTGTCATGAGGTTCTCAGGAACATGGGGATAATGGAAACTACTAGGGTTGACTTTGCTACTTTTTGCTTTTCTGGATCCGCCAAGACTTGGTGGAGGGATTATTGTTTGGCTAGACTAGTTGGGTTACTAGCTTTGACTTAGGAGCAGTTTTCTCAGCTATTTCTGGAGAAGTTTCTTCCTATCACTCAGAGAGAGATCTATCGGAGGCAGTTTGAGCATTTCCACCAGGGTTCTATGACTGTTACTCAGTACGAGACCATGTTTATCGATTTAGCCCATTATTCTCTACTTATACTCCCCACTGAGAGAGAGAGAGTGAGGAGGTTCATTGAGGGGCTCATCCAGCCTATTCGACTTCAGATGGCTAAGGAGGCAGAGAGTGAGATTTCTTTCCAGGAGGCAGCCAATGTGGCCAGGAGAGTTGAGATGGTTCTATCATAGGGAGGTGGTTAGGGGTCTGACAAGAGGCCTCGTCATTCAGGCAGATTCAGTGGTACCTCGTCTGGAGGCAGGGATTCGTATGGTAGAGGCCATCCTCCTAGGCCTTTTCAGTCAGTACTTCAGGTTTCTCATGGCACTTCAGGTGGTCGTGGTTCTCATATGTGGTATTCGGGTTAGGAGTCCTACAGTGCACCACCAGCTCCTATCAGTGCACCGCCACTCCAAAGTTTTCGGGGTGGTCATTCGGGTCGCCAAAGTCAGTCTCAGTTTTCTCAGCCACAACACTCAGGTGGATGTTTTGAGTGTGGTGAGTATGGTCATATCAGGAGGACTTGTCCAAGGTTGGTGGGTACTCAGTCGCAGCAGCAGGGTTCCCGTGCTATGGTTTAGGCACCAGGTGTTCCACAGACCGCCCAGCCAGCTAGAGGTGGGGGTAGAACAGCAGGCCATCCTAGAGATATAGTTCAGGGTGGTGGGGCCCAGCCCCGATGTTATGCTCTTCCAGCCAGGCCTAAGGTTGAGGCTTCTAATACAGTTATCACAGGTACTATTCTGGTTTGTAGTAGAGATGCTTCAGTTCTATTTGATCTAGGATCTACATACTCATATGTGTCATCTTATTTTGCACCGTATCTGGTCATACCTAGTGATTCTTTGAGTGCACCTATATATATGTCTACACCGTTGGGTTATTCTATTATGGTCGATCATGTCTATCATTCATGTATAGTTGTGATTTGGGGTCTTGAGACTCGTGTAGATTTGTTGCTTCTGGACATGGTTGATTTCGATGTCATATTGGGGATGGACTAGTTATCACCTTACCACGCTATCTTGGACTGTCATGCCAAGACTGTGACCTTAGCCTTGCCGGGTGTACCTCGTTTAGAGTGGAGAGGGACTCCTGGTCATTCTACTCGTAGTGTTATCTCATTTATGGTTGAGAAGGGGTGTTTTGCCTATTTGGCATATGTTCGTGATTTTAGTGCCGAGGTTCCTTCTATTGATTCTATGCCTGTTGTTCGTGAGTTCCCTGAGGTATTCCCTTCAGACCTGCCGGGTATGCCACCCGATAGAGATATTGATTTTTGCATTGATTTTGCTCCAGGCACTCAGCCCATTTCTATTCCACCGTATCGTGTGGCCCTGCCTGAGTTGAAAGAGTTGAAGGAGCAGTTGCAAGAATTTCTTGAAAAAGATTTCATTAGACCTAGTGTTTCGCCTTGGGGTGCGCCGATGTTGTTTGTCAAGAAAAAGGACGGGTCGATGAGAATGTATATAGATTATCGGTAGTTGAACAAGGTTACAATCAAGAATAAGTATCCATTGCCAAGGATTGATGATTTATTTGATCAACTTCAGGGTGTCAAGGTAGTTTCAAAGATTGACTTGAGATTTGGCTACCATCAGTTGAGGATTAGGGCATCCGATGACCCTAAGACAGCTTTCCGCACTCGGTACGGGCATTATGAGTTCATGGTGATGTCATTTGGGTTGACAAATGCCCCAGAAGCTTTTATGGATTTGATGAACCGAGTGTTCAGGCCTTACTTGGATTCGTTCGTGATAGTCTTCATTGATGATATTTTGATCTATTTCCACAGCTGGGAGGAGCATGAGCAGCATCTGAGAGTGGTCCTCCAGACTTTGAGAGATAGTCAGTTGTATGCAAAGTTTTCGCAGAGGGTATTCAGGTAGATCTGAAGAAGATAAAGGCAGTCAAGAACTGGCCTAGACCAACATCAGCTACAGAGATCCGGAGTTTCTTGGGTTTGGCGGGCTATTATCGTCAGTTTGTGGAGGGGTTTTCATCTATTACAGCCCCGATGACCAGGTTGACCCAGAAGGGTACCCAATTTAGGTGGTCGAATGAGTATGAGGCGAGATTTCAGAAGCTCAAGACAGCTTTGACTACTGCGCCAGTGGTGGTTTTGCCAACAGGTTTAGGGCCATATACAGTTTATTGTGATGCATCTCGTATTGGAATTGGTGCGCTGTTGATGCAAGATGCAAGGTCATTGCCTATGATTCACGACAGTTGAAGATTCATGAGAAGAACTATTAAGTTCATGATTTGGAGTTAGCAGCCATTGTCCATGCATTGAAGATTTGGAGGCATTATCTATATGGCGTGTCATGTGAGGTGTTCACGGATCACAAGAGTCTACAGTATTTGTTCAAGCAGAAGGAGCTAAATTTGAGGTAGAGAAGGTGGTTGGAGCTATTAAAGGACTATAATATCACCATCTTATATCATCCGGGAAAGGCCAATGTGATGGCTGATGCTTTGAGTAAGAAGTCAGCCAGTATGGGCAGTCTTGCTTATATTTCTGTCGATGAGAGACCACTTGCTTTGGATGTTCAGGCTTTGGCCAACTAGTTCGTGAGGTTGGATATTTCTGATCCCAGTCGTGTGTTAGCTTGCATATTCGCTCGTTCTTCATTATTGGAGCATATCCGAGATCGGCAGTATGATGATCCTCATTTGTCTGTCCTTAGGGACACGGTGCATCACAAAGGTGCCAAGCAGGTTTCCTTATGAGATGATGGAGTTTTGAGACCGCAGTGTCGAGTTTGTGTGCCTAATATAGATGGGCTCTAGGAGTTGATTTTAGAGGAGGCTCATAGTTCCCGATACTCTATTCATCCGGGCGCCGCTAAGATGTATCAGGATTTGCGACAACATTATTGGTGGAGGAGAATGAAGAGGGACAATATTGAACATGTGGCTCGGTGTTTGAATTATCAGTAGGTTAAGTACGAGCATCAAAGGCCTAGTGGTTTATTCCAAAAGAGTGAGATTCCTGAGTGGAAGTGGGAGCGTATCACTATGGACTTCATTATTGGACTCCCATGGACTCAGAGGAAGTTCGATGCAGTGTGGGTTATTGTTGATAGGCTGACCAAGTCAGCACATTTCATTCCGGTGGCAATCTCCTATTTTTCTGAGAGGTTAGCTGAGATCTATATTCGGGAGATTGTTTGTCTTCATGGTGTGCCCGTGTCTATCATTTCGGATCGAGGTACGCAGTTTACCTCACATTTCTAGAGAGTAGTTCAATGAGAGTTGGGCGCACAAGTTGAGTTGAGCATAGCATTTCATCCTCAGACGGACGGGCAGCCCGAGTGCACTATTCATATTTTGGAGGATATGCTCTGAGCTTGTGGGATCAGGTTTTGCCTCTAGTAGAGTTTTCCTACAACAACAGCTACCAGTCGAGTATCCAGATGGCTCCTCATAAGGCTTTATAATGTAGACGTTGTCGGTCGCCGGTTGGATGGTTCGAGTTGGGAGAGGTTCGGTTGTTAGGTACGGATCTAGTACAGGATGCCTTGGACAAGGTTATGATTATTTAGGATAGGCTTCGTACGCTCAGTCCAGGAAAAAGAGTTATGCCGACCGCAAGGTTCGTGATTTGGCATTCATCGTCGGTGAGCGGTTATTGCTTCTAGTGTCTCCTATGAAGGGCGTGATGAGATTTGGGAAGAAGGGCAAGCTTAGCCCTAGGTTCATTGGCCTGTTTGAGATTCTTGATCGAGTGGGAGAGGTGGCTTATAGACTTGCATTGCCGTTGAGCTTATCAGCCGTGCATCCAGTGTTTCATGTGTCCATGCTTTGGAAATATCACGGCGATCCATCCCACGTGTTAGATTTCAGTACTGTCCAGTTGGACAAGGACTTGTCCTATGAGGAGGAGCCGGTAGCTATTGTAGACCGACAGGTTCGTCAGTTGAGATCGAAGAGTTTCCCTTTCGTTCGTGTTCAGTGGAGAGGTCAGCCTATTGAGGCATCGACCTTGGAGTCCGATTTCGATATGTAGAGCCGTTATCCCCATTTTTTCCCCGACTCAGGTACTTCCTTCTTATGTCCGCTCGAGGATGAACGGTTGTTTTAGAGGTAGAAGATGTGATGACTCGAAAGGTCATCACTTATTTTAAAAATAAATCTGGTGTTTTGAAGCCTTAAAATCTCCTTTTTACCTCACCTCGATTTGCGTGTGTGGCCCAGACGTATATCCAGAAAGCCTTTTATGTGAAAATATAAGAAATAGAAATTTCTAGAGTTAAAATTTGATTATGGTTGACTTTGGTCAACATTTTGAGCAAACGGATCCGGATTTGTGTTCCGACAATGCTGGGAGGTCTGCAGTAAAATATGGGACTTAGGCGTATGCCCGGAAATGAATTCCGAGGTCCCAAGCCTTAGAAATCAATTTTTGAAAGAAATTGTTTTGCTGAATTTTCTATGAAATAAAGAAAAGAATTAATGTTTGAAACCATTGGTATCGGGCCCGTATTTTGATTCCGGAGCCTGGTAAAAACTTGTTATAGTATTTAAATGATAAGTGTGAAATTTGGTGAAAATGGAGTTTATTTGTTGTGATTTAGATTTCCGGTTGAAGATTATGAACTTTAAGTGTTCTGATGAAAATGATGAATTTTGAGGTTTAATTCATAGTTTTACATGTTATTTTCATAATTTCGTTGCACGAGCAAGCCCGTATGATGTTTTTATATTGGTGTGCATGTTTGGTTTGGAGCCCCGAGAGCTCGGGTGAGTTTTGGATAGGCCTCGGAGTGAAATTGGGACTTAGGGAGTTGTAGGTTTTTGCGAAGCCAGGTTCACAAATGCCTTCCCGCAAATGCGAACGTTTCTCGCAAATGCAAAGAAGACTTGGTCTGCCTTGGGGTCGCAAATGCGCCGTAGTCATCGCAAAAGCGATGTCGCAAATGCGAAGGGCCTATCACATTTGCGAAATGGCCTGGAATCCTTCAGTGTCGCAAATGCGACTATCCGATCGCAAAAGCGAGTTCGCAATTGCGAACATTAGTCGCAAATGCGACAATAGCAGACTTATGAAGGGTTCATAATTGCGACCAGGCTGCGACCTTCAAATTCATAACTTTGTCGAAAATCTTTCATTTTTCAAACCCTTTCAAAACCAAAACACTCTTGGGCGATTTTTCAAAGACAAGTACTCTTCCAAATCGATTGTAAGTCATTTCTAACTTGTTTTTATTAATCTTTAATATCTTTTCTCATGATTTCAACTTAAAATCAAAGGTTTTCATGTGGAAATTGGGTGTTTTTGGTAGAACCTAGGTTTTTCAAATTTTGGGGATTTGGACCTCGATTTGAGGTTCGATTTCAAAATAAATTATATATTTGGGTTCGTGGGGAAATGGGTAATCGGGTTTTGATTCGAACCTCGGGTTTTGACCATGTGGGACCAGGGGCAATTTTTGACTTTTTGGGAAAAACTTTAGAAAACCTATTTTTATGCATTGGAATTGATTCATTTAGCCTTTATTAATATAGTTAAGTAACTTGTGGCTAGATACGAGCGAATTGGTGGTGGAATCAAGAGGTAAAGCGATAGTTGAGATTTGAATTGTGTTCGTGGCATCGAGGTAAGTGTTTAGTCTAACCTTAGCTTGAGGGATTAGGAGTTGTGTACTATTTTCTATGTGTTATTTGTTGAGTACGATGTATAGGCATGGTGATGGGTATCTATACGTTGGTGTAAAGCATGCTCGTGAGTCTTATATTATGATTATTATGACTCTGTTTGTATTGTTCATGCCTTTTGTGATCATTTCTATTGTTGAGTAAAGTTTGTGGAAGTAATAGTGGAATTTGAGTATTGAAGAGCGTTGGCTCAAGTTGTATAATGAATTGTGGAAGTATAATTGGCAATTGAACCTTATAGAGTATTGGCTCAAGTTGTGAAGTGAGTTGTGAAGTAAAACTGGAATAGAGAAGAGAATTATTATACTGTCTCCCTTGCCGGAATGTTGTTGCTTTTAATGCTATCTCCCTTGCAGGGATGTTGATGCTTTTGATATTTTTTCCTTGCCGGGATTTTATTGTAATTTATTTACTTTCTCGCCCTATTTTTGGTATTTGTATGATTTTGTGAGGAAGAGTGTAAAAGCATGAAGGGTGATTGTCACGACCCCAAATTGGCCCGGTCGTGATTGCGCCTCTCGTGAAGACAAGGCCAGCCGACACCACACTCACATTAACCCCTTAAGCCTTAAGAGTCATTTTAAGCCTTTAATTAAACAATGTTTCGCAATAAAATCCTGAAATAACAATGCAGAATAAAATACCATCTCGACATCGGGGTGTCACTAGTCATGAGCAACTATCAAGGTCTGAGTACAACAAAAGTATAAAAATGTACTAAACACAGTAACACTAATGAGGGGAAAGAAGCGGCGCTGCGAACGTCATGAAGCCACCTTGCTAACTCTGATGACTCCGCGCCTGAGCAATCAACACCTGCTACCAGGTTCCGATATACCTGAATCTGCACACGAGGTGCAGGGAGTAATGTGAGTACTCCAACCCAGTAAGTAATAAGAGTAAATAAAGGCTGAGTAGTAGGAAACAATGAATCCACATTCACGTTAGGCTCAATAAACATAATAGGCTTTCAAATCATAATACGAGTCAATCTTCTCTTTTTAAAATCCAGCTTTTAGTACAAATCATTTTGAAATACTTTCCAGCAGTTTCAGTAGGGGTTCAATACCCTTTAAAATAATAATAGAGATTAAAGCCATAATCGGCCCCCTTGGGTAAAACATAGTTCGTAAAACAACCCTTCGGGCAAAACAGTAGTCATAAACACTTCTTAACTTGAAAATCTCAGTGGAAATAACCAATGCCAAATCAGTGATTAATTTCTGAACATTTCATAAACCCCAGTTTAAAAAAAAAGTTGTTTTAAAATATTTGTTCAACATTTCGACAGAGGCTTAATATAAAAATGAGTGAAAAACAGACACTAAATCAACATATTCGATAGAAACTCACTTTAAAGAGGAGCGAAATCAATGAGTTCATAAACAAGCCTCTCAGGCAAAGCATCACTCATATGCATGTATATATATCTATCGCCCCTCGGGCTAGCCTCTCTGTCCCTCGTGACTCAACTCTTACCAATCAATACTCACACTTAGTATTCACACTCAATAGGTACCATATAATAACCGCTGCGGCGTCAGCCCGATCCATATATCGCTGCGGCGTGCAGGTCGATCCATATATCTCGTCGACGGTGCTCACTGGGGGTGTGCAGACTCCGGGAGGGGACCCTTACGGCCCAAGTGCAATATCAAGCCATCTCGTGGCATCAAATCTAGGCCCTCGGCCTTATATCAATGTTAGTATAACACTACTGCGGCGCGCAACCCGACCCATATAAGCATTGTTGTGGCGTGCAGCCCAATCCGTATCCATATATATGTATATATATTGCTGCGGCGTGCAGCCCGATCCATGGATATATAATCCTCACAACTAGGCCCTTGACCTCTCTCAGTCATTTACCTCACTATCAGACTCTCGGTATATCTCAGTCATCAATCTCACAATCAGACCCTCGGTCTATCTCAATAAAATAGGGAACTCAGCCCAAAACAGTTTCCATATTTTTAAGAATGTAGTGATAAAGCTAGATTTGAGCAATAAGCACGTAAAACATGACTGAGGATGTGTTTTCAAACAAATAGAGTAAGAAAAATTAGTAAAATGCCCCTAAGGGTCTCAACAAGTCGGCACAAGGCCCCAAACATGGCATACAACCCAGAACAGTTATAATAACATCAAACAATTAACTATCAAATGCGCATTTAATTTAATCATTCGGGATGGACTGAGTCACAATTCCCAGTGGTGCTCTACCCCACGCTCGTCATCTAGCGTGTAAGTCACCTCAAAGTAATACAACAATGTATAATTCGGGGTTTCAAACACTCAGGACAGTATTTACAATCATTACTTACCTCGGACCGACAAAATTTCTAGCTCGCGACGCCTTTGCCCCTCAAATTGGCCTCCACGCGTGTCGAATCTATCCAAAATCAGAACGAATACATCACAATATGCTAAGGGAGCAAAACCCAAGCGAAAATAATCAACAAAGGGCACGATTCCCGATATTACCAAAACTCGAGCCCCGGGCCCATGTCTCGGAATTAGGTAAAATTTACATAAGGCATAATATATACACGGGGCAAGTCATGCCCGAAGACTGGCGATCAAAGTGCAAAAGTTCAAAGCGACCGATCGGATCGTTACATCCTCCCCCACTTAAACATACGTTCGTCCTCGAACATGCCCAGAGTTGTTCTAAAAGCAAACCAATCGCTGAATAACCTGACCTTGCATATATCCTGGGGTGATCCCACATCATCCTATCTCATATAGGTCCGATAACACATGCAAAAAAAATTCACAACCCATTCTAACCCATAAGCCTTAGAACCACATTTCTACTTCTGAAATCATTCACAAGATCAGAATCTCACATCTATACTGTAAATAACTCCAAACAAACCATAACAAACCATATCTGCTATCTCAGGTGCAATCACATGATATACTACATAACTCAAACACCAGCAGCGATAACTTCTAATCACAACAGCTGTACATAACAACCGAATACTGATAAGAAACCTCTTATCAACTAAAGTCTCATTCTAACACTTTGATATACTGCCAATGATAAACGAAACACACAATAAACCATAACTATTTCTCAGATCAATCATTCATAAGGCCACTTCTCCTTTGGCAAGGACCATAGCAAATTTCTGAGCCGAACCTCGATATTTATCCTCCCGATATACTGAAATCGAATCCGTTTGTATTCATTAATGTTCCTGACGATCTCCTATAATCCAACATACCACTCCGATGACATGACACAACAATATAGGCCTAAGCCTCAACTTGCATAATACGCGCACCAATAAGCAACGGTTCGAACATACTCAAATGAAAGAGTTGTACCTCAAGATCACCAGTATCACCACAACACAAGGCTGAGAACCCGTCTCACATCATAGGAACAGAACACACGAATATAACCTACAAGGTCATACCTCCACATATATTCACTGCAATGTGCGACCTTATTTAAACAATGCTCCATATGGAAGCACCTTAAGTCACTATGCTCGAAATCGACAACCACGCACAATTTGATATCTGGAACCAAAGCAATTCATGATACTCACGGTGAAGCAAATAACATACATCACACAGACCCGATAGGATGCAACCGATACGCCATCTACCGAGCAATACCCAATTACTTTTCCCCGCTCGACTTCCACTATGAACCCCAATAGAATCGCACCATATGTGCCCATAACCAAAAAAAATCATAACATCTCACAACACAGGAAGGCAACTCATAAATCTCCCAGATCACTAGAAAGCTGAATATCGGTAGCATCAACTTGTCCCTCAAAAATATAGTTTGGGTCCAACTAAGCCGACTCCGCGAGAACACGCATCCATATTGGCCTGCCAATGAACTCCTTATCAAGGAAGCCTGAAGCAGCTCCTTCCACTACTATAACTCCTGCCGGAGCTATACGATACGGTGCCCGACACCAAGTCAATACTGAAATCAACAACCCTGCCCGACGACATGCCCGACCACAAGAAACACATCCAGAGAGTCCCTCAATACCAGAACTGAATCAGCGGTAGAATCCTCTGCACTGACATCAATCACGAAGGCTCAATTAAGAAAGGTATTCCTTCTCAGCCGTCCGCTGGGTCCTTGAAATATAAACCACTCTACTAGAACATAATCCGACGCACCTCACCACTCAACCCGTGGTATTTCCGGCATAGCCCCAAGCGCAATAGTACGGAATAACCCAACACGGAGACAACCAGTCTAAACCCCAACATCACATCCGAAATCTAATATGCCAAGCAAAGAAAGATCCACTCGGGCCTCCAAATCCCGATAGTCGCTAAACAGTGCCGATACACATGATCCACAACCTTAACATAGCCTGAATATAAGAACTTCCGTCTCCAAATCCACACGCAATTATCAATCCTACACAACCTACCACATATGCCATACCATCTCAGGATAACATGAGAACTTCATCTTCCTTCCGAGCCACAAACATCTACATACTCAATTGGTCAAGAACTTTCTGTTGGTCCCAATCTAGAAGAAAAATCACTATGCATCCCATGCTCCGCATGCCCACGTAAAATATACATCTCCAAACCGTGGTAAAAACCATCAAAAACTCTCCGAGTTCCCTTTGCACAAATCAGACAGGTCAGGACTGAATCCTTCTACTCAACCAAGCTAAGCAAGCCATCAAAACCTAAGAGCATCGTCGCAAAATACTTGAAAGAACTTATTACCTCGAACACACACCAGGAATTAATCATATCCTTACCATATCGATTCGGTCTACTATCAAGCTACCCCATCTATCTAAATTTCCTTCTGATTCATCTTCAACTTGATATTCTCTCTTAAATATTCCCAAAAGCACTACATTCGAAATACTTCGCTCTGAAGAACTTCTTGTGGATCTAAATCCGTTACCTCATAATATTAATACATAGAATCCCACAATTAATATAAAAAATACCACAAGTCTTGACGTCTTCCAAGGAAAACTCAGTTTCTATCCATAAGTACAACTTGAAAGCCTCCAATTATTGCATGTAAAATTTTGAACACAATAGGACCATTCTCTAGAGGCATCCACTCTACTCAAACCGCAGTTAGATTGATTAAACAAACCGAACAACCTATGCTTCATTTGCGCTCCGACACTGCAGAATGTGACGTCATTTCAATATAACCAAGCAACTTCCTGCCCTATGCACTGAGCATTCCTTACCAACCACAACTCAAGTCATTACCCTATTCTCGTACACCCATAAGGTATAACATAACCTTTATTGAAATTTCCTTTACTCGAGCCATAACTGATTCACAAATACGCCTCAAACTGGAACCATTAGAGCACATAACTGTGCAATCAACTATTCAATAGCGGACTCCCCCACTTGGCTCGAAGCCATAGATCTAAACACGCGCAATAACTCATAACGCGTATACTTTATTGTTTCCATAATACCATAGTGAGATTAGACTCAGTCCTACATAAGCTCTTGAAACACCGACCATTGGGTACTTTAACTCTATGCAAATCTCGTATTCACTCTCGTAACAGTTAAGCCCACTCTATTAAGTGACCCAAATTTAAATTTCAACAGACAGCATAAGGATCACACAATCTCAGAACACCGTAGGAGACAACCTGCCTGCTTCACCTCAATATAACATTTCTGTATACCTTCCACCGTCATACACATTACACAGTCACTTAATCTTCCTGAGTCTGAACTCATACCACAACATGAAATTTACTTCACTCTAACTAGGATACATGAAAAGATTCTTCACGCGCCCATAACTCGGGGCTACACTTCCAACCACAATGGAAATCAAACACTTAATAGTTCATCTATCATTCATCAGACCTTCCTCGTCACTTCCAAGTCATATAGATACCTCTTGCAATACCAACATACTCATCACATAGTTTTTAGCCATCACTTCTACTAATAGGGACAATACCGCACATATAAGTTCAAAACACTTGCTCACACAATCAGCACCTCGGTGCTCAAGCCATAGGCAAAGATCCGGCCTCAAGTCCTCTAGACTGGTCCAACATCAAACTCGTAGAGATCATATCTCGCCCCTCGATTAGGGGATCCCAAGACATCAAGGCATATCTGATACTGAGCGCTCATGCGCACATACGAACGTGTGGAAGGAATTTCAAGAGTTACTTTTCAAGCTGAATCAAGGACGCACGATAAGAATTCAAGAATGCAAAGTTTTCCTAAAGGTTCTGCAGCCTCTTGAGGATAAATACAGACGTCTCCGTACCGATCCGCGAGACTCTACTAAACCTGCTCATGACTCGTGAGACCTATGTAACCTAGGCTCTGATACCAACTTGTCACGACCCCAAATCGGCCTGGTCGTGATGGCGCCTCTCGTGAAGACAAGGTCAGCCAACACCACACTCACATTAACCCCTTAAGCCTTAAGAGTCATTTTTAAGCCTTTAATTAAACAACATTTCGCAATAAAATCCTGAAATAACAGTGCGAAATAAAATACCATCCCGACATCGGGGTGTCACTAGTCCTGAGCAACTATCAAGGTCTGAGTACAACAAAAGTCTAAAAATGTACTAAAAACAGTAACACTAATGAGGGAAAGGAAGCGGTGCTGCGAACGTCATGCATCCACCTTGCTAACTCTGATGACTCCGCGCTTGAGCAATCAACACCCGCTACCGGGTTCTGATATACCTGAATCTGCACACGAGGTGCAGGGAGTAATGTGAGTACTCCAACCCAGTAAGTAATAAGAGTAAATAAAGGCTGAGCAGTTGGAAACATTGAATCCATATTCACGTTAGGCTCAATAAACATAACAGGCTTTCAAATCATAATACGAGTCAATCTTCCCTTTTTAAAATCCAGCTTTTAGTACAAATCATTTTGAAATACTTTTCAGCAGTTTCAGTAGGGGTTCAATACCCTTTAAAATAATAATAGAGATTAAAGCCATAATCGGCCCCCTTGGGCAAAGCATAGTTCGTAAAACAACCCCTCGGGCAAAACGGCAATCATAAACACTTCTTAATTTGAAAATCTCAGTGGAAATAAGCAATGCCAAATCATTGATTAATTTCTGAACATCTCATAAACCCCAGTTTAAATAAAAGTTGTTTTAAAATATTTGTTCAACATTTTGACAGAGGCTTAATATAAAAATGAGTGAAAAACAGTCACTAAATCAACATATTCGATAGAAACTCACTTTAAAGAGGAGCCAAATCAATGAGTTCATAAACAGGCCTCTCAGGCAAAGCATCACTCATATGTATGTATATATATATATATATATATATATATATATATCTATCACCCCTCGGGCTAGCCTCTCTGTCCCTCGTGACTAAACTCTTACCAATCAATACTCACACTCAGTATTCACACTCGATAGGTACCATATAATAACCGCTGCGGCGTGCAGCCCGATCCATATATCGCTGCGGCGTGCAGCCCGATCCATATATCTCGTCGATGGCGCTCACTGGGGCTGTGTAGACTCCGGGAGGGGCCCCTTACAGCCCAAGCGCAATATCAAGCCATCTCGTGACATCAAATCTAGGCCCTCGGCCTTATATTAATGTCCGTATAACACTACTGCGGCGCACAGACCGACCCATATAAGCATTGCTGCGGCGTGCAGCCCGATCCGTATCCATATATATGTATGTGTATTGCTGCAGCGTGCAGCCCATTCCATAGATATATTATCCTTACAACTAGGCCCTCGACCTCTCTCAGTCATTTACCACACCATCAGACTCTCGGTATATCTCAGTCATCAATCTCACAATCAGACCCTCGGTCTATCTTAATAAAACATGGAACTCAACCCAAAACAGTTTCTACATTTTTAAGAATGTAGTGATAAAGCTAGATTTGAGCAATAAGCAGGTAAAACATGACTGATGATGTGCTTTCAAACAAATAGAGTGAGGAAAAATAGTAAAATGCCCCTAAGGGTCTCAACAAGTCGGCACAAGGCCCCAAACATGGCATACGGCCCAAAACAGTTATAATAACATCAAACAATTAACTATCAAATGCGCATTTAATTTAATCATTCGGGATGGACTAAGTCACAATTCCCAGCGGTGCTTTACCCTACACTCGTCATCTAGTGTGTAAGTCACCTCAAAGTAATAAAACAATGTATAATCCGGGGTTTCAAACCCTCAGGACAGTATTTACAATCATTACTTACCTCGAACCAGCGAAATTTCTAGCTCGCGAAGCCTTCGACCCTCAAATTATCCTCCACGGACGTCGAATCTATCCAAAATCAGAACGAATACATCACAATATGCTAAGGGAGCAAAGCCCAAGCGAAAACAATCAACAAAGGGCACGATTCCCAAAATTACCAAAACATGAGCCCCGGGCCCACATCTCGGAATCAGATAAAATTTACATAAGGCATAATATATACACGGGGCAAGTCATGCCCGAAGACTGGCGATCAAAGTGCAAAAGTTCAAAATGACCGGTTGGGTCATTACAGTGATGCCGTGTATTATTTTGGTGAGAGAGTGTTAAAGCACGAAGGGTGATGCCGTGTATGATTTTGTGAGGAAGAGTGTAAAAGCATGAAGGGTGATGTCGTGCCGCACGATGTACAATTGCGTGCTGATTATACTGATTTTATGGTGAGGACGAGAGTAAAAGCATGAAGGGTGATGTCGTGCAGTTTATATTGATTGTTATGGTGAGGACGAGAGTAAAAGCACGAAGGGTGATGCCGTGCACTTGTTTGATTTCTGATTCTTGTTGATAATCAAGACATGGTGTTCCTCACATTTACTTGTTGTCTTTCTATTTTTAATTGATGTTTCCCCGCAGCATGTTTTCCCCTCCCATTCCTAACTGTATATTCCTGCTTTCACTTTCCGCCGTATATGATTTAACTACACAGGTTTAATTGGTAGTCTGGTCCTAGCCTCGTCACTACTTCGCTGAGGTTATGCTAGGCACTTACCAGCACATAGGGTCGGTTGTGCTGATACTACACTCTGCACTGTGTGCAGATCCTGGCGCAGCAGCTTTTGGACCTTAGCTTGGGTGGCTGCCTTCAGTCCATATGGAGATCCAAGGTAGTCCTGCAGGTGTCCGCAGGCTCTGGCGTCTCCCTCTATCTTTTCATCCTGTTTCATTTATGTATTTCAAAAACAGTGTCGCATTTATTTTTCTTCAAACCTTGTTTGTAGTATTCCTAGACCGTCTATGAAGTTGTGACACCAGTTATGGGTAGTCTTTGTTGAAGAAATTATATTTGAAATATTTAAATGGTTTTATTTGTTTCTTCCGCTTGTTTAAATTTCGCTGTTTATGAACTGTTGGTTCTTAATTGATTAAGGATTAAAAATGGGAAAAAGTAAATTGTTCAAACGGTTGGCCTGCCTAGCTTTCACTAGTAGGCGCCATCATGACTCCCGAGGGTGGGAATTCCGGGTCGTGATAATTTTTTATTTCTTTTTAATTTTTCTTTTTATTTGTACTATACGTTTCTTCTCTTTTTTTATTTTAATTATATTTTTATTCTCTTTCTGCTATTCCTAAGAGTAGAATTTAAATTTATATTGAATGATGTATTTTGACATACTTAAATTATCATGTAAGCAATAAGTAATACCAAACACTTAATGTTATTGCTTTGGAATAATTATATTTTATACTGATTGGAATTTTTAATATATATTTTATATTTTAATTAAATTATTTTTTAACAAATGTTTAAATTTATTTTTCTTTTCTAAATAATACTAATTGTAAATTAAACTTTTACCGTCATTTTTCGTAATTTAATACTTAAAGTACTTTTTTAAAAGATTGGCCAAACACATAATCTTACAAAAAGCACTATTCAAAAAAATTGGCCCTGCTATTTTGTAAAAGTCCTTTTTTTAAAAGTATTTTTGAACAAAAATAATTTTCAAAATAAGTAGTTTTTGACTGCTTGGCCAAACGGACTCTAAGAACCAGAAACATAAATGATTTCGGTTTTTGCACACAATAGGTGTTAGGAAGACTTACCCTAACCCAAACAAATATTGCACGTGTTGCAATTATGAGTTCATGCAAAACCACTTTTCTGCACACCGAAGTGGATGCGGCGTTACAACGCAAGATTCATCTGAATCCAATATGTTCTATTCAAGGCTATGGAGCTAATGTACTTTTAAGTCATTATGTAGAATTGCAGGTGTAGCTTTCATCAAGTAGTTAGATAGCTAGCCTAATACTTATCAAAATTGCACCAAAGTGAAAAAAAAAGGTTTTTATGCTTGTCAAATGTTACTTCCCCCCCCCCCCTTTTTAGCCCAAAAAAAGAAATAGCTTATTGACTTTAGTTTTAGAAAATTTATTATTTGACCATGTTGAAACTCGTCTTTTTCCTAATCTGCATGAGTGAGTTTTACCATTTTATCGGGGTCGTTTGGTATCTAAAATAAAGTTCTTAAGTCTTAACCTACGATTCTAATTATGAAAAGGAGTCCAAAATGACTTTACTTTTCAAATTAAGTCAAACAATCTAAAAAGTAAAGGAAGAATTACACAGTAGATTACTTCATAAGGTGACCTTGTGGTATTTAGCCAATTACAAGTTTGTAAATGTGTAGCCAAATATTAATAAACTCATATCCGATTTTTTTTTCTTTTTTTTGATTCTCCAGATCTTCCAGCATGAAAGATCCTTGAGTTTTCATTCTCCTTTCTTCCTCAAGTTTATACATACCTATCGAATCTACAAAAATGTAAAAACAGACGCGAGAAACCTAAAATCTCTTCTTTTTCAATGCTAATCTTGTTAAATTTTAAATATGATTTTGTGAGAAATTTAGAGTGGCTTTTGTTTGAACTTATTAGAAATAGTCTAAGTAGGTTGTATACAAAGTTTGAAGTCATTTGATGAAGTTTTGGATTAGTTTTGAACAAGAATTGCAAGTGAAATTGTATAAGAAGTTCGTCAGAGATGTTTATACACTTTTATACGACATTATACACTTTTATACAAAGAGGTACATTATGTATATAGTTCTATAAAAGTGTGTAAAAATGTATAAGCACTGTAAAAAAATGTTCGTGATACCTATGTATATACGTGTAGACTATTTCATCTACCAAATACATATAAATAATGTATTATTGTATATAAGAGTTGTTTATACATTATTATACAGATGAATCCTATCAATGGAGTTTCACATGTTCTTCTTCTTTCTTGGGGATCTTCTGAAATTTAACTCAAATCTAGCTTAAATCTACTCCAAATCACTTCAAATTTATGTTTTCCTCTTGATGATTCCAATCAATTGGGACAACACCCAATCCAAACAACTAACCAATCAAAAAACGTAATTTCTGAAATCGAAGCTTTGAAACACCTTTAATGGTGACTTCTATTTTTCAAGTTTTTAATCAACCACTAGAATTAGAATTACACGTGGAACGAGGATAAGACTGAGACCATGCCAATACCTTCTTTCTAGTTTGGTGATCTAACAACCTACCAAGTGAACCTCTTTAGTGCAAACACAGTTTTTTCCACTCCATTGAAGGAAGTGATCTTCATATGACTCCAAAAAACTAATTCTTTTATGCATTATTTTTTCTTCTTCATCCAAATAATGATTATCGGCTTTGAATCTGGAGGAGCGTTGATGGAGAATAACAATGATGGAGAAAGTTTGGGATGCAAAGTTGGGACACGAGGAGAAGAAGAACAGAGAAAAGAAAAAAAAATTAAAAGGAGTGGGCTAATGGGTGAAAAGTAATTTTAACATTATATACAACCTGGACCATACTGGGTAAGAGCTTCAAACGTAGGCCATTTTTTAATGGGCTATTGAGCCAAGTGATAAGGAGTGTAATTCTCCCAAAATAAATTATCCTACCACAATGTTGTCGACTTATTGAAGGAATAATCTATGTATATACGTTTCTCTCTCCCAAACCCTCACCCTCACCCATGTTTTCTTTCTCTGATAGAACAGGTGGTTATTGCTTATGTCGTCAAATCTCAGCAAAGCTGCCTAGGGAAGTCTTCAGAAAAATAATTCTCAGTTGATGATTTGTTCCTATGAGGCATTTTTGTTTCTCTCTGAGAGACTAGAAGCATTCAAGATACGAACTGACATAGATACCAATGATATGTAATTAGTAAAAAGTTCCAAATTTGCACCTGAACTATCGACTATTGCTTACTTTTACCTTCCGTTACACTTTGCCAACAAGAATGCACTTGCTCTTAAGAATCACTTTGCCCCTTTTTTATTAGCTGCCCTCCTTATGTGCATTTTAATCAGTCCTGCCACTATAAATGTGGCATCGTATAGGTATTTTCAACAAAATCTACAATTAGAATACAATTAATCTATAATTTATCTACAAAATATCTACAAACTAAGTACATTGAATTTTAATATCCCAATTCTCATTCAATTGTAGCTTAATTGGTATTTTCGACATAATTGCATTTTTTGCAGAAGATTTTGTAGAAGTTTTAGTTGTTTTGGATTTGTGAAAACAGAAAACAAAGCATCTACAATTAGAATACAAATAATATACAATTTATCTACAAAATATCTACAAACTGGGTACATTGAATTTTTATATCCCAATTCCCATTCAATTGTAGCATAATTGGAATTTTTGACATAATTGCATTTTTCAGAAGATTTGTAGAAGTTTTAGCCATTTTTTATTTGTGAAAACAGAAAAACAAAGCATCTACAATCAGAATACAAATAATCTACAATTTTTCTACAATTTCTACAATATGTCTTCTTCTTCTTCTTATTCTTCTTCTTCTTCTTCTTTTAATATGAAATTCAGTCAAAACCAAGTCTAATCTTCACCAAAACCTCCCAAAATTGAGATATAAACTCCAAATCATATTCTCGATTATTTCCAACAACACCCAACCAAACAAATAATGATTTTTGAAAACCCAAATTTGAATTCAAAGCTTTCAAGCCTTTTAATGGCTGTCAATGGTGGAATTGCTGCTCTCTTTTCATTTGCTTTGTATTATTGAAATTTGCGATTGAGAAATAGAGAGAGATGTAGAGAGAATGTCGACGAGCTGAGCTTTTGCAGAACTGATTTCTAAAATTTGATTCGAATTTGTTGACGATTTTGTCTTTTTTTGATTTATGGCTTAAGGAAAAATATCAAAGAACAGAGTTTTTGCAGAAAAGAGTCTATGTAATTTGATTTTAAATTGAAGATATAGGATTTGCGTTTCAAATTTGATCTGAAGGATTGTAGCGCGCCTAATTAGGAAGGAATCAACTCCTAATAATTAGTATTTAATGAATGGTATAATAATTGTAGAAAAACTGTGAACATGACGGGTAAATATGAAACTATGCACATTTTTGGTATTAAGGTTTCACATATGATATAGGAAGGAAAAAGCCTTTTTTATATTATATACAACCTGGACCATATTGGGTAAGAGCTTCAAACATGGACCATTTTTTGATGGGCTATTGAGCCAAGTGATAAGGTCTCCCAAAATTAAATAAGGCTTGACACACTCAATTGAAATGATCTTTTATTCTTGTTGAGTTATGACTCCATAAATAATGAAATCAAAATCTGCATATTGATCGTGTAAAACTTCTTACAATATCAATATTACAATTGATGCAGTTATAATTAATTATTAAGATTTGACATCTCTACAGATTTTAAGGCTACAAATTGTCTCAAATCAACTTAAATACGAATTTTTGGAGGACGCTCAAGACAACTCTTCATATGCCTCCTTAAGCAGTCTGTGCCCACCCACTTTAGACGAAGATTTAAGACTCGACCACAGTTCTTGCACTTTATTTTATAAACTTCTTCATTTTCTTCTACCACCTCAAAGTGTTCCCAAACATATGAGCGCACTCTAGAAGTACGGGACATGATTTAACTTGAATTGAGAATTTGAGTTTGAAAAATGAGAGATGAGTGAAGAAATGAAGAAGAGAGGATGTATTTATAGTTTTTCAAATGGCTAAATTAGTAATTACAAAAAGTGTTAAATTTTAAAAAAAATGGCCCAAAATAGGGCTATTTGTGCAAAACAACTATTGGGCAACGAACCCTTTGGCATTTCTGACTGTTGCCAACGTTAATAATCATTTAAAAAAAAATTGAAACAACTAGCCTTTAACCGGGCCGGGCCAGTTTACCGGTTTTACAGTGAATCTCGTTGACCGGGTTTGACCGAGCTAGTTAACCGGTTGAACGAAGGTGAGAGGACCAACCCCTTACCCCATTAACCCAGCCCACCCGACCCCCTTTGGACCGGTCCATGCCGATTCCGGTTTTAACTGGTCTGGGCCGGTCCGGAAACGGGTTAACCCGGCCCGTTAAACACCCTTATATGTAATGCTCCACCCTTTTACTTGTTCAGTTTGTATTTCTCTTGAGAAAGTATTAACTAAGTATTTATTTTACTAAATTATTCTTATCATTATTAGTTTGGAAATCTAAATTTGATTACTAGTACTCCAATTAATTTGAGAAATAATTGCTTAATGATAAGAGTAAAATTTAAAAATATACTTAATTAACTACTCTCTTAGTTCACTTTTATTTGTTCACTATTGACTTTGCACACCTCTTAAGAAATGTAATAAATAAAGTGCATCATTTACCATGATACCCATATTAATTGGTTATAATCTTAATGGATTTGAAAAATAATTTGGAATAAGTAATTAATACTAAGGATAAACAAGAAAAATAAATTATTTTTCTCTTGATATGTGAAAAGTGACAAGTAAAAATGAAAATTTATTTTTAGAATACTTGACAATTAAAGGTGAAGCAGAGGGTCTCTTAAATTGCTAAAGTGGACAAATAAAGGGGAAATCTATTTTTAGTATGGTTGTATTTGCCGAATTAGTGGCACTTTAAAAATATTAACTTTCCATAATTTTCGTAAAAACGTATTCCCTCTTTTTAGAAGTAGTGAAACCAATGTGGTTTATATAGTCACTCACTAATTATGAGAAATAAATACTAATGGCGCGCCTTTCAAGCATTTTTTACACTAGAAAAAGCTACGTATAGTTGTCATGATCCAGATTTTCTACCCTCGGAAGTCGTGATGGTGCCTATTAATGTGAGCTAGGCAAGCCAATCCTTAACAGCTTCATTAACAAATCACTTCTTTAACGATTATCAGCGATAGCATGAAAACAACGGAATTTAATAAATGTACGGAAGACTTAAATTAAAGAAACTGAACAATAATACAGAAATCAACATATGCCTCTGCCCAAGAACTGGTGTCACATTATTCACGAACTTCTAAGAGTACTAAATACAACCATTTGAAAGAAAATATAAACTGTTTGTCTCGAATACATGAGATAACAGACTGAAATAAAGATAGAGGAGACGCCGGGCCTGCGGACGCTTGCAAGGCTACCTCAGTGTCTCACTGGACTGAAAACTGGCTCCCGTGCTACTGCTGCTGTCCAAGACCTGGATCTGTGCAAAAGAGCACAGAGTGTAGTATTAGCACAATCGACCCCATGTGCTGGTAAGTGTCTGGCCTAATCCCGGCGAGGTAGTGACGAGGCTAGGACCAGACTCCAGATAAACCTGTGCAGTTATATACTTTATGGCGAAAAAGTAAACAGGTAATAAACAATCAAAGCTGGGAAAAGGGAAACATGCTCCGGGGGTAGCAGATAAAACAGAATACCAAAGAATAGTAAGGAAACTACAATTTAACTTCTAACACGGATAAAGAGAAATAAGGCAACTTTCACTTTCAGTTTCATCTTGTTGCAGACGTGCAACCCGATCCCATTTCTCCTATCTTGTGGTAGGCATACCACCCGATCCCATTTCAGTATATCTTGTGGTAGGCGTACCACCCGCTCCCATTTCAGTATATCTTGTGGTAGGCGTACCACCCGCTCCCATTTCATTATATCTTGTGGTAGGCGTACCACCTGCTCCCATTTTATTATATCTCGTGGTAGGCGTACCACTCGCTCCCATTTCATTATATCTTGTGGTAGGTATACCACTCGCTCCCATTTCATTATATCTAATGGTAGGCGTACCACCCGCTCCCATTTCATTATATCTTGTGGCAGGCGTACCACCCGCTCCCATTTCATTATATCTCGTGGTAGGCGTACCACCCGCTCCCTTTTACATTTCATTACACAATCACAAGAAATCCCGGCAAGGGAACATAAATAATATAATAACTTCCCGGCAAGGGAACACAATATTGAATTAGTCATCCCGGCAAGGGAGAATCAGCTATAACTAACCTCAACTCAATTTGTACTCAGTTCAATTATTGAAAATGCTCAATCATAGAAGATCATTAAGTAAAGCATCCAAGTGTCATTTAAGAACACAACAACTTTCAATTTAAGACTCACAGTCATGCTTGACACCAACGTATAGATACTCGTCACCATGCCTATACGTCGTACTCAACAAGAAGCAAGTAGCAAATATATTCCCTCAAGCTAGGGTTAGACCAAACACTTACCTCGATGCCTTGATCACCACTCAAGTCTCAACTATAGCTTTACCCCTTGATTCCACCACCAATCCGCTCGAATCTAGTCACAAGTTACTTAATTACATCAATAAGTGCTAAATGAATCAACCCTAATGCATGAAAATGAGTTTTCTAAAGTTTTACCCAAAAGTCAGAAATCACCCCCCTCCCCCTGTGGTCGATACCCGAGGTTCGGACCAAAACTCGATTACCCATTTCCCTACGAATCCAAACATATAATTTGTTTTGAAATCAGACCTCAAATTGAGGTCCAAATCCCCAATTTTAGAAAACCTAAGTTCTACCCAAATGTTACATCTCGCATTTTCGTACGTTAAAATTTTGTTTTTAGTTAACCGACGTAGACTCGGGGATGAGATCATCTTGACGTTAACGTACTTACGTTATTATAACAAGCGATAAATAAGTGTTATGAAGGATAAAGGGGTATACGGATTAAAGAAAACAAGTTTCGTTGAAAGCGGTCAATTTGGAATAAAATACGGGTCGAGCGATAATACCCGATAATTATGAACTAGTACCATGCAAGGTACCATATGACCACGGTAGTATAATATATAATGTATATATGAAGTATTATAAAAATAAATAAAATTTTAAGTAATTTGTGATAATTTTTAAATTATGCGGATAATTGATTAATTACCGGATAACAGAACATTACCCGGTTAACTAATAAATGGATAAAAATTTAATAAATTAACCACTCTTCACGTGGCACAAGACCACCAAGTTAAGAAATGACTCACTACACATAAGTGTAGGTGTCTATCTAATAATCAAATGACTTAAGCATTAAAGTGACTAAGATTTAGCAAGAATCTGATCCAAAAATAATCATTTAGAGTCTTTGACAATTCAACTCACATTTTAGTACTAATAACGTGGGAAATCAAGGATATTGAGGCAGAATATTTCGTCCAAAATTCTTGCCAAAAGTTCAAGTGAAAAATTTCAAAGTTCAAATACATTAAATGCGTTTCCATCCTTGTTCAAAAAGATTAGCTCCTTTGGCTTCATTTTATTTATTTTGACATTGGAACGAAGAGAATTGAATCAGTTCAATTCGTCCAACCTCTTAGCCACCAATCTGTTCTTGGTTTTGAAATCAAGAAAGTTGAACATGTATGTTAAGGTCTTCCCTTCTTTCTTTTGGCATGGTCTAGATTATACGAAAGAATCGAGCAAATACACGGTTTCTATAAATTATTCTATTCATAGAAATAGTAGGGGTGTCTATATTCTTGATTCCCCATGAGAATTATTATTTCCTTCTGTTCATGGGTCTCAGAATAATACGCAGTTGAAAAAATTTATCCGGAAGTAATATTGAGATTATTACGTATTTTTCATGCATTTCATATATGTGTATTGACCCATGACCAGATGACGTTATATACGCGTATATATGTAAATATATGTATATGGGATATGGGAAAAAGTTACGGCGTTATATACACATCACCCCCTGATCAGTTGGTATATGTTGATGATATTGCCCACAGTGGCTAAAATATGATTCAAACGGCGTTATATACGCGTATATATGTATGTATTCAAACGGCGTTATATACGCATATATATGTATGTATATATATATGTATATGGGATATGGAAAAGGTTATGGTGTTATATACGCACCACCACCTGATCAGTTGGTATATGTTGATGATATTGCCCACAATGGCCAAGATGATATGATGGGATGCCCCCAGTAGCTTGATGATATTATGTACACCATACCTATGCATGGCATGACATTTACACGCACATGCATGACGTTATAATCGTTTCAGTATTTACAAATTTATTCAAATTTAAAAATGTGTTTCAGTATTCCATGTTTCATCTATGTCTTTTACGTACTAATTTCCATGCCTTTCATACTCAGTACATTTTTCGTACTAACGCCCTATTTCACGGGGCCTGCATTTCATGCCCGCAGGTGCAGGTAGGCAAGCTGACGGTCCCCATTCTTAGGATCCCCGATCAGCGAGAGTTGGTGTGCTCCATTTGATCCGGAGCTGCTTTTGATATTGGTACGATACCTTTGTACATATATATGTATATTTGTATGATGTGACCCTGTCCCGTCTTTGTACAGTTATGTTTCTGTTAGAGGTCTGCAGACAGTATGTCTAGTTGGGTTGTATGTGGCCTTGTCGGCTTTCAGTTTTTGATGTATAGTTGTCTATAGCAGCCTTGCAGCTCGCCCACTGTATTCTGCCTGTATACGTACATATGCCTTGATGGCAGGCTTCTTTCACGTATGTTAATTTTGTAATGTAGCAGATGTTATTCAGGTTCATATTTTAGACGCATGCTTAGGGGTGTTTGACAAGTAAGACTCAGGCGCCCGTCGCGGCCCATCGGTTTGGGTCGTGACACCAAAATACCTAATTTCCTCCATGAAATATTTTTATTTGAAGTTGAAATCATGTTAAAAGATGCTAAGGAATGAAGAAAATGAGTTAGAAATCACTTACTAACGTTTTGGAGAAGAAAAGTTGTTTGAAAAATCGCCTCTTATATTTTGGGGTTTTGAAAAAGTGAAAAATAACTTAAATTCCCGTTTATTTGTACTCCTCTCAGACCCCCAGTGCGGACCGCATTAAATAGACCGCGGCCGCACAGCCTCCACCGCGGACTGCACAAAGGCGACCGCGGCCGCACATCCTCCACCGCGGACTGCACAAAGGCGACCGCGGCCGCGCTAGCCCCTCCGCGGTCGCACGCGATTTCTCGCTGACCGCACTAGAGGGTTCAGAGACTGCAACTTCCTGAACCTGTAACATCTGGCTTTCTAAGCCTAAGGCATTCCGGAGCCCACTCGAAACTCACCCGAGCCCTCAAAACTCCAACCCAAGTATACACACAACCTCAAAAACATCCTATAGACATATTCATGTACTCAAATGACCAAAATAACATCACGAGCATCGAATTAAACCTCGAGATCAATAAAATTTCTCAAAACTCTTTTAAACATCAAATTTCTCAACTAAGGTACGGATCATGTCAAACGACGTCCATTTTTAACCAAATTTCACAGGAATGACTCAAGTCATATATAAGACATGTACCGGGCACCGGAACCAAAATACGGGCCCGATACCATTGCTTTCTAATCAGTTTTCACTTCAAATTTCCTTAAACAATTTCTGAAAACAATTTCACTTAAAAATTCATTTCTCAGGCTAGGGACCTCGGATTCCGATTCTGGGCATACGCTTAAGTCCCATATTTTCCTACAGACCCTCCAGGACTGTCAAATCATGGGTCTGGGTCCGTTTACCCAAAATGTTGACCGAAGTCAAATTTATTCATTTTAAAGTCAAGACTTAATATTTTTCACAGAATTTCATATTTAAGCTTTCCGGCTACGCACCCGGACTGCGCACGTAAATCGAAGCGACTCTATATAAGGTTTTCAAGGCCTCGGAAGCACATAATGGGTAATAAAATAGGTGATGACCCTTTGGGTCGTCACAATAGTACATGCGCGTGTACATGTATTATACGAAGCTAGTTTGTAGAATTATCTATAAATAAACAACAAACGGTAAAGTCCAAAATTTGAGCGTAATTTGTGAAGGGAAAATGGAAAAAATTAGAGAGATTTGCAGAGCTGAAAAAAAAAGTAGAGACGGTGGAAATAGTAGATGCTCATGCCCATAACATTGTGGCATTTGACTCCATTTTCCCTTTTCTCAACGGCTTCTCTGAAGCCTCCGACGATGCATTATCCAACGTTCCCCATACCATCAACTTTAAGGTCAACTCTTTTCTTACCCCTTTCTTCACTTGCTCCACCGCCCCCCTCCCCGCCCTCAAATTTTTTAGTTTTTATTTTTTACAATCTATAGATCAGCTATACAAGAAGCACAGATGTGACGTTCCGGCCAATCGTCTCATGAGTTACCGCTCTGTTTTCCCCATTTCTGCTTCTTATTGCTTTGTTTATCGGTTCTATATGCGATCGTGTTGGTTGGCTCGGGTTCGGAAAGGATTTGGTAATGTTTGAGATACTTAGTCTCTTTTGAGGAAGCTTAAGTTGGAAAAGTCAACCGGATGTTGACTTACATGTTAAAGGGCTCGGATGTGAGTTACAATTTTTCGGATAGCTTCAGGAGGTGATTTGGGAATTAGGAGCGTGATCGGAATGTATTTTGGAGGTCCGGAGTAGATGTAGGCTTGAATTGACGAAATTGGATTTTTGGCGTTTTTCAGTTGATAGGTGAGATTTTGATATAGGGGTCAGAATGGAATTTCGGGAGTTGAATTAGTTCCGTTGTGTCATTTGGGATGTGCGTGCAAAATTTCAGGTCATTCGGACGTGGTTTGGTTGGGTTTTTGATCAAAAGCATAATTTAGAAGATTTTGGAATTCTTAGGCTTGAGTCCGATGTGAATTTGGTGTTTCAGTGTTGTTTTGAGCGTTCTAAAGATTGGAACAAGTTTGAATGATGTTATGGGGTATATTGGCATGTTTGGTTGAGGTCCCGGGGGCCTCGGGTGAGTTTTGATGGTCAATCAGACCATTTCATGATTTGGAAAAATGCAGAAAACTGTTGTTCAGTGCTGCAGAAAAATGACCTTCGCGTTCGTGAGTAGGCCCTCGCATTTACGAAAGGTTAGCAGGTGAGGCTGTGGATTTTGCCTTCGCATTTGCGACGGAGGCTCCGCATTCGCGAAGGGCTGGGGTCTTGTGCATCGCATTCACGAGGTGATGCCGCGTTCGTGTAGGGGAAAGTTGAGCGGCTGGGTTGAGGTTGATTTGTTCTTCGCGTTCACGGAAGGGGAGTCATGTTCGCGATGAGTTAGGGAGCTAAGCCTTCGCATTCGCAAGCTGTGTGTCGCGATCGTGATGAAGGAATTTTGGTCAAAGTAAGTTTGTGCTTCGCGAACGTGAGGCGTTGACCGCGTTTGCAAAGAAGGAATTGATGACTGGGCAGAATGTTTAAATAGCCATTTGGTCCGCGATTTTGGGGTTAACTTCCACCATTTTTGAGCGATTTTGGAGCTTTTTGAAGAGGATTGAAGAGGGATTCAAGGGGAAACACTTGGAGGTAAGATTTAAGGACTTAATACTCGATTCTAATGTGAATTCTACCTAATTAATCATGAAATTTAAGCCTAATATTGAAGAACCAGAGCTTGTAATTGGAGACCTAGAATTTGGGATTTGAGGGGTCGTTTATGGTTGGATTTTGATGCTTTTGGTATGAATGAATTCGGGGAGTGATAAGGAGTCTATTGATGTAAATTTTATCGAAATTCGAGACGTGGGCCTGGGGGCCGGGTTTGGCCAATTTCGGGATTTGTGTTGTAATTTAATTTCTTTTGAGTGGTCTTTGATCCCTTAGCATATTTTGATGGGTTTGCACTAATTTTGGTCAGATTTAGAGCATCCGAAGGTCGATTCGAGAGGCAAAGGCATCGCGAGTTAGAAATTTGGATCGGGTAGAGGAGAATAATAATTGTAAATGCTGTCTTGAGGGTATGAATCCATGGATTGCACATCATTGTGCTATATTGAGGTGACGCACACGCTAGATGATGAGCGTAGGGTCGTGCACCATTGGGGATTGTGACTTAGTCCATCCCATATGACTGTTTTACCGTGTATTAGATTGAAAAACTATTTACTATCATCATGTTTTGGGCTGAATGCCATATTTGAGCCTCGTGCCAACTATTTGGATCCTTAGGAGATTTTTACTGATATTTCCTCACTATTTTTGACTTTATACTTGTACTCAGTCATGCTATATTCTACTGTTTTCATAACTCAGCCAAGTTTACTCTGTTTTAATACATTAAATAATATTCTAAATGATAATTTGGGTTGAGCATCATGTTTTACTGTTGCCTGAGTGGCTTATGAGTTTCTGACTGAGTAAGGTCGAGGGCCTGTGTTGTGAGGATACACTAATTTATGAGATGAGGCCGAGAGCCTAAGATTATACGCCACGAGATGACTTGATATTGCGCTTGGGCCGTAAGGGGCCCCTCCAGGAGTCTGCATACCCCCAGTGAGCGGGGGTACCCATTATGATGTGAGATATTGCTCGAGGGGCTGGTATTTTCCATGTGTTGCCTGAGGGGCTGATTCTGTTGGTATTGTGCCCGAGGGGCGGTCCTTTATGTGTTTATCTTTCCTAATTGCCTATCATTTACTTGCTTAACTGTTAAAAAGGCATTCCAAAGAAGTTTTAACTGAACCAAAGCGACTTTACCTATTTTTCACTGTCTCGTTGCTTTTAATGGCTTTTACTGCTTCTTTATAGTCTGTTGATGTGCCTTTACATGGTTTCTTATTACTTATTCTGCAATTATTATTATTACTCACTGAGTTGAAGTACTCACTTTACTCCCTGCACCCCGTGTGTAGATTCAGGCTCATCAGGTCCTACTTGCGAGGGTTGAGAGCTATCCAGCAGATTCTGGAGATCCACTAGGTAGCTGCCCGACGATTCGCAGTCCACTGCTTCTCCCTCTATCTTATTTCCTTCTGTTTTAGTTATGTAATAGTAGAGTGGACTCTTTCAGACTTGTAGTATTATTATAGATGCTCATGACTGGTGACACCCCGATGTCGGGCTATGTTTTTGTTTCCGCAAACTGTGTTACTTACCTTATTTTGGGGATTTATTATTATGATTAAGGCTTAGTTCTATAATTTAATTTTTGAGTAATGAATTGGGAATGTGTCGGCTGGCCTTGTCTTCATGAGAGGCACCTTCACAAGCGGGTCTGGGTTTAGGGCCGTGACAACAAATATGTGCTCTACTTACGAGTTTGGGTGTGCGCGCATTGCCAAAAGATGGTAGAAGTAAGAGTTATCTGGTACCTATATTGGTAACTAGTGAGAGTTAACAAATACCCAGTGGAATAATCGAGGCCCGATAGGTGTGGTAGTGGAAGATTGCAAATACCCAATGAAATTGTCGAGATTGGTAGTTGTGCTAATGGGAGATAGTAGGTACCCGACAAAATAGTCGAGATTGGTACCTGTACTGATGGAGGTTGCAAGTACCTGATGAAATAGTAGGTTAGATAGACTAGATAAAAACACTATAAACAATAAAAAGAAAAAGGGGGAAAAGGGGTTCTACTCCATCTATTTCAGTTTCACAGATTTTGAGGTTTTCACTCTTAAAAATAAGATTTTTAATTTTAAAATGCACAAGATCCTCTTGGATAATGAGATTTAGCTTTAAGTTTTGCTTTTAGAGAATGAAATTTAGCTTTTTAAGCTTTCACTCCTAAAATGAGATTTAATTTTAGTTTTTAGGACCCTCCTAGAAAGTGGAATTTTAGTCTTAAGTTTTTGCTTATA
This sequence comes from Nicotiana tabacum, assembly GCF_000715075.1. Taxonomy (NCBI): domain Eukaryota; kingdom Viridiplantae; phylum Streptophyta; class Magnoliopsida; order Solanales; family Solanaceae; genus Nicotiana; species Nicotiana tabacum. Next base: position 127,251,587 of record NC_134084.1, read on the forward strand.
GAAAAAACAATTTTAAATTTCAAGTTTTCAGGACCCTCATGGATTAATGGGGTTTAATTTAGACGTTTTTACTTTTAAAATAGGATTTTCAATTTTAAAATGTTCAAGACCCTCCTGGATAATTGGATTTAGTCTTAAGTTTTGTTTACAGAAAATAGATTTTATCTTTGAAGTGTTCGGGACTCTCTTGGATAATGGGATTTAGTTTTGAGGTTTTTGTTCTTAAAAATGAAATTTAATCTTAGAGTTTTCAGGACCTTCCTGAATAATGAGATTTTAATTTTGAGGTTTTCAATGCTAAAATAGGATTTTTAATTTTAAAATGCTCAAGACTCTCCTAGATAATGGGATTCGGTTTTAAGTTTTTAGTCATAGAAAATGAAATTTATCTTAGAGTTATCAGAACCATCCTAGATAATGGGATTTAGTTTTAAGTTTTTGCTCATAGAAAATGAAATTTATTTAAGTTCTCTGATCTTACAAAATGGGATTTAATTTTAGAGTTTTCAGGACCTTCATGGATAATGAGATTTAATTTTGACGTTTTCACTCTTAAAATAGGATTTTTAATTTTAAAATGTTCAGGACTTTCCTAGATAATGAGATTTAGTCTTAAGTTTTTGTTTATGAAAATTGATTTTAACTTTCAATTTTTCAAGACCCTCCTAGATAATGGGATTTAATTTTGAGGTTTTTACTCTTAAGAATAGGATTTTTAATTTTTTTTAAATGCTCCGGACTCTCCTGGGTAATGGAATTTAGTTTTAAGCTTTTGATTTTATAAAATGAGATTTAATTCTTAAGCTAGGACCCTCCTGGATAATGGGATTTAGTCTTAAGTTTTTGGTCTTAGAAAATGGGATTTAATTTTTAAAGTTTTCAGGACCCTCCTGGATAATGTGATTTAATTTCAAGTTTTTAGGACCCTCCAAGATAATGAGATTCAATTAACACTCATAAATGTTCCCGGTACAAATTGGGGCATTTCTTTTTGTTTTGTCTGTTTTGTTGTCATTGTTGGCACCCACCTGGAGAACGAGGGTTAAAATTTCAGAATTTATTTCAAGTCAAGATATCAGGCGCCCACCAGGGAACAAGGGTATTCATTTCAGAGTTAATTTCAAGTTCATGTCAGTAGCAGGCGCCCACTTGGAGAACGAGGGTATTTACTTCAAAATGAATTAAAGTTCGGATCAGAACATCACCCACCTGGAGAATGAGGGTATTTACATCAGAAATTGGTTTCAAGCTCAAGTCTATTCAAGTTTAAGTTTATTTCATGTCCAAACAGCAGGAGCCCGCCTGAAGAACATGGTCAATTTTTAATTTTTAAGTTCAAGTCAGAAGCACCAGGAGCCCGCCTGAAGAATAAGGTCAATTCAAGTTAGAAGAAGCAGAAGCTCTCCTTAAGAATGCGAGTCAACAATTCGAGATGCACAACAAGACAGAGAGAAGATCTAAGACAAAAGAGTAGATATAATTTTGTAGTTTTCTTGTAATTTTTTATATTATTTGATTTCATTTTTGATGTAATGACAGGAACTGCGGATCGGAACCTCGACGACACTCCAATCGGCTTGGTACCTCAACATACTTCATCACCATTCTTATTCTAAACTACACATGACCTGATTTCTTTATGGTCAAGGATATATAGGTAGCTCAGATAGCAGGGCTCGATCACAATATTTTTATCCATCTTTATTTGCTTTTGAATAAGTGTCGGGTAAGAAACTAAATATGTTGCTTACTGATACTGTACCGAAATATATACTGAATTACACATTTAGATATTATTGATTAACGTACTAAGTTACACAATACTTTTCTTAGCATTCATGTTGAGGTTGGCAGTAAAACCCATGTACTTTTTTAGGAAAATGGAGGAACAAGGTAGGATGCAGATTCTAATTCTTACTCTCTAGGTTGTCAAGCAGTTTAACGTAATATTTCAATGGTTTTAGGGTGTTTCTTACTCTGTTACTCTTGTATTATTGTTGTATATGTTGGATTAGTTCTTGTTGTATTCTCTAATTTCAACAATTAACTCTAAGCAAGTAACATGATGTTTCCAATGATTAAATGTATTCTTTTATGTATCTTTTTCTCTTAGTTGATATTTGATGGTTTTGGACAAAGATTTTGTCAACAGTCAGGTGAGTTTAGAACGTTTTGATTGAGTACTTTAATTAAAAATATTACAGTCTATGGCTCTATGCACTAGTTGATATTCAGGCCGAATAAATCGAAATTACCGCACCGAATAAACCAAAATCGGAAGGAGAAAAGCTGAACCATATTGAATGTAATTAGGTATGGTATTGGTATAGCATTTTAAGAAACCGAATACCAGAAATACCAAATCGAAATGACTAAATAACATACCGACTGACAAATACCCTAGCCCCCGTAATCTCGCAATTTGAGTTTGTTTTTCACTCTTTCAGTCTTCCTTCTGTTAGGTTAGGGAATAGAAATGTCAAATGTGCGCGTCTACATGAGATGGAAAGTGATTGCCAGTTTTGTTTTGGGAAATTTTCATAAAGCACTATCTTTTAGTGGTAATTAGCTACCTATAGATACCATTTGTTATATTACGGATTGTAGATACGTTTTCTGTTGTTATAAGGTGTATTAGATGTATTTAAGCTATTGTATTCATGAATACAGCAGCAAAAATAAGCGTGAATCAGGGACGTCCAGCTAATCGATTGTTGTATTCGAGTGTATTCGACTGTATTCATGGCGTGAAATATGGGATTACAGCTGAACAAATTATTGTATTCGACTGTATTCTCGGCGTGAAACATGGGATTACACTGTTTTTAAATAGAAAGTGAATCAATTAACATAATAAACTCCTAATATAACTCAACAAACTCAATTATAACAAAAATATTTTGTATTTCCAGTTATAAAAAAGATTCTCAACTGAAAAATACACCAAAACATAGCAATCTTCAAAGAAATTATATAATACATCTGAATACATAAATTATATTAATTAAAAATATATATGAATACATTCATGGCATATAGCGAGACAGTGAATACAATAAAATACATAGAATATAGCGGGATACATTGAAATACAATGAACAAAAGACAATGAATACAATGAAATATATGGAATACAGTGAGATACATTGAATTACAATGAAAAAAAGACAATGAATACAATAAAATATAGCATGATACATTGAAAATACATTGAAATATATTAATAGAAAATCATGTTGCTCAGCCCCAAAATCTGTTGTCTTTGTTCAAGAACAAACCCTAATTTTCGGCGAATCCGCCATCGAGCAAAAACCCTGAATCTCATTGTTCCCACGCATCCTATACAATAACCGAGCAAAAATCATGGCAAGACGTTAAAGCTTGAATCTTGTATTGAAAATCATACAAATTTTTGCTGGCTTCTGTGACGACCCGACCAGTCGTCTCATGAGTTACCGCTTTGTTTATCCCATTTATGCTTCTTATTACTTTGTCTAACAGTTCTATATGTGATCGGGTTGGTTGGCTCGGGTTCGGAAAGGATTTGATAAGGTTTGAGATACTTAGTCTCTTTTGAGGAAGCTTAAGTTGGAAAAGTCAACAAGATGTTGACTTATGTGTTAAAGGGATCATATATAAATTCCGATAGTTCGGATAGCTTCGAGAGGTGATTTGGTACTTAGGAGCGTGGTCAGAATGTGTTTTGGAGGTCCGGAGTAGATTTAGGCTTCAATTAGCGAAATTGGATTTTTGGCGTTTTCCGGTGGATAGGTGAGATTTTGATATAGGGGTCGGAATGGAATTACAAAAGTTGTAGTAGTTCCGTCGTGTCATTTGGGATGTGTGTGCAAAATTTCAGGTCAATCGGACGTGGTTTGGTTAGGTTTTTGATCAAAAGCGTAATTTAAAAGATTTTTGGAATTCTTAGGCTTGAATCCGATGCGAATTTGGTGTTTTGATGTTGTTTTGAGCATTCCGAAGGTTGGAATAAGTTTGAATGATGTTATGGGATATGTTTGTGCTTTTGGTTAAAGTCCCATGGGCCTCAGGTGATTTCAGATTGTTGACGGAGAGTTTGGAGTTTTGGTGAAGCTGCAGATTTTTCTGGTTCTATTGTTTCCGCACTTGCGGATTGGGGACCGCAGGTGCGATGCCGCAGATGCGAAGAAAAGGGCTGCAGAAGTGGTGCGGGTAAGGTATCGCATAAGTGGAAAAGGACGTTTAAGTGGTTTGCACAGAAGCACACCTGGGACTGCAGGTGCGGGTTCGCAGGTATGGGGTTTTGACCGCAGAAGCAGTTTAGCTGGGGCAGAACATATAAATTCATACCTTCGCGATTTTTGAGCTATTCCACCATTTCTAAGTCGGTTTTTTGAGCTTTTTTGGGAGATTTGAAGAAGGATTTCAAGGGGATTTTATTAAGGTAAGGATTTTGGACCTAAAACCCGTTCCTATAGTGTTATTTCATGGATTAGAGCTGTAATTAATGGGATTTAAGGGTTAAAATTGAGGAAACTAGGGCTTGGTATTGGAGAGCTAGACTTGAGGATTTGAGGGACCATTTATGGTTAGATTTTGGTACTTTTGATATGTATGAACTCGTGGGGAGATAAGGAATCTATTGATGTAAATTTTATCCGAGACGTAGGCTTGGGGGTCTGGTTTTGGTAATTTATGGATTTATGTTGTAAATTGATTATTTTCGCTTGGGCTTCGTTCCCTTAGCATATTTTGACATCGTGATTCTAATTTTGGATAGATTCGATGCGAGTTGAGGCCGATTCTAGGGGCAAAGGCGTCGCGGGCTAGAGTTCAGACCGGATTGAGGTGATTAATGATTTGTAAATGTTGTCCTGAGGGTATGAAACCCCGGATTGCACATCGTTGTGCTATATTGAGGTGACACGCACGTAAAATGACAAGCGTGGGGTCGTGCACTGCTGGGGATTATGACTTAGTCCATCCCAAATGATTGTTTTTATCGTGTATTTGACTGAAAACTATTTGCTATCATCATGTTTTGGGCTGAATGCCATATTTGGGCCTCATGCCAACTATTTGAACCCTTAGGGGATTTTTACTGATATTTCCTCACTGTTTTGACTTTATACTTGAACTCAGTCATGCTATATTCTACTGTTTTCATAACTCAGCCATGTTTACTCTACTTTAACACTTAAATGATATTTTGGGTTGAGCACCATGTTTTACTGTTGCCCGAGTGGCTTGTGAGATTCTGACTGAGTAAGGCCGAGGGCCTATAATGTGAGGAAACACTGATTATGATTATGAGGCCGAGGGCCTGAGATTTGTTCGCCATGAGGTGGCTTGTTGATATGAGGCCGAGAGCCTAATGATGATGCCACGAGATGGCTTGATATTGCGCTTGGGCCGTAAGGGGCCCCTCCAGGAGTCTACACACCCCAATGAGCGCGGGTACCCATTGTGATATGAGATATAGCCCGAGGGGCTGGTTATTGTTGGTGTTGCCCGAGGGGCTGATTCTGATGGTAGTGTACCCGAGGGGCGTTTCTTTATGTGTTTACCTTTTCTAGTTGCATGTCTTATACTTGCTTAACTGTTTAAAAAGGGAATTTTAAGAAGCTTTTAACTGAACTAAAGTGACCTTGCAGATTTTCATTGTTTCATTACTTTTGCTGGCTTTTACTACTTCATTATAGCCTGTGATGTATCTTACGTGATTTCTTATTTCTCAGTATTCATTTATTATTATTACTCACTGAGTTGCAGTACTCACTTTACTCCCTGCACCCTGTGTGCAGATTCAGGCGCTACAGGTCCTGCTTGCGAGGGTTGAGAGCTCCCGGCAGATTTCGGAGTCCACGAGGTAGCTGCTCGGCGTTCGCAGCCCCGTGCTTCTCCCCCTTATCTCATTTCTTTTCTCTTGTTAGTGATTCTGTAATAACTGTGTAGACTCTTCAGACTTGTAGTATATTGATAGATGCTCATGACTGGTAACACCCTGATGTCGGGCTGTGTTGTACTTATTTCCGCAATTGTACTGTTTCACCTTATCTTTTTGGGATATTTATTATTGTTTAAGACTTAATTGTATTATCTTAACTGCTTAAAAATGAATTGGAAGTGTGTCGGCTGGCCTTGTCTTCACGAGAGGCGCCATCACGACCGAGTTTGGGTTTAGGGTCGTGACCACATCATCTCCTTTGGATTTCATTTGGGTTGCACAAAATTCATACACTGTTCCCACGTTATTCATACACTTCATCTCCTTTGGATTCCATCTAGCAAAAATCATACACTGTTCCCACGCATTCTATACAGTAGACGAGCAAAAATCATACAAATTCGGAGGCTTCATCTCCTTTGGATTCCATTTGGGTTGCACAAAATTGAGGGAAAAAGTCAGAGAAGTTTTCGTGGTATACCAGGCAAAATCACCATTTGTGACTAATGGTAGGTGATGTGGGTGAGAGGAATTTTGAGATTGAGCATCGTGTTTTCATGGAATGGGGAAGAGAATGACATGTATCAAAGTAGAGAGAGAAAGAAAATAGCGTAACTGAATAGCGTATTTAGTGACTTAGGGTTAAGAGGTAACCAAAATTAGATATTTTGCTATAAACATTAAAAGGTATCTATAGAATATAATTTTTTGAATAGTATTGATTTAAAATAAATAAGTTGTTAACCTTTGCTATAGGAGGTAAAAATTCCTTTTTTAGCAAAAGAAACTGGGCATACGATATTTCTTTGGTTTGAGCTTGGGAATATTTTTGGAATTTTTACCTCCTATAGCAAAGGTTAACACCTTATTTATTTTAAATAAATAACATTTAAAAAAATTATATTTTATAGATACCTTTTAAGGTTTATAGAAAAATATTTAACTTTGGTTACCTCCTAACCCTAAGCCAGTAAATACGCTAATCAGTTACACTATTTTAATTCTCTCTTTACTTTGATACATCCCATTCTCTTCTCCTATCCCATTAAAATTTCCGATCTCCTCCTCCTTCCATCGGATTTGTGCAAAGTATGAAAGATTCAAAAGGTAGCCAAACACTTTATTGGTGATATTATGTAGGCATTGTTTTGATCCTTGTAATTCAGACTCTGCCATTCTCTTTCCATAATCCATGGGTGAATATTGTGAGCAGTGATTCAACCAATTAGAGGAGCAAAGCAGGTTCACTCTCTGCTTTAGCCGATTTGTGCTTTGTCTTCTTCTATTTGGGAATTTAGAGTTCTTTTCAACAGAATCAAACCAACTTCACCAATCCAGAGCAATTCCATGTCGTTTTTCTTTTTCTTTTTCTTTCTTTTTGCTTTGTCTTTTTCTATTTAGGAATTTAGAGTTCTTTTCGACTGAATCAAATCAACTTCATTAATCCATAGCAATTCCACATGACATCCACGCCACAACATTATCTTTCACAATGAAGAAGAACATTTCTTTTAATATATTTCAATGTAATTTCAACGTATTACACTGTATTTTCATGTATTTCATTGTATTCATTGTCTTATTTTTCATTGTAATTCAATGTATCTCGTTGTATTTCATGTATTTTATTGTATTCTCTTTTTTTTTCATTGTATTTCAATGTATCCCGCGGTATTCTATGTATGTCATCGTATTCACTATCTTGCTATATGCCATCAATGTATTCATAACTTTTTTTAATTAATATAATTTATGTATTCAAATGTATTATATAATTTCTCTGAAGATTGCTATGTTTTTGGGGTATTTTTCGGTTGAGAATCTTTTTTATAACTGAAAATACAAATTTTGTGTGTTATAATTGAGTTTGTTGAGTTATATTAGGAGTCTATTATGTTAATTGATTTACTTTCCGTTTTAAAAATAGTGTAATCCCCTATTTCATGCCGTGAATACAATCAAATACAATAATCTGTCCAACTGTAATCCCATATTTCACTCCATAAATACAGTCGAATACACTCGAACAGAACAACTGATTAGCTGGACTTCCCTGATTCACGCCTATTTTTACTACTGTATTCATGAATACAATAGCTTAAATATATTAAATACAACTTATAACCACATAAAAGGTATCTATAATCCGTAATATAGCAAATGATATCTATAGATGACTAATTACTACTAAAAGATAGTGCTTTATGAACATTTCCCAATATTTTTTAAGAAATGGGCTTGAGTCTTTAACCATGGAGAAATTTACCTGAATACAACAATCTAAAGAGTTATTTATAAGAAATGCAACAACTTCTAAAAAATTACTTTATATACAATTTATTATAACTTTTTAGTTAAATTAGATACAACTTTTGATATGCCTAAAATATCTCATTATGGAACTTGAAAATAGGGAATATGCCAACTAAAACATAATCCTTTAAATTCAAAATAATCTCACAATTCTCTCTCACCTAATCCGTGTAGACTATTAATTTTCTAATATTATGTTTTATATACCATTATTATATGTAAAGAACAATATTGCATATATATATATATAATATATAATATATTATACTAGTATGTTAATATTCCATTATATAATCAATGGTATATTAAGTATTACATATTTTTTTTTTGTGTGTGTGTTTTGTTATTCCTTTTCTATTATGTATATCAATATTTGACTTTTATATATATATATATATTGTATTTCTTCTATACATTAAATTTATCTATACAAGAAATAAATATACCTCGAATAATATAATAAATTAATATACTTAAATACTCATATATTAGTATACAATGAATATACTATATAGTATATATAGTATAACAGATTGTATATTGTATAGATTATACAAATATAATATAATAGTATAAGATAAATATGCTATAACAGATTTCATACTTTTGTTATATTTAACTCCTATATTATATAGATTACATCTCTCACCTATTTTGAATGGCTGCATTTGAATTTGGGTTGATTTGGTTAGGCTTAATTATGTAGAGATATTTTAGGAAATGTAATGATCCGACCGGTCCTTTTGAGCTTTAGCACGTCATTCGGCGGTTGATGCCTTGAGTAGCTTCACTACATGTTTTATGACTGTGCGCGTAGTCGGAATTGAATTTCGGGAAGTTCGAAGTTGATTCAGAAAGAGAATTATCAATTCGGAAGCTTTAAATTGGAAGAGTTGACTAAGGTTTGACTTTTGTAAATGACCTCGGAATCGAGATTTGATGGTCCCTGTCACGACCCAATTCTATTTTAGGCCGTGATGGCGCTCAACACCGTTGCTAGGCAAGCCAACAATGAACAATCTAGTGATTTCCCATTTTTAATAAGTTTTTCAAGTAAATAACTTTCCTTAATTTAAAAGATTTAATGAATAACGAATTTAAAATAATTAAAATGAAAGTAGCTAAATGCAATCATAACCGTAGAAATAAAACTAAATCACAAGTCTACTAGTGTGTGCCAAGACTTGGTGTCACAAGTGTATGAGCTACTAGTAGAACATACAAAAGATTTCTAATCTACTGTATGAAATGAAATAGACAGAACAATAAACAAAAGAAAGACTACGGCTGCTACTGAACGACTCGGAAGGGCAGCTCACCGTGTAGTCTCGTAACAGGGATCCAATATGTGTGCCAGACTGATATCCAGATGCACCTGCCTCAGATCCTGTACATTTAAGTGCAGAAGTGTAGTATGAGTACATAAACAACATATACCCAGTAAGTATCCAGTCTAACCTCGATGAAGTTGTGACGAGGGGTCGACTTTGACACTTACTATGAGCTATCAATAAGATGTCAAAATAATAACTAAGCATGAGTTACATAAATATAATAGAGAACTAAAAAACAAACATAATAAGCACTTTTTCCGAATATATCTCAAGTTTACTTTCCGCTATTTAACAATTTATGTCTCAAGTAAATAACAATATCAATTATAAATGGATTTCAAAGATTTATCATGCGCAAATTATGTCGAGGTCGTACGGCCCGATCCAATATAATATTTAAATTATGCACTACTGAGGGTCGAATAGCACGAACCATAGATGCATCTATCTGCTACCGAGGCGTTCGGCCCACTCCACAAATAGAAAATATTTTAAAGAAACACAAATTCTCATTAACAGTCAAGTGTTCCATTCAAAACTTCAAGTAAGTGAATTTAACTTTTTATAATTCTTTTATCAATTTTCAATATGACTTAAGCAATTAAATTAATAAGTAGGGGTGCAAACATTTCAAGTATAGCATGATATGGGTCCTAGACTACTCGGACAATAGTATAATTAGTAGCTACATACGGATTCTCGTCACCTCATACATACGTAGCCCCCACAAATAGGAGCACATATTAATTATAATTCACCCCAAAGCCTGGGGCAGAATCTCCACACATGACTGAGATATTCGCACTCAAAACAACCTCTCGGTGCGGTGATATGCTGAAGTCTGACCCTGATGGCCTGAATACCCACTGGAAGAACCCTGAATAGCTGGTGGGCGGTATGAACTCTCTGGCATGGCACTGAAGTAGGCACTAGAAGAACCCTGATGGCCTGAGTACCCACTGGAAGAACCCTAAATGGCTGGTGGGCGGTAAGAACTCTCTGGCATGACGCTGAAATAGGGTCGCGCCGGAGCACCCCGAAGAGGTGGTGGTGCTGGATATGTGGGCTTGCTAGGCCGACCATCCCAAACTAACCTCGGCCCCCAGCTGGGGAACCTCTAAACTCCCAGAATAATGGACCCTTTTGTCCCTCTACATCTGCTCTCTACCTCTCTGATGGTAACCCTTAATCCTCCAAGCTATCTCTACTACCAACTGATAACAAGTCCCCATCTCAACCTCCTGGGCTATAGTAGCCTGAATACCTGAGTGGAACCCCGCAACAAACCTCCTCACTCGCTCCACCTTAGTAGGAAGTATCATAAGTGAATGGCGGGACAACTCAGAGAATCTCGCTCATAATCAGTCACTGACATCTGACCCTGCTGGAGCTGCTCAAACTGGAACTGCAACTCTTCCCTCTAAGAGGGTGGAAGATACCTGTCCAAGAATAGGTGTGTAAATTGGTCCCAAGTCATGGGAGGAGAACCTACTGGTCTGCCAAGAAGATAAGACTGCCACCACCTCCGGGCCTTGCCCTCCAGCTGGAAAGTAGTAAAATCCACCCCATAAGACTCTAATATTTTCATATTGTGTAGTCTATCCCTGCACTGATCAATGAAGTCCTGAGGATCCTTATGTCGCTCACCTTCGAAGACAGGAGGGTGTAGCCTAGTCCATCTGTCCAATAGCTTTTGCGGCTCGTCGGCCGTAGCTAGTCTAGGCTCAGGTACGATTGATGCTACTAGCTAGGCCCCACCTACGAGTAGTGCGATCAGGGTATGATATACAACAACTGCATGCCCAGGAGCCGGAGCGGTAGGGGTCTGTGCTCCCTCTCCCACCTGAGATGTAGCTGGGTCTACTGAAAATAAACCTGCCTGGGTCATACTATCAATGAACCGCAGCATACAACCCATGACCTTCTGAAAGCCCGGTACTGACATGAAATTGACCGGGGCTGGCTCTATTGCAGGCACCTCCCTGCTCTTCAATGATGGGATCCTTTACTGGATCCGCTGGTAGTACAACTGGGGAAACTATGGGGCGTCCTCGTCCCCTACCTCAGGCTGGTTCCCTCCCCAAGCCTCTGCCTCGGCCTCTAGCAACAGGGGGAGTAACTCCTCTCGGGTCCAAAATATCTGCCGTGCGTATTCTCACCATCTGTGAGAGAATAAGAGAAAGAAACTTAGTATACCATGTCGCGCCCTTTTTCTTGTGAAATCGAGTTTTGACATTGACAACTCTTTTAAGAAAGGGTTTTAAAAGAGAGAGTCACCAGCTAACGATTTTTAAGGTGCGTTAGGGCACCTATTTGCAGATAACTCTATTTAACCAGTTTGCGTCACCAAAGATCGGGTAAGGGCTCGATATTACCTCGAAGAGAAAGTGTTAGGCACTCTTCGAGGTCCACAACTGTGGGTCCTGGCCGAACTCAATTATGTGAATTAGTCTAATAAAGAAGCGAGGGAATTATTTAATAGGGATGGGGGGTCCTAAGTATTTTAGCCTAAAGGATCATCCGTGCAACATAAATACTATTTCGTAACTCTCACAAGATGGGGAAGTTACTCATTTATACAGCGGGCACAGACTATCATCTCCTGCTACCCGATTACGATATTTAAGTTATTTACCTAAAGCGCTCTAATCAATTCTAACTCGTATCCTATGTGTGCACTAGCCGTCCCTTACCTATGGTGCTGGAAGCATTGGGACCTCTATTTTGGATGGTTCTAGACTCAAATTAGGTTTCTCAAAATTGTAAAACTAGGCGACATACAAAACAAGTTGAAATTTTCATACAAGAGCAGATAAAGGATCAATTTAGGCTCCACACATTAGGCAACAAATACACGGAAACAGATTGGCGTATCGACAATTTTAACAGTTAAGGTTGTTAGGTCCTATAGACATAATTTCTATGTGATTCTGGATTTCAATTATACTAGCAGTTTATGAGAAGCAATTCTAGGTGACTATGTAATTGCCTACTGATTACAATTAAAAGCGTTTGAACCTATAGGCATGTTATCTAGTTAACTTATTCAGCAGTTGACAGTGATAACAACAAAAATGCTCAGAATTTTTTAGTTACTCCTATAGGCATGCTTTCTAGTGGGGCATTTAACAAGACGCTATGCAGAGTTCCAATTTTAATATTTGGCACAAATGATAGTTATCCCTATAGGCATGAATTCTACTTTTGGTGATTGAAATTGCTTATTAATTCCTATAGATATGCACATTAACTAAGCGAGTGTGATAATTAATCAAAACCTATAGACATGATTTCTAAGAAGCAGTTTTGAGTATGCTGTAAGTTGAACTTGGTTATTGCATTTCCTATAGACATGGTATCTAATCATACAATGGCAAATCTAAACATTAAGACAAGTTTTCAACAACTTGGCGTAAAGTAAAACTTATAGGCAGGTTATCTAACAATAATAGTGAACACACGTAGACGTGTTATCTAACATATAATAGCAAAAAAACCTATGGGTATGTTAGCTAACATACAGAAAGAGCTATAGACATGTTATCTACCCCTTTCATACAGTATCAAATAAGCCCATTTTCCATTTTATTATTTCCCCCAATTGTGTTTACAAATAATTATTACAGACCAGAATCGAATGAATAAATTACAAAGTATATAGACTATAGGAAGCCTACAATAGGCCCAAATACATCTGGATAGGCCAGGCCCTTCAATCCACAATATCTCCAAAAGCCAGTGTTCATAATGACCAATAATGATTGATTCATCTTTGTTTCAAGGCTAAGCATACCAAGCCCAATCCTCTAGTGTGTCAGAGTTCCCAAGGGCTTCACGAACCCCGGCCAGTGCTCACACCAGAGTTGAAAGATCAGAACAATTTCAAGAAAAACTATGGATCAAATCCTGGTGTGTTAGAGTTCACGAGGTTCTCATAAGAACCCTAAGTAGTGCTCACAAGGAAGGCTAAGGGATAGTACTTAGATTACTTTAGCTTTCAGCCAACAAATAATTAGGATTCAGAAGAGTATATGACAGGATTGGGAAGTACACTTAGGGATAGAATCACACATAGAGCAGAGACCAATACTTTGAAACTGAGCAGACTTAACTAATTTGAAATTAACAAAGTCATAAACTAATAATGACCAACTCATGAGTATGCTTTCACAAAAGACAGTACATAATTTAGATTAAGGCAAATCATAGAAAAGGGGTTCATTGATCAATTAATGAGTCAAGAAGCATAGTTATCAGCTAGAACTAATAAAGAGGTTATAACATGGAGAATACATAATCATGATAACAGATTTAATAACTAAAGTACGCATAGTGAACTAGTTTGAAAGGTATCGAAGCATTCTCAATATTAAAAGACAGTCTTGAGTTATACATGATTAAATATGTTTTATCAATTAGTCTACTGACTTAAACATGACTAAAACACATAGAGAAATGAGTCTAATAACTATAGCATACTGAACAAGTGACACAGTAGAGAAGTTTCAACAACTTACTAGTTCAGATGAAACTGAAAGAAGTTTAGCAATGCAACCATGATCATCAACAGCAACAAACAATAGAAGATTTCTAGCCTTGGCTTCCAACTGGCCAGGAATCAAAGCAGAATGATAACAATATACAGTTTTAGTAGTGAGAAATACTCGAATTCTAAATCTGTCGGAAGGGGAAAAAGGGAGGGGTTTAAATAACACTAGACTAGAGTGCACAAATAAGGTAATAATCAATCAAGGAAAGCACCTGACAGTTTATTAAGGAAAGGAAAGCAAAACCTTATTTAAGGTAAGCCAGAAGTAACAAATGCATAGACGCGTAAAACATATAGTCAGAGATTTTAACACAGTAATTAGAGACTCAATTAGATTTGAGGAATCAAAAACTCCTAAGTCTAGGGTAAGTGAAATTGGTCAACAATTAACGTCAAGAATCATAAAAATAGATAGACAGAATCACTGAAGAAAAAATGGAATAAAGAATCGAAAACCTTAATTTTTTGGATAAGTAAAATTGACGGAAATAATCAAAGACAAAGCTATAATAAAGATGCATAGCAACATTAAAGATTGAACCAGATTTGGTTCAATTTTCTTAAGAATCAAAAATCCTAATTTTTAGGGTAAAAAATTAGTCAGAAATATCTACAGAAAATCATAATAGAGATGCACATAGATAGATATATGGAAACATTAAAGAGAAATATTTAACAAAAAATAGAAAAACTATAACAGATCTTGAAAGATCTGAACCCTAACTTTAGGGTAAATGAAGAATCGAGAAACTCTCAGAGATTCATACCATAAAGAGACGAAAAATAAACATAGATGGAAAGAAGTGAAGGTTCGAACTAGATTTGGTTCAAAGCAAGAGAGATCTACTTGCCATGTTACGCAAGTGATTATGTAATACCATAATCAGTTAACCAGTAATAGGAGACAACCAATAAGATAAGGAAATTGTCTATGGATTCCATCTCTGAGTTGGAATCGAAGGGGAGTGGGATTACGATGCTAGGGTTTTAGAAGAGGGGAAGAAGAGAGAGTTTGAGGGCGGCACGGTTTAGGGAATGAGGTATTAGGGTTAGAGATGGTTAATTAAAAAGGGAAGGGTGAATAGGGGCCATTGATCTTGAAAGATCAACATCTAAGATTAAAAAAGGGGGTTTGGGTCGGGTATAGGAACTTGTACCGGTTAAAATGTGCAATTTTAGCCTTAATAAATGCAAATGCAATTATGACAAATATGTTAAACATATTTATAACATAATATGGATATAAATGGAGAAATTAGATGATAAGGTCTTTGTAAACTAATTTGCAATGCAATTAATGAGTATTTATATAATAAAATGTAGGAATAGATTGATTTAAAACCCTTTTAAAATTATAGAAAATTATGAAAAATGCTTGTATATGTCTATAAATCAAGCAATGATGCATATGCACTATTTTGAAGGCATATATGTATATTTAAAAAATATGAGAGAAAAATTAGGTATCAACAACTGCCCCTCTTTACCCGGGAAGGATGAAAGAGTTGTCGGGTAAAGAAATGATGATCAATTTTGACCGAATGGAGTGATTTGAAAAATATAGGCCGCACTCTGGCTTTTGAGCTGCCTACATATCCATGGGTTTACACGAATCAGTCCATGTGTAGCTCTAGATCCAACGTTGGAACGAACCGATTGAGTCGTTTGCTAGAGCGGACAAAGTATTCTGGATAGGACAAATTGGGATTAAGAATGTTTATGGATACTTGAGTAGATATCAGACGATGATCGGTTACGTTTGTAATAATTTAAGGATATGGATATTGAATGGAAACTGGAGCGAATATTTCTCCCATTAGGATAACAGTTACCTTCTGGATTACCTGCAAACTCAAAATACAATATGTGCATATAGATTATTGTAAATTTAAATATGATGCAAATTCCCTTTAGACCATTGGGATTGTCTTTGGACGGTAAGGATGATGTCCTTAGACCATGCCGTCCTGGGCCATGAATTGTGCGGTAAAGGATTCACAGGCCATGAAATGGTGTTCTCGGGCTATGAAGATGGTGCCTCTAAGCCATGATGCATTTGAATAATGATATGCAAGATGAAGAGATCCTCGGGCCATGGCATGGTGTCTTCCGGCTATAAGGATGATGCCTTCGGACTATGATGCCTTTGGACAAATTGGCTACATATTGGCCTATGGGATGTAGAGTCATGACGCCAGAGACAAGACAGAGCTTAGTCCTATGTAGAGCCAGGGCCAGAGTTTAGCCTTGAAAGAAGAGAATAATGCTGGGTTTGGGATAGAACAACATTTGTGGTTACGCAAAGAGAAACAATGCTTAGTCTTGTGCTGGGAAGGAAGAGCTTAGCCTTATGCAAATAAGGAGGCAGGGCTTAGCCTCATGCAAAATTTGAGACAATGCTTAGTCTCATGCAGGGAGAAGGCAATGCTCAGCCTTATGCAAATAAAGAGGCAGGGCTTAGCCTCATGCAGGATTTGAGACAGTGCTTAGTCTCATGCAGGGAGAAGGCAATGCTTAGCCTTATGCAAATAAATAGGAAGGGCTTAGCCTCATGCAGGATTTGAGACAGTGCTTAGTCTCATGCAGGGAGAAGGCAATGCTTAGCCTTATGCAAATAAAGAGGTAGGCTTAGCCTCATGTAGGATTTGAGACAATGCTTAGTCTCATGCAGGGAGAAGGCAATGCTTAGCCTCATTCAAATAAAAAGGCAAGGCTTAGCCTCATGCAAGACTTTGAGATAGTGCTTAGTCTCATGCAAATGGACGAGTAGTAAGTAAAGGCGAAGTATATCTTAGCTGGAGATATATTTGTGTATGGCGGCTTTGTTGTTATGAAGATACTTATGGATATCCATTGTTCCTGCATCCAAAGAAAAATTGTGAGTTTTGTGGGAGAGGTTGGTTCATGCCTTTGTCTACTTGCTTTGCTTTGCTTTGCTCTGGGGATCTTGTTTGAGTTACCATGGGTAGCATTTGGCTAAAATAAAATTTTCAAAAATACATGTGCTAGTTATCCAAAACATAGTAATTTGCGATTTAAAATTAATTAGATGAACCAGTAACTGTGACATTATTAGAGACATTGCGACCTTCTTGATATAGAATTTTGAGGGTCCTCCTAAAAATTCTGCCCCAGTTACCTAGACAAACTTCTGGCTGTACCGCGCACAGTGTTGTTGGCTGAACTTGCTTCAGAATTTTAAGGGTCCTCCTCAAAATTTTGCCCCAGTTTTTGATTATAGGGAAAATGGAAATTTTATTGAATTGTGACTGAACCCACAGGGCTGCCTATGTATTCCCTCTTAAATAGGAATCAGGTCAAGCGTAGTTCAGTTACATCAGATGAAGAAGTATAAATACTCTAAATATAGTATCTCTTGACTGCGTCCGAATTGATAGGCTTTGGCCAAACTTCCCCATCCATTTATGCGAGTATGAGTGCTCCTCCTGTTAGCACCCTGTGAACCATGTAGGGCCCTTGTCGGGCGAATACTTTCCTTTGGATTTATCTTGATGTGGGAAGATTCGTTTTAACACCAGCTGCCCTAGTGCGAATTGTCTAGGTTTGACCCTTTTGTTGAAAGCTTTGGACATTTTATTCTGATAAAGTTGACTATGACATACTGCATTCATTCTTTTTCCATCGATAAGAGCCAACTATTCATAGTGACTTCTTACCGATTCTGTGTCACTAAGTTCTACTTCTTGTATAATTCTCAAAGAAGGAATCTCGACCTCGGCGGGAATGACAGATTCAGTACCGTAAACCAATATGTAGGGAGCTGCTTCAGTTGATGTGCGAACTGTGGTATGATACCTCAATAAAGAAAATGGTAACTTCTCATGCCATTTCTTGATGTTGTCTACCATTTTCCTCAGAATTTTCTTGATATTTTTGTTGGCGGCTTCCACGACTCCATTCATTTGAGGTCTGT
The DNA here is from genome assembly GCF_000715075.1 of Nicotiana tabacum. Taxonomy (NCBI): domain Eukaryota; kingdom Viridiplantae; phylum Streptophyta; class Magnoliopsida; order Solanales; family Solanaceae; genus Nicotiana; species Nicotiana tabacum. Next base: position 127,269,643 of record NC_134084.1, read on the forward strand.
ATGTTGTAGAATTCTTATACTTGATCTTGAAGATTTCACACATAGCTTTCATTAAATCACTATTGAGATTGGCGGCATTGTTGGTAATGATGAATTCTGGCACCCCAAAATGGCAAACGATACGATCCTTGACAAAATCTGCGATGACTTTCTTGGTTACAACTTTGTAAGATGTAGCGTCAACCCATTTTATGAAGTAGTCTATGGCCATAAAATGAACTTGTGCTCGTTTGAAGCGACATGCTCGATTGGACCGATGACATCCATTCCCCAAGCGGTGAAAGACCAACGTGCACTTGTTGCATTGAGTTCATTTGGTGGTACCTGTATCATATCTGCATGTACCTAACATTGGTGACACTTCTAAACATACCTGATGCAGTCTAATCCATAGTTATCCAAAAGTATCCTGCTCTTAATATCTTCTTGGCTAGAACGAAACCATTCATGTGCGGCCCGCAGGTTACGGCGTGTATTTCCTCGAGCAATCTGGAAGCTTCTTTGGCATCAACACACCGTAATAATCCTAGGTCTAGAGTCCTTCTGTATAGAATTCCTCCATATTGGAAGAAATGATTGGACAATCTCCGGAGCGTGCATTTATGAGTATGATTTGCATGCTCCGGGTATTCTCCTCTTGCAAAGTATTCCTTGATATTGTGAAACCAAGGATTTCCGTCTGTTTCTTCTTCAATAGGAGCACAATAAGCTGGTTGACTATGGATCCTTACTGTAATGGGATCGATGAAATTCTTATCCGGATGCTGTATCATGGAAGACAAAGTAGCCAGTGCGTCTGCGAACTTGTTTTTGATTCTTGGAACATGTTTGAATTCTATCTTCGTGAACCTCTTCATCAATTCTTGCACATGATATAGATATGTTAGTATCTTAGTATTCTTTGTAGCCCATTCTCCTTGAACCATATAGATATGGTAGAATTACCAGCAACTCTTGTATAATCATGTCGATGGCCAAATTGAGCCCCATGATGCAAGCCTCATATTCCGCCATATTGTTGGTGCATGAAAATCTGAGCTTCACGGATACCGGATAATGTTAAACTTTCTCTAACACTAAAACTGCTCTAATACCCACTCCTTCAAAATTTGCAGCTCCATCAAAAAACATTCTCTAAACGTTGTAGGCTTAGGTAATATCTTCTCCTACAAATGACACTTCTTCATCGGGAAAATATGTTTTCAATGGTTCCTATTCCCCTCCCACAAGATTTTCTGCAAGGTGATCTACTAAAGCCTGTCCCTTGGCTGCCTTCTGAGTCACAAATACGATATCAAACTCACTCAACAATATCTGCCATTTGGCTAGTTTCCCTGTAGGCATTGGTTTCTGAAAGATATATTTCAGGGGATCCATCCTCCATATGATGTATGTAGTGTAGGCATAGAGGTAGTGCCTCAATTTTTGAGCTATCCATGTCAAGGCACATCAAGTATCATAAGGTGTGAACTTCTTACTCAAGTAATATATGGCGTGTTCTTTTCTTCCCGTTTCGTCATGTTGCCCCAAAACACAACTGAAAGCCCCATCTAGTACGGACAAATAGAGTAGCAGAGGTCTACTAGGTTCCGGTGGGACCAAGATTGGTGGCGTGGATAAGTATTCCTTGATTCTATCGAAAGCTTTCTGACATTGCTCAGTCCATTTTTTTGCAGCATCTTTCTTCAACATTATGAAAATAGGCTCACAGATCACGGTCGACTGTGCTATTAATCGACTGATGTAATTAAGACGCCCCAAGAAACTTATCACATATTTCTTTCTTTTCGGGGGTGGCAAATCTTGTATGGCTTTGTCCTTTGAGGGGTCCATTCAATCCCCCGATGACTGACGATGAAACCTAGAAATTTTCTAGCAGGGACTCCAAAAACACACTTTGCAGGATTCAGTTTCGGATTGTACCTTCGAAGCCGATTAAAGAATTTCCTTAAATATGCTATATGAGCTGCACTTTTTCTGGATTTGATGATGACATCATCCACGTATACCTCTATTTCTTTGTGAATCATGTCATGAAAAATGATTCTCATGGCTCTCATATAAGTGTCCCCAGCATTCTTTAGGCTAAATGACATCATTTTGTAACAATACATCCCCCCACAGAGTGATAAAGGTTGTTTTCTCGGCATCTTCCTCATGCATCTAGATCTGATGGTATCTTGCGAAGTAATCCATAAAGTATTGGAGTTCATGCTTGGCATAATTGTCAATGAGTAAGTGTATATTGGGTAACGGGAAATCATCTTTGGGACTTGCTTTATTTAAATCTCGATAGTCGACGCATACTCTGACCTTCCTATCCTTCTTTGGAACTGGCACGATGTTGGCCAACCAGGTAGGATATTCGACCACTCTAAGAACTTTGGCATTGATCTGCTTGGTGACTTCTTCTTTGATTTTCAGACTCATATCAAGTTTGAGCTTTCTGAGTTTCTATTTTACAGGCTGACACATAAGATCAGTAGGTAGTTTGTGAGCCACTATAAATGTGCTCAAACCAGTCATATCATCATAAGACCATGCGAAAATGTCCTCGTACTCCTTCATGAAATGAGTGTATTCTTCTTTTTCTGATGGTGATAGATGGATACTTATGCGGGTTTCTTTAACTGTTTCAGAATCTCCCAAGTTGACTATCTCAGTTTCGTCTAGGTTAGACTTAGGCTTATTCTCAAAATTCTCAACTTCTCTAACAATTTCCTCAGGGATTATATCTTCTTCTTCTACTTCTTCTAAATCACTATCCTTATGTTGTATTGTCTCATTACATATCACAGTCGTTGGTTCATCAGGATAAGTAATAATAATGCTGTAAAGGAAAAATGTAAAAGATAATAATAAATACTAAAATAACAATGCGTTAATTAAACATCAAAACAGGCATGGCTCAATGACTCGAGCAATTATTTCAAAATAAAATGTGTCTTAAAACAAAATACTGTAAATGCTTAAAATGGCTTTTAAAAATAGATCATGCTAATTGCCAGGTTACCCAGGAACTCGACCGGCTCGAGATCGTGCAACAGTCCAATTCTTGAGAACAACTCCCTTCTCCATGGTTTGAATGGTGAGGTCTTCTTCCTCCTCCTCCTCCTCAACTATTGCATTGCAGTCCATGTATTCATCATCCAGAAATAGATCCCTTAGGCCAGCTAAAGCCTCATCTTCTTTAGATCCCCATATCACGTCAGTCTATTGAAATGTCTGATGCAGATGCGGTATTGGCTGTTCAAGAGGGTAATAGGGACCACGCCATAGCGGCGACCAATCATTGTACTCCTACCAGGTGTACTGATACCCAAGTCCAAAGGTGGTACCATGAAGTATTGGTTGTATTGGCTTAGTGATACCCTGTAGATTGTTACCGAGACCTTTACCGGGTTTATACCCTGTCCACAATAGTATGCTTTCGATCTTATTACTCCACCTCTTATCTTTTTTCTATTGCATTGACACGCTCGATGCGATGGTACATTTCTCAACCTAACTTCCTTCTAATCTCGATAACCGGGACAATTTGATTGGTTTAGATAGGATTACTTCTGTCTCCATGAATGATCACCTCCTGATGGTTCCATTCGAACTTCAAAGCCTAGTGTAACATAGAATCTACAACTCCAGCAGCATGTATGTAAGGTTGTCCCAACAAAAGATTGTACGTAGTAGATATGTCCAATACTTGAAAGTCAACATCAAACCAAGTCAGGCCATCTGCAAACAAAGGTTGATTTCCCTAATTGTGGCCCTTTGAGACCCATCAAATGCTTTCACATTCATACTCCTTGCTCGTATCTCATGGAAATATTTACCCAACCTTTTCAAAGTAGTCAATGGATAAATGTTGAGGCTCGAACCCCCATCTATTAGGACTCTGGCGATGAATTTGCCCTCGAACTGTACTGTGATGTGTAGTGCTCTGTTGTGACTCAGTCCTTCAGGTGGTAGTTCGTCTTCGTGAAAGGTGATCTTGTGGCTCTCTAATACTTGCCCTACCATACTGGCCATCTCTCCATTGGTGATGTTGTTGGGCACGTAATCTTCATTCAATACTTTCATTAATGCATTTCTAAGTGTCTCAGAATTCTGAAGCAGTGACAGAATGGAAATCTGAGCAGGGGTTTTGTTCAAATGATCTACTACAGAGTACTCCCTTGCTTGCACTTTTCTCCAAAGATCATCCGGACCTGTTTCAATGATAGGTTGTTTGGGAGCAACTTCTTTACTTGTTCCTCCCAAATTCTCAAGTATGTAAACCCTATTGTTCCTGGTCATGCCTTGTGCATCACCTATTTCTTCCATTTTAACTTTTCCTTTTATTCTTGCCTCTACAACATAATCCCATGGTATAGCATTGGAATTAAAGGAAGGTATGGGTTCTACCGTCACAGTGAAGGGCGTGCTTACTTCCACCTCAATCGGAGCTGGTGAGGCTAAGGTCATTGTTGCTTTAACATCAAAGATATTTCAACCTCAATTGGTGACTGAATATGCACTATAATAGGTGTGAGAGTGACTGGAGGTACTGTGGTTTCGTCCCCTTCACGAATGAATACAATTTATCCTTCCGGATCCCATTCTTCACCAGTTTCTATCACATTTACCCCCTTGCCTCTGTGATCTGGGAGGGGATTGTTGTGAACATTTGGTGCAGCCTATTTTGCTTGTATAACTTTGGTGTCAATCAAAGTCCCAATCTTATCTTTCAAAGTGCGACATTCATTAATAGTGTGTCCCTTCATGCCCGAGTGATAGGCACATGTCTTGTTCGGATTGACCCTTGGGTCATCACTTGATTAAAAGTAAATTTTGCATTTTGAGGCCTTAAAAACCTCTTTCAGCATCACCTCGATTTGTGTGTGCAGTCCAGGCGCGTATCCGGAAAGCCATTATGTGAAAATCTGTGAAAATGATGAATTTTGCCTTTAAAATGAGTTTAAGTTGAGTTCAGACAATAATTTGGGTAAGCGGACCTAGACCCATGATTTGATGGTCCCGAAGGGTCCATAGGAAAATATGGGACTTGGGCGTATACCCGGAATCGAATTCGGAGGTCCCAAGCCCGAGAAATAAATTTTTAAAGAAATTTATTTTCTGAAATTGTTTATGAGTTTTGGAAATGAAAAGTGTTTAAAACTTGATGGTATCGGATTCGTATTTTGGTTCCAGCACCCGGTACAGGTCTTGTATGTGATTTAAGATAAGTCTGTGAAGTTTGGTAAGAAACGGACATGAAACGACGTGAATCAGATCGTTTTTGAGAAAAATGGAAAATTTGAGTTCTTAAGAAATTTTATGATTTTGACGCTAAATTCATAGTTGCTGATGTTATTTTAGTGATTTGAATGCACGAGCGAGCCCGTATGATGTTTTTAGGTTGGTGGGCATGTTTGGTTTGGAGCCCTGAGGGCTCGGGTGAGTTTTGGATAGGCCGCAGAGTGAAATTTAACTTAGGGAATTGCTGGTATGCTACAGGCCTGCAAACTTCGCATTTACAAAGCCTATCTCGCAAATGTGAGCTCGCAAATGCGAGCAATGTGTCGCAAATGCGAGATATGGCCTGGGATGCCTTCTTCACAAATGCGAAGTGACTGTTGCAAATGCGACAACTGCCTAGAATCCCCCTTGGTCGCAAATGCGAGACTTCAGTCACAAATGCGACATTCCATTCGCAAATGGGAACTTAACAGAAGTCTGGGTTCGCAATTGCGAACCCTGGTCGCAATTCCCATATCTGCAGCCTGCAATCTTATAACTTAGTCGAAAAACTTTCATTTTTCACACACTTTCAAAACCAAAACACTCTTGGGCGATTTTTCAAAGACAACTCTTCTTCCAATCGATTGTAAGTCAATTTTAACTCATTTTATTCAATCATTAACATCTTTTCACATGATTTCAACTCAAAATCAATGCTTTTCATGGGGGAAATTGAGTGTTTTGCGTAGAACCTAGGTTTTTCAAAAATTGGGGATTTGGACCTCGATTTGAGGTCCGATTTGAAAACAAATTATATATTCGGGTTCGTGGGGGAATGGGTAATCGGGTTTTGGTTCGAACTTTGAGTTTTGACCACGTGGGCTCAGGGGCGATTTTTGACTTTTTGGGTAAAACTTTGGAAAATTCATTTTCATGCATTGGAGTTGATTCAGTTAGCATTTATTGATGTAATTTAGTAACTTGTGGCTAGATACGAGCGAATTGGTGGTGGAATCAAGAGGTAAAGCGATAGTAGAGGCTTGAATTGTGTTCGTGGTATCGAGGTAAGTGTTTGGTCTAACCTTAGCTTGAGGGATTAGCAGTCGATTCCTATTTGCTATGTGGTATTTGTCGAGTACGACATATAGGCATGGTAACGAGTATCTATACGTTTGTGTCAAGCATGCCCGTGAGTCTTATATTGTGATTATTATGGCTTCGTTGTATTATTCATGCTTTGATGATGATTTCTATTATTGGGCAAAGTTTGTGAAAGTAATTGTGACATTTGAACATTGAGGAGCGTTGGCTCAAGTTGTACAATGAAATGTGAAAGTATAAGTGGAAATTGAACCTTTTAGAGCATTGGCACAAAGTTGTGAAGTGAGTTGTGAAGTAAAAGTGAAAAAAGTGAGAAGAGAATCATTATATTATCTCCCTTGCCGGGACTTGTTATTTTTGATGTTATCTCCCTAGCCGGGATGTTGATGCTTCTTTTGATGTTATTCCCTTGCTAGGACTTGATTGTTGAACTATTGTTCCCTTGCCATGATTCTTATTGTAATTTCATTTATTCCCTTGCCCTATTATTTGTGATTTTTGTTTGGGTGAGGAAGAGTGTTAAAGCACGAAGGGTGATGCCGTATATGATTTGTAAGGAAAGAGTGTAAATCACGAAGGGTGATGCCATGCCGCATGATGTACCATTCCGTGCCGATGATATTGATTATATGGTGAGGATGAGAGTAAAAGCACTAAGGGTGATGCCGTGCACATTTTCATTACTTGATTGCTTTGGTTAGGACAAGAGTAAAAGCACAGAGCGTGATGTCGCGCACATTTTCATTACTTGATTGCTTTGGTGAGGACGAGAATAAAAGCACGAAGGGTGATGCCATGCACATTTTCTTTACTTGATTGCTTTGGTGAGGTCGAGAGTAAAAGCACGAAGGGTGGTGCCGTGCACTTATTGATTTCTGATTCTTTGTTGATATCTGAGATATGTTATTTCTTTCAATTACCTGTTGTCTTTCTATGCTAAATTGATAGTTCGCCCGCAACATGTTACCCCTCCCATACTTGACTGTATATTACTATTCTTCTTTTTTGCTATATATAGTTGAATTGCACAGGTTTATTTAGTAGTCTGGTCCTAGGCTATTCACTACTTTGCCGAGGTTAGGCTAGGCACTTACCAGCACATGGGGTCGGTTGTGCTGATACTACACACTGCACTATGTGCAAATCCTGGAGCAGCAGCATTTGGACCATAGATTGGGTGGCCGCCTTCAGTACACGCGGAGATCCAAGGTAGACCTACAGGCGTCCGCAGGCCCTGACATCTCCCTCTATCCCTTTATTCCCGTTTCATTTCCTTAATTCAGAAACAATGTATTGTTTATTTCTAGACTTTGTATGTAGCATTAGATCGTCTGTGGTACTGTGACACCAGTTCTGGGTGGTCGAGGTTCAAACAGTTGTATTAGATATATATATTCAGATAATTTACTGCATTTTTTCCGCTTATTGTAATCTTCCGCTGCTTTTTAGTCATCACTTTAGGTTTCTCACTGTGCTTCAGGTGGTTGTGGTCCTCATATGTAGTATTTTGATCAGTAGTCCTACAGTGCACCACCAACCCCTGTAAGTGCACCGCCGCTTCAGAGTTTTCGGGGTGGTCATCCAGGTCTTCAGGGTTAGCAGTCTCAGCAGCTGAGGGCTTGTTACACTTGTAGTGATATGGGTCATATTGTAAGGTTTTACCCTCAAGCACCAAGTAGCTCTCAGCATCAGGGTTCCCGTTCCTTGGTTCAGGCACCGAGTGTTCCATAGCCCGCCCAGCTAGCTATAGGTGGAGGTAGAGGTGCTAGAGGTGGAGGTAGAGGTATTAAAGGTGGTGCTTAGGCCACTAAAGGTGGAGGCCAGCCAGCAGCAGGCCATCCTAGAGACGTAGTTCAGGGTGGTAGGCCCCAGCCCCGATGTTATGCTCTTCTAGATAGGCCCGAGGCTGAGGCTTCCGATGCAGTTATCACAGGTACTGTTCTGGTTTGTAGTAGAGATGCTTCAGTTTTATTTGATTTGGGATCTATGTACTCCTATGTGTCATCTTATTTTGCAATGTATCTGGTCATGCCTAGTGATTCTTTGAGTGCTCCTATTTATGTGTCTACACCACTGGGAGATTCTATTATGGTAGATCGAGTCCATAGTTCATGTGTAGTTGCGATTGGGGGTCTTGAGACTTGTGTAGATTTTCTTCTTCTAGACATGGTTGATTTCGATATCATATTAGGGATGGACTGGTTATCACCTTATCACGCTATCTTAGACTGTCATGCCAAGACTGTGACCTTAGCCTTGCCGGGTTTACCTCGTTTAGAGTGGAGAGGGACTCCTAGTCATTCTACCTGCAATGTTATCTCATATATGAAGGCTCGGCATATGGTCGAGAATGGGTGTTTGACCTATTTGGCCTATGTCCGTGATTCTAGTGCTAAGGTTCCTTCAATTGATTCTGTGCCCGTTGTTCGTGAGTTTCCTAAGGTATTCCCTTCAAACCTGCTGGGTATGCCACCCGACAAGGATATTGACTTTTGTATTGATTTGGCTTCGGGCACCCAGCCCATTTCTATCCTGCTGTATCATATGGCCCCGCCTAAGTTGAAAGAGTTAAAGGAGCAATTTCAAGACTTGCTTGAAGAGGGTTTTATTAGACCTAGTGTTTCACCTCGGGGTGCGCCAGTGTTGTTTGTTAAGAAGAAGGATGGATCGATGAGAATATGTATTGATTACCAGCAGCTGAACAAGGTTACAATCAAGAATAAGTATCCATTGCCGAGGATTGATGATTTGTTTGATCATCTTCAGGGTGCCAAGGTATTTTCGAAGATTGACTTGAGATCTGGCTACCATCAGTTGAGGATTAGGGCATCCGATGTCCCTAAGACAACCTTCGGTAGTCGGTACGGGCATTATGAGTGCTGGTGATGTCATTCGGGGTGACAAATGCCCCAACAGCTTTTAGGGATTTGATGAATCGAGTGTTCAGGCCTTACTTGGATTCGTTCGTGATAGTCTTCATTGATGATATTTCGATCTATTCCCGTATCCGGGATGAGCACGAGCAACATCTTAGAGTGGTTCTTCAGACATTGAGGGATAATCAGTTGTATGCTAAGTTCTCGAAGTGTAATTTCTGGTTGAGTTTAGTTGCATTCCTGGGTCATGCTGTATTAGAAGAGGGTATTCAGGTTGATCTGAAATAGATTGAGGAAGTCAAGAACTGGCCTAGACCAGCATCAACTACAGAAATCCGAAGTTTATTGGGATTGGTAGGCTACTATCGTCGGTTTATGTAGGGGTTTTCGTCTATTGCAGCCCCGATGACCAGGTTAACCCAGAAGAGTGCCCAGTTCAGATGGTCGGACAAGTGTGAGGCGAGCTTTCAGAAGCTCAAGACAGCTCTAACTATGCACCGGTGTTGGTTTTGCCCACATGTTCAGGGCATTATACGGTTTATTATGATGCATCTCGTATTGGACTTAGTGCAATGTTGATGCAGGATGGCAAAGTCATTGCCTATGCTTCACGGTAGTTGAAGATTCATGAGAAGAACTATCTGGTTCATGATTTAGAGTTAGCAGCCATTGTTCATGCATGGAAGATTTGGAGGCATTATCAGTATGGCGTGTCATGTGAGGTGTTCACGGATCACAAAAGTTTGCAGCATTTGTTCAAGAATAAGGAGCTAAATTTGAGGTAGAGAAGGTGGTTGGAGCTATTAAAGGATTATGATATCACCATCTTATATCATCCGGGAAAGGCCAATGTGGTGGCCGATGCCTTGAGTAGAAAGTCATCCAGTATGGGTAGTTTTGCTTATATTCCGGTCGGTGAGAGACCGCTTGCTTTGGATTTTCAGGCTTTGGCCAATCAATTCGTGAGGTTGGATGTTTCTAAGCCCAGTTGTGTGTTAGCTTGCACGGTCGCTCGTTCCTCTTTATTGGACCATATCCGTGATTGGTAGTATGATGATGCCCATTTGTGTGTCCTTAGAGACACGGTGCAACACGGAAGTGCCAAACATGTTACTTTAGGTGATGATGGAGTTTTGAGATTGCAGGGTCGAATTTGTGTGCCTAATGTGGATGGGCTTCGAGAGTTGATTTTAGAGGAGGCCTATAGTTCTCGGTACTCTATTCATCCGGGTGCCGCGAATATGTATCAGGATTTGTGGCAGCATTATTGGTGGAGAAGAATGAAGAAGTACATCATTGCATATGTGGCTCGGTGTTTGAATTGTCAGCAGGTTAAGTACGAGCATTAAAAACCTGGTGGTTTGTTCCAGAAGATTGAGATTCCTGAGTGGAAGTGGAAGCGTATCACTATTGACTTCGTTGTTGGACTCCCGTGGACTCAGAAGAAGTTTGATACAGTGTGGGTTATTGTTGATAGGATGACCAAGTCAGCGCATTTCATTCCTGTGGCAGTCTTCTACTCTTCCGAGAGTTTAGCTAAGATCTATATCCGGAAGATTGTTCATCTTCATGGTGTGCCTGAGTCTATCATTTCGGATCGAGGTATGTAGTTTACCTCCCATTTCTGGAGAGCAATTCAGCGAGAGTTGGGCACACGGGTTTAGTTGAGCACACATTTCATGCTTAGACGCACGGGCAGTCCGAGCGGACTATTCAGATTTTGGAGGATATGCTCCGAGCTTGTGTCATTGACTTTGGAGGCTTGTTGGATCAGTTTTTGCCTTTAGTAGAGTTTGCCTACAATAAAAGCTACCAATCGAGTATCCAGATGGGTCCGTTTGAGGCTTTGTATGGTAGGCAGTGTCGGTCGGCGGTTGGATGGTTTGAGCCGGGGGAGGCTCGGTTGTTGGGTACAGATCTGGTTCAGGATGCCTTGGACAAGGTCAAGATCATTCAGGATACGCTTCGTACAGCTCAGTCCAGGCAAAAGAGTTATGCCGACCGTAAGGTTCGAGATTTGGCATTCATGGTCGGGGAGCAGGTATTTCTTCGAGTGTCTCCTATGAAGGGCGTGATGAGATTTGAGAAGAAAGTCAAGCTTAGCCCTAGGTTCATTGGCCTGTTTGAGATTCTTGATCGAGTGGGAGAGGTGGCTTACAGACTTGCATTGCCGCCGAGCTTAACAGCCGTGCATCTAGTGTTTCATGTGTCCATGCTTCGAAAATATCATGGCGATCCATCCCACGTGTTAGATTTTAGCACTGTCCAGTTGGACAAGGACTTGTCTTATGAGGAGGAGCCGGTAGCTATTCTAGACCGGCAGGTTCGTCAGTTGAGATCGAAGAGTTTTTCTTCTGTTCATGTTCAGTGGAGAGGTCAGCCCGCTGAGGCATTGACCTCGGAGTCCGAGTCCGATATGCGGAGTCGTTATCCCCATCTATTCCCCGACTCGGGTACTTCCTTCTTCTGTCCGTTCGGGACGAACAGTTGTTTTAGAGGTGTAGGATATGATGACCTTTGGGTCATCACTTGATTTAAAAGTAAATTCTGCATTCCCAAGCCTTAAAAACCTCTTTCGACATCACCTCAATTTGTGTGCACAATCCAGGCGTGTAGCCAGAAAGCCATTATGTGAAAATCTATGAAAAATGATGAATTTTGCCTTTAAAATAAGTTTAAGTTGACTTCAGTCAACATTTTGGGTAAACAGACCCGGACCTGTGATTTGATAGTCCCGAAGGGTTCGTAGGAAAATAGACTTGGGCATATGCCTGGAATCAAATTCCGAGGTCTCAAGCCCAAGAAATAAATTTTTAAAGAAAATTATTTTTTGAAATTGTTTATGAGTTTTGGAAATGAAAAGTGTTTAAAACTTTATGGTATCGGGCCCGTATTTTAGTTCTGGTGCCCGGTACAGGTCTTATATGTGATTTAAGATAAGTCTGTGAAGTTTGGTAAGAAATGGACTTGAAACGAAGTGAATCGGATCTTTTTTGAGAGAAATGGAAAATTTGAAGTTCTTAAGAAATTTCATGATTTTGATGCTAAATTCATAGTTGTTGATGTTATTTTAGTGATTTGAATGCACGTGCGAGTCCGTATGATATTTTTAGGTTGGTGTGCATGTTTGGTTTGGAGACCCGAGGGCTCGGGTGAGTTTTGGATAGGCCACAGAGTGAAATTTTAACTTAGGGAATTGCTGGTATGCTACAAGCCTGTAGGCTTCACATTTGCGAAGCCTGTCTCGCAAATGCGAACAATGTGTCGCAAATGTAAGATGTGGCCTGGGCTGCCTTCTTCGTAAATGTGAAGTGACTGTCGCAAATGCGACAACTTCCTAGAATCCCTCTTGGTCGCAAATGCGAGAGTTCATTCGCAAATGCGACATTGCATTCGCAATTGCCATATCTACAACCTGGAATTTTATAACTTAGCCGAAAAACTTTTATTTTTCACACTCTTTCAAAACCAAAACATTCTTGGGCGATTTTTCAAAGATAACTCTTCTTCCAAATCGATTGTAAGTCAATTTTAACTCATTTTCTTCAATCATTAACATCTTTTCACATTATTTCAACTTAAAATCAATGATTTTCATGGGGGAAATTGGGTGTTTTGGGTAGAACTTAGGTTTTTCAAAATTGGGGATTTGGACCTCGATTTGAGGTCCAATTTAAATATAAATAAATTATATATTTGGATTCATGGGGGAATGGGTCATTGGGTTTTGGTTCAAACATCGGGTTTTGACCATGTGGGCTAGGGGGGAATTTTTGACTTTTTGGGTAAAACTTTGGAAAACTCATTTTCATGCATTGGAGTTGATTCATTTAGTGTTTATTGATGTAATTAAGTAACTTGTGGCTAGATACGAGCGAATTGGTGGAATCAAGAGGTAAAGCGATAGTAGAGGCTTGGATTGTGTTCGTGGCATCGAGGTAAGTGTTTGGTATAACCTTAGCTTGAGGGATTAGGAGTCGAGTCCTATTTTCTATGTGGTATTTGTCGAGTACGATGTATAGGCATGGTGACGAGTATCTATACGTTGGTATCAAGCATGCCCGTGAGTCTTATATTGTGATTATTATGGCTTCATTGTATTATTCATGCTTTGATGATGATTTCTATTGTTGGGCAAAGTTTGTGAAAGTAATTGTGACATTTGAATATTGAGGAGCATTGGCTGAAGTTGTACAATGAAATGTGAAAGTATAAGTGGAAATTGAACCTTTTAGAGCATTAGCTCAAAGTTGTGAAGTGATTTGTGAAGTAAAAGTGAAAAAAAGATAAGAGAATCATTATATTATCTCCCTTTCCGAGAATTGTTGTTTTTGATGTTATCTCCCTAGCTGGGATGTTGATGCTTCTTTTGATGTTATTCCCTTGCCGGAACTTGATTGTTGAACTATTGTTCCCTTGCCGGGATTCTTATTGTAATTTCATGTATTCCCTTGCCCTATTATTTGTGATTGTTGTTTGGGTGAGGAAAAATGTTAAAGCACGAAGGGTGATGCCGTGTATGATTTGTGGAGAAAGAGTGTAAAGCACGAAGGGTGATGTCGTGCCGCACGATGTACCATTCTGTGCCGATTATTTTGATTATATGGTGAGGATGAGAGTAAAAGCACAAAGGGTGATGCCGTGCACATTTTCATTACTTGATTGCTTTGGTGAGGACGAGAGTAAAAGCATGAAGGGTGATGTCATGCACATTTTTTATTACTTGATTGCTTTGGTGAGGACAGGAGTAAAAACACGAAGGGTGGTGCCGTGCACTTATTGATTTCTGTTTCTTTGTTGATATCTGAGATATGTTGTTTCTTTCAATTACCTGTTGTCTTTCTATGCTAAATTGATAGTTCCCCCGCAACATGTTACCCCTCCCATACTTGACTGTATATTACTGTTCTTCTTTTCCGTTGTATATAGTTGAATTGCACATGTTTATTTGGTAGTCTAGTCCTAAGCTCGTCACTACTTCGCCGAGGTTAGGCTAGGCACTTACCAACACATGGGGTTGGTTGTGCTGATACTACACTCTTCACTATGTGTAGATCCCGGAGCAGAAGCATTTGGACCGTAGATTGGGTGGCTGCCTTCAGTCCATGCAGAGATCTAAGGTAGACGTGCAGGCGTCCGCAGGCCCTGGCATCTCCCTCTATCCCTTTATTCCTGTTTCATTTCCTTAATTCAGAAACATTGTATTGTTTATTTCCAGACTTTGTATGTAGCATTCTTAGATCGTCTATGGTACTGTGACACCAGTTCTGGGTGGTCGAGGTTCAAACAATTGTATTAGATATATATATTCAGATAGCTTACTGCATTTCTTTCGCTTATTGTAATTTTCCGCTGTCTACACGCTTTGTCTTAATAATTGTTAAAGAGTATAAAAATGATAAAGAAGTAATTTGTTCAAATAATTGTCTTGCCTAACTCACAATAGTGGGCGCCATCACGACTCCCGAGGGTGGAAAATCCGGGATGTGACAGACCCACTAGGAAGAGTTTTTCATAGCAACAGCGGGAATGGGGGTGACATAACAGTCAACCTTCAGTCTTTCATACAACTGATCGATAGGTTCAGCAATAGGAGTGTATTGTCTGGGTGGTCTACGGTTGAAATTTGGTCTGGGTTTCTGGCAGCTTTGGCGGACTACGGTGGTGAGTAGTAATATGCAGGCTGTGTGTTATAAGTATGGTAGGTGGTGGTGGGTTATTGGTATTTGGGAGGTGAAGGCTGATATGTGTGTGGCAAGGTTTGGTATGTGAGAGGAGATTTTGTTCCCTGGGCTACCATCACGGCTCCTTGTAATGACCCGGCAGGTCTTTTTGAGCTTTTGCAATTTGCTCTCTAGTTTTCGGGCATGACTAGCCCCGTGTGATGTATTATGACTTACGTAAATCGTCAGTTTTGGTTTTCGGGATAACCGGAATGAATTTTGAAGAAACAGTTCTCAGTTTGAAGCTCAAAATTTGAAAGGTTTGACCAAGATTTGACTTGTTGGTATATGATCTCAAATTGGAATTTTTATGATTTGTTTAGCTCTGTTAGGTTATTTAGGACTTAGGAGCGTGATCGGTATGTTTTTTGGAGGTCCGTGAAAGGTTTAGGCTTGAATTGGCGAAATTGGAATTTTGACGTTTTCCGATTGATAGGTGAGATTTTGATATAGTGGTTGAAATGGAATTCTGAGAGTTGCAGTAGGTCCGTTATGTCATTTGGGATGTGTGTGAAAAATTTTAGGTCATTCGGACATGGTTTGGTAGAATTTTTGCTCAAAAGCGAAATTCGGAAGATTTTGGAACCTTGGCTTGAATTCGATGTGATTTGATGGATTCGATGTTGTTTGAGGTGTTTCGAAGATTGGTATAAGTTTGGGTAGTGGTATACGACTGGTTTGTGCTTTTGGTTGAGGTCCCGGGGGCCTCGGAGTGATTTTGGATGGTTGGCGAAAGGTTTGAAATTGAGTTGGGACAGGTTGCTGTCATAACCGCACCTGCGGAAGGCAGCCATAGATGTGGCCAAGAAGAAGATCATCAGGAACCGCAAAAGCGGTGAAATGGGCGCACCTGCGATAGCGCAAGTGCGAGGTTTTTAACCCAGATGCGGATATGACCATTTAAGTGTAAACCACAGATGCATTGGATTAGGCCGCAGAAGCGGGAAAAGGACCGCAGGTGCGAAAAGCCTGGGTCAGAAAGTATAAAAGGTTCCCTTCGCGATTTTGAGCTATTTTTTCACCAATTTTATTCGGGTTTGAGCTTGGGGAAGCCATTTTGAAGGGGAATTCAAGGGATGATGTCTGGAGGTAAGATTGTTGAACCTAAAACTCATTTCTATGGTATTATTTCACGGATTACAGTTGTAATTATGGAAAGTTAGGGTTAAAATGTGGAAAACTAGGGTTTGAGACTGGAGACCTTGACTTGAGGATTTGAGGGGCCATTTGTGGTCGGATTTGGTACTTTTGATATGTATGAACTCGTAGGGAGATAAGAAATCTATTGATGTAAATTTTATTGAATTTCGAGACGTGGGACCGGGAGTCGGGTTTTGGTTAATTTCGGGATTTATGTTGTAAATTGACTATTCTCGCATGGGCTTTGTTCTGTTAGCATATTTTGACGTCATGATTCTGATTTTGGATAGATCCGACACGAGTTGAGGCCGATTCGAGGGGCAATGGCATCGCGGGCTAGTGTTTGGATCGGATCGAGGTGAGTAATGATTGTAAATGTTGTCCTGAGGGTATGAAACCCCGAATTACACACCGTTGTGCTATATTGAGGTGATGCACACACTAGATGATGAGCATGAGGTCATGTACCATTGGGGATTGTGACTTAGTCCATCCCGAATGACTGTTTTACCACATAATTGATTGAAATCTATTTGCTATCATCATGTTTTAGGCTGAATGCCATATTTAGGCCTCGTGCCAACTATTTGGATCCTTAGGGGATTTTTACTGTTATTTCCTCACTATCTTGATTTTAATATCGGTACTTAGTCATGTTATATTCTACTGTTTTTATAACTCATCCATTTTTACTCTGTTTTAACACATTAAATGATATTTTAGGGCTGAGCGTCATGTTTTACTATTACCCGAATGGCTTATGAGATTCTGACTTAGTAAGGCCGAGGGCCTGTGTTGTGAGGATACTTTTAGGTCGGGTTGCACGCCGCAGTAGTGATATATTGATTCATGATTATGAGGCCGAGGGCCTGAGTTGTACGCCACGAGATAGCTTGATATTGTGCTTAAGTCGTAAGGGGCCCCTCCTGGAGTTTGTACACCTCCAGTGAGTGCGGGTACCAATTGTGATATGAGATATAGCCCGAGGGGCTAGTGTTGTTCCATGTTGTTGCTCGAGGGGCTGATTCTGTTGGTATTGTGCCCGAGGGGCGGTTTTTATGTGTTTATCTTTTATAGCTACTTGTCAATTACTTGTTTAACTGTTAAAAAGGTATTTTAAAGAATCTTAAACTGAACTAAGGTGTTTTTGTGAGATTTCACTGTTTTATTGCACTTTACTGGTTTTACTCTGCCTCTGTATAGCATATTGTTGTTTTTTACGTGATTTCTTATCGCTCAGTCTTCATTTATTATTATTACTCACTGAGTTGGAGTACTCACTTTACTCCCTGCATCTTGTGTGCAGATTCAGGCGCTTCAGGTCCTGCTAGCGAGGGTTGATAGCTTCCAGCAGATTTCCGGAGTCCACTAGGTAGCTACTCGGCATTCACAGCCTTGTGTTTCTCCCTCTTATCATTATTTCCTTCCCTTGTACTGGATTTTGTAATAAAATGTGTAGACCCTTATTTTTTCCATATTCCTAGATTTATGATAGGTGCTCATGACTGGTGACACCCCGATGTCGGGCTGTGTTGGTTTTTCCGCAAATTGTACTATTTTACTGTTTCATTGAGATTTAATCATGTTAATGACTTAATTGTACTATTTGAATTGTTTAAAATGAATTAGGTGTTGTGTCGGCTATCCTTGTCTTTACGAGAGGCGCCATCACGACCAGGTCCGGGTTTAGGGTCTTTACAAGTTGGTATTAGAGCCTAGGTTACATAGGTCTTACGAGTCATGAGTAGGTTTAGTAGAGTCTCGCAGATCCGTTCGGAGACGTCTGTACTTATCCTCGGGCGGCTGCAGAACCTTTAGGAAAAATTTCACTTTCTTGAATTCTTATCGTGCGTCCTTGATTCAGCTCTGAATCTAACTTTGTGAATCCCTTCCACGCGTTTGTATGCGCGCATGAGCGCTATGTAACAGATATGCATCGATAGCTTGTGATTCCCTGATTGAGGGGCGATACGTGATCTCTGTGTGTTGATGTTGGTCCTGTTTAGAGGACTTGAGGTCATATTTTTTGCCTACATCTTGAGCACTGAGGTGTTGATTGTGTGAGCATGTGCTTTTGGATTTGTATGTCCGGTAGTGTCCCTATTAGTAGGAGTGATGACTAGGTAGGTATGTGATGAGTATGATATGACTGCGAGATGTATTCATATGATTTGGAAGCGACAAGAAGGGTCTGCTGGAGGATAGAAGAACTAGTTGGTGCTTGATTTTTATCTTGATTTGATGTATAGCTCCGAGTTATGGGAGTGTGACGAATCTTTTCATGTTTTCTAGCTGGAGAATGAAGTAAATTCCATGTTGCGATATGAGTTCAGACTCAGGAAAATTAAGTGACTGCGAAATGTTTATGCCAGTGGAAGGGTGTAAAGAGATGTTAGTTTGAGGCGAAACAGGTGGGTTATCTCCTGCGGGTGTTCTGAAGTTTGTACAATCCTTATGTCATCTATTGGAAGATCTCATATACAAGTGAAATATATGTGTTGCAACTTAAATTTGGGCCGCTTAAGAGAGTGAGTTTAACTGTTTCGAGAGCGAATGCGAGATTTGCGAAAGATTTAAAGTACTAGATGGTCTGTGTTTCACGAGCTTATGAAGGATTGAGTTTAATATCACTATGGTATTATGGAAGTAATAGAGTATATGCATTATGAGTTATTGTGTATGTTTTGATCTATGGCTTCGAACCAAGTGGGAGAGTCTACTATTGATTAGTTGACTGCACAGTTATGTGCTATGTTGGTTCCAGTTTGAGGCGTACAAGTGAATCAGTTATTGCTTATGGAGATTGAGACCGAGTATGGCTCGAGTAGAGGAAAATTTGATAAAGGTTATATTATGCTTCACAGGTATATGAGAATCACAGAATGTCTTGAGTTGTTATTAGTAAAGGATGCTCGATGCATTGGTCAGGAAGTTGCTTGGTTGCATTAAGGTAAGGTTACATTCTGCAGTGTCGGGGCGCTAATGAGGCACACATTTTTCGGTTCATTTGATCAGGCTAATTGCAGTTTAAGTAGAGTGGATGACTCTCGAGAATGGTTTTAATGTGTTCAAGATTTCACATGTAATAATTGGAGATTTTCGGGTTGTATATTTGGCTAGAAAATGAGATGGCATTGGAGGGTGCCAAGACTTGTGGTATTTCTACATCAATATGGATTCTACACATCAGTATTAGGAAGGCAAAGGTAACAGAGTTAGATTTGTAGGAAGTCTCTTCAGAGTAAAGTATTTCGAATGTGGTGCTTTTGGGGATATTTGAGAGAGTAGTCAACGACTTATGAGCCTTAGACGGTGTGGTGTTATGCTTGAGTCTCGTGTGGGAGTCTGGGTCAAGGATTGTGATGTGATAGTGGGAAGAAATATCAAGTTGAAGGTAAATTCAGAGGAACTTATATAGATGGGATAGCTTGGTAGTAGGTCGGATTGGCGTGGGGAAAGGATATGATGAGTTCTTTGGGTGCTTATGAGGTAAAGAGTTCCTATATGTGTTTCGTGGAAATGCTCTTGAGTTTTAGTGACCTGCGTAGCTTGGTTGAGATAGAAGGATTCAGTCCTGACGGTTTAGTGATGTGCAAATGGAATATAAAGAGTTCTTGATGGTTTCTACCACGGTTAGAGATGCGTATTTTCTACGAGCGTGAGAAGCATAGGATGCGTAGTGATTTTCTTCTAGATGGGATCAATGGAAAATGCTTGGCTAGTTGAGTACGTAGCTGCTTTTGGCTCGGAAGGTACGTAGCTGCTTTTGGCTCGGAAGGGGTATGAAGTTCTCATGTTCATCCTAGGATGGTATGGTATATGCGGTATGTTGTGTAGGATTGAGATTTGCATATGTAAGGTCACGATTCAGTTTTGAAAGGAAGGTCATAAATTCTTAGGTGGCATGGACAGTTCAGATGATTAGGGAAATGATATTACTAATTGATGGGGATTGATGAGGATATACGTTTTAGAAAAAGGGCAATGTGATTGAGTTAATGATACTTCATTAGTATTACAGCGCTCTCTTGTTGGATCGACGGCTGATATTCAAGTTTGCTTGGTGGCACAGAAGAATTTTTGAAGTACCTCTCGTGGGATGATTGGGTGTTAGAGGTGTGTTGTGTTTTTCGACGGCGGAGTTGGGATCAGATATGGTGATTCGCGTGCTGTTTGGATTTGGAGACTGGGAGTTCTCATAGATAGGTTAGGTCGTAGTTGTGGACCGCGTATATCGGTCTTGTGTGGTAACTATTGGGGGTTTGGAGACCCGAGTGGATATTTGTTTCTTGGTATGTTAGATTTTAGATGTGATATAGGGTATAGACTGGTTGTCTTAGTGTTGTGTTATTCTGGGTTGTTGCGCTAAGATGGTGACGTTGGTTATTTCGGGGATGCCACTGATTGATTGTCGAGGTTCGACGGATTATATTTTTAGTAGGGTGGTTTCATTTTGAAGGCCCAGCGAATGGCTAGGAAGGATTGTCTTTTTTTATTTGGGCCTTCGTGATGGATGTCAGTGCAAAAACTCCTACCATTGATTCAGTCCCGGTGGTGAGGGAGTTTTCGGATATGTTTCTTGCGGCCGGCATGTCGCCGGATAGGGTTATTGATTTCAGTATTCATTTGGTGTCGGGCACCATAGCATATGGAACTGGCAGAGTTAAAAGAGTTGAAGGAGCAGCGTCAGGAACTCTTGGTAAGGGGTGCATTGGTAGATCAAAATGGAAATGTGTATTCGGCTTTGTTGAGTTCAAGTTGCTATTATCGAGTGATGTGTTGATTCGGTTGTTATTGAGCTGTTAGTGTTCTGAGGTGATCTATGAGTTATTTTTCCGTGTTGCGAGGCGTTATGATTTATTGATTATAGGCACATATGGTGCGGTCCGATTGGGGTTTCATAGTGGAATTCGAGCGGGAAGAGTATTGGGTATTGCTCAGTGGATGGCGTATCAGTTGTTTCCTTTTGTGATGTGTAATGTTATATCAATTGCTTCGTCGTGGTTATGATGATTTGCTTTAGTTCTAGACATCAAATTTGCGCGTGGTTGTCAACTTTGAGCATAGTGACTTGAGGTGTTTCATGTGAACCAGTGTTCGGATAGGATCGTGCATTGCAGTAAACTTATGTGGAGGCATGACCCTTCGGGTTAGATTCGTGTGTTCTGGTCCTAAGAT
Organism: Nicotiana tabacum; assembly: GCF_000715075.1. Taxonomy (NCBI): domain Eukaryota; kingdom Viridiplantae; phylum Streptophyta; class Magnoliopsida; order Solanales; family Solanaceae; genus Nicotiana; species Nicotiana tabacum. The sequence goes on from NC_134084.1 coordinate 127,290,878, forward strand.
GTGTGGCAAGTTCTCAGCATTGTGCGTGGTGGTACTGGTGAGGTTACGGTACAACTCACTCATTTGAGTCATTTTCATGATTTGTGTACGTTCGAATTGTTGCTTATTGGTGTGCGGATTGCACGAGTTGCGAATTTAGATGGTATTGATGTGTCATGTTACCCGAGTAGTTGTGTTGGATTAGATGAGATCGTTAGGATCTATAATGAATACAAACGGATTCGGTTTCAGTGTGTTGGAAGGATAATTCGATGTTCGGTTTAGAAATTTCTATGGTCCTTGCCAAGAGAGAAGTGGCTTCACGAATGGTTGATCTGAGGAATGGTTATGACTTCTTATGTGTTTCATTTATTATTGGTAGTATACAGAAGTGTTGGAATGAGTCTTTATTGGATAAGTGTTGGAAGGATAATATCGATATTCAAGCTTATTATCGATATTCGGTTGTTTTGAGGAACTGTTGTGATTAGAGCTTATCGCCATGAGTGTTTGAGTTATGTGGTGCATCATGTAATTGCATCTGAGGTTGCAGGTATGGTTTGTTACAGCTTGTTCAGGCTTATTCAGGGTATAAATGTGAGATTCTAATCTTGTGGATGATTTCAGAAGTGGAAATGTGGTTCTAAGGTTTATGGGCTAGGTTGGATTGCGAAATTTCAATTGCATTGTGTTATCAGACCTATATGAGATAGAGTGACGTGGGATCACCCCTGGGTATGTGCATGGTAAGGTTACACAATGATTTGAGGGCTTTTGGAACAATTTTGGGTATGTTCAAGGATGAACATATGTTTAAGTGGGGGAGGATGTAATGACCTGGCCGGTCATTTTGAGCTTTTGCACTTCGCTCGCCAGTTCTCGGACATGAATGGACCCGCGTGATGTATAATGACTTATGTAAATCGTCGGTTTTGGTTTTCAGGTTAACCGGAATGAATTTTGAAGAAACAGTTCTCAGTTTGAAGCTTAAAATTTGAAAGGTTTGACCAAGATTTGACTTGTTGGTATATGATTCGGATCAGAATTTTTATGATTTGGTTAGCTCTCTTAGGTGATTTGGGACTTAGGAGCATGATCGGAATGTGTTTCGGAGGTCCGTGGAAGGTTTAGGCTTGAATTGGCAAAATTGGAATTTTGACGTTTTCTGGTTGATAGGTGAGATTTTGATATAATGGTCGGAATGGAATTCTGATAGTTGAAGTAGGTCTGTTATGTCATTTGGGATGTGTGTGCAAAATTTCAGGTCATTCGGACGTGGTTTGGTAGACTTTTTGATCAAAAGCGAAATTCGGAAGATTTTGGAACCTTAGGCTTGAATTCGATGTGATTTGATGGATTCGATGTTGTTTGAGGTGTTTCGAAGATTGGTATAAGTTTGGGTAGTGGTCTATGACTGGTTTGTGCTTTTGGATGAGGTCCTAGGGGCCTCATGGTGATTTCGGATGGCTGGCGAAAGGTTTGAAGTTGAGTTGGGACAACTAAAGCATATTGTTGCTGTCATAACCACACCTGCGGTTGGGAGGCCGCTGCGATGCTTGCAGAAGTGGAAGGCAGCCGCAGATGCGTCCAAGAAGAAGATCATCAGGAACCGCAGAAGCGGTGAAGTCGGCGCACCTGCGGTGGCACAGGTTCGAGGTTTTTAACCGCATATGCGGAAATGGCCATTTAAGTAAAACCGCAAGTGCGAAAAGCCTGGGTCAGAAAGTATAAAAGGTTTACTTCACGATTTTGAGCTATTTCTTCACCATTTTTATTCGGGTTTGAGCTTGGGGAAACCAATTTGAAGAGGAATTCAAGGGATAACTTCTGGAGGTAAGCTTGTTGAACCTAAAACTCGTTTCTATGATATTATTTCACGTATTAGAGCTGTAATTATGGAAAGTTAGGGTTAAAATTTGGAAAACTAGGGTTTGAGATTGGAGACCTTGACTTGAGGATTTGAGGGGCCATTTGTGATCGGATTTTGGTACTTTTGATATGTATGAACTCGTGGGGAGATAAGGAATCTATTAATGTAAATTTTATCGAATTTTGAGACGTGGTCACAAGGGTCAGGTTTTGGTTAATTCGGAATTTATGTAGTAACTTGATTATTCTCCCATGGGCTTCGTTCCCTTAGCATATTTTAACGTCATTATTTTAATTTTGGATAGATTCGACACGAGTTGAGGCCGATTCGAGGGGCAAAGGCGTCGCGGGCTAGAGTTTAGACCGGATTGAGGTGAGTAATGATTGTAAATATTGTCCTGAAGGTATGAAACCCCGGATTACATATCGTTGTGCTATATTGAGGTGACATACACACTAGATGACGAGCGTGGGGTCGTGCACCGTTAGGGATTGTGACTTAGTCCATCCCGAATGACTGTTTTACTGCGTAATTGATTGAAAACTGTTTGCTATCATCATGTTTTGGCTTGAATACCATATTTGGGCCTCGTGCCAACTATTTGGACCCTTAGGGGAGTTTTACTGTTATTTCTCACTATCTTGATTTTAATATCTGTACTCAATCATGCTATATTCTACTATTTTTATAACTCAACCATGTTTACTCTGTTTTAACACATTAAATGATATTTTAAATGATATTTTGGGGCTAAGCATAATGTTTTACTCTGTTGTGATATTTTAGGGTTGGGCTGCATGCTGCAACAATGATATATTGATTCACGATTATGAGGCCGAGGGCCTGAGTTGTACGCCATGAGGTGGCTTGATATGAGGCCGAGAGCCTATTGATTATGCCACGAGATGGCTTAATATTGTGCTTGAGCCGTAAGGGGCCCCTCCCGGAGTCTGTACACCCCCTAGTGAGCGCGGGTATCCATTGTGATATGAGATATAGCCCGAGGGGATGGTGTTGTTCCATGTTGTTGCTCGAGGGGCTGATTTTGTTGGTATTGTGCCCGATGATGATCTGGTATGATACGCTGATGATGCCAGTATGCATGAACCAACTTTAGGGGATGGGAATAAATAAATAAAGAAAAGGAAAAACAAAAGGTAAACAAGTCAGTGAGGAGTATTGCGAAATTATGAATTTGCGTCCTAATTTGGGGAGCTCATTGTGCTCGAGGTAGGTCTAAGCGACATATAAATTTGGAGAAAAACTGATGCCAATAACTGCGTCATTTCATTACTGTGAAAATAAACTAAATCTCTAATAAAACGGCAACAATAATAAAGAGTCACTAATGGCATGTGCCTTATTACAACCAAAGCCTAAAACAAGTCTAGAAAGCAAGTAAAACATAATTTTTAATCTATTTGGTCCCAGAAGGACCTTCTCCATGCTTGGTTTCCTTTGCTCCATCGATCAAGTTCCCCAGGTTGCACATATCTAGCAGCAGATACGCCCTTGCTAGGAGACCTCCTTCGTTTCCATCCATGTTTTGATATCATGTAACCTTGTTTCTCATTTTCCCTTCCATTTCCATTAATCCGTATTCTAAATACTCCAACCTCTCTATTGTTTTAGTGGAGATTTCTCTCCATTCATTGATTGCTTTCATGTCCTCTTTGTGATGTTCCAAATGTCTGGCCTCATATTCAAAAATCCTTTTGCGTAACCTTCTATATTTTACTTGGGCCTCAGCAGCGTCGTCTATGACCCTATTCCCCAAATCAATCCCTGGCTTGACTTCTCCCGCTATGTCATCTACCAACCATGATGGATAAAAGTACACATGGCCAGCATGGTATCGGTCTGGCTCGATGGTATCCTTTTCCACCACGACCTTAGATGCCACATGTGATGTGCCTCGTACTTGAATGGAATAGTATCATCTTGGAAATACACTTTGTAGTGAACCATCTTGGAAACTTGGGGTATCACTTGTTTCCTCCCAGCCTGTCTCATGACCCTAATAAGAGCATAGGGATAGATACCCCTCAACCAAATCATCACTAAATGAGGAGCATCTCTTGACCTGATGATAAACTCGCCGGTAGGGAACCACTCGAACATCCAATGGACTTTCTCGTCCATCAAATTGCTAAAGAAGTGCACCCAATCCATAGCATTTTCTGGTTGTGCAAACCTATCTGGGATGAAAGTAATTCTTTTCGGATGGTGAAAAGCTATGTGGTCATTCCATGGTCGCCGTGAAAATTCCTGACGGTACTGTCCTCTTTGAATATGCTCCAACAACCATATTTGCATTAACAAGTTGTAGCCCTCAAAATGTCTGAATCCATTCTTGCAGCGGTCCAAAGCTCGATATATTTTTGCCATGATCATTGGGACGATAGTGTAAGTTTGTCCCTCAATTCCTTCCATTAGGGCCTTAGTAACCATAGCCAAATGGGTGTGAATCCTTTCTCCTTGCATTGGGAATACTAGCATCCCTAAAAAACAGACAATAAACATGAAAACCCGACAGTGGGTCCAACCTAACGAAGTAATACAAAAATCATCATGGTAAAAGCGGTAGAATTTGTTGTGTTCGTAACGTGCGTAGAGGAAGTCGAACGGTATGTAAGACTTCTTTAAGTAGACTAACTCATCATTCTTTCTAAAACCCATCATTTTTAGAAACCCTCGGGAGGTATGCTTCTCAGGTACCAATAGACCAGGGCTATTCCAAGGAAGTCCAGCAAAGCCCCTTATTTCCTCTAGAAGGGGGGTCATCTATATATCTCCGAAATGGAAAACAACCCTCTTTTCATCCCAGAACATAGTAGTGGCCTCGACCAGTACATTGTTCGGTTGAATGTCTAGCAAAGAAGGAAAATTCCCAAGCATTCTTTTCACGTGGTTTTTGTCGCTTGGTGCAAGATTTTCCCACCAATCTAATAGCAAAGGTGGAATATTCTGAACCATGCCGAACCTGGGGACGTCATGCCTCATTTATGCAAAATAGGTAAAGTTAGCCATTGCCCCTTCCAAATTCAGCTAATTTCACTCTAATGATCAACATATTGGCATGTTTTTCTCCAAATGATGCACAGATCGTGATTATGTCCATTGGGATTATGGAAACCCCTGCGGAATTTGAACAGGGTTTGTCTTAGTGAGTTATTGCGCGGACATCATTCTAACTCATACTAGGTTCAAACATGATGCATGCACAATATCCCTAGCAGAGTCGTCATGCTATCGCACCCCTTTTTCTCGCAAAATAAGGTTTTGACATTGACAACTCTTTTAAGGAAGAGTTTTAAAAGAGAGAGTGCCACCTAACAATTTTTAAGGTGCGTTAGGGCACCTGTTTGCAGATAACTCTGTTTAACCAATTTGCATCTCCAAAGATAGGGTAAGGGCTCGATATTACCTTGAAGAGAAGGTGTTAGGCACTCTTCGAGGTCCACAACTGTGGCTCCCGGCCGAACTCAATTATGTGAATTAATCTAATAAAGAAGTGAGGGAATTATTTAATAGGGATGGGGGTCCTAAGTTTTTTAGCCTAAAGGATCACCCCGTGCAACATAAATAATGCTTTGTAGCTCCCACAAGCCGGGGGTGTTACTCATATTGTTCAGTGGGCACAGACTATCATCTCCTGCTACCCAATTACTATCTTTAAGTTATTTACCTAAAGCGCTCTAATCAATTCTAACTTGTATCCTATGCGTGCACTACCAGTCCCTTACTTATTGTCCTGGAGGCATTAAGACCTCTATTTTGGATGGTTCTAGACTCAACTTAGGTTGCTCAAAATTGTAAAACTATGCGACATACAAAACAAGTTGGACTTTTCAAACAAGATCAGATAAAAACTCAGTTTAGCCTCCACACATTAGGCAGCAAATGCACGCAAATTGATTGGCGTATCGACAATTTTAACAATTAAGGTTGTTAGGTCCTATAGACACGATTTCTATGTGATTATGGATTTTAATTATACTGGCAATATATGAGAAGCAATTTCTAGGTGACTATGTAATGGCCTACTGATTACAATTAAAAGCGTCTGAACCTATAGGCATGTTATCTAGCTGACTTATTCAGCAGTTGACAGTGATAACAACAAAAATGCTTAGAATTATTTAGTTACTCCTATAGGCATGCTTTCTAGTGGCATTTAGCAAGACGCTATGTAAATTTCTAATTTTAGTATTTGGCACAAATGATAGTTATCCCTATAGGCATGAATTCTACTTTTGGTGATTGAAACCTTTTATTAATTACTGGAGATATGCATATTAACTAAGCGAGTGTGACAATTAATTAAAACCTATAGACATGATTTCTAAGAAGCAATTTTGAGTATGTTGTAAGTTGAACTTGGTTATTGCATTTCCTATAAGCATGGTATTTAATCATGCAATTGCAAACCTAAACATTTAGACAAGTTTTCAGCAGAATATTTCTTGGCGTAAAGTAAAACCTCTAGGTAGGTTATCTAATAATAATAGTGAACTCCCATAGACGTGTTATCTAACATATAATAGCAGAAAGACCTATGTGCATGTTATCTAACATATAATAGCAGAAAGACCTATAGGCATGTTATCTACCCCTTTCATACAAAATATTAAATAAGCCCATTTCCCAATTTTATTATTGTCCCCAATTGTGTTTATAAATAATTATTACAGACCAGAATCGAATGAATAAATTACAAAGTCTATAAACTATAGGAAGCCTGCAGCAGGCCCAAATACATCTGGATAGGCCAGGCCCTTCAATTCACAATATCTCCAAAAGCCAGTGTTCATAGTGACCAACAATGACTGATTCACCTTTGTTTCAAGGATAAGCATACCATGTCCAATCCAGTGTATCAGAGTTCCTAAGTGCTTCACGAACCCCGGGAAGTGCTCACACTAGAGTAGAAAGATTATAACCAATTCAAGGAAAATTATGGAACAAATCATGGTGTGTTAGAGTTCACGAGGGTCTCATAAGAACCCAGAGCAGTGCTCACACCAGGAAGGCCAAGGGATAGTAATTAGATTACTTTGGCTTTCAGCCAGTAAAGAATTAGGATTCAGAAGAGTGTAGGACAGGATTAGGAAGTACACTTAGGGAAAGAATCACACATAGAACAGAGACCAACACTTTGAAACTGAGCAGACTTAAAAAGTTTGAAAATTAACAAAGTTATAAATTGTTAATGACCAACTCATGAACATGCTTTCACAAAAGATAGTACATAATTCAGATTAAGACAAATCATAGAAAAGGGGTTCATTGATCAATTAATGAGTCAAGAAGCATATTAGTTATCAGCTAGAACTAATAAAGAGGTTATAGCATGGAGAATACAGAATCATGATAACAGATTTAACAACTAAAGTACGCATAGTGAACTAGTTTGAAAGGTATCGAAGCATATCTCAATATTAAAAGACAATCTTGAGTTATACATGATTAAACAGGTTTTATCAATTAGTCTACTGAGTTAAACATGTCTAAAACACGTAGAGAAATGAGTCTAATAATAGTAGCATATTGAACAAGTGACACAGTAGAGAAGTTTCAACAACTTACTAGTTCAGATAAAACTGAAAGAAGTTTAGCAATGCAGTAATGATCATCAACAATAGCAAACAATAAAATATTTCCGGCCTTGGTTTCTAGCCGGGCAGGAATCAAAGCAAAATGATAACAGTATACAGTTTTAGTAGTGAGAAATACTCGAGTTCTAAGTCTGTCTGAAGGGGAAAAGGGGAGGCATTTAAATAGAACTAGACTAGAGCCCACAAAGAAGGTAATAATCAATCAAGGAAAGCACCTAACAGTTAATTAAGGAAAGAAAACTCAGAACCTTATTTAAGATAAACCAGAAGTAATAAGTGCATAGACGCGTAAAACATATAGTTAGAGATTTTAACACAGAAATTAGGGACTCAAATATATTTGGGGAATCAAAGACCCCTAAGTTTAGGGTAAGTGAAACTGGTCAACAATGAACGGAAAGAATCATAAAAACATATAGACAGAATCACTGAAAAAAAATGAAATAAAGAATCGACAACCCTAATTTTTAGGGTAAGTAAAATTGACGGAAATAATCAAAGGCAAAGCTATAATAAAGATGCATAGAAACATTAAAGATTGAACCAGATTTGGTTCGATTTTTTTAGAATCAAAAACCCTAATTTTTAGGGTAAAAAATTAGTCAGAAATATCTACGGAAAATTATAATAGAGATGCACATAGATAGATATACAAAAACATTAAAGAGAAATATTTAACAGAAACTAGAAAAACTATAACAGATCTTGAAAGATCTGAACCCTAGCTTTAGGGTAAATTAAGAATCGAGAAACTGTCAGAGATTCATACCATAAAGAGACGAAGAATGAACATAGTTGGATAGAAGTGAAGGTTCAAATCAGATTTGGTTCAAAGCAAGAGAGATCTACTTGACATGTTAGGCAAGTGATTATGTAATACCATAATCGGTTAACCAGTAATAGGAGACGACAAATAAGATAAGGAAATCGTCTATGGATTCCATCTCCAAGTTGGAATCGTAGGGGAGTGGGATTATGGCGCTAGAGTTTCAGAAGAGGGGAAGAAGAGAGAGTTTGAGGGCGGCGGGGTTTAGGGAATGAGGTATTAGGGTTAGAGATGTTTAATTAAAAAAGGGAAGGGTGAATGGGGGCCGTTGATCTTTAAAAAAAAGGTTTGGGCCAGGTATAGGAATGGGTACCAGTTAGTTTATTGGGTCAAGGGTTATTTGATTTGGGCTGGGGTGTTGGGATGGTATATTTTAGGTAATTGTTCTAGGGATTGGTCCAAAATAAGCCTAAATGAGCTATTATTTAAATACCCAATTTTAATTAATAAATGAATTGTAAAAAATGATAAATAAATAGTAAAAATATAATTTGTGCATAAAACAAGTAAAATAGTTATTTAACACTATAAAAAGTATGAAAGAGTTATTTTGGCATAAATAAAGTAATTATAGCTACATATAGGCAATTATTGCAAAATGTGCAATTTTAGCCTTAAAAATACAAATGCAATTATGACAAATATATTAAAAATATTTATAACATAGTATAGATATAAATGGTGAAATTAGATGATAAAATATTTGTAAACTAATTTGTTATGCAATTAATGAGTATTTGTATAATAAAATGTAGGAATAGATTGATTTAAAACCCTTTTATAATTATAGAAAATTATGAAAAATGCTTGTATATGTCTATAAATCAAGCGATGAAGCAAATGCGCTATTTTGAAGGCATATATGTCACCATTTGTAAGAGAATAGAAGAAAGGAAACTTAGTATACCATCAACTACACGATAGGAGATGAATAAGGAGTAGTTTCCTAACACCCTATAGCCTCTTGAAGATGAGTACGGACGTCTCCGCACCGAACCGCAAGACTCTATTAGGCCTGCCCATAACTTGTGAGACCTACGTGAACCTAGTGCTCTGATATCATGTTGTCACGACCCAATTCTATTTTGGGCTGTGATGGCGCCCAACATCGTTGCTAGGCAAGCCAATAGTGAATAATCTAGTGATTTTCCATTTTTAATAAGTTTTTCAAGTAAATAACCTTCCTTAATTTAAAAAATATAATAAATAATGGATTTAAAATAATTAAAACAAAAGCAGCTAAATGCAATCATAACTGTAGAAATAAAACCAAACCACAAGTCAACTAGTATGTGCCAAGACCTGGTGTCACAAGTGTATGGGCTACTAGTAGAATATACAAAAGATTTCTAATCTACTATCTGAAATGAAATAGACAGAACAATAAACAAAAGAAAGACTCTGGCTGCTGTTGAACGGCTCGGAAGGGCAGCTCACCATGTAGTCTCGTAACAAGGATAAAGTATGCGCACTGGACTAATATCCAGATGCACCTGCCTCAGATCTTGCACATTTAAGTGCAGAAGTGTAGCGTGAGTACATAAACAATATATACCCAATAAGTATCCAGTCTAACCTCGATGAAGTAGTAACGAGGGTTCGACTTTGACACTTACTATGGGCTACTAATAAGATGTTAAAATAGTAACTAAGCGTGGGTTGCATAAATATAACAGAGAACTCAAAAACAGACATAATAAGCACTTTTTCCGCCAAGAATATATCTCAAGTTTACTTTCCGCCATTTAACAATTTATGCCTCAAGTAAATAACAATATCAATTATAAATGGATTCCAAAGATTTATCATGCACAAATTATGTCGAGGTCATATGGCCCGATCCAATTTAATATTTAAATTGTGCACTGTCAAGGGTCGAACGGCACGAACCATAGATGTATCTATCTGCTACCGAGGCGTTCGGCCTACTCCACAAATAGAAAATATTTTAAAGAAACACAAATTCTCATTAATAGTCAAGTGTTCCATTCACAACTTCAAGTAAGTGAATTTAACCTTTTGCAATTTTTTTATAAATTTCAAATATGGCTTAAGCAATTAAATTAATAAGCAGGGGTGCAAATATTTCAAATATAGCATGGTATGGGTTCTAGACTATCCGGACAATAGTATAATTAGTAGCTACGTACGGACTCTCGTCACCTCGTGCGTACATAGCCCCCACAAATAGGAGCACATATTAATTATGATTCACCTATGGGGTTATTTCCCTCTTACAAAGTTAGAAAATAGACTTACCTCGCCTCAAAGCCTACTTTCTGGTCCAAAATTATGCTCAAATCCTAAAATCGGTGCCGAACAATCCAAAACTATTCAAATAGTATATAAACTAATCAATACATGTTCAAAAGTTCATATTCCAACTACTAAAGTGATTACCCAACCCGAAATGTAAGGTTCATTCATCTCCGGGCCCACATGTCCGGATTCTGGAAATTTTGAAAAACGTTGTTACCCATAACCTCATGAACCCAAATATATAATTTTTACTAAATTCCATAACAAATTTCGTGGTTAAATCTCATTTTTATCAAAAACTTAGGTTTTCCATCTAACCCATGAATTTCCACAAATTTATATATTAAAATCTACCCATAATCTATGTATTAAACTCAGTAGGAATTACTTATCCTCAATAGCTACGTTGAAATCCCCCTTTTTGAACCTCCAAAATTGCCTAAGTGTGTGAAAATGAGAGAAAAATGTCTAAGCCACGTATTTAAAACAAGGTTCTGCCAAGCTGTGACGACCTTCTTCGCGAACGCGGAAGAAGAGTCGCATTCGCGAAGGCCTACGCTGACTCGGCATTGCGAACACAATAGCTCTTTCACAAACGTCAATAGCAAGTCCACTAGCCCTCCCCGGCCCCATTTCTCCTACGCAAATACGAGTGAGGTTTGCGAACGCGAAGGCCTAGGCTCATAGGTATTAAAATTTGTTCGGTGCTACTAGTTGTGGGTTCTACATATGCACGAGATGTCAAGAGTCCATACGTAGCTAAAACATATTTATGTTCGGGTAGACCTATGACTCTATCCTGTAATATTTGAACTCAATTTGCTACCTTAATTAATTGAAATTTATTTAGGAATATATTAGGCCGATCTTTATTACCTTGAGTTGTTTGACAAGATTTTTGGTAAACGGTAAAAGTTATATTCACCTTATGCTCTAGTACATGTGTTGTAAGCACGTGACTCGTAATTCGATGAGCTTCTTCCTTTCTTGTGGATCGGTCCGAACAACTCGGCAGTATATTGAGATGCATCTCTGGTTCGCGTCGGTCGACCTTCGGCAGTGTACACACCACTCTAGATCAGGTCGTATGACCTCGGCATAATCATGTGTATTACTGCTATGAGTCCGAACATTCGTGAAATGTCCTTTTTATTGAGATCTGGCATTTATATGGTATTCCCTATCCGTTTGAGATTATATTTGATATTATTGATCTGTTGAGATAACATATGACATTCGAGAGATTTATATCGCCAAAAGAAAAGTTGGAGAATTATGTGAGTTACAGTTTCTACCTCACGGTTGCTGTTGTATTTCATATCTGGTCATAATTTATTATATTATTTTATTGGACCACTAGTAGGTGTCGATATCGATCTCTCGTCACTACTTCTCGGAGGTTAGGCTAGATACTTACTAGGTATGTGTTGATTTACGTACTTATGCTATACTTTTGCACTAAGTATGCAGGATATGACAGGTTCATTTGGTGCGTTGGTGCAACTACTGTGGAGACTTTACGGTAAGCTGCATTATAGGATACGTATTGCAGCCCACAGAGTCTCCTTTGTATCATTTACTTTATTCTGCCTAATTTACGTTCCATACAGATGTATCATTATTATTATGGCACTTCTTAGTAAATGCTCACGTACTTGTGTCACCGAGTTTTTGGGATACTCTCGTGGTTGTTTATGGTTCGACTTGATTTTGTCATTTTTTATTTTATATCTTAATAAATGTAATAATCCAAATGTCTACCACGTACATCAAACCAACCTGGAGCAGAGCCAAGACAATCACCTCACTAACCTTTTCTTCTTTTTTGCAGGTACTAATTCCCAGTAAACTCCCCTTTCTACTGTTAGTGATCCAGTGTGTGGTATCAACACTTATCGTGCTCAACCTACTGAAAACTCAACAGAAAAATAGAGTACGTCACTAGGAGCTCATCTACCAACTCCACATCATCACACATCACACATAGTGCCCCTTCAACCAGCAACCAGTCAACCAAACCAGTTCAACAATCATACCTTACTATAAGACCCAACAATAACCATACAATAGTAATCCTCACTCATCTACTCAATCTCAGATTAACACCCCCCAAAATCCTAAATATTCTAAAGTCCATTCCACTTCAAATTCCAAAGAACTCCCCCCCCCAACACACATTCCATCCATTTCCCTGTTTCTTTCCTTTTACTTCAGCCCACACAAGAACCTAATTGCAAGCATCCAGAATTCCCACATGAAAAAGAAAATCAACAACCACGGCAAAAAAGCCCAGTTTTTCTCTAACAATTTTTTATGTTTTGTAGGTACCTCAATTCTCTCTATGAGTCCATACCTACTACAACTCAAGTTAGTGGTATCGGTATCTATGATACTCATTCTACTGGAGGTGTACTATGTTTTGGAATAAATCATCAATGCCATAATGGAATTACAGCCCTAGTTTCTTATCCAGAACTCCTTGCACCAACAATTGCTGCAGTCACCCATGCCAACAAAAAGCCACATGAGCAAAATCCCATGCCTCAACACTACAACACCCCACCCAGTTGTAAACTTCCATCCTCAACACAGCTTCCTAACCATAACAACAACCAGGAAGCAAGCTTTAGTATCCACAAGAACCTGACAGTAGCTGCCCAGGAAGGAATGGAGATCCCCATCTTTACAATTTCAAGAATCCTCTTTTATGTACACCCAGCCATACCTCAAATTAAATCTCTTTTCCCAACCCTCACAAGAACCTGACAGCAAAGTACCCTGCCTAGATTTAGGAGCCCTGAAGCTCCAATTTTGCTAACCTGTTTATTCAATTTTGCAGGTACAATGATTAGGCTTAGTCAGTTGATGTACTCTCAGTGTATGTTATTAGCATCATAGATGCTCATTATACTGGAAGTGCATCAACTCACTCGAGACACTCAACTTGGTTCTACACATAGAGATCAATTCACTCCCAACAACTGGAAGAATGACTCTATGGACAATATTTTTATAATGCCTTTAGAATATGAACACCAACAACCTCACAAATGTTGTCCCTTCCGTGCAATACCCTACTACCACCAGAATATACTAACACAACTGCCATCATAACAACAACTAGCCTCTTTCACTCTAGCATCTCTATAGCAGCTCTGTCTTCAATTCATTGCCACCACTCTAAGTTCTCAACAGGACACATCTAGAGGCCCAGACCTAGCTTTCCTGCCTTGTTTCTTCACCAATTATCAGCAACAAATAAAGAGTTCCAGAAACCAGAAATCACCACCTCTGATTTCTGGCCTTAGACTTTGAATGTCAAAAGCAGAAAAATGTTCACTCTCTCCTATCACACACAGTAGTCAGCAGCAGCTCATTTGCACATATAAAGGGGCCTTTTTGATGGTTGTCTTCAACTTAGCTTTCTTTGATCTCAATGTCAAAGCAAAGTTGAAGATAATTTCCTCTACATTTACATGGTTTTCGTCACCTTTCTTAGGGAATTTCTATAGCTTTTACTCATTTTCTAGCTGTAGAACTTGTTGTATATGGAAGGCTATTTTCCCATTCACCAATTTAGTAGTTTAAGGATTAGTTGTGCATGATTGTATAGTTGACCTAGGACTACTTCACTTTGTTTTTGTACTCCAATTTGTCTATCAATGTTGGATAGACAATTGACTCATCATTATAGGTCTAACTTACCATATCATTCAGGATTAACTTGATTGTCATAAATGGATGATCAAGTGTTCTTTCATCTTCGGAGGTCAGGTTTATGTCCCCCTCCATTGTTGTACTTTTACTTTTATATATATGAAAATCATCCTAGGCACAATTCCTAGTGGATTATCAAAAATAAATAAATATGCAAATAAATAGCTAGTTGCAAATGATGAAATATGCTATCTATACAGTTGTAGTTATGTAAACTTCCCTTAACAATGAGTGCTTGTGAACTCCCGATAGACTGGAAGGTAAGACAAGCTCGTATGCAACCTCCCCAACTCGTCTCAACACCTCAAATGGGCCTATAAACCTTAGGCTCAACTTGCCCTTCTTTCCAATGTCACACCTCTTTTTTACCTACACCCCGAGAGGATATAAGGGAGTTTTTTCCAATTTAAGTGACAATCGAATCAGGATTATTTATTTAAGAATTCACAGTCACCAGTTACGATAATTTATGGTGTCCTAAGTCACCGGTTTAAATCCCGAATCGAGGAAAGTTTGACTCTGTTTTGTAGTCCGCGAACATAGAAATCCAGGTAAGGAATTCTGTTAACCTGGGAGAAGGTGTTAGGCATTCCCGAGTTTCGTGGTTCTAGCACAGTCGCTCAACTATTATTATTGGCCTATTTATCTGATTTTAAACACTTTTAAACCTATGTGCCTTTTAACTTTTAAGTGTTTTATTTATTTAAGGAATTATTTCATGGTTATTTAAAACACATCGTAAGCCACGCTACATGAAATGCACCCGTGAGTCACGACACGTTCTATTTAACCTTGTTGGAAATTAGAATCGGGTCACATAAAATGTACACCCGGGGTTTAGTAATTACATATAACAACTACGTCACGGGAACCATACCCGTAGCCATGATAATTATTAATCGCGCCTAAAGTAAACTACGATGTTTATGAATATTAACGGCTTAAGTGTACTCTTAGCTAAGCCCAAAATTACACGTTTAAAACCTATTGCATTATCATTATAATGAAAGGTTGTGGTATTACAATCAGCTGAGCTGCCAAAATTTAAGGAGTCTATATGAGAATAGCTTGCTCCCTTTTGACTATATATACCTAAAAATTCTAGAATTAGCAATAATGGTCCACAAAATTTAGAGTAACCAACATTTTTGACAACTTCAGTTTTGGACTTGCATTTGCAGTATCCAGCATTTTTATTGACTAATTAGTGAAGGACGACAACAAAGGAAATCAACTTTGACACAACGTTTGGTTTACGATGTAAAATCTTCATAACTAATACACATATTGCTAATAGACACTAACAACAACAAACACAATAATACAAAAATCTTAAGCAATGACGGACGTATTTTAGCAACAATTTTAATAAGTTATACAACGTTTAGCAGCTACAAACTGCCACGAGTTATTCAAAGAATCAAAAAATTGAGTATCAACTCACAAATACACCATAACATGTTATATCACCATATAAACCCATGTAATACAAGATTAGTTATGACCCATTAAATGCATGAAACAAGATATGAGAAAGGAACCTCCAAACGTGAATCTAAGCCTAACTGATTTGCAGCTTCAGAATCGTATGGGGACGTGACCAGGACCAACTGAACTTCGACTTCGTAGCTTGCCGGAATTCGATGAAACACGGGCAGACCTCGACTCTTCAACCTCGAAACTCGTCGGAAAGTAAAACAAATGTGTGACTGTGTGTGTGCGTGTTCCGACAGATATGGTGAAGAGAAGACGAAGCAGAAAAATACATGAGATCATAAAATTGGCTATTTGTGCGAATCAACTGTTGTAGCAGCATATTAGTCAACAAGTCAACCGCAGAGACAAAATCTAGCAAAAATACCGATAATGAGATCGTTTAAGCAAGACATCAAGTCCCTATCTCCATTTTAGGGAAATGATTTGAAATCAAAGGGTCAAGTGCAAGCAGAAACACCACGTATTCCATACATTCCTATGGCAGATCCTTTTGTTTTTTGGTTTTTAGATCTAGGATTTTTTTGTCTTATGTTGATTTGCTCTAGAGATTAGGGAACACGACCGATAGTCTTTAGGTCTTGTATTGTTTTATAGTTTTTTTTTGGGTTAGGGGGTATGGGCCTAGGAATTATAGGCTTGGTAATTATGGGCTAGGTCCAAAAATTAGGCCTAAAAATGGGTTGCTCGAGCCCAAATTTTATTCTTTCCCCGCGAACGAGACTAAGATGCGATCTCATTTATTAATTAATCCTACTTAAGTAAAATAACTATCAAAATAAGACTGACCGTTAAAACAAAACTATTTTTGGTATTTTTCAAGGTTAAAAATGACTACAAAATATTAATGAAACTATTTTGTAATTTTCATTTTCTTGTAACAAAATAAAGCAAAAGAGTCAAAATTAGTTGAAATAGCGATATTAGGCCTAAATTAAATATTTACGTGATAAAATATAAAAAATCTTGAGGAGGGTCAAAAATCACATGTCTACAGCTGCCGCTCTTTGATTGGAAACGAGAAGAGTTTTCAAACATAGAATGACTAGACAGGTTTTTTGACCCGACCCTTATTTATAGAGACCAAAAACTAAGAGAAAAGAGAATGTGATCGAGCCTTGATATCTGAGCTGCCTACATATCCTTGGCTATAAAAGAATCAGGCCACGTGTAGTTCAGAAGTGAGAATAGTGATGGAGTATCGAGGTGGAGAGCCGATCGAGGTGCCGTTCCATCGAGGTTTCGATCTGCGGTCCTGTTATTACATCAAAATCAAAAGAAATGAAAAAGACTAACTAAGCCTGTCAACTATGAATTACAAGATTCCTATCTACAAGTCTTCTAAAGCTTGATCTTGAGTCTTGAATGGTTCTTCACGAACCTCGACACTTGCATAGTTCCAGGTGCTAGTTCATTCTTCTTCAGTTTTTCGGATCAAAACCGGACACACCATGCCTGTGACTTCAGTCATGTCCTGAGCAGCTGGCATCTTTCATCAACTTCTGCATTTGGATTCACTTCTTGCCCTTTCTTCTCTTTCTTTTTTTATTCTGGATTGTGACTAACTTTCATTGATCATCTCGGATTGTTGACTCGCATTATTGCTGCCAGTTTCTTTTATTGCTGACTTGAATTGCATTCCAAAGTGAATTCCCTTATTCTCCAGGTAGGCGCCTGATTGTCAATATTTGAACTGCCTTCCTTTGAACATTGCTGCTTTCCCTTTGTTCTCCAGGTGGGCTCCTGATTTCCAACACTTGTACTACTTTTCCCTTGACTTGTGGGCTCCTGATTGCTGAACTTGAACCATCTTCATTTGAACATTGCTGCTTTCCCTTTGTTCTCTAGGTGGGCTCCTGATTTCCAATACTTGTACCACTTTTCCCTTGACTTGTTTTGTTTCCCTTTGTTCTCCAGGTGGGCTCCTAATTACCAACACTTGAACTGTTTTCCCTTTATTCTCCAAGTGGGCTCCTGATTTCCATCACTTAAATTGCATTCCCGTTGTTCTCCAGGTGGGCTCCTGATTTCCAACACTTGAACTGCTTTCCCTTTGTTCTCTAGGTGGGCTCCTGATTTCCAACACTTGAATCGCTTTCTCTTTGTTCTCCAGGTGGGATCCTGATTTCCAATGCTTGAACCGCTTTCCCTTTATCCTCCAGGTGGGCTCCTGATTTCCAACACTTGAATTGCTTTCCTTTTGTTCTCCAGGTGGGCTCCTGATTTCCAACACTTGAACTATTTTCCTTTCCTCTGAAACTTGAATTGCTTTCCCTTTGTTCTCCAGGTGGGCTCCTGATTTTCAACACTTGAACTATCTTCCCTTTGTTCTCCAAATTGGTGCCTGATTGCCAACATTTGCACAGTTTTTCCTTGAGACTTGAACTGTTTCCCTTTGTTCTCCAAGTGGTCTCCTGATTTCCAACACTTGAACTATTTTCTCTTGAAACTTGAATTGCTTCCCTTTGTTCTCCAGGTGGGCGCCTGATTTCCAACACTTGAACTGCTTTTTCTTGAAACTTGAACTGCTTCCCTTTGTTCTCCAGGTGGGCTCCTGATTTCCAATCTTGAATTGCTTTCCCTTTGTTCTCCAGGTGGGCTCCTGATTTCCAATACTTGAATTGCTTTCCCTTTGTTTTCCGGGTGGGCTCCTGATTTCCAACACTTGAATTGCTTTCCCTTTGTTCTCCGGGTGGGCTCCTGATTACCAACACTTGAATTGCTTTCCCTTTGTTCTCCAGGTGGGCTCCTGATTACCAACACTTGAATTGCTTTCCTTTGTTCTCATGGTGGGCTCCTGATTACCAACACTTGAATTGCTTTCCTTTTGTTCTCCAGGTGGGCTCCTGATTTCCAACACTTGAATTGCTTTCTCTTTGTTCTCCAGGTGGGCTCCTGATTACCAACAGTTGAATTGCTTTCCATTTGTTCTCCAGGTGGGCTCCTAATTTCCAACAAACCGACAAAACAAAAGAAATTTTTCTGCCCCGGTTTGATATTGGGAACATCTGTGAGTGTTAATCGAATCTTGTTATCAAAAAGCTATAAGAACTCAAAAGCTAAATCCCATTGTCCAGGAGAGTCCTGAAATTTTCAAATTAAATCTCATCTTAAGAGTGAAAAATTTAAAGCTAAACTATGTTTTCTAAAGGTAGAACTTACACTAAATCTTGTTAACTATGAAGGTCTTAAAATTTAACTAGGCCCCATTATCCAGGAGGGTCCTAAAAATTTTAAATTAAATCTCATTATCCAGGAGGGTGCTGAAAAGCCGAGAATGAACTTACCTGAGCCATGCTTTCTTCATGGAGGATCTCTGCAGAACGACAAAATTCCTTTCCCCTGAACCATGCTTTTCCTCATGGAGGGTTCCTGTAGATCGAACAAATTTTTCTTTCCCCTTCTCAAACTGCCTTTGTGCTGACAAAATTTGGGCACGACACTTGAAAAAAATTCAAACTTCCATGCTTTGATTTGAACACAATTTTCGTCCCTATTTCAAATAAAGAAAACTTGTGAGTTTATAAATATGGTGGTTGGTTTGTGGCCTTGACTTTGAGGGAGATTGCTCCTTCACTTCCCAAGATAACTTTGATTTCAACTCGAAAGACCTTGCTTGTTTATTGACTAACCACTTTCTCTGCCACCCTTTTCACAAAAATACCTCTGATACGTTCAAACCCAACATCCTCTATCTGTTGTATTTTTCTCATGAATTAACGTTTACCGAACCTTTATATTCCACATGAATCCCAAAGCACATTGATTGTTACCAACTCAGTGCGTGTACTATTTTTCCCTAGCGTATGCCACTAGCCTTGGCCCTGAGGTCTATTTCTCCTTCACTTGCCCTGATAACTTTGACTTCCGCTTGGAGGACCTTGCTTGTCATTGTTTAACCACTTTATCTCTCAACCTTATCACAGAAAATACCTTTGATCTGTTCACCCAACATCCTCGATCTGTTGCATTGTTCATGAATTGACATACATCAAACCTTTGTATTTCACATGAATCCCAAAGCATGTTGATTGTTACCAACTCAGTGCACACGTTGTTCTTTCCCGATTACGCCACTTTAATGTGCTAGCCAGATCCCTTTTTGTGCAATTGGAAAGTTGGTGGCAAATTTTGAAGTCATTTCTCACTTGTTCTGATCAAACAGACTCAGAAAAAGGAAGTAAACCAGACAAAAGGAACAGAGTAAAGGACAATGGAAAGAGATGATTCCTGACAAGAAAACTACAAAGTAGAAACTTATCAGACATGGATGCCAACTCTAATGACCATGACATGAACCTGTGGCCTAATCTGTCATGACCCAAAAATCCCTTCGAAGGAGTCGTGATGACACCTAGTGTCTAAACTAGGTAAGCCTAACATTAACTGAAATAACATTGATATTTTCCATCTTTAAATTCAATAACTCTTACAAATTTACAATTCCGAAAACTGGTGGTACAAGTCACAAACCTTTCTAAGAGTAGTTATATAAAATAAATACATCACTACTCCGAAACAAAAGGAACAAATGGAAATAATTACAAATAAAGGTGACTCCGAGGCCCGCGAACGCTGTAGCAGGTTTACCTTGAGTCTCCACAGCAACGATCCGCACAGCCACTAATGATCAATTACCTGGATCTGTACAAAAATGTATAGAAGAGTAGTATGAGCACACCACAAGCGGTGCCCATTAAGTATCAAGACTAACCTCGGTAGAGTAGTGACGAGGTACAGTCAAGACACTCACTAGTCTAACAACCTGTATAATATAGCATATAAAAATAATAGGAAGCAAATAATAATGATGGCAACAATAATTAACCCGTGATGTAAACAGTAGGGCAACAAAAACACCATAAATATTATTCAACGAATAATGTATACAAGTGAAATCAATTAATCAAATCCTTCGAATATAAATATCCTTCAAATAAGCATCTTTCGAATATAATTCTTTCGAGTAAAGGTCACCTTGTGACGCCTCATTTCATAATCATAAATAATATAGCTCTCAGCCCACTTTCATACATTCACAGCATCTCATGCCCATATTTCTATCATAGCCGCACGAGCAACTCATATGCCATTAAATAAAATCATAATATTTTCCCCGGCACCTTGTGCCCACATATTTCTGTCTCACATTACGCAACAACGTTCTCAGGTTACTCAGTTCATAGGGTCCAAAACCCAGTACAATTAAGAATGTTCACGGAGCCTCATTTACTTAACATAAAGTAGAGTACAACTTCTAAACCCATTTGGAACTCATCAAGAA
Source organism: Nicotiana tabacum (assembly GCF_000715075.1). NCBI lineage: Eukaryota > Viridiplantae > Streptophyta > Magnoliopsida > Solanales > Solanaceae > Nicotiana > Nicotiana tabacum. The sequence goes on from NC_134084.1 coordinate 127,311,925, forward strand.
AAGATGAAGTTATTTTTTTAAATCATTTGAATAAATAAAGTACCATGTTTCAATTAGAATACAACATCGAATGAATTATTACTTTTACCGTGGGATTTGATAAATTAACTTAGTAAAAATTTCTTCTTAAGTAAAGTACAACCTCAACGATTGAAGGAGATTTGATTGAGAAATTAATTGAGTTAAAAATGTAATAATTATTGAAATTTGAAGTATTGAAATATATGTATAAAAAATATGGCAAGGTATTGTAAACACTATCGATTCCAACACAAAGGGTCACAGCAGTAAAGGAATCTAAACAGTTAAAATACTTGAATTGGTAACAACAATTACAACGGAGACAAAATAATCACAGAAGGAGCAGCTCAATGCAGAGATAGCGACCGGGGACTCCCAGGATACCGTCCTGTAATCCCAAATATAAATACTCAGGGATCTCTCAGTATCCTTCGTATATGAGCTAGGGATCTCTTGGTATCCCGAGGATCACTTGGTATCCTCAAAATAAGAGCTGGGGATCTTTTGGTTTCCCGAGGATCTCTTGGTATCCTTAATATAAATGCTAGGGATCTCTTCGTATCCCGAGGATCTCTTGGTATCCTTAATATAAATTCTAGGGATCTCTTGGTATCTCGAGGATCTCTTAGTATCCTCAATATAAGTACAGGGGGATCTCCCGGGATATCGTCCCGTAGTCCCAAAGTAAACATGCAGGGGGATCTCTTGGGATATCACCTCGTAGTCCCAAAGTAAACACACAACAGCAACACGAGGAATACCCAAAAATAATCCAACAACCCAATCACAAGTAATTCCACCACCAAGAGTATGAACACACGGCAACAGGAAAATCACGGAAAAACCAAGAAATGCAATAACCTTAACAAAACAACAAGACACAACAGCCATGTGATACCTACACCGACAACCACAACAATTTGGACTCATAGCATATATACACGGAGTCATAGAGGAATTTACAATTTAGAGATAACAAAACGATAACAAGAACAATCGCTTCAATTTAGGCAATTAAGGGAAAAGTAACACATACGAATTAGAGAAAAGCTAATAACATCATATGGAGCATATGGAGGCAATTTAAGCAATTAGGAAACCCAACCATAATGGGATACTTTCCACATAATGAGCAAAAGGACCTAAGAACCCTAGAGGAAAATATTTCACAAATAAGTCCGAGAACACACTCATCACCTCGTATGCATGGACTACAATTAACATAGAGGACTCAAATTCTATGGGGTAGTCCCCCACACAAGGTTATGCAAGATACTTACCTTTTTGAAGTTAGGCCGATATTCCAAAATAGCTTTCTTGCTTGAATTGACCTTCGAACGACTCAAATCTAGCCAAATTAATTGTAGAACTTCATTAAAATACATTGGAAATAATTCCAGATAATAAAATGTCGACTTGAAATTTGCATTAAAAGTCAACAAAAAGTCAACTCCCCGAGCTCGCACCTTGAAATCCGACAAAATTTACAAAAACCGAATACCCATTCCGATACGATTTCACCCATACAAAAAGTATCCAATTCTGATACCATTTGGTCCTTCAAATTACCATTTTACATTTTTGAAAGATTTCACAATTTTTCCCAAATTTCATCCCAAATCATAAATCAAATCATGAATTCAGTGATATATTTATGTATTCTAGCCAAATCCGAGTTAGAATCACTTACCCCGATGAATTTCTTGAAAAACCTTAGAAAAATTGCCTGAAACAGAGCTCCCTAGGTCAAAATATGAAATAAAACCCCCAAACATCGTATTTATAATGTACCTTCTGGATTCCCTCACTGCTGGCCGCACAAAACCAGTGCTGGCCACGGTGGAGCACCACGGACCGCACCAAAACTAGTGTTGTCCGGGGTGGATTTGACTGCAGTGACAGGCTTTAGTATTTTGGCCATAACTTTCACTACAGATATCCAAATGTCTATTATAATATGTTTCTGAAAACTCGATTCAAAGACCTACATCTTTCGTGTTTGAATCATCTCCAAATTCCTTGTAGATCAAGTGATACTAGCTTCCGAAGGCGGACCAGCGATCATACAGAACATTTAGGTGTGTGGCCGCACATCATTTTGTGTGGTACGCACTGAGGTTCGCAAACCATTTAGTATGGTACGCACACCATTTAGTGCGGTCTGCACTCCCCTCTGCGGTATGCATATTTTTGGTGCAGTCCGCATTTCCAAAAGTGCTAGACCCATCGCAGAGATTCGAAATGCCCGAACTCGCTCGAAATTCACCACGAAACACACACGAGGCCCCCGGGACCTCAACCAAATGTACCAACACATCCTATAACATCATCAAAATTTAGTCGAGCCTTCGAATTACTCCAAACAAAACCAAAACACCAAATCCACCTCGAGTTCAAGCCTAAGGACTTAAGAACTTTCAAATTCCACAAACAATGCCGAAATATGTCAAATCAAGTCCAATTGACCCCAAATTTTGCACACAAGTCATAAATGACATAATGGAGCTATTGCAACTTCTTGAGTCGGATTTTGATCTCGATATCAAAAAGTCAACTCCTCGGTCAAACTTCCAAATTGCGACTTCTCGTTTTCTCCATTTCAAGCCTAATTAAACTACAAACTTCCAAATAATTTTTCAGGCACGCTCCTAAATCCAAAATTACCATATAGAGCTATTGGAATCATCAAAAATCTATTCCGGATTCGTTTACTCATATTTCACCTTTCGGTCATTTTAATTCAACTTAAGCTCTCTTCTTGGAGACTAAGTGTCTCAATTTCTTTCAAAAACCTTTCCGAACCCGAACCAATTTTACCGGCAAGTTACATAAGAACCGTGAAGCATGAATTTAGCAGTATATGGGGAGACGAGGCTGTACTTATTCAAAACGACTAGTCAGGTCGTTACATTCTCCACCTCTTAAACAAACGTTCCTCCTCAAACGTACTAAGATTATTTTGAGGTTTCAAATTTGATGTTTCTACTTTTACACATATACTCGTAGTTGATCCCATATTAGCGCATTCGAAATAAGTCCGACAACACCATTTCAATTGAGATTATTTCCTTTATCCATATTTGTAAACTTTAAGACCAAATTTCTTGCACTCCAGTCATTTCCATAAAGTTCTGATCATCACATCAACACATGATATTAAATTCGATTGGCTATAGCAACTCGTGCCTTTGCATCCCTCAAATCTGAAGTCTTACATTATCCCCCACTTAGGGTCATTCGTCCTCAAATAATAAGTAGAGTCCGTCCTCAAACACATAATGTAACTTATTTCTTTCTTTGCACAACTCAATGTCTTAAATTTTTCTAACTCCCAAATTTTTCAGAAATTCCGGCAGAGTCTCCCCTGTAATTAGGCCTATCCACCTATCAGAGTAACACCAAGACAACTTCTAACAACATATCCACAACTCAACAATGCTCCACAATGTATATATCAATAACACTAATATCTGATTACAAGTACGATATTATCATAATGATATCTGGACATGAAACACATCATATGCATGACCTTAACCACATCTTTGGTTTTAATAGTTGTAAATAATCGATTACAAAATAGCCAATTAACCTTATGTCAACAAAATCTTGTTTCAAACCTCCATTTACTATCAACGAGGCATGAAGACCTCATAATAACTTACCCAAATTAACAAGTCACATTTAACGCCACCTGACCACTCATCTTGTAGGCTAAAACTCAATTATTACAATACAATTTGGCAAATTATGCACAGAGATAGTCATACAAGAATTTTCAAATAAGCCTCATAGGCATGACTCCCTATAAGTACTATAGTACAAATTTTTAATTTCACAAGGGAGAATTTAAACACATATATTTTTCACCACAAGGACTTCGTCCTTATATAACATCCACCGCAGCTTGTAGCCCGGTTTAAATATTTCATATCATATAAAAATGTGAGGATCTCGCCCTCAACTCTGAATCACAAGTATTTTTCACATTGTGCCAACTAAAATTTTACATTTCCTTTCTTCCTTCTTTCAAATAATTTCCGTTAAAAAAAATCACAACATACAATGATCCCTCATACAGGTAGGGCATATAATTTACAACTGAAATTGATTATTTAGAAATTACATCCAACTCATCGAATTGATTAACAAAAGTCACTTTTAGCCTGAGAACTATTTTTAGTGACTAACACATAATGATAGACATAGCTATCTCTCTATAATCTCCCAATAGAAGTATTCACATAAGTAAGTTTAAGATTACGAAGCTCACTCATGATTGGAGCATATTAGGAGGATTTGCCTCGAAACTTAGAACCGAATCAAGTTAAGGAAATTGTTACTTTATAATAACTCGAGATCGTACTTGTAACGACACCATCTGGTGTAGCGACCTCAGCTATACCATAGCAAATATATCAATGGGTCAGGCCTCCACCTCTTAGGCGCTATCTACCCGCTTGTCCTCCATCCCTAACTGGTAGTGTAAGTAGAGTAGTAATTGTAATGGAGTGTGTGGCACGTGTACTTTGATGGAATAGATTTCTCCAAAGTCTGGGACAATTTCTCTTGATGTTCCTAGTATCACCATATTCATAACAACCAATCTGCGGTCAAACTGCTCATACTGAATCTGTGCTGGATAACTAGGATATCCATTGTTGGAAATACCATACCAGTGGTGCATTTAAAGATTACTGCCCCGCACGAGTGCCCTGATTAATTGGAGCACTATGAGTATTTTGAAATTGTTTCCATGACCCTACTGATATTGAAATGTAGAATTATTAAGGACGCAGGAATACCAAAAGTCCCATCATCATCCCATTCAAATATTAGCTCTTAATCATATACAAGTTTCGACAAACCTTTCAATACCACATATATATAGCTCAAGCCAAAACTAATATAGCACACGACCCTGCAATCTGATCGTTGATAGTGGACTCCCCTCACTTGGTGAGAAATCATAGGACACATTTTCGACTATCCACAATACTAACCTTCACCGCTCGTATGACTCCAGTCATAAGACACTTCAAACCATTTACTTGGCACTTGTCATACTCATGACAGTTAAACTCACTTCTTCCAGTGTCTCAGTTGCTAGTTGTACCCTTCACTAAATAGAAATCTCATATGAACCACATATCCTCTAATACGACCAACTATTTTTAGATCTACATCCACCTGTGATGATTAGGCAACCAATCAAACCTTCTTAAGATTGTACTTATCAACCAAATGTCAAAATCTAATGCACCCCAATGCGCACAACTGAAAGATCTCTTTGCACTTCCATATCCTCGATTCTGAACGACACGTGGTAATAATGGTTGAGCAACCCTTGCTCTCTTATAACCCTTTTACGGTATCACAAACCATTGGCGTAGTGTGCAATTCCATACATGAGTGGATGTAAAAGAACATAAGATATATGTTTCAAGCTGAATAAATGTCGCACGATAAGGAATGAATGAAGTGGAAATTTTATTCCTACTAGTTTTGTAGCCTCTCGAAGATAAGTATAGACGTCTCTGTATCGATCCGCAAGACTCTACTAAACTCGCTTATGACTTATAACACCTATGAACCTAGAGCTCTGATACCAACTTGTCACGACCCAAAAATCCCTCCGAAGGAGTCGTGATGTCACTTATTCTCTAAACTAGATAAGCCTAACATTAACTGAATAACATTGATATTTGCCATCTTTAAATTCAATAACTCTTAAAATTTACAATTCCCAAAATCGGTGGTACAAGTCACAAGCCTTTTTAAGAGTAGTTATATAAAATAAATACATCACTGCTCCGAAACAAAAGGAAAATTTGAAAATAAGTACAAATAAAGGTGACTCCGAGGCCCCCAAATGTTGTAACAGGTTTACCTTGAGTCTCCACAACAACGATCCGCTAAGCCACTAACGGTCAATTATGTGGATCTGTACAAAAATGTATATAAGAGTAGTATGATCACACCACAGCGGTGCCCATTAAGTATCAAGACTAACCTCGGTGGAGTAGCGATGAGGTACAGTCAAGACACTCATTGGTCTAACAACCTATGCAATATAGCATAAAAAATAATATGGAGCAAATAATAATGATGGCAACAATAATCAACTCGTGATGTAAACAGCAGGGCAACAAAAACACCATAAATATTGCTCAACGAATAATGTATACAAGTGAAATCAATTAATCAAATCCTTCAAATATAAATATCCTTCAAATAAGCATCTTTCGAATATAATTCTTTCGAGTATAGGTCACCTTGTGACGCCTCATTTCATAATCATAAATAATATAGCTCTCAGACCACTTTCATATATTCACAGCATCTCGTGCCCATATTTCTATCATAGCCGCACAGGCAACTCACATGCCATTAAATAAAATCATAATATTTTCTCCGGCAACTTGTGCCTACATATTTTTGTCTCACATCGTGCAACAACGTTCTCAGGTTACTCAGTTCATAGAGTACATAACCCAATACAATTAAGAATGTTCACGGAGCCTCATTTACTTAACATGAAGTAGAGTACAACTTCTAAACCCATTTGGAACTCATCAAGAAAAGATGAAGTTATTTTTTAGTCATTTGAATAAAGAAAGTACCATATTTCAATTAGAATACAACATCGAATGAATTATTACTTTTACCATGGGATTTGATAAATTAACTTAGTAAAAATTTCTTCTTAAGTAAAGTACAACCTCAACGGTTTAAGGAGATTTGATTGAGAAACTAATTGAGTTAAAAATATAACAATTATTGAAATTTGAAGTATTGAAATATATGTATAAAAATATGGCGAGGTATTGTAAACACTATCGATTCCAACACAAAGGATCACAGTAGTAAAGGAATCTAAATAGTTAAAATACTTGAATTGGTAACAACAATTACAACGGAGATAAAATAATCACAGAAGGAGTACAGCTCAATACAGAGATAGCAACCGGGGATCTCCTAGGATACCGTCCTGTAGTCCCAAATGTAAATACTCGGGGATCTCTCAGTATCCTCCGTATATGAGCTTGGGATCTCTTGGTATCCCGAGGATCTCTTGGTATCCTCAATATAAGTTCTGGGGATCTCTTGGTATCCCGAGGATCTCTTGGTATCCTCAATATAAATGCTAGGGATCTCTTGGTATCCCGAGGATCTCTTAGTACCTCAATATAAGTGTAGGGGGATCTCCCGGGATATCGTCCCACAGTCCCAAAGTAAACATGCATGGGGATATCCTGAGATATCGTCCCGTAGTCCCAAAGTAAACACACAGCAGCAACATGAGGAATACTCAAAAATAATCTAGCAACCCAATCACAAGGAATTCCACCACCAAGAGTATGAACACACGACGACAAGAGAATCACGAAAAAACCAAGAAATGCAATAACCTTAACAAAACAACGAGACACAACAGGCACGTGATACCTACACTGGCAACCACAACAATTTGGACTTATAGCATATATACACAGAATCATAGAGGAATTTACAATTTAGAGACAACAAAACGATAAGAAGAACAATCGTTTCAATTAAGGCAATTAAGGGTCAAGTAACACGTACGAATTAGAGAAAAGCTAATAACATTATATGAAGGTAATTTAAGCAATTAGGAAACCCAACCATAATGGTATACTTTTCACATAATGAGCATAAGGATCTAAGAACCCTAGAGGTAAATTTCCCACAAATAGGTCCGAGCACACACTCGTCACCTCGTATGCATGGACTACAATTAGCATAGAGGAGTCAAATTCTATGGGGTAGTCCCCCACACATGGTTAGGAAAGATACTTACCTTTTTTAAGTTAGGCCGATATTCCAAAATAGACTTCTTGCTTGAATTGACCTTCATACAGCTTAAATCTAGCCAAATTAATTGTAGAACTTCATTAAAATACATTGGAAATAATTCCAGATAATAAAATGTCGACTTGAAATTTGCATTAAAAAGTCAATAAAAAGTTAACTCCCCAGGCTCGCACCTCAGAACCTGACAAAATTTACAAATACCGAATACCCATTCCGATACGAGTTCACCCATACAAAAATTATCCAAATCCGATATCATTTGGTCCTTCAAATCATCATTTTACATTTTTGAAAGGTTTCACAATTTTTCCCAAATTCCATACCAAACCACGAATCAAATGATGAATGCAATGATAGATTCATGTATTCTTGCCAAATCCGAGTTATAATCACTTACCCCAATGAATTTCTTGAAAAACCTTCAAAAAATCGCCTCAAACCAAGCTCCCTAGGTCAAAATATGAAATAAAACCCCCAAACCTCATATTTATAATGTACCTTCCGGATTCCCTCACTGGTGACCGCACAAAACCAGTGCTGACCACGGTGGAGCACCACGGACCGCACAAAAACTAGTGTTGTCGGCGGTGGATTTGACTGCAGTGACAGGTTTTAGTATTTTGTCCATAACTTTCGCTACAGATGTCCAAATGCCTATTATAATATGTTTCTGAAAACTAGATTCAAATACCATAACTTTCGTGTTTGAATCAACTCCAATTGATTTGTAGATCAAACGATATGAGCTTGTGAAGTCGGACCAGCGATCCTGCGGAACATTTTGGTGTGCGGCCGCACACCATTTTGTGCGGTCCGCACTGAGGTCCGCACACTATTTAGTTCGGTCTGCACTTCCCTCTGCGGTATGCATATTTTTGGTGCATTCCACACTCCCAAAAGTGCCAAACCCATCTCAGAGTTCCGAAATGCCCGGACTCACTTGAAATTCACCACGAAACACACACGAGGCCCCCGGGACCTCAACCAAATGTACCAACATATCCCCCATAACATCATTAAAATTTAGTCGAGCCTTCGAATTACTCCAAACAAAACCAAAACACCAAATCCACCTCGGGTTCAAGTCTAAGGACTTAGGAACTTTCAAATTCCATAAACAACGCCGAAATCTATCAAATCAAGTCCCGATTAACCCCAAATTTTGCACACAAGTCATAAATGACATAATGGAGCTACTCCAACTTTTTTAGTTGGATTTTGATCTCGATATCAAAAAGTCAACCCCTTGGTCAAACTTCTAAATTGCGACTTCTCGTTTTCGCCATTTCAAGCCTAATTAAACTACAAATTTCCAAATAATTTTCCAGGCGCGCTCCTAAATCCAAGATCACCATACGGAGCTTTTGGAATCATCAAAAATCCATTCCAAATTCGTTTACTCATATTTCACCTTCCCGTCAATTTAATTCAACTTAAGCTCTCTTCTTGGAGACTAAGTGTCTCAATTCCTTTCAAAAACCTTTCCAGAACTCGAACCAATTTCCCCGGCAAGTTATATAAGAACCGTGAAGCATGAATTTAGCAGTATATGGGGATACGAGGTTGTACTTATTCAAAACGATCGATCGGGTCGTTACATAATCTGTCAAACAAATCCGATGTTCGACTCTTATTGTACCTCTCAGTCGTGAAACTGGGCTTCGATGCTCCGATTATCCTATCTGATTCACGATCCTTATTCGACTTGTAGTGCCCGAAGGGTTTTCACCATCAAGCCTCTCTCATTTTGTTCTCTCTCAACATACCGTCGCCTTATGGTGCCTGTGAAGGTTTTTACCAATAAGACTCTCTCAATTTTTCTTTTCTTCTTCCTTCCTCCGATTCTGTAGATGACAAGTCATTAACCATAGTAAAAATATCATGTTCTCCTGGCATGGCTAACTCGGTACTCTCAAAGATTATCTGGGAGGTCTTTTTGGGCTGTAATGTGGCTTTTGGACAGGGTGAGAAAGAAAGGATATCATAAAGGCTCAAAATAACTACGAGAACGAGGTTAATTTATTTACAACTTTTGGAATCCATTTTAAAAACTTTGCCCCAATTTCTATAACAAGGGAATTTGATTCTCTTTTTTTTCTTTTGATGGAGTTACTAAGAAAGATTGCCCCACTATCGATTTCGTGGGATTACGAAATATTTTATTTGGTATGACCGAACCGTAAGGCTGCCTACATATCTTGTAGTGACAAGAATCAGGTCAAACGTAGTTCACAAAACCATATCGATTTTCTTTTTCCCTTTTTTCTCTTTTTTCTTTTTTCTTCTTTTTTTTTCTTTTTTTTTCTTTTCCCTTTTTTTTTCTTTATCTATTTTTTTTAAAAAAATTTTCTTTTGGAATGAACTTTCTAAAATAAACCTATGGGGACATGAATTTTTTTTTTCGCATGACTCTAACTTGATTCCAAATGAGGGGAGGTCAAAGAAATCAGTACAGGCTCAAAAGGGTATCGAATGGTATAAGTATTTGGGTAGCTGAAAGAGGACCTCCCAATCCCTGAAAATGCCAAGTACAACACATGCAACTTGAAATAAAAATTGAAGATCATGCACAATATTTCTTTTGCGGCTTCGGCATTGATATTACGGATATGCCTTCCACTTTTCTTTAATGACTTGTCAAGTACAGAACCCTCGTTGGGTGATTCCGTTTTCACAATGGATATTCTCCGTCAATTCGGAGAAAACTTCCTTGACTTTATTTTCTAACTTGAGATGCATTTGAACTCAAAGTTGCTTGCTTCAAATAGTTCGGGATGCACTCTCCTTTAGCGAATTCTTGCCACCCTATTAACTTTCCAAATTATCTGCCCCAGTTTCACATGGTTTGGGCTTCAAATGATCTCAAAATGTCTAAATCTGTACTTATTTCCCTATTTCCCTCAAATGTCCCTATCATGTTTAAAATTGTTTCATTGCTCCATGATTAAACTAACTATTGAGACCAGACCTAGAATTATGCGTGCGTGTCATGTCACTAGAGCCAGCATGAAAATAACTACAAAAGGAGAATAGAACTAAACAAAAAAATGACTAGAAATAACAGAAGACAGGAAATTGCATTAACAGACGGTGAAACGGTTCGAACAACAAAACATGCAAACTAACCTAGGGTTACAACCCTGGAATAAACGTAGACAACACTAAACGAGTTACTACAACTAAACAAACCAGGCAAAATAAAAGGATAGAAGGGTTTGAGTCACAAAACAATATCCGGATTACAACCCTGAAATAACCCGAACAACAAAAATGACAGCAAAATGAACCACTAAGACTCCTCCCTAGCTGGCCAAGAAAGGAGCATCTTTCCAATCACCAAGCTCGACATCCTAGCACTGGGTTCCGCATCAACATTACTAGAACCTTCACAAGTCTTCATTGCATTGTCCTTAGCAAATTGCTTTTGGGTTCCTTTGGCCGGCTCGTTCTTAGGATCAACTTTTGGAACCAAGAGTGATAGCGCTGAAAGCTTTGCGGCAAATGGCCCTCCGAGGATCTCAGAAGAATTCTCATATTCCTTTTCCACACAAATCATGTCCACCATATGCATCTCATTACGAACATGTAATGGACTTTGGCTAGTATCTGCTGCTTTTGGATTTTGCACGGTAATGTCACCTGCATCAATAAGCTTCTGGACTGCTCCTTTCAGATGCCAACAGTTTTCTATGTCATGCCCCGGGGCATTAGAGCAATATGCGTACCTTTGAGAAAAATCAAAATTCTTAGAAAGAGAGTTTGGCATTTTTATCTGAATCGGATTCAACATGTCCAATTGCCTCAGCCTTTGGAACAGATTGGCATATGATTCTCCAATAGGAGTGAAAGAATTTTTTCTTTGCTAGTGCCTTCTCATTTTATACTTTGGCCTCGATTGAAACCTTTTGGGGGTAGGTTGTTGATATGTTTGAGGAGGCGGGTAAGATGTTTGCGGAAATGGTACAGGCCATCGCAGGTCTCGTGGGTGTAGAGCATATGGCGGTGCATTGTGGATAGGGTACTGGAAAAGTGAGGTATGACTTTGGGGATTTTGTGGAGAGAAGTAGCATTGGGGAGCAATATTTGGAGCACGAGGATATCCATGGGGTCGATATTGAGGCTGAAAGCGTTGAGCGGGAATGCCCACTAGATCCTGTCATTGGCGGGGCTCAACAACATCTTTTCTATCAATGGGAGGACTGTCCCAAGCAACTTGTTCGTTCCATCTAAACCAAAAATCCATAAAACCTCCCTCCGGTTTCTTTTCCATATTAGATAGGGAGGAGCGGTTTGTGGTAATACCTATATTGTATTGAAACTGTCGAACAAAATCTTGAGCCATGTCATGTCATGTAGACCACTTACTAACATCTTGACGTGTATGCCATTCCAAGGCTGCCCCAGTCAGGCTCTCACTGAAATACGCCATCAGCAACTCGTCTTTCCCGCCAACACTTCTCATTTCACTACAATAACCCCTCGGATGGGCTACCAGATCTCCACGCCCCTCATACAAATTAAACTTTGGCACTTTAAACCCCCGCATGCAGATGAACATCAGGGACCATATTAATCTGATTTCCCATCACTTGCATGCTCCTTAAGGATTGTTCTATACCTTTTAGCTTCCTGGATATCTCATCTCGCCCATCTTTTCCTGTGAACTTTTCATTTTCAACATGAGGCTCATCCCGAGGGATCTACTTGTATTAATCAAGAACCTTGTGAGCAACCTCTGAGGGGTAATATTGGGCATCATGAGCTTTGAGTGGGTGTTCATTGTTGGATCTATCAAGGGAAGATTGTTGAGAAGTTGTGATCATAGGGGTAGTGGATATGACAGGAGGGCAATTTTGGGGAGAGGTAATTGGAGGATGAGTGGCGGAGCTACTAGGGTGGTTGGGAAAGTTGTGATAAGCGGGTGGATCTAGAGAGTATGGGGGATCATCTGGCACTATGACCGGAGTTTGGGTAAGGGTAGCATCTAAGAAGCTAGGTGGTGGCGAGGGTGGTGCCTTCCCAATAATCCAAGCCTGATACATGTCCGCAATGTGTTGTCTTAACATCCTTACCTCTTCAACCAAACCATTGCCCTATTCAACCAATTGCTTTTGGGCACCAGTATCAACCGACTTGATTCCGTTGTCGTCTGCCAATGCCTTTCGACCTTATTTGTAGAAAAGAGTTACCACTTTAAGAACCACAAATCAACCACCTTTCTGCTATAAAGATGAAGTCATCACGTTAGCGTTAGGGCATTTAACATAAGATAATCTCACTTTATGTGCAATGCACCTAGCCACAGTTATCGGTTCTAAAATGACTTCGAGGGTATGAAGGTCAGTTGGCATCATCCCAATTTGTTCATTTCAATCCTCTCTTTTCTTTGCCTTTCTAGCACTTGCTTGCTCACTTTCCTTCCTCTTCTCTTTTTTTTAATCATCACTCTTTTCTTTCTCTCATTTCTCACATCCCATAATTTCACCTCTTTTTTTTCCTTTTTTTTCCTTTTTTTTCTTTTTCTTTTTCTTTTAATAATAAAAAAATGATTCGATCGAACCCTATGTAGGTTGCCTACGTATCATGACACCGCATGAATCAGATCTTTGCGTAGTTCGGGAAGATCTAGAGTAAAGTAAACAAACTAACGTTTTCTTTTCTTTTTCTTTCTTTTTTTTTACTACCTTAATGACTATTCTTATGAAAAAAACAAAAGAAGCAAATCTTTTTTTTTTGAATTTTATAGACTTACTGTTCTATAACCTATTCTAAACTCAAGCTTAACGCAATTTTTTCTTTTTTTTTCTTTTTGAAACAAATACTCTATTAAGGAAAAATCTTAGAAGAGAAAAAATATTTTTTGAAATTTTTTAGGAAGAAAATCTAAAGAATAAACCGAAGAAATTTTTTTTGAATTTTCATTTGATATCCCTGAAGGAAGATTTCGAAACGAGAAATGAAAAAGATAAAAACTGTTTTTGGATTTCAGTTTTTATTACCTAAGGGAGAAATTGTGAAGATAAACTAAAGATAAAGTATGTATTTTTTTCTTCTATGTATAATGTCCTAAAGTTACAGTAAAAATAAAAAGATTTTTTTTTCTATTCATTTTTCATTAATTTTCCAAAGAAGAACCTCAAAAGAAAATTTTTTTGGATTTTTGGAATTAATATCTTAAAAGAAAACTTTTAAAGAGGTACCAAAAGTAAATTCTTTTTTTTGAATTTTTAGTCTTAATGTACTAAAAGGAAATATAAAAGCAATTTCTTATTATTTCTAGATATTAATTGCCTAATAGAAAAACCACCTCAAATGAATTTTTTTCTTAATTCCTAGAATTAGTATTCTAAAGAAAACTTCTAACGGAAATATAAAAACACAAAATTTCTTCTTTTTTTTTGATTTATAACACATTTTTCAGATACAAAATAGGAAATACAATAACAAAAGACTCGGCAAACTTAACTAGACTATGACAAACTCTAACATTACCCAAAAGACTCGACATTACTGTACAAAACTAGAAGATAAAAGATGACGTAAAAAAAAAACTCAAAACATAATAACTAAAAACAATCTCCTTAAGCAAACTCCTGAATGAGTGACCCTGGCTGGATGGTCCTGGGGTGTCTGTCATGTCCAAACTCCGGTAAGTAAGTCCACACCTGTATGAGAAAGTTAAGACCAAATAAAGTTAAAGATCTAGAACGCTATGTGAGACAATAACCCTTCCTGTTAAACACATGCAAGACATGATTGTGACTATTTTTCTAAAATTAATCTATGTGGCTAAAAGTGGCTAAAAATGTAAGATTTTGCTAAGACCCCGCGAAGCTAAGAACCTAAGACTCACTAGGAAGACCGGACCCTATGTGGGTTGCCTACGTATCACGCCCCAAGAAATGAGAATTAGGTATGTATAGTTCGGGCAGATTGGATACGGGCAAGAATTAAATATAAATAAATAATTAATTAAGAGAAATATATTTTTTTTGTCTTTTTTGAAAAATGATGAAACATGTAAACACCTTTTGGATTTTGTTTTCCTTTTTTTTTTTTGATTTTTTTTCTTTTAAGGAAAATGACAGGAAAAGTGCAAACTCCTTTTTTGGATTTTTTCATTTTCAATTTTTTTTGGTTTTTCTTTTGAAAAATTGAGAAAGAAAATTATAACTGGGCCCCACTTACTTCATTTTTATACTTCACCCTCTTTTTTTCTTCTTTTTTTTCTTTTTTATTTGCCCTCAACTATCATTGATCCGCCAAATGACATGTTTACCCTTGAAGATTGCACCTTATAGCACATTAGGATGCATGGGGATGGTCTTTTATTTTTGGGTACACCTGTCCTAGACTGACCCAACCCCTGTGTTGAGTCCCCAAAGTCAGATGCACGTGATGAAATAAGCGTTCCTACTAGGGATCCAGCATGAGGCTATGTTATTCTAGGCATAAAAACCTGAGTTTATTTGTTCTAGACCTGGCTTACCTGAGAGGACAGCTCGAGCCGGGGGGGAGGGGGCAGCGTACCGGGAATACAGAAGCTTCACCGGCTTTGCAACTTGTCCGAACCTCGTTCTAAAATTAAAATATGACTCTAACAGAAAAGAAGTCACACGAAGTGCACACTTCTTAGATGATTTAGAAGACTCAGAGTGTGACGACCCGACCCGTCGTCTCATGAGTTACTGCTTTGTTTCCCCCATTTTCTACTTGTTTATGCTTCATTTTCTGTATTTGGTGTGATCGAGTTGATTTGGATTGGTTTGGGTAGGAAATGAGACACTTTGTCTCTTTAAGGAAAGCCTAGTTTGGAAAAGTCAACCGGATGTTGACTTATGAGTTAGAGGGCTCGAATGTAATTTCCAGTGGTTCAGTTAGCTTTGGGGGATCATCTGTGACTTAAGAGTGTGATTGGAAGTGGTTTTGGAGGTCTAGTGTAGAAATAGGCTTGAATTGGCGAAGTTAGTATTTTGGCGAATTCCGGTTGATAGATGAAATTTTGATCCGAGGGTCGGAATGGAATTTTGATAGTTTTTGTAGCTTCGTTATGTGATTTGGGATGTGTGTGTAAAATTTCAGGTCATTCGGAGGTGATTTGATTGGATTTTTGATTGAATGCGTGTTTTGGAAGTTTTAGAAGAACTTAGACTTGAATTCGATGTAATTTGATGGTTTTGGTGTTGTTTGAGGTGTTTTGATGATTGGAACAAGTTTGGATGGTGTTTTAGCAGGTGTTGGTGCTTTTGGTTGAGGTCCCGGGGGCCTCGGGGTCATTTCGGATGGCTAAGCGGGAAGAATTTGGACTTGTGATGTTGCAGATTGCTACTATTCTGGTATTTTCGCACCTGCGGTTTGGAAGCCGCAGGTGAGGTGTCGCATATGTGGGCTAGAGGTCGCAGAAGCGGAAAGGCAAGGCAAAGGCTGGGATCGCAAATGCGGATAGGGGACCGCACCTGCGGAACCGCATATGCGGCTATAGGACCGTAGATGCGGTCAGGCTGGACTTAAGGAATTCCGCAGAAGCGGAGGTAGGACCGCAAAAGCAGTACCGCAGAAGTGGTTTTTGACCACAGAAGCGGTTATGACTGGGCAGAAGGTATTTAAGTTCTCCTTCGCGAATTTTATAGAGTTTTTTATTTTTCACTTTGGGCTTGGAGAATTGTGGGTGATTTTGAAGAGGGGTTTCAAGGAGCTTCGATAAGTTAAGGATTGTTGGACCTAAAACACAATCCTATGGTGTTATTACATGAATTAAGACTGAAAAATTAAAAAAAATAAGGACTAAAAATGGAGGTTAGGGCTTGAACTTAAGAGAGCTAAGATTAGGGATTTGAGGGGTCAATTGAGCTCCGATTCTTGTGATTTTGATATGGATGAGCTCGTGGCAAGATAAGAAATTCGTTCATGTGAAAATTTCTGAGTTTCGAGAAGTGGGCCCGGAGCTCGGGTTTTTCTAATTTCGGGATTTTTGATGCTTTTCGATTATTTTCGCTTGGGTTTTGTTCCCTTAGCCTATTGTAATGTATCCGTTGTGGTTTTGGTCAGATTCGACGTGTGAGGAGGTCAATTTGAGAGGTAAGGGCATAGCGAGTTAGAGCTTTAGCCGGTTCGAGGTGAGTAATGAATGTAAATGATGTCCTGACGGTTTGAAACCCCGGATTTGCACATCGTAGTGCTATATTAAGGTGAGACACGCGCTTGATGGTGAGCGTGGGATCGTTTACTATTGGGATTGTGACTTGATCCATCCCGACTGATGCTTTTACCGCGTATTTGATTGAAGCATAATTGTTATCATCATTATTTAGACTGATTGCCATATTTGGGCTTTGTGCCAATTATTTGGACCCTTCGGGGATTGTTATCACTGTTTCTTCACTATTTGACATATTACTTGATCTCAACCCTATTGTTTAATACTGTTTTACAAACTCAGTCACTTTTACTCAGATTTAAAACTTAAATAATATTTCTAATGATGTTTTGGACTGAGGACTACTATTTTATTATTGCCTGAGGGGCTTATGTGATTTCTGGACTGAGTATTCCCTAGATGGACATGTATTAGGTTGATAAACCTGTATTAGAGGCTCAGACTTGTGACACCGGATACTTTTGGGCTATGTTGTAGGATTATTATTGAGATTTCGCATATTTTAGCTCTTATTTCAGACTTCAAGTATTATGACTTGGTAAATTATCTGTGTTAATTAATCACGAACTGTGTGAGAAATGGGTTAAGGTTATTATATGGTCGGGCTTGCCTAGCAGTGTGTTGGGCGCCATCACGACAGGGGTTGGGTTCTTGACAAGTTGGTATCAGAGCCTAGGTTACTTGGTCTCGCAAGTCATGAGCCGGTTTAGTAGAGTCTTGAGGATCAGTACGGAGACGTCTGTATTTATCCTCGAGAGGCTGCAGAACCTTTAGGAAAAACTTCATATTCTTGAAATTCTTGTCCTGCGACTTTGTTGATCCGAAAACTAAACTTCTGTTATTCAATTCTCTCGCAGATGGCGAGAACTCGCGCTACCGGACGAGACGGACGACCACCAGTACCACCCACTGAGGCCACCGGAGGCCGTGGACATGGTCGTGGTCGGGGCAGAGGCAGAGCAGCGAGGGCAGCACCTATTGATCCACCACCTGCCCCAGCTCAGGACCAGGCTCCAGTTGTAGATACTCCAGCAGCACTAGTTCAGGCACCAGCTATGCCCATCGTGATTCCGGGTCTTCAAGAGGCCTTGGCACAGATCTTATTAGTTTGCACTGGCCTGGCTCAGGCAGTTTTAGCCATTACCGCAACAGCTACTTCACAGGCCGGGGGAGGCAATCAGACCCCCGCTGCTCGCACACCTGAGCAGGCAGTGCAGGGACTACAGACACTGGGGGCACCTCCAGCCCACCCGGTTGCGCCAGTTCAGGACTTCGTGGTTCCAGCTATGCCAGACGATGAGCAGCGTTGTCTCGAGAGGTTTGGTAGGCTCCAGCCTCCGTCGTTCAGTGGTGCTGAGGGCGAAGATGCCCAGGGTTTTCTAGACAAGTGTCAGTGGATGCTCCGTACATCAAGGATTCTTGAGTCTAGTGGTGTGGCATTTACCACCATTCAGTTCTTTGGGGCTGCTTTTTCTTGGTGGGAGGATTTTGAGAGGCGTAGGCCTGTTGGTGCAGCACCACTTTCTTGGCAGCAGTTCTCCGCTCTCTTCTTGGAGAAGTATGTACCGCAGTCCCGTAGAGAAGAGCTGTGTAGGTAGTTTGAGTGGTTGACGCAGGGGGATATGACCGTGACCCAATATGAGATGAGGTTTTCTGAGTTGGCTCGTCATGCCATTTGGATGATTTCGGCAGATCGTGAGAGGATCAGGAGATTTGTGGATGGCCTTAACTACCATCTACATATTCTGATGACTAGAGAGAGAGTATTAGGTGCTACGTTCGAGGAGGTGGTTGATATCGCTCGTGAGATTGAGACGGTTTGCCGTAGAGAGAGAGGAGACGGAGGCCAACAGGCCTCGAGGTTCTAGCAGTTTTGGTGGTGCTCCGTCTAGCGGCTAGTTCCAGCGTGGTAGAGGTCATTCTTTCAGGCCTGCTCAGTCGGCCCATCTAGAGTATAGTGGGGCATCTTTAGGCTGTGGTCATCAGGGGTTTCAGTAGGGCCAGTCTTCACTTAGTGCCCTCCCAGCTCAGAGTTCGTCTCGTGCCCCATCCATCCAGGGTTCCTCCGAGGCAGGTCCTTCTACTGGTCATTCTGGTGCCAAGGGTTCCCTTCAGTCCCCATCTCTAGCACCTGGTAGTTGCTTCGAGTGCGGAGAGTTTGGTCATATGAGGAGGCAGTGCCTTCGACTTCGTGGATGATCAGTCTCAGCAGAGGGATCAACCCTCGATTTCTGCTCCAATTACTTCACCACCTACCCACCCAGCTAGGGGTAGAGGTCAGGTAGCCAGGGGTCGCCCCAGAGAGGGAGGTCGATCAGGCGGTGGCCAAGCTCATTTCTATGCCATTCCAGGCAGGACAGATGCTATCGCTTTAGATGTTGTCATTACAGGTATTATTTCACTCTGCCACAGAGATGCCTTTGTATTATTTGATCCTGGTTCCACCTATTCTTATAAGTCCTCATATTGTGGTCATTATTTGGGTACGCCCCGTGAGTTTCTTGCTTTACATGTTCATGTATCTATCCTTGTAGGCGATACTGCTGTTGTGGACCGTGTGTACTGATCATGTGTTGTGACTATTGGGGGTCTATAGACCCGAGTTGATCTATTGCTATTGAGCATGGTGGACTTTGATGTTATTTTGGGCATGGATTGGTTATCTCTGTGTCATGCTATTCTAGACTATCATGCTAAGACAGTCACTTTGGCTATGCCGGGTGTACCGCGGATTGAGTGGCGTGGCGTGACTGATTATGTTCCTAGTAGAATGATCTCTTTCTTGAAGGCCCGGTGTATGGTTGGGAAGGGTTGTCTGTCATATTTAGCTTTTGTGAGGGATGTTGGAGCTGAGACTCCCAGTATTGATTCTATCCTAGTTGTGAGGGATTTTCCTGATGTGTTTCTTGCAGACCTACCGAGTATGCCACCAGACAGGGATATTGATTTTGGTATTGACCTGGTGCTGGGCACTCAGCCCATTTCTATTCTGCCGTATCGTATGGCCCCAGCAGAGTTGAAAGAATTGAAGGAGCAGCTTCAGGAACTCCTAGATAAGGGGTTCATTCGACCTAGTATGTCACCGTGGGGTGCGCCGGTTCTATTTGTGAAAACGAAGGATGGCACAATGAGAATGTGCATTGATTATAGGCAATTGAACAAGGTAATAATTAAGAACAAGTATCCTTTGCCTCGCATTGACGATTTATTTGACCAGCTTCAGGGAGCGAGGGTGTTCTCTAAGATTGATCTCCGTTCGGGCTATCACTAGTTGAAGATCAAGGATTCAGATATTCTTAAGACTGCTTTCAGGACTAGACATGGTCACTATGAGTTTCTTGTCATGTCTTTCGGGCTGACCAATGGCCCAGCAACGTTCATGCATCTGATGAATAGTGTATTTCGACCTTATCTGGATTCGTTCGTTATTGTATTCATTGATGATATTCTTGTGTACTCGTGTAGCCAGGAGGAGCACGTGGAGCATTTGCGAGTTGTATTGTAGAGATTGAAGGAGGAGAAGCTTTATGCAAAGTTCTCCAAGTGTGAGTTTTGGCTCAGTTCAGTGGCTTTCTTGGGGCACGTGGTGTCCAGCGAGGGTATTCAGGTTGATCCGAAAAAGATAGAGGCGGTTCAGAGTTGGCCTAGACCATCCTCAGCCACAGAGATTCGTAGCTTTCTTGGGTTGGCAGGCTATTATCGTCAGTTTGTTCAGGGATTCTCATCCATTGCATCGCCCTTGACCAAGTTGACTCAGAAGGGTGCTCCATTTGTATGGTCGGACGAGTGTAAGGAGAGCTTTGAGAAGCTCAAGATAGCTTTAACCACAGCTCCAATGTTGGTTTTACCATCAGCTTCAGGTTCATATACCGTATATTGTTACGCTTCGAGAGTTGGGATTGGTTGTGTATTGATGCAGGAAGGTAGAGTTATTGCTTATGCTTCTCGTCAGTTAAAGCCCCATGAGAAGAACTACCTTGTTCATGATTTGGAGTTGGCTGCCATAGTTCATGCATTGAAGATTTGGAGGCACTACTTGTATAGCATATCTTGTGAGGTATTCACCGATCATCGTAGTATTCAGTATTTGTTCAAGCAAAAGGATCTTAATTTGAGGCAGTGGAGGTAGTTGGAGTTGCTTAAAGATTATGATATCACTATATTGTATCATCCGGGAAAGGCCAATGTGGTGGCCGATGCTTTGAGCTGAAAGGTAGTGAGTATGGGCAGTTTGGCATATATTCCAGTTGAGGAGAGACCCCTTGCAGTTGATGTTCAGGCCTTGGCCAATCGGTTTGTGAGACTAGATATTTCGGAGCCTAGTCGAGTGTTGGCTTGTATGGTTTCTCGGTCTTCCTTATATGATCGCATTAGAGAGCGCCAGTATGACGACCCACATTTGCTTGTCCTTAAGGATAGAGTTCAGCATGATGATGCTAGAGATGTGGCCATCGGTGATGATGGTGTATTGAGGATGCAGGGCCGAATTTGTGTTCCTAATGTGGATGGGCTTAGAGAGTTGATTCTGGAGGAGGCCCATAGCTCGCGGTATTCCATTCATCCGGGTGCCGCGAAGATGTATCAGGATTTGAGGCAGCACTATTGGTGGAGAAGAATGAAGAAAGATATTGTGGGATTTGTAGCTCGGTGTCTCAATTATCAGCAGGTGAAATATGAGCATCAGAGACCGGGTGGCTTTCTTCAGCGGATGGTTATTCCCGAGTGGAAGTGGGAAAGGGTCACTATGGACTTTGTGGTTGGACTTCCTCGGACTTTGAAGAAGTTTGATGATATTTAGGTTATTGTGGATCGGCTGACCAAGTCCGCGCACTTCATTCCCGTGGGTACTACCTATTCTTCAGAGCGGTTGGCATGGATTTATATCCGGGAGATTGTTCGGTTGCATGGTGTTCCGGTTTCCATTATCTCAGATAGAGGTACTCAGTTTACTTCGCAGTTTTGGAGAGCCGTGCAGAGAGAGTTGGTTACTCAGGTGGAGTTGAACACATCATTTCATCCTCAGACACTGACAGTCCGAGCGTAGTATTCAGATATTGGAGGACATGTTGCGTGCTTGTGTTATTGATTTTGGAGGTTCATGGGATAAGTTTCTACCGCTTGCAGAGTTTGCCTACAGCAACAGCTACCAGTCGAGTATTCAGATGGCTCCGTATGAGGTTTTGTATGGGAGGCGGTGTAGATCTCCAGTTGGTTGGTTCGAGCCCGGCAAGGCTAGGCTATTGGGAACAGATTTGGTTCAGGATGCCTTAAAGAAGGTGAAGGTGATTTAGGAGAGTATTCATACAGCGGAGTCGCGTCAGAAGAGTTATGCGGACCGGAAGGTTCGAGATGTATCCTACATGGTTGGTGAGAAGGTCTTGCTGAAGGTTTCGCCCATGAAGGGTGTTATGAGATTTGGAAAGAAAGGGAAGTTGAGTCCGCAGTTCATTAGGCCTTTTGAGGTACTTAGGAGGATTGGGGAGGTGGCTTATATGCTTACTTTGCCACCGCTTGACCGCGAACGTGAAGGGAAATTTGCCCACTGCCCCAAATCCTTCTTCGCGAACGCGATGGCCCTCCCGCATTCGTGAAGAAGGAAACCAGAATTGGAAAATTTGGTTTCTCAGATTTTGCTAAGGGTGTCTAACGGGCCGGGTTTAACCGTAACCGGACCTGCCCAAACCAGTTAAAATCGAAACTGGTTCGGACCGGTACAAGAGGGCCGGGTGGGGCTGGGTTAATGGGGTAAGGGGGTTGTCTATTTACGTTGGGGCTACCGGTTAACCGGATCGGTCGAACCCGGTCAACAATTTTTACTATAGAACTGGTTAATCGGCCCGGATCAGACCGGCCCAGACCGGTATAACGGCTACTTAATTTTATTATTTTTTTTATAGTGAGGCCTTTTTCTGATCGTTGGCAACGGTCTTCTGGCCTTGGAGCCGTTGCCCAACGGCAGATTTGCACAAATAGCCAATTTTGGGTTTTTTCTTTTTAAAAAAACACTTTTTGTAATTATCTAATTAGCCCTTTGAAAAACTATAAATACACCCCCCTTCTTCATTTCTTCAATCATCTCTCATTTCTCAAACTCATATTCTCAATTATCATTCTCTCATTCTTCACCTAAAGTGCAATTAAGTATTTGGATCTCATTTTTTTGGAATTTCATTTATCATATTATTTAATATTTGAAGTTTGAAGTTTTAACAATTGATGTTTCTTCTTGGTAATATTGGAGTTGCGAAATAATCAAGTATTCTATTTATTGTCGAATTCGCTGCACTCCCTCCAACTCTTTCTCTTATTTACTATTTTATTTGCATATTTAATTTTTACAATATGTTTAATGCTGCAAAAAGAGTTTGTAATAAGGTTACTAATCGGGGAAATAAAAAAAGAGGTAGTACTTCTGCTTCAGCATCTGGTAGTAATTTAAATGACTCTACACATATTCCTGAAATATTACCTGATAATAAGATAGATTATGAACAATTACATGAAAATTTCGGTATAGAAGATAATGAATTAGAAATGGAAGATGAGATACCACTTACACCTAGTAGTGTTAGAGCTGGTATCAGGGGTGGTGGTCGTGGTACTAGTAGTAGACCACCTGTGGCCCCGACTACTAATCGGAGAAAAAGAAGTAATGTTTGGAAATTTTTTGACGAAATAGAAGGTACTGATAGAGTTAAATGCAAAAGTTATAATGATACTTTTAAACATAAGAGTGGAGGACAATTAGGGGGGACTGGGACACTTAGTAGACATATGAGAATTGAGCATCCTATAGAATGGAGCTCTGATGGAGATGAAAATTAAGCAACTCTAAACCCTACTACTAGAAGACTTATGAAATATGATAAAATGAAGGATCATGAGGAGTTAGCAAAAATGATTGCTTTGGGTTGTCTGCCTATTTATTTTACTTCTTCATCATATCTTATTATGTATATTCAAAGGATTTATAATACTTTATTTAACGGTATCCCTAGAAGTACTTGTAGTTCTGATATCTTTAGACTTCATGGACAATATAAAACATACGTTATTTGTTTAGACACCTTCCTTGTAGAGTTTCTCTAACTTCTGATATTTGTCATGCTGTTAATGAAAATGATTGTTTGATAATTACATGCCCTTTGATAGATGATAATTATTGTATGCAACAAATGTATTATCGCTTTTAAATATGATGAAGATCAGAGTCATACTGATGTGTTTATAAGTACTACTATTTGCAAAGTTGTTGAATTTTACAATAAGTATTGTGTATGTCTTTTGATAATGCTTCTAACAATAATGACGCAATTTCAATATTAAAACTGCATTTGCATCCACCACTTAACAAATATTTTCACGTTAGGTGTGCATGTCATGTTTATAATCTAATTGTCAAAAGTGGCGTTGATTTATTTTCAACGGAGATTACTCATGTTAGAAGAGCAGTTGTTGTTATTCAAGGAAATAATAGATAATCTAGAATTAGGGAATTCAAGAATAAGTATACCGAGCATAACTTTAAACCTAGATTCATGCCAGACGAAATTGTTACTAGATGGAATTATACATATATATTTTTAAAATATTGCTACAAATATAGATTCCCAATAACTGAAGTTGCTAATGCACATTGTACTGATCCAAACCGTATGTTAACAACTACTACTTGGGAGGTCACTAATGATGTTGTTAAATTTTTGTGTAAATTTTATACAGCTATTGTTGAGTATTCTGGACCATATTACCCTACTGTTACTATGGATTTAGTACATATAGCTAAATTTCTTTTCTACTTTTTGAATTTAAGAAGAAACAAAAATATAGGGATGTTGTTGAACAAATGCAAGCAAAATTCAAAAAATATTTCTTTCTAATTCCTCCGATTTACTTAATTGGTGTTGTTTTAAATCCTTCTATTAAGATGTCTGATTGTCACCAATTAATGAATGCTTTATATACTTATATGGATATTGGACCAACTGAAACCCTAGATATATATGTTTGTATAAACAAGCTAAATAATTCTTTACAATAATTATATAATTATTATGCAAATATAATTGATGATGCTGCTCTTAATATAGGCAATGTTAATCCCACTATGCACTGTACCACTTCTACTACTGTGGATGATGATGAAGGCCTTGATAGTTTTAATATTTTTTCTACATTTTCTAACACTCAAACCAGTAGCAGGAACATTGATGAACTTCAATTCTACTTGCAGAAGCAAAAAAGGGCCTCGCACAAAGGAATTTTCACCGTTGGGATGGTGGCATGAGAATGGAAAGCAATTTCCTGTTCTTTCCGCTATGGCTCGGGACGTGTTGAATGTGCCAATTTTAACTGTTGCATTAGAGAGTGCATTTAGCCAAGCAAGACAACAACTTGGAGACACCTGTCACTCATTGGGAAGCAATGCTTTGGAAGTTTTAGTATGTTTCAGAGATTGGATTAGATCGGAACGAAGAAATCAAGGAC
Source organism: Nicotiana tabacum (assembly GCF_000715075.1). Lineage (NCBI taxonomy): Eukaryota > Viridiplantae > Streptophyta > Magnoliopsida > Solanales > Solanaceae > Nicotiana > Nicotiana tabacum. The sequence goes on from NC_134084.1 coordinate 127,337,426, forward strand.
GTGAAGATGTTGATAACCCAGAAGACGAGGAACTTGGATATATTAACACATGGTAACCCATCTGGATTTAATACTCCAGAAGAAGGGCAATCAGTTCATATTGATTATGAAAAACTTATTAAGGCAATGCAAAACTTTTGAATTTACTCTTTTTTCGTTAATTTACTTGTTAAATGTAAACCTTTCAATTTGTAAGTTTGAATTTTGAAATAAATGTAGCACTTGCAATTTATAAGTGCAATTTTTTCTCATCTTCATTGTATTCTTTATATTTTATATTTTATATTAATATAACTTACAATAGTTATACAAAATACAAAAAAAATTAAAAATTACACTAACCTCGCCTGGCCCAGCCCCTTGTACCCGTAATCCGTATGGTTCATTTTTTATTCGGATGAATCCAAACCCGTTAAACCTAGTAAGCCCTAACCTGTAACCGGCCCGATTCCCAACCCGTCCGGTTCCAAATTTTGCCTACCCATCCTGGCCCGGCCCACCCGTTAGACACCCTTAGATTTAGCTCCAGGTGGTCCGAAACATATCTGAGCCCCTAGAGACCCCGTCCAACTACACCAACAAGTCTGTAACCATAATACGGACCTGCTAGAACTCTTCAAAAGCGTAAAACAACAACAAAACCAAGAATCACACCCTAATACCAAATTGGATCAAACTATGTTTCTAAATCGCTCCCAAAGCATCGAATCATACTTAGACTACTCGTAATGACACCAAATTTTGCGTGCAAGTCTTAAATGACATTACAGAACTATTCCTGATCTTGAAATTCTATTTGGACCTTGATATCACCAAAACCTAATCCAAACCAAATTTAAAGAATATCAAAAATCTTCAAAGAACCAATGTTCACTATTAGGCGTCAACACGCTCTCGGGTCATCCAAAACCCGATTCGAACATACGCCCAAGTTCAAAATTACCATACAAACCTATTGGAACCATCAAATCCTGATTCTAAGGTAGTTTGCTCACAATGTTGACCGAAGTCAAACTTAGCCTTTTTAGCCAACCTTAAGGAACCAAGTGTTCTGATTTCGGCCCGAACCCTTTCAAATCCTGAATTAACCATCCCGAAAGTCCTAAAATAGTAAAAGCACGACGGAAAGTCTTATTTAAGGGAACATGATTCTAGAAAGCAAAATGACCAGTCAGGTCATTAGAGTCCTAATAGGTTCCTATGATATTTTAGACTTAGGCATATGTCCGGGTTGAGTACTGGATGGTCCGGAATCATTTTAGCGCTTATTATAGGAAGCTGGCATTTTGAAGGTTTTAGAATTTTCTAAGTTCGGTTTGAAGTTGACTTTAGTGTTATCGATGTCCGTCTGGGGTTCCGAGCTTTGGAATAGGTTCGTATCGTCATTTGTGACTTGTATGTAAAATTTAGCGTCATTCCGGAATGATTATGTATGATTCGGAGGTGTTCGTCGAAGTTTTAATATTTAAAAGTTTAAAGAAAGGTTTCAATCGTCGATTATTAGTTTTGATATTGTTTGGTGTGATTTGAGGCCTCGAGTAGGTTCGTGTCATGTTTTTGGATTTGTTGGTATGATTGGACGAGGTTCCAAACGCCTCGGGTGTGTTTCGGGATGTTTTCGGGTAATTTCTCCATGTTTTGCTGTTGTTGTTGCTAGTTATGGATTTTTGTGCTTCGCGTTCGCGATTATGGTCACGCATTCCCGAAGGTTTGGGGAGCAAGGATCCGATTTTGCGATTCGATGTTCGCGTTTGCGATGAAGAAGCTGGCGGTCACGACCCCGATTTTCCCTCCGAGAACCATCGTGACGGCACCTAGTCTCTACGACTAGGTAAGCCGAAGATGCGGAAGATAAAACAAATTTGTGGAAGAAAACATTTCAAAACAGAAATAGAGTAATAAAACAACGTTTAAAAGTGCGGATCAGCATACACAATATTAACTCTTAAAACTAATACACTTTCCCAAAACCCGGAAACCCATGAATCACAAGAGAAGAGATACATAAGAAGCTCTAACTCCAGAAATGTCTAACCAAAAGGGGAATACTGAAGGGCTATACTATTACAGAAAGATAGAAAGGGACTCCTCGGTCTGCGGATGTGGCAGATATACCTCGAAGTCTCTACAGAAGTGCCTCGCCTCAAGGATGATAAGAGAGAGTGAAAGTACCTGGATCTGCACATGCAAAACACGCGCAGAAGGGGCATGAGTACACCACAACGGTACTCAGTAAGTGCCAAGCCTAAAATCGATCGGGTAGTGACGAGGAAGATCAGGGCCCTACTGAGGTTAAATAAAATATAAGGTCTAACAGTGTAGAATAAAATGGTATAATTAAGTGCAATAGTAAGAAATAACATAAAATAGAAAGATCAACAGCAACTAGAACAGAGACAAAATAATCACGGAAAGGAAATACAACTCAACACAGAAAAAACAACCGGGTACCTTCTAAGATACCATCCTATAGTCCCAATTACATATATCCAGTGGATCTTCCGGGATACCGTCCCATAGTCCATCATATATATCCGAAGGATCTCCCGGGATCCCATCCCGTAGGACAACTATCAGTGCACAGGGATCTACCGGAATCCCGATCCGTAGTCCCAAATATAAATACCCAGTACCGGGGGAATCTACCGGGTGCAGTCCCATATAACTCTGCAGGGGGGTCTACCAAAATCCTACATCTGTAGTCCTAATTAAATAGACACGAGGGATCTACCGGAATCCCACATCCGTATTCCCAATGTAAATACACAACGACAACAGGAAAATATTCAGCAAATGTCAATTTCATATTAAGGCAAAGAAGTAATTCTAGTCTAGCATGCTGTACAGAATTCAGGTAAAGCAGTTTGAGCAAATAAAGCAATTAAATCACTTAGACATGCTTTCCTATGCTAACAACAGGCTTAAAGTGCAAGTAATATAAACAGTGAAGGAAATATACTAGAAATTACTTAATGAAAACTGAATTTTCAACAATTAGCACAAGTACACACTCGTCAACTCACGTACAAGGCAAATCAATTAACAGTAATACCAAATCCTAGGGGGGAGGTTCCCCGCACAAGGTTAGGCAAGCCAGTTACCTCGAACCGGCTCAAAATCAACTCAAAACCACGTTCTTGCCACGAGTACTCAACTTCAAATGGCCAAATCTATTCAATTCAATTTTATAATGTAAATAACACTTCAAGTAACTGATTCTACAAAGAAATTCAAAGCTAATACGCGAAATTAGGTAAAATGACCAAAACGCCCAGCGAGCCCACGTCTCGAGTTCAGGTAAAATTCATATTTTCAGAATCCTCACACTCTAACGAGTTCATGCATACCAAAATTATCCAAATCTAAGGTCAAATTCCCAATCAAAAGTCGAATTCTAAGTCTAAGAACTTTCTTCCAACTTTTTCCCAATTTTCATCTCCAATCCGAAATTAAATGATGAAACTAACTATAGATTGATGGAATATACCTAGAAAGGGTTAAAGAATTGTCACCCACTGTTCTCCTCTTCAATTTCCTCTCAAAATCACCCTCTCCCGAGCCCTAAATTGAATTTCCAACATTTGAAACTAAACCCTCAAAATTTCTTATTTTCTGCCCAGAAATCCTGCATCTGTGGTCCAACAATCGCATCTGCGATACCGCTTCTACGGTTGGGGAACCGCTTCTGCGGTCGGGGAACCGCTTCTGCAGTTCTCACTTAAAAACTCCATCCCGTACCTGCGACCCAAAATCCGCATATGCGATCACGCAGGTGCGGTTCCTTATGCCGCTTCTGCGATTCCTGGCCCCTTCCTCATTTCCGCTTCTACGACCACTGAGCCGCTTCTGCGGCACCGCACCTGCGGTCCCACACTTGCAGGTGCGGTTATGATAGAAAACCAGCAGCTATAGCTGCAACTCCAAACTCCAAAATCCTTCCAACAACCATCTGAAATCGTCCCGAGGCCCCCGGGACCTCAACCAAAAGCACCAACAAGTCTAATACCCCTATCCAAACTTGTACCAATCCTTAAAACAACATCGAAATGATGAATCAACTACGGATTCAAGCCTAAGAACTCCAAAACTCTAGAAATACGCATTCGATCAAAAAGTCTATCAAACCTCATCCGAATGACCTGAAATTTTGCACACAGATCACATTCAACACTACGGAGCTACTCCAACTTCCGAAATTCCATTCCGACCCTGGGATCAAAATCTTACTATCGAACCGGAAACTTTAAAATTTGACCTTTCGGTATTTCAAGCCTAAATTAGCTACGGACCTCCAAAATACAATCCGAACACGCCCTTAAGCCCAAAATCACCCAACAGAGCGAACGGAAACATCGGATTTCCATTCCGAGGCCGTCTTCATACTATTCCGACTACGGTCAACTTTCCAACACTTAGTTCTCATTTAGTGACTAAGTGTTCCCAAAACTCTCCGAAACTCAAAACCAACATCCAGGCAAATCAAAATAGCAGAAATAAACTTGGGAAAAGCAGTTAATAGGGGATCATGGCGTAAATTCTTAAGAAGACCGGCCGGGTCATCACATCTTCCTACACTTAAACATTTGTTCATCCTCGAACGAGCATAAAGACATACCTGAAGTAGTGAAAAGATGAGGGTAATGGCTACGCATATCCTGCTCGGTCTCCCAGGTCGCCTCCTCGGCCGGCTGACCCCGCCACTCAACCTTTACCGATGCAATATTCTTTGACCTCAGCTTTCTAATCTGCCTGTCCACTATTGCCATTGGCTCCTCAACATAAGATAGATCCTTGTCCAACTGGACTGAACTGAAATCCAACACGTGCGACGGTTCACCTTGATATCTCCGGAGCATCGAAACATGAAATACCGGATGGACTCCTGCCAAGCTGGGAGGTAAGGAAAGCTCATAAGAAACCTCCCCAACACGCCTCAATATCTTAAAAGGGCTAATAAACCTCGGACTCAAATTCCCTTTCTTCCCAAATATCATAACGCCCTTCATAAGCAAAACCCAAAGCAGAACCTGCTCTCCAACCATATAGGAAACATCACGAACCTTCTGGTCCGTGTAACTTGTCTGTCTGGACTGGGCTATACGGAGTCTATCCTGAATCACCTTAACCTTCTCCAAAGCATCTTGAACTAAGTTTGTTCCCAATAATCTAGCCTCACCCGGCTTAAACCAACCCACCAGGGATATACACCGCCTACCATATAAAGCCTCGTACGGTGCCATTTGAATGTTGGACTGATAGTTGTTGTTGTAGACAAACTCTACCAATGGCAAAAACTGATCCCAAGACCCTCCAAACTCAATCGCATATGCACGGAGCATATCTTCAAGAATCTGAATAGTGCGCTCGGACTGTCCGTCCGTCTGAGGGTGAAATGTTGTACTCAACTCTACCTTACCCAACTCATGTTGAACGGCTCTCCAGAACCATGATGTGAACTGAGTACCTCTATCTAAAATAATGGAAACCGAAATACCATGCAGACGAACAATCTTCAGGATATAGATCTCTACCAACCGCTCTGAGGAATAAGTAGTACACACGAAAATAAAGTGAGTGGACTTGGTCAGCCGATCTACAATCACCCAAATAGCATCGAACTTTCTCAAAGTCCGTGGGAGCCCAACTACAAAGTCCATGGTGATCCGGTCCCACTTCCACTCCGGAATCTCTATCTGTTGAAGAAACCCACCCTGTCTCTGGTGCTCATACTTCACCTGCAGTTGAGGCACCGAGATATAAATCCAACTATATCTTTCTTCATCCGCCTCCACCAGTAGTATTGCCTCAAACCCTGATACATCTTTGCGGTACCTGGATGAATGGAATACCGCGAGCTATGGGCCTCCTCCAGAATCAACTCTCGAAGCCCATCAACATTGGGTACACAAATCCGGACCTGCATCCTCAATACCCCATCATCACCAATAGTCACATCTTTGGCATCACCGTACTAAACCTTGTCCTCGAGGACAAGCAAATGAGGGTCATCATACTGCCCCTCCCTGATACGATCAAATAAGGAAGACCGAGAAAACACGCAAGCTAGAACCTGACTAGGCTCTGAAAGATCCAATCTCACAAATTGGCTGGTTAGGGCCAAAACATCCATCGCCATAGGTCTCTCTGATGTTGGCAAATAAACCAAACTCTCCAAACTCTCTGCCCGACAACTCAAGGCATCGGCCTCCACATTGGCCTTGCCCGGGTGATACAAAATGGTGATATCATAATCCTTTAGCAACTCTAACCATCTCCTCTAGCGCAAATTTAGATTCTTTTGCTTGAACAGGTGCTGCAAGCTCCGATGGTCACTATAAATCTCACAGGAAACCCCGTATAAATAATGGCGCCCGATCTTCAGGGCATGAACAATGGCAGCTAACTCAAGGTCATAGATAGGGTAATTCTTCTCATGTATCTTTAACTGTCTGGACATGTAGGCAATCACCCTACCGTCCTGCATCAACACCGCTCTGAGGCCAATCCTCGAGGCATCACAATAGACCGTATAAGACCCCGAACCTGTAGGCAATATCAAAACTGGGGCTGTAGTCAAAGCGGTCTAGCTTCTGAAAACCTCGCCTCATACTCCTCCATCCACTAGAACGGAGCACCCTTCTGGGTCAACCTGGTCATAAGGGATGCAATTGATGAAAACCCCTCCACAAAGCGATGGTAGTAACCCGCCAAGCCAAGGAAACTGCAGATCTCTATAGCTGAGGATGGTCTGGGCCAACTCTACACGGCCTCTATTTTCTTCGGATCCACCTGAATACCCTCACTCGATACCAAGTGGCCTAGGAATGCCACAAAATCCAACCAAAACTCACATTTCGAGAACTTAGCATATAACTTCTTATCTCTCAGAGTCTGAAACACAGTCCTCAGGTGCTGCTTATGATCTTCCCGACTCTGGGAATACACTAGAATATCATCATTAAAGACAATGACGAATGAGTCAAGATACGACCGGAACACACTGTGCATCAGATGCATAAAGGTTGTTGGGGCATTGGTCAGCCTAAATGACATGACAAGGAACTCGTAATGACCATACCGAGTCATGAAGGCAGTCTTTGGGATATCTGGTTCCCGAATCTTCAACTAATGGTAACCTGAGCACAAGTCAATCTTAGAAAATACACGTGCACCCTGAAGCTGGTCAAATAGATCATCAATACGAGGAAAAGGATAACGATTCTTAACTCTAACTTTGTTCAACTTGCGATAATCAATACACATACACATAGAACCATCTTTTTTCTTCACAAACAAGACAGGAGCACCCCCAAGATGATACACTAGGACGAATAAAACCCTTATCAAGCAATTCCTGTAACTGATCCTTCAACTCCTTCAACTCAGGAGGAGCTATACGATACGGAGGAATAGAAATGGGCTGAGTGCCCGACAACAGATCAATGCCAAAATAAATATCTCTATCAAGCGTCATGCCCAGAAGATCAGGTGGAAACACATCGGGAAAATCCCGTACTACTGGAACTGAATCAACTGAAGGGGTATCAATACTTACATTTCTCACATAATTCAAATATGCGTCACACCCCTTCTCAACCATATGCTGAGCTTTAAGAAAAGAAATAACTCTACTGGGAGTGTGATCAAAAACACCCCTCCACTCAACACGCGGTACACCTGGCATAGCTAGTGTCACGGTTTTGGCATGACAATCAAGGATAGCATAATGGGGCGACAAGTAGTCCATGCCCAAGATAATATCAAAATCTACTATGCTGAGCAATAATAAATCGGCTCTGGTCTCAAAACCACTAAGAGCAACCAAACACGACTGCTAAATGCGGTCCACAACAAGAGAATCTCCCGCAAGAGTAGAAACATAAATAGGGGAACTCAAAGAATCCCGAGGTACACCAAATGTGGAGCAAAATAAGAAGACGCATAAGAGTAAGTGGAGCCTAGATCGAATAGAACTGATGCATCTCCGTGACAAACCAATATAATACCTGTGACGACAGAATCATAGGCAACAACCTCAGTACGAGCAGGAAGGGCATAATATTTGGCCTGGCCTTCCCCTCTAGTTGGCTGAGCAGGTGGGGTAGCAACTGGTGCTGTGATCATAGCCTGAGAACTCTGTGGAGTGCGCTGTGGCTGAGAAGTCTGTGGAGGTGCACTCCTCCTAAGTCTAGGGCAATCCCTCACCACATGGCATGTGTCACCACAATCAAAATAAGCTCTGGGATGATGTGGCAGTAGGAACTGTGTAGTATGGGTACTCCAAGACCCCTAAATGCCTGAAACATTATGTGAAGTCTGAGATGCAAACTGAGTTGGCTAACCCACAAAACCTCTACCATGCCGTACTCTTCCTCCAAAATAAGGACCAGTAGGTCTCTCCAGTCTACAAGATCTCCTCACTTCCTTATACTCTCTCTCCTGACCTCATCTGTCCTTTCTCTCCTGGACCCACCTGTCCTCTACTCGGTGAGAGGTCCTCACCACCCGCTAAATTGGGACCACAAGCTGTATCGCTGTGACACCTGGAACCCAATCAATGAGAACTCACTGCTCTAGAGTGGGGGTGGCAGAAGTCTAGGTCTCTTCCCTGATCTGTGAAGTAGTTGGTACAACCCGAATCAACCCCGCCTGAACTAATGTACCAAACATGCTCAGGAACTATGCTAATGTCTCCCAAAGTGCTGGAGCAGTAGTAGCAGTAGGCGCATCTGATGTTAGGGTTCTGGCTGGAACTACTGGTGGCTCCTCGGGGGCAGATCGCACGGGCGCTCTGGATGCACTGCGTGCGTGTCCTCGGCCTCTACCCCGGCCCTGACCTTTGATGGCTCTCACAGGGGGCGCGGGTGTCTGATCATCTATGGTAGCACGTGTCCTCACCATCTATGAGAGAATGGAAGACAGCGGTAATGGAAGATAGATATTTAGGATTCTTGATGTCAAAAATCTCGCACGATAGGGAAATCAAATGAAGTGGAATTTTCCTAACGGTTACATAGCCTCTCGTAGATAAGTACAGACAACTCCGTACCGATCAGCGAGACTTTAATAAACCAGCTTGTGATTCATGACTCTTATGAACCTAGGGCTCTGATACCAACTTGTCACGAACCCGGTTCGCCCTCCATGAACCATCGTGATGGCACCTACTCTCTACGACTAGGTAAGCCTAAGATGTGGAAGACAAACCAAATTTGTAGAAGAAAACAATTTAAAACAGAAATAGAGTAATAAAACAGCATTTAAAAGTGCCGCTCGGCATACACAATATTAACTCTTAAAATCAATACACTTTCCCAAAACCCGAAAACCCATGAATCACAAGCTAAGAGATACAAAAGAAGCTCTAACTCCAGAAATGTCTAACCAAAAGGGGAATACTGAAGGGCTATACTATTACAAAAAGATAGAAAGGGACTCCTTGGTCTGCGGATGTGGCAAATATACCTCGAAGTCTCTACAGAAGCGCCTCGCCTCAAGAATAATAAGACAGAGTGAAAATACCCAGATCTATACATGAAAAACATGCGCAGAAGGGGCATGAGTACACCACAACGGTACTCAGTAAGTGCCAAGCCTAACCTCGGTCGGGTAGTGACGAGGAAGGTTAGGGCCCTACTGAGGTTAAATAAAAATATAAGGTCTAACAATGTATAATAAGATAGTTTTCTTAAGTGTAACAATAAGAAATAACATAGAATAGAAAGAACAATAGCAAATAGAACAGACACAAAATAATCACGGAAAGGAAATACAACTCAACAAAGAGATAACAACCGGGGTACCTTCCAGGATATCGTCCTGTAGTCCCAATTACATCTATCCAGTGGATCTCCCGGGATACCATCCCGTAGTCCATCATATATATATCTGAAGGATCTACCGGAATCCCGATCCGTAGTCCCAAATATAAATACCCAGTACTGGGGGAATCTACCGGGTGCAGTCTCGTAGTTCCATATAACTGTATAGGGGGATCTATCGAAATGCCAAATTCGTAGTCCCAACTAAACAGATAAGGGGGATCTACTGGAATCTCACATCCGTAGTCCTAGATAAATAGACAAGGGGGATCTACCGGAATCCCACATCCGTAGTCCTAATGTAAATACACAATGAAAATAGGAAAATATTTAGCAAATTTCAATTTCATATTAAGGCAAACAAGTAATTCTAGTTTAGCTTGCTGCACAGAATTCAGGTAAAGAAGTTTGAGCAAATAAAGCAATTAAATCACTTAGACATGCTTTCCTACGCTAACAACAGGCTTAAAGTGCAAGTAATATAAACAGGAAAGGAAACATACTAGAAATTACTTAATGAAAATCGGATTTCCAACAATTAGCACAAGTACGCACTCGTCGCCTCATGTACAAGGCATTTCAATTAATAATAATACCAAATCCTAAGAGGAAGGTCCCCTGTACAAGGTTAGGCAAGCCACTTACCTCGAACCGACTCAAAATCAACTCGAAACCACGTTCTTGCCACGAGTACTCAACACCAAATGGCCCAAATCTATTCAATTAAATTTCATAATGTAAATAACACTTCAAGTAACTGATTCTACAAAGAAATTCAAAGCTAATACACGAAATTAAGTAAAATGAACAAAATGCCCCGCGAGCCCACGTTTCGAGTTCGGCTAAAATTCATATTTTCAGAATCCTCACACTCTCACGAGTTCATACATACCAAAATTATCCAAATTTAAAGTCAAATTCCTAATCAAAAGTCGAATTCTAGGTCTAAGAACTTTTTTCCAACGTTTCCCCAATTTTCATCTCCAATTCGAAATTAAATGATGAAACTAACTATAGATTGATTGAATATAACTAGAAAGGGTTAAAGAATTGTTACCCACATCTCCTCTTCAATTTCCTCTCAAAGTCGCCCTCTCCCGAGCCCTAAATCGAATTTCCAACTTTTGAAACTAAACCCTCGAAACTTCCTATTTTCTGCCCAGAAATCCCGCATCTAGGGTCCAACAATCGTATCTGCAATACCACTTCAGCAGTTGGGGAACCGCTTCTGCAATTCTCACTTAAAAACTCCATCTCGCTCCTGCGACCCAAAATCCGCATCTGCGGTTCCTTATGCCGCTTCTGCGGTTCCTGGCCCCTTCCTCATTTCCGCTTCTGCAACCACTGAGCCGCTTCTACGGCACCGCACCTGCGGTCCCACACTTGCAGGTGCAGTTATGACAGAAAACCAGCAGCTGAAGTTGAAACTCCAAACTCCAAAATCCTTCCGACAACCATCTGAAATCGTCCCGAGGCCCCCGGGACCTCAAACAAAAGCACCAACAAGTCTAATAACCCTGTCCAAACTTGTACCAATCCTTAAAACACCTAAACAATATCGAAATGATGAATCAACCACGGATTCAAGCCTAAGAACTCCAAAACTCTAGAAATATTCTTTCGATCAAAAAGTCTATCAAACCCCGTCCGAATGACCTGAAATTTTGCACACACGTCAGCTACTCCAACTTTCGGAATTCCATTCCGACCATCGGATCAAAATCTTCCTATCGAACCGGAAACTACAAAATTCGACCTTTCGGTATTTCAAGCCTAAATTAGCTACGGACCTCCAAAGCACAATCTGAACACGCCCCTAAGCCCGAAATCACCCAACGGAACTAATAGAACCATCAGATTTCTATTCCGAGGCTGTCTTCACACTGTTCTGACTATGGTCAACTTTTCAACACTTAAGCTCTCATTTAGGGACTAAGTGTTCCAAAACTCTCCGAAACTCAAAACCGAACATCCCGACAAATCAAAATAGCGGAAATAAACTTGGGAAAAGCAGTTAATAGGGGATCGAGGCGTAATTTCTTAAGATTACCGGTCGGGTGGTCACACTGGACTGGTGGCTGACTTGGTCATCGCGTTCGCGGAAGGACAGACATGTTGGCGATAGGCAGGATGGTAAAGCTTCGTGTTCGCGTACCCTTTCTCATGTTTGCGTAGAGGACTATAGGAGCTGAAGTTGGATTTGTTTCGCGAATGCGAAGGGATTTCCGCGTTCGCGATGAAGGTCGTCCGGGTAGTGTATAAGATTGCAAAAATGGGTTTTGGCTCATTTTATCTCAACTATTCCATGGGAGCCGAGCTTGGGGAAATTTTGAAGGAGCTTCTTCGTCATCCATCACTAGGTAAGTGACTTCTACATATTCTGAGTTAAATACATGAACTATACACGAATTATACATGGATTTGAACATGAAAATTGGTGGAAATTGTGAGATTTTAAAGAAAACCTAGAATTTATATTTTTGGATTTTTACTACGAAATATGGAATTAGGGATAAATTATATATTTGAGTTCATGGTATTATGGATAACATTTATCTTCAAAAAAAATTCGGAATCCGGGCATGTGGGCCCAAGGGTTGACTTTGTTGACTTTTTGAGCGGAGTTGGGAATTGTTATAAATTAATTAAATATGAGTGTTGGGGTATATTTTGATTGATTTGCACGTTGTTTGACTAGTTTCAAATTGATGGGCATTGGTTGAGGTGTTAGAGAGGTATTGGAACTTCGGAGCGAGGTAAGTCTCCTGCCTAACTTTGTAAGGGGAAATTACCCCATATGTATTAAAATTTGTTAGGTGCTACTAGTTGTGGGTGCTACGTACGCACGAGATGACTAGATTACATACGTAGATAAAACATATTTATGTTCGGGTAGACCTATGACTCTATCCTGTAATATTTGAATTATTTGAACTCAATTTGCTAGTTTAATATTTGGATTTATAATTGAAATTGATTTAGGGATATACTTGGCCGAGCTTTATCACCTTGAGTTGTTTGGAAAATTTTTTGATAAACGGTAAAAGTTATATTCACCTTATGCTCATGTACCTGTGTTGTAAGCACGTGACTCGTAATTTGATGAGTTTCTTCCTTTCTTGTGGATCGTGCCGAACAACTCGGCAGTATATTGAGATGCATCTCGGGTTCGCATCGGTCGACCTTCTGCAGTGTACACACCACTGTGGATCAGGCCATATGACCTCGGCATAATCGTGTGTATTACCACTAGGAGTACGAACATTCGTGAGATGTCCTTATTATTGAGACCTAGCATTTATATGGTATTCCCTATCCGTTTGAGATTACATTTGATATTATTGATCTGATGAGATAACATATGGCATTCGAGAGAGATATATCGCCAAAACAAAAGTTGGAGAATTATGTGAGTTACACTTTCTACCTCATGGTTGCTATTTCATATCTGTTCATAATTTAATATATTATTTTATTGGACCACTAGTAGGTGTCGATATCGATCACTCGTCACTACTTCTCCAGGGTTAGGCTAGATACTTATTGGGTATGCGTTAATTTACATACTTATGCTATACTTTTGCGCTAAGTGTGCAAGATCTGACAGGTTCATTTGGCGCGTTGGCGTGACTGCTGAGGAGACTTTACGGTAAGCTTCATTCCAGGCTAAGTATCGTAGCCCACAAAGTCTTCTTTGTATCATTTACTTTATCCTGTCTAATTTACGTTCCAGACAGATGTATCATTATTATTATGGCACTCCTTAGTAAATGTTCATATACTTGTGACACCGGATTTTGGGGATTCTAGTGGTTGTTTATGGTTCGGCTTGATATTATCATTTTTTATTGTATATCTTACTAATATTTTAAGTATTCATGATTTTTAAATGCATTGAATCCTTTACTTAATAAGACTTATGATTTTTAAAAGTTAATAAAATAAATAATTGAATTGATAGTTCATTATTGGCTTGCCTAACAACGATGTTGGGCGTCATCACGACCTATAGTGGGAAATTGGGTCGGGACAGAAAAATTTGATTGTATTTGAATTGTAGTCAATTTGCTTAAGCTTAAATTTAGGGAATGTAAAGAATTCTATTTAATTTTGCTAAAGTTTTGGAATCTTCATTTATATAGGTTGACTGATGTCCGTAGAGAGAGATCCTTTAACTTGAATTTATATTAATTATATAAAATAAAAATAATGATCGTATACATCAAACCCACCAGGAGCAGATCCAAGACAATCACCTCACTAACCTTTTCTTCTTTTTTTGCAGGTACTAACTCCCAATAATTCCCCCTTTCTGCTGTTAGTGACCCAGTGTGTGGTATCGGCACTTATGATACTCAACCTACTGAAAAATCAATAGAAAAATAGAGTAGATCACTGGGAGCTCATCTACCAACTCCACATTATCACACATCACATATAGTGCCCCTTCAACCAGAAACCAGTAAACCAAACCAGTTCAACAAGCATACCCTACCATAAGACCCAACAACAGCCATACAATAGCAATCCTCACTCACCTACTCAACCTCAGATTAGCACCCACTCATTACCCCCCATAATCCTGAATATTCTGAAGTCCATTCCATTTCAATTCCAAAGAACCCCACCCCAACACACATTCTATCAATTTCCCTATTTCTTTCCTTTTGCTTCAGTCCACACAAGAACCTAATTGCAAGCATCCAGAATTCCCACATGCAAAAGAAAATCAACAACCAGGGCAAAAAAGCCCAGTTTTTCTCTATCAATTTTTTCTATTTTACAGGTACCTCAATTCTCTCTATGAGTCCATACATGCTATAACTCTAGTTAGTGGTATTAGTATCTATGATACTCATTTTACTGGAGGTGTACCTGTGTTTTGGATAAATCATCAATGCCATGATGGAATTGCAGCCCCAGTTTCTCACCCAAAAATCCTTTCACCAACAATTGTTGTAGTCAACCATGCCAACAACAAGCCACATGAGAAAAAACCCATGCCTCAACACTGCAGCACCCCACCCATTTGTGAACTTCCATCCTCGACACACTTTCCTAACCATAACAACAACCAGGAAGCAAGCTTCGGTATCCACAAGAACCTGACAGTAGCTACCTAGGAAGGACCGGAGATCCCCATCTTTACAAACTCAAGAATCCTCTCATATATACACAGCCACACCTCATATTAAATCTTTGTTCCCAACCCCCACAAGAACCGGGCAACAGAGTACCCAGCCTAGCGTTAGGATCCCTGAAGCTCCAATTTTGCTAACCTATTTGTTCAATTTTACAGGTACAATGAGTAGGCTTAGTCAGTTGATGTATACTCAGTATGTGGTATTAGCATCACAGATGTTCAATATACCGGAAGTGCATCAACTCACTCGAGCCACTCAACTTGGTTCTACACACACATATTAATTCACTCCCAACAACTGGAAGCATGACTATATGGACAACATTTTTATGATGCTTTCAGAATATGAACACAACCAACCTCACAAATGTTGTCCCTTCCCTGCATGCCCCAACCACTACCAGAAGATACCAACACAGCTGCCATCACAACAACATCTAGCCTCCCTCACTCTAGCATCTCTGGAGTAACTCCTTCTTCAATTCATTTCCACCACTCTAAGTTCTCAACATGATATATCTAGGGGCCCATACCTAGCTTCCTGCCTTGTTTCTTCACCAATTATCAGCAACAAATAAACAGTTCTAGAAACCAAAACACCAACTCTGATTTCTGGCCTTAGACTTTGGATGTCAAAAGCAAAAAATGTTCACTCTCTCCTGTCACACACTGCAACGGCCCGGTTGGTCGTTTCGTGAATTATAGCCCCGTTTCCTCCATTTTTACTTATTTATATGTTGTTCATCTGTACTTCATCGTATCGTGTTGGTTGGTTCAGGTCTGGATTGGTTTTGGAGTGGAATAAGACACTTAGTCTCTTATTTAGAAGCTTAAGTTTAGAAAGTCAATCGGATGTTGACTTATGTATAAATGAGCTCGGATGTGAATTCTGATGATTCGATTAGTTCCATTAGGTGATATTGGATTTAGGAGCTTGTTCAGAATTTAAATCAGAGGTCCGCGATAGAATTAGGCTTGAATAGGCGAAATTGGAAATTTAGCCTTTTTTGGTCAGTAGTGAAAATCTTGATATCAGACTCAGAATGGAATTCCGGAAGTTGGAGTAGGTTTCTAGTAACATTTGTGATGTGTGTGCAAAATTTCAGGTCATTCAGAGGTGATTTAGTAGGTTTCGGCATCGTTTGCGAAATTTGGACTTTTGGAAATACTTAAGCTTGAATCCAACGGAAATTTGGTGTTTTGATGTTGTTTTTAGTGTTTCGGAGGTTCGACTAAGTTTGAATGTTGATATATAACTTGTTAGCATGTTTGGTTGAGGTCCTTAGGGCCTCCGGTTTATTTCGGGTGGTTGACGGATCAAGGATGGAATTTGGAGGAATGCGGAAGTATTCCTTCAACTGTCATAACCGCACCTGCAGAATGGGGACCGCAGATGCGATGGTCGCAGATGCGGAGAGGGATTGCAGATGCGGAATTTGGGAAGCTGAGGCAGGATCGTAGGTGTGGAAGGAGAAGCGCACCTGCGAGACCGCAGGTGCTGGTATTGGACCGCAGAAGCGGTTATGGGTGGTTAAGTGAAAACCGAAGATGCGGTTGATTTGACTGCAGAAGTGGCCCCACTGATGCATGAAAAGGGTCGTAGGTGCGAGATGTCTAGGCAGAAAGTAGATATGGAACCCTTCGCGAATTTTGGTCATTCTTCACCACTTTTCATTCAGATTTTTGAGGTTTTTGGAGGGTTTTGAAGAGGGAATCAAGGGATACTCGTTAAGGTAAGTTATTTGAGCTTAATACTTGTGTTTATGGTAATTTTCAGTTGTTTAAGCATGAAATTGGTAGAAATTAGGGATGAAATTGAGGGGATTAGGGCTTGAAATTGGAGAGTTTGATTTGGGGATTTGAGGTCGGATTTTGATGAATTTGGTATGTATAGACTCGTGAGTGAAAAGAGTTTCTTGTTTTGTGATTTTTGTCGGAATCCGAGACGTGGGCCTGGGGGGCGAGTTTGAGTGAATTTCGGGATTCTGGTCTAAATTGATAATTTTTCGTATGAAATTGATTCATTGGCCTATATTGATCGCATTGTATTGCTTTTAGCCAAACTCGGGATGTTCGGAGGACGATTCTAGAGGCAAGGGCGTCGCGGAGTAGTGATTTGACCGGTTTAAGGTAAGTAATGATTATAAATCTTGTCCTAGGAGTATGAAACCCCGGATTTCATATCATTTTACTATTGTGAGGTGACGCGCATGCTAATGAGCGTGTGAGCATGAACCATTGGGATTGTGACTTGGTCTGTCCCGGTAGCAACTATAAAGTTACGTATTTGACTAAAAACTATTTAATACTTAAGTGTTTTAAAAAGAACTACTATAGATGGTGTTGAACGCCATATTTGGGCCTTGTGCCAATGTTGTTTGGACCTTAGAGGTCTTTTCTTATTATCGTCTCATTGTTTTGATTTAAAATCTATACACATTCATGCTATGTTTACTGATTTTATAAATCAGTCTTTATTACTCCGTTTTATGCATAAAATGATATTTTGGGTTGAGCACCCTGTTTTACTGATAGCCCAAGTGGTTTGAGAGGTTTCTAACTGGGTGAGGCCAAGGCCCTATGTTGTGAGGATATTATGGGATCAGGTTATGCGCCGCAACATGATGTTATTGATTTATGATTATGAGAGGCCGAGGGCTTGATTGATTTATGCCACGAGGTGTTCTATTATAGAGCTTGGGCTCTAAGAGCCCCTCTAGAGTCTGTACACCCCCAGTGAGCATGGGTACCTTGAGTGAGTGATATTATGTTTTGCCCGAGGGGATGTTCTTGATTCATGTTATGCCCGACGGGCTGTTCTTGATTCATGTTGTGCCCGAGGGGGTGTTTACGAGTGATTGTGAGGTTTGCCCGAGGGGCTGGTTCTGAGTAATGTTATGCCCGAGGGGCGGTTTATGATTTATGTTTGCCCGAGGGGCTGTTTATGACTTTTATCACTTTTACTCTAAATTGTATTGAACCTCTGTTGAAACTATTGAAAAATATCTTTAAATAATTTTTACTGAAATTGTATTTTAAACGAGATGATTTGACTCATATACTGATTTGAAAGCATGTTGTACTTACTGAGATTTCATGACGTGGATTTTATGTGTTTCCTACTGCTCAGTCTTTATTTACCTTTATTACTTACTGAGTTGGCATACTCACATTACTCCTTGCACCTTGTGTGCAGATCCAAGGGTTGTTGGACGTGTTAGCGATTATTGATTTTCATCCATTGCGGATTCCTAGAGTTAGCAAGGTAGTTGCATGACGATCGTAGCCCTTCTTTTCTCCCTCTTATCTTCCTTTAGCTGTTATTAGTAGGTTTTCTCCCATACTGTATTACTCTTAGCATTTCCAGACAGACTTTAGTAGATGCTCATGACTCGTGACACCCTGATGTCGGGCTTTTCTTTTCGTACTTTGTTATTCAGACTTATATTATGAAGTTTTATTAATTAATAGCTTAAAAACATCTTTATTTTTGGCTTATCGGGTTGTTTTGATAAAAGAGTTGGCTTGCCTAGTTCCACGTTAGGCGCTATCACGACCTGGTAGATTTGGGTCATAACAAGTTGGTATTATAGTCTAGGTTACATATGTCTCACGAGTCATGAATGTTTTTAGTAGTGGCTTGCGGATCGGTACAGAGACAAGTTGGTATCAGAGCCTAGGTTACATAGGTCACGAGTCATGAATTCTTATCGTGCGAATCCATTGATTCTGGCAACTAAACTTCTATTGTTCAGCACTATCGAACAGGGTGACCAGCCACTAGTACAACCAGTTAGGCCCGAAAGGGGTCGAGGCCGTAGTTGAGGTCATGGCAGGGGTAGAGGTGAAACCCGCGCAGTAGCCAGGGCAGTACTTGTAGACCCTCCCATTGTTCCAGATCAGGTCCCAGCTACAGATGCTCCAGTGGGACCAACTCAGGCACCCCTTATTCCTATTGTGATTCTTGGCCTTCATTAGGCTCTAGCTCAGATTCTATCAGTGTGCACTAGCCTGGCTCAGGTGATCTCAGTTACTACGAACGCAACTACTTCTCAGGTCGGGGAAGGCACTTAAACTCCCGCTGCTCGCACAGCTGAGCAGGTTGTTCAAGGACTTCATATATCGGGGGCACCTCCAGCCCAGCCAGTTGCAGCTGCTCAGGACTATGTAGCTCATGTTATGCCAGAGGACGAGCAGCGGAGATTGGAGAGGTTTGGAAGACTCCAGCCTCCGTCATTTAGTGGTGCTGAGGGTGAGGATGCACAAGGTTTCTTAGACAAGTGTCAGAGGATGCTTCAAACAGCAGGTATTTTGGAGACTAGTGGGGTCTCATTGACTACTTTCCAGTTCTCTAGGGCTGCACTTAGTTGGTGGAAGGCTACGAGAGGCGTAGGCTGGTTGGTGCAGCACCCCTTTCTTGGCAGCAGTTCTCCATTATCTTTTTGGAGAAGTTTGTACCTAAGTCTCGCAGAGAGGAGCTACGCAGGCAGTTCGAGCAGCTTCGCCAAGGTGATATGTCTATTACACAGTATGAGATGTGGTTCTCTGAGTTGGCTCGTCATGCGGTCTGGTTGGTTCCCACAGACTGAGAGAGGATCAGGAGGTTTATAGATGGCCTCAGTTTTCAGCTTCGGTTGCTTATGACTAGAGAGAGGGTGTCTGATTCCACTTTTGATGAGTTTGTCAACATTGCTCGACATATTGATATGGTTCGTGGTCAGGAGAGGGTTGAGAAGGAGTCCAAGAGGCCTCGTGGTCAGGGTGAATTCAGTGGTGCTCCTCCTGGGGGTCAGTTCCAGCATGGCAGAGGTTGTCCATTCAGACATGCTCAGTCAGCTCTCCCAGTTCACCGTAGTGAATCATCGGGCCATGGTTCTCATAGTTCTCATCAGGGCCATTCATCACTTAGTGCCCTTCCAGCCCAAAGTTTGTCCCATGCTCCATCAGTTCAAGGCCATCCATGCCAGGTCTTTCTACTAGTCATCCCAGTGCTAGGGGTTCCCTTCAGTCTCCGTCACCACCACCAGGGGGTTGTTATGAGTGTGGAGAGTTAGGGCATATGTGGAGGCAGTGTCCTCTACATCATGGGGGTCCGCTTCAGCAGAGGAGTCAGTCATCAACCTCAGCACCAGTTACTTTATCACCCACCCAGTCAGCTAGGGGTGAAGGACAGTCAACTAGGGTTCTCCCTAGAGGGGGAGGTCGATCAGGTGGTGGTTAGGCCCGTTTCTATGTACTCCCAGCCAAACCAGATGTTATTGCTTCAGATGTTGTGATCACAAGTATTATCTCAGTTTGCCACAGGGATGCCTCTTTATTATTTGATCCTAGTTCCACTTTTTCATATGTGTCATCATATTTTGCTCATTATTTGGATACGCCCTGCGAGTCTTTGTTTCATCTGTTCATGTATCTACTCCGATGGGCGGTACTATTATTATGGACCGCGTATATCAGTCTTTTGTGGTGACTATTGGGGGTTTGGAGACACGAGTGGACCTTTTGTTGCTTAGTATGGTTGATTTTGATGTGATATTGGGTATGTACTGGTTATATCTGTGTCATGCTATTCTGTACTGTCACGCTAAGACAGTGACGTTGGCTATGCCAGGAGCGCTACAGATTGAGTGGCGAGGTTCATCAGATTATGTTCCCAGTAGGGTAATTTCATTTTGAAGGCCGAACAGATGATTGGGAAGGGTTGTCTTTCTTATTTAGCCTTTGTGAGGGATGTCAGTGCAGAGACTTCTACCATTGATTCAGTTCCGGTGATGAGGGATTTTTCGGATGTGTTTCTTGCAGACCTGTCGGGCATGCCGTCGGACAGGGATATTGATTTCGGTATTGATTTAGTGTCAGGCACTCATCCCATTTTTATTCCATTGTATCGTATGGCACTGGTGGAGTTGAAGGAGTTGAAGGAGCAGCTTTAGGAACTCCTTGATAAGAGGTTTATTCAGCCTAGTGTGTCGCCTTGGGGTGTGCCTGTTCTATTTGTGAAGAAGACGAATGGCACGATGAGAATGTGCATAGACTACAAGCAGTTGAACAAAGTCACAATCAAGAACAAGTATCCTTTGCCTAGTATTGATGATTTATTTGACCAGCTTCAAGGATAAAGGGTGTTCTCCAAGATTGATCTTAGGTCAAGGTATCACCAGTTGAAGATCAGGGACTCAGACATTCTTAAGAAAGCTTTCAGGACCCGATATGGTCACTATAAGTTCCTTGTGATGTATTTTGGGTTGACCACTGCCCCAGCAACATTCATGCATTTGATGAACATCGTGTTTTGGCCTTATCTCGACTCGTTTGTTATTGTATTCATTGATGATATTCTGGTGTACTCACATAGTCAGGAGGAACACGCTGAGTGTTTGAGAGTTGTATTGCAGCGATTGAGGGAGAAGAAGTTTTATGCAAATTTCTCCAAGTGTGAGTTTTGGCTCAGTCTAGTGGTGTTATTGGGGAACGCTGTGTCCAGTGAGGGTATTCAGGCTGATTCGAAGAAGATAGAGGTGGTTCATAGTTGGCCCAGACCGTCCTCAGAGATTCATAGCTTTCTTGGTTTGGCGGGTTATTACCGTCAGTTCGTTCATGGATTTTCATCTATTGCATCACCCTTGACCAAATTTACCCAAATGGGTGCTCCTTCTAGGTGGTCAGATGAGTGTGAGGCGAGCTTTCAAAAGCTCAAGACTGCCTTGACCATAGCTCCAGTGTTAGTTTTGCCATCAGCTTTAGGTTCTTATACACTATATTGTGATGCTTCTCAGGTTGGTATTGGATGTGTGTTGATGCAGAAGAGTAGAATGATTGCTTATGCTTCTCGTCAATTGAAGCCCCATGAGAAAAACTACCATATTCATGATTTAGAGTTGGCTGTCATTGCTCACGCATTGAAGATTTGGAGGCATTATATCTATGGTGTGTCTTGTGAGGTGTTTACTGATCATTGTAGTCTCCAACACTTGTTCAAATAGAAGGATCTAAATTTGAGGCAGCGAAGATGGTTAGAGATACTAAAAGACTATGATATTACTTTTTTGTACCATCGGGGAAAGGCCAATACAATGGTCGATGCTTTGAGTAGGAAGGCGGTGAGTATGGGCAGTCTTGCATTTATTCCTATTGGGGAGAGACCTCTTGCAGTTGATTTTCAAGCTTTGGCCAATCGGTTTATGAGGTTGGATATTTCGGAGCCCAGTCGGATCCTAGCTTGTGTGGTTTCTCGGTCTTCGTTGTTTGATCGTATCAGAGACCGCAAGTATGATGATCCTCATTTGCTTGTCCTCAAGGACAGAGTTCAACACAGCGATGCCAGAGATGTGACTATTAGTGATGGTGGCTTATTGAGGATGCAGGGCCGGATATATGTGACCAATGTGGATGGGTTTCAAGAGTTGATTCTGGAGGAGGCCCATAGCTTGCGGTATTCAATACATCCGGGTGTCGTGAAGATGTACCAGGATTTGAGACAGCACTACTGGTGGAGAAGAATGAAGAAAGATATAGTGGGGTTTGTTGCTCGGTGCCTCAATTGTCAGCATGTGAAATATGAGTATCAGAGGCCGGGTGGCTTGCTTTGGCAGATAGATATTCCAGAGTGGAAGTGGGAGCGGATCACCATGGATTTTGTAGTTGGACACCTACGAACTTTGAGGAAGTTCAATGCTATTTAGGTGAATGTGGATCGGCTGACCAAGTCTGCGCACTTCATTCCTGTGTGTACTACCTATTCTTCAGAGCGGTTAGCTGAGATTTATATCTAAGAGATTGTTCACCTGCATGGTGTCCCAGTTTCCATCATTTCAGATTGAGGTACTCAGTTTACATCGTAGTTTTGGAGGGTCGTGCAGCGAGACTTAGGTACTCAGGTTGAGATGAGTACAACTTCACCCTCATACAGACAGACAGTCCTAGTGCACTATTCCAATATTGGAGGACATGTTGTGCGCTTGTGTAATTGATTTCAGGGGTTCATGGGACCAGTTTCTACCGCTCGTGGAGTTTGTATATAACAACAGTTATCAGTCGAGTATTTAGATGGCTCCATATGAGGCTTTATATGGGAGACGATGTAGATCTCCAATAGGTTGGTTTGAGCTGGGTGAGGCTAGGCTTTTGGGTACAAACTTGGTACATGATGCTTTGGACAAGGTAAAGGTGATTCAGGAGCAACTTCGTATAGCACAGCCGAGATAAAAGAGTTATGCTAACAGGAAGGTCCGTGATGTGTCTTACACGGTTGAGGAGAAGGTTCTACTGAAGGTTTCACCCATGAAGGGTGTTATGAGATTTGGGAAGAAGGGCAAGTTGAGCCCTCAGTTCATTGGGCCTTTCGAGGTGCTTTAGAGGATTAGGGAGATTGCTTATGAGCTTGCTTTGCCACCTAGCTTGTCGGGGGTGCATCCGGTATTTCATGTTTCTATGCTCCGGAAGTATATCAGCGATCCATCTCATGTTTTGGATTTCAGTACGGTTCAGTTAGACGGTGATTTGACTTATGATGTGGAGCTAGTGGCTATTTTAGAGCGGCAGACCCGAAAGTTGAAATCAAACGATATAGCTTCAGTAAAAGTGCAGTGAAGAGGTCGGTCCATAAAGGAGGCTACTTGGGAGACCGAGAGGGAGATGCAGAGTAGATATCCATACTTGTTTGAGGCTTCAGGTATGTTTCTAGACTCGTTCGAGGACAAACGTTTGTTTAAGAGGTGGAAGATGTAACGACCCAGCCGGTCGTTTCGTGAATTATAGCCCTATTTCCCCTATTTCTTCTTCTTTATGTGTTGTTCAGCTGTACTTCATCGTATCGTGTTGGATGGTTTGGGTTCGGAGCAATTTTGGAGTGGAATGAGACACTTAGTCTCTTAGTTAGAAGCATAAGTTGGGAAAGTCAACTGGATGTTGACATATGTGTAAATGATCTCATATGTGAATTCTGATGGTTCGGTTAGATCTGTTAGGTGATTTTGGAATTCGGAGATCGTTCGGAATGTAAATCGGAGGTCCGTGGTAAAACTAGGCTTGAATTGGCGAAATTGGAAATTTGGCATTTTTTGGTCGGCAATGGAAATCTTGATATCGGGGTTAGAATGGAATTCCAAAAGTTGGAGTAGGTTCGTAGTGTCATTTGTGACGTATGTACAAAATTTCAAGTCATTCGGAGGTAATTTAGTAGGTTTTGACATCGTTTGCGGAATTTGGAATTTTGGAAATCCTTAAGCTTGAATCTGAGGGAAATTCGGTGTTTTGATGTTCTTTTTAGTGTTCCAGAGGTTCAACTAAGTTTGAATGTTGATATGTGACTTGTTGGCATGTTTGGTTGAGGTCCCGAGGGCCACGGGTTGATTTCGGGTGGTTGACGGATCAAGGATGGAATTTGGAGGAATGCTGAAGATTTCCTTCAGCTATCATAACCGCACATACGGAGTGGGTACCGTAGGTGCGATGGCCGCAGATGCAGAGAGGGACGGCATATGCGGGATTTTGGAAGCTATAGCAGGACCGTAGGTGCGGAAGGAGGAGCGCACCTGCGAGACCGCAGGTGCGGGTATTAGACCGTAGAAGCGGTTATGGGCGGTTAAGTGAAACTACAGATGCGGTTGATTTGACCGCAGAAGCGGTCCTGCAGATGCGTGAAAAAAGCCGCAAGTGTAAGATGCTTGGGCAGAAAGTATATAAGGAACCCTTCACGAATTTTAGCCATTCTTCACCATTTTTCATTCGGATTTTTGAGATTTTTGGAGGGTTTTGAAGAGGGAATCAAGGGGATACTCATTAAGGTAAGTTATTTGAGCTTAATACTTGTGATTATTGTAATTTTCAGTTATTTAAGCATGAAATTGGTAGAAATTAGGGATGAAATTGAGGGGATTAGGGCTTGAAATTGGAGAGTTTGATTTGGGAATTTGAGGGACCATTTGAGGTCAGATTTTGATGAATTTGGTATGTATAGACTCGTGAGTGAAAGGAGTTTCTAGTTTTGTGATTTTTGTCGGATTTCGAGACATGGGCCCAGGGGCTAGGTTTGAGTGAATTTCGGGATTTTTGTCTAAATTGAAAATTTTCCATATAGAATTGATTCATTGGCCTATATTGATCGCATTATATTACTTTTGGTCAGACTCGGGATGTTCGGAGGCTGATTCCAGAGGCAAGGGCGTCGCGGAGTAGCGATTTGACCGGTTTGAGGTAAGTAATGATTATAAATCTTGTCCTGAGGGTATGAAACCCCGGATTTCACATCATTTTACTATTGTAAGGTGACGAACATGCTAGCTGACAAGCGTGTGGGCGTGCACCGTTGGGATTGTGACTTGGTCCCTCCCGTAGCAATTGTAAATTTGCGTATTTGAGTGAAAACTATTTGATACTTATGTGTTTTAGAAAGAACTACTATAAATTAGGTTGAATGCCATATTTGAGCCTTATGCCAGCGCTGTTTGGACCTTATAGGTTTTTTCTTGTTATCCTCTCACTGTTTTGATTTAAAATCTATACTAAGTCATGCTATGTTTACTGATTTCATAACTCAGTCTTTATTACTCCATTTTATGCATAAAATGATATTTTGGGCTGAGCACCCTGTTTTACTAATAGCCCAAGTGGCTTGAGAAGTTTTGACTGAGTGAGACCGAAGGCCTGTGTTGCAAGGATATTATGGGATCGGACAATGCGTCGCAACATAAGTTACTGATTTATGATAATGAGAAGCCGAGGGCCTGATTGATTTATGCCATGAGGTAACTTGTTATAACGCTTGGGCTGTAGGAGCCTCTTCGGAGTCTGTACACTCCAGTGAGCACGGGTACCCTGAGTAAGTGATATTATGTTTTGCCCGAGCGCTTTTCTTGATTCATATTGTGCTCGAGGGGCTGTTTACAAGTGACTGTGAGGTTTGCCCAAGGGGATGGTTCTGAGTGATGTTATGCCCGATGGGCGATTTATGATTTATGTTTGCTCGAGGGGCTGTTTATGACTTTCATCACTTTTACTCTAAATTGTATTGAACCTCTGTTGAAACTATTGAAAAATATCTTTAAATAATTTTTACTGAATTTTTTTTTGAAACGAGATGATTTGACTCATATACTGATTTGAAAGCATGTTGTACTTACTGAGATTTCATGATGTGGATTTTATGTGTTTCCTACTGCTCAGTCTTTATTTACCTTTATTACTTACTGAGTTGGCGTATTCGCATTACTCTCTGCACCTTGTATGCAAATCCAGGGGTTGTTGGACGTGCTAGCGATTGTTGATTTTCATCTGTCGCGCATTGGTAGAGTTAGCAAGGTAGCTGCATGGCGATCGCATCCCTGATCTTCTCCCTCATATCTTCCTTTAACTGTTATTAGTAGTTTTTTTCCCAGATTGTATTAGTCTTAGCATTTTCAGACAGTTTTTAGTAGATGCTCATGACTTGTGACACCCTGATGTCGGGCTTCTCTTTCCACACTTTATTATTCAGACTTATATTATGAAGTTTTATTAATTAATAGCTTAAAAACATCTTCATTTTTTGCTTATCGGGTTGTTTGATAAAAGAGTTGGCTTGCCTAGTTCCACGTTAAGCACCATTACGACCTGGTAGATTTGGATCGTAACACATACAGTAGTCAGCAGCAGCTCCTTTGCACATATGAAGGGGCCTAATTGATGGTTGTCTTCAACTTAGCTTTCTTTGACCTCAATGTCAAAGAAAAGTGGAATATAATCCCCTCTACATTTACATGATTTTTGTCACCTTTCTTAGGGAATTTCTATAGCTTTTACTCCTTTTCTAGCTGTAGAACTTGTTGTATATGGAAGGCTATCTTTCCATTCACCAATTTAGTAGTTTTAGGATTAGTTGTGCATGATTGTATAGTTGACCTAGGCCTACTTCACTTTGTTTTTGTACACCAATTTGTCTATCAATGTTGGATAGACAATTGGCTCATCATTATAGGTCTAACTTATCATAGCATTCAGGGTTCACTTGATTGTTATAATTGGATGATCAAGTGTTCTTTCATTTTCGGGGGTCAGGTTTATGTCCCCCTCCATTATTGTACTTTTACTTTTATATATATGAAAACCATCCTAGACAAAATGCATAGTGAATTGTCAAAAAAAAATATGCAAATCAATAGCTAGTTGCAAATGATGAAATATACTATCTATACAATTGTAGTTATGTAAACTTCCCTTAACAATAAGTGCTTGTGAAATAAGTAGATTAAAACCAAAATAATAATTAAAAGGTAAAAAATATTTAAATTTATAAAAACTAATATTAAATATATAAATAATTATAAAATTTAAGGTCAAATTCAATTATTGATAAGCAAACACACACGCACATGCATGCATATACGGCTTACCATTTAGACACCCTAATAATTAGCTTAGGTTTTCTCTTACCGTGGAACAAATTGTACTAATGTTGACAAAGACCAGACCATCCATTGATAAATTTTAAAATTTAAAATTAAATCAAATCAAACCAAACAAAGAAAA
This sequence comes from Nicotiana tabacum, assembly GCF_000715075.1. Taxonomy (NCBI): domain Eukaryota; kingdom Viridiplantae; phylum Streptophyta; class Magnoliopsida; order Solanales; family Solanaceae; genus Nicotiana; species Nicotiana tabacum. The sequence goes on from NC_134084.1 coordinate 127,364,894, forward strand.
ATATCGATTTATTTAATCGGGGTGGTTTGGTACGGTTTGGATCTATTTTTTGGCTAACCTTGAAGACCCAGGGATAAGCCGAAGGAGAAAAGATTAAAACCTATATTAACTCATCCTTCACGGCCAGGGCATGAATATATTTCAAGGTAAATAAATCTTATTACGAATATTATATTAAGAGAATTTATGTGCATACTAGACAGTTAATGTCACATGATGAGTTTTTTTTTCACAATAATACAGTAAATATGAGATTTTAGTCCTCAAAGAAGTTAAAAAATGAGTCAGTGCACGTCATGTGCATCTTTTCCATCATTGCTAGGGTCAGGTATTATTTTTGCATAAATTAATTTACTAATGATAATATGAGCATAATGCTAGTATAAAATTTAGTTTAGTAGATTCGACCAATTAAATAGGAAAGAAAATCAAAGTCACTTGACAGAGATAACTAATTATTTACTAATATAATATTCTTTATGATGATGATAATATATATTTCTAGTGGTGCTTTTGTTACAATTCAGAATGGTATTATCGTGGCCACATTTGCTGATAACCATGGTTCAAATAATACTACATTGTCTCATGAGATATCTTGGATTCTTATAATTGGCGCTATCACCCATGATAGAATGTTAGTAGCAACGGTTGTGCTAGTAAATGGGAAAATATATTATAGTAAATCAGTTGACCAACATAAAAACTTTCTCTTATACTCTTATTATTATTACTATTATTATGCACGATTAAGGGGCTGCCTGATGTCTATCAGGATCGCTGGAAATAACTTATGGCAGAAGTAAGTTTGTGGTGTATGATAATAGTGCCGGGTTTGAAACTTATCAAGGTCATACGATAAAGGATGCAAGTGATGTTATCATAATTCTTGTCAATTCAAATATTTTCGTGATACCACTTTTGATCTTTCTCATATTTTTCTAGGAACTAATTTGGGAAAGATAAAAGATTAAAACCTATATTAACTTATCCTCTACGGCAAGGGCATGAATATATTTCAAAGGAAATAAATCTTATTATGTGTATTATATTAAGAGAATTTGTGCGCATATTAGAGAGTTAATGTTACTTGATGAGTTTTTTTCACAACAATGAAGTAAATATGAGATTTTACTCCTTAAAAAAATTAACAAATAAGTTATGTGCACGCCATGTGCATCCTTTTTCCTCTAAAAGCAATCCCTAGATTTAGGCCTTGTTTATGCATAAATTATTTCAATAATAATATTATGTGCATAATGCTAACATAAAATTCAGGTTAATATATTCGATCAAATAAACAAGAAAGAAATTCGAAGTTACCTTATGAGATAATTCATTTACGAATGAGTGTGTGACAAAGAGGGGAAAGTTCATATTAGTTACTAGTATAAAATTATAAATGTAAGCATATCTTATTTTTATTATTGTTGAAATTACACATAATAAATACTTGTGTGCATGCAAGTTCTGAAATGTTGTACAATACATGTGCATCCCGTATTAATTTTAAAAAAAATTATTTACAAGAAACAACAATTTTATGAGTGTTATATAAATGTTACGACCCAATTTCTCCTATGGGCCGTGATGGCGCCCAACGTTACCGCTAGGCAAGCCAAAGGTGAATTAAACATAAGATTTCCCTTTCTAATAAATTTGTAAGTAGTTTAAATTCCATTTATTAAGAAAATGCGAAGTTGAAAAATGTAATAAGAAAAATGAAAACTATTAAGGAAACAAATGTAGTAAAATGATTACTCCAAAATCATAAAGTCTACTAGTGAGTGTGCCATGACCTGGTGTAACAAGTATATGAGCAACTAGTAGAATATACACAACTCTAACTACTGTCTGAAATAAAGTAGATAGGATATAAATACAAAAGAGAGACTCTAGGGGCTGCAGAACGGCTCAGGAAGCAGCTCACCACTAGGCCTCGGGATATCGGGGATACGCGCCGGTATGACTGCCAGATGCACCTGCCTCAGATCTTGCACGATTAGTGCAGAAGTGTAGCATGAGTACATAAACAACATGTACCCAGTATCTAGCTAACCTTGAAGAAGTAATGACGAGGGGTCGACATCGACACTTACTATGGGCTAACAATAAAATACAGGAATCAATAACAAGCAATGAATAAGTAATCCTTTCACAAATAGTAGATTCCAAGTCATGTTTTGTTATTAATAATTGTAACCTCACGAGCCACAAACTAATATCAAGTATAATTAGGCTCAGAGTATTATTAAGCAACCCGATCCAGAATAACGTGTACACTGCCGAGGATCGTGCGGCATGAACCATAGATGCATCCATTCTACTGCCGAGGCATTCTTCCCGCTCCACAAGAAGAGGATACTTTATGAACATCCAATTTTTAAAACTATTACAAGGATAATACACAATGAAGCACAATTTATTTTAACGGTCATGTAACCTAGTAAATCTCAAGTAAATGAAATTCGTTTCTTTACAATTTCTTTATCAAGTTCCAATATAATTAGGCATTTTAATTAACAAGTATGTCACGACCTGGATTTTCCACCCTCAGGAGTCGTGATGTCGCCTACTCGTAGAAGCTAGGCAAGCTATGAACTTAGAAATCATTAACTCCTTTATTTTAAAACTTCTTACCAATTATAATAACAAGGAAATAAGTCGTTAAATAACAGCAGAATATGAAATTTAGCGGAAGTCTTAAATAAATAGAAAACGAAAATGTCTCAAAGACCATCACGTGCCTCTAACCAGAACCTGGTGTCACAACATCCATGGACTACTAAGAGTACTAAATACAACCGTTTGAAAGAAATATAGCACTGTTTGTCTCGAATACATGAGATAATAGAATATGAAATAAGATAGAGGAGACGTCGGGCCTGCGGACGCCTGCAAGGCTATCTCGGTGTCTCGGTGGACTGAAGGCTGGCTCCCGAGCTACTGCTGCTGATCAAAAGCTACTTTGGTATCTGCACAGAGTGCAGAATGTAGTATCAGCATAACCGACCTCATGTGCTGGTAAGTGTCTGGCCTAACCCTGGCGAGGTAGTGACTAGGCTAGGACCAGACTCCAGATAAATCTTTGCAGTTATATAATATATGGCGGAAAAAAAAAAGTAAACAGGTAATAAATGATCAAAGCTGGGGAAGGGGAACATGCTTCGGGGGTAGCATATAAAACAGAATATCAAAGAATAATAAGGAAACTACAATTTAACTTCTAACACGGATAAAAAGAAATAAGGCAACTTTCACTTTCAGTTTCATCTTGTTGCAGGCGTGCAACCCGATCTCATTTCTCATATCTTGTGGTAGGCGTACCACCTGCTCCCATTTCATTATATCTCGTGGTAGGCGTACCATCCTCTCCCATTTTATTATATCTCGTGGTAGGCATACCACCCGCTCCCATTTCATCTATCTTGTGGTAGGCGTACCACCCGCTCCCATTTCATCAAATCTTGTGGTAGGCGTACCACCCGCTCCCATTTCATTATATCTTGTGGTAGGCATACCACCCGCTCCCATTTACAAGTCATCACAAAATTTCAAGAAATTCCGGCAAGGGAACAAAAATAATATAATAACTTTCCGGCAAGGGAACAACAATATCGAAACAGTCATCCCGGCAAGGGAGAATCAGCTATAACCAAATCCTAACTCATTTTGTACTCAGCTCAATTAATGACAATACTCAATCATAACTAAGATCTACGAGGATAAAATCAATCTGTACTCAATATAGGAGATCATTAATTAAAGCATCTGAAGTGCCATCTAAGAGCACAACAACGTTCAAATTTAAGACTCACGGTCATGCTCGATAGCAACGTATAGATACTCGTCACCATGCTTATACGTCGCACTCAACAAGAAGCAAGTAGCAAATAGGACTAAACTCCTAATCCCTCAAGTTGAGGTTAGACCGAACACTTACCTCGAACTTCAACGGCCAACTCAAGCCTCGAACACCGCTTTCCTCTCAAATTTGGCTCCAACCCAATCGAATCTATACACAATTGACTCAATATCATCAATAAGTACTAAACAATCCAATTCCAATGTTCAATTATAACTTTCCAATCATTCTTCCCAAAATCCCAAAAATTGACCCCGGGCCCGCTTGGTTAAAACACGAGGTTCGAACCAAAATCAAATCACCCATTCACCCACGAGCCCAAATATATAATTATTTCCAGAATTCGACCCCAAAGAGAGCTCTAAATCACAATTAAATAAAAAGCCCCAACTCTACCCAAATCCCTAATTTTCTACCCTTAATCATATGTTTTAGGCCTAGAAATTCAATAAATATTGATGAAAATGGAAGAAAACGAGTTAAAAATTACTTACCCAAGAAGTTTTGATGAAAAAGTGCTTCAAGGATTGCCTAGGAGCTTTGGAGAAGAAGAAGTTTTGTAAAATTGTGAGAAATCCCGTAAGTGTTCTGTTTTTGGGTCTTTAAAATAACTGGGCGAAAATATGCATCGCGTTCGCGATAGACCCTTCACGTTCGCGATGGGTCAGGCTGCAATGGCCTTCGCGTTCGCGGACAGTGGCTCGCGTTCGCGAAGCAGGAACTGCTCGAGCCTCGCGTTCGCGTTCAAGAGAGCGCATTCGCAGTTAACAACTTGGTGGCTCCTTCCCTCAACCTTACGCGTTCGCGAGTGGAAGGACGCGTTCCCGAAGGGTCTCCCCCCTGAGCTTCGCTTCGCATTCGCGTCCCTTCGCATTCGCGAAGAAGACTTTGGGCACCTGGGATCTTTGCCTTACGCATTCGCTAAGGGGACCACGCGAATGCGAAGGGTAAAATCCTTGGGCACTGGCTGCAGAAAACCTGCAACTTCTCTTAAACTCAAAACTTCCCGAAACACATCTGAAACACACCCGAGCCCTCGGGGATCCTAACCAAGCACACATACTAACTCAACAACATCATACAAACTTATTCGTGCGATCAAATCGCTAAAATAACCTCAAAAACAATGAATCAAACCTCAAAATCAAAGGATTTTTCTCAAACTTCATAAAACATCGACTTTAGCAATTTAGGTCCAAATCAAGTCAAACAGACTCCGTTTTCAACCATTACAAAAATGACTTAAACCATATATAAGACCTGTACTAGGCGCCGAAACCAAAATATGGTCCCGATACCATCGCTTTCTAATCAGATTTCATTTCAAAATTCCTTAAACATTTTCAGAAAACAATTTTACTTAAAAATTCATTTTTTGGGCTTGGGACCTCGGAATTCGATTTTGGGCATACGCCCAAGTCCCATATTTTCCTACGGACCCTCCGGGACTGTCAAATCACGGGTCCGAGTCCGTTTATCTAAAATATTGACTGAAGTCAAATTTATTCATTTTAAACACAAATTTCATCATTTTTCACAGAATTTCATATTTAAGCTTTTCGGCTACACGCCCGGACTGCGCACGCAAATTGAGGTAACTCTAAATAAAGTTTTCAAGGCTTCGGAAGCACAGAATGCAATTAAAAACAGGTGATGATCATTTGGGTCGTCACATTCTCCACCTCTAAAACAACCGTTCGTCCTCGAACGGACAGAAGAAGGAAGTACCTGAGTCAGGGAAAAGATGGGGATAACGACTCCGCATATCGGACTCGGACTCCCAGGTTGATGCCTCAAGAGGCTGACTTCTCCACTGAACACGAACAGAAGGAAAACCCTTCAACCTCAACTGACGAACCTGCCGGTCTAGAATAGCCACCGGCTTCTCCTCATAAGACAAGTCCTTGTCCAACTGGACAGTGCTGAAATCTAACATGTAGGATGGATCGCCGTGATACATCCGAAGCAGGGACACATGAAACACTGGATGCATGGCTGATAAGCTCAGCGGCAATGCAAGTCTATAAGCTATTTCTCCCGCTCGAATAAGAATCTCAAACAGGCCAATGAACGTAGGGCTAAGTTTGCCCTTCTTCCCAAATCTCATCACGCCCTTCATAGGCGACACTCGGAGCAATACTCGCTCACCAACCATGAAAGTCACATCTCGAACCTTGCGGTCTGCATAACTCTTTTGCCTAGACTGAGCTGTACGAAGCCTATTCTAAATGATCATGACCTTGTCCAAGGACTCCTGAACCAGATCCATACCCAACAACCGAGCCTCCCCCGGCTCAAACCATCCAACCGGAGATCGACATCGCCTACTATACAAAGCCTCATAAGGAGCCATCTGGATGCTCGACTGGTAGTTGTTGTTGTAGGCAAACTCTACTAAAGGCAAAAACTAATCCCACAAGCCTCCAAAATCAATGACACAAGCTCGGAGCATATCCTCCAGAATTTGAATAGTTCGCTCGGACTGGTCGTCCGTCTAGGGATGAAATGTTGTACTTAACTCCACCTGAGTGCCCAACTCTCGCTGAACTGCTCTCCAGAAATGCGAGGTAAACTGCGTACCTCGATCCGAAATGATAGACATAGGCATACCATGAAGACGAATAATCTCCCAGATATAGATCTCAGCTAACCTCTCGGATGAATAGGAGACTGCCACAGGAATGAAATGCGCTAACATGGTCAGCCTATCAACAATGACCCATACTGCGTCGAACTTCCTCCGAGTATGCGGGAGCCCAACAACGAAATCCATAGTGATCCTCTCCCACTTTCACTCGGGAAGCTCAATCCTCTAAAACAATCCATCAGGCCTCTGATGCTCATACTTAACCTGCTGGCAATTCAAACACCGAGCCACATATGCAACAATATCCTTCTTCATTCTACGACACCAATAATGTTGCCGCAAATCCTGATACATCTTCGCGGTGCCCGGATGAATAGAGTACCTGGAGCTATGGGCCTCCTCTAAATTCAACTCTTGAAGCCCATCCACATTAGGCACACAAACTCGACCCTACAATCTCAAAACCCCATCATCACCTAAGGTAACCTGCTTGGCACCTCCACACTGCACCGTGTCTCTAAGGACACACAAATGAGGATCATCATACTGCTGATCATGAATATGCTCCAATAAAGAAGAACGAGCGACTGTGCAAGCTAATACACGACTAGGCTCAGAAATATCCAACCTCACAAACTGATTGGCCAAAGCCTGAACATCCAAGGCAAGCGGTCTCTCACCGACCGGAATATAAGTAAGACTGCCCATACTGGCTGACTTCCTACTCAAGGCATCGGCCACCACATTGGCCTTTCCCGGGTGATATAAGATAGTGATGTCATAATCTTTCAACAACTCCAACCACCTCCTCTACCTCAAATTCAACTCCTTTTGCTTGAACAAATACTGAAGACTCTTATGATCCGTGAACACCTCACATGCCACGCCATAAAGATAGTGCCTCCAAATCTTCAATGCGTAAACAATGGCTGCCAACTCTAAATCATGAACCAAATAGTTATTATCATGAATTTTCAACTGCCTTGAAGCATAGGCAATGACCTTGCCATCCTGCATCAACACTGTACCAAGCCCAATACGAGATGCATCATAATAAACTGTATAAGACCCTGAACCTGTGGGCAAAACCAACACCGGTGCCGTAGTCAAAGCTATCTTGAGCTTCTAAAAGCTCGCCTCACACTCGTCCGACCATCTAAACTGGGCACCCTTCTGGGTCAACCTGGTCATCGGGGCTGCAATAGATGAAAACCCCTCCACGAACCGACGATAGTAGCCTGCCAATCCCAAGAAACTCCGAATCTTTATAGCTGATCCTGGTCTAGGCCAGTTCTTGACTGCCTCAATCTTCTTCGGGTCAACCTGAATACCCTCTGTTGACACAATATGACCTAGGAATGCAACTGAACTCAACCAGAACTCACACTTTGAGAACTTAGCATATAACTGACTATCCTTCAGAGTCTGAAGAATCACTCTGAGATGTTGTTCATGCTCCTCCTGGCTACGGGAGTATATCAAAATATCATCAATGAAGACGATCACAAACGAGTCCAAATAAGGCCTGAACACTCGGTTCATCAAATCCATAAAGGCTGCTAGGGCATTTGTCAACCTGAACGACATAACCAAGAACTTATAATGCCCGTATCGAGTGCGGAAAGCTGTCTTAGGGACACCGGAGACCCTAATCCTCAACTGATAGTAGCCAGATCTCAAGTCTATCTTTGAAACTACCTTGGCACCCTGAAGCTAATCGAATAAATCATTAATCCTCGGTAATGGATACTTATTCTTGATTGTAACCTTGTTTAACTGCCGGTAATCGATACACATTCTCATTGACCCATCCTTTTTCTTAATAAACAACACCGGCACACCCCACGGCGAAACACTGAGTCTAATGAAACCCTTCTCAAGCAAGTCTTGCAACTGTTCCTTCAACTCTGGCGGGGCCATGCGGTACGGCAGGATAAAAATGGGCTAAGTGCCCGGGGCCAAATTAATGCAGAAGTCAATATCCCTGTCGGGTGGAATACCCGGCATGTTTGAAGGAAATACCTCAGGGAACTTACGAACAACTGGCATAGAATCAATAGGAGGAACTACGGCACTAGAATCACGAACATATGCCAAATAGACCAAACACCCCTTCTCGACCATACGCCGAGCCTTCACATCGAGATAACATTGCGGGTAGAATGACCAAGAGTCCCTCTCCACTCTAAACGAGGCATACCCGGTAAAGCTAAGGTCACAGTCTTAGTGTGGCAATCCAAGATAGCGTGGTAAGGTGATAACTAGTTCATCCCCAATATAACATCGAAATCAACCATGTCTAAAAGCAACAAATCTACACGAGTCTCAAGACCCCCAATCACCACAATACAAGAACGATGGACTCGATCAACAACAATAGAATTACCCACCGGTGTAGACATATAAACAGGATCACTCAATGAATCACTAGGCATGATCAGATATGGTGCAAAATAAGACGACACATGCGAGTACGTTGACCCTGGATCAAATAGCACCGAAGCATCTCTATCACAAACCAGAATAATACCTATAATGACTGCATCTGAAGCCTCAGCCTCGGGCCTGGCTGGAAGGGCGTAACATCGGGGCTGGGCCCCACCATGCTGGACTACCTCTCTAGGATGTCTTGCTGCTGGTTGGCCTCCACCTTTGGCGGCCTGAGCTTCACCTCTAGGACCTCTACCTCTACCTCTAGCACCTCTACCCCCACCCCTAGCTGGCTGGGTCGCCTGTGGAACACCTAGGGCCTGAACCATAGCACGAGAACCCTGATGCGAAGAACTGCTCGAAGCTCGAGGGCAATACCTAGCAATGTGCCTCGTGTCGCCACAAGTAAAACAAGCTCTCGGCTGCTGGGATTGACGACCCTGGAAACTTTGAAGCGGTGGAGCACTGATAGGTGCTAGTGGTGCACTGAAGGACTGCTGATCAGAATACTACATCGGAGGACCACGGCTACCTGAAGCACCGTGAGAAACCTAAAGAGCTGACTGAAAGGGCCTAGGAGGATGGCCTCTACCATATGAATCTCTACCTCCAAACGAGGTACCACTGAATCTGCCTGAATGATCTCACTCCCAGTCTCCCTAGCCATCTGAAGACGAATTGGTTGAATCAGACCATCAATAAACATCCTCACCCTCTCTCTCTCGGTAGGAAGTATGACAAGAGCATGGCGAGCTAAGTCAATGAACTTGGTCTCATACTGGGTAACAGTCGTGGAAACCTGCTAGAGGTGCTCAAACTGCCTCTGATAGGCCTCTCTCTGAGTAATGGGGAGAAACTTCTCCAGAAACAACACTGAAAACTGCTCCCAAGTCAAGGCTGGCAAATCGGCTGGTCTGGCTAAGCAATAATCCCTCTACCAAGTCTTAGCGGATCCAGACAAGCGAAATGTAACAAAATCGACCCCATTGGTCTCAACAATACCCATGTTCCTGAGAACCTCGTGGCAACTGTATAGAAAATCCTGGAAATCCTCAGAAGAAGCACCGCTAAAAGTAGTAGTGAAGAGCTTGGTGAACCTATCCAGCCTTCACAAAGCATCGGCAGACATGGTTGATCCGTCGCCGGTCTGAGCTACTACACCCGACTGGACTGCCCTAACTAGATGAACCGTTGGAGTCTGAATCTGAGGAGCCACCTACTCTGGAGTGCGAGTAGCAGGAGTCTGAGCCCCTCCTCCAGCCTGAGATACAGGTGGTGCTATAGGAAGCACAACTGCTCGGGTGACACTCTCCATGAGGCCCACTAATCAGACTAGAGCATACTGAAGAACTGGGGTAGTAATAAACCCTTCCTGGACCTATGTTAGGCCCATCAGAACCGCTGGGGCCAGGACCTCCTCGTCAAAATCAACTTGAGGCTCCGCCACTGGTGCTGCTACTCAGGGCTGAGCTCTGCCCCTACCTCGGCCTCTAGCACGGCCTCGGCCTCGCCCTCTACCCCTCGTAGGAGCTGCTTCTGGGGGCTCAGGCTACTGAGCGGTAGATGAGGAAGCGCGTGTTCTTTCCATCTGCAAAAGAACAGAGTAGGAAGGCAATCAGTATTGAGAAATAAAACCGCACAACAGGAAAGAAAAAATGTGAAATTTTCCTAACTCTATAGCCTCTGGGGATAAATACAGACGTCTCCGTACCGATCCCTCAGACTCTACTGATCTTGTCCGTGAATTGTAGACCTATGTAACCTAGAGCTCTGATACCAACTTGTCATGACCCGAATTTTCCACCCTCGGGAGTCATGATGGTGCCTACTCGTAGAAGCTAGGCAAGCCATGAACTTAGAAATTATTAACTCCTTTATTTTAAAACTTCTTACCAATTATAATAACAAGAAAATAAACCGTTAAATAACAGCGGAATATGAAAATTAGCGTAAGTCTTAAATAAATAGAAAACGAAAATGTGTCAAAGACCATCACGTGCCTCTAACCAGAACCTGGTGTCACAACATCCACGGACTACTAAGACTACTAAATACAACCGTTTGAAAGAAATATAGCACTGTTTGTCTCGAATACATGAGATAACAGAATATGAAATAAGATAGAGGAGACACAGGGCCTGCGGACGCCTGCAAGGCTACCTCGGTGTCTCGGTGGACTGAAGGTTGCCTCCCGAGCTACTGCTGCTGATCAAAAGCTACTCTAGTATCTGCACAGAGTGCAGAGTGTAGTATCAGCATAACCGACCCCATGTGTTGGTAAGTGTCTGGCCTAACCCCGGCGAGGTAGTGACGAGGCTAGGACCAGACTCCAGATAAACCTGTACAGTTATATAATATATGGCAGACAAAAAAGTAAACAGGTAATAAGCGATCAAAGTTGGGGAAGGGGAACATGCTTCGGGGGTAGTAGATAAAACAGAATATCAAAGAATAATAAGGAAACTATAATTTAACTTCTAACACGGATAAAAAGAAATAAGGCAACTTTTACTTTCAGTTTCATCTTGTTGTAGGCGTGCACCCCGATCCCATTTCTCATATCTTGTGGTATGTGTGTACCACCTGCTCCCATTTCATTATATCTTGTGGTAAGCGTACCACCCGCTCCCATTTCATTATATCTCGTGGTAGGCTTACCACCCGCTCCTATTTAATTATATCTCGTGGTAGGCGTACCATCCACTCCCATTTCATCGATCTTGTGGTAGGCATACCACCCGCTCCCATTTCATCATATCTTGTGGTAGGCGTACTACCCGCTCCCATTTCATTATACCTTGTGGTAGGCGTACCACCCGCTCCCATTTACAAGTTATCACAAAATTTCAAGAAATCCCGGCAAGGGAACAAAAATAATATAATAACTTTCCGGCAAGGGAACAACAATATCGAAACAGTCATCCCGGCAAGGGAGAATCAGCTATAACCAAATCTTAACTCATTTTGTACTTAGCTCAATTAATGACAATACTCAATCATAACTAAGATCTACGAGGATAAAATCAATCTTTACTCAATATAGGAGATCATTAATTAAAGCATCCGAAGTGCCATCTAAGAGCACAACAATGTTCAAATTTAAGACTCACGGTCATGCTCGACGATACTCGTCACCATGCCTATACGTCGCACTCAACAAGAAGCAAGTAGCAAATAGGACTCAACCCCTAATCCCTCAAGCTGAGGTTAGACCGAACACTTACCTCGAACTTTCACGGTCAACTCAAGCCTCGAACACCGCTTTTCCTCTCAAATATTGCTCCAACCCAATCGAATCTATACACAATTGACTCAATATCATCAATAAGTGCTAAACAATCCAATTCCAATGTTCAATTATAACTTTCCAATCATTCTTCCCAAAATCTCTAAAATCGACCCCGGGCCCACTTGGTCAAAACACGAGGTTCGAACCAAAACCAAATCACCCATTCACCCACGAGCCTAAATATATAATTATTTTCAGAATTCGACCCCAAAATGAGGTCTAAATCACAATTAAATAAAAAGCCCTAACTCTGCCCAAATCCCTAATTTTCTACCCTTAATCATATGTTTTAGGCCTAGAAATTCAATATATATTGATGAAAATGGAAGAAAACGAGTTAAAAATTACTTACCCAAGAAGTTTTGGCTAAAAATTGCTTCAAGGATCGCCTAGGAGCTTTGGAGAAGAAGAAGTTTTGTAAAATTTTGAGAAATCTCGTAAGTGTTCTGTTTTTGGGTCTTTAAAATAACTGGGGAAAAATATGCATCGCGTTCGCGATGGGTCAGGCTGCAATGGCCTTCGCATTCGTGGACAGTGGCTCGCGTTCGCGAAGTAGGAACTGATCGAACCTCGTGTTCGCGTTCAAGAGACCGCGTTCGCGGTTAACAACTTGGTGGCCCCTCCCCTCAACCTTATGCGTTCGCGAGTGGAAGGCCCACCCCCCCCCCTAGCTTCGCGTTTGCATCACAACCTTCGCGTTCGCGAAGAAGACTCTGGGCACCTGGGATCTTTGCCTTACGTGTTCGCTAAGGGGACCACGCGAACGCGAAGGGTAAAATCCCTGGGCACTGACTGCAGAAAATCTGCAACTTCTCTTAAACTCAAAACTTCCCGAAACATATCCCAAACACACCCGAGCCCTCGGTTCTCCTAACCAAGCACACGTACTAACTCAACAACATCATACGAACTTATCTGTGTGATCAAATCGCCAAAATAACCTCAAAAACAAAGAATCAAAACTCAAAAATCAAAGGATTTTTCTCAAACTTCATAAAACATCGACTTTAGCAATTTAGGTCTGAATTACGTCAAACGGACTCCGTTTTCAACCAAATTTTACAAAAATGACTTAAACCATATATAAGACCTGTAGCGGGCATCGGAACCAAAATACGGGCCCGATACCATCGCTTTCTAATCAGATTTTATTTCAAAATTCCTTAAACATTTTTAGAAAACAATTTTACTTAAAAATTCATTTCTCGGGCTTGGTACCTCGGAATTCGATTCCAGGCATACGCCCAAGTCCCATATTTTCCTACGGACCCTCCGGGATCATCAAATCATGGGTCAGGGTCCGTTTACCCAAAATATTGACCGAAGTCAAATTTATTTATTTTAAACTCAAATTTCATCATTTTTCATGGAATTTCATATTTAAGCTTTCCGACTATGCGCTCGGACTATGCACACAAATCGAGGTGACTCTAAATGAGGTTTTCAAGGCCTCGGAAGCATAGAATGTAATTAAAAACAGGTGATGGCCCTTTGGGTCGTCACAAAGTAGGATACAAAAATTACAAGTATTTCATGATTTAGATCCTAAACTACCCGTATATAAGCATAATTAGTAGTTTTGCACAGACTTTCCTCACCTCATACGTATGTAGCCCCCACAACTAGAATCAAATAGTAATATAAATTACCTATAAGGTAAACTCCCTCTTACAATGTTAGGCAAGAGACTTGCCTCATCTCAAAACTCACTTTCTGGTCACAATTTCGTTCTAAAGCCTCAACTCGGTGCCGAATAATCCGAAACTAGTCAAATGTTATATAAAATAATCAATATAAGCTCAAGAGTTAATAACTTAGCTATTAGAGTAATTACCGAACCCAAATTGGAAGATTCCTAAAAGTTCACTCCCAGGCCTACGTGCCCAGATTCTGGAAATTTTCGAAGAAAGTTGTTACGCATGGCCTCACGAGTTCCAATATAACGACCCGACTGGTCATCTTGAGCTCTATCGCATCGTTACGCAGTTTGAGGCTATGAGTAGCTTCACTTCAGGTATTATAACTTGTATGCGTGGTTGGAATTGAATTTCGGGAAGTTCAGAGTCGATTTGGAAAGAGAATTCTCATTTCAAAAGCTTTAAGTTGGAAGAACTGACTAAGATTGGATTTTTGAGTAAACGACCTCGGAATTAGGATTTGAAGTGTCCAACATGTTCGTATGATGATTTCGGATTTGGGCATATGTTCGGATCGGGTTTTGAATGGCCTAGGAGCGTTTCGGCGGCTATAGTGGAAGTTAACATTTTTGAAAGAATTTCATAAGTTTGGGTTGAAGTGCATTTCAGTGTTACCGATGTCCGCATGGGATTTCAAGTCTGGGAATAGCTCTGAATGGTGATTCTGGTATTAAAAGCACGATCGGAAGTGAATTCGGAGGTCTGTGGGTCATTTTAGAGTCAATTGGCTAAATATAGAAATTTGAAGGTTTTTGAGGAATTTAACCAGAAGTGGACTTTTTGATATCGGGGTTAGAATCTGATTCTGGAAGTTGGAGTAGGTCCGTAATATCAAATATGACTTGTGTGCAAATTTTAAGGTCAATCGGACGTGATTTGATATGTTTCAGCATCGGATGTAGACGTTTGGAATTCTAAAGTTCACTAAGCTTGAATTGGAGTGAGATTCATGGTATTAGCGTTGTTTGATGTGATTTGAGACCTCGAGTAGGTCCGCATTATGTTTTGGTATTGGTTGATATGATTGGTTGGGATCCCGGAGGCCTCGGGTAAATTCCGGATGGTTAACGGATCAAAATTTGAATTCGAAGAAGAATTAAAACAGCTGGTATCTAGTGTAACCGCACCTGCGAGGTTTTGGCCGCAGGTGCGGAGCCCCAGAAGCGGCCCTGATGTCGCAGAAGCGGAAATGGCTGGGCTTGGCTGGGGGTGCAGGAGCAACGCAGCTTTCGCAGAAGCGGTCCTGGCCCTGCATAAGCGGTCCTGGGTGAGTTAGCTGAGACCGCACCTGCGATGGAGATTTCCGCAGGTGCAAAGCGGCAGGTGGACCGCAGGTGCGAGAAGCGGGCTGGGCAGTGTATTCTTTTAAAAGCTAGGGTTTTGCTCATTTTCACCATTTTTCCTCCATGGGAGTCGATTTTGGAGCAACTTGGGACTGCCATTTTTATCACCAAGCATGAGGTAAGTGGTTCCTACTAGTTTTGAGTTAATACTTGGATTATATACGGATTTAAGCATGAAAATTGGGTAGAAATTGTGGGTTTTGGTAGGAGACCTAGAAATTTATATTTTGGATTTTTACCACGATTTTGAGCATGGAATTGAGAGAAAATTATATATTTGAGTTCGTGAGGTCATGGGTAAATTTTATCTTCAAAAAATTTTGGAATCCGGGCACATGGGCCTGAGGGCAATTTTGTCAACTTTCCAAACGGAGTTGGTATTTTATATAAATTGAATTGTTATGAGTATTAGGGCATATTTTCATTGGTTTGCCCGTTATTTTGTTAGTTTTGGAGCATTGGGGCAAAGACTTGAGTTGTCAGAAGGGCTTGGAAGCCGGTTTTGGAACTTCGGAGCGAGGTAAGTCTCCTTTCTAACCTTGTAAGAGGAAAGTGTCCCGATAGGTGAAATAATTGGTTATGTGCTTCTATTTGTGGGGGCTACGTACACACGAGGTGACGAGAGTCCGTGTGTAGCTACTATTATGTTTAAGTCCGGGTAATCTAGGACCCAAAAGCATACTATACTTGGAATATTTGTAATCTTATTGACAATTTGAATTGCATAAATCACATCGAATTAGTAAATGAATTTCTAAAAAGATTAAACTTCATTTTCTTAAATTGTTAAAAGAGAATTGGCTTTTTTTTGGATAATTGTTCCCTGATGACTTCTTGATTGACTATCTGTTTGTGTTAAATTTTAGAACGGGCCGAACGCCTCGGCAGATTAAATAGATGCATCTATGGTTTGCGTCATTCGACCCTCTGGCAGTGCACGGTTTAAATATTTGTTGGATCGGGTCGTACGACCTCGGCATGATTTGCGCATGCTTGTAATGCTTGCTTGAGATTTACAAATTGATATTTCCTCCATGGTCTGAAATAAATTGATAAATAATGGATTATGAATTTGGAGACTTCTAAATATAAAAAGGAACGTTTACTTGTTTCTTGACTTACTTGAGTTTACTGCTGTTTTTAATAAATTCATGATTATTCGCATTATTAATATATTATTATTGGACCACTAGTAAGTGTCTAAGTCGACCTCTCGTCTCTACTTCTTTGAGGTTAGACGGGATACTTACTGGGTACACGTTGTTTTCGTACTCATACTACACTTGTTGTGCATTTTGTTGCACAGGTTCATGTGTGACTAGTGACTTAGTGGCATAGCGGCATGGTTGATACGGGGACTTAGGTAAGCTGTATCTTGGGAGACGATCCGAAGACAACAGAGTCTCATTCAAAGTATTGTACTATATTTTCATTTCTGTCCAATTGTATTCCGGGCAGTTATTGTATTTTATTTCATTCCCCAGTAAATGCTCATGCATTTGTGACACCGGGTTCTAGGATGACTATGGAATATTTTGTATTGACTTCTTAACATTTATATTTAATTTGAAATGACTATCTTTACTAGTAAAATTGAAGAAAAATCATAGTTTTCAAAATTATTAAAACAATAATTTAATTAAGTATTTATAGTCGGCTTGCCTAACAGAGATGTCCGGCGCCATCACGACCCTTAGTGGATTTTGGGTCGTGACATCCAATATATAATTTTTACCCAATTCCATAACCATTTTCGTGGTTAAATTTTTTTTTTATCAAAACCCTAGGTTTTCCTTAAAATCCCATAAATCCCACAATTTTCCATGTTAAATATACTTATGATTTGTGTATTTGCTAAAGAATTGATAGGGATCACTTACCTCTTGATGTTGATGGAACCCCTCCCAAAAATACTCTCAAAATCGTTAAGACCAAGTGAGAAATGAGGGAAATAAAGCTAAGCCCCACAATAAAGACCTGTTGCACAGGTCGCATTTGCGACACCTTGTTCGCAAATGCGACGAAATCTTCACAAATGCGAAACTGGGCCTCCACTGTCAAGGTCGCATTTGCGACTACAACATTGCAAATGTGAAGGGGACTGATCGCAAAAGCGACTGAAACTCTCACAAATGTGAGTCTTGCCTTGACCAGGCTTCTTCGCAATTGCGAAGCCAATCTCGCAAATGCGAGGTTCGCAAGTGCGAACAAAATCTCGCATTTGCGATATGTGAGGCACCAGCAAAAAAAATAGAAAATTGAAGTCTTTCCCATCCATCCGAACGCGTCTGAATCTCACCCGAGACCTCAGGGCTTCACATCAAACGTCCGCACAAGTTTAAAAATATCATACAAACATGCTCATGCGATCAAAACGCCGGAATAACATCTAAAAGCACGAATCGGATGCCAAAATGCATGAATCAAATCATGAAAACTCAAAACTTCTAAAGCACATCCACGCGTCTGATTCCTATCAAATCAACTAGGAATGGCACCACATTTTGCGTGTAAGTCTTAAATCACAATACATAACTATTCTCAGGCTCGGAATCCCGAACGGACCTCGATACCACCAAAACCTAAAGAGCTATAAAACCTTCAATGAGTCAACTTTCAATATTAAGTGCTGAAATGCTCGCTGGTCATCCAAAAGTCGATCAGACCATATGCCCGAGTCCAAAATCATCATACAAACCTATTGGAACCATCAAATTTCGGTTCTGAAGTCGTTTACTCAAAACGTTGACTCAAGTCAAACTTATCTCTTTAAGCTAACATTAAGGAACCAAATATTCCGATTTCAACCCGAACCCTTCCAAATACCGAACTAACTATCACTGCAAGTCATAAAGTAGTTAAAGCACATACGGGGAGTCTTATTTAGGTGAACAGGGATCTATAAAGCAAAACAACTGATCGGGTCGTTACATTCTCCACCTCTTAAACAAATTTTCGTCCTCGAACAGGTCTAGAATCATACATGGAGTGTTGAATAGGTGTGGATATCTGCTCTGCATGTCCACCTCGGCCTCCTAAGTCGCCTCCTTGAATGGTTGGCCCCTCCACCGAACCTTTACCACAGAAATCCTCTTGGACCTCAACTGGCGAACTTGCCTATTAACAATGGCAACTAGCTCATCCTCATAACCTAGGCTCTCATCTAATTGAACCGTGCTGAAGTCTAACACATGCGAACTATTGGCATGATACCTCCGGAGCATAGACACGTGGAAAATAGGATGAACTCTTGATAGACTAGGAGGCAAAGCAAGCTCATAAGCAATCTCACCAACTCGTCTCAACACCTCAAATGGACCTATAAACCTTAGGCTCAACTTGCCCTTCTTCCTGAACCTCATGATTCCCTTCATTGGCGAGACCTTCAAGAGAACTTTCTCGCCCACCATAAATGACAAATCATGCACCTTCTGATCCGCGTAACTCTTCTGTCTGGACTGTGCTGTTTGAAGTCGCTCCTGAATCAACTTTACCTTTTCCAAGGCATCCTTCACCAAATCAGTACCATATAACGTAGCCTCGCCAGGCTCAAACCATCTGATTGGAGAGCGACATCGCTGACCATATAAAGCCTCAAATGGATCCATCTCGATGCCGGTTTGATAATTGTTGTTGTAAGCAAACTCAGACAAGGGAAACTGCCCTCCAAAGTCAATCACACATGCTTTGAGCATATCCTCCAAGATCTGAAATGCCTGCTCTAACTACTCGTCGGTCTTTGAATGAAAAGTTGTGCTGAGCTCTACCCAGGTCCCCAACTCACTCTGTACTGCTCTCCAGAAATATGAAGTAAACTGAGGGCCTCTATCTGAAATGATGGAAACGGGCACACCATGCAACCGAACAATCTCCTGAATGTAAATTTATGCCAATCTCTCTGAAGAATACATAGTCACAACCGGAATGAAGTGCACCGACTTGGTCAACCTGTCGACAATGAACCAAACTGCATCAAACTTCCGCAAGGTCCGCGACAACCCAACTACGAAGTCCATAGTAATGCACTCCCATTTTCACTCAGATATAGTCATCTGTTAGAGTAGGCCACCTAACCTCTGGTGCTCATACTTAACCTGCTGGCTAGTTAGACATCTCGCCACATACTCGACTATGTCCTTCTTCATCCGCCACCACCAATAATGTTGCCTCAGGTCGCAATACATCTTCGTAGCACCTGGATGAATAGAAGACTGAAACTTGTGTGCCTCCTCTAGAATCGTTTCCCTCATCCCATCAATATTAGGAACACATAGATGACCCTGGAGTCGGAGAACACCATCCTTACCGATAGTAACCTCCTTGGAACCACCCTGTAGTACCGTCTCTCTGAGAACCAACAAGTGCAGATCATCAAACTGACGAGCCTTGATCTGCTCCAATAGTAAAGATTGGGCAACGACGCATGCAAGAACTCGGTTGGGCTATAAAATATCCAACCTCACAAGTTTGTTAGCCAAGGACTGAATGTCCAAAGCTAGTGGCCTCTCCTTTATTGAAATGAATGACAAACTACCCATACTCTCCGCCTTTGTTCTCAAGGCATCCGCAACTACATTTGCCTTGCCCAGGTGATATAGGATGGTAATATTATAATCCTTTAGTAACTCAAGCCACTTGCGCTGCCTCAAATTGAGATCCCTATGCTTGAACAAATACTGTAAGTTGCGATGATCGGTGTAAACCTCATAGGACACCCCATAAAGATAATGCCTCCAGATCTTAAGAGCATGAACAATCGCGGACAACTCCAAATCATGTACAAGGTAATTCTTCTCATGAGACTTCAGCTAATGTCGAAGCATATGCAATAACTCATCCCTCCTACATCAATACACAACCCAAACCGACATGTGAAGCATCACAGTACATAGTATACATCCCTGAACTAGAAGGCAACACTAAAACTGATGCTTAAAACAAGGCAGTCTTGAGCTTCTGAAAGCTCGCCTCACAATCATCGGACCATCGGAACAAAGCACCCTTCAGGGTCAATCTAGTCAAAGGTATTGCAATGGATGAGAAGCCCTCCACAAACTGACGATAATAACCTATTAACCCTAAGAAGCTTCTAATCTCAATTGTCGTAGTAGGACGAGGCCAGCTCTGAACTACCTCAATATTCTTGGAATCTACCTTAATACCTTCGCCTGATACATCATGCCCCAAGAATGCCACAAAATCTAACCAAAACTCACACTTGGAGAATTTAGCATGTAGTTTATGTTCCCGCAAGGTTTGAAGCACCACTCTCAAATGTTGCTCGTGCTCCTCCATGCTACGTGAGTATATCAAAATGTCATCAATGAAGACAATTACAAATGAGTCAATATATTGCCTGAACACTCGATTCATCAAATCCATAAATATCGTTGGGGCATTAGTCAAACCGAAGGACATCACTAGAAACTCATAATGGCCATATCTAGTCTGGAAAGTCGTCTTCGGAACACCCGAATACCGAATCTTTAACTGATGTTACCCCGATCTCAAGTCAATCTTAGAGAACACCCTGGCACCCTACAGCTGGTCAAATAAATCATCAATACGCGGCAACGGGTACTTGTTCTTAATGTTAACTTTGTTCAATTGGTGGTAATTAATACACATCCGTATAGTCCCATATTTCTTCTTCACAAATAACACTGGTGCACCCAAGGCGATACACTCAGTCTGACAAAACCCTTTTCTAGCAACTCGTCAAGTTGTTCCTTCAACTCCTTCAACTCGTTCGGAGCTATGCGATATGGTGGAATAGAGATAGGCTGGGTACCTGGAGCCAAATCAATACAGAAATTGATATCACGATATGGTGGCATGCCTATAAGACAAGAAGGAAACACATCAGAGAACTCACGGACCACGGGCACTGAGTCAATCGCTGGAGTCTCTGTAATAGTATCCCAAACATAAGCTAGATAATCTAAATAGCCCTTCTCAACCATGTGTCGAGCCTTCATAAAAGAGATAATCCGACTAGGTGCACTGACAAACGAACCCTTCCACTCCAATCTAGGCAACTCTGGCATCACCAAGGTAACAGTCTTCGCATGGCAATCAAGGATGGTATAATATGGAGACAACCAGTCCATGCTCAGGCTAACCTCAAAGTCGGTCATATCAAGCAATAGAAGATCCGCTCTAGTCTCATAACCACGGAATGTAACAATATAGGACCGATAGATCTGATCCACAATAACAGAATCGCCCACCGGCATTGACACATATATAGGAGTACCCAAGGACTCGCGAGAAACACCCAGGAAATGAGCACACAGAGATGAGACATATGAATATGTAGACCCTGGATCAAATAGTACTGAAGCATCCCTACCGCAGACAGAAATAATATTTGCGATCATGGCATCTAAGGCCACTGCAACAGGTCTGCCTGGAAAAGCATAGAACCTAGCTGGAGTGCCATCTGGTTGGCCTCCACCTGACTGGCCTCCATCTTTAGGACTACCCCTACCCACATGCCCTCCACCTATGGGCGGTCGGACGGCGGGTGGGGCAAATGGTGTTGTAATCACAGGCTACTAACCCTGCTGCACTACCTTGCCCCGAGTCTTGGGGCAGAACCTCCGTACATGACTGAGATCCCCGCACTCAAAACAAACTCTTGATACGGTGGACTACTGACCTAAAGTCTGACCTTAATGGCTTGAATACCAAATGGAGGAACCCTGAATAGCTGGTGGATGGTAGGAACTCTGTGGCATGCGCTGAAATAAGGTCACACCGGAGCACCCCGAGGAGGTGGCAGTGCTGGATAGCTGGGCCTACTAGACTGACCCCTCACAAACTGACCTCTGCCCTAGTTGGGGCACCTATGAACTCTCCAGAATATCGAAACCTCTTATCCTTCATCACCTGATCTTGGCTCTACTGACGAACACCCTCGATCCTCTGAGTTATCTCTACAACTAGCTTGTACGAAGCCCACATCTCAATCTTTTGGTCCATAGTGGCCTGAATACTAGTGTGCAAGCCTACAACAAACCTCTGGACTCTCTCTACATTGATAGGAAGTATCATGAGTGTATGGCAAGAAAACTCAAAGAATCATGCCTGATAGTCGGTCACCGACATCTGGCCCTGCTAGAGCTGCTCGAATTGATACCCCAACTTTTCCCTCTGAGATGGCGGAATAGACCTATCCAGAAAAATATGAGTGAATTGGTACCAAGTCATGGGAGGATAATCTATTGGCCTGTCGAGGAGATATGACTGCCACTACCTACGGGACTTGCCCTCCAGCTTGAAAGTAGTAAAATCCACCCCGTGGGACTCAAATATCCTCATATTGTGCAGTCTGTCCCTACACTGATCAATGAAGTCCTGGGGGTCCTCATGTCGCTCACCTCAAAAGTTAGAAAGATGAAGCCTGGTCCATCTGTCCAATAACTTTTGCGGATCACCAACCACAACTGGTCGGGGCTCAGGTATATCTGTTGAAACTGGTTAAGTTCTGCCTACGGGTAGTGCACCACAGACTGATAAACGACAGCTGCATGCCCTAGAGCCTGAGCTGTAGGGGTCTGTGCTCCCTCTCTCCCTGAGACGTGGTTGTGTCCGTTGGAAATAAACCATCTTGAGTCATAGTATCCATGAACTAGAACATATGGCCCATGACCTCCTGGAATCCCGGTACAGACATGAAATCCACCGGGGTTGGCTCTGCTGCAAGCACCTCACCCTTCTCCTCAATAATAGGATCCTCTACTAGATCCGTTGGTGGCATAGCTGGAGCAACTCTGGATGTCCTCGTCCTCTACCATGGGCTGGAGCCCTCCCTCAGCCTCTACCTCGGTGTTTGGCAATAGGGGGAGCAGCTCCTCTATGGTCTGGAACATCCACTGCGCGTTCTTACCATCTGTGAGAGAAGAAGAGAAAGATACTTAATACCACATCAATTGCACGATAGGAGATGAAGACAGAGTAGTTTCCTAACATCCTATATCTTCTCGAAGATAAGTACAAACGTCTCTGCTCTAATCCGCAAGACTCTATTAGGCTTGCTCATAACTTGTGAGACCTACGTGAACCTAGTGCTCTGATACCATATGTCACGACCCAATTTCTCCTATGAGCCGTGATGGCGCCCAACGTTATCGCTAGGTAAGCCAACAGTGAATTAAACATGAGATTTCCCTTTCTAATAAATTTCTAATTAGTTTAAATTCCATTTATTAAGAAAATGTGAAATAGAAAAATAAGAAAAACGAAGACTAATAAGGAAACAAATGCAGTGAAATAATTACTCCAAAATCATAAAGCCTATTAGTGAGTGTGCCAAGACCTGGTCTCACAAGTGTATGAGCAACTAGTAGAATATACAAAACTATATCTACAGTCTGAATAAAATAGACAGGATATAAATACAAAAGAGAGACTCTAGAGGCTGCAGAACGGCTTAGGAAGTAGCTCACCACTAGGCATCGGGATATTGGGGATGCACGCCAGTATGACTGCCAGATGCACCAGCCTCAGATCCTGCATGATTAGTACAGAAGTGTAGCGTGAGCACATAAATAACATCTACCCAGTAAGTATCTAGTCTAACCTCGAAGAAGTAGTGACGAGGGGTCGATATCGACACTTACTATGGGCTAACAATAAAATACAGGAATTCTAAATAAACATGAGAGATGTAAATAATAATAATAATTCAATAACAAGCAATGAATAAGTAATCATTTCACAAATAGTATATTCCAAGTCATGTTCTATCATTAATAATTGTAACCTCATGAGCCACAAACTAATATCATGTATAATTAGGCTTCGAGTATTATTAAGCACGATTTATGTCGAGGTTATACTATGTTCGGATGGGTTCCGAGGGTCTCGGATGAGTTTAGGATAAGTTTGGGTTGTTTGTGCTCGTTTTTTTATGTTTCGGCGTCATTGCTTTATGTATAAATGGTACTACATTAAGCAAATGAGCTCCAATTTCTGTTTTGATTGAAGCATTAGATCTGTATCATAATTTTGAAACCATAGCAACTGGAATCATCAAGTTTCGATATCGTATGAGTAATTTATGGTCGTTTTGCTAAGAATTAGGTTGTCATATTGTTTTTTAAATTAATTATGAAATTGCCATTGAATTCGTATTTAAAAATCTGCACTATTTTCAAATATTGAAACCAACATATCTCCTTCAATATAAGGTCAAATAGAGTGATTCAAGAGCCTAATTTGACTGGAATTTTACAAGGAATCTATTGAAGAAATTAAAAATGAGTTTCGAAATTGTTTGGCACAAAAAACAAGGCAGAATAATATTAAATCGAGGATTTTGTTCATTTAACATATTTTGAGTTGGGGAGCTCGGATTTGGGCGATTTTGGGTGATTGGGGTAAGTATTCTATACTCGGTTGTGATTACATTTCATGAATCTCTCTTCATTTTTTGCATTTGATTGATGATTTCAAGAGAGAAATTGGGGGTTTTGTCTAAAATTTCATAGAGTGAATTTTTGGGTTTCAGATATCGATTCGGAGTCGGATTTGAATGAAACTTATATGGTTGAACTCATAATTAAATGGGTTGTAGGATTTTGTGAGCTTTGTCGGGTCCGATGTGCGGGCTCAGGTTTGAATTTTTGGTTGATTTTGGGCTTTTGATTAAAGATTTGACCTTTATTGATTGGGTTTGTTTTATTTGGTATTTTTTGATGTCCTTGAGTTACTTTTGGCTAGTTTTGAGCCGTTCGGAAGTCGGTACGTACGGGATGGAATTTTTGGAACATCTTTTGGCTTGCTTGGTGTTGGATTCGGCTTTTTCAAGGTAAATAACACTTCTAAACTTGGTGTTTGGGGTATGAACCCCTCAATATACGTGATATGTGTTTCGTGTTGAGGTGATAAACATGCAAGGTAACAGGCGTATGAGCGTGCATCATGTGAATTGTGACTCGTCTATTTCTGTGGTACTGTGTAATTACCTAATATTATTTGTATCTATGAAATCTCTACATGCTATGTCACGATCCAAAATCCACTAAGGGTCGTGATGGCGCCAGACACCGCTATCAGGCAAGCCAACCCAAAAATACTTAATTGAATTCCAATTTTAATGTTTGTTGAAATCATTTCCCTTATACATCTAAGTAACAAATAATAAAATTTACATAATTAACCATAGAGTCTTTAACAAACTTAATACTGAATAATACAAAAACCATCCCAGAACCCGGTGTCACAAGTGCATGAGCTATCTCTAGGAAACAATATAATACAACAGTTGTCCGTAATACAAATTGGACAGAAGGTAAGTACAGTAATCTAAAAGAGACTCTGCTGGCTGCGGGTCGGCTCGATAAGTGCAGCTCACCTAAGTCTCCGTATCAACCATGCTGCTACGCCCACTGGGCCACTAGAGATTCATGTGTTTGTGCAATAAAAATGCACAGCAACTGTAGTATGAGTACGAAATCAACGTATATCAAATGAGTATCCCATCTAATCTCGAAGAAGTAGAGACGAGATGGTCGACTTCGACCCTTACTAGTGGTCCAATAATGATATGTTATTAATGCGAATAATCGAGGATTTATTAAGAATGATAGTAATTTCAAGTAAATCATGAACGGGTGAAAGTTCCTTTTTATATTAAAAGTCCCCGGATTCATAATCCAATAGTCTCCAATTATCTCAAGTCGGGGAGAGCAAGTATCAATTTCAAAAAAAATCTCAAGGCAAGCAATACAAGCATGCGCAACTCATGCCGAGGTCGTACGGCCCGATCTAATAATATTTAAACTGTGCATTGTCGAGGGTCGAACGGCACGAATCATAGATGCATCTATTTAATCTACCGAGGCGTTCGGCCCGTTCCAAAATTTAAACACGCACAGACAACCAATCAAGAAGTCATCCGGAAACAATTACCCAAAGAAAACCAACTCTCTTTTAACAATTTAAAAAAATGAAGTTTAATTCTTTTTGGAATCCATTTACCAATTCGATAGGATTTAAGCACTCAACTGTCAATAAGGTTACAGATATTCCAAGTATAGAATGCTTTTGACTCCTAGACTACCCGGACAATAGCATAATAGTAGCTATGCACAGACTTTTGTCACCTCGTGCGTATGTAGCCCCCACAAATAGGAGCATAACTAATTATTTCACCTATGCGGACAATTCCCTCTTACAAGGTTAGAAAGGAGACTCACCTCGCTGCGAAGATCCATAACCGGCATTCCACGCCCTTCTGAAGACTCGAATCGATGCACAATGCTCCAAAACTAGCCAATGATTATGCAAATCCATTAATATATGTTCAATTACTCATTACAATCCAATTTATAGCAATTCCTAACCCAGATCGAAAAGTTGACAAAATTGTCCTCGGGCCCACATGCCCGGAATCCGAAATTTCTTGAAGATAAAGTTTATCCATGAACTCATGAACTCAAATATATGATTTTCTCTTAATTCCATACCCAAAATCGTGGTCAAATTCCAAGAATATCAATTTCTAGGTTTTCCCTCAAACCCTAAGTTTTCTACAAATTTCCATGCCCAAATCCGTATATAATCATGTATTTGACTCAAGATCGGTGGGGAATAACTTACCTTATCATTGATGATGAAATTCCTCTCTTGAAACCCTCCAAGAATCGCCCAAGCCAAGAAAATATGAGAGAAAATGGCCAAAACCCGACTTTAAAACAACCCACTGCCTCCAGCACTTTCTGCACCTGCGGTCTCTTGACGGCTTTTGCGGTTCTGCTGGTGCGGTTCAAATACCGCTTTAGTGGTTCCTCACCAAGCTGCCTTTTTCCGCTTCTATGTCTTCTCCACCGTAGGTCCTGCATCTGCGGTCCCAGCTCTCCTCCGCCAATACCGCATTTGTGGCTCTTCTAGCCACTTCTGCGGCTCCGCACCTGCGGCCCATTCCTCGTAGGTGCGGTTATGACAGCAACCAGCAACTTCAGCCTTCCAAATATTCCATTTTTGATCCATTAACCACCCGGAATCCACCCAAGGCCTCCGGGACCCCAACCAATCATACCAACCAGTCCCAAAACACATTACGGACTCGCTCGAGGCCTCAAATCATATTAAACAATGCTAAAACCACGAATCGACCTCCAATCCAAGCTTTCTGAACTTTAGAACTTCAAACTTCTACTCTCGATGTTTAAACCTATCAAATCATGTCCGATTGACCTCAAATTTTGCACACAAATAACGTTTGGCATTACAGACCAACTCCAACTTCTGAAATCAGATTCCGATCCCGATATCAAAAAGTCCACTTCCGGTCAAACTTCTCAAAAATCTTCAAATTTCTATCTTTAGCCAAATGACTTCAAAATGACCTAGGGACCTCCAAATTCACTTCCGATTGCGCTCCCAACTCTAGAATCACCATACGGAGCTACTTCTAGACTCGGAATTCCAAACGGACATCGATAACACCGAAATGCACTTCAAGCCAAACTTATGAAATTTCTTCCAAAATGCTAACTTCCACAACAGGCACCGAAACACTCCCGGTTCATCCAAAACCCGATTCGGGCATGCACCCAAATCTGAAATCATCATACGAACCTGCTGGAACCTTCAGATCTTGATTCCGAGGTTGTTTACTCAAAAATCCAATCCTAGTTAATTCTTTCAACTTTAAGCTTTCGAAATGAGAATTCTCTTTCCAAATCAACTCTGAACTTCCCGAAATTTAATTCCGACCACACGTGCAAGTCATAATCCTGAAATGAAGCTGCTCATGGCCTCAGACTGCTGAACGACGTGCTGGAGCTCAAAACGACTGGTCGGATCATTACATGCTAGAGTAATTGAGCTGTGATCCATGTTAGAAATCATATCTAGGCTATATGCTTATCATGTTGGAACCCACTGAGCTCATTTCTACTATTGAGTTATTTGTGCGCATTGCAATTGCATATTTAGTCATACGCATTCATTTACATATCATATCTTAGTCTATGTTGATATTTATTAATACATCATATCATTATTTTGGGCTGACTTTAATGATATTATGAGCCCGAGAGACTGGAGAGATTGATGACTGAGTGAGGTCTAGGGCCTGATTATGAGGATATTGATGGGATCGGGTTGCACGGCGCAGCAGGTATTATTGAGTCATGATGGGACCGGGATGCACGCCACAGTAGGTATTATTGATTCATGCCATGATTGGCTTATTATAGCGGTTGGGCTGGATCTTCCCCTCCGGAGTCTGCATACCCATAGTGAGCGTAGGTACTAATTGAGTGCGAGTGTCGAGCGCAAGTGCCGAGAGATTGGGAGGACTGAGTAACTGTAAGGACTGAGTAACTACGAGGACTGAATGATTGGGAGGACTGAGTGATTGGGAAAACTGAGTGAATTGATATTTTGAGAGGATGCATATGCTTTTATCACTAAGTTCCATTGCATTCAGCATGCACACTTGACATGTGGGCATAAATATGTATTTTCCTCATGCCATTTGAAAATGAAACATCTACCTATTGAAAGTTTTGGGAAAAATCATAGTTTTACAAACTTACTCATATTTTGGTGATTTCAGTAACAAATTTGGGTTTTCACTGATATACTTGAAAGGCATGCCTTTTTTCGGAACCTGAGCTAGCTGAGCATTTTATCTCTGAGTTACTTCTTTTATCACTTTTATTATGTTGTCATGAACTATTATTAGCTATTGGTGTTGGACTCCGACCTTCGTTCCATCTCGTCACTACTTTCAAACTAAGGTAAGGTTTGTTACGTATTGAGTACATTGGGTTGTTTGTACTCATATTACACTTCTGCACCTTGTGTGTAGATATTGGATGATGATGTTGTTGTGTACAGTAGGAGATGGATTTGAAGATGTACCTGCATTCCAGTCATATCTGCCTCTTGATCTTGGTAGCTTTAAAATTTAATTTGTTCATAGGTTCTACGAGTTATGAACAAATGTCTAGTAGAGTCTTGCAGATCGGTATGATGACGTCCATACCTATCTTCGAGAGGCTACAGGGTATTTAGGATAAACTTCCCATCATTTTTTCCATATTGTGCGACATTGATTTAGCTTGAAGCGTAATTATTTGAATTCCTTCCATGCACTCGTATGCGCATGTAAGCTCTCGGTATCAGTTATGCATAGTTGTCTTGTGGCTTCTGTGGATGAGGTGCAAGACGTGTTTTCTTTATTTTGGTGATGGGCCAGTCTGGAGGACTTGAGCCCCGATTTGGACCGCAGTTTAGGCTCGATAGTTTCATTTGTGTGAGCATATGTTTTTGGACTTCTATGTCCAATGGTGTCCTTATGAATGGGATTGGTGACTCCATGAGTGGTTAGATGGATATGTGATGAGCAGGATATGACTACGGCATGTGTTCAGATGGTTTGAATGTGAAGGGAAGAGTTTGCTTGAGATGTGAAAAGGACTATTAGCTGCTCGATTTCTATGGATGTGTCATACAGTCTTGAGTTATGAAGATTTTTGAGAGATTCTTTCATGTTATTTCATTTGTGGAACGAAGTAGATTTTCATGTCTTGTTGATCAGTGTAGGGGTGGCATCAGTCGATTCGGTTCGGTTATGAATATTATCGGTTTTGTATATCGGTTATCAGTTTACAAATTTGATAAACCACTAACTGAACCGATATAATATTAGTTATCGGGTATCAGTTAATCGGTTATCGATCTTTATCGGTTCGGTTATCGGTTTACCTAATAAGATAACTCAATCTAGAGTTAAGCAAAAAAGAGAAGATAATTCACTGGAGTTAAGCTAAAAAGAGAAGAATTCACATATAGTATACTACCCATTTCTATGTTCTATCCAGTGGCCACAACTGGAATAGTACTAATTCTTCAACAACAATTGTCCAAATACATTAATAATAATACAAAGTAGTAGCAATTTCACCTTAAAATTAACAAGTCCAAACATGTAGTACGAATAGTTCAAATTCAAGTTAACAAGACAACAACTACACAATCCTTATAGGCTTTACCAAAAAAGCAGTGGATAAATACTTATCAAACTGCAGCAATTCCCACAAAATATTCCACGGCATTAGTTGCCTCCTCCGATATGAAAACAACAATAGTTGACTTAGAGTTTTTATTTCACACAATACTTGCACTTCCACAAGCGTTGAAGCCCTCAAACAGTCCAAGACAAACTGGATGTTGTTTGTCAAATGTCTAATCTGAAAAAAGAAACCATACAGCAATCCCTATATGAAGATGAATTTTATTACAGAAATTAAAAGCCTAATATATATGACTAAAGATTTATTCTAGGAGTAACTAGTAAGGTATATGAAGAATGAAGATGAAGCAACTGAAAAGTGCGGCTGAGAAAGAATAGGAGAGAATAAATTGATGCCCTAGCATATATATATATATATATATATACACACACTTAAGGGTAAAGTTATAATTTTATTAATTCTTATTGGATTATCGGTTAACCCATTAATAAAATTGGCAAACCGAGGCCCAAACTGATAACCCAATAGTGTAAATATTCTAAACTATTACCGAACCATTAACCCAATAATCCGATACTGATAACCCAATAAACAATTAACGGTTCGGGTTATCGGTTTTACCCGATATATGCCCAGCCCTAGATCAGTGCAGACTCGAGAAGATTAAGTGATTGTGTAATAGTTGTGGCTGTAAAAGGGTATAAAGAGATGTCAGTTTGAGTCTAAGTAGGTGGGTTATCACCTTCGCGGTAATCTACGGAGGTGTGATCTTTATGATGTTATATGGAGGCTTTCTTTTCTACCAGTGGGTAGTTGCGATTTGAGTTTGGATTGGTTGAGAAAATTGACCAGACCATCACAAGGATGAATGCGATATTTGCAGATGATTTGAAGTATTAGATGGTTTGTATTACATGAGCTTATGAAGGATTGAGTTGAACTTCAGTGCGGGATTATGGCAGTAACAGAGTATGGGTATTGTGAGTTACCGAGTGTTTTATCCTATGGCTTTGAGCCAAGTAGGGGAGTCTGTTATTGATGATTTGATTGCATGGTTATGTATTGTACTGGTTTCGGTTTTAGGCATGATTCTAAATTAGATATGACTTGTAGAGGTTGAGATAGAGGATGACTCGAGTAAAGGCATTTCTGGATACGGGTTATGTTACACTTTATGGGTATATGGGAATCATGTAATGATTGAGTTGTTATTCGTGGAAGATGTAGTATGCATGGAGTAGGAATTTGCTCGGTTGCGCTAAGGCGAGGTTGCTTCTGTAGGTGTTGTCGTTCTAGGGGGCACAGGTCGTTCGGCCAGTTTGGGTGGTGCAATTGAGATTTGAGCAGAGTAAATTACTCTCGAGAAGGTTCTAATGGATGCAAGATTTAAATCTAGCAATTGAGAATTTATTCAGATTAGTATATGGCTAGAATTCGAGATTTGCATCGGATAGTGGCAGGACTCACAATATTTCTGTATCACTATGGATTCTATATTTCAGTATCATGAGGGTGAAGAAAACGGCTTTAGATTCATAGAAGGTATCTTCAGAGTGGGTGTCTCGGTTGTGGTGCTTTGGGGTGTTTAAGAGGGAATTCAACGGCTTATGGGCCTTAGGGCGGTGTGGTTTTATGTTAGGATCTCGTGGGGTGAGTTTTGGTTAAGGATCATAGTGTTCTAGCAAGGAGAAGTGTCAACTGGAGGGTAATTCAGAAGGAACTCAGAGAAATAGGATAGCTTGGTAGTAGGTTGGATCAGCATGGTAATGGATATGATCGGTTCTTTGGGTACTTATGATGTGGTGAGTCTCTACAGGTGTTTTGGGGAAATACTCTTGAGGTTGGCAACCTGCGTGGCTTGGTTGAGTTAGAGAGATTCAGTTATGTGCAAATGGGTTTCGAAGAGTTCTCGATGGTTTTTACCACGGTTTGAGATGGATATTTCCTACTGGCATGAGGAGCATGTTGCATGTTATGATTTTCTCCTGGATGGGATCAAATGGAAGGTTACTGACTAGTCGGGTATGCATTTTTCTGGTGACTCAGAGTTGATTATGAGATTCTCGTGCTTTTCATATGATGGCATGATAGATGCAATGAGTTGTATGGGATCGAGATTTGCATGTGCAAGGTCACGGTTCAGTTTTGAAGGGAAGGTCATGAATTCTAAGACAAAATGGATGGTTTCAGATAACTAGATGAATGCTATTACTACATGCTATTACCTGAGGAGAGTGTACATTCAGAAGGCATACTGAGTTTTGACTTACGGATGCTTCATTGGTATTGTGGTACTTGCATGGTAGATCGACTGCAGATGTTCAGATTTTGCTATGTGGCATGGAAGAATTATAGAAATATTCTCATGGGGATGATTATATATGAGAGATGTGTTAGTCATTCGGGTGTTGGAGTTGGGATCAACTATGGTGATTCATGTGTTCAATGAATTTGGAGAATGGGAGTTCTTATAAGCAGATTGTTCCGTGGTTGTGGATCGTGAAGATGTGGCCAAAGCTAGCCAGATGATAATATGTGTTATGGTTAGGTCATTGTGGACTTTCGAAGGGTTATTTATCTATTTGTGGATGACCAGAGTTGATTTGGGTCCAATTAATAGGTCCAATGAGGATGTGTATTCCACACCCGGGCAGATTTGTTGACTTGGCATCATTATTGTTGGAAGGTGCGTCATTCGGTTAGAGTTGAGCTTGTTCGTGTTCTGATATGTTCTATGTGTTACCCTTCTATGCTACGAGGGGTTGTGATTTGTTGGTTATATGAACACATGATGCGGTTCTATTTGCGCCTTGTAGCGAAATTCGAGCGAGATGGTTATTTGGGTGTTGAATAGTTGATCGCACCTTGGTTATGGTCTTTTCGGGCTGCGGTATATTGTGCTATTTGATTCTCTATGGTTATGGTTATGCACTTGTGTACTTGGTGTCAAATTGTTTATGGTTGTTGATTTTGAGCATTGGGGGCTCGAGGTATTTCATATGGATTGGTGTTTGGATGGGTCACGTATGGCAGCTGGGTTATGATAAGATATGATCCTTTGTGATACATTTGTATGTTTTGGTTCTACTATGTGTGATGGATTTGTAGCATTGCCTTGGTGGTGGTACTTATTGAGCTTGCGGGATGGTTCTCTCATTTTAGTCATTTTCTATTTATTTTTTTGGGTGTATTTGAATTGTTGCTTATTGGTGCACGAATCACATAGTTTATAATTCTAGGTAGTATTGGCATGGCATGTCAGTAGGGTATCTTTGTACTTGGATGGAGTTATTGGACCTAGAATGGATACTATCGGATTTGATTACGGTATGTTTGGAAGAATAATATCGGAAGTCAGCTTAAAATTTGGCTTTGGTTTTTGTCGGACGAAAGAGAGCTCCATTAAGAGTTTATATGTGTTTCTTTCATCATTGGCAGTGTATAAAGTTTTAGAACAAGATTTTAGTTGATATGAGGTTTGTTACCGGTGTCAGGTTGGTTATCGAGTAGCTATTGCGGTCAAAAATTATTGCTATGAGTATTTGAGTTATGTGGCATATCATGTGATTGTGTCTTGGGTTATGGTTATGGATTGATGCAACTTGTTCTGACTTATGCAGTGTGTAGATGTAAGATTCGGGTCTTATAGGAAATTTCGGATATTGGAAATTGGATTCTAAGGTTTATGGGCTAAGGTTGAATTAAGGATCTTCAGTTAGATTGTGTCGTCGGACTTATATGGATTAGGGTGACATGGGATCACCCCGAGTATGTGCATGGTAAGGTTATACGGTGATTTGATGGCTTTGGAATGACTCTTTGACGCTCGAGGACGAATGTATGTTTAAGTGGGGGAGAATGTAATGATCAGATCGGTCATTTTGAGCATTTACTCTTCGCTCGGTGGTTTGAGGGTATGAGCAGCTCCGTATGATGTATTATGACTTGTGTGTATCATCGGTTTTGGTTTTCAGGTGTTTCGGAATTAGTTTGGAAGAATGAATTTCAAGATTGAAGCTTTAAGTTGGAAGAGTTGACCAATTTTGACTTTTTAGTATTCGACCTCAGATCGGAGTTTTGATAATTCTGTTAGGACCGAATGATGATTTTGGACTTGGGCATATGCCCGAAATTTCATTGAAATTTGAAGGTTTGGAATGTTCATAAGTTTGACCGGGAGTTGACTTTGATGATATCAGGTCTAGATTGTGGTTTCGGGAATTTGAAAGCTTCTTTATGCCATTTGGTACTTGTGTGCAAAATTTGAGTCCATTCCGAGTTGATTGGATAAGGTTTGACACAAGTTTTGGAAGTTGAAAGATTCAAAGTTCATTAAGTACGATTTGAGGTGTGATTCGTGGTGTTGATGTTGTTATGCATGATTTGAGGCCTCGAGTAAGTCCGTGTTATGTTATTGTACTTGTTGGTATGTTTGGACGGGGTACCAAAGGGCTCGGGTGTGTTTCGGATAAGTTTGGGTTGTGTTGCGCTCGTTTTTGTGATGTTTTGACGTCGTTGCTTCATGCATAAATGGTACCACATTAAGCAAATAAGCTCCAATTTCTGTTTTTATTGAAGCATTAGATCCGTATGGTAATTTTGGAACCATAGCAAGTGGAATCATCAAGTTTCGAAATCATATAAGGAATTTATGGTCATTTTACTAATTGGGTTGCCAGATTGTTTTCAAATTAATTACGAAATTGCTACTGAATTCGTATTTAAAAATATGGACTATTTTCAAATATTGAAACCAAAATATCTCCTTCAATATAAAGTCAAATGTAGTGATTCAAGAGCCTAACTTGACTGAAATTTCACAAGGAATCCATTGGAGGCATCAAAAGTGAGTTTCAGGATTGTTTGACACAAGAAACAAGGCAAAACGTTATTAAATCGAGGATTTTGTTCGTTTTACATATTTTGAGTTAGGAGCTCAGATTTGGGCGATTTTGGAGGCAATATTCACAACATGGATTGGGGTAAGTGTTTTATACTCAGTTGTGATTATATTTCATAAATCTATCTTCGTTTTTGGTATTTGATTGATGATTTCAAAAGAGAAATTGGGGGGTTTTGTCTAAAATTTTATATAGTGAATTTTTGAGTTTTGAACATCGATTCGGAGTCAGATTTAAATGAAACTTATATGGTTAAACTCGTAATTGAATGTGTTGTCGGTTTTTGTGGGTTTTGTCTGATTCTGAGGTGCGGGCCCGGATTTGACTTTTTGGTTGATTTTCGGCTTTTGATTAAAAATTCGACCTTTATCGATTGGGTTTGTTTTCTTTGGCATTATTTGATGTCCTTGAGTTACTTTTGGCTAGTTTTGAGCCGTTTAGAGGTCGGTACACGCGGGATGGTATTATTTGGAGCATCATTTGGCTTGCTCGGTGTTGGATTCGGCTTTTTCGAGGTAAGTAACACTTCTAAACTTGTTGTTGAAGGTATGAACCCCTGAATATACATGATATGTGTTTGGTGTTGAGGTGATGCACATGTTAGGTGACGGGCATGTGGGCGTACACCGTGTGAATTGTGACTCTTCCATTTCTGTGGTACTGTGTAGTTACCTAATCTTATTTGTATCTATGAAATCTCTATGTGCTAGAGTAATTAAGCTGTGATCCATGTTAGAAATCATGTCTAGGCTATATGCTTATCCAGTTGGGACCCACTGAGGTCATTTCTGTTGTTGAGTTATTTGAGCACATTGCAATTACATAGTCATACTCATTCATTTGCATATCATATCTTAGTCTCTATTACTATTTATTGATACATCACATTATTATTTTGGGCTGATTTTCATGACATTGTGAGCCCGAGAGACTGGAGAGATTGGTGACTGAGTGAGGCCGAGAGCCTGATTGTGAGGATATTGATGGGATCGGGCTGCACGGCACAACAGGTATTATTAATTCATGCCATAATTGGCTTATTATAGCGCTTGGGCTGGATCTGCCCCTCCAGAGTCTGCACACCTACAGTGAGCGCAGGTACCTACTAAGTGCGAGTGACGAGTGCGAGTGACGAGTGCGAGTGCCGAACGCTAGTGCCGAGAGCGAGTGTCGAGAGATTGGGAGGACAGAGTGACTGTGAGGACTAAGTGACTCTGAGGACTTAGTGATTAGGACTGAGTGAATTGATATTCTGAGAGTATGCATATGATTTTATCACTAAGTTGTAATGCATTCGACATGCAAACTTGACATGTAGGCATTGTCACACCCCTTTTTTACCCCTCCAAAAAGATATGTGTGTTATGGATCGTGGGTTAAAGGGTTTTCCCAATTAAAGTGAGTAACTTGAGTAGGGACTATTTTATTTATAGAGTCGCCACTTGAAATTGATTTTTGGGTGTTCCAAGTCACCTTTTTATTTGAATCCCTAGTCAAAGGAGGGTTTCACTCTATTTTTATCAGTCTGCGAAAATAAAGTTCAGGTAAGGAATTCTGTTGATCGAGGAGAGGTGTAAGGCATTCCCCGAGTCTCGTGGTTCTAGCACGGTCGCTTTATTGACTACATTTGGCTTAAATTAATTTTGGATAAAACTGTAATTTATTTGATTTTTATGTTTTTCTTATGTCCGCTTTTATTTATAAAAATAAATTAAAAAATAAAAATATTTTAATAATATTAAATTATCAAAAATGCGCCTACTAGTTGCCTAGTGTTAAAAAAATTAAGAAGTGCTTAAACTCCTTTTTTTTTATTACTTATTCGACAAAACAAATGATATTATAAAAATTATTTTTTAACTAATGCAAGACATTAAATCTAGGTAAGTTCATGCTAAACTTTTATGGTTTTGGGCCACTTATTTTATCTAACAAAAGACAAACTGTCGATTTTAAAGAAAAGCTCAACTTACTTTTTATTGTCATTTTACAACAGATTTTAGCTTATTTGACTCATGTTGCTTAAACTAAGTAACTTGACAGAATAAAATTTCAATCACATACATAAAGAAGAAAAGATAATTTAAATAATTTCTAAAAGATTTACATGATGATAATACTAATATAACATTCATCTTGAAACAAAATCAGATTTAACATGTTCCATCAACCCAAACCAAATCAAATCCTTCTTATTATCATCAGGAATCTGCAATATAAGAATTTGAAAGTTATATGGTTTGTAGAATAGTAATATACAGCAGTGCAACAACAAAAATATAGCAGTAAATACAGCAGAAACAAACAGCAACTCAAGTGTTAAGATAACCCAAAAACCTTACAGAAAGACCTAGAACAACTCTAAAGAAGACTTATACTTTTCTAAAAAAGTTTGCGCTCTAAGATTCACTCACAATGCTCACAATTTCAGCTTGCTATCTTTATGTTCAGTTACTAATTTTTCTCTCAAGGTTTTTTTGTCTGTCTAGATCCCCTTGTCTGTGTTAGAGTAAAAAAATGTGTCTCCTTTATATATCGAAACAACCAGCTATTTCAAAAATTAAAAATCAATCTTTTTGACAGATTTTTCTACAAAATCTGCTCTTAAATTCAAAAAGCAAGACTTTCTAGTTCAAATCTTGTCAAATATTTCACACAAAATCTGCTCTCCACTATTCAAAGACAGACTTTTATTCAAACGCTGTCCAAAAGTCTATATTTTCTTACCAAACAATTTGACTTTTGAGTGTTGTACTCAAAGAGTCTTGAAGCAGTAAATAAACAACCAAACAAGTACCATATACTCTTAAGTATTCTTCACTACCTCACTTTTATCAATTCAAAACTATTTTACTACTTCAACAAGTGCAAAAACAGAAAATTTAACATTTCAAACTTCAAAAACCAATGCTAAAATAATTAATAATAGGCAAAATAAAATCTGAAAAATAAAAATAAAATAAAAAATCAGCCACGAAAAGGAATAGGATTTTTACCATTTTACAATTCAAGTGGCCGAAAAAATGGTGGAATGTCAAAAGAGGGTGTTCGGGGAGGTCGCCGGAATTTGGCCGGATTATGGGGTAGAATTGACATCAATAGGCAGGTCTTGAGGAGCTCTATCCATTGATGTAGATATTGTGGGGTGGTAGTGATTGGAGCTTAAAGAATTTGGGCAAAAAAGTGACGGGTAAAATTTTCTAGATCTAAGACTCAAGGAGTTTGAGGGGTTTTTGAAGGATTTGATTTGGAGATATGAAAAGAGGAGGTTATAGAGATTACATGGTGTGAATTTGAAGGTGTTTGGATGTGGTCCGCCGGCATTGAAGATTTTCGGCGGCGGTGTAGAGGTGGCAAAGAGAGAGTGAAGAGAGAGAGGAAGGAGAAAAGAATTATAGGTAAAAATAGGGACAATTTTCAGATTTTGTAGGTTTTAAATACCTAGGCCAATAGTGAATGAGAGCCATTGGATCAAGATGGAATGGATGGGTAAGATTTGATCTTGTTTCATTAAGTGAAACGGCGCAGTTTTATTATGAAACTACGTCGTTTTGATCCGGGTCTTGGCAAACCAACAATTGGACTTGGTCGGCCAAATTGGGCTCAAAATTGGGCCTGATTTGTGCATAACTCAACTGAAAATGGCATTAATTCAAACCTTAAAAACTCCTTAATAATCCAATGCCTAAATCTATAAACACACACAATAAACCTATAAAAAATATAATGTAGGAGAAATAGAAAGAGCAAAAATTAGATGTTTATAGTTGCCCCTCTTTGCTCGAGAACAAGAAGAGTTTTCGTGCCAAAGAAAGTGAATGCCATAGCTAATTTTGCTCGTGTATCACTCCAATGAAAGCATTTTTGAAAAACGTGACCGAACCTTGCTTTCGAGGTTGCCTACATATCCTTGGCTATAAAGAAATCAGGTCAGCGTAGTTTTGGGGAAATTTGGTAGCTGGGACTACCGGGCACTGGAGTTAAGACTGTCCTTGTTGCTGCTGCTGTTGTTGTTGTTATTATTACTGTTACCTGTTGCTTACATCAAAAGGAAAAGAGAAGAGAAACTACATATGTCTGCACACTAAGAATTACAACATTCCTATCTATGTGTCTTCTGGAGTCAAATCTTGATTCTTGACTTGCTCGCATGTGTTGACCTTATATTGGATCTTGATGCTCTTTGAATAAAAGATTATGGCTCATTCTCAATTGCTTGATTTGCTGCTCAGAATTTGGCAAAGTAAAACTTGAGAAGCTGGGTTGCTGACAACTTTTCAAAGCTAACTCCAACTATCTTGTGAACAAAAGACTTCTTTCTTCTGGTAAGAAAACTGAAACTTCAAGCTTTAATCGTCACTTGGATAAAGCTGTAGATCAGAATATTTTATTTGAAAGATGCAAAAATATAATGAAGACTCAGAATCGAATGTGTTTCTCTTAGGAGTAGAATTGATAAAGCTTAGACTAAGTGGTACATCTCTCATGGGTAGAATTGGAATGACTGCTACGATTAATAATTCATATTAGAAAGTGCGTCTCCTAGGAATAAAGATTCATATTAGGAAGTGCGTCTCCTACAATGTGAGGTTGAAAGACTTGGAGGGAATGTAACCCGGGGTTGGTGCCTTGTATCACTAAGAAAGAAGGTAACCAGGGGTTGGTGCCCTGTATCACTAAGAAGGAATATAATCAAGGGTTGGCGCCCAAACTAGGAAGTGCATCTCCTACGAGTGAGGTTGAAAGATTTGGAGGGAATGTAACCAGGGGTTGGTGCCCTGTATCACTGAGAAAGAATGTAACCAAGGGTTGGCGCCCTGTATCACTAAGAGGAAATGTAACCAGGGGTTGGCGCTCTGTATCACTAAGAAAGAAATGTAACCAGGGGTTGGCGCCATGTGTCACTGAGAAAGAATGTAACTAGGGGTTGGCGCCCTGTATCACTGAGAAAGAATGAAACCAGGGGTTGGCGCCCTGTATCACTGAGAAGGAATAGCTAGAGGTTGAACCTGTATCACTGAGAAAAAATATAACCAGTGTTAAGCTATGAAAACTAAGCCTGGACAAAGAGTACTTCTACCCGGAACTATGAGCTGGATCCCCCTGGGCGAAAAGGTTCTACCTGGGTTAAGCTGCGTAAAAACCACCAGAGCAAAAAGTACTTCTACCCGGAAATATGAGCTGGAAAAAGGTTCTACCTGGGTTAAGCTATGTAAAACAAGCCTCGGCGAAAAGTAATATTACCCGGAACTATGAGCTGGATCCCCCTAGGCAAAAAGGTTCTACCTGGGTTAAGCTGTGAAAACTAAGCCTGGGCGAAGAGTACTTCTACTCGGAAATAGGAGATGGATCCCCCTAGGCGAAATGTTTCTACCTGGGTTAAGCTATAAAAACTAAGCCTGGGCGAAGAGTACTTCTACCTGGAAATAGGAGCTAGATCCCCCTAGGTGAAAAGTTTCTACCTGGGTTAAGCTATGAAAACTAAGCCTGGACGAAGAGTACTTCTACCTGGAAATAGGAGCTGGATCCCCCTAGGCGAAAATGTTCTACCTGGGTTAAGCTGTGTAAACTACAACTTGAGCGAAAAGTACTTCTACCTGGAACTATGAGCTGGATCCCCCTAGGCGAAAAGGTTCTACCTGGGTTAAGCTAGGTAAAACAAGCCTTGGCGAAAAGAAATTCTACCCGGAACTATGAGCTGGATCCCCCTAGGAGAAAAGGTTCTACCTGGGTTAAGCTGTGAAAACTAAGCCTGGGCGAAGTGTACTTCTACCCGGAAATAGGAGCTGGATCCCCCTAGGCGAAAAGGATCTACTTAAGTTAAGCTATGAAAACTAAGCCTAGGCGAAGTGTACTTCTACCCGGAAATAGGAGCTGGATCCCCCTAGGTGAAAAGGTTC
The DNA here is from genome assembly GCF_000715075.1 of Nicotiana tabacum. Lineage (NCBI taxonomy): Eukaryota > Viridiplantae > Streptophyta > Magnoliopsida > Solanales > Solanaceae > Nicotiana > Nicotiana tabacum. The sequence continues at coordinate 127,405,902 of NC_134084.1, forward strand.
TACCTGGGTTAAGCTGCCTAAACTACAACCTGAGCGAAGAATACTTCTACCCAGAACTATGAGTTGGATCCCCCCTAGGCGAAAATATTCTACCTGGGTTAAGCTGCGTAAAACAAGCCTCAGCGAAAAGTAATTCTACCCGAAACTATGAGCTGGATCCCCGTAGGCGAAAAGGTTATACCTGGGTTAAGTTGTGAAAACTAAACCTGGGCGAAGAGTACTTCTACCCGGAAATATGAGATGGATCCCCCTAGGCGAAAAGGTTCTACCTGGGTTAAGCTGCGTAAAAATAACATGAGCGAAGAGTACTTTTACCCGGAAACTAGGAGCTGGATCTCCCTAGGCGAAACGGTACCTGGGTTAAGCTACGTAAAAACAACCTGAGCGAAGAGTACTTCTACCCGGAACTATAAGTTGGATCCCCCTAGGCGAAAAGGTTCTACCTGGGTTAAGCTAATGTAAAAACAACCTGAGCGAAGAGTACTTCTACTCGGAACTAGGAGCTGGATCCCCCTAGGTGAAACGGTTCTACCTGTGTTAAGCTACATAAAAATAGTAGGTGTGAACAATAGTGATGTATGCCGAAAGTAAAAGAAAAATGGAGATTTTAAGGAGCTTACATTTGGTGACATTCCTTCTTTTAGAATCACCATTCTGCATGCTTTGTTCCTGCTTCAAACAAAGAAAAATTTGTGAGTTTTCAAAGTGGTGGTTGGTTTGTGGCCTTGATGCCCTGAGTAGTTTGATTCGCGGCTACTGCCGTCGAAGAACCAATTCTGTCAGCATGGTACCGAGATGCTTGACTGCTCTGTATTATTTTCTGGAGACCTTGTCTTTCCAAACTTTTGCCAAGATGGTTGGCCACATGGGACTCAACCTTTTCAACTTCATTTGCCTTTATAGGCACTTCAATTTTATTTTCTCCTTCCAAGAGTTTTGATTTTGAAGCATCTCTGAGGGATAAATACAGACGTCTCCGCACTGATCCCTCAGACTATACTAAGTTTGTCTGTGAATTGTGAGACCTATGTAACCTAGAGATCTGATACCAACTTGTCACGGCCCGAATTTTTTACCCTCGGGAGTCGTGATGGCGCCTACTCGTGAAAGCTAGGCAAGCCGCATATTATAGGATCACTAAATCATTTACTTGCCCTTTTCAACAATTTAAACTAACATGTGATTAACAATAAATAAATACAAGCGGAAGACTTAATCTGATAAATTAACCATAAACAGTACGACAATGCCAACTTACATCTCTACCTGGAATCCGGTGTCACAATATCACGGACTGTCTATGAATACTACATACAAATGTCTGAAAAGAAAGTACAATCTTTCTCGGAAGCAAATAAAAACAGAATACATATAAAGATAGAAGAGAACGTTGGGTTTGTGGACGCCTGCAGGACTACCTCAAGATCTCTAGTTGGACTGAAGGCAGCCACCCAATGCTATAGTCCAAAAGCTACCGCTCCAGGATTTGCACATAGTGTAGAGTGTAGTATCAGCACAACTGACCCTATGTGTTGGTAAGTGCCTGACCTAACACCGGCGAAGTAGTGACGAGGCTAGGACCAGACTACCAAATAAACCTATGCATTTATATAATATGCAGCGAAAAATAAAACAGGAATAAACAAGTAAAGATGGGAGGGGATACATGCTATGGGGGAATATCAGTAGCAATAGTAAATTAAGAGAAAAGCATAAGAACAATTTAGAATTTATAGCAAAACAATAAGGACCTCGTAACCAATCTATGAACACTTTGTATTATCAATTGTTGTGGCGCGCAACCCGATCCCAAAACATAATAACTATGTTGCGGCGTGCAACCTGATCCAATTATATTATTGTTACGGTGTGCAACCCGATCCAATTATATTATTGTTGCGGCGTGCAACTCGATCCAAATATAATATTATTGCGGCATGCAACCTGATCCAAATATAATATTGTTGTGGCGTACAACTCGATCAAAATATAATATTATTGCGGCGCGCAACCCGATCCACATATACAGTTCAACACCAATCACAATAAGAGTCCCGGCAAGGGATCAATAAAGAAACAACACTATCCCGGCAAGGGAATCGATGGTATAAGTAAATACGTCCTGGCAAGGGAAAATCAGCTATTACCAAACTTGTTCCAACATCTAACTACCTCTACTAGCACCAATACTCAATCATAAGTAATTTCCATAAGGATAATCATAATCCTTGTTCAACTCAGAGAATCAATAACTTAGGCATTCTTAGTATTTATTCAGAACACAACAATTTCAATTTAAGACTCACAGTCATGCTTGACACCAACGTATAGATACTCGTCACCATGCCTATACATCGTACTCAACAAGTAACATGTAGCAAATAGGACTCAACTCCTAATCCCTCAAGCTAAGGTTAGACCGAACACTTACCTCGAACTTTCACGGCCAACTCAAGCCTCAAACACCGCTTTTCCTTTAGAATTAACCTCCAAACAACTCGTATCTAGTCCAAATTGATTTAACAACATCAATAAATGCTAAACAATCCAATTTCAATACTTAATAATAGATTTCCCATCATTCTTCCCAAAAAGTCAAAATTGACCCCGGACCCGCTTGGTCAAAACACGAGGTTCGGACCAAAAACCGATCACTCATTCATCCACGAGTCCGAATATATAATTAGTTCCAAAATTTGACCCCAAACGAGGTCTAAATCCCAATTATACAAAAGCTCTAACTCTACCCAAATCCCTAATTTTCTACCCTTAAGAACATGATTTAAGCCTAGAAATCTAATGGGTGTTAATGAAAATTGAAGAAAATGAGTCTAAGATTACATACCTATGGATTTGTAGTGAAGTTTTCTTACAAAAATCACCCAATTTGGAGTTTGGAAGAAGAAGTTATGAAATTTTGGTTAATTCCCGTTTTGACTTCTGTTTTAAAATCACTGGACAAGCCTTTATCGTGTTCGCGATAGGCCTGTCGCGTTCGCGATGGGTCAGGATTAGGTGACCTTCGCGTTCGTGTTCGTCGGCTCGCTTTTGTAAAGCTTCAGCTCCTAGAGCCTTCGCGTTTGCGGGCCAGTAGCCGCATTCGCGTAGCACAAGATTCCCTTCCCCTGCCCAGGCCATTAGCCTACGCGTTCGCGAGTGCCTGGACGCGTTCGCAAAGGGTACTCCTCTCACAGCCTCGCGTTCACGTCCCAAGCTCCGCGTTCGCGAAGAGAAAATTGACACTTGAGGAATTTGCCTTACGCGTTCGCGAGTGGGACCACGCGAACGTGAAGTATAAACCTCTGTGCACTGAGAGCAGCAAAAACCTGTAACTTTTTCCAAGTTCAAAACTTTCCGAAACCCATCCGAAGCTCACTCGAGCCCCTCAGGGGCTCCAAACCAAACATGCGTACTAACTCAAAAACATCATATGAACTTATTCGTGCGATCAAACCGCCAAAATAACCTCTTAAACAACGAATTTAGCATAGAAATCTAAAAAAATCTCAGAACTTTCAAAGTATGAATTTTCACAATTACGGGTCCGAATCCCCTCAAATGACTTTCGTTTCTTACCAAATTTCACAGACTCATCTTATTTCACATATAAGACCTATACCGGGCTCCAGAACTAGTATATGGCCCTGATACCATCAAATTCTAAATGCATTTCATTTCCAAAACTCATAAAAATTTCCAGAAAATAATTTTCTTTAAAAATTCATTTCTCGGGCTTGGGACCTCGGAATTCGATTCCGGGCATACGCCCAAGTCCCATATTTTTTCACGGACCCTTCGGGACCATCAAATCATGGGTCCGTGTCTGTTTACCCAAAATATTGACCGAAGTCAACTTAAATCCATTTTAAAGTCAAAATTCATCATTTTTCACAAATTTTCACAAAATGGCTTTCCGTCTATGCGCCCGGACTGCGCATGCAAATCGAGGTGATTCTAAAAGAGGTTTTTAAAGCCTCGAAATGCAGAATTAATTTTTAAAATAAGTGATGACCCAAAAGGTCATCACACTTCTGGCTCTTGAATGATATCAGGCTTTGAATCTACATCTGTTTGCCCATCTCCAACTGCGGTTTGTGTTGCAAAATCCTCAACTAAATTCTATAATTGCTATTTTTTGTCTGCAACATCGCTCTTTATGCTTAAATCTGCCACTGAATTGATACTTCTAGAAGCCTGGTGATCACCACAGATTTGTCTAATTCCCCATTGTGAAGGAAACTTAATAACCTGATATAAAGTAGACGGAACAACATCCATATCATGAATCCAAGGTCAGCCGAGAATCATATTATACGCCATATCCGTATCTATCACTTGAAATTTCGTATCTTTGACAACTCCTTATGCAAATGTGTCGAGCAATATTTCCCCTTTTGTAACAACGCTTGAATTATCAAATCCAGATAAGGTACGTGATTTGGGCACCATTTTGTCATCAGTTTGCATCTTGTTTACCACTCTTAAAAGAATGATATTTATAGAGCTACCTGGATCAATCAAAACTCGTTTTATATTAGTATCATGTACAAGTAATGATATTACCAATGCATCGTTGTGAGGTATCATCAAGCCATATGTGTATGCATCATCAAACGTTATGTTGTCTTCTTCCAAAATTTGGTGAACTCGCTTTCTGTGAGTTACTGTGACTTTTGATGTCCTTTTTGCAGCCGTATACATCACACCGTTGACCTCCTCTCCTCTGCTTATCACATTAACCATTCTTTTTGGTGACGGAGGTTTTGGTGGCTCTTGTCTATTCTTCATATATGCTTGCTTACCCTTTTCACTAAACAAATCGGTTAAATAACCTTATTATAACAAATGCTCTATTTCACCTTGTAGCAATCTGCAATATGCTGTTTTATGATCGTGGTCACTATGAAACTCGCACCAAAAATCTGGATTTCTTCTGCTTGGGTTCGATCTCATTTATTTTGGCCACCGCACCTTATCTCCCATACTTCTTAAAATAGCTAGCAACTCAGAAGTGCAAACACTAAAACTATAATCACCAATCTTTGCCTTCGTATTAACATTGCTATCCCGCTCCTTTCCAAATTTGGATGATAAACCCGCATCTCTGTCTCTTGATCTAGAATCGTACTGCGAGTTTTCTTATTTAGAATGTGAATCCCATCCTGTTGGTCCCATGTAAGGTTCGTACATGTCCTTACCATACTTTTTTTCAGTTTCTGGTCATCTCGAACTTGTTCTTTCATCTCCCCATGACTGAGTGATAGTATCTTCCTCTATCCGCAGCTTCGTGCTATACCTATTGTAAACATCATTCCAAGTTGTAGCAGGGAATTCTTGTAAGCTTTCATTAAGTCTCCTCATGGCTTCTGAGCTTTTTTCATTTAAGTTACTTGCAAATGCCATGGCCGCCGAATTATCAGGTACACATGGTAACATCATTCTTTCACGCTGAAATCTATCCATAAATTCCCTAAGTAGCTCTGTATCTCCTTGTTTTATTTTGAAGATGTCTTCCATCCTATTTTCAACTTTTTGAGCTCCCGAGTGCGCTTTTATAAATGAATCTACAAGCTCAGCAAAAGAATCAATAGAATTTTCCGGTAAAATAGAATGCCATGTTAGTTCTCCTTTTGTGAGTGTTTCACCAAATTTTTGACCCGCACCGACTCAATTTCTTGCTTGGTTAAATCATTGTCTTTCACGCCATTTTTGAATGAAGTTACATGATCTCGTGGGTCGGTTGTTCCATCATAGTTTAGAATATCGGGCATCTTAAACTTTTTTGGAATCGGCAAGGGAGCGACACTTGACTTCCAGGGTTGTTGTGAATATTTATCAATATCCACTCCTTAAATCACGGGTGGCACACCAGGTATTTATTCTGTGTGATCACTCTGCTCCTTGAGATGCTTCTGCAAAGTTAGTACCGGACTTTGTAAATAAGAATTATTTAGAATACCTAACCTTCCATCGCGAGATTCGTTGGGAGTTCTTCCGTTGCCTGAATTAGCAAGTCTCGAGTGTGGGTTTTCTATGGTTGCAGTGTTGTTTGGAAGTGAAGTTGGTAGAACAGTTGGTAATCCACTAACCAAAGCTTGAAAGGCATTGTTGATGTGTTCTGCAATTAGCTATTTTAATGCATCTTCAGCAGTTTGATCGTCCCCTTGTTGATTATTCGCATGTGATGTTGATCTTTGGGGTGACCCTTTTCAGGAGTATTGGGGAGAATTTTGGTGTGAAGGGATTGGAGTTTCATCCTCTTGTTGGTTTAGTTGGTTTTGCTGGTTGTTGTCGTTGGCTATCGACATGGTTGTTTGACAGAAAAATGAAATTGAAAAGTGAAAATATTATCAGATTCTCGGTAACGGAACCAATTTGTTTAACGAAAAATATATCTTTTAGTCAAAGACTAATTTTAGAAGAAAACGGGCTTCTGATAACCAAGTTTTTACCTCACTTTCTCAATGGTTTCGAAGGAAAAGAACAAGAATAAATAAGGAAATAATTGATTGCAAAGTCAATATTGAGAAAAGTAGATAAGTAAAGTGAATATATTCCAATATTGTCTCAAATGTCTTTACAAGTGAAATTCTCTCCCCTTATATAGAGGTTTACACATATAAAGTTTCTTTCCATTTATGGCTAAATCATTACGAGCTTTAATGGTATTAATGATCCGTTTTAATTGGTAATTGTAATTGTCCATGAGATTCTGTAACGATTCTGATTCCCTTCCTCATTAATTGAAGGTTCCTGATCCTTCCCTTTTTACTGTCTTGATTCAGTCTTTGCCAGCTATTAGGCTCGGTACTACCTCGTGGGTGTTTCCCTCCCGTGCCTTTTATTATTCTATCAAATAAGACTGCCACGTGTTGCTATATCATTGCTCTTACGTATTATACCTATCAGCAGTCTAATATTCCACGTGTAGCTCTTTTTTACCACCAATACACCTCTGTCTCATATTATGTGTCGTATTTCTCTTTTATACGCCCCTTAAGAAATATTAATTAGAAAAAAGATTGGACTATTCTACTCTTATTTATGTCTTAAGATATAATCTCTCTTCCTTGAGTATTCATTCTAGTTATGTGTTATCTCCATTTTCAAGAACAATTATTATTAAGGGTAAAAAAGGAAAAAAATAATCATTTTTGTCTTGAACTTCTAAAATGACAAATAATTTGAGACAGCTATTTTTAGTAACCACGACTATTAATATGAGATGGAGGGATTACATATTATGCGTATAAACGTTATCACCTAATTATGGAAATTTACTATTCTATTCGTTTCAAAAAGAATGAACTTATTTGATTGGTCACGAAAAGAATTTTGAAATTTGTGATAAAATAAATACATAGATATTTAGGTAACTACAAATTATCTCATTAAAGATTAAATGGTAAATTTAAAGTCATATTATTTTCAAATTTAAAAAAGGTCATTTTTTTCTAAATGGAGGGAATATAATTTATGATTATTAATACTTCTTCCACCTTAGTTTATCTGAAATTTCATTTCTAGTTTGTTGCAAAATAAAAAAATGTTTTGACATTTAAAAATAATTTAACTTACTTCTTATTTAACCCGTAAAGAGAAGTTTTTATAGTTACATAAATATTATAGCATTGTTTAAAATAAAAAATCTCAAAAATCTAATAATTATAAAAAATTTATGTCATATGTAAGATCATAAGTTTCAAAAGTATTCATTTTTATTTTTAAACTTCATACCTATGTCAAGTAGGATCACATAAAGATGGATCAGAGAGAGTATTAAATTTATTGATTCAGTATGAACATCAAATGCCTGTAAATATTTTCCTTAAAAGTATTCTAGTACTAATATGAGATGTTTAAGATCACAAGTATTAAATATTTTTATTTCTTTGTAAACATTGCAACCAATCAAACAAAATTTATTCAAAAGTCGAGCCAAAATGATCATGAGAGAAAAAGAGAAAATAATAGTCAAATTTGGCTTATTTGAAGAGTCAAATTATTTTAACACAAATTTTTATATTTGAAAACATTTAACGGTTTAAATTATTATTTATGCTATTCTAATTAAGTTATGCTTTATTTAAAAATTAAAGATGATTAGGTAAATATCTACATTATATCAAATTGGAGAAATTATACTAGTATTCAGAGGCATATTCAGAATCTAAACTTTAAAGGTTCATCTTTTAAGATTTTTAAATTTTTAGCATTGAAACCTTTGTATTTTTAAAATTATGGGTTCATATCGACTATTTTTGTAATTTTAATAAATTTTTATATATTATTTTTTATCCCATATTAAAAGTTATTGGTTCAATTGAACTCGTTATTAGTACATTAAATACGCTCCCGCTAGTAGTAATAGTAGTAATAGTTTTTTCTTTTGAAGGAAGTTAGATGAGATATTTTAACTAGAGGCCTCGAGTTCAAAGAAAGTTTAAGACTAAGAAACGTACTTCCTCCTTCTCATGTTATCTGTCATAATTCTCTTATACACAACATTTAAGAAAAATTAATTAGGATGTGATTTTGATTACTTTACCCTTATTCATGTCTTAATATTTAATCTTCTTCACTGGTATTTAAACAAGTTATCCTTAATTGAGGTATTTGTAGTTTTCAAGGATAATTATTATTAAAGGTGAAAAAGAAAAAAGAGAATTAATTTTGTTTTGAATTTTTAAAGTGACAAATAATTTGAGACAAATATTTTTAGTAACCACAACTGATAATAGAAGACGGCGGAATAAAAGTTTTTTTCCCATTCTTGCTATGTATTTACTGAATTTTTTTTTTTTTTTATTATTATTATTATTATAGAGAAAAGGAAAGATTATGGTTTGAATAACTCTAGATCCGCCAAACGCTGGCGTGTCGCCTCGTCATCAGTGCAATGATTAGCCGAGAGTCATGTACTATGGGGGCTGGCCTTTGGGATTATCAAGGTTTTCGCCAAGAAACCTTCATGTTATCAACCAAAAGCCACTCAATTTAGCGTAATCTTTTACCCAGAATATCTCGTTTAATCTGTCTGATTTTGATCCATTCTCAAACTTTTCTTTATGCCTATATTTGTATTTCTAACAAAGAGCTATATATATCTTTTCTTTTTTAATTATTTCGATTTTAGTATCAGTTGGTGAAGAAAATGGAAACTAGTTCTCATGAACAAGGAATTTCACATTCATTGGTTGTTGATGAATCTATGACAGAAATGGGTTCTGGGAATTTCGGGTATTTTAATTCTCATGCTTGATTATTTATTTCAATATCCAAGTAATTCGAGTTTTTATGTTTTATTATTTTGTTAACTTCTCTTTTCTGTTAATTAGATGCTCACATTACAGAAGGAGATGCAAAATTAGAGCACCCTGTTGTGATGAGATATTCGATTGCAGGCATTGTCACAATGATTCAAAGGTCTAAACGTTTTTCCTTTTCACCAAATAAAAGAGAATTGGTTTTTATATCTTTTGTTGTAAATTGTAATCAGCTATAAGTTTTTGTCTTTCCTTTCAAATTTGAGCAGAATTCCTTAGAAGTTGATCCACTCAAACGGCACAATGTTCCTCGCCATGATATAAAAAGGGTTAGTTTTTATGCCACCTTTTCCTGCTCTATAAAGATTCAATTTTTATGGATGTGAAGGTTCTGATCTTTGTAGTTTCATACTTATGGAACTACTAATATCTTTAGCTTGCTGAATTTCTCATAGTATTTGTTATCTTTAGTTGCATATAGATAATTACTAGTAGTTCTTAGATTGCTATTATTATCGCTATTTTTTTACTATTTTCCACTTCGATTTTCTAGTACCTTGTCGTTGTTATTGCTTGTTGCTATTGCTGTCGCTATTGCTATTGCTATTGCTATTGCTTTCTTCCATCCATTTTTCTGGTTCATACATTGTTGTATCATTTTTCTGGCTTTTGTTGTTGATATTTGTATGTTTCTATTCTTCTTCTCGAGCTGAGGGTCTTTCGGAAACAACCTCTCTACCTCCCCAGGCTAATATTAGCCTGCTGAGTTTCTCGTATTTGTTATCTTTAGTTATATATGGATAATTGCTACTTTTTGACGTGGATACACTATTTAATTCGTCACCAGATGATTATTTTATGTAAATAGGGATGTTACTAACTATTTTCTTTATGTTTGTTTCATCTCTTTATTACATACCTATGTAAGCAATAGTGCCTGAACCTAATAAGATAGAAATTGCAATCGAAGTAGTAATAAGTACTTGGTCATGTACTTGGAAACTCCCTATTGGCAAGTCGAAATTTTGCCAAACTGAGAATGCAGTAGGTGAGATAAGGAGTATGTGATCAATGCCTTGGATTTATTGAGTGATAGTTTTTCGGAACCAAATCTAACTGATATACCACCAGATTGTCTTCTACTTCTAATAGGCAATGAACTAGATCAGAATTGTTGATGTGCAAACAAAGAGGGTGTTTGGATTGGCTTATAAAATGTAGCTTTTAAGCTAAAAGCCAAAAGCCATAAGTTGATAATACCCAACTTTTGGCTTTTGGCTTATTTTTGTACTTTTTATGCCTAAAAGTAAGTACTTTTATGTACTTTTTATCATTGTCAAACACCACACAAACTAAAAAAAGTGCTTAAAAACGAATAAGCACTCAAAATAAGTCAATCCAAACACCCTCAAAGTCCGTATTGGTAGCTGAAAAGATTGAGAATCTACATATAAGATCTAGGGAATTCTTAATGGTGTGAGGCCTTCTGGAAAAAACCGTGCGAGTTTGGCCCAAAGCGGACAATACTACACCATGTTAACAGTATCTTTGGGTTGGTGGAGACCATCAAGAATCTTTCTTAATGATTCCATAATAAGTGATCCTATTACTTTTGACCAAAGTCATGGGCGACTGATCCTGCAAAACAACTCAAAAGATAAAGAAGTATCATTAATCTCTTCATACTCGTTTCTAATAAATTAGAAAGAGTTGAATTAGGAACCATTATGTTTCATCTGTGTCGTTTAAGTTCCTCTGCCATATCGGTTGAATTTACTTTTGCTGTGAGAATGAATGTTTTTTATTTAGTTTTTCTTGTTTGTCATTCCTACTTTGTCGACTATTTCAACAATCAAGCTCCATATGTTTTTTTTTCCAGGTCATTTGCTCATTGTGTAACACAGAACAAGATGTGAGTTTTCTGGAAGTTAATAACTCATTCAAGTCATTATATATTTATGTTTGTTGCAGCATGGTTAAAATTGGCTTTTCACCCTGATTGCCCTTTAGGTTCAACAAACATGCGTTCATTGTGGGGTTTGTATGGGGAAGTACTATTGCTCAAAATGTAACTTCTTTGATGATGATGTAAGTTTCTGAAGATCATTCTACTCAAACGTTCTTGGTCACTGTATGTCGTATTCTTAATCTGGATAATTTCTATTTTCAGGTTTCCAAGGATCAATACCACTGTGATAAATGCGGAATCTGCAGGTTCAAGTCTTACTAATATTGCTGTAAACTTCCAGTTCTTCGATACATTTTCTTAAACATTTCCATTCATTAGAACACAAAGTCAACGATACATGAGACATTGGCTGTTTGCTGGACATTTTGACATAAATCCCAGTTGAGGAACTTCAAGTTAAGATATTGGAGTGCAAAAGATTCCTATCGGTGCTTGTAGCATTATGGCATCTGTTTTACCTTCTAATATCCCCAAGCTCATAGAGTTAACTTTCCTATTTCCGGGGCGGGAATAGGTACTCTACCACCCTGACCAACCTCTAATCTCTGATAGTCAAGGTGGCCTGTCTATTCTTTCAGATGCTGAAGTGTGGTCTTTTCTATAGACCAGTGCAATGCTAAGACTTACCTCGGTTATCATCCATATTTTTATCTTTAAATTGTGCCAATATCGTGTCTAATATATTCTTTTTAATTTTCCTGATCAAATTGCAGAACTGGTGGCAACAATAATTTCTTTCATTGTAACAAATGTGGTGAGTAAGATGCTTTTACTTATGGATGAAATCAAAAGCTCCTATTAGCTTTTGTTTAGTTGATTAGTTACAGAAACAGCAAATCGGATAACCTTGCCTCTTTCCTGTTTTCAGAGTGCTGTTATTCAAATCTGATGAAGGAATCACATATTTGCGTAGAAAGAGCAATGCACCATAATTGCCCTGTTTGCTTTGAGGCAAGTGCTAAATTTGAGAAGCCAACAGAATTTAAGAAGGTCCAATTGAAATGGCAATTTATTTATTTATGGTATCACTTTGTGCAGTATGTTTTTGACACCACAAAGAACATTACTGTCTTGCCTTGTGGACACACAATGCATCTGGAATGTGTGAAGCAAATGGAACAGCATTTCCAGTAAGCTTTCATTTAATACTGTTCTATGTTTTAAGTCATTTGAAGGATACTGATTTCTAAACCCTTATCCTTCTCCCGATTTTGTAATATTCTCCTTCGTTTTAACAATGTGGGAATGCAGGTATTCTTGTCCTGTTTGCTCAAGATCATATTGTGATATGTCTCGTGTTTGGGAAAAACTAGACCAGGAGGTACACATACGATAACCTGATTAAAGTTATTTTCAAAATATTTTCTTCACACTGATTAACTTCACAAGATAGGGGTAAGGTCTGAGTACACACTATCCTCCCCAGACCCCACGATATTGGATAATACCGAGTATGTTGTTGTTGTACATTGATTAACTTCATCTGTATTCTAATTCTAGGTTGCATCGACACCTATGCCTGAAATGTATCAAAACAAGATGGTAAGAGAAAGTCATGTCTGCCTTTGCGATTTTACACAACTAAGATACTCTTATTTTATGTTTGAATATCCATGATAATTATTCAGGTTTGGATTCTTTGCAATGACTGTGGGGAGACATCAGAGGTTAACTTCCATATCGTTGCACGTAAATGCCCTAACTGTAAGTCCTATAACACAAAACAGACAAGAGGAGGCCCCAGTTCATGCTCATCTAGCATTGAAGAAATGGTTAGATGAGGTTTAAGGTTCATAAATTGAGACCTAAGAGTTGCATTCTGTTTGACGTTGCTGTTGTCGGATGTCAACTGTCGATCCGTGTATCCATGTTCAAGGCAAGTTCACGGCAACATCATTTGGGGGTTGTTGATATAGCTGTGGATCTTGTGGCTTTATCGTGTACAACAATAACTACACGTCAATCCCAAATAAATTGGGAAACCCAAGTGTATTGAAAATTGGGATGGTTTGGTTCATTGGACAAACAACACCCTGGGATTAGGTTCAATTCTAGTCTAGAATTAGGAAGAAGACCAAATAGTCTAGGCTTGTTAGTGAGCTAGAAAACCTTCAGCCATTTCATAAATAGATCTTTTCTTCTTTCCATCCTAAATTACAAATTTTATTATAATGCTCTTGTGTTCTTTATACTTTAGGGACACCATGTTTTTTTTATGATTGTCATTATCAGTAGATAGGGTTCAACAAATAGGTGCTTATATAACTTTATCGAACTTATTCTTTATTAAAATATCCGTCTGTTGTAGCCTAATGGTCGATGAAGTGAAAGTAGAACCACGTAGTCTCAGATTCCAATCTCAATGGAGGCAAAAAAAAAAACATACCATTTGTACCCGATATCATCCGTAATTTGGATGTCAATTTGATTCAACACTTCAAAAAAGGCAAAAAGAAAAAGGAAAAGAATTTCTATTATGCATTTCTCTTGGCTTTCTTTCCAGCAAGCAGTTTGCCTCAACAAAAGATTCAGAACAAATCATATCTAGCAAGTTTTTTGCTTTAGCCAAAATAAGAACAACAAAAGAATTTAACGTTAACAGCCATCTTAATTTGTTACTTGTAATACGAAATTAAAGAATAATGATCTCAAACAGTAGCTCCTGGTGCCATAAGATAGACCGGTCTCTTGTTTAGCGGTTGCATTGGCCTTGCGTTACTTGCAGCATACTGCAATCAAAAGTAGATTATAGTATTAAAATTCCAAAGCGTACAATTGAAAGACTCTACCTATCCAATATTAACAATGAAAGAAACTCATAGCAAATGATAGGACAATATAGACACTTGTGGCCAGCAAGGGTTGGCTGAGTTGGTTGGGTGATTGGTTTCTCCATGGGAGATCTGGGATCGATTCCCTTCACTAGCAGTCTCCTCAATCAGAGCTCGTCGCACCGGGTTTGGCTAGTGCGGTTTAGACACTTGTGTCCCGCAAGGCCTGACTGAGTTGGTTGAGTGAGTGGTTTCTCACATGGGAGACCTGGGATCGATTCCCCTCACCAACAGCTTCCTCAATCAGAGCTTATCACACCGGGCTATCCTAGTGCAGTTTACATCTCTTGTATGGTTTGTGAGCTATTGCACAGGAAGCATGCTACTCAGTGCGCACCCGAGGGGTAGCGGTTAAGGGTTTCCTGAGAATTTTCCAAAAAAAATAAAAAAATATAGCCACTTGTGATGTTTGATATGGCGGAAGCCATTCTTTAGAAAAATATTTTCTACGAGGAAGTCGTTGGCAGTTGGTAACCAGAGAAAGGGGAATGGACCTCTAATCTCATGTATGGACGGACGTCATTTTCCTTACAATTACTATAACGTTTAATTTCATATCGCTTACTCAAAGTCTCAAACCATCAAACCTTTAATACTCAAATATTTTACTGAAACCCTGTCTAATTTGCTAATTTTATTAATAATTTTAATTAATATACAGAAAATTAATATTATCCATAGTAAATGACTTCCGTCATATACCTAACACAACTCTTTGTGGAGATAAGGGAATACTTACATCATGAACGGCTTCTCTAAGCAATTTAACTTGATCTCTTGAAATAGTCCGTACCTAATTTTGATTCAAATTGCAGTATATATATATATTAAATCATCTATCTTGAACAGAAAAATACGTTAGTAAATGAGGACTTAATTAGTGTCAAGTTGCTACCTTCTTTTTTATAGACCAAATGACTCCTTCAGTGCAAGGAGGAACTGTGAGTGAACCCACATATCTATAATATTTTCTGCTACCAATCTTGATTTCTCTGGGATTAATCATGCCCGCATTTTTCACTTCGTCCTTTTTGTCAATCATAGATGATATATTTCTTATCAACTGCCAACAAAAATAATGTTACCAATTGCATTAGAAAATAACACATTTTCAGCTTTCAGAAAATGAGAAGTTAAATTGGGGTTAGGTTAAATAATTTGATAACTGCATGCAAGAAAGAATAGGTACGTTACGTTTATGTTAAATAATTTGATTAGTAGTTGCGTGAAAGATTTGGTATGTTTAATCTACTCTTCCACTTGAGTATAAATATCCAATGTTAACATTGACAAGTTTAGATATATTAACCATGCAAGAATCCAAGAACTGCTTTCCTCCCGAATAGTTTGATTAGTGGTTAAAAGAAAGAGTTAGTAAGTTTAATTTATTCTTCCACTTGAAGTAAAGTAGAACATTTATCCAATGTCAACCATCGACAAGTTTAGATATATTAACCGTGCGAAAACTGCTTTCCTCCCGCCGTTTCTGCTTTCATTAAATAAATTGTTAAATATCATTTTCAACTAGTTCTGATCTGATCAGTAAAAAAGGGTAGTCATGGTAGAAAATCTATTGTTTATTTCAAAATCTAACGAATTTCTAGAGATGGTAAGCACAAGAAGCAGATTCAAAAATTTAAAATTGATAATTGTGAATGTCTGTGTATTCACTACATCTATGTCACTTAGAATATGGACTTATACAAATTTATATCTTAATTAAGAAATACTCTATGCTTCAATTTTTAGTATGTTTGAAACTCTTTAATTCTAATATATACTACATAACAAGTTTAAGACCCAAAGATTAGCATTTTAATTCATTATATATATCTTTATTTTAAGATCATCAGATTAAAAATCTTTTTTATTTCTTAAATTTCATTTTAGTCAAACTAAAACACATATGAAACGAAACATATATATGGAGTGTGTGTTTAATTACCCTGGAGAGAAATTTGTCGGGTTTGCCAAACTTGTAGAGAACTCCAATCACAGCAATCTTATTTGTCGCATTTTCGTTTAAGTGAACCATATGCATTTCCATTGCATACCTGTCCCAAAATATATAACATTAATAAAATAGGCCAATTTTTATAAGGATGTATAAAGCTGACAAAGTAGAGGGACAGAAAAATATAGGAATATATTCATTCTCCTACCTTCTGCCATTAACAGTATGCTCTGAAGGAGAGTGCCAGTGAGCTTGCTGTAGAGGATACTCTGTTCCATTTATCAAAACAGATCCAGCGTCCCCATGCCATTGTAACTGCAACAATACCATTTATCATTGATTACATCTTTAGTTGAACTTAATTAATGCTTTGTTTTAAACTAAATATCGCTTGTTTATGTTACCGGTTCCAAGCCTGAAAAACGAGGACTATGACAACCGGCATAAAACTTATCAATTAATGATATATAGGATGCCCAAAATTAACTATTTGATTATTAAAAATAAATTAAATTGTATAAGAGTGGAAAGAAGGAAAAATAAGAAAATATTCTTTTCTTTTTGTGAAACAAAGGTACACGTTGTAAAAGCACAAGAATTTTCATAAACTAACTATAGTTTAGAGCCTAGTAACTATTGTTTGCTTAATTACCATTCATAGCTACTGTTCAATTATTACCAGCTTGTATCACCAGTATTCAAACGCGCTATGTCAAATGTATTCGTTCCTGCAATAAAACAACATGTATCAACTGCAACCTTGACTACATACAAGGGTGTATACAACGGATACAACTTGTATCGACTGTATACAGGGGTATATACAAAGGATACACCATGTATCGACTGTATTCAGATAAAATGCTCTTGCTGACAGTCGAACTCAAAACCTCCGCTAACTATGCGAACACTCTAACCAATTAAGCTACGAGAGCTTGTTGATCTTTTATTTCAGTTCAAAATCATTAATCTCTTGTTTGATGGATTCGCTATAAAATTCAAATATTACTACTAATGGTAAATTTGCTGAAAGTATAGCTACGAATGATAAATATAAATATATAATATATATGTTTGACGACGTGTAGCATAATTTTCCCGTGTACATACTATTTAGGTTGCTTTATTAGTAGGGGTGTGCATTCGAATCGGTTTATCGGTAAATCGAATTGATTATTTGTTATCGGTTTATCGATTTCGATTTCGATTTCGAAATTTTCCTTATCGATTTCGATTTCGATTTTGTCCTCTTAGGTTATCGGTTTATCGATAAACAGATAAGATATACTAAAAAGATATTTTTTTTTTACCCTTATTCTATAATACCCTTTCCTTTACCTAAGTCCCTAACCCTATTATTTCCTCTACCACATTTAATGAATGATCATATTTAAAGCTCAAGGGAATGAAGTTTAAATTAATGGAAAATAGAATTAGCCGTGATGATGTATTTTTTTATACCGTTGGAGTGTTGGTGGTATACATTTGATCCTTTACTTTAATTTTGTTGCATGTGCTTGTTGGCACAATTTTTATGTTATAAACGGTGTTCGTCTTATTTTAGCTTCTTTTTGTCCATATTAGTTAGGCGTGTTTATAGCGATATACTTTCCGTGGAATCCCGCAAATTTTTTAATTGGTGTAATCGATAAGCCACAAAAATCGAAAAATCGAAAAAATTGAAACCTTATTGAAACGATAACGATAAGCATATGTACAAATCGATAATCGATAAGTAATTATCGATAAGGGTCAAAATCGAATCGATAAATCGAATGTACACCCCTACTTATTAGGTTAATTGTCGATAAATATTTATTGTAAGTATTAAATGCTAATCTACTTAAGTTGAATTAACTAATTTTAGTAAGTTAAGTTGTATCAATCGTGTACAATTTTTTTTCATTATCAATGTACATGATAACTTAAGTTCTAGTGTATAAAATGGTCGCCAGAAAGTATCCAATTATCAAGTTGTTTGTAGGGTTGGGCTTAGTTAGCAGCCTGTCCTGGATTTCCTTAGAAAGAAAGGGGTTGTTGCCTTGTTGGACAAAGAAACTATAAAGTCACAGATTGATTAATATAATGAATAATTGTACAAATAACCACATAGATTATGATGGGATTGGATTAACTAGTCCAAGAAGTATCGACAAATATGTGACGAAAAAAAATGTTTGTCGTCAATAATCTTAGAAAATTTTGGTTATTAATAAATTACTTTTGTTGTTTTTTAAGCTACACGTCACACTAGGAGCTCTTACCATTAAAGCAAAACTTTGGGACAAGAATAATCTTCGTGAGAATACTTGTGCCAAGCTTATATATATATAATTTTTTTGAGACGTACAATTCAAATAAGTTTTTTGTTTTCAAATAAGCTTTTCAAAACACAAAATTTTCAACAAATATTTTTCTAAATCCATTCAAATGGACCGATTTAAATTGTTTTCTGATTGGTTTACGATGGTATTCGTTTTCAAAAAACAATAAGAAGTTAGATCATGGATTACCAATAAGTCTAAAAATTAATTTTTCCTGTGTCGATGCCCGAGCGGTTAATGGGGACGGACTGTAAATTCGTTGGCAATATGCCTACGCTGTTTCAAATCCAGCTCGGCCCAATAATTAAAGTTAGATCATCGAGATACTTAGTGCACTTACAAAAAGAAAGTTCACTAACTATTTCCTCCAAATCAATCTGAATAAATATGCATCTTAACTTTGAAATACGTACCGAAATGTCATGTCCTCTGTTCTTGACAGTAGCATTGCAGAGCTTGTAATTCCTTTTCTCTGGCTTTCGTATAATTCTAACTCTTTCATTTGACAAATCTATAGGAGACTGCATCTCCCCATTATTGCAAGCTTCCCATTCTTTCTTCATTTTCCCCCACATTCTTGGACCTTTCTCACTTTTTACAGCATAGTCAAACTCCCTCTCATCCTCTATATCACAACACACCAAAAATCAAATATCAATATATCAAACAATTTAAGAAAATAAGTAGTAATACATAAAAAATGACATGCAGATGTACTAAGCTCCAGCAATATATGCGATCAGAAAATTAGGACCGAACCACATTAAATCTATTGTATTTAGCTCCCGTCTCGTCCATAAATTTTGGCAACTTTTTTTTAATTTTTTTTTTTGAAACTATTATTTGTTCATAGAATATAATCAGTTTTTGAAAGAAAATTTGAAATAAAATTTCAAGTTCCCAAAAGCTGGTCTAGGGCAGTTTGGATGAAATTTTTCCATCCACTCACAAAACTTTAACTTTTTTTCAAATAAAATGTATTTCAAACACAATTTCAACTTTTAAAAATTATTTTCAAAAACTCCTTTTTCAAATTTCAACCAAATCAATATCCAAAATTGTTTCGCTTTTTCAATTAGCGATCATAACAGAAACTTAGTACATCAGGCTATCCTTTTTCCTCTATATAGAAAAACACACAACATGTTGTAGACTTACCAACTTCTTGAGCTCTAATGGATGTTGAAAAGAAGAAGAGAACGAAATAAAACATGACCAAGACTGACAAATATCTTTGTTGCCTCATTGCTAGAAGCTAGTGTTTTACTTATTGGAGAAGAAAAATGTAAGAATAAATTGTGATAATAATCAGAGGGTTTCACCTACTGGCTTTATATAGATGAGATCTATGGAAATAGAATCTGTGTGTATTTCCCTATGTGGCTGCCTCATGAGACTTTCCTATGTGTTTCTTCTTTCAAATTTCATTGGACATTATTATAAAATACCATATGGCGACAAATTAAAAAAGAAAAGAAACATGTGGGAAAAAGAAATGCAAATCAGTAGATTTACTGGTCGTCTTGTTTTTTACTACCTAATTAATGAACTCCTTTCTAATTAACAATATTATTCTTTTCTTTCCCTTTGTCTACAGTGTAAGACAAGCTAGTAAGACCATATTCGAACAATCTAGAAAGCCTATCATTCAAGACTAGTCAACGTGCATTCAATGGTCTTAAAAAATATGTTTTAAAAATCGAAATCTGAAAAAGTTTAAGCACTATTGCATTGATGAGAAAAACATTTATAAATTGTGTACTGCAAGTAAATTATTACTCTCTGCGGTCTATTTTAAGTGATTTTTTTTTTTGAAAAAATGAAGTTAATTTGTGACGACCCGTCCGGTCGTCTTAAGAATTTACGCCTCGATCCCCTATTAACTGCTTTTTCCGTATTTATTTCTGCTGTTTTGAATTGTCAGGATGTTCAGTTTTGAGTTTCGGAGAGTTTTTGGAACACTTAGGCCCTAAATGAGAGCTTAAGTGTTGGAAAGTTTACCGTAGTTGGAAAAGTGTGAAGACGGCTTCGGAATGGAATTCTGATGGTTCCGTTAGCTCTGTGGGGTGATTTCGGGGTTAAGAGCGTGTTCAAATCGTGTTTTGGAGGTCCGTAGCTAATTTAGGCTTGAAATGCCGAAAGATCGAATTTTGAAGTTTTTGATTCGATAGTGAGATTTTGATCCGAGGGTCGGAATGAAATTCCGAAAGTTGGAGTAGCTCCGTAGTGTTGAATGTGACGTGTGTGCAAAATTTCAGGTCATTCAGACGAGGTTTGATAGACTTTTTGATCGAAAGCGTATTTTTAGAGTTTTGGAATTTTTAGGCTTGAATCCGTGGTTGATTCGTCGTTTCAATGTTGTTTTAGGTGTTTTAAGGATCGGTATAAGTTTGGACAGTGGTATTAGACTTATTGGTACCTTTGGTTGAGGTCCCGGGGGCCTCGGGATGATTTCGGATGGTTGACGGAAGAATTTGGAGTTTGGAGTTGCAGCTTCAGCTGCTGGTTTTCTGGCATAACCACAACTGCGAGTGTGGGACCGCAGGTGCGGCGCCGCAGAAGTGGCTATGTGGCTGTAGAAGCGAGATTGGCCTAGAGCTCCAGGATCCGCAGGTGCGGCTGGGTTTTCACAAATGCGGTAACGCAGATGCGGCCAAGCGACCGCAGATGCGGACCTAGCCCATTAAGTGACTTTTCGCACCTGCGATGCATTCTTCCGCAGGTGTGCTCCCTTGACCGCAGATGCGGTAATCGCTGGACAGAAATATATAAATACTTGTCTTCGCGAAGTTTAGCCATTTTTCACCTCTTTTCAAACGGGAAGAAGCTTGGGGAGCATTTTTCAAGAGGGATTTTCAGAGGAGTTCATTGGGGTAAGGTCTTTGGTCCCTAAACTCGTTATTGGGATGATTTTTATCAATTTAAGCATGAAAAATTAAGGAAAATTAGTGGTAAATTGGGGGTTAGGGCTTGACTAATTAGAAACTTTTGAGTGATGATTTGAGGGACCCTTTGAGGTCTAATTTTGGTACTTTTGGTATGACTGAACTCGTGAGAGTGTGAGGATTCTGAAAATGTAAATTTTACCCGATTCTGAGATGTGGACCGAGGGGCATTTTGGTCATTTTACCTAATTTCGCGTATTAGCTTAGACTTTGTAGAATCAGTTACTTGAAGTGTTATTTACATTATGAAATTGAATTGAATAGATTTGGGCCATTTGGAGTTGAGTACTCGTGGCAATAGCGTGGTTTCAGATTGATTTGAGCTGGTTCGAGGTAAGTGGTTTGCCTAACCTTGTGGGGGGAACCTTCCCCTTAGGATTTGGTATATCTGAAAATTGAAATGCCCTGTACATGAGGTGACGAGTGCGTACTTGAGCTAATTGTTGAAAATCCGGTTTTCTTTAAGTAATTTTAATTGTGTTCCTTTTTCCTGTTTCATTTTACTTGCAATTTAAACATGCTGTTAGCTTAGAAAAAAGCATGACTAATTGACTTAATTGTTTATTTTCTTAAACTGCCTTAATTGAATTATGTGAATCATGTTAAATTAGAATTATCTATTTTACTTGGTACGAAATTGACCTTGATTGAGTATTCTTGTGTTGATGCTGTGTGTTTTACCTTGGGAGTTTTTCCCAACAATTGAAACAGGATTATTTATTTCAAATTCAGAGTCACCACTTGGGATAATTTATGGTGTCCCAAGTCACCGGTTAAATCCATCCTCGGGATACCAAGAGATCCCTTGTATACATTGAGGATACGAAGAGATTCTCAGGATACCAAGAGATCCCCGGCATATATATTGAGGATACTGAGAGATCCCCTGGTTATCATCCTTGTTATGAGTGGTATTTCCTTGTGATTGTCTTTATCTCTATTTCAGTTATTGTATTCCTTATTATCCTGTATTAAATTCTTATTGTAGATTCTCAATTGTACTGCTTATCTTATTTTGTCATCTTTATATTTATTTAATCTTAGTAGGGCACTGACCTTCCTCGTCACTACCCGACCGAGGTTAGGCTTGGCACTTACTGTGTACCGCTGTGGTGTACTCATACCCTTTCTGCATATGTTTTTCATGTACAAATTCAGGTACTTCGACTCATACTTACCATCCTTGAGGCGAGGCGATCCTTCGGAGTCTTCGAGGTATATCTCCCGCATCTGCAGACCGAGGAGTCTCTCTCCATTCTCTCTTGTAGTTATAGCCCTTCTGTATTTACTTTGTTTTAGACTGTTCTGGAGTTAGAGCACAATGTAGTATCCTTAGCTTGTGGGTTTTGGGAATATGTATTAGTTTTTGAGAGTTAATGTTGTGTATGCCGAGCGGTACTTTTAAACGCTGCTTATTTACTCTATTTCTGTTTAAAATTGTTTTCTTCCGCAAATTTATTTGTTCTTCCACATTATTAGGCTTACCTAGTAGTAAGGACTAGATGCAATCACGATGGTTCACGGAGGGCGAACCAGGGTCGTGACAAGTTGGTATCAGAGATCTAGTTTCATAGGAGTCATGAATCACAAGTTGGTTTATTAGAGTCTCGTTGATCGATACGGAGACGTCTGTACTTATCTACGAGAGGCTATGTAACTGTTAGGAAAATTTCCACTTCATTTGATTTCCTTGTCATGCGATATTTTGACATCAATATTCTAAATTTCTGTCTTCTATTCTATCACAGATGGTGCGGACACGCTCTACCCGAGATGATCAGGCACCCGCACCCCCTACTGCAGCCGTTAGAGGCCGGGGCCGGGTAGAGGCCGAGGATGCGCACGTGGTGTAGCCAGATCACCTGCGCGAGCTGCCACCGAGGTACCACCAGCAAATCCAGCCGGAGCCCAGGAACCTGATACGCCTACTGCTACTACTACTCCAGTACTTCATGAGACTCTGGCACAGTTCATGAGCATGTACACCACTCTGGATCAGGCAAGATTGTTTCCCCTTGCTGCAACTACGTCTCAAGCCGAGGAAGGAGCACAGACTCCTACCGCCTGCACTCCTGAGCAGCGAGTGCATGTTGAGCAGGTCCTTGAGATTATTCCTGTACAGCCTGCAGTCCGAGATCAGCCCGAGGATAGGGCAGCGGCGTCCGAGGATGAGCAGCTGAGGCTTAAGAGGTTCAAAAAGTACAAGCCTCATGTATTTAGTGGTCTAGCATCGGATGATGCTCTGGGATTTATAGATGAGTGTTACTGCATTCTCCGTACCATGGGTATATCAGGAACGAGCGGGGTTTCCTTCACTACTTTCCAGCTTCGAGGAGCCGCCTTTGAGTGATGGCGCACTTATGAGTTAGACAGTCCGGATGAGGCTGCTTCACTGACTTGGACTCAATTTTTAGATCTGTTCCTTAGAGAGTATGTTCCTCAGAGCCTCAGGGATGCAGGGCGCGCAGAGTTTGAACATTTGCACCAGGGTGCTATGACTGTCTTAGAGTATGCTATCCGTTACACTAGTTTGGCTAGGCATGCACCAGCCTTGGTTTCTACTGTTCGCGAGAGGGTTCGTCGGTTTATTGAGGGCCTTATTCCCAGCATCAGGTCTAGCATGGATCGTGAGTTGGAGATGGATATTTCTTATCAGCAGGTGGTGAGCATTTCTAGGAGGATTGAGGGTATGCATGCTACGAAGAGAGAGGAGAGGGAGGCCAAGAGGTCTCGAGAGTCGGGCCATTACTCTGGTGCCCGTGCCCCAGCTGCAGGTCGTCATGGTAGGGGTTATATGAGTTTCCCTGTTCATTCAGCCCTTCCAGCAGCCAGTAGTATTCCAGCTCCTCCTAGGCCTCAGGAGCCTTATTATGCACCTCCGGTATCTAGCGCGTCTCCTGCGCGGGGTGCTTTCAGAGGTCAGTCCAGCAGACCTGGCCCGAGCCAGTCACAGCCACCACGTCCTTCCAGAGCTTGCTTTGAGTGTGGCGACATACGCCATATGGTGAGGGATTGCCCCAGACTTGGGAGGGGTGCACCTCCACAGACTTCTCAGCCACATCATGCCCCGCAGAGTTCTCAGGCTATGGTTACAGCTCCAGTTGCTAACCCACCTGCTCAGCCAGCTAGAGGTGGAGGTCGGGGAGGTAGAGGTCGCCCTAGAAGGGGAGGCCAGGCCCGATACTATGCCCTTCCCGCCCGTACCGAGGCTATTACCTCTGATTCTGTCATCACAAGTATTATACTGGTTTGTCACAGAGATACATCGGTTTTATTCGATCCAAGCTCCACTTACTCTTATGTGTCTTCTTATTTGCTCCGCATTTGGGTGTACCTCGGGATCCTTTGAGTTCCCATGTTTATGTTTCTACTCCTGTGGGAGATTCTCTTGTTATAGACCGCATTTATCGGTTGTGTTTGGTTGCTCTTAGTGGTTTTGAGACTAGAGCCGATTTATTGTTGCTCAGCATGGTAAATTTTGATATTATCTTGGGCATGGACTGGTTGTTGCCCCATTATGCTATTCTTGATTGTCACGCCAAAATCGTGACACTAGCTATGCCAGGTGTACTGCGTGTTTAGTGGAGGGGTAATTTAGATCACACTCCCAGTAGAGTTATTTCTTTCCTTAAAGCTCAGTGTATGATTGAGAAGGGGTGTGATGCATATTTAGCTTATGTGAGAGATGTCAATATTGATACCCCTTCAGTTGATTCAGTCCTAGTATGTGTTTCCAGCTGATCTTCCGAGCATGCCGCCTGATAGAGATATAGATTTTTGAATTGATCTGTTGCCAGGCACTCTGCATCGTATGGCTCCTCCTGAGTTGAAGGAGTTGAAGGATCAATTACAAGAATTGCTTGATAAGGGTTTTATTCGGCCTAGTGTATCACCTTGGGGTGCTCCTGTCTTGTTTGTGAAGAAAAAGGATGGTTCTATGCGTATGTGTATTGATTATCGCCAGTTGAACAAGGTTACAGTGAAGAACCGTTATGCTTTTAATCGTATTGATGATCTGTTTGACCAGCTTCAGGGCACACGGGTGTTTTCTAAGATTGACTTGCGCTTAGGTTACCATCAGTTAAAGATTTGGGAGCCAGATATCCCGAAGACTGCCTTCAGGACTCGGTATGGTCATTACGAGTTCCTTGTCATGTCATTTGGGCTGACCAATTCCCCAATAGCCTTTATGCATTTGATGCATAGTGTGTTCCGGTCGTATCTTGACTCGTTCGTCATTGTCTTTATTGATATTCTGGTGTATTCCCGAAGTCGGGAAGATCATGAGCAGCACCTGAGGACTGTGCTTCTAACTCTGAGAGAGAAGAAGTTATATGTTAAGTTCTCGAAATGTGAGTTTTGGTTAGATTCCGTGGCATTCCTAGGCCACGTGGATGGATCCGAAGAAAATAGAGGTCATTCAGAGTTGGCCCAGACCATCCTCAGCTACAGAGATCCGTAGTTTCCTTGGCTTGGCGGGTTACTACTGTCGTTTTGTGGAGGGGTTTTCATCGATTGCAGCCCCTATGACCAGGTTGACCCAGAAGGTTGCTCCATTCCAGTGGACGGAGGAGTGTGAGGCGAGCTTTCAGAAGCTCAAGACAGCTTTGACTACCGCCCCAATTTTGATACTGCCTATAGGTTCGGGGTCTTATACGGTCTATTGGAATGCCTCGAGGGTTGGCCTCGGAGCGGTGTTGATGCAGGACGGTAGGGTGATTGCCTACGCATCTAGGCAGTTGAAGGTACATGAGAAAAATTACCATGTCCACAACTTTGAGTTAGCTGCCATTGTTCACGCCCTGAAGATCTGGCATCATTATTTGTATGGTGTTCCCTATGAGATTTATACTGACCATCGAAGCTTGCAGCACCTATTCAAGCAAAAGGATCTAAATTTGCACCAGAGGAGGTGGTTAGAGTTGCCGAAGGACTATGATATCACCATTTTGTATCACCCGGGCAAGGCCAATGTGGTGGACAATGCCTTGAGTCATCGGTTAGAGAGTTTGGAGAGTTAGAGCACTATGTAGTATCCTTAGCCTGTGATTCATGGGTTTCTAGGTTTTGGGAATATGTATTCTTATCCTTAGCCTGTGATTCAAGATTTTTGAGTTAATTTGATAATTTTTGCATGGGCTTTGTTTCTTTAGCGTCTATTAATGATGTGATACTAATTTTGGTTAGATTTGGAGCATTTGGAGGCCGAGTTGAGGGGCAAAGGCATCGCAGGTTAGAGTTCGATCCGGTTTGAGGTAAGTAATGACTGTAAATGTTGTCCTGAGGGTATGAAATCCCAGATTTCACATCGTTGTACTATTCTGAGGTGACACACATGCTAGATGACGAGCGTGAGGGGCATGCACCGTTGGAGATTGTGACTTGGTCCGTCCCGTAGCAACTATTAAGTTGCATATTTGACTAAAACTACTTGATACTATCATATGTTAGAAAGTATTGATATGTTTTGGGCTGAATGTCATATTTGGGCCTCGTGCCAAATGTTTGGACCCTTAGGGGCTTTCTTTACTAATATTCCTCACTGTTTGATTTAATAACTGTACTCAGTCATGTCATATTTTACTGATTTCATAACTAAGTCTTATTTACTCTAATTTGATGCATAAATGATATTTTCGGGCTGAGCACCCCGTTTTACTGTTATTCCGAGTGGCTTGAGAGGTTTCTGACTAAGTAAGGCCGAGGGCCTGTGTTATGAGGATATTAGGGGATCAGGCTGTGCTCCGTAGCATGTTGTACTATTTTGTGATATATGAGAGGCCGATGGCCTGGTTTATTATGCCACGAGATGGCTTGTGATAGATCTTGGGCTGTAGGAGCTCCTCCGGAGTCTGTACACCTCTAGTGAGCGCGGGTACCTAGAGTGAGTGATATGCGGTTGCCCGAGGGGCTGATTTTGATACATGTTATGCCCGATGGGCTAATTACGAGTGATTGTAAGGTAGCCCGAGGGGCTGATTCTGCTGATATTATGCCAGCGGGGTGGTTTATGATATATGGTTTTGCCCGAGGGGCTAGTTACGATTTTCGTCATTTTTACTCTAAACTGCATTAATTCTCTATTGAAATTGTAGAAAGACATTTTTCAAAGTATTTTTACTGAAACTTAGTTTTTATGAGATAATTGATTTCTACACTATTTTTGGAACCATACCGTATTTGTTGTTGTGCTATGATGTGGAATTATCTCATTTCTTATTGCTCAACTTTCATTTACTTTTATTACTTACCGAGTTGACGTACTCACATTACTCCTTGCACCTTGTGTGCAGATCCAGGAGTTGCGGGTTATGATAGCGAGCATTGAGCTTCATCCAACGGGTTTATTGGAGTCGGCAATGTAGCTGCATAGCGTTCGTAGCCCTACTATTCTCCCTCTTATCTTTCCTAGATTATATTAGTATTGTTCCCAGACTTTGATAGACTTTGTTGTACTTAGACAGACCTTGTAGTTGCTAGCGACTTGTGACACCCTGATGCCGGGCATGTGCTATTTTTCGTACTTGTTATTTAGATGCATATTATGGGTTTTTTAGTAAATTTATAGTTAAAAATATCTTTTATGAAAATGCTGGTTTGATTTGGGGATTTGTATTGGCTGACCTAGTTTCATTATAGGCGCCATCATGGCCTGGTCGATTTTGGGGTCGTGACAAGTTGGTATCAGAGCCTACGTTACATAGGCGCCATCACGACCTGGTGTGCGATCGTTAACTACTTTCCAATTCTCCGGCGCTGCACTTATTTGGTGGGAGTCTTACGAGAGGCGTAGGCCGGTTGGCGTGGTGCCCCTTTCTTGGCAGCAGTTCTCCCTTCTGTTCTTGGAGAAGTTTGTACCTGAGTCTCACCGAGAGGAGCTGCGCAGGCAGTTCGAGCAGCTTCGTTAGGGTGATAGGTCTGTTATATAATATGAGATACGGTTCTCTGAGTTGTCTCGTCATGCGATCTTGTTGGCTTCCACAAATAGAGAGAGGATCAGGAGGTTTATAGATGGCCTCGGTTTTCAGCTTCGGTTGCTTATGACCAGAGAGAGAGTATCTGGTGCTACTTTTGATGAGGTTATTGACATAGCTCGACAGATTGAGATGGTTCATGGTCAGGAGAGGGTTGAGAGGGAGGCTAAGAGGCCTCGTGGTTAGGGTGGATTCAGTGGTACTCCTCATGGGGGTCAGTTTCAGCATGACAGAGGCCGTCCATTCAAGCATGCTCAGTCAGCTTGCCCAATTTATCGTGGGGCATCATCGGGCCATGGTTCTCACAGTTCTCATCAGGTCCATTCATCACTTAGTGCCCTCCTAGCCCAAAGTTCATCCCGTGCTCCATCAGCTCAGGGCTCTTCCATGCTAGGTTCTTCTGCTAGTCATCCCAATGTTAGGGATTTCCTTCAGTCCCCGTCTCCAGCACCAGGGGTTGTTATGAGTGTGGAGAGTTGGGGAATATGTGGAGGCAATGTCCTCGTCATCTTGGGGGTCCGTCTCAGTAGAGGAGTCAGCCATCGACTTCAGCACTAGTTACTTCACCACCCGCCCAGCCAGCTAGGGGTGGAGGAAAGTCAGCTAGTGATCGGCCTAGAGGGGGAGGTCAATCATGTGGTGGTCAGGCCCATTTCTATGCACTTCCAGCCAGACCCAATGTTATTGCTTCAGATGTGGTGATTACAGGTATTGTCTCAGTTTGCCACAGAGATACCTCTGTGTTATTTGATCTTGGTTCCACTTTTTCATATGTGTCATCATATTTTGCTTGTTATTTGGATACGCCCCATAAATCTCTTGTTTCATCTATTCGTGTATCTACTCCGGTGGGCGATACTATTGTTGTGGACCGCGTATATCGGTCGTGTGTGGTGACTATTGGGGGTTTGGAGCTCCGAGTGGACCTTCTATTACTTTGTATGGTCGATTTTGATGTGATATTGGGCATGGATTGGTTATCTCCGTGTCGTGCTATTTTGGACTGTCATGCTAAGATAGTGACATTGGCTATGCTGGGTGTGCCACTGATTGAGTGGCGAGGTTCGACTGATTATGTTCCTAGTAGGGTGACTTTATTTTTGAAGTCCCAATAGATGGTTGGGAAGGGTTATCTTTCTTACTTAGCCTTTGTGAGGGATGTCAGTGCAGAGACTCCTACCATTTATTTAGTCCCGGTAGTGAGGGACTTTCCGGATGTGTATCCTGCAGACCTGACGGGCAAGCCACCGGATAGGGATATTGACTATGGTATTGATTTGGTGCCGGACACTCAGCCCATTTCTATTCTACCGTATCGTATGGCACCGGCGGAGTTGAAGGAGTTGAAGGAGCAGCTTCAGGAACTCCTTGATAAGAGGTTTATTCGGCCTAGTGTGTCGCCTTGGGGTGTGCCTGTTCTATTCGTGAAGAAGAAGGATGGCACTATGAGGATGTGCATTAATTACAGGCAGTTGAACAAAGTCACAATCAAGAACAATTATCCTTTGTCTCGTATTGATGATTTATTCGACCAGCTTCAGAGAGCGAGGGTGTTCTCCAAGATTGATCTCAGGTCGGGGTATCACAAGTTGAAGATCAGGGACTCGTATATTCTTAAGACAGCTTTCAGGACCCGAAATGGTCATTATGAGTTCCTTGTGATGTCTTTGGGCTGACCAATGCCCCAGCAACATTCATGCATTTGATGAACAACGTATTTTGACCCTATCTCGACTCGTTTATGATTGTTTTCATTGATGATATTATTGTGTACTCGCATAGTTAGGAGGAGCACGCTGAGCATTTGAGAGTTGTATTGCAGCGGTTGAGGGAGGGAACTTTATGCAAAGTTCTCCAAGTGTGAGTTTTGGCTTAGTTAAATGGCTTTCTTGGGGCACGTGGTATCCAGTAAGGGTATTCAGCTTGATCCAAAGAAGATAGAGGCGGTTCAGAGTTGGCCCAGGCTGTCCTCAGCCATAGAGATTCACAACTTTCTGGGTTTGGCGGGTTATTACCATCGGTTTGTTCAGGGATTTTCATCTATTGCATCACCTTTGATTAAATTGACTCAAAAGGGTGCTCCATTCAGGTGGTCGGATAAGTGTGAGACGAGCTTTCAGAAGCTCAAGACTGCCTTGACCACAGCTCCGGTGTTAGTTTTGCCATCAGCTTCTGGTTCATATGCAATATATTGTGATGCTTCGAGAGTTGGTATTGGGTGTGTGTTGATGCAGGAGGGTAGAATGATTGATTATACTTCTTGTCAGTTGAAGCCACATGAGAAGAACTAACCTGTTCATGATTTGGAGTTGGCTGCCATTGTTCACGTGTTGAAGATTTGGAGACATTATCTCTATGGTGTGTCTTGTGAGGTTTTTACTGATCATTGTAGCCTCCAGCACTTGTTCAAGTAGAAGGATCTCAATTTGAGGCAGCGGAGATGGTTGAAGATGCTAAAGGATTATGATATCACTATCTTGTACCATTCGGGGAAGGCCAATGTAGTGGCCGATGCCTTGAGTATGAAGGCAGTGAGTATGGGCAGTTTGGCATATATTCCTATTGGGGAGAGACCTTTTGCAGTTGATGTTCAGGCCTTGGCCAATCGGTTTGTGAGGTTGGATATTTTGGAGCCCAGACGGATCTTAGCTTGTGTGGTTTCTCGGTCTTCCTTGTTTGATCGTATTAGAGAGCGCCAGTATGATAATCCTCATTTGTTTGTCCTCAAGGATAGATTTCAGCACGACGATGCCAGGGATGTGTCTATTGGTGATGATGGGGTATTGAGGATGCAGGGCTGGATATGTGTGCCCAATGTAGATGGGCTTCGGGAGTTGATTCTGGAGGAGGCCCATAGCTCGCGGTATTCCATCCATCCGGGTGACGTGAAGATGTATCAAGATTTGAGACAGCACTATTGGTGTAGGAAAATGAAGAAAAATATAGTGGGATTTGTAGCTCGGTGTCTCAATTGTCAACAGGTAAAATATGAGCATCAGAGACCGGGTGGCTTGCTTCAGCAGACAGATATTCCAGATTGGAAGTGGGAGCGGACCACCATGGATTTCGTAGTTGGACTCCCATGGACTTTGAGGAAGTTCGATGCTATTTGTGTGATTATGGATCGGTTGACCAAGTCTGTGCACTCCATTCCTTGTGTACTACCTATCCTTCAGAGTGTTTAGCTAAGATTTATATCCGAGAGATTGTTCGCCTGCATGGGGTTCCAGTTTCTATCATTTCAGACATAGGTACTCAATTCACATCGTAGTTCTAGAGGGCCGTGCAGCGAGAGTTGGGTACTCAGGTTGAGTTGAGAACAACTTTTCACCCTCAGACAGACGGGCAGTCTGAGCGCACTATTGAGATATTAGAGTACATGTTGCACGCTTGTGTCATTTATTTTGGGGGTTCATGGGATCAATTTCTACCGTTCGTGGAGTTTGCATATAACAATAGTTATCAGTCGAGTATTTAGATGGCTCCATATGAGGCTTTATATGGGAGGCGATGTAGATCTCCAGTAGGTTGGTTTAAACTGGGCGAAGCTAGACTCTTGGGTACAGACTTGGTGCAAGATGCTTTGGAGAAAGTGAAAGTGATTCAAGAGCAGCTTCGTACAACACAGTCGAGACAAAAGAGTTATGTTGAGAGGAAGGTTTGTGATGTGTCTTACATGGTTGGGGAGAAAGTTCTACTGAAGGTTTCACCCATGAAGGGTGTTATGAGATTTGGGAAGAAAGGTAAATTAAGTCCTCGTTCATTGGACCTTTTGAGGTGCTTTGGAGGATTGGGGAGGTGGCTTATGAGCTGGCCTTGCCACCTAACTTGTCGAGTGTGCATCCGATATTTCATGTTTCTATGCTCCGGAAGTATATTGGCGATCCATCTCATGTTTTGGATTTCAGCACGGTTCAGTTAGACGGTGATTTGACTTATGATGTGGAGCCAGTAGCTATTTTGGAGCGGTAGTTCCGAAAGTTGAGATCAAAGGATATAGCTTTAGTGAAAGTGCAGTGGAGAGGTCGGCCCGTGAAGGAGGCTACTTGGGGGACCGAGCGAGAGATGCGGAGCATATATCCACACCTATTTGAGGCTTCAGGTATGTTTCTTGGCTCGTTCGAGGGGGGATGTAATGAACTGGCCGGTCATTTCATGAGTTACCGCTCCATTTCCCCCATTTCTACTTCCTTGTGTGTTGTTCAGCTGTATTTAATCATATTGTGTTAGTTGTGTTGGGTTCAGAGTGATCTTAGAGTCGAATGAGACACTTAGTCTCTTACGTTGGTTATTTAGTTAGTAAAGTCAATCGGAAGTTGACTTGTAGGTAAATGATTTTGGAATTGGGTTTTTATGGTTCGGATAGCTTCGTTAGGTTATTTGGGACTTAGGAACATGTTCGGAATGTATTTTGGATGTCCGTGGTGGATTTAGGCTTGAATTGGCAAAATTGGAAATTTGGCATTTTTTCGATCGGCAATGGAAATCTTGATATCAGGGTCGGATTAGAATTCCGGAAATTAGAGTACATTCGTAGTGTCATTTGTGACGTGTGTGCAAAATTTTAGGTCATTTGGAGGTGATTTGATAGGTTTCGGCCTCGTTTGTGGAATTTGAAAGTTTATAAGTTCTTAGGCTTGAATCCTAGGTTGATTTGGTGTTTTGATGTTGTTTGGAGTGATTCAAAGGTTCGACTAAGTTTGAATGAGATTATGGGATATGTTTGCATGTTTGGTTGAGGTCCCCGAGGGCCTCGAGTGTGTTTCGGATGCTCAACGGGTCATTTTTGGACTTGAAAGGTTAGCAGATTTTTGCTGGTATTTCTGTTGCAGAAGATCCTTCTTCGCGATCGCGTGAGGAGGCTCGCGATCGCGTAGAGCATTTCTGGAGACCAGTCAGGTTGTTCATCCCATTCGCGGAGTAAGAGATGCGATCGTGTAGGTTGATCAGGTGAAGCATCGCGAACACGTGGGTTGTCGCGTTCGCGTAGGGTTATGTGGACCAAAACTGGGGCCACACGTTTGTTCATCGCGAACGCGAATAGTGGTCCGCGATCGCGTAAGAGTGAGAGGCATAGCATCCCGTTTGCGTGGTGATTAACGCGTTCGCGTAGAGTTAAGTCAGGAGCCAGCGAAGTTGTTCTTTGCGATCGCGAAGGTCTTTCCGCGATCGCGATTAAGGCAGCACTTGGGCATAAAGTATAAAAGGCCATCTTCACGATTTTCAGCTTATTTCTCACCATTTTTGGACGGCTTTGAAGCTTTTGAGGGCGAATTTGAGAAGGGATTCAAGGGTTAATAGCAAAGTGAGTAACTTGAGCCATAAAACTTATATGTGTGATGATTTTCCATTGTTTAATCATGAAATTTGTGGAAATATTATGCATAAAATTGGGAAATTAGGGCTTGAAATTGGAGAGTATAAATTGGGGATTTCAGCGGTCATTTGAGGTCCGATTTTGGTGATTTTGGTATGTATAGACTCGTGAGGGGTTAAGGAATCTAGTGTTGTGATTTTTATCGAATTTTGAGATGTGGGATCGGGGGTCGGGTTTGGCCAATTTCTGGATTTTTGAGTTATTTTGATAATTTTCGCATGGGCTTTGTTCCTTTAGCATGTATTAATGATGTGATGCTGATTTTGGTTAGATTTGGAGCATTTGGAGGCCAAGTCGAGGGGCAAAGGCATCGCGGGTTAGAGTTCGGTCCGGTTTGAGGTAAGTAATGATTGTAAATATTGTCATGAGGGTATGAAACTCTGGATTTCACATCGTTGTACTATTTT
The DNA here is from genome assembly GCF_000715075.1 of Nicotiana tabacum. NCBI lineage: Eukaryota > Viridiplantae > Streptophyta > Magnoliopsida > Solanales > Solanaceae > Nicotiana > Nicotiana tabacum. Next base: position 127,439,949 of record NC_134084.1, read on the forward strand.
GAGGTGATGCACACACTAGATGACGAGCGTGAGGGGCATGCACCATTGGGGATTGTGACTTGGTCCATCACGTAGCAACTATTAAGTTGCATATTTGACTGAAACTACTTGATACTATCATATGTTAGAAAGTATTACTATGTTTTGGGCTGAATACCATATTTGGGCCTCGTGCCAACTATTTAGACCCTTAGGGGCTTTCTTTACTAATATTCCTCACTGTTTGATTTAATAACTATACTCAGTCATGCCATGTTTTACTGATTTCATAACTCAGTCTTATTTACTCTGATTTAATGCATAAATGATATTTTCGGGCTGAGCACCCCATTTTATTGTTAGTCCGAGTGGCTTAAGAGGTTTCTAACTGAGTAAGGCCGAGGGCTTGTGTTGTGAGGATATTAGGGGATCGGGCTGCGCGCGCAGCATGTTGTACTATTTTGTGATATATGAGAGGCCGAGGGCCTGATTCATTATGCCGCGAGATGGCTTGTGATAGCGCTTGGACTGTAGGAGCCCCTCCGTAGTCTGTACACCCCTAGTGAGCGTGGGTACCCAGAGTGAGTGATAGTTGTTGCCCGAGGGGTTGATTCTGATACATGTTATGCCCGAGGGGCTGATTATGAGTGATTGTGAGGTAGCCCGAGGGGCTGGTTCTGCAGATATTATGCCCGAGGGGCGGTTTATGATATATGTTTCACCCGGGGGGCTGGTTATGATTTTTGTCATTTTTACTCTAAACTTCATTAATTCTCTGATGAAACTATTGAAAGACATTTTTTAAAGTACTTTTACTGAAACTGAGTTTTTATGAGATAATTGATTTCTACACTGTTTTTGGAACCATACCATGTTTGTTGTAGTGCTATGACATGGAATTATCTAATTTCTTACTGCTCAGCTTTCATTTACTTTTATTACTTACTGAGTTGGCATACTCACATTACTTCATACACCTTGTGTGCAGATCCAGGAGTCGCGGGTTGTGATAGCGAGCGTTGAGCTTCATCCAGCGGGTCTATTGGAGTCGGCAAGGTAGTTGCATGGCATTCGCAGTCCTGCTCCTCTCCCTCTTAATCTTCCCTAGATTATATTAGTATTGTTCCCAGACTTTATTGTACTTAGACAGACCTTGTAGTTGCTCGCGACTTGTGGCACCCCGATGTCGGGCTTGTGTTGTTTTTCGTACTTGTTGTTTAGACGCATATTATGGGTTTTTAGTAAATTTATAGTTAAAAATGTCTTTTATGAAAATGCTGGTTTGATTTGGGGATTTATATCGGCTGGCTTAGTTTCATTATAGGCGCTATCACAACCTGGTCAGTTTTGGGATCGTGACACTTAGGTACATTTACTTCAATGAAAATTGATATTGTGGTGTTGAAGAAATTTCTTGCCATGTTGCACACTCAATTTCAGTCCAAAGTTAAGGTACTTAGACAGATAATGGTACATAATTCTTTAATAAGCACATGAATGAATTGTTTAATGCCTATGGGATAGTTCATCAAAGTAGTTGTGTATACACTCCATAGTAGAATGGAATAGTGGAGAGAATACACAAGCACATTCTAGATACAGCTAGGGCATTGAAGTTTCAAGCAAGTGTTCCTACAAGGTTTTGGGGTGAATGTATTAAAACAGCTGTGTATGTGATAAACAGACTGCCTACTGAGTTATTGAATGGAAAAACTCCATATGAGCTCCTTCATAACAAACCATCCTCATTGTCTCACCTTAGAGTGTTTGGATGTCTTTGCTATGCCACTAATTTGGTTAAGAAAGACAAATTTTCACCAAGAGCAAAGGCAGCTATATTCCTTGGTTATGCAGAGACATAAAAAGGCTACAAACTAATGGATTTGAATACTAATTGTTTCTTTGTTTGTAGAGAAATTATTTTCAAGGAGAATATCTTTTCATTTGCCAAACATTGTTCCATATCTCACAATTCATAAAGACATATAACAACTTCAGATGTCACCTCAGACCTGGAACAATCTGAGCTTTTACAGAACCCCTATGACAATATGAATCTGCAGTTAGAAGGAATTGCAAGCAGTAATTTAGAGAAGTATGTTGAGGGGAGTGGTGTTGACAACAATGCATGGACTTACATTGCAGAGCATGAAGGAAATGGTGATATGAAACATGAAGTAAATGGTGATATGCCAGACTTATCAGGAGCAAATGCAGATATGTAACATGAAGGAAATGGTGATATGCCAGACTCACCAGGAGCAAATGTAGGTGCAGAAGAAAATGAAGGTGATGATGCAAATGCAGGTCACAACAATGCACAAACAAGTAGCAGTGCAGTTCCAGAACAACACTTAATGCAGGAAGATGAAGTGAATCCTTTAGTAACTCTTGAACAAGAGTTGACTGAGGCCAGAAAATATAAAAGAACCACAAAGGAACCCATATGGTTGCAGGACTATGTGACCACAATAAAAAGGAGTTCCTCCTATCCCCTATCCAACTATCTGTCTTATAGCAGGTTGGCTAGTAAATGTAGAAGTTTTTTGGCTGGAATCTCAGTATTAAAAGAACCAAAGACCTTCAATGAAGCATCTAAGGACAAAAGGTAGATTGAAGCCATGGAAACTGAAATCAAGGCTTTAGAGGCCAACGGAACTTGGGATGTTGTTGATCTTCCAAAAGGCATAAAGGCTATTGTTTCGAAATGGGTGTACAAGATTAAATACATTGCAAATGGTGAGGTAGAAAGGTTCAAGGCTAGGTTGGTAGCCAAGGGCTATAGCCAAAGAGAAGGCCTAGACTATAATAAAACTTTTTCACCAGTTGCCAAGATGAATACTGTGAGATCAGTGATTGCTCTTGATGCTTCTAAAGGCTGGAACATATCACAAATGGATATATACAATGCATTCTTACAAGGGAATTTATATGAGGAAGTGTATGTGGAACTTTCTCAAGGTTTTAGGAGACAGGGGGAGACAAAGGTCTGTAGACTGTTAAAATCATTATATGGGCTTAAACAAGCCTCACGACAGTGGAACATTAAACTCAGTGAGGCCTTAATAGTTGTAGGATATGTTCAGAGTCTATTTGAATATTCATTATTTACTAAGAGGAAAGGAGATGACTTTGTAGCAGTGTTGATATATGTGGATGATCTATTGATTACTAGAAATAATAAGGAGTTCATCAATGAGACTAAAGTTGTTCTTCATTAGAAGTTCAAGGTGAAAGATCTTGGTGGTCTCAAATTTTCTGGGAATTGAAGTCATGAGGTCCAAATAAGGGATTTTACTGAATCAGAGAAAATACTGCCTTCAACTCATTTTTGATTTGGGATTGAGGGTTACTAAGCTACTTTCAACTCTCATAGATCTTAACCAGAAGTTCACTTCTGTTGAATTTGACAGACACACTGGCATTGCAGGAGATTAAAACCTGACAGATGTGAGTGAATACCAAAGGTTGATTGGTAGGTTGATCTATTTGACTATCACATGACTAGACATTGTGTTTGCAGTTCAAACTCTCAGTCAATTCATGCAAGAGCCAAAAAAATATCATTGAGATGCTGCAATAAGAGTGGTCAAATACCTAAAGCATGAATCATGCATGAGAATATTTCTAAGTAGCGTAGGTGCAGATAGTTTGACAAGTTTTTGTGATGCAGATTGGGCAAGTTTTCCAAACACAAGAAGATCTGTAGCTGGGTACTTAGTCAAGTTTGGAAATTCACTCATCTCATGGAAGTCCAACAAGCAACATACAGTGTCGAGAAGCTCTGCAGAAGCAGAGTATATAAGCCTAGCATCTGTGATAACAGAAGTAGTTTGGTTATTAGGACTGTTTGTTGAACTTGGAGTGCCCATCAAGCGACCTGTGGAAGTCTATTGTGATAGCAAAGCTGCTCTCCAGATTGCAGCCAATCCTATCTTCCATGAACGTACCAAACATATTGAGATCGATTGCCATTTTTTGCGCGACAAGATCAAACAATGTGTACTCACATTTTGTACCCTCCAACTTGAGGGGGAGTGTGAGCTATTATGTAGTTAGTCTGTTAATTAGGTTTGTTAGTTAGCAAATAAGTTAATTAGTCGGTTATAGTTGTAGGGCCTAGTAGTTAAGTAGTTAGGTTAAGTTAGTACGTAATTGAATGTATATAAGAATGTAATCATTCATTTTACAGATATATAGAATTCATTTTCTCTCTTCTGTAATTCATTTCTTCTCTCTCGAGTTCATCTCTCTCATTCTTGGCCTAATCATAATTGCTTGTGTGAATCTAGAAATTGAGCTCAGATTCACCAAGCTCACAAAAGTACAAATATATACATACTACTGAACCCTCAACTTTTCCCTCAACCCGCTCTCTCTTCTACCTCAATTCTCTCGCTCTTTCTCTTTCCTCCCACTTTCTAAAATCCTAAATCTGGTTCCCTGGTGGAGGCTAATGTTGTCGATTTACTCAAAATGAAGACTTTTTCCATCTGGTTTTGCCACTCAAAATCCAGTTTTGGTTTTTGGGTTCTCCTTCTTTGGAATCCATGGGTTCTTCTCTGGAATCTATGGCTTTTCTTCTTCTTTGTTCGTCAATTGACCCAGATTCTAATATCAAAACGAAGCCTTTTTCCATATGGTTTTGCCGCTCAAAATTCGGATGTATTTGTTCCATACAAATGGATCCATGGCGCGATGGAAGATTTGTTCAATTTACTCAAAACTAGAAGTTTCAAATCTATGTATCATTTGAAAAGTCGTAGGCGTGATGACAGATTTGAGGGCCAAATTTTTGTTCGTCTCCATTTTAAGTTTTAATATAATTTATACAGTATTTTGCTTGGCCGGAAGATGCCATCTCCGACGAACTTTCTTCTCTTCTTTGCTATTGAGTCACATACAATGCTATTGTGCTATATTCCATGTATTCACGTGACTGTACTTATAAATACAGAGAGGTAATTCGCCTAAAAGATTACAATTGTTTAATAACAGAAAGCGCAATAAATCATCGTGTATCAATTCAATTGTATACACTGTATTTAATTCAGATGTACTTATTCTTATATATTTTATATTGTATTCAATTTTACTATGGCACTTCCACTTCAAAAATTCCTTTTTAGCATGATGAACCATCGGAGGCAAATAATTCATTTCATTTTAGCGGCTGCAGTTCTTGATCATGAGTAACAGTTTCAACTCTTCCTACTGGTCCATATGGAAGAGTGGGTTCTTGCCTCCGCCTCCAAATAAACCATCCAACTGGAGCTGCTAATCCAACTACCAAAACAACTAATGCAACCACTAGAACCAAGTAATTTCCCGGCCAAAGCTTCCTAAAACATTAGAACCATGTCAAATCAAGAATGTTATATCATACTTAGTAGTTAACTTACATAGGCCACTCTAATTCTCACCAAAATATTCACGGACAATGCAAAAGGACAGCCCTGATTTGCACCTAGTTTTGTGATTCCAATAAATCCAGATTTTTAATGCAATATTATCTCTAATTTCACTGTTCTTGCAATAATAACACAAGAAGCACTTAACAGAAACAATGTTAATTGAGAGACACACTCTTTAGGGAAAATGAAAACATAGAGGAGGAGAAGATGAATTCAGTTGAAGTCAAACAACAAATAATCAAGAAATATGGGGTATACCGCTCTATTCAATTCAACTGTATACACTGTATTCAATTCACTTATATTCATTCTTAACTATTTTACATTATATTTAATTCACCGTATTCAATAGAGAGTTGTATTCAAACAAAAAAATTACAAAAGCAATGATATTTGGTTGTATTTAATTCACTATATTCATTCCTAGCTGCTTATACACTGTATTCAATTTACTGTATTTAACTCGGTTGTATTCAAATAATAAAAATTAAAAACAAATATAGGGATCTGCCACAAAAAATAACCTTTGGAATACATAAATACAGGTGAAAATGCAAAAAAATTGTATTTGCATTTAAAAAATATAAAATACACTCAAACTTGAGTGTATTTGTACAAATTACAATGTATTTGCATCATTGTATGTGACTCAATAAAAAGCACAGTAGCAATGAAATTATAGCTACCGCCAGTAAATATGAATATTGTAGCTATAACACGTTAATAGCCACTTAACTATAGTGGTTTCTGAAAATTCATTTTTTTCCTTTTTTTCAAACATTTCTTTCCTTTCTTTAACGGGAACCTTACAAAAACGTCCCAAAAAGTCCCACCTTATCAAGCTCTAGCCATTAATCATAGACTTACCAAAACTAGCCAAGTACATATAAAAATTAAGTGTGATTAGCAGCATTAGATGCAAGACGGAAAGGAAATTTCATGGATGAGGTAGCAAATAAGGTGATGAAATACAAAAAAAATTATAATATTCCAAAAATCTAAGCAAAAAAATAAAACTTTTTCAATCTTTGCTCGAGATTCATTGAAAACATATACATGAGTCAATATACAAAATTTGAGGAAGATTAGAGGTGATTTGGATTGAATTGGTATCAAAATTCGTAGTTAAAATCGAGTCCAAAAAGCTCTTCTGCGGTACATGTATCAAACATGTATCACACATGTATCTCACATGCAGGTATACATGGATATACATTTGATACAAATATGATACATATCTGATACATAAGTGATACACAGTGTGATATGTATATCATTTTTTCATGTTCATCTTCTACTTCAAATTTTCAATTCAAATCATCTCAAAACTCTACCAAATCATCCCAAAAACTGAGATTCAAGATGCTTAAGATGTACCCAATCTATTCTAATAACACACACTCAAAAGAAAGCAAAAATTGGACTTTTTTTTGGTTACAAATGGCTAATATTAATAATATTTTATGAATTAGTCAATTTTTATAACCAACTACTTATAAATGGACATAGCTAGTATTTTTCCTTCTTTAATTATATAGGTTAAGCTAAGTTGAGGTAAGCCCATTTCATTGCCTCTTTAAAATTCTTAAGCCCAATCGATTAATTTGCTTAGTGTTAATAAAATTTGAATGACGAAAGAGTGAATATAGATGAGGTTATCAAAGCAGTTACTGAGCTTCCGAATACGTAAGAAAGCACTGAGGTAAGGAAATCATAACGAACAAATGACACTAAACCAGATAATTACAAGTGCCTCCTCTTTATTATGCCACAGTAAACAAAATTCCCACTTTCTCTTTCTAGATTTTTCTCTCTTTTCCCTCTAGAAGGTTCCATCCTCTGCCAGTCCTGGAAGCATATATAGACCTTATATAGTTCATATAAATGCACTAAAAAAGAGTGAACATAATTAAGTTTGGATTTAAGTTGGTCAAATAGATAAACGTTCCCTTAAGTTGACACCAATTTTCATTTGAAATCTTTACTATAGGGTGTACCTCAACTAATGCGTATAATAATACAGTCTTTCAACTATGGATTCAACTAAAAACTTACTTACTTTCGATATGGAGTTGGAGTTTGAATTTATATGTAAAAATATACCTTTGTTTCAAAAAGATTAACATTATTTCCTTACTAGTCCATATCAAAAAGATTGACACTTATCAATATTTCCTCAATAAGAAGCATTTATAGCTACATAAGTGATATGACAAGTTTCAAACCACAAGTTTCAAAATTTTTGCAGCTACACAAATGCTATGGCTTATTTAAGACTACGTATCTCAAAAGTCTTTTCTTCTTTATTAAAGTTTGTGTCAAGTCAAACTAAAACAATCTTTTCGAAACGGACGAACTAAAATTTCAACAAGTATTGAATTTGAACTCATAATTTTAACAATACAATAAGTGCAATGCTACAAAATTTAAAAATTAAACTCGTTAAATTTAAATTCTGAGTCTGCCTCTAATAATAGGAAAGCACTTTTTATTGTTTCGATTAGCTAAATATATATTCTGGAAACTTCATCATACCAAGTATCTTTCAACAACTTCATTGATGATAAATTGCAAAGTGGGTTTTCATTATCAATGCGAGGTGTCTTTGTACTATTTGCTAACAGGATTCATAATCTTGCAATTTTTAATATAAAATATATCTATGGGTAACCCAAAAATGGAGCACTGGATCTAGCAATCACAGGTGGAAAGCCCACATTCAGATATTTCTAAAGCTCCCACGCCTTGATATTTATCTAGCCTTCCTTACCAGCAAATTCCTCCTATAAATATAATTGCGTACCCTTAATAAATCGCCAACGTACAGCATTTGATGAAGCAAATATTCTGGACTAAATGGCTACGAAAATCATATTACTGTCTACGCTTTTTCTATTTTTGGCAATAGACCCGGTAATTTCTATAAATAGGAAGATGGCCATAATGGTGGCCACCAAGTCGGGTGCCAATGTAGTTAGAGGCGGATCTAGGACACGTTCTGTTGAGGAGGCAGAAAGAAAGGAGAAGTTATTTGGAAAAGAAATGGATGAGGATTTGCAGGCTGATATAAATAACCACCATAGCATTCCAAGGGAGTCTTGGGGTAGTAGCCAAGATCCAACTTCTCCCTCGACCAATATTCAAACTATAAAAGGATGATGCGATACGATACGATATGATATGATATGATATGATATGATACGATATGATATGATATGATATGATATGATATGATATGATATGATATGATATGATCTCATGCTACGTCTAAGATATGGGCAAGTGTACTGTTATTTAGTGGTAGTAAAGTTTAGGAACTACAGCATAGATTAGCATCGAGAATTTGTAGCTGCATATACACAAGGTATGGTCTTGTTATTATCCAAATACGTTGATAATGTTATATTTAAGTTGTTTTAGGTTTTATTTAAGAATTTATGTTCTATGCATGGGTGATATATGTAAATTTTGGCAACTTAGCATAAACGATACCTATGGTAACATACGCAAAATGATACTAACGATGTAAAATTAAGTTCTTTGCACTTTCAGTTTATATAACTTAAATTCTTTATTTAATCTCGGAATAAGCAATAAGTAACCTATGGTACGTAACATAAATGACACTAACGATGTAAAATTAACTTCTTTGAACTTTTAGTCTATATAATTTAAATTCTTTATTTAAACACTGAATATATATATATTGCATGCCTGGTGCAGGGCATTGAGGCTCATAAAGAAGTATATATATGCTTCAAACAAATGACTTTATCCATACATCTAATGGAACTTTTAATAAAGTAAGAAAGGCTTAAAATGTACGGCGAGGATATGAAGCTCACTCTTTTCAGTACTTCATATGTCTATATTTAATAATTTATATAAAAGTCTTAAACAAAAAGTTACTTTAAGAAATGTTTATATTTTATATTTAAAAATAATTTAACTTTAAATTTCTCTAGCCACAGAAATATAAAACCATGACATATTAACCACAAATTTCAGACCCCTTTTTCTCTTTCTTAACCTTTGTGTAATCATACCGTGCCATTTAAAATTACAATGGGAGTATCATTTTGTTCTAAGGGAAGAAAAAAAAAATCTAAATCGAAGTAATATAGTTAATGATAAGAAGAAGGTAAAGGCGTATGCCATTCTACGTTTTTTTTTAAAAAAATTTCTTTTTCAATCAACTCGAAAGTTAATTTTCTTTGTCACTTTTGACAATTTTAATATTAGATAAAATCCAAATTGATTTGCACGAACTTTGGAAGGGATAATTCTAAAAGCTTCAGTGTCCACTATCTCAGCTGCGTACTTTAATCTAGCTTGTTAAGGATCAAATTTTCTTCAGTTCTAACTTCTCCACAAAGTGAAACGCTTCTTTTCTCTTTCTATAAACAATAAAATAGAAAGAGGAAAGGACTTGAACTTCTCACGACACGAAATTTCAACCGCGAGGTCGTGATGTCGCTTACCATCGAATGCCAGACAAGCCAATACAACAGATAATACAAAATAAAGAAAAAGCAATAAATATCTGATAGATGGTCAATAGCATACTATAAACCACCTCAAGATTTGATGTCACAAGTACATGAGCGTCTAAATCCAGCTAAATACAAGGTTTTCAAGGAAAATACATTACTCTCCGAAATAAAATGAAAACAGTACAGTAGAAATAGAAAAGTGACTCTAGGGCTTGCGAACAGAGTACAGCTCTACCTCGAATCACTGACTGGTATCCTCTAAGTGCCTCTCAGAACTTCGCTGGTACCAATGTCAGAATCTGCACAAAAAGTGTAGAAGTGTAGTATGCGTATAACCCACTCAATGTACTGAGTAAGTATCGAGCCTAACCCCGACGAGAAAGTGATGAGGCTAAGACAAGATACCTACTAAAAACCTATGCAACTATATATATAAAGAAACAGAAATAATAAGTAAAGCATTAAAAGAAATAACGGGGTGGGGCCATATAAAATGGGCAACAACCGAAACAATAAGTACAGAATCACCAAGTATGTCTCTTTCCGAAATAAGCAACAAAACCGCCAGGTTAAATTCACAATCCAAGTATCAAGTAAAAGCAATGAAATTATCAAATTGCACAGCATCATCCTTCGTGTTTTTACTCTCATCCTCACCATATAATAAAAATGCAATTGCACGGTATTACACTTCGTGCTTTTACTCTCATCCTCACCATATAATATAAAAAAGCATGTGCACGACATCACCCTTCGTGCTTTTACTCTCTTGTCCTCACATGATAAAGATAATAGAGCAATCAAGTGCACGCACCCTTCGTGCTTTGATCCTCATATTCACTCAATCAATAATAACAATATATAAATAAGACACGACAACACCCTTCGTGCTTTTCACTCTTCCTCACCAAGCAACAATAATAACCCAAATATCAAGCAAGGTGGGAAGCAAATTTCAACTTCGATCATGGTGCTAGAATAAACAACTTCAACTTTCAACATTACAACAACCTCAACATGAGTAATAAACACGAAAGCAAGCAATTAAAGAATAATCAATCTAGCAAAGGCATGGAAAGCATAGTAAATGAAATAACATAGTACAAATAAGATAATTTTTACCCGCATACTTTAACTCATGACAACATACATACACGCTTCACCTTGCATATGTGACGTCCTCACACATAGTTCACATAACAAATAGACCAAACAAGTTCTAATTTCCTCAAGTCAAAGTTAACCACGACACTTACCTCATTCCGCAATAAAATTGATAATCAATCACGACTTTGCCTTTTGAACAAGCCTCCAAACCAACTGAATCTAACCAATTATCGATCAAACAATTTAAAATAAGCTTTAGAAACTACCCACGAATAAAAAAGGTTAAATCTTTAGCTAAATTGAAAAGGTTAACAAAAGTCAACCCCGGGTTCGCTTGGTCAAAATTCGAGATTCGAACCAATTTTCGATTAACCATTCACCCCCGAGTCTGGATGTGATTTGTTTCTAAATTCGACCTCAATTCGAGGTCTAAATCTCAATTTCACAAAATCCCTAAATTCTACCCAAACCCCTTATTTCTACCATGGAAATTCATAGATTTGATGTTAAAATTCATGGAAAAGCAATTGAAATTGATTGAAAACTAGTTAAAGTTGCTTATCAATGGATTCGAGAAGAAAATTTTCTTCAAAAATCACCTCTAGAGTGTTTGGGGTTGAAGAATGGTGTAAAATGAGTTAAGTCCTGACTTTCCCCTCTTTTACCCAGTTGCAGACGTCGCATTTGTGAACACTTACTCACAAATGTGATGTCCGCAAATGCGACACACTCAACGTAAATGCGATTAGTGCATCAGATACACAAAAGTCGCAAATGTGACAAAACCTCTGCATTTGCGAAGGTCCCTCCCTCTGCAAATGTGAACTAAGCTTCACTTTTGCGAAGCTGCACCTAAAGTTTTCAGAGTCGCAAATGCGAGACTCCAGCCGCATTTGCGATTTTCCAGCCTTCGCAAATGTTGTTCCTTATTCGCAAATGCGAAGTTTCCCGGTCCCAGTGCCTTTCGCAAATGCGATCTTTTGACCGCAAGGATGCTCGCAAATACGAGCCAGACCTCACAAATGCGAGATCTACAGGCTTGCACCAGCAATTATTGAGCACCAGCAGTTGACACCTATTCGTAACCCATCTAAAACTTACCCGTGCCCCTCAGATTCCAAACCGAACATGCACACAAGTATAATAACATCCTACAAACTTGCTCGCTACCTCAAATAATCAAAATAACATCAAATAACAATAATCGATCACCAAAACTCTAAATTTCAACTAAAACTCAACTTTTCACAATCTTTCACATAATGCGCTCGGGTAACCCCGGATATCAACCAAACATGCGTACAAAAAGATATCATACGAACTTACCAGAATCTTCAAAATACCGATCTAAGGTCGTTTACCAAGAATGTTGACCGTTGTCAACTCTAGCTCATTTTAAGTCAAAAATCACATTTTCTTCAAAATTTTACGTAAAAGCTTTCCGGAAAACGACACGGACCACACACTCAAATCAATAAACGTAAGTGAAGCTATGGAAGGTCTCGAAACACTAAAATTAAGGCTGGTAGTCAAAACACCCTATCGGATCGTCACAATGACGACATAGGAGAAAAGCGTTCATAAATAACGACATATAACAATACACAACGAATTTAACTTATATATATTGATATTGTAAAACAGATCACTTAAAATGTTTTAGCAAGTGACATACTTAATTTTTCAAGTTAATAATCCACTTATAATAGACGGTTACTTTGTAGTTACAAGAGGTTTACTTTCAAATTGTTAATTCCATTTACTATGGACATAGTGTTTTCAAAGGACGGTGGTGGCGCGCGTCCGGTCGCCAACCGGGACGTGTACTACGGCGAGGCGGTAGTATAAGTGGATAGTCTAACTTGCTTACTGGAAATGCTTAGATGCAGGCACGGAGGACGTGTAGTAGCTACAGGTTCAGACGAATTCAATTACTTTTGCTTAAATCTTGTATTTGTATTAGAAAGTTTATTAAATAAATAAAAATAACTAAACCGAGTTAGAAATCGGTGATAAGATCAGAACTCATACTTTTTCAAATTCTGATTTCGCCCCAGGAGATATATTATGTCAGTGCTTTTAGAAGGACGGATATGATTTCAGATCATTATCCAATGATTATAAAAGATAGATGTTTAGTTTATCAACATTATCATTATCATAGAATTTGCAGCATATGGCCAAGCAGTGCTACCATCATCTTATAATTTTGAAGCATATGGCTCCTATCTGTTGGAAAGTTCAGTGTATATGGACTATACTAATTAATTAACCACAGATTGAATATATATAGTAACGGATGCACATTATTTTCTATTGTTGGTGACATCGAGGCAGAAGCTGTGATACTAATTCGGCTGAATTCAATAGTTTTTTTGAATAATATATTTATATGAAGTAACTCGTTAAGTATGTATACATATTAAATTTAGACTCATTAGCACTTAAAATTATTGTTTTAAATTCCATAACCTACAAAATTCAAATCATGGCTCCCCTCTGATTGGTGATTGTACTTAACGAACTTGATGACCTTTAAAAAATTAGGAAATACATGCAAATCTAGAACTAAAAAATTTAAAAGAAGCATGAAGATTCGCAAATCAGTAAGATGGGCACATAAATAATAGAATAAAAGCATCATATATAATAAGTAGTTTGCAGTGCTGGTGGAAAGGCTGCCCAAGAGTAAATAATTAATTATGCATATATTAAATAAAGGTTAATTTCTGAACGTGATTTTTATTCAATGAAGTGAAAATTTTGACTGTAGTTCGATCGTTTTTAACACCATTTCACCATTTTGTTTTCATCTTAGACTATTTTTGGTACCGTTGTGAAAAAATGTTTCGTTAGCGCGTTTCGGAGATCAAACCCAAGAACTGACTGTGGGAGCGAAGGATTGGATTTGAGTTTGTATGATTTGATTCCTCTTCTTCTGCTGAGTGCTCGAGGGGATATATAGAAAGAGATTTGTGCCGAAAATATAAAATATTTTTTCTGTAACATTTTCCACATTTTATCGAGGACATGACTGTCACACCTCTTTTTTCCTACACCCGGAAGGGTATATAAGTGAGTTTTTTCAATTTAAGTGACAATCGAAACCGGATTATTTTTATTTAAAAATTCAGAGTCGCCACTTGGGATGATTTATAGTATCCCAAGTCACCGGATGAAATCCCGAATCGAGGAATGATTGACTCTGTTTTACAGTTCGCGAACACAGAAATTCGGGTAAGGAATTCTGTTAACCCGGGAGAAGGTGTTAGGCATTCCCGGGTTCCGTGGTTTTAGCATGGTCGCTCAACTATTATTATTGGCCTAATTATCTGATTTTAAAATATTTTTAAACCTATGTGCATTTTTAACTTTAAAACAGCTTTTATTAATTTAAGGAATTATTTCAAGGCTATTTAAAACATATCGCAAGTCACGCTACATGAAATGCACCCGTGATTCACGACACGTTCTATTTAACCTTGTTGAAAATTAGAACCGGGTCACATGAAATATACACCCGAATTTTAGTAATAGCCAAGATAATTATATAATTAACGCGCCTAAAGCAAACTACAAACTTCATTTTGTTAATATCTAAGTTATAAGATCAATGAGGGCCATAGGTGATTTAATTATGGATAGCACACCTCAATTCACTTTCTTCAAGTGTGATTTCTTGATCTAGTCTATAAATTATAGGTCTTGTTTGATATGACACACCTCAATTTTTTTTTTAAAGAACCGAACTTAATTGAGATGGACTTATGATATCCGTATCTAGCATTGATATAAAATTAATGGGGCAGCTATATTAGTAAAAACCTGAAACACATGGCTGGGCCCTAGATCATTTATTGGGCCTTAGCTTATTCCCAAAGAAAGTTCTAAAAGGGAGAACATGTGCTGGGAACGTTTCAAACAATGCATAGGCCTCCCAGTCCTTTCCTTGTCAAGTGATATGAGCATTAGCATCATTTTATTGATCCCTTAACAATTTTCACACAAGGCATCATGGATTTTATACTATTACAAGAAAGAGTAGGAAAATGGCAGAATAAAGATCTTAAAATGCCTGGAGGAAATATCAAGACAAACTTGCGATTAAGTAAGTGATCAATTAGAATGGGACACACTTAAATAAGGAACAATGGTTCTTGAAGCTTAGGCTACATAGGAAGTGAATTAAATGGCATCTATGAATACCAACCAACATCGAAATGAGTTTATAAATCTAGTATTTGCTTCTATCAAACTGAGGCAGCGTGTTCCTAGCCATTTAAGTCAGAAAAAGCAAACCAATTAAAACATATTTAAACCAAACCAAAGAAGATGAAATTGGTTAGTTTTACAACAGAATTATAGCATGACCACCCTGAACTGAAAATTAGTGTTGACTTAAACATATTTATACAAATCCTAACACAGATAGTTATCAGCCGACTTGGATCTCTACTGTAGATGATTTGAGTATTCTATACACTCAATGAGAAAATTTCAATCAACTCACAACCCAACATAATGAGCTATGATCTTAATCCAAGACTTACACATGTGGCGCAATAATAGTAGCATGAATGAGCAGACGAGAATATATATAAGAAAGCTAATTTATTACAGAAAACATGAATGAACTTAAAGAACAATAGGGATAAAACTCAAATGGCAACATGTATTGTATCAATAGGTTTTCACATTTGAACTACATGCTTCAAGCTTGCAATCTCAGACCATTTAAGATCTAAGAGGTACCTGGATATAAACCAAAAACTGCCACAGAACTTTAGCAAGAAATAGTAATATCAACATATCTTTAAAACAACAACAAACATCAACTATCAATCAGCTTTTCATATTTTGAACCCAGAAAAAGAACAATAGTGTACTCAAGCTTTTAAAAACCAAGAAAGATCAAAACCAGCTACAATGAAACAATATTTGGAGATTCTTTTTCTTTCTGAATCTAAAACTCTAACAGTGTATGTGTATTTCAGCCGTTTGCTAGTTTTAGGTATTCTGATCCCCCCTGAAAATGAAGGAAGTGAACCCTTTTATAGTCATATTTTTAGGGCACCAAACTTAATTTTTATTCATTCAATACCCTCCCCTCTTTAATTCCCTTTTGTTCATTTCCAACCCTGAAATTTAAACATGTTTGCTGAACTGCCCAATTTCCACCTTCCCGAAAGCTTCCTAGGCAGTTAGCCAAGATTCCTCCTATCTAATTCCCTTAACTACCCCTCAGAAGGCTTAATAATTACTTCAACCCACCATACATTTTAACCAATATGCCCAAATATCTTTGGGCTTCTGCACCAACGAACTTCAACAAGTACTTTGGGCTTCTTGCACTAGCAAGCCCAAGTTCAAGTCTAACCAAATGAATTCACAAGAAAGTCCAAACTAACCCAATTCTGTATCCTACTAACAAAAGATCTTCTAACGAAGCAGAATAAAAGAGAAGAAATAAAAGGAAAGAAGAAAATTAATAAGTGCTAACAAAGAGATTAACTGTGCTTCTTAACCTATTATTACCAAATTAATCGACTGAAAAACCTATGTTTTCTAAACCCAACTGAGATGAAGAGGAATAGAAGTATACCGGCTAGATCGATGGCTCAAAGGTGATGGCATCCGGCATGAAGAACCTCAACCTCATGGTGTGAACTGTAACATTGAGCACTAGCCGGAATTTCTTCAATGGCTTGTGCTCTTTGTCACAGTCCCCATCATGAGTCAAGAACGAAGAAGAAACAGAAATAATGGCCCATCGGAGATTGTTAACCAAACTCGACCACCATGCACAAAATGAACCCTCATTCAATTGGCTTTTCACTCGAAGCTGGTCGATTCACACATGTTCAACACCAAAAAGAGGCTAGATTCGGCAGAAATCAAAAAAAAAGGGCGAAGAGGATTTTACTGCTATCTTAGATCTCTGATTTAGAGAGGACGAGTGGTTTGGGGGAGGAAACAAGGGTGTATTTGGAATGGAGGGGCAACAACGGTTATATGGTCGAGATTTGAGGGGGTTTGGAGATCAACCGCCGCCGCTGGCAATTTTCAGTGGGCGGCGGACGGTGGTGAGAGATGAGGGTAAAAGAGAAGATAGAACAGGGGTCCTAGGTTATTTTTAGGACGTTTGGACACTTTTAAACGAAATGGGAAAAACCTTCAGGGCCGTTGGATGGGAGAACATCGAGGGGTCGGGATTAATTTCGACTTTTGAATTCAAAACGACATAGTACTGCCCTCATACTACGTTGTTTCAGTGGTCTTGCAGACTGAAGGCTTGGACCGAGCATGAGGGTGGGCTGGGCGAGAATTTTTGGGCCAATTCTAAACCTGGCCCAATCCAAAAACCAAATGAACCCCTTTTCAATTCTTTCTTTTTCTTTGTTTTCTCTTCCCTCTTTTTGATTAACTGAAATCTTAAATTAATCTAGTTGGGAAAATTAAGCTAATTATCTATTTACAACAAATATAAAAATTATTTAAACCTAAATTCAAAGAGAAAAACTATTATTCTGGAATTAACAGCCAAAAAGGCAACAATTGGGCCATTTTGTGATTTTCTTTTTTAATAAAGCAAATAATTAACTAATTATCCTTAAAAATGTAAACGAAAAAACCTAAATACAATGCATGGTATTTTTGGCGTTTTCATGATTTTAAGGAAGTTAAAACATGCACAGAAATGCAAAAAATTAAAAATTCTACGAAAAATCTATAAAATTGCAAATAATTGGAAAAATTTATTTTCTTGAATTTTATAGGAGCAATTCATATAGGGCAAAAATCACTTGCTCACAATGACCACGGATAGGAAAGCGTGGAGGTTAAAAATTAAGGTAGAGGGTTAGGACATATAGACGAGTGTTGTCCTTATCTGTAACAGTAGCTTTAGCACATGATTTAGTATTATTTGCATATTCTTGTATCCCTTGCCTTCTGTAATTACTTGTTGTTGCTTTTGTGTCGGCTTTTTGATACCATAATATGCTTGTTGTTGCCCTTCCTTTTAGCTACAAGTGCCTGAAACTCACCCACGCCCTCGCCAAAGCAGCTATGCGACAAACACAACTAGCTAAAATTTGATATCGTACATACATTAAGACGTCCAGAAGCTTGAGCGAGACATTCATCGCCCGGTCTATCAACTACCTCTCCAAGCCGAGCAATGAATGGACTAGATAGACTGGAACTCCTCGAGTGTATGTATGAATTGTACAACAACATGTAGTGTCCTCCAATGAATGAATAAGCGAAGAAGCATATGGAATTCTTACGTAACTCCAAGTTTACACATCGTGCCAATACAGGAAATGTACATTCGGCCTCGCTCGAATCAACAAGTAAAATTCGACCTTGCTCGAATTAGCAAGTCAAATTCGACCTTGCTCGAATCAACAAGTCAAATTCGACTTCGCTCGAATCAACAAGTCAAATCCAACCTCGCTCGAATTAGCAAGTCAAATTCGACCTCGCTCGAATTAACAAGTCAAATTCGACCTCGCTCGAATTAACAAGTCAAATTCGACCTCGCTTGAATTAACAAGACAAATTCAACCCCGCTCAAATTAACAAGTCAAATTCGACCCCGCTCGAATTAGCAGGTCAAATTCGACCCCGCTCGAATTAACTACCGAAAGTCAGGAACTTAAGATTCAAGAAATTCGAAAAGAAAAGAGAAGGAAACGCCAAAGACGTACACTCAAGGACAAATCAACTGTTCCATTCAAAGGAAAAATAGCGTCTTACAAAGGGCCAAAAAGGGGCCCCCACCCAACTAACTAAGTACTGAAAAAATTAAGTACAAAAGCTTCACTCAGCATTATTCCCATCCACGCCGTCATCTCCCTCCCTGCTTGGTTCAGCGGCTTCACCTCAACCGTCACCCTCTCCATTAGAATGTTCATCATCAAAGGTAAGCCCATCCTCGGCCTCATCGTCTCCACCAGCCTCCGGTGTCGCGGGGTTATAGCCGCAGGCAAGCCGAGCCTCATGCATTTTAACACGAACTTCTTCGAAAGCGGCTTCAGGAACATTCCCCGCTGCCAACAAGCCCTTATATATATCCCGCTGAGCATCAGCGTGGATCCACATATCGTACAAATGGCGAGGAACGTCAACAGAGGCGGACGCAGGAGCAGGAGTCAAAACCAACAATCGCGCCTTCTCAGCCTCGAGAGCAGCAATTTGATCACCCAGGCTTAAGACATGTCTCTCAAGCCCACCAATTCGCTCGTCAAGGCGCGCCTCCCTCAGAGTGGTCATTTCCATCTCAGTTGCTCGTTCAGACCTAAGAACGTGGATAGAATCTTCCAGTGTCGCAGCCCTTGCCAAGGCCGCTACTCGAGCTCCCTCAGCCCTCTCTAGCTCGGTCGCCTTCCTTTCCAACTCGGTCACCTTCTCCCCAACTCAACACTCAGACCGGCGACTCTAGTGGCACTCTGCTCAAGCTCCGCCCGCAAGGCCACCATCTTCGCCTGAAGATCAACACACTCAGCTGTAACCTCTTTTCCCACCTCGAGCTCTTCTTCTTTAGCCCTAAGCAGCCCCTCGAGTTCGCTGCATCTGCCAATGGACCATATTAGATCCTCGTTCTTCCGCTCCAACTCCTCCCTAAGAGATTGAAGATTACCGCCCATCCTAAGTCGTGCATACATCTCCCGGCACTCGTTACGGTATCGACAGTACTTCGAAACTATTTTCTAAAAAACGGAAGCCCGACTCTCCTCGCAGTGGATACTCTCAGTCTCCAAGATGAAAGTCTGAAGAAAGAAAAGAGATTAGAAAGAAAAAGTCAGCAAGAGTAGAAGATGTAAAACGAAGAACGCGATAAAGAACTCACCCTCAAAGCCATTCCGGCTACGCCCCGTGACAGGCCAGCATCGCTGATCTCCTGAAGGGCCATGTTTACAGTAGCAGAACAAAGAAGGGAAAATTGGGGCACCCGGCTCACCATGTCCTCCAACAAATCGCAATTCGGAGAAATCTCAATCGCGTGGGAGGAACAGTCTATTCCTACCTCCACCCGAGTGAACCCCGCCTCAAACAAGCTTATGTCCTCGGGGTCAATATCTGAACCAGATTCATAGTCATCTATAACCACGCCCTTTGCCCTCTCGCTGGCCGAAGAGGGAGCACGGGCCTATTGCGAAGTCGATGGACCACTCAGAATGATCGCAGCGGCCTCCGAACTTTGCCCTTTTCCAAGGGAGCCACCTCTACGATAGAATGAGGCACAGTTTCCATGCCCAAACTAGTACCACTGTCCAGTTCAGACATCGCCAACACGGGTTCACCCCTCGAAGGCTCCTCGGTCCCGATCACCCCATCAACCACCATCCTCTGCCTATTTAATGGAGCCTCTTTGTCTTCGCCCTCCGATGACCCGACCACTGAATGAACTGTGGGAGCCAGAACCCCCGCTAGGGGAGCAGCATCTGGATGTCCAAGTCTGCGCGAAGCCGTAATATGCGAAATAGCAGCGGCTTGAGCAGGCTCACTTGCAGCCACAACGAGTACGGGCTCGGCCGAGATACCCAACTGGCAAAAGGCATGCATAGGAGCCCTCTCCCTCCTTGATGCCCTCCGACCTATAAACACAGAAAAATAAGAGGATAGAAATACAGTATAAAAGTCAACAATTTAAGCCAAAGGTGACTCACCGGCCGCAGGTCTACGCCCAAACCTCTCATTGAAGTGCGACCACTCACGAATCCCCACAGCATGAGGAAAAACCTAACTCACCCAGTCACGAATGTCAACGACTGGTAGAGGAGGATTCTGCTCTACTGCAAGAATAAAAGGAGAACGATCAGTTTACCCAGAATAAATAACGAAGTCATTTAGGAGAAAAACACTTACGAGCAAAGTTCCACTCCTCGGGAAATCCGCTGGGGTTCGATATCACGTGCTCTGTCTTCACGTAGGAGTTTTTTTTATCAAAAACGACGATTAGTTTTATCGTCCATATTCACCACCAACCCCTTGGTCCCGCGGTGGCGCATATGAATCATCGTGCCCCTATAAAAACTTGGGCGAAGAGGTGAAGCAGATGGCAGAGAGAAATACCATGGTTGGATAGCTCCGCGTATTTGATAAGCATGAGGAAAAGCTTGTATATGTACGGAGAAAGCTGAGTCGGGCACATGAAGGGAAAGTGTGTAGCCGACGATGAACGGGTACGCGTAAAATGCACAGTACCCTGGGCGATGTATTTGCACTACATCACTACCAGCGGGAACGATTTCCACATGGGCCGGGATTCGCCACTTAACCCTAAATGCAGCAATCGCTGCCGCATCCATCGCAGAAATAACAGGTTCAGGTTCGTCCTCGGGTAGGTTCTTGAAGTCCGACCTAGCCTTCCCGGAACATGGGATTATCTCATCCACGGTGGGGAAGTTTTCATCTTCCACCATGGCTGCTCCTTCCTTATGAGGGGGTGCATCCACAACCAACATCACAGGATCAGAGGAAACACTGGCCATTTTTCTGATGGTATGTGAAGAGGAAATACAAAGATAAAGGAAATAACAGTAGCAGAAGATACTGAAGGGAGAAAGAAAACACAGAAGTTGGGAACTCGAAGAAGAAAAGAACTCAGGCTTCAAAGGCTTTGAAAATGCAACAATTCAAATGAGGAGTGCCTATCCCTATTTATAAGAATATGGGCACTCCAATTCAGAAATCCCAAAGGCCGCCTCATTAATTTCAAAACGGAAGAAGCGAGGGAAACGATGTAACGCATGGGGAACATGCGCCATAATGATGCATGATGAAACAATGTCATTTCAAAATGTAGTAACGGTCAAGTGCGGCTCTTGAAGCGTCACGTCGCTACCTCACCTCGCTAAAAAGGGGGGTCACTCCTCGGCCAATGTGCTCAGATTTCTCAAAAGTGCAACTGGCGAAGTCCGTCCAACCGAGCTCGCCCAAAAGCAACCCTGACGGGCAAGGGACTAACTGTATAGGTCAAAATTTGTTCAAAAGAATTCTACTTAAGGAAGAACGACCAAGAGTCAACCGAGCCGAAGCCATGTATAGGAAGAAATATACTGGCGAATGATTCAGCTATGGTCGAGGTCGAGCACTTAGTTCGGCCCGAACGGCTAGTTCAACACTTAGACATTTTAAAGGAATATTCTACAGGATGTTCTAAGAACTTAGGTACTCCGGTTAAGGACCGCTGGGGAAGGAAAGTGTTTTATATAAATATCATGAGAGAGAATAATACAAGGGGCAAATGGGAACACACACAGACATATACATCTCTCTGAAGGTGAAGATGTTCCCTCCTCTCAAGCTCTTCGCCAAAAAAGAAGAATAGAGCTTAGAATCTTGGTAATCATCCGTAATCCAATTTTATCAAATGTATGGAGGTCTGTCTTGTTCAAGAATGGTGACTTTTTTCCTTTATGTATTCTTTGTTATCATTTGATATCATTGGAGCAATCATCCTTTTCTTACATTATGGAACTCAATCGCAACTGTAATCAAATTTTATGTTCAGTTATGCTTGTCTATTCCTATCTTCTATCTCAGATCTAGAATAGATTATCTCTGGCTAGAATTTACCCTATGTCTTCTTATTTAATTAGTTTAACAAAAAGGCCTACTACTTTTTGGTCAAACAATTTTAAGCCGAGGGTCTTCCAGAAACAACTTCTCTGCCTTCTTGAAGGTAGGGATAAGGTCTATGTACACACACTACCCTCCACATACCTTACTTGTGGGATTACACTGAGTTTGCTGTTATTTTTCACGTTGCTTTAAAAATAGTGGAGTATTTGTTTGTGCAAGCTATTCCACTAAAAAAGAGGGGAATTTTGAAGTATTTAATTGCTTTTCTGTGGATTTTAAAAGCCAATAAACCTGTACTAAGCAGCTCTTGTGATTGTTGTTTTCTCTTTTCTTAATTTTAGACAGAATATATCCACCAGCTATGACTTCAGTCAAACTGGTAAAGCTGACGATAAGTTCATTAATAATTGTAGAAAAATGCTGTTAGTCCTCATCATCTTCCTTTTAAACGTCCTGTTGCATCATTCTTTTTCTTTATCCTTGTTCATGTTTAATTCACAGGATAAGAAAATAAGTACGATAAGCTTAAAGATTTAAAATATATACGCCGACAGCGTAAAGAACTTTTTCATTATCAGTGTAGTTAGTAGGTTCTCACACCATTTTTCACGTAATCATATTAGGCTTGATATTTAAGAATTACCTATTGTCGTGACAAACCTATACTCTATCAGGGCACAGAACTTTGAGCTAAAAACCGGAGATAGTAATATGTCTAAATGGGTGTTTAGACTGTACTTTTTCTTCTTTTTTTCCCCATAAAAATGTACATTCAAGTTGTCTATACAAATCAAGATACTTCACATTTCTACATATAAAAGTAAGGAATACTATGGATTTAACTATTGTCCCTGAGGTAATGTGAACCTTCCTAGTATTGTTCTGGGAGCAGAGACAGAATCAAGATTTAAATTATAGGGGTCGTTTGGTTGGGAAATATGTTATTCTTGAATTAATTACCCCGGAATTAGTTATCCCGAGATTGTTATCTCACCCTCCTATAATGATAAAAATAATACTCCCGGGATTAGTTATACCGCAATTTTATCCCAACCAAACATGAGATAAACTCATCTCAAATTTAATCCCGGAATTAATTATCTTTTATCCCTCATACCAAACGAGCCCTGTTCTAAATTCTAGGATAGCGATGTCAAGTGTTAGTAACTGGATTCTGAATTTAATTTTGTACATATTTAGTTAACTTTTTAGTAAAATACAAGGTTAGGACTTTAGACTAAAGCTAGTGAGTTCGGTGGAACCCGTAGCTAGCCTTCTAGCTCTGGCCCTAATTGGGAGGTCTATGGAGGATAACAATAACATAGGCTTGAGCTGCAAAAGTACATATGATGCTCCATTCTGCTTTGTTCATATGACCAACTTGGAATCCAATCCAGTAATGTTGTTTCATTTGAAGAGTGTGACAAAGAATCAGCAGAGGAACAATCTCCTTTTTCAGAAAAGGAGTCATCACTGTGAGAAGAAGGGACTGTGTCACTTTTCAAAGTTGATGATTGTTGTTCTGAATTACTTGTGTTACTGCCAAAGGATTCTGTCAAATGAAACCAATAATTTGTGAGAAACGGCACGGTTAGGGAACAGACATTAACTTATATACACTAATTGTGTAAAAGAACTTTTACATTATCAGATCACCTAAAGGACTGTTCATAAATAAGTGGAACTAGCTTAGATACAGAAATATAAAGCAGACTAACTACAATAACATGTTAAGTGAAATGATAGTATAAAAGTTTTTTTGAAGTGTCGGTATATAAAAGAAATCCGTATAAAATAGCAGAATCTTGTAAAGTTGTAGTAGACCTTGTTCATTAATTAGCGCTTTCTTTCTCAAATGACTTCTCCAGTAGTTCTTGATTTCGTTATCAGTTCTTCCTGGCAATTGTTTTGCAATCTTTGACCACCTGTAAATTTAATAAAAAAGATTAATATTAATAAACAAGTGATATGATCTTAGCCTGGAAACAGGAAAAGATTCTTTCGACGTTTGGATAGCGAAAAGACAATTAATTTGTGGTAAAGCATCTTAAAAAATTCTTCTGAAGAAGGAAATAAGCTTACTTGTTTACAAACTGTCTCCGAAGTTGGATTATCAGACGTTCTTCATCTGCAGTAATATGACCGTGCTTTAGATTGGGACGGAGGTAGTTCAACCATCGCAATCTGCAGCTTTTCCCACTCCTCCTCAGCCCTGCATTAAAGCATAATCTAAACACATTAATTTGATGCTTTGTATCCGAGGCAGACTTAGAGCGGCTTCAACTAAACCAAATTGCTTTTCGCTCAAACTATATTATACATACAAAGTAAACTAAAAATGTATACATATATCACACTTATTCTGAACCGACTGCCTCTGATCTGACATGAGTTTCTACTTTGTTTCAGTACTATGAAGTTTAACATTTCTACATATCTAATTATACCTGAAGCTTTTGCTATATCATCCCAACGACATTCTCCTAAAATGGCTACAATCATAACCAGACTCTCATCTTCCTCTTCAAGCCATTGCCCTCTGCGCAGTTCGTCTTGTTGCATGGTTTGTTTAGAAGCCATTTATGGTTGCCACAACCTAAGAAAGTTACCCTCCTTATATAGGGATGCCGAGGTGGCAAATAATATTATGGATAAAAAGAGAAAAAGAGAAACCAGAAGATCTTACCTGGAAAAGTAGGTGGAAAACATCAGATTATAATGGAATCTGTGGTCAGCTTAGATGCATTCATCTTCTCAATTAAGTCTTCCATTGGTCATCAATGGATATTTCAATTTTACATACCTAAAGGATGGAGTTGTATCTCCTTTGTTACATCACTAGTTTTGGTACAGTACACTAAGTTTGTGTGCTACACAAGTTCTTTTGCACTATTCTGTTTGCATAAAGATTTTGTCTCATTCATAACAATAATATAAACTATAAGAACTTTAATTAGGCATGTGCTTACATAGAAAAATCAAGATAAGCATGAGGTTTTGGTGCAGAGTAAAATCCAATAAATGCATCTCCTGTGGGGGAGACTAAATCTTATAATGCTTCACAGCTTTGTTTGAGTTGAAACACTAAGACAGTTGAATATTACCACTACTGTGAAAACTGCTCACTTTGTAAAACATGTAAAGATGGCCCCCAGCTTTCAAAAATGATGCAAAGGCTTAGATCACCTAAGTCTGAAATGTATTACTCTCCGCTTAAATTGCTTTTCAGTTCTTTTTTCCTTTTAACGGTAGTGTCAGGGCCAATTTACATGCACCTTGACCGTTCGATTGGACATCTGCTACCTCCAACCAGCACATGTTTCGGCTTTCTATCGAAGTACTAGAATTTGAATCTTATCTTCTATGATTTCCATCCACTTCATTGGCCGCTAGGCCACACCCACCAAGGATCAATTCTGTTTATATTTTCTCCTTGGTGTTACTAGTAATTGCCAAGGACAGAGCAGAATTCATCATTCAAAAGCAGTGCACAAATGTTGACAAACAATGGCAAGCAGTCCTGATGTCGATTTGGCAAAATAACATGCCACTATAGAGGGCAGTCCGATGCATAAAGCATCCTGCATTCACGCAGGGCCGAGGAGGACTGCACCCCAACGAGTGTGATGTATACATCCTACCCTAATGTAAGCATTAGTGTCTGCTTCCACGGCTTGAACCCATGACCTATAAGTCACACGAAAACAACTTTATCTGCTCCAAGGTTCCCCTTCTTGCTCTACCACTATCATCACCCTTATTTGAAAGTCAAAACATGACAAAACTAGGCCATTGTACATAGTAGGCCTTCATTGTATATTCTTATTTTTTCATATAAGCAAGAAAAAGTCATTGTATATGCATCTGCAATTGATTCATTATCCATGATGAAAGTCTGATAATTGGGAGATGCTACTGAATAGACTGAAAAATTGAGCCTGTAATAAGAAGATAGCATAGGATCCTGGAATTGCCACAAAAGTTCCAAATTATATAACTTTAAGATGTAATTAACTTTTTCAAAAAGCCACAACTCCATGCAGCTTTCAAATGTACAATATACTTCAAGTTTGGGGAAGTACAAAATGGGACCTCAAATAAGGAACATTAGATGTAGGATAAATCCAACAGATGATCTCAACAACCCACTTCACTATTTTTTGACAAGCCTCAAGTAGTTGGTATACTAACTGGTCAAATTCCAGCCACTCTGATGGGAAGTACTAGCGATCGATGAAAGATTTGTTCATAAGATCAACTGCAGAATCCATGAACTGCAACCACGAAAAAATAGCAAACTGTCATAAAGGTAAAATGACACTTGTAATATATGTAACACAGTTCTCCAGCTAAAAAATGTGCATCTTTGTAATAAAAGGTCTATTTGCACATTCTTGATTATACTGTCGAATGCCTAATGAAACTTATACTAGCTAGGAAGAAGGGATGAGCAGCATCGTCTGATTGCTAATTAGCCAAATCCTCTAATGAATGCATTTATAATAATTACGTTTACCACGTTGATTATAGTTTTCATATGTCAAAGAAAATGAAACTATCAACTCCACCTTCTTCAGAGATCAACAAAATTTTTACCACCCTCTGTAAAGGTTGATCCTTCAGAAAAAGTTATTAAAGAAAGGAAAATAAGTGTCACACACTTGGTAAGAAAATTTACTGGTTACCATCAGACAATCTTATATGACTACTAAAACAAACGTACATACACATGCACTCAGTCTATGTGTATGTCAGTATTATGTCAATGAGCACCAATATCTATATCCATATTCCACAAATTTCATAAACTATTACATTAAAGTTCAAAAAGTGCGATACTCTTGCAGGTTATATATATTATAAAGCTAAGTCAGTTCTGAGACAAAGTTGTGTCTCCTCGTGCAAGGTTATGCGAAGGAATATACATCTGTCTTAATGTCAATCAATCAATAATGGAACCAATTAACTGCTTTGCTTTCACAAGATCTAAACCAGTCACTAGATTCGTCTCAATAGCATTCTACTTTAGATACTTGGAATGCTAAACTAGACAAAGAAAAAATTTACCTTCCCAACTGACTTTAGTTCTCGCCCAACAGGTTCAATAAATTTCAAATCGACTTCAATGGGCCATACCTGCATGCATATAGAAGGAAAGGAGCGTGAAACACTGAGCGCAAGGACTTAAATGAAGAGGCACAAGAGAAAAACCAAAAGATAATTAAGATAAAACATACTTAGCACATAGAGACAACCCTCATAAAGTATATAAATTTACTCAATTCAACAAGGACTTTTCATGTGAGCTCCCTGCCCCTGCTCCTACGACACATAAAAAGAAAAGGAATCTCATTTCCTTCTTTACATGTGCTTATATGCAACCTCATCATTCCCTTTCCCTAACAGTGCAAAGTGGTTTTGAGCCGTGCATCAGTTCGATCTTAATTATACCTCATAAATACGGCTGCTAGAACTTTCAAATGCTAATTGCTCCAAAGATTTCAGCATGACCAACTTAAATCCCCACAGCAGAGTAGTTTTATAATTTAAAAGATGCAACCATCAGACTGCAACATAGTAATGCTTGATCTCGGAGAACCTAAATTAAACTAAAATGAAAAGCATTTGACCTGCTGAATGAGTTTAATAACGTCACCACCAAAAGCAGATTTTTTTTGGCCTTCCTTTTCTTCTCCTGACACTTAAAGATGAAATTGAAGAGACCCCTATGAATGGTTAAATTCTAATTATTTTGCCTACAAGCTAGCGATAACAACAACTAGATTACAGTCGCAAGCTTATATTAAACAAATCACCAGTCCTTTCAAAGGACAACCAACAATTAAGCAGTGCAGCATCAGACTGAACTAATGGCAAAGCAGTCCTATTAATGGCCAAAACAAGAAATAAAAACAACCAACAACATCCATAAAATTAGAAGGAAAAGTCAAGACAGAATTGACCATCTTTAGCCTATTAACTCTATCACATTCTCCAACAAACTCATAGTTCCAGAAGAGAAGTAAACCACTATAGGCTCTAATGGTAAGAAAAATATAATCTTTGAGAATTTGTCATTGCCATCAACAACGCAATATAAGTAAGGAAAAGGAACAAGTTAAATTGTGGAAACAAATAGAAGCACCTTAAAACCCAGAAGTTTGATAGGTGGATTCTGTCCAGGAACAATGCAATCAGGCCCTGCGGCTTCTACTATTGCCTCCGTCCCCAATCCGCTTCCAATTGGATCCGGGTGCTGCAATTCCCATCCGAACAAACCAGAAAGATTACGTTTTCTGAAGTAAATCTCCTAGCCTCTCACCATCCCCCCCCCCCCAAACAACCAACCCAAAAAAAAAATACACACACACAGAGATTAAAAAGGCGAAAAAATGAGGAAAATACCACTTCAGCAACTCAAAAATATGCACTGCCATATACAAATCAGAGAAACGTGAAAGTCGCAAAATGAGAGAAACTTAGGCGCCTAGTATCTGCACCAAACAAATAAATTCAACTCTAATACTGTTCTGTTCCAGTTTAGTGACACTATTTCCTTTTTAATCCATTCAAAAAGGACTCATGTCTAAATTTGGAAACAATTAAACTTAAATTTCTTATTTTAACCTCAATGCACTTAAAAGCTTTTATAGTCACACAAATATTATGTAATAACTAGGACCACAAGTTCCAAAGCTCATATAGCCACATAAATGTGATGGGCATTTTTAAAACCTACAATTCTAAAAAAAGTTTCCTTTATTTCTTACACTTTGCGCCTAATCACATAAATTGAAACGAAGAAAATATTAATCAATATGCATTTCCACTTAAACTTTTCCATTGAAGAGCCAATAAAACAGAAACAAATAAATATATGGCAGTGGTGAGCAAGAGAAAGAGTGGTAAAAAGAAACGAACCTTCATAATGGAGAGAGCATAATCAGAATAAGGGTTTTGAGGAAGACAAAGAATAGGGGAATGATGAATCTTTGGGATTGGTCTTGCACCAGAACCAGCTGCTCTCCACGGCACATCTTTCTGCAAAGCAGCAGCTCCTCCACCACCCATTGAACGATTATGGGTTTGCCTGCCAAGTTCTTAAATTTTTACTGAATTCTTTTTCTATTTTGCAGTATTATTAGTATAAATAAATGTAAGTCAATTGAGAATGGCAGTGAAGAAAAAAGAAAAATGATGTGTGAATGAAGATGAACATAGCAAAGGATTAGCTATAACAAGTGGCGCTGACTGGGTTTCATGGGAGGGCATCTGTTTTTGTCATATTAAGATTTTTTTGAGGTTAAAAAAAGTGGTTTGAAAAATAGAACTCCTCGAGTTATATTAATGGAAAAAACATATAAATGTAAGAAAATTGACTATGATAAATCAAATCGTTTCGATAGAGCCAGAATGATTTTAGATAATTTATATAGTTACCCGAAGTAAGAATTCGAATACTGTTTATTGTTTCATTAGTGGTTTGGCAAATAAAAAAATAGACAATTTAAATCCAAGATTAATAGAAGCCATATAAAATATGTACAAGCCATATCGCATGTCTTAAAACGTGTGAATGTTTTGGATGTTTGGCGAATTAGAGAAAGAAAAACACACTACGCTATGAAATTAGGATTGCTAGTTTAGAGTTGCTACAAGGACAGTCAATTCAACGAGGAGTTCTCCGCCATTGACCAAATTACAGATAATACACTATCACATGTAGGTTTCCAAACGTGATAACTGTTTGAACAAAAATATTAAATAGGTAGCATTGCCTAACGACTAGCTATGTGCAACTGGTGTAAACATCAGAAATTGTTGCCTTCAAAGTTCACTGAAGAAAAAAAATGTCTCTAAAGGGGGAAAAATTACAGAACAAGTTACACGAGATAATACTTTAAACAAACCATTCTTGAGCTGCAGCACGAGACACGCAATTGTCGAATACATATATGAATTACATGCTGCTGCATTCCCACTCAATCTTCAATGATTCGGCACACTGAAAACCAACGAACAAACACTAAGAGAAAATTAGAATACAATTACAACAATGATCATGGTTGTGGGCCACGTATCCAGTTTTGGATATGGGGTCTAATTCCACCTTAATGGATCAGGAATAGCGACGAATGTGCCCTTTAACATCCTTGTATTGCAGCAGCTGCTAATTTCTGCCATCTTAATTCTCGTTGCTCTTCCTGTTCAGTGGCTCGAGCTGCTTTCTCAGAATACTGTCTTTGGCATTCATCGAACAAATCAGCATCCATTTCCATGAACATTTTGCGAACATTTACAGTCAGCCCATGGATAGCTTGATTCCAGTGATTGTCTATGTTCTTTTGTAGAGCATAAAAAATGATTGGCAATACAACGTTGCGGTTCTGGGCAATCAACCCCACAACATGCTCATTGTTCCATAAAAATAGGGCTCGTTCTGCAACCTGAAATATAAAATTGCTTCAGAAATACCACAACGATGTTCTAAATTGCCATTTCATAATCCTAAGAATTATTCTCACAAGATTTCAATATAAAGCTAGTATAAAGTCTAACTTACTACTGGAAAATTTCTTAATAAGAGAGCTGCTGCAATTATACAAAGATGAAAAGGACAAAATACTGGAAAAAACAGCGAGCTTCATAAAATGCTAAAAGGTTGGAATTCAAAGAAAGTTGTAGATATTTTTTTTATAAACCTCAATCTTCGTGCTCTCCATCATGATATTTCCATGTTGCTAGAACTTTTAGATTAAGCAGCCAAGTTTTTTCCTTTTAAAGAAAGGGAGGATGAGAAGGTCGGAAATTTAGATGTATATTGCTAGTTGTAGCTGGAACAGGAGAGTATTGGGTCCACATGTTTCAGAAATATTTATAAAGAGAAAGAAGAAAGTTTTCGGAAATGATAAGGACTTTTAGATGCTGGCGTTTGTCTGATTTTTGCTGAATACATTTCGACTAGTAAGTATGAAACAACCCAAAAATCAGCCACGTCAACACCTCCTCGGTTGCCGAATTAACGTCATGTCAATGCCAAGTCATTGTTATATCAACGCCTAGTCAACGCCATGACAGTACACCATCCAAGTGTATTTTGTAATGCACAATCAAGCAAGGAAAAGATAATACAATTAGTTTCTCTATTTTCTTCATCTTCCCCTCAAATTTTTAAAACTACCCAAGAATCCCCTAAAGCTATTAGACATCGATTTAGCTACGCCCCTCCCTCAAGGTGCAGGTACTTCCTCCTATGAGCACTCTATTACTTTCTTGACAACATCCTATGGTTCAATACAACAACAACAACCCAGTAATAATCCCACTAGTGGGGTCTGGGGAGGGTAGAGTGTACGCAGACCTTACCCCTACCCATGAGGGTAGAGAGGTTGTTTCCGGGAGACCCTCGGCTCAAAAACGAAAGATCCCTTGTCTGCATCAAGCAACAAATTTCTTCACCATAAAAAATCCCTTTTCTCCCATTAAACAAAACTTTTATAAGAAAATACTCTAGTAAAGGTATGCTTCTCCTTGACGTCCTCCTTTTCTTAGCTAGAGCTTTAAAGTTTGAGGTTGGTCATTTAGAATCAAGTAGTTACATTAAATTTTGCAGGTTCACACTCTCTCATGCCTAAAAACTATTCTTTTGAATTAAATTTTTTCACCTCCACTATTTTTGTACACTATCTTGATGACACAGCTGCACAGCACAAAGTGAAGAGTCTAGTAACATATATTTCTAAAGCAAGCAACAGAACAGAAAACCTAGTGAAGCTCATATCACGTATCAAGGATAGATGAAGGTTATGCACCAAGAAACAAGAAACTGTGAAAAGCTTGTGGATTTCTTCTTGTTCGGTAGACGAGTCCTTATAAAAAAAACAAGTTCTTAATAGCCAAGAGGTGATCGCAGTCCTGAAGCTCTGGCAACAGAAATGAGTAGTTCCAGCTTTTAATTTGTTTTCAGTTTCCCCTCAACTAGGACTCATACATTGACCAAGAACAAAATTGAGATAACCACAATTTGATTTCGCTAAAAGGAAGTAGGTCCAGACATAAACTAAAGCAATGTTTTTTTAATAAGCTTATTAGCATCAAAGCACCACATTAAATTTCTGATAGTAAGCAATCGATCGAGTGTGAGCAATGTATTCAGGAAGTTCCTCTTGGGAGTGCACAAGTTATATTAACAGCCAAAAAAGGGAAGTAAAGTAGTTGATCTGAAATAGCTAGAGATAATATTACAAGAAAGAACATTACAAGTTTGGTTCTAAGGCCAAGATGATCGGTTAGGTGATGATAGAGAAGGTAGCCTCTGTCTTGACAAATAAATTAGACAGGCCAAAAAAAGTTAATCTGACCACTAATGACATTCAAGTGCGAGAACACAATGATTCGCGTATAGCTATCTTAAATACTGATTTTGTTTCAAAGCATTTGTGACACTCTCCTTAGAGTATCTCATAATTTCAAAGAGAGTGAAATTTTTCTGACAGTACATCCATTAGTAATTGTTTCATGTGTACCGATCAGCATTGACGCCAAGGATATGAGAATACTCAATCCATAGAAGAAGCAATAATAATGGCTGATAAGACTAAGCATTTTGTCCGCATTTCTAATGTTTATGTGGCAGGTCTAAATTGGATAGTATTACGAAGGATAGAAATGCTTAAAAAAAATTGTAGCAAAGGGATCTATAAGAAGCCAAACACAATTTCCACGTGAAGTTAGCTTCATAGACTTGCAAAAGAAAAAAGTGGACAGCAATTCCACATTCAAATAGTCATGACAAAATTAGTACTTATCAAAAGAAGAAAGATATTATGATAAAAAGGGACTGGAGAAAGATAGTGAAGTGCAACTATTAACAAATAAATAGGATAAGAATCTACATCAACTTGATAGGTCAATTGCCCTTTAGTTGAATGAAAAAATGAGGATAAAAAGCTACTCCCTCCGTTCCAATTTATGTGAACCTGTTTGACTGGGCACGGAGTTTAAGAAAAAAATGAAGACTTTTGGAATTTGTGGTCCTAAACAAATCCAAATGGGGCCCAGAGTATTTGCGTGGTTATAAAAGCTTCTCATTAAGGGTAGAGTTGTAACTTTAAGCTAAATTGTTACCAAATTTAGAAAGGGTTCATTCTTTTTGGAACGGACCAAAAAGGAAATAGGTTCACATAAACTGGAACAGAGGGAGTAGCAATTATGAGAAATATAGCGAGCAGCAAGCTAATAAAAACAAGAAAAAAAAATTCATCTTTTCACATGAAAGATAAGGGATCTTCCAAAGAAGTCCAAAAACACATCCTCAAACACAAAAATTATTCAATTATCCTCTCTAAGGCCAGCATAAAGTGCCGTAAGAGAAACACCCAATACATAGATTAATTAACTGCATATGACAAACCAGAAGGAACTTACACTTTTGTGCCCAGAATTTGGCAAACTAACTTCAAAAGTTAGTTACTTCGGCTTAAACTAAATAAATACAACACATTGGCGCATTGGAGAAATGCCAAACTTTCTCAAGTAACCACAGGCATAAAATAAATCTTAGCTTTTTTTATTTTTAAATTTATTAGCATCAAACCACCTCCTTAACTTTTTGCCAGTAAGCTATAGATCAAGATCAAGTATAAGCAGTGTAGTGCGGAAGTTCCTCTACTGGGGAGTGCAATAGTCACATTAACAACCCAAATAAGAAAGTAAGATAGTTGATCTGAAAAAGCTACAGACATTATTACAGGAAGGAACAATACAAGTTTGGCTATAAAGCCAAGATAATCAGCTAGGTGATGGGACCTCTAGAAGAAGGTAGTCTCTGGCTTGACAATAAAGAAGACGATGGGCCCAGAGACGTTAAATGTACTACTAATGCCATTACGAGCACACAATGATTCGTGTGTAGCTATCTTAGATACTGAATTTTGATAAAGCATTTGTGACACACTCCTTAAAATGGTCTCATAACTCTAGACGGATGTAAATTTTGCTTCTATTACATCCATTAGTGATTCTTTCATATGCACTGGACAGCATTGACGCTAGCTATCTTAGTTACTGAATTTTGATAAAGCATTTGTGACATACTCCTTAAAATGGTCTCATAGAGACTTAAATTTTGCTTCTAGTACATCCATTAGTGATTATTTCAGAAGTTATGACAAAAGTAGTACTTATAAAAAAGATATTTATGATAAAATCAGGCTGGACAGGGATAGTAAAGTGCAACTGTTAACAAATAAATTTGATAAGAGAGTTTGCGAAGAGGTAAAAAGCACATCCTCAACTCCAAGGAGTTTCCAATGATCCTCTCTCAGGCCTGCATAAAGTAACTTCAGAGAAACAGCCAATACATAGACTAATTAATGCATATGACGAATCAGAAGGAAACTTACACTTTTGTGCACAGAAGTTGGCAACCTACTTCAAAAGTTCGTTACTTTGGCTTAAACCAAAAAGTATTGATGCATTGGGGAAATGCCAAATGTTCTCATCTAAGCACCATATACTTCATTTCCACTCATTAACACAGTTATACGTGCGCACACCATAATGATTCTCAAGAAACAAACAAACAAAAGTAAAGGAAGAACATTATTGGACCTAACCAACCAAACAAGAGAAAACACAGTCATATCAGTTTTCTATTCTTCCCTCAATTCAACCAAATGGAAATCGAATTGACAATGCAGATAAAAAAAAAAGTAAAAAAAATATAAAAGAAAATCTTCCATAGAAATTACCAATGCATACAAGAGAAAACACAGTCATATCAGTTTTCTATTCTTCCCTCAATTCAACCAAATGGAAATCGAATTGACAATGCAGATAAAAAAAAAGTAAAAAAAAAAAAAAACTTCCATAGAAATTACTAATGCATACTAAATGAATAAATAAAGGATGCAGGTAGGAGATAACAACAAGCACTATAAATTCCCCTTAACCTGGAAGTGTGGGCTGTTAAGGCAACGAGCAATCTGTCTAAAAAGAGGAACCATGCAGCGCTGAAATTCTGCCGCCTGTGTGGTCTCCAACACTTCTTCAAGCTCCTGAAGAAAGAGTACTTCCTTTTGACAATTAGTGACAGGCCAGTACTTCAACAAACCCCTTATAACTGTATCAGCCAACTTGTAATCCTTTTCAACAAACTGAACAATACAGTAAGATAACTGCTGATGATACATTGCAACTGGTTTCGGCTTGTGTAGTGGTATGAGTGCCCGAACAAGGAATAACTTATGTTCCTCTTTCATGGGTAACGCGAAACCATTTATAATACTTCCTAGAATCTCCAATAACTCACCTATCCCACTATGCCTCTCAGTCTCATATATAAACCTATAAAAGATATTATTAATTCCTTTCCTTATGAATGGTCTATGCACCATAAACTTCCCATACACGCGATGTAGAATCGTCTTCAAATACTCTCTTTCTCTAGGGTCCTCAGAATCAAACAAATCCAGTAACTTCAGTACAAACGAATGATCAATAAAACGCTTAGCTACTTTCGTATCAGTATCTGATGAAACCACATACCTTAACAGCAATTCATAAACAAGCTGTAAATGAGGCCATGATGGCTCCAGATACGGCTCGTCCTCCTCCTGTTGTTCCACATTTTCGGATCCTGTATTCTCATGAGACGCAGGAGGTAAACAACGGAATACATTCACTGATATCATTTTTACCATTTCTTCTTGATTATTTTCACTGATTTTACCAGCACCTGATTGAACGTAATCTACAAGCTCAACAAGTGCTTGTCTCTTAATCTCTTTCTCCCTCACATATTTCATCGTATCTGTAAAATCAAACTGAAAGCAACAAATCTGTAGTTTCTTAAAAAATAACACTTGCCGTTCGGATATCGGCACGTCACGGAACAAGGGAAGGTTCTCGATGTTTCCAGGTGCTGCTGGAACTGCTGATGACGTCATCACTGAAGGTGAATTTGTTGTTACGATGTTGCCTATCGAAGCGTGGTTCACGACCACATCGGACGTCGAAACATTGCCGGAATTCCTACCTCCCACCGGAGGCGGAGGCGCGTGACCGTAATCTGATGATACTTCTGATTTAGGCACCTTTTTGTGCCCTCGCTTTATAATTTTATTCAACATTTTAACTTCTAACCAATACGAAAACCCTAGCCCTAACTTTACCGGAAATGAGGAATAGTACCGTCGGGAAATTCAATTAGTGTGTAGAAGCGGCGATCCATGACCGCCGGAGGTCGGTAAAGTGATCGGACGGAGTGGAATTTTCCGGCGATCGGTTGAGATAATGAGGGGGTGAAATATAAATAGAGAAAATGTTATAGATATTACTACAAAATTCAAGCAGGAGAAGAGAGAGAAAATGACGAATGTGGAGATAATTACAAATTGAGGGACGCTAAAGAAAATGATTGATTGAAAATGCGCTCTTTTGACATTTTACGGAAACATATCTTCTTATTATCCCATTGTTTTTTTCTATTTACAAATATTTTCCTCTTATAAACAAAACATTTCACTTCCTATGTGCAATTACCAAATAAGAGTTGACTATGATAGAAAAAACCAGTTAAATACTCCATATTTGTTATAAATATATTATATTATGGATGTTCATTTAGTACTACATTGTAAATAATCTTCCTGAAGAAGTTTATTCATATGAGACTCCACCGTAAATATGTTTATCTATTTAGTACTCTATTGGAAATAAGCTTCCTGAAGAAGCTTATCACTTCGGTACCCGGTTATGGATAAACATTACCCTAGGTAGAAGATTATCCATACCGGGTATAATAAGCTTATCAATTTAGTACTCCGTTATGGATAAACATTGCTCTTAGTAGAAGATTATCCATATCTGGTATAGTAGCAGCTTACACAACAGCTTGCGGTAGCAGCTTACACAGCAACTTGCAGTAGCAGCTTGCGTAGCAGCTTACACAACAGCTTGCGGTAGCAGCTTACACAGCAACTTGCAGTAGCAGCTTGCGTAGCAGCTTACACAACAGCTTGTAATAGCAGCTTACACAGCAGCTTGTAGTAGCAGCTTACACAGCAGCTTGTGTAGCAGCTTACACAACAACTTCCTTTCTTCTATAAAATAGAAGAGATTTCAGTTCTTATGTACATCAGTTTGAATTCGAATAATATATCAGTTTCTCTTTATACTTGTCTTTACTTTACAGTCTTTATTTTATAACACGTTATCAGCACGAGACTCTGACATCTCGAGCAAATACTTTGAAAGTATTAGAGGTAAGAACTTTCTTTTCCTAAATAATGTCAAATCTTTCTAAACTTGAATTTGTAGCCCTGGATGTATCGGGCAAAAGCTACATGTCTTGGGTGCTTGATGCTGAAATTCATCTTGATGCGATGGGTCTGGCAGACACCATCAAGGATAAAAATTAGGCATCAAACCAAGACTGTGCCAAAGCAATGATATTCCTACGCCATCACCTTGATGAGGGCCTGAAAATGGAATATCTCACTATTAAAGATCCAGTCATACTGTGGAATAATTTGAAAGATAGATATGACCACATGAAGATGGTCGTTCTTCCACATACACGTTATGATTGGACTCATCTAAGGCTACAAGATTTTAAATCTATCAGTGAGTATAATTCTGCTATGTTCAGAATTATTTCCCAATTGAAATTATGTGGTGATAATATTACTGATCATGATATGTTGGAGAAAACTTTCACCACTTTTCATGCCTCGAATATGCTCCTGCAGCAGCAATATCGAGAGATGGGATTTAAAAAGTATTCTGAACTTATCTCACATCTTCTTATAGCAGAGCAACATAATGGGCTATTAATGAAAAATCATGAAAGTCGACCTATTGGTTCTTGTCCATTCCCTGAAGTGAATGAGACGAACTTCCACCAAGCTAAACGTGGAAGAGGTCGTGGCCCCAGTCGTGGTCATGGCCGTGGTCGGGGAAGAAACCCCAATCATGGTAATAATAATGCACCAAAGAAGCCTCCTCACCACCAGCAGTGGAAAAGGAAGGAACAAAAGCATGAAGCGGTGCAAGCGCCAAATG
The DNA here is from genome assembly GCF_000715075.1 of Nicotiana tabacum. NCBI lineage: Eukaryota > Viridiplantae > Streptophyta > Magnoliopsida > Solanales > Solanaceae > Nicotiana > Nicotiana tabacum. The sequence continues at coordinate 127,478,599 of NC_134084.1, forward strand.
CGAAAAATGCATGCTATAGATGTGGAGGAAAAGGGCACTGGTCACGTACCTGTCGTACGCCAAAGCACCCAGTTGAGATTTATCAAGCCTCCCTGAAAAAGACAGAGAAAAATGCTGAAGCAAATTTTATTTCTGAAGATAATTTAGACTTCATGCATTTGGATGTAGCTGATTACTTTGCACTCCCAGAAGGAGAAACAAGTCATGTAATCGGTGGTGAATCTGTAGAAATGTAAATATTTTAATTTTTGTTATTTGTAATAGATAGTATGGTTATGTAATTGTTGTACATAAAGAAAAATTATGATTTGATAATGATGTTTACTATAATATATCTTGTTTATGTCATTTTGAAGAATATGGATAACATTATTAGATCAACTTAAACTCTAGCAGAGTTTGCAAGAAATATACAACCACAAGAAGTGGTTATATTTCGTATATCTCATTGTAATTATATTTTGTTAACTACCAGAAGTGGTATATGCCTATGATCACCAGAAGTGATAATTTAGGCTTTCTATGGTTACAATTGAAGATAAGCTACATAAATATTCTCTATATTAAATGCACGCCTCGATTTGCTCCTGAAGTAGTAAATATTTTAAAAGAGGTTGAGGCATCACAATTTGATGTGATTAATGCACATTCAGATAATTATGTTCGATTTCCTGAAGGATGAGAACTTTTGATAATATTAATCCATTCCCTGAAGTGAATGTGACAATATTAATAAGTCGGGTAAATATGAACGCGCTCTTGATATGAATACATTACAATTCACCTCCAGAAGAGTTAATATAATTGAGAGAATATATACTCAATATTTCATATTTTAAATTTGTTTCTGAAGAAGTAACACAATTGAAATTGCCTCCTGAAGTGAAAAAATATTATGAAGAGGAGTTTTCGTGTGCTTAAACAATTGTTTTACATTGTTTATTTGATTGTGATTTTCTCTCATGACACCAGTAGTGTCTGAGCAATATTTGATAGTACAAAATGTATCAACAACTCCTGAAGAGCTAAATGTTTGCCTAAAGAATACATGACACTAGTAGTGCCAGATAAATATTAGATTGTGGATAATAAATGAAGGCTCTCGAAGAGCTTATATACAAATATGTCATTCATATTATATGATTATGGTCAAAACATATGTTGTAGTAAACCTGAAGTTTACTAATACAAATGGCTATCATATTGAGACTACAAATGATTGGAAGATTGATAATCTTCATGTTTCCACAATCATAGGGGGTAAAATAATATGTATGTGAGAAGTTACCCGCCTTATTCTTTAATTTGTACTATATCATGTATCACAGTAAACCAGAAGTTTACTAAAGCAAACGTTTATGCCATAGTAAACCAGAAGTTTACTAAGAGATAGCACATGACATGATAAACTTGAAGTTTTCATTTGCCATTTTTAAATGAGTTATTTGAGAATTCAGATAAGCATATACTAAAGAACTAGAAGATTCTTCAGGAATTACCATGTGTTGCTTGTTCTCATAATGAATTGATTATACCAGCTAAAGTTGGGACTAAGACCCCTGATTCTGAAATATATAAAAGGTGAATATGAGCCCGTTCACCTATCATGTGAACCACTTATAGGTGCATATATGAGATGGTTATATGTGTAATTATTGTCAACCTGCAGTTTGGCATTTGGAATTGCTTTTCTTGATTAAGAGCATAATTTTCAGATTATGAAATCAAGACAGTTCATCTTGATAATGCTGGTTTATATCCAAGCTGGTTTAGCATTGAATACCTCCTATTAATGGCTAAACCATTGCTTATGAGAACAAAGCTTCATGTGTTGGTCTAAGATTTTCTAAATTGCATATAGCAGCACTTGTATGCATCAGATCAACAATATATGATAAGTCCTCCCTTCACAATTGGTTTAGGATCAGAAACCAAATATTTTTACTATCTTTTGTTGTGTGGTATGTGATTAATTTCTCTACCATAATACACAAAGATATGTTTCCCAAAGATGATTGAGGATATATGTTAGTTTTTCTAACATTTGAAGGATGGAATAAACAGTTGAAAAATATGTTATATGAATCGAATTATCATGATCCTCACTTAGAAGATAATTCAAGTCGAATGCCAGAAGCATTTGCTGATCCAAAATTAAATATCATATTTCAGCTGCAAATGCTCCTATTAAAATTAAAGTCCCTAAAGGATAGAGTTTACTGTACGCATGAAGCGTGGTAGACCAATCGGTTCCAAAGGTAACAATCCTTGAAAAATAGTAGGAGCTAATGATCAAAATGATCATAATGAGGAGGAAATAAGCTCTAGAAGAGCCCACAACATAACATTTCATGAAACTCCCGAAAAAGTTCAGGTACCTGAAAATAAAGAAAGTGATGAGATCTCCACAAGTTCTGTCGCTTCGGAACTGACACAAAATGATCGTCGACGATATATTTAATACAATATAGTGCACAATATTGTAAAAGATTGTGAGGATCGGACTAGCAGTCCAGACACTTGAAGATGTCATACCATTTAGATACAAGTCTTAACCTATATAACTTATTTGACTAAATCTATATGAAGATCCTTGAAGGATTCCTGAAGCATATAATTCAAAGTCTTGAGAAATGTACTCGATCAAATTATAAAGATCTTTGTACGGTTTAAAACAATCTGTGCATATGTGGTATAATCGCCTCAGTAAATATTTGCTGAAAGAAAGTTACATAAATTATGTTATTTGTCCATGTATTTTTATAAAGAAAATGTCATCAGAATTTGTTACACTTGTTGTTTATGTTGGTGACATAAATTGGAACTCCAGAAGAGCTCCAAGAGGGTCTTAAAAATGCTTTTACATGGACAAAGTGTACCCATTAAGTACACCAATGGATATTCAATCACTTGAAGTGAATAAGGATCTGTTCCAACCTCTAGAAGAGGATGATGAGCTCCTTGGTCCTGAAATACTCTATCTCGGTGTAGATGGTGCATTTATTTATCTTGCTAATGCTAACAAAAGTGGTGCAGATCGTATTGGTAATGCAGATGCAGGTTATTTATCCGATACCCATAAAGCTCGATCTCAAACCGGCAAGCAGGGAGTGAATATGATTGAGATCAGTGATTCATTCGAGCATGTGGGTTGGAATGTGATAAAAGACCCACAATATTATACGGAGACAATGTTTCATGCATAGCACTATTAAAGGGAGGATTTATAAAAGGAGATAGAACGAAGCACATTTCACCAAAATTATTCTACACACATGATCTTCAGAAAAGTGGTGACATTGATGTGCAACAAATCCGTTCAAGTGATAATCCAACAGATTTATTCACTAAATATTTGCCAACTTCAACTTTTGAGAAGATGGTATACAAGATTGGAATGCGGAGACTTAAATATTTGAAACAAGGTTTTCATCAGGGGGAGTAAAATACGCGATGCACTCTTTTTCCCTTACTAAGGCTTTTTCCCATGGAGTTTTCCTTATAAGGTTTTTACTGAGGCACCTAGCAATGCGTATTACTAAATATGCGTACTCTTTTTCCTTCACTAAGATTTTTTCCCACATGGCTTTTCCTAGTAAGGTTTTAGTGAGACACATTATCTTTTAATGAACATCCAAGGGGGAGTGTTATAAATATATTATATTATGGATGTTCATTTAGTACTCCGTTGTAAATAATCTTCCTGAAGAAGCTTATCCATATTAGACTCCACCGTAAATATGTTTATCTATTTAGTACTCTATTGAAAATAAGCTTCCTGAAGAAGTTTATCACTTCGGTACCCGGTTATGGATAAATATTACCCTAGGTAGAAGATTATCCATACCGGGTATAATAAGCTTATCCATTCAGTACTCCGTTATGGATAAACATTGCTCTCAGTAGAAGATTATCCATATCTGGTATAGTAGCAGCTTACACAACAGCTTGTAGTAGCAGCTTACACAGCAACTTGCAGTAGCAGCTTACACAGCAGCTTGCGTAGCAGCTTACACAACAGCTTCCTTTCTTCTATAAATAGAAGAGATTTCAGTTCTTTATGTACATAAGTTTGAATTCGAATAATATATCAGTTTCTCTCTATACTTGTCTTTACTTTACAGTCTTTATTTTATAACAATGTTGATATTAAAAAAATACTAAGCAGTATTAACCTATAGACAGAATTCAGCTTGTAAGAAAGCTTAGGTCTAAAATTTTAATGATTTTAAGACTTTATTTCCTATTTCAAATTAATATTTACTTCATATTATTTTTAGACAGTGTCGGTCTATTGTTCAAATATATTATTTTTAAAAAATATTATTTAATATATATATATATATATATATATATATATATATATATTATTTAAAATAATAAACGATATCGGATAATATTCAGAGTATCTCTAAAAATGAGTCGTTATTTTTATTCTTATTTTAGCTAATGAAGATTTTGAATCTGGTTTCAAGATTTACCCCCAAACTTCTTTGTCAATTTTATAGTTTGTTTGACCAAGTTTCTTTTTGGCAAAATTTATTTTTTAATTAAAAGTGTTTTTTTTTTCAAAGTTAGTGTTTGGTCAAGTTTTTAGAATGAAAAAAAGTGTTTTTGGATAGAAGCAGAAATAACTTTTAAGAAGCAAAAAAACATAGTTGTTCCCAAAGCACTTTTTGAAAAGTATTTAAAAGCACTTTTTAAAGTTGGTCAAATACTCAAAAGTGTTTTTCAAGTTAATTAACTCCTCACAAATAACTTTTCGCCAAAAGTACTTTAAAAAAATATTTTCTAAAATAAACTAATTTAAAAACGATGGGTCAAAATGCAATTAGGCTATAAGTTTGAACTAAGTACTAGAAATTAGATATGGTGAAAGCCTTATTAGAAACCCTGGAGAACATAAATGGAGGTTTGTCACTTCAAAACAGTGCAAACATGATTTCTGACTGACTAGAATATTGCTTGTCATTAGTTCTTAAACATTACTTTAATAGGTAAAGCCAATTAAAACTGGATGTTTCCCAAATCATATCAAGTTTTACCAATTCAAATTCAAGTGTCTCTTTTTCGGTAAGTTTTAACTTCAATTAATTTTTAAATAGGACCATCTTTCCTTTGTTTATAATATTAACTATCAAGTATTTTCTTTGTGTGGGGTTTATATACTTTGATGGAGCTTGGACCCACTATTTGGATAAGATTATAATAGTGCTATTATGCTGGTGAGATTTTGACATATTCTCGTTTTCGTAGAGACTCGTTCCATTTCTATTTAATCTATTTTCCTATTTTAGTCCTGTTAGGTTTGCCTTTGTTAATCTCATTATGACCATCCTTTTTTCTTTTGCTTTTTCTTTTTCTTATTATCATCACTGGGGTTGAAAAATTAACCCCATCTTCGTTTTATTTTTTTTATATTTTATTTTTAATTGAACTTGTTTTTTCGCTTAAATACAGTTATCTCTTACTGACAGTTATTGTATCCAGCAAAATAGGACATGGATTATAACTGTTTAATTAGAAGTGAGATTTCTGTTCATATGAAGTGTTTGAAATCGCCTACTCTACGCCTTCATAAGATTTCTTTACTCCTGATTACGTTTTTCTAATTTCTAATTACAGAGAAGGAGAGAACAAGCTTTTAATCTTTATATAAATCTATGGCAAAACTCAAAAGTATTCCAGAAAATAGCATAAAATCAGGTCAATGAAGAAGCTAATTAGTTACCGCCCACCAGACAAGTTGTTGCCAGATTTGGACTTCTTATCTAATAATCCAAGATAAAATGTGGAATTATCTTATCATGTGTTTCGTTGAAGATTTTTATTCGAATATAAGTAATACCAGGATTATTTATACCAAAATTTTGACATTATTTTTATACCACATTCACACATGAGATGAAATTAAATGGAGCAACACTGGTTAATGATGATTCATTAGTCGACCTTGACTTGTTTGATACTGAGGAATAGTTGTTGTATTTGTTGTTTTATACCACATTCAACGTGGGATAACAATCTCGGGGTTAGCTAATACAAGGATAAACCAACCAAATGACAAAGATGTCCTTGTCCAAAGCTCTTCTCTCAAAGCCCTTTAAGAAGGCCAATATTAAAAATAAATAAAAATTTATCCAAACTTCAGATAGAAAACCAAACATATATGTTATATTATACCACGTTATCTCATTTTTAATCCAAATAGACCAAACATCTATTAGAAAAAAATATATCCACTATATAATTCAATTATTGTTTAATCTCCAATTATAATCCCCACATTATAATCTCAATAACTTGTCCGAAAATCAAATGAGGGGACATCAATAATTGGAATATGGACTTATGTTTCTCATTCAATCATTCATGCACAATATGAGAAAGCAGCCTTTGTTTTCAGTAAGTGAAAAGTTCGACTCCAACCTCTCCCCCTTGTTCTTGGAAGCATAAGAAGAGGGGTCTTCAAATTCATGGACTACTATGCTTTTGAACAATTGAACTAGGTTTTGAAGGTTTTCCTCTGAACATATTGTCTTATAGAACTGCCAGATTGTTTATCCAAAGGTCTAAACAGGGGGTTATAATTACCCCCATTTCATCGGACACCTACAAATATCCTCACTTCATGGACACAACAAATCGACATCTCAACATGATACATCCACACATATAATCTAAATCCAAGAGTTAGTTATTGGATACCTGAGCAACTGCATCTAGTAGAGCTGACTTAACACCAAAGAAATTTCTTTTCTAGTCTAGGACTTGTAGCTTTGGAAATTAAATAAAAATCCTGCAACTCCTCCTGAAATTTTGATCTGTGATCAGAAATGTCTAGGCGGGATCTTGGATAAAAACTCTTCAATTACCGTCTTTTGAACATTTGAACTGTGTAATGAAAATTTCCTCTGAACATACCATATTATAAGACACATACAATAGCCAGATTGTTTACCATAAGGGAAAAACTTGGGAGAGAACCTAACCACATTGCACAAACGGAATACCTGTATCCAGATTTTAAACCAAAGCACTGCTAGCAAGCTGCATCATGTCAACTCCGAGGAATCAAAATCTTTGAAAGATATTTGCAATCATATGCTGCTGCCTGCTTTTGTCCATCGATGTCAAGTAACTGCATCTTATGGACAGAGCATAGTTCAGGTTCTCTGCTTAAGAGTAACTTCATTGATCTGCACACGAGTTTTGGGTCGATAGTGGTCATCTGTATCTACTTCTTCGATTTCCTGAATAGCCATAACCAACCATCAGCATTAAGATGGGGAGAGAAAAGAACAGAGAAGACTAAAATTCTCATCGCTAGGCGTGCAGCTTGCCAATGGGGTTTTGGCCAGTTTCCCGATGACTTATCATTTCATCATGAACCATAATGAAATAAATTTCCAAATATACTCCCAGTATGGACTTGAGTTTTCACTAAATATTAAATAGTGTGGAAATCCGGTGAAATATCGAATCTCTAACTCTGTCCTTTAACCTCTTCATGCAAAAACTGATAGGAAAAGGAAAAGGATCTATACCTGGACAACCTCTTCTCCCTTGATGACACGTCCAAAGACATTAATCTTGTCATTCAGATCCAGGATTGGTGCTGTTGTAATAAATAGATCAAATCCTCCACCTTCATGTTTCACCTTGGAAGTACCAAGCATAAATGCTTCGTGCTTAAGACTGAACATTATGATAGCCAATTCAGCGATGAGAATGAAGTAAGGGGATCCCAAGGCAACTGTAAAATACACAATAACAGTAAATGATGTGCAAGGAAGACCTTGGGTCCAGTTGGCTATAATGGTTTCCCATCAAAGTCCATTCTTCTGTAGCTTCAGGTCTTTCAACTTTACTACCGTGGATGACAGAGTTCTTGATTACACGAGTAAATTGCATCTCTTTAAAGTGACCCTTCTGACTGCAAACACAACAACAACAATATCATACTTAAGCATCCATGTGAACCATCAGCAAATGGACCAGCATGCCAAGATTTTTATCATTCTTGTTCTAGGCATCTAGTTGAGGCAGCATTTTGTTTTGCACCCATTGATTATGAAGAACTGAATACACATTGTGAAGTCCTTAAAGATTCTGATTTTAGGATAAAACAGAAGATGAGTTCCTAATGAGGAATTTGTGACAAGCTGTCCATGGCAAATGTTAGAACACCCATGAATCTGCAGATTGTTCTCAAAGTTCCGAATCAAATATTAAATTAGAGATCAGTTCAATAAGAATGGGAACGTTGAAAATTTGGGGTTCCAAAGAGAAGCACATAGCCTGAGCATGGGTTAAGTGGTGGAGATTCATGAAATCAACACTAGCATTTCAGCTTGAAACCGTGAACTGCCACAACCACAAATTGTCAAATGATCACCCACCTGACCCATCCTTGAAGGAGAAAAGAAAAAGGTAACGATGGTGAGATTCAAAATCCATCTTTCCTGTGCTCTTATAATTGTCACGGGAAGGAATGAAGAAGACTAGAGATCCAATCAAACATATGAATCCCTCTCTCTCTTTTCGCTTTTTTCCTCTCAAAATCAGGGAGAAAATAGAAAGAACAGAAAAAGGTGGATTTAACATGTTCAAAACCTTTTTATCCCGACCCTATTTTCCAAAAATTAAAACTTAGGTAAGTGTTTCTTAAAAATATGTCCCAAAAAACATCCTTTTGCCCCTTATTATTTCAATCGCAGGTTGTTTTGAACGTTTTCTAGGATCTCATATAAGCACTATCCCAAAATTTCTCCTTCTAGAAGCATGTGTAGAAGTTACCAGCTGCTGCATGTGAGGTAGGGAAGAGATGAATGCTTGGACTTGTCAACTTATTAGACAAGGTTGCTTGTTAGATCTATATGAACTAGGAGTAATTTAATTGTCATCTCTGTTAAAGAACAAACCAAAAACAAAAAAGGAAAGAAAATGAATGAGAAGTTATACCAATTACACACCTGAAGTCAATGAATTCATCAAAAATGTCAGGAGAACCATCCTTGTAAAGTTCCACGGTTATCAGGCCTTTCGAGGTGCTTATAAGCTACCAGAGATATAACAAGTTAACAAAGTCTAGGAAAGATAAGGATTACAAAACAAAAAAAAACATTGAAATATGCAATTATAGCCAATAAAAAACATAGAGGAAAACTTCACATTTGAAAGAGAAACAGCGGTATCCTATCATATGCTATAATGTAAGGAAGATAAGTAGATAAATTTTACCCTTGACGATAGGCAAAGATATAAAAAAAAAAAATTTATCAATTTTTTTCCCTTGAATGGAAATGACAAGTTAATATTGAATAATACCACCAATAGACTTGAAGAACAAGCTAGTAGTATGACAGAAGGAAAGTTGAAGAACATGAGAGGAGTGCGGAACTGGCTGCCTGTCACACTTGCATGCTCAAAGCTGGTATCAGTGTTGTCAAAAGTGAAAAGCTCTAAAAAGCGCTCCAAGTCTATTGGGGCTTTAAGCGCGAAGCGTAATTAAAATGTGGGCTTTAGTGAAAAAAGGCGCAATGGAGGAAAAAAATAAATATATGCGTAATCTAAGAAAAAAGAGTAACATATTCACTCATAATGTTTTACTCAACAACTAATACACTTATTTGTCGATTATTATTGTTGTTTAATAATGCCCAGTTCAAGATAGAACTCATGGGCAATAAGGCACACGCCTTAGTGCCTTGCCTGCACCGCAACATAGCTTAAGCGAGGCGAAGTGCGCTCCCAGAGCTTTTCTGAGCTTCAGGGCTTAAGCGCGCCTTAAATGAGCCTTTGACAACACTGCCTGGTATCCAGTAAACAAATGCTTGCTGACTAGCTAAGTGAGATAGAAACAGTCATGAAAACCAGCTCCGCGAGAAAGCAGGAAAGAGGATTTTTTGAAACTTACAGCATATTTAGGAATATCAGATTTCTTCCGCTCAATAGCCTGCAGCAAAGAAAAAGGTAAAGATATACATGAGTGCAAAGGAATATATAGAAAGGCAAATGCAGTTTCTAGGATTTAAATATACAGTTTGCACCCAAGGGTGTGGCCTAGCAGTAAATAAAGTGGGTGAAAATCATGGGAGTGCAGGGTTCACATCTTAGCAGAGACAAAAAAGCAAGGTGATTTCTTCCATATGCCGAAACCTTGGTGGGCAAAATTACCCAGTGCATGTGCTAGTAGAAGTTTACAGGTACCCGGTGGAGTAATTTAGGTGCGAGCAAATTAATCCAAACACCACACTATTATTAAAAAAAAATGATGTATCATAGTCGAGACCAGAAAAAACTGCATAAATTGGTCACTGGAGCTCAAGAAAGATATTTGCAACTCCCAATCAAATATTATCTACCAACCAAAATAAGTGTTGTAGAATTATTCATACCTTGCTGGTAGATAGATCATCGTGTGTCTGAACAATTGATCTAGCCAGAAAAGAAGAACGTCCAAGTATGAGGAAAAAACATCTATCCAAATGCATCTTGTCATAAAATATTCAACAAATGTACAAGTGAGGCATTGTTGATGAAACAAATATTCATCCCATATCATCCTTCCTCAGCAATCATACATTATTTAGAGTTCTTCACACCAAATAATTACTAAGTTTACACATATTATGATGGACTCATGCAACACTTGGATCAACGATAATAAGGGGCTCAGAATGAGCTCTTTCTGTCGAGATAAATTAATAAATAAATAAATAAGAGTATGGATAAAACTTTAAATGAGGTGGTCACTCAATGTAACATGATAGAAGGGCAGACAAAGGTCTTGAGTTCACATCTCATTGCAACCATAATCTAAACAAGTATTTCTATGTGCTTAATCCAAGACCTAAATAATTCGATTTTCCTCTAAAAATATGAACTGCCCTTAGATAACCACGTCTAGAACTTTTCGAATACTCTCTTACAGAATAACAGTCATAGAATTCACAGTTCTCCTCCAAGCAACAGCATCCAAGCTAATCTCTGGCTGCCGTTACCACCTTAATACAACACCACCCCGCCATCAACTGCACATTTACTTCTCGATTAGACTGTCATTTACCCTATGGTAAGTAGCATTAGCACTAACACTAGTTTTGTGTCAGACGTGGACAAGCTAATTAAAAGAAGTTAGCAAGTTGCAGAACATATGATACAAGAATATGATAAAGTTATATTCTTATGTCCATAATTATTTTTCTATATAGACATAATTTAACCCAAAAAAGGAAAGCTAGTAACAAAAAGGCACAAATAACATACTTTATTTGGAAACTTCCCACTATCATAACGACTCAAGTCATTTAATATCAAGTAATGATTAGAAGATCCAAAGTAGCACTTCCTCCGTTACTTTTTATGTTGACTGGACATGAAATTTGAGAAACAAAGGAAAACTGTTACTAATATATAAGCTAAACAGATATAAAGAGTAAGAAATTTGCCCTTATACTAACTATTATATGGTAAGAGCTCCACAAGTTCATGTCTTTCTCTCTCCTAACAAAATATCAACTTCTAAAATAGTATGTTAAATTAAATAATTTCCAAGTTCATAAAAATGTCAATCTTTTCTCGGACAGAGTAAAAAGAAAATAGTTTCACATGAAGTTGGACTTGAGGAGTACCAAAATACTTCTGAAAAAGAAAAGACGCAAGACTAGAAGTCTCTTAGTATCAAACAATGTGAAAGAGTTGCAAAAACTATATTATAAACATCATTATTGTCCTTATTTCTGGCACTCCGACAATATGGTTCCCCACAAAAGCAAACAAGTTTCTTGAATGGATATATCAAAACTCAAGAAGCTCATGAAATGGACATGATTAGGTTACTGTTGGACATATATAGAAGTGGTATACAAAAAGTTCCGGTATTAATTTTCTGTACAGTGCAAATATGGAACCAGAAATTAGGGAATTCCACACCTTGGACTTTACATCAACTACTAGCTATGGTAATGTCATATCCAAACACTTTGTCACCTCACTTTTTTTATGAAAATAGTATGAATCGGAACCATTACCAAAAATGCCAAGTTAAGAACCTTGACAACTGCCAAAGAGAACTTTACTCTCTGAAGCAAAGAACATTGCATGAGTTCAAAAATATTAGAAAAATAACCACTTTCTCTGTTACTCCCAGAATGTAGTTTCGTCTCTATACCTATGCAGTTATGCTATACGTCCAAATTTTACCTAAGTAACTACATTATTTTCCAAGTCAAAGCTAAACAATCAAACGATAGCCAATAATAAACAAATTGAACAGAAAACTTAGATAATACAAGCAGCTACGAACAATTATCCAAGGAAAGATTTTGACTAACCTTCGAAACCAGTATCTATAGGTAGAATACAGGGAAAACACCATCACAGCAACAATTAGGATGCATACTATAATTGTAGTAACACTGACACCACTTGGCCCCTTCTTCTTTTTGCTTTGCAATAGAAGAGCTTGAGTACTACCGACAGTGAATAGTATTTCAGTGAACGAGCAGAACCTGTGCTCTGATACCAGTTGTTGGGAATAAACCCCTTACCAAAATAATATTCACGATAATAAAGCGGAATAATAATGTAGCACCGAGATACGGTAATTAACAAGAATAAAAGAGTAACAATGACACCAAGATTTTTACGTGGAAAACCCTTCTGAATAAGGGGAAAAAACCACGACCCCGAGAGGAGCAACTGATATCACTATAGTAAGGAATTTTACACTTTGTAGGTCGGAGATAAATACTCCAAAGACCACTACAACACTCAAAAGAAATAACCCTCTTTTGATATTCCCACCTCACTACAATATCGCTCACTCTCTATTTTCCTCACAGACTATTTTCTTATACCTTGTCTGTGAAACCTCACTCTTTCTTTCTCTCTTTGTTGGTGTGTAGAAATGAGAGTTGAAGCTCTCCTTTTATAGCCAAAGCTTCACTCTCTAAAGCCTACCATATTTGACAATTTACACACACTTTTCACAATTCAACAAAGTTGGCTACCAAACCAAAGAAATTCAACAAAGTTGGCTACCAAACCAAACTAATTCAACAAGGTTGGCTACCAACCAAACCAAGTCAACAAGGTTGGCTACCAAACCAAAGAAAACTTTTATTAGGCACATGTCTAATACTTCTTCAATGAGATGGACCTCATCAATCTCCCCCTCCAGTCTCATTCATCTAGAGGAGGTAGCACTGTCTTCTAGTTTGAGTGCATGCCGACAAGTTCTTTGCATAGCTCGAACTTGTTCCTTGGTACCACCTTGGTCAGCATATCTGCGGGATTCTCATTTGTAGAAATCTTCAAGACTTTTAGAGATTCATCATCTACCATTTCTCGAATCCAATGATATCTCACATCAATGTGTTTGGTCCTTGCATGGTACATAGAGTTCTTGCTAAGGTCTATTGCACTTTGACTGTCACAATAGACGACATACTCCTTCTGATGCAATCCAAGCTCTTGAAGGAACCGTTTGAGCCATACCATCTCCTTGCCAGTTTCTGTAGCGGCAATGTACTCTGCTTCAGTTGTTGAAAGTGCAACGCACTTCTGCAACTTAGACTGCCATGATATAGCTCCCCCTGAAAATGTAAACAAATATCCAGTAGTGGATTTTCTGTTGTCAATGTCACCCGCCATATCAGCATCTGTATAGCCCTTCAAGATTGGATCAGATCCTCCAAAGCACAAACAATCTCCCGTGGTACCTCTCAGGTACCTGAGTATCCACTTGACTGCTTCCCAATGTTCCTTTCCAGGATTTTCAAGAAACCTGCTGACAACACCAACTGCGTGAGCAATATCAGGTCTAGTACATACCATTGCATACATTAAGCTTCCGACTGCTGAAGAATAAGGAACTTTAGCCATGTTTCCTTTCTCCTCCACTGTTGTAGGACACATCTTCTTACTCAACTTTAGATGACCAGCAAGAGGTGTGCTGACTGGCTTAGCATTCTTCATGTTGAAGCGTTCTAGTACACGTTCAATGTACTTCTCCTGAGATAGCCACAACTTTCTACTTGTTCTCTCTCGAACTATCTTCATCCCTAGAATTTGTTGTGTTGGGCCCAAGTCCTTCATATCAAATGACTTGGACAGATCTCCTTTCAACTTTGCTATCAACCCCTTGTCTTTTCCTACAATTAACATGTCATCCACATACAACAACAATATAATAAAGTTATTTTCAGAAAATCTTTTGAAGTATACACATGGATCAGAATAGGTCTTTAGGTATGTTTGACTTTTCATGAATGAGTCAAACTTCATGTACCACTGCCTTGGTGCCTGCTTCAATCCATAAAGACTCTTATTCAATTTGCACACCATGTGTTTCTTTCCAGCTACTTCAAATCCTTCTGGCTGCTCCATATAAATCTCCTCTTCCAAATCTCCATGAAGAAATGCAGTTTTCACATCTAACTGCTCCACTTCAAGATCTAGGCTAGCTGTTAAGCTCAAAATTGTTCGAATAGAAGTCATTTTGACAACAGGTGAGAAAATTTCGTCAAAATCAATACCTTTCTTTTGTTCGAAGCCTTTAACCACCAATCGAGCTTTGTATCTGACCAGCTTGCCATTTCCATCTTTCTTGAGTTTAAAGACCCATTTGCATTTGAGTGGTCTTTTACCCTTTGGAAGTTAAACCAGCTTGTATGTGCCATTTTTCTGTAGAGATTCCATCTCTTCTTGCATAGCTTTCATCCACTGGTTCTTTTCTGGATGGGACAGCACCTCCTTAAGACTTTCTGGCTCCCCCCCATCACTGATGAGGACATACTCTGTGGAAGGGTACCTGCATGACTCTACCCTTGGCCTCTGTGATCTCCTCAGAGGTTGAGGTTGTTCTTCTCCCTGAGTGGGGTGCTCCACTTCCTCGACACCTTTATCAAGTTGCTCCCCCTGCTCAATAACCTCACCAGGTTGCTCCACCTGCTCGGCAACCTCGTCGGTTGTACTTTCTGCACTTGTGGGATTGTTAGAAGTAGAAGGAATAGTAACAAAGTTAGGAATTATACCATTTTTCGCCTTTTCTAACATATCAGCAGCAGTTCCAACTTCACTTTCTCGGAAGACTACATCTCTGCTTCTGATGACCTTCTTCTTTACAGGATCCCACAGTCTGTACCCGAACTCTTCATCTCCATATCCGATAAATATGCAGGGAACAGATTTATCATCCAGCTTTGTTCTCTGCTCTTTTGGTACATGTGCAAAAGCTCTGCAACCGAACACCTTCAGATGCGAGTAGGACACCTCCTTGTTGGTCCAAACTCTCTCTGGGATTTCAAACGCCAACGGAACTGATGGACTCCTATTGATCAGGTAACAGGCTGTCTGAACTGCTTCACCCCAGAATGACTTAGGCAGTTTAGCCATTCTGAGCATGCTTCTCACCTTCTCCACAATGGTGCGGTTCATCCTCTCGGCTACGCCATTGTGCTGTGGGGTTCCAGGAACTGTCTTTTCATGTCTGATCCCATGACTTGAACAATACTCTTCAAATTCCCTTGAAGTGTACTCACCTCCATTGTCACTTCGGAGGCGCTTTAGCTTTCGACCCGTCTCCCTTTCTACTAGAGCATGAAATTTCTGGAAAACTTTGGCATAAGAAATGAGTGATTTCTTGGCAAGAATCTGCAATCCCTTCTCGCTCATATGACCCATTCTTTTATGCCATAAATCTACAGAAATCTCATCTTGTGCCGCGTTCAATTCACCTTGGCATATTTCTGCATTTGTCCTGTACAACGTGCCACGAGCAACTCCCTTTGCAATCACCAATGATCCCTTAGTGAGTTTCCACTTTTGATTTGCAAAATAACTCTCGTATCCATCTCGGTCTAAAGCAATTCCCGAGATCAAGTTCATCCGCAAATCAGGTACATGCCGCACATCCTTTAGAACCAATGTGCATCCGACATTTGTCTTGATACAAATGTCACCAATCCCCGCAATCTTTGAGTAACTTGTGTTACCCATTTTCACTGTGCCGAAATCACCTGCTACATATCTGCAAAAAAGATCTCTTACCGGTGTGGCATGGTGAGATGCCGCTGTGTCAACCACCCATTCCGACTCTGAACCTGACATGTGCATGCATTCCTCTTCCTCATTTATAAAGAGGACAACATTATCATTATTTTGCACCATGGCGGCTGTGTTGTCGTCATTCTTCTGGCCACTGGTTTCACCTTTGCCCTTCCTTGGATTTGGGCAATCTCTTTTGAAGTGACCTGGTTGATCACAATTGTAGCAATTTCTGGCTCTTGATTTGGATCGGTTCTTTGACTTCCCACGAGCTCCGGATCTACCATAGTTGTTCGAACTCCTTTGATAACTCCTACCTCTACCTTCTGTGATGAGAGCATGTCCTTGATTTTCAGGCTTCTTTCTCATCTTCTCATTGAGTAGAAGAGCCGATGTGACATCTTTCAACTCAATAGTAGTCTTACCGTGCAAGATGGTTGTTGCCAAGTTATCGTACGAAGATGGCAACGAGTTCAATAGCAAGATGGCTTTATCTTCTTCCTCGATTTTCACTCCGAGGTTGGCAAGCTGTGTGATTAGTCCGTTAAACACATTTAAATGTGACAAAAAATTCGTACCTTCACTCATGTGTAGGGCGTATAACTGCTTCTTCAGGTACAATTTATTTGTCAGCGTTTTGGACATGTATAGGCTTTCCAACCTTGTCCAAATTCCACGTGCAGTGTCTTCATCAATGATGTTATTTACCACATCATCTGATAAGTGCAACCTGATTGCACTAGCAGCTCTTTCATCCAAGTCAGCCCAATCCTCAGCTTTCATGGTATCAGGCTTTTTGGAATCAACATCTAGAACCTTGTGTAATCCTTGTTGGATGAGCAGATCTCTCATCCTTCTTTGCCATGTTGAGAAACCGTTATCTCCATTGAATTTTGCTACCTCGTACTTTACTCCGGACATTTTTATTTTTCACCAAGTATAGTACTACCGACAGTGAATAGTATTTCAGTGAACGAGCAGAACCTGTGCTCTGATACCAGTTGTTGGGAATAAACCCCTTGCCAAAATAATATTCACGATAATAAAGCGGAATAATAATGTAGCACCGAGATACGGTAATTAACAAGAATAAAAGAGTAACAATGACACCAAGATTTTTACGTGGAAAACCCTTCTGAATAAGGGAAAAAACCACGACCCCGAGAGGAGCAACTGATATCACTATAGTAAGGAATTTTACACTTTGTAGGTCGGAGATAAATACTCCAAAGACCACTACAACACTCAAAAGAAATAACCCTCTTTTGATATTCCCACCTCACTACAATATCGCTCACTCTCTATTTTCCTCACAGACTATTTTCTTATACCTTGTCTGTGAAACCTCACTCTTTCTTTCTCTCTTTGTTGGTGTGTAGAAATGAGAGTTGAAGCTCTCCTTTTATAGCCAAAGCTTCACTCTCTAAAGCCTACCATATTTGACAATTTACACACACTTTTCACAATTCAACAAAGTTGGCTACCAAACCAAAGAAATTCAACAAAGTTGGCTACCAAACCAAACTAATTCAACAAGGTTGGCTACCAACCAAACCAAGTCAACAAGGTTGGCTACCAAACCAAAGAAAACTTTTATTAGGCACATGTCTAATACTTCTTCAATGAGATGGACCTCATCAACAACTAATCATAAATCAAGTCAAAATTATCACCCCACCTTTTAAATTAAAAAACAAACAAATGAACAATAAGAATTCAAATTCGGCAACAAAATCGTACTTTAGATATGAATTCGACCGTATAATTAGGCCCCCCAAAAAAAGTAAATGAATATGACCTTCACGTCGCATAATTTTATTTCAAGCTCAAAGTTCATATACAAAGCAAGCAAAAATGATTAAAAAGCGCACATATTTCTAGCTATAAAATAGAAATGAACATTACTTCATACACCTTTTTTAAATCGATCTGATGCTTGAGCTAAAAACTTGAAATTACAAAATTTTCAGACAGTAAGATAAATTTCTTTAAAGTTAGAACAATTAAAATAATATACCTGAATCGTCTGCACTAGATTGAATTGCCTGCGCTGGATTGATTGTTTTTCTTCGTTTCTGTATTCTGCGTGGGATTAGGAGAAAGAACTAAGAAGGCAGTTGGTATAATTTTCGACCCGTTCTTTTTAAGTGCATTTCAAACCCCCAAAGTCTAATGAACTACAAGTTAGTACTATTTGAAGTCCATTGAGTTCTATGTTGCAGGGATGTTCAAAACCTATCCGAAACCGAAAACCGAACCGAGCCGAAGCTTAATGGCTTACTGGTAACGGGGTTAACGGCTTAACGGACGGAGAAAGGATTGAGATTTTTTTATTAACGGCTTATCGGTTTGGGGGCGGATTATTCAATTTTCTTAACGGATAATCCGTTAACCCGTTAAGAATATATATATATTCAAAATTTATTTTGATTTATATATATTAAATATAAAAAAGACAAAAACCCTTGACTTTAGTTTCCACTTTCCAGTACTCTGTCTGTCTAGTGTCTAGGACCAACGTTACTTGCAGTGACCTGGAGCTAAAGCCAGTTGGCATATTATAAGTCAAGCTCATCGAAGCCAAAGAGTTGACTAATAAAGACACCATTGGTAAGTCTGATCCTTTTGTTGAGTTGTTTATACGTCCACTACGCGATAGGACAAAGACCAACAAAGTTATTGTAAGAGAACTTCCATCTATTATTGTCCTTCTTAATTTATTTATCTCCTGATGAGGAATGTATAACGCCAGATTTTGTTTCCTTTGTTAAGGATAACTGTTTAAATCCAATCTGGAATGAGCACTTTGAGTTCATAGTTGAAGACATATCCACTCAACATTTAACAATTAGAGTTTATGATGATGAAGGGATTCAGGCTGCTGAATTCATTGGTTGTGCTCGAATAGATTTGAAAGACCTTGAGCCCGGTAAAGTGAAGGATGTGTGGCTGAAACTGCTCTAGGATCTGGATATACAACGGGACAACAAAAACAGAGGATAGGTAAGAATATGTTGATATGTATGTCTGGTGTAATTTCGATTTGTGAATATGTATGATAGGCCGATAAACCGCCCAATAACTGCCCGATAAGAGCTAAACCGATACCAATCCGCCCAATATCTTATCTGGTGGCTAACGGATTAGTGCATTTAAAAGCCGATAACCGTTAAGCCAAACCGTTAAGAGTAATTAACCGCCCAATTCGCCCGATAAGCAGCCCTACTACGTTGGGACATATACGCGGGGTGCTCGGGTTACAAAAAGAGTGAGTCAAAAATGTAAAAATTGCACGGGACGTCCTATTTGATCGCCCCCATTTAATCTATACCCATTTTTTAAAACTTTTAATTTGTACCCACTTTTTAAATAACTTCAGCCCCCTTTCTCCTCCTCCTTCTCCTCCTCAAAGTTATATCCGCCCTCAACCTCATTCTGAAGTCCGTAACAGAGCCTCCAAGCTCTGTGATATCACTAGAGGTGTTTGTGTATGAAAATCCAACACCAACAGGAGATTCCAAGAACAATAATTTTGCAGCTGGAAATATTAATATTAATATACACAATTATTAGTACTACGAAGAGATTTTGAAGATATTTGGTTACATAAGGAAGTGAAAGAGGCACAAGCTAAAGAAGTAGTTGTTGCAATTGTTTTTCAATTTTGTTTTATATTTTAAATGTGAAGAGTATATCGGAAGCAAATCTCTTTGTAATTAATCGTCTAATATCAGTAAGATGCTAAGATTTTTTTGTTGACCATAAGAAACACCTCGCTTGAAAAGAATAGGTAGCATGCTAAAGTTTAATTCGCTCTTTTTCTTCCCTTATAAATGTGATATTTTTATGTTATTGGTCTACAATTTGTTTAAGCTTTTCAAATTGATCTTATCATGATGAGGAATTGATGCACTAAGATTACTTTTCTGGGACGTTCTTGAATAATCAGCCTAGTATTACTCCTTCTAATGTTGATTAATTAGAGCAGATATTTGCTTACATAATGAAGATTATTTTCTTGACAGTATCATTATGAAAGGAAGAAGGCTCTAGAACTGAAGTTCGTAAGTTACAAAACAAAAACTTCAGCTCTAGAGCTGAAGTTCGCCAATTACAAAAACAAAACCAGTTACAAACAAAAACTTCAGCTATAGAGCTGAAGTTCGCCAGTTACAAAAACAAGAACTTGTTACTTCAGTCCCGTCTACTAGAATGCTGAAGTTTTGCATGATTGTCTTTGCTACTTCAGCCCCGTATGCTGAAGTTACGCGAAAAAGTGGGTACGTTTGCAATTTTTTTTGCAAAGCGGACACAAGTTAAAACGTGACCCAAAAAACGGTTATAAATACAAATGCCCCGTCAAAAATATTTCATTTTGAAAAATATTATGCTTCATACTATTTAGGAAAAGATTATTACAAAATACAATAACTTTGTATAGCTTCAAGATATATAATTCATTTTTTTGTATACCTTACCGGTATACAACAGTTTTAGAATTTTGTATACTCAGAAGGTATACAACAGTTGTAGGAATTTGTGTACTTAGAAAGTATATAAGATACATAGCTTTTACAATGATTTTTTAAGGAGCAAAATTTGTAAATGAACGTTGTAGAAATGACACCAAGTAGCCATGTTAAAGAGCTGGTATTTAGGAATTAGTCAATGTGTCTTGAATTTTAGTTTTTCAGTTCAATTTTTAGGGACACCAGGTAGCCACGTTAAAAGGACTCAATTTTTTATAAAAAAAGAGAGATGCATTTGCAATAAGGATGCGTTCTAGCGTTCGATTTTATTTAACGGGTGGGCAGCCCGGTGCACTAAGCTCCTGCTATGTGCGAGGTCCGAGGAAGAGCCGGATTACGAGCGTCTATTGTGCCTAGCCTTACCGTGGAATTTTATTTTTAGCGGGTTAGGTTAGGTTAGTTGTATGAGTGGGATTTCTATGTTTTGTTTGAGTGTTTATTATTTTATTTGGTCCAAAAATATGAAAAAGTCATATGAATTGCCACAACACATTTTTCCTTCGGAAAGTTTGATAATTCCAATTGAGTGACCACTTGTTTACAATAGGAAAAGTCGAGTGGATTTCCTGTTAAAAATGAAAGAAAAGTGACTTTAGTTCATAATTTTGGATAATTAAGTAATCATCTGAGTAACGGACTCAAATGATCAAGCAGGACATGATGTGATTTCTGATTTTCAAAGACACGACCCTTGATAGAAAAGTGTGGAGATCGAGCATTGGAGTTGTAGGTTAGGAGGTAGTTGAGCATTTTTCTACTTCGTTCTACGTGTCAGGCTAGTCTAATAGGGTTTGTCTTAGATTGATAGTTGTTAATGTTTTGTTCACAATATTCTTCCGTTTTTCTTACTATCCAGCCTTATTTACTGGTTATTATTATTGTGTTTCAACTATTTTCTGGTTCTTATAATGTTGTTATTATTTTTATGGTTTCTGTTGATGGTACTGATATATTGTCTTTTTCGTCCTTTTCATGTTCTTGAGCCGAGGATCTATCAGAAAACAGCCTCTCTACTTCATCGGAATAGGGATAAGGTTTACGTAGACACTACCCTTTCCAGACCCCTTAACTGTAAGATTTTACTAGGTTGTTATTGGTGTATCTGAGTAATGGACTCGACAATTAGAACAAAGGAATTCTACAAAGGTGATATTTATAAGAAGTTTAGAGAGCAAAAACAATCTATTGATCCTAAGGAAACAATTGTCTCAAAGGCATTAGTGACACCGGTACTAGCATGATCTTCACTCAAGATAGTTAGGTAGTTTATATTAAAGTTATATACACGTCATGAAGTTTTACATTATCATCAATTCACTTTTTTCTTTATAGCGGGTACTCTATCTTAGTTTACAAATCTCATTTCAAGGACAAAGTACCTCCTTGATAGGTTAGGCATCCTGTTATGCTTTGATGATCTAATAAATTTAATGTTAAGAACTAGATAAGGAACCTGTTACACATCTTCAAGTACTCAAGAACAACAAGTCTCAAGCTGGGGACGTGGTTCAATATTTCAGAGTCAAAGAAACAACAGAGGGAACAAATGGACACCAATTCCCTTACTGACTATACCCAGTCAACCTCCACAACTATAAAGTCGCTGCATTTGTTTCTCTACACACGCAACAGTGCATCAATCACTTTATAGGGAATGCCCTTGTACCAAACATGCTTGCATCATTCAAGTGATGTCACTTATGTAATATTAACATGAAGCAAAGGAAAAACATCACACTTGCACATCCCAGAATTCATCAAGCATTCTTTCAAGTGTGTGTCAATATGGCAAGTGACTTTCAAGGGTATCAAGAACAAAGAACAACATAACGAAGGACCAGTTTCCTATATTGAGTCATTATATGTCCTTACTTGTGTTGCACCTTTGTTAAATTGATTTACTTGTAATTCATACTTAGCTTAGTCAAAAACATTGTGTAGGAAACTTTTTGTAAAACCATAAACCTCGTGTTTGTGTCTTGGCTAGAGTTAATCGAGTTGTAAGCTTTGTAATAGAGTTATTACAAAGGGGCTTGTAATAGAGTTGTTACAAGTTAGTGAGGATTAAGAGGTTAATTCCTAGGTTGTAATCTGAAGTTTGCTCAGTAGTGAAATTGAAATCCTACGAGGGTAGGTCATGGTTTTTAATCTCGTGAGTTGGGAGTTTTTTATATAAAACTATATTGTGTCATTCACTTACTGCTGTGTGTGTGTGCGTTTTATAGGAACTAATAGAGAACCTGGTTCTCTATATAGTTTGGTGGATCCTTAGTTTCTATCAATTGGTATCATAGCTGGTTCTTTCTATCAGGCTAACACCTAAAAGGATCCTCATGGCTGCTCTACCAAACTTTGAAGAAGGTCAATCTACCTGCAGACCACCAAGATTCAACGGCCAATACTACGGATGGTGGAATACAAGGATGCATGATTTTATCATGGCTGAAGATTAAGAGCTCTAGGATGTTATCTGCGATGGACCCTTCATTCCTACGAAGACAATTGGTGAACCAGCAGTGACAGTTCCCAAAATAAGAAAGGTGCACAATGATGTTGATCACAAGTTGTATAGAAGAAATTTCGAGCAAAAACGATTCTCGTCTTTGGTGTTGGACCAGACGAATACAATAGGATTTCAGCCTGTCAACCTGCTAAGAAGATCTGGGAAGCTCTCCAACAGCACACGAAGGGACAACTCAAGTCAAGTGGTCGAAGATTGACATGCTATCCACCGAGTATGAGCTCTTCAGGATGAAGGATGATGAGTCCATTCAGGATATGCACGCTCGCTTCACCTCTATCATCAATGAGCTTCATTCTCTAGGAGAAATCATTTCCAGAAACAAACTTATCAGGAAAATACTTAGTGTATTACTTAGTTCCTAGGAAAGCAAAGTAAATGCTATCACAGTGGCAAAGGATTTGCAGAAGCTGACCATTGATGAACTCATTGGTAATCTAAAGACTTATGAAATAAAGAAGAGGAAGAAGAAGAAGAAGAAGAAGAAGAAGAAGAAGAAGAAGAAGAAGAAGAAGAAGAAGAAGAAGAAGAAGAAGAAGAAGAATAAGGATAATGAGATAAGAGAGCCCAAAAGAGAAAAGAACCTGGTCCTCAAGACAGACAACAATGACTCAAGTGGTGAGGATGTTGATATGGCTTACCTGACAAAGAGATTTCAAAAAATAGTTTGCAGAAATGGAGGTATTCCAAAGAGGGGCAGTTCCAGTAAGCCAAGAGGGTATGACCTATGTTATAATTGCGTGAAGCCAGGACATTTCATCAAGGATTGTCCTCTCCACAAGAAAGACCAGTACAAGCACAACACAAACAAAGGAGGCAAAAGGAACTCGATTCCCGACAAAAGATTCAAGAGAAAAGATACTACTGACAATGTTGTGAAACAAGCTCTTGCTGCATGGGGAGACTCCTCCAGCGAATCTGGAGAAGATGATGAACAAGATGACAGTTCCATGATGACAGTAGAAAGTGAAGCAACTGAATATGACTCTATCTTTGCCCTGATGGCAAAATCTGATGATGATGATGATGATGAGGTAAACTTTCTAGACGTTCAAAGAAATTTGAAGTCTTACTCTCAGAAAAGCTTATATCTTTGGCAAATGTTCTAATTGATGCTTATCATAGTCTTATAAATGATAAAAATGCATTACCTGTGGAACTAAGAGAGGTAAAACATGAGAGAGATGATCTAGCAGTTGTAGTGGTAGATCTCAAAGAAACCATCGAGGTTTTAAAGAAAGAAAAAGATGTTTTGATTGAAAAAATTGCAAACGTAGAACATGAGAGAGATGACCTGTTAGTAGTAGTTGTGGACCTAAAGGAAACAATTGAAAATTAAAAAGGTAAACCAGGCATGGGAACACTCAAAAAGGAAAGGAAGTTGCAAGTAAAGCACATTTTAGGCTTGAAAATGAGTTAAAATCAGTGAAATCTAGTCTGTGTACTAAACTTGAGAGAAACCGACAACTTTAGAAAGATCTAGGTAGAGTTAAGAATGACCTAGAAAAATCCATTAAGTGGACCTCATCCTCTGATGCAATCACTGCTATGTATAAGAACAATAGGGGGAACATGCAGGGAATCAAGTTCGAAAAGGAAAGGACTCCTTACAATCCTCATAACAAGTATGTTACCGCCCCTGACAACTGGCTTTGCATTCACTGTGGTAACACTGGCATTTTAAAGAAACATGTAAAGCTAGATTTCAGTCCCAGTAGGAAAACAAAGTCTTCCCTAAAAAGATAACTACTGCTAAAGAACCTGGTTCCTCATATAAAAGATGTATGATGCTTGCTTGGACAAGAAGAGCCTTGATTCACCCATTTCCTCATTACAAAGGACCCAAACGCATTTGGGTTCCTAAGTCTAATCCTTGATTTCCTTGTGCATGGAGCAGTGAAAGGAATCCAAAAATGGTATATGGATAGTGGTTGTTCTAAGCACATGACTGGAAGCACTAATGATTTCCTTTCACTCAAAGCTTTGCAGGGAGGGAGTGTGTCCTTTGGAAATGGCAAAAAGGGATACATTCTAGGAGTTGGAAGTATTGGGAAGTCTCTCACTCACTTAATCGAAAATGTGTACTATGTGAACGACTTAAAGTACAACTTAATGAGCTTTTCCCAAATATGCGACAAGGGAAACAAAGTGGAATTTGTGTCAAAAATATGCACAGTCACAAATCTTGTGACTGGTGAAGTGGTTCTCGTGGCTAAAAGATACAGAAACATTTATGTTGCTGATTTTGAGTCCTTGCAAAATAGAGATCTCACTTGTTTAAGTGATGTTGATGATGATGCTGAACTATGGCATATAAGATTTGGTCATGCAAGTTTTACGTTGCTGAACAAATTGGTCAAGAAGGACCTAGTTTGTGTCCTGCCCAAGTCAAGCTTCAAGGATCACAAGGTGTGTGATGCATGTGTAAAAGGAAATCAAGTCAGATCCTCCTTCAAGCCCAAAAAGAAAGTTAGTACCTCAAGGCCACTTGATCTCCTTTATATGGATCTGTGTGGACCTTTGAGGGTGCCAAGGAGAGGAGGAAAGAAGTACCTTTGTTATAGTGGATGACTATTCCAGATTCACCTGGACCCTATTTCTCAGAACCAATGATGAAATTCTTCAAGTATTTGCTGCATTTCTGAAGAAGATCCAGGTGAAGATGAGCCATAATGTAGTGTGTATAAAATCTGATCATGGCACGGAATTTGACAATGCTAAATTCGACGAATTCTGTGTTGAAAATGGCATGTCATAATTTTTCAGCTCCAAGGGCACCTCAACAAAATGGTGTTGTGGAGAGGAAGAATAGAACTCTTGAAGACATGGCAAGAACAATGACGATTGACTATGACATTGTAATAGGTTTCTAGGCAGAAGTAGTCAACACTGCATGCTACTTGGTGAATAGGTACATGAGCAGGTCCCTCCTGAACAAAACCCCATATGAACTGCTAAACGGGAGGAAACCCAAGCTGACACATTTAAGGACATTTGGCTGCAAATGTTTTGTCCTTAACAATGGTAAGGAAGCACTTGGAAAATTCGATGCCAAAAGTGATGAAGAAATATTTCTGGGCTATTCATCACAAAGAAAAGCCTACAAAGTATACAACAAAAGAACACAATGCATTGAGGAAAGCATACATGGGATCTTTGATGAATCTCACCACCTATGTGGGAAAGATTCACATGGTAAGATTGATCAAGATGGAGAGCAGTCAACTGTTCCTGGTGAAGTCATTGACATGGCCAATGGAAAGGCTGACATGATGAGTCACGCCAAGAAATCAAATAATGATGGTGCAGTTGTATTTCCAACTGATCTGGAGGAACCTGGTTCCTCAATCACAACAACTGAAACTAAGAACATAGTTGTTAATGTTGTCCAAGGAACCCCACATGTTGAACTAAGAAGCGGAACTCACGCCAACTAAGGATCACATTCAGAAGTACCTGGACCCTCTCACAATGATATTTAGGTGTCTAATTGGAAGCACAAAAGTTCACACCCTCTTGGAAATGTGATTACTCCTCTTGAATCAAGGATTCAAACTAGATTAAAGTCAAGAAAGTCACTTGCCTTCTCAGCCTTTCTCTCTCAAATTGAGCCCAAAAATATCAAGAAAACATTGAAAGATGCTGACTGGATTACGGCTATGCAAGATGAACTCTATCAATTTGAGAGGAACAACATATGTCACCTGGTTCCACGACATGTCGACAAAACTATTATAGGAACCAAATGGGTATTTAGAAACAAACTTGATGAGTTTGGAAACACAACAAGGAACAAGGCAAGGCTAGTAGTTCAAGGCTACAATCAAGAAGAAAGAATTGACTATGATGAAACTTTTGTTCCAGTTGCTCGAATGGAGGCCATCAGAATCCTTATTACCTTTGCATCTCATATGGAATTCAAATTGTTTCAAATAGATGTCAAAAGTGCATTTTTGAATGGTTTTCTAAAAGAAGAAGTATTCTTCAAGCAACCTCCTGGCTTCGAGTGTCATGAGCATCCTGAGCATGTCTTTAAACTTGACAAGACATTATATGGGCTGAAGCAGGCTCGTCGTGCATGGTATGAAAGGTTGTCAAAATTTCTCCTAGAAAATGGCTTTATAAGAGGAAAAATTGGCAACACCTTATTTCTAAAGAAATGGGGGAGGAACCTGCTCATTGTGCAAGTCTATGTCGAGACACCATCTTCGGAGCAACAAATGATTCTCTATGTGAGGAATTCGCAAAGCGCATGGGAAGTGAGTTTGAAATGAGCATGATGGGGGAATTGAATTTCATCTTGGTTCTACAAGTCAAGCAAACTCCTAAGGGCACAATGATAAGTCAACAAAAATACATCAAAGAGATTCTGAAGAGATTTGAGATGGAAAGTTCAAAAATCATTGATACTCCCATTGCCACTACCACTCATTTGGACATAGATGAACCTGGTTCTCCTGTAAATGAGACCATGTATAGAGGTATAATTGGGTCACTCATGCATCTCACAACAAGCAGACCAAATATAGTTTTCAGTGTGGAACTTTGTGCCAGGTTTTAATCTAATCCAAAGGAATCTCATCTGAAGGCTGCCAAGAGAATCCTAAGGTATCTCAAACGAATGCAGGACCTAGTTCTCTACTATCCCTCGAGAGACAATTTTGATTTAATCGGGTATGCTGAAGCTGATTATGCTAGTTATCTAGTGGATAGGAAAAGCACTTCTGGCGTAGCACATTTTATGGGCTCATGTCTAATTTTATAGGGTACAAGGAAACAAAACTCAGTGTCTCTTTCAACTGCAGAAGCTGAGTATGTGACGGCTACCTCTTGTTGTGCTCAACTGTTGTGGATCAAGTAGCTAGAAGATTTTGGTGTGTTTCTGATTGTGTGCCCTTACTATGTGACATCACCAGTGCTCTTAACATGGCTAAATATCCAGTCCAACATAAGAGAACAAAGCACATTGACATGCAACATCATTTCCTCAAAGAAAATATTGAAAAAGGGCTTATCTACATGAAGTTTTGCAGTACAGAAGATCAAATTGTAGATATCTTCACCAAAGCACTAAGCAGAGAACACTTTGAAAAGAATTGCTTGGCACTAGGGCTGATAAAATCAAGCTGAGGACCTGGTTCCTCGCTGATTGGCTATGAAAGAAATGAATAGTTAAAATAGCTAAAAAGTATTTTCTGGAAAAGTCTAACTTATTTCTATACCGTTGTAGGTAGACACGCATGATGATTACAGAGCAAACAAGTAGTTAATGGTATTGCACTTTGGTAAAAGGATGAGGCTCGCATTTACAAAATCTGTCAGGGAACCTGGTTCCTTTTGACACCGGTTAGTAGTTCCTTTGTACCCTTATGCACAACTTTTTAATGGCTAAAAAGGTGCCATGCCATTAAAATGTCAGTTTCTCCTTTTTCTTTTCTTTTTGAACCCAAGCGTCCTATCCGTTATGAAATGACCCGTCTACCCAAAAATTGATACCCATTCCTAACTGGTCCCTCACCCCTTTTAAATAAATCCAAACACTATCACTCTCATAACTGTTCATATCAAAAGCCAAAATTCCCTTTTTCCTTAACAACCAA
This sequence comes from Nicotiana tabacum, assembly GCF_000715075.1. Classification (NCBI taxonomy): domain Eukaryota; kingdom Viridiplantae; phylum Streptophyta; class Magnoliopsida; order Solanales; family Solanaceae; genus Nicotiana; species Nicotiana tabacum. The sequence goes on from NC_134084.1 coordinate 127,507,302, forward strand.
ACACTCTCTTCTTCCATAAAACTCTCACTACACTCCACCATGACTGAGAATCTTGAAGCCAAAAATGTTCTAAGCATTGTCCCCACTGTGTCTTCACCTATTGAAGTACCAGTGACAAAGTATACGACCCTTACACCACCCAGTCCAAACCCTAAGCAACAGTCCCAACCACCCACTGCCTCTTCTCTAACCCAATCAAGTATTGGTTCTCATCGGAGTCGCAAAACTTCGAATACCAAGAAGTTTGTGGCTATGACTTCCTTCTGCCTCATCGGAAAAAAGGGTTGAGGAAGAAATAGTGGAGGGAGAATAAAAGTCATGACCCAAACCGATGGGCCACGACAACTACCCGGTACCTTACTTAATCGAGTGCCAACATAACATATTTTTTCGTATCATACTATCATAGATGTATGAGCCAGAGAGGCTGTCCTGAGATAATTACAATAAAACATGGAGAAATACTCGTCATTGGATGATCCAACATGTAATCCAAACTTATACATTTGACGTACGGGCCTATAAGGCCGACATGATCCTTTAGATTCTCAAAACATAGGCCGACAAGGCCATACAAGTATCTGTATACATGATATCTGTCTACAAGTCTCTAAGAATACATAATATCATAAAGGTTGGGATAGAGTCCCTCTATACCAAACAATACACGTCTAATCAGACTAACCAAACAAGCAACTCCGAAGCAAATGGAGCGCACCAACATCTTCCGCTGAGCTGATAGCCTACTTGGAGGCCTCTCGACCTGTCTATTGGGACATGCGAGCATGAAATGCAGTGTCCCCAGCAAAAGGAACGTCAGTACAAATAATGTATCGAGTATGTAAGGAATGAAAATTAGTAACTAATAGACATGAGAGAAACATGGAGCAAAAGACTCGACATGTAAGTCTGAATAGCTCTGTAAATCATGAAATAATTATAGTGTCATGCATATGCGCATGAATGTCATGTCGTGCATAGGTACACGTTTCATAACATCAGCAGGCCTCTGAGGGCATCCCATCATATCATCTTGGCTACTGTGGGCAAAATCATCAACGTATACCAGCTGATCAGGTGGTGGTACATATACAATGCCGTAATCTTTTCCCATATCCCATATACATATATATAACACATAAATATGCATATATAATGCCATCTGGTCATAGGTCAATGTAAATGAATGCAATTCATGATAAGTACGTCAATAATGTCTTTCGGAGTGTCATAAGACCATTTTGCCTTTGATTAATATCATGAGGTAAACATTTTTTCAACGTACGTATTTTTCTGAGACCCATGAACAGATGATAGAATAATATGACACATGGGAAATCAATAACATAGACACCTCTAATACTTCTATGAATAGAGTCATTTATGGAAGTTGTGCATTTGCTCGTTTCGTTTGTATTATATGGATCATGCCAAAAAGAAAGATGGGATAGCCTTAACATACCTGAGTCGATTCTCTTGACAATCCCTCTAACACACGTTAATTGCGACAAAACACGTGACGACAATATCGGAGTAGGAAAAAATCTATATGATATTCTTGAGAAAGATTGTATTGTGCTTCCTCCGAACCGCAAAATCATGTTGCTATAACATTACGTAGTATAACTTCTTTTTGCTAAATATCCGTTGCTTGGTAAATGTAAAATATCTCCATTTTTGTAAGTTTGATCATAATATTATGTAACCTCTCTTGTTGAAGCCATAACCTTGAAGATGAAGTGACTTCATTTTTTGTGAATCAAAGAGTCTTTCAATAGAGTCCTTTAACAAGAATGAGAGATAAGGTGCCATGTCTTAAATTTTTTGCCACCACCTCCTGAATCACTTAATTAAATGGCAATTTGCTGCCAAGATTTTGACATCCCATGTGGAAGTGTTGTCCCCCTAATATTTATCCAAACCATTCTTAGATAATTTCCCACAAATTTAATTTACAAGTTAATCTCCCACTTAAAAATCCATCATTACCCAATTATCCACATAATTAAGAATTATCTCAAATTACTCAAAATATTACTCACTTTTAACATACCTTATACACCTCACTATCATGGTCATGTGGTACCTTGTATGGTACTAGTCCATAAATATCGGGTATTATAGCTCGGACCATATTTTATCCCAAATTGTCAAACTTCGATGAAACTCATTTTCTTCGATTCACTCACCCTCTCACCTTCACGAATTTATTTATCACTTGTTTGAAATAGCATGATGCTTATAATCCCAAAATAAATCTCATTCCCAAACTTACGTCGAATAACTTACGGTGAAGCTTTAACGTACGGAAATGCGGAATGTAATATCTCATTTTCGAACTTTTATCAATTTACTTACGGCGTACTTTCACGTACAAAAACGTGGGGTGTAACATCATTCTCCCCTTTTGGAACATTCGTCCTCGAATGTTGACTGATGCACTTATCATTCTTATAACCCATAGCTCTTGCGAATACTTTAATATTCTTCTTGCCATTTAGGCAACTGTCCTTTGAATAAATCCAAAGGCCAAGGCATTCCCCCCTTTAGGTCTTTTTCTCACACTATGACTTGTGGTCGGAATTCTTTCAATCTCGTAACCGTTGCTACCTTTGGTTATGCAGCCTGTACGACTTTTTCCTTGTATGTGCGACAATCTCTAGGCCTCACTTTGGGAACATATACAGAGCTTGATAAAATGTCCCTCTGGGCATCTGTAGGTATACTGAAGTTCTTTGCTCGGTACTTTGTCAAACTTACGAATATTATTATACCTTATTTTATGGACCTGATTATCCATCCGTATGACTTTACTGCATCAAGGTAGGTCTTACTATACCATAACTCTTACTTCAATTTATCGTTACTGAGGTCTTCTACCGAACTCCAGGTTACTTTCGTTGCTTATCCCATATGTATAAATCTAAGTCCTTTAATGCTTCCTCATTACTTGTTCATCTTAAGAATGGCGGCCTAATCTCACCTCATACTTTGTGACTTTTGTCCATTCACTGTTGATTTACCTTAATATTGATCTGTCATCTACCACTGATAACGTGATCTCTTATGTAACACTACCGCTAGGGCTCACGTCTCATCAGGGACATCTAGAGTAATTAGATTGATCCACCTAGGGGCGATACTATACTTCTATAACCGTATTTTATAGCATCCCAATATGACTCACCTTATATGGGTATTTTAATCATGTGCAATTCATGAAATCCTCTTCAAATCATTACTCAATCGAATGCCCAAACGTCATCCTTTATTTATCACAATCACACCCTCATTCCACTCTAGATGCTAGTAGTCTTAGATTCCTTTGAGTTCATTTAGGCTATACTGAACTTTCTATAACTTAGAGAAACTATCTCTTTCCCATCCTTACTCCTATCATAAAACCTCATCGCTTTATTATACTTTAGCTTGCAACCTCTACGTATCTATGTATACTATTTGCAACCTTCCTTCAACTTGCTTGCACCATATATTCCCTTATGTTATTCTAGAACATCAAGCGAGACATCACATCGTCTCTAACTCTTCTTTACTTTCTTGGCTAGATCTCTTGGTACCTAGAAACCATAGGCTGGAAGATCTGCCATTATCGACGCTGCTATCGATACTGAATCCCCGCGCTTCTAGCCTTCTATCCGAAGTATGGACTATTCCCAACCTTTTGCATTTGCGTATCTCGTACGTTGTTTACTTTCACCTTTCTTACCTCAAAATCTCGCATCACATCTTCTATCCCTTTCATGACGTCCTTTCCACATAGGTGTAATTAATATTCACAACTTGGAGCTCTATTATAATATTTGCACCTCTTTACATGATTCGGTGAGAGCTTTATACTGACTTCTTATGAGGCTGGTACCCTTCTAACTGGCTTTATCGTAGAGCCATTATATAATGTGGCTGCTGTACTATTTCTATGACTTAATTACGATTTTTATAATTTCCTGGGTCCAATAACCATACTCCTGATTTACATGGTTGATGTAACTCTTTAGTTTCCCTTTCCTTCTGATCAATGTTTATGTAGGCTTAATCTATCTTCCGATCTGCGGCTCCTGGTATTAGTTATTACCTTATCCTTTCATAGGCGTTATGGAATATCCATGATACAATCTTTTAATTCAATCCTTTGTCTATGCCCTGGGTTCGATTCTTTCGTTTAACTTATACCGGAGCCTTCTATGGCTGTATGATTGTCAACATATATGCTGCATAGATAATACTCTAAAATCTTGAGTGTATCCATAATGTACTAACCCTGGATCATTGATCGAATAATTCCTTTCATTCCATCTCAACTTTCTTTAAACGTATGCAATTACTTTTCCTGGTCTTTCTGCCCCTTTGTTGCATGCATACTTAACTTATCCTAGTTCCCACGCATATTGGAATTCCATACAACTTATATGATCTTGAATATCACTCCTGATTTTATTTCCCATTCATTAGCCACGGTAGGTGCCACTTTCTTACGTAGTGCATATAATATTGTTGTGAGACTGTTGTTATAAGACCATTCCTTCTTTAGGTCACTGAGCTTAGGTTGAAGACTTCTTCCTTACCTCTTCAGCTAGCCTTTCATTGTAGTACTTAGGGAGACCTTCTGGCTCTCATAAAGTTACAAGATTATATATCGCTTACATGACAGAATTTTTTATGTTCATACTCACATATAATTGTCCTTAGTTACTTACCTCCACAATTATATGATCGCACAGTTGCTTTTTGAACTGAAGTTTTGACTATCTTCCCAGCGGGACCTTCTTTTATTTCCATAACACTCATACGGTATCTTTAACTACCCCAACTCCTATCTGAATATTTCTCAAGGTCATGATGTCATATCTGTGAGACTGAATTTCCTATGTTAGGGTTCATTTTGTTTATCTTGCACGATCTATTGATTTGTTTGTATCCTCTTGTCTAGCCATAACTAGGTCCTTCCTGAATCAACTACTAACTACTCGTTGGCACATTCTCATATCAATATTCCGCATAATCTTTCTTGGGTCATTTCCTTTGTCTTAACTTACTTCTTGCACTGGCTCCTTATCTATCAATAACATCTCGGGCAGGGACCCCTTTCTCTCCTTGATGTTGTGTTTGCATAATGTTTTGAAATTGCAGCATACCTGTAGGATTTGGATAAGTGCAATCTTATGCCTTTCTCAGTCTTATCACATTCTTCCTTTATTATTGTAATGACATGGCCGGTCATTTTAAGAATTTAACACCCCGATCCCCTATTAACTTCTTTCTCCGTGTTTGTTTATGCTATTTTGATTTGCCGGGATATTTGGTTTTGAGCTTCGGAGTGTTTTGGGACACTTAGTTCCTAAATGGGAGTTTAAGTTTTAAAAATTGGACCGTAGTCGAAGCAGTGTGAAGGTGGCCTCGGAATGGAATTCTGTTGGTTCCGTTAGCTCTGTTGAGTGATTTCAGGCTTAGGGGCGTGTTCGGATTGTATTTTGGAGGTCCGTAGCTAATTTAGGCTTGAGATTTCGAAAGTTGAATTTTTGAAGTTTTCGGTTCGATAGTGATATTTTGATCTAAAGGTCGAAATAGAATTCCGGAAGTTGGAGTAGCTCCATAGTGAATGTGACATGTGTGCAAAATTTCAGGTCATTCGGATGAGGGTTGATAGACTTTTTGATCGAAAGCGTAATTTGAGAGTTTTTGGAGTTCTTAGGCTTGAATCCATGGTTAATTCGATATTTCGATGTTGTTTTAGGTGTTTTGAGGATCAAAATAAGTTTGGATAGTGGTGTATGACTTTGTTGTGCTTTTGGTTGAGGTCTCGGGGGCCTCGGGGTGGTTTCGGATGGTTAACGGGGGATTTTGAGTTGGGTTTGGCAGCTGAAGTTCTTTCCATTGCTATCATAACTGCACCTGCAGCTAGGGGACCACAGTTGCAGGCCCGCAGAAGCGAGGGGAAACTGTAGATGCGGCCAGGCGCGTAGAGGACCAGAGTAGCAGGTGCGAGTGTATGAGCGCACCTGCGGTATATTGGTAGCAGGTGCGAAAGCTTGAGGTTTAATGAATTTTTCGCAGGTGCGGTCCTTTCTCCGCAGAAGCAGGACCGCAGAAGCGGATTTGGTGGGTAGAAAATAAGAATTTCGAGGGTTTGAAATCAAAAGTTAGAAAACTAATTTGGAGCTCGGGAGAGGGCGATTTTGGGAGGATTTTTAAGAGAAAATCAATGGGTAATGATTCCTAATCCCTTCTAGTTGTATCCCGATAATCTAATCTTAGTTTTGTCATTTAATTTTGGAATTGGGATGAAAATTGGGGGGAAATTAGAGAAAGTTCTTAGACCTAAATTTTGAGTTTTGATTGGGGATTTGATATTGGATTTGGATAACTTTGGTACGGTTAGACTCGTGAGAGTATGAGGATTCTGAAAATGTAAATTTTACCCAATTCCGAGACATTGGCCCGGAGGGTGTTTTGGTCATTTTTCCTAATTTCGCGTATTAACTTAGAATTTATTTGTAGAATCAGTTACTTGAAGTGTTATTTACATTATGCAATTGAATTTAATAGATTTGGGCCATTTGGAGTCGAGTACACGTGGCAAGAACGTGGTTTCGGGTTGATTTTGAGTCGGTTCAAGGTAAGTGGCTTGCCTAACCTTGTGAGTGGGGGGGGGGGGGGGTTCCCCCTTAGGATTTGATATTGATGATATTTGAGATGCCTTGTACGTGAGGTGACGAATGGGTACTTATGCTAATTGTTGAAAAATCCTGTTTTCATTAATTAACTATAATTGCGCTTTTATTCCTGCCTATACTACTTGCAATTTAAGCTTACTGTTAGCTTAGGAAAGCATGCCTAATTGACTTAATTGCCTTATTTGTTCAAACTGCCTTATTTGGATTCCATGCAGCATGCTAGGTTAGAAATACCTGTTTTACCTTGGTATGGAATTTGAATTGAATTGAATGTTCTTCGTGTTGCTGCTGTGTGTTTACTTTGGTACTACGGGACGGTATCTCGGGAGATCCCCATGCATGTTTACTTTGGGACTACGGATTGGTATTCCGGGAGATCCCCCTGCACTTTTATATTGGAACTACGGGACTGCACCTGGTAGATTCCCCCAGTACTAAGTTGGACTATGGGACGGTATCCGGGAGATCCACTGGATATTTATATTTGGGACTACAGGACGGTATCCTAGGAGATCCCCGATTGTTATTTCTGTGTTGAGCTGTATCCCTTTCTGTGATTAATTTGTCTCTGTTGTAGTTATTGTTGTTCTTTCCATCATGTGTTACTTTTTATTGTTGCACTTAATTATATTGTCTTATTCTACACTATTATACTTTGCATATCATTTAACCTCAGTAGGGCCCTGACCTTCCTCGTCACTACCGGACCGAGGTTAGGCTTGATACTTACTGAGTACCGCTGTGGTGTACTCATGCCCTTTCTACGCATGTTTTTCATGTGTAGATCCAGGTACTTCGATTCAGTCCTACCACCCCTGAGGCGAGGCGATTTTCCCAAAGACTTCGAGGTATATCTGCCGCGTCCGTAGACCGAAGCGTACCTTTCTATTCTCTCTTTAAGTATTAGCCCTTCTGTATTTTTTTGTTAGACATTTTGGAGTTAGATATTTATAGACATTCAAAAGCTTGTGATTTCATGAGATTCCGGGTTTTGGGAAATGTTGTTTCAATTTCAAGAGTTTGTATTGTATATGCCGAGTGGCGTCTTAAACGCTTCATTATGTTATTTCTGAAGTTTATAGTTAGTTTTATTCTGTTATTTCTGTATTCCGCAATTTGTTAGGCTTACCTAGTCGTAGAGACTATGTGCTGTCAAGATAGTTCACGAAGGGTGAACTGGGGTAGTGACAAGTTGGTGTTAGAGCTCTAGTTTTATAGGAGTCATAAATCACAAGCCGGTTTATTAGAGTCTCGCAGATCGGTACAGGGACGTCTGTACTTATCTACGAGAGGCTATGTAACTATTAGGAAAAATTCCACTTCATTTGATTTCCTTGTCGTGCGAGATTTTGACATCACAATTCTAAACTTCTATCTTCTATTCTCTCACAGATGGTGAGGACACGTGATACCAGAGATGATCAGGCACCCGCGCCCCCTACTAGAGCCGTCAGAGGTCGGGGCCGAGGTAGAGGCCGAGGACGCGCACGTGGTGCAGCAAGAGCACCTACACAAGCTGCCACCGAGGTACCACCAACAATTCCAGCTGGAGTCCAGGAACCTGATACGCCTACTGGTACTACTACTCCAGCTCTCCAGGAGACTCTTGCGTAGTTCATGAGCATATACACCACTCTCGCTCAAGCAGGGTTGCTTCCCCTTGCTGCAGCCACATCTCAGGCCGGGGGAGGAGTACAGACTCCCGCCGCCCGCACTCCTGAGCAGCGAGTGCATGTTGATCAGGTCCCAGAGATTATTCCTGTACCGCCTACAGTCCCAGATCAGCCCGAGGATACGGCAGCGACTTCAGAGGAAGGAGTTAAAGGATCAGTTACAAGAATTGCTTGATAAGGGTTTTATTCGACCCAGCGTATCACCTTGGGGTGCTCCTATCTTATTTGTGAAGAAAAAAGATGATTCTATGCGTATGTGCATTGATTATCGCCAGTTGAAAAAAGTTATAGTGAAGAACAGGTATCCTTTACCTCGTATTGAAGATCTGTTTGACCAGTTACATGGTGCATGATTTTTTAGACTTCAATACCACACAAGAGGGGGGGGGGGTTGATTTGTGTGGTACCCAATTTTTGCTTAACTAAACTATAGAAAGACTTGGTTCTTCTATGTATTCCAACTACTACTGTTTGCGGAATAATAAGTAGAGAAAATAAAGAACACATAGATTTTTACGTGGAAAACACCTGGCTCAAAAGGTGAAAAAACTACGACCTACTACTCAGTAGGGTTTTTTCCAAACTTCCACTAAAATCACTGAGCCAAAACAGTATTTACAAAACTCTTGTAAACCTAAGTATTAACTCTAATCCCGTTGTGGCACACAGCCTCAACTGCTATGACAACTTCAAGTTAACTCTAACTTGAACACTCTAGGTACCTAATACAATTGCTTCTATGAAAGCTGAAAGGTACAATGTAAAATCACCTACTAAAATTGAACTAGAATAAAAGATAGACACTTGGAATTGGTTCTTTTATTCCGTTCAAGTAGCTTCAGGATTGCACACTCGAATCACACATAAATTGCTTGCAAAATCGCCTTACTCTTTTTCTCTCAATTTAAGTTTAACTTCTGCTTATGTGCATTACCTATAAAAGAGAACAACATTGATATTTAATGGGTTAGTAATTAGAGATTAATTGGGATTCAAATGCTACTCTTCTATCATATAAGAGTTCAAGGTAATCTCAAACTCTAATGCTATCTTCTTCCCAGATTGTGTTCTCTTCATGTAAGGAGTCTTTCTCTCCTTAACCAATATGCAATATTTTCGATCAGATCAGGAGATATTGCTTCTTGATAAGTTGGATTTATCTCATTCACGTGCATCTCACATGTACAAGTTGATCAAGACTGTGCTTCACAAGATGGACCTGGTCCATGTCTGAGTTCTTTTGTCAATCTTCAAAACTTCACCTGTTCTTGGACCAACAAATTCCCCCTTTTTGATGATGACAAACTCTGTGCTTTTTACTTACTTGGATCATGTAAGAACTCAGCTTAACCATCAATACAAAGTTTAGAAAATTTACTTATCATCAAGGACCAGGTTAATTAGGTTATAAATATCACTTATTCAGAATGTGTAAAGCACAATATCTCTTCCCCCTATTGGCATCATCGAAAAGTTGCATACAAAGTGTGAGTCCCAGATTTTAATAAGTACTCATGGCCACTGGGGCAACTACAAGTGCAATCATGGTTTAATCATCAGTAATCAAGCAAACATATTAAACTATCAAGGAAAGATTAGCATTGAACAAGAGCAAAAATAGTATATATCATTGATAAAATATATGTTGCTACCACAATCCACAACCAGAAAGCAAAAAACATTTAAAACATGAGCAAAAAGAAAGAAAATTCCCTAATCTTGGTCACTGAAGGTACTAGACAGGTTCATGAGATATAGGCTTGAATTCCTAAGGCTTGGGAAAGCTAGAGGGCTGGTTTTGGGCTTGGAGAAGATTCAGCATATTGTGAAGAATTCCATCATTCTTCTCCTTTTCCTTGGTAAGCTCAGTTCTGAGAGCATCCCTCTCAGATTCCACCTCTATCACACGAGCCTTGAGCCTAGCTATCTCAGCATCCTTGACTTTACATTCTTGAACAAGAGCTCTGACTTTACTGTTGATAGGAGTCTTTTTGGATGAACCGGGTTCATTTGGGATGGCATTGACTAAATAGTCACAAGCAAGCAGAGTATTAATACCAAAATGATCCTTGCTTAAGACCATTTCCCATTTCTGCAGAGGCACATTGCACCTATCCAGAACTGTAGTCAGAATAAATCCATAGGGGGTAGCATGAGCCTTGGAGACATTGATGACCCTGTCCAGTAGCTTGATGATGAATGCAGGCCAATTAATTTTCCTTCCACTTTCCAGGAACTCTATCAGGACCAAGTCCATATAATTTGCAATATGCTTTCTCTCCTGCCTGGGCAGTAGGCACTTGTTGACAAACTTAAAAATGACTTTCTGCTGTGGCCTCATTTCAACTCTTCTGAATAGCCCTAGCCTCATTCACATCTGCAACATCACAGAACCTCCTGGTAATTGCAAGGGTAGTAGGAAGAGAGTCCAGACATGGCCACCTTTGCCTTGTATAGTCATCAAACCCTTCATAAGGTATGTTAAGTATCTCACCTAGCTCGTTTGCATCAAAGGTCATGTGAACTCCTTTCACTAGGCTACTAAGTCTGCCATCCTTAACCTCTGCATTTGCCATGAACTCAATGATTTCATTCTTGGCCAGCCTTCCATTCATCTGAAGGACCATGTTCTTCCAGCCCTGAGCAGCAAAGGCATCCACCAGTCTCATCATTCCTAGTTCTACCAGGTCATTCAGCAACCTTCCCTTCAAAAATTTTCTTTTGCCAAACTTGGCCAGCTTGTCTTGTTCACCATCAGACTCATCTTCTTCTTATTCACCACTCCATGCCTCATCTTCAGAAATTCTAACTTGTTTACTTTTTACTGCAGACCTTGTCCTCTTCGCTAATAAAGGTTCAACAGCCTTAGACATAGAGGAAGACTTCTTGGAAGAAGTCTTGGGCTTTTTGGGCTTGGGGGTCTGAACCTCCACTGTAGTACCTGTCTCCTGATGAACCTGTTCCATATCCTCAACTTCCACAGCTTCTGAGGACTCTGCAATCTTCCCTTTTCCTTTATCCATCCTTTTCTTCTTACTCTCAGCCAGAGCCTTTTGTAGAGCACTCTCACTCTGTTTCACCCTACTTCTTGTGGCTCTTCTCTTTGGCAAGAAAGTTTCAGTAGGTGTTGGGGAGGAAGCCTTTCGTTTGTTTGAAGGTTTAGTAACACTAAGGGGTTTTGGTATGGGAGTTCTTCTTTTCTTTGGATCATAACTCGCCCCAACCTTTTTCAACAGGTCTGCTAGGGTCTCTTCAGTTGATGAACCAGGTTCATCTCCTTGTGCGCTTAGATTAACTAACCCTTCAGTAGCTTCACCAAAACCACTTCCCCCTGACTTCTTGCCACTCTCTTCAACATTTTCTTGTTCAACCCCATAGATAGCAGGCACATACAAATCAGAAATGGGTGAATGATCAACCACTCCTTTCCCTTTTCCCCTCACATCACCATATTCACCCTCTCTCTCTCTTTTTCTTTTTCAAATTTCTTTTTACCTTCACTCCTTCATAACTCATGTATTTACACATCCATGATAGACCCAACCAAAATAAACCTGTTTTCTAAATTCTCAGACGAAGAAGAACTTACCTTAGAAGGGAATTCTTGAGTCTTCTCAGAGTCAGAAGACCCAGGTCCTTCCCCCTCACTAGTAGATTTGTACAACTCAGAATTAGAGGTAGAATCAGAATCTTGAGCCTAACTTGCCTTTAATTGCTCATTTAATTTCTTTGAACGAGCCCCAGAAGCTACTGTTTTTCAAGAAAGCATTTTTACCCTTCTCAGCTTGAGTTTGAGAGATGTGCTAGGTGGAGGATGGGTAGATGAATTTGAGGGAGTGAGTGGTGGTGGAGTTCCAGGATTGTCTTTTGGGTTTGTCATTATCGCTGATTTCTTGAGAGAATTAATGAATTAGAAGTATGGAGAAGAAGGCAATTGAAAGTGAAGAGGGGTTTTTGATGGTTTAGAATTATTAAGATGGTAGAGGTAATGATCGTATTTAAAAAGAAATACACATTTAATGTATAACGACAGCTTTAGCAGTGGTCAATTAGAGGTCTAATCAACCTGAAATTCCAGGTTTGAATGAGCGGTTAAGCTTTCCTAGATTTTAGGTAAATTTTGTGGTTTAGAGGTCTAATGTAGATGGAATTGGTTCAAAACAACAGATAGAATTTTCTATGGAGTTTGAACAATTTTAGGACTTCTGCTCATGATTTAAATTTTTATTTTTCTAATTGTGCAGAGTATAGAAAATATACCTTAGCATTCAGATGAACTCATACTGATGAACCAGGTTCTTCATTTAGAATGCTCTTGACCATGCCTCAATTTACCATAATAGAGAAAATTTTGTAAGAGATCAGTGAGTCATATTAACACATGTCACAGGAGTATACTAATTACAGTATGAAGCTGAGTAAAAATTAATCTAGACATTTACACAAGTTCAGATTTCCTAGCCAATTTTTTTTTTCATTTTTCCATTGTGCATTCTGAGTTGGTCCTATTAGGTGATCTTAATCATCCCTAATTCCAACATGTTTCTCTCAAAGTTTTCTCTACTCAGTGCTTTAGTAAAGATGTCAGCAATTTGTTTATTAGTAGCACAGAATTTTATGGTGATCAATCCTTTCTCATAGTTATCTCTCAAAAAGTGGTGTCTACCATCTATGAGCTTAGTCCTCTTATGATGAACAAGGTTCTTTGTCATACTTATAGCACTAGTATTATCACAGAAGATAGGAATGCAACTAACTTCAATGCCAAAATCTATCAGTTGTTGTTTGATCCATAGCAATTGAGCACAACAAGAGGCAACAACAACATATTCGGCCTCAGCAGTGGATAACGCCACTCAATTTTGCTTTTTAGTAGCCCATGATACAAGACATGAACCAAGAAAATGAGCCATACCTGAGGTGCTCTTTCTATCCACAAGGAAACCTGCATAGTCAGCATCAGCATACCCTACTAAATTGAAATTACTACCTTTAGGGTACCAAAGACACAGATCAGTAGTGCCTTTCAAATATCTCAGTATCCTCTTCACAGCAGTCAAGTGAGATTCCTTTGGATTAGCCTAAAAGCGAGCACAAAGCCCTACACTGAAAACTATGTCAGGACTACTAGCAGTAAGATACAAAAGTGAACCAATCATACCCCTATACAACTTCTGATCAACTGATGAACCAGGTTAATCTACGTCTAATTTAGTGGCAGTTGCAATGGGGGTGTCTATTTCCTTTGATTCATCCATTTTAAACTTTTTGATCAACTCTTTTGCATATTTCTGTTGATGTATCATGGTTCAATTTGGGTTTTGTTTGATCTGTAAGCCTAAGAAAAAGTTAAGCTCGCCCATCATACTCATTTCAAACTTACTCCCCATTAATTTGGCAAAATCCTTACTTAGTTTGTCAGTGGTTGCTCCAAAGATTATATCATCAACATATATTTGTACCACAAGAAGATCTTTACTTTTTTCCCTCAAGAATAGAGTTCTGTCAATTTTACCTCTTTTGTAGCCATGTTCAAGCAGGAATTTGGACAATCATTCATACCATGCTCTAGGAGCTTGCTTCAGTCCATATAGAGCCTTGTCTAATTTGTACACATGTTCAGGATATTCCTTGCTCTCAAACCCCGGAGTTTGTTTAACAAACATTTCTTCTTTTAGGTAGCCATTCAGGAAGACACTTTTGGCATCCATCTGATGAAAAGTGAATTCCATGTGTGCTGCAAAGGCTATGAGGAGTCTTATTGCCTCCAGTCTTGCAACTGGAGCAAAGGTCTCATCATAATATATACCCTCCTCTTGGCTATAACCTTGGACCACCAGCCTTGCCTTGTTTTTTGTAACTGTTCCATCTTCATCAAGCTTGTTTCTGAAGACCCATTTTGTGTCAATTATTGATCTGTCCTTGGGTCTTGGAACTAGATGCCAAACTTAACTTCTCTCGAACTAATTGAGTTCATCTTGCATTGCATTTACCCAATCTGTATCCTGCAAAGCCTCAACAATATTTTTAGGTTCAATAAGAGATAGGAAAGCATCAAAAGCACACAGATTCTTTAATCGTGATCTAGTTTTAACTCCAGAGGTTGGATCAATGATTATGTTCTCAATGGGATGAGAACTTTGATACTTGTGAGGTTTCACAACCAACTGATTTTATCTTGATGTTTCTCCCATGTTCTATTGCTGAGGAATATGGTCATGAACAGATTCCTTTAGGGGATTAATATCAGTTCCTCTTTGTTCAGTTCCCCCTGTTAGGTTGCCCTGGATGGAAAAACTTATTCCATCACCTGTTCCTTCTTTTGGTGCATCTTTAGCTTGATCTGAGACTTCACTCAAATCTTTTACCAGCCCAATAGCTTCATCTTCATGTTCCTATCTCTCAGAAAGAATGTTAGTTTCATCAAAAACTACATGTACACTTTCTTCTACACGCAAAGTTCTTTTATTGAACACTTTATAAGCTTTGCTATGTGAAGAATATCCCAAGAATACTCCCACATTACTTTTGGGATCAAACTTACCCAGAGAGTCCTTTCCATTATTGTGCACAAAGCACTTGCATCCAAATGCCCTAAGATGAGATATATTTGGTTTTCTCCCTTTAAGTAACTCATAGGGAGTCTTCTCTATAAGAGGTCTAGTCATGCATCTATTAATGATGTAACATGCAGTATTTACAGCCTCTGCCCAGAAGCTATTGGGTAGTTTACTAGAAAGAAGCATAGTCCTTCAAGAGTCCTATTCTTTCTTTCAACTACTCCATTTTGTTGAGGAGTCCTAGGGGCAAAAAAATTATGATCTGTACAATGCTCATCACAAAATTCAGCAAACTTAGCATTTTCAAATTCAGTTCCATGATCAGACCTGATTGATGCAAGTTGATTACCTAGTTGTTTCTGAGTTTTTCTATCAAAGTCAGTAAACATGTCAAATGCTTCATCCTTAGATGTTAGAAATAGTACCCAGGTAAACCTAGAATAATCATCAACAAGTACCATCACATATTTCTTACCACCTCTACTCAATGTTCTCATTGAACTACGGAGATCCATATGAACCAGTTCTATCGTCCTGGTTGTGCTTACCATTTTCTTGCTTTTAAAAGATGATCTTACATGCTTCCCCCTTGCACATGCCTCACAAACTTTGTCTTCCTTGAACTTGATGTTAGGTAACCCTATCACCATGTCCTTGGAGACTAATTTGTTGAGTTGATTCAGACTTGCATGACCAAGTCTTTTATGCCACAGGAGGGGATCATTGTCCAACACACTCAAGCAGGTGAGTTCATTTTCTGAAAGGGCGGGCAAATCTACAATGTAAATATTGTTAACTCTTTTTTCCTGCCAAACAATCTTGTCAGTGGTAAGATTAATCACAAAGCATTTGGTAGAGGTAAATGCTACAAGGTTACCTCTGTCACACAGTTGTGATACACTGATTAGGCTATATTTCAAGCCATCTATCAAGTAGACATTCTCAATGGAATATGAGTCTGTCTTACCTACCTTTCCAACCCCAATAATCTCACCTTTCTTTCCATTTCCAAAGGAGACATTGCCTCCTTTTAAGTACTCAAGTAAAAGGAACTGGTTCTTGCTTCCAGTCATATGTTTTGAGTAGCCACTATCCATCTACCATATTTGGCTACTTCCCTTCACTTGGACCTGCAAAAAGAATCAGGGGTTAGTCTTAGGAACCCAAACTAGTTTGGGTCCCTTTATATAGGCAAAGGGGTAAATTAAATTCCTTTTGGCCCACCCAGGCAACCTATTTTTCTCTTGAACAAAGATTTTGTTCTTTTGACTGGCCTTTTCTTTTGCATCACATTCATCTTTGTAATGACCAGTCTTGCCACAGTGTGTGCAGATATTATTTTCAGGAAGAGTGATGTACTTGCTTTTGGGTCCCACTTAGGTGCTTGGGTCCTATAGCCAAGTCCTCTCCTGTTGCTACTGTGATGTTCTTGTAGCCAGGATAGTGCATTAGAAGCCTTATTCCATTTACAAGTTCTGTCTAGTTCATGCTTTACCTTCCCTAGGTCTTCTTTTAAGACTCTTATCTGCTCATCTTTTTTGTACAACTCATCCTTCATTTTTCCTAAATTTTCTTCGAAGGTGAGATACGTGTGATCAACTTTCTTCTTTCCTGTTCCTAATTTCAGTTTTAAATTTTCAGACCTAAGTTCTAAGACACTGGTGTCGAGTTCAAGAACCTGGTTCTTCAACTCAACATTTTTACTGTCACTCTCATTAGCCCTAGATTCTATATTTTTGCACTTGGCTTTTAAGATCACACACTCCCTAGACAGATGCTCCTTCTCATTATTAATTACCTCAAACTCATCGATGAAGTCTAGCAAGAGTTCAGATAACTTTTCTTTGGACAAAAATTTAATCTTGTCTTTGAGATGAATCACACTTACCTCTTGTTTATCATCTGATTCTCCGATGACCATAAGTGCATGTTCATCTCCAGCTTCATCTTCTGAATCCTCATCTGATGTTTCTCCCCAAGCAGCAACCATAGCTTTTGTTGATCCTTTATTCCTTTTGGGTTTGAACTTGTTCCTTCTTCATATTCCTTCGCTCAGCCCTTTCCTTCTTCCATTCTATTTCCCACTGAGGACAATTCTTGATCATGTGATAAGTCTTGCCACATTTGTAGCAGCTCTCGTTGGTTTGCTTCTTAGGAGCCCTTGATTTGTTGAAGGTAGTACCTATTGAAGGACCCTTTCCTCTCATCAGGTACTTTTTAAAATCCCTTGTGATCATGGCCATTTCATCATCCTCTAGATCTACACCTTCAGCTATTCTGAGAGCCAGACTCCTTTCCTTCTTGGGTGCATCTATTTTCATGGTTTGCCTTCTCAGTTCATAGGCAGTGAGATTTCCAATAAGTTCATCCAACTTGAGAGTAGCAATGTTCTTTGATTCTTGAATAGCAGTAATTTTGCTTTCCCAAGTTACTGGTAAGACCCTTGTTAAGATTTTCTCAACCTTGTCTTCTTCAAGGATAATTCTTCCAAGAGATTTAAGTTCATTTGTTAGTGTTGTGAACCTTGTGTACATCTCCTGGATAGTTTCTCCTTCCTTCATAGTGAAATTCTCATATTGAGAAAATAGCAGTGTTCCTCTTGTTCTCCTTACTTAAGGAGTTCCTTCATAAGCCACTTGTAAAGTGTCCCATATCTCCTTAGCAGTGGTACTACTTTGAATCCTGCTGTACTCGTCTGGATCTAGTCCACACACAAGCCATTTCTTGGCTTTAGCATTCTTTTCCCATTTATTCAAGTCTTCAGCAGTACAGTCAGCTCTTGTCGTTGGCACGTCCACTCCTTCAGCAGTCTTCTTTGTAGTAGTCAGGGAACCATTAGTGACTATGTCCTAGAGTTCATAGTCTTCTCCTATGATGTGATCTCTCATCCTATTCTTCCACCAAGAATAGTTTTGACCATTAAAGAGTAGAGGCCTCAGTGGATTGCCCTTCCCAATTTCCAGGTGGTGCACTCATCTTGATCTTTCCTAAGGTGTTAACCTCTTTAAGGATAACCCGCTCTGATACCATTTGATGTTTTAGACTTCAATACCATACAAAAGAGGGGGTGATTTGAATGGTACCCAATTTTTGCTTAACTGAACTATAGAAAAACCTGGTTCTTCTATGTGTTCCTACTACTACTGTTTGCAAAATAATAAGTAGAGAAAATAAAGAACACAGAGATTTTTACGTGGAAAACACCTGGCTCAAAAGGTGAAAAAACCACGACCTACTACTCAGTAGGATTTTCCCAAACTTTCACTAAAATCACTGAGCCAAAATAGCATTTACAAAACTCTTTGTAAACCTAAGGATTAACTCTAATCCCGTTGTGGCACACAACCTCAACTGCTGCGACAACTTCAAGTTAACTCTAACTTGAATACTCTAGGTATCTAATACAATTGTTTCTATGAAAGCTGAAAGGTACAATGTAAAATCACCTACTACAATTGAACTAGTATAAAAGATAGACACTTGGAACTGGTTCTTTTATCCCATTCAAGTAGCTTCAGGATTACACACTGGAATCACACATTAATTGCTTGCAAAATTGCCTTGCTCTTATGCCCTCAATTTAAGTTTAACTTCTGCTTATGTGCATTACCTGTAAAAGAGAACAACACTGATATTTAATGGGTTAGTAATTAGAGATTGATTGGGATTCAAATGCTACTCTTCTATCATAGAAGAGTTCAAGGTAATCTCAAACTCTAATGCTATCTTCTTCCCAGATTGTGTTCTCTTCATGTAAGGAGTCTTTCTCTCCCTACCCAATATGCAATCTTTTCGATCAGATTAGGAGATATTGCTTCTTGATAAGTTGAATTTATCTCCTTCACGTGCATCTCACATATACAAGTTGATCATGACTGTGCTTCACAAGATGGACCTGGTCCATGTCTGAGTTCTTTTGTCAGTCTTCAAAACTTCACCTGTTCTTGGACCAACAATGCACGAGTATTTTCTAAGATTGACTTGCGTTCAGGTTACCATCAGTTGAAGATTCAGAGCTAGATATCTCGAAGACTGCTTTCAGGACTCGGTATGGTCATTACGAGTTCCTTTTTATATCAATTGGGCTGACCAATGCCCCAGCAGCTGTCATGCATTTGATGCACAGTGTGTTCTGGCTGTATCTTGACTCGTTCATCATTGTTTTTATTGATGATATTTTGGTGTATTCCCGGAGTTGGGAAGATCATAAGAAGCACCTTAGGACAATGCTTCAAACTTTAAGGGAAAAGAAGTTATATGTAAAGTTCTCGAAATGTGAGTTTTGGTTGGATTTCGTGGCCTTCTTGGGTCACGTGGTATCGAGTGAGGGTATATGGATGGATCGAAGAAAGTGGAAGTAGTGCAAAGTTGGCCCAGACCATCCTCAGCTATAGAGATCCTCAGTTTTCTTAACTTGGCGGGTTATTACCGTCGATTTGTTGAGGGGTTTTTATCTATTGCAACACCTATGACCAGGCTGACCCAGAAGGGTGCTCCGTTCCAGTAGACGGAAGAGTGTCAGATGAGCTTTCAGAAGCTCAAGACAGCTTTGACTATAGCCCCAGTTTTGATATTGCCTACAGGTTCGCGGTCTTATACTGTCTATTGTGATGCCTCGAGGATTGGCATTGGAGTGGTATTGATGCAGGACGGTAGGGTGATTACTTACGCATCCAGGCATTTGAAGGTATATGAGAAGAATTATCCTATCCATGATCTCGAGTTAGCTGCTATTGTTCACGCCTTGAAGATCTGGCATCATTATTTGTACGTTGTTCCTTGTGAGATTTATACTGATCGCCGGAGCTTGCAGCACCTGTTCAAGCAAAAGGACCTTAATTTTCGCCAGAGGAGGTGGTTAGAGCTGCTAAAGGACTATGATATCGCCATCTTATATCACCCGGGCAAGGCCAATATGGTGGCCGATGCTTTGAGTCGCTGGGCGGAGAGTTTGGGGAGTTTAGCATATTTAGCAGTAGTGGAGAGGCCCATGGCGATGTATGTTCAGGCCTTAGCCAGCCAATTTGTGAGATTGGATCTTTCGGAGCCCAGTCTGGTTCTAGCTTGCGTGACTTCTCGATTCCTTATTTGATCGTATCAGGGAGCGTCAGTATGATGACCCCCATTTGCTTGTCCTCAAGGAAAAGATTTTGCATGATGATGCCAGAGATGTGACTATTGGTGATGATGGGGTATTGAGGATGCAGGGTCGGGTATGTGTACCCAATATTGATGGGCTTCGAGAGTTGATTCTAGAGGAGGCCTATAGTTCGCGATATTCCATTCATCCGGGTGCCGCGAAGATGTACCAGGATTTGAGACAACACTATTGGTGGAGGAGGATGAAGAAAGATATAGTTGGGTTTGTAGCTCGGTGCCTCAATTGTCAGCAGGTAAAGTATGAGCACCAGAGACCGGGTGGGTTGCTTCAGCAGATAGAGATTCTGGAGTGGAAGTGGGAGAGGATCACCATGCACTTCGTTGTTGGACTCCCACAGACTTTGAAGAAGTTCAATGCCATTTGGGTGATTGTGGATCGGTTGACCAAGTCCGCGCACTTCATTCCTATGTGTACTACTTATTCTTCAGAGCGCTTGGCGGAGATTTATATCCGGGAGATTGTTCGTCTGCATGGTATTCTAGTTTCCATCATTTCAGACAGAGGTACTCAGTTCACATCACGGTTCTGGAGGGCAGTACAATATGAGTTGGGTACTCGGGTGGAGTTGAGTACAACATTTCACCCTTAGACGGACGGACAGTCCGAGCGCACTATTCAGATTCTGGAGGATATGCTCCGTGCGTGTGTGATTGATTTTGGACGGTCTTGGGATCAGTTCTTGCCATTGGCGGAGTTTTCCTACAACAACACCTATCACTCCAACATTCAGATGGCACCGTATGAGGCTTTATATGGTAGGTGGTATAGATCCCTGGTGGGTTGGTTTGAACCGGGTGAGGCTAGATTATTGGGCACAGACTTGGTTTAAGATGCTTTGGAGAAGGTTAAGGTGATTCAGGATAGACTCCGTAGAGCCCAATCCAGACAGAAGAAATATGCGAACCGGAAGGTTCGTGATGTTTCCTATATGGTTAGAGAGCGGGTTCTGCTTCGGGTTTTGCCTATGAAGGGCGTTATGAGATTTGGGAAGAAAGGGAAGTTGAGTCCGAGGTTCATTGGTCCGTTTGAGATGTTGAGACATGTTGGGGAGGTTGCTTATGAGCTTGCTTTACCTCCCAACTTGGCAGGAGTTCATCCGGTATTTCATGTTTCGATGTTCTGAAAGTATCACGACGATCCGTCGCACGTGTTGGATTTCAGTTCAGTCTAGTTGGACAAGGATCTATCTTATGTTGAGGAGCCAGTGGCGATATTGGACAGGCAGGTTCAGAAGCTGAGGTCAAAGAATATCGCATTAGTAAAGGTTCAGTGGCGGAGTCAGCCGGTCGAGGAGGCGACCTGGGAGACCGAGCAGGATATGCGCAACTGTTACCCTCATCTTTTCACTACTTCAGGTATGTCTCTATGCTCGTTCGAGGACGAATGAATGTTTAAGTGTAGGAGGATGTAACGACCCGGCCGGTCGTTTTAAGAATTTAATGCCTTGATCCCCTATTAACTGCTTTTCCCGTGTTTGTTTATGCTATTTTGATTTGCCGAGATGTTTGGTTTTGAGCTTCAGAGTGTTTTGGTACACTTAGTCCCTAAATGAGAGTTTAAGTTTTAGAAATTGGACCATAGTTGGAGCAGTATGAAGAAGGCCTCGGAATGGAATTCCGTTGGTTCCGTTAGCTCCGTTGAGTGATATCGGGCTAAGGGGCGTGTTCGGATTGTGTTTTGGAGGTCTATAGCTAATTTAGGCTTGAAATGCCGAAAGTTGAATTGAGGTCATGAGCGCTACATATCTCGTCTTGATCCAAAAAGGTGAAGAAGAATGAACTAGCATCTGCAGCTAGCAAGTGTCAAGGTTCAAATCTAAAAGTTCGCATGAAGAACCATTCAAGACTCAAGATCAAGCTTTAGAAGACTCATAGATAGGAATCTTGTAACTGGTAGCTGATAGGCTTAGTTAGTCTTTTCAGTTTTGATTTTTGATGTAATAATAGGACCGCGGACCGGAACCTCACTCGACTCCCGAACTCATGATTCTACCATAGCTCCTTGAACTACACGTGACCTGATTCCCTTATAACCCGAGATATGTAGGCTATTCAAAACTAGGACTTGATTGCGCCTTTTTCTTTTATTTTCTTCCTTTTTTGAATAACGATATGGTAAAAAATTAGTCACATGGCTCACTTTATCTTTGCCCGAAAATCTTTCATGTTTCCAAGCAAAGAGGGGCAGTTGTGAGCACCTAATTTTTTACTATATTTGAATTTTTCGTCACTTTTTAGTATATAAATAATTTTAAGCTTAATCTACATATTTTAGCCTTTATTTCATTTTTAGTAGGTTTTATTTAAGAATATTAAAAATCACAATAAATAAATAAATTAATGTTCTTGATTTTAAAATATTTAACTAGTATTTTTATTTTACACTTTTTAAAAGAACAGAAAAAATATTAAAAAGCAAGAGCAAATAAAATTGTGGCACATCACCACAAAAAGCAAAGTTCTATAACAATATTCATTTCAGAATGGATTTTTCACCATTTGCACTCTCACGTGATCACTTATGCAATGGTACATTCCAAATTTGGAATGGAAATATTCCCTCACATGTACCTTTCCTACAAAAATTATCTTTCCATATTTTCCTCACACGTCAAAGGCATTGCATAGAGATGCCTTTTAAAATCCATCCATATTCTCGATAAATGGGATTGATTCCTAAAATCTATCGTTGACAAAGGGCCCCACACGGTTTGGTACTACCCATTTTCTTAATTACACTCATTTAATATAAACACTGACACACACAGAGAAAAAAGGGGGTCCCCTCCTCTCCAAAAATAAAACCTTCAGCAACCCATCCCTCTCTTTCGCCGGCCTCCCCCAGAAATTCACCCATTTCTTTTCTCTGAAAATTGAAGAAAAACACACGGTCAGAGGAAATAAAGAGAAGCAGTCGACCAATTATTATTTTTTTCAATTTTTTTCTTTTGTTCGGCGAGTTAAGCTTAACTAAGATCACTGCCTTGCCGGCGCTTCGCCGGAGTTTCATCATCTCCGGCCAACTCAGTCGATTAGAATCCGTTCGAGGTTGTTGATTCCGGTTCCGGGTCCATAGCGCAAGTGCGGTATGTTGGTCGCAGGTGCGGAAGCTTGAGGTTTAATGAATTTTTGTAGGTGCGGTCCTTTATCTGTAGAAGCGGTACCGTAGGTGCGGTCCCTTGACCGCAGAAGCAGATTTGATGGGCAGAAAATAAGAATTTCGAGGGTTTGAAATCAAAAGTTAGAAAATTGATTTGGAGCTCGGGAGAGGGCGATTTTGGGAGGATTTTGAAGAGGAAATCAGTGGGTAATGATTCCTAATCCCTTCTAGTTGTATTCCTATAATCTAATCTTAGTTTTGTCATTTAATTTCGGAATTGGGATGAAAATTGGGGGAAAATTGGAGAAAGTTCTTAGACCTAAATTTCGAGTTTTGATTGGGGATTTTACATTGGATTTGGATAACTTTGGTATGGTTAGACTCGTGAGAGTGAGAATTCTGAAAATATAAATTTCACCCGATTCCGAGACGTGGCCTCGGAGGGCATTTTTGTCATTTTTCCTAATTTCGCGTATTAACTTAGAATTTTTTTGTAGAATCAGTTATTTGAAGTGTTATTTACATTATGCAATTGAATTGAATAGATTTGGGTCATTTGGAGTCGAGTACTCGTGGCAAGAACGTGGTTTCGGGTTGATTTTGAGCCGGTTCGAGGTAAATGGCTTGCCTAACCTTGTGTGGGAGACCTTCCCCTTAGAATTTGGTATTATTGATAATTGAAATGCCTTGTACGTGAGGTGACGAGTGCGTACTTGTGCTAATTATTGAAAAATCTGGTTTTCAATAAGTAATTACTAGTATGTTTCCTTTTCTGTTTATATTACTTGCAATTTAAGCTTACTGTTAGCTTAGGGAAGCATGCCTAATTGGCTTAATTGCCTTATTTGCTCAAACTGCGTTATTTGGATTCCGTGCAGCATGCTAGGTTAGAAATACTTGTTTTACCTTGGTATGGAATTTGAATTGAATTGAGTATTCTTTGTGTTGCTGCTGTGTGTTTACTTTGGGACTACGGGACATTATCGTGGGAGATCCCCCTGCATGTTTACTTTGGGACTATGGATTGGTATTCC
The DNA here is from genome assembly GCF_000715075.1 of Nicotiana tabacum. NCBI lineage: Eukaryota > Viridiplantae > Streptophyta > Magnoliopsida > Solanales > Solanaceae > Nicotiana > Nicotiana tabacum. The sequence goes on from NC_134084.1 coordinate 127,531,521, forward strand.
GGGAGATCCCCCTACACTTTTATATTGGAACTACGGGACTACACCCGGTAGATTCCCCCAGCACTGAGTTGGACTACGGGACGGTATCCCAGGAGATCCACTGGATATTTATATTTGGGACTACAGGACGGTATCTTGGGAGATCCCCGGTTGTTATTTATGTGTTGAGTTGTATCCCTTTCTGTGATTAATTTGTCTTTGTTGTAGTTATTGGTGTTCTTTCCATCTTGTGTTACTTCTTATTATTGCACTTAATTATACTATCTTATTCCACACTATTATACTTTGCATTTCATTTAACCTCAGTAGGGCCCTGACCTTCCTCGTCACTACCGATCGAGGTTAGGCTTGGCACTTACTGAGTATCGCTATGGTGTACTCATGCCCTTTCTACGTATGTTTTTCATGTGCAGATCCAGGTACTTCGACTCAGTCCTACCACCCTTGAGGCGAGACAATTTTCCCAGAGACTTCGAGGTATATCTGCCGCGTCCGCAGACCGAGGAGTCCCTTTCTATTCTCTCTTTAAGTATTAGCCCTTCTGTATTTTTCTTTTGTTAGACAATCTGGAGTTAGATACTTGTAGACATTCAAAACCTTGTGATTTCATGAGATTCCGGGTTTTAGGAAATGTTGTTTCAGTTTCGAGAGTTTGTATTGTATATGCCGAGCGACATCTTAAACGCTTCGTTATGTTATTTCTGTAGTTTATGGTTAGTTTTATTCTGTTATTTCTGTATTCCGCAATTTGTTAGGCTTACTTGGTCGTAGTGACTATGTGCCGTCACGATAGTTCACGGAGGGCAAACTGGGGCCGTGATAATTATTCCATAGTTAATACAACCACTTAATTCTGACTTAATGCCACATCACTACATATTCCCCCCCTTTAGGGGAGTACTAAGAGTTTAAGCCTCGAGGATCTACCTATAGATGTGATACTTCTTCATCTTTGGTGTCTTTCCATATTATCGATGGCCCTTACTCGCCTTGCGGCAATCCTTCTGTACCAAGGATAACAAAATTTCTTACTCACGATGGTGACACCTAGTGTAATTGGCACACATAGTTCCTTAAGTTTAACTTTACTCACATTGCTTGCTTTAGAGAAGTGTCTGCCTGAATGACCATTCTCTGAATTTCTCGTGAATCTTCTTCTGTTGTCCATTTTATTATTGCCTGAACAAAATCTGAAATTCTCATGATGCCGACTATTATCAAATCACTCAGTCCCTAATTCATGTTTAGCTTATCTTGTTCACCAATCCATACTAGTTTCTATTACGCTGGAGTCCAGCTTTTCCTTTTGGTAATCGCGTCAGAGTTGCGAACTTATTTCTCGAAATGAGGATATGACTTTATGGACTATATTCTTTTGTTGTCTCAAGGCCTGTCACCTCTCGTTTCTTCCTTCACTTGACTATAGATTCTGTAATACTGTCATCTTTTGATCTACCGTTTGTCATTCATGTATCACATCTTACTTATAGTGCTTCCTTATCTCTCTTCTTATTTCCCTGCTAATATTTCTGTGTATCCCTTTCTTTTGAAAACTTCAACAAGACATTATTTTTCTTTTAACTCCCCCTGCTTCATTCATTGGCTCGTCGGTTTGCTCAACGTTCTCACTCTACTAAGGAAAAGAGCCACACTAAGGTAATATTTACCTCTTCCAGGATTCCAGTACATGTCTTTGTAGTGCTCATATCTAGCTGTACTATTTTAGAGTGCACCATCTAGGTATCTCACAAGGAGATCTATTAGCACCTTTATAATATCCTTTGAAAATGTTAACTAACGCAAACCATCCATCCATTATTTTGGGTTACTCTAACCCCAGCCGGATTCTGCTATCATGTCATTCTCTTAAACCATATCCGTTAGCTCCTATAGGGCATGACTGAGACAGATGTGGCCGATTGTACGTACATATGTTACTGTTTAAGATAACTCAAAATGCTTATATCTCCCTTCCTGAATGGTAAATAATGATAATCTTTATTAACTGGATACCCCGTACCCTTTTTCGTCTTGCTTCTTATACTTCTTGAAACTTGTATTTATCTTCTGAATCTCTCGTTGTCTTTCACCATAAAGGTGGATAAATGTTCTTGCCTTAAGGTTCCTTATCAAGAGGCTTACACGTCTTAGTACACAAATGATCTACTGAAGACCTCACATTTACTCATCATAAGCAAGATGCAAAATCGAGCTCCTCTAACTCAACACTTCCACAACTATATCTCTTATCGACTATCTTTCTGAATGTAGGCATCATCTTATTACGAATAAAATAGAAGTTCAGAATTTGAATTCTTATAAGTGAGCTCTATCACACGATCTAGAGTAAGAAGAAAGAGTGACAGTCCTAAATGTCCTGTAGCTTCCTGCTTATAAGTGTGGTGCACAACACACCCATAAATAAGACTCTACTAGACACGACTTGTAGACTCCCTAGGACAGAACTGCTCTGATACCACTTTTGTCACAACCCAAACCGATGGGCCGCGATGGGTACCCGGTACTTTACTCAACTGAGTACCAACATAACGTATCTTTTCGTGTCATACTATCATAGGTAAATGAGCCAGAGAGGTTGTTGTGAGATAAGTACAATAAAACATGGAGAAATACTCGTCATTGGATGATCCAACATATAATCCAAACTTATACATTTGACGTACGGGCCTATAAGGCCGGCATGATCCTTTATATACTCAAAATATAGGCCGACAAGGCCATACAAGTATCCGTATACATGATATCTATCTACAAGCCTCTAAGAATACATGATATCTGTCTAATCACACTAACCAAACAAGCAATTCCGAAGCAAATGGAGCGCATCAACATTTTTCGCTGAGCTGATAGCCTACTTGGAGGGCTCTCAACCTGTCTATCGGGACCTGCGGACATAAAACGCAGTGTCCCCAGGAAAAAGGGACGTCAATACAAATAATGTATATGTAAGGAATGAAAATCAGTAACTAATAGACATGAGAGAAACATGAAGCAAAAGACTCGACATGTAAGTCTGAATAACTCTGTAAATCATGAAATAATTATAGTGTCATGCATATGCGTATGAATGTCATATCGTGCATAGGTACATAATTCATAACATCAGCAGGCCTCTGAGGGCATCCCATCATATCATCTCGGCCACTATGGGTAAAATATCAAAGTATACCAGTTGATCAGGTGGTGGTGCGTATATAATGCCGTAACCTTTTCCCATATCCCATATACATATATATACATATAAATACACGAATATAACGTTATCCGATCATGTGTCAATGTAAATGAATGCAACGCATGATAAGTACATCAATAATATCTTTCGGAGTGTCATAAGACCATTTTACCTTTGATTAATATCATGAGGTAAACGTTTTTTCAACGTACATATTTTTTTGAAACCCATGAATAGATGATAGAATAATATGACACGGGATTGCCAAAAAAAAAAGCATCAAGCAAAAACGCTCTCCCTTCTCTCTTCTTTCTTTCTCTAGCTGCGATGAACAGTAGCGACGCAATAGTTCACCGACCATAACTCCAGTGTCCACCGTTGAAAATTCACAAAATTGGTGTCTAAAGAAGCTCCTAATCTTTGCGCACAATCCCCAATTGATTTCATCTCCAAACTCGCAACCAATTGTTCCAGATCTACGAATTAATGTAGAGGTTACTGTAGCACGCAAGTTTTGTGTTTTGAGCAGCCATGGATGCCTTCATCTCTCCCCAGCTCCATACTGTGGGAGAGTCCAGTCAAAATCCAAAGGAAACAATTGTTAAACACAATCCAAAACAAACATATGCTGAAAGAATTGCTGGTCACAAATCTGACGCGTCGAAATCGAAAATTGAGTTATGTCCAGTTACTGTTATTCATGGAGAACCAACTGTTTAATTCACCATTGAAGAGGTTAACTCATTCACCATTGAAGAAGGACTGCATCAAGCAGTAATTCTAAAATTCTCGTATGGGAAACCAGATCTTCATGAGTTGCGACAAGCTATTCCAAAGCAATTTAACGTGAAAGGATATTGTAATGTTAGGCAACTAGAATATCGGCATATCTTGGTAAGATTTGATCTTTTTGATGATTTTGTCCAGGTTTTGTCGAGAACTACTGGTTATATTACATCAAAAGGTGAAGAATTCTTTTATAGAACTTTCCCGTGGACGATAGGATTTTATCCCCGAGCAGAAACGTCAAGAGCAGTGGTATGGATTTCGTTACCAGATTTGCCTGAAAATTTCTTTGCAAAAAAGTCCTTATTATCCATAGCCTCAGTAGTGGGAAAGCCATTAGCAATGGACAAAGCGACTCAAGATAGAACACGACCAAGTACGGCGAGAGTGAAGGTGCTACTTGAGCTGCTGGACAAACATCCTAAGCGAGTTAGGATAAATATTGTGGATACAATTTCTGGAAGGTTAGTTGAACATTACCAGCAGATAGTATATGATAATCTCCCTAAATTTTGTACATGTTGTAAACACCAAGGACATGATGTAAAATCATGTCGTTGGAAGATCGAGAAAAGTAATGAAGAAGCTGCACCAATTGTTGAAGTTGAAGGGCCGTCTAATCTTGACAAATTAGAAGGGGATGCTAACGACTATCTTAATGCAAAAAGGGCTGAAAAAATGGTAGATAATATAGCAAAGACGACTGTGGTCGAGCAGCAAGAGGTGCAAACAGCAATGGAAAATCGAACTGGTAACTTGAACATTGATCGAGCAGTGAATGATAAGGGTCCAACTTTGGCGATTAATCTTGTGGGGCAGGCCTATGATGAGCTACATGTTTCTACTGCTGCAACTCTTATTGATCGACCTGAAAGTTCAGTTATGGAACAGAAAAAGGCTAATGAGGATCGAGATGGTGCAGCGTTGCAACTTGGGAAGGATAAAAAGCATGCTGCTATTCAAGGTTCTGCTGGTAACGCCCTACAGGTTACACAAGTAGCAGTTGTCCAGCACTCTACTAATTTATCTGATCGAGGAGTGCCCAGTACCTCTCATGGGAGGATAGAAAATAATGCAGGAGGTTTCAAAGCTCCTGTTGTAATTGGTGATAGTTTGGAGTGGGCAAATGGTACAGAAGCAACGTTTGACAAAATGGACAATTCAGCTGGAGTTTTGCTACCCAATACTGGGGAATGGAAAAATGCTTCTGGTTTGACTCATACAGCTGATCGAGCATATATTGATCCAAATGGTAAAAGAGCAGGGCAACTGGAAGTATCTGCTGCACAAATATGTAAATTTCAAGGTGTGCAAAAGGAAAGAATTGGAGAAGGTAATGTACAACAATGTGTAGTTGAGAAGGAGAAGATAACAGATATAAAGGAGAAACAACCTACTGAGGCACCTGGTGAACCAAGGAAATCTGATACAACTCCAAGCAAAGTAGCTACTAAGAGCAACAACTGGACAATGGTCAATATATCACCTAGCAAGAAACAAGCTGCTTTTCAAAATCAGATTGTACCATCACAAGTAATTGGAGTATCAAACTCTTTTGATGCTTTGGTCAATGAGGGTGAGCATGATATGAATAAGGCTATAAATAAGGAGCAACAGAGGGATGATGAGACACAATCAGTAGATGGAAAAACCAGCTCTATATGGAATGTAAATCCGCGGACAAAGGCAAATGACATAGCTGCTCGACTTGTGGATGAGGCTAGTCAAGTACCTGATGCTGCTAAATCAACAATGATGAACAAAACTCCAAAAATGGCCAACCACAAGCTTCAGGCAATAGCAATCAACATCAAATTCACAAGAACACAGGTGGTCAACTAAGTGCGTCGAAAGACATTGTTCCTGCTGATGCACAAAAGGCCGAGGCAAACAATTCTAATGCACCCACACTGTTTTTTCCAATCCTCAAGTTGTACAAATCATCAAAGATACACAAAATGCAATGATGATGAACTCCAATATTTTTAAACAACCATTTGTCACTCTAAACACCTCAGTTTTTGAAATCCCTTCGCAATCAGTGGAATCTTTTGGGGGGTTTAAAGGAGAACTGGGGTAGCTGATGGTATCCACTGGAAATAACAATGAAGTTATACATGCAAATGTGAGGGCATTTGCCATCTAATCCAAACTTTGGCATAACCAACGTGAGGAGAATGATGAAGAGGAGGGGAAAGATGAATATGATGATGAAGAAAATTTTGGTGTTGATTCTGTGGAGGATTCTTCTGATGAAGGTGAGCGATGTAGTGGAGAAGAGGAGATGCTTTCGGTTGGCTCACCTTTACCAAAAATTGGCAGCTCCTCTAAGTTGAACTCAGCTAGCAAGTTAAACGCAAAGGCACCAGATTTTATCCCAAAAATTAAGCAGCAACATAGTGAAGCAAGCACGATAGTAGTAGTACCAATTTTTGGACAGCAGCCACAGATTAATGCTCCAACAGCAGTATCAACTACTGAACAGCAGCAACGTAATGAAGAAACTGTAACTGAAGCCAACTCGATGGTAGTGCTAATCACAGATAAACCTGGGCAGCAATAGCTTGACCCAAACACTTCACCTGTTGTCCATGCTTATGGTCGAAAAACAACAACAATGACAAAATCTGGGCAGCAACAGCAGCAACAATATGAATTGGTATCGACTTTGTCAATTCCTGGACAGCAGCAACAAAATGCAAGCACTTCAACTGCTTTAGGATTACATTCAAAAGATGCAAAGCAACACCAGGAAACAAATGTAACACTGATCACTTTGGAGGACATAAAACTACTGGACGCAATAGTAAGTTCCAAACCTGTTAACTCGCTAAACCATTTTGCGTTTACCACAGGTCGTTTGGCTAAGGAAAGGAAAAACATACAAGGATTACAACAACAACAAAACAAGGCAATGTTAGCAACTACACAAGACAGAAATGCCTTGATGACACAATATTTTCCTCAAATATTTTCAATGCATGTGAATGTGGGAAGGGATATTTACGAAGAAGGAGAGGAAGATGCAATTATGCAAGAATGCCGCACACAAGCAGCAAAACAAGGTGATTTATCACCTATGCATAGCGGCAAAGGTAAGAAGACTCATACAAGGAAAAATAGTTGGGACGACAAGGTTAGTGAATTTTTAAATGTTAGGCGACTTCCAATGAGAGTTGCCAAGCAAAAGCAGGCTGCCCCAACTACATCCACGAGGTCCAACCGTTCAAAAAAGAAGTCATTAATTTTGAACACTTTTTGAAAAATTGTGATGGTGATGAAAAAGAAGTACAAATTGAAGAAATTACAAGTTTGGGAAAGAAGAGACAACAATTTGTCCATCTTCATTTTATTCTACCATTATGTTAGTATACTCATTTGTAGTATCATCACAGAGTATGTTATAAACTCTGCGATGATCACAGAATATTTGGTCCTTTAAAGTTCATATTGCTTGTTAGTAAGCGAGGCCTTTTCTTTGCATCAATAGGATTAGTAAGGTAAGGTTTAGCCCGGTTTGTGTTGCCTTGGTCCTATGCATTTGGAAAAATATCCACAGGGCTATGAGATTATATGCCTTCGTGAGACTTTGCCGGAAGCTATACCATGAATCCTCTACATGAGGCTACCATCATAAGGCAATGTGTGGCGCAGATGAGTGATTATATTGCCAAGGCATATGGGTAACAATATCGGTGCTATTGTCCCCATTATTTGTACTTTTTCGAATTGTTGTATTTTTCTTTTTTTTATTAATGAAAAACTAGACCTAGGCGCTTGCCTAGCGGATTGCCGAAAATAAAATAAAAAAATAAAATAAAATAAAAAAAATAATAATATGACACATGGGAATTCAATAAAATTTATACCTCTAATACTTCTATGAGTAGAGTCATTTTTTGAAGTAGTGCATTTGCTCGTTTCGTTTGTATCGTATGGATCATGCCATAAAGAAAGAAGGGAACCTTAGCATACTTGAGTCGATTCTCTTGACAATCCCTCTAACACACGTTAATTGCGATAAACCACGTGACCGCAACATCGGAGTAGGGAAAAATCCGTATGATATTCTTGAGAAAGATTGTATTATGCTCCCTCCAAATCGCAAAATTCCATTGCTATAACATTATTGTTACACCCCATATTTTCGTACGTGAAGGTACGCCATCAGTAAATTGACGGAAGATCGAAAAATGAGATATTACATTCCACATTTTCCGTACGTTAAAGTTTCATCGTAAGTTAATCGACGTAAGTTCGGGAATGAGATTATTTTGAGATTATAAGCATTATGCAATTTCAAACAAGTAAAAGTAAATTTGTGAAGGTGATAGGGGAAGCAAGTCAAAGGAAACGAATTTTCGTCCAAGTTTGGCATTTGGGATAAAATACATGTCAAGCGATAATACCCGATAATTATGAACTAGTACCACGCAAGGTACCATATGATCACAGTAGTACGATGTATAAAATATATTAAAAATAAATATAATTTTAACTAATTTAGGATAATTTTTAAATTATGCGGGTAATTGATTAATTACCGGGTAATAGGACATTATTCAATTAACTAATAAGTGGATAAAATTAATAAAATTCCCCCAAAGTAACGTGGCAGCCCAAGAGGCATTTAGAAATGACTCTTAATTTTATATGTAAGGTGTCATTCTAAAAATCCATATACCATATGAGTCACCTTGGGTTCTTTGTCCATTCTTTAAGAATTTGCCAAATTTTAGCAAATATCAAGTGAATTTCAAATGCCCAAGAACGTGAGAGCGCCCTGGAGCAGTACAAATCTTAACAAAAAATCAAATGAACTTCCTTGCTCATAAAAACGTGAAAAACTCCCTGGAGCTTTGAGATTAGAAAGGAAACGTTAGCTTTCCTTGTCTTGAAAGCATTATATCATGTTTAGCCATTTCAAGCTTCAACAAAAATGTTTTCCAACCAAGGAAAAATCCAACGAGAATATTATACGGATTTTTTCCTACTCCAGGTATGTTAAGGCTAAGCTCTTCCTTCATTTTACATGACCTCGTAACTACAAAAGTTTGATAATGAGCCATAAAGAAAAATTCATATCCAGAAATTTACGTATATTTTGCTAGTCTCGCAAATTACGTATATTTTTCTAGTTTTGTAAGTTACAATATTCTCCTTAGTGGGACTTCATATTCAATTGAGTATTTTCTTCTTCCAGTCAAGAGAGCAGAGAATTTACATATATACAGTATTAAAAGTATTTTCATTACCATCGAGCTATAATCGATGGGCAGGCCCCTATTGGGCAACCTCTGATCAGATGGTAAGTTATATAACGATCCTACTGTGACCGAGCGCCTATGAGCGAGCCTAGCATGGTCGAGATACATAGCCTAGTATGGCCGAGCACCTATGAGCGAGCCTACTACGGTAGAGCAGTTATATATATACCGAACCTTATAGGGCCGGACAACTATTTTACTTACTATATTGAGAGAATTGAGTGTCAGTAGGTAAGCATATCTTCAAATTATCTTTGACTTCCAGTTACTTATAGTAATTATATTATCAATTCAGTTTCAGCTTTTAGTATATTGCCTTACATACTCAGTACATTATTTCGTACTGACGTCCCTTTCCTGGGGGTGCTGCATTTCATGTGTGCAGGTTCAGACAGACAGGCGGGTAGACCTCCTCATTAAGTGTTACCCGAGTTTAGCTTGATTGGTAAGCTCCATGCCTTTCGGAGTTGCCGGGTCTAGAGCTTTATGTACATCTTGTGTATATATGTATATATGGTATGAATAGGTCGGGGAGCTATTTTCGATCACAATGTATCTACTAGTAGAGACTTGTAGGCATTTCCTGTTAGTTAGTGCAATATGTTGGGCTTGTAGACCCTGTATGTATATTTGGTAGGTTTGTTAGTTGCAATAATTACGATGGCCTTGTCGGCGCAGCTTTATATTGATATTTAGTTAGCATTCGCAGTTTGTCTTGCAACTGGTGCATGACCAAAGTATGACATCATATGTTTAGAGTATCTTAGTCACAAGTGGTACGGAAGGATAGATGAGGCACTAGGTGCCGGTCTCGCCCCGGGCTCGGGGCGTGACAATTACGTAGTATAACTTCTTTTTGCTGAAAATCCGTTGCTTGGTAGATGTAAAACATCTCCATTTTTGTATGTTTGATCATAATATTATGTAACCTCTCTTGCTGAAGTTGTAACCTTGAAGATGAAGTGACTTCATTTTTTGTGAATCAAAGAGTTTTTCAATAGAGTCCTTTAACAAGAATGAGAGATAAGGTGCCATGTCTTAAATTTTTTTCCACCACCTCCTTAATCACTTAATTAAATGACAATTTTCTACCAAGATTTTGACATCCCACGTGGAAGTGTTGTCCTCCTAATATTTATCCAAATCATTCTTAGATAATTGCCCACAAATTTAATTTATAAGTTAATCTCCCACTTAAAAATCTATAATTACCCAATTATCCGCATAATTAAAAATTATCTCTAATTAAATAAAATATTACTCACTTTTAACATACCTTATATACCTCATTATCATGGTCATGTGGAACCTTGTATGATACTAGTCTATAAATATCGGGTATTATAGCTCGGACTGTATTTTATCCCAAATTGTCAAACTTCGATGAAACTCACTTTCTTCGATTCACTTATCCTCTCACCTTCATGGATTTACTTATCACTTGTTTGAAATAGCATGATGCTTATAATCCCAAAATAAATCTCATTTCTAAACTTACGTCGATTAACTTACGACGAAGCTTTAACGTACGGAAATGCGGAATGTAATATCTCATTTTTGGACTTTTATCAATTTACTTATGCCATACTTTCACGTACAAAAATATGGGGTGTAACAATAAAATCAGAAAATTCTAGTCTGGCAGTGGAAGAAAGTTCTGAGATACAACAAGATGTGGGTCGTAATGGTGATGAATAAGCGATGACTACCCCGGGCCTTGATTTAAATGCTGCCTATTCTACAAGTAATGCTCTTTCTATGTCTTCTGAGTTTACTTTGGGGTTGAGAGAACAAGAGGCTTTAGAGAATATGCTGTCAATAGCTATTGAGGGAAGTTTTGTTAGTGGTTAGAGGGTATGTCTGAAACCCTTGGGTCTTAGGGGGAAGGTGATAGTATACAGGTAGAGGGTAGGAAACTGATGCCTGTCAAAAATCTGGTACCTGACAGTACTACTGGGGAACCTCACGAGAGACCTGATCCCTCAGCCCAAGAGGAGCCCTCTGCTCCTACTTGGGATGAAACCCTCTGTTCCTCAAAAGAACCCCAGGTCAGTACTGATCCTACCCCCTTTCCTCACTTCTATACTGAGCCATTAACTATTGTTGTTCCTAAGATGAGATCTCTTTCTGAGGAAGAGAATGAGAACAGTGAAGATGACTATGGCAATGTGGTTCTTTCATGCTTTATCAATGCTAGGAGTAGAAAGGCAACTCCAAGGACCCCATTCCTAAATGACCTACTACTAGGTTGAAAAAGAGAGAAGCTTTTGAATTAGTACTTAAGAAAAACATAGAAGAAAAGAAGAAGAGGAGGTTGGTGAAGGGTGAAAAGCTTGTGAATGAGGAAGTAGTGCCTCCAGCACTTGTTGTTGATATTGATGACGAGGTGAATGAGGAACCTGGTTCCTTAGCTCGTAAGTTCTCCAAGAGACCTACAGTTCCAAGACCAGGAAGGAGTCATCCGTGAGTGTGATGAATATTTGCAATGTTGAGGTTGAAAAGTCTGCTGAGAAAGTGGCTGAGGAGTCTGGTGAGAAGGTATTTAAGAAGGTGTCTAAGAAGGTGTTTGAAAAATCAGTGTATGAGAAATTTGTATCTGAGAAGGTGTACGAGAAATCTGCCGAGAAAGGGAAAAGTGTGAAAAAATCAGTGAAAAGGAAGGCTGACACAAATGAGGAACCTAGTTCCTCCAAGAAGGCCAAGGTGGGTGTGACCAAAGATGAAGGAAGGGAAAATCTGAGAAATCAGAAGGTGCTGTGGGAAAGAACATTTGCCCCGGATATTCTTGACATGGTAGGGATGCGCCAACTGGTTGAGATCTGTGAATTTCAACAATGGACACATTTTTTCACAAAATGAGAGTCCTAAAGTGTATGAGGCAGAGGTGCGTAGTTTCTATGCTGACATTTTCACAATAGAGGATGACAATATCTGCATGAAGGTGAATGGTGTTGACTTTGTGATTGATGAGGTTGTATTGGGAACCATTTTGGGAGTGACTACTAGTTGCATATCCTCCATTTAGGGGGACTTGTTCTCCAAACATCAGAAATTCTATCTTGAAAGATAATGCAGTAAAGCAAGGGGAACAGGTACACAAGAAAGTCCTCCTTCTAGTGTACCAAATGATGTTTGAAATGGTGAACAAAGTCCTACTCCCATGCGCAGAAATATGTTCCATTAGGTCGATAGCAGACTTGTTTCTCATGGAAGCACTAGATGCCTACACTACTATAAACCTGTCTGGTCTCATGATAGAGCATATGAAGAAAGTGGCAGATTTTAAGGATGGTAATCATGGGTTGCCTTACGGGTTCCTACTCACTAAAGTATTTGAATTCTTCAAAGTCCCTTTGGAAAAGGCTAAAGAGGGCACTCGCAAGCAAACATTCTCCAAGACCACCTTAGAAGAGTGTGAGTGTATCGATAAGAGAGGAGGGGTTAGCAACAATTCTACTATCTCTTAACTGATTGAAGCTTAGAACATTGCCACTGAAGAGATAAGGAAGCTGAAGGCAAGGAATGCCATTCTCGAAGGTCAGCTCAGTCAGGCCCAGGAGGCACCTGGTTCCAGCAGTTCACAAGGTATAGAGGTTGCCCGTCTGACCAAGGAAAATGCTGATCTCCGGAAACAAGTTGAGGACCTAAAGGAGAGGCTGCTTAATGAGCAGGTGTCAGCAAATGCTCAAATCGACATCCTTCTTAGAACCCTTGCTTCTTCCTCTACTTCAAATGCCCCCCTTCTAGTGCTCCTTAAAGTCATTCCCCTCCCATTGAAAAGTTCAAAGTGTCTATTCTCTGCTTTGGTCTTCTGTGTTTAGATATGTTTTAATGGCTGGTACCTTTTTTGTTATTTTATTTTGTGGGTGATTATGTAACAACTGGAACTGCTCCTTATTTATTTCAAAAATTAATGAATATGTCGTCCTTTGCTATGCACGCCTTGCTCTTCTACTCTATTTTTAATCATGTTTGTGTGCACACATGTGGCATGAGTTAATCAAGCTAGACTTCTTTTTGTTTATTGCTTGCTACTAATCTTTTTATGATGTCAACAGGGGGAAAATTAATTGAGGGGGAACAAGAGGGGGAATAGGTTTAGGGGGAATACAGGAAATACGTATGACATTTTGGTTCTTAGGGGGAACTTCAATTATAAGTTTGTCATCGTCAAAAAAAGGAAAATTGATAAGTTACGTATCCTATTACGTTTTGATGATCTAACAAACTTAATATTAAGAACCAGATAAGGAACCTGTTACACATACTCAAGTACTCAAGAACAACAAGTCTCAAGCCGGAGACATGGTTCAACATTTTAGAGTCAAAGAAACAACAGAGGGAACAGATGGACACCAGTTCCCTTATTAACTGTACCCAGTCAATCCCCACAGTTGTAAACTTCGCTGCAACTATTTCCCTGCACACGCAACAGTGCAAACAGTGTAGCAGTCACTTTATGGGAAATGCCCTTGTACCAAACATGCTTGCATCATTCAAGTGATGTCATTTTGTAATATTAACATGAAGCAAAGGCAAAACATCACACCTGCACATCCCAGAATGTATCAAGCATTCTCTCAAGTGTGTGTCAATCTAGCAAGTGACTTTCAAGGACATCAAGAATAAAGAACAACATAACGAAGGACCAGTTCCCTGTATTGAGTCATTATATATCCTTAGTTGTATTGCACCTTTGTTAAAGTAATTTACTTGTAATTCCTACTTAGCTTAGTCAGAAGTATTGTGTAGGAAACCTTTTGTAAAACCATAAATCTTGTGTTTGTGTCTTGGCTAGAGTTATTCGAGTTGTAAGCTTTGTAATAGAGTTATTACAAAGGGGCTTGTAATAGAGTTGTTACAAGTTAGTGAGGGATTAAAAGGTTAATTCCTAAGTTACAATAGGTTGTAATCTGAAGTTTGCTCAGTAGTGAAGTTGAAATCCTACGAGGGTAGGTCGTGGTTTTTAATCCCGTGAGCTGGGAGTTTTTCACGTAAAACTCTATTTTAACATTTACTTACTGTTATGTGTGTGTGCATTCTGTGAGAACTAATAGAGAACCTGATTCTCTATATAGTTTAGTGGACCCTTATTTTCTATTACTCATGACGATAAGGACATCAAAATTAGTAAGCACGTCCACCCAAAGATAAAATCAATCATGCTGATGAGTACAAAAGAATAGTAGATCCCTTTTGGATCTTTTGCCTTATATTACTTTTACTTGTTCATTAAAAATATTTTTTCACTTGTTAATTTTAACAAATCAAACAGAAAGACAATTTTTTTCCTGCTTTACCCTATTATTAAATACTCATTCACTTAATTATTTCCTAAAGCCTCTTGAAATGCTATCATTATTATGTATAAAATTATAAAATATATACTATTTTACTTTTTTTAAAAGAAAGTACAAAATTAAAAGTGGGCAACGGAGGGAGTACCATCTTATCTTAATTTCTCCCTATCCAATACAGAAAAGCAAAAATTGCTTCGACAATAATTTCTTTTATTTTGGTTTGCGAAATCGTGGCTATAATTTATAGTTTCTATAGTAAGGAGATTAGTGGAGCAGTACAGGGAGAGAAGAAGGACTTGCATATGGTTTTTATTAACCTTGAGAAAGCGTATGATAAAGTCCCGAGGGAGGTCCCGTGGAGGTGTTTGGTGGCTAGCGGTGTTCCGGTAATGTACATTATGGTGATTAAGGATATGTATGATAATGCAAAGACTCGGTCGAAGAATGTGGGTGGTAACTCGGAGCATTTTCCTGTGGTGATGGGGTTGCACCAAGGATCGGCTCTTAGCCGTTATTATTTGCCTTATCGATGGATGTACTGTCGCGACACATTCAAGGGGAGGTGCCTTGGTGCATGCTCTTTGACGATGATATAGTGTTGATTGACGAGACGCAAAGCGGAGTTAATGCGAGGTTGGAGATTTGGAGACAGACCTTGGGTCTAAAGGTTTCAAATTGAGTAGAACCAAAACAGAATACTTGGAGTGCAAATTCAGTGACGGGACCCATGAAGCAGACGTCGAGGTAAATCTTGATACTCAAGCTATCCTCAAGAGAGCGAATTTTAAGTATCTCGGGTCTATTATCCAAGGTAACACGGAAATTGACGAAGATGCCGCACATCGCATCGGAGCGGAATGAATGAAATGGAGGCCCGCTTCCGGTGTTTTATATGATAAGAATGTGCCGCCAAGACTTACGGGTAAGTTTTATAGAGTGGTGGCTCGACCGACTATGCTGTATAGGGCTGAGTGTTGGCCAGTCAAGAACTCCCACATGTAGAAAATGAAAGTAGCAGAGATGAGGATGTTGAGATGGATGTGTAGGTGTACCAGGAGAGATAAGATTAAGAATGAAGCTATCCGTAACAGAGTGGGAGTAGCCTCCGTGGAGGATAAGATGCGGGAGTCGAGACTGAGATGGTTCGGACATGTTAAGAGAAGAAGCATTGATGCTCCTGTTAGGAGGTGTGAGAGGTTGGTCATGGCGAGTTTGCGAAGAGGTCAAGATAGGCCTAAGAAGTACTGGGGAGAGGTGATTAGACAGGACATGGTGCTGCTTCAGCTCATTGAGGACATGACCCTTGATAGGAGAGTGTGGAGGTCGAGGATTAAGGTAGAAGGTTAATGGGTAGTTTTTAGTTGCTCACCGATAGTCTTAGTAGCATGCATATCCCTTCATATTCTTAGATTTTTATTGCGTTATGTGGTTTTGTTAGTCTCAGTTATTGTATTCTCTGTTGCTATTGTTTGGTACTACTTATACTTCTCTACCGGCATTAGGTAGGGATAAGGTTTGCGTACAGACTACCCTCCCCAAATTCCACCTGTTTGGAAACATACTGGGTTTGTTGTTGTTGTAATTTATAGTTTCTCTATCAACTACTCCTTATTCTTTTGCAGCAAATATGAGCTGATCCTGACATGTTTTGCTTTGCTGATTTATAGACTTACTTCGGCTTTAAGATTGTCTAAAACTAGATAGACAACTTGAAGTTTTGGATAACATTTCATGCATAAGTGGAGAGAGTATTATAGTTTTTCTAAAGATAAACAACTTTTTTTTTGGTTTCCCACCCGGTGTTCGGTATCTGCATTGGATCTCAACTATATTTGGATTCGCACTGCATAGGGTCCTATTCGGGGGAAAGCGCTCCCTACCAAGAATTTTTCCATAGCCAGGGCTCGAACCCGAGACCTCTGGTTAAGGGAAGAGCAATCCTATCCACTGCATCATATCCTTTGGTGGTAGATACTAGATAAAACTACTTTATTAACGTAACAAGCTTAGATAAGCAAAGCACGCACGCAATTTTTTGAAACAATTGTTTTCAAATTCTTTTTGAACAACTACTTTTTTTCCTTCAAAATCAACCAAAATCTAATTTCAGTTTCAAGAAAACTCTATTGGAGTTATTGTCAAAATAACTTTTTTTCCCTAACAGTTTTGGTTTTTCCGTTTGGCCATAAATTATTTTCATTTTTTTTTACTTTTTCTGAAATCAGTATTTTGCCATAAAAATTTTAATTTTCACTTGAAGATGAATTTTGTAATTTTTTGAAAATTTGAAAAACTCCAAAAAACTTTTTTTTTCAAAGTTTTTCACTTCAGATCACTAACAAAAATTTAAAATAGTCCAGAATTATATTCATGTCCAAACACAACTCTAATTTTCAAATATCATTTTTACTTAGTTTTTTTTCTTCATTTTTTCCCAAAATTTTACAATTCTTATGTCCAAACGCCCGTTAAATCTTTTCCAATCCACACGACGCCTAGTTTGGAGTATAATTCAAGGAGTCTTATTGTTTACCGTGAAAATAGTAACAACAATTAAATTTATAAATGAGATTCTAAAAATACGTGATCTATTCCCGAACTAGTTGTTAGAGCAGTTGATACTAACAATATGTAGTTTAAAGATTAAATACGAGCAAAAACGAGATAGTAATCAAATCGAAGGGCCTGCCGCCCGGGCATAGGTCCGGTAAAAGGGGGACCTCGGGGTCAACGCCAGGGTTGAATTCGAGCTATCGAAGATAGTCGGGGATGGGGTAACAATTGAAAATATAATTAAACAAGGCTCTTCACGGTCAATACTAAGCTATGTGATGAAGAACAAGTGAGAAAGTGATGGATACTAAAGTAACTTCGAGCCAATATCGAGTGGCAAACAAAGAACAGGCAAGAAGACAACAAAGATAAATGACTTCAAACCAGTGAGGGAAAGCAAGTTAGAGAGGAGAAAGAGAGAGAAGATATTATTGCACTTTAGTAGAATGGTTGGATCTCTGCCTTTACAGGGTGTTAGCTACTCCCCTTGTATAGAAAGGGGAAAGTCCAATATTAGTACAAAATACGTTGCGCGATACAAGAAAATAGGATGGGACAACCGGCTAGCTTTGTGATGTGTGCGTGGGCTGATGTCGAGCCGCTTGAATAGACCTGATCGACCCCGGGTGCCTTCCTCGAGAGGTCCCTGCATTCACTTAGGCTTTGACCGACATTATCCTTGGCGGCGTATCACCCGATCTTGAAGGAAGCGACTGGATCGAGATCCCAGGCTTCCGGGATCGCTCTTCGAGGTATTCAGTCGAGGATAAATCGGTCTCCCGAATTTCACCGTGTACAGATAGTCTCCGCATTTCTTAGAGGGAAGTGATAAGAAATGATTTTGACACTCCATTTCTTGATCCCCCATATCGATATCGTGCTGACGATGCAACCCCCTTTTTACAGGTGTCGAGGCGTTTTGCCTTCCTGCTTCTCTAGGATTACCCGAAATGTCGCGATTCTTTGATCTTTTGTTGATATTGGTTCAGCTTCTATGAACTCATTAATTGTGCCTGCTGTTACGCTTTCCGAGGGCGGTAATAGCGCTGCCGATTACTTTTTCAAGGGAAAGCAGGTATAGGCATAATCTCTCCCTATAAATGGGGCTTTTCGTGATTGGCCTTTTATCCAAATTTCCTTTGATATCTATTTTTTCTTCCTTTTCCGCTATCTTGAATTTCTGCCATCTTGTCATGTTTGGAGCCTGTGGCCTCAAGATATTATGCCATGTGTACCGTGGCCCAACCCTCTGTCCTCTTTCGATCGGGCGAAGTTGTGCCGCTGTGATACTGTTGTTGTTGTTGTTGATGATGTTGTTTGTGTTGTTGATGTCGTTGTTGTTGTTGTTTGCTGTCATTGGCCCGAGGTGATGAGGTAGAGGATCGATTTCCTCTGGGCCCGAGAGTACTTTGGATTATGCACCGTTGCCCAAGAGGGGGCTCGGATTATACACCGCTGCTCACCCTTCTCCCTTGGCTTGGCGTGTTACACCCCTTTTGGATTCCACGGGGGTATGTCGATGGTCTTTGCCGGCTGTTGCCTTCCAGGCCGAGGCAACGTCTCAAGAAGTGTCTTCAAAACGGCAGTACTGGCGGAGCTCGTACTAGCCAAATTTTTCACCCAGCCACTTCTCGTATTCTTCCGGCTTCTCCTTCATCATTTTTCTCTTCTACCCTGCCTTCTTTTTGAAGATGCCATTTTGGGAGGATTAGGATGTGGTCCCTGTGGGGATCGGACTTGGAAGATATTGTCTTTGAGGTCATATGCTTGAGAGGATAATGACGGAGATGCAACATGAATAGGCTAGATCTTTAGGCTCCTGTTGTATGCGTATCACTTGTACTTCTTCACTCTTTCATAAGGATTCTTTGTGGGATTTTGTAACCATATGTAATGTATCCATATGTAAGGACCCCTCGGGGGTCGTTGTAAGTGAACACTTGTATAAATACAAAGATACTTTCTTGATTCCTTCCTTCGATACTTGCTGTATTTCTTTATATTTTTGGCAACTTCGAGTGCATGATCCTGTTTCGTCGCCTGTGATATTGGCTTTGAGTATTTTCCCCTGCCTTTGGTTGATAAAACAGCTTCGCTCGGGATCTTTTGTGATTTCTCAAGCCGGACCCGAATTAGGCCAATAACCTCGGGCCACCGGGATCCTTTCCCTGCGTGAAAGAGTAGATAACATCTCCGGGCCTCATAATGGCCTTTGAGAAGAGGCTTTCCTGGAAGCAATCCGTGAATGGACGTCTGGATGTGTTTCGGGCCGCCCAGGTCATTACCCGGAATCTGTTTTGCACGGGCATTTGTTAGGGATGCCCATTTCTTCGTAAACCAGCCTTCTTTGGAGGAGGCCTCTTGAGGCTGAACACCAATTTGGTGAAGGCATTGTTGGTCTACTGGGGCGCTGTTTTTCTGTGGCGGAGGTCTTCGGGGTTAAGCATTACCTCGATACCAGAGGCGGTGCTGATGGTTGGTGCCATTTTTGGTGTTGACTCATTCCGGCCCTTTTCATATGCAGTCATGAGGTTGCTTCCACTTCCCGGGTGTCCTCGGGATTCGCTGATTTTGTGATGCTGGTGGGTCATGCCCTTAGCAGCTGCTTATTTGGGGCACGACAAAGACCGGGCATGGCGATAGATGAGATGTGTTCTCCATAATCATGAAAGAGCTTTTATCGGGGCGAGACGGGCCCGTGCTACTGAGGAGAGTGCATCATTCAAGCCTGGTGTTTCCGAAGTCCTTAGTTTCGGAGCGGCGGTTCCTTTGGCCAACAATGGTTGGGCTATCAGGAGGACGCTCGGTCGTCGAGTAGGTTTGCCGGCTTCACTTCGTGGTAGCTTTTAGCATGATCCCTCCGTATCTCGGGTCTTTAAGGTGTTCCGTCAAAGGGCTATACTTCGGGGGACCCTGGATGAGGGCAGGCCTCTTAGGCTTCTTGGCGAGGGAAAAAAGGGTCGAGCTGGTGCGCTGGGATTCGGGACATATCAGAGCTCGCTTTTCAGAAACCTTTTGGTGAGGCAAGAGTCTTTTTTTGCCTTTTTGACCTTAGGGGCGGAGCTGATCGAGCTAGGAATACCTGAAGTATCAAAATACAGGCTTCGAGCTCCGATCTGAGTGGATATAATTGTAAAGCTATAGCTTGATTTCTCAAAAGTCTAGATTGGGAATGACCGGTGCCTGGACTGGCATAGTACTAAGCTGGTCCGAGGATGATAAAGGAATGGCGACTTGTCGCCGATGATTGAGCCGGGTCGGAGCGGGCCTTCGAGGGACGTGTTCGTCGTAGATCTTTGGGACAGGCGCTTGAAGAGACCCATGCTCGGGGTTCCGTCCTTCTAGAAGGATTTTCTTGAGCGAAGGTAGTCGGGCATGATACCTGGTTTGTTTATTGTCGATGCCACAAAGAACGAGGCCGAGGTTGGTAGGCCTTAACCTTTTAGGGGTGGAGCGTAGATTTTGCCACTTTGTATTTTGGTATTTATAGAGCATGCTTGTAGATGGAGAGCGCACCTTTCGCGCATATATATATAAAATGAGAGAAATCTTGAAGTTTTACCTCCTTTTCGCCTCCTTTATATCTCTCCCCGTATTGCCTTTGATCCGGCGGGCTGGTCTCCGTGTTTTGGCGGGATCCTCGTGGGTTCGGAACCGATCAGGCAGGCCCGGAGGCTCTTAAGTGCGATCCTTGACGTGAGCAGGTATTGGGGCCCTCGTACTTTGCCCGGCTATTTAGGCTTAGTCTCCGAGTCGGGGTTTGACTCTAGCTTTTCTGCCCTTAAATCATCTATGCCCGTGCGGGCAGGTAGTAATCGCTCCCATTTCTTGTCCTTGGACATTTGCCGTTTCGACTATTTTGGGTTTAGTCTCCGAGTTGCATTGTGACTCGAGCTCCAATTGGCCCTTGAGTTCTTTCCTGCCTGCATGGGCAGACGGCGATGGCCTTTTGCGCTTCGAGTCGAAGTGACCTTACAGGTTGGTGGCCCGGAGGCTCACTGATATGGGCATTTACGTCGTGCCCTTATGCATATTATAGTTTAACCATTTCGGGTCCAGTCTCTGAGCCGCATTGCGATTCGAGCTTCAACTGGCCTTCAAGTTCTTTCCTGACTGCATGGACAGATGGCGATGGTCTTTTGTGCTTCGGGTCGAAGTGACCTTACAGGTGGGTGGCATGGAGGCTCACTGATAGGGGCATTTATGCCGTGCCCTTAGCATATTGTAGTTTAACCATTTTGGGTCCAGTCTCCGAGTCGCGTTGTGATTCGATCTTCAACTGACCCTCAAGTTCTTCCCTGCCTGCATGGGCGGATGGCAATGGCCTTTTGTGCTTCGGGTCGAAGTGACCTTACAGGTAGGTGTCCTTGAGGCTCACTGATAGGGGCATTTATGCCGTGCCTGTAGGCATATTGTGGTTTAACCATTTCGGGTCCAGTCTCCAAGTCGCGTTGCGATTCGAGCTTCAACTGACCCTCAAGTTCTTTCATGCCTGCATGGGCGGAACGCGATGGCCTTTTGCGCTTCAGCTCGAAGTGACCTTACAAGTGGGTGGTCCTGAGGCTCACTGATAGAGGCATTTATGTCGTGCCCTTAGGCATATTGTAGTTTAACCATTTCGGGTCCAGTCTCCGAGTCGCATTGCGATTCGAGCTTTAATTAACCCTAAAGTATTTTCAGACCGGTGATAGAGCCTCTTATGCTGTTTTGGTCGTTGAGACCTTTCCATATGTGGCCCGAAGGCTTGCATAGTTAACTATTTTGGATCCGGTCTCCGAATCGGGTTACGATTTGAGCTCATTTTAATCTTCAAGTTATCAATTTTTTAGCTGGCGATAATGGCTCTTACGCTGTTTGGTCATAGAGACCTTTTAATATGTGTCCCGGAGGCTTGCTTAGCTGGCAACAATGGCTCTTACGCTATTTTTGCCCGTGGGCTTTGTTTTCTGCTCGTTAAGGTCTTTTGAAAGATTTTTGCCTGACCCGTCGTCGATTCTAGAAGAACCTCTATTTCAAGTCATTATCGGCGATGTTTCGAGCATCTCGAAAGGTTCATAGCTCGTAGGCTGAGTAGGCCGAAGCCTTGTGATTTGGAGCTGACATGGTCGAAGCCCGTTTTTTCCTGTTGAGGGAAGCCTGTTTTAACCGGTTCTTTTCGAAGTATATTCGAAGTAGTGGCCTACAATTTTGTTTAGAGACGATCGGGCGTCCGTGAGCCGCGTTAATTTAGTTGTATCAGCCGTTTTGACCAGAGTCATATGTGTTTGGCCGGAGCCATTTTTGATCCCAAGTGACAGTTTAGGTGTCTACAACAAGGGTATGCCCTTTCAGGATTCTTACAAATACGACGTATAGCCTAAACTTTAGGATTTTCATACCGGTTGAGGTCTTACAGTTTGTCATACATGTTGAGGTCTTACAGTTTTTGTAATGTAGAATAGATCTGGTTACACTGAGTCTGCTCGCTAGGGGTCTTACAGTTTCGGGTTTTCCAGCGCATGGCGATTGGCGATGAATGACAGTCTACAAGTCATTGAACTTGTTTAAGCGTGAAGACCGCTTTTCGTGAGCTCGGAGTTACCTTGCATGGGCTTTATAATCCCAGAGTTCCGACCCTGGGGTTGTGCGAGTGTTGAATTGCTGGCGCTAAGTCTTCGAGTATCTTGGGGTGCGTTTGGTGGAGAGGTCCCTACCAGGAACATACTGTGATTTCCCTGCTCGGAGAATGGGGTGCTTGAAGACATCCTTCGATCCGCTGTCGTAATATATTTTGTTGTGTTGAGTTGACCTATATCGGGTCAAAGTCGATCATTTGGAGGTTTGTCCTGCCTGAAATTTTTTGTGATTTCAGAGCCTCGATTCGGAGGCCGTTGGGGCGTTTGAACTACTGGCACTCATTCCCAAGTTTTTTGAGGTGTTTTCGGTAAAAGGATTTGTTACCCTACTCCGAGAAGGAGTTCCCTCCCCCCTCTATTTTTTTGACAAAAGGTATTTTTTTGATTGTTCGATACAATAGTACATGTTTTTGCCAACGGGGCCTGACTATATCAGTGTTTCGGTATGATACATCTTTTTCCCATAGGAAACCTCATTCGGTGTTTTTCAAAACTCCTTCGAGCAGGCGGCTTTCCGGGGGGAATGCCCCTCACCTATTCAAAAGTCGGCTGTTGGGACAGTCTTGAATATGTTTTGGGGAGTTCCCCCTTAAGCGGCTTGCAGACATTGCCTCGTTAAAACCCTTGCCGGTAAAAACCCTTCTTCTGGGATAAAAACTCGGTTGAAGGAAAAGAGTGCAACGGGTGTACCTTTGGGGCCTCGAGGTCTTGCAATGGCACTATCGTCCCGGCAGTTCTGATAGGGTGCCTGCACTAAGGTTAATTTCGAATTCGAAATAATAAAAAAGAATGGTTGTACCTTGAAACGAGATATGCTGGAGATGCCTTGGGATCGGTCTATTATAACTGCCCGGAGGCGAGACCTGGTTTGCTCGTTGTTTCATTCGGGGGTGGAGGCATGAGCGTTGGTATCACATCGTGTATAGTAAACATTTCCCTTGCAGCGTGCTGTTCCCCGTAGACGGTTTTTGTTACGCCCGACAGTATTTCGTCGATGTTATGCTCTGCAGTATTATACTACGGTGATGTTACGTTTCGCAGTATTAAGTTACGACGATGTTGCACCCTGTAGTATTGTACGTTGGATTTGTCGTAAGGTAATTGACATCAGTCCAAGTAAAAGATTATTTGGAGATTATAAGGATTATGCTATTTCACAAGTGATTAGTAAATTCATGAAGGTGAAAGGGGGAGCAAGTCAAAGAAAATGAATTTTGTCCAAGTTTGGCATTTTGGGGTAAAATACGGGTCGAGCGATAATACCCGATAATTATGTACTAGTACCATGCAAGGTACCATATGACCACAGTAGTACGATGCATAAAATATATTAAAAATAAATAGAATTTTAAGTAATTTGAGATAATTTTTAAATTATGCAGGTAATTATTTAATTACCGGATAACAGGACATTACCCAATTAACTAATAAGCGGATAAAATTAATAAAATTTCCCCAAAGTAACGGGGCAACCCCATAACATAAATTAAGTGAATCTTACAAGTATTACATAGGTGGCAATATTAGATGGTAGTTTGGCAAAGATTTAGTAGCGTGAGTCATACATTCACTTTGAAGAAAGAAAAGTTTTGTACTTTGAAATGAACGGAAGCCACCCTTTTAATAGAGCCAAAACCTAAGCTTTGCTCATTAAAGAGTTTCTCATCCCTCATGTAGACCACTTCAGTTAGCCTATTAAATTTAAGAAGCAGCTCTTGTGCTAGAGTTTTCTCTCTTATGAACATGACCCGCTACTTTACCTATGCCAATGATGATTCTTTTCCCTCCACGAAGAGGAGGTCTCACGGATCGATAATAGCAGCCAAGAAAAGGTCTGAAGGTAGGGATTTTGATATGATATTGGTAGGAGTTATATTTTATTTATTTAGTATAAAAATAAGTTGAGGTTATTGTAGTTACTAGTCACTTCGGTCATTGCTGACAAGATGCAACGTTATAAGCTGACTGGCCTGCTCGATATTGTCCAATGATCCAGGTATGTTAAAGCTATCCCTTCTTTCTTTTGGCATGATCCATATGATACGAACGGAACATGCAAATGCACAAATTCTATGAATGACTCTATTCATAGAAGTATTAGAAATATCTGTGTTCTTGAATTTCCATGTGTTATAATGTCTTATCATTTGTTCATGGGTCTCAGAAAAATACGAAAGTTGAAAAGAGTTTACTTTATGATATTACTCAGAGGCAAAATGGTCGTATGACATTCCGAATGATTTTATTGACGTACTTTTTATGCACTGCATTTATGTGCATTGACCCATGACCAGATGACGTTATATACGCGTATATATGTAAATATATGTATATGGGATATGGGAAAAGGTTACGGCGTTATATACGCATCACCACCTGATCAGCTGGTATATGATGATGATGTTGCCCACAGTGGCTGAAATATGATTCAAACGGCGTTATATACGCATATATATGTATGTACTCAAACGGCGTTATATACGCGTATATATGTAAATATATGTATATGGGATATGGGAAAGGTTATGGCGGTATATACGCACCACCACCTGATCAGCTGGTATACGATGATGATTTTGCCCACAGTGGCTGGTATGATATAATGGAATGCCCTCAGAGGCTGATGATGTTATGAAACATGTACCTATGCACGACATGACATTCATACGCACATGCATGACGCTAAAAGTAATTTATGATCTACAAAGTTATTCATACTTACAGGTTGAGTCATGTACTCTATATGTCTTCCATGTCTCTTATGTATTTATTTATGTGCCTTACATACTCGGTACATTATTCGTACTGACGTCCCTTTTGCCTGGGGACGCTGTATTTCATGCGTGCATGTCAGACAGACAATCGAGTAGGCCTCTTCAATAAGTGTTGCCCGAGTTCAGCTTGATCGGTAAGCTCCATGCCTTTCAGAGTTTCTGGGTCTAGAGCCTTATGTATATCTTGTATATATACGTATATATGTCATGAGTAGGTCGGAGAGCCATTCCGATCACAGTATATCCATTAGTAGAGGCTTGTAGACATATTTTGTCAGTTAGTGCAGTATGTTGGACTTTCAGGCCTTGTATGTATATTTGGTTGGTTTGTCAGCTGTAATAAATATGACGGCATTGTCGGCCAAGTTTTATATTGATATTTAGTTAGCATTAGTTGTCATCTTGCAATGTGTCCCATGGCCAAAAGTATGACATCATATGTTCAGAGTCCCTTAGTTGCATGTTGGTACGCAAGGATAGGTAAGGCACTAGGTGCCGGTCTCGCTCCCCCATGTTCGGGGTATGACAAAAGTGGTATCAGAGCAGTTCTATCCTGGGGAGTCTACAAGCCGTGTCTAGTAGAGTCTTGTTTATGGGTGTGTCGTGCACCACACCTATAAGCAGGAGGCTATAGGGAATTTAGGATTGTCACTCTTTCTTCTTACTCTATATCGTGTGGTAGAGCTCACTTATAAGAATGCAAGTTCTGAAAGTCTATTTTATTTATAATAAGACGATGCCTACTTCCCGAAAGAAGGTTGGAAAGAGAGATAGTTGTGGAAGAACTGATTCAGACGGATTGAATTTTATATGATGCCTACGTAAGTAAATATGAGGTCTTTAGCAGATCATGGGTGTACTGAAATGGGTAAGCTTCCTGATAAGAAGCCTTAAGGCAAGAATGCCTATCCATCTTTATGGTGAAGGACAATGAGAGATTAAGAAGATAAGTACAAGTTTCGGCAAGCAAAAGAAGCAAGATAAAAAATGGTACGAGGCGCCCAGTTAACAAAGGTTAACAGTGTTTATAATTCAGGCAGAGGCACATAAGCTTTTTGAGTTATATTCAATAGTAACAGAGGTATATACAATTGGTCGCACCCATTCCAGATATGCCCTATGGGGGTTAATAGAAGTAGTATAAGAAGATATGATGGATGAATTGTTTGTGATAATTGACATTTCCGAAGGGTATTACAAATGTGCCAATAGATCTTCTTGTGAGACACCTAGATGGTGCACTCTAGAATATTACGATTAGAGGTGAATACTAGTATTCAGAAGATAGGCACTGAAAACCTAGATGGGATAAATATTACCTTAGTGTGGCTCGCATGCCTAGTAAAGGGAGAACGTTAAGCAACTTGAAGAGCCATTGGATAGAGCAAAGGGAAGCTAAAGGTGAAAGAATGTCGTGTTGAAGTTTTCACAAGAAAGGGGATATGCAAAAATATTAGTAGAGTAGTGAGAAGAGAAATAAGGAAGCATTATAAATAAGGTATAATACTTGGATAAAGACGATAGGAAAAAAAGAAGAAGAATTGACAGTATTACACAGTTTAGTCAAGTGAATGAAGAGATGAGAGGTGACATGCCTAAGGACAACAAAGGAGTATATGCCATGAAGTCATATCCTCATTTTAAGGAATAAGTCTATGACTCTAACATGATTACCAATAGGAAAAGCTAGACCCAGAATAATAGAGATCAGTATGGGTTGGTGAATAAGACAAAGTAAACATGAATTAGGGATTATGTGATTTGATAATGGTCGACATCATGAGAATTTTAGATTTCGTGCTGGCAATGATAGAATGGACAACAGACGAAGATCCATGATGAATTCAGAGAATGGTCATTCAGGGAAATGCTTCCCTAAAGCAAGAAATGTGAGCAAAGTTAAGCTTAAGAGACTGTATGTGCCAGTTACACTAAGTGTCACTATCGCAAGCGAAGGATTTTGTTATCCTTGGTACAAAAAGATTACCGCAAGGCGAGTAAGGGTCATTGATAATGTGAGAGGACACCAAAGATGAAGAGGAAAAACATCGATAGGTAGGTCGTCATAGCTCCAAGTCGTAGTACTCCCCTAAAAGGGGGAATATTGAATAATAAAGGAAGAATGCAAAAAAAATGAAAGAGGAATGAGATGGCACTTATCCAAATCTTACAGATACGCTACGATTCAAGAATATTGTGCAAGCACGACGTCAAGGAGAGGAAGTAAAGGTTCCTGCCTGAGCTGCTATTAATAGATAAGGAGCCAGTGCGAGACGTAAGTTAAGATAAAGGAAATAACCCAAGAAAAATTACGAGGAATACTGATATGAGAATGGGCCAACGAGTAATTAGTAATTGGTTAGAGAGATCCCAAATATGGCTAAACAGGAGGTTACAGACGAGTCATCGGATCATGTAAGATAAACATAGTAGAACCCAACATGGGGAATTCAGCCTCGAAGAATATCATTATAATACTTGAGATATATTCAAACAAAAGTAAGGGTAGTTAAAGGTACCGTATGAGTGTTTTGGGGATAAAAGAAAGTGCCACTAGGAAGGCAGTCAAAATATCGGTTCAGAAGCAACCATACAAGTACAAGGGCATAAAAATAAGCAACTACGGATGATTATAGGCAAGTAAGGACATACAAAAAGGTCCGTAATAAGCTCACAGCTTTATGAGACTCAAGGGTTCGGAGATTTATACATGCAGCATATACAGCCGTAGAAGATTCTGGTATATGTTAAAAGAAAGAATTGAACCCAGGTCATGAAAGAGAGATTAAATTGTTAAAGGATTGTATCATGCATATTCCTCAGCGCCCATGAAAGGCTAAACAAAATAACTAATACCATGAACCCCAGATCGGAAGATACCTTAAGCCGACGTAAAGGCCGATCAAAAGAAGGAGGAAACTAAAGAGTTACATCACCCTAGTAAATCAGGAGTTTGTTTATTGGACCCAGAAAAATAGAAACATCGTGATCGAGAACATTGCAGGATCTCCCTTAAAAATAAGAGGTACGAAAGAGATAGAAGATATGATGTAAGGCTTTAAGGAAAGTAAGGTAAAGGTGCACAACATACGAAATACTCAAGTATAGAAGGATGAGAGTGGTCCATACTTCAGGTAAGAGACTAGAAGCACTGGGATTTAGTATCCAGGAATGATAGCAACATCATCAGTAGCATATCTTCCAACCTATGGTTTCTAAGTACCGAAAGGTCTAATTAGAAAGTAAAAGAAAAGTTAGAGATGATGCGATGTCTCTCTTGATGTTCCAGAAAAACCTAAGGGAATCGATCACAAGCTAAAGTATGATAGAACGATAAGGTTTTAGAAAGACAAGAGTAAGAATAAGAAGAAGGCAAGGGAGAGGGTGACAAAAATGGATAAGTCCTCAAGATTAAGCCCGTAAAAACAAAGGAGATGATGGTTCCTCTAAGTTATAAAAATCTCACTATAGCTTTAATGGACTCAAAGGAGTCTAAGATTAACAACATTTAGAAGGAATAAAATGCTAACCTGGTAATAAAATGAGGGTATAATTATGACAGGTACAGGATGACGTTTGGGCCTTCGTTTGAATAATGATTTGAAAAAGAAGGAGAAAAGATTTCGCTGGCGGCACGAAATTAGAATACCCCCACAAGGTGAATCACATTGAGACACTATGAAATACGATTATGGGAATTACTTCAAATATTTCTTGAGGTAACGTAAGCCCCAGGGGCAAAGTATTATGTAACAAGTTTCAAGTTATCAATGGTATATTGTAGATCTATATTCGTGAATTAAACCAAGTACAAAGTGAAGAACTTCAATATACTCATATACGCCCAAAGGGACATCTTATCAAGCTCCATATATGAATCCTAGAGATTAGGAACACTTACAAGGTCAAAATTGTACAGGCTGCATGATAAAGGGTAGTAACAGTTACGAGATTGGAAGGAGTCTGACTACAAGTTATGGTGTGAGAAGGAGGCCAAAGGGGGGAATACCCTAGATTTTGGACTCATTCACAAGACAGTCACCTAGATGGCAAGAGAAGTTCTAAAGTATTCGAAAAATATAAGTTATGAAAATGATAAGAGCATCAGTCAACATTCGAGGACGAATGTTCCAAATGGGGGAATAATGTTACGCCCCGCAGTATTTCGTCAATGTTATGCTCTGCAATAATATATATTACGATGATGTTACGCCTTGCAGTACTACATTATGACGATGTTGCACCCTGTAGTATTGTATGTTGGATTTGTCGTAAGGTAATTGACATCAGTCCAAGTAAAAGATTATTTGGAGATTATAAGGATTATGCTATTCCACAAGTGATGAATAAATTTATAAAGATGAAAGGGGAAGCAAGTCAAAGAAAACTAATTTTCGTCCAAGTTTGGCATTTGGGATAAAATACGGGTCGAGCGATAATACCCGATAAGTATGTACTAGTACCATGCAAGGTACTGTCATACCTCCTTTTTCACCTACACCCCCAGAAGGGCGTGAAGGAGTTTTTCCAATTAAAGGACAATCGGAACGAGATTTAATTATTAATTATTCAGAGTCGCCACTTGGGAGATTAATGGTGTCCCAAGTCACCGGTTGAATCCCGAACCGAGGAAAAATATGACTCTGTTACAGTCTGTGAACCAGAAATCCAGGTAAGGAGTTCTGTTAACCCGGGAGAAGGTGTTAGGCATTCCCGGGTTCCGTGGTTCTAGCACGGTCGCTTAACTGTTGTATTTGATTTTATCTAATTTTAATACATGCTAGCTTATGTGCCTTTTATTTAATTTTGAACTGCTTTTATTATAATTATTTTTAAAAAGAATTGCAACGTCGTGAAAATGCGTTTCGAACCACGTCGCAATCAATGCACCCGTGGTTGTCAACACATTTCGACTTCGTCGAGATTTGGATTTGGGTCGCATCAATGCGCACCCGAGTTTAAGAAGGTAATTTAATTAAAATCGCGCCTAAAGATTCTAACGTAATATTATTTTGGGCAAGACCGTGAAGTTCGCTAAATGACCATCCCAAATTCTAATCATTTTTAATAACCATTTATTGAGGGCCCCACATTTATTCATTTTTGTGTGGTGAGGCTCGTCTCAATTTGTGAACCTCTTTTCTATCATTATTTATTTTATAAGAATTACCATGTCGTGAAAACGCGTTTCGAACCCCGTTGCAATCAATGCGCCCGTGATTGTCAACACATTTCGACTTCATCGAGATTTGGATTTGGGTCGCATCAATGCGCACCCGAGTTTAGGAAGGTAATTCTATTAAGAGCGCGTTTAAAGCAACTACGCATTTGCACTTTGCGAGGGCCATGGAATTTCATATAAATGGCACACCTCGATTTCTAAGGATTTGAAGTAAATAAATAAATGAGGGCCATGAGTTTTGGAATTTTATTCGACATGGCGCACTTCGGCCTATTAAAACAATTTAAGAAAGCTTGCTCGAAGTTGCGAAACGCATATTCCGAATTGATTTAGAATCGTAATTATGTCACGCGAGCGTGTACACAATCACGATAGATGTATTAAGAGCATGCCCAAAAGTAACGATCAAAATAATAAAGCAATACCAAATACGATCCTGCCCAAACCCAAAGCTATATTTACTATCTTTTTTAAGATGAAACTTTTAAACCTATCCAAATACATTTTTAAAATAGTACGTTATTTATACCAAAAAAAGAAAAAGAAAGAAAAAAAAACTAGTAGCACCACACTGTTACAATCCAAAGAAGGCTAGAAACCATAAAAGAGTAAAAGTACAATAAATTCCCAAGGTAGCCCTCAAATGAACTGTCATCTCCTATGAAAAGCTTATTCAACTTCAAACAGAATTAACACATCTTTAAACAAATCAAACACGTCATATTATTGTCCTTCCTAGCCGCTAACATCGAAAACCACATATTTACAACAACAAAACCAAAGCATATGATATGAAACCTCATATAAAAGTTCCAAGAAGACACCCAAAGAACAAAATTTAAACCTTAGCGACGGAGTTTCTCCGGCGACAAATATTGACCAACCAATGTAGTATTATTATCAATGACACAATAAAATAGAAACTAACCTTACATGGGAAATAAAAGAGATGAATCCGATGACCTCTGGAGAGAACTCAAACCGAAAACCAACGACAGTACCTCGACAAATCGCCGACCTCAACAGAAAAATAGGAACTCCGATGGAAAACCAAACGGACTCTGCCGGATTTTGAACGAAACAATACTGAGATGAACTAGGCGCATTTTTCGGCGAATCTGGGCAAGAAACGAGACGCTCCTTTATTTCTGATTCCTGGCCGGATTTTGGACTGTTTTTCGAGGCTCCTTCGGAGTGGTTTACAGGCGAGTTTACTCGGAGTTGTCAGCTCATTTTGGAGCTCTATTCAGCTGCTTCCATGGAGTTTGGAGGCATGAGAGTAGTTGCTGGCTGGGGTAGTTTGGGTGTGTTATAGCTGAAGGAAAAAGGTAGTGATGGCTATTGGTTCAGGCTTGCGTGAGGATGGTCGTTGGTGGACGTGAAGAGGTCCGGCGACGATGGTGAGCTGAACAGTAGTCGTCGATGGAGCTGCTGGATGCTGGCTGTTACTGAAGAAGAAGAGAACGACAGTGGGGTGCGTTTGGAGAAGACGGAGACGAGGAGGGGGTGGGGGTCGTGTGCTCGAAGAAGACGACGCAAGGGTGGTGGGTCGTGAAGAAGACGACGCAGGGATGGTGGTTCATGAAGAAGATAATGGTCGGGGGGGAAGGTCGTTTGTGTTGCGCAGCTCGTTCTAGCTGTTGCTCGTAATAGCTTCTTAAACGAAGAAGCTTTCTTCTTCATGCGCAGCTTTGCTGCTTTTCCTTCAGCTCCCCCTTAGTTTTTAGGCTTTGTTTAATATATATAGGTCTAGGTTAGTGGTAGGGTTTTAGGTTAAGGGGTATGGGCCTAGGAATTATGGGCTTGGCAATTGTGTGCTAGGTCCAAAATTAGGCCTAAAGATGGGTTGCTCGAGCCCAAGCTCTATTCTTTTGCCGCGAATGAGATTAAAAATACGCGCCCATTTATTAATTAGTCATACTATTAAAATAATTATTAAAACAAAACTAACCATTAAAACAAATCTATTTTTTGTATTTTCAAACATTATATTAAAAATAAAAATATGATACTATTTTTATATATTTTTTTTAGATTAAAAATGACTACAAAATAATAATAAACTTATTTTTTTTGTAATTTTGTTTTCTTGTAATAAAATAGAGTAAAAGAGTCAAAATTACTTAAAATATCTATATTATGCCTAAATTAAATATTTTACGCTAATATATAAAAGATCTTGGGGAGGGTAAAAAATCACATGTCTATAGCTGCCCCTCTTTGACTGGAAACGTATAGAGTTTTCAGACAAAGACTGACTAGACAGGTTTTTGACCCGACCCTTATTTGGAGAGACTAAGACTAAGAGAAAAGGGGGATGTGACCGAGCTCTGGCATTTGAGCTACCTACATATCCTTGGCTATAAAGGAATTAGGCCACAAGTAGTTCAGAAATGACTGAGGTGATGGAGTATGCCGAGGTGGAGATCTGGTCGAGGTGCCGTTCCGTCGAGGTTCCGGTCTGCGGTCCCTGTTATTACATCAAAAATCAAAAGATGAAAAAGACTAGCTAAGCCTATCGACTACGAGCTACAAGATTCCTATCTATAAGTCTTCTGAAGCTTGATCTTGAGTCTTGAATGGTTCTTCATACAGACTTTAGATTTGAACCTTGACACTTTGTTAGTTGCAGGTGCTAGCTCGTTCTTCTACAGCTTCTGGGTCAGGACCGGACATGTAGTGCTCGTGACCTCGGCCATATCTTGAGCAGCTCACATCCTTCATCAACTTCTGAATTGCATTCTGAATTGAATTCCCTTTTTTTCCAGGTGGGCACCTGATTGCTGAACCTGAACTGTCCTCCCTTGTTACTTGACACTATTTTCCCTTACACTTTGAATCATTTTCCCTAAAACTCGAATTGTCTTCCTTCGAAACTGTTTTCCCTAGAAACTTGAGTTGTTTTCCCTTGTTCTCCAGGTGGGCGCCTGACTGCTGAACTTGAAATTGAATGTATTCCTCTGTTATCCAGGCGGGCTCCTGACTCTGTTATACAGGCGGGCTCCTAATTTCCGAAACTTGAATTGTATGTCTCTATTCTCCAGGCGGACTCTTGACTTCTGAAATTTGAAATGTATTCCTCTATTATCCAGGCGGGCTCCTGATTTTCAAAACTTGAATTGTATACCTCTGTTCTTCAGGTGGGTTCCTCACTTCAAAAAGAAAAAGAAATCAATTGAGAACTAAAAATTTGAATTGTATCACCTCTGTTCTTCAGGCGGGCTCCTGTTTGCTGAAACTTGAATTGTATGTCTCTATTCTCCAAGTGGACTCCTGACTTCCAAAACTTGAAATTGAATGTATTCCTCTGTTATTCAGGCGGGCTCCTGACTACTGAACTTGAACTGAATGTATTCCTCTTTTATCCAGGCGGGCTCCTGACTTCATAAAAATAAACGAACCAAGAAAACTTTCTGCCCCAGTTTGGAAACTGGGTACATGTTACTTGATATTAATAAGAATTTGATTAAAACTTGACTTGAAATACCTCTATTATACAGGCGGGCTCCTGACTTCCGAAACTTGAATTGTATGCCTCTGTTCTTCAGGCGGGCTCCTGACTTCAAAAAGACAAAAAGTCGATTGAAAACTAAAATTTGAATTGTATCACCTTTGTTCTTCAGGCGGGCTCCTGATTGCTGAATTTGAAATTGAATGTATTCCTCTATTATCCAGGCGGGCTCCTGACTTCACAAAAATAGACAAAACAAAGAAAACTTTCTGCCCCAGTTTGGAAAACTGGTTGTTTGTTACCACATACTAATAAGAACTAAAACATGAATTGTGATAAGACTGAAATGCAACTTTTAAAAATTTAAAGACTGCAATGTATCTTAAAATTAAACTTTATCTTAGGTGAAAAATTCATCAGACTAAGATTCTCATCTTAGGTGAAATCGACGGACTAAGTTTTATCTTTATCTTAGGTGAAAAATTCATTAGACTAAGATTTTCATCTTAGGAGAAAGATTCAACAGACTAAGATTTTTGTCTTTATCTTAGGTGAAAAATTCATCAGACTAAGATTTTCATCTTAGGAGAAAGATTCAACAAACTAAGATTTTTATCCTTACCTTAGGTAAAAAATTCACCAGACTAAGATTTTCATCATAGGAGAAAGATTCAACAGACCAAGATTGTGACTCTAGGAGATAATTCATCAGACTAGGTCCATTTTGCGTGATCCCGACTTTCTTAATTTTCCAAAGTCCAACTTCCTTTCTTTTCAAATTCCGCCTTCCTTTCTTGTTCCCAAATTATGTCTTCTTTCCTTCTTTTTTTTCGACTTCTGTCTTCCCCTTCTTTAAATTATGCCTTCCTTTCTTTTTCCTCAAATTCTGCCTTCCATTCTTTTTTCCAACTTCTGCCTTTATCTAAATTATGCCCTCCTTTCTTTTCCAACTTCTGCCTTTATCTTTTTCCAAATTATGCCTTCCTTTCGTTTTTCCAACTTTTGCATTTATCTTAGGTGAAAGATTCATCAGACTAAGATTTTTATCTTAAGTGAAAAATTCAACAGACTAAGATTTCTTTATCTTAGGTGAAAGATTCAACAGACTAAGATTTTTTTATCTTAGGTGAAAAATTCATTAGACTGAAATTTCTTTTAACCATTTTCCTTCAAAATTTGTTTTATCTACCCACCAACTTGAATTATCTTCCTTCAGAACTGCTTCCCTAAAAACTGGTGTTGTCCTCTTTCAAAAACCACTTCCCTAAAAACTAGTGTTTCATTCCTCCAAAAATTACCTTTCTTAGAACTGGTGTTTCTTTCCTGAAAGCTACTTCCCTCTCTTTTTCTCTCTTTTTTTAAAACACTTGTATTGACCTTCATGTTCTTCAGATGGGTACCCGAAAAAAATTTCAACACGACAGAAAATTTTCTGCCCCAGTTTGATAATCCTCCTGTGGCATATCTTTCTGCCATCAATAACATTTCCATGCCCCTGTTTCAAATCAAAGAAAATTCTGTCAGTTTAAAAGTGCGGTAGTTGGTTGTGGTACTCCTGCTGGGATGGCCTTCCTTTTCTCCTTTCCATGCTTTGCGTTCTCCGACCATCTTCGAAACTTGGCTGATAACTTCCGCCCTTCTTGACGACTATCTCTCAATTATTACTTCTAGTCTTCTTATCTGACCCCATATGTTTTCTGTGACAACTGATTCTTCTTGAAAGTCTTGCATGTTTACTGATTAACCACTTTCCCCGTCATCTGTGTCACTGAAATACCCTTTTTCCCCGTTCAATCCCAATACCCTCTATCTGTTGCATTATTCCTGAACCGACATCTACCAAACTTTGTTTTCATAAAGATCCCAAAGTATGTTGATTATTACCAGCTCAGTGCTCTTGTTATTTTTCCTGACTTGTGACCCCATTTTGTGCAATTGGAAAGCTGGTGGAAAATTTTGAAGTCATTCCTCACTTGTTACGACCAAAAGACTCAGAAAGGGGAAATAAACAAAATAAAAGGAACAGAGTAAAGGACAATAGAAAGAGATGATTCCTAACAAGAAAACTACACAGTAGAAACCTATCGGATGTGGATACCGACTCTAATGACCTTGACATGCACCTGCGACCTATTCTGTTAAGCAAATCTGATGTTCATCTCTTGTTGTTCCTTTTTGCCGTGAAACTGGGTTTCATTGCTCCACTTATCCAATTTGATTCCATTCCTTATTCGGCTTGTAGTGCCCCAAAGGGTTTTCACCATCAAACCTCTCTCATTTCGTTCTTTCTCTCAACTTACTGTCGCCTCAAGGTGCCCGTGAAGGTTTTCACCAATAAGACTCTCTCATTTTTTATTTCTCTCAGCTTTCATCACCTTGCGATACCCATGAGGATTTTCATCAATAAGATTCTCTCATTTTCATTTTCCTTGTTTGGACAGGAGTGTTGCCCCTGACAAGAATTACCTTACCTACTTGACTTGGCATTTCTCAAAGACTGATCAGAAGGTCTTTCTTTGGACCGTAATGTAGGCTTTTGGATGGATTAGAAAGAAAGGGTATAAAAGGCTCAAAACAATTTCAAAATGGGTTAAAATTACAATTTTCGGAATCCAACTTCTCACAACAACCACAATTTCTGCCCCAGTTTCTTGCTTGGAGACTTTTGGATTTTTGTTTTGGTATGACTGAACCTCAGAGAGGCTGCCTACGTACCCTTTCGGGATCAAGTCAAACGTAATTCACATCATAGAAACTACGTTGTTGCGATTTTCTTTCTCTCTCTTTCTTTTTTTTTTGTTTTTTTTTCTTTTTCCTTTCTTTTCTTCATTTTTCTTTTTCTTTCTTCTCTTTCTTTCTCTTTCTTTCTTTTCTTTTCTTTCCTTTTCTTCTTTTTTTTTCTTCTTTCCCTTTCTTCCTTTCTTTCTTTCTTTCTCCTTTTCCTTTCTTCCTTTTCCCTTTTTTTCTTTCCTTTTCTTTTTCCTTCTTTTTCCATTTGCGTATCTCCTGCACTTGCATTTCTTTAATTGTGCCATTGATTCCGAAAGAGGGGTATGAAAGAAAACAAATAAGGCTCAAAGAGGTTGACAAAAGGGTAAAGTATTTAGATAGCAGAACAAAACACCTTCGTCATTTCAAACTTCAAAATATGCCAAATACAAACAAGTACAATCAGAATAAAGAAACCATACACATCATCTCTTGACCGCATCGGAATTGACGGCCATTTCCACACATTTTTCTTCTACATCTGTCAGATATAATGTGTCATTCGACAACACTCTTACTATTATTACCACGATCGGCCCCCTGTCAATTTGGCCAACTTTCTTTTACGGGGATTTTTATGTTTTACTTGCCCCAGTTTCACATGGTTCGGGCGTCAAACAATCTCAAAATGTCCCAATTTGTTCTCATTTCCTCAAGTGTCCTTATCGTTTTCAAAATAGTCTCATTGCTTCGCCACTTTTGAAGATCAGACTGAGAATTATGCGTGCATGTCATGTCACTAGAACCGGCAAAAGGCAAAACAAAAAGTTAGAAAAGAACTAAACAAAGAAAATGATTGGGAGTAACAACAGATCGGAATTTGCATTAGACAAACGATGAAACAGTTCGAATAACAAAACAAAAACAAAACAAACTGGATTGCAACCCTAGAATGAGCTAAAACAAACCTAGACAACCCTAGACAAACCACTACGACTAAACAAGCTAGACAAAAATAAAAGGATAGGAGGGTTTGAACACAAGACAATATCCGGATTACAACCCTGCAAATAATCCGGACAACAGAAATGACAGCCAAATAGACCACCAAAGCTCCTCCCCAGCTGACTTAGGAATGAAGCGTCTTTCCAATTACAAACACGACATCTTAGCCACTAAGCTTCGCATCCATATTGCCATGACCACTATCTGCTTCAGTATTTTCAACTTCAGTCAACAAATTCCCAAGAGTATTCTCATACCCCATGTCACCGAGCATCATCCCCACCAAGTGTGCCTCCTCATGTAAGAGATGCAACGCGATATTCTGGGTGCCACTGTCTTGAATCAAATTTTCCTGGATCATCCTTTCTATTTCTCTTTTCAAATCCCGACAATTTTCCACATTGTGCCCCAGAGCATTGGAGTGGTATTCACACCTTTTAGATGAGTCAAAGCTTCTTGTATGTCGGTCCACCTGATTTGGAGGAATGGGGTCAATCATGTCATGTTGTTTTAACTTCTCAAATAAGCTTGCATAGGACTCTCCTATTGGTGTAAAACTATCTTTCAACTTTTGTTCCCTTCTATACCCCTGACTTGGATGTGGGTTACAAGGTGATTGAAAATTTTGCGGAGGCTGGTGGAGATTTTGTGATACTCGTGCTCGCTTTCTTGGGTGATTTGGTGGCGAGTATGAGGGGTTCGGAGGTGGATAGTAATGCTTAGGGGGGTCATGGAAAACCTGATGAGGCTGCACATACCTTCGAGATGTTCTCCTAGGACCTCTTCTCGACCCTGATATCACCATGATTTCTTC
Source organism: Nicotiana tabacum (assembly GCF_000715075.1). Lineage (NCBI taxonomy): Eukaryota > Viridiplantae > Streptophyta > Magnoliopsida > Solanales > Solanaceae > Nicotiana > Nicotiana tabacum. The sequence continues at coordinate 127,570,173 of NC_134084.1, forward strand.
ATCCCTCTCATTCGTGTTACCAAATTCAATTTGGACAGCTTGAGCTGCAGCTTTGAGAGATGTTTGACTTATAATTCTTCCTGTCTTAAGACCGTTCTCCACCATTTCTTCCATTTTGATTGCTTCCGGGAAGGATTTACCCACTGCGGATGTCATGTATTGAAAATAATCTGGCTCTTGAGCCTGTAGAAAGACAGTGATTAACTCGTGGTCATCCATGGGTGGCTTAGCTCTAGCTGCCTGCTCTCTCCATTTGATGGCATATTCCCTGAAACTTTCAGTTGGTTTCTTTTTTAGGTTAGAAAGGGAAATGCGGTCTGGGGCGATGTCGATGTTGTATTGAAATTGTTTGACAAAGGCCCGTGCCATGTCATCCCAGACGTACAAGCAAGATGTGTCTTGATCCAAAAACCATTCAGATGCTACACCCGTGAGGCATTTCCCAAAATAAGCTATAAGCAATTCTTCATTTCTTCCCACACCTCTCAATTGGGTGCAATACCTTTTCAGGTAGGCTATGGGGTCTCCATGTCCATTGTACTTTTCAAATTTGGGGATCTTGAAGCCAGGCGGCAAGTGGACATCGGGGAACATGCATAGATCTCTGCAGGCAACACTCTTTTGTCCTGCCATTGCTTGCGTGTTTTTCAACCGTTGTTCTAATCTTTTCACTCTTTGGGTTATTTCTTCCTGTACCCTCTTTCGGGCAGGCTTCTCGATGTTTGCAGGAAGATCAACCGAGTACGAGTGGTACTCGGGATAGTGGTACTGTTCTTGTTGTGTAGCAAATTGTGACTCGTGACAAGGCTGTCCTTGGCCATTGGCCCAGGCTTGGCGCATTTTGGTCATTTGTTGTTTCAGTGTTCTATTTTCCTCAACCACCGTAGACTCTTGTTGAACCCTCTGACCCTGAGTCTCTTGAGCACTCGTAACAGCTTCGATGTCAGTTATCATTTTTCCTCAGATCTTGTGTTTCCAGCTTACCACAAACCAACCACCTTACCTTTCTTCACAATTCAAAACAAAACATGTTAGAATGGATTGAATCGGTCCTCATTATTAACAACATCTTTTCCTTTTTTTTATTCAATTCTTCTTTTCCATTTTTCATTTTTTTTTGGTTGCGGTCGAATCTTATGGGGATTGCCTACGTATCATGACCCCGCATGAATCAGACTGTGCGTAGTTCTTGCAAATAAAAGGTAAACGACAATAAAATATATTTTGAAATTTTCCATTTTCATAATAACGACAAAACTGACCAACTTAACGATGTAATACAGACTCGAAAATAAAACGACCCATATACTCTAATCAAAAGAAATACAAACCCAAAAACAAAATGACAGATTCCTTCCCCTATATGCCAATTTTGACCCAAAATCTGAACGGTATTCACTTGACCACTGACTCTTTTTCTTGTTTTTTCCAAATTAAATTAAACGACCCGGTATTGCAAACACGGCCTTCCAGCGCCTCGGGGACGAAGATTTTAAGGCTGTGAGGGTCAGAATCAAAATATGACCAAAGGTGGCTGTTTGCGCAAAGTCAGCCTTCCGGCGCCCCGTTTGGGAAAAACGGCATCACCTGGTTTATTTATGACAAAAATTAAAATTTTGATATTGTAAAGGGGAGGTTGGACCCGATGATGGTTTCCTACGTATCTCACGCCCTGTGAGAATCAAACCATGTGTAGTTCAGGCAAATTAACCGAACTATTTTAAAACATGACTCTTTTCCATTTTTATTTTTGGCATTTCATAAGCGAATAAAGACTATTTTTAGAAACAAGACTCTCTTTTTTCTTTTTCTTTTCAACAAATAAAGCAGCCTATTTTTCTAAACTAAAAATGAAAGACTCTTTTTTCTTTTTTTCATTTTCCACAGACAATAAAACAACCTATTTTCCAAACGAAAATAAAAGACTCTTTTTTCCTTTTCTTTTCAACAAATAATGAAACAACTTATGTTTTTCAAACTAAAACAAAAACTTTTCTTATCCTTTTATTTTTCAACAACCAACTTTCCAAAAATAAAAGACTTTTTTTCTATTTTTTCCTTTGCTTTTTTTTTTAGTAAAACAAAATAAAACATTTTCCGTTTTTTTTTCTCTCAAAATTTCGGCAGAGTTTCGCCAGTAATTGGTCATTGACAATCAATTAACTCCCTAACTGATATTTCTTTTTTTTCCTCTTTTCATTTTTTTTTCTCAATTTTCCAACATTCCCGAGATTCAGAAACCGGTCAACATGCAGGTTCAAAACAAACATATGTACAGAGCAAGTAGGATGCATTAGGATGGTCTTTTCATTTCAGGTTGCTAGTCCTAGACGGACCCAACCCCTGTGTTGAGTCCCCTAAGTCAAATGCAACGTGATGCAAATAAGCGTTCCTACTAGGGATCCGGCATGAAGTCACGTTATTCTATGTTCAAAACCTGGGTCAGTGTTCTAGCCTGTGTACCCGAGCGGACAACTCGAGTCGAGGAGGGGGCAACTTACCGGGAACCAAAAGGCCATCCGGCTTCGTAACTTGTCCGACCTCTTTCTTACTTCAAGGTATGACACTAACAGAATAGGGAGTCTCAACCAGTAAGCACATCCCCGGAGGTGAAGAGAGAAAGGTGTCGGCACAGTTTATATACAGTTCAGATAATATCAAAGCGGTAACATTTAACACATTCAGCACGAAACATGTAGGAAAATCAGATACAATCAAATACAACAATTTATCTAAGCTCGAATTCTGAACCCTGAACCAGAGATTCTGGGTTATGTCCCCAACAGAGTCGCCAGAGCTGTCACACCTCCTTTTCACCTACACCCCCGGAAGGGCGTGAAGGAGTTTTTCCAATTAAAGGACAATCAGAACGGGATTTAATTATTAATTATTCAGAGTCGCCACTTGGGATATTAATGGTGTCCCAAGTCACCGGTTGAATCCCGAACCGAGGAAAAATATGACTCTGTTATAGTCTACGAACTAGAAATCCAGGTAAGGAGTTCTGTTAACCCGGGATAAGGTGTTAGGCATTCCCGGGTTCCGTGGTTCTAGCACGGTCGCTTAACTATTGTATTTGATTTTATATAATTTTAATACATGCTAGCTTATGTGCCTTTTATTTAATTTTGAACCGCTTTTATTATAATTATTTTTAAAAAGAATTGCAACGTCGGGAAAACGCGTTTCGAACCACGTCGAAATCAATGCACCCACGGTTGTCAACACATTTCGACTTCGTCGAGATTTGGATTTGGGTCGCATCAATGCGCACCCGAGTTTAAGAAGGTAATTTAATTAAAATCGCGCCTAAAGATTCGAACGTAATATTATTTTGGGCAAGACCGTGAAGTTCGCTAAATGACCATCCCAAATTCTAATCATTTTTAATAACCATTTATTGAGGGCCCCACATTTATTCATTTTTGTGTGGTGAGGCTCGTCTCAATTTGTGAACCTCTTTTCTATCATTATTTATTTTATAAAAATTACGATGTCGTGAAAACGCATTTCGAACCAAACGGACTCTGCCGGATTTTGAACGAAACAATAATGAGATGAACTAGGCGCGTTTTTCGGCGAATCTGGGCAAGAAACGAGATGCTCTTTTATTTCTGATTCCTGGCCGGATTTTGGACTGTTTTTCGAGGCTCCTTCGGAGTGGTTTATAGGCGAGTTTACTGGGAGTTGTCAGCTCATTTTGGAGCTCTATTCAACTGCTTCCATGGAGTTTGGAGACATGAGAGTAGTTGCTGGCTGGGGTAGTTTAGGTGTGTTATAGCTGAAGGAAAAAGGTAGTGATGGCTGTTTGGTTCAGGCTTGCGTGAGGAAGGTCGTTGGTGGACGTGAAGAGGTCCGACGATGATGGTGAGCTGAACGGTGGTCGTCGATGGAGCTGCTGGATGCTGGTTGTTACTGAAGAAGAAGAGAACGACAGTGGGGTGCGTTTGGAGAAGACGGAGACGTGGAGGGGGTGGGGGCCGTGTGCTCGAAGAAGACGACGCAAGGGTGGTGGGTCGTGAAGAAGACGGCGCAGGGATGGTGGGTCGTGAAGAAGATGATGGTCGGGGGGAAGGTCGTTTGTGTTGCGTAGCTCGTTATAGCTGCTGCTCGTAATAGCTTCTTAAACGAAGAAGCTTTCTTCTTCATTGCAGCTTTGCTGCTTTTCCTTCAGCTCCCCCTTAGTTTTTAGGCTTTGTTTAATATATATAGGTCTAGGTTAGTGGTAGGGTTTTAGGTTAAGGGGTATGGGCCTAGGAATTATGGGCTTGACAATTGTGGGCTAGGTCCAAAATTAGGCCTAAAGATGGGTTGCTTGAGCCCAAGCTCTATTCTTTTGCCGCGAATGAGATTAAAAATACGCGCCCATTTATTAATTAGTCCTACTATTAAAATAATTATTAAAACAAAACTAACCATTAAAACAAATCTATTTTTTGTATTTTCAAACATTATATTAAAAATAAAAATACGATACTATTTTTATATATTTGTTTTAGATTAAAAATGACTACAAAATAATAATAAACTTATTTTTTTTGTAATTTTGTTTTCTTGTAATAAAATAGAGTAAAAGAGTCAAAATTACTTAAAATATCTATATTATGCCTAAATTAAATATTTTACGCTAATATATAAAAGATCTTGGGGAGGGTCAAAAATCACATGTCTACAGGTACCATATGACCATAGTAGTACGATGTGTAAAATATATTAAAAATAAATAGAATTTAAGTAATTTGAGATAATTTTTAAATTATGCGGGTAATTATTTAATTACCGAATAATAGGACATTACCCAATTAACTAATAAGTGGATAAAATTAATAAAATTTCCCCAAAGTAACGTGGCAACCCCATAACATAAAATAAGTGAATCTTACAAGTATTGCATAAGTGGCAATATTAGATGGGAGTTTGGCAAAGATTTAGTAGCGTGAGTCATACATTCACTTTGAAGAAAGAAAAGCTTTGTACTTTGAAATGAACGGAAGCCACACTTTAAATAGAGCCAAAACATAAGCTTTGGTCATTAAAGAGTTTCTCATCCCTCATGGAGACCACTTCAGTTAGCCTATTAAATTTAAGGAGCAGTTCTTGTGCTAGAGTTTTCTCTCTTATGAACATGACCCGCTACTTTACCTATGCCAATGATGATTCTTTTCCCTCCACGAAGAGGAGGTCTGCGGACCGATAATGGCAACCACGAAAAGGTGAAGGTAGGGATTTTGATATTATATTGGTAGGAGTTATATTTTATTTATTTTCTTAGTATAAAAATAAGTTGAGGTTATTGTAGTTACTAGTCACTTCGGTCATTGCTGACAAGATGCAGCGTTATAAGCTGACTGGCCTGCTCGATATTATCCAATAGTCCAGGTATGTTAAAGCTATCCCTTCTTTCTTTTGGCATGATCCATACGATACGAACGGAACGTGCAAATGCACAAATTCTATGAATGACTCTATTCATAGAAGTATTAGAGATATCTGTGTTCTTGAATTTTCGTGTGTTATAATGTCTTATCATCTATTCATGGGTCTCAGAAAAATACGAAAGTTGAAAACAGTTTACTTTATGATATTACTCAGAGGCAAAATGGTCTTATGACATTCCGAATGATTTTATTGACGTACTTTTTATGCACTGCATTCATGTGCACTGACCCATGACCAGATGACGTTATATACGCGTATATATGTAAATATATGTATATGGGATATGGGAAAAGGTTACGGCGTTATATACATATCACCACCTGATCAGCTGGTATATGATGATGATGTTACCCACAGTGTCTGAAATATGATTCAAATGGCATTATATACACATATATATGTATGTACTCAAACGGCGTTATATAGAGTATATATGTAAATATATGTATATGGGATATGGGAAAGGTTATGGCGTTATATACGCACCACCACCTGATCAGCTGGTATACGATGATGATTTTGCCCACAGTGACCGGTATGATATAATGGAATGCCCTCAGAGGATGATGATGTTATGAAACATGTACCTATGCACGACATGACATTCATACGCACATGCATGACACTAAAAGTAATTTATGATCTACAAAGTTATTCATACTTACAGGTTGAGTCATGTACTCTATATGTCTTCCTTGTCTCTTATGTATTTATTTATGTGCCTTACATACTCGGTATATTATTCGTACTGACGTCCCTTTTTCCTGGGGACACTGCGTTTCATGCATGCAAGTCAGATAGACAGACGAGTAGGCCTCTTCAATAAGTATTGCCCGAGTTCAGCTTGATCGGTAAGCTTCATGCCTTTCGGAGTTTTCGGGTCTAGAGCCTTATGTATATCTTGTATATATACGTATATATGTCATGAGTAGGTTGGAGAGCCATTCCGATCACAATATATCCATTAGTAGAGGCTTGTAGACATATTTTGTCAGTTAGTGCAGTATGTTGGGCTTTCAGGCATTGTATGTATATTTGGTTGGTTTGTTGGCTGTAATAAATATGACGGTCTTGTCGGCCAAGTTTTATATTGATATTTAGTCAGCATTAGTTGTCATCTTGCAATGTGGCCCATGGCCAAAAATATGACATCATATGTTCAGAGTCCCTTAGTTGCACGTTGGTACGCGAGGATAGGTAAGGCACTAGGTGTCGGTCTCGCTCCCCCAAGTTCGGGGTGTGACAGTTTTGATCCCGTCTTTTATCGGGAAAATTTTATCACCTAGTAGAGAGTGGATGGTACTGCTCTCATGCAGTGTATCCAAGGCTGTCCAAATAAGGCACTATACCTCATATCTCCCTCGATGACATGGAATTTGGTGTCTTGGGTTGTGCCAGCCATGGTAACCGGAAGGACAATTTCTCCTCTCGTCGTTTCTCTCACCATGTTGAATCCATTGAGGACCCAAGTGGCGGGCATGATTCATTCGAGCAAACCAAGCTGTTCTATCACCCTCGACCTGATGATATCGCTAAGCTACCTGGATCCACGAGTACACGTTTTATCCGAAAAGAATTTACAAGAAAGGAGATTACCAGGGCGTCGTTGTGGGGTTGAGATAGGGCCTCAGTGTCCTCTTCACTGAACGTGAGGGCATCTTCGGGGATATATCCCCGAGTCCGTTTTTCTCTGGTGATGGATATTTTTTTCCTTCTCATTACGGGCTCCTACGAGGCATCGCCCCCCTCCCATGATCATGTGGATGATGTGTTGTGGCTCGTTTGCCTCATTTTTCTTGGTTGTCTCCCTCTCTCGGAATTCATTTTTGGCCCGATCGCTGAGGAATTCCCGGAGGTGCCCTTTGTTGATCAGTCGAGCCACTTCCTCCCGTGGCTGATGGCAATCCTCGGTCCTGTGACTGTGCGTGCTGTGGAACTCGCACACTAAGTTGTAATTTCTCTGCGAAGGGTCTGACTATATCGGTTTGGGCCACTTGGCGTCTCTGATCTTGCTGATAGTGAACATGATGTTTGAAACGTAGACGCAAAAGTTGTATTCCGATAAGTAGGGCGCGTTCGTTGGCGCTATGTTTCGATCGAACCTGGTTCTGTTGACGAGCCCTCGAGGGTCCTGTCCTCGAGGACGTGTGCTGTGAGGTAGGTTGCGCCTTGGGGCATTCCTTCTATCTTCGAGGTATGGCTGGTACCTTTCTTTGTTTGGTTTCGACTCTTTTACCAGGAGTCTGTTTGGGTACACTAAGCCCGAAGGGGCTCCCAGTTGGTCGTCCTCGTCCCTGATCTTTGATTGGTACTGGTTGTGAATGTCCGACCAGGTCACGGTTGGATATTCGATCAGGTTCTGCTTCAGCTGTTTCGAGGCCACCGAGCTTCGTTCGTTCAGGCCTTGGGTGAAGTCCTGTACTGCCCAGTCATTAGAGATAGGCGGCAGCTCCATTCGTTCCATTTGGAAGCGGGACACGAATTCCCACAACATCTCGTTCTCTCTTTGCTTGATTTTGAAAACGTTAGACTTCCTCATTGCTACCTTGATGGCTCCTTCGTGCGCTTTTACGAAGGAGTTTGCTAACATAGCGAATGAATCTATGGAGTTGGGAGCCAAGTTGTGATACCACATCATGGCCCCCTTCGAAAGCGTTTCTCCGAATTTTTTCAGCAATATGGACTCAATCTCGTCATTCTTTATATTGTTACCTTTTACTGCGCAGGTATAGGCAGTAACGTGTTCGTTGGGGTCGGTGGTATCGTTGTACTTAGGGAGTTCCGACATTCTGAATGTTTTAGGAATGGGCTTCGGGGCCACTTCTTCGGGGAATGGCCTCTGTATAAACTTCTTTGAATCCAAACCTTTTAGGATCGGAGGTGCTCCTGGGACCTGATCAACCCTAGAGTTGTAGGTCTCGACCTTTTTATCATTGGCCGCAATCATTTTCTCACCTGATTCGATCCTTTTGGTGAGGTCCTCGAGCATCTTCACTATGGCGGGGTCAGCTGCTGACCCGTTATTGCTTGATCTTTCGGGTACTTGCTCGGTCGGGGGAGCTGTCTCTGGTGCCGCTGTGCTGGGAGTTCTCGGATGGCTTTGCAACTGGGAAATGGCCAGTTGCTATACCTGCAACATTTGAAAAATAACATGAAGACTAACTTCCTGTTCTTCCTGGGCCGGAGTTTTTTGAGCTTCCTGTCGGTCGTTGTGCCGTACGCTCCTGTTGGTGTGCAAAGTTTCGTCGACATGCTGCGCGTCCTGTGAGTCCGCATCCGCTAGAATCGGTCCGAGTGCGTTATCGAGATTTTTTAGTGGTGCTCCGACGACCGGGACAACCATGCCATTTTCCCCGTGATTTTCGAGGTTGTCGTTCTCGATTCCGTTTACTGAGCCAGACATTTTGACCTGAAATCAAAGGATCTTGGCAAGAAAAAAGTGTGAAAGATAATGTGCGTTTGTGCAATGAAACTTGCAAGAAATAATCACTATTATTTTTAGCCCCACGGTGGGCGCCAAACTGTTTACCGTGAAAATAGTAACAACAATTAAATTTGTAAATGGGATTCTAAAAATACGTGATCTATTCCCGAGCTAGTTGTTAGAGTAGTTGATGCTAATAATATGGAGTTTAAAGATTAAATACGAGCTAAAACGAGATAGTAATCAAACTAAAGGGCCTGCCACCCGGTCATAGGTCCGGTCAAAGGGGGACCTCGGGGTCAACGCCAGGGGTGAATTTGAGCTATCGGGGATAGTCGGGGATGGGGTAACAGTTGAAGATATAATTAAACAAGGCTCTTCACAGCCAATACTAAGCTATGTGATGAAGAACAAGTGAGAAAGCGGTGGATACTAAGGTAACTTCGAGCCAATATCGAGTGGCAAACAAAGAACAGGCAAGAAGACAACAAAGCTAAACGACTTCGAACCAGTGAGAGCAAGCAAGTTAGAGAGGAGAAAGAGAGAGAAGATATTATTGCACTTTAGTAGAATAGTTGGAGCTCCGCCTTTACAGGGTGTTAGCTACTCCCCTTTTATAGAAAGAGGAAAGTTCAATCTTAGTACAAAATACGTTGCGTGATACAAGAAAATAGGATGAGACAACCGGCTAGCTCTGTGATGTGTGCGTGGGCTGATGTCGAGCCGCTTGAATAGACCTGATCGACCCCGGGTGCATTCCTCGAGAGGTCCCTACGTTCGCTGAGGCTTTGGCCGACATTATCCTTGGCGGGGTATCGCCCGATCTTGAGGGAAGCGACTGGCTGAGATCCCTGGCTTCCGGGATCGCCCTTCGAGGTATTCAGTCGAAGAGAAATCGGTCTTCCAAATTTCATCATGTACACTTATCTTAATCGAGTCCTTCTGATTTTAAATATTTTCCACACGATACCAAGTTTTGAAGTACAATTCTAGGAGTCTTATCTTAATCAAGATCTTGAAAATGAAACTGTCCACTTATCTTAGATTTTTTTTTCTTCACTGCAATATATTGACATTTGACATGTTTTGTGCTCCATGATAGATACTTTTTCAAAAGTTATACGTTTCTCCTTTTTACTTCCTTAATTTGCATCCAAATTCCATATTTCAAAATTCACATGCCATATAGTCCAAAGAATATTGTTGTAGTTCAGATCTATTTTATCAAAGGATAATTAATTGTAACCTAAATTGAATGTAGTATAATATTATATCAAAATTTTAGTATAAAATTATATTTGCATTACTTGTACCCAGAATAAAAATTTAATCGAATGAAGAACAAAATAATAACAAATTATAATCAAACGAGCCCTTAATATATCTCAACATTATTGTAAATATTAAATCATTTAGTTCATTTTCTTGCGATTTGGATTTTACTCATCTTTATCATTGTTAGGTGATATATAAAATTAATGTATAGATTGAATTAACTAATATAACTAAGTAATAGTGGTGTATAATGATGGAAAAATGGATAAAAGAAAATAGTTATCGTCACGACCCCAAATATCCGGGTCGTGATGGCGCCTATCACAGTACTAGACAAGTCAATCCAACCTTTACAATATCGAATTCTTTTTATAAAATCATTTTCTAAAACTGATTAAGTCTCAATTCTTCATATGCAATATATAAATCATCAGAAATATGCGGAAAAATCAGTACAAAATATACTACACAGCCTGAATCCGGTGTCACTAGTTATGATCCTCTAAGTACAACCAAAGCACGGTCTGAATAATACAAAAATAGTCTGAAATAACAAAATACTAAGATAGGAAGGAGGAAGGCAGGGCTGCGAATGCCGTGCAACTACCTTGCGATCTCCGGATACGACTTTGAGAGTGCTGGAAACTCTCCCTCTGATACTCGGGCACCTGGATCTGCACACAAGGTGCAGGGAGTAACGTGTGTACGCCAACTCAGTAAATAACTAAAGTAAATGAAGTCTGAGTTCAATGACGAGCATTTAAAATTCATGTAAGAAATCTCAACAGAAATATCAAGTCAAAATCAGCAGTTCATTAGCCAGTTATCTCTTAAAACTCCAGTTTCAATTCAAAACCTTTGAAAACATTTATTCAATATTTTTCAATAGAGGCTCAGTATAAAAAAAGAGTGAAAGCAGCAAAATGTCACAAACAAGCCCCTCGAGCAAGGTATCACTCATAAGTATAGCCTCTCGGGCATGCCTCTGTCTCTCGTGACTCGGCTCTCGTCAATTAGTACTCACACTCAGCACTCCGGCTCAATAGATATCTCATAATAATAACAATAATAATAACCGCTGCGGCGTACAACCCGATCCATAATTTATAGTCGACTACGCTCACTAGGGGCTCCTACAACTCAAGCGTCATATCGCTGCGCGCGCAGCCCGATCCAATATATATCGCTGCGGCATGCAGCCTGATCAATATGTATATCGCTGCGGCGTGCAACCCGATCCATATATATAATATTGTTGCGGTGTGCAGCCCGATCCATATATATATATATATATATATATCCTCACCATTAGGTCCTCAACCTCTCTCAGTCATTAACCTCACGGCCACTCAGGCATATCAGTGAAAATCAGGAAGACTCAGCCCAAACAATTTTCATATATTAAGAAGTAGAGAGATGAAATCGGATTTTAATAGTAAACAGGTAAAACATGAATGAGGATATGCTTTCAAATCAAATAGAGTGAGGAAAATAGTAAAAATACCTCTTAGGGTCTACACAGGTCGACACAAAGACCCCAAACATGGCATTCAACCCAAATTAATAAACCAATTTCTAAACACATGGATATTATATAGGGTATATCAAAATATGCAACTATACAGTCGCCTCGGGACGGACCAAGTCACGAACTTTACGGGTGCACGCCCACACGCTCATCACCTAGCATGTGCGTCACCTCATTTATCAAAACAGTACGAAATTTCGGGGTTTCATACCCTCAGGTCTAGATTTACAATGGTTACTTACCTCAAATCAGACAAAATACTACTCCGCGATGCCCTTGCCTCTTGACTCGGCCTCAACTCACGTCGAATCTATCCAAAATCAGAATTACAACATCAATATATGCTAAGGGAACGAAACTCATGCGAAAATAATCAATTTACATCAAAAATCCCGAAATTGGCCAAACCCGACCCCGGGCCCACGTCTCAGATTTCGATAAAAATTACAAAACTAGAATCCTTACTCTCTCACGAGTTCATACATACCAAATACATCAAAATCCGATCACAAACGACCCCTCAAATCCTCAAATTCAAGTCTCCAATTTCAAGTCCTAACTCCTCAATTTTAAGCTTTAAATCCCATAAATTTCATGTCTAATTAGGTAGAAATCACCATAGAATCGAGTATTGAGTTCAAAAATCTTACCTCCAAGTGTTCCCCTTCGATTCCCTCTACAATCCCTCTCAAAAGGTTCAAAATCGTCCAACAATGGTGGAAGATAAACCAAAAAACACGAAAATGGCTATTTAAATATTCTGCCCACGTAATTTTTCCTTAATCGCGATCGCGGGAGACCATCGCGATCGCGAAGAACAAACTTTGCTGACCAAGAAATAACCCTATGCGAACGCGTCTCTCCCCACGCAAACGCGATACACAGTTCCTGCACACCTACGCGATCGCGGACCAGGGACCGCGTTCGCGATGAACAAACGCGTGGTCCAACCTTGATCCACTTAACCTTACGCGAACGTGACTTAACCCACACATTCGCGATGCTTTACCTGAACAACCTTACGCGTCCCTTCCCTCGCCGATTTCATGTCTCGTCAGGTTTTGACCTATACAACTTGTACCCAAAATAAAAATTTAATCCAATGAAGAACAAAATAATACCAAATTTTAATCAAACGAGCCCTTAATATATCTCAACATTATGGTAAATATTAAATCATTTAATTCAATTTCTCGCGATTTGGATTTTACTCATCTTTATCATTGTTAAGTGATATATAAAATCAATATATAGATTGAATTAATTAATATAACTAAGTAATAGTGGTGTACTATAACATCAACAACAATAATTATTGCGCCTCAATTATAAACATGTAGCCTACTCAGATTATTTGGAGCCGATATTACTACAAATTGCAGCTCATATTCGTGAGATATTCGTACGAGGCAATTTTATTCAATTTGATCAGGAAAGCAATTTCTTCCATGGTTATTTCTCCTTAACCGTTATTTATGAGAACTAACAAAAACAGTAACTTAAATTGTAGATAAACGGTTGGACTAGAGTTATTATCACGGTTGCTTTCCTTATTAGTCATTTAAAGATGCGTGGTAGACCAACTGATTATTCGGCAATGTCTAAGTCTAAAGATGAAAATGGAATACTACCTCCGTTTCAATTTAGATGATTTAGTTTGACTTGACACAAAGTTTAAGAAAAAAAAATACTTTAAAAACATGTGGTCCTAAAAGCTTAAGGAGCAAAATCTTTGTAAGACCATGACATCTTTGTGGCTATAAAAACTTTTTATTGAGGATACCTGGGTAAAATAAAAACTTTAAATTTATAAAGTTTCCAAATATAGAAATATATCATTCTTTTTTAAAAGGACTAATAAAAAAAGTATGTCATCTAAACTGAAACGGAGGGAGTACTTTTTTCCGGAAGGATTATAGGTCTATGGGAAATAGTAAAACTTTATATCAGATTTGTAACTAGGCATGCTATGTAGGGGTGTCAATGAATATTTAAAAATCGACTAAACCGACTGGATGGTACCGCGTCTATCCGATTTTTAGGTTTCTTTTAATAAAATACTAGGTTTTTATATAAATCTATAATCGTACCGATAATTAGGGTAGGTTTTTTATTTTATAAAAATAAACCAGAAAAATACCGAACTGTACCGAATAAATATATATGTGAAAAATATATTTATATATTAAGTTTAAAAATAATAATGCACTAAAATTTTCCTTGGGCCTTGAAATTGTGAAAACGGTCACAAGTCAACAAGTAATTAAACTCAAAATCTAAATTCCCAAACCTATAATGCTACTCTTATGAAACTAAATTATTTCCGTAAAAATTGCAGGAGGCGCCCTATTTGGTCGCCCCCATTTAACCTACACCCATTTTTTTTAAAAACTTTTAACTTGTACCCACTTTTTAAATAACTTCAGCCCCTTTCTCCTCCTCCTCCTCCTCCTTCTTCTTTTTCTTCTTCTTCTTCTGATTCTTCTTCTGATTATTATAAACATAAGAATTTAGTTCATAATACTTGGAAAAGCAGGGACATATGCGTATACGTCTTATTTGCTCGAACTGAATATAATTTTGATATACCTAATTCGATGAAGCTTCTCATTCCCTCACACTGACTGTTAATTAACCTTTCTATATTAGTTTCATGATTGATTGTTCATGGAGATATTTATTACCTTAGTTCCTGTTGTGGTTTTCTTGGTTTTGTAGCTTGCATACAGAGATGAAGCTGATGACGAAGATGAGAAACGTTGTTGTGCATCTCTACCTTGGAAATGGGAAATGTTGGAGGCATGAGTTAAAGATAGCTAAATTGCAGAATTTTGAAAATATGGAGTTGCACGAATTGAGAAACTACTTAGTCACAAATAATAATAATAATAATAATAATAATAATAATAATAATAATAATAATAATAATAATAATAACAACAAAAAATGAAGTTCGTCAGTTACAAAAACAAAAACTTCAGCTCTAGAGCTGAAGTTCGCCAGTTACAAATAAAAACTTCAGCTCTAGAACTGAAGTTCGCCAGTTACAAAACAAAAACTTCAGCTCCAGAGCTGAAGTTCGCCAGTTACAAAACAAAAACTTCAGCTCTAGAGCTGAAGTTCGCCGGTTACAAAACAAAAACTTCAGCTCTAGTTCGCCAGTTACAAAACAAAAACTTCAGCTCTAGAGCTGAACTTCAGGCTCGGCTACTAGAATGCTGAAGTTTTGCATGATTGCCTTTGCTACTTCAGCCCCATATGCTGAAGTTATGCGAAAAAGCGGGTACGCTTGCAGTTTTTTTTTTTTGCAAAGCGGGCACAGGTTAAAACGTGACACAAAAAGCGAGTATAGATGCAAATGGCCCAGTATATTTACTAGCAAGACCCAAGTTGCTCCAGCGATTAGTAGTAAACTACAATGTATTGAATACGCTTCCTTTCGTATGATTTAGATTTGTCTTTTTGGATATTTAATCTTATATAGATTTTATTCTTGAGTTCCAACTTGGTTAATATCTTTTCATTCATGTGATTTATATTTTCTTTGTCTTTGTTTAGTTTCTTTTATGTTGTTGTAAAATATTTGATGGATCTACACTCTGATCATCTTTTATATTTCTTAATTCATCACCCTTTAAACAGTAAAAATGTCTAGAAAATTTACTAAGTCCTATAAAAGTAATATGTTATTGCATTCCACTTCTACTAGTGATTTTTACATGACATTTAAAAAAAATATTGAAAATTAACCAAACTGTACTAATACCGAAGAGAAACCGACATGATTAAGACAGTTTCGAAAAATTTAATTTTGGTTATACATAATAGAATAATCGAAAAATTAATATGGTACAAATTTTAGAAAATAATCGTCTGAACCGTACCATTGACACCCCTAATGCAATGTTTGGAACATGAATTTACTGTTTGTACTGTTGGATCAGCTGAAAGGAAGGAAAAAAAAAAGATAACTCTAAATATTCTCCCCAATTATCAAAGGTCAGCAGTTTCATGATGAACTTCAATGACATCATTGAAGGAAAAGAAAAGGAATACAAGAGTTGAAATGGCTTGTAAATCTTTGTAATTCACTTTATGAACTTTGATTCTACACAACTTTAGTTAAAGAAATCTTCAATTACATAAAATTCAACTTGTAAATCCTGTATTTACTTGCTACCCCCTTGAACATACCTTTAAGCACAAGAAATCGCACACTGCAGAATGAATAACACTCAATTCCATTGGCAAATTCCAGCCTCAAAACAAGAAAATCTTGGCTTGTACCTATGATGTTTTTTTATGATGAACAACAACAAGAAGAAGCCCAGTAATTTCTCACGAGTGGGGTCTGAGGAGGATAAGATGTACACAGCCTTAGCCTTACCCCTACCCTGGAAGGACAGAGAGGTTATTTCCGATAGACCTTCGGCCGGAGAAGGGGTGTTTTTTTTTATGATGAAGTATCACCATTTGTTCTGGACTGAGACTCAGCATCCACTGCTTTACCTTGTTCTCTAAACTTCTTATAAATATCCCCTTTATAAAAATTGAATGTTCTGAGCACCAAAACCAATGAAACAATAAACCCCACAAAAGTAGATGCTGCAATTATCAAAAAAGACAATTTATAACACTCAACTCCAGTGCAAGTCAAGTCTTCCCCTGGCTTCCTAATAATTCCATGAGCTGCCATTTGCTTAATAGCCTCTTTATCATACAAATTCCCAGCTACTTTAACATTGAATATATAAGCGCCAATTGGACTAGCAGCACCACCAAAATTGAGCAATGTTGAGTAATGCTTAAGTCCAAAGATTTCAGATATGATTGCAAATATCAAAGGCCAGAGAGCACCAAAACAGAACCCCATTAGCACGGACGCGACATACAGAGTATTCGTTACACCAAAGGCGATCAAAACATGGCCAACACAAGAGAGAAGAAGAACCAATGTGAGCATCAATGGACGCGGAAACTTGTACTTTTCCAAGAAAATCTCAGAGGCGAATCCAGAAGCTACTCGTCCGAGATAACCCCATATACTCACAAGTGACACAAATGTAGTGATACTTGTCTTAGGATAACCTAAGGCTTTACCAATTTGGCCTAAATTATCCATAGCTGTTAAAAGTCCCCCTGCTCCAAATATTGTAGCAATGAACAAAATCAACATATCTATACTGAGAACTGCTTGAAGTATAGTATAATCCTCACCCCTTTCCGGCGGCTGAAACACGTTCGAAAAGAAAGAAACTTCATCTGTTTGATTATTAGTTGGAACAACAGTTGCTGAAGATTGAAGTGGTGTCTCAATTCCAACAACTTTGACATCTATAGGATGACTTGAACTTTGTTTCTTTGTATCCCATAGTTTCAATTCCTCTCTTATAACAAGAACTATAGGAGCAAATAACAAAACAAGAATAATACCAGCAGTTGACCAATAACCAACACTATTAAACTCAACCCTATTTTGCACTATAATTATAACCATAAGAAAACCAGCTAAACCAAGTGACATAAACAAAAGTTGGTAAAAAATCTTGAGCTCATTTTCTTGTCTAGTAACTTTCATAACCCTAATAACTCTCAGAAAAACACAGGAAACAACAGCAGGAAGCCAAGCAATAAGTAAAATTAAAGATTTCCCATTATTCCCATAAAAAGCATGATATAATTGTGTAAGTATAGCACCACTTAAACCAACAAAACCCTTTAAAAGTCCAATAACAATTCCCCTACTTTCAGGGAAATTCTTGACACAAGTAACTAAAACACCAGTATTTGCAAAAGTCTGAGAATTTGCACCTATAAATATACAAAAACACATTTGCCAAACTTTTGGTTTAGTTAATTTCCCAGTAGTTGCTAACCATATAGAAAAATACCCTGAAAAATTCATAAATGCACCAAGAAGTAGAACAACCCAAGGTGGGGTTACTTCATTAATTAGACCAGAAATAATTCCAACGTTTGCACCTAAGTCTTTGAAAAAACCAAGTAAGTTTAAGGTTGTTTGATCATAACCTAATGATGTCTTCACTTCTTCAGAGTAGAGTCCAAATATGTATGTACCACCTGCGACCGACAAGATCAAAAGTGAAGCAAATACCATAAACCATCGCCCAACAAGCATGTGCATACCAAAATTTTCCATGGTTTTTCACACAAAAATGGCCGCTCTTTCAGAGGACTAATTATAAGATGTTGTGTTGAAAGTATAGAGAAATAACAAGATCTTGTATCTAGACTAAAGTATGTATAGATTCGTTTAGGTTAACTAAATAGTAGGAGGTTTGGATGTGATAATTTAACAGATTAGGAGTACTACATAATTTGGATTCTCTTTCCTTATCCTAATCATTCTTTATATTACTAGGCCTAATCATCATTCTTTATATATGTTCACCGTTTAAGTCTTTTTTTCTTTTTCCCTTTTCACGTATTTTATTTAGCTTTTTCAACTGTATTTTATGGCGGTGGGCCTTCTAGCCTTCTGGATAGAATTCACGTGCGATAAATTATTGGTCTGCAAAGTTATGATCTAATCTGATTTAGCAACTAATACTTACTTTAGTTGTTAATGCGAGTGATTGCTTAGATTAAGGCTTCCAACTTTACTGGTGAGTGTTTTATAAAATAGAATTATCTTAATTTATTCCGAGTCTAGTCAACCGAATTAAAATATCTACTCGTCACAATTTGAGTACAAACTTAGTGGTTTAATTTTCTTTCACCCCCCGCCCCACACTCCCTACAACCCCCTTCACCCAATCTTTCCATTGTAGTGGAACTAACTTGAACTCATGGTCGGGAATAGTGGTGGCAAAATAAATAAATAAAATAATTATTTATTTATATTATCTACTAAAAATAAGTTAAGGATAATGAATTTTTTAAAGATTGATCAAATATGGATAAGATTCATATTATCCACTTAAAAAATAAATAACCAATGAGTTTAACTTTAACAATTGCAAAGATTCAAATTGAGGGTTCTTCAAGTTTGAGAGAAATCATTCGTCGGTTAACCCATTTCTATTCCTATTAAATACGGATAGAGTCAAATACTTTATTTATTTTATATTGGTCATTTTCAACACGTTCATATCTGATCCGACCCGCCTACTTATCATTATTAGTGATGATTGATTAAACGAAAATTGAAAAGGTCAATTCTTGAAAATAGAGCTACATGCATGAATAATGGGAAGTTGGTGACAAAAATTACCGCAGTGACGTGGTAACAATAGTTTGAGATAGTCACGAGTGCACAAATACAAGCAATTAATTAATTAATATTTCCTCACTGACACCATAACGGATGTATATAATGTGTCCTGCATCAGTCAACAATCCCATGAAATGAAGTAAACCAAAGATGCCTTAAATTGCGTGCCAAGTGCTGGAGTGTAGTAACGTACCAAAGGCGGTGCTTACTTTGTTGAGCGTCACACAAATGATGGCCAACATTACCACCACATATATGTAGTCGTGAGTCGTTTGATCAGACAAACAATTGACATACTCACATAGCAAAGATAGTAATAGCAAAGATAGTGGTGAAGACGTATAAATTTTACTTAAGTGAAATTCATAAAATAATTTGGATTATATTTTAAATTAAAGATATATTGATCCAAACAAATATTATGGGCTAATATAATTGGATTAATTATATAAGTCCAAAATTATTGGATTAGCCCATTTAATTGGGTTAAAGTGAAGCCCAAGATGTCATCTTCCTAGAGGCCCAGTTTGGTGTCACGTGTCAAATGAAGTGGCGCGCCAAGTCAAACGGAAGAGCTAATAGGATCATGTCACATGTCAAAATGACAAGGCGTGCCAAGTCGCACTAAAAGGCCAATGAAATCGCGTCACGTGTGCAAGTGACATGTTCTGGCCAATCAAATGCGGTCATGTCACATTTCAATTTGATTGGTAAAGAATTTGTTTTTATCACAACTGCTCCCTTTCCACAACTATAAATAGGGGTCTTCATAACTCAGAAAAGACAGTTATAACAAGAAGCAAGAGAGGGCTCGTGGATCAAACACCGCATATTCCTCCACAAGTTTCAAGCTTCAAGCAATCAAGTTCAAGTTCAACAAATCAAGTCCAAGCTCAAGAACGAAGAACAAATCAAGTCCAAGCTCAAGAACGAAGAACAAATCAAGTTCAAGCTCAAGAACGAAGAACAAATCAAGTTCAAGCTCAAGAACGAAGAACAAATCAAGGTTCAAGGAGTGCGAGTTCAAATCAAAGTTCGTGCCAGTTGAATTCAAGATCATCGTTTGTGGCAACAAACATAGATTCAAGATCAAGCCCAAAGGCCCTTGAATTTATTTACAATTGGAAAGAAGAATCAGAGGATCCATAGAGATTGTAACACTCAAATATTCAAAATAAAATACGATGATTGTTGCGATATTTTCGGTCTTGATTTTATTTTCTCGACGCAATTTATTGTCTACAAATTCTGGCACGCCCAGTGGGATAATCTCTACCTCTCATCTCAACTTTTCAATCACTAAAGTTCAAGAACATTGAAATGGGTTCGAAGAAAATCAACTCCAGATCAACATCCACCAAGGCTGCTAACTCCAGGTTCTATGCTGATGTGGAAAGCATCCGCGATGTTACTTTTGGAAGCTTCAGACCAGTTACGAGGAGCAAAGCTAGCTCTTTAGGATAATAAGCACCCCAAGTGCCGTCCACATCAACCCCTATTTTCAGATCTTCATCCTCAAAAGGAGCAAGATCTTCCACAAACGCATCTGAAGGAGGAAGCGATGTTGCTGAAAAGATCAAGAAAACTCTTGCTCTCCTTGACCTCTCAGGATCCAAGCACTCTGCTGTGAAAGAAGATGATGATGCTTCAAGTCATGGATCTTCTCCACTTACACCACATAGTGTGAACCAATCAAGGATCAATCTGTGTGAAAATCCATGCTACTCTCCATCGTCCATGATAATCATGCAAGCCATGGTGACAAACACTTCATCTATGGAGCAGCAATTGGCAAACTTGACAGAAGCAATCGCTGGCTTAACCAAATGCATGCAAAATCAAGAGGCTAGAATTGACAAGCTAACAGACAGGGTGGGAATCTTGATGGAAGAAGAATCCACTCATGCACCCGGCAAACTTCTAGAAGTCCAAAAGATTGATCTTCCCCCACAACAAGTTGTATCCACTAAGGAAATTCCAGTCTCTTCGGAAGGGATGATTCGAATCAATCAACTAAAGGAGTTCATTGAAGGGACTATAAAAACAAATATGAAGTCGATTCCAAGTCCTCATTTACCTATGCAAAGCCATACACTTCAAGGATCGATATGTTGAAGATGCCTGCTGGCTATCAACCTCCAAAATTTCAACAGTTTGATGGCAAAGGCAATCCAAAGCAACATGTGGCGCACTTCGTTGAGACATGCAACATGCTGGGACTTATGGAGATTACCCCGTCAAGCAGTTTGTCCGCTCATTAAAAGGAAACGCTTTTGATTAGTACACGGACCTCGAGGATGGATTTTTTGATAGCTGGAATCAACTAGAGCAAGAATTCCTCAATCGCTTTTATAGCACGAGACGCACTATGAGTGTCACACCTCCTTTTTTTCTACACCCCGAAAAGGGATATATAAGGGAGTTTTTTCCAATTTAAAGTAACAATCGAAATAGGATTGTTTTATTTAACATTCAGAGTCGCCACTTGGGATAATTTATGGTGTCCCAAGTCACTGGTTCGAATCCTGCATCGAGGAAAAGATTGACTATGTATTACATTCCGCGAACCAGAAATCCGAGTAAGGAATTCTGTTAATTCGGGAGAAGGTGTTAGGCATTCCCGGGATCCGTGGTTCTAGCACGGTCGCTCAATTGTTATATTTGGCTTAATTATCCGGTTTTAAACAATTATGAACCTACACAAATTTAACTTTTTATCCGCTTTTATTCATTTTTTAGAGAAAATTGCAACGTCATTAAAACATGTCTCAAACCACGTCACGTAAATGCACTCATGATCTTTGACATATTTTAACATCATTGTAATTTGGATTTGGGTCACATAAATGCGCACCCGAATTTAGGAAAGTAATATTATTAAACTAACGCTCCTAAAACAATTACGAATTTGCAACTTTGCGAGGGCCATGAAAATTCGCTAAATGGCACGCCTCGATTTCTTAGGATAAACAAAATTAATTAGACGAGGGCCACTGATTATCTAATTTTATTTGGTGGCACACCTCAAAATCAACTACAAGAATCCGTTAAAGAACTGAGGCTAAAGAAATTACAATTATTTTTAAACCACGATTGAACTCAAATATGAGTCAAAATTGAGACTAAATTAGGTCTATTTTATTTCATTTTTAGAATTTGGGCCTGGCCTATCGTGAGGCCCAATGGCCCTAAGAAATCATCGAGATGCCAGATTATAGGCTCCATGACAAATTCCGCTCAAACCCAAGCAAAGAGCCCAATTCATATGAGGCATGCAAAGGTTGAATACTCAAATATCCACATATCGAACCCTTACAACAACAGAAACAATCAGATTTTTAACATATGCCGATTAAAATTAAACAAAAAAGCCATTGCAAACTTTGGGCTCGAAGTGGAACCCAACAGCCCATACCAAAAGCTTGCTGATTTCTTAACGGTATAGAGTAGGCCAAGGAAGCCAAATCTGTGGACATAATGCAACTCACAATGCTGGGACCCAAGTTCGAGTCCCTGTAGTGACACGAAGCGGCCCAGATATATATTGGGATTAAAATCGATCCCATGAAGCATACACACAAATCACTACTTAACTTCCATATTTAACATGATTCAGCAGGAAATGAACAGATAATCATATGGAAACTCGAAACTAAGTAATTATCATGTAATCATGCAGGAGTCCGTTTTTCAAAACTAATTTCAAAAGACAATTTCATACTTCTTGAAATTTTTTTTCGAGCTAGGCGACTGACAAATAACAATCCTGTAAGCTAATCTAATAAACCTTAAAAATCTGCATTTATCCTCGCACTAAGTGTATTTACCAGGCATCTCATAAGTAGATCATGATGAACTTACGACCGTTCTTAGCATTTAACAAGCTTAAGTGGAAATCGTTATAAACAAAACAGAGCTAATCCTCATCAGGACTCGAACCAGAATTATCACTAAAACAAACAACTGAAGCCCCAAATAGTTCATAGCTCAACAGAATTATATGGATCAAACCAATCAACATTTGAACTAAACATTCTCAGACTAAACACCCATTATTTCCAGCAGAACTTAACATAAATATATCATTCATGGCTCAACTAAACTTTTACTAAAGCAATGTTAAACAGTCCTCAAATCACCTAGAAATTAACTAGGAAATGAAAGGAAACTATAACACAGTGTTATACAAACGAAATACAACACTAATTGAAGCCATGCTCTAAATCCCACTCTTTCATTTCAAGCATCAAATCTGAATTCACATGTTTAGTAGAGCTCAAGATAGAGTACCTGAATATAGCAACAAAACAAGAAAATCAAATGGGAGTGTCAGGATGAATCAGTAGCACCAAGGTTTAATTTTGGATTCAGCAGTGCAACAGTGGATTCAGAAGCCAAACAACTCCAAAAATAAAGTTTGAAAATCCCAAAACTCAGGCCATTTTTCACCCAAATAATTCAGAAATCCTTTGAAAACTCTTAAATTCTTGCTAAAAATGGAATCCAAGAATAAATCTCAATAATTTTAACTAAAAGGATGCATATATACCTCTGTAATTTTTTTTCTTAGTCTCCCCCATTATGAAGAGAAAGAGGTCCTTATATAGGCATGCCCAAGGCAGCCCTAGCCTAGCTTACCATTTCCCTTTTTACCCCTTTAATTCATGATTATTTTACCCCTTTAATTCATGATTATTTTACCCCTTTTGACCTTTTAGAAATATCTGAAATTCCCTCCTTTTAACCAACCAGCCAGACCTTATCCCCTGGAAGCTTCTATGCTAATAGAAAAATATTCCCTGAGTTTTGAAATACCCAAATTAACCCTCTACCCTCTACAATTTACATTCAGAAAATCACATGGGTCAAGTTTGCTCAAAACCCAAACCAAAATGGACTGGTTCCTTAAAACGGGTCAATGGTGACCAAGACAAAGCCCACATCCAAAACTTAAATCAATCAATTGAGCATTTAAAGCTCAAGCTCTGACCCAGACTACACTAAGGATGAATGGAAGGAAAAGATCAAAGAAGAAAAGAGCTGGAAGATAATTCTGACAAACCCTTAATAAACATTAATTCGAAATTAACGACTACCCTAAATAAATCCGGCCAAAAATAAAAGTCAAACAGAAAAATCATGATAAAACATTTAATCCTAATCATGCAAACAAAAGAACTTTAAAGCAGTAAACAAGAAAGAAAAGAGAAGAAATAGAAGGGGATAGGGACGAGAACAAAACCAGAACGGAGAAAAATGAGAAAAGAAACAGAAGTACCTAAATAGGTAAACAGACAGGGCTTGAAAAACCTTTAGGCAGACTTCAATTTAACCTGTAATTGGAATTAATCGCATACGCTCATCAAGAACAAACGAGCAATGCCAACTTCAGCCTTAATCACGTTTGGAGACTTTACTTTTTCTCCTTCTTCTTCTTTTAGATCTGAAACCTACCCGATTTGGTGTGGATTTGAGGATATGGGGTGATGGATTCATATTCCATGGGGTGTGTAGATTGTGGAGGAGGAATTTGGGGTCGATTAGGCCACGCCGCCGCCGGAGATGGCTTAGGAATTTTAGGATGGCGAATTCTCTAGGGTTTGAGTTTAAGACGAAGAAAGACGAGGGGTGGATGGACTGGGGGGTGGTACCATTCGGACATATATATACCGTTCGGACATATATATATTAACGGGAACCCAGTTCCCGTCCATTGGATTAGGAACGATCAACGGCTCAGATCAAAGCTTAACGAAACGACATCGTTTTGATTTAAGGGGGAGCCTGGACCGGGTCCGGGTGGGTTTGGGCCGGGTTTCAGGGGTGCAGGGGTTTGAGATTGGAGATAATTCAATTAGTTTTGGCCCAAATTCCTTTTCTTCATTTCAATTTTTCTAATTTATTCTAAATTAAATTAAAATAAAACTTAAATTAATTCCTAATCAAATTGTCCTATCAAATTAAATTAACTAACTCTAAATAATAATTACCAGAACTAATTAAATACCAAATTAAAGAAAAACTACCAAAATTCGAAACTAAAAATTTAGAATGCAACAATAAGTTATTTTTTTTGTGATTTTTCCATTTTTATAAAATACTAAATTACTAATTAGTTCAAGAATGCAAAATTAGATCCTAAATTCAAATGCAGTGTATTTTTTTGTATTTTCATGAATTAAATAAAATAAACATGCACAGACAAATGCAAACAATTAACGAAAAAGGCTACAAAAATCTACAAAATTGCAAATAATGGGAAAATTTATTTTGTTTTGAATTTGTGGGAGTAATTCATATAGGGAAAAAATCACTTGCTCACAGCTGCCCTCGTTCTCGAAAACACGAAGAGTTTTCGTGCAAAGATAAAGTGAGCGGATACGAGCGATTTTTGCCCGTTTGAATACTCCGTGGGAAGCATTTTTGAAAGATTTGACCGCACCCTGCTTCCGAGGTTGCCTACATATCCTTGGCTGTAAAGGAATCAGGTCAGTGTAGTTCGAAAACATTTGGTAGCTGGGACTACCATGAAGTTGTGATTTCACTGCTGCTCCTGCTGCTACTGCTTACTGAACCCCTTATTACACCATGATAAAATAAAAGGAAGCTAGACTTGACTATGATCTATGCATTACAAAATCCTATCTATATCTTCAAACTTGCTTTTGTGGTTCTTGTTGCCCTGTTGACTTGTATTCTCCCGGTGAAATTCCCTTGTTGCCGCCTTGAATTGTAATCTGAGATGTTTTCCTTTTCTCCAAGTGGACGCCTTCTTGCTAAAACTTGAATGTATTCCCTTGTTCTTCAGGTAGGCTCTTGATTGTTGAGCTTGAAATGTATTCCTTTGTTCTCCAGGTGAGCGCCTGATTGCTGAATTTGAAATGTATTCCCTTGTTCACCAGGTAGGCGCCTGATTGCTGAACTTGAAACGTATTCCCTTGTTCTTCAGGTGGGCGCCTGATTGCTAAACTTGAAATGTATTCCCTTGTTCTCCAGGTGGGCACTTGATTGCCCTGATTGCTGAACTTGAAATGTATTCCCTTGTTCTTTAGGTGGGCGCCTGATTGCTGAACTTGAAATGTATTCCCTTGTTCTCCAGGTTGGCGCCTGATTACCAAATCTTGAAATGTATTCCCTTGTTCTTCAGGTGGACGCCTGATTACTGAACTTGAAAAATGTATTCCCTTGTTCTCCAGGTGGACGCCTGATTTCCACAAAATAAACAAAACAAAGAAAACATCTGCCTCGATTTGGCATGTTACCAAACATCAGTAAGAACTTTGAAAACTGAAACATGAACTATACTCCCTTGTTCTCCAGGTGGGTGCCTGATTGTTGAACTTGAAAATGTGTTCCCTTATTCTTCAGGTGGGCGCCTGATTGCTGAACTTGAAATGTATTCCCTTGTTCTCCAGGTGGGCGCCTGATTGCCACAAAATAAACAAAAACAAAGAAAACTTTTGCCCCAGTTTGGTGATGGGCGCATCTATGAGTGTTAATTGAATCATGTTACCAAATATCTCTATGAATTTGAAAACTAAATCCCATTATCCAGAAGGGTCCTGAAACTCCTAGTTAAATGAAGGCTTTAAAAATCTAAATCATATCTTCTAAATGTGTTACTCCTGTTACATCTTGTTATCTAAGAAAGTCTTAAACTACATCCCGTTATCCAGGAGGGTCCTGACAACAAGAAATTAAATCCCAATATCCAGGAGGGTCCTGAAAACTTAAAACTAAATCCCATTATCCAGGCGGGTCCTGAAAACTTAAAACTAAATCCCATTATCCAGGCGGGTCCTAAAAACTTAAAATTAAATTCCATTATCCAGGAGGGTCCTGAGAATTTAAAATTAAATCCCATTATCCAGGAGGGTCCTGAGAACTTAAAATTAAATCCCATTATCCAGGAGGGTCCTGAGAATTTAAAATTAAATCCCATTATCTAGGAGGGTCCTAAAACTCCTACTTGACTCCTATCTCAAACATGCAAACTTTGAAACCATCTTACATTCCTTTGGGGTACATTTATGCTAGATTTTACTACTCATGATTGTTTTGAATTTTAAACTAGGTCCCATTTTCCAGGAGGGTCCTGAAAATTCAAATGAAATCCCATTATCCATGCGGGTCCTGCAAACTTAAAATGAAATCCCATTATCCAGGAGGGTCCTAAGAGTTTAAGATCAAACCTGTCTGGTGCTTGCCTTTTCTTATGGAGGGTTTCCCCGAAACAAACGAAACTTTCTACCCTGTTTCAATCAAGGAAAAATCTTGTTAGTTTAAAATGTGGTGGTTAGTTGATGACATTCTTTGCTAAAAGTCTTTCCGCCGCATTGTTTTGTTTTGACTGGCTTCCCCGAACTGGTCCTGAACCGCTTGACTTTCTGACTGATTATCAATCCACGTGACCTCGGATGACCCGAATGTTCTTTACCCGAACCGTTGTTTCACCTCTGACCCCTTTTACTAAACTTCTGCATCTCCTATGAAATTACTGAATCATTCCGCTGATGGAACTTTCACTGGCACCTTATGTCCCATTTCACGTCATACTACCTCTAGCAATGCCTTGGCTGCCCTGCGCCTTGTGCAACTTTGGAAGTTGGTAGTAGACTTTGAAATTCCTTTTTATTTGCTTAAACAGAACTGACATTGGGAACATCTTAGAGAAATAAACCCAAAAGAAGTGAAATGCAATGACTTTCAGAGTTAAGGATAAGCAAAATCCAAAACGGGAAGACTTTCTGAGAAAAAAGAAAAGGGACTTATCTGAGTGGAGCAGCTGGCACCAATGATCATAACATGCATTTCAGATTAATTGGCCCAATATGTCTAACCAATCAACTTTCAGTTGCCATATTTGTTGCCTCGGAATTTCCATAACCTGATTTCTTCACCAAAACCTTGACCTTGTTCGGCCTGCGGTGCCCTAAAGGGTTTTCACCAACAAGCCTCTCTCATTTGTCCATCCCTAAACTAACTTTCACCTTACGGTGCCTGTGGGAGTTTTCACCAATAATACTCTCTCATTTTTTATTTCTCTCAGCTCTCGTCGCCTTACGGTGCCCGTGAGGGTTTTCACCAATAAGACTCTCTCATTTTCAATATTTTCTGCTTGGACCAGAGTGTTGCCCTTGATATGAATCACCTCTACTTGCTTAACTTGGCATCTCTCGAAGACTGATCGGAAGGTTTTTCTTTGGACCGTAACGCGGGCTTTTGGATAGGGTTAGAAAGAAATATCAAAGGCTCAAAACAATTCGAATGGGTTCGAAATTACAACTTTCGGAATCAGATTTCTGACAACAACCACAACTTCTGCCCTAGTTTCTTGTTTGGGGACTTTTGGATTTTTATTTTGATGGGACCGAACCATGAGGCTGCCTACGTATCCTTAAAGGAATCAAGTCAAATGTAGTTCATGACGTAGAAATTGCTTTGTTGTTGTGATTTTCTTTTCTGTTCTTCCTCTTTCTCATCTTTCCTTTCTTTCTTCCTTTTCTCTTTTGTTGTTTTGTTGTGGTTTTTTTTCTTCTTCTTCTTCTTCTTCTTTTTTTCTTTCTTTTCTTTTCTTTTTCTTCTTTTTTTTCTCTTTCTTTTTCTTTCCTTCTCTCTTTTTTCTTCTATTTCTTTTCATTCTTTTCTTATCTTTCACCCTTGTGTTTTTGATATTTGCTACTGATTCCGAAAGAGGGGTATGAAAAAAAAATAAGTCTCAAAGGTGGTAACAAAGGATAAAGTGTTTAGATAGCAACACCAAATGCCTTCATCATTCCAAATCTTTAAAAATATGCCAAATACAAACAAATATAAATTAACCAAGGAAAATCATACATAGTATCTCTTGAATGCATCAGAATTGATGGCCATTTCTACACACTTGCCTTCTATATCTGTTAAATACAAAGTGCCATTTGACAACACTATAGTTACGATGAATGGCCCCTGCCAGTTTGGAGCGAACTTGCCTTTAGCCTCAGCCTGATGTGGAAGGATACGTCTTAACACTTGCTGACCTACTTCAAACTTCCGTGGACGCACCTTCTTATTATATGCTCTTGCCATTCTTTCTTGATACAATTGGCCATGACACACTACTGCCAATATTTTCTCATCAATGAGACTCAATTTTTCCAAACGGGTTTTGACCCACTCATCATCATCGATCTCAGCCTCCGCGACAATTCGAAGGGATGGAATTTCCACTTCTACGGGTATCACTGCTTCGGTGCCATACACCAACAAATAAGGAGTCGCCCCTACTGAAGTACAGACAGTAGTGCGATAACCAGCAATGTAAATGGCAGCTTTTCATGCCACTGCCTAGAACACTCCACCATTTTTTGAAGTATCTTCTTTATATTCTTGTTGGCTGCCTCGACTGCTCCATTCGCCTTGGGGCAATATGGGGTGGAATTGCGATATGAATCTTAAACTATTGACACACCTCTTTCATCAAATGACTATTGAGATTAGCCCCATTGTCTGTAATGATCACCTTTGGTATCCCAAACCGACAAATGATATTTGAGTGCACAAAATCAACCACCGCCTTCTTGGTTACAGACTTGAATGTTTTAGCCTCTACCCACTTGGTGAAGTAGTCTATGGCCACCAGAATGAACCTGTGCCCGTTTGATGCTGATAGATCAATTGTCCCAATGACATCCATGCCCCATGCAACAAAAGGCCATGGTGCAGACATCGTATGTAATTTAGATGGTGGAGAATGAATCAAATCTCCATGCACTTGCCACTGATGACATTTACGCACGAGACTGATACAATCTCGCTCCATAGTGAGCCAATAATAACCTGCTCTGAGAATCTTCTTTGCCAACACATACCTACTCATGTGCGGTCCACAGACTCCAAAATATACTTCGGTCATAATAGTTGTAGCCTGCCTAGCATCTATGCATCTCAGTAGCCCAAGGTCTGGAGTCCTTTTGTACAGAACCCCTCCGCTGAAGAAAAAACTGCTTGCCAACCGCCTATTTGTTCTATTTTGACCACCTGTGGCTTGTACTGGATATACCCCCATCCTGATGTATTCCTTGATATCGTGAAACCAAGGTTCCACATCGAACTCTTTTTCTATCACATTACAGTAACCATGCTGATCGTGGATCTGAATCTACAAAGGATCCATATAAGCCTTATCGACATGGTGCAACATTGACGCCAGAGTAGCCAAAGCATCGGCGACCTCATTGTGAATCATTGGAATATGCCTGAACTCTATTGATTGGAACCGTTGACAAAGATCCTGCAAGCACTGTCGGTACGGTATGACAAAGATCCTGGTGCACCAGAAGGTCCGAGTCACCCAAGACCAAAACTTCCTGGACACCTATATCTACAGCCATCCTCAAACCCAAAATGCATGCCTCGTACTCAGCCATATTGTTAGTACAGTAGAACCGAAGCTGAGCCGTAACAGGGTAGTGATGCCCTATTTTAGAAACAAGTATCGCTCATATCCCAACGCCTTTCATGTTAGCATCCCCATCAAAGAAAAGTTTCCATCCTGGCTTTGCAATCTGTTCCAATTCATCAATGTGCATTACCTCTTCATCAAGGAAATAGGTCTTCAAAGGTTCGTATTCTTCATCCACAAGATTCTCAGCCAAATGGTCGGCCAATGCTTGTGCTTTCATCGTAGTCTGAGTCACGTAGACAATGTCAAATTCTGTGAGCAAAATCTGCCACTTTGCAAGCCTCCCTGTAGGCATAGGCTTCTGAAAGATATACTTTAACGGATCCAAACGAGAGATGAGGTAAGTAGTGTAAGATGGCAAATAGTGCTTCAACTTCTGTGCCACCCAAGTGAGGGCGCAACACGTCCTCTCAAGATGAGTATACTTAACCTCGTAAGATGTGAACTTCTTACTGAGATAATAGATGGCCTGCTCCTTCCTGCCGGTAATGTCATGCTGACCCAATACGCAACCAAATGAATTGTCCAAGACCGTCAAATACAGAATCAAAGGTCTCCCTAGTTCTGGCGGGACCAACACAGGTGGGTTTGACAAGTACCCCTTTATTTTATCAAATGCTTCCTGACATTCATCTGTCCACTTGACCGCAATATCTTTCTTTAACAATTTGAAGATAGGCTCACAAGTTGTCGTGAGCTAAGCAATAAACCTGCTGATGTAATTCAATCTCCCCAACAGACTCATCACCTCAGTCTTGTTCTTTGGGGGTGACAATTCCTGGATAGCTTTGATCTTTGATGGGTCTAATTCAATACCTCAGCGGCTGACTATGAATCCCAACAACTTTCCAGACGGAACACCGAACGTACATTTTGTAGGATTGAGCTTGAGATTGTACTTGCGAAGCCTTTGGAAGAACTTTCTCAGATCTCTGACATGGTCAGACTGCTTTTTAGACTTTACAATCACATCATCCACATAAACCTCGATCTCCCTGTGTATCATGTCGTGGAATATGGTCGTCATTGCCCTCATGTAGGTTGCCCCAGCATTTTTTAAACCAAATGGCATGACCCGATAGCAGTACGTTCCCCATGGATGATGAATGCTGTATTTTCAGCGTCCTCCTCATCCATTAAGATCTGGTGGTAGCCCACATAACAATCCACAAAAGAACCAATCTCATGTTTGGCACAATTATCGATCAATATATGGATGTTCGGCAATGTGAAGTTATCCTTGGGACTTGCCTTGTTAAGATCTTGATAATCAACACACACCCTGGTCTTGCCATCCTTCTTCGGCACAGGCACAACATTGGCTAACCAGGTGGGATACCGGGTGACCCGAATGACCTTGGCCAAAAATTGTTTGGTGACCTCTTCCTTAATATTCACACTCATATCAGTTTTAAATTTCCTCAGCTTCTGCTTGACAGGGGGAATGCCGGGTCAGTGGGCAATTTATGAACCACCAAGTCAGTGCTTAGACCCGGCATGTCGTCATAGGACCATGCAAAAATATCTTTATACTCGAACAGTGCTTTAATTATCTCCTCTCTGAGTTGTGGTTCAAGATGGACACTTATTTTAGTTTTCCGGACATTATCTTGGTCCCTTAAATTGATTGCTTCTGTATCACTCAGGTTAGGACTAGGTTTTTCTTCAAAATGGCTTAGCTCCTTACTAATCTCTTCAAAGGCCTCATCCTCATCATATTCCGATTCATCATCACACTCTATTTCTTGAATTATTATTTCAGAATTAGATTGACTTTTAAGACTGGGCCGAAGATTCCTCATGCATGTCATATCATTGAAGCCAACATAAAAAGAACTGTACAAGGAAGAAAAGAAAAACAAAAAAAAATAAAACTATCAGGAAGGGGAAAAAAGGAAATTGCATTTCATTGAAATTAAAGATAACAAGGTTTATACATCCAAATGGACGGAACCTAGAATCTGAATTACAACCCTAGCATAATCTAGATAAACTGAAAGAAAATCAAAGCAAACTACTAAAACTCCTTCCTGGTGGGGAGAGGAGTAGCTTCCCAATTGTTAATCTTTGCACTGGGCCCAACAAACTGCATATCCACTTTACTCGAGCCCTCTCCAGTTTCCAACATGTTCACATCGGCGAATAACCTCTCGAACTTTTCAATCAAATCTCTATCTACATCAACCACTGAACTGGGAACTGTTGCCACTAGGCATTTCTTGGTGCCAGGCCTATCAAATGATCTGAAGAGCCGTGGGATGGGCTTTGGGAGGACCCAGGCCCTCTGTTTCAACTTTCTAGCTCTTTTCACGTACGCAACTGTGGGATTGAATCACAGACCAAATGTCTCTAAGTTTTTAGGAAAAGAAACTGGTTGTACGATACCTTGCAGAGATACACCCAAACCGTTGCCCAGTACAAAACCATTTTTCAACATTTCAACAGCTACCATGACTGATGGAGCAGCTACCCTTAAAGTTGGCACGCACTTCCCTTCTGGAATTTTCTCTACCTATACCGTGTCAAAAACCTGATAAACCCATGGCCCCATGTCACCTTCAACCTCTATGAGCGGAACAATGGCATCACTGGGAACACACAAATTATCTTCGCCGTGCACAACAATTTCCTGTCTATCCCATTCAAACTTGACCATTTGATGCAGAGTAGACGGGACCGCTTTGGCAGCATGAATCCAGGGTCGACCTTACAGCAGATTGTAAGAAACAGCGACATTGAGCACCTGGAATTCCATAGTAAATTCAACTGGCCCTATTGTGAGCTCAAGCACTATGTCCCCGACTGAATCTTTCCCTCCACCGTCGAATCCCCGAACACAGATATTGTTCCTGTGAATTCTTTCATCCTCCACTTTTAACTTGTTCAGAGTGGAGAGAGGGCAAATGTTCACGCTGGAACCATTGTCAATCAGTACCCGAGTCACCATGGAATCTTCGCATTTCACCGTCAGGTAGAGGGCTCTATTGTGCTCAGTACCCTCCACGGGAAACTCATCATCAGAAAAAGTGACTTTGTTTACCTCAAATATTTTGTTAGCTATCTTTTCCAAGTGGTTTACTGAGATTTTGTCAGGAATATGGGCCTCATTCAAGATCTTCATCAAAGCCCGACGGTGCTCGTCTGAATGGATCAATAATGACAATAATGAAAACTGAGCCAGTATTTTCCTCAACTGCTCCAAAATGTAATAGTCCTGCACTTTCATCTTTCTCAAAAATTCCTCTGCTTCTTCCTCGGTCACAACTTTCTTCGCCAATACTGGGTTATCTTTGGAGATCTTAGCTTTTCTCAACTTTTTGGGGGCAAAGCATCTCCCCAATCGAGTCAGACCATGGGTCTCACAAACTTCTTCTTTAACCTCTTTCCCCTTGTAAGTCACTGTCACTCATTCATAATTCCACGGGACTACCTTGCTGTTGACTATCGGTAATTGAGTTACCGGCTTGATAATGGCAGGATCTATGCTGGCACCCTCCACAACTACCACAGGCTTGTTTGCCACTCCTGGCACAATCACTTTCGCTCTTTCAGGTTTCCCTGCAACGTCGCTTGAGGACCCTTTCTTGACCACCACGGATGGTTCACTATTTGTCCTGTTCGACTCGATCACAGACTTCTCACTTGTTGACTTTTCAAACGGCCTGGCTTCACTGGACCAAATCATCATGACAGTTTGCGAAGGCTTCTTAGGCTCCCCCCCTTATGCACTATCTCAATCATATTTGTCTCATGATGGGCTGGCAATGGGTTCTGGTTGATATTAGGTGCCTCCGGAGCCTGGACCTCAATCCGATTAGTATCAATGAGCTCTTGAATAACTGTTTTCAATTGCCAGCAAATCTCTATGTTGTGCCCCGGAGCACCAGAACAATATTCGCAACTCACAGAGTGATCAAGATTCCTCGGGGGAGGATTTGGCAGTTTTGGCTCGATCGGACTCAGCATACCCAATTGCATTAACCTGTGGAACAAACTGGTATAGGATTTTCCCAATGGAGTGAATGTCTTCTTCTTCTGTAACCTCTCATTCTTGGTGGCCTGATTGGGCCTAAAACCTGTTCTAGGGGAATTTTGGTAGGCTCTCGGTGGTGGATAAGTATTTTGCGGGGCTGGGTAGGGATTATGTGGAGTTGGCACACGCCATTGCGCGTGGGTAGGAGGTTGAGGGTATGTTTGTGCATGATGGACGAAAAAATGGGGATCTGGTAGTGGGCTATATAGAGTGTGGGGGTAAGTTTGGTGATAGGGTCGAGGCTAGTTGTAGTAATGTGAAGGGCCCCTGGGTCCGACCCAAGCTCCTGACTCAACTGTCGCAACATCCTCTTTCTTCTTTTTCCCAAGTGCACCTCCAGTACCGTTTTGAATGGCCTGGGTAGTTGCTTTGATTGCTGAATAACTCATGATCTTGTTGGACTTGAGTCCCTCCTCAACCATGCCTCCCATTTTTACAACCTCGTTAAAGGACTTGCCCACTGTTGACACCAAATGACCAAAATAAGTAGGCTCCAAGGCCTGCAGGAATAATCAACCATCTCGCTTTGTTTCATTGGAGGGTCAACCCTTCCGGCTTGCTTCCTCCAATGGAATCCATATTCTCGGAAACTCTCACCAGGATTTTTCTCAATCTTCGTCAATGACAGACGGTCTGGGATAATTTCAAGATTGTACTGAAAATGGCAGGCGAAGGCTTGGGCCAAATCGTCCCATGTGTACCACCTACTTTGATCTTGTCTGGTATACCATTCCAATGTCGATCCACTCAGACTTTGGCTGAAATAGGCCATCAGTAATTCATCTCTTCCGCCTGCCTCTCTTATCTTGCTACAAAATCCTCTTAAGTGTGCTACTGGGTCACCATGGCTGTCGTACAGATCAAACTTGGGCATCTTGAACCCTGCTGGTAACTGAACATCTAGGAACAGACATAAATCCTTATAGGCCACACTTACTTGACCTCCCAACCCGTCATATCTCTAAACGATTGTTCTAAGCTTTTGACCTTTCTGATCATCTCCTCATGTTAGGGATTTTTGGGTGGCTTCTCGATCTCTGCCGGTAGATCAAGATGAGGGGTGTAAGAATATGGTTCCGGAACTTTGAAGGTGGGTTCAGGGGGATAATACTGGTTGTCGTGAGTCTGGAACAGAGGTTCACTGGAAGATCGGTGTAATGCAGCAGGTGGAGGTGCCACAAAAACGGGAGTGACTGGTGGAGGAGGGTATGGGACTTGTTTGGGTGGTGGAGCTTGAGAAGTATGGGAAGTGGTGCCGTAGCATTGTTGGTAGAAGGGATAGGCTGGAGATGAGTTCACAGTGGGAGGCTCCTGAGGTTGGGCTGATGGTGGGATATAAGCAGGGTTGGCGGGATAAACCGGTGGTGGATGACCCTTTGCCCAGGCCTGGTACATTTCATCCATTTGCTTCTTTAACTTATACATCTCTTCCTTCATCGCATTAACATCCAATTCTTCCACATCCTTTGACGGATCAACAATACTTGTCTCCGGTTCTTGGTTGGCCATGTTCATCTTATCTTTTGATCGGGTGTTGTAGGAGTGAGTTGCCAGAATGCCAATCAACTAACCACCTGCCTGGACTCAGCATATCAACAACAATCTTGTTAGTGATTAGGGCTTTAACAAATTGGTAACCGCACATTTTGGGGAATGCATGCACCTAAGCAGTTAACCATTTCTATTATGCATTTGATCGGCCACTTGCGTCATCCCGGATTTTCCTTATTTCCATTTGCAATTTCTCTTTTCCCTTTTTTCTCTCTTTTCATTCTGGCCTTTGCTTTTTCTTTGTTTTTATACTCTCATTTCCCTCTTGTTTTGCCATTGTTTCTTTCTCTTGATTTTCTTATTTTTCTCTCTTTTCTTTTCTTTTTCTCTCTTATTTTCCTCTTTTTTTTTTTTGTTATGGTCGAATCCTATGGAGATTACCTACGTATCATGACCCCTCATGAATCAGACCGAGCGTAGTTCTGGGAGATAAGTATGAAAGTAAATAATAAAACATTTTGAGATTTTCAATTTTCATAAAAAGCAAATGCTTTGATTACAAAGACTCAAAACTAACAGACTCCAAAAGAAACTAATAGACTCTGATGAAAAGACGAAATACAGACTCCAAAAATAGACTATCATACTCCAACAAAAGAAAATATAGACTCGAAAACAACTGACATACTCTAACAGAAAGAAAATACAGACTCAAAACAACTGACAGACTCTAACGGAAAAGGAAATACAGACTCAAATGAAAAATCATGAATATATTAATGCTCCTGGTGCTCGCGGGACATTATTCGGTCTCACCGCAGGCCTATATGCAAGATCCATTTGAAGTCTATCCAAGCCACTCATTATCTGTTTAACAAATGTCATCACTACCGCGAAGAAGGTGGTGCGAGTCATATCCTCACAGGCTTGGCACTTCACAACAATGTAACTGGCGATGGTTCTAATTCTCTCTCTTATGACTACTTTTTCTTGCAGCAAACGCCCGATCTGCTTGGCCCTGGCTTCCAAAGTTTGCTCAGCCACATGATTTTGCTCCTGAAGTTGTTGCAAATCTATTTCTAATTGTGCCAATGTTGTATAACAATGTTCTCTTTCAGCCTTGAAATCTTTCGCCTATTTGATCATTTTGTTCTCCCCGATGATGACCTTCTTCTTTAACCCCGCAACCTCATTGTCGTACTTTTCTTTCAATTGCTTAACCAGGCGCGCTCGTTCCTCCGTGTTTTTAGCTAATTGCCTTCGAGCCCTGGCCAGCTCACCCTCCGCTTTGTTTAGATCAAAACTATATTCACCCACTTTCTGCCTCAGGTTATCTATAAGCTTTTCATCTTTGGCACTTCTGGCGGGATTTTCTGCCGCTATTTTCATTTTTTGAATCTGGGCTCGAAGGACCTCATTTTCTCTGGCTAACTTTTTCTTTTCACCTTCATCCACCGCAGCTTGTAAGTTATTCTCGAATTGAAGGTCTTTGACTTGTTTTTCCAACTTTCCTATTGTGGTCCTGTACTCATTCTCCTTGGCCAACCATGCCCAATGTTCTTGTGACGCCTCGACGAATTCCTAAAGATGGGGTCTTTTGGCCGGCCTCCCAAACTCAATTTCTCTTCTATACCAAGCAAGGTACCCTGGTGAAACCTCACCTTTGGATCGATCACGTACACATGTATTTGCTATTAAGTATTGACATTTGCTCCAAATTTAGCGGACTGCTGCTTCATGAAACTGACCGTTAGATCCGATCTCGACTATTTGAAGATCTTCATCTCTCGGAACTATTTGGCATCTCCCCAACTGCCTCAAAACCTGATATGGGGCATAAGGCTGGATACTCCTGAGTCCCATCAAGAGGAAATAAGGCCCGATGGCTGGCATGTATATGATCTCATCCACAGGCAGCCATCCAAATGTCCACTCTATTTGGTTTGCAGTGATGGAAGGAGGCATGCTACCCACTCTGTGACCCCTTCTGGCAAGCTGATCCCATCAACCCTCGTATAAAATTTTTCTATGCATGTTTTCTTTCTCGACCCATAACTCATAAATTGAGGATGATGGCATAGTTGTTCAATCATCCACATCTGTAGCAACACGTTTCCCCCCTCGAAAAAGTCTCCTCCGGCTTTGCAGGCTGTGAGAGAGCGGAAGATTTTAGCTACTATCATGGTTGCGAGGGTGCTGTTGTCCTGAGTAAGCAAAGTGCTGACAACCCCAG
Source organism: Nicotiana tabacum (assembly GCF_000715075.1). Lineage (NCBI taxonomy): Eukaryota > Viridiplantae > Streptophyta > Magnoliopsida > Solanales > Solanaceae > Nicotiana > Nicotiana tabacum. Next base: position 127,608,273 of record NC_134084.1, read on the forward strand.
CTACTCGTATGTCAATATTCCCATCTTTTCTAGGAAACACCAAAAGTCCCAAAAAGACCACCATAAAAGCAAAACACTTGTGTTCTTCCCACTTAAGGCGGTTTCCTTTGCTGCAGATTTTGTTTTCCTGCTTGTTGAACCCCCTATATGACCATATCTGTTGTATATAAACTACAAAGTACAAAAACCAGCTGCCAAGTCTAGGTTGTGGACCCCCCTGCTTATTTTCAAAGAGTCTAGGAACCTGTGTACGACTACGACCCTTGGAGCAATCAGGTATTGGTGTCTCAAAGGAACTTTGGGTCCCCCAATATATTCGGCTATTTCTTCCAATGTTGGGGTAAGTTCAAAATCTGAGAAATGAAATACGTTGTGGGCCGGGTCCCAAAATGTAACCAATACCTTTATAATGTCTTCCCTAGGATTAATCTTCAACAACCCAGTGAGGCCCCCCAAATATAGATTGACCGTGTCTCGCACTAACTCACCCAAGTCATCCCACCACATATGGAACTCCAAAGGGATCTTGTTCACGATTGTTATTGGCAAATTCTGACTTGTGCTCATTCTGCACATTTATTAAGATGATTAAGCAAAAAATCATGATTTACTCTATTTTGACTCAAAATCAAAGCTGACACTTTTTTCAGATTCTTACTTCTAAAACAACAAAAAAACCCAACTTTTGAAAATACGGCCTTTCAGCACTTCCAGAGGGAGATTTTTAGGCTGCGCCCGCTAGCTGGCCGAAAATTGGAAAAAAAACCCGAGGTGGTTGTTCTTGCAAAAACAGCCTTCCGGCGTCCTTTTGGGGACATTCGGCTATTTTTGACAAAAATGGCATCACCTTACCTATTTATAATAAAGATAAATTTTTTGTTCTTTTCGGTTATTTTTGCAAAAGAAAAGTTGGACCCGACGGGGGTTACCTACATATCCGACATCCGTGAGAATCAAACTGGCGTAGTTCGGGCAATTTTGACAAAATAAAACCAACTATTTTTCCTTTCTAAAACACAAAGATTTTCCTTTTTTTCTTTTCTTTGAAAACCATAAAATTCCTTTTTTTTCAAAATTTCGGCAGAGTTTCGGTATGTTTTGGGACATTGATTTTTCAAAACAGGCACTTATCCCTCTCAACCATCTAAGTTTTCCTTGTAAGCTGGTCAACATGCAAATCCGAAGCAAATGAATGCGCAAGTAGCAAGTAAGATGCATCATAATGGTCTTTACATTTCGGGTACACCTGTCCTAGACAGACCCAACCCCTATGTTGAGTCTCCAAAGTCAAATGCACATGATGCAAACAAATGTTCCTACTAGGGATCCGGTATGAGGCTGAGTTATTCTAGGTTCAAAAACCTGGGTATGTGTTCTAGACTGTGTACCCGAGCGGACAACTCGAGCCGAGGAGGGGGCTACGTACCGGGAACCAAAAGGCTATCCAACTTAGTAACTTGTCTGAGCCTCTTTCTTATTTCAGGGTATGACACTAACAGAATAGGGAGTCTCGACCAGCGAGCACATCCCCGAAGATGGGAAGAGAAGGGTTTCGTAGCAGTTTATATACAGTTAAGATAATATCAAAGCGGTAAAAGCAACATTTAGCACATTAGGCCCAAAACATGTAATAAAATCAGATAACAGATAAAACCAAATATAATAATTCATCTAAGCTCGAATTCTGAACCCTGAACCAGAGATTCTGGTTCAATCTCCAGCAGAGTCGCCAGAGCTATCGTACCTCCTTTTTTCCTACACCCCCGGAAAGGGATATATAAGGGAGTTTTTTCCAATTTAAAGTGACAATCGAAATGGGATTGTTTTATTTAACATTCAGAGTCGCCACTTGGGATAATTTATGGTGTCCCAAGTCACCGGTTCGAATCCCGAATCGAGGAAAAGATTGACTCTGTATTACAGTCCGCGAACTAGAAATCCGGGTAAGGAATTCTGTTAACCCGGGAGAAGGTGTTAGGCATTTCCGGGATCCGTAGTTCTAGCACGGTCTCTCAACTGTTATATTTGGCTTAATTATCTGATTTTAAACAATTATGAACCTACGCAAATTTAACTTTTTATCCACTTTTATTCATTTTTTAGAGAAAATTGCAACGTCATTAAAACATGTCTCAAACCACGTCACATAAATGCACCTGTGATCTTTGACATATTTTAACATCATTGTGATTTGGATTTGGGTCACATAAATGCGCACCCGAATTTAGGAAAGTAATATTATTAAACGAACGCTCCTAAAGCAATTATGAATTTGCCACTTTGCGAGGGCCATGAAAATTTGCTAAATGGCACACCTAGATTTCTAAGGATAAACAAAATTAATTAGACGAGGGCCACTGATTATTTAATTTTGTTTGGTGGCACACCTTAAAATCAACTATAAGGATCCGTTAATGAACTGAGGCTTAAGAAATTACAATTATTTTTAAACCACGATTGAACTCAAATAGGAGTCAAAATTCAGACTAAATTAGGTCTATTTTATTTCATTTTTAGAATTTGAGCCTGGCCTATCGTGAGGCCCATGGCCCAAGAAATCACCGAGATGCCAGATTATAGGCTCCATGACAAATTCCGCTCAAACCCAAGCAAAGAGCCCAATTCATATGAGGCATGCAAAGGTTGAATACTCAAATATCCACATATCGAACCCTTACAACAACAGAAACAATCAGATTTTTAACATATGCCGATTAAAATTAAACAAAAAAGCCATTGCAAACTTTGGGCTCGAAGTGGAACCCAACAGCCCATACCAAAAGCTTGCTGATTTCTTAACGGCATAGACTAGGCCAAGGAAGCCAAATCTATGGACATAATGCAACTCACAATGCTGGGACCCAAGTTCGAGTCCCTGCAGTGACACGAAGCGGCCCAGATATATATTGGGATTAAAATCGATCCCATGAAGCATACACACAAATTACTACTTAACTTCCAGATTTAACATGCTTCAGCAGGAAATGAACAGATAATCATATGGAAACTCGAAATTAAGTAATTATCATGTAATCATGCTGGAGTCCGTTTTTCAAAACTAATTTCAAAAGACAATTTCATACTTCTTGAAAAAAAAATTCGAGCTAGGTGACTGACAAATAACAATCCTGTAAGCTAATCTAATAAACCTTAAAAATCTGCATTTATCCTCGCACTAAGTGTATTTACCAGGCATCTCATAAGTAGATCAAGATGAACTTACGACCATTCTTAGCATTTAACAAGCTTAAGTGGAAATCGTTATAAAAAAACAGAGCTAATCCTCATCAGGACTCAAACCAGAATTATCACTAAAACAAATAACTGAAGCCCCAAATAGTTCATAGCTCAACAGAATCATATGGATTAAACCGATCCACATTTGAACTAAACATTCTCAGACTAAACACCAATTATTTCCAGCAGAACTTAACATAAATATATCATTCATGGCTCAACTAAACTTTTACTAAAGCAATGTTAAACAGTCCTCAAATCACCTAGAAATTAACTAGGAAATGAAAGGAAACTATAACACAGTGTTATACAAACGAAATACAACACTAATTGAAGCCATGCTCTAAATCCCACTCTTTCATTTCAAGCATCAAATCTGAATTCACATGTTTAGTAGAGCTCAAGATAGAGTACCTGAATATAGCAACAAAACAAGAAAATCAAATGGGAGTGTCAGGATGAATCAGTAGCAGCAAGGTTTAATTCTGGATTCAGCAATGCAACAGTGGATTCAGAAGACAAACAACTCCAAAAATAAAGTTTGAAAATCCCAAAACTTAGGCCATTTTTGACCCAGATAATTCAGAAATCCTTAGAAAACTCTTAAATTCTTGATAACAATGAAATCCAAGAATAAATCTCAACAATTTTAACCAAAAGGATGCAGATATACCTCTGTAATCTTTTTTTTATTCTCCCCCATTATAAAGAGAAAGAGGTCCTTATATAGGCATGCCCAAGGCAGTCCTAGCCTAGCTGACCATTTCCCTTTTTACCCCTTTAATTCATGATTATTTTACCCCTTTTGACCTTTTAATAATATCTGTAATTCCCTCCCTTTAACCAACCAGCCAAACCTTATCCCCTGGAAGCTTCTATGCTAACAGAAAAATATTCCCTGAGTTTCGAAATACCCAAATTAACCTTCTACCCTCTACAATTTACATTCAGAAAATCACATGGGTCAAGTTTGCTTAAAACCCAAACCAAAATGCACTGGTTCCTTGAAACGGGTCAATGGTGACCAAGACAAAGCCCACATCCAAAACTTAAATCAACCAATTGAGTATTTGAAGCTCAAGCTCTGACCTAGACTACACTAAGGGTGGGAAAAAACAAAGAAGAAAGGAATTGGAAGATAATTCTGACAAACCCTTAATAAACATTAATTCGAAATTAACGACTAAACGACTAACCCTAAATAAATCCAGCCAAAACTAAAAATCATGAAGAAACATTTAATCCTAATCATGCAAACAAAACAACTTTAAAGCAGTAAACAAGAAAGAAAAGAGAAGAAATAGAAGGGGACGGGGACGAGAACAAAACCAGAACGGAGAAAAATGAGAAAAGAAACGGAAGTACCTAAATAGGTAAACGGATAGGGCTTGACAAACCTTCAGGAAGACTTCGATTTGACCTGTAATGGGCATCAATCGCATACGCTCATCGAGAACAAACGAGCAATGCCAACTTCAGCCTTAATCACGCTTGGAGAATTTACTTTTTCTCCTTCTTCTTCTTTTAGATCTGAAACCTACCCGATTTGGTGGGGATTTGAGGATATGGGGTGATGGATTCATATTCCATGGGGTGTGGGGATTGTGGAGGAGGAATTTGAGGTTGATTAGGCCACGCCGCCTCCAGAGATGGCCTAGGAATTTTAGGGCGGTGGGTTCTCTAGGGTTTGAGTTTAAGACGAAGAAAGACGAGGGGTGGATGGACTGGGGGGTACCGCTCGGACATATATATATTAACGGGAACCCAGTTCCCGTCTGTTGGATTAGGAACGATCAACGTCTCAGATCAAAGCTTAACAAAACGACGTCATTTTGATTTAAGGGGGAGCCTGGACCGGGTCCGGGTGGGTTTGGGCCGGGTTTCAGGGGTGCAGGGGTTTGGTCTTGGAGATAATTCAATTAATTTTGGTCCAAATTCCTTTTCTTCATTTCAATTTTTTTCACTTTTTCTAATTTCTTCTAAATTAAAATTAAAATAAAACCTAAATTAATTCCTAATCAAATTATCCTGTCAAATTAAATTAACTAACTCTAAATAATAATTACCACAACTAATTAAATACCAAACTAAAGAAAAACTACCAAAATTCGAAACTAAAAATTTAGAATGCAAAAATAAGTTATTTTTTGTTATTTTTTCATTTTTATAAAACATTAAATTACTAATTAATTCAAGAATGAAAAATTAGATCCTAAATGCAAATGCAGTGTATTTTTTTGTATTTTCATGAATTAAATAAAATAAACATGCACAGACAAATGCAAACAATTAAAGAAAAATGCTACAAAAATCTACGAAATTGTAAATAATGGGAGAATTTATTTTGTTTTGAATTTGTGGGAGTAATTCATATAGGGCAAAAATCACGTGCTCACAATGAGTATGATAGAACTTACAAATACTCGTCAACGAAAGGATGAACCAGTTATCGACTTTATCAATCGTTGGAGGAATGCAAGCCTCAACTGCAAAGACAAGCTTAGTGAAGCTTCAGGCATAAAGATGTGCATCCAAAACATGCATTGGGGATTGCGCTACATCTTGTAAGGTATTAAGCCTGGCACATTTGAATAACTTGCAACTCGTGCCCACGACATGGAATTGAGCATGGCCTCCGCTGGAAATGAAAGACTGCCCATCTATGAACCTCACAAAAGGAATGACAAGCAAGAAGTTAGGAATTAGGGAAAGTTCGTGCCCAAGTCTGAAAGCAAAGAAGCTATGAATGTCAACACGTCACCTATGAAATTCATGACGAAGGTGAGCAAGAAGCAGAGTCTGAAATCCATTTCTTTTCAAGATAAGCCAAGTGGAATGTTGACTCTAAAAGAAATGCAGGAGAAAGAGTACCCATTCCTGGATTCTGATGTGCCAGCCATTTTCGAAGAACTCCTCGAGTTAAATCTCATTGAGCTTCCAGAGATGAAGCGACCAAATGAAGCTGGGAAAACGAATGACCCAAATTACTGCAAATATCACCGACTTGTAAGCCACCCTTTGGAGAAGTGTTTTGTCTTCAAAGATAAAGTTATGGAGTTGGCCCGTGAAAGGAAGATTGTTCTTGAAGATGAGAAAGCAAGTGCGAACCAAGTCTCTATCACCTTTGGCTCATTCAGTCTAAATGAGTTATGCAGTTTAAAAGGAATCAAAAATGAAGAATTACTAGTGAACAACAAAGTTGAAGACGATCGACCTGATGATGATGAAGGTTGGACGTTGGTGACTCATCATAGGCACCACAAAAGGAACCCACGAAAAGAATCAATAGAACAACCAACAAGGAAGATGATGGTAAAAAGACCAACAAAAAAGAAACTAGTTAGGCATTTGAAGAAAGCAAAAGTGGAGATGCACCATTCTCAAAAGCCACGAAATCCAATGACCTTGGAGGAGTTTTTACCAAGTTGGTTCCGCACGAAGATTTCCAATGAGGGTATCGATGCCTCTTATTTCTATGCGGAAAAAGGGGAAGAAAAGAGTGAAGACCTACCGTTGGAACCATCTCCGGAAAATCTCATCGAGTCCACTCCTCAAGAAGTTAATTCTTGTGAGGAAAAAATCACGTTCACAAATAACGATCTTCTGTTAGGTGACACTCTTCATAACCGCCCATTGTACCTGGTCGGCTATATATGCGATGAAAGGGTAAATCGAATTTTGGTTGATGGAGGATCCTTAGTGAACATTTTGCCAATTCGCATTGTGAAAGAACTTGGTATTCCCATGATCGAACTCTCAGAAAGTCATGTGATGATCCAAGGATTCAACCAAGGGGGGCAAAGATCCATAGGCACGATCAGGCTGGAAATCACCATTGAAGATATGCAATCAAGTGCATGGCTGCATGTAATCGACGCGAAAACTTCATACAATGTCTTGCTTGGAAGGCCTTGGATACATGAGAATAAAGTGGTTCCATCTACCTACCATCAATGTTAAAATACTACGAGGGTGAAGTCGAGAAGAAGATAATTGCTGATGATGAGCCATTCACTGAGGCAGAGTCACACTTCGCCGATGCAAAGTTCTATTTGAACAACCGCATTGTGAAGAATATAAAAGTTGATGATAGCATGAAAAGCAAGAATTATGAGCCCATAACTAAAAGAGCTGAGGTGAATATTGGTAAAGCCAAAGCTATTACTGAGGAGGTACACGCCAACGTGAATAAATCTCATAAAGGGGGTATCGCGTCTTATGGAAAGAAAGTAAGTCCCGCGCTCCAATATGTCCTTAAAAGGAAGAAAGACGAGGGCGAATCATCTAATCTCCAAACTAACACACTAAAGGAGCTAACTCTTTCGGTAAAATGAATTGAGGCAGTAAAGTTGTCCTCGAAGCCGCTTGTAGGGTTTGTAGTCCAAAATCGTTTACAGAATGGGGCACTCCCTACAAAGCAAACAGATGAAGGTTTTGACCCTAACGCTTACAAGCTATTTGCAAAAGCTGGATACAATCCAAATGAGCCGTCAAAGTTAGGGAAGATCCCATCAGAAGCTGTAATGAGGCAACCACGTGAAGGTTTGGGATACAAGCAACCGTCACCAGTGCGCATCTTCATAAGAAGGTCGAGTAGCAATTATATCACTATTGAAGACGAATCTGCTGTTTCCATCAAACCTTTTATCTTTGATTGACTTGGAAAATCACCTGTGAGGACCTCCGTGTTTGAAATATTGGGTCCATTAAAGAAGGGGAACAAGTTCCAGAGAAATTTTCAAAGCATAAGAACACCCGCTTCGTCCAAAATCCAGAAGATCTCTAAGGATTTCCAAAGTTTGGTTCCTTCTAGAATGAGGCAACAAACAAAACTTATGGTTTCATGTAAATAAGTACTAAAGGTAAAGCCATATACTATGGTCTACACTAAGGAGCACGACGAAGATGAAGAAAGTGTGGGATCGTCGTATCATGTTACTGTACAAGGCGAGAATGGTTTTCCATCTTAAATGGAGGATAATGCAGAATTGGAGGATGTTTCACCATGTTATCACATATCCTTCAATGATGGGGACCCTCAAGAAGATGAAGATGCGAAAGACGCTCCACCCAAACTTGAAGAAGGAGTGAAGACGATAGTTGATGCCTTAAAAGAAGTTAACCTTGGTTCCGATGAGGAACCAAGACCCACCTATCTAGTGCTCTACTAGAAGCTGATGAAGAGAACACTTATATTGAGTTACTCAAGGAGTTCAGGGATGTCTTTGCTTGGAGTTACAAAGAGATACCTGGCTTGGACCTGAAAGTAGCAGTCCATCAGCTTGTAGTAAAAAATGGTGCTCGCCCTGTTAAACAAGCTCAAAGGCGTTTTAGGCCAGACTTGGTTCCCTTGATTGAAACCGAAGTTAAAAAACTCATCGAAGCTGGCTTTATTCGTGAATTTAAATACCCAACATGCGTTTCAAGTATTGTCCCTGTAAGGAAGAAAAATGGCCAGATTCGAGTGTGCGTTGACTTTAGGGATCTTAACAATGCATGTTCGGAAGATGAGTTCCCGCTTCCCATTCCAGAACTAATGATCGATGCTACTACTGGGTATGAGGCAATGTCATTTATGGACGGTTCATCAGGCTATAACCAAATTTGTATGGAGCCAAAAGATGAAGAGCTTACTGTATTTCGTACCCCCAAGGGTATTTATTGCTACAAGGTAATGCCTTTTGGCTTGAAAAATGCTGGTGCTACTTACCAAAGGGCTATGCAGAATATTTTTGACGATCTTCTCCACAAGAATGTCGAATGCAATGTTGATGACTTGGTGCTAAAATCAAGAGAGAAGGGCGTCCACTTGAAAGACTTGAGAATGGTGTTTGAGTTGCTCTAGAGGTACCAACTTAGGATGAACCCATTGAAGTGCGCCTTTGCAGTTACTTCTAAAAAGTTCCTTGGTTTCATTGTTCAACATCGAGGGATCGAAATTGATCAAGCCAAAGTGGATGCCATTTTGAAAATGCCTGAGCCCCGCAATATTCATAAATTGAAAAGTCTGCAAGGAAATCTAGCATACCTTAGAAGATTCATCTCAAACCTAGCTGGGAGGTGCCAACCATTCAGTCGCCTTATGAAGAAAGGTGTCCCTTTCAAATGGGACCAAGCATGTAGCAATGCCTTTGAGAGCATTAAATCCTACTTGATGAAGCCTCTAGTTTTGGCAGCCCCTATACTTGGAAAGCCGTTGATACTATACATTTCAGCACAAGAAAGGTCTTTTGGAGCGCTACTGGCCCAAGAAAATAGTGAAGGGAAAGAAAACTCCCTTTACTACTTGAGCAGGATGATGATACCAAATGAGCTGAATTATTCGCCAATTGAAAAGTTATGTGTGGCACTAGTCTTCTCAATCCAAAAGTTGAAGCACTACTTTCAAGCTCATGTCGTTTGTTTAGTTTCTAGAGCAAATCCCATCAAGTTCGTGATGTCAAAACCTGTCCTTAGTGATTGACTAGCAAGGTGGTACCTCCAGTTTCAACAATTTGAAATTGTGTACATCCCTCATAAGACTATAAAAGGACAAGCGTTAGCGGACTTCTTGGCAGATCACCCTATACCTGGTGATCGTGAGCTAACTGACGAACTACCTGATGAGGACGCCATGGTCATCAAAGTTTAGCCTCTATGGAAGATGTACTTTGATGGTGTTGCATATCGCGGAGGAGCTGGTGCTGGTGTAGTATTTGTCACTTCTCAAGGTGAAGTTCTGCCCTACTCTTTTACATTAATGCAACTCTGCTCTAACAACGTTGCTGAGTATCAAGCACTAATACTTGGTCTCGAAATGGCTGTCGAAATAAAGCGGTTGCAATTGCAAGTCTTTGGTAACTCTCAGTTAGTGGTCAATCAGCTTTTAGGTAGTTACGAGGTCAAGAAGCCTGAACTATGCCCATATCATGATTACGCTAAAAGCTTAATGTGGTAGCTCGGTGATATAACTATTCAGCATGTGCCAAGGAAAGAAAATAAGAAGGCAGATGCTTTAGCTGCCCTAGCTTCATCTTTAACCCTGCCTGATCAAGCGCAAGTTACTGTCTGCCAAAAATGGGTTATACCGCCGCCAAATGAGGCTGAAGGTGAAGAAAATGAACTCAAACATCTTGTCGTTGTTTCTGAAGTTGAGAAAGAAGAATGGCAACAACCCATTATTGACTACTTGTGCTATGGGATACTTCCAGAAAATCCGCGGAGAAGGACTGGAATCCGTCGTCGTGCACCTCACTTCATTTACTACAAAGATACTCTATACAGAAGGTCATTTGAGGGAGTACTCTTGTGATGCTTAGGGGAAGATGAAGCACTCCAAGCTTTGCAAGAAGCACATTCTAGGGTATGTGGGTCACACCAGTCTGGACTAAAGCTCCACTTCCATATAAAAAGGATGGGATACTATGGGCCAACGATGGTAAAAGATTGCTTGGACTATGCTCAAAGATGCAAGGCTTTTCAATTCCATGCGAATTTTATTCATCAACCTCCTGAAGTGTTGCACCCAACTACTACATCCTGGCCGTTTGACGCTTGGGGATTGGATGTTGTTGGACCACTGCCAAAGTCCTCTGGTGGGCACTTATACATCTTGGCTGCAACTGACTACTTCTCAAAATGGGCTGAAGTTGTTTCTCTTAAGGAAGTAAAGAAGGAAAATTTTGCAAGTTTCATAAGATTAAACATTATTTATCGCTTTGGCATTCCTCGTTACATAATAACGGATAACGGAAAGCCATTCGATAATAGGCTGATGAACAAGATTTGTGATCTCTTTGGCTTCAAGCAATGTAACTCTTCGATGTACAATGCTGCCGCCAATGGTCTAGCTGAGGCATTCAATAAAACTCTATGCAACTTGTTAAAGAAAGTCGTCTCCAAATCCAAACGAGATAGGAATGACCGTATGAAATAAGCTCTATGGGCATATAGGATGACTCACTGCACGCCAACATAGGCAATTCCTTATTGACTCATTTATGGAGTTGAAGCCATCTTGCCTCTTCAACGTCAAATACCTTCGTTATGACTAGCTATTCAAGAAGGGATCACTGATGAAGAAAATGCACGTCGATTAACAGAGTTGAAGGCTCTTGATGAGAAGAGGTTGGAAGCTCAACAGAGTCTTGAATGTTATCAAGCTCGATTATCTCGTGCCTTAAATAAAAGAGTTCACCTGAGATCCTTTCAAGTAGGAGATCAAGTCCTTGCCGTACGAAGACCCATAATTACTTCCCATAAACTTGTAGGGAAGTTCACTTCAACATGGGATGGGCCATATGTCGTACAATAAGCTTACTCAAGTGGGGCTTACAAGCTGGTTGATACAGATGGCATGAGAATCGGCCCTATCAATGGCAAGTTTTTGAAGAAGTATTATCCTTGAAGTTGCAACGCTCCTTGATGCATGAGCCTAAACTGCATGTTGCTACACTCCTGGCCCGCATGAGTCTAACTGTGTACGGCCCCTGCAAAAAAAAAATGAGTCCTCTAGGTTGAAAACTTCGAAAGAGGCGGCCTAGGAAAAAGTTAGGACATAAAAAAATCACCCAGTCTGAACTACGATATGACTTGATCCTCTTCACTGAGGTACGTAGGCAGCTTAGAGTTTCATTCTAAGTCCAGCCGCATAAATTTAAAAAATACATATTGCCCCAATTATTGTTCGAATGAAGTATGAAAGAATGTAAGATCAAGCTGAAATGTCATCCTCCTGTTGAACTTTGAACACATTTGATTTAAAGGGGGCAACCCTCCATGGTAAAGTGATATCTCCAATGGGCCGATTTTAGGAGGATATCAAGTATTTGCATTGAAGTCCAGGGATTCTTTGTGCCTTCAGGTTCGCCAAACTTTCAAGTTTGTTGGTCTCCAAGTCCTCCCTCTGCCTTAAAAAAAGGGGGGATGACTGTGTCGGACTTCTTTTAACGGTTTTCATTGCGAACTTTTAAAGGTGTTTGTCTCGAACTTTTAAAAGCATCCGAGTTTTTAATGGTTTTCATTGCGAACTTTAAAGGTGTTCGTCTCGAACTTTTAAAGGCATCCAAGTTTTTAACGGTTTTCATTGCGAACTTTCAAAGGTGTTCGTCTCGAACTTTTAAAGGCATCCGAATTTTAAATGATTTTCGTTGCGAACTTTTAAAGGTGTTTGTCTCAGAACTTTTAAAGGCATCCGAATTTTTTAAAGGTTTTCGTGGCGAACTTTTAAAGATGTTCATCTAGAACTTTTAAAGGCATCCGAATTTTTGACGGTTTTCATTGCGAACTTTTAAAGGTGTTCGTCTCAAACTTTTAAAGACATCTGAATTTTTTAAAGGTTTTCGAGGCGAACTTTTAAAGGTGTTCGTCTCGAACTTTTAAAGGCATCCGAATTTTTAAAGATTTTCGTGGTGAACTTTTAAAGGTGTTCGTCTCGAATTTTTAAAGGCATCCGAATTTTTAAAGGTTTTCGTTGCGAACTTTTAAAGGTATTCGTCTCGAACTTTTAAAGGCAGTTGGATTTTTAAGGTTTTCGTTCTGCACTTTTAAGGCGTATGCTTCGAACTTTTAAAGTTGCTCGTGAAAAACTTTAAGGGTCCCCATTACCGACTTTTAAAGATTTCTACCACGAACTTTTATGGATCTTCGCCATGAACTTTTAAGAGTCTTCATTGCATGCTTTTAAAAGTCTTCACCGCAAACTTTTAAAGGTATTCGCCGTGAACTTTTAAAGATCTTGACCACCAGCTTCTAAGGATCCTCACACGAACTTTTATGGGTCTTCCCCGCAAATTTTAAAGATATTCGTCGCGAACTTTTAAAGGTCTTCACCGTGAACTTTTAAAGATCTTGACCACCAGTTTCTAAGGATCCTTGCACGAACTTTTATGGGTCTTTGCTGCAAATTTTAAAGGTATTCGTCGCGAACTTTTAAAGATCTTCACTGCGAACTTCTAAAGGTCTTCAATGCGAACTTTTAAAGGTCTTCACCACAAACTTTTAAAGGTCTTTCATTGCGAGCTTTTAAAGATCTTCACTGTGAACTTTTAAAGATCTTGACCACGAGCTTTTAAGGATCTTTGCACAAACTTTTATGGGTCTTTGCCGCAAATTTTAAAGGTATACATCGCGAACTTTTAAAGGTTTTGACCATGAGCTTTTAAGGATCTTCGCGCAAACTTTTAGGAGTCTTCACCGCCAATTTTAAAGATCTTCACCACGAACTTTTAGAGGCCTTCGTCTCGAACTTTTAAAGTACAGTAATTCGACGAAGTTACTCGTACAAAAAAAAACACCAATAAAGGAAGAAAACGCAAAAAAAAAAAAAGAAATTACCTCAAATACTAGCACTTTCGAGTCGTCAAAACACGAACTCAAGAGTCGCTTGAAGATGACAAAAGCTGATTGATGCTCAAAATACATGAGGAATGTCGCTATTTATAGATTTCTCAAGGCAACATAGCTTTGTCAATGTGGGAGGAATAAGTCTTGTAATCCAAAAGAAATTGGGTATCCTAGCTCAGTTACAGTTACATGATGTGCTTTTGGCACATGAGAATGTGTAAATTTAGGAGTTCTGTGTTAAGTAGAAAAGAGAAATCCTATATGAATTGGATTTCTATCAATGCGTTAAAGTTTGTATTTTACGTCATCTAGGATGCTTCAGATTACACCAGCAAAGTTTTGGCTTTTTAATGTGAAATTCATGGAAGTGTATGTCAAATAAGTATTTGAGAATTTCAACAGATCCATGTATTCATATTGACTTATGAAGTTACGTGGAAATGAAAATAAAGGGTATGTTGTCTTCAAGAAATACTTCAAGTCTAGTGGTTAAAATTTATACCTCGACGAGCCTTGAAGTAGGGGCATTTGTAGGCATATAAATTTTACTTAAATTGAATCCATAAAATAATTTGGACTATATTTTAAATTAAAGATATATTGGTCCAAACAAATATTATGAGCTAATATAATTGGATTAATTATATAAGTCCAATTTTATTGGGTTAGCCCATTTAATTGGGCTATAGTGATGAGCCCACTTCATTAAGCCGAATATGTCATCTTCTTAGAGGCTCAGTTTGGTGCCACGTATCAAATGACATGGCGCGCCAAGTCAAACGGAAGAACTAATAGGATCATGCCACGTGTCAAAATGACAAGGCATGCCAAGTCACACTAAAATGCCAATGAAATCACGCCACGTGTGCAAGTGACATGTTCTGGCTAATCAAATGCGGCCATGTCACACTTCAATTTGATTGGTCGGAAAGAATTTGTTCTTATCACAACTCCTCCTTTCCACAACTATAAATAGGGGTCTTCATAACTCAGAAAAGACACCAGAAGTTATAACAAGAAGCAAGAGAGAGCTCGTGGATCAAACACCGCAAATTTCTCCACGAGTTCCAAGCTTCAAGCAATCAAGTTTAAGTTCAACAAATCAAGTCCAAGCTCAAGACCGAAGAACAAATCAAGTCTAAGCTCAAGAACGAAGAACAAATCAAGTTCAAGCTCAAGAACGAAGAACAAATCATGTTCAAGCTCAAGAACGAAGAACAAATCAAGGTTCAAGGAGTGCGAGTTCAAATCAAAGTTCGTGCGAGTTGACTCCAAGATCATCGTTCGTGGCAACAAACATAGATTCAAGATCAAGCTCAAAGGCCCTTGAATTTATTTACAATTGAAAAGAAGAATCAGAGGATTCATAGAGATTGTACACACTCAAATATTCAAAATAAAATACTACGATTGTTACGATATTTTCGGTCTTGATTTTATTTTCTCGACGCAATTTATTGTCTACCGGTGGCTAAACCAAAACCACACCGAACATGGATAGTTTCTAGTAGACAAACTCCTTAAGTTTTCCTTCAACTTGTCCCGTATAGTTTAAGTGTTAAATCGATTTTTTGGAACAAATTCAAAATTATTTTATGTATTTTGCCTTTCCAGTAAGGAAGAGAAGGTGGATATGAACCATCAGGCTCGGAAGTGGCAAATGGGCATATTAAGTAGGCGTTTGGCCATAACAATTAACTAATAATTTTCGGGGGAAAATAGTATTTAGAGTTAAGCTGAAAAATATTTGAAATTTGAAATTATGTTTGGATATATATTTTACTTGAAAAAATATTGTAGTTTTGTGAGTGGAAAAACAAAAATTTCTGAAAATTTTGATTTTGAAACACTCATTTTTTAAAAAGTTCAAAAAACTTGCAAAATTTCATGGACAAACACGTTTTTGATAAAAATTCGAAAAAAAAAGGAAAAAATACCTACGGACAAACGGTTCCTAAATACTCTTTACATCTCATTTTGATGCATTTTAATAAGTACAGAGTTTAAAAAGATTTAAAATTTGTAATTTAAAATAAATTATAAATACATAGGTAACTATAAATAAGCTCATTCAGAATGATATTGACAGATTAAAAAGAAAAGTGCTCATATAAATAGAAACAGACAAAATATTTGTTAGATCATTAAAACAGATCAAACCAATAAATAAGTTATGATCGGATCTGGCTAAGTTTTCTAGGATTAAGATTAGATGAATCAAAATAGGTTTCTTTCAATTTTTTTCTTTTTGAAAGGAAAAAGAAAGTAAAGACTAATGAATCTTTCTTAAATTATCAGTTTAAGTTGTTTAAATTTATAAAAAAAAAAATTTAACTTTAAATTTTAATTTTATGTGTTTGAGTTTATAAAAAAATAATTAAACTTTAAATTTTAATTTTATGTGTTTGAGTTTATAAAAAAAAAATTAAACTTTAAATTTTAATTTTATGTGTTTGAGTTTGGATTACATTTTACCCATTAGCTTATATTTTATCCGTTTCCATCCTTATGTTTAATAAATCATTTCAAGTACAACGCCTTTAATTAAGCCAATAATCTGATCATAATCTAACTCGATAAAACTGAACTGAGTTGATCCACAAGTCGATCTATGTAAAATAAATATTATGCATTTATTTGTTTGGTATAAATATAAGGGGTAGTAGGTTTGTATCATCTATGTAACTTTTTTAAATGAATCCGCAATACCAGGTTGGTCCCCTTTAGAGATTAGTCTGATCTGGGCTCCTAGAATAAGAGGATTAGGGGCGCATCTAATGCAAAGATTGTAGGTTCACGTAAATTTAATAATTTTTGTTAAGACTATGTATTTATATTAAATTAGGGGCGCATCTAATGCAAAGATCGCAGGTTCACGTAAATTTAGTAATTTTTATTAAGACTATGTATTTTTATTAAAAATTTACTAAATATATAAGAATTTCCAGCTTAAAACTCAATTCACCAGTTCAGATGTTATTGAATATTAAGTAAACATCGAGTTAAAAACTCATAAACTTAAAATTCTGATACGTCTTTGTCTGAGCAGCTAGACAGCCGACGACTCAAGAAAAAGAAAAGGAATTTTTACTTCTTATAGCAAAGGTTTACCCCCTATTTATTTAAAATAAATACCATTTAAATAAATTACCTCCTATAGATACGTTACATGTTTTATAGCAAAATTTCTAATTTTGGGTATCTCCTACACTTAAACCACTATACACGCTATGTTTTATTTCCCTCTCTGCATTCTCATAGATACGTTTTTCATACAACTTCTCAAAATAAGTTCACCCTCTCTCTCTAAATTGATACACTCTCATATAATCGCGCTAAAAATCAGAATCATCCTCACCCAAAACGCTGCTTCCTCCTTCCCCAATCTCGGGTAAACCCTAATATCATCTACATTGTACTGATTTACTTCTATAATTAGTGTGGTAAGTATTTTTTTTTTGATTTTCGCCATTTTTGCTTATTCTCATTCCTTTTACTCACCAAATTTTTGCTTAATCCTTTGCTATAGGTTTAATCCATTCTCAGATTTTTCTATCTTTAAGTCGTATTCATCCAATGTCTGAGAATACACCCCGCAAGTTGATTACTAGAGGTATACCCACTAAAATCTCAATTTCGATGGGCCCTCTTTCTCCTTGCAAATCACTCAAGGGGAATTGGATGCAGATTTAGCAAAAAATATGGCATTGGAGCAGAGAACAAAATCTCGACAAGAAAATTACAAAGAAACCCAAGTCGAGAAATCATTGAAGGAAACAAGACTCCCCATTCCGCAAAAGAGGAAAAATCATATCTCTGAAGCTTCATCTGTCAAGGGGAAGGAGGTTGAAGCAAGTAAAAGCTCAGACAAAGTCGAAGAAAAGGTAATTTCTTATGTATTCATCTATATTATTCATGTATTCATCTGTATTTATACGTATAACATTTGTTCAATGTTTTTGTTCAAAAAAGGTTATTCAACGTATTTTTGTACTTTTAGAAAATAATGATACAGTTATGTATATGTATTCTGATGTATTTTTATAGTTGTATTTTTAAGGATTTTCAAAGTTCCCATCACTGTTTTTATTCTAATTTCAATGTATTTATTTGTTGTTTTAATATGTTTAATTTTTCAGTCTGTATTTAGTTGTATTCATGTTAGATATATTTATGTCATGTGTGTTGTGTGCAGTTGTTTTTACATGTATTTAGTCTTGTCAGTGTACTTAGTTGTATTCATATGTATTCATGTCAGATTTACTATAAAATATGCGTTGTATTCAGTTGTATTTATATTATTAAGTGTATTTAGTTGTATTCATATATATATATTCATGTCAAATTTACTATGAAATATGTGTTGTATTCAGTTGTATTTAAATGTATTTATTCTTGTTAAATGCAGGGAATTAAGCTTTTTGTGAAAAAACAGCCAATATTTGCACCGCATATCAGTGTATATACTAACACTGACATAATCTCTGAGCTAAAAGAGAATCTTACTCCAGAACAGTTCAAACAACTAGGTAATACTTGTTTTGGAAATTTCCTTCAAATGAAACGTTGTGAAGTCCAACATCAACTCTTCAGATGCTTCATGTCTCTCCAGTTAGAAGGAACTCCTAACAATGTATTTGTAATACACGTCAATGGTACTTCATTACATTTCTCATTAAGGGAGTTTGCGCTTGTGACTGGCCTCAAATGTGTTGGTAATGATTCTGATTTTGAGTTTAGTGAAAAGGTTCCTAACCGGCTTATTGAGACTTACTTTGGAGGTGTCAATCTTGTCAAAAAGAAACATTTGATGAAATGCTTTGCTGACAAGAACTGGGGTCACGACAACGATGGTGATGCCTTAAAGATAGCTTTGTTGTATTTCATACACACCTTCATTTTTCATCCGAGAAGAACATCACAACCATACCAAGGCTACATTTTGACTTGGTAGAGAGTGAGCGCTATTCTGAATATTATTGGGGTTTAAAAGCATTTGAAACGCTACCATAATCGATTAGTAAGAAGATGGATGCTTAGAAGAAGTATTACAGGATAGCTGGGATGCCCCTAGCTATGCAAGTGTGGTTTTATGAGTGATGTTTAGATGTTGATCCCAAAATTGCACTCCGAGTTGATAACGTGGTCCCCAGAATACTCAGTTGGAGAACCACCGGAAATCAGCCAAACTTTGCTTATCTGATGAACGACATGTTCAATGACAAACAAATATGGTAATATACAATTTGTATCGTGGCAAGTTTAGGTTTTACTAATCATTAATTCTGCATACAGATGCATACAGATGCTGCATACACTTGCATACATTTGCATATAGTTGCTGCATACATTTGCATACAAATACTGCATACAGTAGTATAGTTGTTGCTGCCTTCAGTTTTAATTCTTCATACAATTCCATATAATTTACCAATCAATAGTGCTGCCTTAATTTCAATACAAATTACAGTTTGATTCCAGATCTGAATGTGTATGTTTGTAGTAAGACTTTGATTGTATTTCGTTTTTCATACTGTTTACAAGAACATCCATCCAACCGATATAGAGCTTGCCGTTATTCAGATTCCTTCCGTAGGCATTGATGTTGAGAACAGTCCTACTTCTGCTCATTCAGACAAGTCGGTAGAGGATTCGGATGACTTTTTTCCTATACCTGATCTTCAATGTAAGAAGAAACATGTTGCAAGTGTTGGTCCATCTTCATCACCGCCCTATAAAAAGCGCAAGGAACAAGAAAGGCATCCCTCAAATACAGAGTTTCAATCCAATATTCCTCCTGTTTGTGTATCCAAAATTGGACAGAATATTTTGCATCACAATCAGCTGTCAGATTCAAATAATGATGAAGTATCTTCTTTGATCAAAGAATACGTGAGTATTTATCCACGTATTAAACATTACAGTTTAGTGCTTAATATTCATATATTTTTGGCGCAATATTTTAATTATTTATGTCTTGCTAAGATTGTGGGCGAGTTCAAGTCGCTGAGGACATTGATCAATGATAACATTAAGAAGCTTTCTGACCATCTTCAACACAATCAGCAAAATGAAAGTTTACACCAGAGAAAGGAACTCATAGGGAGACGTGATGATGATTTTGAAATGCCATATGATGCCAACTTGCAAGATATTCCAAAAGGCCACAGACAGACTGACACAACTGCCGGGGATAATGTTGATGTTTAACATTTTTATCTCCTTTAACATATGTTTATATCTCCTGTTTGCTATTATTCGGATTAATCATTTATAAATCAGTTCTGCAACATTGTGAAATACAAGTACATATATAGAATTATTCAGTATTTTTAAAAATCTTAATCCTATATGCATTTATATTTTCCTGAATTTATTTCTGCAGTTATTTTTGTGCTCTTCGCATGTTGTATCTACGTGTATTCATATAAATTCATACACTGATTATGTATGAATTTAAGATAAATTTTACTGTATTCATATGTATTTCAAATGGCATCATTATTGTTAAATAACTACAGTTTTTAATGTATTCATATGTATTTTTAAAGTAGTCAATAATTGTAAGTAACTAGTATTTAGTTATCAGTAATTGATCAATATTATTCTTAATTAATTATATTTTAAAAGTTATATGTATTCAACAAGAATTTAACTGCCTCACTAGTACTGACAAATAACATGTATTAAAAAGTATTCAGATGTATTTTTAATCTTAATATGTAGATGGAATTAACTACTGTATTTAAATGTATTCCGCCGTATTTTAATATATTCAGATTTGTTATCCTTGATAATGTGTGATGTATTTCAGTAAGATTTTCATTACCAAAATCAGTTTTGCAGTGTATTTATATGTATTTAACTGTATTCATACACTAAGTTACTACACTAATGTAACGACCCGACCGGTCATTTTGAGCTCCAGCGCGTCATTCAGCAGTTTGAGGCCATGAGCGGCTTCATCTCAGGTATATTGACTTGTGTGTATGGTCAGAATTAAAATTCAGGAAGTTTGGAGTCAAATCTAAATGGAAATTCTCATTTTGAAAGCTTAAAATTGAAGAAATGAACTAGGATTAGAATTTTGAGTAAACGACCTCGGAATTGGGATCTGAAAGTTCCAGCATATTTGTATGATGATTTCGGACTTGGGCGTATGTCCGGATTTGGTTTTGGGTAACCCGTGAGCATTTCGGCATATATTGTGAAAGTTAGTACTTTAGAAGAATTTCATAAATTTGGGTTGGAAGGCATTTCAGTGTTATAGATGTCCGTTTGGGATTCCGAGTCTGGGAATAGATCTGTATGGTGATTCTGGAGTTGGGAGCGCGATCGGAAGTGAATTCGGATGTCCGGAGGTCATTTTGAAGTCATTTGGCTAAATATAGAAATTTGAAGGTTTTTGAGAAAATCCGACCGGGAGTGGAAATTTTGATATCGGGGTCGGAATGCGGTTCCGAAAGATGGGGCAAGTCCGTAATGTCGAATGTGACTTGTGTGCAAAATTTGAAGTCATTCCTGAATGATTTTGGTAAGGTTTGAGACACATAGTCTCTTTTAAGGAGGTTTAAGTTGGAAAAGTCAACCGAACATTGACTTATGTGTTAGAGGGCTCAGATTTGAATTTCGATGATTCAGTTAGCTTCAGGGGATGATTTGTGACTTAGAAGTGTGAGCAGAAGTAATTTCGGAGGTCCGGTGTAGAATTAGGCTTGAATTGGCGAAGTTAGTATTTTGGCGAATTCCGGTTGATATGTGAGATTTTGATCCGGGAGTCGGAATGGAATTCCGAGAATTGCTGTACCTTTGTTATACCATTTGTGATATGTGTGCAAAATTTCAGGTCATTCGGACATCGTTTGGTCGGGTTTTTGATCGAAAGTGTATTTTCGGAAGTTTTTGGAAACTTAGGCTTGAATTCGATGAGTTTTGGGTAATTTGATGTTGTTTGAGGTATTTTGATGATTTGAGCAGGTTTTAATGATGTTATGAATTATGTTGGCATTTTTGGTCGGGGTCCCATTAGGCTCGGATAAGTTTTGGAAGAGTTTTTGGAAAATTTTTGCCGTTTTGAGCATAAGCATGTAATGATCCAAGGGTCCATTTTTAGTTCTAGAGATCCAAATTTGATTTCGAGACTTCCAGAATTTAAATCATGAATTATAGAAATGATCTGGAAATTTTGGTTTAATTTCATCAAGTCGCGATTGGGTTTTTGACGTGAAATGTGAGTTAATTGTTTAACGAGCGAAATGGGTATTGAACTGGGCAAACGAGCTCCGAATTGAGTTTTGATTGAAGGGTTGTGTTCGTATTATTATTTGTGACTCATAGAAATAAGAATCGTCTAATTCCGAGTTCGTATGATGGAGTTAGAGCCTTTTTAGTGAAAATAAAAGCTGCTGCAATTTCTGCTGCTAAGCTGTCTTTGGACAACAATGTGCAGTCGTGGAGCGTACTTCGGAGACCTATATCTTTTGATCTACAAGGAATTTTGAGATGATTCAAAAACAAAAGTTGTAGACCTTCATATCTAGTTTCCATAAAGCTAAAGAAATAGAAATTTGGACATTTGTATAGAAAGTTATGATTGATTGAAGATGATTGGTGGAGCAGTTTCTCCAGAAATTTTCTGATTTCATGGAGCCGATTTAGAAGCTCATATCTCGGGATATATAAAGAGTTATATGGTGTACAACCTATCAAATTAAAGATCTTTGAGCCTAGTTTCTAAATATTTAAACCGTTTGTCATTTGGATATTTATACAAGACGTTATGGGTGTTTAAACAGAAGGTGTCCGACAAGGAACAATTTTAATAGGATGTACAACTTGTATAGCACAAGTGCAAGGTACAACTCGACGAAGCAAGGGCAGATTCTTTTAAACACGGATTTGGCTTATTTCTTTCATTTCTTTCATTTGGCTTGGATTATTTTGGAGAGAATTTCAAGGGGGATTTTATCAAGCATCAAAGGTGAGTTGTTTCTACTTATTTCCAAGTTAAATACATGGATTAGAGCTGAAAACTCAAGTAATTTATGGACAAAAATGGTAGTTTAGGGCTTGAAACTTAAGAGAATTAAATGGTGATTTGAGGGGTCAAATGAACTCCTATTTTTGTGAATTTGGTATGTATAGACTCGTGGCGAGATAAGGGTCGTATTGATGTAAAAATTTCTGAATTTCGAGACGTGGGCCCGGGGCTTGAGTTTTGCTAATTTCGGGATTTTCGACATTTTTCAAGTCTTTTCGATTGGTTTATATTCCCTTAGCCTATTGTAACGTATTCGTTGTGGTTTTGACTAGATTCGACACGCGAAGAGGTCGATTCAAGAGGAAAGGGCATTGCGGACTAGTCTACGGCCGGTTAGAGGTGAGTAATAGATGTAAATGCTATTCTGAGGGTTTGAAACCCCGGACTTTCACATCGTAACGCTATATTGAGGCGTGACACGCACTCCATGGCGAGTGCGGGGTCGGATACTACTGGGGATTGTGACTTGGTCCACCCCGTGTGATGTTTATTCTATACTGGTGATTGATACACATACTTTATTGATATTACTGGGCTTGATGCCATGTTTGGGGCCTTGTGCCGATTTGTAAAATTCTTCGAGGATTGATATTACTGCTTAGCATGATTTGCATATCATTTAATTTCAGTCCAAGGTTTTAAATGTTGTTTTGCAAACTCAGTCATAATTCTAAGTGTTGAAAACTTAAATGATATTTTTAAATGTATTCCGGGCTGGGAACTTCTGTTTTGTAAATGCCCAAGGGGCTTATTATATTATTTTCTGGACTGATTATAAAGTGACTTGAAACAGTGGTAACAATGACACTGTGTGATATACTTGAAATAATGGTAACAATGACACTGGATAATATACTTGAACAGTGGTAACAATGGCACTGTATGATATAAATTGGTCAGGTAACAATGGCTGACCGGTCAGGTAACAATGACTGACCAAGATATTGCGCTTGGGCTGTAGGAGCCCCTCCGGAGTCTGTACACACCCCCAGTGAGCGTCGTCGACGATAAATAAATATGGATGGCTCGGGCTGCACGCCGCAGTGGGTACTGGAATGTACCATCATATGCATTGCATTGCATTCATGTATTTCTATTTATACTGTTGTTTAGCTGCTCAGTTCCATATGTTGCTGTATATTTGGATTTTAGCTTACTTTGTGTATTTACTGGATTTTCTTATCTTCGGACTGTATTTACTTTTGTTACTCACTGGGTTGGAGTACTCACTTTACTCCCTGCACCTTGTGTGCAGATCCAGGGCAGTCTCAGGATCAGTAGATCCAGTTGATCAGCAGATCCAGCTTCTGGGAGTATCGAAGTAGCTGCACGGCGTTCGCAGCCATTGATCTTCTCCCTCCTATCCTATCTCTTTATTTCCGCATTATCAGACTTTGGATATACCATGTATTAGGATGATATTCTGTATTCTAGAGGCTCAGATTCGTGACACCGGGTCCTAGTGAGATTATGTTGTGTATTTTGTTAAATTCTTTAGTACTTTAATCTTGTTTAATTGATATTTCTTTCCGCTATTTTTGATAAATTGGGTTAAGTGTTGAATAATGGTCGGGCTTGCCGAGTAGTGTGCTGGGCGCCATCACGACCGGGATTTGGGTTGTGACAACTAACAATGATGCATACTAATAACAGAAAATAGTGCTTAATGCTCAATGTGTGGAGTCAAGAATTGAGGGGAATACTACATCAGCGGTGCCATGCAACAATCCACCTACAGGTCAAGAGGGTGTATCTACAGATTTCTTTGTATCTCAATTTGAGCTGGACGACAGGTTTATTCCCAATCAAATTCCAGAAACTAGAATTGTGATACACAACAGTGCAAAAAAGGTTGAATCAACCCCAGTACCATCTCATAGGAATCGGCGACAAAGTAAATGGTATTCTTCGCCTTATGAGTCTAACTTTGACTCCGCAGGTTAGTGTTTTTATAAACTGATGATCTATTTCTCCATGGTTTTTAAAATTAAAAGTATCTATTCATGAATTCAACGAACAACAAGTACCTCAATAAAGTTGACCCCCATTTTTTGAAAAAAGACACCCCTTCGAGGATGATTCAATAACGGACCATATCCTACATTAATCATTCAGGAATATGACAAATGGGTTCGTGATGGTCTTTTCGCTAGACATGAATAGAAGTAAGTTTTTCCCCGGTATGTGTATTAAGTTTTTATATTTAAAAAAATGTATATAATATTTTTTTATATCATACTTGTAGAAGTAATTTGGAAGACCATTACAAGAAGAACAAGTCAACACTTCATATACCATTGGATTTTGGAGTTGATCAAGTTAATTCCAAAAATTGGTTTTACCTTCTATCGTTTGACGGGAAGCTATGGGATGACAACGTAAGTTTTACCCCTTCCAACTCCACTATAATTTATTTCTTTAGTATTGGTTTGTCAAGTTGTATAGTTCACAATTATGTTACATGTAAATCTGCCTTTTCAATTTTATTCAGGTGTATTGTAAAAAAATTTATTAGCTGAAAATGTAAAATGTTTTTAACTGAATCTGTATGATGAATTTAATGGCATCATTATTCCTGAAGTACTGCTATATTTTAATGTATTCCGATGTATTTTCGAAGTTATTATATGTTGTAACTAACATATGTATTACAGTAATATGTATTTAACTGATTTATTTGTTTTGAATCTGAATACATGTATTTAACTGTATTCAGATGTATTTTAACATCAATAGTTAGTTGTAATATCTTTAATACCTACTGTAATATCTTGAATTGGACTATCTGATGTATTTTAACTGTTTCTGCTGTCATACCTGCTGTAATATCTGCTGAATTTTAACTGTATTCATATACTTTGTATTTTAACATCAATTGGTATTTATTATTGAATATCTGATGTATTCCAGCATATTTAGATGTATTTTTCACTATTTAGATATATTATTCTTTAATCTGTATGATGTATTTAACTGAGTTTTCACTTGTCATATTTTTTTCTTAGTTTGATTAATTGGACTGATACTATGTAATTAAATTTGTGTATAGCATATTGACGTCATATACTACTATCTGAGAAAGAAGGGAAAGTACAATCAAACCAGCAACTTCAAGTATACAACTGTTGATTGTATATCCAAGACAGGAATAACTGAAATCTTCGACAGGTATGCTGATACAGATAGTAAAGCTAATATAGCCAAAGAAGAGGATGTGGTATGTGAGTACATAAGGGGCTACAGATTGCTAGCTAATGTACCTTGGCATACTGTTGACAGTGTCTTGATACCAGTCAACTTGAAGGACAAACTACACTGGGTATTGGTTGTTGTCTCGTTCAAGGAGAGATGTATCAAAGTGTATGACTCGTACAGATTTGCAGGTCATGATGCCTATGTTGCTTATGCGATAGATAAGATAGCTAAGCTTGTACCTCTGTACCTATCAATTAGTGGCTTTTACAGATATAGTCAAGGCATAGATTGGTCTAATTACTCAGTATACACTGACAAGTCACATACTGATCCCTTTGAAGTTTTTTTCATATCAGATCTGCCTCAACAGAAGGCTGGGGCATGTAAGTATTCAATCATCATTTTGGAATGTTATATACAAATGTAATTGTATGAATTATTTTTAATTATTTTAATCAACAGTTTTTAGGGATTGTGGGGTGCATGTTGTGGCATACGCAGAGTTTCTGAGCACTCTTGGTGAGATTCCACAAACAACATTTGATTCCAATCTACTACATCAAAGATATGGTGCTCTCCTCTAGGACTATGCTATGCGGAAGATAGATGCTGGTGCCATAAGCGAGAATGAAGCACCCTCAAAGATTGCTAGGCAAATCACGGAGTCAGATTCAAAGATGTAGATAATGTTAGAGTAGCTTTAGGTTAATGTAGTTTTGGAATGTAGTTTTTAGGTGAATACTGTTTTGAGTAGTTTTTTTTGGTGAAGATGGTATTTAGTTAGAAAAACTAATCACTTTATCAACAGTGTTCGTGTATGACAATTGCAACTTTTCAATCGTTGTTTCACTGGTTTGTTCATAAGTATTCATGCTTATTCTTCAGTTTATATTCATATGTATCTTACAGGATTCATGTATTAATATTCAGTAACTTGGCTTGAACAGGTTTTAGGTATTGAACAGGTTAATATCAAAGTCAGAAACTTTGTGTATACTGATGGAAGGTTATATTAAAGAATTCAGATGTATTTTTCTGTATTCAGCTGTATTCAGTTGTATTCAACTGTATTATTCAGCTGTATTCATCTTTATTCAAATGTATTCAGTTATATTTATGTTTCAAGTACAGTTAATACATATTAAATACAAATTCAGATGTATCAAACAGGTTATATGTATTTAGCTGTAGTCAGTTGTATTCAACTGTTGTATTCAGTTGTATTCAAATCTATTCAGTTATATTTATGTTTCAAGTTCAGTTAATACATATTAAAGAATACAAATTCATATGTATCAAACAGGTTATATGTATTCAGCTGTATTCAACTGTAGTCAGTTGTATTCAACTAATTTATTCAGCTGTAGCCAGTAATATTAAACTATATTATTCAGCTGTATCCAGTTGTTTCAACTGTATTATTCTTATATATTTTTTTGTATTCAGCTATATTCTTTAATATGTATCTTTCAAATTCAGTCAATACATGTTAAAGAATATAAATTCAGATGTATTAAACATATTATTGTCTAGCTAAAGAATATGAATTCAGATTTATTGTAATTGTTATATTACAATTGAGTATATAAATATATTCCGATGAATTCTGACTAGTTATGTATATAACTCAGGTACTGTCTATAATAAATTGTCAAAGTATATGTAGACAAGGTTATATTCGATTGTATCCAACACATTAAGGCAACTAAATGTATACAGAATCTATTCACGAAAGTCATTTCAGAAATTATTACTTGACAATGAGAATTTATTACTTGACAATGTCATCATAAGTATTGACAAATCGTTGAAGCACAAATACATGTCAGAGTGTTAACTATTTGTTACGTGGAGCATTTCTACACGTTCGCTTGTTATGTCCTCCCTGCCCACATATGCTACATGAATGTTGATTTTTCGGCTGCAGCATCTCACTTAAGGTTTATCGTGCTTCTTCTTTGGCCTTCCAGGAGGTCTTTTTCATTTGGATGGTAGTACAACCTCCTCTACAACATGTGCTGGTATATTCCAGTCATTTCTGTCCGGTAGCGGGCACACAGGCACATCGTATGTCATTACAAAAGTATTTGGTTTGTAATAGTTAGAGCAATATTCTTCTGGCATTAGAAACTTGCTCTTCAATACAGCCCAAGCATGTGGGCATGGTAATTCATCAACTTGGAACCTCCCACAAACACATTTTCTCTCTAACATGCAGACTGTGTAATTCCTCCCTCTACCGTTAACCGTATGTAAGTATTCAGTTGATGGTACCACCTACATTTAAAAATAGAAATATAAGTTTTGAGCACATATACCTGAATTACCATATGTATAATGCTGAATTACTCAGTTACATACGACTGAAATATTTGCATACAGAAGAATACATCATACATTTAGACCGGCAGACTATAAACTATAATTACGTCTTATATTATGAATACTAAGATTTAAAATCTGTATTATACATAATTTTTAGTTGAAATTGATTTTTGCAACATATTTTGAAATTCATTCAACTTTGTATTATACATATTCGAATAGCTGATTTTTGCAGAATGTTTTTAGTTATATCCAGATATATTCAAAGTCAGATTTTTGCAGAATATTTTTAGTTATATTCAGATGTATTCAACTTAGATAAAATGCGTCTTGTATGCATTTGAATTCAGTTGTATTCATGACAGCTGTATTATAAAAAATGTGTTGTATTCAGTTGTATATCAGTTATTTCAGAAAACAATAAAGCTATATAATACAATGACATTAAAATAAAACTTACAGTCATGCGTGTAGACATTGCCTCATTCAAAGTCAGCATCTCCTGGTATTTTTTTCCAAGCGTTGTGTATGTCTGTGTAGCTTCTTTGCGGTTACTACAATTCCAACGTCCAAACATCTTCCTAACTTCTTCGAGGAAGTCGTATATTGGCAATTCCCTTGCTGACACTAGTGCGGCGTTGATTGACTCAGCAATATTTGAAGTCATTGTCCATCCCCTGTTAACAGGTGTATACAACCTAGCCCACTTTTCGTATCCAACTAACTCTAAGTATTCTTTCACCCTAATATCTATCTTCTCCACCTTCTCCATCAGACTATCAAATTCAGCTTGTGTGTATGCTTTTGCCATCGAGAAGTATATCTCGCTCAACTTAGCATGGATCTTTTTGAATTTCTTATATACGTTGTTCCATAGATGCCATATACAAGCAAAATGCGGTACATCTGGATACACTCTCGATACAGATTTAATGATACTCTCATTTCTATCTGAAACGATGCACATGTTTTCGCTGTAACCGTATGCTATCTTGAATTGCTCAAAGAACCACGTCCAACCAGCATCGTTCTCTGAATCAATAACACCATATGCTAGTGGCAATATATGACCTGTAAATACAATTGAATACATATTTTTTAAACATGTATTCAATCTTTAAAAATTATCAGATTTTATTATAATTAAGGTACCCACCTGCACCATCCAACGTGCTTGCCGAAACGAATGTCCCGGTATAGTAAGATTTTAGGTGACTTCCATCCACAACAACAATGGGTCTACAATGATCAAACCCCTTTATAAAGGCATACAAAGATATATACACGTACATGAATTTATTTTTGGGCGATTTTACCATTCTGATATGGGAACCCGGATATGTCATATCCATTGTATATAAGTATCCTGGTAATGTTTTGTATGAATCAGCCGGTTCACCTCTCAAAAAATTCATTGCCTTTTCTGTAGCTAACATCTACACCTAAATCTGATTTCACGTCATCAATAATATCCTTTGGGGTGTATTTTCTGTTATGATGAGTAAGCTTAGGCCTAATCATACCACCTATAAGGCTGCTACTTGCCTGCCGCTGCTCATACACCTTGTCCTTCAGTGGATGTATGGTTATCAATGAACTCTCTCACTTTGAATAGTTCTGATTTGTTAATGCTTGATGCCTTAAACCTCCATTCACAATCTTCTGAAATACATAATAATGCATAGCTGCAAAGAATTAATCATTGTACACATGATTAGCATAAAGGTTTATAAAAAAAATGCATGACTGTACACTCTAATACAATCTTACATGAATACATTCGGACAACTATATATATAAATTTTTATACTATTGATTACAATTATAGTTATATGCATTTAAATACAAAGAATACAATTGAATACAACTATTTTTATATGCATACACTTAAACCCATAGTAGACAAAATAAAAATAATTAGAGGCACTGTAATGTCTTATATCCAGTAAAATACATATGAATACATGTATTTAAGGACCATAAACAAACATATCTTAAGCAAATAAGTGATAATCAAGTGGAAATCCACAAATACACATAAATACATCAACGTTTGGCCTACAGCTCGAACCAATAATAGAAAATACAAAAAAAAATAATTAAATACATGCAAACCTGACAGCATTAGACCTATCAACCCGGAATTGAAACCTTTGAGATATAGCATAATTCTCCATCACCTCTTTCAATATAGCCTTATCCTTATACACTTGTCCAGCCACAACCTCCCTTTGATTAGTTTTTGAAATTATCAAATACTTGTCCAGTTCGAACACCCCAATTGCTTCTCCTGAATTGACAAAATCTAGAGCCAGTGTATCATCTGTATCGAAATCATACCTTTGAACTGCTTCGTCTATTTGCACAATGTCGCCTTGATTTAAACTACCTCCGGATACAAGTTCTTTTTCAGTAGTTGTTATGCACAAAGGATACAAACTAAATTCTATGTTCTCTTTTTTCAACTCTACATACATCATGTAACCCATATCATTGTGTATTTTCATTGGCGTGCAATTTCCTTCTACTTTGTATTGAATTTTAATGAAATTTGAGCTCAAACCTATGCCCAGTTGATTAGAAATTGAAGCAACTAAATCATTCGCATACTCCTTTACTAGTATTCCCTCAATTGAAAAATCGACGTAATTGCCCTCATCGTTCCACTTGCCAGAATGACGCAACAACACTGTTAAACTTGCCATATGTATAAAGGAACTATACTGTATTTTGTATACAATTTGTATCAACAGTAATTTTCCGTGGTTGAATTGAGAACTGCGAACAGAGAAAAGGGAGAAGTGAATGGAAGAACTTCGATAAGATGTTGCTATTGTTTTCGCTATTTTTGGTTTTTTTGGAATCGTGAATGGCAGAATACATATTAATGGGTAAAGATTTTTGTTCGTTGAGTTAAATTAGGAGAATATCATGTGATTTGATTTCTTTTTCGTTTTTAACTAGTTAAACCTTCCAGATTTTACGCACATACGTTACTGTATTCACGATAAGGCCGCGTGAATACAGTTAGATACATATCAACCTTAGCTGGAATTTCCTTTTTAACGCCTATTTTTGCTATTGTATTAATGAATACAATAGCTTAAATATATCAAATATATTGTATAACCACATAAAATGTATCTATAACACGTAATATAGCAAAAGGTATCTATAAATGACTAATTAGACCTAAAAAATGGTGAAAATTTCTCAAAAGAAAAACCCAATAAATATTCATGTCCAACGTTGAAAAAATGTTGATCTTTCACATTTACTGACAAGATGTTATAGTAATAAGGGCAGTAACAGTGAATCTTGAATTTAGACAAACATATGTACAGATTCGTTTAGATTAACTACGTGTCTGAAGACCACCAAAGGATGTGATGTAGTGGATGAGACTTCTCTTAACCAGAGGTCTCGGGTTCGAGCTCTGGGTATGGAAAAATCTTTAGTATGGAGCGCTTCCTTCCGAATGGAGCCCTACGCGGCGCGAATCCGGATATAATCGGGCTCCAATGCGGATACCGACCACCGGGTGAGAAACAAAAAAAACAAAAAAACTACGTGTGTGAAGTGTTGCATTGCATACCTTAGACTTTTAGTAATGGACTTTAAGGTTTGTGCTTTTAGTAATGTACTAGTCTTAGGGTACGCGCTTTGCGCATGTACCTATATCAATAAATATATAATTTTTAAAAATTATATATATTATTAAATAATGTGTTTGAGTTATTGAAAAAATATAAAAGAAAAAAATGTAAATTTCTAAATATAGTAAATGTTAATCTCACTAAGCTAGCTCATTAAATAAAGAAATTCTACTCCACATAAGTCTTTATATGTCTTATTATGATTTATGAGACATGGAATATATATCTTATGAAAATTATTATTAGCTTTATTACCAAATACTATACACAAATAAAAAAATACTTTAGAATAATTATTCAAAGATAATAAAACAAATTGAAGAATTTGAACTTTTTGGTCTTTTAGAAATTTGTGAGTGAAGAGATAGAACTATAGCTCTTAGAAAAATATTGATAAATAATAATATAATTCTTAAATAGCTAATATTGAATTTCAAAAAATAATGTAATACGATATGAAAAATATAGGGAGCTATCATTTATTGAAATGAGTATAAAAAGAAAGAAAAATGATAATGGCAATTTTTCTGAATATTTTTTGTCTTATGTTGTATCCTTATTGCTTCAACTTAGCATTTTAGCAATTTAACTTTTAATTCTATATTATAGTAAATTTTGCTCTATTTTCTTATTTCTTTCACGACAAATGCTTTTATTGTGAAAACAATTTTTGTACCTTAAGAGTTTTATCAACTTGGAAAATAAGTTTACTTATGTAATAATTTTGAAACAAAATTGAATTGACTTTTTTGCTGCTTTATTAATTTAAAGACTTAATTATTTGTTGAGATTTCATTCTTTTATGATAGTATAGAAGATACAAATTATTTTCGAACTTTTATCGTACTCGAGCATAATATTATTTTCTTTGTCAGTTTATGTAATATTGAAAATTACATTTAATAATTAGAATAAATATTTAATTAGGTACAAAGCCTCTTGCTTTAGTAGTAACAGTATATAGATTGTTAGAATTATAGGACTCTTACTTCTCTTAAATAATATCTATTTTAAAGTCCTTAATATTAGGATTTCTTACTTAATTCAATAAGGAAAATTCTAATAATCGAAATTTTAGTTTCTTTTAAAGTACTAAATATTAGGATAATAATTAAATTACCATTTTTGTCTAGTGTGATCTCTATTTTAAAAGGGTAAAAAAGACGAACGACATTTGGCTAAAAGCCTTCGTGCTTTTAATATAGTACTAGTTTTATATAGTATAGATATAGATTTAAGTTTTGTGATTAAAAAATATTTATACAATCAAATTACTTCCAAAATACTTATAAATAAATTTTTATAATAATAATTAATAACGTGATAATCAAGTTGTTATCACAAATTAAATTTTAATTCTATTAATAATGTAAAACAATATTTACATTATCGGGTATATAATTTAAATTCTTTGATAATTGGTCATAGTTAAAATTCTCTTTCCATATCATAATTCCTTTTAAATTCACAAGCCTAATCTTCTTTATTTTAGGTAACCTACTATAACTTCAACATTTGAGGTTTTTTTGTCTCATCTTCTTTTCTCTTTTCATGTACTTCAATTATTCGTCAAACCAGAAGACTTTGAAGTTGAGTGTGTAACCACCAAAGGCTCAGTGCAGTAAGCGATGGATCGAGGATTATGTGCGAGCATGTTCAATTTTAGAAGTACATAATTTTAGTTATAAAATAGTAGTTGTCAAGTGGGTTCAAATAAAATATTTATACAAAATTTATGCAGTTTTAATCGTAATTTATACATATACAGAGTATTATTTTTTGATGAAGCGGGTTCAGTTGAACCCGCTCGCCACTACTTGCGTCCGCCACTGAGTGCAGTGGATGAGACTGTTCATCCCTTAACCAGAGGTTTCGGGTTCGAGCCCTGGGTATGGAAAATCCTTAGTAGGGAGCGATATTCCCCGAATGGGACCCTACCCTGCGTGAATTCAGATATAATCGAGTTCCAATACGAATACCGGACACCGGGCGAAAAACAAAAAAAAGAAGAAGCTGAGTGTGTGTATGTGTCTTTTCTTGTTCTTTTCTTTCACGTGCGATGACTCACTAGACACTGAAATTATTCTAAAAGTTCGTAACCAAATTGGCTTCGAGAGATGACTTGTACTCCTATTTAAGTTGCTAATGGAAGTGATATTTTAGATAAAGCTTTCCAACTTCACTGGCGTTTTTCAAAAGAAACAAATTATCTTAATTCATTCCTAGTGTTTGTCAAACAGTAAGAAAACAAAAAGAACTACACGGAAACAAGTTACTAGCTTGTCATTATCAAATTTGATCGTGACTTTTTGGCTGTCAAACTTTACTTTAGTTGTATTTTCTAATTTACTAGTTTTATAATTTTATTAAGAATTGTGAACTGTAATTTCCTTATACCTAAAGTTTTACCAGAGTGCAATTGTGTGTGCATTTATATCATAGATAAATTTCGTTTATTTGCCAGTATCCCAAATTCACAACAAGTATAATGTCCTTTATCTCTTGTTTAAAGCAATCTAACACTAAACATAATGTTTAACCAAAAATAGATTTCTCGGTCAAAGTTAATATGTAGAAAAAATCGGGTTATTGATAACTAAGATTTACTTTACTTTCCCAATAATTTTGAAAGAATATATCAAATAATAAAAATGATTGACAAAGAAAATGAGAAATGAACTAATAATCACTTCCCAAAATTAAGGCTTAAAGCTTGGGGAATAAAGCAAAATAACAGTGTGAATTTCAATAATAATCGTTACTTGCCATTATAAATAAGATTTCAGTCTTTATATAGGAGCATACAATTATAACGGTTCCCGCACTTAATTTGGGCTCACTAATAGTATTAATTGTATTGATTGCCTATTACCATATGTAACCGTAACAGATACATTTATGACTAAAGATTCCTTGTAATTGTACCGATTTCCCTTTCTTATTTACACCATATTCGTATATCTTCCCTTCTTTGCAATCTTTACTCATTTCGCTCTTGTTTCTCTTTAAATAGCTGTCAGGTCCGATTCTTTCTTCAATGTAACCTCGTGGGTGTTTCTCCCGTGCCTTTTCTGCATTCTTTAATTCGTCTAATTAAGAATGCCACTTGTCCTTACATCGATGTTCCACGTGTCATGCCCTGTCAGCTTGTTGATGGTCCACGTGTCATGTCTTTTTTCTACCAATACATATAGTCCCCCCACTTTCTGAATATTCTCAACTGAATATTCGGGAAGTGGTAAGTTTTTATGGCGGGAATTCTTTGCCGCCATTTCTCGAGTATCATTATGCCTCCTTCAGAATCGATGCGACGTATGTCACATTCATTTAATGCACATGCCACATGGCTTCTTATTATTGGATCTGCAGTTTTTCAGCGCCTTTTTAGGATTTTTTTCTACGGCTGCAGCAGCCACGAAGTGACGGTTCCATTATGACGCTTCATAATAACCAATTTTAATGACGGTTGTATCTCCTTATAAATACTTCATTCTTTTTTATTTCTTGAAACCTTCTTCCTTTTATATACATTACCTTAGTTCTTCTTCGTATCTCTGTACCTTTCTTCTATATTTCCTTTGTTAAACATGTCTTCATCAACTCCAGACCCTCGCAAAGTTGTGATCATTGACGAACTTGCTCCTTCTACTGCTCCCACTAGAAGTAGGAGAGGTGGTAGACTTCGTAGCCTTGGTTTGTTATCTGATCGTGGTTCCTCTTCTCAAAGTAGTTCTGCCAGACCATCTTCTTCTAGACCTTGGGCTTCTCTAACCCCTAGATATTCTTCTAGAAATAGGGACCTGAATGTACCTGTGCGTGAAGCTACAGTTGCTGAAATTGTTCCTCAGGAGTTTTCTTTTGTAACAAACCATGAGAACATGAGAAATCAAGCCTCTTCTATAGCTTCCCTTAACCCTACTGAACTTTACCCAAGCTTAATCACTCCCGATCTTCTTTCCTTAGTTTGACCAGAATGTCATTGGAAACCAAATTTCCCAGTTTTAATCCTTGGTGCCAACCAAAGAATCACCTCTTACCATGTCGTTTTTTATTTTGTTTATACCTACCCTTTTACTTTAGGGTTTAAGCCTCCCATTGATCCAGTGATCATCGAGTCTTTTCGCTACTTTAATGTGTGCCTTGGCCAGATTGGTCCTATCGTGTGGAGGGTTGTAGCATGCCTTTCATTATTTGTCGGATTTGGTCTCCGTCCCTTTTACCTTTTGTCACTTACTTCACCTTTACTCCCCCAAGTTGTTTCATGAAGGAGTCTTTTCCCTCGTGGCTAGAAGTAAAAGAGTGTTACTTAGCCTCGAGGATGACCGAGACCGTGGCTGGTACGCCCGCTTTGTTGCTGCCCCTCACTAGTGGGTTAATGGGTAAAAAAACATGTCTTTTCCAGAAAAATGGAACTTAGCATGTAAGTTTTCTTCTCTTTTTTTTTATATGTTTTGAATTCCTTCATGTAGACATATACTTATTTTCTCAGCAACTATGAAAGTTTTGAGGAAAGTCCCGACTTCTGTGCTTAGGTAGAAAAGATGTTGACTGCTGCTCCTAAGGACAAAAGATCTTGGAAATTTCTTTCTCAAAAATTTGGTTGGAAAGTGAAAACGCATGGTACTTTTTACCCTCATAGTTCTTCTCCTTCTTTTACTTGTTCATATGTAAATTTTTCATCATCCCTTTTTTTTAATTAGGGTTTACTATTCGTGGCATTAGTCCCGCATCTGTTCCATCAACCAAGCTTTCTGTAAGTCTTGCTCAGGAATGGATTTTGAGTGCTTCTTCCTCCAAGAGGAAAACTGGTAAAGCTCGCAGGTCTGATTATGAAGAGGGGTTAGAAGAAGGTTCTTTGGTGAAAAAACCGTGTGTCAGGAGACACGTGGTTTCTGATGATGAAACCCCTGCTTTTCATGACCCTCCATCGAGTTCAATTCCTTTCAGACTCATTGATGAGCCAGAAAATACTCCTTTAGAGATTTCTGATGAAGACGCAGATAATCCTCCATCCAGTCCAATTGATAGGTTGTTCATCCATGGCTTTGAGGGTGAATAAGGCTTCGGGCCTGTTTCTGAAGAATTACCTCCCGCTTCCCTTCCAGTTCCATCTACTATTAACTTCCTATGTCTTTACCTGATATTACTCCAGTTGTTGCTCCCGTTATTGCTTCTCATGTAGAAGCTAAGCCTTCTAGCAGCAGAAGGGAGATGAAAGAGTTGTAATTGAGGTCCTTAAGGGCGGAAATTTATTGAGGAAGTCTGGTCAAACCGATGTGTGGTTGAAGCCATTGTTAGGCCCTGTGGAGAAGAAGAAGTTGGATAGTTCACTGACCTTAATGAATGACATTGTTCATTCTCCTCCGAATGTATAAGTTTACTTATATTTCCTTCCTTACTTTTCCTTATTCATAACTCTTCTTCTCCTACCTTTTTTGTAGATTAATTTGATTGGCACAGAGCTTATGAAAAGAGTTTCTCAGACTGACCAACAAATTCTTGAATTGCATATCGAGACTGACAACTGGAAAGAACAATTTGGAGATCTTCAACTGGAAAAAGGAAATTCTTGGATAAGAGAAGGGCACTTTGGAGCAACAAATGAGAATGGTTTCTCCTAAGTTAGCGGTTGAAAAAGCTTCTTCCAGTCAAGTCGGGAAGGATAAGGATAGACCGGAATCCTCTTTTGTTGAACAACTATCCAAGGCTACTGAAGAGATAAGGGGTTTGAACGAACTCCTTAATCAAAAAGAATTTACACGGGTGAATTGGTTCAAACGCTTACCCAAGCTCAGGAAGATCTCCGCACCTTTACAGATAAAATTCAGTTCTTGAAAAGTTCTCTTGCTTTTTTGAAGACAATCTATGAATCCTCAAAAGCAGAAAAAGAAGAGATGAGATTGATCAGTGGGAAAAGAATTACAACGCCCTCGAGGATAAGTTATAACTGGATGTTAGCTGGGCTTTTTCTGAACACTCGCCTCGAGACTTTAATTGAAGCCAACTAAGAAAGTTTTGACCTTAATGTTGAGATTGCTAGGATAAAGAAGCAATTGATAAAACTCAGCAACGTTAAAGTTTTTCCACACTTGAAGACGAAGGTTCTAAGGGTGATGGAGATGGAATTGTTCTTGGCGGAGCTGATGTTCTAGCCTCTTCTCCCTAAGTTGATCCTTCTTCTCCCGTTGATGATGCTCTTTGGCTTTTCTCCTTTTCCATATTCTTTTGTTGACTTTTACTTGGAACACCCTTATGTTGCTTTTTCCTTGGTTTAACAACCTTTTGGAAGGTTTGTTTTTGTTGCCCCTGTTTATTTGGGGTTTGATGACAAAATTATCACCCTTATTCTTTAGGGTTGATATATAAATATTTCTATTGCTTTTGACGCATATTATGCTATTTTCCCTTTTGATATTTAAGATTTTTCTTGCATTTAAAAATGCCTTAATAGTCCATGACTTTGATAGACATGGGTTTTTATAAAATAAGGCCCTTTTATATTAACGACACTGATGAAGATGGCGTCTCATATTCATATTGATTCAAATATATGAAACAAGAAGCAAACATGAAAGGAGAAATAATTTGAGGAAGTTTTATGTTTTGAACTTTCAAATAAATTTCGTGCATCATTCTCATAATTGTTCATACAACACATTCATAATTACTTTTATTGTAGTAGGTTTACACATACAAATTCGGGTCTATTATCTCGTGACTAAATTTATGGCCTTAACCTAAAACTCATAGGAATATGGAATATCTTGCATCCTTTTCGCTAGTTCGAATTCCTTTGAAAAATTTTCAAGGTTTTGACTCCGGCTGAACTATGCCTTCGATTATTTTTGCTTTCTTCAATATGCATAGTTCCCCTAGTGTTGGAGCTTTGAAGTATGAAATCTCGAACACTAGATCACTTCTTTCTTTTGGTCCATTCCCTAAAAAGTAAAATATGAACGAGACTCGGAGATAATTATTTAGATGATGACTGCATAACCATTTTTTCATCAGAAATGTTGCAACCTAGACCAGGAATAATTCAGTATTCCGCGTGTCGTTCGAGTTTAATATCATCATTTGATACGAGCCAGTTTTTTGCCTATCATCTAAAATGATTAGTAAAATTCAAAAGAATAAAATAAAATTGAACTTGTGTGATACCTGACCGTGGGTATTTTCCTTATCTAGAAGTAATACCGCTTCAAATGAACTGCATTCCAATTCGACGGTAGCATCTTGCCATCCATATTTTCCAACTCGTATGCCCCTTTTCCAGCGATGCCTCGAACCCTATATGGTCCTTCCCAATTTGGGCTTAATTTTCCTGCATTGGTTGCTTTTGTTGGTCGGAACACCTTTTTGAGAACGAAGTCCCCAATCTTGAAGTACCTCAAATTAGCTTTCCTATTGCAATATCGTTCAATCATCTGTTTTTGAGCTGCCATTCGAATTAATGTTGCTTCTCTCCTTTCTTCTAATAAATCCAAATTTACCCGCAGTTCTTCCTTATTTCCCTCTTCCGTGGAATGTGAGTACCTCGTACTTGGTTCACCTATCTCTACCGGAATTAAAGCTTCTGCACCATTTACAAGTGAAAACAGAGTCTCACCCCTTCTAGTTTTTGATGTCGTTCGATAAGCCTATAATACCCCCGGTAATACTTCTGGCCATTTGCCCTTTGATTCTTTTAGTCTCTTCTTTAAGTTATTGATAATAACTTTATTTGTCGATTCAGTCTGTCCATTAGCCACAGGGTGGTAAGGTGCGGATGTAATTCGTTTAATCTGCCAACTTTGAAGAATTTTATGATTTTCGTGCCTATGAACTGGGGGTTATTGTCACATACAATTTCCTTTGGAATCCCAAATCGACATATAATTTTTTGCCAAATAAAATCCCTGACTTCTTTTTCCTACACCTATTTGAAAGCACTTGCTTCTACCCATTTTGAAAAATAATCTGTTAAAACTAACAGAAAGCGTACCTTTTCTTTAGTTTGAGGCAAAGTCCCTACGATGTCCTACCCCATTTCATGAAGGGCTATGGTGAAATAACTGAATGCAATAGCTTTGCGGGACGGTGCATATTATTGGCATATCGTTGACATTTATCGCACCTAGCTACAATTCTGCATCTTCTTCCATTTTTGACTAATAATATCCTGCTCTTATTAATGTCTTCACTAACGATCTTCCCCCGGTGTGCTTCCCACAATGCCCCTCATGTACTTCTCTCTTTACATACTCCATTTGTGATGGACCGAGGCACCGTGCTAAAGGTCCACCAAACATCTTTTCGATATAAATTTCCACAATTTAAGAAGTACCAAATGGCTTTTTGCCGAAGCAATTGTGACTTCGTCTTATCCCCAGGAAAGATACCCTAAAGCAAGTTTCACCAGTAGGAGACGCACTTCCTAAGTCAGTTTCACAATAGGAGACACACTTCCTAAGAATAGTTTCACCATAGGAGACGCACTTCCTAAAAGTTCAGTTTCACCAGTAGGAGACGCACTTCCTAAGTCAGTTTCACCAATAGGAGACGCACTTCCTAAGCAAGTTTCACCAATAGGAGACGCACTTCCTAAGTTAATTTCACCGATAGGAGACGCACTTCCTAAGTTTATTTCACCAATAGGAGACGCACTTCCTAAGCAAGTTTCACCAATAGGAGACGCACTTCCTAAGTTAATTTCACCGATAGGAGACGCACTTCCTAAGTTTATTTCACCAATAGGAGACGCACTTCCTAGGTTCAGTTTCACCAATAGGAGACGCACTTCCTAAGCAGTAGTTTCACCATAGGAGACGCACTTCCTAAAAGTTCAGTTTCACCATAGGAGACGCACTTCCTAAGTCAGTTTCACCATAGGAGACGCACTTCCTAAAGTTCAAGTTTCACCATAGGAGACGCACTTCCTAAAGCAAGTTTCACCAATAGGAGACGCACTTCCTAAGCAAGTTTCATCAATAGGAGACGCACTTCCTAAGTCAGTTTCACCATAGGAGACGCACTTCCTAAAGCAAGTTTCACCAATAGGAGACGCACTTCCTAAGCAAGTTTCATCAATAGGAGACGCACTTCCTAAGTCAGTTTCACCATAGGAGACGCACTTCCTAAAAAAATATTTCACCAATAGGAGACGCACTTCCTAAGCAAGTTTCATCAATAGGAGACGCACTTCCTAAGTCAGTTTCACCATAGGAGACGCACTTCCTAAAGTTCAGTTTCACCATAGGAGACGCACTTCCTAAGTTCATTTCACCCATAGGAGACGCACTTCCTAAGATATGTTTCACCATAGGAGACGCACTTCCTATAAGTTCAGTTTTACCAGTAGGAGACGCACTTCCTAAGAATAGTTCACTAAATAGGAGACGCACTTCCTAAGTCAGTTTCACCATAGGAGACGCACTACCTAAAGTTCAGTTTCACCATAGGAGACGCACTTCCTAAGTTCATTTCACCCATAGGAGACACACTTCCTAAGATATGTTTCACCATAGGAGACGCACTTCCTATAAGTTCAGTTTTACCAGTAGGAGACGCACTTCCTAAGAATAGTTCACTAAATAGGAGACGCACTTCCTAAGTTCAGTTTTACCGTAGGAGACGCACTTCCTAAGTTCAGTTTCACCAATAGGAGACGCACTTCCTAAAAATATTTCACCAGTAGGAGACGCACTTCCTAAGCAAGTTTCACCAGTAGGAGACGCACTTCCTAAATCCATTGTACCAGTAGGAGACGCACTTCCTAAAAAGTTTCACCAGTAGGAGACGCACTTCCTAAGTTTATTTCACCCAATAGGAGACGCACTTCCTAAGCAAGTTTCATCAATAGGAGACGCACTTCCTAAGTCAGTTTCACCATAGGAGACGCACTTCCTAAAGCAAGTTTCACCAATAGGAGACGCACTTCCTAAGCAAGTTTCATCAATAGGAGACGCACTTCCTAAGTCAGTTTCACCATAGGAGACGCACTTCCTAAAGTTCAGTTTCATCATAGGAGACGCACTTCCTAAGTTCATTTCACCCATAGGAGACGCACTTCCTAAAGTTCAGTTTCACCATAGGAGACGCACTTCCTAAAGCAAGTTTCACCAATAGGAGACGCACTTCCTAAGCAAGTTTCATCAATAGGAGACGCACTTCCTAAGTTCAGTTTTACCATTAGGAGACGCACTTCCTAAGAATAGGTTCACCAATAGGAGACGCACTTCCTAAGTTCAGTTTCACCAATAGGAGACGCACTTCCTAAGTCCATTGTACCAATAGGAGACGCACTTCCTAACCTAAGTTTCACAAGTAGGAGACGCACTTCTTAAAAAGTTTCACAAGTAGGAGACGCACTTCCTAAAAAGTTTCACAAGTAGGAGACGCACTTCCTAAGTTCAGTTTTACCATTAGGAGATGCACTTCCTAAGTTTAATTCCATGCACAGGAAACGCACTTCCTGAATTAAGTTTTCATTATTAGGAGACACACTTCCTAGTCTGGTTCACTCAGGTTATACTTTTGCTTTAGGGGACGCACTCCCGAGTTTGGATTTTTAGATTATATTTTATTTCAGGAGACGCACTTCCGGAATTGAGATTTCACCCTAGGAGATGCACTTCCTAGTTTGATTCATTTTAAGTTCGACCATAGGAGACACAATTCCTAGTCCAGTTTTTGAAGTTTACCCGTAGGAGACGCACTTCCTAATCGAGATTTTATTCATAGGAAATGCACTTCCTAGTTCTAGTCACTGAAGTTTTCACCCTTAGGAGACGCACTTCCTAGTTTAGCTCATTCTGATTCAACCATAGAAGACACACTTTCTAGTTTGAGTCATTGAGGTTTTTATTTTTAGCAGACACATTTGCTAGCAAGAGTTTTGGTTTTACTCATAGGAGATGCACATCCTAGCCTAGTCTTTAGTTTACTCTCATCATTGCATCAGTAGTGTAAGTGAGTTACAATTTTGCTAACGACTCACAAATCTTCCCAGTACAAACTGGGTTAGAAAATTTTGTTTGTTTTGTTTGTTTTGATTGTCAGGGACCCGCCTGTAGAACGGAGGTTGTGGCGTGTCGAAGATAGAAGAAGTCAGGAGTCCGCCTGTAGAACGGAGAAGCATGTTTCAAGATCAAGCAGTGACCCACTGGAAAGCAGAAGGTTACAACAAAAATCCCCAGCACTCAATCCAAGATAGAAGCAACAAGAAGCTCGCCCCAAGAATGCAAGTCAACAGTCTGGGATGATCAACAAAAGCTGGTCACCAAAAAACAAAAAAAAACAAGAAGAAAAAGAGAAAAAAAGAAAAAACCAAAATACGGAAGTGGAGAACAAATGTGGTCTGCTCAAGAACTAGCACCTACAACTAGCAAGTATCAAGGTTCAGATCCAAAGTCTGTATGAAGCACCATTCAAGACTCAAGACCAAGTTTCAGAAGACTTAAGAGATAGGAATCCTTGTAACTAGTAGCTGATAGGCTTAGTTAGTCTTTTTCAGTTTTCATTTTGTTGTAATGACAGGACCGCGGACCGGAACCTCAACGGAACGGCACCTCGATCGGCTCTTCACCTCGGTACACTTCACTATCTCTCTCATCCCGAACTACACGTGGCCTGATTCCTGTATAACCAAGGATATGTAGGCAGCTCAGATACCAGGGCTCGGTCACATCCCCTCCCTTTCCTTAAGTGTAGTCCGTCCAAGTAATGGTCGGGTCAAAAACACGTCTAGTCGTTCTTTGTCGGAAAACTCTTCGTGTTTCCAGTCAAAGAGGGGCAGCTGTAAGCACGTGATTTTTGACCCTCCCCGGGAATTTTTACGCTCTTAGCTTAAAATATCTAATTTAGGACTAATATAGCCATTTTAACTATTTTTACTTTATTTCGGTGCAAAAAGAAAATTTCAAAAAAAATATATATAAATTTTAGTTTATGTATCTCTCATAAATTTGAAAAATACAAAAATTGTACTTTATTTTGGTACTTTATATAAATTCGAAAATTACAAAAAATATAGTTCTATTAATGTTTGCAGTCATTATAATTTTGAAAAAATACAAAAAATATTACGTCATATTTTTGTCTTTATTAAAGAACGAAAATTAAAAAAAAATAGTTTTATTAATATTTTATAGGCATTTTTAACTTTGAAAAAAAAATACAAAAATATTACCTCATATTTTATCTTAATATTTTAAAACGAAAATTACAAAAAAAAAAATATAGTTTTATTAATATTTTGTAGCTATTTTAAACCTTGAAAAATATTTAAAAAAGATATAGTTTTGTTTAAATACTAGTCTTATTTTTGGTAGTTATTTTGCTTACATAGGACTAGTTAAGCAACGTGTTCCTATTTCTCGGGTCCGGGCAAAAGAATAATATTCGGGTTTAAACTACCCGGTTTTAGGCCTAATTTTCGGACCTAGCCCATAATAAACAGTGTCCAGGACACATGGGGAACCCCACCACGCGTGGGGGACATATGCCTCGAACCCCACCACGCGTGGGCTCATTTTTCTGGGCAAAACCCATGCTAAATGGACGGGGGACCAACGAAAAGGAAAGGAGACTTTTTGGAAATTTTTTTGGGAAAAAGTACTGTGCACCTTCTTCTTTGAGAAGAAGAAACAGAAGCCCTAAAACCACGGTGAAAACCACCTTCACCAACGGACCACCCTCCGCCTCCATCACCCCCGTCCAAACACCATCGCCCAAACACCATAACCAACACCCAAACACCATCACCCTCGTCCCTAGCTGCTCGTCGAAGCTGCGTCTGTGTCCTCACCTCCCCGTCACCACCAAACAACCCCTACTCACCCGTCGTCAACCTCCAAATAGCCCGTCGACCACTACCCAAACCAGTCGACTCTACTGTCCGAACGCCACCACCCAAGCACCATAACCAAACAGAAACCAGT
Source organism: Nicotiana tabacum (assembly GCF_000715075.1). Classification (NCBI taxonomy): domain Eukaryota; kingdom Viridiplantae; phylum Streptophyta; class Magnoliopsida; order Solanales; family Solanaceae; genus Nicotiana; species Nicotiana tabacum. The sequence continues at coordinate 127,652,969 of NC_134084.1, forward strand.
AGCAAACCCCCCCCCTAACGCCTGAACACCACCGGACAACCCCGACCGGAGCTGCTCCACCATTTTCAAGCTTCGCTGCATTTCCGAGCAGCTGGTTCTGCATGCTGTCACGTCGCACCCCCCCCCTCCGTCGACCACTGCCCGACGACCAAACAAACCCTCCTCCACCTCCATCAACAACCAAACAGACCTCCATAGCTGCTCCTTTCATCACCTCCAACGACCCCTTTGTTGCAGCTTCTCGCAACAGTTGCTGCGTCAAAAAATACAGCAGTTGTCGCTGCGTTGCTGAGTAGCTCAGCCGTTGCTTCAGTCCGGTGAGGTTGTTTTGTTCGTCGAGGTCCGGTACGTCGAGGCGCTGTCCGAGGTTCCGTCGTTGTGCTTCGTTCAGAAAGGTCCGGCTTAAGTTCCGTCGGAATAGTGTTTGTCGCTCTGAGTTTGTCGAGGTACAAAGGTTAGTAAACCTCGATGTATTAGATAAAGAAATTTTACGTTCAATGTTCGAAGATGCAATATATAAATTGATGCGATAATGTTCTGCTTATGTTTTCACCATATGCGTTTCGTTCATTTTTGGTGTTACGTATTTTGTTTATTTGATATCATTTAATTAAGTAGGGTTAGTTGTTCCATGACACAGTTTAACGTTAATTTGTTCGTCTTTTCTCTTGCTTAGTTCATTCGGACAAAACTAACATTACTTGTTGTTATTACTTCCAAAACACTCATTTTGCTAGATTCCTTTTATTAAAATCGTAACGAGTTATGAGATTTCAGTTGTAAATAGGCTATAAGGTTTAGTACTGTTAAAGGCATAAAAATGGCATCCCTTTAAAAATAAAAATAAATAAAAAATATAAAAATAATAATAAAATAAATAAAAAAAATAAAATGAGACGAGCCTCGCCAAATAAAAGGGACAAATTGCGGGGCCCTCACAAAATATATGTCTTAAATACTTAGATTCCGGGACGGGCCGTTTAGCAAATTTCACGGCCCTACCCCAAAATAATAATGCGCTAGTTGCTTTAGGCGCGTCTTAATAATGTTATCTCCCTAAACTCGGGTGCACATTTATGTGACCCAAATCCAAATCTCAACGGAGTCGAAATATGTCTCTAGTCACGGGCGCATTGATTGTGGCATGGCCCGAGATGCATTTCCATGACGCTGCAAATTCCTTTAAAAAATAAGAATGAGATGAGCCTCGCCGAATAAAAAATACAAATTGCGGGGCCCTCAGTAAATACTTGTTTTAGATTACTTAGAATTCAGGAGGGCCGCTTAGTGAATTTCGTGGCCTTCCCAAAATAATAACGCGATAGTCTCTCTAGGCGCGTGTTTAATAATTTACTTTCTTAAGCTCGGGTGTGCATTTCATGCGACCCAAATCCAAATCTCAAAACATCAAATAAAATGCGTTCCGGATTGTGGGTGCATTTCATGTGACGCAGTCCAAAGACGTGTTTTAAGCGACGTTCACATTCTCGTAAAAACAATAATAATAAAGCGGTTAAAAGATAAAATTTTCACATAAGTTCATATTGTATTTAAAATCAGATAATCAAGCCAAATATAACAGTTGAGCGACCGTGCTAGAACCACGGAACTCGGGAATGCCTAACACCTTCTCCCGGGTTAACAAAATTCCTTATCTAGATTTCTGGTACGCAGACTGTAATATAGAGTCATTATTTTCCTCGATTCGGGATTAAAATTGGTGACTTGGGACACCCTAAATCTCCCAAGTGGCGACTCTGAAATAATTAAACCAATCCCGTTTCGATTTTTCTTTAATTGGAAAAAACTCCCCCTGCGCCCCCTCGGGCGCGGAAAAAGGAGGTGTGACAATAGCATAAGTCCCATAGTCATCATTCTTGCATTAGGAATCTCTACCCGTTAGTTGACCACCTAGGTACATGCCACGACCCTAGTGCCTTTCTCTATATTGCATACAACTTAGAATCATAATTTTAGCATAACTTAGCTTTACAATTGTAGTTGATAAATTGTAGCTATTAATCAAAAGAAAACCAAAAATGTTAGAAGATCAATTAGGAGCTAAAACATAGTCCTAGACTACACAAACACGCAACTCCAAGTTGAAGTTCCCTGTGAAAAATTGACCCCGATACCACTATTGGGTAAAAGTATTAGCGCCTACTCTTCCTCAGGTCGAGTCCGCTGCGATCACTTTTTGGCGCCGTTGCCGGGGAATTTTACGGTGTTGACTATTTGTGCAGCTAGTATTGTGTTTTTCTTCTCTTTCCTTCTTATTTACTAACTTGGTGTGTGCCGATCAATCAGATACAATGGCTCTTAATGCAAATGACCCTCTCGGCAATGTGATAGCGGGGGAGGAGGTAGAAGATCTAGAACAAGATGAGGTCTTACCTCAACTTTCACGGAGAGGCCGACATGTCAATATAAATTCAAATGAGAACATCAACATTCCAGACCCTCCTCCACAACCGCCGAGAGTGGCTCCCAGAGTTCTACCAAATCAAGGATACGTCAGTGCTATTGTTCCTCCCCGAATCCGGGCGGGGAACTTTCAAATCACAAATGTTATGCTGACCTTGCTCGAGCAAAGAGGTTATTTCACAGGTGCCTCCGATCAAAACGCCTACAAGCACTTGAAGGGGTTCGTTGATACATGTTGGGGTAGCAAGTAGACAAACGTGTCCGAGGATGCGTTGATATTGAGGCTTTTCCCGTTTTCTCTTCGGGGTAAAGCATTGGATTGGTTAGAAAGGCTCCCCAATCATTTTATTACAACATGGGATGAATTGGCGGACAAATGTATTGCCAAGTTCTTCTCTCCAAGTCATATGGCAGCTCTTCGGGATGAAATTCCAGCTTTCAAGAAAGAGCCAATGGAACCTTTGCATGAGATACGGAAAAGATATAGAACAATGGTGAAAGAGTGCCCTAATAACGACATGACCGAGGCTATGATGCAACAAACCTTTTATCGGGGCATCAACACCACAAATCAATGCATTGTGAACCAATTGGCCGGAGGGAATTTTATGAAACTTTATTACCAAGAGGCATGTGATGTACTGGATGAAATGGCCGACACCTCTTCGGCATGGCAAAGCCGAGCAAACGTGCCCCAAGGTGACCCCACAGTCATCCATTTGCACAAGGAATTGCACGATCATGGAAAAGCTATAGCCGAGCTTACAACAACTATGAATCAATTGGCAAAGGCACAATTGCAACAAGTCCAAAACCCGCGCCAAGTCAACGCAATGGAAGGGGTTGATATGTTGAAAAGGAGGCAAAGAGGACAACAACCTCAAAGTAATTGTGAACAATATGACAACAACAATGATGGTGGTGGATATTCGAACGAAGGTTTTGATGACCAAAGTGAGGAAGTCCAATATGTCAACAACTACCAAGGTAATAGAGGTAATAAAGGGAATCAACAATGGAGAGCCCAAGGAAATTGGGGCAATCAACAAGGTGACAATTGGAATTACAACAACAATCAAGGAGGCAATTGGGGGAACAATAATTCGGGGAATCAAGGTAATTGGAACGGGAACAACAATTGGAACAACAATAGTGGACAAGGTAATAGGGGGCAAGGCTTTCAAAGGCCCCCAATGTATCAACAACCCAATAACCCGCCTCCGTTTCAATCTCAAGGGTCGAGTTCGTCGGGCAATGACATGGGTCGAATAGAGAGCATGTTCTAGCAAATGATGAAAAAGAGTCAAGATTCCGAGGCCCAATTAGCTTCGCATAACACATCTATCCGGAACTTGGAAGTGCAATTAGGCCAAATTTCTCAATCGTTAAATACTCGCCCAAAGGGTGCTCTACCAAGGGATACGGTAGTAAACCCCAAGGGTGGGCACAATAATCATGTGATAGCAGTGACAACGCGAAGTGGAAGAGGCGGTAATGTGCATGCCTCAAGAGGAAACCAAGTTACGGTGGTTGAAGATGAGTTGCAAAATGATGAGATCCCGTTGGTAGTTGAGGATGTTGTTCAACCAAGTGCAAATGATGATGTGAGAATTGAAATTGATGAAGGTGAGGAGGAGACTCAAGAGGCTGTGAACCCGTCTAGGGAACACGTCATTGATATACCCAAAGCCAAGGCACCCTTACCTAGACCTCCTCCTCCCTATCCTCAATGGTTGGCCAAGCAAAAGGGTGACAACCAATTTAAGAAATTCATTGAAATGATGAAGAGTTTGACTATCAACGTGCCTTTGGTGGAGGCACTCGAGCAAATGCCGGGGTACGCAAAGTTCATGAAAGATTTGGTTACAAAAAAGAGATCAATGGAGTGTGAGACAATCAAGATGGCCCATCAAGTGAGCGCAATTGTGCATTCTATGGCTCCAAAACTTGAGGATCCCGGCGCATTCACTATCCCATGTACCATTGGAAGTGCCGACTTTTCAAAATCCCTCTGTGACTTGGGGGCAAGTATCAATTTAATGCCATATTCGGTCTTCAAGACCTTGGGAATCGGACAACCTCGTCCAACTTCTATGAGGCTTCAAATGGCGGACCGGTCAATGAAGCGGCCTTTGGGAATTATTGATGATGTCCTTGTTCATGTTGATAAGTTCATATTGCCGGCTGATTTTGTAATTTTGGATTGCGAAGTGGATTTCGAGGTGCCTATTATTCTTGGGAGGCCCTTCCTAGCTACGGGGAAGGCCTTGGTTGATGTGGAAGCAGGGGAATTGACCTTCCGTGTTGGTGATGAAAAGGTGGTGTTCCACGTATGCAAATCAATGAGGCAACCAAATAGCACTGAGGTGTGCTCGTTTGTTGACATTGTCACGGCGGTGATAGTGGATGACACAAGCGCAATGGCAAATGTTGAGGACCCACTTGAGGCCGTGCTATTGAACATTTATGTTGATGATAATTCTAGAAGGGTGGAGTGTGTGAACGCATTACATGGCATGGGCTCGTATTCTTATGAACCGAGGAAGTTATCTCTTGATCTTGAAAATCGCAAAACTCCTCCCACCAAGCCATCTATTGAAGAGCCACCGGTGTTGGAGTTGAAACCACTTCCTCCTCACCTCAGGTATGAATTTTTTGGTCCTAATTTCACTTTGCCAGTTATTCTTTCTTCTTGCTTGACTAACGTGCAGGTTGATGCCACTTTGGCGGTTCTTCAAAAGCGCAAGCGGGCGATTGGATGGACCTTGGCGGATATTCGGGGTATTAGCCCCGCGTTTTGCATGCACAAGATAATATTGGTGGAGGATGCTCGGCCGTCTCTTGAACATCAAAGGAGACTCAATGAGGCCATGCAAGAGGTAGTTAAAAAAGAAGTCATCAAGTGGCTTGACGCCGGTGTGGTGTATCCAATTTCTGACAGTTCGTGGACTTCTCCGGTACAATGTGTGCCAAAGAAGGGAGAAATGACAGTGGTGACCAATGACAACAATGAACTTATTCCGACTCGTACGGTGATGGGTTGTATGGTATGCATGGACTACCGGAAGTTGAACAAGGTGACTAGAAAGGATCATTTCCCATTGCCGTTCTTGGACCAAATGCTTGATCGTCTTGCGGGCCGGGATTTCTATTGTTTTCTGGATGGGTATTCAGGCTATAACCAAATTCTCATTGCCCCGGAAGACCAAGAAAAGACAACCTTCACATGTCCTTATGGCACATTCGCCTTCTCTCGAATGCCATTTGGATTATGCAATGCACCGGCGACCTTCCAACGATGTATGATGGAAATCTTCACCGACATGGTGGAGGACATTTTGGAGGTCTTCATGGATGATTTTAGTGTGGTTGGGGACTCATTTGGTGATTTCTTGCAAAACTCGGATTGTGTGTTGGCCCGATGAGAAGACACAAACTTTGTTCTCAATTGGGAGAAATGCCATTTTATGGTAGAAGAAGGAATTGTGTTGGGTCACAAAATTTCAAGAAAAGGGATTGAGGTTGATAAGGCGAAAATTGAGGTTATCTCAAGGCTCCCTCCCCCTACTTCTATCACAGGGGTGAGGAGTTTTCTGGGTCACGCGGGTTTCTACCGAAGATTTATCAAAAAATTCTCTAAGGTAATTAACCCGTTGTGTAAATTGCTAGAGAAAGATGCTAAATTTGTGTTTGATGAGAAATGTATGGAGGCTTTCGAGCTTCTAAAGCAAAAGTTGACAACTACCCTAATCATTACTGCACCAAATTGGAGCTTGCCCTTTGAGCTCATGTGCGATGCTAGTGATGTTGCGGTGGGGGCGGTCTTGGGACAAAGGATCAACAAAATGTTCCATCCGGTGTACTACGTAAGTAAGACAATGAATGAAGCTCAAAGGAACTACACGGTCACCGAGAAGGAATTGCTTGCCATTGTTTTTGCCATGGAAAAGTTTCGCCCATACCTTATGGGGGCCAAAGTGATTATTCATACCGATCACACCGCCCTTAGGTATTTGATGACGAAGAAAGATTCGAAAGCAAGGTTAATGAAATGGGTGCTTCTTCTTCAAGAATTTGATTTGGAGATTGTTGATAGAAAGGGTAGTGAAAATCAAGTGGCGGACCACTTGTCTCGATTGGAGGAAGAAGGGAGGCCTTTGGACGGCCTTGAGATAAATGATGCTTTTCCGGATGAACAACTCCTCTCGGTTTCAATGCTAGACATGCCATGGTTTGCCGACATTGCCAATTATCTTGTTACCGGTGTGGTTCCGTATGAGCTCTCTTCTAACCAAAGGAAGAAGCTCAAGCGGGATTGCTTGGACTACTATTGGGATGAGCCGTATCTTTTCAAAATTTGCACCGATGGTGTAATTCACCGGTGTGTTTCCGAAGAAGAGCAATTAAGTATTGTGGAAGCTTGTCACTCTTCGCCCTATGGTGGCCATCATGGCGGGGCGAGGACGGCGTCTAAAGTGTTGAGTTGTGGTTTCTATTGGCCTTCGTTGTTCAATGATGCCGGTGACTTTGTGAAAAGATGTGATGAATACCAACGTGCCGGAGGGATTTCGAAGAGAGATGAGATTCCCCTTAACACAATTCTAGAGGTTGACATTTTTGATATTTGGGGGATAGACTTTATGGGACCATTCGTAAGTTCTTGTGGCAACACTTACATCTTGGTAGCGGTTGATTATGTGTCGAAATGGGTTGAGGCCATAGCTTTGCCAAATAATGAAGCTCGAAGTGTGGTGGCGTTCTTGAAAAAGAGTATCTTCACGAGGTTTGGCACTCCACGTGCTATCATCAGTGATGGGGGTTCTCATTTTTGCAACCGGGCTTTTGACTCTTTGCTAGCCAAGTATGGGGTAAATCACAAGGTGACCACTCCTTATCATCCTCAAACGAGTGGCCAAGTCGAAGTGTCCAACCGTGAGATCAAGAGTATTTTGTCCAAGATTGTCAATGCAAATAGGACCGACTGGTTGAAGAAATTGGATGATGCTCTTTGGGCTTATCGTATAGCTTTCAAAACTCCGATTGGTATGTCGCCGTATCGTTTGATGTTTGGGAAGGCTTGTCATCTTCCGGTAGAATTGGAACATAAGGCTATGTGGGCTCTGAAAAAGTTGAACTTAGAATGGGATGTAGCTGCAAATCTCCGGGTTGAGCAATTGAATGAACTTGATGAGTTTAGGTTTCATGCTTACTCTAGCTCGTCCTTGTATAAGGACAAAATGAAGTACCTTCATGACAAGTATGCCCGAGGGAAGGAATTCAAAGTTGGTGACATGGTTCTTCATTTCAATTCCCGGTTGAGGGTATTTCCGGGCAAGCTGAAGTCTAAGTGGAGCGGCCCTTTTGAAGTGGTTGGTGTAACTCCCTTTGGTGCCATTGATCTCAAAAATAAAAATGGTGAAGTTTTCCGAGTCAATGGGCATCGTGTCAAGCACTATTTGGGAAAGATTGATGACAGCCACGTGGTGGCACGTATTCATTTGAAATGATTGTGATGGTAACATGCGTCGTGCCGCGACGTTAAATCAGGCGCTTCTTGGGAAGCAACCCATGTCTTCTCCTTTTCTTTGTTTTTCTATTGTAGAATAAGATTTTGTTGAGCTGATAATTTGTGAAGTGTTGCAGGGAATAATGTTGCACCAGTGCAGGGCAAAAGTGCAAAAAAAGGGGTCAGACCCTGAAAATGGCCTACGCAGCCGCGCACCAAAGCAGTGCGGTCCACATGGGCTTGAGCAGCTGAAAGTTCATTCTTAGAAGATTCAATGCGGTCCGTGTCCCTTGCTGTGTGGTCCGCGTGTGGAAACTTAAAATGGCATGCTCTCTGATAAAATTCATATGCGACCGCGGTCCAAAGCAGTGCGGTCCGCATGGGTAAAGCTGAAATCACCAAGTCTCTGATAACTTCCACGCGGTCGCGCACCAAAACAGTGCGGTCCACGTGGGCTAAGCAGTCAAATGTGAAGGAATGAAAACCAGCCCGGACCGCGGCCATTTTCACGCGACCGCGCTGGTAGGTAAGTTGTGAGTTCCCAGGGTTTTTCTATAAATAGAAGCCTTGGGCCTCATTTGAACCTTTTTGCAAATTTTCATCTGGAGCTTTAATTTTCACTATACATCCGCATCTCCTTCTCAGTTAGTTGATTTCTCATTACTCTCTAGTAACAACTCTTGTGTATTTCATTCATAGCCTAATTTTTGTTTATTTTAATCAGTCCCTACTAGTATAACTTCTTATTTTCGTCCTTTTTCTTCTTAGTTAACTGTTAGTTTAGATTTTTCTTGTTTTGGTTGAATCATGGGGCATAAATGCATGTTAATTAATTGAGTAGGGACACTTAGGACTCAAATTGTGAACAAATATGGAACGTAATGGAAGAATATCCCGGCTCAGTTATATTTGCCCTACGCGGCCGCGCAGCATTTTTGCGCGGTCCGCGTGGCCCCTTGTGTGCAAGGACGAACCTTCTCAGCGCGATCCGCGTGCCAGCTTTACATGGTCCGCGCTAAAGCCACGCGGCCGCGGTCCAAAATAGTGCGGACCGCGTCGGCTTATTCAGAGAAACATGTGTGGGTATCAGTATACTGCGCGGATCGCGTGCCTTTTGTTGCGGTCCGCGCCTTTCTTTTTGTGTAACTATGTCTGCAACTGTGCATTCAACTGAAATGTTTGTTTCATATTATGTGCTTCTACTAACAATGTTAGACACATATTCCTTGCAGACAATGTTTCAAAAGCAAGTGGCTAAAAAACGAGCGGGCAAACAAATACCACCAGGGAGAGGTGGTTCCTCCCGTGGGGGAAAAGGAAAAAGAATTGTAAAGTTGAATCCTAAAACCCGGGAAGCTGATAGAGCTGCAGCTCACTCCACGGGGAATGAGTATGCACCTTCGAGGAGTGTCACTTCAGAGTCTGCCCCCACACACATGTCCACATCTTTTCAGCTACGGGATTCCCTATCTCCTGGTCGTGCTGATGTAGCCACTTCCAAAAGGCCGGTAAATGTCATCTCGGACTCGTCTGATGAGTCTGGAGCAAAAAAATCAAATGAGAACACCTACTCCACCTCTCCCACAGCTTCACTATCAAGGGAAAGTGGAGGATATGCCGAAGGAGGTGCACTACAGGTTGGAGGCATAGAGAGGACCAGGCGACCGGGGGCATGGGAAGATAGATTTGTCAGTGAGGTCGCTTTCCACAAATTCAGGGAATGGTGGCCCAAGAGAAAGTTGATTCCGGAAAGGCGGTTCATAGATGCCGATCTTGTCCCACTCAACCCTCATGTGCAAGCACAATTCCGCACTAGAGAGGGGTGGGGATTCTTCAAAGAGCGAGTTGAAATTGCAAACGAGCACATGGTGAAGGAGTTTTATTGCAATGTCTACCACACAGTTCGGGACTCCAAAGCAACAAAAGTGAGGGACAAGATCGTGATATTTGATGGGAAGTCGCTGAATGACTTCTTAGGGTTTGAAGAAGAGGATGAGTCTCAGTATCTTGAGAAGCTGGCAATGAAAGAGGAGGTTCGTCCGTGGTTGGCCGAGCATTTAGCAGCTCCAGGTATAGTCCCTGTGTGGTTGAAGGCACAGGAAAAGATTTTTCGGAACACCCTCAACTTTGAAGCAAAAGGGTGGTTGACCTTCGTGTGTAGTCGACTTGACCCGTCTACACACGATCACTCCATTCCCCTTCCTCGGTCTATCTTGGTAGCATCTATCATGGCGGGTTTCCCTCTGAATGTAGGTAATATAATGTCAAGAGTGATTTCTACTGTCGGTAATGAGACAAAAACAAACTACCCTTTTCCGAACACACTCTCCCTTTACTTCAGAGAGTTGAAAGTGAAGAAGAAAAGATATGACGTTACGGTACCTCTAGTGGCCCCCTACTCGTGGTATGATCAGTTGGGTCTGGACAACCCAAAGAGAGGCAAAAAGACTCAAGCTTCCACCCCCTCCGCACCTGGCCAGTCTGAAGAGCCAGTTGCTACTGAGCAGCCCCCTGAACCCACTACTGATGAGGCACTTCCCCCAGGACCTTCCTCCATAGCTGATCCATTTGTCGCAGCTGATCCGGTGATTCCCTCATCAAAGACTCACCGGTTCACTGCCAACCAGCTCACTCACTCCCTTGCCAGTTTGAACAACTGGATGTCAGTTGCGACACCCAAGTTGTCTACTTTGACCACTATTGTGCAGGCACAGGGAGCACCAGCTACTGTTGATATTCCCTCCTCCATTGAGGATGCATTGAAGAAGATCCTTGCCAACCAGGAAAAGATGATGGTGATGCAGGATGCCTTGACTAAGGCAGTTGGGGCACATGGAAAGGCGTTGGAAAAGTTGTCTCGGGAGTACAAGAAGCTAAGGAAGCAGAAAGCTTCCAAGGAGTCAGTTGCACAGTTAAGAGTAGATGTGGACAAGCTGCTAGCGGATCAGATGCCACTCGACTTACTATTTGGAAATCCAGCTGGAGAGCCAACAATAATGCAGCCACAGGCAGAGGAGGATAGGCCAAGGAGTTCGATCATCATATTCTTGCCACGTATACTGATATTTGAGCCTGAAAGGTGTGCCATGACGTTTCAACTGTATCGGCTTGGTAATGCCTTGGATTTTCTTCCCAAGCCCTTTGTCGGGTTCATACCCTGACCATGCCAGTATGGTTTCTATTTTGCTACTCTACCACTTATCTTTCTCAATTGTATTGACAAGCTCGATGCAGTGATAAGTTTCTCCCCCAGATTTCTTCTATTCTCAACAACCGAGGTAGTTTAACTGGTGTAAATGGGATTGCTTCCATCTCCATGAATGATTACCTCCTGGTGGTTCCATTCGAACTTCACGACCTGGTGTAGCGTAGAAGCCACAGCTCCAGCGGCATGTATTCAAGGTCATCCTAGTAGAAGATTGTACGTAGTAGATATATCTAATACTTGAAACTCAACATCGAACCAAGTCGGGCCCATCTGCAAACAAAGGTTAATTTCCACAATTGTGGGCCTTTGAGACCCGTCAAATGCCTTTACATTCATACTCCCTGCTCGAATCTCATGGAAATTTTTACCCAACCTTTTCAGAGTAGTCAATAGACAAATGTTGAGGCTTGAACCCCCATCTATTAAGACTCTGGCGATGAACTTGTCCTTAAACTGTACTGTGATATGCAGTGCCCTGTTATGACTTAATCCTTCAAGTGGTAGTTCATCTTCGTGGAAGGTGATCTTGTTACTATCCAGTACTTACCCTACCATATTGGCCATTTCTCCACTGGTGATGTTGTTAGGCACATAAGCTTCATTCAACACCTTCATCAAAGCGTTCCTATGCGCCTCAGAATTTTGCAGCAGTAACTGGATGGATATCTGGGTGGGAGTCTTGTTCAGATGATCAATGACAGAGTATTCTCTTGCCTGTACTTTCCTCCAAAGATCATCCGTGCCAGTTTCGAGGATGGGTTGTTTGGTAGCGGCTTCCTTGCTTGTCCCTCCCAAATTTTTGGTTGTATAGATTCTTCCAGTTCTCCTGTGTGACACCATATTCTTCCATCTTTGCTTTTCCTTTTCTCCTAGCTTCGACAACGTAATCTTAGGGTATGGCATTGGACTTGAAAGGAGGTGTGGGTGCTACCGTCACAGTGAAGGGTGTGGATACTTCTACTCAAATGGAGCTGGTGTAGTTGCAGGTGCTATAACGTCAATTTCTAATGGGACTGATTTGGATACTTCAACTTCAACCAGCAGCTGTACTTGTACCACAATAGGAGTGAGTGTGACTGCAGGTTTAGTGTCATCACCTTCCCGAATAAGCCCAATCGACCCCTCAGGATCCCATTCTTCATCAGTTTCTATCACATTTACTCCTTCATCCCTATGATCTAGAGGGGATTATTGCGGACATTTGGCGCGGCTTCCTTTGCTTGTATGACTTTAGCATCAATCAGGGTTTGAATCTTGTCTTTCAGAGTGCGACATTCATCAATAGTGTGCCCCTTCATGCTGAAATGGTATGCACATGTTTTTTTGGGTTGACCCACTAGGAGGAGTTTTCCATGGCGACAGCGAAAATGGGGGTGACATATCTAGAAGCTTTCAGTCTTTCATATAGCTGGTCAATGGGTTCAGCAATAGGGGTGTATTGTCTGGGCGGCTTACGATCAAAATTAGGTCTAGGTTTTTGATAGTTTTGATGGGTTAGCGGTGAACGGTAATAGGTTGGCTGGGTGTTATAAGCGTGATAGGTGGTAGCGGGTTGAGAATATCTGGGAGATGAAGGTTGGTATGTGGGTGGAGGTGTTTGGTATGTTAGTGGAGATTTTGGATCTTGGGCCACCATTATTGCCCCTACTTCGTTCTTTTTCGATATACCCCCTGACTGTAATGCTTTGTTTGTAGCCTGCAATGCCTCAGAATTGGTCACCATCCCACTCTTGATCCCTTCTTCAATCCTTTCCCTGAGTTTGATGATGTCGGAGAACTTATAATTTTCGATGACCATTAACCTTTCATTGTATTGTGGATCCTGGACCCTGACGAAAAATTTGTTCATCTACTCTTCCTCTAGCGCCGACCTGACTTTTGCAGCTTCTGACCTCCATCGAGTAGCATACTAGCGGAAAGTCTCAGTTGGTTTCTTCTTGAGATTCTGTTTGTAGAAGACATCTGGTGCATTCTCTGTGTTAAACCTGAATCGGTCCATGAAGTACGGCGCCATTCTTACCCAATTAACCCATTTCTTGGGATTTTGACTTATGTACCAAGATAGAGCGTCTCCAGTGAGACTCCTCATGAACAGCTTCATGAAAATCCTTTCATCTTTCCCAACTCCCATGAGCTTATCACACTATGTTCTAAAATGTACCTTCAGGTCACCCATTCCATCAAACATCTCAAACTTATGAGGTTTGTAACCCTTCGGCAGTTCCACGTCTGGCTAAATGCACAAATCCTTATAATTTAGACCTTCAATTCCTTTGCTTCCTTCAACACCCTAAACTCGGCTTGTGAGCTTCTTGAGCTCCTCTGCCATGTTCTTAATGAGCAGGTCCTTCTCAGTGTATTCTGGAGTGTATGAGATTGGCTGAGTAGAGTGAGATAAGGTTTCCATGTATATAGGATTGTTTTAGTGGGTGCTAGGGGTTGAAGTGTAGTGGTGATCATTAGTTGAATTTTGCGGACCAGGGATAGGTTATGGGATATTCTGAGGAGTATGGTAAGTGCTTTGTAGGTATTGAGTAGGAGGATGTTGGTGCTAAGAAATAGTGGGTATTGGTGGAGGATTAGGATTTTTGGGAGGAGTTGCATATTGATGGGTGTGGGAGGATTTTGTGGACGTTGGTTTGGTGTGTTCTGAGTAGGTACTACGTTTTGAGCATTTTGTTGGCTAACGTCTAGGACGTTTAGGGTGATGGAGAGGTTTGACAAGTTGCAGACCTGATCAAGTTCCCCTTGCAATTCTAGTATTTTCTGTTCCAGCCGTAGGACCAAATCATTCTAGGCCAGAGTACTCCGACCGTCTGAAGTTTTAAAATTTTCCACGTGCGCAGCATTTTCTTTTCGGATACCACTCATTGATCGAGTCCAACCCTATACCACTATAAAGTGGCAAGAGCGGTCGATGCAGCTTTTACCCGAGAAAGTCAGGATCGAATCCACAGGGAGCTAGAATGTTTGGGATTTGGATTCCTATCTAAACTAGCAGTGTGTAGTGCTCTTAATTACACTTCCAATCATATTTGGTTGTTTGCTACTTCTAATTTTTATGTTAATGATATGCGAAATTTAAACTAAGTATGAATGCTTGTAAGGTTTACTAAATGGTTAAAGAGGCACTAGGGAAGTGGCGTTTTCCTAGGTGAATACTTGACGGGTTCTAAAGCCTAAGGAAAAGTTGTTATGTTGGGGATTGCAATATAGACAATGCACGAAACTACTCACTCTATACCTCTCGGTAGTTTGAGTGACTTTGCCCTCATTGACTTTCTCAAGACCAATTGGGTGTCAAAATTGTGCAAGCAATATAGGCTCAAGTCGGGTATTACTATCTCTAAGTTTAGTCCCTTTAATTGGGGCTATCAATCTCGTGAATACACCCCAATTCCTTGTTGGACTAATTTTCCTAGACTCAAGCTCTCTTTATGAAGAAGAGACCAAGTCAAAAAGACATAAATTAGTTTTTGCAACCACTAGTTCAACATGGAAAACACAAATCAGTCCAAATATCAACTACCCATAAACATCTAAGCCTTAAAACAAAAGACCCATCAAATACCCACACTAGGGTTGAGCCACAATCCTACCTAATGGGTCTAGCTACTCATAATAATGGAAGAAATCAGATATTTAGATGAAGAATAACCTATATAATTTGATTACAAACTAAGAATTGAAGATTCAATGTTGAACTAGCTACAAAATTACTCAAAATAGACTAAAACCGACGTTCACATACTCTGCTAAGATAAAGATACCCTAAAAATGTGAACAAGAAGTATTTATAAAAGGCCGAATTTTTTGGACAAAAATACCCTTGACGGAGGTACCGCGGTCCGCAAGAAATAGACCGCAACTGCGGTGAGGCTTTTTGGCTTCAAGTTTTGGTCTCTTAATCTGGGCACAGTGGACCGCATAAAATGCACCGCGACCGCGGTGGCTTCACTGTAGACCGCACAAAATGGATCGCGGACCGCAGTGGCTTCCAACTTCCAAACTCCCAGCTCTCAGAATCCCGTCTCTGCGAACCGCATAAAATGGATTGCGTCCGCGATGAGGCTACTGCGGCCACAAAGAATCTATCGCGGACCGCAGTGCTTGAGTTTCCAAAATTGCATCTCTCTAATCTTTTCCACCGTAGACCGCAACAAGTGTATTGCAGTCGCGGTGGGGCTATTGCTGCTGTGGTGGATTTACTGTTGTAGTAGTGCTTTGACTTGTTCTTGGTACTTGAGCAGGTTTCACTCCTTTTTAGCTGGTTTTGACTTCCTTGTCACTTTTTTGACCAAACACTGCAAACAAGCACAACATGTAAGCTTTCGGGGTTAATTTTTAGTCCAAAACTCAAGCAAAAAGGAGTATAAAATAGACTAGAATCCCTAGTTATCAACTCCCCCAAACTTAAGCTTTTCCTTGTCCTCAAGCAAACAATGTAAGTCCCACCTCCTTAAGAATAAAACCAAGAAAGTTCAGCTGACCTAAGGTGACATCATCTAGCCTCAATTGAGACTAACAATTGCCCTCAAATCAAATGAATCATTAACAACATTCAACCTTTTAAGCACCATAGTTTTAGTGCGACACAAAAGCATCAAGAGTTGACTCAACTCATCAAGGAAACTCTTTCTACTACTTTGGTCATTGTGGATACCAAACTCATACTCTTAAACTCTCCATAAGCAAACCTCACTTTTAGGTTGTAGCACTCAGAACGAGGATTGTGGAAGACACACTCATCTCTCTCAAAGAAAGGTCACAAGTCTGGCTCTAAGTACCATAAGCTTTCCCCTTATGTGAGTCACCACTAATGCAAGCTTCATTCAACTCAAGATCATATAGGGCTTTTGTGGGGATACAATGAAGGCTTTTGGTTTAGGGTAGGAAATATTTGGTCTAAGTAGGTTCCATCTTCCCTTAAGCACTTCATTTGCTTCATTTTGGCACACATTCTCTTGACTTTTTGAGTCATTTACTTCTTTCTTAGGGGTTAGAGAGACACACTGTCACTCTTTCTTGTTCATTTCAAACCTTTTTCTCCTTTCTAATCTTTCCACGCCTTTCATCTTTTTACTTTTATTGACTCCCTTCACTTCTTCTACAATTTTCATTCTTTTTGACTTCTTGATTTTCTTTCTGCCTTCCCTTTTTTTTATTTTGTACCTTTTACCACTTTGTTGACTTCCTCGTCTCTCCCCCCAAACTTATGCTTTTTCCTTGTGCTAAGTAAAGATCAGGTGCCAAGAGAGGGTCTTTTTAGAATGGGTAAAGGCTTGTATCATGGTCTTTGAAGGAAAAAGGGCTATGGCTCAAAAGGGGTTGACTAGGGATATTATCATTGGTAGGCTATGGATGTTTGTAAGATACCATTCGGATCAAGGAGAGACTATAGTCACTTCTCAAGTCAAACTACACTTAGGATTTCTCCTAGACAAACATTCAGGGCAAGTTCTAGACTAATGGCACAGGATTTGGACTTGCATTTCAAATTCTCACCACACAAGCTATAGGATTGCTAAAGAGACAGAGTCAGGGGACCACAACAACCTTAGCTAAGATTTGAGCATCACAAATGGTCCCAAAAACCACTTGATGATTATCGGCCAACACAAGAGTCTCAAGGTCACAACTGTCACCATCCTATACACACAAATTTATTTTTGACCATAAGATCAAAGACAAATGTGTTAGGCCCAAGTGAAGCTTTGCTTGAGGCACTATTACTCATTAGCTACTATTTACACAAAAACTAAAAGAAAACAGACTCAAACCCTTAAGAAGGTTGTCATGCCATCCATCATCGGGAAGAGCCACCCGATTTGCAAAGAACCGTGGCATTAAGAAAACCAAAGGCTTATTGAACGCAAAACTCAAAATCAAGATAAGAAGCTATGAAAATGAAGTAAGAAGCTATGAAAGAAAATGCGGAAAGTAAACTGAATATGTACAATAGGGGATTTAAACGAATATACATAAGAGGGAATGAATAGATACATCATCAAGTAACTTTATATACAAGTAACTTTATATCAGCAAGTAACTTTATATACAGACCAAGGTTGCAAAATACGAAAAGTGAAATAAACTGGTAAAATTATATACATACCAAAAGTGAAAAAGCATAATAAAAATGAAAATAGTATCATATTTACAATCCAACATCATCAAAATAGGGCTACCCCATCAAATGAAAGCTAGCATTGTCCTCAATACTAACTAGCCAAAAATAGCTCAAGAAAAAGATAGAGAGTAAAGAAAAACTCCCTATTGGTCCTCCGTCTGAGATCATAAGCCTGGGTCCCTAGGTCCTGTGACTGCTTGGGAACCTGTGACTGGATCCCCGTATCCTGTACCTGCACTGGGACCTGAGGTTGGCTAGAGGAATCTCCCTACGAGTCCTCCAACTCTATCACTGCATCATCCATCTGTGGGATCATTCTCCTCCTCTTTGGTGCCCTCTCCATCTCTTGCTCCTACTCCGGCTCAGTCTGAGCTGTTGGAGGCTGCTCATGCAACAGTAGGTCCAATGGTAGATGATCTGCAACCTTAATTTTCTCCACTTCTACCCTCAACTCTTTCACAGACTCCTTTGAAGCTCGAGTTTTTCTCAGCTTCTTTGTCTCCTTTGTCAGCTCCTTCAATGCCTTTCCATGAGTACCTACAGCCTCCAATATCAACTGCTGGTTCTCCAGGAGCTTCTTCTGGTTGTCCAGAAGCTTCTTGAGAGTCTCCTCCACTAAGGCTGAAACCTGTGGCTATAGGGGCACAGACTAGGCTGCCACCGAGCTAGAAAGCACACAAAACTTAAAAGTAGCTGCCTGCATCCAGTTGTTGATACTGGCAAAGGTTTGGCTCAAACGGTGGGCAGTCAATGGGTAAGCTGAGGATGAGGGGATATCTGGAGCAGTGGCAGTAGAGGGTCCTGGGGCAATATCTGGTGTGGCTGAGGGAGGCTGAGAAGAAGTGACTACTACTACTGGCTCTTCAGACTGGCCAATATAGGTAGTGGCTTTACCTTTAGGATCTTTGGGGTTGTCATCACCCTTGAGGCTGTACCAGAAGAAAGGCATCTTTGGCTTCACCTTCACATCAAACTTCCTTTTCTCCACATCTTGGTCCTCAAAGTACATTGTCAGGAAATTTGGGAAGGGGTAGGATCTATCACCTTCATTTACCACCCTTGTGATCACCCTAGACATAACATTCCCGATGTTGATCGGGTACCTCGCCATGATAGAAGCCACTAATATTGCCCGGGAGACAGGCAGAGAGTTTTCATGAGTAGTGGGGTCCAGCGTGCTGCATACGAAAGTCTCCTACCCCCTTTGCCTTGAAGTTTAAAGTTCTCCTCAAAATTGGGATTCCTGATGTCAACCATGCTGGGGTGGTACCCGGGAGTGCCAGGTATTCTGCCAACCACGGATAGGTTGCCTCATCCAATGCTACATTTTCTAAGTACAGTGATTCATTTTCCTCCAGAAAGCCCAGCTAGTCATTGATTGTCTTCTCATCGAACTTCACTATCAAATTTTGCACCTTAGTCACTTTAGAGCCCTTTTTGATGTGGGCAGCATTAGCATAAAACTCCTTGACTAAGTACTCATTTTCCTCCTCGACTTTTCTTGTAAAATATTCCCAGCCTGGTCTCTCTCTGGATTGCCTCTTCACATTAGGGTTGTGAGGCAGAAGGTCCCTCTCAATGAATTTTCGCTCAAGAATCAATTTCCTCTCAGGCCACCACTCTCGGAACTTGTGGTAAGCAATCTCACTAACAAATCTTCTTTTCCACACCTCGGGGTTTCTAGTTCTCTCTACACCCCCGGGTTGGGTCACACCCCCTCCTTCTTCATCTGGTACCTCATCTTTCATGGGATCCTCTCCAGGTGATGAAGTTGTAGGTGAAGTAGAGGTTGCACTATCACAGCTCTCAGTTGAGCCCTCAGACGACTCAGAAGAATTTTGAACTCAGGCTTGAGAAGTAGGAGACCCCGGAGGTGTGGGCACATCTCTCAATCTAAACCTCCCCGGGAAATCAGATACATATTCCGACACTGAATCAGACACAGATGCCTCCCGAGAGGGTACATACTCACTTCCCACTGAATAGGAAGCAGCTCTATCTGCAGCCTTTATTTGTTTCCTGGTTTCCCCAATTTCTTTTCAGACTTGGTGGGTCAATTTGATCATTCCTCGTCCCCTACCCCGAGAGGACTCACCTTTTCCTTTCTGTTTTTCACCACCTCCTCTTGATTTAACCATTGTCTGCAAATGGAATTTAGTTAAAGCTTTTTAGTATCACAGTACCAGAAGAAATAGTGAAGAATATGCATGAAAACAGCTAACTGTGGACCGCATAAAAAGCTTTGCGGACGCAAAGGCACAACCGCGGACCACATAAAACAGCACCGCGGACCGCAAAAAATCAACCGCGGCCGCGGAGAGGCACCACAGACTGCAAAAAATCAATCGCGGTCGCGGTAAGCAGTATGCAGCAACACCAACCTAGGGTTTCAAATTTGTTATCAGTTTTAGCCTTAATCCACATAATATCAACCCACTAGGTAGTTAATCATTATATTTAAAATCCTAATCTAGACAACATTATTCAACCCTAAGCTAAAAATTGAAAGAAAAGGGAAGAAAAAAGAAGTACGAACTACGAATTAAAAGAGAATAAAACAAAATTAAAGATTAGGGAAAGATTTGAAGTACCAGAGATGATATGCAATGCAAATGCTTGATAATCAGTGTTTGAATTTGTGCACTTAGGGCGTGATGAACAGTACTTTTTCTATTTAGAAAGCAAATGAGCGAAAAGTATAAATGAGGGCTTGAGGTCCTATTTATAGAAAAAGGACCTGGGACCCACGTTACCTACCCACCGCGGACCGCGGTACTGAACCACAAGAAGCACTGGCAAGGATGTCACCGCGCACCGTAAGAAATGCTCCGCGGCCGCGGTAAGGAACCGCGGACCACATAAAATGCATTGTGGCCGCGGTGACAACTTCAGAGAACCTCCACTTTTTACCATTCAGCACTCTGGGCTGCAATTAAATTTTTCCCCCACAATAAGGCCATTGCGGCCGCAAAAAATGCAATGCGGCAGCGATCCAAACATTAGAGAGTGCAACATTTTTCCAATTTGGTCCTGTACTACATCAAAACAACCCTATACACATCTCATAACCAGTTAATGCAAAAGAAAATCCTACACTAAAAAAAGAAAATCAAAGAAAAACAAAAAGAAAGACACATGGTTTGCCTCCCAAGAAGCGCCTGATTTAACATCGCGGCACGGCGTAGGTTATTATCAAATCACTTTAGATGGATCAGTGCCACCACGTGGCTGCCATCAATCTTGCCAAGATAGTGCTTGACTCGGTGCCCATTAACTCTGAAGACCTTTCCATTTTTGTATTTTCAAGTCAAGTGCACCAATAGGAGTCACAAGCACCACTTCAAAAGGTCCACTCCATTTCGACTTAAGCTTTCCCGGAAACAGACGTAACCGAGAATTGAACAAGAGAACCAAATCACCTACTTTGAACTCTTTGCCACAAACATATTTGTCATGAAGGTACTTTATCTTGTCCTTATACAAGGACGACCTGGAGTAGGCATGAAATTGGAATTCATCAAGTTCATTAAACTGCTCCACACGAAGATTTGCTGCCACATCCCATTCAAGATTCAGTTTCCTCAAAGCCTATATGGCTTTGTGTTCTAACTACCGGTAGATGGCAAGCTTTCCCAAACACCAACCGGTACAGACACATACCAATCTGAGTCTTGTAAGCAGTCCTATAAGCCCATAGAGCATCATCTAATTTCTTTGACCAATCGTTCATATTTGCATTGACCATCTTTGACAATATACTCTTGATTTCCCTGTTTGAGACTTTAACTTGGCCAACTTGACCACTCGCCTGAGGATGATAAGGGGTAGAAACTTTGTGATTGACACCATACTTTGCAAGTAAAGTGTCAAAAGCTCTATTGCAAAAATAAGACCCCACATCGCTTATGATTGCTCGAGGAGTGCCAAACCTAGTAAAGATACTCTTCTTGAGAAAGACAACAACACTCCGGGCCTCATTATTGGGAGGAGCCTCGGCCTCAACCCACTTTGAAACATAGTCAACTGCCACTATAATGTATGTGTTTCCACATGAACTAACAAACGGGCCCATGAAATCAATACCCCACACATAAAAAATATCAACTTCGAGAATAGTATTGAAAGGCATCTCATCCTTCTTCGAAATTCCACCCGCTCTTTGACATTCGTCGCATCTCTTTACAAGATCACCCGCATCCATGTACAAAGTTGGCCAGTAAAACCCACAACTAAGAACTTCGAAACGGTCCTCGCCCCACCATGATGACCACCATAGGGGGAGGAATGACAAGCCTCTAAGATACTCAATTGCTCTTCCTCCATGACACACCTTAGGATCACACCGTCAATGCAGACCTTGAACAAGTACGGCTCATCCCAATAGAAGTCCAAACTATCCCATTTAAGCTTCTTCCTTTAGTTAAAAGAGAGCTCACACAGGATAATACCGGTCAGAAGGAAATTAGCAACGTCTGCAAACCATGGCATACCATTCACCGACACAGAAAGGAGTTGCTCATTAAGAAATGAATCATTGATATCTAGGCCATCACGAGGCCTCCCCTCCCCCTTCAAGCAGGACAAGTGGCCGCCACTTGGTTTTCACACCCTTTCTTGTCCACAATCTCCAAATCAAACTGTTGAAGTAACAAGACCCATCGCATCAACCTAGCTTTGGAATTCTTCTTTGTCATCAAGTATCGAAGTGCAGCATGATCGGTATGAACTATGACCTTGGGGCCCATGAGATACAGCCAAAATTTCTCCATTGCGAACATAATAGCCAATAACTCTTTTTCAGTCACCATGTAATTCACTTGAGCATCATTCATTGTCTTGCTCGCATAATATACCGGATGGAACATTTATTTACTCTTTGGCCCAAGACCTCCCCAACCGCAACATCACTCGCATCACACATGAGCTCAAAAGGCAAGCTCCAATTGGGTACGGTAATAATAGGAGTGGTGGTCAACTTGTACTTGAGGAGTTCAAAAGCTATCATGCATTCCTCATTGAACGCGAACTTGGCATCTTTTTCTAATAACTTGCACAAGAGATTCACTACCTTCGAAAAGTCCTTTGATAAATCTCCGGTAGAACCCCGTATGCCCAAGAAAACTTCTAACCCCCTTGACTGAAATAGGAGGAGGAAGCTTTGAGATCACTTCAATTTTAGCCTTGTCCACCTCTATACCATGCTTTGAAGTCTTATGGCTGAGGACAATGCCTTCCTCGACCATAAAGTGGCTTTTTTCCAGTTAAGCACAAGATTGGTCTCTTCACATCGGGCTAGCACCTTGTCAAGGTTTTTCAAACATTCATCAATGGAATCACCCAAGCCATCCATGAACACCAAAATGTCCTCCACCATGTCGGTAAATATGGCCACCATGCACCGCTGAAATGTAGCCGGTGCATTACAAAAACCAAATGGCATCCTAGAAAAAGCAAAGGTGTTATACGAATAAGTGAAGGTTGTTTATTTTGATCTTCCGAAGTAATCAAAATTTGGTTGTACCCAGAATACCCATCCAAGAAACAGTAGAAGGCACGCCCAGGAAGTCTATCTAGTATCTGATCAATAAAAGGCAATGGAAAATGATCCTTGCGAGTCACTTTATTCAACTTGTGGTAATCCAAGCACACCCTCCATCCGGTGACAGTCCTAGTAGGAATCAACTCATTTTGCGCATTGGTAACTACGGTCATACCACCCTTCTTCGGCACACATTGCACTGGCGAAGTCCAAGAGCTATCAAAGATGGGGTACACAACCCCTGCATCCAACCACTTGATCACCTCCTTTTTCACAACTTTTTGCATTGCCTCGTTCAACCTCCTTTGATGTTCCATGGAGGGCTTTGCATCATCTTCAAGAATAATCTTATGCATACAAAAGGTGGGGCTTATCCCCCAAATATTAGCTAAAGTCCATCCAATTGACTTCTTCCATTTTTGGAGCACCGCCAAAGTGGCATCTACCTGCATGTTAGTAAGACAAGAGGAAAGAATAACTGGCAAAGTTGAACTAGGGCCTAAGAATTCATACCTAAGGTCTGGAGGCAACGACTTCAACTCCAACATGGAAGGTTCCTCAATTGAGGGCTTTGTTGGTGGAGTCTTCCTATTCTCAAGATCCAAAGAGAGTTTTCGAGGCTCAAAAGAGTAAGAGCCCATTCCATGTAAAGCATTGACACACTCCACTCGGCCTTCATCCTTATTTACATCAAGATTCAACAATACCGCCTCTAGAGGGTCCTCCATATTGATCATTGAACTAGTATCATCAACTATCACTGTCGTGACAAGATCCACAAAAGAGCACACTTCAGAACTATTGGGTTGCTTCATTTGACTTGCACACATGAAAGACCACTTTCTCATCACCCACCCGGAAGGAGAGTTCCCCTGTTTCCACATCAACTAAGGCTTTCCCAGTTGCAAGGAAAGGTCTTTCCAATATGATAGGAACCTCATAATCAACCTCGCAGTCCAAGATCACAAAGTCAGCAGGCAAAATGAACTTGTCCACCTGAACAAGAACATCATCAATAATACCAAGCGCCCTCTTCATTGTTCTATCCGCCATTTGCAAACTCATGGAAGTCGGTCTCGTTTGCCCAATACCTAAAGTCTTAAAAATGGAGTAAAGCATTAATTTGATACTCGCTCCAAATCCCATAGAGCTTTTGCAAAGTTTGCACTCCCAATGGTGCAAGGAATGGTGAAAGCGTCGGGATCTTCAAGCTTTAGATCCATTGAATACACAATTACACAAACTTGGTGGGTCATCTTGATGGTCTCACAATCCATGGATCTTTTCTTTGTCACCAAGTCTTTAATGAACTTGGCGTAACCCGGTATTTGTTCTAGAGACTCCACCAAAGGCACATTAATTGATAAGCTCTTTATCATGTCAATAAATTTCCTGAACTGGTTCTTATTTTTCTGCTTCGCGAGCCTTTGAGGATAAGGTGGAGGTGGCCTTGGCAAAGGAGCCTTGGCTTTAGGCACAACCGTTTTCGGCATGTCTATTACGTATTCCCTAAATGGGTTTATGTCATTCTAAGTTTCCACCTCGGTATCTTGGATATCAATCCTCACTTCCTCATTCACGTTCTCATCAGTCATATTCTCAACCACCAAAGGGATATCATCCTCTTGTAACTCAACTTCATCACTCAAAATTTCTTTTTGTTTGGAGGCATTCACATCACCGCCTCGTCCATTTCTTGTAGTTACCGTCATTACATGCCCAGAATTGTTCCCACCCTTCGGGTTGACTACCGTATCACTAGGTAGAGCCCTCTTAGGGAGAGTATTCAAAGATTGTGAGATTTGGCCTAATTAAACCTCCAAGTTTTTGATTGAAGTATTGTGGGAACCAACTGGGCATCAGAGTCAGCATTATTTTTCATCATCTGTTCAAACATCATTTCGATTCTCCCCATTTCATTGTTGGAAGAACTGGGACCTTAGGATGGAAATAGGGGTAGATTGTTCGGTTGTTGATACATTGGGGGCCTTTGAAAGCCTTGCCCCCTGATTGCCTTGGTTGCTATTGTTCCAAACACCCTAATTGTTGTTTCCACCCTAGTTGTTGTTGTTGTTACCACTCCAATTACCTTGATTGTTCTAATTATTGTTCTGGTTGCCCCAATTTAAATTTTTGTTGTTGTTCCCCCAATTACTATTCCCATGTTGTTGTTGATTTCTCCAATGACCTTGGGGTCTCCATTGTTGTTGATTAGAAGAATTGCCCATTTGGCCCTGATAGTTGTTCATGTATTGCACTATTCATTCTGCCCATCATACCCATCATCTTGGAACCCACCACTATCTTGGTCATATTGATCCCAACTCCCTTGGTTCTGTTGACCTATTTGTCTTCTTTTGTTCACTAACATGTTGACACCCTCCATAGCATTTACTTGTTGTGGAGATTGAACCTGCTGTAATTGTGCCTTTGCTAGCTGGTTCATTATTGTTGTCAGTTCTGTTATTGCCTGTCCATGATCATGGAGCTCTTTGTGCAAGTGAATGCCCGTGGGGTCACCCTGTGGCATATTGGCTCTACTTTGCCAAGTGGAGGACGTGTCAGCCATCTCATCCAATATTGCATTAGCCTTATCATACGGTGTGTTCATGAAATTTCCCCCGGTGAGTTGGTTCACTATGCACTAGTTTGTTGTGTTAATGCCTCGGTAGAATGTCTGTTGTATTATTGCCTCAGTCATATCATTATTTGGACATTCCTTTACCATGGTCCAATATCTCTCCCAAATCTCATGCAGTGGTTCATTGGGCTCCTGCTTGAAAGCTAAGATTTAATCCATCAAGGTCGCCATGTGGCCCGGCGAGAAAAACTTTGCAATAAATTTATCCACCAACTCATCCCAAGTAGTGATGAAATGGTTGGGAAGCCTTTCAAGCCAGTCTAAAGCCTTCCCTTAAAGTGAAAAAGGGAATAATCTCAACTGAAGTGCATCCTCTGACACATTTGTTTGCTTTCTCTCCCAACAGGTATCCACGAAACCCTTAAGATGTTTGTAAGCATTCTGATGGGGAGCACTTGCAAAATATCCTCGCTGCTCCAACAAAGTCAGCATCATATTTGTAATTTGGAAATTGCACGCACGGATCCGGGGTGGGACAATTGCACTAGCATATCCTTGGTTTGGAAGTACCCGAGGAGCCACTCTTAGAGGTGGCGGGGGAGGGTTTGGAACATTATCATTGGCCTAGCGACCTCTCTTTTGGGCTTGAGGCATTATAGGTACCTCATCATCAATATTGTCATCTACATCATCCCCCGGTGGAAGATCTCCAAGAGGTGTGTTGTTGTTGTTTGCCGCCATTTTTTACCTGAGTTGGCGACACACACAAATTATTAACACGGAAGGAAAGAAAAACAATACACAAAACTATTTAGATAGATAGCCAAAACTGTTAGCTCCCCGGCAACGGCGCCAAAAAGTGATTGGGTCCAACCCTACACCACTACAAAGTGGCAAGAGCAGCCGATGCAGCTTTTACCCAAGAAGGTCGGGATCGAATCCACATGGGGCTAGAATGTTTGGGATTTAGATTCCTATCTAAACTAGCAGTGTGTAATGCCCTTAATTACACTTCCAATCACTTTTGGTTGTTTGCAACTTCTAACTTTTATGCTAATGATATGCGAAATTTAAACTAAGTATGAATGCTTGTAAGGTTTTCTAAATGGTTAAAGAGGCACTAGGGAAGTGACTTTCTCCTAGGTGAATACTTAACAGGTTCTAAAGCCTAAGGCAAAGTTGTTATGTTGGGGATTGCGATATAGCCAATGCACAAAACTACTCACTCTATACCTCTCGGTAGTTTGAGTAACTTTGCCTTAATTGACTTTCTCAAGACCAATTGGATGTCAAAATTGTGCAAGCAATATAGGCTCAAGTTGGGTATTACTATCTCTAGGTTTAATCCCTTTAATTGGGGCTATCAATCTCTTGAATAAACCCCAATTCCTTATTGGACTGATTTTCCTAGACTCAAGCTCTCTTTCTCAAGAAGAGCCCAAGTCAAAAAGGCACAAATTAGTATTTACAACCACTAATTCAACATGGAAAACAAAAATTAGTCCAAATATCAACCACCCATAAACATCTAAGCCTTAAAATATAAGACTCATCAAATACCCACACTAGGGTTGAGCCACAACCCTAGCTAATGGGTCTAGCTACTCATAATAATGGAATCAGAAAATTTAGATGAAGAATAACCTGTATAATATGATTACAAACTAAGAATTGAAGATTCAATGTTGAACTAGCTACAAAATTACTCAAAATACACTAAACCCGCCTTTAACAAGCTTTGCTAAGATAAAGATACCCTAAAATTGTGAACAAGAAGTATTTATACAAGGCCAAATTTTCTAGACCAAAATACCCCTGATGGAGGTACTTTGTCCGCAAGAAATGGACTGCGGCCGCGGTGAGGTTTTTTGGCTTCAAGTTTTAGTCTCTGAATCTGGCTACTTCAGACCGCATAATATGCACCGCAACCACAGTGGATTCACTGCGGACCGCACAAAATGGATCACGGACCGCAGTGGCTTCCAACTTCCAAACTCCCAGCTCTCTGAATCCCCTCTCCGCGGATCGCATAAAATGGATTGCGGCCGCGATGAGGCTACTACAGCCGCAAAGAATCTACCGCGACCGCAATGCTTGAGTTTCCAAAATACCATCTCTCTGATCTTTTCCACCTCGGACCGCAACAAGTGCACTGCAGTTGCGGTGGGGTTATTGCTGCTGCGGTGGACTTACTGCTGTAGCAGTGCTTTGACTTGTTCTTGGTACTTGAGTAGGTTTCACTCTTTTTTGAGCTGATTTTGACTTCCTTGTCTCTTTTTTACCAAACACTGCAAACAAGCACAACATGTAAGCTTTCGGGATTACTTGTATACCTTTTTAGTCCAAAACTCAAGCAAAAAGGAGTATATAATAGACTAGCATCCCTAGTTATCACTCATATCATCCATCTTAGCCTTTTCCTTGCTTTTCGGATTACATGAAGGAGGACCTCTAGATCTGGTGTGATATACTGACGATGCTAGTATGTGCGAACCAACCTTCGGGGATGGGAATAATCAAAATAAAGAAAAAAAAAAGCAAAAGGTAAACAAGTCAGTAAGGATTCTGAAAAGCATTTGTAGTATTTAAACACATATTGCGAGAATGTAGATTCGCGTCCTAATTTGGGGAACCTCGTTGTGCCCGAGGTAGGCCTAGAGACAAGTAGATTTGGAGAGATTTAATGCTGATAAATCCCTCATTTAATTAATGTAATAAATAAGAAGAACCTAAAAACGAAGATAAATAAACGAGTTACTAATGTCATCTGCCTTATTACATTCGAATTCCAAAATAACTCAAAACAGATAAACCTAATCTACTTGGTCCAAGAGGGACCTTCCCCATATTTGGCCCTCTTGGATCCATCAATCAGATTCCCCAGGCCTTGCATCTGCAGCACCAGGTGTGCCCTCGCTAGGTATCCTTCTTCGTTGCCCTCTGCATTCTGACAGTCTACGACCCTTTTCCTTATCTTCCCTTCCAGCTCCATTAGACCCTGCTCCAAATATTCCAACCTTTCTATTGACCTTGTAGCCATTTCCTTCCACTCGTTAATTGCCTCCATGTCTAACTTGTGTTGTTCCAAATGCCTGACTTCGGACTCTAGGACTCTTTTTCACAACCTCTCATACTTCACTTGTGCTTCAGCAACCTCATCTATGACTCTGTTTCCTCGACCAATCCCCGGCTTGACTATTCCTGATATGTCATCTTCTAACCATGATGGGTAGAAGTATACATAACCGGCGTGATATCGATCTGGCTCGATGGTATCCTTTTCCATGATAATCTTCAGATGCCACATGTGCTGGGCCTCATATTTGTACGGAACGGTGTCATCCTGAAAATCTACTCTATAATGGCTTATTTTGGAGACTCGTGGTATGACTTGTTTTCTACCAGCTTGTCTCATGACTCTGGTAGGAACATAGGAATGTATTCCCCTCAACCCAATCAACACATAATGTGGAACTTCCCTGGATATGATGATGAATTCATTAGTAGGGAACCACTCGAACATCCAGTGAACTTGGTCCTCGGTCAAATTGCTGAAAAACTGTACCCATTTTGTAGCATTATCCGGTTGTGCAAATCTGTCTGGGATAAAGGTCATTCTTTTAGGATGGTGGAAAGCTATGTGATTTTTCCACGGTCTCCGTGGAAACTCTTGGCGGTATTAGCCCTTCTAAAAATGTTCTAACAACCAAATCTGCAGTAGCAAGTTGCAACCCTCAAAATGTTTGAGCCCTTTCTTGCAACGATCCAGAGCCCGATATATGTCTGCTACAATCATCGGAACAATAGTATAGGTTTGTCCCTCAATTCCATCCATTAAATATTTTGTTACCATGGCCAACCTGGTGTGAATTCTGTCCCCTTAGCTTGGAAACACCATCATACCCAGAAAGCAGACGATGAATACAAAGACCCTACGGTGAGTCCAACCCAGAGAAGTGATGGAGAATTCATCATGAAAGATACAGTAAGATTTTTTGTGTCCATATCATTTGTAGAGGAAGTCAAAGGGTATGTAGGACCTCTTTAGGCTCTCTAAGTCATCATTCTTTCTCAAACCCATCATCTTCAGAAACCCCCTGGTAGTCCGGTTTTCTGGTACTAGTAAGTCGGGACTATTCCATGGTAATCCAGTGAATCCTCCTATTTTCCTCCAAGAGAGGTGTCATTTCTATGTTGCCAAAACGGAATACAACTCTTTCTCTGTCTCAGAACATAATAGCAGCCTCGGTCAGTATGTTTTTTGGTGGGATGTCCAATAAGGAAGGTAAATTTCTAAGCACCCTTTTCACGTGATTTTTGGCACTCGGCGAAAGGTTTTCCCACCAATCTAACAACAATGGTAATATACTTTGGACCATACCAAACCTGGGAACTTCGTGCCTCATTTTCTTCAAAAATAAAGAGAGTTGGACCCTTGCCCCCTCTGGGTTCGACTACTTACACATTAACGATTAGCATGTCAGCATTTATCTCTCCAAATAATGCACATATCATGATTGTACCCGTTGGTATTATGGAAATCTCGATGGAATTTGGACAAGGCTTTCTTAGAGGGTTATTATGCGGACAACATATTAACCCAGGCTAGGTTTGATCATGATTCATGTACAGTTATTATCAAAGTAAGGTTTCTATAGAAGTCGAGGCACCCTCAAGCAGACAACTTGAGAGAGAAAGGCACAAAACCGTCAACTGCACCGCTGATCGACTAGTTTTACCGCAAATAAGCCTTTCCAAATTTAAAGGGTGATTTTACAAAGATCGCGAACACTCATCAAGCACCGCTATAGTATTAATACGCACGAGTGGAATATGATATTGAGCATGAAGTTATGCAAAAGAAAATAACATGTTGCCAAGTATTTGCACGATGAATAATGATAAAATGCAGTATTTAATAATTGTAAAGATATTTAAGAAAGAAAAACAAGGAGACAAGTCAGTTTTCACGATAAATAGTGTTAAACAAGTAAGAGAGATCATGAATGAAGATAGGCAAATAAATTAACATAGAGTGGGAAAGGGAAGGGGTGTGCAAGTATTCACGGAATAATAAAGACATGCTTAGAGACTAATTCACAAACAAATTCATTATGGTAAGAGCCTAAAGATATCCCCAGCCGAGTCGCCATGTTATCGCGCCCCCTTTTCCTTGCGAAATCAGGTTTCAACATTTTGGGACAACTATTTTGAGATGGGTAGGGAATTGGAATTGGAAAAGTCGCCACCTAACAGATTAAGGTGCGTTAGGTCACCTAGAACAAATACCTCATATAACCAGTTTACATCACCAGAGATCGCGTAAAGGCTCGAAATTACCTTGAGGGGAAGGTGTTAGGCACCCCTCGAGGTCCACAACGGTGGAACCCAGCCGAACTTAAATAAGCGAATTAGTCTAAAAGGAGAGAAAAAAAATTTGGACAAATACATTACTCAAATTATTTTAAACAGGGGTATAGGGTGGTCCTAAGTTTTTTAGCCTATAGGATCATTCCATGCAATGCTTTGTAACTCCCTCAAGTTGGGATGTTACTCATAGCATTAGCGCAAGGGCTATCATCTCCTTTACTACCCAATTACTATCTTTAAGTTGTTACTTAAGTGTTCTAGCAGTTTCTAGCTCGTTCCTTATGTGTGCACTACCCGTCCCTTACCTATGGCCCTGGAGGTATTAGGACCTCTATTTAGGATAGTTCTAGACCAATCCTAAGTTACTTAAAAAATGTGAAATCTAGACGATAAACAAAAACAAGTAGGACTTTCTAATAAAGAACAAGTATGGGCTCACATTGACCTCCACACATAGGTAACAAAAGCACGCAATTGAATCAACAAACTTTATTAACTTTGGAATCCTATAGGCAGGATATCTATGTGATAAAAATAGAGTGTAAAGACAATTTTATTAGGGCGAGCATTGGGACCTATTTGTTTGCCTACTGATTTTATTCAGCATGGATCTAGGCATTTCAGGCAGTAGTATGTCAACATTATTAAGTCCTACAAATACCTTGCCTAAGTGATCGGCAATAACGACTGAATTCAGAACAGGATCCTATAGGCATGATTTTTACGAGCTTCTTAATTACAGACCTGTAGACATGGTTTCTAAGCATAGCACTGATTTTAACTCATAAAGACAATTTTTATTCCTTTTAGATCCTATAGGCATGCTTTCTAATTGCTGAATTGATTTAAACCCCTATAGGCATGATTTCTAATTACTAATTTGATTTAAACCCTCGAGAGTCGTGATGGCACCTACTCATGAAAGTTAGGCAAGCCAGATTATTCTAATTACTTAACCTTTTCCAGTTTTAAACCATTATCAGTGATGAGTAGATATCATGCAAATAGCGAAAATAATTAAGCGGAAGATAAAATCTGATAAATTAATCTTAATACAAACTGCGGAAGTCTAAATACAAATCTAGCCAGAATTTGGTGTCACAGCTTCACAGACAGTGTAAGAATACTACATACAAAGTCTGAAAGATAAAATACATACTGTTTGTGAAATGAGTAAAGGAAACAGGATAAAGGAAAGATAGGAGGTGACGCCAAGGCCTACGGACACCTGCAGGACTACCTCTGGTCGCCTTTTAGACTGAAGGCAGCAACCTCACTACGGTCCGAAGTTTACAACACTGGGATCTTCACAAATGAGTGCAGAGTGTAGTATCAATACAACCGACCCCATATGCTGGTAAGTGCCTTGCCTAACCTCGTTAAAGTAATGACGAGGCTAGGACCAGACAATCAAATAAACCTGTGCAATTATATCATAAACAGCGGAAATAGAAGCATGTAATTATAATTAAAATTGGGCGGGGGAAACATACAGCGGGGAGTAACAGATAACAACAGAATATCAAGATGAACATAAAGAAACCAAAACCCAATTACTAACAAGGATAGGGAAAACAAATGCAGAGTTCTCTTTCATTTTACATCTCGTTGCAGGCGTGCAACCCGATCCCATTTCATGTATCTCGTTGTAGGCGTGCAACCCGATCCCATTTCATGTATCTCGTTGCAGGTGTGCAACCCGATCCCATTTCACATATCTCGTTGCAGGCGTGCAACCCGATCCCATTTTACATATCTCGTCGCAGGCGTGAAACCCGCTCCCATTTCACATATCTCGTTGCAGCCGTGCAACCCGCTCCCATTTCACATTTCTCGTTGCAGACGTGCAACCCGATCCCATTTCATATATCTCGTTGCAGGCGTGCAACCCGCTCCCATTTCACATATCTTGTTGCAAGCGTGCAACCCGCTCCTATTTCATATATCTCGTTGCAGGCATGCAACCCGCTTCCATTTCACATATCTTGGTGCAGGCATGAAACCCGCTCTCAATTCTTTTATCAACACCAATCACAAAAAGGATCCCGGCAAGGGAACAATAATATCAAAACAAACATCCCGGTAAGGGAACAATAATGACAATAATATCCTGGCAAGAGAACAATAATGATAATAACATGTGAAGCACAATAAACCACAACGGAGTCATAACAATTGCAATACAAGACTCACAGGCATGCTTGACACCAACCTATATATACTCGTCACCATGCCTATACGTCGTACTCCACAATTAACACGTAGCAAATAAGACACGTCTCTTAATCCCTCAAGCTAAGGTTAGACCAAACACTTACCTCGATGGCACGAACACAATTCAAGCCTCTACTATTGCTTTACCTCTTGATTCCACCACCAATTTGCTTGTATCTAGCCACAAATTAATTAATTACATCAATAAATGCTAAATGAATCAATTCCAATGCATGAAAATAAGTTTCCCAAAGTTTTACCCAAAAAGTCAAAAATCGTCCCCGGGCCCACATGGTCAAAACCCGAGGTTCGAACCAAAACCCGATTACCTATTCCCCCATGAACCCAAATATATAATTTATTTTGAAATCGGACCTCAAATCAAGGTCCAAATCCCCAATTTTTGAAAAACCTAAGTTCTACCCAAAACACCCAATTTCCCCCATGAAAATCATTGATTTTGAGTTGAGATCATGTGAAAAGATGTTAGTGATTGAAGAAAATGAGTTAAAGTTGACTTAAATCGATTTGGAAGAAGAGTTGTCTTTGAAAAATCGCCCAAGAGCGTTTTTGGTTTTGAAAGAGTTTGAAAAATGGGAGATTTTCAGTTAAGTTATAAAATTGCAGGTTGCAGATATGGGAATTGCGACCAGGGTTCGCAATTGCGAACCCTTCAGGATTCTGATGCCTTCGCATTTGCGAAAAAAATGTCCCATTTGCAACCAAGTAAATTTTCCGGTCTTCTTCGCATTTGCGATAGACCTATCGCAAATGCGAAATCGCATTTGCAATACATGAGTCGCATTTGCGACTAAGGCAGTAGTTGGGGGGAATCGCATTTGCGATGGGAACCTTGCATTTGCGAGATAGTGCTGGCCTAGGCTAGTTCACATTTGCAACATAAGACAACTGACGAACCTGCCGGTCTAGAATAGTTACCGGCTCCTCCTCATAAGACAAGTCGTTGTCCAACTGGACAGTGTTGAAATCTAACACGTGGGATGGATCGCCATGATATTTCCAAAGCATGGAAACATGAAACACTTGGATGCACGGCTGATAAGCTCGGCGGCAATGCAAATCTGTAAGTCACCTCTCCCACTCGATCAAGAATCTCAAACGGGCCATTGAATCTAGGGCTAAGCTTGCCCTTCTTCCCAAATCTCATCTCGCCCTTCATAGGCGACACTCAAAGCAATACCCGCTCACCAACCATGAATGCCAAATCTCGAACCTTGCGGTCGGCATAACTCTTTTGCCTGGACTGAGCTGTACGAAGCCTATCCTGAATAATCCTGACTTTGTCCAAGGCATCCTTACTAGATCCATCCTCATCAACCGAGCCTCCCCCGGCTCGAACCATCCAACTGGTGACCGACACAACCTACCATACAAAGCCTCGAAAGGAGCCCTCTGGATACTCGACTGGTAGCTGTTGTTGTAGACAAACTCTGCTAAAGGCAAAACCTAATCCCACGAGCCTCCAAAGTCAATGACACAAGCTCGAAGCATATCCTCCAAATATGAATAGTCCGCTCGGACTGCCCGTCCATTTGAGGATGAAACGATGTGCTCAACGCAACTCGTGTGCCAAACTCTCGCTGAACTGCCCTCTAGAAACGTGAGGTAAACTGTGTACCTCGGTCCGAAATAATAGACAAGGGCACACCATGAAGACGATCAATCTCCCGGATATAGATCTCAGCTAACCTCTCGGATGAATAGGAGACTGCCACAGGAATGAAATGTGCTGACTTGATCAGCCTATCAACAATAACCCACACTGCGTCGAACTTCCTCTAAGTTTGTGGGAGTCCAACGACGAAATCCATAGTGATCTGCTCCTACTTCCACTCGGGAAGCTCAATCCTCTGAAACAAACCACCAGGTATTTGATGCTCGTACTTAACCTGCTGATAATTCAAACACCGAGCCAGATACGCGACAATATCTTTCTTCATTCTCCTCCACCAATAATGTTGCCGCAAATCCTGATACATCTTAGCGGCACCCAGATGAATAAAGTACTAGGAACTATGGTCCTCCTCTAAAATCAATTTTTGGAGTCCATCCACATTAGGCATACAAACTCGACCCTACAATCTCAAAATGTCATTATCACCTAAAGTAACCTGCTTGGCACCTCCGTGCTACATCGTGTCTCTAAAGACACACAAATGGGGATCAACATACTACCGATCACGGATATGCTCCAATAAGGAGGAATGCGCAACCGTGCAAGCTAACACACGACTGGGCTCAGAAACATCCAACCTCACAAACTGATTGGCCAAAGCATGAACATCCAAAAGCAAGCGGTCTCTCACCGACCAGAATAAAACCAAGATTGCCCATACTGGCTGACTTCCTACTCAAGGCATCGGCCACCACATTGGCCTTTCTTGGATGATATAAGATGGTGATATCATAATCCTTTAATAGCTCCAACCACCTTCTCTGCCTTAAATTTATCTCCTTCTACTTGAACAAATACTGCGGACTCTTGTGATCCGTGAATACCTCACATGTCACGCCATACAGATAATGCCTCCAAATCTTCAACGCGTGAACAATGGCTGCTAACTCCAAATCATGAATCGGATAGTTCTTCTCTTGAATCTTCAACTGTCGTGAAGCATAGTTAATAACCCTGCCATCCTACATCAACACCGCATTAAGTCCAATACGAGATGCATCACAATAAACCGTATAAGGCCCTGAACCTGTGGGCAAAACCAACACTGGTGCCGTAGTCAGAGCTGTCTTGAGCTTCTGAAAGTTCTCCTCACACTCGTCTAATCATCTGAACTGGGCACCCTTCTGGGTCAACCTGGTCATCGGGGCTACAATAGACGAGAACCCCTCCACGAACCACGATAATAGCCTGCCAATCCCAAAAAACTCCGGATCTCTATAGTTGATACTGGTCTAGGCCAGTTCTTGACTTCCTCAATCTTCTTTGGATCAACCTGAATGCCCTCTGCTGATACGACATGACCCAGGAATGCAACTGAACTCAACCAGAACTCACACTTCAAAAAACTTAGCATACAACTGACTATCCCTCAAAGTCTGAAGAACCACTCTAAGATGTTGCTCGTGCTCCTCTCAGCTACGGGAATAGATCAAAATATCATCAATGAAGACTATTACGAGCAAATCCAAGTAAGGCCTAAACACACGGTTCATCAACTCCATAAAAGTTGTTGGGGCATTTGTCAACCCGAATGACATTACCAAGAACTCATAATGCTCGTACCACGTGCGGAAAGCTGTCTTAGGGACATCGGATGCCCTAATCCTCAACTGATGGTAGCCAGATCTCAAGTCAATCTTCGAGAATACCTTGGCACCCTGAAGATGATCAAACAAATCATCAATCCTCGGCAATGGATACTTATTCTTGATTGTAACCTTGTTCAACTGCCGGTAATCAATACACATTCTCATCGATCTATCATTCTTCTTAACAAACAACACACGTGCACCCCAAGGTGAAACACTAGGTCTAATGAAACCTTTCTCAAGCAAGTCTTGCAACTGCTCTTTCAACTCTTTCAACTCAGGCGGGGCCATACGATACGGCGGGATAGAAATGGGCTGAGTGCCCGGAGCCAAATCAATGCAAAAGTCAATATCCCTGGGCATACCCAGCAGGTCTAAAGGGAATACCTCAGGAAACTCACGAACAATGGGCACAGAATCAATAGAAGGGACCTCAGCACTAGAATCACGAACATAGGCCAAATAGGCCAAACATCCCTTCTCGACCATATGCCGAGCCTTCATGTAAGAAATAACACTGCGGGTGGAATGACCAGAAGTCCCTCTCCACTCTAAACGAGTCAAACCGGGCAAGGCTAAGGTCATAGTCTTGGCATGACAGTCAATGATAGCGTGGTAAGGTGATAACCAGTCCATCCTCAATATGACATTGAAATCAACCATGTCCAGAAGAAGCAAATCTACACGAGTCTCAGGACCCCCAATCACAACTATACATGAACAATGGACTCAATCTACCACGATAGAATCACCCACCGGTGTAGACACATAAACAGGAGCACTCAAAGAATCACTAGGCATGACCAGATACGGTGTAAAATAAGATGACACATAGGAATACGTAGACCCTGGATCAAATAACACAGAAGCATCCCTACTACAAACCAGAACAGTACCTGTGATAACTACATCGGAAGCCTCAGCCTCGGGCCTGGCTAGAAGAGCATAACATCGGGGCTGGGCCCCATCACCTTGAATTACATCTCTAGAATGGCCTGCTGCTGGTTGGCCTCCACCTCTAGTGGCCTGAGCTCCACCTCTAATACCTCTACCTCCACCTCTAGCACCTCTACCCCCACCTTTAGCTGGCTGGGCGGGCTGTGGAACACTCGGTGCCTGAACCATGGCACGGGAACCCTGATGCTGAGAGCTACTCGGTGCTCGAGGGCAATACCTAGCAATGTGCTTCGTTTCGCCACAAGTAAAAGGAGCCCTCAGCTGCTGGGGCTGACGACCCTAGAAACTCTGAAGCGGCGGTGCACTGATAGGAGCTGGTGGTGCACTATAGGACTGCTGATCAGAATACTGCGTATGAGGACCACGGCCACCTGAAGCACCGTGTGAAACCTGAAGTGCTGACTGAAAAGGCCTAGGAGAATGGCCTCTACCATATGAATCTCTGCCTCCAGATGAGGTACCACTGAATCGGCCGGAATGACGAGGCCTTTTGTCAGACCCCTGACCACCTCAGTGCGATAGAACCATCTCAACTCTCCTGGCCACATTGGCCGCCTTCTGGAAAGAAATCTCACTCCCAGTCTCTTTGGCCATCCGGAGTCAAGTAGGCTGGATAAGTCCCTCAATGAACCTCCTCACCCTCTCTCTCGGTGGGAAGATATGATAAGAGCATGACGAGCCAAGTCAATGAATCTGGTCTCATACTGAGTGACAGTCATAGAACCTTGCTAGAGACGCTTGTCACCACCCCAATCCCTGGCCGTGATGGCGCCCAACACGATGCTAGGAAAGCCCGACCAATTCATCACTCACAATCCCTTATGTAGGATTCATTACCAATTAATAGGATTTAATGCCAAATTAACATGATTATAACTCTATAGCAATAGATAAACAGTACGAAAAATCTATAAAATGTCAATATAAATCCCACCGATCTGGTGTCACGAGCCAAGAGCCTCTAATACAAGTCTGTGTAATAACCTATACATAAAGTTGTCTAGAATGCAGAAAATAAAGGGGATAAGGGGAGAAATCGGGTCCTGCGGACGCCATGCAGCTACCTCGATGACTCCGGAATAAGCTGAATAGCAGTAGAAGGCTCAAACTATGCCTCTGGGATACCTGATCTGCACACATGGTGCAGGGAGTAAAATGAGTACTCCAACTCAGTGAGTAATAGCAATAAATAATGGCTGACGGAAAGAAAA
Organism: Nicotiana tabacum; assembly: GCF_000715075.1. Taxonomy (NCBI): domain Eukaryota; kingdom Viridiplantae; phylum Streptophyta; class Magnoliopsida; order Solanales; family Solanaceae; genus Nicotiana; species Nicotiana tabacum. Next base: position 127,691,394 of record NC_134084.1, read on the forward strand.
CTCGTAAAACACTACGCAGTTCTATATTCAAACAGTGAGAATGTCAAAAACAGCAACTGAATGAAGAAGGCAGTTAAAAGTCCTTTACCAGTATTCATTTCATTTACTCCTCACGATAACCGAATTCATATTTGTACTACTGCGGCGTGCAGCCCAATCCATATAGTATACTGTTGCGGCGCGCAGCCCGATCCATATATATATATATATATATATATATATATATATATATACTGCTGCGGCGTGCAGCCCGATCCAAGAATAGTCGACTGCGCTCACTGGGGGTGTGCAGACTCCGGAGGGGCTCCTTCAGCCCAAGCGCTATACTACTGCGGCGTGCAGTCCGACCCATATAATATACTACTGCGGCGTGCAGTCCGATCCATATAATATACTACTGCGGCGTGCAGTCCGATCCATATAACATACTAGTGCAGCGTGCAGTCCGATCCATAGCATATCAAATACCCTCACAATGGGGTTCTCGACCCCTCTCAGTCAATATTGACTTGGCCTCTCAGGCACACTAAGATAAGATGGGGTTCTCAACCCACACTTTACTCTCATTAGGATTTAACAATTTCTAAAGCTGGTTCATATTATATTTATCAGTTAAGAACATGACTGAGGGTGTGATTTCGACAAGAAAAGTGAGGTCAACCAATACAAATGCCCCCTAAGGGTTCTACAGATCGGCACAAGGCCCCAAACATGGCAACTAGCCCATAATATAATGATATTAATTAAGTCTCAGTCAAAAGTACAGTAGAGTCATCAAACGGGATGGACCGAGTCCAAATCCCCAGTAGTAACAGACCCCACGCTCATCATACAGCGTGTGTCTCATCTCAACATAGCACCACGTTGTGCAAATCCGGGGTTTCAAACCCTCAGGACATCATTTAAAATCATTACTTACCTCAAGACGGTCAAAGTCTAGTTCGCAATGCCCTTGCCTCTCAAATTAGCCTCCTCGGGCGACGAATCTTCTCAAAATCACAACGAATATGTTGCATTATGCTAAAGAGACAATACCCAATCGAAAACACTCGAAAAAATATCAAAATTAATGAATTTGACAAAACCCGAGCCCCGGGCCCACATCTCGGAACTCTGAAATTTTTACGTCATCGGGTTCCTTATCTCGCCACGAGTCTATACATACAAAAATCTCTCAAATCGGACCATAAATGGCCCCTCAAATCCCAAATTTAGAATTTCAATTTCAAGCCCTAATTTCTTACAACTTGGCTATATTTTCATGAATTTCAAGGATGATTTCACAATATAATCATGTATTTAGTTCATAGGACTTACCTCCAATCACTTCCCGTCAAAACCCCTTCAATTCCCGTCCAAAAGCTCTCAAGGTTGCTCAAAAATGGTGGGAAAATGGGTTTGGTTCGCGGATGAAATGTTTTTAATATTCTGTTCGGGTACTGTAGCTAACCCTATGCAATCGCATTAGAGCTCCTACGATCGCATAGAACAAAATTTCAAGGCCTCAAAATTACCCTATGCGATCGCAACTTGACCTCTACGATCGCAATGAACCATCCAACAACACCGTGCAATCGCAACACCTGCTATGCGATCGCATAGCACAACCAAACAGCCCCCAAAAATCCTTCTATGCGATCGTAGCCCTTGCTATGCGATCACATAGAGAAAAATTGCTCTGCACCGACTGCTGCATTTCTGCAGCATTTTCCAACTTCAAAAATTCCCGATAGCCATCCGAAATCACCCCGAGGCCCCCGGGACCTCAACCAAAAGTGCCAACCCATCCTAAAACTTCATTCAAACTTGATTTAATCATCAAAACACCACAAACAACACCAAAACCATCAAATTACATCGGATTCAAGCCTAAATTTCTTAAAAACTTCCGGAATACGCATTTGATCAAAAACCCAACCAAAACACCTCTTAATGATCTAAAATTTTGCACACACATCCAAAACCACCTAACAAAGCTACTGCAACTCTCAGAATTCCATTCCGACCCCCGTATCAAAATCTCACCTACCAACCGGAATTCGCCAAAATACTAACTTCGCCAATTCAAGCCTAATTCTACACCGGACCTCCAAAATTACTTCCGATCACACTCCTAAGTCACAAATCATCCCCCGAAGCTAACCGAGTCATCGGAATTAAAATTCAAGCCCTCTAACATATAAGTCAATATCCGGTTGATTTTTCCAACACAAACCTTCCTTAAAGAGACTAAGTGTCTCATTTCTTATCAAAACCACTCCAATTCAACTCGTCCACATAAGCATAACAAAATAGGTAGTGGGGAAAATGGGGCGGTAACTCACAAGACGACGGGTCGGGTCATCACAACGCTCAAACTGCCTCAAGTAGATCTCTCTCTGAGTGATGGGGAGACACTTCTCCAGAAATAGCTGAGTAAACTCCTCCCAAGTCAAAGCTGGTGATCCGGCTGGTCTAGTCAAACAATAATCTCTCCACCAAGTCTTGGCGGATCCATACAAGCAAAAAGTAGCTAAATCAACCCTATTTATCTCCACTATCCCCGTGTTCCTGAGAACCTCATGACAGTTGTCTAGATAATCCTGGGGATCCTTAGAAGATGCACCACTGAAAGTAGTAGTGAAGAGCTTGGTGAACATATCCAATCTCCATAAAGCATCGGCAAACATAGCTGCTCCATTACCGGTCTGAGCTACCACCCCCGGTTGAATTGCTAGAGTCTGAAACTGGAGAGCTGCCTGCTCCGGAGTGCGAGTAGCAGGAGTCTGAGCTCCTCCTCTAGCCTGAGAGACGGCTGGGGCTATAGGAAGCAAGCCTGCCTGGGTGACACTCTCCATAAGGCCCACTAGACGGACTAGAGTGTACTAGAGTACTGGGGTATCAATAAACCCCTCTAGGACCTGAGCTGGACCCACCGGAACAACTGGGGCCGGAACCTCATCATCAAAGTCAACTTGAGGCTCCGCCGCTGGTGCTGCTACTCTGGGCTGAGCTCTGCCCCTACCTCGGCTTCTAGCATGGCCTCGGCCTCTGCCCCTCGTGGGAGTTGTTGCTGGGGGCTTGGGCAGCTGGTCAGTGGATGAGGAAGCGCGTGTTCTCGACATCTGCGAAAGAACAGAGTAGAAATTCAATTAGCATTGAGAAACCAAAGCGCATGACAGGAAGGAATAAATGTGAAGTTTTTCCTAAATATATAGCCTTTGGGGGATAAATACAGACGTCTCTGTACCGATCCCTCAGACTCTACTAAGTTGTCTGTGAACTGTGACACCAATGTAACCTAGAGCTCTGATACCAACTTGTCACGACCTGGATTTCCCACCCTCGAGAACCGTGATGGTGCCTACTCATGAAAGCTAGGCAAGTCAAATTATTCTAATTACTTAACCTTTTCCAGATTTAAACCATTTTCAGTGATGAGTAGATATCATACAAATAGCGAAAATAATTAAGTAGAAGACAAAATCTGATAAATTAATCTTAATACAAACTGCAGAAGTCTAAATACAACTTTAGCCAGAATTTGGTGTCACAGCTTCACAGATGGTCTAAGAATACTACATACAAAGTCTGAAAGATAAAATACACACTGTTTTTGAAATGAGTAAAGGAAATAGGATAAAGGAAAGATAGGAGGTGATGCCAAGGCCCGCAGACGCCTGCAAGACTACCTCGGGTCGCCTGTTGGACTGAATGCAGCAACCTCACTGCGGTTCGAAGTCTACAACACTGGGATTTGTAAAAAAGAGTGCAGAATGTAGTATCAGAACAACCGATCCCATATTCTGGTAAGTGCCTAGCCTAACCTCGGCGAAGTAGTGACGAGACTAGGAACAAACTATCAAATAAACCTGTGCAGTTATATCATAAACAGCGGAAATAGAAGCAAGTAATTACAATTAAAATTGGGCGGGGGAAACATGCTGCGGGGAGTAACAGATAACAACAGAATATCAAGATGAACAAAAAGAAACCAAAATCCAATTACTAACAAGGATAGGGAAAACAAATGCAGAGTTCACTTTCATTTCACATCTCGTTGCAGGCATGCAACCCGATCCCATTTCATGTATCTCGTTGCAGGCGTGCAACCCAATACCATTTCATATATCTCGTTGCAGGCGTGCAACCCGATCCCATTTCACATATCTCGTTGCAAGCGTGCAACCCGCTCCCATTTTACATATCTCATTGCAGGCGTGCAACCCGTTCCCATTTCACATATCTTGTTGCAGGCGTGCAACTCGTTCCCATTTCACATTTCTCGTTGCAGACATGCAACCCAATCCCATTTCATATATCTCGTTGCAGGCGTGCAACCCACTCTCATTTCACATATCTTATTGCAGGCGTGCAACCTGCTCCCATTTCATATATCTCGTTGCATGTGTGCAATCCACTTCCATTTCACATATCTTGGTGCAGGCGTGAAACCCGCTCCCATTTCTTTTATCAACACCAATCACAAAAGGGATCCCGACAAGGGAACAATAATATCAAAACAAACATCCCGGCAAGGGAACAATAATGACAATAATATCCCGGCAAGAGAACAGTAATGATAATAACATCCCGGCAAGGGAACAATAATGATAATAACATGTGAAGCACAATAAACCACAACGGAGTCATAACAATTGCAATACAAGACTCACGGGCATGCTTGACACCAAAGTATAGATACTCGTCACCATGCCTATACGTCGTACTCCACAATTAACACGTAGCAAATAAGATACGACTCTTAATCCCTCAAGCTAAGGTTAGACCAAACACTTACCTCGATGCCACGAACACAATTCAAGACTCTACTATCGCTTCACCTCTTGATTCCACCACCAATTCGCTCGTATCTAGCCACAAGTTACTTAATTTCATCAATAAACGCTAAATGAATCAATTCCAATGCATGAAAATAAGTTTCCCAAAGTTTTACCCAAAAAGTCAAAAATCGTCCTCGGGCTCACATGGTCAAAACCCGAGGTTCGAACCAAAACCCGATTAACTATTTCCCCATGAACCCAAATATATAATTTGTTTTTAAATCGGACCTCAAATCGAGGTCCAAATCCCCAATTTTTGAAAAACCTAGGTTCTACCCAAAACATCCAATTTCCCCCATAAAAATCATTGATTTTGAGTTGAAATCATGTGAAAAGATTATAATGATTGAGGAAAACGAGTTAAAAAGTTGACTTACAATCGATTTGGAAGAAGAGTTGTCTTTGAAAAATCACCCAAGAGTGTTTTGGTTTTGAAAAATGGGAGATTTTCGGTTAAGTTATAAAATTGCAGGTTGCAAATACGGGAATTGCGACCAGGGTTCGCAATTGCGAACCCTTCAGGATTCTGATGCCTTCGCATTTGCGAACAAAATGTCGCATTTGCGAACAAAATGTCGCATTTGCGACCAAGTAAATTTTCCGGTTTTCTTCGCATTTGCGATAGACCTATCACAAATGCGAAATCGCATTTGCAATACAGGAGTCACATTTGCGACTAAGGCAGTAGTTGGGGGGAATCGCATTTGCGATGGGAACCTTGCATTTGCGAGATAGTGCTGGCCTAGGCTAGTTCACATTTGCGACATAGCTTTCGCAAATGCGATCTCGCATTTGCGAGCTACGCTTCGCAAATGCGAAGCCTGCAGGCCTGCAATACACCAGTTCAAAATCTGCAACATCCTAAGTCAAAATTCCACTCCGTGGACTATCCAAAACCCACTCGAGCCCTCGGGGCTCCAAACCAACCATGCATACCAACCTAAAAACATCGTACAGACTTGCTCATGCATTCAAATCACTTAAATAACATCAACTATGAATTTAGCATCAAAATTATGAAATTTCTCAAGAACTTCAAATTTTCCAATTTTCTCAAATACGATCCGATTCACGTTGTTTCAAGTCCGTTTATTACCAAATTTCACAGGTTCGACTTAAATCATATGTAAGATCTATACCGGGCTCCGGAACCAAAATACAGGCCCGATACAAATGGTTTCAAACATATTTCACTTTCAAAAACTCATAATTATTTCAGCAAAATAACTTCTTTCAAAAATTCATTTCTCGGGCTTGGGACCTCGAAATTCGATTCCGGGCATATGCCCAAGTCCCATATTTTTCTACGGACTCTCCGGGACCGTCAAATCACATGTCTGGGTCCGTTTACCCAAAATTTTGACCGAAGTCAAATTAATTCATTTTAAAGTCAAAATACATTATTTTCACAGATTTTCACATAATGACTTTCCGGCTACGCGCCCGGATTGTGTACGTAAATCGAGGTGATATTGAAAGAGGTTTTTAAGGCCTCAGAATGTAGAATTCATTTCTAAAACAAGTGATGACCTTTTGGGTCATCACATTCTCCACCTCTAAAATAATCGTTCGTTCTCGAACGGACATAAGAAGGAAGTACCTGAGTCGGGGAAAAAATGGGGATAACGGCCCCACATATCGGACTCGGACTCCTAGGTCGATGCCTCGGTGGGATGACCTCTCCACTGAACACGAACAGAAGGAAAACTCTTAGATCTCAACCGACGAACCTGCCGGTCTAGAATAGTTATCGGCTCCTCCTCATAAGACAAGTCTTTGTCCAACTGGACAGTGCTGAAATCTAACACGTGGGATGGATCGCCGTGATATTTCCAAAGCATGGACACATGAAACACTTGGATGCACGGCTGATAAGCTCGGCGGCAATGCAAGTCTGTAAGCCACCTCTCCCACTCGAGCAAGAATCTCAAACGGGCCAATGAACCTAGGGCTAAGCTTGCCCTCCTTCCCAAATATCATCACGCCCTTCATAGGCAACACTCAAAGCAATACCCGTTCACCAACCATGAATGCCAAATCTCGAACCTTGCGGTCGGCATAACGCTTTTGCCTGGACTGAGTTGTACAAAGCCTATCTTGAATAATCCTGACCTTGTCCAAGGCATCCTTACTAGATCTGTCCCCATGGTTCGAACCTCCCCCGGCTCGAACCATCCAACTGGTAACTGACACCACCTACCATACAAAGCCTCGTAAGGAGCCCTATGGATACTCGACTGGTAGTTGTTGTTGTAGGCAAACTCTGCTAAAGGCAAAACCTAATCCCACGAGCCTCCAAAGTCAATGACACAAGCTCGAAGCATATCCTCCAAATATGAATAGTCCACTCGGACTGCCCGTCTGTTTGAGGATGAAACGATGTGCTTAACTCAACTCGTGTGCCGAACTCTCACTGAACTGCCCTCCAGAAATGTGAGGTAAACTGTGTACCTCGGTCCGAAATGATAGACAAGGGCACACCATGAAGACGATCAATCTCCCGGATATAGATCTCAGCTAACCTCTCGGATGAATAGGAGACTTCCACAGGAATGAAATGTGCTGACTTGGTCAGCCTATCAACAATAACCCACACTGCGTCGAACTTCCTCTGAGTTTGTGGGAGTCCAACGACGAAATCCATAGTGATCCGCTCCTACTTCCACTCGGGAAGCTCAATCCTCTGGAACAAACCACCAGGTCTTTGATGCTCGTACTTAACCTGTTGATAATTCAAACACCGAGCCAGATACACGATGACATCTTTCTTCATCTCCTCCACCAATAATGTTGCCGCAAATCCTGATACATCTTAGCGACACCCGGATGAATAAAGTACTAGGAACTATGGGCCTCCTCTAAAATCAATTTTCGGAGTCCATCCACATTAGGCATACAAACTCGTCCCTACAATCTCAAAATGCCATTATCACCTAAAGTAACCTGCTTGGCACCTCCGTGTTACATCGTGTCTCTAAAGACACACAAATTGGGATTAACATACTGCCGATCACGGATATGCTCCAATAAGGAGGAATGCGCAACCGTGCAAGCTAACACGCGACTGGGCTCAGAAACATCCAACCTCACGAACTGATTGGCCAAAGCCTGAACATCCAAAAGCAAGCGTTCTCTCACCGACCGGAATATAAGCAAGACTGCCCATACTGGCTGACTTCCTACTCATGGCATCGGCCACCACATTGGCCTTTCTCGGATGATATAAGATGGTGATATAATAATCCTTTAATAGCTCCAACCACCTTCTCTGCCTCAAATTTAGCTCCTTCTACTTGAACAAATACTGCAGACTCTTGTGATCCGTGAATACCTCACATGCCACGCCATACAGATAATGCCTCCAAATCTTCAACGAGTGAACAATGGTTGCTAGCTCCAAATCATGAATCGGATAGTTCTTCTCTTGAATCATCAACTGTCGTGAAGCATAGGTAATGACCTTGCCATCCTGCATCAACACCGCACCAAGTCCAATACGAGATGCATCACAATAAACCGTATAAGGCCCTAAACCTGTAGGCAAAACCAACATTGGTGTCGTAGTCAGAGCTGTCTTGAGCTTCTGAAAGCTCGCCTCACAGTCGTCTGATCATCTGAACGGGGCACCCTTCGTGGTCAACCTGGTCATTGGGGCTGCAATAGACGAGAACCCCTCCACGAACCGACGATAGTAGCCTACCAGCCCTAAAAAACTACGGATCTCTGTAGTTAATACTGGTCTAGGCCAGTTCTTGACTACCTCAATCTTCTTTGGATCAACCTGAATACACTCTGCTGATACGACATGACCCAGGAATGCAACTGAACTCAACCAGAACTCACACTTCGAAAACTTAGCATACAACTGACTATCCCTCAAAGTCTGAAAAACCACTCTAAGATGTTGCTCGTGCTCCTCTCGGCTACGAGAATAGATCAAAATATCACCAATGAAGACTATTACGAACAAATCCAAGTAAGGCCTGAACACTCGGTTCATCAACTCCATAAAAGTTGTTGGGGAATTTGTCAACCCGAATGACATCACCAAGAACTCATAATGCTCGTACAGCGTGCGGAAAGCTGTCTTAGGGACATCGGATGCCCTAATCCTCAACTGATGGTAGCCAGATTTCAAGTCAATCTTCAAGAATACCTTGGCACCCTGAAGATGATCAAACAAATCATCAATCCTCGGCAATGGATACTTATTCTTGATTGTAACCTTGTTCAACTGCCGGTAATCAATACACATTCTCATCGATCTGTCCTTCTTCTTAACAAACAACACATGTGCACCCCAAGGTGAAACACTAGGTCTAATGAAACCTTTCTCAAGCAAGTCTTGCAACTGCTCTTTCAACTCTTTCAACTCAGGCGGGGCCATACGATACGGCGGGATAGAAATGGGCTGAGTGCCCGGAGCCAAATCAATGCAAAAGTCAATATCCCTGGGCATACCCAGCAGGTCTAAAGGGAATACCTCAGGAAACTCACGAACAATGGGCACAGAATCAATAGAAGGGACCTCAGCACTAGAATAGGCCAAATAGGCCAAAAATCCCTTCTCGACCATACGCCGAGCCTTCATGTAAGAAATAACACTGCGGGTGGAATGACCAGAAGTCCCTCTCCACTCTAAATAAGGCAAACCGGGCAAGGCTAAAGTCACAGTCTTGGCATGACAGTCGAAGATAGCGTGGTAAGGTGATAACCAGTCCATCCTCAATATGACATTGAAATCAACCATGTCTAGAAGAAGCAAATCTACACGAGTCTCAAGACCCCCAATCACAACTATACATGAACGATGGACTCAATCTACCACAATAGAATCACCCACTGGTGTAGACACATAAACAAGAGCACTCAAAGAATTACTAGGCATGACCAGATATAGTGCAAAATAAGATGACACATAGGAGTACGTAGACCCTGGATCAAATAACACTGAAGCATCCCTACTACAAACCAGAACAGTACCTATGATAACTGCATCGGAAGCCTCAGCCTTGGGCCTGACTAGAAGAGCATAACATCGGGGCTGGGGCCCATCACCTTGAATTGCATCTCTAGAATGACCTACTGCTGGTTGGCCTCCACCTCTAGTGGCCTGAGCTCCACCTCTAATACCTCTACCTCCACCTCTAGAACCTCTACCCCCACCTTTAGCTGGCTGGGCGGGCTGTGGAACACTCGGTGCCTGAACCATGGTACGGGAACCTTGATGCTGAGAGCTACTCGGTGCTCGAGGGCAATACCTAGAAATGTGCCTCGTGTCACCACAAATAAAAGAATCCCTCAGCTACTGGGGCTAACGACCCTAGAAACTCTGAAACGGCGGTGCACCGATAGGAGCTGGTAGAACACTATAGGACTACTGATCAGAATACTGCGTATGAGGACCACGGCCACCTGAAGCACCGTGTGAAACCTGAAGTGCTGACTGAAAAGGCCTAGGAGGATGGCCTCTACCATATGAATCTCTTCCTCCAGATGAGGTACCACTGAATCGGCTGGAATGACGAGGCCTTTTGTCAGACCTAACCATCTCAGTGCGATAGAACCATCTCAACTCTCCTGGCCACATTGGCCGCCTTCTGGAAAGAAATCTCACTCCCAGTCTCTTTGGCCATCCGGAGTCGAGTAGGCTGGATAAGTCCCTCAATGAACCTCCTCACCCTCTCTCTCGGTATGAAGATATGATAAGAGCATGACGAGCCAAGTCAATGAATCTGGTCTCATACTGAGTGACAATCATAGAACCTTGTTGGAGACGCTTGTCACGACCCCAATCCCTGGTCGTGATGGCGCCCAACACGATGCTAGGAAAGGCCGACCAATTCGTCATTCACAATCCCTTATGTAGGATTCATTACCAATTAATAGGATTTAATTCCAAATTAACATGATTATAACTCTGTAGCAATAGATAAACAGTACGAAAAATCTATAAAATGTCAATATAAATCCCACCGATCTGGTGTCACGAGCTAAGAGCCTCTAATACAAGTCTATGTAATAACCTATACATAGAGTTGTCTAGAATGCGGAAAATAAAAGGGATAAGGGGAGAAATCGGGTCCTGCGGACGCCATGCAGCTACCTCGATGACTCCGGAATAAGCTGAATAGCAGTAGAAGGCTCAAACTATGCCTCTAGGATACCTGATCTGCACATATGGTGCAGGGAGTAAAGTGAGTACTCCAACTCAGTGAGTAATAGCAATAAATAATGACTGGCGGAAAGAAAACTCGTAAAACACTACGCAGTTCTATATTCAAATAGTGAGAATATCAAAAATAGCAACTGAATGAAGAAGGCAGTTAAAAGTCCTTTACCAGTATTCATTTCATTTACTCCTCAGGATAACCGAATTCATATTTGTACTGATGCGGCGTGCAGCCCGATCCATATAGTATACTGCTGCGGCGCGCATCCCGATCCATATATATATATATATATATACTTCTGCGGTGTGCAGCCTGATCCAAGAATAGTCGACTGAGCTCACTGGGGGTATGCAGACTCCGGAGGGGCTCCTTCAGCCCAAGCAGTATACTACTGCGACGTCCAATCCGACCCATATAATATACTACTGCGGCGTGCAGTCTAATCCATATAATATACTACTACGGCGTGCAGTCCGATCAATATAATATACTAGTGCGGCGTGCAGTTCGATCCATAGCATATCAAATACCCTCACAATGGGGTTCTTGACCCCTCTCAGTCAATATAGACTTGGCCTCTCGGGAACACTAAGATAAGACGGGGTTCTCAACCCACACGTTACTCTCATTAGGATTTAACAATTTCTAAAGCTGGTTCATATTATGTTTATCAATTAAGAACATGACTGAGGGTATGATTTCGACAAGAAAAGTGAGGTCAACCAATACAAATGCCCCCTAAGGGTTCTACAGATCGGCACAAGGCCCCAAACATGGCAACTAGCCCATAATATAATGATATTAATTAAGTCTCAGTCAAAAGTACATTAGAGTCATCAAACGGGATGGACCGAGTCCAAATTCCCAGTAGTAACAGACTCCACGCTCATCATACAGCGTGTGTCTCATCTCAACATAGCACCATGTTGTGCAAATCCGGGGTTTAAAACCCTCAGGACATCATTTAAAATCATTACTCACCTCAAGACGGTCAAAGTCTAGTTCGCAATGCCCTTGCCGCTCAAATTAGCCTCCTCGTGCGACGAATCTGCTCAAAATCACAACGAATATGTCGCATTATGCTAAAGAGACAATACCCAATCGAAAACACTCGAAAAAATATCAAAATTAACGAATTTGACAAAACCCGAGCCCCAGGTCCACATCTCAAAACTCTGAAATGTTTACGTCATCGGGTTCCTTATCTCGCCACGAGTCTATACATACAAAAATCTCTCAAATCGGACCACAAATGGCCCCTCAAATCCCAAATTTAGAATTTCAATTTCAAGTCCTAATTTCTTACAACTTGGCTATATTTTCATGAATTTCAAGGATGATTTCACAATATAATCATGTATTTAGTTCATAGGACTTACCTCCAATCACTTCCCGTCAAAACCCCTTCAATTCCCATCCAAAAGCTCTCAAGGTTGCTTAAAAATGGTGGAAAAATGGTTTTGGTTCGCGGATGAAATGTTTTTAATATTCTGTTCGGGTACTGTAGCTAACCCTATGTGATCGCATAGAACAAAATTTCCAGGCCTCAAAATTACCCTATGCGATCGCAATGCACCATCCAACAACACCGTGCGATCGCAACACCTGCTATGCGATCGCATAGCACAATCAAACAGCCCCCAAAAATCCTTCTATACGATCGCAGCCCTTGCTATGCGATCACATAGAGCAAAATTGCTCTGCACTGACTGCTGCATTTCTGCAGCATTTTCCAACTTCAAAAATTCCTGTTAGCCATCCGAAATCACCCCGAGGCCCCCGGGACCTCAACCAAAAGTGCCAACTCATCCTAAAACATCATTCAAACTTGTTCCAATCATCAAAACACCACAAACAACACCAAAACCATCAAATTACATCGGATTCAAGCCTAAATTTCTTAAAAACTTCCGGAATACGCATTTGATCAAAACCCCCACCAAAACACCTCTGAATGATCTGAAATTTTGCACACACATCCAAAACCACCTAACAAAGCTACTGCAACTCTCGAAATTCCATTCCGACCCCCGTATCAAAATCTCACCTACCAACCGGAATTCGCCAAAATACTAACTTCGCCAATTCAAGCCTAATTCTACACTGGACCTCCAAAATTACTTTCGATCACACTCCTATGTCACAAATCATCCCCCAAAGCTAATTGAGTTATCGGAATTAAAATCCGAGCCCTCTAATATATAAGTCAATGCCCGGTTGATTTTTCTAACACAAACCTTCCTTAAAGAGACTAAGTGTCTCATTTTTTATCAAAACCACTCCAATTCAACTCGTCCACATAAGCATAACAAAATAGGTAGTGGGGAAAATGGTGCGGTAACTCACAAGACGACGGGTCGGGTCGTCACAATGCTCAAACTGCCTCCAGTAGATCTCTCTCTGAGTGATGGGGAGAAATTTCTCCAGAAATAGCTGAGTAAACTCCTCCCAAGTCAAAGCTGGTGATCCGGCTGGTCTAGTCAAACAATATTCTCTCCACAAAGTCTTGGTGGATCCATATAAGAGAAAAGTAGCTAAATCGACCCTATTTGTCTCCACTATCCCCGTGTTCCTGAGAACCTCATGACAGTTTTCTAGATAATCCTGGGGATCCTCAGAAGATGCACCACTGAAAGTAGTAGTGAAGAGCTTGGTGAACCTATCCAATATCCATAAAGCATCGGCAAACATAGCTGCTCCATCACCGGTCTGATCTACCACCTCCGGTTGAATTGCTAGAGTCTGAAACTGGAGATCTACCTGCTTCGGAGTGTGAGTAGCAGGAGTCTGAGCTCCTCCTCTAGCCTGAGAGACGGCTGGGGCTACATGAAGCAAGCCTGCCCGGGTGACACTCTCCATAAGGACCACTAGACGGACTAGAGTGTCCTAGAGTACTGGGGTATCAATAAACCCCTCTAGGACCTGAGCTGGACCCACCGGAACTACCGGGGCAAGAACCTCATCATCAAAGTCAACTTGAGGCTCCGTCGTTGGTGCTGCTGCTCTGAGCTGAGCTCTGCCCCTACCTCGGCTTCTAGCACGGCCTCGGCCTCGCCCTCTGCCCCTCGTGGGAGTTGTTGCTTGGGGCTTGGGTAGCTGGTCAGTGGATGAGGAAGCGCGTGTTCTCGCCATCTGCGAAAGATCAGAGTAAAAATTCAATTAGCATTGAGAAACCAAACCACATGACAGGAAGGAATAAATGTGAAGTTTTTCCAAACTCTATAGCCTTTGGGGGATAAATACAAATGTCTCCGTACCGATCCCTCAGACTCTACTAAGCTTGTCTGTGAACTGTGACACCTATGTAACCTAGAGCTCTGATACCAACTTGTCATGACCTGGATTTCCCACCCTCGAGAACCGTGATGGTGCCTACTCATGAAAGCTAGGCAAGCCAAATTGTTCTAATTACTTAACCTTTTCTAGTTTTAAACCATTATCAGTGATAAGTAGATATCATACAAATAGCGAAAATAATTAAGCGGAAGACAAAATCTGATAAATTAATCTTAATACAAACTGCAGAAGTCTAAATACAACTTTACCCAGAATTTGGTGTCACGGCTTCACAGATGGTCTAAGAATACTACATACAAAGTCTGAAAGATAAAATACACACTGTTTCTAAAATGAGTAAAGGAAATAGGATAAAGGAAAGATAAGAGGTGATGCCAAGGCCCGCAGACGCCTGCAGGACTACCTCGGGTCGCCTGTTGGACTGAATGCAGCAACCTCACTGCGGTCCTAAGTCTACAACACTGGGATTTGTAAAAAAGAGTGCAGAATGTAGTATCAGCACAACCGATCCCATATTCTGGTAAGTGCCTAGCCTAACCTCGGCGAAGTAGTGACAAGGCCAGGACCAAACTATCAAATAAACTTCTGCAGTTATATCATAAACAGCGGAAATAGAAGCAAGTAATTACAATTAAAATTGGGCGGGGGAAACATGTTGTGGGGAGTAACAGATAACAATAGAATATCAAGATGAAAAAAAATAAACCAAAACCCAATTACTAACAAGGATAGGGAAAACAAATGCAGAGTTCACTTTAATTTCACATCTCGTTGCAGGCATGCAACCCGATCCCATTTCATGTATCTCGTTGCAGGCGTGCAACCCGATACCATTTCATATATCTCGTTGCAGGCGTGCAACCCGTTCCCATTTTACATATCTCATTGCAGGCGTGTAACCCGTTCCCATTTCACATATCTTGTTGCAGGCGTGCAACTCGCTCCCATTTCACATTTCTCGTTGCAGACGTGCAACCCGATCCCATTTCATATATCTCATTGCAGGCGTGCAACCCGCTCCCATTTCACATATCTTATTGCAGGCGTGCAACCCGCTCCCATTTCATATATCTCGTTGCAGGCGTGCAATCCGCTTCCATTTCACATATCTTGGTGCGGGCGTGAAACCCGCTCCCATTTCTTTTATCAACACAAATCACAAAAGGGATCCCGGCAAGGGAACAATAATATCAAAACAAACATCCTGGCAAGGGAACAATAATATGACAATAACATTCCGGCAAGGGAACAATAATGACAATAATATCCCGGCAAGAGAACAGTAATGATAATAACATCCCGGCAAGGGAACAATATTGATAATAACATGTGAAGCATAATAAACCACAACGGAGTCATAACAATTATAATACAAGACTTATGGGCATGCTTGACACCAAAGTATAGATACTCGTCACCATGCCTATACGTCGTACTCCACAATTAACACGTAGCAAATAAGACACGACTCTTAATCCCTCAAGCTAAGGTTAGACCAAATACTTACATCGATGCCACGAACACAATTCAAGACTCTACTATCACTTTACCTCTTGATTCCACCACCAATTCGCTCGTATCTAGCCACAAGTTACTTCATTACATCAATAAACGCTAAATGAATCAATTCCAATGCATGAAAATAAGTTTCCCAAAGTTTTACCCAAAAAGTCAAAAATTGTCCCCGGGCCCACAAGGTCAAAACCCGAGGTTCAAACCAAAACCCGATTAACTATTCCCCCATGAACCCAAATATATAATTTGTTTTGAAATTAGACCTCAAATCAAGGTCCAAATCCCCAATATTTGAAAAACCTAGGTTCTACCCAAAACACCCAATTTCCCCCATGAAAATCATTGATTTTGAGTTGAAATCATGTGAAAAGATTTTAATGATTGAGGAAAACGAGTTAAAAAGTTGACTTACAATCGATTTGGAAGAAGATTTGTCTTTGAAAAATCACCCAAGCGTGTTTTGGTTTTGAAAGAGTGTGAAAAATGGGAGATTTTCGGTTAAGTTATAAAATTGCAGGTTGCAGATATGGGAATTGCGACCAGGGTTTGCAATTGCGAACCCTTCATGTGACGACCCGGCCAGTCGTCTCATGAGTTATCGCTCTATTTCCCCCATTTCTTCTTCTTTATGCTTCGTTATCCGTGTTTTGTGGTATCGGGTTGGTCGGATCGAGTTCGGAATATTTTTCGTAAGGTTTGAGACACTTAGTCTCTTTTAAGGAAGTTTAAGTTGGAAAAGGTCAACCGGATGTTGACTTATGTGTTAGAGGGCTCGGATGTGAGTTCCGAGGGTTCTGTTAGCTTCTGGAGGTGATTTATGACTTAGGAGTGTGATCGGAATGGGTATTGGAGGTTCGGAGTATATTTAGGCTTGAATTGGCGAAATTTATATTTTGGCGATTTCCGATTGATAGGAGAGATTCTGATATAGGGGTCAGATTGGAATTTCGAGAGTTGCAGTAGCTTCATTGTGTCATTTGGGATATGTGTGTAAAATTTCAGGTCATTCGGACGTCGTTTGGTTGAGTTTTTGATCAAAAGCGTATTTCGAAAGATTTTAGAAACTTAGGCTTGAATCCGATGTGTTTTAGATGATTTGATGTCGTTTGAGGTGTTTTGAAAATTGGTACAAGTTTGAATAAGGTTTTAAGATATGTTGGTGCCTTTGGTTGAGGTCACGGGGGCCTCGGGTGAGTTTCGGGTGGTCATTCGGATCATTTTGAGTTAAGAAAGATTGCAGAAAAATGGTTTCACCTGTTGCAGGTGATTTGGTCTTCGCGTTCGCGAGAGGACCCTCGCATTTGCGAAGGGCCCGAAAGGGAGGTGTTAGCTTTGGCCTTCGCGTTCGCAAAGGGTAGTCCTGCGTTCGCGAAGGGCTGGATTGGTAAGCATCACCTTCGCGTGAGTCATGGTCGCGTTCGCATAGGTTGGTGAAGCTGAGGCATCGCGTTCGCGATGGTGGGGTCGCGTTCACGAAGAAGAGTTTTGGTCAACGGTATTTTGTGCTTCGCGAACGCGAGGCTTTGACCACGTTTGCGAAGAAGGATTTTCAGGCGTGGGCAGAATGTTTAAAAGGTCATCTTGTTCGCGAATGTGGGTCTATTTTACTCCATAGTTGGTCATTTTTGGAGCTTTTTTAAGGAGATTGAAGAGGGATTCAAGGGGAAACGTTTGGAGGTAAATTTTGGACTTAAAACTCGATTCTGTTGTGAAATCTACCTAATAAGTCATGGAATCTAAGCCTAAAATTGAGGAATTAGGGCTTGAGATTAAGAGACTTTAAATGAGGATTTGAGAGGTCATTTGGACTCCAATTTTTGTGTTCTTGATATGTATAGACTCGTGAGGAGATAAGGATTCCGTTGATATAATTTTTATCGAGTTTCAAGATGTGGGCCCGGGGTCGGGTTTGGCCAATTTCGAGATTTTTGGTATTTTTCGATAGTTTTCGCTTGGGCATCGTTCCTTTACCCTATTTTGACGCCGTGATTCTGATTTTGAATAGATTCGATGCAAGTGGAGGCTGATTCGAGGGGTAAAGGCATCATGGAGTAGCATTTTCATCGGTTTGAAGTAAGTAACCATTGTAAATCTGGAACTGAGGGTACAAAACCCCAGTATTTGACTTGTTTTGATAAAAGCGGTGGCGCACATGCTAGGTGATGAGCGTGTGGGCACGCACCAGTAGAAATTGTGACTTGGTCTATCCCTTAGCGACTATTAAGCCGTGTATTTGATTTGGAAATATTATGTTATCCCGTATTTTGGATATTTATATTGTATTATGGGTCGTATGCCATGTTGGGGCCTTGTGCCGACCTGTAGCAACCCTTAGGGGCATTTTGACTAATTTCCTCACTTTACTCGCTAGAAGCAAACCCTCAGTCCTGTTTTCCCTGCTTAAATGTTTAAAACTGGTTTTATTACTCTACCCCTAATTGTGAGGACTGTTTGGGCTGAGTTCCCTAATTTCCATTGTTGTACCCGAGAGGCTGTGAGGTTAAAGACTGAGAGAGGTTGAGAACCCAATTGTGAGGA
This sequence comes from Nicotiana tabacum, assembly GCF_000715075.1. NCBI lineage: Eukaryota > Viridiplantae > Streptophyta > Magnoliopsida > Solanales > Solanaceae > Nicotiana > Nicotiana tabacum. The sequence goes on from NC_134084.1 coordinate 127,709,740, forward strand.
TATTTATATACATACATATGGATCGGGCTGCACGCTGCAGCAATACTTATATGGATCGTGTTGCACGCCGCAGCGATATACATATATTGGATTGGGCTGCACGCCGCAGCGATATGACGCTTGGGCATTGTACACCCCTAGTGAGTGTAGTCGACTATTATATATGGATCGGGCTGCACGCCGTAGCGGTTACTATGATTTCTATTATTATGAGATACTAATGAGCCGAGTGCTGAGAGTAAGTACTGAGTGACGAGAGTTGAGTCACGAGTGACTGAGAGGCTATCAGAGGGGCCATATTCTGAGTGATTCCTTGCCCGAGGGGCCCTGTTATGATGTTTCCACTGTTTTCACTCTTCTTTTAAATAAGCCTCTGTTGGATATTTTGCTAAGTAACTGACTTCAATGTTTAAAACTGGAAATGATGATTTTTATGACAGAACTGATTTCAAAGTTATATGTTTTTGAACTGCTTGTCACTGTTTTTAGTCCATTATTTACTCTAGTTACTTACTAAGTTGGCGTACTCACGTTACTCCATGCACCTTGTGTGTAGATCCATGTGCCCGAGCGACCGAGTGAGCATCTTCAGCTGATTCAGTTTCTGTCGGGGATTTTGAGGTAACTGCATGGCGTTTGCAGCCCTATTCTCGCCCTCCTATCTTATTATATTTCCGCATCTTCTAGTCTATTGATCTATTAGGTATTCAGACTTGTATTAGACGCTCTAGACTCGTGACACCAGATCAGTTTGGGCTGTGTAGTTTATTGTTATTTTGACTTTCGTATATTTTCTGTCGTTTTAAACGTTTATTATAAAATCAGTATTTAAAACCTGTGTTGAAAATGGTTTATTACTAAAGGAAATGGTTTGTGGTTAGTTGATTGATTGGTTTGCCTAGTAATGTGATAGGCGCCATCACGACCGGTATTTGGGGTCGTGATACTTCAGGATTCTGATGCCTTCACATTTATGAACAAAATGTCGCATTTGCGACCAAGTAAATTTTCCAGTCTTCTTCACATTTGCGATAGACCTCTCGCAAATGCGAAATCGCATTTGTGATACAGGAGTCGCATTTGCGACTAAGGCAGTAGCTGGGGGAATCGCATTTGCGATGGGAACCTCGCATTTGCGAGATAGTGCTGGCCTGGGCTAGTTCGCATTTGCGACATAGCTTTCGCAAATGCGATCACGCATTTGCAAGCCAGGCTTCGCATGCCTGCAATACACCATTTCAAAATCTACAACATCCTAAGTCAAAATTTCACTCCGTGGCCTATCCAAAGCTCGCCCGAGCCCTCGAGGATCCAAACCAACCATGCACACCAAAGTAAAAACATCGTACGGACTTGCTCATGCATTCAAATCACTCAAATAACATCAAGAACTATGAATTTAGCATCAAAATCATAAAATTTCTCAAGAACTTCAAATTTTTCAATTTTCTCAAATACGATCCGATTCACGTCGTTTCAAGTCCGTTTATTACCAAATTTCACAGGTTCGACTCAAATCATATATAAGACCTGTTCAGGCTCCGGAACCAAAATACGGGCCTGATACCAATGGTTTCAAACACATTTCACTTTCAAAAACTCATAATTATTTCAGCAAAATAATTTCTTTCAAAAAATTCATTTCTCGAGCTTGGGACCTCAGAATTCGATTCTGGGCATACGCCCAAGTCCCATATTTTCCTACGGACCCTCCGGGACCGTCAAATCACGGGTCAAGGTTCGGGTCCGTATACCCAAAATGTTGACCGAAGTCAAATTAGTTCATTTAAAAGTCAAAATTCATCATTTTCACATAATGGCTTTCCGGCTACGCGCCGGATTGCGCATGCAAATTGAGGTGATGCTGAAAGAGGTTTTTAAGGCCTCGGAATGCATGCATGATTTCTAAGTTTTAGAACTGATTTCACCCTATAGGCATGATATCTATTAGTTTTAAATTCTATAAGCATGATTTCTAGGTTCGAAACTAATTTTTATTCATATAGGCAGGATATCTATTAATCGTATTTAGACAGAAATTAACAAATTGCCAGGAAGCATAATTGACTCAAACAAACAAGGTCCTATAGGCATGGTCACTAATGCACATTTAGTTGGAACATGTGTAGATCCTATATGCATGATTTCTAATGTGCAGAATTAAACGTGAAGTCTTATAAGCGGGTTTTTAGCATGCAAATGTGCAACATAGAATCAAAATGATCATGAAAAATCCTATAGGCAGGATCTCTAAACACAGTATAGTATTCACATGATTCAATCAGCATAATTAAATCCTATAGGCAGGATTTCTACCCAGTTTTGGCAAAAGATATAAGAAAAACCCCCCAGATTTTACTAATAAACCCCAAATCTGTTATTATAGAGATTATTACAGCCCAGAATGAATTAATTACATAATAGTAACGATTACACTATAGGGAGCCTTCATAGGCCCAATCTAAACTTGGGAACCAGGCCTTCAAACACAACAGCTTTGGAGCATAATAGTGACTCATCCATGGCACATTAAACCAGGCTTCCAGTGTGTCAAAGTTCTCAAAGAGCCTCAGGGACCCCGGGCAATGCTCATACCAGAACTACACATTCAGCAAAGAGTTCATAAAAGATTGGAAAACTAACCCCAATGTGTCAGAGTTCAAATGGGTCTCAAGGACCCGAGGCAGTGCTCACACTGGGGGTGGTAAGAACCTAAATGACTAAGAGTAGGAGTTTGAAAGGGGCAAGATTTTTGAAATAGTTTATTTTTCAGGAGCATGCAAATTCAGAATACAGAGTTACAGACAGAACTGCACCAAGAAACAAGTAAAGTTCATGTTCAGCACATAATTCAAACAAATTGGCATTTGATTAGGCTAAATATTAAAGCAATCATGGCTTAAACACAGAGACAGAAACAGACTGGACCTATAAATTAAACCGCAAACATATTTGATTAGATGCTTACAGTATCTGGAAAGGTTTAGAAAGAAAAACAGACAGTACATTAAAACTAACTTAGAAAAGGGGGTCATATTATTTGGAGTAACTTAGTTTTAATAGTATTACTAAATGGCTTCATGTAGTCACATAGAAAGCAAAATCATGCTGAGGATTGAAACAGACTAATCGAATAAAGTATAGAGAACAGAATAGTAAGTTAAGGCATACCAATTGAGAATAAAGAAAGTAAGAATGCAATAGCAGTTAAATTCTAGAGAGTTTGGCCTTGGCTTTCAGCCGGCCAGAATAGCCACTTGTTGCAGAAATTAAAATAAGAGAATAAAGAGAGATCTTAAGTTTTTGTGAGAACAGAGAGTTCGAGAGTTGTAGAGTTGTCCAAAAGGGAATGAGGAAGGGGGTTTAAATAGCACCCTAATGAAGTAAACAAATAAGGTAATGAACCAGTCCTACCCAAATAAGGTATGAAAATAACTTAATTAAAGTCTGCATGAACCAATTAACAAGAAAGAATCGAGTAAAGTTAGGCTAGTATCACTTAATCTAAGGAAAACCTTATATGGAATCAATCAGTATTCAAGTACTAGGTTAAATGAGGTAAGAACTAATTCCAAAATCAATTAGAAGCCGAGTTTAATAATCATAACATAAAATCGGGATAGTAAGGTTAACTTAAGGGAAGTAGCACAAATTATTAATCAGACATTGGTCCAGATAAGGTAAGAATAGTTAACCGCATAGGTAAACACCAGTACTGTACAAAAAAGGAAAACTGATTTCAAACCCTAATTTAGGTAAATAAAATCAATTATAAATTAGTCGCCAGAGTTAAAGGCAAACATGCAAAAATAGTAAGAATGAACAAATAATCAGAACCCTAAAGAAAATAGGCAGAAATACAATGACATATAACATCCTAGTTTTTTTTTAAAGGAAACCCCAACAGATACCTAGACACGATAATGTTTAAAGGTTAAAACCTTTTTTTTTGCAAAAATCTGTTGAAATCAACACCCTAGTTTTAGGGTAAATAAAATCGGTCATAAAATAATAATAGAAAAAGATTAAAGAAATATAGAGAAAGGAGTATTGAAATTTTAAAGGAGAAATACCAAAACGAACATAAAATCGTTTCAGATCTGGGAGGATCTAAACAGATTCAACCCAAAATAGCCAGATTCATAAAAATAAATAGAAGTTGAACCAAACCTGGTTTGAACCAGAGATTTGAAACCCTAAGATACGAAAATATTCGTACTCACATGTATTGGGATGAACATAGACGGAAATAGCCAAGATGTGAGAGACTTTGAACCAGATCTGGGTCGAGTCTCTTGAGATTCACTTTCCATTTGAGGCAAATGAATCAAGTAACATCAAGATCGGGTAGCCAGTAAAGAAACAAAACCAAATAAGGCAAGGAATCAAGGGAAGATCCCATGAATCGAAAGGGAAAGTGTGACGTCGGGCTAGGATTTGAGTGTGAAAGAGGTGAGGAGATGAGAGGATCAAAAGACGGTAGGCTGGGGCGAATGAAATAGGGTTTGGGGGATTTAGGTATATTAAAAAGGGTTGGGGGATTTAGGGCCGTTGATCTTTTGAGATCAACGGTCAGGATTAGATCTTAGGTGGGGCGGGTTTAATTAGACGGGTATGGGTATGGGTAGTTGGGTTAATGTATTGGGTATTAGATTATTGGGCTGGATAGGGTATTGGGTTAGGGTAGGTCCGAAAAAATCAATTAAAAAGGGCTATGTTTTAAATAGCCATTTAAATTGATAAAATAATTTATAAAAATAATTAATAAATGATAAAAATGATATTTGTATATGAAAATGATGTAAAATAGTTACTTAATCTATAAAAATATAAAAAGTTATTTTCCGTGTAAATAATGTAATTATGCATATATGTGCTATTATTGCAAAGTTATTGCAATTATAGCCTTAAAATATAAATGTAATTATAAAAAATGAAATTAAAATATTTAAGCACTATATGGGCATAAATGATGAATTTAGATGATTAAATCATCATAAAAATAATATGAGGGATAATTATTGGATATTTGTATAATAAAAATGCAGAAATAAATTGGTTGAAATCCTCCTGAGTTACCTACAAAACTTAAAACACGGTGCATGCGCATATATATATATATATATATATATATATATACATATTTAAAAATATATGAGGGAAAAATTGGGTATCAATAGTAGATACCTTGCATTTGGTTAACTACCAACTGCAAGTCACTTTTGATCACAATTTTTTCTATACCTAGTTCTCGTGCCAATTCGAAGCCTGCAATCACAAATTTATACTCTATCTCATTGTTAGTGATTGGATAACATTTTATAGCTTGTCTTATGACTTCACCTGAAGGTAAAATCAGAACAATTCCTAACCCTGCCCCTTTAATGTTTGAAGAACCATCGGTAGATAGGGTCCAAGTCCCCGGATTAGCTCCGGTAAACACCCGTAGTTCCTTTTCTGCCTCAGGAACTAAATTCGTGCTAAAATCCACTACTACTAAAACCTGCGATTTTATTGTAGTTCTAGGCTAATATATGATATCATACTCATTGAGTTCTATTACCCATTTAGATAAACTACCTGATAATTCAAGTTTATGCAGTATATTCCTCAAGGGGAAAGCAGTTATAACAGAAATAGGATGGCATTGAAAATAAGGTCTTAACTTCCTAGATGCCATAATGAATGCTAAAGCAAGCTTTTCCAAGTGTGGATATCGTGTCTCAGCATCTAGTAAAGATTTACTAACATAATAAATTAGGGATTGTTTACCTTTATCTTCTCGTACCAACACCGCACTTACTGCCACTTCTGACACAGTGAGGTAAATGAGCAATCTTTCACCGTCTTTCGGTTTGGCTAACAAAGGCGGATTTGATAGATACGACTTTAGGTCTTTGAGAGCTTGTTGGCACTCATCAATCCATTCAAACTGATTCTGCTTTTTCAATACTAAAAAGAATTTAAAACTTTTTTCTGACGACTTTGATATAAACCCCCTCCCTCCAGAGCTGTTATCCTGCCTGTTAATCTCTGCACTTCTCTCTTGGTCGTGAGTATATCTAGCCTTTCCTCAATAGCTTTGATCTGCGCAAGATTCACTTCAATACCCCTATTAGAAATAAGAAAACCTAAAAACTTACCTGAAGCCACGCTAAAAGCACATTTTTCGGATTTAGCTTCATATTATACTTGCGGAGAATCTCAAAGATGTCTGACAAGTGTTGAAAATGATCTCCCACCTGTGTTGACTTGACTAACATATCGTCTATTTAGACTTTCATAGTTTTTCCCAGATGTTCTTGAAATATTTTAGTCACCAATCTTTGATATGTGACTCCACCATTTTTTAAGCCGACCGGCATGACGTTATAATAATAAGCCCCTCTGTCTGTGATAAACAAAGTTTTTTCTTCATCTTGAGGGTCCATTTTTATTTGGTTATATCCTGAATATGCATCTAAAAAACTCAAAAGTTCATGTCCTGCGGTAGAATCAATTAGTTGATCTATATACGCTAAAGGAAATGAATCTTTAGGACAAGTCTTATTTAAATCAGTTTAATCTACACAAACTCGCCATTTTCCATTCTTTTTGGGAACTACCATGGCATTAGCTAACCAATCAGGGTACTATACCTCTCGTATTGACCCAATTTTTAAAAGCCTTTGTACCTCATCTTTGATCACTTAATTTTTGAAGGAACCTTGCTTCCTCTTATTCTGCTTAACTAGTGGGTATAATGGATCCTTATTCAGTTTGTGAATCATCACCTTCGGCTGTATACCTGTCATATCTGAGTGTGACCAAGCAAAGCAATCTGCATTAGCTCGTAAAAATTCAATTAACTTACCTTTCATTTCTGGGCTTAAATTTGCTCTGATGTAAACTTTTCTGTTGGCCAGTGTACGAATAGCATTACAGCTTCGAGCTCTTCGGTAGTTGTCCTAATATTTTCATTTTCTTCTGGATATTGAGTAACATCGGGTCTCGAATCAACATCAATCTGTCCTGGTATGTCTTCAGTTGAGGTCTTTGTAACAGCATCCTCAACCAAATTTTGCAATTGCTATTTCGTGTATGCATCATTGATTACCGTGCTTGCAATCACCAATGAGTTGATACTTCTTGAAGCTTGATGATCTCCACGGATTTGATGGATTCCCTACTATGAAGGAAATTTTATAACTTGGTGCAATATCGTAAATCTGCGGTCTTCCTAGAATTATATTGTAGGCCATGTTCACGTCTATCACCTGGAACTTTGTATCCTTAACAACTCCTTCTACAAATATGGTGAGTACAACTTTTCCTTTTGTGATAACGCTTGAATTAACAAACCTGAACAAGGACCGCGCCTTTGGTATCACCTTATCATTAGCTTGCATTTCATTCACCACCCTCAATAAAATTCGCTGAGCTACTTGAATCAGTTAAAACTCGTTTTACATTAGTATCATGTATAAGTAAAGATATTACCAGTGCAATATTGTGAGGAATTATCAATCCGTCCGCATCTTTATCATCGAATGTTATACTGTCATTATCTAAGACCTAGCAAACTCGCTTCACGTGAGTAATCATGACTTTTGACGAATTTTTTGCAGTTGTATCTGTTACTCCATTGAGCTCATCTCCCCTAGTTATTACATTGACTGTTCTTTTTGGTGATGGAGGTTTTGAGGGCTCCTGTATGTTCTTCATATATTATTGTCTTCCTTTCTCACTGAACAAATCAGTAAGATAACCTTGCTTCAACAAATGCTCAACTTCTGCTTGCAGAAGTCTACAATATGTTGTTCTATGGCCATGATCGTTATGAAACTTGCACCAATAATCTGGATTTCATTTATTTGGATTTGATCTCATTTCTTTAGGCCACCGCACCTTATCCCCCATACCTCTTAAAACAGCCACTAACTCGGAGGTGTTGATGTTAAAGCTGTAATCTCCTATCTTTGCTTGCGTATTGGAATCATTGTTTCGGTAATCTCGTTCCTTTTTTAACCGAGACGAAGAAGTCGTGTTCTTTTGCCTTGGTCATGAATCAAATCGTGTACTTTCCTATATAGATCGAGAGTCTCACCCTGCAGGTCCCATGTACAGCTCGTACCTATTTTTATCGAATCGTTTTTCTAATTCTGAACGTCTCGATCCTGTTCTTTCATCGGCCCTTGGCTATGTGATCGTATCTTCTTCTATCCGCTACTTTCGTACTGTACCTGTTGTACACATCGTTCTAAGTTGTTGCTGGAAATTTCTGCAAACTTTCCTTCAACCTCCTCGTGGATTCTGAACTTTTCTCATTCAAGTTGCTCACGAATGCCATAGTCACCCAGTTATCAGGTACTCGAGGTAACATCATCCTCTCCTGCTGGAATCTATCTACGAACTCCCTGAGCAATTTTGTATCCACTTGTTTAACCTTAAAGATGTCTTCCATTCTTTTTTTAAACTTTTTGAGCTCCCGAATGTGCTTTTATAAATGAATCTGCAAGCTCAGCAAAAGAATCAATAGAATTTTCAGGTAAAAGAGAATACCACGTCAATGCTTCCTTTGTAAGAGTTTCACCAAACTTATTAACCAAAACCGATTCGATTTCCTGTTTGGTTAAGTCGTTGCCTTTCACACCAATAGTAAATGCAGTCACACGATCTCGAGGGTCGGTTGTTCCATTATATTTGGGAATATCAGGCATTTAAACTTTTTAGGAATTGGTAAAGGTGCTTCCAGCGTTGTTGTGAATACTTATCAATATACGGGCGGCACGCCTCGTATCTGCTCTATACAATTGTTTTGTTCCTTCAATTGTTTCTGTAAAGTTAGCACTAAACTTTATAAATTAGAATTATTTGGAGTACTTGACCCTCCATCATGGGATTCATTAGGATTTTCTCCACTTCCATAATTATTAATCCCTGAACATGGGTTCTCCAAAGTTGTTGTATTAACTGGTGGAGGAGTTTGCGCCGCATTGGGTAATCCTCTGACAAAAGCTTGTAGCGCACTATTCACGTGCTACGCAATCAATTGCTTTAGCGTGTCTTACCCCACAGTTTGGTCATTTTCATGTTGATCATTAGCGCGAGAAATGGACCTTTCAGGAGAACTTCCACGTGACTGTTGAGGGGATCCCATTGGTGTATGGTGTGGTGGATTTGCACTTTGTTAGTTCATTTGGTTGTTGTCATTAATGGTAGACATATTTGACTATTAAAGATTGGAAAAAATCAGATTTACAATAACAGAATCAATTTGTTTAACCAAAAATAGATTTCTCGGTCAAAATTAATATCTAGAAGAAATCGGGTTAGTGATAACTAAGATTTACTTCATTTTCCCAACAATTTTGGAAGAATAGATCAAATAATAAAGATGATTGACAAAGAATGAGAAATGAACTAATAATCACTTCCCCAAATTAAGGCTTAAAGCTTGGAGAGTAAAGCAAAGAATAACAGTGTGGATTTCAATAATAATTGTTACTTTCCATTACAAATGAGATTTCAGTCCTTATATAGGAGCATACAATTATAACGGTTCCCGCACTTAATTTAGGCTTACTAATTGTATTGATTGCCCATTACCATTTATAACCGTAATGGATATATTTATAGCTAAAGATTCCTTGTAAATGTGCCAATTTCTCTTCCTTATTTACACCAGGTCCGTGTATCTTCCATTCTTTGTAGTCATTATTCATTTCGCTCTTGTTTCTCCTTTAACAGATGTCAGGTCTGATTCTTTCCTCAATGTAATCCTATGGGTATTTCTCCCGTGCCTTTTCTGCATTCTTTAATTTGTCTAATTAAGAATGACATGTGTCCTTACATCGATGTTCCACGTGTCATGCCCCGTCAACTTGTTGATAATCCATGTGTCATATCTTGTTTCCACTAATACACATAGGTTGGAAAAAAAACTTCATTTGTTGATTGTGTTTGCACAAACAAGTAAAGACTAACGAGCTACACGACAATAGATTAAAAACCAGTTGTAGACACTTTTGAAGTGTGTGACCATCTCATTTAAAAACTTAAGCTTTTCAGAGAAAATATATTTTTAATTACTTGAAAAATATCAATATAATATTCTATTCTCTTATTTGCAAGTGACACAAAATACTATTTGTATTTTTCATTCTGAATTTCAATAATTATATTTCAAATGAGAAAATAAAATACAGATGTGACGTATGTTTTAAACTTAACTAGTAACTATGAACGTGCGTTGCACGTTAATAATGGCACGTGATGATTTAAATATTTATTTATATAAAGAAACAATAAAATTCAATTAATGAGAGAAATTTTATATATAATAACAATAACAATCATCGAAATGCCGAAAAATATGTCACGACCCTAACCCCGAACCCGGTCGTGATGGCGCCTCTCGTGAAGACAAGGCCATCCAGACCAAAACAGACCACCTCTTTTAAACAGTTAAATACCATAAGTAGTTCTAAAACATGATATAATAACCATAATTTGCGGAAATAACGATAACAACAGTAGAATCCATCCCGACACAGCCTAAACTGGGGTGTCACAAGTCACGAGCATCTATTAGAGTATAAATACAACTACAAGGTCTGAATGTACAAAACAAGACTGATGAAAGAGAAGGGAGAAGAGCGGTGCTGTGAACGCTGGCAGCCACCTTGCTAAACTCCGATGACTCAGCCTCCGATCAGCTCAACACCTGCTACCGGGTGAATAAATACCTGCATTTGCACATGAGGTGCAGGGAGTAAAGTGAATACTCCAAATCAGTGAGTAATAAAGGTAAATAACAACTGAGCAGTAAGAAATCACGTAAAGCAAACCAACATGTTGTATAGAAGCGGTGTAAAACCCTTGAGAAAAACAATGAAGCTGTGAAATCTTTAGAAATATCTTAGCTCAGTTTAAACCTCTTTTGAAAATGGATTTTTCAACAGTTATGCAAATGAATACAAAACAATTAGTGCAGATAAGCACAGAAATCCTCCCTTCGGTCTCAACACTCAATTTAACAGGTAATGCCAGGCAATCAGGAAGATAACACATAAAGTAACACAATCAACAGGTAATGGCAGACAAATGGAAATAAAGTAAACACATAGAACAGTACCAGCCCCTCGAGCTCACTCTCAGAACACTCTTAGCCCCTCGGGCTCACTCTGTGATCACAATGGGTACCCACACTCATTGGGGGTGTACAGACTCTGGGAGGGGCCCTTTATGGCCCAAGCGCAATATCAAGTCATCTCGTGGCATCAAATCTCGGCCTCATATCACTCAAGCCACCTCGTGGCGTATAAAAGTATCTCAGGCCCTCGGCCTCGTATCACTCAGTATATCCTCACATATGACCCTCGACCTCACTCAATCCGAAAATCAGCACAAGCCCCTCGGGCATTAGTAAAACAGTAATTCTCATCCCAAAACATCATTTAGAAATATCATTTAAGTTTCAAATCTGAGTAAAAGTGGCTAAGTTTGTAAAATAGTAGATATCAACAGGACTGAGTTCAAGTAATAATTCAAAAACAGTGAGGAAATAGTGATAAAGATCCCCGAAGGGTTCAGATAGCTGGCACGAAGCCCAAATATGACAATAAGTCCAAATAATGATGATAACAAATAAGTTTCAATCAAACGCGGTAAAATCATCAATCGGGACGGACCAAGTCACAATCCCCAATAGTAAATGACCCCGCGCTCATCATCAAGCGCGTGTCTCACCTCAATATAGCACTACGATATGCAAATCCGGGGTTTCAAACCCTCAGGACATCATTTACATTCATTACTCACCTCAAACCGGCTAAATCTCTAGCTCGCGACGCCTTTGCCTCTCAAATCGGCCTCCTCGCACGTCGAATCTAACCAAAACCAGAACGAATTCGTCACAATATGCTAAGGGAACAAAGCCCAAGCGAAAACAATCGAAAAATATCAAAAATCCCGAAATTAGCAAAACCCGAGCCCCGAGCCCACTTCTCGAAACTCAGAAATTTTCACATCATTAGATTCCTTATCTCCCCATGAGTTCATACATATCAAAAATACCAGAATCGGAGTTCAATTGACCCCTCAAATCCTTAATTTAAGCCCTCTTAAACTCAAGCCTAAACCTCTATTTTTAGTCCATTAATTCCTTAAATTTCAGTCCTAATTCATGAAATACCACCATAGAAGTGTGTTTTAAGTTCAAAATCCTTACCTTATCGAAGTTCCCTTGAAATCTCTCTTCAAAATCGCCCAAAAACTCTAAGTCCGAAGTTAAAAATGGATAAAACCTTCAAAAATCGCGAAGAAGAAACATATATACCTTCTGCCCAGACATAACCGCATTTGCGGTCAAATAGCCGCTTCTATGGTACCGCTTCTGCGGTCATATCTTTGCATCTGCAGAATTTCACTTAATGGACCAACACCGTATCTGCGGTCCACTCGCTGCTTCTGCGACTCCGCAGGTGCGGTCCTCCTTTCGCATCTGCGGTTCCAGGCCTTCCTCAGCCTTTCCGCTTCTGTGATCCAATCAACCCATCGCAGATGCGAAAACACCAGAAGCAGCAGAAAAATCAGCAATCCCTCAAGTTCCAAACTTCCCGTTAGCCATCCGAAATCACCCCGAGGCCCCCGGGACCTCAACCAAAAGCACCAACACAACCCAATACCTCATTCAAACTTGTTCCAATCATCAAAATACTTCAAACAATGCCAAATCCATAAATTCACATCGAATTCAAGCCTAAGTTTTCTAAAAATTTCCGAAATACGTTTTCGATCAAAAACTCAACCAAACCACGTCCGAATGACCTGAAATTTTGCACACACATCCCAAATTACATAACAAAGCTACTGCAACTCTCTGAATTCCATTCCGACTCCCGGATCAAAATCTCACCTACCAACCGGAAATCGCCAAAATCTCAGCTTTGCCAATTCAAGCCTAGTTCTACTCCGGACCTCCAAAACCAATTCCGATCACGCTCCTAAGTCATAAATCACCCAACGAAGCTAACCAAATCATAAAAATTCCATTCCGAGATCATATACAAATAAGTCAACTCTTGGTCAAACCTTTCAAATTCAAAGCTTTCATCTGAGACTGTTCTTTCAAATTCATTCCGATTTTCCTGAAAACCAAAACCAACGATCTACATCAGTCATAATACATTACACAGGGAAAGTCATGCCCGAGAACTGGCAATCAAGTGCAAAAGCTCAAAACGACCGGTCGGGTCATTACATCCTTCCCCACTTAAATACATGTTCGTCCTCGAACATACCCAGAGTTGTTCTAGAAGCCAACCAATAACTGAATAACTTTACCATGTATATACCCCGGGGGTGATCCCACGTCACCCTATCTCATATAGGTCCGATAACAAAGTGTAACTGAAATTTCACAATCCAACCTAGCCCTTAAACCATAGAACCACATTTCCACTTTTGAAACTATCAATACGATCAAAACCTCACACCTATACTCTGAATAGGCATGAACCAGTTGTAATAACCCACACTGGCAACCTCGGGAGCAATCCCATGATATACCACATAACTCAAACACTTGTAGCGATAACTTCTATTCACAGCAGCTGTCCACAACAACCGAATACTGGTAGAAAACCTCTTATCAGCCAAAGTCCCATTCTAACATTGTCATATACTACCTACGATAAATAAAATACGCAATAAACCATAACCATTTTCTCAGATCACCCATTCATGAAGCCACTTCTCCTCTGACAAATACCATAGCAAATTTCCGAGCCGAACCTCGATATTAACCTTCCAACATGCTGAAATCGAATCCATTCGTATTCATTGATGATCCCAACGATCTCCTCTAATCCAACACACCACTCTGGTGACATGACACATCAATAGAGGCCTAAGCCATAACTCAATCTCACTAGTGCCACCACAACACAAGGCTGAGAACCCGTCTCACATCATAGAATAGAACACACGAATCTAACCTGCAAGGTCATATCCCATATAGCTTCGCTGCAATATGCGATCCTATCCAAACACTGCTCCATATGAGACACCTCAAGTCACTATGCTCGAAATTGACAACCACGCACAATTTGATGTCTAGAACCAAAGCAGATCATTACTCTGGAACCAAAGAAGATCATTACACCCATGGTGAAACAAGTAACATATACCATGCAAACCCGATAGGACATAACCAATACGCTGTTCACCGAGCAACACCCAATTACTCTTCCCGCTCGACTTCCACTATGAACCCCAATAGAACCGTACCATGTGTGCCCATAACCAACAAATCATAACGTCTCGCAATACAGAAAGGCAACTCATATATCTCCCCAGATCACTAATAAACTCAATAACGGTCGAATCAACCTATCCCTCAACAATACAATTCGGGGCCAACCAAGCCGACTCAAGCTAGAACACGCATCCACATTGGGCTGCCAACAAACTCCTTACCAAGGAAGCCTGAAGTTGCTCCTTTCCACTACTATAACTCCTGCTGAAGCCATACGATACGGTTCCCGGAACCAAATCAATACCGAAATCCGCAATCTCGCCCGGCGACATGCCCGGCCACAAGAAACACATCTGAAAAGTTCCTCAACACCGGAACTGAATCAATGGTAGAAACCTCTGCTCTAACATTCATCATGAAGGCCCAATTAAGAAAGGCAATCCTTCCCAGTCGTCCGCTGGGTCCTTGAAATATAAACCACTCTACTAGAACATAATCTGACGCACCTCGCCACTTAACCCGTGGCATTTTCGGCATAGCCCAAAGCGCAATAGTCCGGAATAACCCAACATGGAGACAACCAGTCGAAACCACAACATCACATCCAAAATCTAATATACCAAGCAAAGAAAGATCCACTCGGGCCTCCAAATCCAGGTTGTTGCTAAACAGTGCCGATACACGTAATCTACAACCACACATAGCCTGAATATGAGAACTTCCTTCTCCACATCCACACGGCACATGAATCACCATATCTGATCCCAATTTTGCCGTACGAACACATGCCACACCTTTAATACCCAATCATCCCATGATAGATACTCAAAAATTTCCCTGTGCCACCAAGCAATCCCGAATATCACCAATCGATCTAACAAGAAAGTGCCGCAATACTACCGAAGTGCCAATAGCTTAATCACATTGCCCTTCTACTGAAACGTATACTCTCGTCAAATCACTTCCAATTAGCAGTACCATTTCCTTAATCATCTGAGGCTACCCGCTGCTTAAGGGTTTCATGAACTTCCTTTCAGAACTGACCGTAACTTTACACATGCAAATCTCGATCCTTACAACATACCGCATATATCATACCGTCCTAGGATAACATGATAACTTCATCTCCCTTCCGAGCCACAGACAACTACGCACTCCACTAGTCAAAACTTTCCATTGGCTCTGTATAGAAGAAAAATCACTATACATCGCATGTCCATAGAAGATATACATCTCCAAACCTCGGTAAAAACCATCAAGAACTATCTGAGTTCCCTTTGCACAAATCAGACCTGTCAGGACTAAATCCTTCTAACTCGATCAAGCTAAGCAAGCCATCAAAACCTAAGAGCATCGCCGCAAAATACCTGAAAGAACTTATTACCTCGAACGCACACAAAGAATTAAACATATCCTTACCATAACGATTAGGTCTACTATCAAGCTACTCCATCTATCTAAATTTCCTTCTGATTCATCTTCAACTTGATATTCTTTCTTGTTGTAGCACCAAAATTCCTCAACCCAGGATTCCCACATAAGACCCAAGCAAAAAACCACACTGTCTAAGACTCATAAGCCGTTGAATACTCTCTTAAATATTTCCAAAAGCACCACATTCAAAATACTTTGCTCTGAAGAACTTCCTGCGAATCTAAATCCATTACCTCCTGATACTGATACATAGAATCCCACAATTAATATAGAAAACACCACAAGTCTTGACATCTTCCAATGAAAACTCAATCTCTAACCACATATACAACTTTAACTTACCCTATTGTTACATGTAGAATCTTAAACACATTAGAACCACTCCCACGAGTTATTCACTCTACTCAAACTGCAATTAGTCTGATCAAACGAACCGATCAACCTGTGCCTCATTAGCACTCCGACACCACAGAATGTGACATCATTCCATTACAACCAAGCAACTTCCTGCTTTATGCACCGAGCATCCTTTACCAATAACAACTCAAGACATTCTGTGATTCTTACACATTTATAAAGCATACTATATACCTTGTTAAGAATTTTTCCTTTACTCGAGCCATCCTCGGTCTCAATCCCCGTAGGCCATAACTGATTCGCCCAAACGCCTCGAACTAGGACCAACATAGCACATAAACGTGCAATCAACTAATCAATAGCAGACTCTCCCACTTGGCTCGAAGCCATAGATCAAAATACACTCAATAACTCATAACGCATATACTCTATTGTTGCCATAATACCATAGTGAGATTAACTCAATCCTTCATAAGCTCGTGGAACACAGACCATCTGTTACTTCATATCTTCTACAAATCTTGTATTTACTCTCGTAACAATTAAACTCACTCTCTTAACGACCCAAATTAAATTCACACATATGTTTCACTTGTAAATGGGATCTTCTAACAGACAACATAAAGATCACATAACTCCAGAACACTTCGCAGGAGATAACTCACCTGCTTCGCCTTAAACTAACTTTTATGTATACCTTCCACCGTCATAACTACTACGCAGTCACTTAGTCTTCCTGAGTCTAAACTCATACCGCAACATGAATCTACTACACTCCCAACTAGGAGACATGAAAAGATTCTTCACACGCCCATAACTCGGGCTATAACTCGAATTAAGACGGAAATCAAGCACCTAATAGTTCTTCTAACCTCCAGCAGACCTTTCTCGTCACTTCCAAATCATACGAATACATCTCGCAGCACTAACATTCTTATTACATAGCCATTCAACCGTCACTTCCACAATAGGGAAAAATTATCGAACATATAAATTCAAAAGCACTTGCTCACACAATCAGCACCTCGGTGCTCAAGGTATAGGCAAAAAATCTAGCCTCAAGTCCTCCAGACTGGCCCAACATCAACACACAGAGATCGTATCTCACCCCTTGATCGGGGAATTACAAGCCATCGATGCATATCTGATACTGAGCGCTCATGCGCGCATACGAACGCGTGAAAAGAATTTAAAAATTTACTTTTCAAGCTGAATCAAGGACGCAAGATAAGAATTCAAGAATGTGAAGTTTTCCTAAAGGTTCTGCAGCCTCTCGAGGATAAATACAGATATCTCATGATCCGCGAGACTCTACTAAACCTGCTCATGAATCGTGAGACCTATGTAACCTAGGCTCTAATACCAATTTGTCAAGACCCTAACCCTGAACCTGGTCGTGATGGCGCCTCTCGTGAAGACAAGGCTAGCCAGATCAAAACAGACCACCTCTTTTAAATAGTTAAATACCATAAGTAGTTCTAAAACATGATACAATAACCATAATTTGCCGAAATAACGATAACAACAGTAGAAACCATCCCGACACAGCCCAAACCGAGGTGTCACAAGTCACGAGCATCTATTAGAGTATAAATATGACTACAAGGTCTGAATGTACAAAACAGGACTGATGAAAGAGAAGGGAGAAGAGTGGTGCTGCGAACATTGGCAGCCACCTTGCTAAACTTCGATGACTCAGCCACCGATCAGCTCAACACCCACTACTTGGTGAATAAATACCTACATCTGCACACGAGGTGCAGGGAGTAAAGTGAGTGCTCCAACTCAGTAAGTAATAAAGGTAAATAACAACTGAGCAATAAGATATCACGTAAAGCAAATCAACATGTTGTATAGAAGCGGTGTAAAACCCTTGAGAAAAACAGTGAAGCTGTGAAATCTTTAGAAATATCTTACCTCTTTTGAAAATGGTTTTTTCAACAGTAATGCAAATGAATGCAAAACAATTAGTGCAGATAAGCACAAAAATCCTCCCCTCGGGCTCAACACTCAATTTAACAGGTAATGTCAGGCAATCAGGAAGATAACACATAAAGTAACACAATCAACAGGTAATGGCAGACAAATGGAAATAAAGTAAACACATAGAACAGTACCAGCCCCTCGGGCTCACTCTCAGAACACTCTCATCCCCTCGGGCTCACTCTGTGATCACAATGGGTATCCGCGCTCACTGGGGGTGTGCAGACTCCGGGAGGGGCCCCTTACGGCCCAAGCGCAATATCAAGCCATCTCGTGGCATCAAATTTAGGCCCTCGTCCTCATATCACTCAAGCCACCTCGTGGCGTATAAAAGTATCTCAGACCCTCGGCCTCATATCACTCAGTATATCCTCACATATGGCCATCGGCCTCACTCAGTCCGAAAATAATCACAACCCCCTCGGACATTAGTAAAATAGTAGTTCTCAGCCCAAACCATCATTTAGAAATATCATTTAAGTTTCAAATCTGAGTAAAAGTGACTGAGTTTGTAAAACATTAGATATCAACAGTGCTGAGTTCAAGTAATAATTCAAAAACAGTGAGGAAATAGTGATAAAAATCCCCGGAGGGTTCAAATAGCTGGCACGAATCCCAAATATGACAATCAGTCCAAATAATGATGATAATAAATAAGTTTCAATCAAATACGCGGTAAAATCATCAATTGGGACGGACCAAGTCACAATCCCCAATAGTAAATGACACCATGCTCATCATCAAGCATGTGTCTCACCTCAATATAGCACTACGATGTGCAAATCCACGGTTTCAAACCCTCAGGACATCATTTACATTCATTACTCACCTCAAACCGGCTAAATCTCTAGCTCGCGACGCCTTTACCTCTCAAATCGGCCTCCTCGCGCGTCGAATCTGACCAAAACCAGAACAAATATGTCACAATATGCTAAGGGAACAAAGCCCAAGCGAAAACAATCGAAAAATATCAAAAATCCCGAAATTAGCAAAACCCGAGACCCGAGCCCACTTCTCGAAACTCAGAAATTTTCACATCATTAGATTCCTTATCTCCCCACGAGTTCATACATATCAAAAACACCAGAATCGGAGTTCAATTGGCCCCTCAAATCCTTAATTTAAGCCTTCTTAAATTCAAGCCCTAAACCTCCATTTTTAGTCCATTAGTTCCTTAAATTTCAGTCCTAATTCATGAAATACCACCATAGAAGTGTGTTTTAAGTCCAAAATCCTTACCTTATCGAAGTTCCCTTGAAATCTCTCTTCAAAATCGCCCAAAAACTCTAAGTCCGAAGTTAAAAATGGTTAAACCCTTCAAAAATCGCGAAGAAGAAACATATATACCTTCTGCCCAGACATAACCGCATCTGAGGTCAAATAGCCGCTTCTATGGTACCGCTTCTGCGGTCATATCTCCGCATCTGCGAAATTTCACTTAATGGACCAACACCGCATCTGCGGTCCACTCGCCGCTTCTGCGGCTCCGCAGGTGCGGTCCCCCTTCCGCATCTGCGGTTCCAGGCCTTCCTCAGCCTTTCCACTTCTGCGATCCAATCAACGCATCTGTGATACCGCACCTGCGGTCCCCAAACCGCAGGTGCGAAAACACCAAAAGCAGCAGAAAAATCTGCAATCCCTCAAGTTCCAAACTTCCCGTTAGCCATCCAAAATCACCTCGAGGCCCCCGAGATCTCAACCAAAAGTACCAACAAAACCCAATACCTCATTCAAAAACTTGTTCCAATCATCAAAACACCTCAAACAACGCCAAATCCATCAATTCACATTGAATTCAAGCCTAAGTTTTCTAAAAACTTCCGAAATACATTTTTGATCAAAAACCCAACCAAACCACGTCTGAATGACCTAAAATTTTGCACACAGATCCCAAATGACATAAGGAAGCTACTGCAACTCTCGGAATTCCATTCTGACTCCCGGATCAAAATTTCACCTATCAATCGGAAATCGCCAAAATCTCAACTTCGCCAATTCAAGCCTAGTTCTACTCCGGACCTCCAAAACCAATTTCGATCACGCTCCTAAGTCATAAATCACCCAACGAAACTAACCAAATCATAAAAATTCTGTTCCGATCTCATATACAAATAAGTCAACTCTTGATCAAACCTTTCAAATTCAAAGCTTTCATCTGAGACTATTCTTTCAAATTCATTCTGATTTTCTTGAAAACCAAAACCACCGATCTACATCAGTCATAATACATTACACAGAGCAAGTCATGCCCGAGAACTAGCGATCAAGTGCAAAAGCTCAAAACGACCGATTGGGTCGTTACAAAATATTATTACATTAGCATAATACATGAATTTAAAATAAAAGGATATCACCAAAACTTACACAAATGATCAATTTTGTCATGTTAGTTAAATAATTATGTATTAGAGTTTAACTTTAATGTGATGATATCTTAACGAACACTTCTTTGTGGATAATATTTTGTGTATGTTACCTCCTAATGCTTTGGTTGCTCTACCTTAACCAGAACTTTTGTTGTCGATCTCTATATCCCTCTTGAAAGTGCAACATATAGTTGTTCGTGAAAGAAAATATATTGCGGTAAATATGTCCAATATTTAGGATGTTTGTTCTTGTGCTTTATTTATTATATTTGCAAAACATAAACATACCAAAATTTGTTTTCACACAAGTTTAAAAGGATATTCCTAGTTTCGGAAGACAAAAGTTGATCAGGAATAAGAATATACTTAGAAGTACATTGATAAGTATCATAATTTTTGCATGTATGACATTATTGTCAAAACTTCTATATATCATATGTGTGCTATTACATAAGTTATTCGGCTTATCTAAGTTTTTCAGTAGCATGTGTCACGACCCGGATTTTCCACCCTCGAGAGTCGTGATGGCACCTACTCGTGAAAGCTAGGCAAGCCGAGTATTATAGATTCACTAACTCTTTTATTTAGCCCTTTTTAATAGTTAGAACAACATACGATCAACAGTGAAATATTAACAATAATTAAAGACATGCGGAAGATGTAATCTGATAACTTAGCCAAAAAAACAAGTACGACAATACCAAGTACATCTCTAACCGGAACTTGTATCACAATATCACGGACCATTTATGAATACTACAACAATTGTCTGGAAAGAAAGATACAATTTGTCTCTGAAGTAAATGAAAACAGAATATAAAGATGGAAGAGAACGTCGGGGCCTGTGAACGTCTGCAGGACTACCTCGGAATCTCCGACTAGACTGAAGGCACCCACCCAAAGCTATGGTTCAAAAGTTGTCGCTCCGGGATCTGCACACAGTGCAGAGTGTGGTATCAGCACAACCAACCCCATGTGCTGGTAAGTGTCTGACCTAACCCCGACGAAGTAGTGACGAGGCTAGGACCAGACTACCAAATGAACCTGTGCAGTTATATCATATATTGCGGAAAATAAAACAGAAATAAACAATTAAAGATGGGAGGGGGACATGCTGCGGGGGATTATCATTTACCAACACTAATTTAAGAGAAAAGCATAAAAAACAATTTAGAATTCACAGAAAAGAATAAAGAAATCGTAACCAATCAATAAACACTTTTATTACTTATTGTTGCGGCGCGCAACCCGATTCAAATCATAAAAACACTGTTGCGGCGTGCAACCCGACCCATATCATTTATTACTGTTGCGGCGTGTAACCCGATCCGATTATATTATTGTTGCGGCGTGCAACCCGATCTGATTATATTATTGTTGCGGCGTGCAACCCGATCCAAATATAATATTGTTGCGACATGCAACCCGATCCATATCATTCAATTCAACATTAATCACAAAAGAGTCCCGACAAGGAAACAATAAGGAAACAACACTGTCCCGGCAAGGGAATCGATAGTATAAATAAATACATCCCGGCAAGGGAATCAGCTATAACCAAACTTGTTCCAGCATCTAACTTCACAAAGAAATCTCACTTAACACCAATACCCAACCATAAATAATTTCACGAGAATAATCATAATTCTTGCTCAATACAGAGAATCAACAACTTAGGCATTCGTAGTACTTATTAAGAACACAACGGTTTCAATTTAAGACTCACGGTCATGCTTGACACCAACGTATAGATACTCATAACCATGCCTATATGTCGTACTCAACAAGTAACACATAGAAAATAGGACACAACTCTTAATCCTTCAAGCTAAGGTTAGACCAAACACTTACCTCGAACTTCCACGGCCAACTCAAGCCTCAAACAGCGCTTTTCCTTTAGAATTCGCCTCCCAACAACTCGTATCTAGTCCAAATTGATTTAATAACATCAATAAATGCTAAAGAATTCATACCCAATGCTTAATTATAGGTTTTCTATCATTTTCCCCAAAAAGTCAAAAATTAACCCCGGGCCCGCTTGGTCAAAACTCGATGTTCGGACCAAAACCCGATCACCCATTCACCCACGAGCCCGAATATGTAATTAGTTTTGAAATTTGACCCCAAAACGAGCTCTAAATTCTAATTATTCAAAAGCCCTAACTCTACCCAAATCCCCAATTTTCTACCATTAAAACCCTAGGATTTTAGATAAAAGTTGGTGAAAAACATTAGAGAGTTGAAAGAAATCAGTTAACACTTACTTATGAATTGGGAAGAAAATATCATGAAAAAATCGCCTTAGGCCTTCTATGTTTATGAAATTTTGAAAGAGAAAACGCTGAAGTTTTGTTTTAAAAGATTCCACTGCCCGACTCCCGCACCTGCGAAATCGCACGTGCAGAAAACAGACCGCTTCTGTGGAAATGACTAGGCCCGTTGGGGCCGCATCTGCGAGGGGAGACTCGCTCCTGTGAAAATGCTTTTGCAGGAGCTTGTCCGCATCTGCGAGAGGCTGGACCGCACCTGCGACCCACTATTCGCACCTGCGGTGCTTGACTCGCAGGTGCGGTTACACCAGAACCTACCCGAAACTCACCCGAGCCCTCGGGGCTCCAAACCAAACATGCATACTAACTCAAAACATCATATGAACTTATTCGTGCGATCAAATCGCCAAAATAACATCAACAACTATGAATTTAGCATCAAAATCATGAAATCGCTTAAGAACCTCAAATTTTCCAATTTTCTCAAATACGGTCCGATTCACGTCAAACGACTTTTGTTTCTTATCAAATTTTACAGACTCAACTTAAATCATATATAAGATCTGTACCGGGCTCCAGAACCAGAATACGGGCCCGATACCATCAAATTTTAAGCACATTTCATTTCCAAAAACTCATAAATATTCCAGAAAATAAGTTTTTTAAAAAATTCATTTCTCGGGCTTGGGACCTCGAAATTCGATTCCGGGCATACGCCCAAGTCTCATATTTTCCTACGGACCCTCCGGGACCATGAAATTACGAGTCCGGGTCCGTTTACTCAAAATATTGACCAAAGTCAACTTAAACTCATTTTAAAGGCAAAATTCATCATTTTTCATGGATTTTCACATAATGGCTTTTCGGTTATGCGCCTGCACTGCGCATGTAAATCGAGGTGAGACAGAAAGAGATTTTTAAGGCCTCGGAACACAGAATTTATTTTTAAAACAAGTCCTTTTGGGTCATCACAGCATGAGGGGCATATATTTCTTCAAAATCGATCTATATGCAATGGAAGATCAATTTTAACTTAGTTTATTATATATGCGGTGACACGAATATACATAAGAAATAATAAACTTGACAACAAACATGTGTAGTAGAAGGCCATTTGGTATTAAAGTATTTAAATATTCTTTTTAGTAGTAATGATTGGTATCATTTTCTGTTGAATCAAAAACAAAAAATATTTTGTTTTTACTATAAATTTTGCAATCAACCTTTTATTTAGTTGATCAACATATTCATTTCTACTAGCTAAGATATCTTTTTAATTGTATCATGCGATTTGCACAATTGTGTTTTAATATGTTGATAGAAATATTTCTCTTATTAAATGCACTCTTATTATCATTGGGATTAATAACCAAGTGTTAAGGAATAACCAAATCATCTTTTATTAGATGCTCTTCTTCGTTTATGTCATGAAGCAAGAAGACACTGAATACTGGATCTATTCTTACTTTATTTCTTGTCAATTAAATCCTTTTCAATTGCGGCAGAAGTATAATTTTGGCAAGCTAGCTTTTACAGCATCTGCTTTTGTTGATTTTGGAACTACTGGTAGTACTTGACATAAATTACCTCCCAAACTATTAAATTTCCACCAAACGGTTCATTAATATCCAATATATCTCTAGAACACCAGACAATTATTTCGATCGTTTGACACTTAGCCATAAGTGCTTCATCTCATATTATCAATTTTTCTTTCCTTATAAATTTAGCATCTTTGTTCTGCTTTGATATATTTGTGATGGTTATTTAAGTTGTTTGATGTACCCTAAGATTTTTGTTTAAACTTGAGTAAAAATTTTACTCATATGATGAATTTAAAAAATAATTAAATTGGATTCTCTTGCTAAATAATTAATTAAAAGATTTAATTATTTGGTTTTAACATAAAAAAATAATTTATTCTATGTTGATTTAGATCTTAATATTAGCTCATCTCTTATTTAAATTATTTAATCTTAATTATTATTTTATCCACCATAAATTTTATTTTCGAAAAGCAAAAGATTGATATGACACTTCATTTTTAGATCTTTATGTCTGTAAAATCATTAGTGGTATTGACTCTTACTAACTATTTTTTTCTCTTTCTCACACATTTATATTCTTAAATATTTTCTTAGTTGTTGTTAATAATTGGGTGTTTCTTAATATTACATGAAAAAATTTAAAAAAAATTATTTGAGTAGGAAAATAGTTCAAAAATAATATAAAAATATATTATTGTTAGACATTATGGAGTGATAATGTATTGTCAATACAAAAGATTCTTATAAAATTAATTTTATTAAACCTTCCTACATATTTTAATAAGAATTTAATAGACGAAATTTTATTAATTTTAGAATCTTAAATATTAAAAATTAGCATATAAGGTATTGTAGTCCAAAAAATAATTTATTGCAATTATGTCCTTTCCCTATGAGTTCTTCCGTTTAATATTTTAGGGCTATTTTGGTATATTAATATTGTATTTATGTTTGTACAATAATATAGGCTCTTCTTTTTCTAAATGAATTTGGACAATATAATACATTCTCAAATTAAATTAGTAATAGGACATTATAATACGTTTTCAAATTAAATTAGTAATAGAAATTTTAAAGGAATATATCCTAAAAGTAATAGGATTACATGACTAAAAATATATCCTATTCTTTTTAGCTTTAATATCAATTTTTTTAAATTTTCAACAAAAAAATTTAAAATTGTAATCTATACAACTATGCGACTTAGGAGTTAAGGTCTAACGGCGCCCGTGGGATTACACTCAGCTATGTTTCTGCTACATCGTCCATCCTTTTATATATATTTTACAAAATTGTAATCATTCAATTTTCATATTTTATGTCATTTCTATTTTTGTAAAATTTATCATAGTAGTATTGCAGTGATACAATATTCAAGAAAATAAAAGAAATTTTCAATATTCATTAGAGTTACCAAGAAAAATACTTATGTCTTAAGGAAAAGAGATCTGAAACATAATTGTATTAGTGTACCTTTATTTGGCTATTCGTCCATTGCAACAAATAATTCGTCTTGATTTTATGATCTTGGTATTCATGTCTAATGTTAATTATTCAGCTGGAAGGGATGACACCGATATTTTTGTTCCTCTATATCAAATGCCCCCTTTAACTTTTTCTTTTGGGATTAATGTTGGATTTAATTAATTTAATGTAGTTTTATCTTTTGTTTTTGTAACAACCTGACCGGTCGTTTTGAGCATATACACTTCGTTTGGTAGTTTACGGGCATGAGTAACTCTGTATGATGTACTATGACTTGTGTGAATCGTCGGTTTTCGTTTTCATGTTATTCGGAGTTGATTCGGAAGAATGAATTTCATGGTTTAAGCTTTAAGTTGAAAGAGTTGACCAAATTTGACTTTTTAGTATTTGAGCTCGGATTGGAGTTTTGATGGTTCCCATTAGGTGCAGATAGTAATTTCGAACTCGGGCGTATGTCTGGATTTGCATTTGGATGTTTCTAGAAGGTTTCGGCACAAATTGGCGAAAGTTGGAAATTTGAAGGTTTGGAAAGTTCATAAGTTTGACCGGAAGTTGAATTTGATGATATCGGATTCAGAAGGTGGTTCCGAGAATTGAAATAGCTTCGTTATATCATTTGGGACTTGTGTGCAAAATTTAGGCTCATTCCGGGTTGATTTTCTATGTTTCGGCACGAGTTTTGGAAGTTGAAAAGTTCAAAGTTCATTAAGTTTAATTTTGGGTGCGATTTGTCGTTTCAATATTGTTATGCGTGATTTGAGGCCTCGAGTAGGTCCGTGTTATATTATGGAACATGTTGGTATATTGGACGGGATCCCGAGGGGCTCGGGTGAGTTTCAGACGAAGTTCGAAGCATTTTGAAAATTTTGGCTAAGGCTGATTTGGCAGAGGTTCTGGTGTAACCGCACTTGAGGAGCGATGGGCGCAGGTGCGGAGCCGCAACAGAGGCAATGTCATCGCAAAAGCATGAAGAGGGAGCTGGGCGTGAGGATCGCATGTACGGGTGTTTGGGCGCGCCTACGCGACCGCAGATGCGGACCAATGTGTGCAGGAGTGTGACCATATAAGCGGAGTAGTAATTGCAGAAGTGGGGCTGCTGAGTTTGGGCCTGTTTGCTGAAGCGAAAGCTGAGCCGCACATGCGATTCTGCAGAAATGGAAGTTTGTTCTCAAATGTGAAATTGCTGGGCAGAAAATATAAAAATCGGGATTTTGATTCTTTTATCATATTTTGAGATTTGGGACTCGGGTTGGAGCGATTTTGGAGGCAAACATCATCACAAAGATTGGGGTAAGTGTTCTATACTTAGTTTTGATTATATTTTGTGAATCTATTTTCATATTTTGGCAATTGGTTAATGAATTTTAAAGAGGAAATTCAAGGTTTTAGCCTAAAATTTCATAGAGTGAGTTTTTGGGTTTAGACATCGATTCGGAGTCGGATTTGGGTGAAACAAGTATGGTCGGACTCGTAATTTAATGGGTTTCCGGATTTTATAAGTTTCATCGGGTTCCAAGGTGCGGGCCCGAATTTTGACTTTTTGGCCAATTTTAGATTTTTGATTAAGGATTCGACCTTTATCATTTGAAATTATTTCCTTGGGTTTTATTTGATGTATTTGAGTTGCTTTTGACTAGTTTCGAGCCGTTCGGAGGTCGGTATGCGTGAGATGGCATTCTTGGAGCATCGTTTGGCTTGCTAGGTATTGAAATTGACTTGTTCGAGGTAAATAACACTTCTAAAGTTGGTATTGAGGGTATGAAATCCCGAATTACGTATTATGATTAATGTTGAGGTGACGTGCATGCTAGGTAACGGGCGTGTGGGCGTGCACCGTATAAATTATGATTTAGTCAATTACGTGAAACTGTGTAGCTATCTTATTTGAATATTTCTACTATACTCTATGTGTTAGAGTACCTGAGCGGTAATTGATGCTATAAATCATGTTTAGGCTATATGATGGTATCATTGGCACCCATAGTGGTCATTCTTTGTTGTTGAGTTATTTGCTTAATTTCAGTTATGTACTCAGTCGCATTTATCATTACATATCATATCTCAGTCTCTATTATTGTTATTGTCACATCTCATATCATTGATTTGGGCTGCTCAGCATGAGTGATGTGAGCCGAGAGACTGGAGAGATTGATGACTGAGTGAGGCTGATGGCCTGATTGTGAGGATATTGATACTATAACACGTGAGTTGTCCGTGCAGCATGTGAGTTGTCCGTGTAGATTATAGCGCTTGGGCACGTCAGTTGTCCGTGCGGATTATAGCACTTGGGTTGAAGGAGCCCCTCGGGAGTCTGTACACACCCCTAATGAGCGCAGTTGATTTATATTGAGGGATGAATCTTCCCTGGGCATGGATCTTGTTTGAATCATTTATATTTAGGGATGGATCTTCCCGAGCTGGATTGACATTATACAGTACTGAGTGACAGACTGTCAGTTGATATATATATTTGGGATGGATGTTCTCTGGGTTGGATTGGCTATATACAGTACTAAGTGACTGAACGTGTTAAGTGATTGAGCATGATGAGAAGAAAGTGTGAGACAGTGAGATTGAGTACCCTGAGTGTGAGTACATGAGTTCATCTCTGATATATATTGCATTTGACATGCACACTTGACATATAAGCATAGAGATGTATTTTCCTTATAATGTACGGTATTATGTCATTCATGACTTCTCACACATATTGACATATAGGTATAGAGATGTATTTTCCTCATGCCATTTGAAACTGAAACATTTACCTGTTGAAATCTTTGGGGAAAATTACATTTTTTCAAACTTACTCATATTTTTGGCAATTTCGGTAAAAGATTTAGCTTTTCACTGATATACATGAAAAGCAGGCCTATTTTCTGGAACTATGAACGAGCTGAGCATTTTATCTCTGAGTTATGAACTGTTGTTGGCTATTGGTGTTGGACCCGACCTTTGTTCCAGCTCGTCACTACTTTCAAGCTAAGGTTAGGTTTGTTACTTATTGAGTACATGGATTTGGTTGTACTCATACTACACTTCTGCACCTTGCATGCAGATGTTGGTTGTTGATATTGCTGCGTACGGCGGGAGCTAGATCAGAAGTTGTACCTGCATTCCAGTCAGAGCTGCCTTTATTCTGGGTAGCTTTAGAAATTATTAATCTGTTCAAGTATATTTTAAACAGTTGATATATTTTTATTTTCACACCACCATTGTTAACTCTAAATCATAGAAGCTCGTGATTTGTACTACCAATCTTTGGGAATTCTTTGTATAAAAGTAGTTTATAACGACCTGACCGGTCATTTTGAGCTCTAACGCGTCGTTCAGAAGTTTGGGGCCATGAGCAGCTTCGCTTCAGGTATTATGACTTGTACGCATGGTCGGAATTGAATTCCGGGGAATTCGAAGTTGATTTGGAAAGTGAATTCTCACTTTGGAAGCTTTAAGTGTAAAGAATTGACTAAGATTGGATTTCAGAGTAAACAACCATAGAATCAGGAGCTGAAGGTTCTAGTAGGTTTGCATAATGATTTAGGACTTGGGAATATGCCCGGATCGGGTTTTGGATGACTCGGGGGCGTTTTGGCGCCTATTGTGGAAGTTAGCATTTTGGAAGAAATTTCATAAGTTTGGGTTGAAGTGCATTTCAGTGTTATCGATGTCCGTTTGGGATTCCTAGTCTGGGAGTAGCTCCGTATGGTGATTCTGGAGTTGGGAGCGCGATCAGAAGTGAATTCGGAGGTCCGTAGGTCATTTTGAAGTCATTTGGCTAAAGATAAAAATTTGAAGTTTTTTGAGAAGTTTGACCGAGAGTTTGACTTTTTGATATCGGGATCGGATTCTAATTCTGAAAGTTGGAGCAAATCCGTAATGTCTAATATGACTTGTGTGCAAAATTTGAGGTCAATCGGACGTGATTTGACGGGTTTCGGCATCGAATGTAGAAGTTTGAAATTTCAAAGTTCATAAAGTTTGGATTAGAGTATGATACATGATTTCTACGTTGTTTGATGTGATTTGAGGCCTCGAGCGAGTTCGTAACATGTTTTGGGACATGGTATAATTTGTTAAGGTCCCGAGGGCCTCGAGTGGATTTCGGAAGGTTAACGGAATGAATTTCGGACCAAAGAGTTGTTGAAATTTTCTGCAGAAAGCTATTTTGACAGCAACTAGTGCAATCGCGGAGCTAGATTTGAAAGCCTATATCTCGAAATTTATAAGGAATCTGAAAATTTACAACATAAAAGTTGTTTTCCTTGCATTCTAGTTTCCAGAAAGATAAATCATTCATGATTTAAACATTTTATCAGAAAGTTATGATCGATTGAAGATGGCCGGTGGAGCAGTTTTGACAGAATTTTCTGATACATGGAGCCGACTTTAGAAGCTCATATCTCGGAATATATGAAGAGTTATATGGTGTGAACCCTATCCAATGAAAGATTTTCGAGTCTTGTTTCTAAATCTTCAAAGTGTTTGTCATTTGGATATTTCTAGATGGAGTTATGGGCGTTTTAACAGAAGGTGTACAGCAGGGGAAAATTGTAATAAGATGTATAACCTGCACAGCGCAAGGTACAAATCGATGAAGCCTGGGCAGATTATTTTAAACACGAGTTTTGGCCCATTTCTTTCATTTGGCTTGGGAGATTTTGGAGCTTTTTGAGAGGATTTAAAGAGGGATTTAAGAGATAACACCTGGAGGTAAGATTTTTGAACTCAATACTCGATTTTTGTGTAAATTCTACCTAATTAATCATGGAAATTAAGCCTAAAATTGAGGAATTGGGGCTTGAATTTGGAGAGTGTAAATTGGGGATCTGAAGGGGAAATTAAGGTCCGATTTTGAGGTTTTTGGTATGTATAGACTCGTGAGAGTATAAGGAACCATTGATGTAAAATTTATCGGAATCCGAGACGTGGGCCCGGGGGCCGGGTTTAAAGCAATTTCGGGATTTTTTATGTAAATTGGATATTTTCGAGTGGGCTTTGTTCCCTTAGAATATTTTAATAGTTATGTACTAATTGTGGCTAGATTTGGAGCATCCGGAGGTCGATTTGTGAAGGCAAAGGCATAGCGGGCTAGAGTTTGGACCGGATCGAGGTGAGTAATGATTGTAAATGATGTCCTAAGGGTATGAAACCCCGGATTGCACATCGTTGTGCTATATTGAGGTGATGCACATGCTAGATAACGAGCATGGGATCGTGCACTGTTGGGGGTTGTGACCTAGTCCATCCCGAATAATTGTTTTACTGCGTATTTGATTGAAAATTGTTTGCTATCATCTTGTTTTGGGCTGAATGCCATATTTGGGCCCCGTGCCAACTATTTGAACCCTTAGGGAATTTTTATTGATATTTCCTCACTGTTTTGACTTTATACTTTTACTCAATCATGCTATAATCTACTGTTTTCATAACTCAACCATGTTTACTTTGTTTTAACACTTAAATGATCTTTTAAATGATATTATGGGCTGAGCATCATGTTTTACTATTGCCTGAGTGGCTTAGGTGATTTTGACTGAGTAAGTCCGAGGGCCTGTGTTGTGAGGATACTTTTGGGTCGGATTGCACGCCACAGCGGTGATACACTTATTATGATTATGAAGCCGAGGGCCTGAGTTTTGTACGCCACGAGGTGGCTTGTTGATATGAGGCCGAGATCCTAGTGATGATGCCACGAGATGGCTTGATATTGCGCTTGGGTCATAAGGGGACCCTCTAGGAGTCTGCACACCCCTAGTGAGCGCGGGTACCCATTGTGATGTGAGATATAGCCCGAAGGGCTGGTTTGGTTATGAGATATTGCCTGAGGGGCGGAATTGTTGACATTGTGCCCGAGGGGCAAACCTTTATGTGTTTATGTTTCTTATTTGCCTGTCATTTGTTTGCTTAAATGTTAGAAAGGCATTTCATGAAGTTTAAGCTGAACTAAAAATGATTTTTACACATCTTCACTGATTCACTGTTTTACTAGCTTTTACTGCTTCATTATAGCTTGTAATGTGCCTTACGTGATTTCTTGCTTTTAGTATTTATTTATGATTATTACTCACTGAGTTGGAGTACTCACTTTGCTCCCTGCACCCATGTACAGATTTAGCATTGTTGATCCTGCTAGCGAGAGTTGAGAGCTCCCGGCAGATTTTGGAGTCCACGAGGTGGTTGTTTGGCGTCTGTAGTCCCGTGTTTCTCCCCCTTTATCTCATTTCTATCTCTTTATTAGACATTTTGTAATAGCTTATAGACTTTTCAGACTTGTGTTAGGATTGATAGATGCTCATGACTAGTGACACCCGGTATTAGACTGTGTTGGGGTGTTCTTCCGCATATTTGTACTGTTGACTGCTTAAATATTGGATTAATTATCATGTTTTAGACTTAATTCTCATTGTTAACTACTTAAAATTGAAATGGGTACGTGTCGGCTGGCCTTGAGAGGCGCCATCATGACCGGGTTCGGGTTTAGGGTCGTGACAAGTTGGTATCAGAGCACTATGTTCCCTTAAGTCTTACGAGTCATGATCAAGTCTAGTAGAGTCTCGCGGATCAGTACGGAGTCGTCTATACTTATCTTCAGGAGTCTACAGGGTTGTTAGGAGTACTTCCCTTCTTGATTTCCTTATCGTGCAACTAGATTCCTTGAGGCTTATGCCCTTGTTTCCTTCCTACTCAATCTTACGCGACGTGAACCGCTTGTTACAAATTAAGAATTGAAGAATTGTAATGGTACTATAGATGTGGTGCGGGATGTTTCTCCCGGTATAGTTGGGTGAGCTATTGTCGTCGCCTTGCGGAAGGATTTTTCTATCGTTTCGGCTCGATAGTTGTGCTTCTAAGAGCTTGGAGGCTATGCACAGGTTGCTATGATGCTCGCGATTGGTTATCGCATAGTATTGACTTGATGGTAGGAGACTTGCCTATGTGTTAGGGCGGTGAATGAGTTGAAAGGAAATCTACTCAGTGCACGATTTAGAGATATGATATTTCACTTCCAGCGGAGGAAAAGTGATTGGTCTATGAATGTCCAGATTTGGGGTGATAGAGTAACGAGACTTGGTAATTTTGAGCGTGGTGGAATTTTTATCTACGATGTAGTGTCATCATCCTTGATTGTATGTGTTAAGTTCGCCGGTGTTATGGTATTCTACAATTCGCCCTTGGGGTAGGATATTGTGAAATAATATTGGAGAAACGACTGTTGGATATCGCGGGGTACGGTGGTTCAGGATTGAATCGGTGTTTCTAATGTCAACGGCTTGAGAAAGATGATCTCCAGAAAGGTTTAAAGTTAGTAGCAATTTGTGGGTTCAAGCATTATGAAGATAGATTTTATTAAGGCAATAACTGAGCATCAAAGGATGAGGAAGGACATGTGGGGAGTGTCAGGCGGTAGTTAAAATTTATAGAAGGCCAGGTATAAGAAGCAAAGGTCGAGTGGTCGATTAGAGGGGTGAGTTCCACCAAAGTGGGAGAGTGGAGGAGTTGCATATGGGCTTTCTGTTAGGATGACTACGCACCTTAAGGAGAGTTTGGAACGACTTGGGAATTTTAGTGATTGATGATTGGGGTCTATGGATCTAATTTGAAGTATGGGCTATTATGCGGTAGGAGATTTGATATAACGGAAAGGAGCTACTTGAAATGAAGAAGGATACAACATAACTTTGAATTGGAACGATGTTGCAGCACATTTAATTGATGTCCATGAGGGGTGAATAGACTTGTGCAGCTAGAGAGTGAGCTCGGACTCAGGATTGGTTATTGATGTCGTAGTGATTGCACCCCGTGCAATAGCATTGGAAGATGTCGGCACGTAAATTCCACAGGCGGGTTATCTTTAGTGAGCAGATCGGCGGTCGTATGGTTAGCAAAGCTTCTACGAAGAATCCTATTAGTTATACAGCAACAAGATCGGTCGTGCGAATGTGGTTGATGATTCAGAGTATAAAAAGGGGTTTCACAGAAAAATTCTGAGAATTATGGCGGTTGATTGCGCAAGGTTATGTCAATAAGAGATAAAGAATCCTGATGAATTTCAGAGTTGTGTAATAGTGGCTTCAAACTAAGTGGTAATTTGAGCAAAGGAATTGTTAAAGGTATGCTATGGTTGGCCTTATTGGCTCATGTTCAGACTTGGGGAAGGATTCAGGATTTATGCCTTGTATAGATGCGGGTTTCAAGGGAATAGATTCTGCTGGGTGCTTTGTCGAGAGGGTATTCATATGCTAGAAGATTCATGGAGTTGATTATATTCGGGGCCAAGTCAGAGCGGGTGGCTCTCAACAACGGTCCTAGTGGATTCAAAGGGGCAAAGTGTGGTGCCTAATGATTGCGAGCCTATATGTACGGTTAAGAATCAAGCTTTGTAGCAGCTTATGAGAATGGGCACAGAATGTTCTATGATGTTTTGACTTGCAGTGTAGTATTTGGGAGGTATGAAATAGTTTGTGGGATTTGAGACAACATGGTCTCGTGATTCAAGGTCACTTGGGATGAGTGCGGATGGAGTGTGTTATGTGTTTAATGGAGTTATTATTCTTTCTAAGGCAATCAAGAATTAATTTGGAAGAAGATATATTGGTTAGGCATAGTTGAATTGGCATATTGGTGGTCGTGAACAGTTCCTTCAACGTGATCAAGTTATGCAAGTGATTTGTGATGGAACGTGTGAGGCTTGTCGACCTCCGTAATTGATGTTAACCAGAAGTATTCCACTGTTATGGCCTATCATGTGTAGACGGATCCTGGAAGGGCTATGGTGGCTTAGACCATTACTTAGATATTGCATATTCTACGGTTATGAGAATTCACCTATGTGTTGATATGGTTCTCCTGAAGTGAGTTAAGTGAAAAGTTTTATATGATGAAGTGTTAATCTATTAGTGGTTACGGAGTTATGATGAAAATCGTGTTCTATCATATATTGGC
This sequence comes from Nicotiana tabacum, assembly GCF_000715075.1. Lineage (NCBI taxonomy): Eukaryota > Viridiplantae > Streptophyta > Magnoliopsida > Solanales > Solanaceae > Nicotiana > Nicotiana tabacum. Next base: position 127,744,364 of record NC_134084.1, read on the forward strand.
ATGTTGGGTGCGGTGAGTGGTATGGAATTTGAAGTGAGGATCAAGGTTGCAGTTCGGTGTTGACAAGGATGTCACGAGCTCGGATGAGCAGTAAGGGAGTCTCGATGTTTAAAGTAAGTGGGTATCGTCTTCAGTGTCACCTGAGATCAGTGTTTTGTGAAAAAGGCCTTGCATCCTGGTTATGGATTCTTGAACGCTTTCTCAGCGTTAGTACGGCTGGTGGTATGGATACACATACTTGTTGTCTGTTACGGAAGGTCGCGGGAGCGTGCCCCACAAGAAGATTGTATAAGTGTGGCATGTAGTCATTTGATTGATTGAAGATTTAAACCAAGTATAAAGACAGTGGTGATATCACTAATTTGAGAATTTATGCTTGAAGGGCACTCGACTTATTGGGTTGTGGACCGTGGAGGATTGCCCCGGTTATGATGGTAGTTCTCATGTGTTATGAGAAAAAGGGAGTTATTATGGACCTTCGAAAAGTTATTAGCCTAGTTCAGTGTGATCAGAATCAGTTTGAGGTCTGTGGATGGATCTAAATGTGAATATGGGCTCTATATCAGGCCAGATGTGTTCATTTCAGCAATGCACTCCTTTGGACAAGTAGTCGGGGTACTATTTCGTCGTCAGCTATTTCATGTAATGATATATTGTGACGTATGAGTTGTGAGATGGATTGGTGAATTTCTTATGTGTTGAGGTTCCGCATAGAGATGATGTTATATTAGCAGGATGGCTCTCGAGATTCAGATCGTATATCGCACCTCAGTTGTGCTTGAGTTTTGTAGCCTATGGCACTATATGTCTCCCCAGGGTTGGTATTATGCATTTAGTGTTCTTGTGACCGATATTCCGTATTTTATTATAATGAGCAATTTAGCTCGATGTATATCTCCTTATGTGAATTCTATGTGTGGATCGGGTGGCATGTGGCCATGGGTATGTTATTTGGATCGGGTTGCACGCCGCAACAGTGTAATGTTGAGTACAGTTTTCTATATGCTATTTTTGTATGCCTTGTTTCCTATTTTCTAAGGAAAGTCCATATTAGTGCGTAAGTTGAGTAGTTCCTTCCAGAGTTCGTTTTTCTTTTGTCACGTTCGAGTTCATAGCCTATTGGCACATTGTGGCATCGTATGAGACTTTGATCATATCCGGGGTGGCTTATTGCCTGAACGGTTCGTACTGGGTGAGACGAGATCATTGGATTTAGGATTAGTGCAATCTGATTATATGAAGTATATTAAGGAGCTAAGACCATTATTTGGTTCAGAATGAGGTGATGGTTCTTGTCAGGAGTATAGACCCAATGATTTGTTGATTTGGCAGTTGGTTATGAATTTCTACACACCTCTTCCGTCTTGGCGGTATTGTAAGAGTTAGAGCAAGACCTATGTAGGTCATGAGGTGCAATGGGAGCATCAGATTCGTGGAATTTTGACTAATTTGATCAGAGAATGTTATTGTGGTCCTGTGAGTAAAGTGGTGCAAGGTGTGAATTCAGCTAAGGTATGCAGTCATGTTTTGGTGTTGCGGGTAGTTATTGATACGGTGAGCATATGTTGGAACAAGCCTGGTAGAGAATTCCGGATGTAGGAATTGGGCTCTAAGGCTTATTTGCTTAAGTGAAAAAGGATATCTTCAGATTGATCGAGCTAGGGTGCGCAGCTGAGTTTTGATAGCATGGGTAGGTGCTCGAGGTGTTAAAAATGATTTGGATAACCCCAACACAGTTCTTAGCACGTTCAAGGACGAACGTTTATTTAAGTGGGAGAGAATGTAAAGACCCGACCGGTCATTTTGAGCTCTAACGCGTCGTTCAGAAGTTTGGAGCCATGAGCAGCTTCGCTTCAGGTATTATGACTTGTACGCATGGTCGGAATTGAATTCTGGGGAATTCGAAGTTGATTTGGAAAGTGAATTCTCATTTCGGAAGCTTTAAGTTGAAAGAATTGACTAAGATTAGATTTCAGAGTAAACAACCTTAGAATTGGGATCGGAAGGTTCCATTAGGTTCGCATAATGATTTCGGACTTGGGAATATGCCCGGATCGGGTTTTGGATGACTCGGAGGCGTTTTGGCGCCTATTGTGGAAGTTAGCATTTTGGAAGAAATTTCATAAGTTTGGGTTGAAGTGCATTTTAGTGTTATCGATGTACGTTTTCTGGGAGTAGCTCCGTATGGTGATTATGGAGTTGGGAGCGCGATCAGAAGTGAATTCGGAGGTCCGTAGGTCATTTTGAAGTCATTTGGCTAAAGATAAAAATTTGAAGGTTTTTGAGAAGTTTGACCGAGAGTTTGACTTTTTGATATCGGGATCGGATTCTAATTCTGAAAGTTGGAGCAAATCCGTAATGTCTAATATGACTTGTGTGCAAAATTTGAGGTCAATCGGACGTGATTTGACGGGTTTCGGCATCGAATGTAGAAGTTTGAAATTTCAAAGTTCATAAAGTTTGGGTTAGAGTATGATTCATGATTTCGACGTTGTTTGATGTGATTTGAGGCCTCGAGCGAGTTCGTATCATGTTTTGGGACATGTTGGTATAATTGGTTAAGGTCCCGAGAGCCTCGAGTGGATTTCGGAAGGTTAACTGAATGAATTTCGGACCAAAGAGTTGCTGAAATTTTCTGCAGAAAGCTATTTTGACAGCAACTAGTGCAATCGCGGAGATGGATTTGAAAGCTTATATCTCGAAATTTATAAGGAATCTGAAAATTTACAAAACATAAAAGTTGTTTTCCTTGCATTCTAGTTTCCAGAAAGATAAATCATTCATGATTTGGACATTTTTCAGAAAGTTATGATCGATTGAAGATGGTTGGTGGAGCAGTTTTGACAGAATTTTCTGATTCATGGAGCCGACTTTAGAAGCTCATATCTTGGAATATATAAAGAGTTATATGGTGTGAACCCTATCCAATGAAAGATTTTCAAGTCTAGTTTCTAAATCTTCAAACCGTTTGTCATTTGGATATTTCTACAAGGAGTTATGGACGTTTTAACAGAAGGTGTACAGTAGGGGAAAATTGTAATAGGTTGTACAACCTGCACAGCGCAAGGTACAAATCGATGAAGCCTGGGCAGATTATTTTAAACACGAGTTTTGGCCCATTTCTTTCATATCTTTCATTTGGCTTGGGTGATTTTGGAGCTTTTTGAGAGGATTTGAAGGGATTTAAGAGATAACACCTGGAGGTAAGATTTTTGAACTCAATACTCGATTCTTGTGTAAATTCTACCGAATTAATCATGGAAATTAAGCCTAAAATTGAGGAATTGGGGCTTGAATTTGGAGAGTGTAAATTGGAAATTTGAAGGAGCAATTGAGGTCTGATTTTGAGGTTCTTGGTCTATATAGACTCGTGAGAGGATAAGGAACCTATTGATGTAAAATTTATCGAAATCCGAGACAAGGTCCCAGGGGCCGGGTTTGAGCAATTTCGGGATTTTTGATGTAAATTGAATATTTTCGAGTGGGCTTTGTTCCCGTAGCATATTTTAATAGTTATGCACTGATTATGTCTAGATTTGGAGCATCCGGAGGTCGATTTGTGAAGGCAAAGGCATCGCATGCTAGAGTTTGGACCGGATCAAGGTGAGTAACGATTGTAAATGATGTCGTGAGGGTATGAAACCCCGGATTGCACATCATTGTGCTATATTGAGATGACGCACACGCTAGATGACGAGCGTGGGGTCGTGCACTATTGGGGATTGTGACCTAGTCCTTCCTGAATGATTGTTTTACTGCGTATTTGATTAAAAACTGTTTGCTATCATCTTGTTTTGGGCTGAATGACATATTTGGGCCTCGTGCCAACTATTTGAACCCTTAGAGGATTTTTACTGATATTTCCTCATTGTTTTGACTTTATACATGTACTTAGTCATTCTATATTCTACTGTTTTCATAACTCAGCCATGTTTACTTTGTTTTAACACTTAAATAATCTTTTAAATGATATTTTGCGCTGAGCATCATGTTTTACTATTGCCCGAGTGGCTTAGGTGATTTTGACTGAGTAAGGCCGAGGGACTGTGTTGTGAGGATACTTTTGGGTCGGGCTGCAAGCCACAGCGGTGATACACTGATTATGATTATGAGGCCGAGGGCCTGAGTTTTGTACGCCACGAGGTGGCTTGTTGATATGAGGCCGAGAGCCTAGTGATGATGCCACGAGATGGCTTGATATTGCGCTTGGGTCGTAAGGGTCCCCTCTAGGAGTCTGCACACCCCCAGTGAGCGCGGGTACCCATTGTGATGTGAGATATAGCCCGATGGGCTGGTTTGGTTATGAGATATTGCCCGAGGGGCAGAATTATTGACATTGTGCCCGAGGGGCGAACCTTTATGTGTTTATGTTTCTTATTTGCATGTCATTTGTTTGCTTAAATGTTAGAAAGGCATTTCATGAAGTTTAAGCTGAACTAAAAATGATTTTTACACATCTTCACTGATTCACTATTTTATTGGCTTTTACTGCTTCATTATAGCCTGTAATGTGCCTTACGTGATTTCTTGCTTTCAGTATTTATTTATGATTATTACTCACTGAGTTGGAGTACTCACTTTGCTCCCTACACCCCGTGTGCAGATTCAAGCGTTGTTGATTCTGCTAGCGAGAGTTGAGAGCTCTCGGCAGATTTTGGAGTCCACGAGGTGGTTGTTTGGCATCCGCAGTCCCATGTTTCGCCCCCTTTATCTCATTTCTATCTCTTTATCAGAAATTTTGTAATATCTTATAGACTTTTCAGACTTGTTTTAGGAGTTGTAGATGCTCATGACTATTGATACCTCGTATCGGGCTGTGTTGGGTTGTTCTTCCGCATATTTGTACTGTTGACTTCTTAAATGTTGGATTAATTATCATGTTTTAGACTTAATTCTCATTGTTAACTACTTAAAACTAAAATGGGTAGGTGTCGGCTAGCGTTGTCTTCACGAGAGGCACCATCACGATCGGGTTCGGGTTTAGGGTCGTGACACAGTTTTAATTTCATTTCTTCTTTTAATAAGTATCATTTGAACTGGTTTATTGTTAACTGGCTTACCTAGAAGGTTGGGTTAGGTGCCATCACGACCAGTTGGATTTTGAGTCGTGACAAGTTGTTGGTATCAGAGCTCTAGGTTCATAGGTTCTACGAATCATGAGGAAGTGTCTAGTAGAGTCTTGCGGATTGGTATGATGACGTCCATACCTATCTTCGAGAGGCTACATGGCATTTAGGATAAACTTCCCATTTTTCTTTCCTTATCGTACGGTATTGCTTCATCTTGAAGCGTAACTCTTTGAATACATTCCACGCATTCGTATGCGTATATGAGCGCTCGATATCGGCGGTACATCAATGGCTTTTAATTCCATGGATAAGGTGTGATATATGATTTCTGTGTTCTGATGATGGAACTATATGGAGGACATGAGGCCGGGTTTTGGATGTAGCTTGAGCGCGAGGATTTTGATTATGTGAGCATATACTTTTGGACTTATAAAATCGATAATGTCCTTATTAGTAGAATTTGTAGCTCGATAAGTGGTTGGATGGCTATATGATGAGTATGATGTGACTGCGGGATGTGTTCAGATGGATTGAATATGACGAGAAAAGTTTGCTTGAGATGTAAAAAGGACTATTGGGTGCTTGATTTCTGTCTTGATATGACGTATAGTCTCGAGTTATGAGTGTACTTGGGGATATTTCATGCTATTTAATTGTGGAGCAAATTAGGTTCTCATGTCTTGTTGATGAGTTCAGACTCAGGAAGATTAAGTGATTTGTAGTAGTTGTGGCTGTGAAAGGGTATAAAGAGATATTTGTTTGAGGCTAAGCAGGTGGGTTATAACCTGTGAGGTAATCTACGGATGTGTGATTTTTATGGTGTTGTGTGGAGGCTTTCTTTTCTACCGGTGGGTTGTACTTATGCGATTTGAGTTTGGATCAATTGTAATAGTTAACATGACTATCACGAGAATGAATGTGAGATTTGCAGATGATTTGAGGTATTAGAGGGTTTGTGTTACATGAGCTTACGAGGGATTGAGTTGAATTTCGATGCGGGATTATGGCAGTAATAGAGCATGGGTATTATGAGATATCGAGTGTTTTGTTCTATGGCTTTGATCCAAGTGGGAGAGTCTGCTATCGAAGTTTTAGTTGCATGTTTATGTATTGTGCTGGTTTTGATTTGAGGCATACTTGTGAATCAGTTATGACTTGCAGAGGTTGAGATCGAGGATGACTCGAGTAATGGAATTTCTGGATATAGATTGTATTACACTCTATGGGTATATGTGAATCATGGAATGATAGAGTGGTTATTCGTTAGGGATGTAGTGCGCACGGAGTAGGAATTTACTCGGTTGTTTAGAGGTGTGGATTACTTGTTTGGGTGTTATTGTGCTAATAGGGCATAGGTCGTTCGACCCGTTTGGGTGGTACAAGTGAGATTTAATCAGAGTAGATGACTCTCAAAAGGGTTATAATGGATTCAAGATTATATGTAGCAATTGGGAATTTTCAGGATTTGTATATGGCTAGAAACTGAGATTTACATTGGATGGTGTCAAGACTCGCGGTATTTCTATATCCTTATGGATTCTACATTTCTGTATCAGGAAGGTGAAGGAAACAGCTTTAGATTCGCAGAAGGTCTCTTGAGAGTGGTTATCTCGGTTGTAGTACTTTTGGGTACTTAAGAGGGAATTCAGCGGCTTATGGGCCTTAGGGTAGTGTGGTTCTTGCTAGAGTTCGTGGGGTGAGTTTTGGTTAAGGATCATGGTGTTCTAGCAAGGGGAAGTATCAATTTGAAGGCAATTCGGAAGGAACTCGGAGAAATAGGACAATTTAATAGTAGATTGGATCAACACCATAATGGATATGATCGGTTGTTTAGGTACTTATGATGTAGTGAGTTTCTAGGTGATTTGTGGCAATACTCTTGGGTTTGGAGACCTGCGTGGCTTGGTTGAGCTAGAGAGATTCAGTTTTGTCAACTTGGTTATGTGCAAATGGGCTTCGATGAGTTCTCGATGGTTTCTACCATGGTTTGAGATGGATTTTTCTTACCGACGCAAGGAACATATTGCGTATTGGGATTTCCTCCTGGATGAGATCAAATGGAAGGTTTCTGACCGATCGGGTACGTATTCTGCATGTGACTCAGAGTTGATTATGAGATTTTTGTACTCTTCATATGATGGCATGATCGATGTGGTATGTTGTGTGGGATCAAGATTTGCGTGTGCAAGGTCACGGTTCAGTTTTGAAGGGAAGGCTATGAATTCTTAGGCAACATGGACAGTTTCAGATGAATAAGTGAATGATATTACTACTAGGTACTGCCTGAGAAAGGTGCGCATTTCAGAAGGCGCATTGTGTTTTGACTTGCGGATGCTTCATTTGTATTGGAGTACTCGCATGGTTGATCGACTGCTGACATTCGGATTTTTGCTATGTGGAACGGGAGAATTATAGAAGTATTCTTCATGGGATGATGAGGGATGTGTCAGACATTCAGGCGGTGGAGTTGGGATCAGATATGGTGATTCGTGTGTTCTATGGATTTGGAGGCCGTGAATTTTCTGCCACGACCCGGATTTCCCACCTCGGGAGTCATGATGGCGTCTACTAGTGTGAGCTAGGCAAGTAGACTGTTTGAACAAATTACTTTTTTCCCATTTTTAATTCTTTACAATAAATTATGAGCAATAACTTAAAGACAGCGAAATTTATGTCAAGCGGGAGAAAATAATAAAATTACTGAGTATAACCAATACAACTATTTAAACAAGACTACCCAGAACTGGAGTCACAGCTTCACAGATAGTCTAGGAGTACTACAAATAAAGGTTTGAAAGAAATAAATACAACACTGCCTCTGGAAATACATGAAAGAAATAGGAATAATAGATAGAAGGAGACGTCAAAGCCTAAGGACGCCTGCAGGACTACCTCAGGTCGCTTGATGAACCAAAAATAGCAATCTCACTACGGTCTGAAGTCTACAATACTAGGGTCTGCACAAAAGAGTGCAGAGTGTAGTATCAGCACAACCGACCCCATGTACTGGTAAGTGCCTGCCTAACCTCGGTGAAGTAGTGACGAGGCTAGGACCAGACTACCAAATAAACCTGTGCAGTTCAACTATATACAGCGGAAAAAGAAGAACATTAATATACAGTCAAGTATAAGAGGGGGAAACATGTTGCGGGGAAAAATCGAATAATAACAGAAGAACAACAAATAAATATGAGGATCACCACAATTCAATTGAATAGGAAGGGGAAATCATGTTGCGGGGTACAACAAGTATCAACAGGAAACCAGCAATTAAATGTAGAGAAACCATGACTCAGTTATCAACAAAAAATCAGGAAATCAAAGACAAGTGCACGACATCACCCTTCGTGCTTTAACACTCTCTCACCAAAATAATACACGGCATCACCCTTCGTGCTTTAACACTCTCTCACCAAAACAATACACGGCATCACCCTTCGTGCTTTACACTCTTCCTCACCTAAGCAACAAAACACAAAGCAAATAGGGTAAGGGAATCTATAACATCGAAATAAAATCAAGTAACAACAGAAAATCAGTAAGTAAACGTAAAGGACAACATAACTCAATTATCAGCAAGAATCGGGAAAATCAAGGACAAGTGCACGGTATCACCCTTCATGCTTTTACTCTCGTCCTCACCATAAGAATCAATATAAACTGCACGGCATCACCCTTTGTGCATTTACTCTCATCCTCACCATAAAATCAATATAATAGGCACGAAATGGTACATCGTGCGGCACAGCCTCACCCTCCGTGCTTTAACACTCTCTCACCAAAATAATACACAGCATCACCCTTCGTGCTTTACACTCTGCCTCACCCAAGAAACAATCACAAATAATAGGGCAAGGAAATAAATGAAATTACAATAAGAATCCCGGCAAGGGAACAATAGTTCACAATCAAGTCCCTGCAAGGGAACAACATCAAAACATCAACATCCCGGCAAGGGAGATAGCAATAAGATTCTCTTCTCTTTTTCACTTTTACTTCACAACTCATTTCACAACTTGATCCAATGCTCTAAAGATTCAATTACAACTTATACTTTCACATTTCATTATACAACTTGAGACAACGTTCCTCAATGTTCAAATGGCACAATTACTTCCACAAACTTTGCTCAACAATAGAAATCATCACCAAGGCATGAATAATACAACGAAGTCATAATAATCACATATAAGACTCACGGGCATGCTTGAAACCAACGTATAGATACTCGTCACCATGCCTATACGTCGTACTCAACAAATACCACATAGCAAATAGGACTCGACTCCTAATCCCTCAAGTTAATGTTAGACCAAACACTTACCTCGATGCCACGAACACAATTCAAGTCTCAACTATCGCTTTACCTCTTGATTCCACCACCAATTCACTCTTATTTAGCCACAAATTACTTAATTACATCAATAAACGCTAAATGAATCAATTCTAATGCATGAAAATAAGTTTTTCAAAGTTTTACCCAAAAAGTCAAAAATCGCCTCCGGGCCCACATGGTCAAAACCCGAGGTTCGAACCAAAACCCGATTACCCATTCCCCCACGAACCCAAATATATAATTTATTTTGAAATCGGACCTCAAATCGAGGTCCAAATCCCCAAATTTTAAAAAACCTAGGTTCTACCCAAAACACCCAATTTTCCCCATGAAAACTATTGATTTTGAGTTGAAATCATGTGAAAAGATGTTAAGGATTGAAGAAAACTAGTTAGAAATGACTTACAATTGATTTGGAGAAGAACGTTTCTTTGGAAAATCGCCCAAGAGAGTTTATGTTTTGAGAAGATGTGAAAAATGGTTGAAAATGCGTCTAAGTGTGAATTTACAGGTCTTTGATATCGCAATTGCGACCAGAGTTCGCAATTGTGAACCCTTCAGAAACTGGGACTTTCGCATTGGCGACCCAATCAGCTTTCCGGTCATCTTCGCATTTGCGAGAGACCATTCGCAAATGCGAAATCGCATTTGCGAGAAGACAGTCGCATTTGCGACTAAGGCTGCCCAGGTCCATTATTCGCATTTGCGAGGATTTGTCACATTTGCGAAGCCTGCATACCTACCATACCAGCTGAAAACTTGCAATTTTCCCAACTCCAATTCTATTCCATGGCCTATCCAAAACTCACCCGAGCCCTCTAGGCTCCAACCAAACATGCATACCAACCTAAAAACATCATACGGACTTGCTCGTGCATTCAAATCACCAAAATAACATCAACAACTATGAATTTAGCATCAAAATCATGAAATTACTTAAGAACTTCAAATTTTCCAAATTTCTCAAATAATGTCCGATTCACGTCATTTCAAGTCCATTTCTTACCAAATTTCACAGGCTCAACTCAAATCATATATAAGACCTATACCGGGCTCCAGAACAAAAATACGGGCCCGACACCAATAGTTTCAAATATAAATTCTTTTCTTTACTTCATAATTAATTCAGCAAAATAATTTCTTTCAAAAATTCATTTCTCGGGCTTGGGACCTCAGAATTCTATTCTGGGCATACGCTTAAGTCCCATATTTTCCTACGGACCCTCCGGGACCGTCAAATCACGGGTCCAGGTCTGGGTCCAGGTTCATTTACCCAAAATATTGACCGAAGTCAACTTAAATTCATTTTAAAGTCAAAATTCATCATTTTTCATAGATTTTCACATATTAGCTTTTCGGTTATGCGCTCGGACTGCATACGTAAATCGAGGTGAGACAGAAAGAGGTTTTTAAGGCCTCGGAATGCAAAATTTACTTTTAAAACAAGTGATGACCCAAAAGGTCATCATATTCTCCACCTCTAAACAACTGTTCATCCTCGAACGGACAGAAGAAAGAAGTACTTGAGTCGGGGAAAAGATGGGGATAACGGCTCCGCATATCGGACTCAGACTCCCAGGTCTATGCCTCAGCAGGCTGATCTCTCCACTGATCACGAACAGAAAGGAAACTATTCGATCTCAACTGACGAACCTGCCGGTCTAGAATAGCTACCGGCTCATCCTCATAAGATAAGTCCTTGTCTAACTAGACAGTGCTGAAATCTAACACGTGGGATGGATCGTCGTGATACTTCCGAAGCATTGACACATGAAACACTGTATGCACGGCTGATAAGCTCGGCGGCAAAGCAAGTCTGTAAGCCACCTCTCCCACTCGATCAAGAATATCAAACGGTCCAATGAACCTAGGGCTAAGCTTGCCCTTCTTCCCAAATCTCATCACGCCCTTCAAAGCAATACCCGCTCACCAACAATGAATGCCAAATCTCGAACCTTACGGTCGGCATAACTCTTTTGCCTGGACTGAGATGTACGAAGCCTCTCTTGAATGATCCTGACCTTGTTCAAGGCATCCTGTACTAGATCCGTACCCAACAACCGAGCCTCCCCCGGCTCAAACCATCAAACCGGCGACCGACACCCTCTACCATACAAAGCCTCATAAGGAACCATCTGGATACTCGACTGGTAGATGTTGTTGTAGGCAAACTCCACTAGAGGAAAAAACTGATCCCACGAGCCTCCAAAGTCAATGACACAAGCTTGGAGCATATCCTCCAAAATCTAAATGGTCTGCTCGGACTGCCCGTCCGTTTGAGGATGAAATGTTGTGCTCAACTCAACCTGTGTGCCCAACTCTCGCTGAACCGCTCTCCAGAAGTGTAAGGTAAACTGCGTACCTCGATCCAAAATGATAGACTTGGGCATACCATGAAGACGAACAATCTCCCGGATATAGATCTCAACTAACCTCTCGGAAGAGTAGGAGACTGCCACAGGAATGAAATGTACTGACTTGGTCAGCCTATCAACAATAACCCACACTGCATCGAACTTACTCTGAGTCTGTGGGAGTCCAACAATGAAGTCCATAGTGATACGCTCCCACTTCCACTCAAGAATCTCAATCTTCTGGAACAAACCACCGGGTCTCTGATGCTCGTACTTAACCTGCTGATAATTCAAACACCGAGCCACATATGCAACGATGTCCTTCTTCATTCTTCTCCACCAATAATGCTACCATAAATCCTGATACATCTTCGCGGCGCCCGGATAAATAGAGTATCGGAAACTATGGGCCTCCTCTAAAATCAACTCTCGGAATCCATCCACATTAGGCACACAAATTCGACACCCTTCAATCTCAAAACTCCATCATCACCTAAGGTAACCTGCTTGGCACCTCCATGTTGCACTGTGTCTCTAAGGACACATAAATGGGGATAATCATACTGCCGATCTCGAATACGCTCCAAAAAAGAAGAACAAGTGACTGTGCAAGCTAACACACGGCTAGGCTCAAAAACATCCAACCTCACAAACTGATTGGCCAAAGCCTGAACATCCAAAGCAAGCGGTCTCTCACCGATCGGAATATAAGCAAGACTGCCCATACTGGCTGACTCCCTACTCAAAGCATCGGCCACCATATTGGCCTTTCCCAGATGATATAAGATGGTGATATCATAGTCCTTTAATAGCTCCAACCACCTTCTCTGCCTCAAATTTATCTCCTTCCGCTTGAACAAATATTGCAGACTCTTACAATCTGTGAACACCTCACATGCCACGCCATACAGATAAATGCCTCCAAATCTTCAATGTGTGAACAATGGCTGCCAACTCCAAATCATGAACCAAATAGTTCTTCTCATGAATCTTCAACTGTCGTGAAGCATAGGCAATGACCTTCCCATCCTTCATCAACACCGCACCAAGTCCAATACGAGATGCATCACAATAAACTGTATAAGGCCCTGAACCTGTGGGCAAAACCAACACTGGTGCCGTAGTCAGAGCTGTCTTGAGCTTCTGAAAGCTCGCCTCACACTTGTCCGACCATCTGAATTGGGCACCCTTCTAGGTCAACCTGGTCATCGGGGCTGCGATAGATGAAAACCCCTCCACAAACCGGCGATAGTAGCCTACCAATCCCAAGAAACTCCGGATCTCTATAGCTGACGCTGGTCTAGGCCAGTTCTTAACTGCCTCAATCTTCTTCGGATCAACCTGAATACCCTCTGTTGATACAATATGACCCAGGAATGCAACTAAACTCAGCCAGAACTCAACACTTCGAAAACTTGGCGTACAGCTGACTATCCCTCAAAGTCTGAAGAACCACCCTAAGATGTTTCTCATGCTCCTCCCGGCTGCGGGAATAGATCAAAATATCATCAATGAAGACTATCATGAATGAATCCAAGTAAGGCTTGAACGCTCAGTTCATCAAATCCATAAAAGATGTCGGGGCATTTGTCAACCCGAATGACATCACCAAGAACTTATAATGCTCGTACCAAGTGCGAAAAGCTGTCTTAGGGACATCAGATGCCCTAATCCTCGACTGATGGTAGCCAGATCTCAAGTCAATCTTCAAAAATACCTTGGGACCCTGAAGCTGATCAAACAAATCATCGATCCTCGGCAATAGATACTTATTCTTGATTGTAACCTTGTTCAACTGCCGGTAATCTATACACATTCTCATTGATTCGTCCTTCTTCTTAACAAACAACACTGGTGCACCCCAAGGCGAAACACTAGGTCTAATAAAACCTTTTCTTTCAAGCAAATCTCACAACTGCTCCTTCAACTCTTTCAACTCAGGCGGGGCCATACGATACGGCGGGATAGAAATAGGCTGAGTGCCAGAAGCCAAGTCAATGCAAAAGTCAATATCCCTGTCGGGTGGCATACCCGGCAGGTCTGAAGGAAATACCTCAGGAAATTCGCGAACAACAGGCACAAAATCAATAGAAGGAACCTCAGCAATAGAATCACGAACATAGGCCAAATAGGCCAAACACCCATTCTTAACCATACATCAAGCCTTCACATATGAGATAACACTACAGGTAGAATGACCAGGAGTCCCTCTCCACTCCAAATGAAGTAAACCTGGAAAGGCTAAGGTCACAGTCTTGGCACGATAGTCCAAGATAGCGTGGTAAGGTGATAACCAGTCCATCCCCAATATGACATCGAAATCAACCATGTCCAAAAGTAACAAATCTACACGAGTCTCAAAAACCCCAATCACAACTATGCATGAACAATGGACAAGATCCACCACAATAGAATCACCCACCGTTGTAGACATATAAACAGGAGCACTCAAAGAATCACTAGGCATGACCAGATACGGTGCAAAATAAGGTGACACATAAGAGTATGTAGATCCTCGATCAAATAAAACCGAAGCATCTCTACTACAAACCAGAACAATACCTGTACCTCCATCTCTAATACCTCTACCTCCACCTCTAGCTGACTGAGCGGGCTGAACGAGTCCCTCAATGAACCTCATCACTATATCTCTTAGTGGGAAGTATAAGAAGGGCAAGATAGGTCAAATCATTAAACCTGGTCTCGTACTGAGTAACAGTTATAGAACTCTATTGGAGACGCTCAAACAGCCTCGGGTAGATCTCTCTCTGAGTGACAAGACGAAACTTCTCCAGAAATAGCTGAGTAAACTGCTCCCAAGTCAAAGCTAGCGATCCGGCTGGTCTATCCAAACAATAATCTCTCCACCAAGTCTTGGCGGATCTAGATAAGCGAAAAGTAGCAAAATTGACCCCATTGGTCTCCACTATCCCCATGTTTCTGAGTACCTCCTGATAGCTATCTAGATAATCCTGGAGATCCTCAGAAGATGCACTACTGAAAGTAGTAGTGAAGAGCTTGGTGAGACTTATCCAACCTCCACAAAGCCTCCGAAGATGTAGCTGATCTAACACCGATCTGTGCTATTGTTAGGCTGAAGAAGCGATACGTGACCTCACCATTCACGAAAGGACAACAGTAGAGTTTAAATTTAGCATTGAGAGAACAAAATCGCACGACAAGAAAGAATAGATGTGAAGTTTTTCCTAACTCTGTAGCCTCTGGGGATAAATACAAACATCTCCGTACTGATCCCTCAGACTCTACTAAGCTTGTCTGTGAACTGTGAGACCCATGTAACCTAGAGCTATGATACCAACTTGTCACAACCCGGATTTCCCACCCTCGGGAGTCATGATGGCGCATACTAGTGTGAGCGAGGCAAGCCGACTGTTTGAACAAATTACTTTTTTCCCATTTTTAATTCTTTACAAGAAATTATGAGCAATAACTTAAATGCAGTGGAATTTATGTCAAGCGGGAGAAAATAATAAAATTACTGAGTATAACCAATACAACTATTTAAACAAGACTGCGCAGAACTGGAGTCACAGCTTCACAGAAGGTCTAAGAGTACTACAAATAAAGGTTTGAAAAAATTAATACAACACTGCCTCTGGAAATACATGAAAAATAGGAATAATAGATAGAAGGAGACGTCAAGGCCTACGGACACCTGCAGGACTACCTCGGGTCACTTGATGAACCAGAAACAGCAATCTCACTTGGGTCCGAAGTCTACAATACCGGGGTATGCACAAAAGAGTGTAGAGTATAGTATCAGCACAACCGACCCCATGTGCTGGTAAGTGCCTAGCCTAACCTCGGCGAAGTAGTGACGAGGCTAGGACCAAACTACCAAATAAACCTATGCAGTTCAACTATATACGGCGGAAAAAGAAGAACAGTAATATACAGTCAAGTATGGGAGGGGG
This sequence comes from Nicotiana tabacum, assembly GCF_000715075.1. Classification (NCBI taxonomy): domain Eukaryota; kingdom Viridiplantae; phylum Streptophyta; class Magnoliopsida; order Solanales; family Solanaceae; genus Nicotiana; species Nicotiana tabacum. Next base: position 127,760,058 of record NC_134084.1, read on the forward strand.
AAACATGTTGAAGGGAAACATCGAATAATAATAGAAGAACAACAAATAAATATGAGGATCACCACGGTTCAATTGAAAAAAGGATGGGGAAATCATATTGCGGGGTACAACAAGTATCAACAGGAAACTAACAATTAAATATAGAGAAACCGTGACTCAGTTATCAACAAAAAATCAGGAAATCAAAGACAAATGCACGGCATCACCCTTCGTGCTTTAACACTCTCTCACCAAAACAATACACGGCATCACCTTTCCTGCTTTACACTCTTCCTCACCCAAGCAACAAAACAAATAGGGTAAGGGAATCTATATCATCGAAATAAAATCAAGTAACAACAGAAAATCAGTAAGTAAATGTAAAGGACAACATAACTCAATTATCAGCAAGAATCAAGAAAATCAAGGACAAGTGTACGGCATCACCCATCGTGCTTTTACTCTTGTCCTTACCATAAAATCAATATAATAGGCACGGAATGGTACATTGTGCGGAATGGCATCACCCTTCGTGCTTTAACACACTCTCACCAAAACAATACACGGCATCACCCTTCGTGTTTTACACTCTTCCTCACCCAAGCAACAATCACAAACAATAGGGCAAGGGAATAAATGAAATTAGAATAAGAATCCCCCCAAGGGAACAATGGTTCACAATCAAGTCCCGACAAAGGAGATAACATTAAAGGCAACAATATCCTGGCATGGCAAGCCACGTAATAATTCTCTTCTTTTTCTCACTTTTACTTCACAACTCACTTCATAACTTGAGCCAATACTCTAAAAGATTCAATTACCACTTATACTTTCACATTTCATTATACAACTTGAGCCAACGCTCCTCAATGTTCAAATGTCACAATTACTTCCACAAACTTTGCTCAACAATAGAAATCATCATCAAAGCATGAATAATACAACGAAGACATAATAATCACAATATAAGACTCACGGTATTCTTGAAATCAACGTATAGATACTCGTCACCATATCTATACGTCGTACTCAACAAATACCACATAGCAAATAGGACTCGACTCTTAATCCCTCAAGCTAAGGTTAGACCAAACACTTACTGCGATGCCACGAACACAATTCAAGTCTCAACTATCGCTTTACCTCTTGATTCCACCACCAATTTGCTTGTATCTAGCCACAAATTACTTAATTACATCAATAAACGCTAAATGAATCAATTCTAATGTATGAAAATAAGTTTTTCAAAGTTTTACCCAAAAAGTCAAAAATCGCCCCCGGGCCCACATGATCAAAACCCGAGATTCGAACCAAAACCTGATTACCCATTCCCCTACGAACCCAAATACATAATTTTTTTAAATCGGACCTCAAATCGAGGTCCAAATCCCTAATTTTTGAAAAACCTACGTTCTACCCAAAACACCCAATTTCCCCCATGAAAAATATTGATTTTGAGTTGAAATCATGTGAAAAGATGTTAAGTATTGAAGAAAGCTAGTTAGAAATGACTTACAATTGATTTGGAGAAGAAGTTTTCTTTGGAAAATCGCCCAAGAGAGTTTATGTTTTGAGAAGATGTGAAAAATGGTTGAAAATGCGTCTAAGTGTGAATTTACAGGTCTCTGATATCGCAATTGCGACCAGGGTTTGCAATTGTGAAGCCTTCAGAAACTGGGACTTTCACATTTGCAACCCAATCAGCTTTCCTGTCATCTTCACATTTGCGAGAAACCATTCGCAAATGCGAAATCACATTTGCAAGAAGACAGTCGCATTTGCGACTAAGGCTGCCCAGGTCCATTCTTCGCATTTGCGAGGATTTTTGCATTTGCGAGTTCGCATTTATGAGCCAGGCTTCGCATTGCAAAGCCTGCAGACCTGACCATACCAGCTGAAAACTTGCAATTTTCCCAAGTCCAATTCTATTCTGTGGCCTATCCAAAACTCACCCGAGCCCTCAAGGCTCCAACCAAACATGCATACCAACCTAAAAACATCATACGGACTTTTTCGTGCATTCAAATCACCAAAATAACATCAACACTATAAATTTAGCATCAAAATCATGAAATTACTTAAGAACTTCAAATTTTCCAAATTTCTCAAATAAGGTCCGATTCACGTCATTTCAAGTCCGTTTCTTACCAAATTTTACAGGCTCGACTCAAATCATATATAAGACCTGTATCGGGCTCCGGAACCAAAATACGGTCCCGATACCAATGGTTTCAAACATAAATTCTTTTCTTTACTTCATAATTAATTCAGCAAAACAATTTCTTTCAAAAATTCATTTCTCGGGCTTGGAACCTCGGAATTCAATTTAGGGCAAACGCCCAAGTCCCATATTTTCCTACGGACTCTCAGAGATCGTTAAATCATGGGTCTGGGTCCGTTTACCCAAAATGTTGACCGAAGTCCACTTAAATTTATTTTAAATTCAAAATTCATCATTTTTCACAGATTTTCACATATTGGCTTTCCGGCTACGTGACCGGACTGTGCGCGCAAATTGAGGTGAGATAGAAAGAGGTTTTTAAGGCCTCGGAATGTAGAATTTACTTTTAAAATAAGTGATGACCTTTTGGAAGGTCGTCACATTTTCAAAAGCAGATTGTTTCGTGGTCGTGGATTGTGAAGATATGGCCAAATCTAGTCAGAGGATGGTATGTGTTATGGTTAGGTCATTGTGGACCTTAGTAAGGTTATTTATCTATTTTGTGGATGACTAGAGTTGATTTGGGGCCCACTGGTAGGCCCAATGAGGATGTGTATTCTACACCGGATCGGATTGGTTGACTCCATACTGCTATTATTGAGGGATGTGCCATTCGGTTAGAGTTGAGCTTATTCGTGTTCCGATATGTTCTATATATTACTTTTTCATGCTACAAAGGGTTATGATTCGTTAGTTATATGCACACATGATGCAGTTCTATTAGGGGCCTTATAGCGGAATTGGAGCGGATGGGGTATTTGGGTGTTGAATGATCAATTGCGCATTGGCTATATTCTTTCGCGTTTGTGTGGCATTGTGTCATTTGCTTTTCTGTGGTTATGGTCATACACCTTGGGTACTTGATGTCAAAGTGTGCGTGGTTATTAATTTTGAGTATGGTGAATGAGGTTTTTCATACGGACCAGTGTTTGGATGGGGTCACGCATTGCGGTAGAGTTATGTTGAGATATGATCCTTTATGTTAGACTCGTGTGTTATGGTTCCATAATGTATGATAGGTTTTTAGCATTGCGTTGTGGTGGTACTTGTTGAGCTTGCGGACCGTTCTCTCATTTGAGTCATTTTTCATGTTTGATTACATTTGAATTGTTGTGTATTGGTGCACGGATTGCAGGGTTTGTAACTCTAGGTAGCATTGGTGTGGCATAGAGTAGCTAGTATTTGATAAGATAAGGTCGCCAGATATAGGATGGGTGCTATCGGATTTGATTGCGGTATATTTGGAAGGATAATCGTCGGCTTAGAAATTGCTATAGTCTTGTCAAAACAGAGGGAGCTCCATGACTTGTTGATTTGATGAATGGTTATGAGTTCTGCATGTTTCTTTCATCATCGGTAGTGTATGGAGGTTTTAGAATGCGGTTTTGTTTGATATGAGATTTATTACCGGTATTGGGTTGTTTTGAGCAGCTACTGTAATTGGAAATTTTGCTACGAGTATGCGAGCGTATGATGTGTCATGTGAGTACATCTGAGATTATGGTTATGTCTTGATACAACTTGTTCAGACTTACAATGTGTAGATGCGAAGTTCGGGTCTTGTAATAAATTCCGAATGTTGGAAATTGGATTTTGTGTTTTACGGGCTAAGGTTGAAGTAATGATCTTTAGTATGTTGTATTGTCGGGCCTATATGGAATAGGGTGACGTGGGATCACCTCTGGGTATGTGCATGGTAAGGTTACATGGTGATTTAACAGCTTTGGAACAACTCTTGGCACATTTGAGGACGAAAGTATGTTTAAGTGGGGGAGGATATACGACCCGACCGGTCGTTTTGAGTATTTGCACTTCGCTTGGTAGTTGACGGGCATGAGTAGCTCCATATGATGTATTATGACCTATGTGAATCATCGGTTTTGGTTTTCAGGTTATTCGAAGTCGATTCAGAAGAATGAATTTCATGGTTTAAGCTTTAAGTTGGAAGAGTTGACCAAGTTTGAATTTTTAGTATTTGACCTCAGATTGGAGTTTTTATGGTTCCGTTAGGTCAGGATAGTGATCTTGGACTCGGGCGCACGCTTTGGCATTTGGATATTTCTAGAAGGTTTCGGCACAAATTGGCAAAAGTTGGAAATTTGAAGGTTTGGAAAGTTCATAAGTTTGACCGGAAGTTGACTTTGATAATAGCAGATTCGGATTGTGATTTCGGGAATTAGAATAGCTTAGTTATGTCATTTAGGACTTGTGTGCAAAATTTCAATTCATTCCGGATTGATTTGCTATGTTTCGGCACGAGTTTTGGATGTTGAAAAGTTGAAATTCATTAAGTTCGATTTGGGGTGTGATTCGTCGTTTTGATGTTGTTATGCTGAGGCCTCGAGTAGGTCCTTGTCATGTTATGTAACTTATTGGTATATTCGGACGGGGTCCCGAGGGGCTCGGGTGAGTTTCGGACGAGGTTCGGAGCATTTTGGAAATTTTGGCTAAGGTTGGTTTGGCAGAGGATCTAGAGTGACCGCATCTACGGAGCCATGGTCGTAGGTGTGGAGCCGCAAAAGCAACAGTGTCATCGCAAAAGCGTGAAGAGGGTGTTGGGCATGAGGATCGTAGGTGCTTGGGCGCACCTGTGTGGCCACAGATGCAGACCAATATACGCAAGAGCGCGACCGCAGAAGTGGAGTGGTGATTGCAGAAGCGGGGTTGCTGAGTTTGGGCTTGTTCGTAAAGTGAAAGCTGAGGTGCACATGCAATTTCGTAGAAGCGTAAGTTTGTACGGAAATGCGAAATTGCTAGGCAGAAGATATAAAAATTGAGGTTTTGGTTCTTTTATCATATTTTGAGATTTGGGGCTCGGATTAGAGGGATTGTTTGGAGGCAAACTTCATCATAAGGATTGGGTAAGTGCTCTATACTTGGTTTTGATTATATTTTATGAATCAATCTTCATTTTTGGCAATTGGTTGATGAATTTTAAAGAGAAAATTGGGGGTTTTAGCCAAAAGTTTCATAAAGTGAGTTTTTGAGTTTTGAACATCGATTCGGAGTCGGATTTGGGTGAAACTAGTATGGTTGGACTCGTAGTTTAATGGGTTTTGAATTTTATAAGTTTCATCAGGTTCTGAGGCGCGGACCCGGGTTTTGACTTTTTGAGTGATTGAGCATGATGAGTGGAAAGTGTGAGATGATGAGATTGAGTACCTTGAGAGTGTGAGTACATGAGTTCATCTTTGAGATACATTACATTTGTCATGCACACTTGATATACAGGTATAGAGATGCATTTTCCTCATGTTGTACAGTATCATGTCATTCATGACTTCTCACACATATTGACATATAGGCATTGAGATGTATTTTCCTCATGCCATTTGAAACTGAAATATTTACCTGTTGAAAGCTTTGGGGAAAATTACAGTTTTTCAAACTTACTCATATTTTTGGCAATTTCGATAAAAGATTTGGGTTTTCATTGATATATTTGAAAAGCAAGACTATTTTCTGAAACTGTGAACGAGCTGAGCATTTTATCTCTGAGTTACTCATTTTATTACTTGCTTTATGTTGTTATGAACTGTTGTTGGCTATTGGTGTTGGACCCGACCTTTGTTCCAGCTCGTCACTACTTTTAACTTAAGGTTAGATTTGTTACTTATTGAGTACATGGGGTCAGTTGTACTCATACTACACTTCTGCACCTTGCATACAGATATTGGATGCTGATGTTGCTGCGTACGGTAGGAGCTGGATCGAAAGTTGTACCTGCGTTCCTGTCACAACTGCCTTTTGTTCTGGGTAGCTTTAGAAATTATTAATCTGTTCATGTATATTTCAAACAGATGTACTTTTTTTTTTCACACCAGCATTGTAAACTCTAAATCTTAGAAGCTCATGATTTGTACTACCAGTCTTTAGGAATCCTTTGTATAAAAAGCAGTTTTATTATCATTTTTTCTTTTAATAAGTATCATTTGAACTGGTTTTATTGCTAACTGGCTTACCTAACGGGTTGGATTAGGTGTAATAACAACCAGTTGGATTTTGGGTCGCGAAAGTTTCTTTCCCCTTTATTTTGTGAATCATCTTTGTTACTCTTATCTCAAAGCATAACTAATTTAGTTTGATAATGGCTTAGGAGTGTGTAAATTTCAAAGCATTTTAGCTATCAATTATTCCGACAAATTGAGCTTTGGTTTTGACTGGTGGTTTTAATTAACTTTTGGGCGATGCAAACACATCCACCATTGGCTAATATATATCTTGTGTATGTGTAACAAATGTATATACTTTTTAAAATATTACATTTAAATTCATTATATGAAATGTAATAATATAAATTAACTCCACATGTATATTATTTATGAGTGGTCTTTTACTCATTCATTGATTGAATTCTCATTTCCTTGGTGGAAACAAACATTTTAATATATATGTATTAATGTCTACACATTTATGTAAGTTATCAACAATAAAAAGTTCTTTTTGTATCTCTTTTCTCTTTAAAGTAAATTTACAATTTGTAATTTTATTTCCATTTTACACTCGCGCGAAGCTCGATAAGTTCACTAGTGCTTGATAAATTTTGTTATTTGATCCTTGAAAAATATAGTAGCTGTTTTCGTAAGTGGGGAGTAACACAAGGGTCAAAACCATATTCTCCTCGTCTTGTCCAAAAAAATGAGAATTGAAAAATGCAATTATTGAATTAGAGCTGCGTGAATACTGGAAATTGTTGAAACGTGCAAGGTAAGCAAAGGTTTAAGAATTGCCAAATGACCAATTTTTGAACATCTCTCAAAAGTTAAAGCTACATCTCGTCCTGTTTGGAAAAAAATGTTTTATATTAGTTTATGTTAAAAATAATTATTAGGAAATTGGAGTTAGCAATTTCATTTTACATTATTTGAGTGCAGGATTCATATATCGAGTCTTTCGCTCTTCTTCCTTCTCCAATTCACAGTCCGATCAACTTCGCCTCAATAAAATAAAACAAAAACTAATGCTTATGTGCTTTAATCTAATAATTATACCATATAAGTCCTTGATTCCAATGTTAACGCCCTAACAAAGCGTACTACTTTTGGAGTTGCGCAAAATACAAAATTGACCGGTAAGCCAAAATTAATTGCAATCGCCGGCAAAAAATGTATAATATATATATATATGATAGGCATATATAAAAAACTTATTTATTTTATTGGTTATTATTGGGGAGTGACTAAAAATAGGAAAAATGACACTGTATAACCGCTCTCAAAATAATAGCCGAAAAAAATATATTTTTTGTATATTTTTGTATATATATATAGTATGTACATTGTATATGTTATATACAAAAATTATACAACTTTTATACATTTTTCAACTACCAAATGTAAATAATTTCTAGCAAGGGCTAAAAGTGATAATACCCCCTAAAAATACTTTTTTCTTTGGAATTTCATAGGGAAAATATCACTTTTAACCCGTGGCTGAAATTATTTCCGACTATTATTATGATAATGACTATACAATATAAATTTCCCAATTTGGATATGTTTTTCTTCAAAGTTTAGGGGGGGGGATTTGCATCTATATCCGCTTTTTGGGTCACATTTTAACTTGTGCCGGCTTTGCAAAAAGAATTGCAAGTGTACCCACTTTTTCGCGTAACTTCAGTATACGGGACTGAAGTAGCAAAGGCAATCACGCAAAACTTCAGCATTCTAGTAGACGGGTCTGAAGTAGCAAAGGCAATACGCTGAAGTTTTTTTGTCCTGGATAAGCTTTTTCAAAAACTTCAGTAGAAGATGCTGAAGTTATTTAGTTCATTTGTAAAAACTTCAGCACTAAAATAGCTGATGTTTTTTGTCCTGAATTCATTAGTTTTGTCATAAAACTTTTTCAAAAACTTCAGCAGAAGATGCTGAAGTTATTTAGTTCATTTGTAAAAACTTCAACACTAAATAAGCTGAAGTCTTTTTTTGTCCTGGATAAGCTTTTTCAAAAACTTCAGCAAAAGATGCTGAAGTTATTTAGATCATTTGTAAAAACTTCAGCACCAAATAAGCTGAAGTTTTTCTGGCAAGGTTTTTAATGAGGCAGAGGCAAGGATGAAAAGGATAAAATCTTCCACTTCATGGTCACATCATAGTAAGTAACCGGAAAGTGGGGGGACTATCTTTATTAATAAAAATTAGACTCGCCATGTGGGTCTATTAAATGGCGACACGTATCAGCAAAGTTTGAAGAAAAGTGAAGAATGACATGTAAAGATGATATGTGAAACACCCCCGGGACCGAACATACTCGTACCGTGCCTGTTAGCCTCGGAACTAATCATCATGAAATAGCCCGGATCAGGTGCAGGAGAATATCTCATAATTACAAATGAGGAAGGAATCAATTAATTCCGGATTATATGAGATTTACCATCATTACACCATCAGTTACAAATCAATTATTAATAAATCAATAAATGATTGTAACGGTCAGAACAAGGCAATCAACAGGTATGGGATTGACTCAACAGGCACGGGATTGCCTCAACAAGCACGGGATTAACTCATCAGTTACGGAATTAACTCATCAGTTACGGAATTAACTCGTCAATTACGAAATTAACTCATCAGTTACGGAATTCCAGCATTCACACAGCTGTTACAAGTCTTCCAAAAGTAATGGATGGATTGAGTAAATGTTCATAATGGACCCATAATTCAAGGAGATTAGTTACGTAGATTTAGCCCTATAAATAGACGTACTTTTACCACCATCAGGGCAATCTAATTTTTTTCTCTACAATTCTATACATTATAATTTATAGCATATTGCTCTCAAGTTAGTCATAGTTCGGCCCTTCAAGCTCTATTCGGCTCATTATCCTATCAAGGATCATGCAATAAGAATTCTTTCTTCTCTGCTTTATTTTTATTATATTATCTGTCATTGAATTTATTTCTCACTTCTCTATCACATTGTATTAATAAAATTTTATATCTTTCGGATTGAATCGATTGCTTGTGGCCCGTCATATAAAATTATTGCTTTGACCTTGAAAACTATTTTTTGGGTTAAAAACAGTTTGGTTCCGTTGCCGGGAACTCAAGCAAATTTGTTATTTATCCAAAGATAGTAACAATTTTTGTTAATATTCGCTTGTTTTCAATTTAAACCTTCACCATGGCCGAAATTTACCAATCAACACAGTTGAGGACAACCAAGTTGGAGATGGCTTTACCATGCAAAATAAAAAGGGAAGAATAGTCATGATAATGATATGTAAGCAACAAGCAGAGAAAAATAGAGAATGTACATCGATATATTGGTACCGCAACTATCAGTACCAGAACTGATTATAACGGACCTGTACGAAACAGTTCCGGAACAGGAGGTTTAGATATGCCAGGTAATTTTAATTTGCAAAATTTAGTTCTAACCTTACAGAAAAGGATCAAGTAACAGAATGAGCGAATAAAACACCTCAGAGAATTCCTATCTATCCTGCGAGAATAATATGCATAATCGTTGCAGCACCGGAATTTAAACAGAAGAAGATACGGTAAGTCGAATTGACACTAATAAGATGTCCAAAAACAGGTTCGAAAACCAAACCAAGGTAATTCTGGATCCGATTGAAGGAGTCAGAAGAATAACGTCAGACCTTCCCGAAACTAAGGAGTAAAATTTACGTTCGATATAATACAAAACTTCGAATAGAGGAAGACACGTTCATTCAATTGAAAGTCAAAAATAGGTCCAGAGATCAAGCGGATGTGATTCTTAGGTGATCCGAATCTAAACGCAAAAATCTAAAAATAGGTCCGAGCAAAAGAGATACGAGATTTTCTTCACAGGCTGAAAAAGATCCGGATCTACCCGAACATGTAAGGAATTACCTTGCTAAATTTTAAAATTTCATAGGAGAAGAATGAAGATTAGGAGGAACATGGGTAAAACAGCCACGAGATTTCTTACAAAGATACCACACCTAACAACTAAAAAAGAAGAGATAGCTGCGGGATGGAATAGACCACGAGGAAGGAAGGTTCATTAATAACCTTGGACAATTATACAAATATTTTCGGAAGCAATCATTGAACCGAACGCATCAGAAGCCACACGGTCAAATGCCGAAGAACTAGAAATTATCATTGACTTCCCAAATAGGAGGTTTACGTTGGTCGAGACTCGATACCGAATATAAAGGTAAGTTGATTAAACTTTTACATGTTAACAAAAATTGCTTTGTTTGCCTCCATGCTAACATAACAGGTGTATCACCGGAGGTAAAGGTTTATATGCTCAATATTGACCCGCGGTATAATCCGGTCAAGCAAAAGAAGAAACTAGAGTCAAATAATAAAAGATAAAGTTATAGAACTTTGAAAGATCGGTTTAGTCCGAAAAGTCGAATCATTCGAACTTGCTATCTAACAACAACATATCATTACTTTCAAAATTCCGAGGAGAAAAATTATTGCCGGTATACTAAATTATCTCGGATGTCTCGGTAAATGCAATTTTAATTCAAGAAGATAAAGGTATACATTCTCCTGTCTATTATAAAATGCTCTTAGATACGGAAACTACATATCTACATTTTGATAAGTTGGCATTAATTGTAGTTGCCCTAAATCTAAGGCTTTATTTTCAATGTCATTCAATTCCTATAGTCACTATATTTTCATTACGCAATATTTTGCATAAACATGAACTGTCAGGAAGGCTAGCTAAATGAGTAGTCGAACTAAGTGAATATGATATTGTTTATCAGCCACGTATGACTATAAAATCACAAATTTAGCAGATTTCATAATTAATCTTAGCTCGACATATTACCCGAACATGTTATTTCTGGGATAATTCTCGGGATCTGGGCCTTCTACACAATTAGGTCCACAAGTACTAAACTTTCCGAGTTAGGGACAATGCTTAATGTCTATCAGGGAAAGTAGTTAGATAATTCATAAAAGTTATTTTATTACTAACAACAAAGCCGAGTATGAAGCATATGCTACAAGGCTTAAATTAGATTGGGGACTCAGAGCAAAAATATTGATTTAACGATTGATCAAATCCAAGAAAACTATGCAGCCCAAGAAAATCGAGCCGGATGTGCTAGTCTCGGATCTACTGTCGGTATCACTAACTCTGAAAGCAACCCCGAGCTATTATTGAGAATTATCATTTCCGGATCAAACAGTCTCGGGATCGAGCCATCCCTTATTTAGGCAATCCTTGATCTATCATCGATTAGAACGAAAATGAGGTAAGCCTGACTAATTTAATTTGGAATTGGCATAATATTCATTTATTACCTGTAGAATGAGACTTTACTCAAAGACAAGCATGCTCTCGATAACTCTAGGTACGTCTCATCCTCTACTGCCTTGTTGAAAGAGAATTATATTTGAGAATATTCAAGACTCCAAAAGCTAAAATACCACATGGGCCAAACAAACAAAATATATGATGCGAGAAATTTGTAAAGAAAACAGTTACGAAAGAGTTATAGATGATACTTAAATACATGTAAACTATTATATAAGTCGAAAGATAGAATGATACAAAACTTTCATCAAAGTTGTTCAAAGAAACATGTGTGTTCCTATTTCTTCTTTTGTATGTTTACACCATTATGAAGTTGAGACGTCTTCTTCATTAAGTGTCGTTCATAAAAGGGCCCTCTTTTATAATTCGTGCTTAATCAAAAAAGTCACGGAACATTGAAGCATTTTTATGCAAAGTTAAAGGGTGAAACAAAAACCCAAACATTAAAATAGGCAGAAAATAAAGCCGAAATTTATATATCAAACTTTGCAAACATAAGGCAAAGATTTGTCTTCAAACCCCGAAACAAGATAGGGATAAAACAACCGATTATTGACGAAAGGAACATAAGCGATGGAGTTATCATCTGAATATCTAAGTTCTACACTCTTTTTTCCTTTGTCTGGTTTTTGTCCCTATTGGGTTTTTCTAGCAAGGTTTTTAATGAGGCAGAGGCAAGGATGAAAAGGATAAAATCTTCCACTTTTTGGTCACATCATAGTAAGTAACCGAAAAGTAGGGGGACTATCTGTATTAGTAAAAATTAGACTCGCCATGTGGGTCTATGAAATGGCGACACATATCAACAAAGTTTGAAGAAAAGTGAAGAATGACATGTAAAGATGATATGTGAAACACCCCCGGGACCGAACATACTCGTACCGTGCCTGTTAGCCTCGGAACTAATCATCATGAAATAGCCCGGATCAGGTGCAGGAGAATATCTCATAATTACAAATGAGGAAGGAATCAATTAATCCCGGATTATATGAGATTTACCATCATTACACCATCAGTTACAAATCAATTATTAATAAATGCAATAAATGATTGTAACGGTCAGAACAAGGCAATCAACAGGTACGGGATTGACTCAACAGGCACGTGATTGACTCATCAGTTACGAAATTAACTCATCAGTTATGGAATTAACTCATCAATTACGGAATTAACTCATCAATTACGGAATTCCAACATTTACACAGCTGTTACAAGTCTTCCAAAAGTAATGGATGGATTGAGTAAATGCTCATAATGGACCCATAATTCAAGGAGACTAGTTACTTAGATTTAGCCCTTTAAATAGAGGTACTTTTACCACCATCAGGGCAATCTAATTTTCTTCTCTACAATTTTATACATTATAATTTATAGCATATTGCTCTCAAGTTAGCCATAGTTCGACCCTTCAGGCTCTCTTCGGCTCATTATCATATCAAGAATCATTCAATAAGAATTCTTTCTTCTATGCTTTATTTTTATTATATTATCTGTCATTAAATTTATTTCTCACTTCTCTATCACGTTGTATTAACGAAATTTTATATCTTTCGGATTGAATCGGTTGCTTGTGGCCTGTCATATAAAATTATTGCTTTGACCTTGAAAATTATTTTTTGGGTTAAACAACTCCTCCCTCAGCTCCCTTCTTCTGCCCCCTCCTCCCCCTTTCTCCCTGTGCTTACCTATTTCATTTCCCATAGTATTTGCATAGATTATATATTTTAAAAGGCAGAATAGCCTAATAAATACTTCTACTTGTCCCGTTTTATCATTCCGGTCCTGATACTCTACGAAGTTTCATCCAAATACTCGTAATTTTTAAAATACATTACTTTAAACCCCTCTAGCCTCGCGTGTTCTTCAAACACACGATATGGATGACATATCATAGTCCACATCAGATTTTTAATGACACATCATTCTTTTTTTAACTTTAATTTTAAAAATTTATTTATTTTTTCTTTTTTTGCTATACTCCTCCCCCACCCTTGACCAACTATTGAAAACATCAAACATGACATCTTTCGTCTTACATTCGTCTCTTTGATAGTCAAACTTGTCCCTCCATCATATGAAACACGACGCCTTTACCAAAAATCAACTTTGTTAGAGAGCCATAAGCTTGTAATGGATCCCTTAAATTGGTTTAAACCAAGTAACTGAAGCTAAGAAATCTAGGTAGATAAGCTGCTTGAGCACAAAAAGAGGGGGAAAAATCAAGACCTCAGATAACCAAGAGGAATAAGGAAATGCAGACAACTTTTCTGCCATTAATAGATGAAGATATTAGACCATTTTCCAAAATTTGAATCGTGGAAAGAGGGGAATCTAATCCTCCAGCCTGCATATTACCATCTTTTACCATTTTTAGCGGCGGCAGCACCACGGTGGACAACTAAACTGGATCTCCAACACCTCACCATAAACTTCTCAAAAAATTAGATCTCCAACTTCTCTCATCAAATAAAATTTCACCACTAAATATTCACTCCGCCGCCTGAGAATCTATTAGTCCTAAAACAATTGTTACCCAAACTAGATTCAATGCCGCCAGTAGACATAGATCTAATTCATTTCAGAAGCATTAATGGTAATTGCTCTTCAAAAAAAATTACTACTTTTTTCTCAAATATTAACTGAAGGTTTGTGAAAATGGGGAGGGGAATAATGGGAAAGGAATAAGGGGAGAAGAGAAAAGAAAAATGGAGCAGGGGAATAACGGGAAAGGAATGAGGGGAGAAGAGGAAAGAAAAATGGAGGAGGGGTGGGGAAAGAATGGGGAAGGGAAAGGGTAGAAAGAGAAAAAAGAAGTAGGGGAGGGGGTTGGGGGAAAGAAGGAATAACAAATATATTTTGTTTTTATTATATTATTTTTTGTCTTTTACTTTTACTTTTTATTTTTATTTTTTCTTCTTATATTAATCATTTTTATTCTAATTTTTTTTATGTTTACTCTCGTTATACGCGTGAAGTTTACGTATTTTGTCCAACTCAGTCATAAAGTTGCCACGTATGCTTGGTCAACGGTCAGAGGGGTTTAAAGTAATGTGTTTTAAAAACTATGAGTGTCTGGATGAAACTTCGTAGAGTATCGGGACCGGGATGACAAAACGGGACAAGTAGAAGTGTCTATTAGGCTATTCTGCCACTTTAAAAAGTATTTGTTGATAACAAATCGAACGCTTGAAGGAAAATATTTTCCTTCTTACTAAACACACCCTAAAAGTAATATTCTAAAAGTATATATATTATCCTATGAATTGAATTGGAAAAAAAAAAAGGAATCCTATGAATTGAATTGTGGACTTTTAGTCGATCAATTTGCTGACACTAGATAGGAAAGGTTTTCAAACGAAGCTCTCGAACCTATTCCGAAGTTACTTTAGAGTTCGATTTCCGATTCGGTTGATGTTCTAAAATCCTGAATCGAGGTGGCTCTAAACTCAAGTTTGCCTATCTCTCTAGTTACAGAGAGAGGAGAGGGGCTTCGAAGCCTTAATTCAAGGTAGAAATCTCGCTAGAAAACCAGCCATATCGATCTAGGTAAGTGGTGATAATGTTCCAGATAAGGGTGAAAAGTAGGTCGATCCGGCCCGAGACCACGGGCCAAGTGGGCTAAGTGGCCCGGGACCGGTAGGACTGCTAGAGGTGGGCTTGGGCCGGTCTCGTGGACTGGTTCTTGCCTTTGAACCGTTAGACCGGGACCGTTTGGCCCGCAAAGGGATCGGGACCGGATAGGTCCATTGGCGGGCCCAACGGTAATTTCTTTTAAAAAAAGTAGCCATTTGGCTATTTAAAAAAATAGTCGTTGGGCTTTAAAAAAAGTCATTGGCTATTTAGAAAATAGCCATTTAACCCCCTCCCCAACTTTATTTTAACCCCAAACTTTTTATAATTACATTTTTTTCCTATTTTTAACTATAAATACCCCCTCATTCTTTCATTTTTCTTACAAAACCAATATCAATCTATCACAATCTCTCTCTAATTTTCTTCTATACTTGCTAATATTGCTTACTTTATTTCAAAAAATAGCAAAAAAATATTGAGGTTGTTAAAATTTGTGAAAAAATTGTGAAGTTGGTGACTTAAAGCCTTCAACGATAATCAACTTTCAACAAGTTGTTCGTCAATTCGGTAAACTCGTTCCAACTCTTAGGTCTTAATGTTATAGTTTTGCTTGTTTCATTTATTTACTATTACTTGATTAATTAAGATGGCTTCCTTAAAAAAATAATTTTTGGTAAAATAAGAATAAGGGAAAATCCAAGAGTGGCGAATCTAGTAGTCATGTTGTTCCTCCTCTCCTGCCCTCGGCTCCCCGAACCAAACCTCATATCCGTCCTACACCTGTTATTCTTGATAGCGATAATAGTTTATTACAATTTACTAAGCGTCAATTTTGTCATAATATTGCAGCCGGTGAACAATTATGAACAATATTTGTGCTATTTATTTACTCATATAAATTATCGTGTTGCTATTACAACTGATATTGGTAGAAGTGGCAACGACTGTGATTACCTTACTGTTATCAGTCATTTGATTGATGAGGATTGGATAATGCAAAAGCGCATAATTGCTTCACATCACACAGGGTAGTTTATTGCTAGCAGAGCTACGGATATTTGCATATATTTCTGCATTAATAATAAAATAATATCGGTTTCAATGAATAATGCTACTAATAACATAAATGCTATAGACTTTCTTACCATTATGCTAAATCCTGCATTTAGTAACAATTTTCATACTAGATGTATTTTTCATATTTACCATTTAATTGTAGGTGATGGTATGAGAATTTTAAATATTCAAATTGAAAAGGTTAAAACGGCTCTTAACTAGATTTTTCATTCGAACCGTAGAAGTAGACTTAGAGAATATTTTAAAAGATGTGAGGAATGTGGCCTAAGAGAAAGAAAGGTTCTTAAACCTTGTCCAACTAGATGGAATTACATATATAAAAGTTTGGTTATTGCATATGAATATAGAAACCCCATAAACTCAATGTTTAATGCACATGTAAGTAATGTTGACGATTACCTTACGAATGGGGATTAAGCTAATGTTAAAATGCTTGTTGATTTTTTTTTTAAAAATTTATATTGCCACAAATAAATTTTCTGGGAAATATTATTCTACTATTTCTAACTGTTTAGTTTATATAGCAGAACTTGCAAATTTATTTGCTCATTTTTCAGAGGACGGGGAAATTTATCAACTTGCTATTGATTCTATGAGAAAAAAGTTGAAAAAATATTTTTTCCCTATTTTCCCTATTTATGGCGTTGCTGTTTTGTTAAATCCTTGTATGAAATTAGGAGGTCCTCAATTTTGGTATGAAACTGTTTATAATGGTTTAGCACTTGAAGATGATGAGTTGCCTCAACCACCGGAAGTAATAGCCTCAATTAGAATAAATGTTCAAACTATTTATAATGCTTATCAAGTTACAGTAAATCATATTAGACCAAATGTTCCAACTCCTTCTTCTTCTTCTTCTTCTTCTTCTTCTTCTTCTTCTTCTTCTTCTTCTTCTTCTTCTTCTTCTTCTTCTTCTTCTGATTTTCAATCATCTAAAAGAACTGCGGGAGTAAGAACACTTAGTGCTTGGGTGGGGTTTAAGGGTTCTCAAGGTTCTAATAGTAATGATTTTTTCACAACTAAATGAGCTTGAAGTTTATTTGTCGCAGCAAATTAAGGAAGTGAATCCCTACGGCTCCTTTAATCTTTTGCAATGGTGGAAGGACAAAGAAAAATACTTTCCAGTTCTTTCAAAGATAGCCCGAGACATTTTAACTATTCAAGCGTCAACAATGACATCAGAGAGTGCTTTCAGTCAAGAAAGACTTCAAATTGGTGATTATAGAGCGTTTATGAGGGATTGCTTGGAAAAATCAGTACTTTTCAGAGATTGGATCCATTCGGAAAGAAGAAATTTTGGACTTGCTGAATCAGAACTAGAGGAAGACGAAACTTACGAAGAAATGCTAGCTGAACTTGCGGAGGATGCTGCTTCGCCCGACAATGGAAGTGACGATGGCCAAGCTACTTTTCCGCCACCACCAACGAAAATTCCTCCGTACCTTGAAGGATTTATGAAGTTTGTAAGAGATACCATAAAACTTGTATGAACAAAAATTAGTATATATTATGTAACTTGTATTTTGCTACATATTTCTTTTTCTTCTCAATGGTGGTATTGACACCTTGTTGTGCTCATTCCATAGGAGGGAGGAAGACTAAAAAAGATATTGCCATTTTTTTTAATACTATAATAAAATTACAAGGCATTGCTTTGAATATCTCTTTACAATATTTTTGTCTTTAAATTTGAATTAAAAAATTTAGGTAACAATTCTATAATAAATTTATAAGGCATTGTCTTAAATATTTTTTTAACATCTTTTTGTCTCTAATTTCTATTTATTTTTTTAAAAAAATCAATATTGAGCCGTTGGGCCCACTTGAACCACTTAGCCCGCGGGCCAGGCCCAATAGCTCGGGACCATGAGTTCGTGGGTCCGATCCCAAATCGGTTCCTATAAAAAGACCGTTTAGTCCGGGACCGGCAGACCTGTTCGGCACAGGACCGGAGGCCGGCCCATATGCCACCCCGAGTTCCAGATGGGTAGAATCTTATTCAGTTATCCGCACCTTTCTTGCCGGCTACTGTTTAACTTTGACTGACACTCAAAAGAAGTTTCTTGCACTAGTGCAAAATCACATTTCGAAAAGCTTAATATAGTATTATTTTGTTTAGCCATTCCGTGCATACCAAAATCTTCCTCGTTTCTACCAAGCAAATTTTCTTCTGTTTGCTTTTTTATAGCCATTCACCTTTCTGATTGAGCTCCAGGTAAATTTTCACTTTTAAAAATTTCATCTTTTCAGTTTCCTTTGGAGTAGTTCATTTGTTGGTAACAATTAAAATATTTATGTTTTACCATATTGGTACATAATTTTTCTGTCGTTTTCAAGTACATAGAATTTACTGAAAAATTTGAACTAATCTTAGTTGATTTAGCTCCAATACGTTGGGGCAGAGGAAGTATTAGTTGTATATTTAATTCTGTAGGGATCCATTTTCTTCTCTATAGCTGTGTAAGAAGTTTTTTTCTTTTAATTTATCGATATACGTGTTTAGTCGTAAAAATTCAGAGAAATTGATATATGGATGTTTTTTGCTTCTGTGCAGAAAGGTTCAGTTTTTGTGAAGAGTAGATGGAGATTGATAAAGCAATTAGAGAATGTGCGGACAGTAGATTGAAGACAAAGTATAGTAATGCCATATCCGTTATTAAAAGAGCGTTCGCTCTGTATTCGTAAGCTTCTCTTTTCTTTTTTTCCTCGTATCTCTTTGGGGTCTTGTTCATGCTATGTGAATTTGCAAAATGCAATCTTGTCAGCAACTTGTCTCACTGAATTGATTCAACATTTTCCATAGTTGCATTAGTATAATGATACTTAACTTGTAAATAAACTTGAATATAGAACAATATGTGCGTTTGCTGTGTGGAAGATGTTTTCATATTTTAGACTAGGCCTTACACAAGACAGGGGTAAGGTATGTGTATACTCCACCCTCCCCAGACCCCACTTGTGGAATCACACCGCATAAGTTGGTTGTATTTTAGATTAGGAAATGTTTTCTAGGTTATTTTCTAGTGTTCGGTTGGGTAAAAATTAGGTGACATGTGATAATTGTACATGGCGGAGGGTAGGATATGATGATTGTGTTTTGGTCATATGTTTTGAGTGTTAGAGATGAAATCCAGGTGTAGGTTGAAAGAAGTAAGTATGAAGTAAGACTATGGTATATTTGTTGGAATACATTTTTCTTGGAAAATAATTTCTACTTTCCAAATACTAGAAAATGATTTCATTATGAAAAATTTTTCTCTATACTAAAGGTCCTAAAAATGGCCCGTTGTTAAGTTACAATTTCAACATGTAAATTGGGACAATTGCATCGGCCGAAAGCTTGAAGCAGACAAACCAGAGGGCTCTCTAGGAATGCTTTTAGTAAGATTGGTTCCTCCTCCTAGCTACTGATTGACTAATAGGAGGAAATGTTGCTGTTCTCAAGAGCAGCATTTTAAATATTTGCTATCCGAGCAGAGTTGCATGCATACTTGATAGCAATCTAGTTCAAGTGATGGGTATAAAGAGATTTAGTTGGATATAGGTATTTACTGGGAGATTAGTTTTATAGTCAAAATGATCTGATAAATGATTGCTGAGCAGAAGGAAAATTATCAGCATGTTATAATGAAGGATAGAAGTTTGAGAATTATAATCTGTCACCAGTACGAAATAGGTCAATACTGCCTTGGTTGCTTACTGTCATGCTTTTCGGTGATGCTATAGTTCTTGTTAAGTAAGTTGTAGTTGGAAATTTGAACTTCACTCGTAAGGTTTTATGAGACAAAGAAACATGGTCTAAGCATAAAAGAAAGATAATGATGTTTACACCTGGAAACTCGAAAATATGAGTGTTTGTGTTAGTAGTAAATTAAAGTCAACTGACTGTCATTAGGGACAAAGTTTCAAATGTTTTTTTTAATTTCTGTCATTAATTTAATGGTATTTGATGAAGTGTTGTCTGTTTACGACTTGATTGGTTCAGTGTAGCATTGTGCTCAAGTGAACTTCTGAAGAGTCAGTGAGTTTATGTTCTGCGGATAGAGCAGTATATGCCTTAGTGTGAAGTATGTGGTGCATATGATTTTAAAGCACATTATTTAGTTAAGAACCCTATGTCATGATGTCCAAACAATAAATAGGTGAATATTCTACTTCTATCTTGTTCCTCAAGTCTTTAACATGTTAGACTCCTTTAGTTTCAATTTGTTCAACCAGGTTGACTTTGCATGAGATTAAGAGAATAAAGTTTCAATGAGTTATTATATTTACCACGGCAGTAAAATGCTAAATAATACTTCAGAATATTGAATACAATAATATGTAGCTGTATTATTATTTGTTAATCTGAACTTTTGGAAATGGTAAAATTTTCCTCTATAGAAAGCCGTCATTCTTTTTCGAACAAACTAATTAAAAAACATGGAAAAAAAATGGGACAGAAGGAATATCATGCTAAGAACAGTAGTTGATTTGGTAGTTATCACTAGCACTTTCTTATATGATGTAGTCGGTTTAGTGTTTCTCATCCTTTTCCCTTCTGTTTGTAACCCCGACCCCTTAAATAGTATACAAGAGGTTGCATTGAGCTTCAATGGAGGGAAAGATTCTACTGTAAGTTTCTTACATGCTTCTCATCTCTAAACTCTCAGTCTTTTTCCTTCTTGTTTAACCGAATATGCATATTAGGTTAGGTGTTCAAAAGAAGTCTTTTAAGTTTGGTTAGATGCTGTACGAAAATGTATGGATATGTGAGAGATTTAGAGAATCTCTGGTTCTAGATAATCGCAGATTATTTCCGAATACAAATAATTGAATAGTGAAATGCAAAGCGTCCAAATGGAGTGGAATGGGCATAGAGAATTCATATAACTGATTCCAATTAGTTTGTGCTTGAGGCAAGTAGTTATTGGTATTGTGTTTAACAAAATATGTGATGTTTGATTTTGCAATTCAGGTTTTGCTTCACCTACTGAGAGCAGGCTATTTTTTGCATAGAGCTGAAGAAAGTTGTTCACAAGATGTTGTTGATGGTGAAAACACATTTCCAATCCGGACAATATATTTTGAGAGCGCGTCTGCTTTCCCTGAAATCAATTCATTCACCTATGAAGCTGCAGCCACGTACGTGAGAAATGATAACTTGTCTTTCGTGCCTCCTATATGAACAACATATAAGGATTGATTCTCTATAATGACACCACTATGTTAATTATCATTTAAACTGATCCTTCTTTTCTGAGCAGTTACAATTTGCAAATGGATATTATTCGCCTTGACTTCAAATCAGGTTTGGAGGCTCTGCTTAAGGCTAATCCAATTAGAGCTATTTTTCTTGGTGTCCGAATTGGTGATCCTACTGCGGTAATGAAGTACCTATTAAACTTTTTCAACTACTCGGTGATTGTCAAAATCTTGATAAATGTGGTCTATGGCTGACTGATGCATATGGTTACATGCCTATCAGGTAGGCCAGGAGCAATTCTCGCCTAGTTCACCTGGGTGGCCAGCTTTCATGAGGGTGAATCCAATTTTGGATTGGTCATACAGGTTGGGAGTTGCCTAATAAACCCTCCGTATATCAATTCTTCTTATCGTATTACTGGGAAGTATGTATAGTTGCCTCTAAAGTTGGAGAGTGCTGGAGCAGTGGCTTTTGAATGCTTTGATATTCAGTTTCAAGATTAAGACTTACTTGTTCGAGGAATTAAAACGAAGGTTGCATCTGCATCTTGGATTTTAAACCAATTAATCCAACAAGAACTCGCTAAAGGATAATAGCTCCCTAGGCTTGATTTCAGTGGTAAGGACGCATCACGAGATGCGTAGACAGAGCAGACATCACAAGTTCAAACCCTGCCATTAAGAAGGAGGCGATATTTAACTGGAAGCAGTGTAGCGGGGCAGGACCATATTTCCGCGAGTTTTGGACGTGTGGGCCAATTGGGCTTGGTCCAGCTAATTCACAGGGGATTTCTCAGTTATCACGAGAAAGAAAGAGGAGCTTGCTAAAGGAAAAGGAATTGCAAAACATGCTAAAGTGCTTGAGTTATATTAAGATTATGTGCTAAATGCGAAAATTAGTATTTATCAGAAATTTATGGATAAAAGAACTGCTATTTTGATGAAATGCATCAACATAGAAGGTCCTCTGAATCATAGCTGGGAGGATGAGGATGGATTTCAAACTACTTGGATTAGCTTTTGAAATTGGCATTTATTTAGTTTGAATATAAAGTTTAATATGAGGTCCAGGGAATCAAAAAGGTTAAAGTCTGCAAGTCAAAAATAGAAACGATTTACTATGTTAAAGATTATTTCATGTGTGCACTGCCATATATGCTTGAATGTATTATCAATATTGCATCTGTTATTGCTCATGGCGAGTGACAATGGTCTTTTTGGCTATTGTATTTAGGTGAGTATTAATCACGCTTTATGATTGTAGTGTCTTTTACTGATAAAATAAGGTCTTGGCCCTTTACAGTTTTACTTAGAGTTTTAAGTAGGACTTAGAATTATGTTTTCACTTCTTTGCTAGCACCAAGAAGGGACACGGACAATTTTAATGGAACGACTCAACAACAATAACAAACAACACCTTAATCCAAGCTTGTTGTGGTCAGCTATATGAATCTTCACTATCCATTTCGTTCTATTTAGACCCTTTTCTTTCCAATAGTCAATAAATGGAAAAACCTGAGCCAATATAATCCGACTTATGACATAGACAAAGAACAAGTTCTTAGGCGATATTTCATTTCTTTGCATGTAGTTCTACGGGTAGGCATTTTCTTTTATAGCTCACCCATTTCAGTTAGCAGCATCTCCTGTTTTACCTTTGGCAGAGTTTTATTTGACTTTTCCATGGAAGATGTTCATCTAGCTATTTTTCTTTTGAAAAGCAGTCGTCTATTCCTGTGCTTGTTTTCTTATTTTTGACAAACAAAATGACTAACCTCTTAAGTTTGATATGGCAGAGATGTATGGGCCTTCCTTTTGGCATGCAAGGTTCGGTACTGCAGCCTTTATGATCAGGGGTAACTTTTTTGTTATGTTGCTTCAAAAAAATTTATATTGGTTCTTCATTCTGCTGCATGAAAAGGATGAAACACTTTCCTTTATCATTGTTTTTGAGATTTATACTAAAACTATGGCATATTTGCTCATGTGAAGTGGTAGTATAACTTTTTCTTTTCTAGTCCATCTTACTTATAGAGGTGCATCTGCATTTATTTGAGCATTCTATGTCACTGATTTCATAGGTATACTTCAATAGGGAGCATTCATGACACTGTTCCTAATGCACTATTGTGCATCAGTGACAGCAACAACAGTGAAGAAAAGTTTAAACCAGCTTATTTACTTCCTGATGGAAGGCTGGAAAGAGCTGAAAGGGCAAAGAAGCAATTATCTTCCATTAGCAATGGACTGAAATTCAAGGATTTGAATTCCGATAGTGTGCTTACTGCTTCAGTCATAGCTGTGGGGGATGAAATTTTGTAAGTTATTGTTTCTACACCTTTAAATCTGATGTTCCTTGTATATGATGTCATGTTCTTCTGAGGCTTCTTGTCAATATATCTGAGTTATGGTGCATTTTGAGCCAATCTCTTATCCCATGTACATCTGTTCTCTTTTATCTATTTTCTGATAAGTTCCTTATACAACTCTTCTTGAATTTTGTTCGGCGGTATTTCTTCTTTAGAAGTTCAAGTCAATCTGTTGGGAGCATATATTCTACTTTTTGATTCTCTTCTTGTTGGATATTCAACTCGAATTATACTTGTGCTTTTCTAAGATACAACTGAATCATTTGGGATGTCCTGCATTGGATCACTTCTACATGCATCTAGTTATCTGTAATCTAGTGTTCATAATGTATCTTTGAGAATGAGTTATCCTCTATTTTAAACCAATTAATCCTCTCTAGGTTAAACTTCCAATCGAATTTTTTTTTTTTTTTTGGCAATCCGCTAGGCAAGCGCCTAGGACTAATTTTTTATTAATGAAAGAAAAGAAAAATACAACAATTCGGAACAGTACAAATAAGGGGGACAATAGCACCGGTATTGTTACCCATATGCCTTGGCTATATAATCACTCCTCTGCGCCTCACATTGCCTTATGATGGCAGCCTCATGTAGAGGATTCATGGTGTAGCTGCCGGCAAAGTCTCACGAGGGCATATAATCTCATAGCCGTGTGGATATTTTTCCAAAGGCATAGTACCAAGGAAACTCAAACCAGGCTAAACCTTACCCTACTAATCCTATTGAGGCAGAGAAAAGGCCTCACCTACTAGCACGCATGTAAAAAATAAGAACTGGAGAGTACCAAATATTCAATGATCATCACAGAGTTTATAACATACTCTGTGATGATATTACAAATGAGAATACTAATAAAGTGGTATAATAGAATGAAGTACCAATTTGGTTCATGTCCCTTCTTTTGCAAACTTGTAAAATCTTCAATTTGTAATTCTTTGTTGTTTTCCTCAACCGTGTTCAAAGTGTATTCAAAAATCATCATTTCTTTTTTGAACGGTTGGACCTCGTTGATGTAGTTGGGGCAACCTGCTTTTGTTTGGCAACTCTCATTGGAGGTCGCCTAATATTTAAAAAATCACTAACCTTGTCGTCCCAGCTATTTTTCCTTGTATGTGATTTCCTATTTTTTCCGCTATGCATAGGTGATAAATCACCTTTTCTTGCTGCATGTGCGCGGCATTCTTTCAAAACTGCATCTTCTTCTCCTTCCTCATACATATCTCTACCCACAGATACTGGATATGGCATGTCTTGTAAAAATTCTTGTGCCATCAAACCATTTCCATCTTGTTTGTTAACCATAGTTGCCTTGTTTTGACTTTGTTTTGTGCCTTTCACCTGGTTGCTGGTCCAATCCCCACGCCCAGTGCTACCAACTTGATTTGTATTTAGAGAATTTAGGGGCTTAGAACTTACCATTGCATCAAGTAGCTTTCTGTCCTCCATCGTGATAACAAGTGACCTTATAGATAACTGTTGCTGTCCAGCAGTTGAAGAAGTTACTGCTGCTCCTGCATTGTTTTCATTCTGCTGCTGCAATGCATCGAGCAACTTTCCATCCTGCAAAGTGATAGCTGGTGGCGTTGTATCCTGCTGCTGCTGTCCACCAGTTGGAAGTGTGACTATAGCTCCTGAGGTGTTTGCATTCAGCTACTGCTGCCCATACTTTCGACCAGCTGGATCAATCTGGTTACTAGGTGTGGCTGCATTTTGAACTATGTTTCCAGCTACTGCATCCTTGACTTTTAGAGCAGCAACTGGAGAGTACCTGGGAATGAAAGCTGGAGCATTGAGATTCAACATGCTTTTGTGGCTCGCGTTTGGTATACCATCTGGTTTAGGCAGTGTTATTGAATCAAGTTCTTCATCTACACTCTCCTGATCAACCTCATGATCTGCCTCTTCAGATGAGTATCCAGCAAAATCGACACCACAATCTTCTTCATCATCATACTCACGCTGGTCATCCCAGAGCTTGGATTTAATTGCCATCGCCCTCACATTTGCACTGATAACCTCATTGTTATTTCCTGTAGAAATCATCATCTGCCTAGATTCACCACCATGCTCACCAAATGATGCTAGCGATTGAGTAGGCACCTCCTGCACCGATGTGTTCAAAGCGACCAATGGTTGCCTGATCAGAGGCTTTGCATTCATCATCATATCCATCTGAGTCTCTTTAATGATTTTGGCTACTTCCGGACTAGAAGTATGCATCTTTGGAGTACTGGACCTCGTGGTTGCTGTAGACAATTGGATTGCCTCGGCCTTTTGCGCATCAACTGGAACAATGTCCTTCGACACAATTAGTCGACCACCTGTGTTCTTGGCAAGTTGTTGTTTGCTACTACCTGGATATTGTAGTTGGCAAATTTTTGGGGTTGTGTTCATCATCATAGCTGCCACGGCATCATTTACCATTTTATCAAGCTCCGAATTGGAAATATGTAGCGTTGGCGTATCTGCAGCATGAATTTGATTTGTCTCACCATTGTGATTACCACCAGATGCGATCTCAAGGCGAACACTGTTCGCTTCATTTTTCTGCTCCTTTTCACTACCTGTAAAATTAGTTTTTTCAGCATCTGGTCGTATCTCGTACCCCATATGTTGTTCCTCATTAACATGCTCACCCTCATTCACCAAAGCATCGAAAGAGTTCGAAACTCCAATAGCCTTTGATGGTACAATCTGATTTTGAAGCATTGGAGTTTGCTTCTTGCTAGGTGATTTGTTCACCACTTTCCAGTTGTTACTCTTTGTAGTACCTACTGCCCCTACACCTATTTTATCTTGCCCCGCAGAAATTTGATGACCATGTGCCAAAACATTTTTTCCTCGATCAACATCGGCCTGCATTGCACCAGCAGTAACTAGGTGCATTCTTGTAGAGATAGTGGAGGCGTGAACATGTTTGGATTGTTTAGGCAGCCCCTTGTCCAATTTTAACACCTCATCTAGTGGCACGATAGGAGCTGAAGCATGTGTTGTATTTGAATTGTCAATAACCCCAGCAATAGAAGTCATAACCCCTTCATTAAAGAGCCCAGCACCTGCCTTAAAACCTGTAGCATCTGCACTTCTCACAACATCAACATCTTCAAGTTCCTACTCCTCATCTTGCACTGCAGTATCTATTAACTGAGCTGTTTTTTCAGTTAGATCAACATGTGCAGCAGTAGTTTTAATAACCCCAGCAGTAGGACGATTACCAGTTGCATTCAATGCAACATTAGCCTCCAATTGTGAACCTACAGTAGCTGATCGTCTTTCAGCTTTGTCAACTTGTCCTATCAATGTTACTGCTGCATTATTCTTGGCAAACATTGTTCGAACAGCTGCAGCTAAAGCACTGTCATTCATCATCCCAGGTACAAACGCTGAACCTTTAGAAGTTCCAGGTAAAGCTTGATCAACCACAGTATTTTTTGCAGCCTTCAAGTCCTGAGCAACTCTAGCAAGGGCTTCAGCAACTGGGACAATTGCACTAGAAACAGGATTACGCCCCATATGCCTTGTAGATACAGCTGTTACATGTGCTGTCTTGATCAAATTTTCAGCGTGTTCATGAGCCCTTTGAGGAGCTCTTGACACCTTTGTAGCATCTGTATGGTTAATGTGATCTCCAGCAGTTCGATCACCATCATTTAAGGCCCTCCTCTCATTCAAAACCTGACGCAAATCTCCCTTGTATTTCGCACCACCAATTTGTTCTTGACGAGGCTGCTCTTCATCAATCTGAGCATCCTCATCACGATTTTTTTTCTGAAGTCTTCGACACGTAGTTTCATCATGGCCTTGATGCTTACAACAATTACAATACAGTGGTAAATTATCGTAAACGATTTCTTGAAAAACCTCCAGTACTTTTCCAGAAATTGTATCCACACTTTGCAACCTTACGCGATTAGAATGTTTGTCAAGCAAGTCTAAGATCACCTTCACCCTAGCAGTGCTAGGTCTGGACTTAGTTTGTGTTGCCTTATCAATGGCAATTGGTTTTCCTACAGCAGATGCTATAGACAACAATGAAGGCATCGCAAACAAATCTGGTGACAGATTCGGCAACGATATCCAAACCACTGCTTTTGTTGTTTCCTCCTTTGGGTTATAACCAATCGTCTATGGAAATACACGATATTGAAGCTGAACACCCTTATACAGCAGATAATTAACAGAGCGAGCTAAAGCACTTACATAATCATCATAACGATCAAACCTTAGCAGTAATTGTCTTGGTGCGAGTAAACCGATGATACATCGACCTTTAACACCTAAGTGTTTGGGCAGTAAATCTCGTTGCTCATTGAGTTCTGGTGCTCCTGGAGATACTTTCATCACTACTGATTGATGCAAGCCTTCCTCCACAGCAAACTGTTGTCGTTCTTCTAAGGAAAACATTACAGTTGGCTCTCCATGGATGAACTGGACTGGTTTGAGTTTTGGAGTTGTGCGATGTATGGGGTCTATTTTTGTTGCGATTTGCTGAGCATATGTGGGTTTTATTGGTGGCTCTCCCACAGCCAAAGGCTGGGGAGAGACGACAGCATCCATGGCTGCTCAAAACGTCACCATATCATTGACGTGAAGAACTGAAAATAACAACAAAATCTGGAAAATTCTGCTTGCTACAGTAAATCGCAAAATAGAAATTAAGATCTAGAAAAATAGGTTATGAATTTGAGGATGAAACCAGTTGGGGATTGTTCTCTAAGAGAAGGGGGTTCTTTTAAGACCAATCTTGTGATATTACCTTGCCGGATGCCGGAGTTATGGCCCGGTGAATAGTGACGGAATTACTATTCACCTTCTTCCTAGCCCGGCCCTTCCACATTTAACTTGATGACTGGTACCACATTTAATCGAGAATTGAATAGGCATCAAGGAGGTTATTTTGATGTATAAACAGCAGTGTCCTTTCATTTTCACAAAACTCATTTGGGATGTTTCCCATCCTTTATTTGTGTGGAATATTTTTGGTAGTTTATGATGATAGTTACACTGTGAGGGCAGGCATGTGATAGAGTCTAGTTGACATGTTATTTAAACAAATTTTGAGGTATATTAGGAGACCAGCTGAACATGGAGAGGCTTCCTCAATTCTTTTGATTCCATTTGTCAAAGTAGATATGTAAAGCAAAAACAACATCTTTCAGTTTGCACATAGTATATCTTTGGCAGAGAAATTGGTACCAAATAAATATTTACATGTGCTATGACCCTTATTGTGGTATTCTGCTATTTGCCTATTTGTAGTTGCTTGCTTATCAGGTATGTTTATCTTGGTTCCATAGCTCAGGTTTGGCACTGTAGAGGACAAGTTGTGGTCTTTGTTGTGTAGAAAGCTCCATTCCATTGGTTGGGCTGTATCGCTGCTTGCTGTGACTCGAAATGACGTGAGTAATATGTTATGACTTAACAACTTGTGTAATTTTTGCTTCTTTTTCAACTTATGTGGTAAGCATGAGCTTGACATTAATTTTCCATTTTTTCTTTTTGGATTGTTTTCTTCCTTTTTTTTTCTCCTTTTGCCCTGCATTCTGTTCTTCAACTTTTGCAGCACTCCAGCTTGCAGCCAAACAATAAAGGCAATAAATTCTTGAAAGTTGATGCACATTTAAATCAACTAACAACTACAAAGCAGAATAGTTATAAACTTTATAGAGTGACTCCCAAATTGATAAAGAAAAGCTTTGAATCTTTGTAACAAGCTTCATGATCTCCTAGCAATTGAAATATTCTCTCGACCATGCCGAGCCAACTTTTAGGTAGAAAGGTCTGTCGTGTTACTTTCCTGGAGCAGCATCATGTTTCTTCATCTTTATAAGTCCCACTAAGTTGAAGTCAGTTTCTGCGCAACTTCCACCTTGATACATCTTTGATGGACCTTGCATTTATAAGAGGAACTTTATGCTAGTTTGTTCTGATAACATTCTTTTCATATTTAGGTAGATTCTGTGGCCGAGGAAGTTGAGAGGCGGAAGTCCACAAATGACATGGTAAATGTTTTTCTTCCGCATGGATGTATTTATTTAGTTGTTTCATTGCTTCTAGAGGGCTTGTTTGATGTATATGCACCAGTCTGTTGTATGTGTGAGCGCGCGAGAGAGGGTAGAGTTCTGTCCCCCTGTGTTGACATATCTATTCCGAAATTGATCTCTCTACAGGTATTTATATATGGTGGGGTGGGTCCATTGCATTCGGATGTCACGGTCGCAGGAGTTGCAAAAGCTTTTGGTGTTCGCTTGGTATGTAATATCGATTTACTGGATCCTTCTGCTATTTCGTGTTGCATGACTTAGCGTGAAAATAGCTTTCAAATTAATCATCCCTTTCAGCAAGCTTCACAAATTTTTATTGCTAGTAAGATATTACCGGAAATAGAAATAAAATTTTCTCTGCTATACTTAAATTTTTCCATGTCTTTGTCTGACATGGCACATGTCGCGCGCTTAGTGGAATGTGCATCAGATGCACCATCGGTTTTGTTTTAAGTTTTTCTTTTACCTTTGGGCTTTAGTGTCTATTTGTGCATATAATAAAGGGCATATTTGAAGCTGCAATTTGTTACTTTTATTTCTATTCTTTTGGGACGGAAGGTCAAGTTACCATCATTAAATTGAGGAAGAAAAGAAAAGCACGACGAAGAGATGGATGGTAGAAATCTTGTAACTCATTACCAAGATAAAGTTACCTAGATGTCTGATTCCATAATTATGTTTAATAATGTATGATATCTGACTACCTTTTTGTATAGGATTTTCTTTTCTGGTTTATAAATATAAAAAATACATAGAAATATGTATTAAATATCCACAAATCCACAAACTTCTTTTGAAATGTGCTCTCCCTGGGTCATGTCCAACGTATCTGAAAGATACAACAGTCTTTTCCAAGTCATGGTGCTGGCAGGACATTCTTTTAAAACTGTTATTTTGATACTCCGGTTTGTAATAATGTATCAGTGTCTCTAATCTTCTCATAAGTTCATTTTGCAGGCTCCTGATGAAGAATTTGAAGAACATCTAAGGCACCTGATTGCTGAGAAATGCACCGGTGACAAGAACGAGGTTAAACCAATATTCATTCCTAAATTCCACTGGGCCTGAAGTTTTCATTACACTTATATATGTAAGAGTGGAATAGTTTCTGTAGTACCTATGGTAATTAAAGAGTGTGGCGACCAAGGAAATTCGATTTTGAGTTTTTACCTGTTGATATAAATTTTGGCAGAAAAGCTCCTTATTGTGGGTTCAGTGATGATTGAAAAGGAAACACTGGAGCTCCTTGGGTTCACTAGACCAGAAGTGTTATTGTTCTTCCTGGAACTTCAGAAATTGCATTTCTGCATCTTCATTTGTTGATGATTGAAATGTTGAGCCTATTCCGTATTGTCTTTATAGACAAAACGCTAAACATTGGAGGACCCTAGCAACTTAAAAGTATCATTTAATGTCTAATACCAACTGAAGAAGGAGAATACAGGAAAACTAGTTCTCTTAGTGCTACAGGGTGAATCAGTCTTTGCAAATTCATTTCTTGTTTTTCTGCTGGGGGAATGAAATCACATGGACTGAGTCGATAATATATACTGCACAAGATAAACATATGGCTTGATTATTTGGCCAAGGTTGTTCTAGAACACTTGTCGAGAGATCTTTTTGTATAATCTCTAATTCAGAATCATTCACCATAGTGTAGCTGATGTACAAAATAATCTGACTGGGAAAGGTAGAAAATAGTGCAATGAATCAGACACTAAAATAATATATAAGTATCAGGGAGAAGATGTTATTTATATTTTTCAAATGTCATTATATTTATGATTTCTAACATTCCAACAATTAGAGCTTCTCTGCCTGTTGGAATTAAATTATCATTTCCTGTCCTATTGCAGATGGCACAGTTGCCTGAGGGTATTACAGAATTATTGCATCATGAACAGCTGCCTGTGCCTTTGGTATGTGGAGGCATTATCCAAGATTTTATGGTTATTATGATTATTTTGTTCTCTAATCTGATTCCCTCCTTATGTGTAGACTGTGTAACATTATTGGATTTTATTCTCAAGCAATCCATGTTTCCTGAGTTTTTGTCATAGTGTATTAAAAACCTTCACGTCCAGTTTGAAACCATGGTCCAAGTATCCATAAAGGAAACGCAAATTTATTTTAGATGTTGGTTTTTGTATGTATGCTGTAATGGTCTTTTCTTTCTGTCTATACTTTTTTTTTATCAACATATATGTTAGGTATCTATTAATGGAACAATCCTCTACTGAGTACTGTGAATTGGGCATCGCCTGAAGTCGTATTAGCAAAGCAATGGACTCTAGCATCTTGTTTGTCGTGATGAAAATTTTCTTCATTTTCACCCTTTGCAAATTTTTCCCCTTCTTATACTTTCTTTTGCTCTTTGGTTGATTTAAGTTTTTATTCTTGATACCTCTAATGACTCTTGCAGTATTTCTGTTTTACCAAAAATTATCCTTGGCATAGCTACTGTTTCGTTGGCCTTTCAAGTTCAAAATAGATAACAAACAACAACAACAACAAACTCGGTATATTCCCACAAGAGGGGAAGTTCAAAATAGATAACTTTATATAAAAAGAAATGGAGAAAGAGTCAGTGGCGTCGAGCTCTGATGATTTTAGTAAGTGGAAAGAATGGATCTGTACTCTGTGAAAGTCATTTTGAACGTTCTTACATAGTGCTATTAAGTTATTCTATTTTTCCTAAGTTGCCTGTGTACATAATTACTCAGAAGTAACAGATCACTTATAGTGAACTCAGCTTTATTTTTGACTCATTTCCTTCTCTATCATATCCTTTCTCTCTTATATTCATTCTTTTGATTACAAGGAGCTCTGTCTTAGTATTATATTCATGTAGTTTCTCTTGACGTGTGAGTTTAAGATACCTATGAAGTTGAAGGTTGACCTTTTATTTTGGGCATGTGTGTTCTCTTTTGTAGATCAAATGTGGTAACGTGATCATCCTCACTGCAACAAATGTTGCTGAGTTGGACTTGCAATGGGATTGTCTGATTGAATCAGCAAAATCTAATGGTGACCTGGTATTGATGGCACCATTTGTTTCAAAAAGCTTGGCAACAACTCTTTCCGATGTGAGTTCCATGGAACCCTCTCTTAGATTGTCTTTGGCTTCCTTATTTGATTCCTTTTCTCGTTGATGTGTGATCTTTCCAGTCCTCTATAACTGCCGAAATCAAGGTTTCTTCCTTATCATATGTATCCTTAAGTCAAACCTAAGAGTTTGAGATTGACGAGTAGTTGATTGATATATCATATTCTTCACATGCATCTCTTAGTTGAGCTTTATGTTTCTTTCATTAGGTAAAAGTTATACTTGACGGCATAACAGCTTATCCAGTTGCTGGTGAACCATTTTGTAGGAACTCTTCTCCTTGTTTTACCAAGTTATGCTCTTTAATGTTCTTCTGAAAAAGTTTCAAGTCCTTACCGACAAAAAGGATCTTCATCACTTGTCACGTGTGTCCTAGTTCTAGATATGCTTAATTGTAATGGAGTGAGAAATCTAGTACAATCCTTATTAGAGCAATTATGACTCACAAATCAAGTGAATGAAGCATTGGAAGGTATTCTTGCAGCCAAAAGGGCATCAGATCAGAGTGATTATACCCAGATAGTCATCATCACAGCGAGCTTCTGATCCTTATGCCACATAGTCAACAATATTCTGTGTAGTATTTTACTCCCTCGATTTGGAAAACGCATAGGTTACCTTTTAGAACTCTGAGGTGCAATCTTATTGATTCCATAGTTTTGGTTTTCCTCCTTTTAAGTGAGCTTTTATGATGTATCTTATCAAATTCTCTCCTGTTAAGTTGTTTTAGTATCTAACATATTGTCTGTGCAAATTATCAATTACAACTTCCTCCATGAGTTGCAGGTGGAAATTGCTCAACCTCTGTCGAAGCTTCGCCTTCAATATCCTGATATGAACATTGGTAATTTCTTCATATCATTTACCAGATTAATGACTTGTATAGCCCATCACTTATTCCCACTTTTTTTCCTTCCTTTTCTTTAACATATTACATCATTCTTATTTCCTGTGATTTGTAGGAGGTTATCGGGGATCAAGAAAAGGACCTCTTATAGTTAGATTTGAAGGGAAGGTAAGAATTTTTACTGGAGATGTCACTTGGTTTTGAAGCATTATATTTCTGTATCAAGTTCAATATTATTTTGTGTGTTACTGTAGGATCCGACAAGAATAGAAGCAGCTTCTCAATCATTGTGCCAGAATTTTCACTCTGGTGCATTCTCTCAAATTGAGTGACCATGGAACCTCCACACTCCTGAAGGCGATACATGCAACCGCCAAAGGGAAAGGGTTCTAAATTCCATGTACAATTGAGGAGAATGATGGACATGGCAAAGTAAGCAGGAGCGACATTTCAATATTCAGTACAATGTGACTCTATTGTCTCTGTTGGAGTAATCACCATATCAAGAACACAGTTAGAAGCACATCTGTTTTCTGGTAAGTAGTAGTAACTTAGATAAGAATCTAAGGAAGTGAATTAGGGTCGGCAGATACAGGCTTCTCTTTTGTTGAATAAGTAGATTTTCCCCTTAGGCTTTTATTGAAACCTTTGAGATCTTAATTGCAGCTGTATTCAGACACAATAGTTCTTATATTTTGATTTTTTGTTGGTATTGTTAACGGCAACATATACGTTTTATCGAGTGGAGATTTATAGCCCTATCAGCATCTTGGTTGAAATGAAAAGATGGTAAATTTTGAGTTGTCTCTGGACATAGATTGCTACCTGCTTGTGAAAGAAAGACTTGAGGGTCTTTACTCATTCATAAAAGGGAAAAAGGCCAAATTTACCTCCATACTATTGAAAATAGTTTACATTTACTTTCCGTTTAAATTTATCCCTATTGTTAGCAATAAATAAAAAATATCACTTCAAGCAAGCCCATTTCGCTGCAACATTTCTACTTTCAATTGTCCTAATGTGGGCGCAGATGCCAATTACAAGAATGAATCTAGCAGTCTATATTCGATCATTTATTTCTTAGTTCTCTTTTCTGGTCTTCTATAACTGACACCCAAAAAAAAAATTGATTGTAACTTTTGGTGGTGTAATTCGAACTTTTGAAGTGGATTTATCCTCTACCAAAGCATACACTCAGATGGCATAGTATAAAGTTGACATAAACAACAACTACGCTCTAGTTCCAAATAAATTGAGTTCGGTTATATGAATCTTCACTGGTCATGTCTCTCCATCAAAATCCCAAATGGCATAAAACACTTATGTAACGTCTGCTTTCATTGACATCCACATACCATATTCCAGAGAATGCACAAGATGAAACCAGAAAGACTGAAAAAGATTTACAAATTTGGCCTCATGTACTGTGAAAATAGCCTTTAACCTGTTAAAAAAAACAAAGTGTGAGCTCCGGAAATGCAGAGATTTACCAACTTAAGTTAACGCAGATTCAAGTTTTGACATCCAAATTTATTGTTTGGCCCTGCATTTATCACAATCATGGCAGTTACAGCATAAAGGACATCCAAACAGATTCAGCTACGAAATTACTCTTCATATGCATATAACTGGAGAACAAACGATACCTATAAATGCTGTCAGAGTCTTACCGGAGATCTTTCACCAAATAATTAAGATTGCTTTTTCTTCTAAGATAAAAACCGAAAAATATCGAATTGAGCCTAATAGATCTTGTATCTTCGAAATATGTTATTTTATATAGTACAACTTTAACATACAAATAATTAGTAGACCTTTTATGAGTGTTTTTTGCCTTCTTAAGTGAAGAACCCAAAGAGGATAGAATGTTTACAATCTAGAACTTGCAATTAATAAGACAATAACGAGGATGATGATTCATAACATCATCTTACCATTTTGATTTTACTGGTTTTATTTATGGTATTGCAACTTTAAGAGTTTATTAGTTCATTGTCATATATTTGTTCCAGCTGTGTAAAAAATAAATTAACGAGACTCGTGATTTTAAGTTATTGAATTCAGTGAGAGGGTCTGTCATGAGATGTTTAATGTAATTACGTGATTTCTGTTGTACTCTTAGAAGGTATTCCAAGCCCTTGCAGTTAAACAATTCAGTGTTATTGGGAAGTAGTTACTGTATGATCATACTTTTCTAGTATCACATGGCTGGAATTGGTAGTTCACTTCCTCGTTACTTTCAAAAGTAATCTACCAGCTTTTAGCAACAATAAAAATAACATAGCCAGTGTGACTGCACAAGTAGAGTCGGGGAAGAGTAGAGTGTACACAAACCTTACCCCTATTTAAAAAGACTGTTTTATACCCAGTGTGATCCCACAAGTGGGATCTAAAAAGAGTAGAGTGTACGCTAACCTTACCCTTAACTTAGAAAGGCTAGTTTAGATAGATCCTCTGCTCAAGAGGAATGTTTAAAAAACATGTTCGAAAAAAACAGGAGTAAAGATGCCATGATAAAAATACTAAAGAAAACAAAATATTGACAGCAGAAATAGTAAGAACAACAGTAGTAATCCCTCCGTTTCATATTAAATGAGGTACTTTCCTTTTTAGTCTGTTCCAAAATAAATGACACATTTCTAAATTTGAAAATAATTCAACTTTAAACTCTTTCATTTTACCCAATTACCCTTAACGAGAAGCTTTTATAACCACACAAATGTCATGGCCTCACACACTTTTTACCCCTTAAGCTTTTAAGACCACAAGTTCCTAAAGTCTTCTTCTTTTTTCTTAAATTCCATGCTGAGTAAAACTACCCCTCATTTAATATAGAACGGAGGGAGTAATAGAATTGAAGAATAAGATAATAATAAAATAATACCAGCTTTTAGCATTGTTGCATATTATAACCAACCCTTGATGTTTGTGCATCAAGGGTAAAACTAGAACATCTTGTAAAGCTAACATACTACTTAAAAAAAGAAAAATTATATCCCGTTTAAAGAAAGAAGGCAGAACCAATAGTTCAACATACGGCATTTCTCATTAGATAAATGAACACAATGACAAAAGAAGTTGTTTGTGTCCGGGTACATCAGAAATAAATTTCGGAGGTCATTTTGAAATTAAGTACGGCAAAAACAAGAAAAGAAATCAACAGGATCAACTATCGGAGCTCTTAGAATCCTCGAAAGTATGAAGACACTTCCTTGGTCTCCCTCCACTCAATAGGGCCTTAACCGTAAGAATAGGGTATCAATATACTCAATGTAGCTTGTTTATTGGTCCGCAACAAGAATAATAGGCACAAGAAAGTTGGTACTCTCTCAAGCTTTAGGCTTGAGGGCCTTGACAGTCTCCCAGGTGAAATCAGGGTCATCACGGCCAAAGTGACCATAAGCAGCAGTCTTCTGGTACCTGAAGTTACCTCCTCTGAGTAAGTCAAGGTTAATTGCCATCATTCCAGGCCTGAAGTCAAAGTTCTCCTTGATCAGAGCCAGAATATCCTTGTCTGGAATGGTTCCGGTTTTGTAAGTGTCAACAAACACGGAGAGTGGTTCTGCAACACCAATTGCATAAGAAACCTGGACAATGCAGCGGCGAGCAAGTCCTGCTGCTACCACACTCTTTGCTGCTTGTCTCACAATATAAGCACCACTTCTGTCCACCTTGGTAGGATCTTTCCCTGAGAAGGCACCTCCACCATGAGCACCCCAACCTCCATAGGTGTCAATGATAATTTTCCTGCCAGTGAGTCCAGCATCTCCATGTGGACCACCAATCACAAAGCGACCTGATGGGTTGAGGTGGAAGATGGTGTTCTCATCAAGGTACTTCGCTGGGATCACGGGCTTTATCACATGCTCTTTCAAGTCCTGGGCAATCTGCTCATTTGTGACACCTTCATCATGTTGAGTTGAGATGAGAACGGTGTGAACTCTAATAGGAACCATGGCGCCATTGTCATTCTTGTACTCAACTGTAACTTGTGTCTTGCCATCCGGTCTGAGCCATGGGCAAGTCTTGTTCTTCCTCACTTCAGTAAGCTTGGCACCAAGCTGAGTAGCCAAAACATGAGTAAGGGGCATTAGTTCAGGAGTTTCATCTGTGGCATAGCCAAACATGTGACCTTGGTCACCAGCTCCGATTTCTTCTGGTTTCTTGGTAAGATGACCATGGACTCCTTGGGCAATGTCAGGGCTCTGCTGCTCAATGTTGACAAGGACTTTGCAGTGGTCAGCATCAAGGCCAACATCAGCTGAGGTGAACCCGATGCCTCTGCAAGTGTCGCGTACTATCTTTTCATAGTCCACCTTGGCCTTGGTTGTTATCTCTCCAAAGACCATGACCATGTTTGTCTTTGTGCAGGTTTCACATGCAACCTTGCTCTCTGGATCTTGTTCTAGGCAAGCGTCAAGAATGGCATCTGAGACCTGGTCGCAAAGCTTGTCGGGATGCCCTTCGTTAACTGATTCTGAGGTGAACAAGAAAGTCTCCATGTCTAGCTGATAAGATCAAGAAAATATGTCATCATTTCTATCCCAAAATGTTCTATATTCACAAGAAAATGAGTCCAGCTGCTAATAAACATGTGAAAACAGAGAATTCCATCAACTTAAGGGGACATATCTAAACAATCACTATACCTCAATCCCAAACAAGTTGGGTTCGACTATATGAATCCTCTCCGGTAATATATAGAGAACTAACACTATGTGGAATAAAATGATGAATAATAAAGTTCAGATCAACAACATGTCTTTTGGGCCGTTTTCACTACTTTAATTTTTTTCAAAGACCGGTTCTTTATTTGATCTAGGTTCCCACATCCAAGAAAAAAATGAGTGATTTCAATTTAAGCACATGATATAAAGTATTTCATTAATAATTCTTTATTTGCAATCATTTGAACCGTAATAACCAAATCCATTGGCCAAAAAGTCATATTTGTGACAGGATCTAACTCAATGTACTGTACGAACCAGTTTAGCAGTTAGCAATGAGATCTGAGTGACGTAATATGACAAATTACAGTTAATTTTAGCAGCTAAAAGTCCAATATCATGAAAATTAACAAAAGTTCTTTGCTTTATAAACAGGATCTAAGTACTACGTCGGAAAAAAAAAGTACTACGTCCAGCGATAGCAGAAAATAACGTAACATATATATAACATCAAAAATAAGAAAACAAAACATCGTTTTGCAATAAATCAAACAAAAACATCAACAGAAGAAATGATGATTTAACTGAAATCTATGACAAGTCATAGATGCATGCAGAATATATACCAGATCTAAATCTAATGAAACAAAAAATAAAGAATGAAATAGTAAATTCAGCGTAATAAATTTGAAAAATACTGACCTTAAAATGAAAAAACTCTTAGATCTGTGGAAAGATTGAAGAAGAAATGAGAGAAAAGAGAGATGCGTATTTGTGTGTATGGGCAGAGTAGTGAAGTTTAAGGGGAAGTATATATAGAAGCTGAATTGTAGGAGAAAAAAGAGGCGTGCCACCAATGACTCGCTCTATTTCTTCTCACTTTCCAATAAGAGTTTTTACCAACCAACCCATGGCTTACCAACTCAAGTGGGACCTCGGAGCTGATTCACGATTGTAAAAGGGCAGCCCGGATCGCACCACAAGGTATATTGTATGCAGTCTTAGACTATATTTTTGCAAGAGGTTATTTTTACGGCTCGACCCCGTGACCTCCTGCTCTCATGACAATAATTTTGTCAGTTACGCCAAAGCTCCCCTTCACGATTGTAATTTACTAAATATGGAATATAAAAATGGACAAAATACAAAATTGAGCGATCGACCGAAAGGCCCGAAACTAACCAAAGGTGTATAAAAAATGTATATTATATGTATATAACGCGAGCGCGCGCGCACACACACATATATATTTCGACTATTATTTCTGGGAGCCGCAAATAAATATACATTTCCTCATATAGAATTAATTTAAGTGTGGTGCAATAATAATTTAAAATAAATTTACATTATGTAACAATCAGTCCGCTTAAAAAGAATAGCTAAGTTCTTATGAAATTACGGTCAATAGTATTTCTAGACTAAATTAAATAATATGTAATATACATGCTTAACTACGTTATCGATATATATATACAACGACTTCAATTTTATACGAATGTATTTGATTAAACACAAATTTAAGAGGATATTTTTATTTAAGTTTTAGTTAATATTATTGGAAGAAAAATTAACAATAGGTAAAAATCACGACTGCATAAGGAACTGTTAGGTGAGCCTTGAGCATTGAGTATTAGGAATATTTCAGGCGTACTGTCGGACGCTTGGGGCGTAAGCCTCACAGAACTAAGCCTCACACGTGAGCCTCAGGGTATTTTGATGGTGTCCCGCCCTGAATGGTTAGACCATGAGGTCTCATGTTCAATTCCCAACGGAGACAAAAACACTAGATGATTTGCTGGGGGGAGGCAGCATGTATTATGTGGAATTAGTCGAGATGCGCGCAAATTGATCCGGACACTAAAGTTATAAAAAAATAAATTATTCAAATGCCTATATATTGCATTACCGATAACATAAAAGGCTTTAATACGATTAAAGCAGGAAAAATTTCAAATAAATGATACACACACACAGACATATATATATATATATATATATATATATATATATATATATATATATATATATAAAGGTGGGAAATGAAAAAGTGAGGTGGCACCTCTCTTTGGTTTTCATTTACATTTATCTTTTTTCTGGGTTTTTTTTTGGATTTTCACCTCAATTTAAGTACAATTATTTCATTTAATTATTAAACATGAATTATAGCCTTCTTTATAGCTGCAATAATTTCTGTCATAAATGAATGAAATAAGGGAAGGAGAGGAAATCTGTTGGTAACGTAGCAGAGTAAACGCATTAGCTTCTGAAAAGGCATGGTCAAACAATAGTATTTAGGCTTCAAAATTCTCAAGAAAAGAAAGACGAAAATTTGTACAACTATAATTTATTTCCTCAATGCAAGCATAAAAATAAAGGTACCAGGAGATAGGCGTGGAGACAAGAAGATCTGGCGATCAAGCCATTCATTTCATAAAGTCAAAGGCGACATCTCCATATTTCTTTTCCTTATTTTTTTCCCTTTGTTGCAATTCTCTTTTCCTAAAGTATGTAGTTATTCGTTACCTTAGTATGCTTTCACTCAATAAAAATTAAGGCTTTCTATTTTGTAGGATAACTAATATTGGGGTAATCTTCGTATTTATATTTTTTTGGGTCCTGTTACTTTGTCATGAATTTGTATTACTTTGCAAATATGTAAGATATCAAGTACTAGTATGGGAGTTTTAGCATTTCAAATCATAAACGGGTTTTCTGGTAAATCCCCACTCCTCCTATTTTTTTCTTGCCAAATCTAATGAAAGATGTTTGTTTTATTTTTTCAATCGTTAGAAGTAATTACATAATTATGAATATTAAATTGTATCTATTTTGTTATTTATCTTTTGCTCTTTCCAATTCTCCATTTGACCAGTCAATTCCCAATCCAACTATACGTAGTGCTCTCTAATCTTATGACTATGATATTGTGGTGAGTTTTCAAACAACAATATTCCCTATTACATGTTGAAATTATAATAACGTCCAAATATTTCAACATATGTTAATGTATGCACGCTGATACATATCATACTATATTTATGTATATGAGACTAAGATTTTGATGATGATATTATAAATATCTTTTTATATATCAAATTCCACGAGTAGATGGACAAGTTTGGTAAGCTTTTATTTAATGAAGTTGATCCAGTTTTGCTTCGTATTTCATATACAACTTCCATTTCCAAATCATTTGTTATTTTTATTTGTGTGTTTAGATCATGGGGCATTGCAATGGTGCCTGTGGTGTTACAAGCATTTTCTGATATTTTTTTAATTTTTATTTGTAGATAAAAAATATGGTCCAGAAGTTACATATACTTTATTGGGCTTTACTAAGAGATCGTCGTGTGAAGAATACGTTTTGTATCTGATTTATAGAGAAATACCGTGGAACTTCTCCAAAACTAAAATGACAATTGTTTTATCATAATTTTTTGTCAGTTTTCTCTTATTCCGCCAATTAGACAACAACAACAACAACAATAATTTATATATCTTTTACTTCTTTTTGTTTAAGGTGTATTATGCATAATAACTCTGAAAATTAATCAAATTTGGTAAAATTTCTTCGCTTTTTTAAGTTTTTTGCATACTAAATTTAATGAGGCAAATTCAAAGAGTAACCGTAAAAAAAGAAAGGCAAAGGAAAGAAAGAAAAGAATAATAATAGAAGAAGTATAAGATAGGAATATAGAGAAAAAGAAAAGTAGAAATACTAGAGACTAGAGAGATTAGGGAATTGGAAAGAGAAGAAAAGGAAGATCAATAAAAGAAAAAATTTATAAAAAAAAAATATAATGTGGGGAAAAATTAATTAAATGGTTTTCTCTATTTTAGTTTTTTCCACTTTCCATTTCATGTTTATTAGAAGTTTTACCATTTAGAGAAAAAGGAAAACTCAAGTGCAGATATAAATTCATCTATCTGAGTTATATTTAAACTGAGAATTATGTATCAAACCTACATGCGCACACCTCACCCCCACACAAATGTACAGGCCTCCTTATTTCTTTTCGTTCTATCAAAAATTTTGATAATGAAAACTGCAATCCTTTAAGCTCAATTTCTAATTA
Organism: Nicotiana tabacum; assembly: GCF_000715075.1. Taxonomy (NCBI): domain Eukaryota; kingdom Viridiplantae; phylum Streptophyta; class Magnoliopsida; order Solanales; family Solanaceae; genus Nicotiana; species Nicotiana tabacum. Next base: position 127,802,474 of record NC_134084.1, read on the forward strand.
GTAACTTCATCAATATATAAAATTATCTCTTCTATGCATACAAATAAATAAATATTATCTCTCCAATTTTGATGAATTGATAATTAATTAATTTTAAATTTAAATTTAATGATATTATTATAACTGCGCAACCGCGGCCAAATTCTCTAGTTAAATTATAGTTGAGGAATGAGGGAAGGCTGTCAAAACTCTTCATCGGTCTTTCTCACCAACTTTCCTACCTTAGGATGATCCTCTTTATACTGTGTGACCAATCATGAAAGTACATTTGGTTTTTGATTTTTGGGTGTGCGCAGTGCATTGGCTGCTTCTACTTCTTAGGATTTTTTTTAAAGAAATAAATTGGTTGAAGTTGGTGAGAGTATGGGTTTGTTTTTGTCATTTCCTTTGGACACCTTGTACATTGTGCATCAAGAATTGTACATATTTGTTAAAAAGTCGTTGATTGATAGATAACTTTAACCTTTTCAACCCACCTTGAAATGGTTGTTAGATGTCACTTCACCTTTTTGGCAAACTATGTGGTGGGTGTTTTTTTTTCCACCAACTATGTGGTACGTAGTTGACTATTTATTTTAACTTTGATGATTTGTGATTTAGATAAATGTATAATATTAGAGAGGAGGATATGAGGTAGGTGGTTTTTTCTAAGTCAAATTATTTTCGTTAAATCGATTCAATTGATTTGCTCTGGTCAGAAGAATTCTATTGATTCACACCGATATTTAATTACATGAAAAAAAATCAAATAAATGCTAAAATTGCAAGTTCAACGCTCGTTAAGAAATTGTTTCTCAATTTTTGAAGTTATCTTTCAATGCGAACAAAGTATTGGAAGAGAGAGGAGACAAGATATATAGTGTTCAAGAACCTAAACTGGGAGCAATTAAAATTCGCGAAATTTGTGATTAAGAGAATATAAACGTGACAAGAAAATAAACATGGTATTAAGAAAGAAAGAAGAGATTTTTAAGGAAACAAAGAAAAAAACAAAAAAGGCATACACTGAATGCAGGGGCGGAGCTAGAAGCGCATATGCAGGTTTGGTCGAATCTAATAATTTTTTCTCAAATAATATAGTTATTTCAGTGTGACCTATAGGCAGTGGCGGACCCAGGATTTTGTGCAAGCGAGTTCAGTCAGAGAAGTCCATAACTAACATAAGCGGTATAAGCTGTATAAGCGGGTTCAAAAATAATTTCTATACAAAATTTACCTTGCTTTAGCCATAATTTATACATATACACAGTATTATTTTTTAATTGAGCGGGTTTAGCTCTGATACCAATTGTTGCGGAAGCCAAATGTATATAGTGTGAATGAGTCACAACTACTATACCAAAAATTATGGCAGCCACCAAATAATAAATAAGACAATAAAACAACAATAAAAGGAACACCAGAATTTACGAGGTTCGGCCAATTTTGCCTACTTCCTTGGACACAACTAATATTTTATTCCACTCCAAAAATACAAGTGAAATAATACTAAAGAGAGAAGATACAAATGTCTTACGAATATAAGAAGGCAAATGAGAGGTGTATATAAATCCTAAACATTAGGCCTCCTTTTATAAGGGAAAAATCCCAACAATTTTTCTCCCCAACCGATGTGGGAGTTTGACAACTTCAACAAATCTCCACCTTGGCAAAATTCCGCATCTTCAATTTTCTCTTAATAACAAATTTTGGTTGTGCCTTCATCTTCAATCTTCAGTGTTCAACAATGTTGATCAAATCCAAACAATGTTGAAACTTGACCGCAGTCACCACTTTTGTTAGCATATCAGCAGGATTCTCTGTAGTATGAATTTTCTTCACCGTGACTCCACCTTCTTCTATGATTTCTCGTACGAAATGATACCGAACATCAATGTGCTTCGTCCTTGCATGATAAACTTGGTTCTTCGCTAATTGGATAGCACTTTGACTATCACAAAAAATTGTGATACCTTTTTGTTCAACACCAAGCTCATTTAGCAATCCTTGAAGCCAAATTGCTTCCTTCACAGCCTCTGTAATAGCCATATACTCTGCCTCTGTTGTAGACAAAGTAACTGTTGACTGCAAATTAGACTTCCAACTAACTGGTGCCTTTGCAAAAGTAAACACATAACCAATAGTTGATCTTCGTTTGTCCAGATCACCCGCAAAATCTGAGTCACAATATCCAACTACAGACTGATTGTCTTCCTGCTTAAAAACTAACCCAACATCTACAGTATAATGAATATACCGTAGAATCCACTTTACAACTTGTCAATGCTCCTTTCCGGGATTATGCATATATCTATAACTCCAATAGCTTGTGAAATGTCAGGTCTCGTATAGACCATTGCATACATCAAGCTACCAACATCATTTGCGTATGGTACCTTTGACATATATTCTCGTTCAGCTTCATCTTTTGGCGACATAGTAGTACTTAGCTTAAAATGGGGAGCAAGTGGAGTACTAATTGGCTTAGTCTTCTCATCTATGCCAAAACGTTGTAGTACTCTTTTCAAATATTCTTTCCGAGATAAACAGAGTTTCTTTGAACGTCTATCTCTTATTATCTCAATGCCAAGAATTTTTTTTGCCTCACCCAGATCCTTCATCTCTAACTCCTTCTTCAGTTGAATCTTCGACTTATTAATTTCTTCCGAATTCTTGGAAGTTATCAATATATCATCAACATATAGGAGAAGATATATAAAGGAACCATCTTTAAGCTTGCGCAAATACACACAATGATCGTATTTGTTTCTCTTGTACCCTTGCTGCAACATAAACTTGTCAAATTGCTTGTACCATTGTCTAGAAGATTGTTTCAATCCGTACAACGATTTTTCAAGTTTGCACACCATATTTTCTTTTCCAGCAACTTTGAATCCTTCTGGCTGAGTCATGTAGATTTCCTCCTCCAAGTTTCCATGTAAAAATGCAGTTTTTACATCCATCTGAACTAGTTCCAAATCCAATTGTGCTACTAAAGCCAACATAATTCTAATGGAGGAATGCTTTACAACTGGAGAATACACTTCATTGTAATCAATTCCCTCCTTTTGAGCATATCCGTTGGCCACCAATCTTGCTTTGTAGCGAACATTTACTTGGTTAGGAAATCCTTCCTTTTTTGCAAATACCTATTTGCACCCAACTGCTTTCTTTCCCTTCGGGAAATTGGCCAATCTCCATGTATGATTCTGATGAAGGGACTGTATTTCATCATTCATGAAATCCTCCACTTATCTTCTTCTGAACTTTGGACTGCGTCTTTATAAGTGGTAGGAACGTTATCAACTACAATTGAGATTACACAAGCAACCGTCTCTATGAGACGAACAGGTTTCGTTATTGTCCTTTTTGGCCTGCTGGTTGCTATTGATTCAAGTTGTTGTTGAGGTTCCTGAGTTGGAATCTCCTCTAATGGCTCTCCTTCCAGAGGATAATCTTCATTTGTTTCCTCCTCTGCTTCTTGTGTAGGAAAATAAATTTTCCCTCAAACTCTACCTGCTTAGAAGCATCTTCATTTTGTTTGGTATCTTCTGTTACCTTATTTATCATAGCAGATTCATCAAAGGTAACATCCCTGCTGAATATTACTTTCTTTGTCATAGGACACCATAAGCGATATCCTTTGACTCCAGAAGTAATTCCCATAAAAATAGTCTTCTTTGCCCTTGGATCCAATTTTGATTCTGTCACATGATAATATGCAGTTGAGCCAAACACATGCAAAGAGTCATAATCTACAGCAGGCTTTCCATACCATTTTTCAAATGGTGTCTTGCCATTAATAGCAGCAGATGGTAGACGATTAATGAGGTGACATGCATATGTAATTGCCTCAGCCCAAAATTCTTTGCCCAAGCCAACATTGGACAACATACACCATACCTTCTCCAGCAAGGTCCGGTTCATACGCTCTGCCACTCTATTCTGTTGTGGTGTATGTCTAACAGTGAAGTGTTGGACGATGCCATCATTTTCACAGACCTTATTGAAATGATCGTTTTTGTATTCACCTCCATTGTCTGTGCGAATACACTTGATCCTCCTGTCTGTTTGATTCTCCGCCATCGTCTTCCATTTGAGAAAAATTCCCAGCATTTCATCTTTGCTTTTCATTGTATACACCCATACTCTTCAGGAAAAAAATCAACAAAGGTTACAAAATAGTGCTTCCCACCCAATGAAGGTGTTTTGGAAGGACCCCAAACATCAGAGTGTACATAATCCAAAATACATTTAGTATTATGGATCGTTGTACCAAATTTAACCCTTGTCTGTTTCCCTTTGACATAATGCTCGCAAACTCCAAGTTGCAAGTACTCCTTTTAGAAATCCTTGATCTGATAAAGTTTTCAAGGATTTTCCTCCAGCATGTCCCAAACGCATGTGCCATAGCCTGGTTGCTTCTGCCTCTTTTTCGTTACTGGATGTTACTATCGCTGTCCCAATAACTGTACTACCGCGATAACGGTACATGTTATTGTTGTTCCGATTGGCCTTCATTACCACTAGTACACCGGAGCATACTCTCATCACTCCATTTTCTACAATGATTTTGAACCCTTTTGATTCTAGGGCTCCCACAGAGATGAGATTCTTCTTCAAATCCGGTACATATCGAACATCTGTTAATGTTCTGATCATTCCATCATGGTTCCTTAATCGTATTGAACCAATGCCATATGAGGTAAGAGGGCTGTTATCCGCTGTGTGGATGACTCCATATTCTCCTTCTTGAAATTCCACGAACCAGTCCCTGTTGGGACACATATGATAGCTACAAGCCGAGTCCATCAACCATACGTCTGATGATGTTGATGACTCTGTTGTAACTAATGAGAAGTCTGAATCATCACAATCAGCTACATTTGAATCCATAATGGCCTTTCCATTGTTATGTTTGGCCTTATTCTTCAACTTCGGACAGTCTTTCTTTCAGTGCCCCTTTTCTCAACAAAAGGCACATTCATCTTTAGTGTGAATGAGTCACAACTACTATACCAAAAATTATAGCAGTCACCAAATAATAAATAAGACAATAAAGCAACAATAAAAGGAACACCAGAATTTATAAGGTTCGGCCAATTTTGCCTACTTCCTCGGACACAACCAATATTTTATTCCACTCCAAAAATACATAGTGAAATAATACTAAAGAGAGAAGATACAAATGCCTTAAGAATATAAGAAGGCAAATGAGAGGTGTGTATAAATCCTAAACATTAGGCCTCCTTTTATAAGGTAAAAATCCCAACAATTTTTCTCCTCAACCGATGTGGGAGTTTGACAACTTCAACACTTCTCACCACTTGGGTCCGCCCCTGCCTATAGGTCATGGTTCGAGTTGTGGAATCGGCCACTGATTCTTGCATCAGAAGCATCAGGGTAGGTTGCTTACATCACACCCCTTAGGGTGTGGCTTTCCCCCGACCCTGCGTGAATGCGTAATGCTTTGATCACGCCCAACTCTAGTCCTAAAAAGGATAAGCGGTCGTTGCAAATATAATACGGTCTAAGAGTCTGGAGTCGAATCCCGCCGAGAATTAAGGCTTAGCTACAGTTGTTCAATATCGCTAAGAAATACAAGTCCAAATAATTTCCTACTTATAAAGATTATAACGTTTATTTTTATCTAATTAACTAACAAATACTAGAAAGCAGTAAAACTATCAATTAACAAGGATAAGGATTGGAGACAAGATTAAGGAGGTCTAGAGTTATAATTTCACCAATTATCGGAATCCTTCCCGTTGCGTCTTTATAATTTTGTCTAAGTATTCTCTACCGATCGTGGGTACTTCGGGTGTCGTAATTCTTTTCCGAGCAACTACCGCAATTTACTAGACATATTCTTCCGAACTACGCTAGCTGGCATTAGTGCATCGCTCACTAAGATTGCACCAACGCTTTGTTATTACTAATCCTACCTTTAAACCCTCTGTACCTCACATATATTAGGAGTGATGTTGTTCAACAACTACCTAAATATGTACCCTTTTCCAAGCAATACATACTAAATATGCACAGTCAATTGATGGACATTCAATCAACAATAACAAACACGTAGTTGAACAAGTAGAGAAATCAAATGGCTCAATTATATAAAAACATCACAAGAATTCAACCTCTAAAAGATTCCACCAAAACCTTAGATAACAAATTAGATATTGATAATAGTATGCAAAACTACAATACTAGAATTCATAACCAATAATGGAAATAGAGAGACGGAAGTGAAAAACTCGTAGAAGAATTCTCCGCCTTGCTCCTAGTGTGTTTTTCCCTCCTTAGTCAAAATTCCCTCTCAAAATAGTATTTAATGACTATTTATATGTGTAGGAAAAAGGCCTAGACGAAAAAATCAAATCCAAAACTAAAAAGGAGACGAAATAGGCTTTTAAAATCCGGACCACCCTCGCTACAAGCCTCACGCCGCCACCTCTATAGCGCGCTCCACCTCGCTGCAGCCTTTGCGACGCCAGCTCTGCCGCGAGCTTGGGCTCGCTTTAATCCATGCGGCGCACGCTCAAACGCGGGCAATTTCCCTCGCCTCGCGTGCTTTATAGCGAGCAAAGTAGCTCGCGTCGCCTTGAAGGTTGCTTTGCTTACATTTTTGATTTGCTGCCTAACTTCATTTCTTTTCTCATTCTCGTTTCTTTGTTTTGCTTTAAAAATCCTTTGCCTTGTTTCTTTTTGTCTTCTTTAGTATTTATCTCTTCAATCATTGCTCCATAATATCATTATAATGCTTCCAATTAATAAATGATCGTGGACCATTCTTGTAGTGTACAAAATATACATAAAATCTCTACTTTGTTCCCAATTTCGTCTTCAACATATCTACACATAAAATAAACTCAATTAAGCACAAATATAGTATAGTTTAGCATTAAAGCCCCAAAATGTAAGGTAAGTAAGGCACTAAAAATATATAATTATAGCCAAACATAATATTTTATGCACCAAACTGTACTTTAGTATATTTGTATTAAATATTAGGGAATATGTACAATTATTAAATTTATAACCCCAGCTATTAGTACTTTAATTCGTCGTTTTAACAAAACATATAAAATTGAAATATTGCCTCCGCCTGTGACGACCGAATGCGTCGCACGTCAAGGGTAACATGCAGCGTGGAGAGAGACAGTGATTTTAAGGCAGATCATGGAAAGAGTAAGCTTAAATGTTTTATTGGTTGGCTCTAATATTGTATCCTATAGGGCCAAGCTATACATTTTTATAATATACAATTAATTACTTGGATGTGTCTTTTTAATTTGTTTCTTTATCAGTTTTTGCCACGTTTTCTCTGAATCCTTACTGGTTTTCTTCATACACAGTGGATCTTTCCACAAGAGGCCATGGTAAGCAACATCCATCACCGAAGGGTCGATAGAAACTTCCTCAAGAATGCCGGAAAACTAGTGTAGTATCTCAAAAAGTAATGTCTCTTATTTATTCGGAAAGGTTTTCTTCTTCACTTCATAAAGAGTAAGAAAAAGAGATTGGACTAACGCACACAAGAATTAGGGAATCTTACGGAATTATACCAAAAAAAAAAAAAAAAACTATTTACCAACAACTAGCTATTTTAGCAATGCTATAAAAAATAACCAAAAAATATTACCAATAATATACAACATTAAAAAAAATATAGGAAAAAAAAAGAATTTTTTTAGTAGGTATTACTGCAATTCGTTGAAAATACACAGATGATGCAATATACAAAATCTGACGAAGTTTGAAGGCGAGTTAAACTAGTTTGGAATCAAAATTCATTACCAAAGATATAAAATATTTAAAAAAAAAAAGAAGGCAAAAAACGATATTTTTTCGATGGGTATGGTTGGAATTCGTTGAAAACATATAGATGAGGTAATATACAAATTTGAGCAAGATTGGAGGTTTGACTGGTTTGGTATCAAAATTCGTAGTTAGAATCGAGTTTAAAAAGTTCTTCTGCGACATGTATATATGGATATACATATGATACATATATGATACATATGTGATGCACAAATGATACACATATTATCTTTATTCATGTTCATTTTCTACTTCGAATTTTCAATTCAAACCACCTCAAAACTCCACCAAATCATCCCAAAACTGAGATTCAAACTCTTTAAGATGTACACAATCTATTCCAACAACATCCAATCAGAAAAAGAAAAAAAAGCAAAAATTTGATCTTATTTAGTTACAATTAGCTAATTGGCTAATATTAGTAGCATTTGACTAATATTGATAATATTTTGTGAATTGGCCAATTTTAATACTAATTTGCTTAGGGCAGACATAACTGGTTCCCTTAGTAAGGCCTCAATAGAAAGGGGAGAAATTGGAGAGAATGCACACATGAATTGGGCCTCAAAAGAAACTGGTCGGAATACACAATAATCATGTAAAAATTGCACGGGGCGTCTTATTTGGTCGCCCCCATTTAACCTATACCCATTTTTTAAAATTTTTTTAACTTGGACCCACTTTTTAAATAATTCCAACCCCCTTTCCGCTCTTCCTTCTCCTCCTTCATTTTCTTCGTCTTCTTCTTCTTCTTCTTCTTCTTCTTCTTCTTCTTCTTCTTCTTCTTCTTCTTCTTCTGCGCTTTTCTATCTAGTCTACTAGTCTAATACCTTAGAGAAAAGATGATCTGCTGGTGCAATTTTTTTTTTTTTTTTGCTAAAAGGTGCAATAGGTTGACTTTGCTTACAAAATCTCATGCTTAAATGATTTCCATGTGACATTGTGTGACTGCTACCGTTTGTGATGGCGAGATATTGCACCAGAAGCTTATTTTCTATCTAGGTTTTACTCCTGGATGATGAACTTCAGGTTTGTATATTATGTCATCGTTCCATTGAAAAGAAAAGGAACTGAGAACTGGGCCATAACAATTGCAGTAAAAGAATTTAGTTAAAAATTATGTGAAAAGAGTGTCATTTGGGGTAGTAAACATACAATGAACTAAATAACTTCAGCTCTATAGCTGAAGTTTCCCAGTTACAAAGACAAAAACTTCAGCTCTAGAGATGAAATTCCCTAGTTATAAAATGAAAACTTCAGCTCTAGAGCTGAAGTTTTTCTTTTGTAACCGGGAAACTTCAGCTCTAGAACTGAAGTTTTTGTCTTTTCTTCATCTTTGTGCTTACCGGCAAATTTGAAGAGATTACAAATTAGATGAATCTGGATTTATTATCATTCTTCATCTTTTCTTGGTGAATTCTATATATGCATGCGATTCTTTGTTCAAATACCTTATGAAAATTTTACGCATAGGTTTACACACCGAAAATTCGACACATTACCACCGATACTGGTCACACTGACTGAATTGCATCTAAACAGAAGCTAAGTTGAATTAGAGGAGAATTTTGATGCAGCCCATGTGCTTGACGATATACTTGAACAAATTTTCGTTCGTTGTGTTTACAGGTCGCTGCAATTGTTCGACAAGAAGTTTCCCGGTTATAAAATAAAAATTTCAGCTCTAGAGCTGAAGTTTTTATTTTATAACTGGCGAACTTCAGCTCTAGAGCTGAAGTTTTCCGGTTATAAAACAAAAACTTCAGCTCTATACAACACAAAAATTTCAGCTCTAGAGCTTAACTTCAGGCCCGGCTACTAGAATGCTGAAGTTTTGCGCGATTGCCTTTGCTACTTCAGCCCCGTGTGTTGAAGTTATGCGAAAAAGCGAGTACGCTTGCAATTTTTTTTTGCAAAGCGGACACAAATTAAAATGTGATACAAAAAGCAGGTATAGATGCAAATGCCCCCAATAATCATCAGATAACTAATTTTGAGATCATTCTTTAACTGTTAGCTCAATAGGCTAAATTTTGCCTTCAAAAATAGTTTCATGAATTTTTATTTCAAGAAACTAAATCGGAGGGACCTATTTAGAAGCAAATGTAATTTTTGATCCCGTTAATTTCTTTAGGTAAAATAGTCTCACTGTCAGAATTTTGAAGTCGCTTCTGACAATTGCCATATTTTATGGAAATCCTGGTGATTACCATCTGAAATATTTTCCCGATTGTCATATTTTTGAAAATCCTAGATCACCATATAAAATGTTTTGGTCGATTGCCATGCTTTTGTGGCGAATCCTTACCATATCAAAAATTGGGGCGATTAATAGGAGTGCTTCTCAAAATTCTGGCCAAGGCTATTTTCCCAAAACTTTTCTTAGCAGAGTCAAAAAATTAATAATGAAACTGAAATATCCTATTTCTGTCATTCTCTCTTTTTATTTTTCAAATAAGTTTAGCACATTGAGGTAACGGTGATCGAAAAACCCAACCCTAATAAGAGTAGAGCCGAAGAGTATTCCTCATTAAAAAAAGTTTTTTAGGGCAAATGCTTCAAAATATCTAGTTTAATAAAGGGAAAAATACATGAGTTCCCCCTTAAATATGTTCGGATAACTCGGTTGAATACTATAACCCAAATCCTCGCTTTTTCTGTATTTTTATAGAAAGTTCCTTCCCCAAATCCTCGCTTTTTTGCTCATTGTAGCATTTCACAATTCATTTCAAAATCATTGAGTTTCATCTTGATGGAATAATGATAATATTTTTTGATAAAGTAATGCCAAAGGAAAGAAAGAAAGCTAGGGTAAAAGATGAATAAAAGAGGTTGAAGATTGATTGAGAAAAAAAAAAAAAAAAGAGCTTGTCGAAAGAATTTTTCATCTCAATTCTATTAATATTGTCCCATAATTTTTTCGGCCAATTATGCTCACGAATTTGGATGATAGTTGTATTCTTTTGGAAATCAAATCTTGAATGCTTGAAAAAAATTAAAATTAATTGTCTTTGGAATTTGGGTATTAGATAAAGAGACCATGATAATAAAATTTTGAGTATTAGATAAAGAGACATTAAAAAAAATAGATTTAAGAGTGTTTGCTATGGAGTTAAAGAGAATGTAACCATCCGGCCGGTTGTTTTGAGAATTAGAGTCCCGATCCCCTACTAACAGCTCCCCCCGTATTTATTCCTGCTCCTGTGATGTGCCAGGATGATTCGTTTTGATGAGTTTCGGAGCATTTTGGGACACTTAGTCCCTAAATGAGAGCTTAAGCCTTAGAATTTGGACCGTAATCGGAACAGTGTGAAGACGGCTCCGGAATGGAATTCTGTCGATTCCGCTAGCTCCGTTGAGTGATTTTGGGCTTAGGGCGTATTCGGATTATGTTTTTGAGGTCTGTAGCTCATTTAGGCTTGAAACGGCGAAAGTTGAATTTTTGAAGTTTCGGACCGATAGTGGAATTTTTAGTATCGGAGTCGGAATCCGATTCCGGAAGTTGGAATAGGTCCGTAGTGCTGAATATGACTTGTGTGTAAAATTTGGGGTCAATCGGACGTGGTTTGGTCGGTTTCAGCATCGGTTGTAGAATTTTGAAACTTCAAGTTCATTAAGTTTGGATTGGAGGGTGATTCGTGGTTTTAGCGTTGCTTGATATGATTTGAGGGCTTGACTAAGTCTATATGATGTTTTAGGATTGATTGGTATGTTTGGTTGAGGCCCCGGGGGCCTCGGGTGAGTTTCGGGTGCTTAACGGATGAATATTTGGACTTGAGCAAAATCTGAAGTTGGCTGGTTCTGGTATTTTCGCACCTGTGGTGGGAAGTCCGCAAGTGCGGCCCCGCAGGAGCGAGGAAGGTGGTCGCAGGTGCGGTTTGAGGCATGAGGGCCAGTGGTCGCAGATGCGATGCAAGAGCTGCAGAAGCGGAGCCGCATCTACGGAGGGTTGAGCGTAGGAGCGGCATCTAGGGAGTTAATGAATTTCCGCAGGTGCGGAGCTCTGGGACCGCAGAAGCAGTCGAAAAGAGGATTTCGAGGATTTGAAATTTCATAACACAAAAATTCAATTTGGAGCTCGGTGGAAGGCGATTTTTCGAGGGATTTTGAAAGAGAACTATTGGGTAACTAATTCTAACTCGATTTTGATCATACAATATTAATCTATTGTTGAATTCTTCATCTAATTAAGGAATTGAGGGGAAAATTTGAAAAATGGGGGAAAAGTTCCCCAATCAAAAATCTGAGGTTTGAGAGAGAATTAGGCGTCGGTTTTGGATAATTTTTGTATGAGTGAACTAGTGAGTGAATGGGTATTCATAATTTGTGACTTTTACCCGATTTCGAGATGTGGGCCCGGGAAGGATTTTTGGGAGTTTTTCTATTTTCTTGCCTTAGCTTCAATTTCATTAGTTAAATTAGTTGTTTGTAGTTATATTTACGTTATGTAATTGAGTTGATTAGATTTAGGCTACTCGGAGTTGGATACTCGTGGCAAGAGCGTAATTTCGGATTGATTTGAGCTTGGTTCGAGGTAAGTGACTTGCCTAACCTTGTGTGAGGGAACTCACCTTAGGATTTTGGTACTGATTGATATATGAGCGCCGTGTACGTGAGGTGACGTATGCGTACACGGGCTATTTATTGTAAAACTCTATTTTTCACTAAGTGCTAACCTGTTTTTCTTTGTTTGAACTACCTTAGCATATGTTATTACCTTGTTTAGGTTAGAAAGCATGCTTACGTGTTTAAACTGTCTATTTGAACTCTGTGCAGCACGTTCAAGTGAAATTCCTTGTTTCCTTAATTTAACCTTAGTTTTAAACTGCAAATTTCCTTGATATAACTGTTGATTGTGCTGCATATTTACTTTGGGACTACGGAACGTTATTCCGGGAGATCCCCTTGTACTGCATATTTACTTTGGGACTACAGAACAGTATTCCGGGAGATCCCTAAAGCACTGCATATTTACTTTGGGACTACGGAACGGTATTCCGGAGATCCCCCTGCATATTTACGTTTGGGACTACGAGACGGTATCCCGGAAGATACCCTGTTGCTATTGTTGTGTTTTGAGCTGTTGTTCTTCTGTGCTTATTTCCTGGTTAAAATTTCAGTATCTACTTCTTTACTGCGATATTTCTTTCAGTTAAATTTTATTATATTTAAACCAGTAGGGCCCTGACCTGATCTCGTTACTACTCGACCGAGGTTAGGCTTGGTACTTACTGGGTACCGATGTGGTGTACTCATGCCCTTTCCTACACATATTTTCCGTGTGCAGATCCAGGTACTAGCTAACGGTCTCAGGTCTAGCTGTGTGGTTGCTGCATCGAGAGACTTCAAGATATATCTGCTGCATCCGCAAATGTAGGAGTCCCTCTTTACTCTTCCTTAAGTTAAAGACTTTCTTGTATTTTCTTCGTTGACAGTTTCCGGAGTTTAGGAGCATTATTTAATTATGTAGCTTGTGACTTATGACATTCCGGATTTTGGGAGAGTTATTGTATCCGTCTTGAAGTGTTAATGTATATGCCGAGCGACATCTCACTTCCTTGTTTAAATTTACTTATTAGTTGATAGATTTCATGTTTTCGTCTTTTATTCCGTAAAAATGTTAGGCTTACTTAGTCGTAGATAATAAGTGCCGTCACAACAGATCACGGAGGGAAAACTAGATCGTGAAAAGTTGGTAAGCTCTAGGTTCATAGGAGTCATGAGTCACAAGCCAGTTTATTAGAGTCTCGCGGATCGGTACGGAGATGTCTGTACTTATCTTTAGGAGGCTATGGAACTTTTAGGAAAATTCCACTTCATTTGAATCCTTGTCGTGCGAGATTATTGACTTAGAAATTCTAAGCTTCTGTCTTCTATTCTCTCACAGATGGTGAGGACACGTGCTACCAGAGATGACCAGGCACCCACTCCCCCTGCTAGAGCTACCCGAGGTCGGGGCCGGGGTAGAGGCCAAGGACGTGCACGTGGTGCAGCCAGAGCACCCGCACGAGCTGTTGCAGAGGAGCCACCGGTAGTTCCATCCAGAGCACAGGCACTGATATGCCTACTACTACTACTCCAGCTCTCCAGGAGACCCTTGCACAGTTCATGAGTATGTACAATACCTTAGCTTAGGCAGGGTTGATTCCCCTTGCTACAGCCATATCTCAGGCGGGGGGAGGAGCACAGACTTCCACCGCCTGCACTCCAGAGCAGCAGGTTCAGGTTGATCAGATCCTAGAGTTCATACTGGTATGGCCTGCAGCCCCAGTCCAGCCCGATGGTAGGGCAACAACTTTAGAGGAGGAGCAACGAAGGCTTGAGAGGTACAAGAAGTATAAGCCTCCTACATTCAGTGGTCTAGCCTCAGAGGATGCTCAGGGATTTCTGGAGGAGTGCCACCGTATTCTCTGCACTATGGGCGTACCAGAGTCGAGTGGGGTTCCTTTCACTACCTTTTAGCTTTGAGGGGCTGCCTATCAGTGGTGGCGGACTTTTGAGTTGGACAGTCCAGCTGAGGCAGCTTCCCTTTCATGGACTCAGTTCTCTGACTTATTTTTGAGAGAGTATGTCCCTCAAAGCCTTAGGGATGCATAACGCACTGAGTTTGAGCAGTTGCGCCAGGGTACTATGACTGTTTCAGAGTATGTAGTCCGCTTCAGTGACCTGTCTAGACATTTACCGACTTTGGTTTCTACAGTTCGAGAGAGGGTTCGCCAGTTTATTGAGGGACTCATTTCCAGCATCAGGACTAGCATGTCCCGTGAGCTTGAGATAGACATCTCGTATCAGCAGGTGGTGAGTACTGCTAGGAGAGTAGAGGGCATGCTTGCGTGGGATAGGGAGGAGAGAGAGGACAAGAGGTCTCGAGAGTTAGGCCATTATTCTGGTGCCCCTGCCCCAGCTGCAGTTCGTCATGGTAGGGGTTATATGAGTCGCCCCGTTCATTCAGCTCTTCCAGCAGTCAGTGGTATTCCGACTCTGCCTAGACCTTAGGAGCCTTATTATGCACCTCCAGTATCTAGTGTGCCTCCAATACGAGGTGCCATCAGCGGTCAGTCCGGCAAACCTGGCCCGAGTCAGTCACAACCGCCACGCCCACTTAGATCTTGTTTTGAGTGTGGCGACACTCGCCATATGGTGAGGGATCATACCAGATTTAGGATGGGCACACCTCCACAGACTTCTCAACCACAACGTGCTCCACCAGATCCTCAAGCTATGATTACAGCACCAGCTGCCACCCCACCTACTCAGCCAGCCGGAGGTGGAGGTCGGGGTGATAGGGGTCGCCATAGAGGGGGAGGTCAGGCCAGATACTATGCCTTTCCTGCTCGTACCGAGGCTATTACTTCAGATTCTGCCATTACAGGTATTATTTCGGTCTGTCATAGAGATGCATCAGTTCTATTCGATCCAGGCTCCACTTATTCTTATGTGTCTTCTTACTTTGCCCCGCATTTGGGTGTATCTCGGGATTCCTTGAGTTCCCCTATATATGTGTCTACTCCTGTGGTAGATTTTCTTATTTTGGATCGCGTGTATCAGTCGTGTTTGATCATCCTTAGTGGTTTTGAGACCGGAGCCGATTAATTGTTGCTCAGCATGGTAGATTTTGATGTTATCTTGGGCATGGACTGGTTGTCGTCCCATTATGTTATTCTTGATTATTACGCCAAAACTGTGACGCTGGCTATGCCAGGTTTACCGTGATTAAAGTAGAGGGGTACCTTATATTACACTCCCAACAAGGTTATTTCATTTCTTAAAGCTCAGTGAATGGTTGATAAGGGGTATGACGTGTATCTAGCCTATGTGAGAGATGTCAGTATTGATGCCCCTACAATTGATTCAGTCCCAGTAGTGAGGGATTTCCCTAATGTGTTTCCAGCTGATCTTTTGGGCATGCCACCCGATAGAGATATTGATTTTGGCATTAATCTATTGTCAGGCACTCAGCTCATCTCTATTCCTCCTTACTGTATATCCCCTTTGAGTTGAAGGAATAGTTATAGGAATTTCTTGATAAGGGTTTCATTCGGCCTAGTGTATCATCTTGGGGTGCTCCTGTCTTATTTGTGAAGAAAAAGGATGGTTCTATGCGTATGTGCATTGATTATCGTCAGTTGAACAAAGTTACAGTGAAGAACCGGTATCCTATGCCTCGTATTGATGACCTATTTGATTAGTTACAGGGTGCTCGAGTGTTTTCAAAGATTGACCTGCGTTCAGGTTATCATCAGTTGAAGATTCGGGAGTCAGATATCCTGAAGACTGCTTTTAGGACTCGGTATGGTCATTACGAGTTCCTGGTTATGTTATTTGGGCTGACCAATGCCCCAACAACATTTATGCATTTGATGCACAGTGTATTTCGGCCTTATCTTGACTCGTTTATTATTGTTTTTATTGATGACATCCTGGTGTACTCTCGGAGTTGGGAAGATCATCAGCAGCACCTAAGGACTGTAATTCAGATTTTGATAGAGAAGAAAGTATATGCAGAGTTCTCCAAATGTGAGTTTTGGTTAGATTCTGTGGCATTATTGGGACATGTAGTATCGAGTGAAGGGATCAAGGTGGATCCATCCGAAGAAAGTTGAAGCAGTGCAGAGTTGGCCCAGACCATCCTCAGCCACAGAGATCCGTAGTTTTCTTGGTTTGGCGGGTTTTTACCATCGATTTATTGTGGGTTTCTCATCTATTGCAGCACCTATGACTCCGTTCAGGTGGACGGAATAGTGTGAAGAGAGCTTTGAGAAGCTCAAGACAGCTTTGACTACATCCCCAATATTGGTATTGCCTTCAGGTTCGGGGGTCTTATACAGTCTATTGTGATGTCTCGCGAGTTGGCCTCAGTGCGGTGTTGATGCAGGACCGTAGGGTGATTGCCTACGCGTCGAGATAGTTGAAGGTGCATGAAAAGAACTACCCTGTCCACGACCTTGAGCTAGCTGCTATTGTTCATGCCTTGATGATTTAGAGGCACTATTTGTACAATGTCCCTTGTGAGATCTACACTGATCACCGGAGTTTGCAACATCTATTTAAGCAAAAAGATCTTAATTTGCATTAAATGAGGTGGTTGGAGCTGCTTAAGGATTATGACATCATTATTTTGTACCACCCGGGGAAGGCCAATATAGTGGCTGATGCCTTGAGTAGCCGGGCAGAGAGTTTAGGGAGTCTAGCTTATCTACCAGCATTAGAGAGGCCTATGGAGATGGATGTTCAGGCCTTAGCCAGCCAGTTTGTGAGATTGGATATTTCTGAGCCTAGTCGAGTATTGGCTTGTGTTGTCTCTTGGTCTTCTTTATGATCATATTAGGAAGCGTCAGTGTG
This sequence comes from Nicotiana tabacum, assembly GCF_000715075.1. Lineage (NCBI taxonomy): Eukaryota > Viridiplantae > Streptophyta > Magnoliopsida > Solanales > Solanaceae > Nicotiana > Nicotiana tabacum. The sequence goes on from NC_134084.1 coordinate 127,819,622, forward strand.
ATGACCCCCATCTGTTTGTCCTTAGGGACACGGTCCAGCACGATGATGCCGAGGAGGTCACTATTAGGGATGATGGCGCATTGAGGATGTAGGGTAGGCTATGTGTGCCTAATGTAGATGGTTTGTGTGAGTTGATCCTTCGGGAGGCTCATAGGTCGCGGTATTCTATTCATCCGGGTGCTACGAAGATGTATCAGGACTTGAGACAGCACTATTGGTGGCGTAGAATGAATAAGGATATAGTGGAGTATGTTGCTCGGTGCCTAAATTGCCAGCAAGTGAAGTATGAGAACTAGCGGCCGGGTGGATTGCTTCAGAAGTTAGAGACTCTAGAGTGGAAGTGGGAGCGGATCACTATGGATTTTGTTGTTGGTCTCCCACGGACTCAGCAAAAGTTCGATATGGTTTGGGTGATTGTAGATAGACTGACCAAGTCAGCTCAATTCATTCCTGTGATAACTACCTATTCTTTCGAGCAGCTGGCTTGAGCTTATATCCGGGAGATTGTCAGACTTCATGGTGTGCCGGTATCTATCATCTCTGACCGGGGCACGCAATTTACATCACGGTTCTAGAGAGCCGTACAGCAGGAGTTGGGTACTCAGGTGGAGTTGAGCACATCATTTCATCCTCAGACGGACGGACAGTCCGAGTGCACTATTTAGATTCTTGAGGATATGCTCTGTGCGTGTGTGATGGAGTTTAGAGGTTCTTGGGATCAGCTCTTGCCACTTGCGGAGTTTGCCTACAACAACAGTTATCAGTCCAGCATTTAGATGGCTCCGTATGAGGCTTTGTATGGTAGGCGGTGTCGGTCCCTAGTGGTTTGGTTCGAGTCGGGCGAGGCTAGATTATTGGGCACAGGCTTGGTTCAAGACGCTTTGGAAAAGGTTAAGGTGATTCAAGATAGACTTCGCACCGCCTAGTCTACACAGAAGAGTTATGCGGACCGAAAGGTTCGCGATGTTTTATTTATGGTTGGAGAGCGGGTTTTGCATCGGGTTTCGCCTATGAAGGGCGTTATGAGATTCGAAAAGAGGGGAAAGTTGAGCCCAAGGTTTATTGGTCCCTTTGAAATGTTGTGGAGTGTTGGGGAGGTTGCTTATAAGCTTGCCTTACCTCCCAGCCTAGCAGGAGTTCATCCGGTATTTCATGTTTCAATGCTCCGGATATATCACGACGATCCATCTCACGTGTTGGATTTCAGCTCAGTCCAGTTGGACAAGGATCTATCTTATGTTGAGGAGTCGGTGGCTATTTTGGATAGGCAGGTTCGAAAACTGAGGTCAAAGAACATTACATCACTAAAGGTTCAGTGGCGTGGCCAGCCGGTCAAGGAGGCGACTTGGGAGACCGAGCAGGATATGCGCAGCTGTTGCCCTCATCTTTTCACCACTTCAAGTATGTCTCTATGCTCATTCGAGGAAGAACGAATGTTTTAAGAAGGGGATGATGTAATGACCCGGTGGTCGTTTTGAGAATTAGAGCCCCAATCCCCTATTAACTGCTTTCCCCATGTTTATTTCCGCTATTGTGATGAGCCGGAATGATTCGTTTTGAGTTTCGGAGTGTTTAAGGACACTTAGTTCCTAAATAAGAGCTTAAGCCTTAGAATTTGCACTGTAGTCAGAACAATGTGAAGATGGCTCCGGAATGGAATTCTGTCGATTTTGTTAGCTCCGTTGAGTGATTTTAGGCTTAGGGGCGTGTTCAGATTATGTTTTTGAAGCCTGTAACTCATTTAGGCTTGAAACGGCGAAAGTTGAATTTTTGAAGTTTCGGGCTGATAGTGGAATTTTTGAAATTTCGGGCTGATAGTAGAATTTTTGGTATCGGAGTCAGGATCCTATTCCGAAAGTTGGAATAGGTCCGCAGTATTGAATATGACTTGTGTGCAAAATTTGGGGTCAATTGGACGTGGTTTGGTCGGTTTCAGCATCGGTTATAGAATTTTGAAACTTCAAGTTCATTAAGTTTGGATTGGAGGGTGATTCATGGTTTTAGCATTGTTTGATATGATTTGAGGGCTCGACTAAGTCTGTATGCTATTTTAGGATTGGTTGATATGTTTGGTTGAGGTCCCGGGGGGCCTCGGGTGAGTTTCGGGTGCTTAACGGATGAAATTTTGGACTTGAGCAAAATCTGAAGTTGCCTGGTTCTGGTATTTTCGCACCTGCGGTGGGAAGCCCGTAGGTGCGGCCCCGCAGGAGCAAGGAAGGGGGTCGCAGGTGTTGTTTGAGGTATGAGGGCCAGTGGTCGCCAATGCGAAGCAAGAGCCGCAGAATCGGAGCCCCATCTGCAGAGGGTTGAGTGCAGGTGCGGTGTCTGGGGAGTTAATGAATTTCTGCAGGTGCGGAGCTCTGGTCGCAGAAGGGGGACCGTAGAAGCGGTCCTAGGATCGCAGAAGCGGTCCTAGGATCGCAGAAGCGGAAATCGCTGGGCAGAAAAAAGGATTTCGAGGGTTTGAAATTCCATAACACAAAAATTCAATTTGGAGCTCGGTGGAAGCGATTTTTCGAGGCATTTTAATGGAGAACTATTGGGCAATTCTAACTCGATTTTGGTCATATTACATTAATCTATTGTTAAATTCTTCATCTAATTAAGGAATTGAGGGGGAAGTTTGGAAAATGGGGCAAAAGTTCCCCAATCGAAAATATGAGGGTTGAGTGAGAATTAGGCGTCGGTTTTGGATGATTTTTATATGAGTGAACTCGTGAGTGAATGGGTATTCATAATTGTGACTTTTACCCGATTCCGATACGTGGGTCCGGGGAGAAATTTTGGGCGTTTTTCTATTTTCTTGCCTTAGCTTCGATTTCATTAGTTAAATTAGTCTTTCGTAGTTATATTTACGTTGTAATTGATTTGATTAGATTTGGGCCACTCGAAGTTGGATACTCGTGGCAAGAGCGTGATTTCGGATTGATTTGAGCTTGGTTCGAGATAAGTGGCTTGTCTAACCTTGTGGGGGAGGGGGGAACTCCCCTTAGGATTTTGGTACTGATTGATATATGAGCGCCGTGTACGTGAGGTGATGAGTGCGTACACGGGCTATTTGTTGTAAAACTCTGTTTTTCACTAAGTCTTAACCTGTTTTTCTTTGTTTAAACAACCTTAGCATATGTTATTACCTTGTTTAGGTTAGAAAATCATGCTTACATGTTTAAACTGTCTATTTGAACTCTCTGCAGTACGTTCAAGTGAAATTCTCTGTTTCCTTAATGTAACCTTAGTTTTAAACTGCAAACTTCCTTGATATAATTGTTGTTTGTATTGATTGTGTTGCATATTTACCTTGGGACTACGAAACATTATTCTGGGAGATCCCCCTGTACTGCATATTTACTTTGGGACTACGGAATGATATTCTGGAAGATCCTCCCCCCCCAGCACTGCATATTTACTTTGGGACTATGGAACGGTATTCCGGGAGATCCCCCTGCATATTTACGTTTGGGACTATGGGACGGTATCCCGGGAGATCTCTTGTTGCTATTGTTGTATTTTTAGCTTTTTTTCTTCTGTGCTTATTTTCTGGTTAAAATTTCAGTATCTACTTCTTTATTGCGATATTTCTTTCTGTTAAATTTTATTATATTTAAATTAGTAGGGCCCTGACCTGATCTCGTCACTACTAGATTGAGGTTAGACTTGTTACTTATTGGGTACCGCTGTGGTGTACTCATACTCTTTCCTGCACATGTTTTTTGTGTGCAGATCCAGGTACTAGCTATCAGTCTCGGATCTAGCTGTGTGGTTGTTGCATCGAGAGACTTCAAGGTATATCTGCCGCGTCCGCAGACCTAGGAGCATTATTTAATTCTGTAGCTTGTGACTTATGATGTTCCGGATTTTGGGAGAGTTATTGTATCCATCTTGAAGTGTTAATGTATATGCCGAGCGACATCTCACTTTCTTGTTTAAATTTACTTATTAGTTGATAGCTTTCATATTTTTGTCTTTTATTCCGCAAAAATATTAGGCTTACCTAGTCGTAGAGACTAGGTTCCGTCACAACAGTTCACGGAGGGAAAACTGGATCGTGACAGGAATTAAAAAGAGTGGCAAAAAAGGTATACAAAAACTATAACTACGATGAGAAGAAGAAGAAGAAGAAGAAGAAGAAGAAGAAGAAGAAGAAGAAGAAGTTGGGTTAGGGCGGGGGTTGAAGAAGAAAGGGATGAGGGGGTGAGGAAGAAGGAGAAAGGAATGATGGGTGAGGAAGAAGGAGAAAAAAGGGGCCCACCATTTTTTTTTTGTTGTTGTTTACGCACTTATAAATTCTTTCTATTTTTTCCCACATCAGCTATTAGGGAGAAATTAATTCATTCCAAATGCATTCAGGAAAGGTACATAAACGCCCATAAAGTTTCAATGTTCAATTGAGTTATACTGATAAGTTTACGAGAAATTTATGTGTTTTGCCTTAGTAAAGTTTGGCATATGATCAATGAAGAGATAATTTTTTCCCCTTGTTGATTGTATAAATAAGCTTTAATCTATTGCAAGTCCAAATTAATGATCTCATGCAGGATGTTTTTCTTTTACTATCCACTAAGGCTGAGGCAGGCCCATGATTCAGCAATTGTGGAGGTACCGTTACATTTAGTATAATTTATCAGTGCTCATAAAGATTGGTATGAGGACCTTTGTTAGTATCTGACTATTTTTTTAAGATATTTGCAAGAATGTATGGAACTTTTACCGATATTTTTTGACTGCCGCTGATCCTCCCTACAGTATACATTTGCCTCTATACTAAAGCACTAAGAGGTCATTTAGGTTGGTGAACAAATTATACTGAAATTACATCGGCAGAATTATTATAAAAGGACTGAATAATGACAGAACTATTTAGTACATATACTTTCATTTGAAGGCATGTTAGTACAACGTGTCTCCATACAAAGGCATAGTAGAAATGACACTATGTAACCACTCTAAAGGGCTGTTATTTAGGAACCACTAATTTTTTCTAAATTTTAATTTTTCAGTTAATTTGTTTGGGACACAAATATCCTGAATTGTACTAAATTAAGATATTTAGTTTAAATTTTCAGGACAAAATAAGTATTGGCTAATCCCTAAATACAGCCCTAAGAATGATTGTTTGTGTAAAATTTTCATGTGTCGCATCCATTAAATTTGTACCCACTTTTAGAAAAAATTTAAATGATATCCAAATTTTAGATAATTTCATATGCATACACTTTTATCTTCTTCTTTACTGTTTTTTTTTTTTTTTGCTTCTTCTTTGTGCTTAGAGTTGCTTCTTCTTTTTAGTTGCAAAAATGAGTTTGTTAAATTTCTTGTTGTTTTGACAATTTGATGATTGAGATTTGTTCTTATATATGCTATTTGAAAGTTATGTTTCAAATTTAAGCTCATTTAAAGTAGATTTGAGCAATGAATCGTGTATTGGATTGTTAAAATTCGAAAAACAGTTTACGTTTTAGAACTTAAGATTCGAAGTCTGAAGTTGCATTCAATAGATTGAACTACTTAAAATTCGAATTTCTGAAGTTACATTTGAAAAGATAGAAGAACTTCAAATTTAATTTCTGAAGTTGAATTGAAGAGATTGAACCACTTCAGCTCCGAGTGGATACACTTTGCAAATTTTTGTATGATGCGGATATAACTTCAATGATGGCCTCAAAAGTGAGTATATATGAAAGAAGAATGCCTCCCAAAGGCGTGTCAAATTGGGCTTCTCTTCAAAAGCTGGCAGGGTTTTGACACAGTGTGACAACGTACCCATATAATTGGCAACAAAAGCCCTAGTTATAGATATTGACACCAAATAGCCAATAAATATATATCACAATAATAATGTGTATATCAAAATTTTATTTTCCTTCTTTGTGTATATCATAACATATATTAAAATTTTATTTTCCTTCTTTGAATATATCTATATGTATAACACAAAAAGAATTATATTATTTTGTATATCACCATGTATAATACATTAAAAATAATGTGTGAACCAAAATGTATATCCTTCTTTGTGCATATCAAACTATATATCAAAATTTTATTTTTATTTTTTGTGTATCAAAATGTAGATCAAAAAATCATTGTTTGATTTGTATATATCATTGTGTAACACATAATTTCTTGTACATATACACAAACATATATGCTAAAATTTATTTTCCTTCTTTGTATGCCAATTTCTCCTTTGCGGTCTTCAAAAAGTAGCAGCCCTCTAACAATGAGATACATAGTGATATAGCGCCCTTGCCTTCCTTCCCTTGGCAGAAACATATAAATCCAGTCCAGACATGGCCTCGAGGAACATAAAAAGAAAATCTTTTGACTTGAAATAATAAGTTCATGATTTGGAATAGTCTCAACTAATTTTCGAATTGTTATTATGACTGAATATTTCATAATTATTCCCAAGGATCGTAGTCTAACAATCAGAAACAAAAATATTTCATATGGGGGATGAATTCATCTTTTTGTGGCCTTGACTGACCAAGAACGATAAGAGTGAAGAGAGACAAAAAAGATAGGTGAGTATGAGAGGCAGTAAAGGCTATCAAGTGGCAATTTTCGGCAATTTTGTGATGGAATTGGGAGGAGAAAGGGATAGGGAAACCACAAAGAGAGGTAAAGAAGGGTTACAGGGAGAGAATAAATAGGGAAGTAGGATTTTTTGAATATGGCTATATAATGCCAATTTTTTTGGGTTGCCTTTGCCAAATATAATCGGGTGATTTGCATCTATATTTAGTTTTTGGGCCATCTTTTAACTTATATCCGCTTTACAAAATAATTGTAAGCGTATCCACTTCAGATATTTTTTGCCTTAAGTTTGGCCTAACTTGCAAAGGCAATCATGCAAACTTCAGTTCATAGTGCAAGGGCAAACTTCAATTCAATTGTGTATGTCTGAAGTTTGAACTTCAGAATTTTTTGCCCGAAGTGTAGCTTTATCAAAGCAAACTTCAAACAAATTAGTCCCTAATTAGAAATATCGGGTAAGTACCTGTTGAACCTTTGAACCTTAAGCAGGGGAAGAGATGAGCTATTAAAAGATTGAAAATGAGCTAGAACTACTAATAATATATGGAGCAGAATTGTTTATGGAAGTTTACAGAGCATTGACGATTGGTCTAATTTTTTATGAATGGTTTCAGGTTTTAAGCATCATATCTAGTCATCTTAATCATGATACTACAAACTTCAGACAAATTAGTGTGAAATTCTTTAATTTGTAGTGCAAACTTCAGGACAAAATCAACTTATTATATTTGAACTTCAGATAGTGCAAGCTTCAAATAATTTGTAGTGCAAATTTCCACATCAGTGAAGTCAAGATAACACAAAGACTTTATATAAGCTTACATCATTGAGTTTCATACAACGAGCTATGGCGATTTTGACAACTACAAATTACCTCAGCACAATTAGTGTTTCTGCTAAAGGTCTAATCTATGACATAGATTAGTAACGGTACAAATATCTCTGCAGGCGATAAATTCTACCAGAGCAATATTTAGGTCCTAAATCTAAGATTTTGCATACAGTCGTCTCGTGAATAATTAGAGTATCTATAATTTGACGACAATAATGTCATCGAAAAGAAGCAAGAAGAGTAAAAGGTTAGACAGAGAGAAAATATGAAGAAGAGGAGGAAGAAAGGAGCGCATAGGTCAGGAGTAAGAAGAGGAAGCTGAAGTTGTCAAAATTAGGGTATAGGCTAAATAATTTTAAGAATATGGGTATAGGTTAAATGGGGACGACCAAATAGGGCGCCCCGTACAATTTTTACAATATAATCTGAGACAAAAAAATTGCCAATTCCTATTGTATGTTGTCTTCTGGTGCCAATTTCTCCTGGCGCATTCACTTAGTTCGGGCCAGCCTATTTGATCGTACGGTATCATGGGCTAATATCAGTAGATCCAATAATTCCTTAAATCTCTATTTGGTTTGGTCTTGGACTGTTCATGTACTCGGGCAATCAAAAGAAGTCGTTGATACAAAGGAGATGTCAAATGGAGTTAAAATTGCGTGGGTAGCCACTTTTTAAAGTGGTATTTACTTTTTATCCAGCATTTTTAATGCTGAGCAAAAGTAGTCACTAATCTATTAAAATTAATATGAAAAGACGGTGTTACCCTTTCTTCTATCTTTTTTCCTTCCCAAACGGAAATACAGTGTTTATACCGGCGATGCTTCTCCAGAAGAGGATTCCGTGACCACGGGAGAGGACGAATCACATAAAGATGAGAATGTGATTACCAGATCGAGAATGAGAGGTCAGTGGGTTGTAATGGAACAAGTAAATGAGTGGCCAATAGAGAAACTTATACCATTGGCTCAGTGGGTTGTAGTTATTAGCTTTCTGTTGTGTAATTTGACATCAATCTTATATGTAAATTGTAATTATTATTATTTTTATTTTTTTTTGAAAAGATACAAATAACGTTTGGTTTTCTGCTACGTTATGGATCCTGCACTTACAGTTACAAGTTCAAAAGTTAAGGACACTTGGTCCTGAACTTCGAGTTCCAAGTTCAAAAGTTAAGGACATTTGGTCCTGAACTTAGAATAACAAGTTCAAAAGTTAAGGACACTTGGTCCTGAACTTAGACTAACAAGCTCAAAAGTTAAGGACAATAGGTCCTGAACTTACAGTTACAAGTTCAAAAGTTAAGAACAATAGGTCCTGAAATCCTGAACTTAGACTGACAAGCTCAAAAGTTAAGGACAATAGGTCCTGAACTTAGGCTAAGAAGCCCAAAAGTTAAGGACAATAGGTCCTGAACTTACAGTTACAAGTTCAAAAGTTAAGGACAATCGGTCCCGAGGTCCTGAACTTAGACTAACAAGCTCAAAAGTTAAGGACAATAGGTCATGAACTTAGGCTAAGAAGCCCAAAAGTTAAGGACAATAGGTCCTGAACTTAGACTAAGAAGCTCAAAAGTTAAAGACACTTGGTCCTGAACTTACAGTTACAAGTTCAAAAGTTAAGGACATGTAGTCGTGAAGTCCTGAAGTTAAGTTCAAAGTTAAGGACATGTAGTCATTGAAGTTAAGTTCAAAAGTTAAGGACATGTAGTCTGAAGTTAAGTTCAAAAGTTAAGGACATGTAGTCCTGAAGTCCTGAAGTTAAGTTCAAAAGTTAAGGACATGTAGTCTGAAGTTAAGGACATGTAGTCCTGAAGTCCTGAAGTTAAGTTCAAAAGTTAAGGACATGTAGTCCTGAAGTCCTGAACTTAGAGTTCCAAGTTCAAAAGTTAAGGACATGTAGTCCTGAAGTCCTAAACTTAGAGTTACAAGTTCAAAAGTTAAGGACATGTAGTCTTGAAGTTAAGTTCAAAAGTTAAGGACATGAGCAGAAAGGTCTTTTCGTCCGGGCAGTTAAAGTTTATTAAAGCAGTGACTAATGACTAAAGATATTTTAAACAGTGGCTTAAAAGTAAATATATGTGTTATTAGTAGCTAACCGTGCACTTCCCCCTGCAGTAAAAATTGCGTGGAGTAGCCACTTTTTAAAGTGGTATTTACTTTTTATCCAGAATTTTTAATGCTTAGCAATAGTAATCACTAGTCTATTAAAATTAATATGAAAAGACAGTGTTACCCTTTCTAAGTTTTTATGATCGGCGGGATTTTCTTTACTTTTGGGCTTGCTATCGTCTTCATTGTCATGGTTGTGATTCGCGTAAGACAAATTTAGCCTCCAAATGAGATTCCTCCGAAAAAACGTTGCTACTGTTTTACTTTCTCAAGAAGAAAACATTGCTACTGTTATGTTTGATCTTTAGTACTTTTCTTGTTAGGATAAAGATTGAGGAAAAATAGGTATGTAGCTTAAAAAGGTGAGTGTGAGGAAGAGAGAGCGGGAGCTACAAGTTGTCTGAAAAAATGGAGAAGGGTCGTCGAAGTAGGGAGGTTATCGGAATTTCAAAAGTTAAGGACACTTGGTATTGAACTTAGACTAACAAGCTCAAAAGTAAAGGACAATAGGTCCTGAATTTACAGTTACACGTTCAAAAGTTAAGGACAATAGGTCCTGAAGTCCTGAACTTAGACTAACAAGCTCAAAAGTTAACGATAATAGATCCTGAACTTAGACTAAGAAGCCCAAAAATTAAGGACAATAGGTCCTGAACTTAGACAACAAACTCAAAAGTTAAGGACAATTGGTCCTGAACTTACAGTTACAAGTTCAAAAATTAAGTACACTTGGTCCTGAACTTAGACTAACAAGCTCAAAAGTTAAGGACAGGTGGTCCTGAAATTCGAGTTCCAAGTTCAAAAGTTAAGGATATGTAGTCCTGAACTTAGAGTTACAAGTTCAAAAGTTAAGGACACTTGGTCCTGAACTTTATGAGCAGAAGGGTGTTTTCGTTCGGGCAGGTAAAGTTTATTAAAGCAGTGGCTAAAGACTAAAGACATTTTAAACAATGGCTTAAAAGTAAATGCATGTGTTATTAGTGGCTAACCGTGCACTTCCCTCCCATTTGCAAGCATTATTGGCTTGTTATATTTTAGGAGAATTAATCTAAATGGCCGCTCATTCAATGTTTAAGCTAAAGTTAGTCGAAATATATATATATATATATATATATATATATATATATATATATATATATATATATATTATTTGTGTTATAACTATGTATAATTAATGTATATTATGTATATCGGCAAAAAAAAACGAAAAATCCGGCCAACTCTTCGTAATATTTCCATATCTATAAGTGGTCTTCTTGACTATTTCAAATGCCATCTAAATATAAAAGTGGTCTTCTTGATTATTTCAAATGCCATCTACCTTCTACCAAATTTGCCCAACAACTTTTGGAAACCAATAATTTTGAGTAATTTAATTTTCAAGAATACAAACGTAAGAGCAAGCTAAGTAAGTTATGTATATCGGCAAAAAAAAACGAAAAATCCGGCCAACTCTTCGTAATATTTCCATATCTATAAGTGGTCTTCTTGACTATTTCAAATGCCATCTAAATATAAAAGTGGTCTTCTTGATTATTTCAAATGCCATCTACCTTCTACCAAATTTGCCCAACAACTTTTGGAAACCAATAATTTTGAGTAATTTAATTTTCAAGAATACAAACGTAAGAGCAAGCTAAGTAAGTACATTTGAGAACACCGAAATCGACTGCTTGACAACTTAAATAAGTTGGGTAGCAAATACCAAAGTCAAAGTTGATAGTAAACAATAGTAGTAAATATGTGTAGTTCTTTTAATCTTAACGTGCCTCGACACGCCATGTGTTGTTTGTTGAGCAACTTTCTAGCTCCTTATTCCCTTTTTTTTCCGCCATTATTTTTTAATATCGAAGATTCCAAGGCCAAGAAGAAAGACAACCCCGGCCCCCCTCCAACACCCCCCCAACACCCACAAATGAAAAACAGTCACTTGCTCAAAATGTTTTCTTACATTTATCTTCCACCCGATATCCGCTTGCCCGATATTCGTATTGGGCTCGACTAATTTAGATTCGCGCCTCATACGTATCTTAAAGGGCAAAATATTCCCTATCAAGATTTTTCCTCTAGGACACGAACTGAATACTTCTGATTAAAGATAGAGGAATCATATTTATCTCACTCTTGCTGGTGCTCAAAATGGTTTCATTGAAAATGGATAACTTCCTAAAATTTAAAAAAAAAAAACATAATTAAAAAGGGACAGCTTCCTAAAAATTTTAAAACATAAATAGAAACATGATGCTAACTTGTTTTTTTGGGGGGGTGGGGGGTGGGGAGGGGGGCTAAAACTTAATTAAGGGGTTGGAACTATGGGTATTAAAATACATAGTACAATATTATTTGCAATAATGCATACGAAATACTATATTAGTCAAAGGTGAATTTGTTCTTTTGTTGTGTATTCCACCAATTTAATCCCTTCTCAGTCCCCACCCCCCACCCCACCCCTATAGCCTTAGTTTTTTTTTTCTTTAGAATGCATGTAATTGGGCAGTTGCGTAGTTTTTCTGTTTTCTTTTTTAATAAAAAATAATTAGCGTAATTTTATTAAGTTGTTCATATTGACTATAATTTATATGAAGTTTACCTTAGGAAGATTAGAATAAAAGTCCGTAAAGAAATTAGACCCAATATCATAATTAACACACAAAAGAAAATTGAAATAAGCTAATTACAATTTGAACAATATATTTATACCAATTACAACCATAAGTCTAGACATTGCTAATTTCTTCAAAATTTATACTCTCCTCATACTCCATTATATCAAGCTGAATGTCAATTTTTACTAGCAAATTCACTCCTGAATTAGTTTCCTAAATATTAAGCAGGTAACATGATAGAATAGGTTAAAATGAAGTGTATATATATAAGTAAGAGGATCAATGTTTGAGTTACAAATACAATTTTATGATTGAAACTTCAACTAATCACTCAAGAGTAGTGTTAGATAATTGAAGTTTAAGGTCTGTCCTTTGACTTGTGTATCTTTCTGATCAATATATAATACTACTGTTTGCTTATTCAAAACCAGTCATCTAAGCTAGAGAGAGAGAGAGAGAGAGAGAGAGAGAGAGAGAGAGAGAGAGAGAGAGAGAGAGAGAGAGAGAGAGAGAGAGAGGACAGATTAAGTAAAAAGGAAAGTAGAAATCAAGATGGGGAGAGCTCCTTGTTGTGACAAAGAAAATGTGAAAATTAAGAGGACCATGCATGGTCACCTGAAGAAGATGCAAAACTAAGAGAGTATATATATATGGTACGTACTGGTGGAAACTGGATTGCTCTTTATCTTCAATATTTTGATTCTTCGGTGTTTTATATATGATCGAAGATGTGGAAAGAGCTGCAGATTGAGATGGTTAAACTATGTTAGACCCAACATTAAACATGGAGATCTAGTTTTCAGATGAAGAAGATAGAGTAATTAATTTGCAGCCTTTATGCTAAAATTGGGAGTAGGTATGTCTATTATTTTCCTTTTGTCTTTTAACTTACCCTTAAGAATCTTCATATTTCAAATGACTCGGAACTTTGAACTCATTAAATTTAAATTTTGAATTCGCCTGTTCAATAATAGCTGCTCAGCTACCAGGCTGGACAGACAATGATATCAAGAACTACCGGAATACGAAGCTCAAGAAGAAATTTATGTCGCTCGTCTCTTCACCTCAGCAAATTAGACCAATTCACCAAACTACATATCATTCATCAATTTCACCTCTTCAAGCACTACATTCTTCTCCATTACGAGCTCTTTCATTAGCAACAACAACTACTAATATCCCAGGCTATGAAACCAATATTATTTCTACCCAATCAAGCAATTTCTTGACTACTTCTAGTTGCTCAAGTGGAGGTGAAAACTTGGTTACTGATCACGCCCAACTATGCCTTATAAAAAGGACAATGCGGTCGTTGTAAATATAATCCGATTTACAAGTCCGGAGTGGAATCCCACAGAGAACTAAGGCTTAGCTACAGCTGTTCACTATCACCAAGAAGACAAGCTTGAACAGTTCCTAACTTATAGATATTTAGATTCTTGTGTTTAACTAATTGATTAACAAATTAAAATAATAAATTAACAACTAAAGATACTAAGATTTAGAGACAAGATTAAGGAGGTCTAGAGTTATGATTTCCCCATTTGTCGGAATCCTTCCCGCTATGTCTTCTATAATTTCGCCTAAGTATTTTCTACCGATCATGAGCACTCTTATTACCGTAAATCTCTCCCGAGTAATCACGACAATTTACTAGACGCACTCTCCCGAGCTACGCTAGCTGGCTTTTGATACAGCTCACTTCAGATCGCACCCAAGGCTTCGTTATCCCTAATCTCGCCTTTAAACCCTCGGTTATTGATCCCTCATATACTCTGGGAGTGGTGTTGTTCAACAATTACCTAAATATGCACTCTCTCCCGAGTTATGCATACTAAATAGGTACAGCTAATTGAGAGCTCTTCAATCAACCAGAATATAAACGTAGTTGAACAAATAGAGAAAAGCTATGGCTCAATTATATAAAAACATAAGAAGAATTTATCCTACAAAAGGTTCTATCAAAACTCTAGATAAGAAATTAGCTATTCATAATAGTATGTAAAACTACAATACTAAATGTCATAACCAACAATGAAAAATAGGAAGAGGAAAGAAAAAACTTGTAGAAGAATTCTCAAGCCTTGCTCCTATTGTGTCTCTGCCTCCTTAGGTCAAACCTATGTCAAAAATATGTCCTTTCCTTTTCTTGGCCGGCTTCCGTGGTTTAATATACGGTTTAGGGCTTAAAATCCCGTGTTTTGCACTTTGGTCCCTAAAATTTACGCATCTTGCCGCGGTTCCACCGCGGTCGCGTCGGAACCGCGGCCAAACACCCTCTCAGATTCTTCAGTTGTCCGCGACTGCCCTCTGCCGTGGTTCTGCCGCGTTCGCGGTTTTTGACCCTGTTCCGTTTGGAATTTGGAAAACCGTAAAACATGAAAGTTGTATCCCTTTGAGTTATCTTTCCATCCATATATTGTGGAACTAAAATGGAGTTCTGAGTAAAAAGTTATGTCTATTTTACTAGACAGTACGCAATATGCCTCTTCGAGTTTTCGTTTTGTTGTTTTATCATCCGTTGATCCCCGAACGCGATCCCGGCTTAATTCCTTGAGCTATTACTCAGACTTCAAAGCTCCAAACCACTTAAATTCATTACATAACATCTATATAGCTCGGAATCACACCTACAAGGCATAAAACACACAGTTAGTGCAAAATACTAGCGATTAAAGCGCAAACTCAACTAAAGTGCAGTAAATTAGAGTGTAATAATCGACTAAAATACGTAATTATATCCTATCATCAACACCCCACACTTAAACCATTACTCGTCCTCGAGCAATCAAACTACATTTTTTTATAGACACGACCTTTTTAAACAATTCTCCTAACTCATCACACCAAGAGTATTTAAAATAGACTAAGCACAAAAGCGTAACATCTTCACCTCAAGATTTGACTCATAAGTACCACGCATTATTCACAATTCACCTACTTACTCTAACATAGAGGTCACTGACATTACCTTTCCTTTATGAATCAAGTGCCCTCACACAACAAAAGAGAGTAGTTCCACACAATAAAATTTAAGAACACTTAGGAACTCAAGATAGAAAGAATTCACTCACTCTCAGAAATAACATTCATATGCCACAAAAGATGCACCATAAGCTTGCCCGTAGTGTACTACTCTACTAATGGAGCTCATTCAATCTAGGATCAATTAGGACTTTATTTGGTTGTAATGTAGGCTACGGGACGGGTAGTATACATTTAGATATAAGAGTGACTACACCTTCCTAAGCACTTTAATACATATACTTTAACATTCAAACCCCATACTTATGTCAAGCCAAACTCCACCTTCACATCAATATACATCAACTCCCAAATTATTTAAGCACAATTATATCAAGAGTCACCACTATCAAAGAATATATTTTTTTTCACAGCAATACAACTTTTTTTTTCTTTTTCAATTCAAGAGACTCTTGCTTTTCAAATCATTGCACCATTTCTCCTTATTTCATTAGTTCCACTCAAAAGTCAAACCAATCACCCCACACTTTAACTTTTACAAAGTTCATAAACAATTCAAGTGCTCATGAGAGGTTACAATGGTTCAATAGATGGTTAATTCAAACAAATGGGTAAGGCTTGTAATGTGGTTGCCAAAGAAATAAGATTATAGGCTCAAAGGGGTTAACTACGATACATAACAATTAGGTGGGTAAAATATACATATCTGGCTCAACAAAGATATGCCTATATCACTTCCTAGACTGAATAAAACTATTATTTCGCTTTGCAAACACACGGGGCAAGTTCTAGGCATCAAATGCAATGCACAGAATATAACAAATCCTTACACACACATGGCACATGACTCACTCAAGATTGGATCATCAAGACACTCTAGTCAAAGCAGTTAAGCAAAGTTAAGATCATACAATTTAAGGTACTTCTACAAGAGTCAAAAACTGAGCCTAAGCGTCACAACCAAAGTACTCACTATTCTCAAGGCATAACAAAGTCAAGAGATATTGCTTCACTTCAAAACACAACACAATGGCTCCTACTCCCAAAAAAAACTAACTACACCCGGTTCAAATAAAACCCTTGGAAAAGAACCGTGGTTTAAAGAAAAACCAAGGGGGAATTATTACACTACCTAACAAAAGAAAATCTTTTTGTACTTTTTCTTTAGACTTAAATCCCTCAAGAAAATTGTCTAATAGATCCATCGTCGGGAAAAGTCCAATCTTTTCTATTTAAAAAAAATATTATTCAATTAAACTAATACAACTAAAATAGCATAGAAAATCACCCAGACAATCTCCTCACCCCACACTTAAAATTGTGCATTGTCCCCAATGCACACCATACTAATAAGAGGGTAAAAGAAACTCCCTGGTAGGCCAAAGGCCGAAGCATTAACAGCTCATGGGGTACTCAGACTTCTCCCAAGCTTGGTCCTTTGTGCGGGTATCTCACACTTAGTTCCAACCATTTGGTTTGTTGTTGCATCCTTCCAATACCTTTGCTTTCCATGCTCCTAGAAAATAAAAAATTGACACTACAATAATACAATTAAAAAAAATTAATACAAAAAATAAAAGAAAGCAGTAAAGCTGGGTTGCCTCCCAACAAGCGCTTGATTTAACGTCGCGGCACGACGTGAATCACTTTCTGCCTCCACTTCGAACTTATGAATCGCACCCCAAGTTTTGCTTCAAGCTTATAATTATGCTCTTGGGGCGGTACACATTCTTGCGAGCCAAAAATTAGATAGAGTCTTATGCACTTTTTGGCTCTCGACCGAGGAGTGTCACCTTGCCTAGACGGCCTTGAGAATTTCAAAATATAAGGCCCATCTACCTTTTCCTTGGACTCCTTTTTATGCTCGTAAAGATCCATTCCCATTTCACCGTCCGAACATAATGTAGAGAAGTGTTTGGAATGAGGTCCAACACGTTCCAATACATGAACTTCAAGATTTTCGACCTCCTCAACACCCAAAACACTAGAGTCAACTAAATTTGTATCTTCAACGTCCCTGGTTGACTCTAGTATTATTTCTTCAACATCGGCATCCTCAAATTCTAGATGGTTAGAGTGTTGGGGTTCTACTTTGGACCCCTCCATTGGCACCTCAATTTCCGTCTCTAATGCAAACTGCTCCTGGCTACTATCCATAATATTGACATATTGAGCATTAAAAGCTTCAACTAATTGACTCATTTGAGCCTCTAAGTTGTAAATAGTTTCATCTTGCCTTTCTATCTGCAGCAGTATTTTACTTTGTTGTTCTATAAGACACTTTAACATATCTTCGATCTTCTTTAGGTCAGCTTCCCGAGGTTCTTTGTTCCTATTATCCTCACAAGAAAACATAGAATCATCATAATAAGGGGTTGAGGGAAGATAAGAAATATATGCACAACCATGAAAGTGACCATCTTGACCACCACACATATCACACATATTCCACACATAAGATTGAGTTGGTGCACATAACTCGCTCTCGGGAATACTTTGATAATTTTGCCAAGGGTGGTTTTCATCACAATATGCATAAGGAGGATTAAAAGTAGAATTACCAACATCAAAACTTTCATATTTCCATGATGCCATGTTTTTTTTAAAATCAACAAGTAAAACAAAAAAAAATCAAATACAAAAAAAAATAAAAATAAAAGTTCAAACTTGAAACCTAGCAATATGTACACCTACAGCTACACCGTTAGTTCCACGACAACGGCGCCAAAATTTGATCACGCCCAACTATGCCTTATAAAAAGGACAATGCGGTCGTTGCAAATATAATCTGGTTTACAAGTCCGGAGTCGAATCCCACAGAGAACTAAGGCTTAGCTACAGCTGTTCACTATCACCAAGAAGACAAACTTGAACAGTTCCTAACTTATAGATATTTAGATTCTTGTGTTTAACTAATTGATTAACAAATTAAAATAATAAATTAACAACTAAAGATACTAAGATTTAGAGACAAGATTAAGGAGGTCTAAAGTTATGATTTCCCCATTTGTCGGAATCCTTCCCGCTATGTCTTCTATAATTTCGCCTAAGTATTTTCTACCGATCATGAGCACTCTTATTACCGTAAATCTCTCCCGAGTAATCACGACAATTTACTAGACGCACTCTCCCGAGCTACGCTAGCTGGCTTTTGATACAGCTCACTTCAGATCGCACCCAAGGCTTCGTTATCCCTAATCCCGCCTTTAAACCCTCGGTTATTGATCCCTCATATACTCTGGGAGTGGTGTTGTTCAACAATTACCTAAATATGCACTCTCTCCCGAGTTATGCATACTAAATAGGCACAGCTAATTGAGAGCTCTTCAATCAACCAGAATATAAACGTAGTTGAACAAATAGAGAAAAACTATGACTCAATTATATAAAAACATAACAAGAATTTATCCTACAAAAGGTTCTATCAAAACTCTAGATAACAAATTAGCTATTCATAATAGTATGTAAAACTACATTACTAAAAGTCATAACCAACAATGAAAAATAGGAAGAGGAAAGAAAAAACTTGTAGAAGAATTCCCAAGCCTTGCTCATATTGTGTCTCTGCCTCCTTAGGTCAAACCTATGTCAAAAATATGTTCTTTCCTTTTCTTGGACGGCTTCCTTGGTTTAATATACGGTTTAGGGCTTAAAATCCCGTGTTTTACACTTTGGTCCCTAAAATTTACGCATCCTGCCGCGGTTCCACCGCGGTCGCGCCGGAACCGCGGCCAAACACCCTCTCAGATTCTTCAATTGTCCGCGACTGCCCTCTGCCGCGGTTCTGCCGCGGTCGCGATTTTTGACCCTGTTCCGTTTGGAATTTGGAAAATCGTAAAACATGAAAGTTGTAGCCCTTTGAGTTAGCTTTCCAACCATATATTGTGGAGCTCAAATAGAGTTCTGAGTAAAAAGTATGTCTATTTTACTAGACAGTACGCAATATGCATCTTCGAGTTTTCGTTTTGTTGTTTTATCATCCGTTGATCCCTGAACGCGATCCCGGCTTAATTCCTTGAGCTATTACTCAGACTTCAAAGCTCCAAACCACTTAAATTCATTACATAACATCTATATAGCTCGGAATCACACCTACAAGGCATAAAACACACAATTAGTGCAAAACACTAGCGATTAAAGCGCAAACTCAACTAAAGTGCAGTAAATTAGAGTGTAATAATCGACTAAAATACGTAATTATAGCCTATTCATCATGTACCAACCCACATTGCCTTAACTTTCGAAAAAACAAAAAGAACAATTTTTTATTTTTATGTTTAAGTTCTTTTTTTTTCTTTTGGTAGTTATGATGAGGAAAATCAATTAGAGTGTAGTTTGGAGGAGACATATTAGTCAGCTAATTAGCACTACTAGCATCTATAACAACTTCTTTCATGATGAAAACCGGACAGATATGAATTTGTAGTTAAAAACTTTAGTTTGTGCATTCTTTTTGGTAATTGATGTATTAGTACAGCTGCAACCATTTGAATTTGAGTTCTATACATCAATTTTTTACACCATTACTATAGTTTAATCTATTATAATAAGTAAGTTACCAATTATTTCGTAACACTTATTATAAAGATTTAAGGTTTGTGTATGCACTACCCTCTCCAAATCCACTTATGGGAATGTATATACTGGGTTTGTTGTTATAATAGAGATTTACATGTAATTATTTTATAGGTCATGTGATTGTCAAAATATAAATTACCACTGTTAATGCATATAACTTCAATTCGAGCGAAGTCATTGTCTTGATATTTTCCGTTAATGTGGGGTTTGAATTTTGTATATCTTTTAATAAGCTCAATTACAGATCAGTCAAAAAAGCTTGCGCGCCAAGTGAATATTTTATGAGGTTTGTGTAATTATATTGATAGTAGATGGCTTGGAATTTGAGATGTAAAAAAATACAAAGAAACAGGAATTGAGAGTTCTTGGTATTGTAATTGAACCTCATAAATTTTGTGTTAATCTTTTTTTATTGTCTATACTGTGTGATTATCATATACATCTTGTTACGTGCTTGTCATAACATTTTCTAGTGAATGTTGATCGTAACATCACGATCGTCTCTTGTTTAAACCATTTAATTGTTCAATGATTGAGATGCTCCAAATCCAAAATGCATATTTCATGCAAAGCATATCTTTTTCTTTATAAAGAAAAAAAAGGAGTGAGTCATGCCACGAGTTGTTAGTGCAAACTAGATGGACGCCGCTGATTAAGACGGGTGCTTAGATAATGACAAAAAAAAATTACAAAGCCGGTTAATTTTCAATTGTAACACTAATTAATACTACCAAAACCCAAAAAAAGAAAATTTTGTTAGACTTTTGTGAATAATTCTGATTCCATTATATGATTCATCTGCCATAAAAGTAATCAAATGGGAGGTAGAAAAGACATAATTATAGAAGGTGGAAACTCAGATCTTTGTAAAAAAAAGTGGAAATTCATGTCAGATTAGAAGCAAGTGTAAAGGGAATCCTCATAGGGAAGCAGTCCAAAAACATCCAAAACATTTTGATCTTTGCCTATGCTGTATAATTTAGTTACTCATTTAGTAAAGAAGAATGCATTGACCTCTTAACCCATTTTTGTCAGCTTCTGCATATTATAATACTATAACAGATACATGTAATGGGTTTATGTCATCAGTTTATTTAAAAGAACATCATGTGCCTTAAATCTCTGGGGAAATGGTTCTCTAAGGATTAAGAATGTCTTCTCTAATTTGCAAAAGGTGTAACACACCTAACTAGTTATCACTCGAAAAGACAAAAGAATATTTATTGTTGAGTTTTTCTTAATACCGTTTATCAAGTAGCACCTATTTGTACAGTTATATAATTGCCACATTTTGTCTATACAAAAAGAATCATTACAATGTACTGGACAAAACTTTTTAATTTTCTATTTAGCAGGAGGTGACGGAAATATGTGATTTGTGAACAGGTAGTATTAGTTCAACTTAAATATATAGAAAGCTGGAACTTAACAGTTGCCCTACAACCTGAAGGATCTTTAGCTTCAAATTTATGAACATGACAGATTTCCAAAGTAATTCAACTTAAATTTTTATAGACAGGTAATTTACAATTCGGAATAATGGATGGACTATTTTTAACATCCAGTGTTTACAGGTTAAGCTACATTCTCCAATTTTGTACAAAGAAGAATTATATTTACAAATACACAAAGGCCAGGGAGCTCACATATTTATCTACAGGAAGTCCCATCGCCAGTAAACTTTATCTACAATGCCTCCACCATTTCGAACTGCAAGGCGGATTGTTTCAGATGCAGGAGGAACCCCCCAAAGTAGCGGCACTGCGACAGTCATGGTTAGCTTTTCCTGCAAATCACCCTTCCTGGCTTTCTCCGCAGAGACAATCTGTAGCATGAAAAGGTAATTTCTCAAGCCGTAATAATAAGTGATGAATTCCCTAATAAAGAGAACAGTGACGCCTAATTGAACATTTAGCGGTTAAAAGAACATGTTTTGACAAATCAGCAAAGAGCAGTTTTATGAAAGTTTGAGTACTAGCACAAAGACTCGATATGAAATTCCATATTGAACAACCAAAGAGGCAACCAGCGCGAAAGTGACTAGATGTCAACAGACAACTTAAATGGGTAATCAAAGCGGCATAATCCAACTACCAAAAGAACAAGAAATATCAAGAAATTGCAAGAACACCTTCCTAGGACTTCTTTGTTTCAAACATATAGCTAAGAAGCGATGACACAGTAACTACGCTTATTTTTGGTACCTTAATGTTTGTTTAATGCAGGGTGATGGTGAGTCTTGTGATTAGTTTAAGAAAATGTCTTAAATAAGTCCCAGGATTCCTTGTTTATGTTCATGAATTACCTGGCTTGATAAGTTGACCAATATTAATGCTTTCATAATAGGTCATAGCCAATGGCGGAACCAGAAATTTCACTAAGGGTTGTCAAAATATAAAGAAGTAAATATATGAAGAAGCCATGGGATTCAACATATAGTATATATACATAAAAATCAATTTTTGACCTAGCTACACAGTATAATTTTCCGGCGAAGGGATGTCAATTAACACCCCTTAGCCTAGGTCGATCTCACTAGCTTCAACGGTAGCTTCTTTTTCCTTTGTTGTAGGGGTGTGTGTGTCGGGGGGAGGGGGAGGGCTGTTTGATATCTTATGTGGACTTCCTCAGGAGTTATACCAGAAGAAACTTTAGATATGATCCCCAATTGAATTTTCTATATCTGGATATACTCTTATTAGTTTCTCGGAATTATGCCACCCAACAAAATCCAACTCACTAAAACATTCTTGGCTATTATTTAAGTAAACAAAGCAAGTGACCTCATTAAGTAAGGAATAACACTACAGCTGCAATTTACAAGTATAATTAGAACACTGCACTCTCCTTTTCATTTTTCTTTCCTATTAGAAAGAGTTCTCCACTAGAAAATGTATTCACAAGTCAACCAGATAAGAAAAGAATGACGACTAAGTTCTATTACAACAACAACATAGTATTATCCCACACCGTGGGGTCTGGGGAGGGTAGTGTGTACGTAGATCCTCGGCTCAGGAAAGTATAAGCACCACATTAGTAAAAATATAGACAAGAAGGGACAGTACCAAAAAGTCATATAAAAGTAGAATAAAAATAACAAGACAGTAATGTGATCAACAATGAAAGAAAACAACGATAAGTCATAAAAACCTACTACCAACAAAAAGCAAGATTGCGTGCAATACTACTGTTATGAACCCTTTAGACTACCTATTCTACTACCCTAATCCTCGACCTCCATATCTTCCTATCAAGGGTCATGTCCTCGATCAGCTTAAGCTGAGCCATGTCTTGCCTAACCACCTCTCCCACCTTTTCTTTGGCTTACCTCTACCTCTCTGTAGGCCCTCCAATGTCAACCTCTCACACCTCCTCACCGGGGAGTCTGTGCTCCTCTTCCTCACATGACCAAACCACTTAAGCCGCGCTTCCCGCATCTTGTCCTCAATAGGGGTCACACCCACCTTGTCGCGAATAACCTCATTTCTAATCCTATCTAACCTGGTGTGACCGCACATCCATCTCAACATCCTCATCTCTACTACCTTCATCTTCTGGACATGAGCGATCTTGACTGGCCAACACTCAGCCCCATACAACATCGTTGGTCTGACTACCACTCTGTAGAACTTACCCTTAAGTTTCGGTGGCACCTTCTTGTCACACAAAACCCCGGAAGCGAGTTTCCATTTCATCCATCCCGCCCCAATACGATGTGTGACATCTTCATCAATCTCCACATCACCCTAAATAATAGACCCAAGGTACTTAAAACTCCCTCTTCTCGGGATGACCTGCGAGTCCAGCCTCACCTCCCCTTCCCCTCCTTGAGTCTCGCCACTGAACTTACACTTCAAGTATTCTATCTTGGTCCTACTCAACTTGAAACCTTTAGATTCCAGGGTCTGCCTCCATACCTCTAATTGTACGTTCACGCCGTCTCGCGTCTCGTCAATCAATACAATATCATCTGCAAATAACATACACCACGACACCTCCCCTTGGATGTGGCACGTCAGTACGTCCATCACCAGAGCAAACAAAAAAGGGTTGAGTGCTGACCCCTGATACAACCCCATCATAACCGGAAAATGGTCCGAGTCTCCATCCACCGTCCTCACTCGAGTCTTTACTCCATCATACATGTCCTTAATCAACCTAACGTAGGCAACAGGTACACCTCTAGCCTCCAAACATCTCCACAAAACATCTCCACGTATTAGTTCTATTGATAAACAAAATAGAATTGAAGTTTTTGACTTGGGTAATTGATGGCCAATGATATTTGAGGCCTAAATATGTTGATCTAAAGCCTACAATAGGACTAAAGGTCAAGATGTACAAAAGCAGGCCGATAAATAGATTTTACGAGATGATCATATATGCAGTGGATTCACAAAGGAACAGAGCAAGGCAGGCTTGTGCCTATCATGCAATTGCAATCAAAATGGTACATGAAAGGATCACAGCCTAAATAAACAAATAAAGATATAAGTGGATCTACCTCACCACCGTGCTCCAGAACAGTGTCTTCCACGACATCACTCAACATCTCTATAGAACGGCAAAAACCAATTATGCAGAGTTTCCTGCCCATGTCAAGGCCCTGGAATATTTATCAATTCCATCTCTCATTAAGATGAAATGAAACCTTGAATAATAAAAGTCAACAAGTAGCAGAAATTTTACATTAGTTGCTGCGATGTCAAAGAGAGCACCCAAACAGAGGCCTTGATTTGGATCCATGTAACTGCTCTCGCGAAATCGTTGAAATCTTGGAGACGCTTTCAATTTTCCCTGCTTCTTCTGCATGTCAAAATAAAATATCAGACGACCTGTGCATAATCATTTGCAGAAGCAACTGTCCTTATTAAAGGAGTAGATTAAGTACGGAAGAGGGGAGCAAGGAGTATGCCAAGAAGATATGTAGATTATGAGATGTGTTTTATTAACTTCTACAAACTGCAGGCTTAATCAATTTTACAAGTATGTTGTGTATCTTCCAAAATAGAATAAACTAATACACCTAACAATGTCGAGAGATCCAATGAATGAGCTATAATTGTTACAAGAAAATAGAACCCTCAGGGGCTGGCCTAGTGGCAATTGACTTGAGCCTTGGGGTATGCTCCCTTTCAAGGTCTCAAGTTCGAAACCCACTGGGTGCAAACAATTTCTGAGGGTCATCGGACTGGGTAAAACCTGAATTAACCGTGGTGCACTTGCGGGAAATTCCTTGCCGAGGGCTTGTACATTCCCGGGATTAGTCGGGGCTCATAGAGACTCGAACACCCGATGCAAATCAAAAAAAAAAAAATGAATATTCAATTATGCCTTTTTGCTCAGATACGGCAAGATAAAACAGTGATAGAACTAATGTTTCCTCCCCAAATGGGGGAAAAATAAGCATACATCAAAGGAAGACATTTGTCGCGGGACCATGTTGCCCCCAATTTGAATCAGTCCATCAGCAGTGAACAGTGTGATTTTCTCCTCCTGTACCCACTGCACAGCTGCAAATATCAGGGGAACACTTCAAACAAAATGATTGAACTCAAAAAAGGAAAGTTAAATCGACTATGACAACCAAGTGACTATAAAAGTGAAGACATCCTAGTTAAATGATGAACTATATGTATACAAAACGGGACATACCACACAGAGTCAAAAGGAAGAAAAAGTTAAAAAGAGATAAATGCCTGTAAAACATCAAAACTGTTATAAAATAAAGACAGTAAAGTAAAGACAAGTATAGAGAGAAACTGATATATTATTCTGATTCAAACTGATGTACATAATGAACTGAAATCTCTTCTATTCATAGAAGAGAGTAAGTTGTTGTGTAAACTGCTACTGTAAGCTGTGTGTAAGCTGCTATTATACCAGATATCGATAATCTTCTACTGAGAGCAATGTTTATCCATAACGGAGTACTGAATGGATAAGCTCATTGTACCCAGTATAGACAATCTTCTATTAGGGGTAATGATTCCATAACGGAGTACTGAAAGGATAAGCTCATTGTACCCGGTATGGATAATGTTTATCCATAACGGAGTATCGAAAGGATAAGCTTATTATACCCGGTATGGATAATCTTCTACCGGGGGTAATGTTTATCCATAACCGGGTACCGAAGTGATAAGCTTCTTCAGGAAGCTTATTTCCAATAGAATACTAAATAGATAAATACATTTACGGCGGAATCCCATATGGATAAGCTTCTTCAGGAAGCTTATTTACAACGGAGTACTAAATGAACATCCATAATATAATATATTTATAACACTCCCCCTTGGATGTTCATTAAAAGATAATGTGCCTCATTAAAACCTTACTAGGAAAAACCACGTGGGAAAAAATCCTAGTGAAGGAAAAAGAATACACATATTTAGTAATACGCATTGCTATGTGCCTCATTAAAAACCTTATAAGGAAAACCTCATGGGAAAAAACCTTAGTAAGGAAAAAAGAGTGCATCGCGTATTTTACTCCCCCCTGATGAAAACTTTGTTTAAAATATTTGAGTCTCCGCATTCCAATCTTGTATACCATCTTCTCAAAAGTTGAAGTTGTCAAAGATTTAGTGAATAAATCTGCTGGATTATCACTTGAACGGATTTGTTGCACATCAATGTCACCACTTTTCTAAAGATCGTGTGTGTAGAATAATTTTGGTGAAATGTGTTTCGTTCTATCTCCTTTTATAAATCCTCCCTTCAATTGGGCTATGCATGCAGCATTGTCTTCGTATAAAATTATGGGTCTTTTCTCACATTCTAAACCACATTTTTCTCGAATAAAATGAATTATTGATCTCAACCATACGCATTCCCTATTTGCTTCATGAATAGCAATTATTTCAGCGTGATTTGAAGATGTAGTAACAATACATTGCTTTGTGGAGCGCCATGATATGACAGTACCTTCATATGTAAATACGTACCCGGTTTGAGATCGAGCTTTACGGGGATCAGATAAATAACATGCATCTGCATAACCAACAAGATCTGCACTATCTTTGTTAGCATAAAACAAACCCATATCAAGAGTTCCCATTAAATATCGCAATATATGCTTAATCCCGTTCCAATATCTCCGTGTAGGAGAAGAACTATATCTTGCTAGTAAATTAACAGAAAATGTTATGTCGGGCCTTGTAGCATTAGCAAGATCCATTAGTGGACCAATTGCACTGAGATAGGGTACTTCGGGACCAAGGAGTTCCTCGTCCTCTCCTGGAAGTCGGAACAAATCCATATTCACTTCAAGTGATCGAACAACCATTGGTGTACTCAATGGGTGCGCTTTGTCCATGTAAAAGCGTTTTAAGACCCTTTCTGTATAGGCAGATTGATGGATAAAGATCTCGTCTGCTAAATGTTCAATTTGTAGACTAAGACAAAGTTTTGTCTTTCCAAGATCTTTCATCTCAAATTCTTTCTTAAGATATTCAATTGCCTTTTGGAGCTCTTCTGGAGTTCCAACGAGATTTATGTCATCAACATAAACAGCAAATACAACAAATTCTGATGTCATTTTCTTTATAAAAATACATGGACAAATAACATCATTTATGTAACCTTCTTTCGGCAAATATTCACTAAGGCGATTATACCACATGCCCCCAAATTGCTTTAAACCGTACAAAGATCTTTGTAATCTAATTGAATAAATTTCCTGAGATTTTGAATTCGCTTCAGGCATTTTAAATCCTTCAGGGATTTTCATATAAGTTTCATTATCAAGTGAATCGTACAGATAAACTGTAACTACATCCATTAGATGTATTTCAAGCTTTTCATGCAGTGCTAAACTGATGAGATATCGAAATGTTATGGCATCCATAACAGGTGAATATGTTTCATCAAAATCGACTCCAGGTCGTTGTGAGAATCCTTGTGCAACAACGCGAGCTTTGTATCTTTCAACTTCATTTTTATCATTCCTTTTTCGCACAAAAACCCATTTATGACCAACTGGTTTTATACCAACAGGTGTTTAGACAACTGGTCCAAAGACCTCTCTTTTAGCAAGTGACTTTAATTCCAATTGAATTGCCTCTTGCCATTTTGGCCAATTAGATATTTGTCGACATTCTTCGATAGATCGAGGTTCAAGATCCTCACTATCTTGCATAATATTAAGTGCAACATTATATGCAAAAATATTATCCACCACTATTTCAGATCGATTTAAATTAATCTCATCACCGGTCGAACTTATTAAAAGTTCTTCACTCACATGAGCTTCGGGTTCATTGATTTCTTCAGGACTAATCAGATCTTGGGTCTCTTCAGGAGATCCCTTCATAGTATCGTTTTGATCATTTGTCGATTTTCTTTTTCGAGGATTTCGATCCTTAGAACCCAAAGGCCTACCACGCTTCAGGCGTGCTTTAGATTCACTAGCTCTCATGCTAGTAGATGGTCCTACTGGGACATCAATTCGGATAGGCACATTCTCTGCTGGGATATGTGACTTAGTTATCCTTTTCAAATCAGTAAATGCGTCTGGCATTTGATTTGCTATATTCTGTAAATGGATGATCTTCTGGACCTCCTGATTACATATAGGGGTACGGGGATCAAAGTGAGATAATGATGAAACTTTCCACACAATTTCTCTTTTGATTTCCTTTTTCTCTCCCCCTAATTGTGGGAAATTTGTTTCATCAAACCGACAATCTGCAAATCGAGCAGTAAATAAATCTCCTGTCAATGGTTCAAGATAGCGAATAATAGAGGGTGATTCAAACCCAACATATATTCCTATCCTTCTCTGTGGTCTCATCTTACTACGCTGTGGTGGTGCTACTAGCACATATACAGCACATCCGAAAATTCGTAGATGGGCAATATTTGGTTCATGACCAAAAACTAATTATGACGGAGAATATTTATTATAATGTGTCGGTCTGAGACGGATAAGTGATGCTGCATGCAAGATAGCATGGCCCCAAACAGTAGTGGGCAATGTTGTTTTCATAAGTAGTGGTCTTGCTATCAATTGCAGGCGTTTAATAAATGACTCTGCATGGCCATTTTGAGTATAAACAAGCTACAGGATGTTCAACTTTTATCCCAACTGATAGACAATAATCATCAAAAGCTTGAGATGAAAATTCTCTAGCATTATCAAGGCGAATAGCCTTTATAGGATAATCTGGGAATTGTACCCTTAATCGAATTATTTGGGTTAATAGCTTTGCAAACGCCAGGTTGCGAGATGATAGTAGGCACACATGAGACCATCTTGAAGATGCATCTATTAGGACCATAAAATATCTAAACAACCACTTGGTGGGTGAATAGGTCCACATACATCCCCATATATACGCTCTAAAAAGGCAGGGGATTCAATGCCAACCTTCATTGGTGATAGTCTAGTGATCATTTTGCCTTGATAACAAGCATCACAAGAAAATTCGTCATTTGTAAGAATCTTCAAGTTCTTTAATGGATGCCCACTCGAATTTTCAGTAATTCATCACATCATTATTGATCCAGGATGGCCCAAACGGCCATGCCAAAGCACAAAAGTATTTGAATCCGTAAACTTCTGGTTTACGATAGAATATGCTTCAACTGTACTAATTTTTGAATAGTATAAGCCAGAAGATAAAGTTGGTAACTTTTCGACAATGCATTTCTGGCCAGAAATATTCTTTGTAATACAAAGATAGTCCTTGTTCATTTCATCTATTGTCTCAACATGATACCCATTTCGGCGGATATCTATAAAATTCAACAAGTTTCTTCGGGACTTGGAGGAGAACAATGTCATTGTCTATAATAAGTTTTGTTCCCTTAGCCAGAAATATAATGGCTCTTCCGGAGCCTTCAATCAAACTTATATTACCAGAAATTGTTGAAACATTTGCTTTTTCCTTATGCAAATAAGAAAAGTATTTCTGATCCTTGAATATGGCATGAGATGTTCCACTATCAATAACACAAATATCTTCATGATTTGTCTTTGATCCAAACATAATTTGAGGATTATCCATATTCTCTAATACTTTCAAAGTATTTGCTCGAGATAGCAGAGTGTCGTGCTAATAACGTGTTATAAAATAAAGACTGTAAAGTAAAGACAAGTATAGAGAGAAACTGTATATTATTCTGATTCAAACTGATGTACATAATGAACTGAAATCTCTTCTATTTATAGAAGAAAGAAAGTTGTTGTGTAAGCTGCTACTGCAAGCTGCTGTGTAAGCTGCTATTATACCAAATATGGATAATCTTCTACTGAGAGCAATGTTTATCCATAACGGAGTACTGAATGGATAAGCTCATTGTACCCAGTATAGATAATCTTCTACTAGGGGTAATAATTATCCATAATGGAGTACTGAAAGGATAAGCTCATTGTACCCGGTATGGATAATCTTCTACCGGGGATAATGTTTATCCATAACAGAGTATCGAAAGGATAAGCTTATTATACCCGGTATGGATAATCTTCTACCGGAGGTAATGTTTATCCATAACCGGGTACCGAAGTGATAAGCTTCTTCAGAAAGCTTATTTCCAATAGAGTACTAAATAGATAAATATATTTACGGCGGAGTCCCATATGGATAAGCTTCTTCAAGAAGCTTATTTACAACGGAGTACTAAATGAACATCCATAATATAATATATTTATAACAAAAACAATAATTACTCTTTCATTCCGGTCTATGCAAGGGAACCTTTGGAGTCAGAAGTATGCATTGTACATGATTGGACATACAGTACATCTTTCTAGTGTTTGATTTTATGCTACTTATTTTAACACACACAAAGAGAGAGAGAAATCACCAGATATTTGGACCTTCCATAGAACAACAAACTTGCCCATAAAGCAATGAAAACATGGTTGATGTTTCAGGGCAGTGTTGGAGTCACAGGACAAAATGTGACATCATACACATGAAACTTGACTGTCCTTAACCAATCCTAACAGAGATTCCTCACCTGTTATCTTTCATCTTAGATCAAAACAATAAAAGGTCCGTAATAAATTTAAAAAATATCCGATCCTCAAGGAGGCAGATGCATGAGCTCCAACTTTGAAGAATTTTAGATGCTTCTTGCATATATGCTTAATATCAAGTTCAGCAGTGTTCAAAATTTTACAGCACTTCACTCTCTTTTTAAATGGTGTACCCAAAGAAGCCTTGAGAACACGCTTACCAGTTACCAGTAGGAGTGGCAAACGAGCGGGTCGGGTCGGATATGGTTCGGGTCGAAAATAAATAATGAAAAAATGGATAAATTATCCGACCCATATTTAATACGGATAAAAAACGGGTTAACCGGCAGATAATATAGTTAACCATATTATCCATGACTTCTTGCATATGATCACTTTTTGGAGAATTCTTAGTCTCCCTAACTTGAGGAACCCCCAATTTGAGGCTTTACAAATGTAAAAGTTAGACCCATTGGGTATCCATTGGTTACCCATTGGTTATCCATTTAGAAAATGGATAATATGGTTTTTATCCATATTTGACCCGTTTTTAAATAGTTCATTATCCAACCCATTTTTTAATGAATAATATGGGTAGATAAGTTTTTTCTTTAAACCATTTTGCCACCCCTAGTTACCAGTTAATGGTTCATCACACAAGTGCAATATTTTCATAGTAAATTTAGAAGCCACCATCCCTTGTTTTTGGTGAGTCCTAGTCCCAAAGAAAAGAGGGGGAATAAAGGTAAAGCCATGTTGGCCAAGCAAAAACATAATCTCATTAGAATCTCAAAAAAATTGTTTCATATCACGCAAGTCTCTACTATTTGGTTGATAAAACACTACTTCCTTTTTGAATTTGAATAACCATGTTCACCATTTCTGCATGGTTTCGTACTACTCAGAAGTTTAACATGATAATTGTCATCCATGTGGCCATGTTAAAAGTCTCTCTCCCAAAGATACACGAATAAGCATTATGGCTGAGAAAAACATCAATGAGATACAAAATGACACTGATTCTTCCATCATGTTGCACAGGAAATCAAATTCCTCATCACTTAAGTGATCTCCTATTTTCTTAGACGCTCCTAGAAATGATGGAGTCATGGAGGTGTTGCTCTTTTTTTTCCCTTTGGTTTTCAAGTACAACTATTAACTATGGATCCGAACAACAGATGCATATAATAGCATCAACCAAAATTTGCTTGATTCGGAACTTTATTAGGATTTTCTGTATATGAAATCTGATTAAACTGTTTAACAAATTTTTTGCACAACTTGAGATGCAATGCATTACCCGTAGGATTTTTTGGAGTCATTCTCGAAGCATTCCAAACTAACTCCATTTCTATCTTCCTTCTAATAAGGGTGTATGGCCACAAAATTCACACTTAAAAAACTGTACATACATCTATTGACATACTACTGCATCGTGGTCACTAAATTAAAATCCGTGAAGGAATTACAGCTAGCAGAACTTTTTCAAATATGGCCTAGATTTTCTCACAGAGAGAATTGAACCTTAAATCAAATATGGCCTCGTTTTCTTAAGCATATTATAAAAATATCAATAAACTTTAACTTTGAGGTGGAGACAAGAATGACCTAAGGACTCCAACATTAATTGACAAGGAAACTAACGCAAGTACAATTCTTTAATATTGCAGAGCATCACTCTTTCCCCCCCCCCCTTTTTTTGTGAGAAAGAGAAGAGCAACTTTACTTCCTAATAAAATGTCTTTACCCCACCCACCGCCAAAACACACATAAATTAAACTACACAAAAGGAAAAGCATTAATCAAAACTAAGATAGAATGATAGTAAAAGGAAAAAAGAAAACTATAGATAAAGAATGAACATTCAGCACCTAATTCGTAAGAAAGCCTAAACAAGTGTCTCTGCCGCATTACTGGAAAAAAAGCTAAATTCAACACATACATCAAAATATATCCTTATTTTGTGATTAGTTAAGCCTTAAAATTTTGTTGGGGCGGAGCATATAGAGCCAAGGGGGTTCCATTGAATCTCCTCAGTTGAAAAAACTATGCTGCGCAAGTAGGGAAAAAATGAATTTGTTGGTTATATATAAATTGTTAGAATCCCCTTGGAATAAAGGAAGATTTTAGTGCAGTGGCAAATGTGAATTTAGAAATTGCTTTAGCTCGCAGGTCCAAATAAGAAATGTGACATTTTAGTTTTTTTTTTTTTTTAACCACCTTGCATAAATTCTAGCTCCTCGACTCATTATATATGATACATGATACCAACTAGTTGAATTAAGTTCAATTGTTGTTGCTACATCTCACTTAAGTCTGATATTTGATAGTCTCTTTTATTTGGATATGGGCCTTAGCGCAGGATAAGTGTAAGATTTAAATATCATCCAGAACTGAAGCCTAATTCGCCTTAAAAATAAATTCAGAAGATAGTATTGAAATAAAATAGACTTGAAACAGATCAAATATATTTAAACAAAATTCATATAGCCGAATCCAGCTAGCTTGAGATTGAGAAGCTTTGACTGATATCAGGCTAAAATGAACAGTAGAGAAGAACATCTCAAACATCAAGCAGCAAAAAGGAAAAAAGAAAAGGTAATTTTTTGCTTTTAAGTTTTAAACTAAAAATATCAAGAGATAGACGAACATACAAGGATCATCAGAGTCAGAAGATTCCCAAGGATAAGGTCCAAGTGCATCACCGCCAAAGAAACCGCCTGAACCGGACGCCTTCGCAACGAACCGGATGGAGCGGATCGACAATTGGCTCGAGAAAAGCGGCGGTTTACGATAAGCCAAAGAAGATGAACCGGAGGAACACGCCGGTTCTTTTAGGAGAGGAATAGAAGAGACGGAGGAGAAACAGACGACAGCGATCTCCGACATTGCTCGGACGGGAGGAGGAATCTCAAAGGGGAGGAATCGGGGAAGGAAAATGATCGGAATCAAAGGAAAGTAAATAGAGAAAAGAAAAAAGGGGGAAAAAGGGGCAGAAAAGGAAAGGAGAAGAAATTGACGCCACAGGAAGTGAGGATGACACGTGGACAAAAATCTGTTTAATTACGTTGGGGCGGTGGTTAATAGGATTAGAGGAGTATGAACCGGGTCTGAAACGGTTGGTCCTATTGCCTTTTACGTTTTTGGATAACTTTTGCATTTGAAAGTTTTTTATGGGAAAAAAAAAAAGGAATTTTTACCTCCTATAGCAAAGGTTAACACCTTATTTATTTTAAATAAATACCATTTTAAAAAATTATATTCTATAGATATCTTTTAATGTTTATAGTAAAATATTTATTTTTGGTTAACTCCTACCCTTAAGCCACTATATACGCTATTTTTTATTTTTCTTTCTCCTTTTTCAGATTTTTCTCTCACATAATTACCGTATTTGATATAAACCTCTCACTTCACGTTCTCTCTCTCTAATTTGATACGTCATTCTCTTCCCTCATTCCGCGAATCTCCGCTCTTTCTTCTCACGCCATGCCAAAGGGTTGTCATTGTTGTTGCCACAAATAACCAAACAAATATTGTATGAAGAAAAGAGCTTCCAAACAAATCCTCTCGCTAGTATAAAAGAGCTTTCATCAAAGATCTTTCAGAGTCAGTATTTCGATCTCATAACAGTGGCTATGGCTACTCAACGAAGGGCAAACCCTAGCTCTCATCTAATTACTGTATTCTCTCTGCCTGTCGTTGTCGTCTCCGTTGAGGTCTTCTTCGAGAAGAGTTTCAACGGTAATTTTCTTCATTCTCTCTATTTCGGGAAAACGTTGCAAAGCTACAATTTGGTTGTTGTGTGGTCGTTTTGAATAAAGGTTAGATGTTGGAGAGACCGGAATAGTATCACAGTAACGGGAACAATGACGTTTCGAGTCAGAATCGCGGTCCTCACGACGAGACGACATTAGGGTTGTTCTTGAACAAAGACGACGGAGTTTTGGGCTGAGCAACTTGAAGATTCTGTTACCTTTTTTTAAGTGTATTTCAATGTATCTCGTTGTATTTCCATATATTTTATTGTATTCATTGTCTTTTTTCCATTGTATTTTAATGTATCTCGATTTATTCCATATATTTCATTGTATTCGTTGTCTCAATGTATTGTAGAATGTATTCATATATTTTTTTAATTAATATAATTTATGTATTCAAATGTATATATGTATTCAAATGTATCTGCAGTATGTATTCATATGTTTTTGCACTATAAATGACCTGCTATACTTCATGTATTCAGATGTATTATTATATATTTAACTATATTCAGTGTAATTAAATAATTTCTCTGAAGATTGCTATGTTTTTGGGTATTTTTCGGTTGAGAATCTTTTTAATAACTGGAAATACAAAATTTGTGTGTTATAATTGAGTTTGTTGAGTTATATTAGGAGTCTATTATGTTAATTGATTCACTTTCCGTTTAAAAACTATGTAATCCCATGTTTCACGCCGTAAATACAGTCGAATACAATAATCTATCCAGCTGTAATCCCATGTTTCACGCCATAAATACAGTCGAATACACTCGAATACAAAAATCTATCTAGTTGTAATCCCCTGTTTCACGCCTAGAAATTCTATTGTATTCATGAATACAGTAGCTTAAATACATCGAATACAATCTATAAAATCTCAAAACATAGCTATAGGAAGTAATATAGTAAATGGTAGCTACAACTAGGTAATAACCACTAAAACATAGTGGTTTTTGAAAGTTTCTCAAAAATAATGTGGTTAGAAGAGTTGTGTTTGGATGCATGTTTTCTAATGAAAAGATTCATGAGTAACTCTGGCATATATGATTTTTCTGTTCGCAGTCTGTCAAATTATAGTAAAGTTTAAGATATCATCCCACAGAGATTGGAACCACCTAGGCTACAGATTTATATTGTCTTTGTCACTATTTGAGAGAATCAAGTTGATGAAAGGGGTTGCTCTTAAAAATGTAAAATAAAAGCAATAAATTTTTTTAATTTTTCTGAAAATAAAAATAGAGGTTGGAATACTTTGAATCAGCAAGATAAAATTATTATAATAAGATCAAAATTCTATTAATTATTTCTTTGTTTAATGAAATGATTGCTTATTTCTAATTCAACCAAATCACATAAAAGTAACCAATTAATAACACATCTTTCTATTAGTGTTGTCAATCGATTAACAATGAAACAAAGACCTTGTTTAAAGAATGACTACTTATTTCTAAGACATCACTCCACATAACAACAATATATAAATAGCACCGCTCACGCTTAATGTTATTAATTTATTGGCAGTTAGTGACATTAAATAATAATTGACTAATAACACCTCTTTCGATTAGTGTAGTTAACCAATTAAAGTAATGGCTTCAAACAAGAATTATCTTAGTTGAGTGCACCAAGTGAGAAAAAACCTCGTTCGATTAGCCTTTTCTAAATCAATAAACTTGTTTAAATCTTTCTCTTCTCCCGAATATGAAACAAAATAACAAGATAAAGATTTCAGTAAGTGATATAATTATATCAAATAAATAGAAATAATCAATATCAAATACCTTGGTGCATAATGATGATAAAGAGAAAATCTCAACATAAGAAGATAATAAAATTAAGATAATTATTATAACACTTTTATAGTTTCATCTAGTATCCCAACCAAAGAAAATTACACCATTATGGAGAAAATATAAAATAGAAAAATACTATTCCTATAATAAGAGAAATAACTTTTAAAACTAAAACAAAACTAATTAAAGTTGGTGTTCCCTGCACAAGAATGGTTCTCCTTTTCAATTGAAGTTTACGCCCTTTTTATAGGGACAAGCACAAGCAAAAATTCCCAAGGATGTCATCCTTGGCCTGGGATGTGGTATGGGATGTCATCCTTCGTCTGAGTTGCTCAATTTTCTTCAGTTGTTTCTCCCACGGATGTCATCCTTGGCTCTCTTTCTTTGCCTTTGTATTCTTCTTTCTGTTCTTTGTCTTTCCCTGCAGTATTTATTATATTTACACAAATAATAAACAAAAAGTAATATATTTAGAAATAAAATATTATTTATTTAATATTATATATACTTAAAACATACACAATTTATACTTATCAAATACCCCCATACTTGAACGTTTGCTCATCCTCGAGCAAAATACACAAAATAAAATAGCGGCTAATTTTTTTTAAAATAAAATTGTGAGAACATTTTTCAAACAAGAATATAACCAAGATCAAAGCCACGAATTCAAATAAACTTTAATTGTACTCATGTTCACTTATTGAGAACCAAAATTATAATACTTTTTAATCCCAAATGTGTCTCACCAAATGAAGAGAGATACCCATAAATCACAATATATCAGTACAAAATAAAAAAGGACATTGAAAAATTCGCTCACTCTCAACAAAGAAGTATCTCAAGCCACTGAAAATTTCCATAAGCTTGACTATCATGTGGTTCTCCACTAATATAGGAGTCTTTGAATTGAGATCATGTAGGGCTTTAATAAGGTTGTAATGTTGGTACTAGGACATGTAAGATATATATGAATAAAGTGACTCAAGTCTCTTACAAGCACCACAATACTTTTGACAATTAAGTATATTGTCTTCCTTCTTTCTAAAACAATTTAGCCTCTTTTTTTTTATTGTCTTTCCTTTCTAAACTCTTTCATTGTTTTTCTTGTTTGCCCTTTTTTTTGCAGTTGTCAAAATTCTCTTTGTTGCTATAATTTTTTTCACACGCAACAATTTATTTCTTTTAAAGTCACATGACAACATTCTCAAAAGATAAGTAAACCCAACTATCATCTATCTCTTCCTTCCACTACAACTCCATCACACTTAGTTTTTTTATATTTTAAAGCGCCAAAAAGGAGATATGGTAAAAAATAGATGTGATATTAAAATAGGCTAAGGGTTAAAGTTTGGCTATCAAGAAAATAAAGGATAATTTATTTAGGCTCAAGGGGGCTGACAAGGGATAAATATAATTGGCAGGTTAATTTAGGTAATGGTTCAACAAGGAAGGCCTACTTTCATTTCTCAACTCAAAAATCTACCTAGAATTTCGCCTCAAACCACATTCAAAACAAGTTCTAGATTTTAAAATAAGCAGGAGAACTTGGCAACATAACCTGACAAAACAATACACTTGGGATCAACAAACATTATAATTTTAATTACCAACAAACAAATATGAGTTTGAAAAGATATTCATCTAACACATGGATGATACTCAATTAAATCCCATTTTTCAAAATCTCATTCTCAGAAAAATCAAGTTTTTAGCTGAGTTATATACTACAAATTCTAGAAAGTGTTCAGTTCAAAATATTACGACCATGGCAAAGAACTGAACAAAGAAATCCATGGAGATGTATAAAAGAAGTTATACTAAAAAATATAAACATACACAAATATATATTCCTCTACCCCCATACTTAAATATTGTCATGTCCCCATGACAAATAATATAAAAGCAAGATGAGGTAAAGGGGCTCTGCTGAATATTTTTTTTTTCTGGAGCTAGTGAACTCCAACCCCAATTCTGAATCACTCTTTCTTTTTCGCTCCTTGAGGTTCATCTTAGAGGGCACTTGGCCAAGAACATCACAAAATATTTTCTTTTTTCTCACATCCCGCTCTTTCTCGACCTTGTCTCGAGCGGGCAAATAATAGTACATGTTGATCATTAACTCCATTCTGCATTTTCACGAGGATCATTCCATGCATTTTTCTGAAAGTCTCCAATAACAAAATCCACAAAATCATAATGATCAAAAAAAAAAAAAAGAATGATGGTCCATGAAAATTTTATTTTTGTGTATAACGACCTCTTCATTCTCATTTTCTACCAAATTAATAAATTTATGTGAATAAGAAAATTGGAGTAAGCACTCATCACCTATTGAATTATATTCAATTAAACCTTTATTGTCAGCCTTCTCAATTGGATCGGTATGTTCACCATGAGTGGTAGATTCTTTCTCACAAAGCTCAATTTTTTTATCAATAGGTCTATCCTCACAAGATGCAGTTTTATTTAAAAGCCCGCCACAAAAATTCAAGGAGATTGCCATACTTACTAATTGATTTACTTTTACTGTTAGATCCATAAATGGCTTTATGATTCTGTGCATATTTTTCATCGGTATATTCTATAAAATTATGCACAACTTTTTTCAAGTTTACATTCTCCTCTTGAGGTGATTGACTCTTAATATTTTAATTCTTTTGTGAATATTGATTGCACTCCGGATTGCAGTCATATTCACTAAAATCAGTAAGTCTACAAGAACTAGAAACAACATTAGATTGTTCATTTTATAAAACAAAAGAATAGGAATTACCGGGTTGACATTCATGGGTAAAGTGACTTCCAACATAATATTCACAAGTAATGGACCTTTGACTGATTTTATTAATTAATTGTTCAAGGTCATTCATTCTCCTAGAATCCGCATAGGAGAATATGTTACTTGTTTGGCATTCAAAGCTTTGGTGGTTGCCTCCACAATAGTCACATAAGATGACCTTTTTACAATATTCTTCTACCAACTCAACAAGCAGTTTACTTGGTTGATCGAAATTCATTTTGAAAGTATGTGGAATAAATTGACCCTCAGGATCCCTTTTTTTATTTTTGTTTTTGGTATTGCTCCCTAGTACTTGTCAGGCACTAGAAAACAAAAGACATGAAGCTAAAGAAACAAATCTCAAAGTAGTAGTAAGACAATTAATCTGAAGTAGATGTTTACCAATCCCCGTCAACGGCGCCAAAAATTTGACGAGCTCTGGGCGTATATGATTTTTCTACTCACAGTCTGTCAAATTAAAATAAAATTTAAGATATCGTCCCACAGAGATTGGAACTACCTAGGCTATAGATTTATATTGTCTTTGTCACTATTTGATAGAATCAAGTTGATAAAAGGGGTTGCTCTTAAAAATGTAAAATAAAAGCAATAAATAATTTTGGTTTTTCTTAAAATAAAAATAGAGGTTGGAATACTTTGAATCAACAAGATAAAATTATTATAATAAGATCAAAATTCTATTACTTATTTCTTTGTTTAATGAAATGATTGCTTATTTCTAATTCAACCAAATCACATAAAAGTAACCAATTAATAACACCTCTTTCGATTAGTGTAGTCAATCGATTAACAGTGAAACAAAGACCTTGTCTAAAGAATGACTGTCGCACCTCCTTTTTACCGCGCCCGCGGGGCGCGTGGGGAGTTTTCTCCAATTGAAGGACAATCGAAACGGGATTTATTTAATTATTTCAGAGTCGCCACCTGCAAAAATCACGTGCTCACAATGACTACTTATTTCTAAGACATCACTCCACATAACAATAATATATAGCACCGCTCGCGCTTAATGTTATTAATTTATTGACAGTTAGTGACATTAAACAATAATTGACTAATAACACCTCTTTCGATTAGTGTTCGATTAGTGTGGTTAACCAATTAAAGTAATGGCTTCAAACAAGAATTATCTTAGTTGAGTGCACCAAGTGAGAAAAAGCCTCTTTCGATTAGCCTTTTCTAAATCAATAAACTTGTTTAAATCTTTCTCTTCTCCTGAATAAGAAACAAAATAACAAGATAAAGATTTCAGTAAGTGATATAATTATATCAAATAAATAGAAATAATCAATATCAAATACCTTGGTGTATAATGATGATAAAGAGAAAATCTCAACATAAGAAGATAATAGTATCCCAACCAAAGAAAATTACTCCATTATAGAGAAAAGATAAAATAGAAAAATATTATTCCTACAATAAGAGAAATAACTTTTAAAACTAAAACAAAGCTAATTAAAGTTGGTGTTCCCTGTACAATAATGACTCTCCTTTTCAATTGAAGTTTACGTCCTTTTTATAGGGACAAGCACAAGCAAAATTCCCAAGGATGTCATCCTTGGCCTGGGATGTGGTCTGGAATGTCATCCTTCGTCTGAGTTGCTCAATTTTCTCCAGTTGTTTCTCCCACG
Source organism: Nicotiana tabacum (assembly GCF_000715075.1). Classification (NCBI taxonomy): domain Eukaryota; kingdom Viridiplantae; phylum Streptophyta; class Magnoliopsida; order Solanales; family Solanaceae; genus Nicotiana; species Nicotiana tabacum. The sequence continues at coordinate 127,860,224 of NC_134084.1, forward strand.
GATGTCATCCTTGGCTCTCTTTCTTTGCCTTTGTATTTTTCTTTCTGTTCTTTTTCTTTCGCTGCAGTATTTATTATATTTACACAAATATTGAACAAAAAGTAATATATTTAGAAATAAAATATTATCTATTTAATATTATATATACTTAAAACATACACAATTTATACTTATCAATTCAGGAAATATTGCTTTCCACATTGTTTAACTTCAGCATAGCGAATTTCACGCATTAGTGTTGTGCATAATAAGTAGTTCGAATTTTGAAATAAACAAGCAATAATCTTTTCATTAAATTTCTCTTAATTGGAAACATTTTTATGATTATCTAATTATTGGTAATTTCCTAATTATTTTCCTGTACAAAGTTTTAATCAATTTTGTTTTCACAGAAAACAATTAAGTGCTAAGTTGTCTAATATTTGTAAATATATACATACAAAAACACTTTTTAGCGTAACAACAATAATAACAACCTAGTAAAATCTCACAAGTGGGGTATGGTGAGAGTAGTGTGTACGCAGACCTTACCTCTACCCCGAGGGTGTAAAGAGGTTGTTTCCGATAGACCCTCGGCTCAAGAAGATGAAAAGAGACATATTAGTACCATCAACAAAAATCATAGAAATACTAACAACATCACAAGAACCGGTAAATAGATGGAAAGCAAAAACAATAACTAGTAAATAAGGCTCGGCACTATGAAAACAAAAGCGTAGTGTGAACACAACATTGACCACTAGCAGTCTAAGATAAAATCCTATCAGACTAGCCTCACACTGGTACGAGTTAGAAATATGCTCAATTACCTCCTAACCTACAATCTTAATGCTCGGCCTCCACAGCTTCCTATTGAGGGCCATGTCCTCGGAGAAAGCCTCGCCATATCCCTCTTGATCACCTCTCCCAATACTTTTTAGGCCGCCCTCTACCTCTCCTCAGATCCACCAACGCCAAATGCTCGCACCTCCTCACCGGGGCAGCTGGGCTTCTCCTCTGAACGTACCCGAACCATCTGAGGCTTGCTTCTCGCATCTTGTCATCCATGAGAGCCACGCCCAGCTTCTCCCGAATGTCTTCATTCCTAATCTTATCCATCCTAGTGTGCCCACACATCCATCTTAATATCCTCATTTCTGCTACTTTCATCTTCTGGATATGTGAGTTCTTAACTGGCCAACACTCAGCCCATACAACATGGCTGGTCTATCGCTTTATAAAACTTACCTTTGAGTAGTGGTGGCAGTTTCTTGTCACACAGAACTCCAGATGCTAACCTCCATTTCATCCACCCCACCCCTACCCCTATACGGTGTGTGACATCCTCATCGATCTCCTCATCCTCCTAGATAACAGACCCAAGGTACTTGAAATTGCCTCTCTTGAGAATGACCTGCGACCCAAGCCTCACATCCATGCCGACTTCCCTCTGCTCGGCACTGAACTTGCACTCAAGATATTTCGTCTTAGTCCTGCTCAACTTAAAACCCTTAGACTCAAGGGTATGTCTCCAAACCTCCAGCCTCTCGTTAACATCGCCTCACGTCTCGTCTATCAAAACTATGTCATCAGCGAATAACATACACCATGACACCTCCCCTTGAATATGGCGTGTCAGTGCGTTCATCACCATGGCAAATAAGGATGGGCTGAGCGCAGATCCTTGGTGTAACCCCATAACAACCGAGAAATGCTCAGAGTCGCCTCCCACTGTCCTAACCCGAGTCTTCTCCATCATACATATACTTAATCGCCCTAATGTAAGCAATCGACATACATTTAGCCTCTAGGGATCTCTAAGGAACCTCTCTAGGAACCTTGTCATATGCTTTCTCCAGATCAATAAACACCATGTGCACATCCTTCTTCCTATCCCTGTATTGTTCCACCATCCTCCTAATAAGGTGGATAACTTCTGTGGTAGAATGACCCGGTATGAACCTAAACCGGTTGTCAGATATAGACACCGTCCTACTCACCCTCGCTTCTACCACCCTCTCCAAAATTTTTATGGTATGACTTACTAATTTGATACCCATATAGTTGTTGCAACTCTGGATATCACCTTTGTTCTTGTACAGAACCACCATACTCCACCTCCACTTATCCGGCATCCTCTTCATCCTGAAAATAACATTAAACAGCCCAGTCAGCCACTCCAAACTTGCTCTATCCACACATCTCCAAAATTCTACCGGAATCTCATCAAGCATGGTAGCTCTGCCCCTGCTCATCTTACGCATAGCCCTCACGACCTCTTCAACCTTGATGCGCCTACAGTACCCAAAGTCACAGTGACTCTCAGAATGCCCTAACTCACCTAGCACAATATCCCGATCCCCGTCTTCATTCAAAAGTTTATGAAAGTAAGTCTGTCATCTCCGCTTAATCTGGGCCTCTCCCATCAATACTCTTCCGTCCTTGTCTTTGTGCATCTCACTTAGTCCAGATCCCGAGCCTTCCTCTCTCTCGCCTTGGCAAGTTAGAATAATTTCTTCTCCCCGCCTTTGGCCCCTAGTTCCTCGTACAGACGATCAAAAGCCGCAGTCTTAGCCTCCGTGACCGTCTGCTTCGCCTCCTTCCTAGCTACCTTATACGTCTCTCTGTTCGCTCTCCTCTCTTCCTCGCATGTGCTCCATACTAACTTCAGGTATGCCGCCTTCTTCGCTTCCACTTTATCTTGGACCACTTCATTCCTCCACCGGTCGCCTTTGTATCCGCCAGAGTGACCTCTCGAGACTTCCAACACCTCTCGCTGCCTCCCTTATACAATCAGCCATCGTCGACCACATATCGCTTGCGTCCCCGCTACTCCTCCAGGCTCCCATAGCTGATAACCTCCCTTCCAACTCCTGAGCGATATGTGGTCATAATTTATTCATACTTGGATAAAATTTATTCATAATTTGCATATCGTGAAATTAGTTAAAATCATATTTTGTAAAATTTTAGATAGTTTATTTTGGTGAAATTTTTATGCTTTGTATAGATTTAAGACTACACTTTCAGGACACCACTTGTTGTACTTAAAATTCTATGAAATGGTTAAAGTTGAATGATTAAATGATTAGGAATCTAGTGCAACTAATTAAAACACTCAATCCATTCTATATTTAATAACATATCACTGATGTCACTAATCTTAACATATCGCAATGTTAAGATTATAGAGTTTCCAATATAAAAGGGTATCAATGTCCTTCAAACAGAACAAAAAGGGCAATATCACAAACTAGAAATGAAGCAATATTATGTGATTGTATTCAAAGATAACTGAGAGAACCAATATCGACACTTTCATTAGCGGAATGAAATACGACCTTTTTTCAGAGAACTTCTTCCCTTTGACGAAATAAGCACCTTTTCTGTCGACCCAAAATTATTGAGGGAGGAAGAAACTAAACAGTAAGATGGCTTTTAAGGAACCCTTTGTTGACGCAAAAGAAACAAAAATTTCGGACACTACTAGCAGAGCTGGGAATCATGGACACATGAAGAACAGCCAAACAAGGCAGTCATAAACAAAATTTAGCAATATTGCTAGTTCCTTACAGAAACTGTCAAGACATTTACAGAACTCATATAAGTAAATCAGTATCAAAGGAGCTACATAGACAGAAACCGAAAAGAGGAAGTTCAACTCATTGACATTAGCTTCGGACCATTATCTGGCATGCCCATTCCAGCTGCCAAATCAGCATCCAGTTGGGTGTGTGGTGCAGGGCCCATCATTAGCTTTACACTACATGAACAAGAACTAGTCAGGTACACAAGGTTTCTACCTATTGTACAGATGATCAATCACAATGATAAAACCAGAAATAAGTATACAATCAACTATCATAAGAAAACCGCAAGTTAACAACTAATAACTCAAACTTGTAAATGTGAGTTGCATATTTCTAGCTGAAAAACATCCTATATTTTTATAGCCAAATGAGAGGAATTTTTCTCCCATGCACTACGTATATGTCATATTTACATCTCAGGATGTCAACAAAAAATTACTCTTCTTACCTCAGGATATATCCTTAACCATCCAAGAAACCAACTCACTCAGCTGACTAAGATGAAATAGAAAATATGATAGGAAAAAAATTGTTCAAGGTGTCTTCGAAGCTCTATTACTACATGTGATATTCAGCACAAAATGCTGAAATTTCATACTTCAACATTCAGAAATCCAAGATAGTATCCTGAATTTCAAAACTTTCATAGCCGGAACCACAGAGTCATACACATATATCGTCTTGCCATTCAAGTTCAAACTCCTAAAAAATAATGGGTATTAGTATCTAACGAGATCCTGAAGTGTGAAATTCCAGGATACTATCTTGGATTCCTGAATGCAGAAGTGTGAAGTTTCAGAATCTATCCCAGGGTTCTAACTATAGAATTTTATAATCCAAAATACTATTCCTGGATACAATGACGAAATGTAAAATTCACATCACATGCATCGGCTTTAAGTGAATTTTTTTTGTCTTTTGCAATTGAAGGCATGTATTTTATTAATACACCTTCTCAATGATACATGTATAAGATGAATTGAATACAAACACTATTTTTATTTATTTTGCATTGACAAAATGCTACTAATGCAGAGTAAAAATCGATGTGCAGGTGGTAGGTGTTAACTTTGGCTATAAATAGCCTTTGTTCTTTATTAGAAACATAGACAAATTAATAGTTATTGTTTTTCACTTTGAACAAATGTCTAAAAGCCCTGTTGGTAGTGAAAGGCTTTTTCGATAAAATGAGGGAGGAACTAGCCTTTGATGGCCTCCATGTCTAAGAACACTGTTGCTCTGTTTCAGGCCAAAGATGCTGAACAACATCGTATTAAGCTTGCTCATAGGGAATTTGGTCTGTTGGTTGAGTCCCCTATTATCGTCTCTCATTTTGATGATCCCACTGATCTTTGGGTTCTTGGCTTTTAAAAAACAAATTTGTGCAATAAAAATGGAAGCTGTTCTAAGGATCAATTTGTTATCCTTATCATTAGTTATTTTGTAAAATTATTTTTGTGCAATGAAAATTCTGCTCTTCTTAGTATCATTTTGTTAGATATATTAATGCAAATTATATGCTTTTTAAAAATTTTATGTCTAGTTTTTGTTGAACACCAGGACAATTTGCGGGATATTACCTTATCCAGGTTTGAAGTCCATTATAATGTCCTGGAGTTCCAAATTTAGCAATTTCCATGTTATTTTCAGAAATTTGAACTTCAGGGTAAACTATTGGATTTTTAATTATTCTTATTTACACTTTATACAAAAATAATATCTATAATAATTTAAAGCATGTCTTTTCATATTCTTTTTGAAGTTTTTGATGAAATGTGGCTGCAAAAAAGAGATAAAAAGTCACTACTTAATTAATTTGCATTGAAATAGGTATCTAACAGAGGGTAAATGAAGCATCAACCGGCAGGTGATGATTTTTGCTGTAAAAGGGCTTTGTTTTTGTGATAACGATGTACACAATACTTGGAAAGCAGAAAATGGCTAATAACAACGTTCCTCTTACTAAACTCAACATTAAAGAGCTGAAACAAGACACTGAGGTTCTGAGCACTCAGCTTCAGAACTCCAGAAATCAATACTGAAGGGACATGGAGGCTGAAACTCAAGAGGATCTAGTGGTTACTCGTGATGGCGGGAACTCACCTTGACTCCCGCTCTTATCGCTCTTCCAGATCCACTGATGGAATGGATGATTAGTTTTTCCAGATTAATATTAATATTAAGTATTTTGTAAAGATGATTCTTCATCTCAGAAAGATCGTCTTAAATATCCACCCTACATGGGGGACTGGTTTTTATTTTATTTGCTGGCACGAAATAATTTGTAAAGCTATCCTTCATGTTAGAAGGATTGTCTAAAAAATAGAGCACTCTAAATCTCACACTACTTAGTCCTATACAGACACACAATCTAAGAGTTAACTCATAGAATCAGCTTTAAGCTCCATTACCACGGCAATAGAATTAACAATAAACTTGAACTGCAGATCTTCACTTAATTTTAAATTTGACTCATGCGAACCAATATTACACAATTATACGTAAAGAAAAAGAAACTGAATTAGCTGAAAGATATAATCATACCGCTTCCTGTGCTTTTTGGTCTTGAAATGTTCGTCTCTCACCGTAACATTTGCAAAATAACGACTGATACAATTAGGCAAGACAAAATTAAGGACATTTATAAGTAAACATAAAACAAAGGAAGAAAATTGTGTTAAATTGAATTAAAAAATCTACTAATTGAGTTGTAAGGAAGTTGGAATTACTCGCAGTGGAAACAGTAATATTGTCCCATGCCGGGAAGATCTTCGTCGACGGGCAACGGTTTTCGTTCCCCTTCCGGCCGTTTGAGCTCATCAAAAACGGCGTCGTCGCCTTTCACAAGGAATTTGGAGCGGCGAAATTGTTTGTGGGAGTACCGTCGCTTCTTCACGCTTCGATGAGGACACTTTCCTCCCATTGTTACTGCAAATTGAGGGTTTTACGGTTGACGGTTCAGAAGCCGAAACCCTAGAGTATGTTTTAATATATAAATTCCAAAATACGGTGTCGTTTAGATCCGGATCTCGTTTACGTTAATTATATTCTCAGCGAGGGGCAAGAGTAGCTTAATCATGAAATGTTAACCCCCTTAAGAACCGATATTTATTATTTGACCCCTTTCATTTTTATGAGATGTTTGTATGAGTGTTTAGCTCTAGAAGCTATTTTTATGATCAAGTCCCAGTGATAAAGCATTGAGATAAAATTTCTATTCTTTTTTTAAGTATTACATTTGGATATAATATGTAAGAGGTGTGAATTAAAGTTTGAAACTCTTAGCGGAAACCAACTTCCAATATTTTTTCTTTCTTTTGATAGAAAATATCTTTAAAGTAACATTTTACATATACACTTCAAAACAATTGAACATTTATGTCATAACAAACATTAAAATGTACATATCCAAAATCATTTCTTACTAGTAATACTATGAAAGATAACATAGAATTTGTCCGCAAAGTATGATATGTTCCCTCTGTTTCAATTTATGTGATATTTTTTGCTTTTTAAGAGTTAAACAAGAAAAAATTTTACCACGATTTATTCTTATGCTCTTTAAATATTTTAAATTGTTAAATTATTACTATGACTTATAGTACTTTTATGTAGTTTTTAAATATGAAAAAAAAATTAAAAACTTAGAAATTAATTATATGTCCGGAAAAAAGTTTGGCTCTCGAAACTGAAACTATGTCACATAAAGAAAACACCTTCAATGAAGTTTCTCGATCTTTCTTTCATTCTTTCTCAGTAACTTTCCTCTTCTTGCTAAAAAGATGTCAACCACTAGTTTATATGAATGGCACGAAACTTCTTTCCTCACGGTAGGGGCCTCTCTCTTCCCTCCTTTTAGGCCATTACTTTCCAATTCCCAAAGGACCCAAACGGCAAAAACGGTCCTTGCTAGCTAAGTCATATTCATTTTCTACTACTGGCTATTACTACTACTGGGCTTCTTCCTTTAATGGAGGTCTGGGGTCCCATAAGAAATGACATAGAAGTAGAGATGTCACATTTGGCTCAAGTCCAAATGACCCGTCCAACCTGTCTATGGTTGGGCTGGTTATTGACCCGTTTATTTATTGAACTCAATCCACCTTGATCCAACACATCTCAACTCATTTAAAGTTGGGCTAATTTTTAGCCCAAATTAATCTATGAGTAACTTTCCCAAAAATGTTTAAAAATAATTTTTTTTTTGTTTGATATGTTATATATGATCATAATAAAAGGAAAAAAAATCTTATTTAGTAAATATATAATTCATAAGAAAACAACATATATTAATGAAAGTTTTGTGATAGTTCTGCGGGTTGGGCTATGACCCAAATTTTAGCCCATCATTACCCAACCCATCTCAACCCAAAAATTTTTTGGACGGGTCATTATTAACTCAATCCATTTTAACCTGCCCAAAATCGGCCCAACCTGCCCATTTGACACCCCTACATATAAGTCACATATGTATGGGCCAAAATTAGATCGAGTTTAGCAAATGCAAACAGACGAGCTGAGGCCGAGGTCGAAGCCAAGTACGGCCCAGTGGCTAGGAGTCGCTCAGAGAGAGAGATCAGTGCCAAGGTCGAGTAGAGAACAAAAAACATCAACGGTTAAAATATTCTTAGGATTATGAATAGGAATATTCTATTGAATATTCCCCCAATTGTACTATTTTAGGATTTTCTAGGAATATCCTTTATAAATAGGAAGAGAGGGGGAACAAAAAAAGGGACTTCTGGACCTTTAGGAGAAAACATCTTGTAAAGGGTTGACTACCAAGAATATATAAAAAACTTGTCTTGTCTCCTCTATTTGATTCCATTGCTCAACATTCCTCTTTTATTCACAAGATCCAAGAACACTTTGTTCATTTCCATAGTCAGCTGTCGCATGCTATAGTCAGAAGAAGGAATCATCCATCTCATTCAAAATTTGGGTGACAAATTCCTTCTTATTACATTTAATGTCATTTGTCACATTTATTGCATGTTTTTATTCTCATATTTAGTGATAGTCATTGAGCATTAACTTGGCAATCATTGACTTGAAGACGGTCCAGTACCATCAAAATTATTGAACTTCAGATCTAGGATTTATTACGTTTAACTAGGATTCACCCTTTATCTATTTATTAAATTGGTTTAACAAAAAGGACCTAAAACTTTTTCATCAAATAATTTGGCGCCGTCTGTGGGGAGTTCCTAATTAAAAAGTTTAGTTTCTTTTAGATCTTAAAAAAAAAAGCTTCCTTTTTCTTATCTGTACAAGCTAACAATGACAAGAAAAAGAGAAGAAAAACTGAAAGCAGTGATGGGTGTCACTACTAACCTCCTAGGCACCATCAACGAGGTGGACAGGGAAGCCGAGGAGAATGTGACGTCGAGCGCCTCACCCAGGCGAAGTGACTCACCTCCTCCTCATGGGAGTGTAACCACTTCACATGAGAAGGGAGCCTCCACATCCACGACGGAGGAAGCTCCGCCCGCAGTTAAAAAGTTATTGGAGGCGTGGCTGACAAATACCTTAAATAGTATATTAGACAAACCCGCTCAAGGGGCAAGTAGGAACACCGCACGAGTTGACACCCCAACAACCATCCACGAGCAACATGTTTCTCCCCCAACAGGTAACACTTACACCGTTGTTGATGTAAGTAACGACGCCCTCATAGCTATTCTGAGGAAAATGGAAGAAATGGAGAATGAGAAGAAAGCACTCCGCGACAAAATGAGGGAGCACCAAGAAAGGGTTGATAAGATACTAGGCGCCCCGAAACTTCTACCAAAACAGGACGTCGGCTGGTTCGTGGAACAGCCATACAACGAGTAGGCAGCCCCGCATGTTATACCCAAAACTTTAAAATGCCACCATATTTGAAAATATACGGCGGCACAACGGACCCTGAAGACCATATCATTCATTACGCCACGGCGATAAAATGTAACGACCTCTCGAAAGAGCAGGTACCGTCGGTGCTACTAAAAAAGTTTGGCAAAACTTTAACAGGGGAAGCCTTAACATGTTACTCACAATTACTGGCATGTTCCATAATGACGTTCGAGGAGATGGCTGACAAGTTCGTCACCGCCTATGTCGGGGCCAAGAAAGCAGAAGCCAGAGTGAATAACATATTCGCCAACAAATAATCGCCTGGCGAAGGACTCAGGGGCTTCCTCGCCCGATTCAACAGAGTAAGAATAAGCCTGCCAAATGTCAGAGGGGATGGCGATAGCGGCTATTCAAAATGGGTTAAACAGGAACGGGTCGAGGGCGACCAAAATATTATTAAGCAGACTCATGAAATACCCTCCCACCACCTGGAAAGAAATCCACAACGCTTACTATGCTGAGGTAAGAGCAGACGAAGACGACCTCAATGGTCCAACTCAACGGTTAACGATAGTCCAAATGGAACCAAGGAAAGATCGTCAGAATGACAGCCGAAGAGATCCCGCAGGCCCATGCCTTAATTGGTAAAGGCACCAACCGTACATCAGAGCACCCATCCCACTACCTCCCCGCCAAGCCGATGGGGCGTCCAGGCCATAGACGGGGACTCACTGAAACGAAAGGGGTATGCCTCCACTTTTATCTGTTCATAATTTTTGTGTTTCTCCTTCAGAAATAGTTTACGCCCTAGAGAAGTTTGGTCTCAAGGTGAAATGGCCACAAAAGATGAAGTCGGACCCAAATTCCAGAAAGTCGAATGCCCTTTGCGAGTTCCATCAGAAATAGGGCCACAAGACCGAGGATTGCATAGCCCTACGACAAGAAGTAGTGAACATGCTCCACCAAGGACATTTAAAGGAGCTGATGAGCGATCGAGGGAGAGCTAATTTCGCCCGTGGACGAGAACAATATCAAGGCCCCCCAAAGCCACCCTCCCCTGCCCGCACCATCCAAATGATCATCGGCGGAGGCGACGAAGCAACAATCAACCATGTGAAGTTCACCACCACACACAAATTGAAGCGATCGATCACCCATGAACGATATGATGACCTCAAAGATAGTATCATCTTCAATAAGTCAAATACCCATGGTTTGACCTTTCCTCATTTCGACGCTCTTGTCATTACTTTCGAATTTCAGATACCTGTAAAAAAATCATGGTAGACGATGGGGGCGGTACGTGTATTATCTACCCTAGAGTTCTTACATAAATGAGACTCGAGGATAAGATAGTACCATGTTGCATAACACTAACAGGTTTTAACAATGCAGTTGAACGAACCTCCGGAGAGATAACATTGCCTGTTCTGACCGGGGGCGTCATCTTGGAAACAACATTCCATGTTTTGAACCAAGACACAGCCTACAACACCATTATAGGGTGACCCTGGATACACGCCATGAGGGTCATCCCATCCAGTTTATATCAGCTCATCAAGTTCCCTACCCCATGGGAAATATTCAACATCCGCGGTAAATAGCGCACATCTCATGAATGCTACCGCATCGCCCAAAACTGACATACACTCTACAGTTAAGACTAAAGTCGGGGACCGAGTCTAAGTCATGGAAGCCATAGGGTCAATAGTGGAAGACCTTGATCCTGTCCAGCTGGACAAAAATGACCACAACAAAAAAGCCTACATCGGCCACAAACTCACAGAACCAAGTAAATTCCATAAATTTTTAACTGACAATGCCGATCTGTTTGCTTTCTCTCATGCAGATATGTCAGGTATCCCGAAATACATTGCAACACACAAGCTGAATGTCGATCCACTCTACCCGCCAATATGACAAATCAGAAGAAATTCAATGCTGCAATCAACGAGGCCGTCCGTAAAGAGGTAGAAAAATTGCTCGCCAACGGTTCCATTCGAGAGTCAAAGTACCCCCAATGGGTCGCCAACATGGTCATGGTGAAAAAGAAAAACGGGAAAGGCATATGTGTGTAGACTTCACGGACCTAAACAAAGCCTGCCCGAAAGACTTTTTCCCATTGCCTCACATCGATCAGCTCATCGACGCAACAACGGGGCACGAGTTATTAAGCTTCTTGGACGCCTACTCTGGCTACAACCAAATCCTCATGGAGGAGGAGGACCAGGAAAAGACCACCTTCATCATCCACCAGGGGATGTACTACTACAGAGTTATGTCGTTCGGGTTGAAAAATGCAGAGGCGACCTATCAGAGGCTGGTCACCAAGATGTTCAAAGAGCAACTCGGAAAAACAATGGAAGTCTATATAGATGACATGTTGGTCAAATCAAAAAGAAAAGAGGACCACATCGACCACCTGAGGGAAGCCTTCGACATACTTAGACAATACGACATGAATCTAAACCCCGAAAAGTGTGCTTTCAGCGTGACCTCGAGAAAGTTCCTCGATTTTTTGGTGTCGCAGATAGGCATCGAGGTCAATCCCGACCAAATCAAGGCTATAGAGGGAATACCTAAAATTTTGACTAGCAAGAAATAGGTGCAGAAGCTGACCGGCCGTATAGCCGCCCTGTCAAGATTCATCTCACGATCCTCAGATAGATGCCACAAATTCTTCAACGTACTCAAAAAGGACAACGGACTCCAGTGGAATTCTGAATGCATCAATGCCCTAAGAGAATTAAAGTCATACTTGTCCTCGCCCTCATTACTCGCCAAGGTAGAACCTGGCGAACGTCTCTTAATCTACCTGGTTGTATCCGATATTGCAGTAAGTGCAGTCTTGGTCCGTGAAAACAAAGGTACGCAATCTCCAATCTATTACATTAGCAAAACCCTGGTCGATGCCGAAACGAGGTATCCCTACCTCAAAAAACTAGCTTTGGCATTAGTCGTAGCATCACGAAAGTTTAGACCCTATTTTTAATGCCACCCTATCTCGGTGGTCACGACCTAAGAAGCATCCTACATAAACCCGAGTTGTCGGGTATATTGGCCAAGTGGGCCACCGAATTAAGCGAGCACGGTATAACATATCAGTCGCAAACATCGAGAAAGTCGCAAGTACTCGCCGACTTCGTCGCCGACTTCAGCGCCAAAATAATGCCTGAGGCTGAGTAGGAAGCCTACCGTACCTCCCCCAAGTTAATCGACCTATGGGTCTTGTACACTGATGGTGCCTCCAACGCGTCAGGATCTGGACTGGAACTCGTGATCGAGGTCCCAACAGGCGAAGTCATCTGCCAGTCCATACAGTGTCCCGACATGACTAACAATAAGGCTGAGTATGAAAGCATGATTGCAGGAGTGAAACTAGCTCTCAAGTATGGAGCACGATGAGTCATCCTCCGATGTGACTCATAACTTGTCATCAATCAAGTCATAGGGACTTTCCAAATCAAAGAACAGAGGCTACAAAAATATCAGGCAAAAATTCATAAGTTATTGCCCGAGTTCAACGAGTGCCAACTCGACCAGATACCTTGAGCACAAAATATAGACGGCCTCTCCAAATTAGCAACGGCCACCAAGAACATAAGCGAAAAAGAAAACATGGACCCCCTCCTCCGTTTGTCAATAGATCAAATTGAGGTATGTACTATAAACTGGACTTGGGACTGGCACAACCGTATTATGTCATATTTGCAGGACGGAGTGCTCCCACCCGACAAAAAAGAAGCCAAGAAGCTTCGAATGCAAGCGGCCATATACAACATCATCAACCATGACTTGTACAAAAGAACGTTTGGCGGTCCCTTGGCGAAATGCCTAGGACCAAACCAAACTAGGCGCGTACTCGAAGAAGTACATGAAGGCCACTGTGGAGCCCATACCGGTAATAGAGCCCTCGTTATATGCCTCATACAAGCAGGCTATTACTGGACCACCATGAAAAAGGAAGCCGCCAATTCGTTAGAAAGTGCGAACAATGCCAAAAATACACTCCAATGATCCACCAGGCGGACGAGCACCTCCACTCAGTCACATCGCCTTGGTCGTTCAACAAATGGGGAATGGACATCGTCGGACCCCTTCCAGCAAGACGAGGTAATGTACGATTTCTTTTGGTTTTAACTGACTATTTTTCCAAGTGGGTAGAAGCAAGTGCATTCGCCCAAATACGCGAACAGGAAGTTATCACATTCATATGGAGAAACATCATATGCCACTTCAGCATCCCCTAAGAAATCAGTTGTGACAACAGACCACAATTCACCGGAAAGAAAACCACCGAATTCTTCGATAAATGGCATATCAAGCGAATACTCTCCACGCCATATCATCCCGCAGGCAACAGTCGGGCGGAGTCCTCCAATAAAATAATACTGAACATCATGAAGAAGAAGCTTGAGGACGCCAAGGGACTGTGGCCGGAACTGCTACCGGAGGTGCTATGGGCATACCACACCATACCAAAAACAAGCACAGGAGAAACGCCATATTCACTAGTCTATGGGACTGATGCAGTAATACCAGTCGAAGTCGGGGAACCAAGTTTGAGATACTCCAAAGAGAGCGGACCAAGTAACGATGAAAGCAGAAAGCAAGACCTCGATGAAACAAATGAGCGAAGAGACATGGCCTACGTAAGAATGATAGCTCAAAAACAGCAAGCAGAACGATACTACAACAAAAAAGCCAAAGTCAGACCACTCAAGGTACAAGACTATGTACTCAAAGCCAAAATACAAGCGAGCAAAGACCCACGGGAAGGCAAACTGGGAACCAATTGGTATGGACCATACAAAATCACAGCAACAGCAAACAAAGGGTCATTCCAACTAGAAACAATGGAGGAAAAACTACTACCAAATAATTGAAAATTCGCCCGCCTCAAATACTTCAACTTCTGAAGACGGACGTCACCCAAGTCGTACTCTTTTTACCTCACCCGAGTTTTTATCCCAATTGGGTTTTCTCGGGGAGGTTTTTAATGAGGTGATGAAGAGGGCGTCTCGAAGTTTAGGCATTAAGTTTATCGCCCTGCCTATCGACTATTTCTCTAGGCTGAACAATGAAGGGACTAGATAGACTGGGACTCCTCGAATGTATGTACGGACCGAACAGAAATATGTAATATTCTCCAATGAATAAACAAAGCAGTATATGACATTCTTACACAACTCCACCAAATTTACACAACACACCAAAACAAAGGAAATGTACATTCGATCTCACTCAAATTATTTTCTAAGTTAACATTCGACCTCGCTCGAATTAACTTACATTCGACCTCGTTCGAATTAACAAAGGAAATGTACATTCGATCTCACTCGAATTATTTTCTAAGTATACATTCGACCTCGCTCGAATTAACTTACATTCGACCTCGTTCGAATTAACAAAGAAAATGTACATTCGATCTCACTCAAATTATTTTCTAAGTCTACATTCGACCTCGCTCGAATTAACTTACATTCGACCTTGTTCGAATTAACAAAGGAAATGTACATTCGATCTCACTCGAATTATTTTCTAAGTCTACATTCGACCTCCCTCGAATTAACTTACATTCGACCTAGTTCGAATTAACAAAGTAAATGTACATTCAATCTCACTCGAATTATTTTCTAAGTCTACATTCAACCTCGCTCGAATTAACTTACATTCGACCTCGTTCGAATTAACAAAGGAAATGTACATTCGATCTCACTTGAATTATTTTCTAAACCTACATTCGACCTCGCTCGAATTAACTTACATTCGACCTCGCTCGAATTAACAAAGGAAATGTACATTCGATCTTACCCAAATTATTTTCTAAGCCTACATTCGACCTCGCTCGAATTAACATACATTCGACCTCGTTCGAATCAATCTATATTTGACCTTGCTCGAATTAACTTACATTCGACCTCGTTCGAATCAATCTCCATTTGACCTCGCTCGAATTAACTTACATTCGACCTCGATCAAATCAATCCACATTCGACCTCATTCGAATCAGCTTACATTTGACCGACCAGAAGTTAGGGATTTTCTCAATAAAGAAGACACTCACAAAAACAAAGAGCCGAAAATACATAGCAAAATATAACTGTTCCATTTCAATCATTCCATTCCAATACATTTTATAAAAGGGCTTGAAAGACGGCCCCACAAAAAAAACCACAAAACACAAAAAATAGAAACCAAGTACAAAGACTTCACACCGCATCGCCCCCTCATCACCGATGTCACTGTCATACTCATCGTCGTACCAAGGGTCGAGGAAAGCCCATCTATGGCGACTTCATCATCATCCCCGCAGGGCGTACCAGGATTATAACCACAGGTGTCACAAGCTGCACGTGCCTTGACACGAACATCCTCAAATTCTGCCTCGAAAATCTTTCCAACCGTCTTCAAAGACCTATATATGTCAAGTTGGGCCTCAACATGAACCCACATTTCATACAACTCTCGTGACACACCAGGATCGACAAAAGTATGAGAAGTAGATGGTTGAGCCAGTTGTTGCGCCTTCTCGGCTCTTAGGGCAGCAACCTGCTCATTCAGCTCAGACAGCTCCGCCTCCAAACACCCGATCCGCTCCTCAAACCTTGTCTCCTTGAGAGCCGAAGTTTCCGCCTCAGTAGCTCGCTTAGACCTGCAAACACGGAGGGTGCCCCTACGGTTGCCGCCTCTACCACATCGGTCATTATGGCTTTCTCAGCTCAGCCCAACTCTTCGACCCTGGTGCTCAACTCACCCCTCAAGTTGACGTCCCTTGTTTCGCTCTGCTCAAGCTCGACCCTTAAAGACACCACTTGCGTTTGAAGGTCAGTATTCTCGGCCACCACTCCCTTGCTCACCTCGAGCCCATCCTCCTTAACCCTCAATGTATTACATCTCACGTTTTCGTACGTTAAAATTTTTGTCTTCAATTAATTGACGTAGACTCAGGGATGAGATTATCTTGAGGTTAACGTATTTATGCTATTTATGACAAGCTATAAGTAAGTGTCATGAAGGATAAAGAGTATACAAATTAAAAAAATTAAGTTTCGTTGAAGGTTGCCAATTTGGGATAAAATACGGGTCGAGCGATAATACCCGATATTTATGGACTAGTACCATCCAAGGTACCATATGACTGTGATATTATGATGTATAAAGTATACTAAAAATGAGTAGTACTTTTAGGTAATTTAAGATAATTCTTAATTATGCGGGTAATTGGTTAGTTACCGGATAACGGGATATTACCTAGTTAATTAATAAATTTAGTAGATAATTATTAATAAATTACCCACCCAAAAAAAAACATGGCACAAATCTACAAGACTAAGAATGACTCTTAGACATACAATCCTAGGTGGCTACCTAAGATTCATTTAAATTAATAAGTAAAAACTTATTAAGAGACTTGTTCCATTCCATTTGAGCAAAGAACAAAAACGTTCTGTCCCATCTCATTTAAGCAAGAAACACATATATTATCTTCCTAGTCCAAAAACTTCAAGAACAGAAGCTATTCAAACCACAAAAGCTCCAACGATATTCCTGCAGCAACGGGAATTGTTAGAATCGTAGCAACATAAAATTTTGCGGTTCTAAAGGAATATTGTGTAATCTTCTCCGAAAATATTATACGGAGTTTTTCCTACTTCAGCTATGTTAAGGTCATCCCTTCTTTCTTTTTGGCATGGTCCAAGTTATATAGAAGAAACAAGCAAATGCACAATTTTTATAAACGACTCTATTCATAGAAATATTAGGGGTCTCTGTGTTCTTGATTCTCCATGTGACATATTATTATATCTTCTGTTCATGGGTCTCAAAATAATATGCAGTTGATAAATCTTATCCGAAAAGAATATTGAGATTTTTAACATATTTTCATGCATTTTATTCATTTATGTATATACATTGATCCATGACCAGACGGCGTTATATACACGTATTTATATGTATATATTTATGTATATGGGATATGGAAAAAAGGTTACGGTGTTATATACGCACCACCACCTGATCAGTTGGTATATGTTGATGATGTTGCCCACAGTGGCGGAGACGATATGATGGGATGCCCTCAGAGGCTTGATGATATTATGTACACTTATACCCATGCATGACATGACATTTATATGCACGTGCATGATATTATAAATGTTTCAGAATTTACAAAGTTATTCAGATTTACAGATGGATTTCTTTATTCCATGTCTCATCTATGTCTTTTACGTAATGATTTTCATGCCTTACATACTCAGTACATTTTTCATACAGATGCCGTATTTCACGGGGCATGCGTTTCATGCCCGCAGGTGCAGGTAGGCAAGCTGACGGTCCTCCTTCTTAGGATCCTTGATCAGCGAGAGTTGGCGTGCTCCACTTGATCCGGAGCTGATTTTGATTTTGGTACGATATGTTTGTATATATATGGGTATGATGTGGCTCAGTCCCACCTTTGTACAGTTATATTTCTATTAGAGGTCTATAGACAGTTATGTACAGTTGGATAGTATGTGGTCTTGTCGGCTTCCAGTTTGGGTATATAGTTGCCTATCGTGGCCTTGTCGGCTCGCCCACTATAATCTCGTACGTATACGTATATATGTCTTTTGGATAGATTTCCTTCATGTATGTTATTCTCGTAATTCAGCAGATATTAATCAAGTTTATAGATTAGACGCATGCTTAGGGGTGTTCGACAGGTAGGGCTTGAGCACACGTCGCGGCCCTTCAGTTTGGGTCGTGACACAACGCCCCCTTAAGCACGTTGCATCTATCGATGACCCTCATAAGCTCCTCGTCCTTCTCCCTCAGCTCCTTATCCTTCTACTTGAGCCCATCACGTAGTGTCTGAAACTGGTCGTCCTCGCTAAGTAAGTTGACTAGCGTTCGGTGCTTAGAACGGTACTCTTTGTACTTGGATACCATCTTCTTGAAGAGAGCCGTTCTTCGCTCTTCCCGCCGATCACGCTCAATCTCCATAATAAGGGTCTGACACGCAAAAGAAGACAGGTCAGCGGAAGTAAACTACACATACAAAATGAACTAACTTAACATGGGAAAAATGAGCTTACTCGTTAGGCCATACCAGATATACCCAACGACAGATCTGCATCCTTCAACGTTTGCAGCATCCTATTCTCAGAGTCCGCACATAGAAGAGCGAAAGCCGACACCGCCCGTTCTGAGTTGGCCAAGAGGTTATAATCTACGGGGATGACTATGTGACGATTAGGCCCCTCCATCCTTATCTCTACTCGGGTGAACCTCTCTTCGAAATTCCGCACCTCCTCAGGGTCGATATCGAAGCCCGATCTATCATCTTCTACGAGGACGGTTCTATACCTCCCGTCTGCTAATGATAAGCCTACCCTGGCTGTTTGTGAAGGATCCCCTTTGTCGTAGGTCCCTTCAACCTCTGACAGCCTTTCCTCCATGATGATAGCCCGCGTGGGAGCAGCCTCAATGCCTAGTGAGGGTGTCGCCTCTGCATCCAAAATAATGGGTCTTTCCGGCTCAGCATCAGCAACACCGACCTTTCTGGTCTCCACCCTCTGCCTTTTCCTCGGTATTGCCTCCTCCTCGTTATGAGACGACTCGTCAATTAGGTGCAAGACGGAATAATCAGAGGTCTCAGCCGATGTAACGGCCGCTTGTGGGGCGGAATCGCCCAACGATGGAGCTAGAGTTTGACCCTCTCATACGGACTCAGCCAGTATGAATTGCATTCCAACCGAAACGACCGCCTGGTGAATGTGGGCACCAGAGCCATTTCCTTCTTAGAAGCTCGCCGACCTGGCACAAAAAGATAATCATGTTAAAAAATGACAAGTCGGTGATAAGCTATAACGAAGAGGAAAGGGTCGTGGAAGTGAGAATCAGACTTACTAGTCGAAGGCTTGGACCTGAACCGCTTATTAAATGACGCCCAGTCGCGAATTCCCACAATATGAGGTAAGACTCTAGTTACCCAGTCTTCAATGTTAAAAACCAGGGAAGGTGGAACCTATCAGCTGAAAGTGGAAAAACACGAGCAAGTTAGAAGCAAAAAAGGGGGGATAAAAAAAATACATGACAGATGGTAAAAGACCTTTACGGTTGAAGTTCCACTGCTCGGGGAACCTGGCTGGGTCCGCCAGTACGTGCTCGATCCTAACGAAGAAGTAACTGCACCAGAACCGGCGATTCGCTTTGTCATCCATCCCCGTCACCAATCCTTTAGTCCCACGGTGGTGGAGATGAATCAGCATGACTCTGTAGCAACTAGTCGAGAATAGATGCAACAGATGACGGATGGAGACTTCGCAACCGGTCAACTCTGTAAACTTCGCCAACATCAAAAAGACTTTATATAAGTAAGGGGAAAGCTGTGTCGGGCAGACACCATAAAAACGGCAGAACTCCTCAGCTAGTGGGGGAAGAGGAAGAGAGTAACCCACCAAAAACGGGTAGGCGTAGAAAGCACAATATCCAGGCCGGTGGACTTGTATCGCGTCGTTCCCCGCTGGAACAATATCGATGTGAGTAGGGATACGAAATTTAGACCGTAGGGCAGATATTTGTTTCGACCCTATAACATATAGTACCTGCTCAGGAGCCGGGGCGGGCTTTTTGGGAAGTCATTTCTAACCGACGGGTTCCGGGGAACAACCTTCTCCACAGTAGAAAAACTTTCGTCTTCCGCAACCGTGGGTTCATCGCCACCGGAAGGCATGGCCACCGACAATGGGGTGGCATCAAAGACTATGTTAGAAGTGTGAGGGGAGTTTGTCATTTATGCAGTAACGTGTATACAGTAAAGCCGGAAAGAGAGTATTAACGGGAAAAGAAACCCGAAGCTAGAGCTAAAAAGCAGAAGGACATCAGAGACAAGGGTTAGAGAAGAAGCAGAAGAACAAGCAAAATGCAAGTGGAATATGAAGTGCTAAAAGTTCCATTTTTGAATCCCCCTTCCTCTATTTATAGGATATTGTGGCGCCCAAATCGATGCAAGAAATTGTCATTGACACCAAATCGAAGCAACAGAGGCACTATAAACAAAGCATCGCATCGGGAATATGCGTAATGATGACGTGCGTGGCC
The DNA here is from genome assembly GCF_000715075.1 of Nicotiana tabacum. Classification (NCBI taxonomy): domain Eukaryota; kingdom Viridiplantae; phylum Streptophyta; class Magnoliopsida; order Solanales; family Solanaceae; genus Nicotiana; species Nicotiana tabacum. Next base: position 127,880,716 of record NC_134084.1, read on the forward strand.
ACGACATCACCCTATGTCAGCTACGCCAACCACAACCTTTGAGTCAATTCGTCATCAATCCGACATCGATCAAGTCATCTCGTTCACCACGGCTGAATTTCTTGTGATTAGATGCAGATAAAATCCGCTCATCGAGGACTCCCAAGAGGACGACCTCAATAAGCGGAGGGACTAACTGTATGAGTCAAAATTAGGTCGAGTTTAGTGAATGCAAACGAACGAGCTGATACCGAGGTCGAAGCCAAGTACGACCCAGTGGCGAGGAGTCGCTCAGAGAGAGAGATCAATGCCAAGGTCGAGTAGAGAACAAACAACAGCAACAGTTAAAATATTCTTAGGATTATGAATAGGAATATTCCCCCAATTGTAAAATTTTAGGGCTTTCTAGGAATATCCCCTATAAATAGGAAGAAAGAGGGAGCAAAAAGGATTGACTACTGGACTTATAGGAGAAAACATCTTGTAAAGGATTGACTACCAAGAATATACAAAAAGCTTGTCTTGTCTCCTCTGTTTGATTCCATTACTCAGCATTCCTCTTTTATTCACAAGATCCAAGAACACTTTGTTGATTTCCATAGTCAGTTGTCGCATGCTATTGTTAGAAGAAGGAATCATCCATCTTATTCAACATTTGGGTAACAAATTCCTTCTTATTATATTTAATGCCATTTATCACATTTATTGCATGTATTTATTCTCATATTTATTGATAGTCATTGAGCATTAACTTGGCATTCATTGACTTGAACACGGTCCAGTACCATCAAAATTATTGAACTTTAGATCTAGGATTTATTAAGTTTAACTAGGATTCACCCTTTATCTATTTATTAAATTGGTTTAACAAAAAGGGTCTAAAACTTTTTGGTTAAACAACATGTATACTCAAACTTATGTAAGTCACATGTGTACAGTGTACTCAAACTTCTTTTTCAGTATGTCATTTTAGTTCTTGTTACCGTAGGTATCGGCTCCTCTACAGGTCATGATTCATTAATTGGTACGTGCCTATATGAGTATTTTAGGGTCTCTTGTTCTGTAATTCCACACGTCATGATCTACGTGTCAAATTACATATTAATGTCAATGGAAGTTTCACTTACGGAGTTGAAGACGAACATGTACAATATCAGAGGATAACAAAAGATGCATCTATGTTTTGTTGGAAAAGTCGACAGAGGGAATGATAGTCGATAGTTCCGGGGAAAATTTGAACTTGTTTCATATATTTTAACCTCCAATTACGAATAGTATATTTTTGGTTTGTTTCTAACACATATTAACAGATATACTGGATTTTCAAATAATCATTCATGTAACATACTATATTAAGTCGTAACGATGGAAAAGAATATGTGTGTAACTAGCAACTGTTTATGCTAGTTAAAGAGTTTATGGACCAAAAGCGACTAATTTTACTAGAAAGTAATTATACTTGATCACATCTTATAAAGACTAAAACTAATACTATCTTAGTTTATATTATATGTCTTTTAAGATTTTTATATACCTCTTAAAAATATAGTTAATAACCTTAAATAAAAGAGTATTTGTTTATACTATACTTTATATTTCTCTTAAACACTCTACTAATTGGATGAGGAGTTTTATTTTGTGTCTTATACATCTTACACTAGTTGTACGAGACTCCTTTTTGTCTCACAAATTTGTGGACCCCAATCTTACACTTCTGGGTCCACAAAACTGTGAGACAAAAAAGTTGCCCCATACAACTAGTGTCAGTTGTATGAGACACAAAATAAAATTTTCCCTATTGGAAATAAGAACAGATTTTAGAAAGAGATAATGAATTACTTTTTGTTTTTCGACAATATCAAATATTCTAAAACATGTATTTAATTTACCAAAAAACGTCTAATAATCAAAGGGAGTTTCTGTTATTAATTATTAGTCGACAACTATCATGCTCTTTAAGATATATATTTATACTAAGCCAATAAATATAAGACATATGTTTTGTATATACACTTTTTTATGCTTAACCATGATTAAGTGATATGCATTTTTACTTTATTTTATTGATTCTTAAAATTAATTATTTAGTTAGGTGTAACATTCCATGCATGTAAGTATTTACCTACTTTTTCATCCTCTTCCACCCGCGCGCCCACAAGGGTGCGAAAAGAAAGAAGAAATAAAAAAGGCTGTTTGTCATTGAATTTGCTCTCGGTGTGTACCAAATTAACAAACTTATGAAATAATTTTTATGGTGTATATATTAAATTAATAAATTTATGACATGCATTAACACATAATTTTTAAACTTAAATATTTTTAATTAATTAATACTATGTGTGAAATTAACGGAGGATTAACAGGATATGAACCCTAGAGATAAGAAGAAGAGAATGAGGGATGAACTAGAGAGAGGTTAGAGAGAGAAGCAATAGAGATAAAATGAATTCATTCATTGATACTAACTGAAAATCTGAAGGATTTACAATATATATAGTTAGGTAATTAACTCAATAATCAACTAACTAATGGAACTCAAATTATCGGTAATTAAAGAGAGGTAAAAAGACTATTCTGCCCTTACTATTTACACTTATGTTACCCCTTTCTCAACATTCCCTCTCAAGCTAGGAGGTGCAAAAATATTGAGAACTACTAGCTTGGAGATTAGATGTTCATGTTGAAATCTGGTGAGACCCTTGGTAAGAATATCTACTAGTTGATCTTTACTAGGAATGTACTTTGTTGCTATCAGACCTTGCATTATTCTTTCTCTTATAAAATGGCAATCTATTTCAATATGTTTGGTTCTCTTATGATATACAGGATTGGCTGCAATCTACATAGCAGCCTTACTATCACTATATACTTCAATAGATTAGATTACTTCAATTCCAATTTCTTGCATTAGTCCTTGTAGCCAAATGAGTTCAGCTACTGTGGCTGCAATACTTCTGTATTCAGCCTTTGCAGTACTCCTAGACACTATAGTTTGTTTCTTTGATTTCCAAGCAACTAAGGAGTCTCCAATCTTGATTAAGTACCCTATTACCAATTTCCTGGAAATTGGACATGCTGCCCAGTCTGCATCATAGTAGGTTGTGATATTGTTGTTGTTTGAGCTTGGTAATAGAATTCCTCTTCCAGGTTGATTCTTGACATATTTAACAACTCTCATAGCTGCCTCCATGTGGGATATTTTAGGTTGTTGTAAGAACTGACTAAGAATTTAAACATTAAAAGAAATATCAGGTCTGGTCGTTGTTAGATAGAGTAGTCTACCTATCAATCTTTGGTATGAGTTAACATCAACAAGAGGTTCATCTACTAACTGACTAACATTACTGGAGTGATCATCATAATCTTTTGTTGTCAGTTTAACATTAGTGTCTAAGGGAGTTACAATAGGTTTAGTAGCACTTAATCCAAGTTCTGATATGAGTTTTAGTGCATATTTTCTTTGGTGCATTAGTATCCCTTGTTTAGATCTTGCAAACTGAATACCTAAGAAATACTTTAACTCACCTAGATCCTTCATTTTAAAAACTTGATGCAGATTGTTTTTTGTTTCTTCAATCAACCTCAAACTGTCACCTGTTATCAGCATGTCATCAACATACACCAACACCATGATAGTACCTTTAGATGTTTCTTAATAAACAAAGAGTGATTAAACTGACTTTGTTTGAAATCAGACTTTATTAGAGCTTCAATCAATTTTACATTCCATTGTCTTGGGGCTTGTTTTAGGCCATACAAGGATTTTATGAGCCTGCATATTGATTTCTTCTCACCTTGGCTCTTAAATCCTTGTGAAAGCTCCATGTAAATTTCATCATATAAATCTCCTTGAAGAAATGCATTATACACATCCATTTGGTATATATGCCATTTTTTTCTTGCTGCAATTGCTAGTACTGTTCTTACTGTCTTCATTTTAATTACTGGAGAAAAAGTTTTTTGGTAATCAATTTCCTCTTTTTAATTGTATCCCTTTGCTACTAATCTGGTTTTAAACATCTCAATTTTACCTGTAGCTTGTACTTTACTTTGTAAATCCATTTACACCCTATTGGTATTTTTCCTTCAGGAAGAGAAACTATATCTCATATATGATTACTTTGTAAAGCATCAATTTCTGCTTTTATTGCTTCTATCCATCTAGGATCTTTGGTTGCTTCTGAATAAGTTGTAGGCTCAGTAACACTTGAAGAGGTGGAAATGAATGCCTGATAAGTTGGAGACAGTCCTTCATAAATAATGTAGTTTGATATAGAATATGGGACCTCTTGATGAATATTAAGTGACACAAAGTCACTTAGCCATATAGGTGGTCTTTTTTTCCCTATTAGACCTTCTATATCCAGATTGAATTACTGGATTTGTGGTTTGTGTAAGCTCTGTAGCTGGCATCTCAGTGTCTATATTTTGAAAATCTTGAGATGAGTTGCCTATAGTTTGATTCCCAATTTATTCATAGACTTGAGGTGGGTCTTGTATAGTTTCTAGAGTATGGTTAAGTTCTGGTTCCACAGTACCACTTGGATTTTGTGTTGATGTCTGATTATGTACTTGTATATACTCAGGTACTGAACATTGAATGTCTTGTAAATGAGAGGTTGTTGAGGTTGGGAATATAGGTACTGAGTAGTCTTCTTTCTTCTTGGAAGGAAAAATATCTTCTCTAAACACTGCATCCCTATTAAAAAAAAGGTCATATCCTTCAAATCATACAATATATATCCTTTTTGAGTTTCTGCATATTCCATATGGACTGCAGATTTGGTTCTTGATGACAATTTGTCATGTTGTTGAACTATTTTTACATAGCATAAGCAATCTAATACCCTTAAATGAGTATAGGAAGGTGGTTTCTGATGTAGTCTTTCATAGGGAGTTTTGTTGTTGATGACAACACTTGGAACTCTATTTATAAGATAAACAACAGCATTTACATAGTGACCCCAAAATCTTATTGGTATTTCAGCTTGAAACCTAATAGCCCTGGTGATCTCTAGAATATGTCTGTACTTTCTCTTAGAAACTCCATTTTGCTGAGGAGTATAGGCACATGAAGTTTGATGAATGATCCCAAGTTTCTTTAACATCTCACTGCATAGTGAGTTTATAAACTCAGTACCATTATTAGTTCTGATAACTCTAACAACCTTGTCAAACTGAGTTTTGACTAATATCAAAAATTGTTGTAATAAAACACATACTTCAGACTTCTGTTTAAGCAATAATACCCAAGTCATCCTTGAAAAATCATCAACTAGTGTTAAAAAGCACTTATTACCATCATATGTGAGAGTCTTATATGGTCCCCATAGATCCATATTTGTACTAGATCAACCTGCTTACGGTTTTAATACCGCTAATAGAAAATGGTAATCTTGTCTGCTTAACACAAGGACAAACTACACACTGTTTTACAATATCAACTATAAGATCTGTTCTACTATGAAGCAACTTTTTAAGGATTGTAGTTGAAGCATGAGCAAACCTCCTGTGCCATAGATCGATATCATTTGTTGTAGTTGAGTTGGTCTGATCATCATCTTTTATTCCAGTTGCTACTGCTAAAGATGTTCCAATAGCTTGTCTTTCTAGTATGTAGAGTCCATCATCTTCTCTACCAATCACCCTCACCTTCCCACTGAAGAGTTCCTGAAATATACAGAAATCAGGAAAGAAAGTTGTTGAGCATTGCAATTCCTTTGTCAGTCTAGACACTGATAACAAATTGAACTTAAATGATGGAACATAAAACACATTAGTAATTGTGTTTCCTTCTGATATAGTGCTAGCACCAGTATGAGTCACATATGAAATATCTCCATTTGGCATGAATATCTTCTTTGGTTTTTCAGACTGAAGGATAGTCGATTCATTTAGCATATTCAGATTAACTACCATATGATTTGTGGCTCCTGTATCTATTATCCACTCTTGTAGACTACTAGAAACCGTTCGAACACAACTAATACATGTTGTATTGGCTGCAGGAGTTGAAATTGTGCAGGAAGACTGGCTAGCTCCTGTTTTGTTGAAGAGTTGAACAATTTGATCATATTGCTCTCTTGAGAATGTGCATCATGTCATTTGATTCAGTTGATTGAAATTAAGTCCAGTTACAGACCCTTTGTCCTCAGTAGTTGAAGAAGCTTGATTCGTATTCATGTTCAAATTCTGTGAAGGACCTCTTGCATCATTGAAATCACTGTATGTCTTTGAATTGAATTGTCAGACATGACATTGTAGGATGTATTATTTCCTGCTCCCCCTTTCTTTTTTGGTCTATAATTAGGTGGATAGCCCACTATTTTGTAACAATTTTCTTTGCTATGTCCCTTGAGTTTAGAGAACTCACATGGAACATTATAGTTTTTCTTGAACCTTTGATTTCCTATGGATCTTGAATACATTACTGCATCAAAATTTCCTGACATCATTGCAGGATTAGTTCCTAGAATTCTTGTAGTGTCTGCTATTGACTTTTGACCTTCATCACTAATTATCATAGCATATGCTTGATTAACTGTAGGAACTTGACTCATTAAAATCTGACTTCTAGCCTGAGCATACGAGTCATTAAGTCCCATTAAAAATTGATACAACTTAAGTTTTTGAAGATACACAACAAACTCCTTAGATTTAGTACAATCACAGCTTGGTGCAGGCACCAAGGCTTCAAACTCTTCCCACATATCCTTAAGTCTTGAGAAGTATACAGAGACAGATGCAGTACCTTGAGACAGAGTTGTAATTTCTTTATGAAGATTAAAAGATCTTGAGTCATCTACCTTATTAAATCTCTCAGATAAATCTTCCCAGACTATTTGGGCACACGAAGCATATATGATTCCACCAAGAAGGTTTTTAGAAATAGAATTCATAATCCATGAGAGTACAATTGCATTTACTCTCTCCCAGCGATTCCATAGAATTTCTGAAAATTTTTCTTTCTTGCATGTACCATCAATTAATCCTAACCTGTTCCTGCCTAACAAAGCAACACGCATAGAGCGATTCCAAATCGAGTAATTCTCAATACATGTGAGTTGAAACGAGATGATTTGTATACCACTCACATCAGCTGGAGACAAGAACAGAGGATGATTATAGTCAACTCCAATTGGTTGATTTCCAGTTCCAATTGAAGAATTTCCAACCGCATAATTCAATTGTTCCATTGCATGTTGTTGATTGTCCAAACTTTGTTTGTTCTCCATTGACAAGAATTCACAAGATTCTATGAATGATTTTCTGTAATTGCGGAATAGATCGATAATTCGAGCTAGAATCTCAAGCTCGTAAGCTTTGATACCATAAAATTAACGGAGGATTAACAGGGTATGAACCCTAGAGATAAGAAGAAGAGAATGAGGGATGAACTAGAGAGAGATTAGAGAGAAACCGTAGAGATGAAATGAATTCATTCATTGATACTAACTGAAAATTTGAAGGATTTACAATATATATAGTTAGGTATTTAACTCACTAATCAACTAACTAATGGAACTTAAATTACTGGTAATTAAAGAGAGGTGAAAAGACTATTCCGCCCTTACTATTTACACTTATGTTACCCCTTTCTCAACAAATAACAATCTGAAAGGGACCTAATACATATGCGTCCCACTTGCATACATCCATATCATCACATACAAATTCATACATTCTTCTTTCTCACCTACCCACTCCCTTCCAACAAGAAAAACTGAAAAAAGAGAGTCCTATTCATATTCTTATAGTGTGTGGGAAGAGGTGGTTTCCTATTAAAATACTTGTCCTGAAATAAGTACACTAATTAGGAAACTAAACTAACTCATTGTCTATATATATTGTCCACTCCGCCTCTATTTTCTTCTTCAAACCATTCTATTGATTCCTTTCAATGACGAAAATTAGGAACTCTAGTATTCCCTTAATTCAGCCTCTACAAATTCTCCAATTCCTTCGGAGAAGAGAAATAACCAAAGACCTTTAGTAGAAAAGAAGAATGAATTCGGAGAGAAGACCACCGGCGGTTTCAGTGACGCCGGCGGAAAATTAGACGATGGGCTCGCTACCATCCTGTTAAAACTCGATTTGCATTGTGAAGGCGGTGCTAAAAAAGCCAAACGTTCAATTGGCCGATTTGAAGGTAATTAATTTAAATAAACATCATTTATCTACATAATAGTACATTATTTAGTAGGCGTTTCGACATACAAATTGTGCTTTTGAAAAAAAAAATAGTATTTGGAATTAAATTGAAAAATGATATTTGAAATTTGAAATTGAGTTTGGTCATGCATTTGAAGTGAAAAAATATTGTAGTTTTGTGACCTGAAAAAAAAAATTTAAAATTTTTGAAAAAGTTGTCAAAACTAATTTTTAGTTGTTGAAAAACTCATTTTCGAATTTTTTTCAAAAACTTGCAAAATTTCATGGACAAACATATTTCTAAAAAAGAAAATTTGTTAAACGGACAAACAGGTCCTTAATCTGATACAAGCAAATTATATGAAGGTTTGGGCTAATTTTTAGTTTTATTTATTTTTAACTGAAGCTGTGGAAGACGTAAAGGCGGATTACATCAGTGGGAAATTGACGGTAAAAGGGAATGTGGATCCCTTATGGCTCCGGGAAATGGTTGAAACCAAGACAAAGAAAGGTGGAGCTCATTTCTGCTCAACCCAAAAAGGACAGTGGCGGCGGCGGCGACGACGGAGATAAAAAATCCGATGACAAAGTTGAGAAAAAGGCCGAGGAGAAGAAAGGGGAAGATAAAAAGCCCAAGGAGGTAATTTACTTTTTTTTTTCTTCTAACGTACACTTTATATTGTTTATCATAATTTAATTAAGCCAGGAGTTACAGTAATTACTGTTTAGTTTTTTATCAATAAAATAAATTAATTTGTTGTTGGATTATTAGAAATTTTTCTAACTTTCTGCTATTTTCTCTTTGGTTGTTTAGCCTCAATTTAACACGGTGGTATTGAAGATTCGGCTGCAATGTGACAGGAATGCTCAAAAAGCAAAGCGAATTATAAAGAAAATCGATGGTAAGACTTTTTCCTTTGTAGTAATTGATTTAATTTATATATACTGACTGTATGTAAAAAATTACGCTATCAAATTATTAACCTGTTGTGTGTCATGTTATAATTTCATTTATTAGGAAAAATTATTTGTAATTATATTTTAGGTGGTGTAAAAATTCGTGTTCAAATCCCATTTTTTTGACTATATATTGTTTTCATCGTAGTTGACTATTTTTCCATTTACACTTATGTAGAAGAAGTGAGTATAGCTCTAGAAAAAGATTTGTGACAGTGAAGGGAACATCATCTTACTTGAAAGATAAATTAAAGAGGAAGATAGATGTTGTTACACCAAAGAAAGATGGTGAATCAAAATAGAGACCACTGTATTTCTTTTGATAAATCATACTACTAATAATACTGGTGTTTGTCTTACTTAGCATTTAAATATTCACAAGTTTGTACGACTAGGTCTAGGCTATTCAAGTTTTAATCCTATTTAAATAAGGCTGGCAAAAATAACTTGTGATTTAATTAGAATTTGTCGCAAATTTTGAAGAAATTGGGATGGATAGACAAAGACTTGTCTTGCCATATATAGTTCTAGCGCACTAGTACAAACTGTGTCGTAATTTTATAACAAATTATTCAAAATACTGATGGATCACTAGGAGTTTTTGATGAATATATATATAGGCAAAGACTTGCCTTGCCACAAGTCCTCGTAACCATATTACAAATAATTTTCGAACAAATTAAATTGTTCACAAGGCCTTGGTGATCATCAGAGTTTCTGATGATGTGCAAAATTTGCCTTACCACCAGTTCTAAAAAATCGTTAGGAGTTGCACAAAAAAAAATTCACTAATACGATTTTGTTTCAGAATTGATCCAAATTTGATAGATCCAACCTTTTTAATACCAATCACGACAATTTTCAATAGTTAAATTCTATTCAACCTTCAAATATAAATAGTCCCATTTTTTCTTGTTCAAACTGATTTTTTCAATCTCAACAATTGTGTTGTACAGTTTTCTGATGAGGTCCATCTCATTGAAGAAGTATTAGACATGTGCCTAATAAAAGTTTTTTTTGGTTTGGTAGCCAACCTTGTTGACTTGGTTTGGTTGGTAGCCAACCTTGTTGAATTAGTTTGGTTTGGTAGCCAACTTTGTTGAATTTCTTTGGTTTGGTAGCCAACTTTGTTGAATTGTGAAAAGTGTGTGTAAATTGTCAAATATGGTAGGCTTTAGAGAGTGAAGCTTTGGCTATAAAAGGAGAGCTTCAACTCTCATTTCTACACACCAACAAAGAGAGAAAGAAAGAGTGAGGTTTCACAAACAAGGTATAAGAAAATAGTCTGTGAGGAAAATAGAGAGTGAGCGATATTGTAGTGAGGTGGGAATATCAAAAGAGGGTTATTTCTTTTGAGTGTTGTAGTGGTCTTTGGAGTATTTATCTCCGACCTACAAAGTGTAAAATTCCTTACTATAGTGATATCAGTTGCTCCTCTCGGGGTCGTGGTTTTTTCCCTTATTCAGAAGGGTTTTCCACGTAAAAATCTTGGTGTCATTATTACTCTTTTATTATTGTTAATTACCGTATCTCGGTACTACATTATTATTCCGCTTTATTACCGTGAATATTATTTTGGTAAGGGGTTTATTCCCAACAACTGGTATCAGAGCACAGGTTCTGCTCGTTCACTGAAATACTATTCACTGTCGGTAGTACTATACTTGGTGAAAAATAAAAATGTCCGGAGTAAAGTACGAGGTAGCAAAATTCAACGGAGATAACGGTTTCTCAACATGGCAAAGAAGGATGAGAGATCTGCTCATCCAACAAGGATTACACAAGGTTCTAGATGTTGATTCTAAAAAGCCTGATACCATGAAAGCTGAGGATTGGGCTGACTTGGATGAAAGAGCTGCTAGTGCAATCAGGTTGCACTTATCAGATGATGTGGTAAATAACATCATTGATGAAGACACTGCACGTGGAATTTGGACAAGGTTGGAAAGCCTATACATGTCCAAAACGCTGACAAATAAATTGTACCTGAAGAAGCAGTTATACGCCCTACACATGAGTGAAGGTACGAATTTTTTGTCACATTTAAATGTGTTTAACGGACTAATCACACAGCTTGCCAACCTCGGAGTGAAAATCGAGGAAGAAGATAAAGTCATCTTGCTATTGAAATCGTTGCCATCTTCGTACGATAACTTGGCAACAACCATCTTGCACGGTAAGACTACTATTGAGTTGAAAGATGTCACATCGGCTCTTCTACTCAATGAGAAGATGAGAAAGAAGCCTGAAAATCAAGGACATGCTCTCATCACACAAGGTAGAAGCAGGAGTTATCAAAGGAGTTCGAACAACTATGGTAGATCCGGAGCTCGTGGGAAGTCAAAGAACCGATCCAAATCAAGAGCCAGAAATTGCTACAACTGTGATCAACCAGGTCACTTCAAAAGAGATTGCCCAAATCCAAAGAAGGGCAAAGGTGAAACCAGTGGCCAGAAGAATGACGACAACACAGCCGCCATGGTGCAAAATAATGATAATGTTGTCCTCTTTATAAATGAGGAAGAGGAATGCATGCACCTGTCAGGTCCAGAGTCGGAATGGGCGGTTGACACAGCGGCATCTCACCATGCCATACCGGTAAGAGATCTTTTTTGCAGATATGTAGCAGGTGATTTCGGCACAGTGAGAATGGGTAACACAAGTTACTCAAAGATTGCGGGGATTGGTGACATTTGTATCAAGACAAATGTCGGATGCACATTGGTTCTAAAGGATGTGCGGCATGTACCTGATTTGCGGATGAACTTGATCTCGGGAATTGCTTTAGACCGAGATGGATACGAGAGTTATTTTGCAAATCAAAAGTGGAGACTCACTAAGGGATCATTGGTGATTGCAAAGGGAGTTGCTCGTGGCACGTTGTACAGGACAAATGCAGAAATATGCCAAGGTGAATTGAACGCGGCACAAGATGAGATTTCTGTAGATTTATGGCACAAAAGAATGGGTCATATGAGCGAGAAGGGATTGCAGATTCTTGCCAAGAAATCACTCATTTCTTATGCCAAAGGTACAACTGTAAAACCTTGTGACTACTGTTTATTTGGTAAGCAGCATAGAGTCTCATTTTAGACATCGTCTGAAAGAAAATTGAATATACTTGATTTAGTATATTCTGATGTTTGCGGCCCAATGGAAATTGAATCAATGGGCGGTAACAAATATTTTGTTACTTTTATTGATGATGCTTCACGAAAATTATGGGTTTATATTTTGAAAACCAAAAATCAGGTGTTTCAAGTTTTCCAGAAATTTCATGCTCTAGTAGAAAGGGAGACGGGTCGAAAGCTAAAGCGCCTCCGAAGTGACAATGGAGGTGAGTACACTTCAAGGGAATTTGAAGAGTATTGTTCAAGTCATGAGATCAGACATGAAAAGATAGTTCCTGGAACCCCACAGCACAATGGCGTAGCCGAGAGGATGAACCGCACCATTATGGAGAAGGTGAGAAGCATGCTCAGAATGGCTAAACTGCCTAAGTCATTCTGGGGTGAAGCAGTTCAGACAGCCTGTTACCTGATCAATAGGAGTCCATCAGTTCCGTTGGCGTTTGAAATCCCAGAGAGAGTTTGGACCAACAAGGAGGTGTCCTACTCGCATCTGAAGGTGTTCGGTTGCAGAGCTTTTGCACATGTACCAAAAGAGCAGAGAACAAAGCTGGATGATAAATCTGTTCCCTGCATATTTATCGGATATGGAGATGAAGAGTTCGGGTACAGACTGTGGGATCCTGTAAAGAAGAAGGTCATCAGAAGCAGAGATGTAGTCTTCCGAGAAAGTGAAGTTGGAACTGCTGGTGATATGTTAGAAAAGGCGAAAAATGGTATAATTCCTAACTTTGTTACTATTCCTTCTATTTCTAACAATCCCACAAGTGCAGAAAGTACAACCGACGAGGTTGCCGAGCAGGTGGAGCAACCTGGTGAGGTTATTGAGCAGGGGGAGCAACTTGATAAAGGTGTCGAGGAAGTGGAGCACCCCACTCAGGGAGAAGAACAACCTCAACCTCTGAGGAGATCACAGAGGCCAAGGGTAGAGTCATGCAGGTACCCTTCCACAGAGTATGTCCTCATCAGTGATGAGGGGGAGCCAGAAAGTCTTAAGGAGGTACTGTCCCATCCAGAAAAGAACCAGTGGATGAAAGCTATGCAAGAAGAGATGGAATCTCTACAGAAAAATGGCACATACAAGCTGGTTGAACTTCCAAAGGGTAAAAGACCACTAAAATGCAAATGGGTCTTTAAACTCAAGAAAGATGGAAATGGCAAGCTGGTCAGATATAAAGTTCGATTGGTGGTTAAAGGCTTCGAACAAAAGAAAGGTATTGATTTTGACGAAATTTTCTCACCTGTTGTCAAAATGACTTCTATTCGAACAATTTTGAGCTTAGCAGCTAGCCTAGATCTTGAAGTGGAGCAGTTAGATGTGAAAACTGCATTTCTTCATGGAGATTTGGAAGAGGAGATTTATATGGAGCAGCCAGAAGGATTTGAAGTAGCTGGAAAGAAACACATGGTGTGCAAATTGAATAAGAGTCTTTATGGATTGAAGCAGGCACCAAGGCAGTGGTACATGAAGTTTGACTCATTCATGAAAAGTCAAACATACCTAAAGACCTATTCTGATCCATGTGTATACTTCAAAAGATTTTCTGAGAATAACTTTATTATATTGTTGTTGTATGTGGATGACATGTTAATTGTAGGAAAAGACAAGGGGTTGATAGCAAAGTTGAAAGGAGATCTGTCCAAGTCATTTGATATGAAGGACTTGGGCCCAGCACAACAAATTCTAGGGATGAAGATAGTTCGAGAGAGAACAAGTAGAAAGTTGTGGCTATCTCAGGAGAAGTACATTGAACGTGTACTAGAACGCTTCAACATGAAGAATGCTAAGCCAGTCAGCACACCTCTTGCTGGTCATCTAAAGTTGAGTAAGAAGATGTGTCCTACAACAGTGGAGGAGAAAGGAAACATGGCTAAAGTTCCTTATTCTTCAGCAGTCGGAAGCTTAATGTATGCAATGGTATGTACTAGACCTGATATTGCTCACGCAGTTGGTGTTGTCAGCAGGTTTCTTGAAAATCCTGGAAAGGAACATTGGGAAGCAGTCAAGTGGATACTCAGGTACCTGAGAGGTACCACGGGAGATTGTTTGTGCTTTGGAGGATCTGATCCAATCTTGAAGGGCTATACAGATGCTGATATGGCGGGTGACATTGACAACAGAAAATCCACTACTGGATATTTGTTTACATTTTCAGGGGGAGCTATATCATGGCAGTCTAAGTTGCAGAAGTGCGTTGCACTTTCAACAACTGAAGCAGAGTACATTGCCGCTACAGAAACTGGCAAGGAGATGGTATGGCTCAAACGGTTCCTTCAAGAGCTTGGATTGCATAAGAAGGAGTATGTCGTCTATTGTGACAGTCAAAGTGCAATAGACCTTAGCAAGAACTCTATGTACCATGCAAGGACCAAACACATTGATGTGAGATATCATTGGATTCGAGAAATGGTAGATAATGAATCTCTAAAAGTCTTGAAGATTTCTACAAGTGAGAATCCCGCAGATATGCTGACCAAGGTGGTACCAAGGAACAAGTTCGAGCTATGCAAAGAACTTGTCGGCATGCACTCAAACTAGAAGACAATGCTACCTCCTCTAGATGAATGAGACTGGAGGGGGAGATTGATGAGGTCCATCTCATTGAAGAAGTATTAGACATGTGCCTAATAAAAGTTTTCTTTGGTTTGGTAGCCAACCTTGTTGACTTGGTTTGGTTGGTAGCCAACCTTGTTGAATTAGTTTGGTTTGGTAGCCAACTTTGTTGAATTTCTTTGGTTTGGTAGCCAACTTTGTTGAATTGTGAAAAGTGTGTGTAAATTGTCAAATATGGTAGGCTTTAGAGAGTGAAGCTTTGGCTATAAAAGGAGAGCTTCAACTCTCATTTCTACACACCAACAAAGAGAGAAAGAAAGAGTGAGGTTTCACAGACAAGGTATAAGAAAATAGTCTGTGAGGAAAATAGAGAGTGAGCGATATTGTAGTGAGGTGGGAATATCAAAAGAGGGTTATTTCTTTTGAGTGTTGTAGTGGTCTTTGGAGTATTTATCTCCGACCTACAAAGTGTAAAATTCCTTACTATAGTGATATCAGTTGATCCTCTCGGGGTCGTGGTTTTTTCCCTTATTCAGAAGGGTTTTCCACGTAAAAATCTTGGTGTCATTATTACTCTTTTATTATTGTTAATTACTGTATCTCGGTGCTACATTATTATTCCGCTTTATTACCGTGAATATAATTTTGGTAAGGGGTTTATTCCCAACAACTGGTATCAGAGCACAGGTTCTGCTCGTTCACTGAAATACTATTCACTGTCGGTAGTACTATACTTGGTGAAAAATAAAAATGTCCGGAGTAAAGTACGAGGTAGCAAAATTCAACGGAGATAACGGTTTCTTAACATGGCAAAGAAGGATGAGAGATCTGCTCATCCAACGAGGATTACACAAGGTTCTAGATGTTGATTCTAAAAAGCCTGATACCATGAAAGCTGAAGATTGGGCTGACTTGGATGAAAGAGCTGCTAGTGCAATCAGGTTGCACTTATCAGATGATGTGGTAAATAACATCATTGATGAAGACACTGCACGTGGAATTTGGACAAGGTTGGAAAGCCTATACATGTCCAAAACGCTGACAAATAAATTGTACCTGAAGAAGCAGTTATACGCCCTACACATGAGTGAAGGTACGAATTTTTTGTCACATTTAAATGTGTTTAACGGACTAATCACACAGCTTGCCAACCTCGGAGTGAAAATCGAGGAAGAAGATAAAGCCATCTTGCTATTGAAATCGTTGCCATCTTCGTACAATAACTTGGCAACAACCATCTTGCACGGTAAGACTACTATTGAGTTGAAAGATGTCACATCGGCTCTTCTACTCAATGAGAAGATGAGAAAGAAGCCTGAAAATCAAGGACATACTCTCATCACACAAGGTAGAGGCAGGAGTTATCAAAGGAGTTCGAACAACTATGGTAGATCCGGAGCTCGTGGGAAGTCAAAGAACCGATCCAAATCAAGAGCCAGAAATTGCTACAACTGTGATCAACCAGGTCACTTCAAAAGAGATTGCCCAAATCCAAAGAAGGGCAAAGGTGAAACCCGTGGCCAGAAGAATGACGACAACACAACCGCCATGGTGCAAAATAATGATAATGTTGTCCTCTTTATAAATGAGGAAGAGGAATGCATGCACCTGTCAGGTCCAGAGTCGGAATGGGTGGTTGACACAGCGGCATCTCACCATGCCACACCGGTAAGAGATCTTTTTTGCAGATATGTAGCAGGTGATTTCGGCACAGTGAAAATGGGTAACACAAGTTACTCAAAGATTGCGGGGATTGGTGACATTTGTATCAAGACAAATGTCGGATGCACATTGGTTCTAAAGGATGTGCGGCATGTACCTGATTTGCGGATGAACTTGATCTCGGGAATTGCTTTAGACCGAGATGGATACGAGAGTTATTTTGCAAATCAAAAGTGGAGACTCACTAAGGGATCATTGATGATTGCAAAGGGAGTTGCTCGTGGCACGTTGTACAGGACAAATGCAGAAATATGCCAAGGTGAATTGAACGCGGCACAAAATGAGATTTCTGTAGATTTATGGCACAAAAGAATGGGTCATATGAGCGAGAAGGGATTGCAGATTCTTGCCAAGAAATCACTCATTTCTTATGCCATAGGTACAACTGTAAAACCTTGTGACTACTGTTTATTTGGTAAGCAGCATAGAGTCTCATTTCAGACATCGTCTGAAAGAAAATTGAATATACTTGATTTAGTATATTCTGATGTTTGCGGCCCAATTGAAATTGAATCAATGGGCGGTAACAAATATTTTGTTACTTTTATTGATGATGCTTCACGAAAATTATGGGTTTATATTTTGAAAACCAAAGATCAGGTGTTTCAAGTTTTCCAGAAATTTCATGCTCTAGTAGAAAGGGAGACGGGTCGAAAGCTAAAGCGCCTCCGAAGTGACAATGGAGGTGAGTACACTTCAAGGGAATTTGAAGAGTATTGTTCAAGTCATGGGATCAGACATGAAAAGACAGTTCCTGGAACCCCACAGCACAATGGCGTAGCCGAGAGGATGAACCGCACCATTGTGGAGAAGGTGAGAAGCATGCTCAGAATGGCTAAACTGCCTAAGTCATTCTGGGGTGAAGTAGTTCAGACAGCCTGTTACCTGATCAATAGGAGTCCATCAGTTCCGTTGGCGTTTGAAATCCCAGAGAGAGTTTGGACCAACAAGGAGGTGTCCTACTCGCATCTGAAGGTATTCGGTTGCAGAGCTTTTGCACATGTACCAAAAGAGCAGAGAACAAAGCGGGATGATAAATCTGTTCCCTGCATATTTATCGGATATGGAGATGAAGAGTTCGGGTACAGACTGTGGGATCCTGTAAAGAAGAAGGTCATCAGAAGCAGAGATGTAGTCTTCCGAAAAAGTGAAGTTGGAACTGCTGCTGATATGTTAGAAAAGGCGAAAAATGGTATAATTCCTAACTTTGTTACTATTCCTTCTATTTCTAACAATCCCACAAGTGCAGAAAGTACAACCGACGAGGTTGCCGAGCAGGTGGAGCAACCTGGTGAGGTTATTGAGCAGGGGGAGCAACTTGATAAAGGTGTCGAGGAAGTGGAGCACCCCACTCAGGGAGAAGAACAACCTCAACCTCTGAGGAGATCACAGAGGCCAAGGGTAGAGTCATGTAGGTACCCTTCCACAGAGTATGTCCTCATCAGTGATGAGGGGGAGCCAGAAGTCTTAAGGAGGTGCTGTCCCATCCAGAAAAGAACCAGTGGATGAAAGCTATGCAAGAAGAGATGGAATCTCTACAGAAAAATGGCACATACAAGCTGGTTGAACTTCCAAAGGGTAAAAGACCACTAAAATGCAAATGGGTCTTTAAACTCAAGAAAGATGGAAATGGCAAGCTGGTCAGATACAAAGCTCGATTGGTGGTTAAAGGCTTCGAACAAAAGAAAGGTATTGATTTTGACGAAATTTTCTCACCTGTTGTCAAAATGACTTCTATTCGAACAATTTTGAGCTTAGCAGCTAGCCTAGATCTTGAAGTGGAGCAGTTAGATGTGAAAACTGCATTTCTTCATGGAGATTTGAAAGAGGAGATTTATATGGAGCAGCCAGAAGGATTTGAAGTAGCTGGAAAGAAACACATGGTGTGCAAATTGAATAAGAGTCTTTATGGATTGAAGCAGGCACCAAGGCAGTGGTACATGAAGTTTGACTCATTCATGAAAAGTCAAACATACCTAAAGACCTATTCTGATCCATGTGTATACTTCAAAAGATTTTCTGAGAATAACTTTATTATATTGTTGTTGTATGTGGATGGCATGTTAATTGTAGGAAAAGACAAGGGGTTGATAGCAAAGTTGAAAGGAGATCTGTCCAAGTCATTTGATATGAAGGACTTGGGCCCAGCACAACAAATTCTAGGGATGAAGATAGTTCGAGAGAGAACAAGTAGAAAGTTGTGGCTATCTCAAGAGAAGTACATTGAACGTGTACTAGAACGCTTCAACATGAAGAATGCTAAGCCAGTCAGCACACCTCTTGCTGGTCATCTAAAGTTGAGTAAGAAGATGTGTCCTACAACAGTGGAGGAGAAAGGAAACATGGCTAAAGTTCCTTATTCTTCAGCAGTCGGAAGCTTAATGTATGCAATGGTATGTACTAGACCTGATATTGCTCACGCAGTTGGTGTTGTCAGCAGGTTTCTTGAAAATCCTGGAAAGGAACATTGGGAAGCAGTCAAGTGGATACTCAGGTACCTGAGAGGTACCACGGGAGATTGTTTGTGCTTTGGAGGATCTGATCCAATCTTGAAGGGCTATACAGATGCTGATATGGCGGGTGACATTGACAACAGAAAATCCACTACTGGATATTTGTTTACATTTTCAGGGGGAGCTATATCATGGCAGTCTAAGTTGCAGAAGTGCGTTGCACTTTCAACAACTGAAGCAGAGTACATTGCCGCTACAGAAACTGGCAAGGAGATGGTATGGCTCAAACGGTTCCTTCAAGAGCTTGGATTGCATAAGAAGGAGTATGTCGTCTATTGTGACAGTCAAAGTGCAATAGACCTTAGCAAGAACTCTATGTACCATGCAAGGACCAAACACATTGATGTGAGATATCATTGGATTCGAGAAATGGTAGATAATGAATCTCTAAAAGTCTTGAAGATTTCTACAAGTGAGAATCCCGCAGATATGCTGACCAAGGTGGTACCAAGGAACAAGTTCGAGCTATGCAAAGAACTTGTCGGCATGCACTCAAACTAGAAGACAGTGCTACCTCCTCTAGATGAATGAGACTGGAGGGGGAGATTGATGAGGTCCATCTCATTGAAGAAGTATTAGACATGTGCCTAATAAAAGTTTTCTTTGGTTTGGTAGCCAACCTTGTTGACTTGGTTTGGTTGGTAGCCAACCTTGTTGAATTAGTTTGGTTTGGTAGCCAACTTTGTTAAATTTCTTTGGTTTGGTAGCCAACTTTGTTGAATTGTGAAAAATGTGTGTAAATTGTCAAATATGGTAGGCTTTAGAGAGTGAAGCTTTGGCTATAAAAGGAGAGCTTCAACTCTCATTTCTACACACCAACAAAGAGAGAAAGAAAGAGTGAGGTTTCACAGACAAGGTATAAGAAAATAGTCTGTGAGAAAAATAGAGAGTGAGCGATATTGTAGTGAGGTGGGAATATCAAAAGAGGGTTATTTCTTTTGAGTGTTGTAGTGGTCTTTGGAGTATTTATCTCCGACCTACAAAGTGTAAAATTCCTTACTATAGTGATATCAGTTGCTCCTCTCGGGGTCGTGGTTTTTTCCCTTATTCAGAAGGGTTTTCCACGTAAAAATCTTGGTGTCATTATTACTCTTTTATTATTGTTAATTACCGTATCTCGGTGCTACATTATTATTCCGCTTTATTACCGTGAATATTATTTTGGTAAGAGGTTTATTCCCAACATTTTTTTCAACCAAACCAAATCAACTTATAAGTTCAATGGAATTACCATCCGATTATAATCACATACGTCTTCAATTTTTTACAATTTTAATTGTGTGCTCATAATTTATTGTTAGAAGAAGAATGAGAAAGAGGAAGAAGGAGAAGTAGAGTACGAAGGAGGATGAGGAGAAATTCCGGCAGAGACCTATACCGGCTACTTCTATTAACATGTACTTATTACAAAAGTTAAACACGAAGCCTTAAAAAGGCCATTCGGCGAAAATACTTGCTTCTTCACTACAAGATGGGACTATGTGATGGATATTTGGACGCCTCTCCTAGTTGTATAATTGGATTAGTAGGTACAATCTATAGGTCGGGTATGTTTGGATTTTGCAATTACCAAATCAAACCAATTGTGTCGGGTTATTAAATCTAAAGACCAAACCAATAAAACTCAGGTTTTTCAATCTCTGTTTTTCTTGTTTTTCCGGTTAAATCTTTGTAGGACAAAATATGTAACTTGTGCTCAAAATATTTCTTTAATCCGTAAGATACAACTATATAAGGTATTTTCCAAGAAAATAATACAAAATATAAGATGTGTCATGAAATTATCCTAAAATATTTAACAATAAAGACAATAAAATTATGTAATATAAATATTGCTAATTAAAAAGCAATAATAAAAATAAACATAATCTAAAAGTACTAAGTCATGCGAAAATAAGTAGACTAATAAGGGATTATTAATTACATGACTAAACGCTAAAGAAAAAATAAAAATAGGTTATGTATTTTTATCTAAATTATTGCAAAACAAAAAATAGATATTCAATACATTGTCGTTTGTAGTATTGAAATGAATGTCTTTTATTAGCATTAGTATTGATTTGGTTTTGGTTTGGACTTTTGTTAGCTTCATTTATCCCTTATTTAAGTTACTAATATTAATGACTATAAAACTTATTGAAACATTCAAAAGTTCTAAGTCCAACCTTGAAACAATACCTTAAAAGATAAAATTATGAAAAAGTTTAAGAAATATTTATAAATTATATCACAATAAGTATATTTATATATTAAATATATCTAAATTTTTTATATATGTAATGTCGGGTTGGTTTGGTTTCAGTTTAACTTTTTTTAGTTAAAACCAAACCAAACCAATTATGGTCAGGTTTTTTTTCCAACACCAAACCAAATCAAACCAAATTATAGTCGGGTTTTTTTTCTCGGTACATAACTACCACAAAAAAAGCCCTTACCAAAATAAAACAATTCGATGGCAACCACCTCCAAAGGGTTTCTTCAAACTTAATACAGACGGCGCTTATGATGATCGAATACATCAAAGCAAGAGGGGGTGGTGGACTTATCCGAAACCACAATGGTGATTGGATTATTGGTTATGCAATTTACAACTACACTCACACTCACACTGCCATTCATATGGAAATACTAGCCTTTTACAATGGTCTAAGGCTAGCACTCAATCACACTTATTGTGGAAACTCACAGGTATTGGTCCAAATGTTATCGTCTAATAATCTAGCTATCTCACACATGTTAATGGACTGCATGCACCTATTAGAGAAGCTAATGCTGCAGCTGATAAACTGGCCTGCTATGGGAAAGGCAGTGATCCAAAAATGGGAAGAAATGTTATGGTTTTTGTATACCCACCCCCTTTATCCTTAATGAACTAAAGGAAGATATATATGGAACTGGGACTATACGTTGAGTTACTATCATGTAATAGCTTTCTTTTGTGTTATCAATAAAAGTTCCTCTCATTAGGACTGTAGATTTCAACACCTCTCCCTCATCTTCTTCTTACTGGCTTCAAGCCTGCTACTCCTATTTCATGGGGTGGATTTGCAATAGAAGAGCCACGTACCTACATAAACCAATCTCTAATGGTTTAAATTAACTAAAACCAAAACATTTAACAATAAAACTAGGGAGAGAGAGACAGTGTGTGTGAGAGAGAGATTCAAATTCAGTAAGGCACATGTGCAGTTAATTGATCGCAATTCACAAGTACTGAAGTACGTGTTATTACAACTAATTAATCGATATCCTAACCCTCCCATAATAGAACTTGTCTAAACTCCAATCATCAAAAAAAGTTATTTTTCTATTTATTATGCATACGTGGAGAAATAAGAATGGACTACTTAGATGACATTATTCATCAATCAATAAACTCAGCTAAAACGTGCGAAGTGTAGCTTCAATCCCACATCATCTCCATAATTGTAATTGCAGTCTTACCTAATACATATTGATTAGGTTTTATTTATTTATTTAAATATATAATCGTTAAACAACTACTTCATCCACGTAAGCTACTTTATTTGTTAGGATTAAACCGACCACCATTGTAGATTCATTTCCTAAGACCAGCATCGGAATATCTTTGTCTTTATTTATTTATTTATTTTCTTGAATTTCTTTGTCACTTACACATCGATAATTAACATTATCCAAACAGATTAAAGTTTTATTTATGTAAATACCCGTCCTGCAACCGACATTTTTCAAGCCATGGACCGTTGCACACGTATACTTAACTTTTCTTTTATTTAAAATATTAGTAAGGGATCTTTATACAAATAGTCGTCCATAATCATTGTTTACTTTTTCTAGCAATATACATAGATTATCCATTGATAATACACAATTATACACATATAATACATAAATTACGCATATATTATATCTCCAACGACTATTTTTAGTTTAAGTGTTTGGATGGACGGCTATTTAGGTTAAATCTTCTATTAGTAAAGTTATATTTAAATTTTGTAACATTTGATGATCTTTTATTAAGGTATTTTAGTTAGATCGAAGTTGAATAAACTTATATTTATCATGAGAAAAAAAGTATTTGATCTTCTATGCTAGAAATAGAATTTATTACTTAGAAGGTCACTAAGCTATTGGAAATAGATGAATAAAGTCATTTTTTTGGTATCAGAACAATCACTAATCCTTTACTATTTCACTCAAAAGGTAAATTTTCTTTCTTTTATATCAGAAATATTACTTATCTTTTGTTATTTCACAAAAAAGGTCACTCAAGCCGGAAAGTGATATACCATGCCACTTTTTAATGACGTGGCACCTGATTTTATAAGCAAAAAAGAGAAAATATCAAACCCAATTCATCTTAACCAGAACTTCCTTTTCGACCCAATACTTGGCCCTAAAATCCCTTTATATGCTAAATAAAGGGATCTCTTTATCTGTCCAACAATAATAAAGGCTTAAATACAAAGATTTTGGAAGCACCATCTGTGATGGTTTTGGACTTTTGAAAAGTATCTTTCACAAGAAATATACATAATTGATACAATATAAGTAGTAATTATACTTTTATGAAATGTACCACGTGTTGGTCTAGTGACCTAATTATTTTTCGCAAGAGCTTATTTACTCACAGTTAAGTGATCTAAGTTAAATAATCTAACATATTATATTCTAATTAAGAGTCAAATGGGAGATTTTTGGTTAAAAAGAGTTGGAGCATAATAATTACTATTTTTTTGCCTTAAAAATGGGAACCGTGTTATTAAAACGTGGCTGGATGTATTATTCTTCGACTTGAATGACCTTTTGAATGAAATAAAAAAGATTAGCGATTGTCCTTATACAAAAGAAAGAAAAATAGTCTCTAGAGTAAAATAAAAAAAGATAAATGACTTTTCCGATACAAAAGAAAGAAAAATAACTTTGTTCACCTATTTTCAATAGTTCAATCTAATAAACTCGCTAGAAATAACATTAATTCAATTCGACCTAAAGCCTTTTTTTTCAATCTCGATCAACAAGTGCTATACTCAAAAACTAATCTCTCTCCCCCTTGGAAAATATCTCATCCCCGCAATAATGTATGTGAACAAATAACAAATTACATGCCCATGTGTAATATTCAAACAAAAACTTAAATGTTTCAGAATGATTATATTGCTGGTTACACCACATATCTCAATATTTATTCAAAGAAATTAATAAATAATGAAGAAGGGTGGGGGATAACCCAAATTTAGAGCCATAATATGTGGAAGATATTACATTAAATAGTTTAAATTAGGAAAGAGAGAAGGGTATGTGCCAAACTGCCAATTACTCATGAATCATGATGAGATTTGTGAGCTTGATGAATCTAAGTTTAATTTCCAGAATCATCCAAGCAATTTGTAATTAGGTTTGAGAGTAGAAAGGTTGAGCTTAAGAGAGAAAAGATGAATTACACCGAAATGAAAATCTGTTGTTTTGTAATATATGAGTACAACTTTATGTACAATTACACACTAACTCAACTTTGTACTAATTTAACTAATTACTTAACTACTGGGTCCCACAACTATAACCGACTAACGAGCTCATCTTCTAACTAACAAAACTTACTAATAGCTCACAAGATTGACCTTCAACTGGAGGGTGCAAGATGTTAAGCACTCCAAGCTTGCCTAGTAGAAATGTATGCTGAGACTGTCCAAGACCTTTAGTGAGAAGATCAGCTAGCTGATCTTTAGTCCCCACAAACTGTGTGCTAAGTACACCTTGTTTGATTTTGTCATGCACAAAATAGTAATCGATCTCAATATGTTTGGTGCGCTTATGGAAGATAGGATTGGCTGCAATTTGGAGAGCAGCTTGCTATCACAATAAACCTCCAGAGGTCGCTTGATAGGCACTCCAAGTTCAGCAAACAATCCTAATAACCAGACTACTTCTGCTACTGCTAGGCTTCTATACTCTGCTTCTGCACAGCTTCTTGACACTGTATGATGCTTCTTAGATTTCTAAGAGATGAGTGAGTTGTCAAAGTTGACTAAGTACCCAGTTACTGAACTTCGTGTGTTTGGATAACTTGCCCAATCTGCATCACAAAAATATGTCAAACTATCTGCACCTGCACTGCTTAGAAATATCCACATGCATGGTTCATGTTTTAGGTATTTGACTACTCTCATAGCAGTATCCCAATGAGATTTTATGGGTTATTGCATGAACTGACTGAGAGTTTGGACTGCAAACACAATGTCTGGTCGTGTAATAGTCAAATAGATCAACCTACCAATCAACCTTTGGTATTCACCCACATCTGTCAGGATTTCATCACTTGTAGTGCCAGTGTGTCTGTCAAACTCAGTAGAAGTGAACTTCTGGTTGAGATCTATGGGAGTTGAGACTGGCTTAGCAACACTCAATCCTAAATCAGAGATGAGTTGAAGATAGTATTTCCTCTGATTCAATAGAATCCCTTCTTTGGATCTCATAACTTCAATTCTTGAGATCACCAAGATCCTTCACCTTGAACTTCTAATAAAGGACACCTTTGGTCTCATTGATGAATTTCTCACTATTTTCAGTGATTAGTAAGTCATCCACATATATCAACACTGCTACAAAGTCATCTCCTTTCCTTTTAGTGAATAATGAATAGTCATATAGCCTCTGAACATATCCTGCAGCTGTTAAGGCCTCACTAAGCTTAATGTTCCACTGTCATGAGGCTTGTTTAAGCCCATATAATGATTTCAATAGTCTACAGACCTTTGTCTCTCCCTATCTCCTAAAACCTTGAGGAAGTTCCATATATACTCCCTCATACAAATCCCCTTGCAAGAATGCATTGTATACGTCCATTTGTGATATATTCCAGCCTTTAGAAATAGCAAGAGCAATCACAGTTATCATCTTGGCAACTGGTGAAAAGGTTTCATTATAGTCTAGACCTTCTCTTTGGCTATAGCCCTTGGATACCAACCTAGCCTTGAGCCTTTCTACCTCACCATTTGCTTTGTATTTTATCTTGTACATCCATTTTGAACCAATAGCCTTCATGCCTTTTGGAAGGTCAACAACATCCCAAGTTATGTTATCCTCTAAAGCCTTAATCTCAGTTTTCATGGCTTCAATCCACCTGTTGTCCTTAGATGCTTCACTGAAGGTTTTTAGTTCTATTAATGCTGAGATTCCAGCCAAGAAACTTCTACATTTACTAGTCAACCTGCTATAGGATAGATAGTTGGATAGGGGATATGAGGAACTCTTTTTTGTAGTGGTCACATTATGCAACCATAGAGGTTCCTTTGCAATTTTTTTTTATTTTCTGACCTCAGTTGACTCTTGTTCAAGCATTGCTGGAGGAGTCACTTCATTTTCCTGCATTAAGTGTTTTTTTCTGAACTGCATTACTACTTGATGATGCATCAACATTATCATTTTCTGTTACTCCATTGTTGTAATCTGCATTTATTGCTGGTGAGTCTTGCATATCATGGGCATTTGCTTCTCCAATTCCTTCATGTTCTGTGATGTTAGTCCCTGCATTGTTAGTCAAAGCCACTCCCCTCAACATACTCCTCTAAATCACTGCTTGCAATTCCTTCTGACTGCAGATGCATATTGCCATAGGAGTTCTGTAGAGGTTCAAATTGTTCCAGGCCTGAGATGGGATCTATAGTTGTTGTATGTCCTTCTCCATAGTGAGATGTGGAACAATGTTTGGCAAATGGAAAGATATTCTCCTTGAAAATAACATCTCTGCAAATAAAGAAATAATTAGTATTCAAATCCATTAGCCTATAGCCTTTTTGTGTTTCTGCATAGCCAAGCAATACATATGTTTTTGCTTTGGTGAAAATTTATCTTCCTTAACCAAATTAGTGGCGTAACAAAGACACCCAAATACTCTAAGGTGAGACAATGAGGGTGACTTCTTATGAATGAGCTCATATGGAGTTTTCCCATTCAACAACTCAGTAGGCAGCTGTTTATCACATACACAACTATTTTGATGCATTCACCCCAGAACTTTGTAGGAACACTTGCTTGAAACTTCAATGCCCTAACTATATCTAGAATGTGCTTGTGTTTTCTCTCTACTACTCTATTCTATTGTGGAGTATATACATGTTACGACCCAAATTCCACTAGTCGTGATGGCACCTAACCCAACCCGCTAGGTAAGCCAACTAATATCTATCCAGTTTCAATGATATTTAACAGGATAATTAATCAAAAAAATTATCTAAATCTTATACATTCCCAACGACTGGTAGTACAAATCATGAGCTTCTAAGAATAGAGTTTACAAAGCTAATATGAAGTAAATACATCATTTGTTTGAAAAGATAGGTAAATAGAGTTTTATAATTCTAAGACTACCATGAACAAGAGGCAGTTACAACAGAGACACAAGTACATCTTCTAATTCAGCTCCCCTCGAACACAACAACATCGACATTCGGAATCTGCACGCAATGTGCAGGAAGTGTAGTATGAATACAACTGACCTCATGTACTCAATAAGTAACAAACCTAAACTTAGGTTGAAAGCAGTGACGAGCTGGAACATAGGTTAAGTTCAACACCAATATCCAATAGCAGTTCATAACAATGTACAACATATAAATAAGGAAGTAATTCAGAGAGAAAATGCTTGTTTTTTTCATAGTTTTTCCGAAAAATAGTTCTGCCTTTCAAGTATATAAGTGCAAACTCAACTCCTTTACCGAAATCATCGAAAATACGAGTAAGTTTGAAAATTGTGAGTTTTTTCAAAAATCCTTTCAATAGTAAATATGATATTTCATTTCTTCCAGATAGAATGTGTGAAATACCTCTCTATGCCCAAATATCAATGTGTGAAAAAAAGTCATGAATGACGTGATACCGTCCATCATGAGGAAAAATGCATCTCTATGCCTATATGCCATGTGCATGTCAAATGCGATGCGACTTAGTAGAAAAACCATATGCGTACTCTCAAAGTATCAATTCACTCAGTCCTCCCATTCACTCAGTCCTCACAGCCACTCAGTCCTCACAGTCACTCAGTCCTCCCAACCACTCGGTACTCACACTCAGTAGATACCTGCATTCACTGGGGGTGTGCAGACTCCGGAGGGGCTCCTTCAGCCCAAGCTCTATAACAAGCCAATCATGGCATAACAATCAGGCCATCGGCCTCACTCAGGCATAAATCAATAAAACATGTTGCGGTGTGCATCTCGATCCCATAAATATTCTCACAATCAGGCCATCGGCCTTACTCAGGCATAAATCAATAGAACATGCTGCATCGTGTAGCCCGATCCTATAAATATCCTCACAATCAGGACCTCGGCCTCACTCAGTCATTAATCTCTCCAGTCTCTCAAGCCCTCAATATTATAAAACTAGCCGGACAACAATGATATGATGTATCAATAAATAATAACTGAGATTGAGATATGATATGAATGCATGAATATGACTAAGTACGAAATATCAATGAAATCAGTAAGGTGACACCAATAAACAACCATTATGGATCCTAACAAGATCAACATAAAGCCTAAACATGATATCACATGGTGAAAATACAGATATCAACAAACTAGGGCCACTAAACAGTGCCAGGGAAACAACAGAGTCACAATTCACAGGGTGCATGCCCACACTCCCATCACCTAGCATGTGCGTCACCTCAACACCAATTACATAGCACATAATTCGGGGTTTCATACCCTCAACACTAAGTTAATAAGAGTTACTTATCTTGAACAAGCTGATTCCACTGTCGAGCAAGCCAAGCGATGCTCCAAAAATGCCATCACGCACGTTCCGACCTCTGAACGACTCAAAACTAACCAAAATACAAATCAAATACATCAAACAATGCTAAAGGAACCAATCCCAATCGAAAAAGGTCGAATATTTAATCAAAAGCCCAAAATCAGCCAAAAAGCCCAACCCGGGCCCGTACCTCGGAACCCGACAAAATTTATAACATTCGACAACCCATTCAATTACGAGTCCAACCATACTAGTTTCACTCAAATCCGAATCCAAATCTGTGTTCAAAACTTCAAAATTCACTTTATAAAATTTTAGACAAAACCCTCAAATTTCACTTTAAAATCATCAATCAAATGCCAAAAACGAAGATGGATTCATGAAATATAACTAAAATCGATTATAAAACACTTACCCCAATCCATATGGTGAAAATCGCCTCCAAAAATTATCCAAATACGAGCTCCCCAACTCAAAATATGACCAAATGAACAAACCTTCCATATTAAGTAATTTTACCCAACTGTTCTGCCTCGTTTTATGTGTCAAACAATCCCGAAACTTGCTTTTAATACCTCCACTAGATTTCTTATAAAATTTAGTCAAGATAAGCTTTTGAATCACTCCATTTTTGACTTTATAATGAAGGAGATATGTTGGTTTCAATATTTGAAAATAGTGCAAATTTTTAAATACGAAGTCGTGGCAATTTCGTAATTAATTTGAAAAAAATATGGCAACCTAATTCTTAGTAAAATGGCTATAAAATCCTCATACGATGTCCAAATTCGATGATTCTTTTTGGTATACCTCCATAATTCCAATAAGGATCTAATGCTTCAATCAAAATAGAAATTAGAGCTCATTTGCTTAATGTAGTACCATTTATGCTTGAAGAAACGACGTCGAAACATAAGAAAAATGAGCGCAACACAACCCAAACCTATCCAAAACTCACCCGAGCCCCTCGTCACCCCGTATGAACATACCAACAAGTTTCATAATATAATACGGACCTACTCGAGGCCTCAAATCATGTATAACAACACTGAAACAACGAAACGTCCCTCAAATCAAACTTAATGAACATTCGAACTTTCGACTTCCAAGACTCGCGCCGAAACATATCAAATCAACTCGGAATGAACTCAAATTTTGCACACAAGTCCTAATACATCATACGAAGCTACTTGTGCCCCCAAAATATCGAGCAAAGTGCAAATGCTCAAAATGACCGGTCGGGTCGTTACAATACACAACTACTTTGATGAACTATCCCATAAGCATCAAACAATTCATTTATGTGTTTGTTAAAAAAATTTGTGCCATTATCTATTCTAACTACTTTAACTTTGGACTGAAATTATGTTTGTAATAACAACAAACCCAGTTTTATCCCAACATATGGGGTCTGGGGAGGGTAGTCTGTATGCATACCTTACCCCTACCTAATCCAGGTAAAGAGGCTGTTTCCAATAGACCCTCGGCTTAGGAAGGGCAAGAAGAAGAATAGGGAAGCAAGGAAGGAAGAAAGAAAGATGGAAGCGAAAAAAAGGAGAGATAAAGGATAAGTAATATAAAATAATAGCAACAGGGAAATTAGGAAGGGCAATTAGGTTTGTAACATGGCAAGAAATTTCTTCAACACCACAACATCATCACTTTTCAATTGAAGCAAATGCACCCAAGTATACCTTGTATTATCATCCACAAAAGTTAGGAAGAAATATTCTCTATCATATGCAACAGAGATAAAGGATTTTCATTTCTACTCATACTTCTAGGAAATACTAGGAAATACTTTGGACTGAAATTAGGTTTGCAACATGACAAGAAATTTCTTCTAACACCACAACAACATCACTTTTCAATTGAAGCAAATGCACCCAGGTATATCTTGTATTATCATCCACAAAAGATATGAAGAAATATTTTCTATCATATGCAATAGAGATAAAGAATTTTCACTTCTACTCATACTTCTAGGAAATACTAGCCTACTTTGCTTAGCTAGTGGGCATACAGGACAATTATTATTCACTACTACATCTACAAATTTGTTATGAAATAGATCCAAGTTCTTCATAGTACTAACTGAAGCATGGCCTAGCTTTTTGTGCCATAAGACTCTATCTTCTTTATTACTTTGTGTAGTTGTAGTTGATGCAAATTTTCTTATTCCTTTGATAAATTTTTCCAAATCTCCTTTGAAGTTCTTCTTCAATATGTACAGACCACCTCTTTCTCTACCAATCCTCCTCACCTTACCATTGTAGAGATCCTGAAATAAACAGAAGTCAGGGAAGAAATTCAATGAACAACACAGCTGCCTAGTTAGTTTGGATACTGAGATTATGTTGAACTTAAACTCAGGTACAAACAAAACATCTTCCAACTTCAACTCATCACATATAATAGCATCTCCAATATGTGTTATATTAGACTTCTCTTCTTTAGACAAATGTACTTGATCATTGTCACATTTATTTACTTTATGCTTAATATTTAACATATCTTGCTCACCAGCTATGTGATGCGTAGCTCCATAATCAATTATCCATTCTTTACAAGTAAAGCTTGCCATTAAGGAGGTTGTAATACCTGCCATGTTAACCTGATGTTCTGGAGTTTCCTTGTTCAGCATGCTCAAAATCTGCCTATATTGATCCTTAGTGAAGTATGGTCCTACCTTTAATCCGTCACAACTACTTCTTCCCTCATTCTGATGTGCTGATTTGTCATTCTCTAAGCCACCTGTCGTCATGTTAGCTGCATATACTTATTTTTGAAATCAGTTGAATAGATAACTAGCTTGTAGCAATTTTTCTTAGAGTGCCTGGGTTGTTGCAGTAATCACATTTCACAAATGGCTTCTTTCCTTTGTACAGTCCCTTGTTATTCTGCACAGTCATTTTCCCTCTACCTGTTCGTATAGCAACATGATCTCCTCTATTTGGCAAGACTAGATGTGCACTAGAATTCTGTCTCTCATCCTCTATAATCAATGCATAAGCTTGATTCAATGTTGGCTCCACAGTCTTCATTAAGATCTGACATCTTGCTTGATGATATGTCTTATTGAGACCACTTAAAAACTGCATTAGCCTTTGCTACTAAAGGTGTTCAACATACTCTTTCGAATTAGGAATAGGCACCACTGCATCATACTCAGCCCACAATTCATTTAACCGAGTGAAATATGCAGAGATTGAATCTGTTCCCTGCGAAATAGTAGCAATTTTCCTATGCAACTGAAATATTCTCACACGATTCACTTTATCGAACCTCTCTCTCAAGTCTTCCCATACCAAATGTGCATTAGATGCGGAGACAATGTCGTTAAGTAAATCCGGAGACATAGTGTTTATGATCTAGGAAAGCACGATTGCACTACTTATTTCCTAGTTCTCATGCAATTCAGATTTGAACGAATCCTTTTTGCATGTCCCAAGTACAAACCCTAGCTTCCTCTTAGCTTGCAAAACAATTCACATTGAACGATGCCACCGTCCGTAATTTTCTGAACCAGTAAGTTTTACAGGAATCAAAATCGAACTAGGAGTATCTGAGGGATGAACGAACAAAGGATGTGTGTGATCGATTTTTTCGGCCGCCATTGACCATCGTCAGTCACTGCTCTGATACCATGTGAGCTTGATGAATCTGAGCTCAATTTCCAGAATCATCCAAGCAATTTGTTATTAGGTTTGAGAGTAGAAATGTTGAGCTTAAGAGAGAAGAGAGGAATTGCAGTGAAATGAAAGTCTGTTGTTTTGTAATAGATGAGTATAATTTTATATACAATTACACACTAACTCAACTTTGTACTAATTTAACTAATTACTTAACTACTGGGTCCCACAACTATAACCGACTAACGAGCTCATCTTCTAACTAACAAAACTTACTAATAGCTCACAAGATTGACCTTCAACTGGTTCTGAGTCAGCTCTGACTATGACTTTTTTTTTTTAATTTTAAAAAATAATTATGACTTGGCTATTGGCTTCTACCCTAAATCTATAAAATAATGCAGAATTTTTCAGAACCCAAAAAATCTACGTATTTATTTAAATGAAAGAGAGATTAGCAAAAGAGGAATCAAAAACATCGAAAAGATGATTAAGGCCATACTTTTTGTTTTTACAATTACTTATAAGATGAATGCATATTGGTCAAGAATCAAAGACAAAGAATGTAAAATTTTGTTTGTTATTCAAGAATTTGCAAGTTTCATTCACGTAATGTGTGTAACATTAGAATTCTCGTCTGTTTTCTCCTTTATTGTTGACGAGTCTATGCACTCAAAAACATTTTAAAATGGAGAAAAAAAGGAAAAAATAATGTTCATTTTCTCTTTAAATTAATTTTGGAAATTTATGGTCAAGTTTTTCATTTATTTATGTAGAATATTTCCCAAAGTTAATCACATATATGCATGATTCATAATGGTCATGTCATGGCATTAATTTCGGTCGGGTATTGTATGAAAGGTAAAGATGATATATAGGGTCTATTTTGAGGAACTTGGTGGAGATTTTCTATTTGATTCGAGTGGGTCCCTTTCCACGTCAGTCTTGCATGTTGCCACGTCAGAGTTGAATTTCTACGCAGTCCAAAAGGTCCACGTGGACATAGGGACGGTTACCTAATTTTTCAACGTTAAAGTTGGAAAAGACAAAATAAAAAAACGAATTAAAACAAAACGATACTAGTTATCTTTGTTTGTTTTAATTTGATAATAATAGGATCTTCTAATAATACCACTTAAACAGCAGTTAAAGAAGGACAAGACACATTGAATAACCATAAGTTTCTATTTATGTGAACTTATTAGACTGAGGAGTTTTTAAAAAAAAAAAAAATTAAATTTGTGATGTAAAAAAATGCATATATATTTTGTGTGGCTATAAATCTTTGCATAAAAATAAATTGATTCTAAATATGAAATGGATTATTTTTTTTGCGCATGAATTAAAAAAAAATATGTCCACATAAATTAAAACGGGAGAGTAAGATAAAAGTTGCTGCATGCAGTTGGAAATAAAACGATAAATACGAATTAGATGCTAGAGCAGAATGTGTGGACATGACACCAGATAGCCACTTTTAAGCATGTTGTTTATAATATATTCACAGTTTAAAATATATTTAATGATTAGCCAATTTCATTCAAACTTCAGGGCACGATGTCCTAGAACCTCAAAGATTAAACTTCAGGACATTGTGTCCTAAAGTTCAAAAATTATGTCCAGAAGTTCAAAAATTGTATCCAGAAGTTCGAATTTATGTCCTGAATTTTAAATTAGTAGTTCAGAAATTTAGGACACTTAGTCCTGAATTTCAAATTAGCAGCTCAAAAATTCAAGAAACAACTTCTCTGCCCCTCGGGGTAGGGGTAAGGTCTGCTTATATATTACCCTCCCCAGACCTCACTTATCAGATATACTGGGCCGTTGTTGTTGTTGTAAGTACTGAATTTTCAAATTCAGGATACTTAGTTCTGAATATTGCATGAATTAGCTAATCTTGAAATATATTATAAATTGTGAATATAACTTAAATAACGAACTTAAAAGTGACTATTGTTACACTTTGCCCGCAGAATATTTATAGTCAAAACGTTCAAATGAAGCTTCCTTTTAAAAAATAAAAAATAAATTAAGAACTAGGGGAAAGAAGTCAAGAACCGTTAACATATGTAGAACAAGCCATTAGTAAAATAGAACATTAATACTAGCTGTTCCAAATATTATTAGCATTGTCGAAATACAAGCACGAGCGCTGATTTCGTACGGATGTGTTTTAGGTCCTTATTTATGGATATACCTCATTGGCAGTGTTAGTGTAGGATTTCTATAATATAGTGAAAAATATTTATCCTCTTTTTTATATTTCATAAAAATAAATACGTAAAAGCTTTTTATTTGTAATTTTATTTTTTAATAATCATATTTTAATATAATTAGTTATGGATATACCTCATAGGGGGTGTTAGTATAGGATTTTCATAATACAAGAGGTGTAAGTGCTTGATTCTATATTATAAGGGATGTATCCAAAACTGAGTCATATTAGAAGGGTGTTTAGTATAATTAACCCTAAATTTTACTATACATATAATTAAATAATCACCTATAACAAGTTATTATTTGATTTTTCATGCTCCCGATATCATGTTTATTATAAAGAAATTATTTGTTATTAAAGGTTCATTTAGTTTGATAGAGTAAAAAAATTTATACAGTGTCTTCTGATGTTTAGCTTAAAGTATATATATTTCTATGTATATCGCATCATATTTTACTTTTGTTTCATGAATTTGGGATGTTAAATGCTATGATTTATATTAATTTGAAGTGTTTTTACTTGTAGGAATGATTCAGGAGCAATTGGGGGCGAAACGTGCAAGATTTGAGCTAAAACGAACAAAATCCGAAAAGGAGGCCATTTGGGCCCCACAAGCAGCGCCTGGCGCCACCTGTGGTGTTGAAAACAGTACGTGCAATTTGGGCAGCGCCCTGGTGGGTGCCTGGCGCCAGGCTGGGCCGCCGTTGACGCGGATTTTGTTCTATTTTGCCCGAGACACGGTTTATTCGGCCCTAGACCTACCCAACATGTATAAAAGCAAGACTAAATCTATTTTTTGGAGGGGGACGCCACTGTGGAGATATCTAACACACTTTGAAGGAGAATTTACGTGGGAGAACACACACCACGCTTGGAGGAGGCTTCTAATTAGTTTTTCTTTCTTTTCTCTTCCTTTAATTTCATAGTTTATTAGTTCTAGAGTTTTGGGGTGCCACATGAACGTTGTAGTTTGAAGTTTGAATTGTTCTTATTATTTTATCATATTGGTTTATTTATTCAATCTTGCGTTTAATTATTTGATTGCTTGATCACCAATTGAATACTATCTACGAATCTAGGATTGAACTCGGGAGAGGGAATTCTAGATTGCATATAAGATTGAGTAGAGCAAGATCTTAACTCTGAGGGGGAGCATATTTGCGGTTAGGATAGGAATATACCTAATCGCCTTACTTGGTTATTATACGGGAATTATAAATGCGTTCTTGTTAATCCTAATTCCATAGGAATATAGGCATTAGGCTAGCTTGAATAGGCGAGTTGTACTTCGGGAGAAGGCTACGAGCAATATTAACCTCGTCAATCAATAAACCAGATAAATTAATTAGACGATTTAAGTGAAAAACTCAACGAGATTGTTAGCTAACCCATAGCTCTAGAATATTCATTCACATTAAATTCGTCTCTATAATTAGCCAACTTGTTTTCTTTAATCTCTTAGTTTGTTACTTTAGATTAGTTTTAGCTAAATATTCATACTTTAGGATTCGCTTGAATAGATTAATTGTTTGGTCTAATTTAGTTGATAGTTAATCACAAGTCCATGTGGGTACGATATCTGGACTTACAATCCTATATTACTTGTCGACCACGTATACTTGCGTGTGCGTTTGGGAGCAACATCTTCGCATAAAAAAAGGTTGAAGCACTACTAGAGTTGTAATTGTGGCCTTTGGATGTGGATAAGCTACAATGGTAAAAATTTACCCGCACTGGGTGTTTACACCCGGCCAATAAACAAATGACATATATTACTTTATTTAATTACAACTATTAATACTTAACCATAGTTAACTACCATGTATTTTGCACGTAATCTTAATTAATAATATCAAAATACTTAATAATCTTCCTAGCTATTTCTCGTTATCTTCTAAACAGTACCGTCAACCTATCCCAAAGGCCACCATTGGCTATTACGAACTTCGAAAAAGTATTTTCTTCTCCTGTAATGATCATTATATTTTTATCTTAATCAACCAGAGTATAGGTTCTACTGAATTCTACTCATCTACATTATATAAGTAAAATTTTCTTTTCTAACATCCACTGTATATGGATCTAAATTTAATCTTCTCAATATGCACATGTACTTATTAGAGTACAAAGTTTAGACGTGGAAGAAATATTCTGCAGCTTTCAAATAACAGAAGGATGAAGCGAAACAAACATATTATATGCTCCAATACGTTGCTTTTAGTTTGTTCTCCCAACCACGTTGTAGCTTCAAAAAGTAATCAATTGATTTGCAATAGAAAAATGAAAGAATGAAAAACACAAGATTGCAGCAAATTAAAAGATGCTAAGCATGTGACGGCAACTCTAATGTTTCTGACGTTAGTTACTTTGAGTTTATGACTCTATTATCTGTTTTGAATTTTTTTTATTTATTTAAAATAAGACTCCTAATATATCTTAATTTGTTTTCTATAATTAACTTAACTGAGATTGGTGTAAACACCCCGTGTGAGTAAGTTTTTACCAAGCGACAGCCTACTCCAATGCTCTTACATGGTGGTTGTGTTTTCTTTTGGGACTATTTTGAGCATAAATTTTTTATGTGGCACTCAGTTTTGCGTCACCTATTGAATTTGTATCTATTTTAAAAAAAAAAAGTTAATTGATACTCAATTTTTGGACAATTTCAGATACATACGCTTTTCTCTTCTTTTTCTTCTTAGTTGCAAAGTGGGTTTGTTAAATTTGTTGTTATTTTGACAATTTAATGATTGAAATTTAGTGTTTATGATATTTGAAAGTTATGTTTCAAATTTGAGCTCATTTGGAGTAGATTTGGGCATTGAATCGTGTATTGAATTGTTGAAATTCGAAGAACAAATTTATGTTATAGAACTTAAGATTCGAAATCTAAAGTTACATTCAATTGATTGAACTACTTAAGATTTGAAGGATAGAAGAACTTCATATTTGATTTCTGAAGTTGCATTGAAGAGATTGAACTACTTCAGCTTCGAATTTCTGAAGTTGCATTTGAAAGATAGAAGACTTTTAGATTTGATTTCTAAAATTGCATTGAAGAGATTAAACTATTTTAGATACGAGCGGATATACTTTATAAAATTATATATAATACAAATATAACTTTAATGTTGGCCCCAAAAGCGAGTATACGTCAAAATGCCCTATTTTGAGCTCAAAAGGAGATCTTTCTCTTGAAATGGATTGGGCCTATAGGTTCACTAATGAACAAAAGTTTTGGCTTTTTCAACGAAATGGGCTTAAAAGGGGGATCTTTTCTTGTTGAGAAATTTTCATAAAGCACTATCTTTTAGTAGTAATTACTCATTTATAGATATCATTTGCTATATTACGGATTATAGATATCTTTTCTGTGGTTATAAGATGTATTTGATGTATTTAAGCTATTGTATTCATGAATATAGTAGCAAAAATAAGCATGAATCAGGGAAGTCCAGCTAATCAGTTGTTGTATTCGAGTGTATTCGACTGTATTCATGGAGTGAAATATGGGGTTACAACTGGACAAATTATTGTATTCGACTGTATTCACGGCGTGAAATAGGGGATTACACTGTTTTTAAAACGGAAAGTGAATCAATTAACATAATAGACTCCTAATATAGCTCAATAAACTCAATTATAACATACAAATTTTGTATTTTCAGTTATAAAAAAAGATTTTCAACCAAAAAATACCCCAAAAATATAGCAATTATCAGAGAAATTATATAATACATTTGAATACATAAATTATATTAATTAAAAAAATATATGAATACATTCATGGCATATAGAGAGACAGTGAATTTGTTGGCTGTGATTCTCTCTCTATGCAAAGTGGACTTGGCTGCTCCCTTTGTTCTTCTGCCCGAGCATCATGGGATATACACTCGATTGCAGTTGTCCACTGCTTGGGGACTGTTCCTGTCAGAGAGACTAGTGTATTTGTTGCAATATCGTCTGTCCATTTGAGAATGTGCCATTAGAGGAGGAGGAGGAGAGCGGAAATTTTAATGGGATGGGGGAAGAGAATGAGATGTATCAAAGTAGAGAGAGAAAGAAAGTCGTGTAATTGAATAGCGTATTTAGTGGCTTAGGGCTAGGAAGTAACCAAAATTAAATATTTTGCTATAAACCTTAAAAGGTATCTATAGAATATAATTTTTTTAAATGGTATTTATTTAAAATAAATAAGGTGTTAACCTTTGCTATAGGAGGTAAAAAATCCTTTCTTGTTTGTGAAATATTATTATATTTGAAAGTGATTTTTACCTTCCTATACTATATATGAAACTTTATTACCCTTCCTAATTAATCAAGTTGGGGATATATAATTTACTAATTATATACAAATTAGTTTTAAATGAGTATCCCTTTAAATTAGAAATTAAATAAGGAATCAATTATTTTCCATCCATGTTCTCTCTGTCTCTCTCTCTCCTGCGCTCTCTCTCCGTCTCTCTATCTCTCATTCTCTGTTCTTTCCCAATTTTTCTTCCTCTGATGTTCTCTATTTTTTTATCCTCTTTCATTTTGTATATATTTTTAATGGAGTTCATCAATGTATTTCAATCGTTTTACTATAGAGTTTTAACTTAGCAATTTCCTTTCATGTGTGCACAATTAGTGTTCAAATTGAAATTGTCAATCAATAAATTTTGAAGGTGTTTGACTCTCTACCATTGACAGCCATTAAAAAGCTTTGAAGCTTTGAAATCAAATGAGTTTTTAAAGATCATTATTTGTTTGGATTGGGCGTTGTTGCAAACAATTGAGAATATTTTTTGGAGTTTATATCTCAATTTTGAGGGTATTTGGTGAAGATTAGACTTGATTTTGGTTGAATTTCAGATTGAAACTCGAAGAAGAAGAAGAAGAAGAACACATGACATACAATATACTTACGAAATTGTAGTAAAGTTGTATTATAATTGTATGTAAATTATATTCTGTTGTAGTTATATATATATTTTTATTTGAATATTGTATGAAAGTTGAAAAATAGTTGTATAATGTATGAATCGTTATATAAAATTTATATTTAAGTTATCAAAACTATCTTTTTACATAAAGTTGTTGATATGTATCAAAATTGTTTTAAGAAAGGAAGCTTTGATTGGAATTTCAAAGAGGAAAAAGAACACACCACTTACAAAATATTTACAAATCATATACAAAGTATATACAAAAAACACATTGTATAAAATTTGTATGAAAATTGTATTTAAGTTGTATGTTGTTGTAATTGTATTTAACTGGGTAAAAATAATGTATGAAAATTGTAAATAAGTTATAAATAAGTTTTATACTATATAATTAGTTATATAAAATACGTTTTTAGTTTATATGTTGTTGTACATGTCTCAATATTATACGTTTTATATTTTTAATTTGTATGTTGTTGTACCATACAAATTTGTATGTTCGCTGCTGTCACTTAAAATATCGTTTATCATATGAAATTTTTTTATTTCATTAGTAAGTGGTAAAATAGAATGAAAATAATATTTTAAGTACTGAAACTCCATGAAATTAAGTATAGTTTGTCTTAAACTACAAGTTGGTTTAATTTTTCTCATAGTACAGCTCTGATCAAGTGCATCAAAATGTATGGCATATTGCCGAATTGTAAAATTACAGAGTGGGGGCTCTTTTAGCAGTTCCAGCAATGACAGTGAGCAAATTGTTGCCAAAGGGATCACTCAAATAACTAAATAATGTGTAATTAATGGATAAAAAAATTAATCAAAAACCAAGAAAGAATTATATGCAATACAATTAATTAGTTTTGACATTCTTTTGAATTTTACATGCATTATTCAAACATAATATAGTTAATTCCTTTCGTAGGATAAATAATACAATTGAGAAAGCAAGAATAAAATCCAAGGCAAGTGTGCTAATGATGTATAACACAAGAACAAGCTTCCTGTTGGGAGAAAACGAATAAAAAAATAAAAAAGAAAAGAACAAAATAATGAGGAGGAAAACAAGGTGAATATACTTATTAAAAAGAGGAGAATCTATAATGGAAAAAACAATGAGAATCAAAAAGTTTTGAATGTTGTTTGAGTATATCACAAAACTCATGTAAGAGCAATTCAATTCCCTAGAATTGAGGCAGAAAAATAAGGAAAGAGGATAAGAGAAAATAAGGGAAAAGAGTGCCCTAATTTAAGGCACTAATTATGAATTGTATGTAATTTGTAAGTAATCCTTATTTAGGGTGACTAATATACAAAATTAGGATAATTTTAGTAAATAAGCTTAAGGAAAAAACCCTATTTGAAACTTGCAAAAGTTTTTCTAACAAAAAATGCTTGTCTAATTTTATTTAATTACAAAAAAATTTCTCAGATAAAATTTGATTTTTGGAGGAGTGGCTAGAGGATGTTTTCAAACTCACAAAGTGCTCGTAAATCTTCAAAAAGACAAAAATGCTACAACAATTCAAATACATTCACTTTCTGCACCAACTCTTTTTCCAACTGAAGACTGCTAGTTTGTTTTAGAAAAGAGAAACAGCTGAAAATAGTCCACTATCTTTGGGCTTGGCCAAACGACGTGAGTTTTTTTATGATTTGGAAACCAAATGATGTTTTCCTTTGTAATGATGATCCTGGAACAGGAACGCAGACCAACTGTTTGATCATATGTCTAGGCAAGCCTATACTTAGTAGCAGTAGTAAATAGGACTGTTAGTATCCAACTTGCTCTGCTTAATGTTGAAATAAGTGGCAATGTTACATTTGTACATACAGATCCTTATATATCCACTATGTGATATGATTGAGTGT
The DNA here is from genome assembly GCF_000715075.1 of Nicotiana tabacum. Classification (NCBI taxonomy): domain Eukaryota; kingdom Viridiplantae; phylum Streptophyta; class Magnoliopsida; order Solanales; family Solanaceae; genus Nicotiana; species Nicotiana tabacum. Next base: position 127,922,114 of record NC_134084.1, read on the forward strand.
CCTCAATTGCTCTGAAATTGAAATGTATGCTTGAATGGGTTGATTCGCTTCTTTATACTTGTGCCTGTTCATATTGCTGCTGATTAATATAAGAAACATGGATAAATGGGATAAATTACTAGTGAATATGAGGTTGGCATTATCTTGTGCAATTTGATCTCAACTGATGTGGTATTGATGTCACTTCTACCTTAATTCAGATGCACTCGTAATAAAGTTTCTCCGAACACTTTAGCTGTATGTTTATATGCGGCAGCCTTTGATTCAAAAATAGATAACTATGGCTTAGTACCATAATGGTTTGTTCGTCGCATTGCATTTCTTTCATATTGGGGAGCTTTGGAGCAACGATAAAGTTGTCTCCGCTTGTCACGCGTTCGAGCCGTGGAAGCAGTCGCTAATGCTTGCATTAGAGTAGGCTAGCTGTCTGCATCACACCCCTTGGGGTGGCCTTTCTCCCGATACTAGGTGAAAGCGGAATGCCTTATGCACCGAAGCTGCCCTTTTTTAGGAATTATTTTTAGGAAATAGAATTGTTTTATTATTTTCATTCATCTGCATACCTGTTTCAAGGTTCCCATTAAAAGGGGGCTCTTATTCGAATTTTACACGCTTTGAAACTATTTTTCCCTTCTTTGGATGAAGGATCAGTATTGCAATTTACTTTATGAAGTTGGTTCAGTATATTACAAAAGCCTCCCAAATGTCACAAGAAATATAGTATCATTTGCGAGTTTAAGAGTAATAACACTTTATTTCTCTTCTTTTCTTATTTCCTTCTCTCCATGAAAGTGGCCGTCTGCTTAAATTGGTATTTTTTACACTAGTATATGGCGATGCTTAAACTACCCTTGCTACAGATCTGTTTAAACTAGTCCTCCTTTTGTTCTACTTAGAATTGGTAATTCAAGATCCAAACATGATATATTTATAGTAATGACCTTTTCCTCATTAGGCAATTTCCGCTTCCCACTTGTTCCTCTATTTGGATGGTATGTGAGGCAGCCTGGAGATAATGTATAGAACATAAAATGCTCAATTGAGCAAAAGTGAAGCTGCTACTTGTTTCGGACCAAAATTGATTGTCCTCGGATTATCTCAGCTATTTTCACCACCACATGCTAGATATTTTTACATAGAGATGAGGTATTTGATGAGGTAAAAGATAAACTTTCCGTGGAATCACTTCTAGGAGTATCGTCTTAGTGTTGTCAATGTTAGTAGGACACTGAAGTTTACTTTAGTTAGCATTTCTTTTGCAAATAAGTTCAATTCTTCCTAATTGATGATCCTAGTCATAGCCTGTTAGAACATTGCTACTACATAACGCTGCCATCAAAATGAATATAGTAACTGTTATGATAATCTTGAGCCGAGGGTCTATTGGAAACAACCTCTCTATCCTCACGGGTATGGTCTGCGTACACACTACCCTCCCCAGACCCCACGGTGTTGGATAATACTAGGTATGTTGTTGTGTTATGACAATCTGTTGCATGTTTGAGCATAGTGAGTAACTTAGTTAGGTATAAAATTAGGTTTGTCTTCTTTAGTTGGCATGTTTGTACAATGTAGATTTATGTGCAGTAGGAAAGATAAAGGTAAATTACGTGTTCTTGTACATTAAAATTCCATATATTGATCTACATATGAAACAGTTCCATTACCATTTTAGGCTCTGCATAGTATCTTTTGCACCTATCATGTCTATGATGAATAAAACTCATATATCTTTAGTTAAGGCTTACAAAGTAGTATTGTACTCGTTTTCTGTTTGCTATCAGTAAAAAGCTAAAGTCATATCTTGAAAACTATGAGAAGTCTCCAGTAATTGTTAGCAGTCTCGCGTATTTTGTTTGACTTCGTTTTGTTTATTTTCGTTCCATTATTTCTTCTCTCCAGTCTTCTTCTCTTTCTGAATAATATCTTAGGATTTAGAATTTTCTATCAGAAACATTAACCTCATTAAATTACTTAGCTTTCTTGTCAAGGTTAGAAAAGTATGTTTGTTCCTTCGAAATGACACTCTCAAAAGTTCTTGGAAGCTGCATTTTGCCTAGTGCTTTTACTGGTGATTTTTGACCCTCAGGGCCAAATTGTTCTATGATGTGTTCATGTTGCAGATGATGTTGTTTTACAACTCGGGAAATTTTATTGTGATGGCCGACAAATTTCAAGAAAAGGTGAAGCTAGCCTGAAGGAATTGTTGCCAATGCCCTGTCTGAGGCAGCATGGTGGGATCACTGCATTCTGATGGGCGTGAACATAATAGTTGAAGCTTGTCGCAAGCAGTGGCGGAACCACCTTGTACCGAGGGATGTCATTTGACATCCCTTCGCAGGAAAAATACACTGCGTAGCTAGGTAAATTTTTTTAATGTATATATACTATATGTTGAATACCCTTGGCTTTTTCGTGTATTTACCTTTTTTATATTTTGACACCCATTAGTGAACATCCCAGGGTGTTGTACTTGTGTTAAACATGTGACTTTTAAGGCCTCCTTACTCCCAATAGCTTCTCAAGTAGGACATTCATCAACTTTTCATATCCAAGTTTGCGTATTCTGATCAGCACTTCACCTGGCATTCATTTTTTTGAGAAATCTAATTATTTGATTCTCAGCTGGTGTAATTACTGACAATTTCTAGCTGTAGCTGTAAGTAGTATGCCAGCATGTGACAAATTCCTGCACTTTTCCCTTCAAAATAACTGACAAAATCACCATAAAATTTTGAAGTATTCTGTATTTGGAATTAGTCATTGTAGTTCAAAAAGAGAAGTAATTTGACTGGGCAACAAATCGGATATTATACCTTGGAGTGCTTGCTATATCAACAGTTTCTTGTGGTGGTGGTGGTGGTGGGTCTGCTAAAGTATTTGCCACATTTGAGTCTCTTATGAATAGTTCTACATCATTAACCTAAAAGGTCCCTTCTAAAGTACTTGCAGCAGCGACTCTCTTATGTATAGTTTTACATCATTTACCTAAGAGGTCCCATATGTCCTTCCTAAATTTAATGTAAAGAAACTAATATGAAATAGAACTTTCTTAAGTTGCTTATACATCTCTGCAACATATATAGTGCATGTTGTCCTTGAAAGGACAAGGAAGCTGAAAGTGATGCTTCAGTAACATGTTAATGTATTTCACATGCATTTCATCTCATGCATACTTTTCACAACCGAATCTGTTGTTCTCCTTGAACTGTGCATATATTTGCTTTAACCATTTTCTTTCTGTATCGGGAGTTTCTGTTACCTCGTGTGTTGTTTTGAAGAATTACGTACGCTTTTAAAGATGTTTGCAGGTTCAACGAGTCGAAAGCATATTGCAAAGATGCTGAAGAAAATCCTTCAATTCTCAAGAAGATCCAGTTTCATGCATGCTGTTGACGATTGGGACGAAGATGTGGCCTCATTGCCTCCTCCAGAAGATGTCAAGGAAGGCCACTTTGTGGTGCATGCAATTGAGGATGGAAAAAAGAAGAGGTTTATTGTAGAATTGGGTTGTTTAGCGGATCCAAGTTTCGTGAAGCTGTTGGAGCGAGCAGAGGAAGAGTTTGGTTTCGAACATGAAGGTGTTCTTGCTGTACCTTGCAGGCATAGTGACTTGGAGAAAATTCTTGAAAGCAGGAAGAAGAACAAGAAATGATCGTTCCTCTTAGTAATTTACATCTCTTTAAACGATTGCTGATTTATAGGATATGTGTTATGTTTTTTATAACGATATTGACCTTTTTTTCCCCTCTCCCATGTCTCATTTTGTTGATTGAAAGAGAATAAGGCAATCCATTGTAAACATAGGGTTTTTTACAGTGAGTCGGGCAGTTGGTAGCCCCTTTAGAGAGCGCCTCTGAAGCCACCCCATTCATCCAAAAGAGAAGAGAAGATGCATATGTATTTGCATGATGCCCTTTGCTCTAGAGGAATGAATATCCAATAGGACTTTTTTTCTCTTATGGAGTTGAGCATGTAATTTTTTTTATTTCTGTTCCACCTAATATCTGTTATCTCTCATCCGCACAAGTATTAGATGATGTAGAATTTCTCTTATTGTGAATGAGGTGGGGTATATGTTCAAGAGTGTGGTTGAAATTGTGGACTTTGAAGAAATGGTTTTCTTTTGTAGTTTTTTGATGGGCTATTCAGTTGTAACTTGTACAAGGATTTGAAGTTATATTAACGATATTGATGTAACAAAACATTGAATCTGCAAAACTGAAATTCAAGCATGATTTGTCACATAACATAATCAAATAGAAGGCTACTATGAGATTTGACAATCTCCTATTTATTCTGTTGAAAAATTGCTATTGGGTCGGGTCTACCCATAAGGAGTGCTAATTAGCCCGTTTGCTCGTTAGCTAGTCCTCCTCCTAAAATCCTAGTACTAGCCTATATAAGCACCACTGCAGGTGTAGAAAAGAAACGCTTTTTCATTCTTGATGACGATGGCTATGAAGAAAACTCTTTGCATCTCTGAGGGGATATTTAGGTTGTGAAAACCAAAGAATTTTTCGCTTTATTATAATTCCTTCCGACCGATAATTCAAGCCGTGATTGAAATAGACGATCAGCTGCCGCAAAGAGAAACCTGTAAGTCTCCTAACTAGTATTTATAGGTTAAATACTACACATTCAAACGTTTTGTGTCACACTTAAGTTTTAATGATGACAATTGTGCAAAATCTAATCTACTCTAATCGATTGCAGAAAATCAGGGAAGCAATGCTATGAAAAGAAAATAAGATCAAATGCAGTTGCTATGAGGAGATTAGTTCGTAAATTAAGGAGAGTCTATGGAGAAAGAGATTAGAAGATTCTGATGGTGGATCAATTAAGTCATGTCACAAATCACTGCTATATATCAGGAACGCAAGAAGGAAAAAAGATCATTGGATCCGGCCTTCCTTGTAAGCTGGATTCAGAGGCAACCCTTGATCAAATCTCTTAGAATATTCTTGCCTCAATTAATGGGCAATCTATAACGGCTAGTTAAAGAGAAGATTATAAGACCACAAGTCATTCCTATAAGAAGGCTGGAAGACAAAAGAAAAAAATTACGTAACTTAATACATGTTTCTATATCTTTCTAGTTCTTTGTATAAACACTGTATTCTTGAGTTTACTAGTGTCACAAAAGATAGGAAGAGTTAGAAAACAAAGCAAGAGTTGTGTCAAGCAAAGACAAACACTGTTGCTGAATATCGTTAGTGGTGAACGAACTAAAATCACAATTGTTGTAACGACTCAATATTGAAGATCTAAGAGAACCCTTGTGACCCAAGGGAACTGGATGTAGGTACCACACCGGTACTAAATCAGTATAAAACTCCATTGCCTTTACTGTTCTTGTTTTTGCATAATTTACTCCTGCTAAAATCGAACCTGCTAGTAAAGATTAGTCGACTATTTCTATCTTTAGTCAACTAAGGTTTTAAATTGGACACAATTCACCCCTCCCCTCTTGTGTTTAATTGGTATCAAAGTGAGGACTCACAAGTATTGCCTAACAGCAAGTGAGAAAAACATCATGGGATTAAATACAGTCATTGGAGCACTATTCCAAGAAGGAACCTCTCAAGTAATACCATCGTACTTCAACGGTCAGCACTTTTCACACTGGAAAGCGCGAATGGAAACATACACTATGTCATACGACATTAAAGTATGGCGTGCGATCAAAAAAGGAAATCTCCCAATTCCACCGAGGAAGGATAAAGACGGTGAGATCAAAGTATCATCTGGCCCTCTCAATTTAGACGATTACACTAAAGAACAAACATCTATTGTTCAAGTGAATGCTAAGGCAAAAAATCTTCTATACAATGCCATAAATGGAGAAGAGTATGAAAAGATATCAAGTTGTGAAACTGCAAAAGAAATGTTGGACAAGATAGAAGTCATATATGAAGGAACAAATAAAGTGAAAGAAACAAGGATAAATCTCCTGGTTCATGAATATGAATTGTCCCAAATAAAGGAGAGAGAATCTATTGAAGAAATGTTTTCAAGATTCAGAAAAATTATTGGTGATCTAAAATCATTCGGACGACCTTTGAAAACTGGAGAACAAGTCAGGAAAATTCTCAGAAGCGTACCCACCACATGGCAGCCTACGTCATTACCTTGGAATGTCAAGATCTTGATAACGTATCATACGATGAATTACGAGGAGATCTTATAGCCTTTGTAAAGGTCCATCTAAACAGACATGTACCTGAAAAGAAGGAAAATATTTCCTTCAAGGTAACAGTTGTCGAGTTTGAAAATGAAGAAGAGGAAGAAGGAGGAGAGCAGGATGAAAACATTGCAATGCTATCCATAGTGGTATCAAATATGATGAAAAAAATCAGAGGAGGAATAAAAGGCAAAAAATTTGCAAGAAAAGGAAGACCACATAATGAAAATGATATAAGATACTATGAATGTGGAAAATTTGTCTATATACAAGCTGAATGTCCAGAACTAAAAAGGGAAATCAACAAAGGTTTTCAAAAGAAGAAATCATTCGGAGCCTGCAGTGACGAAGAAGGATCTGAAAGTGAAGAAATAACAAACATATGTTTCATGGCAATAAGAGAAAGTGATGATGATTTATTGGAAAATGAACAAGATGAAGACTAAGTTTTATGGCTATCGGAGAAACCAACGAAATACGTCTCTGTCCTAAATACACTAAAATTCAAGAATATATTGATTTAGCTATGATTGATCTTGAAAAGGTCCTTCATGAACTTCACAAAGTTCAAAGGAAAAATAAGGATAATGAAATGAAACTAGAAGTTTATGAGATTGAAAGAGGCATGCTTCAGGAAGAAATTCATGAGCTCCAGCTTCAGTTAAATGGATTACTCAAATCCCCAATCATAGCTCTGTTAAGTCAAATAAATCGACTATTCGAAAAGGTCTCAGAGGGGTACCTTCAATTAGATTCCATGAGGAAACTAAATGAGATAACTTTGTTTGTTTTTATTGCGGTAAATCTGGTCATTTTTCTAACAATTGCAGGTTCAGAAACAAAAAGCAATGGGTTTGGAGATCTAAAACAACTAATGAGACTTCCACCTCTAAATCTAACCAAACAGGACCCATGAAAGCTTGGGTACCTAAGAAAAAGTGATTTATATTTTATGTAGGAACACCACAAGAAGAGCAGAAAAGGAAAATAGTATCTTGACAGTGCATGTTCCAGACATATGACAGGTGACAAACAACTTTTCAAATTTGTCACAAATCTAGATGGTGGAACAATTACTTTCAGAGATAAATCCAAAGGAAATATCACTGGGGTAGGAAAAGTCCCTTTGATCTCTACATGTGAAGTAGACGAGGTCTATCTTATAAATGAACTTGGATACAACTTACTCAGTATCAGTCAACTATGTGATAACGACTATGAGGTACGCTTCAAGAAAACTGGCTGGTCTATAATTGATGAATCAAGTAATTCTATTCTCACTGAAAATAGAGACAAGAATGTCTATACTCTTAGCAAACATGATAATCATATCTGCTTGGCTTCCATAATAGATGATTCATAGTTGTGGCATAGAAAACTAGGACATGCAAACATGCATTCCATTAAAAATCTTTCAAAACAAGATCTAGTCATTGGTCTTCCAAAATTGAAATTTTCAAAAGATCATATTTGTGATGCATGTCAACTTGGTAAACATACTAGATCATCTTTTAAAACAAAAAACATTGTTTTTACTTCAAAATCATTGCAATTACTGCACATGGATCTTTTTGGACCAACAAGAACTTCTAGTATAAATGGCAAGAAATATGCATTTGTTATTGTTGATGATTATTCTCGTTTCACCTAGGTTATTTTCTTGAGTCACAAAGATGAGGCACTAAAGAATTTGATGTTTTCTACAAAAAGGTACAATGTGAAAAGGGGGTGTGCAATTCTTCAATAAGAAGTAATCATAGAAGAGAATTTGAAAGCAAATCTTTTGAAACCTTCTGCAATGATTATGGAATCACTCACAACTTTTCATCTCCAAGAACTCCTCAACAAAACGAGGTTCTACAAAGGAAAAATAGGACACTGCAAGACATAGCTAGAACAATGATTGCAAAAAGCTCACTACCTCATTATTTCCGAGCAGAAGCAGTGAGCACATCATGTCATATCATTACCCGATGCATGATCAGGCCAGTCTTGAAGAAAACGCCCTACAAATTATGGAGAGGAAAAATATCAAATGTAAGTTACTTTGATCCCTTTGTATGCAAGTGCTATGTTCACAACAATAGTAAAGATAACCTTGATAAGTTCGCTCCTAGAAGTGATGAAGGTATATTTTTTGGTTATTCTCTGTCAAGTAGAGGTTATAGAGTTTATAATAAACGTACTATTATTATAGAAGAATATATTCATGTAGTCTTTATTGACACTAACCCTCGTAGTGAGTCTAGCAAAATAGTAGATGAAGAAGATCTTGTAGGTGTATCAAAAACAGTTCAAGCTCCTGAGAACATTACTGAAAATCAACTCCAAGCGAATCTTAGTCGACTACATAAAGAGCTGCAGAAACCTCATCCCACATCTCCGAACCTGAAAGAAATGTGCATAAGTTAGATAATGTTTCAAATGAATGGAAAGGTGAAGCAGGGTATCCTCATAAGTTCATCATAGGAAATCCGCAGGAAGGCATTACCACCAAAAGATCTCAGAAGTTGAACTCTCACATGGCTCTAATATCTCAACTTGAGCCAAAGAAAGTTGACGAAGCTCTCAAGAATGACAACTGGGTCAAATCCATGAAGGAAGAACTTGAACAGTTTGAAATAAATAATATATGGAACTTAGTTCCAAAACCTTTTGATGCATTAATTGTAGGAACAAAATGGATATTCAGATACAAGTTGAATGAGTCTGTTCAAGTAGTTCGCAACAAAGTAAGACTAGTCGCTCAAGGTTACTCACACCAAGAGGGAATTGATTATGATAAAACCTTCGCTCCTGTGGCAAGGTTGGAATCCATTCGAATGTTGCTTGCCTTTGCTGCTCAAAAAGGTTTCAAACTATTCTAGATGGATGTAAAAAGTACCTTCTTAAATAGATATATTTTTGAAGAAGTATATGTGAAACAACCTCCTGGGTTTATAAACAACAGTCTCCCAAATCATATCTTCAAGTTATCAAAAGACTTATACGGTCTCAAACAAACCCCCGATCCTAGTATGGAGACTAAGATCTTTTCTGTTAAATCATGGTTTCAAACAAGGTAATATTGGTACAACTTTGCTTATTAAGTGTTCAAATTTGAGTAATCTTATTACTTAAATTTATGTAGATGATATTATTTTTAGAAGTTTTAACTTTGTGTTATGTGAGGAATTTATATGGAAGGAGAGTTCGAAATTAGCATGATGGGAGAGTTGACTTTCTTCCTTGGGTTACAAATTAAGAAATATTCCAAAGGAATCTTCATTAGCTAAACCAAATATACAAGGGAGCTTATTAAAAGGTTTGGTATGGAAAATGCAAAGCCTAGTGGAACTCCATGAGTCCGTCAACAATTCTTGAAGAAAACAAAGATGGAAAAGTGTTGATGAAACCATGTACAAGGGAATGATTGGATCCCTTCTATATCTCACTGCTAGTTGACCGGATATAATATTTAGTGTTTGTAATTATGCAAGATTTCAGTCGGCTCCAAAGGAGTCACACTTGACTGTGGTACAATGTATCATTAGATATCTTATTGGGACCATTGAATTGGTTTTATGGTATCCTCATTCTAACAATTTTAATCTAAAGGTTTTTCAGATGCAGACTTTGCAAGTGATAGAAGTGACATGAAAAGCACAAGTGGTACTTGTCAATTACTGAAAAATGTACTAATTTTCTGGCATAGCAAGAAACAAAATTGTGTTGCATTGTCGACTACAAAAGTAGAGTATTTAGCTGTTGGAAGATGTAACACTCAAATTCTTTGGATTATGTATCAACTTCTTGATTATAATCTCAATCTTACTTCTACTCCTATTTTGTGTGATAACACTAGTGCTATTTGTTTATCAAAAAATTCTATGCATCATTCTAGGCAAAACATATAGAAATTAAACATCATTTTATTCGTGATCATGTTGCTAAAGGTGATATAGTACTAGAATTTATTAATACTGAGACTCAACCTTCTGATATTCTTACAAAACCTATTTTGGAAGAACATTTTTGCCTAATGCGTAGTAAGATTGAAGTTTCGTCTATTGCGTAAAAACATCTCATCACTATTTGAAAAATATTTTACTTCCTTTAATATGTTTGCTAAAGTGATTGCCTTCATTAATTTGATGTGATTGTAATTATTACTTTCCACTGGTGCCGCCGAAACAACTCAAAAATGTTACTTCGATATGTTCCTAACCTTTCCTCTAACTAATGGAACCTTTAATCTCCCAAACGGCCTATTAAGTATCCCATTTATCTCATTCTTCCTCACTTCTCAGCAAACTTCTCAACCATGGGTAAGAAAAACCTCTCTTCCTCCACTGTCATAAGACGAAGCAGATGGTTCCAAAAGACTCAAAACCCTGAAGAAACTGTCGACCTTGAATCATCTCTTGATTCATACCCTCTCAAAACTGATAACGAGAGTAGTGACTCATAGAAGGATCAAGCACTAAGCCAGAAAAGAGCCGACAAGAGACCCATGGATCAAACCCTCAAAAGGCCAGCATGCAAAAATGAGAAAGTGGAAACCACTGATTTTGGGCCTGAGGACAAGTTGAACTTTCATGGTCCAACTGAGAACTCGAGGTTTGAATCATATAAGTCAAAATCTAAGGCTTATGGGCGCATTGTAAGACTCTCTCTTATGAAGGATGTTCATTGTGATGTTGTTACAATTTTTGATTTTCAAAGCCTTTCTCCTCTGTTTGATACTGTTGGAAATACTGTATATGAAGAACCTATGCGAATATTCTATGAAAATATGTTTGTGAATTACAAAGATGATTTGGAGTCAATGGTCCTAGGTACTCGTATTGTGCTTGATGCATATCAATTTGAGAATTTTTTTTTCCTGCAAAGTCCCATGGTTATGATGTGTTTGTTCAGAACTTTTGGCCAAAAGATTTTGAAGTGACTTTAGAAGAGGAAAAAGCTACCCTATTTGAAGACCCCCCCGATATTGGTCCCAAAAGTTTTAAATTTGAACATTGTGTATTAGCTCACATGATTTCAACCACCCTTCTCCCTAGGACTAGATTCTTTAGCACTTTAACCACTAGGGATATCTTTGTTCTATACTATCTTGCGAACAACAAAAGACTTGATTAGTTTGCGTGAATTTGTCAGTATATGCTTGAAAATATTAGAGATGTATTATCCTCTGCTGCTTGTTTACTCCATGACCTGCTTATCTCCCACATTCTAGAAGTAATGAAGGTTGATTTGACACATTTTTCTCCCAAATTCATCTCAAGTACCTATAATAAGATAACTTTTGATATGATTGGCTACATTGTAAGTGAAGAAGTATGGGTTAGACGTGCCAAAATTTCAAGTACTCCAGTGCGGACCAAGTAGGTTAGATTGGAAATTGCCTTTGCTTAATAGTGTTTGGGTAGGAGATGAAGATTCTCCACTAAATGTCTTTATGCAGCAGCTAGACTATGAGAATATTCCCAAATATTGCAAGTACGGCAAGAAGCTGGGACACATATTGATAAATTATAAACTTCTAGAATGAATAAGGATCGGTGAAAACAAGGAAACAAAGGTAAAAGGCAAAGATACAACCAAAGAAAAGCAAATGGAAAAGGAGATAAGTGCTAAGAAAATAGCAGGTGATACCATAGGCAAAGGAAAACAATCAAATCAGAAGGAAGATACGAGGAAGAACATTATGAATGAAAAAAGAGTGAAAGATAGCATTGGAAATGAGAAGACTATTGCAGACAAGACAATTGAATCAGATAGTTCTGAAAATAAGATGATTGTTTGAAAGGATTAAACTCAAAAAGAAGAAAAAAGCAAAGACAAAGAAGGTAGCAAAAAAGAAAGCGAAAGTGACTTTCAAACAAGGATTCTTTGCACAACCAAATACAAAGAAAAGACAGAACAACCAGGTAGTTCATGAGGCGAGTAACCAGAGATTTGGTAACCAGGGCACACAAATTTCTATTAGAAATTTGAACGTAGTGGAGGAAGGCAACATGTCTGAACAGATCATGAAAGAGGTTCAAAAATTAACAAATGGAAAATAAGTCGTTGGTACATATTCCAAAGAGAATAGGATATTATCAACACTTTCAATAGAAAGAAGAAATACTCAGAGGGTGGAAGAGTCTATAATGGAGTCATCCAGCTTGTGGTCAGAAATAGAAAGGCAAAAGGGCATTCAACTAGTAGTTGATTTGAATGATTTTCTTCCACAAACACAATTAACTGAGCACGCGGACATAGAATCAGGAGATGAAAACAGTCAAAGCGAGTGGTTTTCACCGATAAGAAATACAAAAAATGAGTTTGACAATCCTACACAAGCACATATGAAAGAGGTAATAAATAAGGAGGGTTGTCACCAGCTAGAAGGGAAAGAAGTGAGCAGAGGCAGAATGGGAGAAATGTAAGAAATTAGTCCATCCCAGATATTAGGGAAAAGACAAAAAATACTTAATCTTAATCTTAATGATCAGAGCAATTTTTTGGAACATTAGAGGAGTAAGATCAAAAAAAGTAATTCACAGATTGAAGCACTTGATTAAAAAAATAGTGCGGAATTTGTAGCAATCTTTGAAGCTTTCATCAACAAGAACAAAATAGAGGGTTACAAAAGGTTTTTGGGCTTTCAACATTGTGCTGCCGATGAGGTAGGGAAAATTTGGTGTTTTTGGAGTTACAACTTGCAAGGAGATGTTACTTCCAGTGATGATCAACAAGTTACAATAAAATTTCAAGACTCTACTGGAGTCAAGGAGGTGCATATCACGGTAGTATACGACAACCTCGAAAACGTTCTTGCTAATAAGTCCCCTGTTACTTTGACCTCGATCACTTCTCCTTTCACTTCTTATGGGGCTTTTCCCGAATCCGTTACTTCTTCAATCCCTATTGTATGGTTGATAATGGTCCTTGCTCGATCTCGATTCACAATCAATGTCTCTCTTGGCTCTATCCACGGATCTGACGGGATAAACGGACCCCGAAGGTGCCCCAAGTTGATCATTCTTCAACTCTGATTTTTGATTGATACCGGTTATGCATGTCGGCCCAAGTAACAACCAGATATTCTATCAAATTTTGTTTCAACTCCTGAATCCACTGAGCTTCGATAATTGAGTCCCTGGGTGAAAACTTGAACTGTCCAATCATCAGCAACCGGTGGCATATCCATCCGTTCCATTTAAAACCAGTACACGAACACTCTGAGCATCTCATTATCCGTGTGTTTTACTTTGAAAAGGTCAGACTTCCTGGTCTCGACCTTGATATCCCCTGCATGTACTTTCACGAAAGAATCTGCAAGCATAGCAAATGAGATAATAAAATTAGGAGGTAAGTTGTGATACCATATCATAACTCCCTTTGATAGGGTCTCTCTGAACTTTTTCAACAAGACAGACTAGATCTCATCATCCTCCAAGTCATTCCCTTTGATGATACATGTGTAGGAGGTAACATGCTCGTTTGGGTCGATCATTCCATTGTACGTAGGAATCTCGGGCATGCAGAATTTCTTAGGGATCGACTTTGGAGCCGCGCTCAGAGGAAAAAGTTTTTGCACGAACTTCTTGGAATCCAGGCCTTTCAATATCGGTGGTGCTCTTGGGATCTGATCGACCCTGGAATTGTAGGTTTCCACCTTCTTGTCATTTGCTTCAATTTTCTTCTCCCCCGATTCTATCCGTTTCGTCAGTTCTTCGAGCATCTTCATAATTTTGGGGTTGGTCCCCAACTCCTTTTCATTCGGTTTCTCCGGGGTTAGTTCATCTATGTGGATGACTTTTCGAGATGGTTCAGGCTTAATCCCACTCGGGGCGCGGCTCTGGTTCTGGAGTTGGGCTATCGTTGCCTGTTGAGCCTGTAATATTTTAAAGATTACTCACAAGTTGATTACACCATCTTCGCCGCCGTGCGTTATTTGTGCAACCGATCAAACATCTCTGCGGATGTTGTTTTCAGGATCGGTGGGTAAATTTGTGTTGATGGCTACATGTGAGCTGACGTCAATCGGGTCTGTGGCCGGGACACCACCGAGGTCGGCTAGGGGTACCTCGTTTCCGAGTGCTACATTGTCGTTTTTGCCATGGTGGTCGGATTCATTGTCAACATGTAGGGGTACTGATTGAGAGTTTGACATTTTGAGTTTTAACCTAGAATTAGAGACAATTTAAAGAATAAGTGTAAAGTAGTGTGTGTTATGGATATTTGTATCAAACAACCACTATTATCCTTATCCCCACGGTGGGTGCCAAACTATTTAACCTCAGGAGAAAGATTGTAGGGAGTAACAATCACTAGCCAACAAGAGTATGGCACTGCTGACTGGCTATAAGGAGTAAAACCATCAGCACAAAGACCAAGTCTAAAATTACTAGGCTCTACATCAAAGTATGGATAGGTTTGATCAAAGTGTTTCTATGCTTCTCCATCTGAAGGGTGGCATAACACACCTTCTTCCCTGCGGTTTTCATGGTGCCACCTCATTTGCTCCGCATATTTTATTGAAGCATATAGTCATTGAAGCCTAGGAATAAGCGGCAGGTAATGCATTGTCTTCCGAGGAACTTTTTTATTACCCTGCTTGCGCACACGTTCTTTGTAGTTGGTTCGTGAAAGGAAGAATGATTATTAGACAATGTATTACTTGCACATGAGATTGTACAGGATGTAAATCAGGAGAATATGGGGGGGGGGGGGGAGATCTCGTTATAAAGCTGGATATGACAAAAGCGTACGATAGATTATCTTGGAGCTTCCTTATTGTTGTCTTAAGGAGGTTTGGTTTCTCAAATTGGTGGGTAGATACAATTTGGAGGATGGTCTCAGAGGTGTGGTACTCAATTATAATTAATGGCTCAAGAACAGATTTCTTCACTTCTTCATAGGGATTGTAGTAGGGTGATCCACTATCTCCTTCCCTTTTCATTATTGGCGCTGAGGTGTTGTCAAGATTGCTGAACTTATATGATAATTCAGACTTTGTCCCTTTTGCAATGAATCACAGAGGATCTATGGTAAATCACCTAGCATATGCTGATGATATTGTGATTTTTTATGCTGGAAGGAAAGAAAGAAACTGTCAGGCTCACAATGAAACAGGTGAGGTTGTATGAAAGTAGTTCAGGACAAAAGGTCAACGAAGAAAAGAGTTTATTCTGTACATCCCCAGGGGCGTCAATCTCTATAGTCAACAATATGATTGACAGAACTGCTTCAAACATAGGCATTTTCCATTCACATATTTGGGGTGCCCATTATTTGTTGGAAGGAAAAAACTAGTGTACTTTGATGATCTAGTGACTAAAATTATTAAAAGGCTCTCTGGGTGGCAGAGTAAACAACTATCATATGGTGGCAAGGTGATCCTCATACAACATGTGCTACAGGCAATTCCTGTGTATACTCTTGCAGCAATAGATCCACCTAAGGGAGCCAATGCAGTTCCACTACAAACCTCTTTGGCTCCTCCTCTGGATTTACTGAGAAAACAGCAAAATATCCTTCTTTTACATCATTCGGCACCACCTCTTCATTATTCGCTCTCGGCATTTCAACAAATTCCGCAATAGCTTCAGCAGTTTGAAATCTACTAGAATATTTGTGAATTAGTTGAAGATGACTCTTGAGCTTTCCCACAATCATCTTAGTCTTCATCATTTTTACACTTATAATAGAGGTTGAATTTGCTATTTATGACAACAATAATATTACGTTCAGAGGCGAATCCAAGATTTAAAATCTTTATGGGTTAAACTTTTTAGATTTTTAGCATTGAACCTTGTATATTTTAAAGTTATGGGTTCATATCTACTATTTTCTGTAAACTTAATAAATTTTTATACATAAAGTTATACTTCGCGTCAAAGGTTATAGGTTTAATTGAACCTGTCACTAACATACTACATCCGCCCTTGTGATAGTTGTATTTGTAGTAGGATATGTTAATTTTTTGCTTTATTCAAGAAGGATAGGAAGTTTCTAAGATGCCGAATAGAGGGTCCATTGCATGTGCTTTTGCTATTTTTGCAACACATATTGATTATTTTTCTGTCTTCTCTTTTAAAAAGAAAAATTAAGATTCATTTATAAAAATGGAAACGCGGTATCATGATATGATTGTAAGTTTGTAACAGCTAACCTCCGTATTACAAAATTGGTCTCCTCCCTAGTGTACCTTTGTCCGTACAATACGAGTAATTAATTCTGCAAATATATTAAGGGGTAGTTTTGTTCACATACTATTTATGCACTGAAATATAGATCAACAATTGTTTGTACGGAAAATAATAATGAATGGATTGTTATCAGGTGAATAGTAATATAAGAATCTCGAGGAATAATAATATAGGGAGTACTTACTGTAAGGGCATTGTTTGTCTTTAAATATATTTATCGCTGTTATAAATATATTATATTATGGATGTTTATCTAGTACTCCGTTGTAAATAAACTTCCTGAAGAAATTTATCCATATGGGACTCTGCCGTAAATATATTTATCTATTTAGTACTCTATTGGAAATAAGCCTCCAGAAGAAGCTTATCACTTTGGTACCCGGTTATGCATAAACATTACCCCAGTAGAAGGTTATCCATACCGGGTATAATGAGCTTATCCTTTCGATACTTCGTTATGGATAAACATTACCCCGGTAGAAGATTATCTATACCTGGTACAATGAACTTATCCTTTTAGTACTCCGTTATAGATAAACATTACTCTCAATAAAAGATTATCCATATTTGGTATAATAGCAGCTTACACAGCAGCTTGCAGTAACAGCTTACACAACAACTTCCTTTCTTCTATAAATAGAAGAGATTTCAGTTCATTATTTCTATAAATAGAAGAGATTTCAATTTATTATGTACATCAGTTTGAATTCGAATAATATATCAATTTCTCTCTATACTTGTCTTTACTTTACAGTCTTTATTTTATAATACGTTATCAGTACAAGACTTTGCTATTTTGAGCATTTATTTTGAATTTAATTTCTATTTCAGTCGACGCTCCTTGAGGTGAGTATCGTTTCTGGCAAATGTTACACAATTCATAACCAAGGAATAAGCATTCAGTTCGTTGAATCCACGGAAAGTGGTTAAAGGGTTATGCGATGTATATGAAAAGGGTATCATGGGTTGGAAATATATACCACAAATTTGAAGCTGTATGTTTGAAGATGGAAGGGGCTATGTACCAAGTAAACTTTAATTATCATCGCTTAGCTCGGTTATATGCTACGTATATAATATCTATTTTGGTATTTGTTTTCATCTTAATTATCTTAATAAAGGATTACAAAGTGAATAATGTTGTTAGATCCACTTAAACTCCAGCAAAGTTTGCAAGAAATATACAACCACTAGAAGTGGTTATATTTTGTATATCTCATTGTAAATAAATTTTGTTAACCACCAGAAGTGGTATATGCCTATGACCACCAGAAGTGATAATTTAGGCTTTTATTGTTACAGTTAAAGATATGCTACATAGATATTCTCTATATTAAATGCACGCCTCGATTTGCTCCTGAAGTAGAAAATATTTTAAAAGAGGCTGAAGTATCACAATTTGATGTGATTAATGCACGTTCAGATAATTATGTTCGATTTTCCGAAGGATGAGAACTTTTCATAATATTAATCCGTTCCTTGAAGTGAATGTGACAATATTAATAAAGTCGTAAATATGAACACGCTCTTAATGTAAATATATTACGATTCACCTCCAGAAGAGGTAATATGATTGAGAGAATATATACTCAATATTTCGTATTTTAAATTTGCTCCTGAAGTAGTAAAACAATTGAAATTTTCTCCTAAAGCAGAAAAATATTATGCAATTGTGTCTATCTGTGCTTAAACAAAATAATGAGCTATTCAAAGTTATTTTTGAAGCACATTTTCATTTCCTGAAATGAATAAAGAAATACCACAACTCACCTCCTGACGAGGTAGAATAACAAAGAATATAAATATCATTTTTGTGGCATAAAGATCATTGCCGCACGTACCTGTTGTACGTAAAACATCTTGGATAATTTTATTAAGTATCATTCTAAGGCAAAAGCATTCTTGTAGAATATTTTCTACTACAACCACATTAATATGTTATGATTAGTTATCGAGTTCCCCGAAGGAAATAACAACTCATGTATCTTTTCCCGAAGGATGTAATGACTATGTGGTTGCGGATTTGATATAAAATATTCAGATGCTAATGGTGTTTCTCCCTAAAGGAGATATTTGTCGCAAAGTTGGTGGTAGAAATACTGAAATTCTTAATCTTTTACATTTATAAATATAGTATTGTCTTTCTATTGTTTATTTGTTTATAATTTTCTCTCATGACACCAGAAGTGTCTGAGCAATATTTGGTAGTACAAAATTTATCAAAAGCTCCTGAAGAGCTAACTGTTTGTCTAGAAGATACATGATACCGGTAGTGTCCGATAAATATTAGATTGTGGATAATAAATGAAGGCTCTCGAAGATCTTGTATACAAATATGTCATTCATATTATATGATTGTGGTCAAAACATATGTTGTAGTAAACCTGAAGTTTACTAATACAAATGACTATCATATTGAGACTACAAATGATTGGAAGATTGATAATCTTCATGTTTCCACAATTATAGGGGGTAAAATAATATGTATGTGAGAAGTTACCCGTCTTATTCTTTAATTTGTACTATATCATGTAGCCACAGTAAATCAGAAGTTTACTAAAGCAAAAGTTTATGCCATAGTAAACCAGAAGTTTACTAAGAGATAGCACATGCCATGATAAACTTGAAATTTTCATTTGCCATTTTTAAATGAGCTATTTGAGAATTCAGATAAGCATATACTGAAGAACTAGAAGATTCTTCAGGAATTCTCATGTGTTGCTTGTTCTCATAATAAATTGATTATACCAACTAAAGTTGAGACTAAGACCCCTGATTCTGAAATATATAAAAGGTGAATATGGGCCCGTTCACCTATCATGTGAACCAATTATAGATGCATATATGAGATGGTTACATGTGCAATTATTGTCAACCTGCAGTTTGGTATTTGGAATTGCTTTTCTCGATTAAGAGCATAATTCTCAGATTATGAAATCAATATAGTTTATCTTGATAATACTGGTTTATATCCAAGCTGGTTTAGCTTTGAATACCTCCTATTAATGGCTAAACCATTGCTTGTGAGAACAAAACTTCATGTGTTGGTCTAAGATTTTCTAAATTGCATATAGCAACATTTGTATGCATCAGACCAACAATATATGATAAGTCCTCCCTTCATAATTGGTTTAAGATCAGAAACCAAATATTTTTACTATCTTTTATTACATGGTATATGATTAATTTCTCTACCATAATACACAAAAGATATGTTTCCCAAAGATGATCGGGGATATATGTTAGTTTTTCTAACATTTAGGGGAAGGAATAAACAGTTGAAAAATATGCTATATGAATCGAATTATTATGATCCTCACTTAGAAGATAATTCAAGTCGAATGCTAGAAGCATTTGCTGATCCAAAATTAAATATCATATTTCAGCTGCAAATGCTCCTATTAAAATTAAAGTCCCTGAAGGATAAAGTTTACTACATGCATGAAGCATAGTAAATCGATCGGTTCCAAAGGTAACAATCCTTGATAAATGATAGGAGCAAATGATCAAAAATGATCATAATGAGGAGGAAATGAGCTCTAGAAGAGCCCATGACATAACATTTCATGAAACTCCAGAAAAAGTTCAGGTACCTGAAAATAAAGAAAGTAATGAGATCTCAACAAGTTATGTCACTTGCGAACCCGATATGAAATGATCGTCGACGATATATTTGATACAGTATAGTGCACAATATTGTAAAAGATTGTGAGGATCAGACCTGTAGTTCAGGCACTTGGAGATGTCATGCCATTTAAATGCAAGGCATAACCTATATGACTCATTTGATTAAGTCTATATGAAGATCCCTGAAGGATTTAAAATGCATGAAGCATATAATTCAAAGTCTCTAAAAATGTACTCGATCAAATTACAAAGATCTTTGTGCTGTTTAAAGCAATCTGGGTGCATGTGATATAATCGCCTCAGTGAAAATTTGCTGAAAGAAGGTTAGATAAATGATATTATTTGTACATATATTTTTATAAAGAAAATGTCATCAGAATTTGTTATACTTATTATTTATGTTGATGACATAAATCTTATTGGAACTCCAGAAGAGATCAAAAGAGTCTTAAAAATGCTTTTACATGGACAAAGTGTACCCATTAAGTACACCAATGGATATTCAATCACTTGAGGTGAATAAAGATTCGTTCCAACCTCTAGAAGAGGATGAGGAACTCCTTGATCCTAAAATACTCTATCTCGGTGTAGATGGTGCACTTATTTATCTTGCTAATACTAACAAAAGTAGTGTAGATTGTATTGGTTATGCAGATGCAGGTTATTTATCCGATCCCCATAAATCTCGATCTCAAATCGGCAAGCAGGGAGTGCATATGATTGAGATCAGTGATTCATTCGAAAAACATGTGGGTTGAAATATGATAAAAGACCCACAATATTATACGAAGACAATGTTGCATGCATAACCCAATTAAAAGGAGATAGAACGAAGAACATTTCACCAGAATTATTCTACACACATGATCTTCAAGAAAATTGTGACATTGTGCATCAAATTAGTTCAAGTAACAATCCAACAGATTGTCTTTACCAACTTCAACTTTTGAGAAAATAATATACAAGATTGGAATGCGGAGACTCAAATATTTGAAATAAAGTTTTCTTCAAGGGGAGTTAAATATGTGTTGTACTCTTTTTCCCTTACTAAGGTTTTTCCGACAGGGTTTTCCTTATAAGGTTTTTAATGGAGCAACCAGCAATACATATTACTAAATATGTATACTCTTTTTCCTTCGCTGGATTTTTCCCATGGGGTTTTTTCTAGTAAGGTTTTAATGAGGCACATTACCTTTTAGTGAACATCCAAGGGGGAGCGTTATGAATATATTATATTATGGATGTTCATTTAGTACTCCATTGTAAATAAGCTTCCTGAAGAAGCTTATCCATATGGGACTCTGCTGTAAATATATTTATCTATTTAGTACTCTATTGGAAATAAGCCTCCTGAAGAAGCTTATCACTTCGGTACCCAGTTATGGATAAATATTACCCCGGTAGAAGATTATCTATACCGAGCATAATGAGCTTATCCTTTCGATACTTCGTTATGGATAAACATTACCCCCGGTAGAAGATTATCTATACCTGGTACAATGAGCTTATCCTTTCAGTACTCCATTATGGATAAACATTACTCTCAGTAGAATATTATCCATATCTGGTATAGTAGCAGCTTACACAGCAGCTTGCAGTAGTAGCTTACACAACAACTTTCTTTCTTCTATAAATAAAAGAGATTTCAGTTCATTATGTACATCAGTTTGAGTTCGAATAATATATCAGTTTCTCTCTATACTTGTCTTTACTTTACACTCTTTATTTTATAACAATTGCTAGTATATTTATTGTTTAAATATCACTCACGAATATCCACAATGTCACCCGATTTAATTTGCATGAAATGCATTGGGCACAAGGGGAAAAGAGCAATTCTGAATATGCACTACCTTTCCCAAACCCCACTTGTTAGCTTATTTTAGGGTTGTTGTTGTTATTGTAGCTTACGACAGTCCATGACCCCGACCTATTTTGCCACTGTTTACTATTGATTAATTTGTTCTATCAGTGAATTAACATCTTAGAACTTAAAAATGTGGCATTAACATTTATAAGAAATTGATATGTTTTCATACACTGTGTTGATTTTCTTTCCCGCGTTTATTATCTCCTTTTCATAGCTGTGCAACTTGAAGTAGAAAAGGATTTCATGACCTTTTGTCATGACCCGGATTTCCCACCATCGGGAGTCGTGATGACGCCTACTCGTTGAATCCAGGCAAGCCACGAAATTTAGAAATTTTAACTCTTTCGCTTAATTCCCTTTTAGCAACTTGTAATAACAGGTGATCAACATTTGAATAATAGCGGAAGATGAAATTAAGCGGAAAACTTAGACTAATATAATACCCAATATAAATATGAAAACACCAACATGCGTCTCTACCCAGAAACCGGTGTCACAACATTCACAGATTGTCTATGAATACTACATACAGATGTCTGAAGAAAAGAAATACAGTCTGTCTCGAAGACAAATGAAAACAGAACAGATAAGCAGATAGAAGAGACGCCGGGCCTGCGGACGCCTGCAGGACTACCTCGGGATCTCTGTGGACTGAAGGCTGGCTCCCCAAGTGCTATTGTCCCGGTGCTGCTCCAATATCTGCACAGAGTGCAGAGTGTAGCATCAGCACAACTGACCCCATGTGCTGGTAAGTGCCTAGCCTAACCCCGGCGAGGTAGTGACGAGGCTAGGACTAGACTACCAAATAAAACCTGTGCAGTTATGTAATATACAGCGGAAAATAAATAGGTAAAAACGGTTTAAATGGGAGGGGGTGCATGCTTCGGGGGAACACATCAAATTCAGCAGAAATAAAGAGATATATGAGAATAACAACTCAAAATCTACAACAAGTAATAATAGCACTGTTGTGGCGCGCAACCCGATCCAATATATATAAAATTGTTGCGGCGTGCAACCCGATCCAATACATATAACATTGTTGCGGTGTGCAACCCGATTTAATACATATAACATTGTTGCGGCGTGCAACCCGATCCAAAATATATACCATTGTTGCGGTGTGCAACCCGATCCAATATATATATAACATTGTTGCGGCGTGCACCCCGATCCAATATATTTATATACCTTAAACTCAATCGTACCACGAGTCCCGACAAGGGATCGACAATAAACTACACTACCCCGGCAAGGAAATTCAACAGAGAAAGTCTATACGTTCCGGCAAGGGAGAATCATCTATAACCAATCTTAACTCAACTCCTACTCATCTCAGTTAACACCAATACTAAATCATCAGTAATTTCCACAAAAACAAACTAAATCCTTGATCAATATCGGGAATCACCAATTAAGCATCAGTAGAATCATTTAAGAACACAACAAATATCAATTTAAGACTCACGGTCATGATCGATGTAAGCACGTGATTTTTGACCCTCCCCGAGAATTTTCACATTTTTAGCGTGAATATGTGAAATTGGGTCTAATATAGCCATTTTAACTATTTTTACTTTATTTCGTTGCAAAAAGAAAAAATCACAAAAATACATATATAAATTTTAGTTTATGCATTTCTCATAAACGTGGAAAAAATACAAAAACAATTGTACTTTATTTTGGTACTTTATATAAATTCAGAAATTACAAAAATATATAGTTCTATTAATGTTTGCAGTCATTATAATTTTGAAAAATACAAAAATATTACTTCATATTTTATCTTAATATTTAAAACGAAAATTACAAAAATAGTTTTATTAATATTTTGTAGCTATTTTAAAACTTGAAAAATATTTTAAAAAAGATATAGTTTTGTTTAAATACTAGTCTTATTTTTGGTAGTTATTTTGCTTACATAGGACTAGTTAAGCAACGTGTTCCTATTTCTCGGGTCCGGGCAAAAGAATAATATTCGGGTTCAAACTACCCGGTTTTAGGCCTAATTTTCGGACCTAGCCCATAATAAACCGTGTCCAGGACACATGGGGAACCCCACCATGCGTGGGGGACACAAACCTTGAACCCCACCACGCGTGGGGCTCATTTTTATAGGCATTGTGTATCAAATACACGGACAAGGGCCAAAGCATGGGAGGACTTTGAAAGATTTTTGGAAAACAAATACTGTTCATCTTCTTCTTTGAGAAGAAGAAGCAGAAACCCTAAACCATCGTGAAAAACCACCCAAAACCACCGAACACCATCACCCATCACCAAACACTACCCCGTCACAGCCCAACACCACCCCAAACAGCTCCCTCCCCTTCCGTCAAACAACCACTGCCTCCTCACCACCCCAAACATCTCCTCCCCTTCCGTCAAACAACCACGCCATAACCACCACCCCAAACAGCTCCCCCCCTTCCGTCAAACAACCACTGCCTCCTCGCCACCGTCCGAACGCCACCCTCGTCGTCACTGCCCAAGCAGTCCACCGCGACCACTGTTCATCTTCTCCAAAAGGAGAAGAACAAAACCCTCCCCGTCGTCACCCCCACCAAACACCACCACCGTCGTTCCACTCCAAACCAGTCGCTCCAGTTGACCCCCTCTCCGTCACGACCCTTCCAGTAAACCACCCGAACACCACCCTCACGCAGTCCCGACTGTCCATAACCTGCTGCCCAGTTCCGTCGACCACGACCACTCCTCCATTGCTTCCGCTCCTACTCCCTCTCGTCCAAACAACACCACTAAACACCACCCCCGTCAACCAGTAATCCCACCACCAAACAGGTCCGTCAGTAGCCCCCCCCCCCCGCGTCGACCTTACTGCTGTCGACGTTGTTCCGTCTTTCGCGAGCAGTTGTGGGTTGCCGCGATCCTGCCTTGCCGAGTTTTCTGTTTTCCGTCGAGGTCGACTTTGGGTCGTCGAGGTCCGGTACGTCGAGGTGTTTGTCCGAGGTTTCATCATTATTCCTCGTCGAGTGAGGTCCGGTTCGAGTTCCGTAGGAAGCACTGTTTGTCGTTCTAGGATTGTCGAGGTTCGAAGGTTGGTGTTCTTCGTCCTTTGTTTCATTTCATTCATTTTGCATATTATGGTTCAAGGCAATAAATGAGAATATTCGATATTTATGAATGTCAACAATGTAATTTTTGTCGTTGTGTTAAAAATGTTTATTCTATGTTTAGTTATTGCATGCTTAAAGTAAATGTGAGCATATGAACGAGGTTATTCTATTTTTCATTTTTACCATGGATATTATTACCTGTTAGAATCGTTGTTTTTTTTGTTTAACCCCGGATGATTTCATTGGTAGAAAATCGTAGTTGCCTTAAGTTTGCCCTCAAATAATAAAAACGAGATGAGTTTCGCCACATAAAAAATGTACAAATTGCGGAGCCCTCGCAAAATATATGTATTAAATACTTAGATTCCGGGACGGGCCGTTTAGTAAATTTCACGGCCCTACCCCAAAATAATAATGCGCTAGTTGCTTTAGGCGCGCCTTTAATAATGTTATCTCCCTAAACTCGGGTGCACATTTATGTGACCCAAATCCAAATCTCAACGGAGTCGAAATATGTCTCTAGTCACGGGCGCATTGATTGTGACGTGGCCCGAGATGCATGTCCATGACGTTGCGAATTCCTTTTAAAAAATAAGAATGAGATGAGCCTCGTCGAATAAAAACACAAATTGCGGGGCCCTCAGTAAATACTTGTTTAAAATTACTTAGAATTCAGGAGGGTCGTTTAGCGAATTTCACGGCCTCCGCAAAATAATAACGCGATAGTCTCTTTAGGCGCGTGTTTAATAATTTACTTTCTTAAGCTCGGGTGTGCATTTCATGCGACCCAAATCCAAATCTCAAAACATCAAATAAAATGCGTTCCGGATTGTGGGTGCATTTCATGTGACGCAGTCCAAAGACGTGTTTTAAGCGATGTTCACATTCTTGTAAAAACAATAATAATAAAGCGGTTAAAAGTTAAAATTTGCACATAAGTTCATACTTGTATAAAATCAGATAATCAAGCCAAATATAACAGTTGAGCGACCATGCTAGAACCACGGAACTCGGGAATGCCTAACACCTTCTCCCGGGTTAACAGAATTCCTTATCCAGATTTCTGGTACGCAGACTATAATATGGAGTCATTCGTTTCCTCGATTCGGGATTAAAATTGGTGACTTGGGACACCCTAAATCTCCCAAGTGGCGACTCTGAAATAATTAAACCAATCCCGTTTCGATTGTCCTTTAATTGGAAAAAACTCCCCCCGCGCCCTCGCGGGTGCGGAAAAAGGAGGTGTGACAATCGACACCAACGTATAGATACTCGTCACCATGCCTATACGTCGTACTCAACAAGAAGCAGATAGCAAATAGGACACAACCCCTAATCCCTCAAGCTAAGGTTAGACCGAACACTTACCTCGATGACACGAACATAATTCACGATTCAATTATAGATTTACCCCTTGATTCCACCACCAATTTGCTCGTATATAGTCACAAGTTACTTAATTACATCAATAAACTCTAAATGAATCAATTGGAATGCATGGAAATGAGTTTTCTAAAGTTTTACCCAAAATGTTAAAAATTGCCCCCGGGCCCACATGGTCAAAACTCGAGGTTCGAACCAAAACCCGATTACTGATTCCGCCACGAACTCAAATATATCATTTGTTTTGAAATCGGACCTCAAATCGAGATCCAAATCCCCAATTTTTGAAAAACCTAGGTTCTACCCGAAACACCGAATTTCCCCCATGAAAATCATTAATTTTGAGTTGAAATCTTGTGAAAAGATGTTAATGATTGCAGAAAACGAGTTAGAAATCACTTACCAATATTTTGGAGAAGAAAGGTTATTTGAAAAATTGCCTCTTATGTTTTTGGGGATTTGAAAAATGAAAAATAACTGAAAAAATCCCGTCTTAATATACTCTTCTCATACCCCCTGTGCGGACCGCACAAAATCAACTGCGGCCGCACAGCCACCAGTGCGGACAACACAAAACCAGTGCGGACCGCACAAAATCAACTACAGCGCAGAGCCACCAGTGCAGACATCACAAAACCAGTGCGGACCGCACTAGTAGGTTCAGACAGCTGCAGCTTTTCTGAACCTCCAATAGCCATGTTTAAGCCTAAGACACCCTGGAACCTACCCGAAACTCACCCGAGCCCTCGGGGATCCTAACCAAACATACATACTAACTCAATGAAATCATACGAACTTATCTGTGCGATCAAATCGCCAAAATAACCTCAATAACAACGAATTAAACCTCAAAATCAAAGAATTTTTTTCAAACTTCATAAAACATCAACTTTTGCAATTTAGGTCCGAATCACGTCAAATGACATCCGTTTTCACCAAATTTCACAGGATCATCTTAAATCATATATAAGACCTGTACCGGACGCCGAAACCAAAATACAGACCCGATACCATCATGTTCTAATCAAATTTCATTTCAAATTCCTTTAAACAATTTTAGAAAAAAATATTTCTTTAAAAATTCATTTCTCGGGCTTGAGACCTCGGAATTCGATTCCGGGCATACGCCCAAGTCCCATATTTTCCTACGGACCCTTCGGAACCATCAAATCACGGGTTCGGGTCTGTTTACCCAAAACGTTGACCGAAGTCAAATTTATTCATTTTATAGTGAAAATTTATCATTTTTCACAAATTTTCATATATAAGTTTTCCGGCTACACGTCCGGATTGCGCATGCAAATCGAGGTGATGCTAAAAGAGGTTTTTAAGGCCTCAGATTCTCCACCTCTAAAAGAACCGTTCGTCCTCGAACGGATAGAAGAAAGAAGTACCTGAGTAGGGGAAAAGATGGGGATAACGACTCCGCATATCGGACTCGGAATCCCAGGTTGATGCCTTAGGAGGCTGACCTCTGCATTGAACACGAACAAAAGGAAAACTCTTCGATCTCAACTAACGAACCTGCCGGTCTAGAATAGCTACTGGCTCCTCCTCATAAGACAAGTCCCTGCCCAACTGGAAAGTGCTGAAATCTAACACGTGGGATGGATCGCCGTGATACTTCCGAAGCATAGACGCATGAAAAATTGGATGCACGGCTAATAAGCTCGGCGGCAATGCAAGTCTATAAGCCACCGCTCCCATTCGATCAAGAATCTCAAATGGGCCAATGAACCTAGGGCTAAGCTTTCCCTTCTTCCCGAATCTCATCACACCCTTCATAGGCGACACTCGAGGCAATACCCGCTCACCGACCATGAAAGCCACATCTCGGACCTTGCGGTCGGCATAACTCTTTTGCCTAGACTGAGCGGTACGAAGCCTATCCTGAATATTCTTGACCTTGTCCAAGGCCTCCTGAACCAGATCTGTACCCAACAACCGAGCCTCTCCCGACTCAAACCATCCAACCGGAGACCGACATCGCCTACCATATAAAGCCTCATAAGAAGCCATCTGGGTACTCGACTGGTAGCTGTTGTTGTAGGCAAACTCTACTAAAGGCAAAAGCTGATCCCACGAGCCTCCAAAGTCAATGACACAAGCTCAGAGCATATCCTCCAAAATCTGAATAGTCCGCTCGGACTGCCCATCCATATGAGGATAAAACGCTATGCCCAACTCAACCCGTGTGCCCAACTCTCACTAAACTGCTCTACAGAAATGGGGGGTAAACTGCGTACCTCGATCCGAGATGATAGACTCAGGCACACCATGAAGACAAACAATCTCCCGGATATAGATCTCAGCTAACCTCTCGGAAGAGTAGGAGATTGCCACAAGAATGAAATGCGCTGACTTTGTCAGCCTATCAACAATAACCCACACTGCATCGAACTCCCTCTGAATCCGTGGGAGACCAACAACGAAGTCCATAGGGATACGCTCTCATTTCCACTCAGGAATCTCAATCTTTTGAAATAAACCACCGGGCCTCTAATTCTCGTACTTAACCTGTTGACAATTCAAACACCGAGCCACATATGTAACGATATCCTTCTTCATTCTCTGCCACCAGTAATGCTGCCGCAAATCCTGATACACCTTCATGGCGCCCGGATGAATAGAATACCGGGAACTATAGGCCTCTTCTAAAATCAACTCTCGAAGCCCGTCCACATTAGGAACACAAACTCGACCTTGCAATTTCAAAACTCCATCATCACCTAAGGTAACCTACTTGGCACCTCTGCGCTGCACCGTGTCTCTAAGGACACATAAATGGGGATCATCATACTGCTGATATCGGATACGCTCCAATAATGAAGAACGAGCGACCATGCAAGCTAACACCTGACTAGGCTCAGAGACATCCAACCTCATGAACTTATTGGCCAAGGCCTGAACATCCAAAGTAAGCGGTCTCTCACCGACCGGAATATAAGCTAGACTACCCATACTGGCTGATTTCCTACTCAAGGCATCGGCCACCACATTGGCCTTTCCCGGATGATATAAGATAGTGATATCATAATCTTTCAACAACTCCAACCACCTCCTCTGCCTCAAATTCAACTCCTTTTGCTTGAACAAATACTGAAGGCTCTTGTGATCTGTGAATACCTCACATGCCATTCCATACAGATAATGCCTCCAAATCTTCAATGCATGAACAATGGCTGCCAAATCTAAATCATGAATCGGATAGTTCTTCTCATGAATCTTCAACTGCCGCGAAGCATATGCAATGACCTTGCCATCCTGCATCAACACCGCACCAAGCCCAATACGAGATGAATCACAATAAACTGTATAAGGCCTTGATCCTGTGGGCAAAACCAACACAGGTGCCGTAGTCAGAGCTGTCTTGAGCTTCTGAAAGCTCGCCTCACACTCGTCCGACCATCTGAACTGGGCACCCTTCTGGGTCAACCTGGTCATCGGGGCTGCGATAGATGAGAACCCCTCCACGAACCGACAATAATATCCTGCCAATCTAAAGAAACTTCTAATCTCTGTAGCTGATGCTGGTCTAGGCCAGTTCTTGACTGCCTCAATCTTCTTCGGATCAACCTGAATACCCTCTACTGATACAACATGACCCAGGAATGCAACTGAACTCAACCAGAACTCACACTTCGAGAACTTAGCATATAACTGACTATTCCTCAAAGTCTGAAGAACCACTCTGAGATGCTGCTCGTGCTCCTCCCTGCTGTGGGAATATATCAAAATATCATCAATGAAGACTATCACGAACGAATCCAAATAAGGCCCTCGGTTAATCAAATCCATAAAAGCTGCTGGGGCATTTGTCAACCCGAATGACATCATCAAGAACTCATAATGCCCGTACCGAGTGCAGAAAGCTGTCTTAGGGACATCGGATGCCCTAATCCTCAATTGATGGTAGCCAGATCTCAAGTCAATCTTTGAAAATACCTTGGCACCATGAAGCTGATCAAACAAATCATCAATCATCAGCAATGGATACTTATTCTTGATCGTAACCTTGTTCAACTACCAGTAATCAATACACATTCTTATCGACCCATCCTTCTTCTTAACGAACAATACCGACGCACCCCAAGGCGAAACACTGGGTCTAATGAAATTCTCAAGCAAGTCTTGCAACTTCTCCTTTAACTCTTTCAACTCAGGCGGGGCCATACGATACGGCGGGATAGAAATAGGCTGAGTGCCCGGAGCCAAATCAATGCAAAAGTCAATATCTCTGTCGGGTGGCATACCGGGCAGATCTGAAGGAAATACCTCAGGAAACTCACGAACAACAGGCACAAAATCAATAGAAGGAACCTCAGTGCTGGAATCATGAACATATGACAAATAGGCCAAACACCCCTTCTCGACCATATGCCGATCCTTCACATATGAGATAACACTATAGGCAGAATGACCAGGAGTCCCTCTCCACTCTAAACGAGTCAAACACGGTAAAGCTAAGGTCACAGGCTTGGCATGGCAGTTCAAGATAGCGTGGTAAGGTGATAACCACTCCATCCCCAATATAACATCAAAATCGACCATGTCTAGAAGCAACAAATCTACACGAGTTTCAAGACCGCCAATCACATCTATACAAGAGCGATGGACTCGATTTACTACAATAGAATCACCCACCAGTATAGACACATAAACAGGAGCACTCAACGAATCACTAGGCATGACCAGTACGGTGCAAAATAAGATGACACATATGAGTATGTAGACCCTGGATCAAATAACACTGAAACATCTCTATCACAAACCAGAACAGTACCTGTGATAACCACATCTGAAGCCTCAGCCTCGGGCCTGGCTAGTAGAGCATAACATCGGGGCTGGGCCCCACCACCATGGACTATATCTCTGGGATGGCCTGCAGCTGGCTGGCCTCCACCTCTAGCGGTCTTAGCTCCACCTCTAAATCCTCTACCTCCACCTCTAGCACCTCTACCCCCACCTCTAGCTGGCTGGGCGGGTTGTGGAACACCTGGTGCCTGAACCATAGTACGGGGACCCTGCTGCTACGGCTGAGTACCCACCAATCTCGGACAAGCCCTTCTGATATGAACATACTCACCACACTCATATCATCCACCTAAGTGTTGCGGCTGAGGAAACTGAGACTGACCATAACGACCTGAATGACCACCCCAAAAACTCTGAAGTGGCGGTGCACTGATAGGAGCTGGTAGTGTACTATAGAACTGCTAATCAGAATACTGCATCTGCAGACCACGACTACCTGAAGCATCGTGAGAAACCTGAAGGGCTGACTGAAAGGGCCTAGGAGGATGACCTCTACCATACAAATCTCTGCCTCCAAACGAGGCACCGCTGAATCTACATAAATGGCGGGGCCTCTTGTCCGACCCATGACCACCTCCCTGTGACAGGACCATCTCCACTCTACGGGCCACATTGGCCGCCTCCTCAAAAGTAATCTCTCTCCTAGCCTTCCTAGCCATCTGAAGACGAATCGGCTGAATAAGACCGTCAATAAACCTCCTCACCCTCTCTCTCTTGGTAGGAAGTATGACAAGAGCATGGCGAGCCAAGTCGATGAATCTGGTCTCACACTGGGTAACAGTCATGGAACCCTGCTGGAGACGCTCAAACTGCCTCCGATAGGCCTCTTTCTGAGTAATGGGGAGAAACTTCTCCAAAAATAGCTGTGCAAACTGCTCCCAAGTCAAGGCTGGCGATCCAGCTAGTCTAGCCAAGCAATAATCTCTCCACCAAGTCTTGGCGGATCCAGACAAGCGAAATGTAACAAAATCGACCCCATTGGTCTCAACAATCCCCATGTTCCTGAGAACCTCATAACAGCTGTCTAGATAATCCTGGGGATCCTCAATAGATGCACCGCTGAAAGTAGTAATGAAGAGCTTGGTGAACCTGTCCAGCCTCCACAAAGCATCGGCAGACATAGACGCTCCATCAACGGTCTGAGCTACCACACCCGGCTGAACTACTCCAACTGGCTGAACCACTGGAGTCTGAACCTGAGGAGCTACCTGCTCCGGAGTGCGAGTAGCAGGAGTTTGGGCTCCTTCTCTAGCCTGAGAGACGGCTAGTGCTACGGGAAGCAAACCTGCCCGGGTGACACACTCCATGAGGCCCACTAGTCGGACTAGAGCATCTTGAAGAACTGGGGTAGCAATAAACCCCTCTAGGACCTGAGTTGGGCCTACCAGAACTGCTGGGGCTGGAACCTCCTCGTCAAAATCAACCTGAGGCTCCGCCACTGGTGCTACTACTCGGGGCTGAGCTCTGCTCCTACCTCGTCCTCTAACACGGCCTCGGCCTCGCCCTCTACCCCTCGTGGGAGCTACTGGTCAGTGGATGAGGAAGTATGTGTTCTCGCCATCTGTGAAAGAACAGAGTAGGATTCAATTAGCATTGAGAAACCAAACCGCACGACAGGAGAGAATAAATATGAAGTTGTTCCTAACTCTGTAGCCTCTAGGGAATAAATACAGACGTCTCCATACCGATTCCTCAGACTCTACTAAGCTTGTCCGTGAATTGTGAGACCTATGTAACCTAGAGCTCTGATACCAACTTGTCACGACCCAGATTTCCCACCCTCAGGAGTCGTGATGGCGCCTACTCGTAGAAGCTAGGCAAGCCGCGAAATTTAGAATTTTAACTCTTTCGTATTAATCTCTTTTAGCAAC
Source organism: Nicotiana tabacum (assembly GCF_000715075.1). Lineage (NCBI taxonomy): Eukaryota > Viridiplantae > Streptophyta > Magnoliopsida > Solanales > Solanaceae > Nicotiana > Nicotiana tabacum. The sequence continues at coordinate 127,955,125 of NC_134084.1, forward strand.
TTGTAATAACAGGTGATCAATATTTAAATAATAACGGAAGATGAAATTAAGCGGAAGACTTAAACTAATATAATACCCAAAATAAATATGGAAATGCCAACATGCGTCTCTACCCAGAGACCGGTGTCAAAACATTCATGGACTGTCTATGAATACTACATACAGATGTCTGAAGAAAAGAAATACAGTCTGTCTCGAATACAAATGAATACAGAACAGATAAGTAGATAGAAGATACACCGGGCCTACGGACGCCTGCATGACTACCTCGGGATCTTTGTGGACTAAAGGCTGGCTCCCCAGGTGCTACTGTCCCGGTGCTGCTCCGATATCTGCACAGAGTGCAGAGTGTAGCATCAGCACAACCGACCCCATGTGCTGGTAAGTGCCTGGCCTAACCCTGGCGAGGTAGTGACGAGGCTAGGACCAAACTCAAGATAAACCTGTGTAGTTCAAATATATACAGCGGGAAAGAAAATACATAAATAAACAAGTAAAGATGGGAGGGGGAAACATGCGTTGGGCAATAGCAGGTAAAACAGATTATCAATAGAATTATAAAGGAATCAAAATCCAACTACTAAAAAGAATAAGGAATGCAAAGGCAGATTTCACTTTATTTTCACATCTTGCTGCAAGCGTGCAACCCAATCTCATTTCCTATATCTCGTGGCAGACGTGCCATCCGCTCCCATTTCATTATATCTTATGGTAGGCGTACCACCCGGTCCTATTTTATTATATCTTGTGGTAGGCGTACCACCCGCTCCCATTTATGAGCCAACAATAATCGCAAGGAATCCCGGCAAGGGAACAGTAATATCAAACAAACATCCCAGCAAGGGAACAATAATATCAGACAAACATCCCAACAAGGGAATAATGATGATAATAACATGCGAGGCACAATAAATCACGACAAAGTCATAACAATTTATAATACAAGACCCACAGGCATGCTTGACACTGACGTATAGATACTCGTCACCATACCTATACGTCATACTCCACAATTAACATGTAGCAAATAGACACAACTCCTAATCCCTCAAGCTAAGGTTAGATCAAACACTTACCTCGAACTTCCAGGGCCAACTCAAGCCTCAAACACTGCCTTTCCTTTCGAATTCGGCTCCAAATCAATTGTATCTAGACATAATTGGCTTAATAACATCAATAAACGCTAAACAATCCAATTCCAATGCTTAATTATAGCTTTCTATTCATTCTTCCCAAAAAGTCAAAAATTGACCCGGGTCCGCTTGGTCAAAACACGAGGTTAGGACCAAAATCTCATCACCCATTCACCCACGAGCCCGAATATATAATTAGTTCCAAAATTCGACCCCAAAATGAGGTCTAAATCACAAATAATCAAAAAGCCCTAACTCTACCCAAATACCTAATTTTCTACCCTTAAGAACATTATTTAAGCCTAGAAATCTAATGGGTGTTAATGAAAATTAAAGAAAATGAGTCTAAGATTACGTACCTATGAATTGGTGGTGAAATTCCCTTTCAAAAATCGCCCAATTTGGAGTTGTAAAGAAGAAGTTATGAAATTTGGTAAGAATCCCGTAATGGCTACTGTTCTGGACTTTTAAAATAACTGGGCGAAATTGGTCATCGCGTTCGCGATGAGTTAAGTCTGACAGACCTTCGCATTTGCGGAAGATGGCTCGCATTCGTGGAGCTTTGGCTCCTCAAGCCTACGCGTTCGCGGGCCAATGGCCGCGTTCGCGATGCACAAAATGGTGACCCCTCCCCATGCCTTAACCTTACGCGTTCGCGAGTGCATGGACGCGTTCGCGAAGGGTATTCCCCCCTCAGCCTCACGTTCATGTCTCAAGCTTCGCATTTGCGAAGAAGAAATCTGGCACCTGGGAAATTTGCCTTACGCGTTCGCGAGAGAAACCACGCGAACGCGAAGAGTAAAATCCCCGGGCACTGAACAGCAGAAACCTACAATTTTTTTGTGTTCCAAAAACCTTCCGAAGCACATCCGAAACACACCCGAGCCCTCGGGGCTCAAAACCAAATATACGTACTAACTCAATAACATCATACGAACTTATCTATGCGATCAAATCACCAAAATAATCTCAATAACAACGAATTAAACCTCAAAATCAATGAAATATTTCAAATCTTCTTAAAGCATCAAACTTTGCATTTACGGTCCGAATCGCGTCAAACGGATTCTGTTTCTTACCAAACATCATAGAGTTATCTTAAATCATATATAAGACCTGTACTAGGCGCCGGAACCAAAATACATGCCAAATACCAACACGTTCTAATCCAAATTCCTTTCCAAACCTTATGAACAATTTTAGAAAACAATATTTTTCAAAAAAATTCATTTCTCAGGCTTGGGACCTCGGAATTCGATTCCGGGCATACGCCCAAGTCCCATATTTTCATACGGACCCACCAGGACAGTCAAATTACGGGTCCGGATCCGTTTACCCAAAATATTGACCAAAGTCAAATTAACTCATTTTATAATCAAAATTTATCATTTTTCACAGATTTCACATATAGGGTTTCCGGCTACGCGCCCGGGCTGTGCACGTAAATCGAGGCAATGCTAAATGGGATTTTTAAGGCCTCGGAATACAGAATTGCATTTTAAAACAAGTGATGACCTTTTGGGTCATCATATTTTCCACCTCTAAAACAACCGTTCTTCCTCGAACGGACAGAAGAAGGAAGTACCTGAGTCGGGGAAAAGATGGGGATAACAGCTCCGCATATCGGACTCGGACTCCCAGGTTGATGCCTTAGGAGGCTGACCTCTCCACTGAACATGAACAAAATAAAACTCTTCGATCTCAACTGATGAACTTGCCGGTCTAGGATAGCTACCGGCTCCTCCTCATAATACAAGTCCTTGTCCAACTGGACAGTGCTGAAATCTAATACGTGGGATGGATCGCCGTGATACTTTCGAAGCATGGGCACATGAAACACCGGATGCACGGCTGATAAGCTCGGCGGCAATGCAAGTCTATAAGCTACCTCTCCCACTCGATCAAGAATCTCAAATGGTCCAATGAACCTAGGGCTAAGCTAGCCTTTCGTCCCAAATCTCATCACGCCCTTCATAGGCGATACTCGAAGCAATACCCGCTCACTAATCATGAATGCTAAATCACGCACCTTGCGGTCTGCATAACTCTTTTTCCTGGACTGAGCTGTACGAAGCCTATCTTGAATGATCCTGACCTTGTCCAAGGCATCCTGAACCAGATCCGTACCCAACAACCGTGCCTCTCCCGGCTCAAACCATCCAACCGGAGACCGACATTGCCTGCCATACAAAGCCTCATACGAAGCCACCTGAATACTCGGCTGGTAGCTGTTGTTGTAGGAAAACTCTGCTAAACGCAAAAACTGATCCCACGAGCCTCCAAAGTCAATGACACAAGCTCGGAGCATATCCTCCAAAATCTGAATAGTCTACTCGGACTATCCGTCCGTCTGGGGATGAAACTCTGTGCTCAACTCAACCTTGTGTGCCCAATTCTCGCTGAACTGCTTTCCAGAAATGGAAGGTAAACTGTGTACCTCGATCCGAAATAATAGACTCAGGCCACCATAAAGACGAACAATCTCCCGGATATAGATCTCAGCTAATCTCTCGGAAGAATAGGAGACTGCCACAGGAATGAAATGTGCTGACTTGGTCAGCCTATCAACAATAACCCACACTGCATAGAACTTCCTCTGAGTCTGTGGGTGTCCAACAATGAAGTCTATAGTGATTCACTCCCACTTCCACTCAGGAATCTCAATCTTCTGGAACAAACTACTAGGCCTCTGATGCTCATACTTAATCTGCTGACAATTCAAACACCGAGCCACATATGCAACAATATCCTTCTTCATTCTCCGCCACCAATAATGCTACCACAAATCCTGATACATCTGCGCCCGGATGAATAGAGTACCAGGAGCTTTGGGCCTCCACTAAAATCAACACTCGGAGCCCATCCACATTAGGCGCACAAACTCGACCCTGCAATCTCAAAACTCCATCATCACCTAAGGTAACATGCTTGGCACCTCCGTGATGCACCATGTCTCTAAGGACACACAAATGGGGATCATCATACTGCTGATCATGGATACGCTCCAATAAAGAAGAACGAGCGACCGTGCAAGCTAACACCCGACTAGGCTCAGAAACATCCAGCCTCACGAACTGATTGGCCAAAGCCTTAACATCCAAAGCAAGCGGACTCTCACTGACCGGAATATAAGCAAGACTGCCCATACTGGCTGACTTCCTACTCAAAGCATCGGCCAACACATTGGCCTTTACCGGATGATATAAGATAGTGATATCATAATCTTTCAACAACTCTAACCACCTCCTCTGCCTTAAATTTAACTCCTTTTGCTTGAACAAATACTGAAGACTCTTGTGATTTGTGAACACCTCATATGCCACGCCATATAGATAATGCCTCCAAATCTTCAACGCGTGAACAATGACTGCCAACTCCAAATCATGAACCGAATAGTTCTTCTCATGAATCTTCAACTGCCGCGAAGCATAGACAATGACCTTGCCATCCTGCATCAACACTGCACCGAGTCCAATACGAGATGCATCACAATAGACTGTATAAGGCCCTGGACCTGTGGGCAAAACCAACAACGGTGCCGTAGTTCGGGCTATCTTAAGCTTCTGAAAGCTCGCCTCACACTCGTCTGACCATCGGAACTGGGCACCCTTCTGGGTCAACCTGGTCATCGGGGTTGCGATTGATGAAAACCCCTCCACGAACCAGCGATAGTAGCCTGCCAATCCCAAGAAACTTCGAATCTCTGTAGCTGATGTTGGTCTAGGCCAGTACTTGACTGCCTCAATCTTTTTCGGATAAACCTGAATACCCTCTACTAATACGACATGACCTAGAAATGCAACTGAACTCGACTAGAACTCGCACTTCGAGAATTTAGCATATAACTGACTATCCCTTAGGATCTGAAGAACCGCTCTGAGATGCTGCTCGTTGATCGCAGCCTACTCCACACTACTAAAAAGTAGGAAGAGAGGGTCGCAATAGCTTTTACCTGATTTGTGGGTCGGGATCGATTTCCACAAAGAGCTAGGAATGGAGTCGAGTATCTATTTAGGTTGGAATTGCGTATTTATTCAAAATATCACTTCTAATCCTTTTTTTTATATTCTACTATTATCAAACTACAAATTACAATTGCTACTAGATTAACTACGAATAAATTGCTACAAGTTGTATCTAATAGTTTAAAAAGGCACTAGGGTAGTGGCATCCACCTAGGTGGCCAATTGACGGGTAATTAAACCTAAGGCACGATTGACATGATTGGGAAATATGCTATAACCGTTGCACAATTTTACCCACTCTCACACCTCTCGGTAGAGAGAGTGATTTTGCGCAATTGACTTTCTCAAGACCAATAGGGATTTGCTCAAGCAACTGGGGTTCAAGTCGGGTATTACTCTCTCGAGGTTTAACCCTTTAATTGGGACTATCAATTCTCTTGAGTCCATACTAATTCCTTGTTGGGTCCATTTCGGCGACTTAGGCTCTCTTTCTTAAGAAGAACCCAAGTCAACTTAGCACAAACTAGTGTTTGCAACCACTAATTCATAGATTAAACCATGAATTAACCCAAATAACAAACACCTATAGTCAATCTAACCTTAAATCACAACACCCATCAATTACCCACACTAGTGTTGAGCCACAACCCTAGCTAATGGGTCTAGCTACTCATGCTTGAAGAGAAAAATAGAGAAATAGATGAAGATAAAGATATATTAATTAATTGCTAAGGTAAATACAAAGATTCAATGATAAAAACTAAGTAAAAATGCCCAAAATGGCTAAGAAAAGTCTTCTCACAAGCGCAGCTAATGTCTGATAGTATCTGATACCCTAAAAATCGAAAAAGGTTCTATTTATACTAAGTTAGAAAAACTGGACAAAAATGCCCCTGCGGGGTCAGTGCGGACCGCACAAAATGGTGTGCGGCCGCTCTAGGCTCTTAACTCTGCAAATTCAACTCTCTGAACCCAGGCTCCGCGGACCGTACAGAATGGACTGCGGCCGCGGAGGCATCTAGTGCGGTCTGCACAAACATGACCGCGGACCGCACAGGCTTGATCTTCAAAACTTGGCATCTCCCTGAACTTTGGTTCTACGTACCGCACAGACTGGTAGTGCGGCCGCAGTATCTTCAGTGCGGGTTGCACAATATTTACTACGGCCGCACTGCTTTAATGCTTGAAAAACCAACTCTCTGAATCTCCCTAGTACGGACCGCACAAAGTGTAGTGCGGCCGCACTAGGCCTGTTTCTGCTGAGTTTTGCCTTGTCTTTGGTACTTGTACCAGTTTCACTCCTTTTGAGCCGATCTTTGACATCTCGTCACTTTGTTGATCAAACCTGCAATCAAGCACAACTTATGAGCCTTTTGGGACTTTTTGTATGAATTTATAATCAAAGCGTAAGCAAGAAGGAGCATGAAATGCGTTAAAATCCCTAGTTATGAACTCCCCCAAACTTAAGCTTTTGCTTGTCCTCAAGCAAACAAAATAAGACCCACCCCTTAAAGGAAAATCCAAGAATTTTTAGCTATCCTAAAGTAACCTCAACTAGCATCAATTGGGACTAATAATTGCCCTCAATACCAATGAATCATTAACAACATTTAACTTTTGAAAAACCATGGATCAAGTGTGACACAAGAGCATCAAGAGTTGAGTCAATTTCTTTGGTCATTGTGGAACCCAAACTCACACATCCTTAACTCTCCCTAAGCAAATTTCACCTTTTTGAATATTGGCGCACAAACCGAGGTTAATGGAAATTCACTCATCTCTCTCAAGAAAAAGTCGCAAGTTCGGCTCTAAGTACCATATGCTTGCCCCTTATGTAAGTATCCACTAATGTAAGCTTCATTCAACTCAAGATCCTATAGGGCTTTTGTGGAGTCATTGTGAAGGCTTTTGGTTCAGGGTAGGAAATATTTTGATCTAAGTGAGTTCCATCTTCCTTTAAGCACTTCTTTTGATTCATTTGGCATACATTTTCTTGACTCTTTGAGTCATCTCACTTCTTTCTAAGGGGTTAGAGAGACACGCTGTCACTCTTTCTTATGCAATTCAAACCGTTTCTCCTTTTTCACCTTCCACACCTTTCATTTTTTTGCTTTTCTTGAATCCCTTTTTATTCTTTTTCACATTAAGCATTCTTTTTGTCTTTTGATTTTCTTTCTTTTTCATTGCTTTTCCTTTTCTTCATTTTTGTGCCTTTTACCACTTTGTTGCCATCCTCGTCTCTCCCCCCAAACTTATACTTTTGCCATGTACTCAAGGAAAGATCGGGTGCCAAGAGAGGGTATCTTTTAGAACGGGTATAGGCTTGTATCATGGTTCTTGAAAGAAAAAGGTCTAAGGCTCAAAAGGGTTAACTAGGGATCCTATTATTGGTAGGCTATGGAATTTGTTCAAACTATCCTTTGGATCAACGAGAGCCTATAATCACGTGTCAAGTCAAAATTCACTTAGGATTTCGCCTCAACAAATATTCGGGGCAAGTTATATACCAATGGCTCAGGACTTGAATTTGCAATTCAATTTCTCACCACACAAGCTAAAGGATCGCTAAAGACATAGAGTCGGGGGCCCACAACAACCTTAGATACGATTTGAGCACACAATGGTCCCGAAAAATCACTTGATGATTATCGGTCAACACAAAAGTCTCAGGGTCACGACTTTCACCATCCTAAACACAACATTTTGTCTTTGACCATGGGATCAAGGGCAAATGTGCTAGGCCCACTAAAAACAAAAACAAAAATAGACTCAAACCCTTAAGAAGGTTGTCACACCATCCATCATTAGGAAGAGCCACCCGGTTCACACAACACTCTACCTTTGGAAAGAACCGTGACATTAAGAAAATCAAAGGCTTATTAAAAACGTCCAAAACAAAACAAAAAGCTACGAACATAAATAAGAAGCTAAAAATGAAAATTAATTGCGGAAAATAGAATGAATATATACAATAGAGAGTTTGAATATACAACGGGGAATGAATATATACAATATGATGTAACTTTATATACAGACCCAAGGAAAGATAAAAAAAATACGATAAAAGTAACTAAATATAAAATTATATACAGACCAAATGAAAAATCAAGAAAGCATAATGTTATCAATATATATAGTCATCCATAAATGTGTAGGGCTTACCCCCTCAAATAAAAGCTGGCATTGTCCCCAATGCCAACTAGTCTAAATATGCACCAAAAACAAAAGAAAAAGGATATAGAAGACTCCCTAAGCCGTGTCTGTCTGCGTAGGATCATTTGTGGTCCCTGGGTCCACTATGTGCTCGGGAACCTTAGACTGGTTCCCGGTGGTCTGCTCTGCTTCTACTGGGACCTGGGCCTGGACCTCGACTGGATGTGGAACTGATACATCCTGTGGTTGACTGGAGGAAGCCTCCGGTGGGTCCGCCAACTGGATGATGGCATCATCTGCTCTAGGGATCTTCCTCCTCTTTGGAGGCCTCTAGGTCTGCTCCGGCTGTAGATGAGCTGCTGGGACTAGATCATCAAGTAACAAGTCCAAAGGCAGCTGGTCTGCCTTTATTCTATCTACATCTGCCCGCAGCTCCTTCACGGACTCCTTAGAGGCCCGTGTCTTTCTAAGCATCTTGTGCTCCCGAGCAAGCTCCTTGAGAGCTTTGCTGTGTGAATCAATTGCCTTGGTCAGTGTCACCTGAGTAGTGAGGATTTTCTTCTAGTTCTCAAGTATCTCTTTCAAAGCATCCTCTATCGACTGGGGCACCTGAGATGGCTGAGGTACCGGCTGAGCCTCTACAGTAGTAGTCAATGTGGACAACTTGGATGAGGCAGTCTACATCCAGTTGTTTATACTCAGCAAGGCCTAGCTCAGCCGGTGGGCAGTAATGGGATGGGCCCGAGTAGATGGGATCTCCGGGCCTGCTGATGTGGAAGGGGTAGGAGGAATGGATGAAGATGTGGAAGGTCCGGGAGGCATGTCAGCAGAAATGGAGGTAGGCTCAGCAGGGACCTCTACCACAACTGGCTTTTCAGACTGGCCAGTTGGGGTAGAAGCAGGGGCTTTGTAGTTCTTGTCCTTGGGGTTGTCATTCCCCTTCAAGCTGTACCAAGGAAAATGGGGCTGTCGCCTTGACCTTGATGTCATATGGCCTCGGCTCCACCTCTAGATCTGCGAAGTACTCAGTGAGGAAGCTGGGGAAAGGGTAGTTCCGGTCATGATCTACTCCCACAATGGTGATAACTCTCGACATCACATTCCCCACATTGATGGGGTACCCGGCCATAATAGAAGCAACCAAAACAGCCCGGTGGAGAGGAAGGGTCTGGTCATGAGTGGTCGGGCCCAACCGGCTGCAAACAAAGGTCTCCCAACCCATCGCCTCAAAGTTTAAGGTCCTCCGCAATATTTTGACCCCAACTATCAACCAATCAGGAATGGTACCTGGGATTTCCAGGTACTGAGCTAACCATGGACAGACCTCATCGCCCATCTCCATCTTCGCCATATATAGAGTCTCATCCTCCTCATCGAAGCCCAAGTATTCATTAATTGATTTCCCATCGAACAAAACTTTCAAATTACGAACCTTGGTCACTTTGGAGCCATTTTTGATGTGGGCTACATTACAATAAAACTCTTTGACCAAATGTTCGTTGGCGTCCACACAGTTATCTAAGAAGTGCTCCCAACCCACTCTAGTTCTGAACTGTCTCTGCATGTGTGGGGTTGTGGGGTAGTAGATCATTGTCAATGAAACTCCGCTTCGGTATCAACTTTCTCACCGGCCACCACTCCCAAAATTTGTGGTACGCCACCTCGCTCACGAACCTATCCTCCCTGACATTAGGTTTTCTTGTTCTGGTAATACCTCCCACCTGAGGCGCACCACCTCCAGCTGCCTCCTCATCTTCCTGTACCTCCTCCTCACCTTCGCCTGCACCCTCCCTTGATAATGAAGCTGTGGGGGAGGTGGAGTATTCACCAGTGCCTGCTGCTGAGCCCTCAGACGACTCAGTAGAAACATGCCCTGGTGGTTGGGCAGTAGGTGATGAGGGAGAGGTGTCTCTATGTCTGGCCCTCTCCGAATACAAGATGTATTCTGGGACTGAGTCCAAAGAAATCTCCCGAGAGGGCTCGTACTCACTCCCCGACATGTCAATGGCTCTGTCAGCCGCTTTTATGGCCTTCCTCATGTTCTTTATGTTTTGATGAGCCTGGGGAGTGAGTTTAACCATTTTTTGTTTTCCACCCCGGGAAGATTCACCTCTTCTGGGTTGTTTTGACCCCTTGCCTCGTTGTTTAACCATTATCTGCAAACACAATCATCTAAGGTTGTTAGTATCAACAGAAGCAGTAGGAACATTGGTGTAGAAAGAATTGCAGAACAGACTTAAAATGTTATAGACAGGTTGCAGGAATTTCCCAGTGCGGACCGCACAAAATGGAGTGCGGCCGCACAGGGGACAGTGCATCCCGCACAAAAACTACTGCGGTCCGCATTGGGATGGGGTTCAGACTACCCATCCTCTGAATCTGACCAGTGCGGTCCGCACAAAATGGTATCGCGGCCGCACTGGGCCAGTGCGGACCGCACAAAGTGTAGTGCGGCCGCATTTCACAAGAGTTATCTTTCAGAAGTTCATCAGTACGGTCCGCACAAAATGGCATTGCGGACCGCACTAGGGCACTGCGGAATGCACAAAAACGACCACGGTCCGCACTACGTGCCCAGATTTGGCACTGAGTTAGGGTTCATCAGATTTGCTTTTAAGTCCAAATTTGTCTCTAATGTATGTCCCTACATGTTTACCCAGTCCAGTACACTAACTAAGTATATAAGAATCAAAAATCTAACTACCCTAACCTAACAAATTAAGCCATTACGGGAGAAGGAAGAAATAAAACTAAGAAAAAAATGAAAATTAAATGCAAGTGACAAAATTAAACAAGTAAAGAGGAAGATTAAAGTACCAGATTGTGAGGTGAATTGAATCAAATGAGTTTCAACAAGTAACTACGTGCAAGTGAGAAGATGAACAATGTTTAATTTCTCAGAGGTTTCAAATTTGCGAAAAGGGTAACAGGGGGTCCTCAGGCTCTATTTATAGAAAAGCCCCTGGGGCCCAGCCTCACCTACCAGTGCGGACCGCACAAAATGGACCGCGGTCCGCACTGCCTTATTTAGCACAAGTTTGAGCAGGCAACCTTCTGCGGTCCGCACAAAACTAACTGCGGCCGTAGAGGTCCACTGCTGACCGCACAAAATGTAGTGCGGCCACGGTGGCAAACTTCAGAGAAGCTTCATCTTACCCACACCAATGCGGTCCACACAGAATGTACTACGGCCGCACTGGAAACTTCAGAGACCTGTGCATTTTTTCCATCATACCTTACACTGCCTCAACACAATCCTGCAACATGTCACAATCAATTAGCCCAAAAATCAATCCTATACTACATAGAAAATCAAAGAAAATGACAAGAAGAAAAGGACATGGGTTGCCTCCCAAGAAGCGCCTGATTTAATGTCGCGACATGATGCATGTTACCACCACATCACTTGAGATGAAGGAGCGCCACCATGTGGTTGTCATCAAACTTTCCAAGAGAATGCTTGACCCGGTGCCCATTAACTCTAAAGACTTCACCATTTTTGTTTTTCAATTCAAGAGCACCAAAAGGGGTCACAAACATAACTTCAAACGGTCCACTCCATTTGGATTTAAGATTTCCCGAAAATAGACGTAACTGGGAGTTGAACAAGAGAACCAAATCACCTACTGTGAACTCCTTTCCACGAATATATTTTTCATGAAGGTACTTCATCTTGTCCTTATATAAGGACGAACAGGAGTAGGCATGGAATCTAAATTCATCGAGTTCATTGAGTTGTTCAACACGAAGATTAGCTGCAACATCCCATTCAAGATTCAACTTCCTCAAAGCCCACATGGCTTTGTGCTCTAACTCAACCGAAAGATGGCATGCTTTCCCAAACACCAACCGATACGGAGACATCCCAATCGGAGTTTTGTAAGCCGTTCGATAAGCCCATAAAGCGTCATCCAACTTCTTCGACCAATTGGTCCTATTTGCATTGACCATCTTTGATAAGATACTTTTGATTTCTCTATTAGAGACTTCCACTTGACCACTAGCTTGAGGATGATAAGGGATCGAAACCTTATGATTGACACCGTACTTGGAAAGCAACGTGTCGAAAGCTTTATTGCAAAAGTGAGACCCCCATCACTAATAATCTCACGAGGAGTGCCAAACCTTGTGAAAATGCTCTTTTAAAGAAATGCAACAACACTCCGGGCTTCATTGTTAGGCAAAGCCACGGCTTCAACCCATTTTGAGACATAGTCAACCGCCGTGAGAATGTAAGTATTCCACAAGAGCTAATAAATGGACCCATGAAATCGAAACATCAAAGATATCCACTTCAAGAATGGTATTGAGAGGAATCTCATCCCTTTTTGAAATTCCACCCGCTCTTTGGCAATCGTCACACCTCTTCACAAAATCACCTGCATCTTTGAACAAGGTTGGCCAATAGAATCCACAACTAAGAACTTTCGAGGCGGTCCTCACCCCACCATGATGGCCACCATAGGGTGAAGAATGGCAAGCCTCTAAGATACTTAATTGTTCTTCCTTTGGGACACATCTACGAATCACACCATCCGTGCAAATCTTGAACAAGTATGGCTCATCCCAATAGAAATCCAAACTATCCCGCTTGAGCTTCTTCCTTTGGTTAGAAGAGAGCTCACACAGGATTACTCCAGTCACAAGGTAATTGGCAACATCGGCAAACCATGGCATATCATTCATTGACACCGCAAGGAGTTGTTCGTCGGAAAATGAATCATTGATCTCAAGGCTATCACAAAGCCTCCCCTCCTCCTCCACACGGGACAAGTGGTTCACCACTTGGTTCTTACTACCTTTCCGGTCCATAATTTCTAAATCAAACTCTTGAAGTAGTAACACCCATAGCATCAATCTTGCCTTGGATTCTTTCTTTTCATCAAGTACCTAAGAGCGGCATGATCAATGTGCACTCTAACCTTGGCCCCCATAAGATATGGCCGAAATTTTTCCATTGCAAATACTATAGCCAACAAATCTTTCTCGGTGACTGTATAGTTCCTTTGAGCCTCATTCATGGTCTTGCTTGCATAGTACACCAGATAAAACATCTTATTAACCATTTGACCCAAAACAACCCCAACCGCAACGTCACTTGCGTCACACATGAGCTCGAAAGGCAAGCTCCAATTTGGTGCGGTAATGATTGGGGTAGTGGTCAACTTAAGCTTGAGAAGCTCGAATGCTTGCATACATCCATCATCGAACACAAACTTTGCATCCTTTTCTACCAACTTGCACAAGGGGTTTACCACTTTTGAAAAATCTTTTATAAACCTCCGGTAAAAACCTGCGTGCCCAAGAAAACTCCTCACCCCTTTGACAGAAGTGGGGGGAAGAAGCCTTGAAATTACCTCTATCTTGGCTTTGTCAACTTCAATTCCATGCTTTGAAATTTTGTGACCCAACACTATACCCTCTTCAACCATGAAATGATATTTTTTCCAATTGAATACGAGGTTTGTGTCTTCACATCGGGCCAATACTCTATCCAAATTTCTCAAACATTCTTTTCACCAACCATACTGAAATCATCCATGAAGACCTCCAATATATCTTCCACCATATCGGTGAAAATAGCCATCATGCATCTTTGGGATGTCGCTAGAGCATTACACAATCCGAGCGGCATCCTAGAGAAAGCAAAAGTGCCATACGGACAAGTGAATGTGGTCTTTTATTGATCTTCCGGAGAAATCAAGATTTGATTATACCCCGAGTATCCATCCAAAAAGCAATAAAAAACACGCCCCGCAAGACGATCAAGCATTTGGTCAAGGAATGGCAATGGGAAATGGTCCTTTCGGGTCACCTTCTTTAGCTTCCGATAGTCCATACAAACCCTCCAATCTGTGACTGTTCGAGTAGGAATAAGTTCATTGTTGTCATTGGTCACCACAGTCATACCACCCTTCTTCGGTACACATTGCACCAGACAAGTCCATGAGCTATCAGAAATGGGGTACACAACCCTGACATCCAACCATTTGATCACTTCTTTCTTCACCACTTCTTGCATAGCCTCGTTCAATATTCTTTGATGCTCCAAGGAAGGCTTTGCATCATCCTCCAAGATAATTTTGTGCATACAAAATGCGGGGCTTATTCTCTGAATGTTAGCTAGAGTCCATCCAATTGCCCTTTTCTGCTTTTGAAGCACCGCCAAAGTGGCCTCAACCTGCATGTTAGTAAGACAAGAAGAAAAAATAACTGGTAAAGTAGAGTTAGAGCCCAAGAATTCATACCTGAGGTGTGGAGGAAGTGGTTTCAACTCCAACACCAGTGGCTCCTCAATTGATGGTTTTGTTGGTGGAGTTTTCCGGTTTTCAAGATCAAAGACAATTTTTTAGGATCATAAGAATAAGAGCCCATCCCATGTAAGGCATTCACGCACTCCACTCTACTTGCATCCTCATTGACATCAAGATTTAATAGCACGGCCTCAAGAGGATCCTCCACATTGATCATAGCACTGGTATCATCCACAATCACAGCTATGACAAGGTCTACAAATGAGCACACCTCGGTGCTATTGGGTTGCATCATATACTTGCAAACATGGAAAACGACCTTTTCATCTCCCACTCAGAAAGTGAGCTCACCCGCTTCAACATCAACATGCCTTCCCCGTTGCAAGGAAAGGTCTGCCCAAGATAATAGGAACCTCATAGTCCACTTCACAATCCAAAATGACAAAGTCGGCCGACAAAATGAATTTGTCCACCCGGACAAGCACATCATCAATAATGCCTAAAGGTCGCTTCATCGATTGATCCGCCGTTTGAAGTCTCATTGAAGTTGGTCTAGGTTGCCCAATACCCAAAGTTTTGAAAACCGAGTAGGGAATCAAATTGATACTAGCTCCAAGTCACAGAGAGCCTTGGCAAAATCCGCACTCCCAATGGTGCAAGGAATGATGAAAGCACTGGGATCTTCAAGCTTTGGGGCCATTGAATGCACTATAACACTAACTTGGTGAGTCATCTTTATAGTTTCACAATCCATAGAACGCTTCTTTGTAACCAAGTCTTTCATGAATTTTGCATAACCCGACATTTGTTCAAGTGCCTCCACCAAAAGGCACATTAATAGATAAGCTCTTCATCATGTCAATGAACTTTTTAAACTGATTATCATTCTTTTGCTTCGCGAGCCTTTGAGGATAAGGTGGAGGTGGCCTTGGTAAAGGAGCCTTGGCTTTTAGCACAACCGGCTCCGGCATGTCAACTATGTGTTCCCTAGACGGGTTCACATCATTTTGGGTTTCCACCTCGACTTCTTGAATATCAATCCTCACTTCATTATTCACATTTTCATTAATCACATCTTCAACTACCAAAGGGACTTCGTCATCTTGCAACTCAACATCATCATCCACGACTTGCTTTTGCTTAGAGGCATTCACATCACCTCCTCTCCTACTTCTTGTTGTGACCGCCATAACATGATTGTTCTCACCCTTTGGGTTCACTACCGCATCACTTGGTAGAGCACCCTTCGGGCGAGTATTCAATGACTGAGAGATTTGGCCTAATTGCACCTCCAAGTTTCGGATAGAGGTGTTGTGAGAAGCTAACTATGCATTAGAATCCGCATTCCTCTTCATCATCCGCTCGAACATCATTTCAATTCTACCCATATCATTACCAGAAGAACTAGGACCTTGAGAAGGGAAATGGGGTGGATTGTTCGGTTGTTGGTACATTGGGGGCCTTTGAAAGCCTTGCCCCCAGTTGCCTTGGTTTCCATTGTTGTTCCACCCACCTTGATTGTTATTGTTGCCCCAATTGTTGTTATTTCCGTTCCAATTGCCTTGTTTGTTGTTTTGATTACTCCAATTGTTGTTTTGGTTGTTGTTGTTCCAATTACCACCACTTTGTTGTTGATTTCCCCAATTTCCTTGGGGTCGCCATTGTTAGTTTGAAGAGTTGCCTCTATTTCCTTGATAGTTGTTAACATATCGTACCTCTTCACTTTGATCATCATAACCATCATTTTGAAACCCATCACATGTATCATCATATTGCTCCGAATTCCCTTGATTTTGTTGCCTCCTTTGCCTTCTCTTGTTGACAAGCATACTAACACCCTCCATGGCATTCACTTGGCGAGGATTCTGAACTTGTTACAACTGCACCTTATCCAATTGGTTCATAGTAGTAGTAAGCTCAGCTATCGCTTGCCCGTGATCATGTAATTCCTTGTGCAAATGGATAACCGTAGGGTCACCTTGAGGCACATTTGCTCTACTCTGCCATGCTAAAGAAGTGTCCGTCATTTCATCAAGTACATCACATGCCTCATCATAAGAAAGCTTCATAAAATTTCCCCCGACCAATTGGTTAACAATGCATTGATTTGTAGTATTTATGCCTCGGTATAAGGTTTGTTGGATCATGGCCTCGGTCATATCATTATTTGGGCACTTCTTCACCATCGTTCTATACCGCTCCCAAATATCATGCAAATGTTCCATTGGCTCTTGCTTGAAGGCTAATATTTCATCTTGAAATGCCGCCATATGACTAGAAGAGAAGAATTTGGCAATAAACTTATCCGCCAACTTATCCCAAGTTGTGATGGAATGGTTGGGGAGTCTCTCGAGCCAGTCTAATGCCTTCCCCCGAAGTGAGAACGGGAAAAGTCTCAATTTCAGCGCATCCTCAGATACATTCGTCTGCTTGCTCCCCCAACATGTATCTAAGAACCCCTTGAGATGTTTGTAGGTATTTTGATTTGCAGCTCCCATGAAGTACCCACGCTGCTCAAGTAAGGTCAACATCACATTGGTTATCTGAAAGTTGCCCGCCCGAATTCTGGGTGGTACAATAGCACTTGCATAACCCTGGTTCGGAAGTACTCTAGGAGCCACTCTTGGAGGTGGCGGAGGAGGGTCTGGAATATTGTCATTTGGATTTGCATTGGCATTGCGGCCTCTACGTTGTCCTTGAGGTGCAAGAGGCACCTTATCATGCTCAAGATCATCTACCTACTCCCCCGCTATCACGTTTCCAAGAGGGTCATTAGCGTTGTTTAAAGCCATGTTGTGTAGTGACACAAACAAGTAGGTAACAGAGAAGGAAAAAAGAACAATACACAAAACTAACTAAATAGATAGCCAAAACCGTTACCTCCCCGGCAACGACGCCAAAAAGTAATCGCAACCTACTCCACACTACTAAAAAGTAGGAAGAGAGGGTCGCAATAGCTTTTACCCGATTTATGGGTCGGGATCGATTTTCACAGAGAGCTAGGAATGGAGTCGAGTATCTATTTAGGTTGGAATTGCAAATTTATTCCAAATATCACTTCTAATCCTTTTTGGGTTTTCTTTATATTCTACTATTATCAAACTACAAATTACAATTGCTACTAGATTAACTACGAATAAATTGCTACAAGTTGTATCTAATAGTTTAAAAAGGCACTAGGGTAGTGGCATCCTCCTAGGTGACCAATTGACGGGTAATTAAACCTAAGGCACGATTGACATGATTGGGGAATATGCTATAACCGTTGCACAATTATACCCACTCTCACACCTCTCGGTAGAGAGAGTGATTTTGCCCAATTGACTTTCTCAAGACCAATAGGGTAGGCAAATTTGCTCAAGCAACTTGGGTTCAAGTCGGGTATTATTCTCTCGAGATTTAACCCTTTAGTTGGGACTATCAATTCTCTTGAGTCCATCCCAGTTCCTTGTTGGGTCCATTTCGGAGACTTAGGCTCTCTTTCTCAAGAAGAACCCAAGTCAACTTAGCACAAACTAGTGCTTGCAACCACTAATTCATAGATTAACCATGAACTTGATCAAAATAACAAACACCCATAGTCAATCTAACCTTAAATCACAACACCCATCAATTACCCACACTAGGGTTGAGCCACAACCCTAGCTAATGGGTCTAGTTACTCATGCTTGAAGAGAAAAACAGAGAAATAGATGAAGATAAAGACATATTAGTTAATTGCTAAGGTAAATACAAAGATTCAATGATAAAAACTAAGTAAAAATGCCCAAAATGGCTAAGAAAAGTCTTCTCACGAGCGCAGCTAACGTTTGATAATATCTGATACCCTAAAAATGGAAAAAGGTTCTATTTATACTAAGTTAGAAAAACTGGACAAAAATGCCCCTGCGGGGTCAGTGCGGACCGCACAAAATGGTGTGCGGCCGCACTAGACTCTTGACTCTGCAAATTCAACTCTCTGAACCCAGGCTCCGCTGACCACACAGAATGGACTGCGGCCGCGGAGGCATCTAGTGCGGTCCGCACAAACATGACCGCTGACCGCACAGGCTTGATCTTCAAAACTTGGCATCTCCCTGAACTTTGGTTATGCGGACAGCACAAACTGGTAGTGCGGCCGCGGTGCCTTCAGTGTGGGTCGCACAATATCTACTGCGGCCGCACTACTTTAATGCTTGAAAAAATAAATCTCTGAATCTCCCTAGTGCGGACCGCACAAAGTGTAGTGCGGCTGTACTAGGCCTATTTCTGCTGAGTTTTGCCTTATCTTTGGTACTTGTGCCGGTTTCACTCCTTTTGAGCCGATTTTTGACATCTCATCACTTTGTTGATCAAACCTGCAATCAAGCACAACTTATGGGCCTTTTGGGACTATTTTGTATGAATTTATAATCAAAGCGTAAGCAAGAAGGAGCATAAAATGCATCAAAATCCCTAGTTATCACTCGTGCTCCTGCCGGCTGCGGGAATATATTAAAATATCATCAATGAAGACTATCACGAACAAATCCAAATAAGTCCTGAACACTCGGTTCATCAAATCCATAAAAACTGTTGGGGCATTTGTCAATCCGAATGACATCACCATGAACTCATAATGCCCGTACCGAGTGTGAAAAGCTGTCTTAGGGGCATCGGATGCCCTAATCCTCAACTGATGGTAGCCAAATCTCAAGTCAATCTTCGAAAATACCTTGGCATCCTGAAGCTGATCAAACAAATCATCAATCCTTGGTAATGGATACTTATTCTTGATTGTAACCTTGTTCAACTACCGGTAATCAATACACATTCTCATCGATCCATCCTTCTTCTTAACAAACAACACCGGTGCACCTCAAGGAGAAACACTGGGTCTAATCAATCCCTTCTCAAGCAAGTCTTGCAACTGCCCCTTCAACTCTTTCAACTCAGGCGAGGCCATACGATACGGCGGGATAGAAATGGGCTGAGTGCCCGAAGCCAAATCAATGCAAAAGTCAATATCCCTGTCGGGTGGCATACCCGGCAGGTCTGAAGGGAAAACCTTAGGAAACTCACTAACAACAGGCACAGAATCCATAGAAGGAACCTCAGCACTAAAATCACGAACATATGCCAAATAGGCCAAACACCCCTTCTCGACCATACGCCGAGCCTTTATATAAGAAATAACACTACGGGTAAAATGACCAGGAGTCCCTCTCCACTCTAAATGAGGTAAACCCAGCAAAGCTAAGGTCACAGTCTTGGCATGACAGTCCAAGATATCGTGATAAGGTGATAACCAGTCCATCCCCAATATAACATCGAAATCAACCATGTACAGAAGCAACAAATCTACACGAGTCTCAAGACCCCCAATCACAACTATACATGAACGATGGATATGATCTACCATAATAGAATCACCCAACGGTGTAGACACATAAATAGGATCACTCAAGGAATCACTAGGCATAACCAGATACGGTGCAAAATAGGATGATACATATGAGTACGTAGACCCTGGATCAAATAACACTGAAGCATCTCTATCACAAACCAGAATCGTACCTGTAATAACTGCATCTAAAGCCTCAAGCATAACATCGGGGCTAGGCCCCACCACCCTGAACTACATCTTTGGGAAGACCTGTTGCTGGCTAGCCTCCACCTCTAGCGGTCTGAGCTCCACCTCTAGCACCTCTACCTCCACCTATAGCACCTCTACCCCCACCTCTAGCTGGCTGGGCGACCTGTGGAACACCTGGTGCCTGAACCATAGCACGAGAACCCTGATGCGGAGAACTGCTCGAAGCTCGAGGGCAATACCTAACAAAGTGCCTCGTGTCGCCACAAGTAAAACAAGCCCTCGGCTGCTGAGGCTGACGACCTTGGAAACTCTGAAGCGGTGGTGCACTGATATGAGCTGGTGGTGCACTATAGGACTGCTGATCAAAATACTGCATCTGAGGACCACGACCACCTGAAACACCGTGAGAAACCTAAAGTGCCGACTGAAAAGGCCTAGGATGATAGCCTCTACCATACGAATCCCTACCTCCAAATGAGGTACCACTGAATTTGCCTGAATGACGGGGCCTCTTGTCCGACTCATGACCACCTCCCTGTGACAGAACCATCTCAACTCTCCTGGCCATATTGGCCGCCTCCTGGAAAGTAATCTCACTCCTAGTCTCCCTATCCATCTGAAGACGAATTGACTGAATAAGACTGTCAATGAACCTCCTCACCCTTTCTCTCTTGGTAGGGAGTATGACAAGAGCATGACGAGCCAAGTCGATGAATCTAGTCTCATACTGGGTAACAGTCTTATAACCATACTGGAGACACTCAAACTGCCTCCGATATGCCTCTCTCTGAGTAATGGGGAGATCCGGCTGGTCTAGCCAAGCAATAATCTCTCCACCAAGTCTTGTTGGATCCAGACAAGCGAAGTATAGCAAAATCGACCCCATTGGTCTCAACAATCCCCATGTTCCTGAGAACCTCATGGCAGTTGTCTAGATAATCTTGGGGATTCTCAGTAGATGCACCACTGAAAGTGGTAGTAAAGACCTTGGTAAACCTATCCAGCCTTCACAAGGCATCGACAAACATAGCGGCTCCATCACCGGTCTAAGCTACCACACCCGGCTAAACTGCTCCAACTGGCTGAACCGCTGGAGTCTGAATTTGGGGAGCTACCTGCTCCAGAGTGCGAGTAGCAAGAGTTTGGGCTCCTCCTCCAGCCTGAGAGACGTCTGGTGCTATAGGAAGCAAGCCTGCTCAGGTGACACTCTCCATAAGGCCCACTAGACAGACCAGAGCATCCTGAAGAACTAGGGTGGCAATAAACCCCTCTAGGACCTGAGCTGAGCCCACCGGAACTGCTGGGGCCGGAACCTCATCATCAAAGTCAACCTGAGGCTCCGCCACTGGTGCTGCTGCTTGGGGCTGAGCTCTGCCCCTACCTCGGCCTCTAGCATGGCTCGGCTTCGCCCGCTGCCCCTTGTGGGAGCTGCTGCTGGGGGCTCGAGATGCTGAACGGCGGATGAGGAAACGCGTGTTCTCATCATCTGCGAAAGAACAAAGTAGAAGTTCAATTAGCATTGAGAAACAAAACCACACGACAAGAAAGAACAAATGTGAAGTTTTCCTAACTCTGTAGCCTCTAGGATAAATACAGACGTCTCCATACCGATCCCTCAGACTTTACTAAGCATGTCCGTGAATTGTGAGACCTATGTAACCTAGAGCTCTGATACCAACTTGTCACGACCCGAATTCCCATCCTCGGGAGTCGTGATGGCCCCTACTCGTAGAAGCTAGGCAAGCCACGAAATATAGAAATCCTAACTCTTTCATTTAATCCTTTTATCAACTTGAATTAACAAGTAATCAACAATTTAAAGATTAACGATAACAGAATAAGCGGAAGACTTAAGCAGCTACAAATGATCAAAATCGATACTACAATGCTAATATCACAATATTCACGGACTATCTATGAAAACTACATACAGATGTCTAAAAAATGTAATATAGTGTGTCTCGGAAACAAGTGAAAACAGAACGTATAATTGGACAGAAGAGAACGTCCGGCCCGCGGACGCCTGCAAGACTACCTTGGGATCTCTGGATGGACTGAAGGCTGGCTCCCCGAGTGCTACTGTCCAAAAGCTGCTCTAGTATCTGCACATAGTACAGAGTGTAGCATCAGCACAACCGACCCCATGTGCTGGTAAGTGCGTGGCCTAACCCCGGTGAGGTAGTGACGAGGCTAGGACTAGACTCAAGATAAACCTGTACAGTTCAAATATATACAGCGGGAAAGAAAATACAGAAATAAACAAGTAAAGATGGGAGGGGAAACATGCGTTGGGGAATAGCAGGTAAAACAGATTATCAAGAAAATTATAAAGGAATCAAAATCCAACCACTAACAAGAATAAGGATAGCAAAGGCAGATTTTACTTTTTTTCACATCTTGTTGCAGGCGTGCAACCCGATCCCATTTCCTATATCTCGTGGCAGGCGTGCCACCCGCTCCCATTTCATGTATCTTGTGGTAGGCGTACCACCTGCTCCCATTTCATTATATCTTGTGGTAGGCGTACCACCCGCTCCCATTTCATTATATCTTGTGGTAGGCGTACCACTCGCTCCCATTTCATTATATCTTGTGGTAGGCATACCACCCGCTCCCATTTTATTATATCTTGTAGTAGGCGTACCACCCGATCCCATTTACGAGCCAACAATAATCGCAAGGAATACCGGCAAGAAAACAATACTATCAAATAAACATCCCGGCAAGGGAACAATCATATCAGACAAACATCCCAGCAAGGGAACAATGATGATAATAACATGTGAGGCACAATAAACCATGACTGAGTCATAACAATTTATAGTACAAGACCCACGGGCATGGTTGACATTGACGTATAGATACTCGTCACCATACCTATACGTCGTACTCCACAATTAACACGTAGCAAATAGACACAACTCCTAATCCCTCAAGCAAAGGTTAGGCCAAACACTTACCTCGAACTTCCACGGCCAACTCAAGCCTCAAACACCGCCTTTCCTTTTGAATTCGGCTCCAAATTAATTGTATCTAGACATAATCGACTTAATAACATCAATAAACGCTAAACAATCCAATTCCAATGCTTAATTATAGCTTTCTAATCATTCTTCCCAAAAAGTTAAAAATTGACCCCGGGCCCGCTTGGTCAAAACACGAGGTTCGGACCCAAACCCGATCACCCATTCACCCACGAGCCCGAATATATAATTAGTTCCAAAATTTGACCCCAAAATGAGGTCTAAATCACAAATAATCAAAAAGCCCTAACTCTGCCCAAATCCCTAATTTTCTACCCTTACGAACATGATTTAAGCCTAGAAATCTAATGGGTGTTAATGGAAATTGAAGAAAATGAGTCTAAGATTACATAGCTATGAATTGGTGGTGAAATTACCTTTCAAAAATCGCCCAATTTGGAGTTGTAAAGAAGAAGTTATGAAATTTGGTAAGAATCCCGTAATGGCTACTGTTCTGGACTTTTAAAATAACTGGGCGAAATTGGTCATCGCGTTTGCAATGAGTTAGGCCTGACAGACCTTTCACATTTGCGGAAGATGGCTTGCGTTCGTGGAGCTTTGGCTCCTCAAGCCTATGCATTCGCGGGCCAATGGCCGCGTTCGCGATGCACAAAATGGTGACCCCTCCCCAGGCCTTAACCTTACGCGTTCGCGAGTGCATGGACGCGTTCGCGAAGGGTATTCCCCCCTCAGCCTCGCGTTCGCATCTCAAGCTTCGCGTTCGCGAAGAAGAAATCTGGCACCTGGGAAATTTGCCTTACGCGTTCGCGAGAGGGTCCACACGAATGCGAAGAGTAAAATCCCTAGGCACTAAACAGCAGAAACCTGCAACTTTTTGAGTTCCAAAAACCTTCCGAAACACATCCGAAACACAACCCGAGCCCTCGGGGCTCAAAACCAAACATACGTACTAACTCAATAACATCATACGAGCTTATCCGTGCGATCAAATCGCCAAAATAACCTCAATAACAACGAATTAAACCTCAAAATCAATGAAATATTTCAAAACTTCTTAAAGCATCAAACTTTGCATTTACGGTCCGAATCACGTGAAACGGATTCCGTTTCTTACCAAACTTCACAGAGTTATCTTAAATCATATATAAGACATGTACCGGGCGCTAGAACCAAAATATGGGCCCGATACCAATACGTTCTAATCCAAATTCATTTTGCAAACCTTATGAACAATTTCAAAAAACAATTTTTTTCAAAAAAAATCATTTCTCGGGTTTGGGACCTCGGGATTCGTTTCCGGGCATAAGCCCAAGTCTCATATTTTCCTACGGACCCTCCGGGACCGTCAAATCATGGGTCCGGGTCCGTTTACCCAAAACGTTGACCGAAGTCAAATTAACTCATTCTATAGTCAAAATTTATTATTTTTCACAGATTTTACATATAGGCTTTATGGCTACGCGCCCGGGCTGCACACGTAAATCGAGGTGATGCTAAAAGAGGTTTTTAAGGCCTCAGAACGCAAAATTTCATTTTAAAACAAGTGAACACAAATTTCTCCAAAAACCGATTGCATTATGGCAAATGAAGACAGTGTTGGAGAATGCCTATACGGTACAAATAGTTGCACCAAAAGTTCAAATAAAGGTAATCATAACCTCAATTAAGACTAAAAATTATAAGAGAAGATGATGATAATTTCAAATAAATATAAACAGTTATGAAGAGATAGCATGACAATAGGAGAGGAAAAATATTCAGTTAAGTCAAATAAGAGTCAAATAGGCAATAAGAGTGAATCCTACAGCAATCCATTCGAAGAATATTCAACAATTCAATTACAGATAGACAACAGAAAGGTAATCATAACCTCAATTAAGACTAAACAATTATAAGAGGAGATAATGATAATTTCAAATAAAGATAAGCAATTATGAAGAGATAGCATGACAATAGGAGAGGAAAAATATTCAGTTAAGCTAAATAATAGTCAAGTAGGCACTATGAGTGAATCCTAAAGCAATCAATTCAAATTTAAGCATGTAGAGTTGAAACTAGTAAATATGAGCTCAGTCATATCAAGAACATCTTCATACACAGTGGATATAGGGACCTCAGAACCCTAAAAGGCTAATTTTCCACAAATAAGTCCAAGCACGCACTCGTCACCTCGCGTACACGAACTACAATCAACATAGAAGACTCAAATCCTAAAGGGAAATCCCCACACAAGGTTAGGCAAGATACTTACCTCAATTCAGCCAACTCAATACTCACTTTAGCTTTTTCTTTACCAATTCACCATCGCTCGGCCCAATCTAGCCAAAGACGACTTACATACATCAAACAATGCAAGAGCAAACAATTTCAATTAACAAAGTTATGATCCTTACACAATTTACAAAAAGTCAACAAAAGTCAACTCCCTGGGCCCACACCTCAGAATCCGACAAAATTTACAAAACTTGAACACCCATTCCGATACGAGTTCAACCATATAAAAATTATCAAGTTCCGATATCAATTCGTCCCTCAAATCATCATTTTTTATTTTTGAAAGATTTTATAATTTTCCTCAAATTTTCCTTTAGATTCTCTTGAATTTGATGTTAAATCTAAGATATAATCACAAAATATATTTGAAAATTGATTATAGACACTTACCCAATGATTTGGTATGAAAATCTTCTCTCAAAATCGCCTACTCTCGGACCTAGGGTTCAAATGTGATAAAATGATGCTAAGATTCGAAGTGCCCAGCTTTTAGCAGGCAGCAAATGTCGCATTTGCGACACTAGGTTCGCAAATGCGAACTCGCAAAAGCGAAGAATTCTTCGCAAAAGCGAAACAGGGAACAATCCTGCCTTCATCGCATATGCGATAGGGCGTTCACAAATGCGAACTTTGAAGGCTTCGCAAAAGCGGCACTTTCTTTGCAAATGCGACCCAAATCCCTAGCATGCCAGGTTCGCAATTGCGATGGCTACCTTGCAATTGCGGTAGTCGCATTTGCGACCAAAACCTCGCAAATGCGAGAAAACTTGAACAAGCACACAAAAGTTAACAAAACAATCCGAAGCTAATCCGAAACTCACCCGAGCCCCCGAGGCTCCAAACAAAACACCCACGCAAGTCTGAACACATAATACAACCTCGCTCGCGTGATCGAAACACCGAAATGACCTCTAGAACCACGAATCGGATGCCAAAACACATGAAAATCACCTTGAACTTCAAGAACTTCTAGAATCGCAACTGAGCGTCCGAACCATATCAAATCAGCTCCAAATGACACCAAATTTTGCAGGCAAGTCCCAAATGACATTACACAGTTGTTTCAACTCTCGGAATCGCATTCCGACCCCGATATCACCAAAGTCAACTCTCGATCAAACCTTTCAATCTTCCAAAACTTCAACTTTTCCAACTTTCGCCGAAATGCCTCAAATTACCCTACAGACCTCTAAATCCAAAATCCGAACGCACGCCTAAGTCCAAAATCACCATACGAAGCTGTTGAGATCATCCAAAACCCATTCCGAAGCCGTTTACTCAATAGTCAAATTCCGGTCAAATTCTCACCGCTTAAGCTTCCAAAACTAGATTCCTTCTTCCAATTCGACTCCGAATCATCCGGTGACTGAATTCAACCATGCCCTCAAGTCGATACACATATCATGAAGTTATTCAAGACCTTATGGCGTCGAATGGATCTTAAATTTTCAAAACGACCGGCCGGGTCGTTATAGTTCTTTACTTCTGCATTACTTATTCCGCAACAGTAAATTAAGGAACGCATAGAAGAATCAGATCCTTCTATCTAATGCACGCGGAAATTGAACACCACACAAATCACTTCCTTCTTGTGCTATTGAAGTATAAATATGAAGGTGTCATAGTACTCCTTGATCAGAGAGTTGCATTAACAACATTACACTAATATAATGGCATAGTAATTTTGTCCTTAGCACGAAGTAAGTTTCATTTTTAATTGCGGATAGCCCCAATATTATCCTAAGAATTTAATAAGTATAATCCATTTTCCGGATATCATATCAGCTCTAATATAGAAAGTTACATTTAACGTAAAAATTCTTTATACTGTGAGAACATAAACTCTTAGATTAAACCGGAGTAATAACTAAGTCAAAACTAGCTATAGTGTACATATATCTGATGTATAGAAGAAAGTAAATTCAGAATAGTTAAACCGCAAATGAATTAATATTCCTTCCAATCTTGAGTTGCAAAATCTTCTGTAATTCCTCAGCGCGACAAGGAACTTCAAGAACACCCTTTTGTACAAATCCATATTCATCTTCAGCTTGCTTCAGTAAATTCAAGAATTTTGGATTTGTGAGCCAATGCAGCTCCACTACAAACCTCTTTGGCTCCTCCTCTGGATTTACCGAGAAAACAGCAAAATATCCTTCTTTTACATCATTTGGCACCCCCTCTTCATTATTCGCTCTCGGCGTTTCAACAAATTCCGCAACAGCTTGAAATCTACTGGAATATTTGTGAATTAATTGAAGATGATTCTTGAGCTTTTCCATAATCATTTTAGTCTTCAGCATTTTTAGGCTTATAATAGAGGTTGAATTTGCTATTTTTTGACAATTGTATTTGTAGTAGGATATGTTAATTTTTTGCTTTATTCCGAAAAGAGTTTAGGGAGGCAATTTAGAGAGATTGCAGCTCTGAATCAAGAAGGATAGGAAGTTTCTAAGATGCTGAATAGAGGGTCCATTGCATGTGCTTTTGCTATTTTTGTGTCATTAAATGCAACTTATATTAAATAGTTTTCTGTCTTCTCTTTTTAAAAAAAATTAAGTTTCATTTATAAAATGGAAACGCGGTACCATGATATGATTGTAAGTTTGTAACAGCTAACCTCCGTATTAAAAAATTGGTCTCCTCCGTAGTGTACCTTTGTCCGTACAATACAAGTAATTCTACAAATATATTAAGGGGTAGTTTTTGCTTACAAATATTTATACACTGAAATATAAATCAACAATTATTTGTACGCAGAATAATAGTAAATGGATTGTTATTAGGTGAATAGTAATATAAGAATCTTGAGGAATAATAATATAGGGAGTACTTACTTTAAGGGCATTGTTTGTCTTTAAATATTTTTATTGCTAATGCACATAATATAAATAATGAATTCCAGCATAACTTAATGCGGATATTTTGTAATACCACCAACAAAATATATAATTAAATATATCTAAAAAGTAAAATTCAAATAAAAACAATGCCATAATAGAATAGTGGGAGTAATAATCAATCTTTCACAATATCCATAATGTCACCCAATTTAATTTGCATGGAATGCATTGGGCACAAGGGGAAATTAAAAGAGCAATTCTGATATTTCCCAATCTCGTGAATCAATCTTTCATATTTTGGTCTTTTTTCTTTTGCAAAATAGTGAAAAGATTATTGGGTTGGGAGTCCTAATTTGATAATTTAATTTTCTGAAGTTTATTTAAAATTGCGATTCGGTATTCTCAGCGGCAGATTTTAATTGCCTTATTTTGTTTCGTTGATGTGTGTTTCTGCCTTCCCCTTAGCTTAACTAATCCCTGTAACTAGCAATCTGGTTTGTGTACTATAGAAGAGTGCCGAAAGCACCTTCTTGAATTGCTAAAATTGTGTTTAGTGATACCTATGAAAGAAAATATCAAAATAGTCCACATGTTCAACATCATATGACAAACACGACAGACAATAGAGCCTTGGACAACTAATTACTACCTTTGCAATGAATGAGATGAAAATTTCAGACAGAGAACTCTTATTAATCCCAATGAATGAGATGAAAACCTGGTAAATAAGTTGAACATTAGGCGTTTAGTTATATAGGTGGCTTGTAGAAAAATATTGCTCTTAGCTAATCTTTAAAAGACAACGAGAAAGAATTTAGCTTAAAGATATGCTGGATATTTATTTTGATAGTAAAGATATGCTGAATTTAGCTAATCTTACGCAACAACTTGTTGTCTTGATAGTGAAGGAGTTTATTTTGTTTACAGAATATTAGTTTTAATCTATACACAGACGCATTAAGTGAGATTTTACTCAAGAAGTTTGAGTAACAATTAATGTCAAGAGTGATATCAAATGCTAATGTCAAACACTTCTAAAAATCCATGGCCACCGCTACCACATAACTTTTGTGAAGCAAATTGACTTTTACTGTCCAGTATTTGTACATGAGATTGATTTTCCTTTTGAGCTACTTGTGCAACATTATGTACTCTTATGAAATACACTACAGCCTAATTGATACCTCATGAAGAATTTTCTTCTGGCGTCTAAACAAGTTTGCACTTTGCTTTGTCTGGCCGGTGTCTTTTTTTCCTTGTTAGCCTGCTGAGTATATCCGGTAAATAATACTAGGAAGGTTTCTAGTTTTGGGACCCTCCATTCCTTTTGTCATAGGTATTAGGTAGTTTGTAATAAGACATGCACGCCATACGTTCATGTATTATACTGTGTGATATTGAATGGTTGTTTTGGACAATTTATTTGTCTCTGCTGTGATGTGAATAACTGTGTAAAGGTATTCAACAATTTAGTATCAAGCCATTAACACTAACTACTCCAGGGACATTCCTTAGCATCTTGAGACTATATATTCTTTCTTTATTTCATACCAACTCGTGAGAATCTAGTTGTGTGCATCTGATCGTAACAAGTTGTGCATCGTAGTATTTTTTTCTTATCTTTTTTCTTTAATCTAATTTTTGTGTACTCTCCAAGGTTATGGCACCTAGTAAGCAATGGATGCAACTTGTTGATAATCGCCTAGATGAAGCCTACTTAATCGGAGTGCAAAAGTTTTTGGATTATGCTTTTCAAAAAATAGGAGAAGAATATGAAATACGATGTCCATGTGTCAAATGCTGTAATACAACTTTAGGAACTCGTAAGACAGTTGACACACATTTGAAAGTATATGGAGTAATTTAAAATTATACTTTTTGGTATCATCACGGGGAAAATTTTGGTGAGCCACTGTCAGAACCTGAAGATGAAGATGGTGATGAAGGAGAAGAATGTGAGAGTGAAGATGAAGTACAAGAACTGTTGAGAGATTTATATCCTAATCTTGATGAAAGAACTATGCACACTAATTGTGATGATTTACTTGAGGAGGAACCAAATGTTGGAGCAATTTTTTTTTACAGGCTATTGAAGGATTTCGAGCAGCCGTTGTACGAAAATTCAAAAGCTTCAAAGCTTTCCTCTTTGATAAAATTGCTTCACATCAAAAGTATGGGTCGTTGAAGTAATGAGTCATTTACAATGTTATTGAAAATATTAAAAGAAGAGTTTTTACCTTATGGTGCTAACTTGCCAAAATCATATTATGTGGCAAAGAAGATAATTCAAGACCTTGGGCTTTCTTACAACAAGATTGATGCTTGTACTAATGATTGCATGTTATACTGGAAGGAGGATAGCTTACTTGATTCTTGCAAAGTTTGTGGTGTGACCAGATGGAAAATAGATATACATAGCGAGGAAACAAGGAATAAAAAAGGTAAGAAGATAGCATCAAAGACTTTATGCTATTTTTCATTAAAGCCTAGGCTTCAGAGATTATTTATGTCTACAAAGACATCTAATTTAATGACATGACATAAAGATAAAAGAGTTGATGATGGAATAATGAGGCACCCAGCTGATTCAATGGTGTGGAAGTCATTTGATGAACTTCATCCTTCATTTGCACCCGAGCCTCGTAATGTCCGACTTGGACTTGCTAGTAATGGATTTCAGCCATTTCGGAATTCAAAAACATCATATAGCATTTGGCCTGTGGTTCTTATTCCTTATAATTTACCACCTTGGTTGTTCATGAAGCAAGAAAATTTTATTTTGTCAATGCTTATTACTGGTCCAGATAGTCCAGAAGATGCAATTGATACATATCTTCAACCTTTAATAGAGGAACGGAAAGAGTTGTGGGAAGTTGGCATTGAGACCTTTGATGCATCAGCTAAACAAAATTTTAAGCTACATGCTTCTTTATTATGGACCATCAATGACTTTCCTGCCAATGAAAATTTATCTGGATGGAGTACAAAAGGAAAATTGGCACGTCCATGTTGCAATAAAGATACTTCCTCAATTCGATTGGCTAATTGTAAGAAGCAGTGCTTTATGGGTCATCTTCGCTACCTTCCTCTTAGTCATAAATGGAGGAATGACAAGGATTCATTTGATGGTACAAAAGAAAAAAGGCTCCCACCAAAAATGCATTCTGGTATTGAGATACTTAATCAAGTGTAAGATCTTGAAGGGATACAGTTAACAAAGGATCCAAAGAAAAGGAAGAAGATATAACATGAAAATCGAAAGGATAATTGGAACAAGAAAAGTATCTTTTTTGAGCTTCCATATTGGAAATCTCTCTTGTTGCGACACAATTTGGATGTGATGCATATTGAAAAAAATATATGTGATAATATTATGGGGACAATCATGAATGTCAGAGGAAAGACTAAGGACACAATTAAAACTCGGTTAGACTTGCAAGAAATGAATATTAGGCCGGAATTGCAACCCATCCAAAGAGGGGAGAAAGTTGAAGTTCCAACTGCATGCTACATATTGTCTCCTGAAGGTAAGCACAAATTATGCCATTTCTTAAAGAATTTAAAGGTTCCTGATGAATTTTCATCTAATATTTCTCAATGTGTGAACCCGAAAGATCACAAGATATCTGGGTTGAAAAGTTCATGATTGTCATGTTCTTTTGCAACATATACTCCCTCTTGCACTTCGTGGTATGTTGTCCAAAGAAGTGTATGAACCGCTTATTGAGCTATCTTTATTTTTTAATATGCTTGGATCAAAGGAGTTAAGGATTGATGACTTGGAACATATTGAAGCTCACATTCCTATAACACTTTGCAAATTAGAAAAAGTCTTCCCTCCTTCATTTTTTGATGTCATGGTGCACTTGCCTATCTTCGTATCTTCGTATGGATGAAAGAGTTATGGAACAAATGGAGAGGACACTTGCATGCAAAATATGTGAAGGATAAGCCAATCCAGCAGGCTCTTAAGAATATTCCAAATGGAGTAGACAAGAAAGAATGTGTATGGTTAGTAAAGGAACATTTTTCTTCGGAAAGTTTTCAGGTATGCCTAGTGTTATATATAACCTGGTCCTATAATCCATTTCATCATCTTTACAAAATCTTCCTTCAGAAAACACAGATCAATAGGAATTTATTTCTACTATATCTGGAAGCTGAGTTATTGTTTAGGGTTTTTAAATTTACTAGCATCTGAACACCTACTTTAAGTTCACTGAGAAGCTCAATGATTACACCTTTTGGGTTAGATCTTGTTGTGCCATAGTTTCTCTAATTCAGTCTACATATGCTAGCTTCTGTGGACAATACCTCAAAGGTAAATTCTAGATGGATAGATATATATATATCTGAATGGCAAGGGCAATTCAAACTAATGTACAGCATTATCACCCACTTGTGTTGATTTAAAAGCTCTAGCAGCTTTAAAAGAAAAAAAAGGGAGAAATTAAAAGGCTAAAGACAGTTCCTTTGAGCAGTAAACTTAACAAATGACCATATTTCATTGCTTAAATTAGGCTTAAGTGATTCCACATACTAAAGAGCAAATACTGAATGCTGGAATTTGAAAGGGCATGCAAATGATAATTAAGAAAATTTACTACACAATTGACCGCCTGTAGTAATTACTGGTAGATGGAACATTTCTCCACATTTATCCGATTGAATGTACATAATAAAATATAATCATTTAATGGAAGGAAATATATCTTTTGCTCATGGACAAAATGGTAACTCAATCTTTAAAGGATACTATTGCAAATCAACTTTCAACTTAGGATATTCTCACTTTTAGTATAGTGTGATGTGATATGACAATTATATTAAAGCTTAATGTTTCACAAATATAGGTGAAAAGCAACAGGAATGCGGCAAATCGAGCTAAGTTGAAGATGCTTCATCATATTGGTAGCAAGCCTATTCGAGAGATTATTTATCAAAAGGTATTATCATAAAATTTCTACCTTCCTAAGAAAATATTTACGAGTTGTTATTTGACATGTTGGCCTTTGATGTAAAGGGCGGAAAAGATGGCAATCCATCGGATTTGGCAGCAATTTTCTTTGAGGCCCGTAAGAAAGATAACAAGCTTGTTGAACCTGAAGCAATTGAAAACATGTATGTTTGGTAAATTGAATATGTAAATTACTTGAAATTATTATGGATTCTGATTTTAAATGTTTATATATATATTTTTGTAGGCTCAAATCGAAGAAATAGTTCAAGCAGATCTAACTCTACCTAGCATAGAAATTGTAGAAAAATGTTGTGGACCTCAAACTCGTAGCCATGTATTTGGCTTTGGGGGTGGAGCTACGTTCAACTCGAGAAGAAAACAAATCATTGAAGGAGGAAAACAAATCCTTGAATGAGCGCTTGTCTACCTTAGAAGATGAGATGAAAGAAATGAGGAAAATAAGAGAGTACTTTACTGCTCAACAATCATATGTCCCGCTTACGACGACATCGCCCATTTCAACTGAATGACCATTGTTTTTGGCTGCCGACCAAGTTAGTAACAATACACCCAACTTTTTAATTTTTATAGTTGATTTAGAATGAATGTACAATGGTGCAGTAAGTAGTCATAGCTTCCTATGGAATTTCGATCTTTAAGTAAATCAAGAATGTGGGGCAGGAATTTGATGATCTAAAGCAAATCAGGAATGTGTGATAGGAATTTTTTTCTTTTTGTGGAAGCTATGAAGATCTAAAGCCTCTTGCCTTAATTTTCACTGTTGTTGACTTGATACAATCTACTGAAAACTCAACAGGGCTTTTTTGCCTTGGTTGTTGGTTTTCTTTTGGTTATGGGTTTCAGTATGTTTGTCTTCAGGTTATTGTGTGGACTTAAACAATTCATTACATTGCTTCAGTATGCTTTTCTAATTAGTATGTTTGGTTATGGGGTTTCAGTATGTTGTGTGGACTTAAACAATTCATTCATCACTTTTTTATTGTATGAACTTAAACAATTCATTCATTACTTTTTTTATTGTATGTTTGTTTATGGGGTTTCAGTATGATTTTCTAATTAGTTTTTCTTATATTTCCCTGTAGCCTTGTTGATGTTGTTGGATAACACATGGTGAATTTAGATTACTTTTGGGGCAAGTGATTTAACTATTGCTAGTTTAAAATTTATATATATGTTTTTTTTACCAATAGTATTTATCATCTTTTCAAACTTTTGTACTTACATGTTATGAAGATTAAAGCTACAAGTCAAGATGCAACTTTAAAAGATGCACAAGCTCATTATTATTTTGCTAGCACTGTTATGCAAAACTTGATATCATCATAGTCTAGCCCAGGATGTTAGCTCAGTTTTTTTTGTTAACATGTTGACCAAATATAGAAAGTAACATCTCATGAGTTGTTAACTTGATATATTATCTTTAGTAACTAGATTTTTCAATACTAATTTGATATTTATTGGTATTAATATATATTTATGCGGCATTGAGCTTTAGGACTATTCATGGTTAATAAGAGACGATGAATATGAATGCTAAATAACAAAATTATTTTAAATAAGGACCTCTTCTATAAAACATAATCTTGGATCAGTTAAAGGTTGGTCGCTAAAATGATTTAACGATTCAGATATGTAGTCTAAAAGTATTTCACGACCAGATTTTCTGCCCATCTCTAAAAGATAATTAGTGACCAGTTAAAAGGTTGGTCGCTAAAAGGGTTTAGCGACGGGAATATAGATATTTCTCATCGTCTATTAGGGACGAGATATGTAGTCTCTAAAGGTATTTCACAACCAGAATTTCTCATGGTCTCTAAATCTATTTAACGACCAGGTTTTTAGACCCGTCGTTAATGACTTTTTGCGGCGGAGGCTATTGCGACGGGTTACGACCAGCTTTTCCTCGTCGTAATATACCCTTTTGGGACCAGATTTGGGCTTTTAGGTACCAGATTTTTCTTCCTTAAAGGCCGTTTTTCTTGTAGTATGTTAAATTCTCAAATGCAATAGGTCATAAAATAGAACACATGGAGTAGAATTTTATAGTATAAGTTTGGATCTCATTTTAAATTTCTTTTTTGACATTAATTGAAACGCTGTACCATAATATATGATTGGGCTGTCCAATTGAGTCCGAAACCTAAATAATAACTTTTAGGACTTAAAATACGTTTATACAGTTTTTAAAAAAAGTTATTTTTCTACTTAAAATACAGTATTATATTGTGTTTTACTTTAGCAGAAATTTAACCGTTAAAATAAAGCGTAGTATAATAATACATTTTAATAAGACGCAGTATTATATTGCGTTTTACTTCTTTTATGTAGCAGAAGAGTTAGCCGAAAGTGGAGAGTAGGGCGGCAGGACAGGGTGGCGATGCTTGTCTTCTTTCTTGGTATTACCACCTCAATCCTATGTACTCCACTAAAGAGACCCACATTAATAATGCCAAAAATATTTTACACTATCAACAGTATACTAACTACGAATAACTATAAATAAATGTGGGATTAGTAACCCGATGAGCTGATTAAGAAAAATAGATAAATACTTTTAACAACATAATTAAAACCCAGGATGAGCTAATACAAGGAATTTTAATAAAAGAATAAATTATGACCTTTAAAGTTAAGAACAAATAATTAAGTCTTTTTCTGGTAATTAAGAGCAAAAGAATTCCATTCAATTCTTTTCAAATTAATCATATACAAAAGGTTATTTTTCAAGTTTACACATCTATTAGGTTACATAAATTTATATTGCCGTAAAAGAGCATTGGTGAAGAAAGAAATTACTGAATATAGAGCAAAATTAATTATAATATAATATTAAGAGTCAAATAAATTAATGCAAACCTGAAGCAATAAGGATAAAATGGTGGAAGATAAAATGTCTTCTAATTGAATTTTCATTATGCCCCCCCTCCCCCCCCCCCCCACATATTTTTATCTATGGAATTTTCATTATGCTCCCCTCCCCCCATATTTTTATCTATGGAGTAGTTTATATATGATGAAAAACTAACTCAACAATAGTCATCTTGAGATTTTAGGTTGTCACTTTTCAATTTCATTTAGAGCCATAAAGTCAACCACTTCATTTCAAAATCTCATAAATTAAACAATTTAAATTTTCAATTTCTAGTTACTCCGAAGACTTAGGGGGGCGGGGTGGTAGAATTTTTCTGTAATAGGTTAGTTAAATAGAACCAACATTTACCAATTTAGGACTTTACACTTTTATATTTTTAATTTTTTTAATACTAAATATACAAACTTTAGAACTATGTACTCATGAATATAGGGTACACGTGCAAAATGCGTATTCTAAGACTAATTTAAATATAAATATAGATAGATATATATAGATAAGTCAAATCATTATTTTTTTTTTCACTTAGTACCCAGTGCTCGGTTTCTCTGACTAAGTCGGATTAGTGTTGTAATTAAGGTAATTTAAGAGATGCTCCCTACAAGATTCTTTTTTCCATTCTTAAGTTCGAATCTGAAACCTCTAATTAGGGTTGAAATGATCTTATCATCTCGCAATAACCATGAGTGGTAAATCTTTCTTATTATTATTATTATTGTTATTAAGTTGGTAAATCCTTATTTGTACTAGCAGCAGAGTAAGGAGGAGCATATTTGAATTGAATAGCTATAATTTTGGCATTATTAATGTGGGTCTCTTTAGCGGAGTACATAGGATTGAGGTGGTAATACCAAGAAAGAAGACAAGCACCGCCACCTAGTCTTGCCGCCCTACTTTCCACTTTCGGCTAACTCGTCTGCTACAAAAGAGAAGTAAAACGTATTATTACACTGCGTTTTACTTAAACACATTATTATACTGCGCTTTATTTTAACGGCTAAATTTTCATTAAAGTAAAGCACAATATAATACTGCATTTTAGATAGAAAAGTAATTTTTTTTAAAATTGTATAAACGTATTTTGAATCCCAAAAATCATTATTTAGGTTTCGGACTCCTGTCTAACCTCCTCATTAAAAAAAGAAGGGGCTTGTTCCGTAGTACCTTTGTCCGTACAGTACAAATAATTGTACAAAGGTCCGTACAGAGAGATATGAAGAACATGTACTGAAGGTCGTTGCCACGTTCCCTCTTTGTGTTTTCATATTCTAAATGCATACTATAACATTAGGGAATGCAATATTAATTGTTAGAATTCTATCATGATATGCTTTTGGGCTATAATCAACTACAATTAACATATAAAATGGCCTAGTAAATTATCTATACGGGAATTCAATTAAAGTCCATTTATTGAATATACGATAATCGATATGTTATGGGTTTGGACATTTATAACATATAAAAATTGCATGAGACGCTCTATTTGGTCGCCCCTATTTAATCTATACCATTTTTTTAAAGTTTCAATTTGTACACACTTTTTAAATAACTTCAGCCCCCTTTCTTCTCCTTCTTCTTCTTCTTCTTCTTCTTCTTCTTCTTCTTCTTCTTCTTCTTCTTCTTCTTCTTCTTTCTTTCTTTCTTTCTTTCTTCTGCTGTTGTTGGTGCTGCTATGAAACTTCAGTTCATGGGATGATTGCCATAAATATGTTTATCAGATTATTTAAAAATAAATTATAAATAATTACGTAAGTTAGTAGACAATAATTTGTGAATATTTCCACGTACACAAGTTAGTAGACAATGATAATTCTATTCTTTTCACGTTTATTGTTGCCAAAATTTATGATTTAGATATTGTTGGCAATCTGATTATTTATCTAGTATGTTAGAAAGCTTTTTCAAAAACTTCAGCTTATATAGTGCTGAAGTTTTTACAAATGAACTAAATAACTTCAGCATCTTCTGCTGAAATTTTTGAAAAAGTTTCATGACAAAACTAATGAATCCAAGACAAACTTCAGCTTTTAGTGCTGAAGTTTTTACAAATGAACTAAATGACTTTAGCATCTTCTGGTGAAGTTTTTGAAAAAGTTTATCCAGGACAAAAGAAACTTCAACTTATTTAGTGCTGAAGTTTTTATAAATGAACTAAATAACTTCAGCATCTTCTGCTTAAGTTTTTGAAAAAGCTTAATGACAAAACTAATGAATCCAGGACAAATTTTCTTTTAGCTTATTTAGTGCAATTACAAACAAAAACTTCAGCAAATAGATAACAAAACTTCAGCTACTATGCTTAAGTCAGCAATTACAAACAAAAACTTCAGCACACTTGGTTCAACACGCATGCTACTTCAGGCCCGTCTACTAAAATGCTGAAGTTTTTGCGTGATTGCCTTTGCTACTTTAGCTCTGTATGCTGAAGTTACGCGAAAAAGTGGGCACGCTTGCAATTGTTTTTGCAAAGCAGGCACAAGTTAAAACGTGACCCAAAAAGCGGGTATAGATGCAAATGCACTGACTATTTTCTTTTCACCGACTCGTGTGAATTGGATAGGAGGTGTGGCTGATTTGAAGGTCGCGAGTGCACTTTTTGATTTAACCAAAATTTTCTTTGTATAAAGGATACCCACTATTAATATATCAATATTTTCTAAAAACATTGTTTACCCTCGAAACCGAGTAACAATTAAATTTATATTATGGTTTTAAGGATATGTGATTTAATCCAATACCAATTGATAAACAAGGAATTAAATAGATAAATTAGAGAATGAAATAAGTCGAACTAGTATACAAGCTAAATTTCGACCTCGACCTTTGATAGTCTCGAGGTGTGTTAGTAAGAACAACAAATTGTAAGGCAACCCCAATGAACAGTAAGCAAGATAGTGATGAATGTATATTCTCTTATCAGTGAACCGTTCGTTACAAATGAATGAGCTCCCCTTTATATAATAGGGGAGTCCTAAATAAGGTACACTTCTAATTACAGTAAAAAAATCATATTGGACAGCTGTCTAACTACCAAGGATCAATCCGTTCCGAAATTTACATCATGATCTTCGGGCCGTTGCGAGTATCTCGCACTTTCTGTTACTGAATCATAACTGTATTATCTCGAGGTATGACTTCTTCCGACCTCGGCAAATGATATTGATCTCGACCTCGATATTGGAAAAGGAGCTTTGACCCTGAGCTCGGCGTCCTGGCCTCTCGTTGTGGTATCACTTTTTCCATCGAAAAATGAAATCGAGTAGCCTCGGTTTCCACCGTATACAGATAGCCCCCTCATTTCTTAGAATAAAATGATAAGAAACGACTTGAACCTTGATTTTCTAAAGGCCCTGATGATGAGGTCATCCCCATAACGCAAGCGCTCGAGGTAACCGAAATGTCTCGTCTGTTCGTTTACCAAAACATTAAATGCTTATCAGTGGCGGTTGGCCACTAGAGCCACCGAACCGTTACCATATGCCTATAAATACAGGGTTTCTATTTGAATCAAAAACTTTGCTTCCACCTTCAAATTTTCTTGATCTCTTCCTCTCTTCATCTTTTCTCTTTCATTACCCGTTGATCCAACCCTTTGAGTACCAAATAATACCAAAATCCACCTCGTTCCGCTCCTCCTACCTGAATCAATGGCGAAAACCACCAAAATCGTTCCTCAAAAGTTGAAAACTTCCTCCTCTTTTTCCCGGCCGACCGGTGATAAAGCGTCGCCCATTCATGAGATTGTTCCCGGCCCTTGTGTTACAAAGAACGACTTCAAAGTCAAGAATCCTCCATTGATCCCTTGTCGATGTGAGCACGTGTCGAGATATATTTGCTCGATAACGGAGAAACACCTCGAGGCCATGAAGAGAGATTGTGGCTGGGGGGACGAGGTCATGGTATAGATCCCCGCTCTCGAGGAGAGTATCACCACTTACATGGAGGGGTTCCTGAGTGTCTGCACTTATCCCTTCACACTGGGTCCCATCGATCCAGTCATCATCGATTTCTGTAAGAGGTACCAGGTCACCCTCGGCCAGATCCACCCCTCTTTTTGGAACATAGTGATCATGCTCCATTTCTTTTCCAATAAGGACAAGGGGATGGAGTTCAACCTTAACCACCTCATCCGATTATATCGACTTCGGCTTTTCCGAGGGTTTATCAAGCTCCAATGCCGGGCAACCAAGGCCTTTTTTGCAAGCAACGACGAGGATAAAGATCGAGGTTGGATAAGCTGGTTCGTGCGAGTGAGGACCTGCGACATTATCTCTAAGGAGAAAATGTTGTTCCTAGAGAAGTGGAACCCCGAATGTAAGTGACTTTTTTACCCATTAGCCTTCGTACTACGTTTCTGTTACATCTTGCAATTTCGTACGCTAAAAGTTTCGTCTTTAGTTAATTGGCATAGACTCAGGGATGAGATCATCTTGACTTTAACGTATTTATGCTATTTATATCAAGCAATAAATAAGTTTTATGAAGGATAAAGGCGTACACGGATTAAAGAAAGCGAGTTTCGTCGAAAGTGGCCAATTTGGAATAAAATACGGGTCGAACGATAATATCCGATAATTATGAACTAATACCATGCAAGGTACCATATGACCACTGTAGTATAATATATAAAGTATGTGAAGTATATAAAAAATAAATGGAAACTTAAGTAAACTGGGGCAATTTTTAAATTATACGGTAATTAATTAATTACCGGATAACGGAATATTACCCAGTTAACTAATAAGTGGGTAAATATTTCTAATCTTCACCCACTCTCCACGTGGCATAAGGCCACTAATTAAGAGAGATGACTCATTGAATATGTGTAGGTGTCTAATGTCTAAAGTAACTAACCAAAATGAGATTTCAAGTCCAGCCACATCTCATTCTGACTTTGAAATCCAACCAAGAACGGAACATTGTTCTTGCTTTCTAAAAATTCAATTCTAAACGTTGGATATCTTTCCAACTCATTCCGATTGTAGAAGACTATTGCATTTAAAGTCTTAAGAACAAACATTGTTCTTGCTTTCTGAAAATTCAATTCCAAATGTTGGCCCCTTTTTCCATGAGATTTGGTTTCATTCCTTTGTAAATATTCAAAAATAACAAATTATCTTTGGTTTAAAACCAAAGAAGTTGAGGCAGGAGCAAGTAATTTCGTTCAAGTGTCAAATAATTCAAGGAACAGGTATGTTAAGGCCCTCCCTTCTTTCTTTTGGCATGGTCCAAATTATACTAAAGAAATGAGCAAACACACAGTTTTCATAAATTACTCTATTTATAGAAATAGTAGGGGTGTCTATATTCTTGATTCCGCATGGAAATTATTATTATCTTCTGTTCATGGGTCTCAGAATAATACACAACTGAAAAAGTTTATCCAGAAGAAATATTGAGATTATTACATATTTTTCATGTATTTCACTCATTTATACATGTGCATTGACCCATGACCAAATGGTTTTATATACGCGTATATATGTAAATATATGTATATGGGATATGGGAAAAGGGTACGACGTTATATACGCACCACCAACTAATCAGCTGGTATATGTTGATGATGTTGTCCACAGTGGTCGAGACGATATGATGGGATGCCCTTAGTGGATTGATGATATTATGTACACCCATAACTATGCATGATATGGCATTTATACGCATGTGCATGACGTTATAAACGCTTCAGAATTTATAAAGTTATTCATATTTAAAGATGTTTTTCTGTATTCCATGTTTCATCTATGTCTTTTACGTACTAATTTTCATACCTTACATACTCAGTACATTTCGTACTGATGCCCTATTTCACGGGGCTTGCATTTCATGCCCGCGGGTGTAGGTAGGCAAGATGACGGTCCCCCTTCTTAGGATCCTTGATCAGCAAGAGTTGGCGTGCTCCACTTGATCCGGAGCTGCTTTTGATTTTGGTACGATATGCTTGTATATATATAGGTATGACGTGGCTCAGTCTCATATTTGTACAGTTATATTTCTATTAGAGGTCTGTAGATAGTATGTCTAGTTGGATAGTATGTGGCCTTGAGGTCTGTAGACAGTATGTCTAGTTGGGTTATATATGGCCTTGTCGGCTTTCAATATTAGATGTATAGTTGTTTATTGCAGCCTTGCCAGCTCGCTTAATGTATTCTGCATGTATACGTACATATGCCTTGATGGTTGGTTTCCTTCACGTATGTTATTTTCGTAATGCAGCAGATGTTATTCAGGTTCATATCTTAGACGCATGCTTAGGGGTGCTTGACAGGTAGGACTCAAACACCGTTGCGGCCCATCGGTTTAGGTTGTGACAAAAGTGGTATCAGAGCAGTTCTATCCTAGGATTGTCAACAGACTGTGTTTAGTAGAGTCTTGTTTATGGGTGTGTTGTGCACCACACTTATAGATATGAGGCTACATGACATATAAGATGTTATCCTCTCTTCTTATCTTAGATCATGCGATATAAGCATTCATGTTCCTAACAATGTGTTACGTTTTTAGTGATGCCTCCAAAAACTACAACCGCTAGCACGGGTCAGAAGGCTACGAAGGTGTTAGAAAGAGAGATAAGTTATACTATGGATTCAGACCTATCGGAGATCATGGGTTCTATTGAGGAGGATCCATCCGAGGATCCATATGAGTCATCCGTGTGAGTTGTTTAGACCACTCCGGCAGTAGATGGGGTGAGAGGAGTTCCGACTCACCAAGGCTCTTAGTTTCACAGCCCGTTGATCAGGGTATGAGGGGAGTAGTGCATGGATTGGCACAGCCGGGATTCCCTTAGGCTCAAAACTATGTCAAGGTATTTGAGGACACCAGCTCTTCTGAGGTTCCGGATAGTCCACAGTCTTGGGAGTCCGTCAATCAAGGTTCGTTGGTGTATGTTATGGGATACGCAGAGGAAGAAGATAGTAATCGGGCCAAGAGGAGGAATGTAACTGATAAGGACATGAAGATTCCACTTCAAAGTATATCCGATCGAGGTTCTTATATAGGACGAGACAAGGACCCTCTACTATAGACTTTCCCCCAAGTGTCAGTTTTTGGTTGGTAAGTTCCACCTCTTCTTGAAATATTACCAAGTCAGAGTTCTAAATGTGTTGGGTTGTTGTAGACATGTGATTTTTGACCCTCCCCAAGATTTTTCATATTTTAGCACGTAATCATTTAATTTAGGCCTAATATAGCTATTTCAACTAATATTTACTCTTTTACTTTATTTTATTACAAGAAAAATTAAAATTACAAAAATTATTCCATTAATGTTTTGTAGTTATTTTTAATCTTGAAAAAATATCAAAAATAATAGTTTATTTTAACAGTCAGTCTTATTTTAATAGTTATTTTACTT
Organism: Nicotiana tabacum; assembly: GCF_000715075.1. Lineage (NCBI taxonomy): Eukaryota > Viridiplantae > Streptophyta > Magnoliopsida > Solanales > Solanaceae > Nicotiana > Nicotiana tabacum. The sequence continues at coordinate 127,998,501 of NC_134084.1, forward strand.
AAGTAGGATTAATTAATAAATGAGATCGCATTTTTAATCTCGTTCGCGGAGAAAGAATAAAATTTGGGCTCGAGCAACCCATTTTTAAGCCTACTTTTGGACCTAGCCCATAATTTCTAGGTCCATGCCCCTAACCTAATCCCTACCCCTATATAATAGTACGTAATGCCTAAATAGAGACCTAAGCCTAAAAACCCATGAAATCTGCCGTTTCTTCTGATTTTGAGAGAACCGAAAAACCTTGAAGGTTGTCTTCTTCTTGAAATCAGCTGCAAGGACCAAAAATAGAACCCCGACTTTCTCACCAACAAACAGCTGTTCATCTTCAACACATCCATCATCTTCCACCCTAAAAATCAGTCTTTCAACCCCATGAAAAGCTGGTCACTTTCAGACATAAAACAATCCCAAAAGTAGTAAAAAATGCTGATGCTTCATGCGATAAAACGCAGTAGCTGCAACTTCTTTTCTTCCCCAAAAATTGACCTCAAACCACCCCTGAACCACTGTCCAAACCATCTCGAACCCAGCCACGAAAATCAGATCCAAAAATAGCCCCGAATAAGCTGAAAATGACAATGAAATAGCCCCCTCGAACTGACAAAATCAGCCGCAAAACAGCTACCTCAAGCTCGCAAAAATCGGTTACGAAAAGCTATAGTTTTCACCACTCTTTAACCCTCCAAAACTAACCAGTTGGTTGTCTATTGTCAAGTCTAGGTTTTATAGTAAGGTGGTTAGTTTTGTGGTAGTATGGCTTCACATCCATACTTTACGAGGTTGAAAGGTAGCGTTGAAATGACTTCAGAAATCACTCTGCCAACAGTTCCTATCACGGATGAGAGTTCGATCTCGGGCATCCTGACTTTGGAATTGGCGGTTGCCGAGGAAAACAGGTTACTGCGTCTCCGCATGATGGAAATGTGGGACGCCTGGTCAAACGGAAGAGAGCCACCAAGCAGAACCTCCAATATCTCGATCAGTCACCCCAATACCCCACTCGGATATCCTACCATCTCAGCCCACTTTGTTGGAACACCTTCTGAGGTTCGCCCCTAGGTGTTAGCTTCAGGAGCGGCTTCAAATATTTTCACTGCTCCGCCATGCTCACCTACTACACAGCCTACGCTGACCAGGCCCAGCTTTGACCCATCATCCTTAACCTTCCAAACACCATCTTTCCCAGTGGAACCTGTGTAGACACCGGATTTTTTACCCTCCCCGAGAATTTTCACATTTTTAGCGTGAATATGTGAAATTGGGTCTAATATAGCCATTTTAACTATTTTTACTTTATTTCGTTGCAAAAAGAAAAATTACAAAAAAATATATATATAAATTTTAGTTTATGTATTTCTCATAAACTTGAAAAAATATAAAAAATTGCACTTTATTTTTGTACTTTATATAATTTCGAAAATAACCAAAAAATATAGTTCTATTATTGTTTTGTAGTCATTTAATTTTTGAAAAAATACAAAAAAATATTACTTTATATTTTATCTTTATATAAAAAACGAAAATTACAAAAAATAGTTTTATTAATACTTTGTAGCTATTTTAAATCTTGAAAAATATTTAAAAAAAAAAGATATAGTTTTGTTTTAAATAACTAGTCTTATTTTAGTAGCTATTTTGCTTACATAGGATTAGTAAGCAACGTCGTGTTCTTATTCTCGGATCCGGGCAAAAGAATAATATTCGGGTTCAAACTACCCGGTTCTAGGCCTAATTTTCGGACCTAGCCCATAATAAACCGAGTCCACGACACATGGGGAACCCCACCACGCGTGGGGGACACAAGTCTCGAACCCCACCACGCGTGGGGCTCATTTCCCTGGGCAAAACTATACTAAATACACGGACAAGGCATTTTTGAAAGGGGGATTTTTAAAAAATTTTGAAAGGGGACTACTGTAGCCTCGTCTTCCTCCTCCGTAAACCCTACTGTAAAACCTACCAGCCCAACTCCATCACCATCTCACCCAAACACCACGCCCAAACACCTACCCAAAACCCCAGCCCGTCACCCTCACGTCGGAGACCCTCGCACCCCTTGCAACACCAAACAGACCCCTCCACTGTTCGTGCTTCTTCTTCCTAAAGAAGAAGAAGGGAAAACCCTCGTCGGAACCCCAGCTCCCTGATCGTCGACGCCATAACCATCAACAAAAACCACCTCCATCACAAACCAGTCGCACCCCCGTCACAACCAGCTCCCTCCGTCGACCAGTAGCCTCACCATCTCGACCAAACAACCCTTCATTCCAGGTCAAGCTGCAGTAACTGCTGCTGCGTTATCCAGCCGCTCTCTCACGTCCAAGCTCCAGTCATCGCCACCACCTCACGTCCAACCACCACGTCCAAGCACCACCACCGAGCACCACCACCGGCAATCCACCAACTGCTGCGTCACGTTCTTCTCCGGCAAAAACCAAAAAATGAACAAGAACCTTAAACCACCATAGTCAGCCTCATCACCCTCGTCGACCCACCACCACTGCTCCAGCTGTTCTGTCCAAACACGACAACCAATCAGCCCACGTTATCGCTGTTCCTTCACTATCATCGTGCAGTCCGTTGAGGTCGTTTTTGGTTCGTCGAGGTCCGGTACGTCGAGGTGTTCGTCCGAGGTTTCATCATTGTTCCTCGTCGAGTGAGGTCCGGTTCGAGTTCCGTAGGAGGCGTGTTTGTCGTTCTGAGGTTGTCAAGGTTCACAGGTTATAGTTCTTCATCCTTTGTTTCATTTCATTCGTTTTGCATATTATGGTTCAAGGCTAATGAGAATATTCGATATTGATGAATGTCAACAATGCAGTTTTGTTGTTGTGTTAAAAATGTTTATTCTATGTAGTTACTGCATGCTTAAAGTAAATGTGAGCATATGAACGGTTCGTGTTCGTCTTTGTTAAATTGCTTTGCTTTTTTTTATTTTTTACCATGGATATTATTACCTGTTAGAATCGTTTTTTTGTCATTGGTAGAAAATCGTAGTTGTCTTAAGTTTACCCTCAAATAATAAAAACGAGACGAGCTTCACCACATAAAAAATATACAGATTGCGGAGCCCTCACAAAATATATGCATTAAACACTTAGATTCCGGGACGGGCCGTTTAGCAAATTTCACGGCCCTACCCCAAAAAATAATAATGCGCTAGTTGCTTTAGGCACGCCTTTAATAATGTTATCTCCCTAAACTCGGGTGCACATTTATGTGACCCAAATCCAAATCTCAACAAAATCGAAATGTGTCTCTAATCACGGGTACATTGACTGTGACGTGGTCTGAGATGCATTTTCATGACGTTGCAAATTTATTTTAAAAATAATAAATGGGACGAGCCTCGACAAAAAAAAAATGCAAATTGCGGGACCCTCAGTAAATACTTGTTTTAAATTTACTTAGAATTCAGGAGGGCCGCTTAGCGAATTTCGTGGCCTTCCCAAAATAATAACACGATAGTCTCTTTAGGCGCGTGTTTAATAATCTACTTTCTTAAACTTGGGTGTGCATTTCATGCGACCCAGATCCAAATCCCAAAACATCAAATAAAATATGTTCCGGATTGTGGGTGCATTTCATGTGACGCAGTCCAAAGACATGTTTTAAGCGATGTTCACATTCTTTTGAAATAATAACAATAAAGCGGTAAAAAGTTAAAATTGGCACATTGGTCCAAGAAGCCTTGGAATTCCCTATGTCCCCCACGCTTGCTTTTTGGAAAAGCACATTGGGAACATTTGTGGAATCCAAGAAGCCTTGGAATTCCCCTATGTCCCCCACGCTTCATTTTTGAAAAGCACATGGGGAACATTTGCGGAATCCAAGAAGTCTTGAAATTCCCTATGTCCCCCATGCCACATTTTTGAAAATATAATAAATATAAAAAAATATATATATACGTATATATATAGAAAAAGCATTGGAAATTCAAAAAAAAGGATTGTGTATGTTTTCATCATCCACAAATTAGAAAATAGTGGAAAAGAGGAGAAAATAACAGTGTAGAGATATGACTACTTATTGTTAGAAAAAAGAAACCAATGTCCGAGTAGTATCGAAACTCTGCCGAAATTTTGAGAAAATGAAAAAAAAAATGTCTGTCATTGTTCTATTAAATGTCTGTCATTGTGGAATCCAAAAATGTTTGTTATATTAAAAGCAAAGGAAAAATAGAAAAAAAAATCATCATTGTTCTGTCTTGTTTTTTTTCAAAAATATTGAAAAGAAAATAGTTTGTTTTGCCATTAAATGAAAATGAAAAAGAGTCTGGTTTTTAAAATATTTTTTTATTTTATTTTGCTTGTCTATGAAAATGCCAAAAATAAATAAAAAATATAAAAAGAGTCGGGCGTTGAACGTGATTTTATTATTTGTTCCAAAATAAATATATATATAATCCAAAAAAAAATTCAAAAGTATTTTGATTCTTCTTTAAAAATTCAAGCATTTCTTTTATTTTTCTTCAGAATAAGAAAAACAAATGAAAAAACGAAAAAAAAATTATTATCTTCCTTTTGAAATTTTCAAAGTTCGAGTCAAAAGAAAAGGAATTCTTCGAAGTCGTTCTTTCAAAAAAAATTAAAAAAAAAAAAAAAAATATATATATATATATATAGTTTATTTACTCCCTTCTCGTTTGCCCGAACTACGCGGGTTTGATTCTCACCGGATGCGAGATACGTAGGCAACCCTCATCGGGTTCAACCCCCTTTTTGCTAAAATAGCCAAAAACCAATAAAAAAATAAAAAACATGTCAAGATTTTTAATTTTGTCATAAATAAGTCGGGTTATGTCCAATTTTCCCTTTTACAAAAAAAAAATAGCAAAAATATATATGTCAAAATTCTAAGAAGTTGGGTGACGTTGTTTTATCAAAACATAGCCGAATGTTCCCGAAAGGAACGCCGGAAGGCTGACTTTGCATAAACAGCCACTTTTGGGTCATATTTAAGATTTGGTCCAGTTGACCCACACAACCTTAAAAATCTTCGTCCCCGAGACGTTGAAAGGCCGTGTTTGCAATATTGAGTTTTCCAATTTGAAAAACGATAAAAAGAGTCATAAATAAGTCAGGTGATGTTGTTATGTCATAAATAGCCGAATGTTCCCGAAAGGAACGCCGGAAGGCTGACTTTGCATAAACAGCCACTTTTGGGTCATGTTTAGGATTTTTGGTCTAGTTGACCCACACAGCCCTATAAATCTTCGTCCCCGAGGCGCTGAAGGGCCGTGTTTGCAACACCATGTTTTTATTATAATTTTAAAAGAAAAAAAAACAAAGAGTCGGCGGTCAGGTGAATACCGTATGAATTTTGTCATAAAAAGCCGAGCCAGCTTCGGCCGCGTCTTAAATCGTTCTTGCCGACATAGCCTTAGAGTATCTTTCAGTTGTCGAAAGGTTATTTTCGTAAAAGAATGGACAAGTTGGTAAAGTGTCATAAAATAATCCTCCCCGGCCTCAAAATTCATGTGAGAATTGGAAGGGGCCACATTTGTATAAATAATCCTCCCCGGCCGTTTGTTTTTGGGTTTGTAAATCTTTTGATTAGAATATGCGGGTTGTTTGATTTTCAAGTTTGTAGGTCATCTTTAAACCTTTGAAACCCAGTTTGTTTTAATATGAAAATTAAAAAAAAATGTTGAGTATTGTTTATCTTTATTGGTCCGAACTACGCAAGGTCTGATTCATGCGAGGTCATGATACGTAGGCAATCTCCATAAGATTCGACCGCCATTAATAAAGAAAAAGAAAATACAAAATAAAATACAGGGGTTCCCAAAGTACTTCAAAGGGGAAAATAAGCAAGCCGGGATGACGCATGTTGTTTGAAGCAAAGCATGTTAGAAACGGTTAACTGCCTAGGGGCATTGCATCCTCAGTGTGTTGTTATCAAATCTGTTAAACTCTAAACGCTAACAAGTTTGTTGTTTTCTGAATCTCAAACAGTTAGTTGTTAAAGAATTCTGGCAACACACCCTTACCAAACTAGATCCAAAGGACCGATAACAACAAGCATGACTACTTCGGAGAATAGTACCGAGGAAGAAAGGCCAATGAGCCAGTTGTTAAAGGAAGCAATGGAAAAGATAGAAAGGATGGGACTAGAGATGAATGCAATGCAACTAGCTCTAGCCAAACCACAAAAGAGCCCTGAGCCGTTGGGGTACATGCCGGAATACCCTCACTCTGGCCCTTCAACAAGCCTTCCGAATCCCTATTATCATCAGGAAAGAAGCCCCCATGATTCCCAAGCTCCACCACCCCATCAACCTCTCCCAACACCAAATGTTCCCACTTTTGTGGGACCCACATCAGCCACCCTGCAAAGAACGACCAGCGAGCCATTGTTTCAGGCTCCTGATACGCAATACTATCCCCCTGAGCCCACATTTCATGCACCAGAACCCCATACCTACAACCCGCACTTAGAGGTACCGGTAGAGATTGAAAAGCCGGTTAAAATCCCCGAACAAGATGAGGTGACGAGGAAGTTCAAGAGCCTGGAGCAGTCCTTCAGGAACCTGCACGGATTGGGCAACCAGGTCAGCATGGCCTACAAGGATCTATGCCCTTTCCCGGACGTCCAACTCCCGGCTGGGTTCAAGATGCCTAAATTTGATTTATATGAAGGGCACGGTGATCCCATGGCGCATTTGCGGGGATTCTGTAGCAAAATGAGAGGGGCAGGGGGCAAAGATGAGCTGCTGATAGCTTATTTCGGCCAAAGCTTGAGTGGTTCGGCACTAGAATGGTACACCAGGCAAGATTCCAGCAGATGGTACACTTGGGATGATCTGGCGCAGGCTTTCGCGGGTCACTTTCAATACAATCTCGAGATAGTCCCTGACCGTCTCACATTACTAAGGACCGGGAAAAAGCCCGGGGAAAGTTTTCGTGAGTTTGGGTTCCGCTGGAGAGAACAAGCGGCCAGAGTTGATCCTCCCATGAGAGAGGGAGAAATGGTGGACTACTTCTTGCAAACATTGGATCCAACCTACTTTGGTCACTTGGTGACAACAGTTGGGAAATCCTTCAATGAAGTGGTAAAGATAGGGGTCATGATAGAGGAGGGACTAAGGTCTAACAAGATCCTAAATTACTCAGCGCTCAAGGCAACGACCCAGGCCATTCAGAGCGGCATGGGAGGTGCGCTCGAGGTCGCATCAGTCAAAGCAGGTACTGGGTCCAAATTCAGAGGTCCTTCCTCTCACTACCAGACCAAACCCAGTCATCCAAATTATCCACGCACTCCATACAACCTTCCACAACCCTACTACCCACCATCAAAGCCACTTTTTTCAGCCCATCATGCCCAAGTCTGCCCCCGAGATCCATATAATCCGCCTCAGTATTATCCTCCGAACAAGGCCCGGTCGCAGGGTCAACCATCAGGCCACCCCCAATGGCGAGAGCCAGCACCACATAATGCATTCTTGCCTTCATAACGCTTTCAAGCACCCAACGACCCTAGAAAACAGGGGCATGTGGGGAAACAAAGGCAAGGAAACAATTTCACGCCAATTGGGGAATCCTACACAAGTTTGTTTGAAAAGCTAAAGCTTTCAGGGCTGATTGAGCCACTCCTTGGCTATACTCCAGATCCATATGCAAAAGGGTTCAATCCTGCTGTACGATGTATGTACCACTCTAATGTCCAAGGACATAGCATTAAAGACTGTCGTTCTTTGAAAAAAGAAATCGAAAGGATGATTCAGGAAGGGGCAATTGTGATCGACGACAGTGACAGGGAGCAGGCGAATCATCTTGAGAACTTGTTGATTGATGTTGATAATACTGAAGTTGGGGATGGTCTTGGAAATGTTGATATAGAGCTCAATGGCTAAAATGTCATGCTTTGCAGTTGGAAGATACTCCATTTTGGGTCAGCCGGAGATGTCGTGCTTGGATAGTTGGAAAGACACTCCATTTTGGGTCAACCGAAGAGGATCTTTGATGGTCTATTTTGTTGTCATTTCCGTTGTTCGGATTATTAGGATCGTAATTCGGGTTTGTTTTGTGTCAATATCTTTCCGCTTATCTTTCAGTTTTGTCATAGCGGTTTGTTTAAGTTTTGTCCAAGTTGTTTAGGATTTTATTCCGGTTTGCTTTGTTTTTAAAACCATTTGTTCAGTCCAATGCAAAAAAAAAATTCAGTCTTTGATTATTCCCAGTCATCTTTCTGTTTAGTCATTGTGTCATTTTTATTCAACGTCGATTCTAGTGACATGACATGCGCGCACAGTTTGGGCCTAGCATTTAAAGTTAATCATAAAACCCCGAAAAGGTTGTCAGACCATTTAAAGGAAATAAGAATGGTTTGAGATTATTCAGAGCCCGAGTCATGTGGAACTGGGGCAAGTGAAACACAAAGAAAAACCGTTAAAAGCAAGATTCGCCAAATTGGCATGAGGGTCGTTCAAGATAATGAGGGTGAGAGTGTCACCCAACGGTGCTTTTGAAATGACAAGGAAAAATAAAATGTTTAACATAATTGTCAAGTCCGGCACCATCGGAAGAGACTATAAATCTATGTTCAAAATTGTGTTGTTTGCACTTGGCATGTTTTGAAGACTGGAATGACGAATGCATTTTGTTCTGCTACCTAAACACTTTATCCTTCGTTAGCCCTTTGAGCCTTATTTATTTTCTTTCATACCCCTCGTTCGGAATCAGTAGCAACGATTAGAAGATGCGAACATGGAAGATAAAAAAAAAAAGAATAGCGAAACAACAAAACAGAAAAAAGAGATGAAAAAAAAGAAAAAGAAAATGATAACAAAGAAAAAGAAGAAAGTCAGAAGAAAATAGAGGAATTGGGAACTACGTTTGACCTGATTCCTCAAAGAGGATACGTAGGCGCTTCACGGCTCGGTCATAGTTTTGAAAAATGAAAAAATAAATCAATCAAGTAAAATATCCCCAAGCAAGTAACTGGGGCAAAAGTTGCGTTTGTTGTAAATAAATCTAATTCCGAAGGTTGTAACTAATAACCCAAAATTAATGTATTTTTTGAGCCTTTTATACCCTTTCTTTCTAGCCCTATCCAAAATACACATTATGGTCCAAAGAAAGACCTTCTGATCAGTCTTCAAAAGATGCCAAGTCAGACAAATGAAGAGTCTTACCGGCAAACAAAACATTCTGTTCCACAGCAGAAAGGACTCTAATCCCCAACAGAAAGAGTCGTACCGGCAACACTCCAAATCCCCGGCTAGAAAGTGATACAAATGAGAGAGTCTTATTGGTGAAAACCTTCACAGGCACCATAAGGCGATGAAAGCTGATAGAAAAGCCAAAATTAGAGAGACTTGATAGTGAAAACCCTTCGGGCACTACAAGTCGAATAAGATTGAGAATCAGATGGGGAATCGCCAATTGAAGATCTTGAAAGATGATTGACGGTAGAGGATAGGCCACATATGCATGTCATGACCATTAGAGTCGGTATCTGCATTTGATAGGTTTTTATTTATAGTTTCTTTTGTTAAAGAGTCATCTTTTTTTCCTTTTGTCCTCTTATTCTGTTTCTTTTTATCTTTTTCCTTTCATAGAAAGATCCCCAATAGAGTCTGTCTGGTCAGAACGAGTATGAAATGACTTCAAAATATGCCATAAGCTTTCCAATTATGCCAGATGAGATCTGACTAGTGCATCCAAATGGTATAGTCGTCAAGGAACAAGCGCGAGGCCAGTGTCAAAAAGATATCCCCAAAAGGGAGTTGACAAAAAGATTGACAAGTGTCAAGAGGGATACCATTGCCTTTATCAAAAGTTATAAACCTCAAGGCCAAGGCCCATGAACAAAGCAAGGAAAGAAGTGAGCATGATTTGGCGAAATCCATACTAGACTAAAAGGTCGGGAAAATGCCAGTTTCCGAGCTATACCACAAAATAAGAGGGATGGCCCCAGCAGGTAGGGATTATCCCCAGCACATAATATCATCCCCAACAAGTTGTTGAACGCAGAGCAAGGAAGGAGAAAGGGAAAGCCCTCCCAGTAGGAGTATCACAGCCAACCACCATGTTTTAAACTAACAAAATTTTGTTTGATTTGAAGCAGGTAACGGAAATGGCATTGATGCCAGAACTGCATGCCACAAGGGATATTATCAAACTGGGGCAGAAAATTTTCCTTCCATTTAGAAAAATTTTCTGGAAGTCAGGTACCCCCAGCTGATAACATTTTATCCCCCAGCAGGTAAGTAAATAATCCCCAGCAAGTGTTGAGGTAAGACATTTTCAAGCCTTAAGGATATTTTGGGTTCATCCGCCCTCGAATAGGATATTTTGGGTCCATCCGCCCTCGAATAGGATATTTTGGGTTCATCCGCCCTCGAATAGGATATTTTGGGTCCATCCGCCCTCGAATAGGATATTTTGGGTTCATCCGCCCTCGAATAGGATATTTTGGGTTCATCCGCCCTCGAATAGGATATTTTGGGTTCATCCGCCCTCGAATAGGATATTTTGGGTTCATCCGCCCTCGAATAGGATATTTTGGGTTCATCCGCCCTCGAATAGGATATTTTGGGTTCATCCGCCCTCGAATAGGATATTTTGGGTTCATCCGCCCTCGAATAGGATATTTTGGGTCCATCCGCCCTCGAATAGGATATTTTGGGTTCATCCGCCCTCGAATAGGATATTTTGGGTTCATCCGCCCTCGAATAGGATATTTTGGGTTCATCCGCCCTCGAATAGGATATTTTGGGTCCATCCGCCCTCGAATAGGATATTTTGGGTTCATCCGCCCTCGAATAGGATTCTATTTTCAAAGTTGTTGTTCATACCAGGCGCCCACCTGTATAACGAGAGGAATACATTTCAGTCTTTAAATTTCTTGACAGGCGCCCACCTGAATAACGAGAGGAATACTTTTGTCTGTGCATTTCATATTTTAGGCGCCCACCTGTATAACAAGGGAATACATTTTGTGTCTTTGCCATTAGGCGCCCACCTGTATAACAAGGGAATACATTCCACGTCTTTACCCATAGGAGATGCATTTCCTCCTAAGTTTGTTTTAGTTTCATCCATAGGAGCTGCATTTCCTCCTAAGTTTGTTTTAGTTGCACTCATAGGAGATGCATTTCCTCCTAAGTTTGTTTTAGTTTCATTCATAGGAGATGCATTTCCTCCTAAGTTTGTTTTAGTTGCACGCATAGGAGATGCATTTCCTCCTAAGTTGGTTTTAGTTTCACCCATAAGAGATGCATTTCCTCCTAAGTTTGTTTAAGTTTTACCCATAGGAGACGCACTTCCTAAGTTCAGTTTTTACCATAGGAGACGCACTTCCTAAAGTTCAGTTTTTACCATAGGAGACACACTTCCTAAAGTTCAGTTTTTACCATAGGAGACGCACTTCCTAAGTTAATTTCACCAGTAGGAGACGCACTTCCTAAGGAGACGCACTTCCTAAGTTCATTTTACCCAATAGGAGACGCACTTCCTAAGTTTATTTCACCAATAGGAGATGCACATCCTAAGAATAGTTTCATCAATAGGAGACGCACATCCTAAGATAAGTTTCACCAATAGGAGACGCACATCCTAAGTTAAGTTCACCGATAGGAGACGCACTTCCTAAAAAGTTTCACCGATAGGAGACGCACTTCCTAAGTTAAGTTTTACCAATAGGAGACGCACTTCCTAGATCCATTGTACCAATAGGAGACGCACTTCCTAAGAAGTTTCACCAATAGGAGACGCACTTCCTAAGAACAGTTTTTACCATATGAGACGCACTTCCTAAATTCGTTTTACCCAATAGGAGACGCACTTCCTAAGTCCATTTTACCTAATAGGAGACGCACTTCCTAAGTCAGTCTCACCTAAGGAGACACACTTCCTAAGTCAGTTTCACCAATAGGAGACGCACTTCCTAAGATAAGTTTCACCAATAGGAGACGCACTTCCTTAGAATAATTTCACCAATAGGAGACGCACTTCCTAAGGAGACGCACTTCCTAAGATAAGTTTCACCAATAGGAGACGCACTTCCTAAAAATAGTTTCACCAATAGGAGATGCACTTCCTAAGGAGACGCACTTCCTAAGTTAATTTCACCAATAGGAGACGCACTTCCTAAGAATGGTTTCACCAATAGGAGACGCACTCCCTAAGATAAGATTCACCAAGAGGAGACGCACATCCTAAGATAAGATTCACCAAGAGGAGACGCACATCCTAAGTTAGTTTCACCAAGAGGAGACGCATATCCTAAGTTAGTTTCACCAATAGGAGACGCACTTCCTAAGATAAGTTTCACCAATAGGAGACGCACTTCCTAAGCAAGTTTCAGCAATAGGAGATGCACTTCCTAAGGAGATGCACTTCCTAAGATAAGTTTCACCAGTAGGAGACGCACTTCCTAAAAATATTTTTACCTGAGGAGACGCACTTCCTAAGAATAGTTGTACCAATAGGAGACGCACGTCCTAAGCAAGTTTTACCAGTAGGAGACGCACATCCTAAGATAAGTTTCACTAGTAGGAGACGCACTTCCTAAATAAGTTTCACCAAGAGGAGACGCACTTCCTAAGATAAGTTTCACCCAGAGGAGACGCACTTCCTAAAAATAATTTCACCGATAGGAGACGCACTTCCTAAGAATAACTCTACCAATAGGAGACGCACTTCCTAAGTTCAGTTTTACCAATAGGAGACGCACTTCCTAAGTTCAGTTTTACCATAGGAGACGCACTTCCTAAGAATAGTTCACCAATAGGAGACGCACTTCCTAAAGCTCAGTTTTACCATAGGAGACGCACTTCCTAAGTTCAGTTTTACCATAGGAGACGCACTTCCTAAGTTCAGTTTTACCAAGAGGAGACGCACATCCTAAGTAAGATTCACCAGTAGGAGACGCATTTCCTAAGTTCAGTTTCACCAATAGGAGACGCACTTCCTAAGTTTAGTTTTTCCCAATAGGAGACGCACTTCCTAAGTTAGTTTTACCAATAGGAGACGCACTTCCTAAGTTTATTGTACCTGATAGGAGACGCACTTCCTTAAGTTTAGTTTTGCCCATAGGAGACGCATTTCCTAAGTTTACTTCTACCCCATAGGAGACACACTTCCTAAATTAAGATTTCACGCATAGTAGACGCACTTCCTAAATTATTTTCATTCATAGGAGACGCACTTCCTAGTTCAAAATCATTAAGGTTTCGCCCATAGGAGACGCACTTCCTAAGACTATTTTACCCCTAGGAGACGCACTTCCTAAGTTTAATTTCATGCACAGGAAACACACTTCCTGAATTAAGTTTTCATTATTAGGAGACACACTTCCTAGTCTGGTTCGCTCAGGTTATACTTTTGCTTTAGGAGACGCACTTCCTAGTCTGGCTTTTCAGATTATATTTTATTTCAGGAGACGCACTTCCGGAATTGAGATTTCACCCTTAGGAGATGCGCTTCCTAGTTTGATTCATTTTAAGTTCGATCATAGGAGACACAATTCCTAGTCCAGTTTTTGAAGTTTACCCATAGGAAACGCACTTCTAATCGAGGTCTTTTCAAGTTTTTTAGGAGACGCACTTCCTAAATCGAGATTTTATTCATAGGAGACACACTTCCTAGTTCTAGTCACTAAAGTTTTCACCCTTAGGAGACGCACTTCCTAGTTTAGCTCATTCCGATTCAACCATAGAAGAAGCACTTCCTAGTTTGAGTCATTGAGGTTTTTATTTTAGCAGATACATTTGCTAGCAAGAGTCCTAGTTTTACTCATAGGAGATGCACATCCTAGCCTAGTCTTTAGTTTACTCTCATCATTGCATCAGTAGTGTAAGTGAGTTACAATTTTGCTAACGACTCACAAATCTTCCCAGTACAAACTGGGTTAGGAAATTTTGTTTGTTTTGTTTGTTTTGATTGTCAGGGACCCGCCTGTAGAACGGAGTTTGTGGTATGTCAAAGATCAAAGAAGTCAGGAGTCCGCCTGTAGAACGGAGGAACAATTTTCAAGATCAAGCAATGACCCACTGGAAAGCAGAAGGTTACAACAGAAATCCCCAGCATTCAATCCAAGATAGAAACAACAAGAAGCTCGCCTCAAAAACGCGAGTCAACAGCCTGAGATAGTCAACAAAAGCTAGTCACAAAAACAAAACAAAAAAAGGAAGAAAAAAAACACGAAAAAAAAGAAAAAAAAAAGAACCCAAATTACGGAAGTGGAGAACAAATGCGGTCTGCTCAAGAACTAGCACCTACAACTAGCAAGTATCAAGGTTCAAATCCGAAGTCTGTATGAAGCACCATTCAAGACTCAAGATCAAGTTTCAGAAGACTTAGAGATAGGAATCCTTGTAACTAGTAGCTGATAGGTTTAGTTAGTCTTTTTCAGTTATCATTTTTTTGTAATGACAGGACCACGGACCGGAACCTCAACGGAACGGAACCTCGATCGGCTCTTCACCTCGGTACACTTTACCATCTCTCTCATTCCCGAACTACACGTGGCCTGATTCCTGTATAACCAAGGATATGTAGGCAGCTCAGATACCAGGGCTCGGTCACATTCCCTCCCTTTCCTTAGTGTAGTCCGTCCAAGTAATGGTCGGGTCAAAAACATGTCTAGTCGTTCTTTGTCGGAAAACTCTTCGTGTTTCCAGTCAAAGAGGGGCAGCTGTAGACACCGGATTTTTGACCCTCCCCGAGGATTTTCACATTTTTAGCATAAATATGTAATTTAGGTCTAATATGCCTATTTTAACTATTTTTACTTTATTTCGTTGCAAAAAGAAAAATTACAAAAATATATATACAAATTTTAGTTTATGTATTTCTCATAAACTTGAAAAAATACAAAAATTGCACTTTATTTTTGTACTTTATATAATTTTGAAAATTACCAAAAATATAGTTCTATTAATGTTTTGTAGTCATTTTAATTTTTGAAAAAATACAAAAAAATATTACTTTATATTTTATCTTTATATAAAAACGAAAATTACAAAAAATAGTTTTATTAATACTTTGTAGCTATTTTAAATCTTGAAAAATATTAAAAAAAAGATATAGTTTTGTTTTAAATAACTAGTCTTATTTTAGTAACTATTTTGCTTACATAAGATTAGTAAGCAACGTCGTATTCTTATTCTCGGATCCGGGCAAAAGAATAATATTCGGGTTCAAACTACCCGGTTCTAGGCCTAATTTTCGGACCTAGCCCATAATAAACCGAGTCCACGACACATGGGGAACCCCACCACACGTGGGGGACACAAGTCTCGAACCCCACCACGCGTGGGGTTCATTTCCCTGGGCAAAACCATACTAAATACACGGACAAGGCATTTTTGAAAGGGGGGATTTTTAAAAAATTTTGAAAGGGGACTACTGTAGCCTCGTCTTCCTCCTCCGTAAACCCTACTGTAAAACCTACCAGCCCAACTCCATCACCATCTCACCCAAACACCACGCCCAAACACCTACCCAAAACCCCAGCCCGTCACCCTCACGTCGGAGACCCTCGCACCCCTTGCAACACCAAACAGACCCCTCCACTGTTCGTGCTTCTTCTTCCTAAAGAAGAAGAAGGGAAAACCCTCGTCGGAACCCCAGCTCCTTTATCGTCGACGCCATAACCATCAACAAAAACCACCTCCATCACAAACCAGTCGCACCCCCGTCACAAACAACTCCCTCCGTCGACCAGTAGCCTCCCCATCTCGACCAAACGACCCTTCATTCCAGGTCAAGCTGCAGTAACTGCTGCTGCGTTATCCAGCCGCTCTCTCACGTCCAAGCTCCAGACATCGCCACCACCTCACGTCCAAACACCACGTCCAAGCACCACCACCAAGCACCACCACCGGCAATCCACCAACTGCTGCGTCACGTTCTTCTCCGGCAAAAACCAGAAAACGAACAAGAACCCTAAACCACCATAGTCAGCCCCATCACCCTCGTCGACCCACCACCACTGCTCCAGTTGTTCTGTCCAAATACGACAACCAATCAGCCCACATTATCGCTGTTCCTTCACTATCGTCGTGCAGTCCGTTGAGGTCATCTTTGGTTCGTCGAGTTCCGGTACGTCGAGGTGTTCGTCCGAGGTTTCATCATTGTTGCTCATCGAGTGAGGTCCGGTTCGAGTTCCGTAGGAGGCGTGTTTGTCGTTCTGAGGTTGTCAAGGTTCACAGGTTATAGTTCTTCATCCTTTGTTTCATTTCATTCGTTTTGCATATTATGGTTCAAGGCTAATGAGAATATTCGATATTGATGAATGTCAACAATGCAGTTTTGTTGTTGTGTTAAAAATGTTTATTCTATATAGTTACTGCATGCTTAAAGTAAATGTGAGCATATGAACGGTTCATGTTCGTCTTTGTTAAATTGCTTTGCTTTTTTTCATTTTTTACCATGGATATTAGTACCTGTTAGAATCGTTTTTTTGTCATTGGTAGAAAATCGTAGTTGTCTTAAGTTTGCCCTCAAATAATAAAAACGAGACGAGCTTCGCCACATAAAAAATGTACAGATTGCGGAGCCCTCACAAAATATATGCATTAAACACTTAGATTCCGGGACGGGCCGTTTAGCAAATTTCACGGCCCTACCCCAAAAAATAATAATGCGCTAGTTGCTTTAGGCGCGCCTTTAATAATGTTATCTCCCTAAACTCGGGTGCACATTTATGTGACCCAAATCCAAATCTCAACAAAATCGAAATGTGTCTCTAATCACGGGTACATTGACTGTGACGTGGTCTGAGATGCATTTTCATGACGTTGCAAATTCATTTTAAAAATAATAAATGGGACGAGCCTCGACAAAAAAAAATGCAAATTGCGGGGCCCTCAGTAAATACTTGTTTTAAATTTACTTAGAATTCAGGAGGGCCGCTTAGCGAATTTCGTGGCCTTCCCAAAATAATAACATGATAGTCTCTTTAGGCGCGTGTTTAATAATCTACTTTCTTAAAACTTGGGTGTGCATTTCATGCGACCCAGATCCAAATCCCAAAACATCAAATAAAATATGTTCCGGATTGTGGGTGCATTTCATGTGACGCAGTCCAAAGACATGTTTTAAGCGATGTTCACATTCTTTTGAAATAATAATAATAAAGCGGTAAAAAGTTAAAATTGGCACATTGGTTCATAATTGTATTTAAAATCAGATAAATAAGCCGAATATGACAGTTGAGCGACCGTGCTAGAACCACGGAACTCGGGAATGCCTAACACCTTCTCCCGGGTTAACAGAATTCCTTATCCAGATTTCTGGTACGCAGACTGTAATATGGAGTCATTCTTTTCCTCGATTCGGGATTAAAATTAGTGACTTGGGACACCTTAAATCTCCCAAGTGGCGACTCTAAAATAAATAAACCAATCCCGTTTCGATTGTCCTTTAATTGAAAAAAACTCCCCTGCGCCCCCGCGGGTGCGAAAAAAGGAGGTGTGACAACCTGCACAGTTTTCCACCTATACTTACTCTCAACCACCCCGATATGAATTCGTTGTGGGTCAAGAAAAGATCACCAAAACTCCTGAGCAAGAAGAGATTGCGAAGAAGATGAGGAGTATGGAACAGAGTCTCAAAAGCATACAAGGCTTGAGTGGACAGAAAAGTGTATCATATGCCGACTTATGTATGTTCCCTCATGTGCATCTGCCATTGGGATTCAAAACCCCAAAATTTGAGAAGTATGATGGACACGGTGATCCTATTGCTCATCTCAAGAGATATTGCAACCAGCTACGAGGAGTCGGTGGGAAGGAAGAACTCCTCATGACCTATTTCGGAGAAAGTCTGGTCGGCATAACATCTGAGTGGTATATGGACCAAGATATATCCCGCTGGCACATCTGGGATGACCTTTCTAGGGATTTCGTCAGGCAGTTCCAGTACAACATTGGCATTGCTCCATATAGGAACTCATTGACAAACTTAAAGAAGAAATCATCGAAAAGCTTCCGAGAGTACGCAGTTAAATGGCGTGAACAGGCCTCCAGGGTAAAGCCTCCGATGGATGAGATTGAAATGGTCACAGTTTTCCTCCAAGCTCAAGAAGTTGACTACTTCCAAAATATGATGTCCGCAATGGGTAAGCCGTTCGCTGAAGCCATCAAGATTGGCGAAATGGTTGAAAATGGGTTGAAAACGCGTCGAATTCTAAGTTAATCCGCCATCAGAGCTACCTCCCAAGCCATTCAGGGTGGGTCTGGAGGAGTAGCAAGGGTCAAGAAAGAGGAAGAAACATCCATGGCAGCGTCGGGTGCAAGAAAACACCGTACTCCCCGATCCTTTTTCTCAGAAAGGACCCCGCAACACTACTACCCCCACCAAGACGTAGCCTATGCTCCTCAGCCATACCCAGCCATGAATTCTCAACCTTATATCTGTCTACCACAACAAGCCAACTGGAACCATGCTCCATTTCCTAGAAACTAGCCTCCTTACCAAAACCACTACAACCCCCGGCCTCCACAAAACAATTTCCACCCTCATGAACCACCCAAGAGGCCAAATTTTACACCAATTGGCGAACCCTACTCCAGCCTGTTACCAAAGCTTGTTCAAATGGGTCTGCTACAGCCTGTTCCTCAAACCAGGCAAAACCTAGCATCACCTGCTTACAGAGCCGGTACCCGATACGCCTATCACTCAGGGGCAGAAGGGCACGACACGGATGATTGCTGGACTCTGAAGAGAGCCGTGTAAAACTTGATAGAACAAAGGAAGATAGTGCTAAGGGATGAAGATATTCCCAATGTGACCAACAACCCACTACCGGCCCACAACAACGGGCCGGTAATCGGAATGATTTGTGAGGACAAGGAATTTGACCCAGCGTTGAAAGTCATCATTGCAATCGCTGATGTAGAAAAGAAACCAAAAGCTACCCCGAAGCAAGACAAAGGGGAGAAAAAGAACAAAACCACCCCTCCAAAGTCGGAGAAGAAAGTTGAAGTTGAAACTGGGGCAATGCCTCCCAAAGATGTAGTTCTCTATGTCCCTCGAGGCCGCAAAGAAAAGCAGATGACTTTGAGTCCTCCCAGGAGATTCGAGCTGAATAAGACAACCCAAATATATGTACCCAAGGAGGTTTATGTGATGCGGGGGCCAATTAATCTACCAAGGCTGAGTGATCCCGTGGTTATTGGCCGCGCACCACAAATGCCTATGACGGATCCTACCTCTGTGCCCTGGAACTACAACAAATCAGTGGTGACTTACAAAGGTAAAGAAATCTCGGGAGAAGTTCAAGAAAATAACCCGACAGAAAAGTATTTCAATTTGGAAGAGGTAAACAATGCCACTAGAAAGCGCTTCCCATCTAAGAAGCCCGTAAGTGCCGAAGAAGCGAAGGCCTTCTTTCAGAAAATGAAAATGGTGGATTATGAGGTGATCGACCAGCTTCGAAAATTTCCCGCACAAGTCTCCTTGTTATCTCTATTGATGAATTCCACCGAACATCAAAAGGTATTGATCAAGACCCTTAACGAAGCATATGTGCCTGTTGAGACTTCTGTAGAGCAGTTGGAGAGAATGGTCGAAAGCTTTTTCACAATTAACCAGATCTCCTTCAGTAAAAATGACTTGCCTTGAGAAGGGGCCGCACATAACAAAGCCCTGCACCTGACAGTCAAATGCGAAGGGTACTACGTGAAAAGGGTTATGTTGGACGGAGGCTCTGGGGTAGACATTTGCCCACTCTCAACTTTGCAGCGTATGAAAATTGGTACCGAGAGAATCCTACCCAACAACGTCTATGTACGTGCCTTCGATGGTATCAAAAGGGACACAATTGGAGAGATTGATCTGATTCTGACCATCGGCCCAGTAGACTTTGAAGTAACCTTCCAGGTTCTGGACATGGACATGTCCTACAATTTTCTCTTGGGAAGGTCGTGGATTCACGCAGCGGGGGTTGTGCCTTCTACTCTCCACTAGATGGTGAAGTTCGAATATGAGTATCAGGAGATTGTGGTTCACGGGGAAGATGAGCAATCGATTTATCGGGACCTGTCAGTTCCATGTCTTGAAGCAAGAGAAAGAAGTGAGCACATAGTCTATCAGGCCTTTGAAATCGTGGTCGCTGATCAGTGCGAAGAAGGAAAACCTTGTCCTCAACCCTTCCTTTCTAATGCATCAATCATGGTGGCCAAAGAAATGATCAGGCACGGCTACAAACCTGGGAAAGGGCTTGGGAAATCGTTGCAAGGAATAGCTGAACCTATTACTCTAACCGCTAGTGAAAAGTTCTTTGGGGTAGGCTTCCGACCTACTCCAACTGATGTAAGATGGGCAGATGATAGAAAGAATGATGGTTGGGTCTTGCCTCAGCTAGTGCCGCATCTGTACAAAACATTTGTCAAGCCAAAATACAATGAAGAAGAGGAACATAAGGCCTTTATGGCGAAGGAATCGAAGAAATATGTGGGGCCATGAGGAAGATACTATATGAAGCCCACATGGTTCAACCAGGGGAAGGCACAAGCACCGCTGAGGTGCTGTATATGGGACCTAATGCCAAATTGCAGAATTGGAAGGCTACCCCATTCCCAATCAAGCGGGAGTCCCTGTAGACCTGTCCTGCCACTTTTTCTGCATCACGAGTTATTCCAGGGTGTAACTCGGATGTTTTCTTTAGTTTCCTGTCTTTTAATTTCCAATTTAACCCTTATTATCTTCAAATTAAATGAAATGAAATCAATATTTCATCGTCTATTTCTCTTTATTCTTTCTGATTTGGTTATTTTTCTCTTTTATTTCTTCTTTCAATTCTAATAATGTGGCTTTAAGTAACATGACATGCTTGTGGACTTCATGTCCAGATCCAAACACATTGTCTAACTGTGAAATAACGAACCAAGAACCGGAATATGATGAAGAAGAGGCTTTTAGGGAAATAAATCGGGAATTGGAATAGTTTGAGAATAAACCTAAGCCGAACTTGAATGATACTGAGCCGGTTAATTTGGGTAGTTCTAAAGAAGTCAGGGAAACCAAGATAAGCATTCACACAGATGAGAAAACCCGGGACGCATTGATCCAACTTTTGTTTGAGTTCAAAGATGTGTTTTCTTGGTCATACGATGACATGCCAGGACTAAGTGTTGATTTGGTGGTTCATAAGTTTCCAACTTACCCCTATTGTCCCCCTGTCTAGCAAAAGCAAAGAAAGTTTAAAACTGATATCAGTGACAAGATTAAAGAAGAGGTCACAAAACAGTTGAAAGCGGGGGTGATCCGAGTGGTTCGATACACCACATAGTTAGCCAATGTAGTTCCGGTGCCAAAGAAGGATAGAAAAATTCGAGTGTGTGTGAATTACAGAGATTTAAACAAGGCAAGTCCCAAAGATAACTTCCCTTTGCCAAATATCCACATCCTTGTTGATAACTGCGCCAAACATGAGATACAGTCTTTCGTAGATTGTTACGCAGGATATCACCAGGTATTGATGGATGAAGAAGATGCAGAAAAGATAGCTTTTACCACACCTTGGGGTACATACTATTATAGAGTCATGCCATTTGGTCGAAAGAACGTCGGGGCAACCTACATGAGAGCCATGACTGCCATTTTTCATGATATGATGCGAGATAGAGGTGTACGTGGACAATGTAATCATCAAATCCAAAACCCAGGACGACCACGTTTGGGACTTGAGAAAGTTCTTTGAGCAGTTGCGCAAATATGATTTGAAGCTAAACCCAGCCAAATGTGCATTTGGGGTACCATCCGGTAAACTTTTGGGATTCATAGTCAGTCGGAGGGGCATCGAGTTGGACCCAACAAAGATAAAGTCTATTCGAGAGTTGCCTCCTCCAAGAACCAAGAAAGATGTTATGAGTTTGTTGGGAAGATTGAACTACATCAGCCAATTCATTGCTCAGTTGACATCCACGTATGAACCCATATTCAAATTGTTGAAGAAAGATGCGGCAATCAAATGGACAAACGAGTGCCAAGAGGCTTTTGATAAAATCAAAGAATATCTGTCGAATCCACCGGTATTGGTCCCACTTGAGCCAGGGAGGCCTTTGTTCTTGTATTTGATAGTCTTGGAAAATTCTTTCGGTTGTGTCCTCGGGCAACATGATGTGACCGGAAAGAAAGAGCATGCCATTTACTATCTGAGCAAGACGTTTACCAGTTATGAAGCCAAGTACACTTTACTGGAAAGAACTTGCTGCGCTTTAACATGGGTTGCTCAGAAGTTGAGGCATTATTTGCAAGCTTATACCACTTATCTCATAACCAGGTTGGATCCTTTAAAATACATATTCTAGAAACCAATGCCCACTGGGAGATTAGCAAATTGGTAGATCTTGCTCACAGAGTTTGACATAGTCTATGTCACTCGCACGACAATGAAAGCCTAGGCGTTAGTAGATCATTTGGCTGAGAACCCGATTGATGATGAATACCAACCTTTGAGTACTTACTTTCCAGATGAAGAGGTAAATTCAGCTGAGGCAATATCTGAAGACACCCATGCCTGGAAAATGTTCTTTGATGGGGCGGTGAACGCAAAAGGTGTTGGAATTGGGGCAATATTGATCTCACCCACCGGCCAGCATTATCCAGCCACAGCCCAGCTTCAGTTTTTCTGCACAAACAATACCGCCGAGTATGAAGCCTGCATTATGGATATGAACATGGCAATCGACCAAGATGTCGAAGAATTGTTAATCATGGGAGACTCAGATTTAATTATTCGACAAGCTCAAGGAGAATGGGAAACCCAAGATGTCAAGCTTATTCCTTATAGGCAACATGTGGAAGATCTTGGCAAGCGATTCAAGTTAATAGAATTCAGGTACATCCCTCGCTGTCATAATGAATTAGCTGATGCACTTGCTACTTTGGCCTCGATGCTACCATACCTAGGCAATGCTCACATTGATCCTTTAGAAATCCAAATCCGAGAAAGGCACGGTTACTGCAATACGGTTGAGGCAAAACCAAATATTCAGCCATGGTATCATGACATCAAGAGATTTCTAAAAACTAAAGAATACCCTGAGCAAGCCAGCGGAGACCAAAAGAGAACCATTAGACGGCATGCAAGTGGTTTCTTTTTGAGTGGTGATGTCTTGTACAAAAGAACCCCAGACCTCAACTTGTTAAGATGTGTTGACGCCGAAAAAGCCGAAAGAATCATGTACGAAGTGCACGCAGGAGTGTGCGGACCCCACATAAACGGGTATGTTTTGGCAAAGAAAATCCTTCGAGCGGGTTATTACTGGATGACCATGGAAAAAGACTGCTTCAGTTTTGTTCGGAAATGTCATCGGTGTCAGGTGCACGGGGATTTGATTCATGCACCACTCACAGAACTGCATCTCATGTCAGCACCTTGGCCATTTGTGGCTTGGGGCATGGACGTCATTGGGCCGATCGAGCCAAAAGCCTCAAATGGGCACAGATTCATATTGGTAGCCATCGACTATTTCACGAAATGGGTTGAAGCAATCACTCTCAAGTCTGTCACCAAGAAAGCTGTGGTAGATTTCGTGCACTCCAATCTTATCTGTCGTTTTGGCATTCCTGCAACTATTATCACAGACAATACTGCAAACTTGAATAGTCATTTGATGGGGGAGATATGCGAACAATTCAAGATAACGCATCGAAACTTTACTCCTTATCGACCTAAGGCCAATGGTGTCGTCGAAGCAGTAAATAAGAACATCAAAAAGATTTTGAGAAAGATGATTCAAAGTTCCAGGCAGTGGTATAAAAAGTTGTCGTTTGCATTATTGGGGTATCACACTACTGTGCGCACATCGGTCGGAGCAACCCCATACCTTTTGGTTTATGGAACCAAAGTCGTAATACCCGCAAAAGTTGAAATTTCTTCTCTCCGGATCATTGTTGAAGCTAAAATTGAAGACAGTGAGTGGGTCAAAACCCATTTGGAACAACTGACCTTGATCGATGAAAAGTGTATGGCCGCAGTTTGCCACGGGTAGTTGTATCAACAAAGAATGGCCCGTGCTTACAACAAGAAAGTGCGGCCTAGAAATTTTGAAGTGGGGCAACTCGTTTTAAGGCGTATTCTTCCCCATCATCAGGAAGCAAAAGGGAAATTTGCTCCCAATTGTAAAGGCCCATACATCATTAGAAAGATATTGCCTAGAGGAGCATTGTACTTGGGAGACATTGAAGGAAATAATCCCGAAGCAGCTGTAAATGCAGATGCAGTCAAAAGGTACTATGTCTAATCTTTCTATAGTGACAACATTGCTCGATTGGATGACAAAGACTTTCATTCTCGCTACCCAAACACTCCAATACTTTGCTAACACATTGAGTTGTTTACTTTTCTTTCATTACCCTCTTTGGAACTTGAAGATGTTTGTAAAAAAAAGTATTTCCCTAAACTACGTTCGACTTGATTCCGAAAGGATACGTAGGCAGCCTCTCTCTGGGGTTCAGTCACACCAAAATAAAAATTCAATTTCCCCCAAAAGTGAAACTGGGGCAGATGTTATAATGGTTCGGCGATAATCCCGCCTGAACGGTTCCAAAGTTGTAATTCCATCCAGATTCTTTTTACCCAAACCTTGTTCAAGTCCTTCCGATCAATCGGTGAAAGGTTTTCAAAATCAAAGAACACAGTTTTTTGGATCCGATGCAGTCATGATAAGAAATAAAATGAGATAGTCTTATTGGTGAAAACCTACGGGCACCGTAAGGCAATGGTGAGTGGAGAAATTGAAAATGAGAGAGTCTTGTTAGTGAAAACTCATTAAGATCACTATAAGGCAATGGTGAGAAGAGAAATGAGAGAGGTCGATTGGTGAAAACCCGCAAAGGGCGTTGTTGATCGAAAAGGAGAACCCCCCATCAACATTGATACTGAAAGGGTCCTGTCAAGGTTTCTTAGTTTAAAAACACGGGTCACAATGGGTATGTGAGAAGTTGGATAGTTATGCGGATCGGGTATCCAGTCCAAGAAGCATGTCATGTATATTGAAGTCTGCATGCACCCCAGATAAGTCCGTCCTTCTTCCCCGATAGGGACACTCCTCCTTAAATTCATTTTCCTGTCCTTTGTTTACTTTTCTTTGAATCCCCTTTCGGTCTAACTTTGTTCCGAAACTAATGCAAAGAAAAGGTGGCAAGATTGGTTTTACAGGGTTCTGCTTAATAAAAGCCAAGCCAAATAAAAGTACCCAGCCTTAGCGGGTGCATCAAGTCAATCCCGACTGGCCATGATACTGATGCTCTAAAATCGGAGTTTATTGAAAATGAAAAGAAATCCAAAGTCAAAGCCCCTAGAGGTAGAATAAAGTGAAAGGGCCAAAGCCTATAAGCCGTCATGAGAAATTCTGAAAAGCAGAGTTCCTTGGTTTTAGGATAAAAGATCAATCTTCAGAAAGCCAACAAGCAGCAAAGGTTCTCACCAAAAGAGTTGGGCAGAAATCAAGGGATCAAAAACAATGAAGGCCACAAAACCAACCACCGTTTCAAACTAACATTTGTTCTTTGTTTGAAAAGTTGAAACAGGTGCAATCCAAAGCAACCATGCGAGAAGCAGGTGCAACCAAAAGGGAAAATATGCGCTAGAGCTAGAAACTGCTTGCCACAACAACCACTCCAAAAAGAGAAGTTTACGCCAAGTTTCTTTCCCGCATTTTATTGAAAAATGAGGTGAAAAATGAAAAACCAAAAGAGAAAAAGAATAAGAAGAAAATCCAAAAAATGATAGCTTAGGACTCCTAACCTCAATTTTTTACGCCTTTTGCCAGCATTAGGGCTCCAATCCCTAAGTTAAGATTTTAGACATAGGGCCTCCATTCCCTAGTCGCCTTTTGCCAACATTAGGACTCCAATCCCTGAGTTGAGATTTAGACATAGGGCCTCCATTCCCTAGTCGACTTTTGCCAACATTAGAGCTCCAATCTCTGAGTTGAGATTTTAGACATACGACCTCCATTTCCTAGTCGCTTTTTTGCCAACATTAGGGCTCCAATCCCTGAGTTGAGATTTTTAGACATATGGCCTCCATTCCCTAGTCGCCTTTTTTCCAACATTAGGGCTCCAATCCCTGAGTTGAGATTTTTAGACATAGGGCCTCCATTCTCTAGTCGCCTTTTTGCCAACATTAGGGCTCCAATCCCTGAGTTGAGATTTTAGACATAGGGCCTCCATTCCCTAGTCGCCTTTTGCCAACATTAGGGCTCCAATCCCTGAGTTGAGATTTTTAGACATAGGGCCTCCATTCCCTAGTCGCCTTTTCACCAACATTAAGGCTCAAATCCCTGAGTTGAGATTTTAGACATAGGGCCTCCATTCCCTAGTCGCCTTTTTGCCAACATTAAGCCTCCTTCCCTAGTTGAGAATTTTAGATATAGGGCTCCATTCCCTAATCTTTCCTCCTAAAGACACACAATCTTTATATTATCGCTTTCACAAAAAAAAAGGGTTTTAAATTTTAGTTACAAATAACCCACAAAATTTTCCTAGTGAAAACTGGGGCAGAAGCATTTCATTTGTTTGTTTTAGGTGTTTGAGCAGGTTTTACCTCGAGGCACACGATTCGAGATGATCAAAAGAATGAGTCTCAATCCAGAATAAAGAAAAGAAGAAAAAGAGCAAAAAGTAATGAACTCAAAATGCTGAAGCGAAGAAAGATGCGGACTGCCCGAGATACGATTGAAGTCACAAGCTTCGCATGTCCCGCCTTGATCCAAAGCTGAAGAGTGAACCAGTTGTTACAGGTAATGAGCATCAAGATTCAGATCAGAGTCTGCAGTAATGAACCATCCAAGACTCAAGATCAAGCTTCAAGAGATTTATAGATAGGAATCTTGTAACTCGTAGTTGGTAGGCTTAGTTAGTTTTTTCAATTTTGATTTCTGATGTAATAACGAGACTGCGGACCGGAACCTCGATGGCACCTCGCTCGGCTCTTAACCTCGGTACTCCATCACCTCATTCACTTCTGAACTACACGTGCCTGATTCCTTTATAGCCAAGGATATGTAGGCAGCTCAGATACCAGGGCTCGATCACATTCTCTTCTCTCTTAGCTTTCGGTCTCTCTAATAAGGGTCGAGTCAAAAACCTGTCTAGTCATTCTTTGTCTGAAAACTCTTCGCGTTTCCAGTCAAAGAGGGGCAGTTGTAGACATGTGATTTTTGACCCTCCCCAAGATTATTCATATTTTAGCACATAATCATTTAATTTAGGCCTAATATAGCTATTTCAACTAATTTTTACTCTTTTACTTTATTTTATTACAAGAAAAATTAAAATTACAAAAATTGTTCTATTAATGTTTTGTAGTCATTTTTAATCTTGAAAAAATACCCCAAAAAAATAGTTTATTTTAATGGTCAGTCTTATTTTAATAGTTATTTTACTTAAGTAGGATTAATTAATAAATGAGATCGCATTTTTAATGTCATTCGCGGAGAAAGAATAAAATCTGGGCTCGAGTAACCCATTTTTAGGCCTACTTTTGGACCTAGCCCATAATTTCCAAGCCCATAATTTCTAGGTCCATAACCCTAACCTAATCCCTACCCCAATATAATAGTACGTAATGCCTAAATAGAGACCTAAGCCTAAAAACCCATGAGATCTGCCGTTTCTTCTGATTTTGAGAGAACCAAAAAACCTTGAAGGTTGTCTTCTTCTTGAAATCAGTTGCAAGGACCAAAAATAGAACCCCGTCTTTCTCACCAACAAACAGTTGTTCATCTTCTACACCCATCATCTTCCACCCTCAAAACCAGTCTTTTAACTCCATGAAAAGCTGGTCACTTTCAAACATAAAACAATCCCAAAAGTAGTAAAAAATATTGCTGCTTCATGCGATAAAAACGCAGCAGCTGCAACTTCTTTTCTTCCCCAAAAATTGACCTCAAACCACCCCTGAACCACTGGCAAAACCAGATCGAACCCAGCCACGAAAATCAGATCCAAAAACAACCCAGAATAAGATGAAAACGACAATGAAACAACCCCCTCGAACCGACAAAATCAGCCGCAAAACACCTACCTCAAGCTCGCAAAAATCGGTTACGAAAAGCTATAGTTTTCACCACTCTTTAACCCTCTAAAAACCTCCAAAATTCTGCACCTTTAACCTACAAAAATAGCCACTAAACCACCTGAAAAACAGTCACAAACAATGCTGGAAAATTCCAACATCCAGCCACACGAAACCATCTGCGAACAAGGTCGTCGAAGGTCGGGTTTGTGTGTCTTCCATTGAGGTTGCCATTGAGATTCACGAGTCCGATTTGGTTCGAGTTTGCTGCCACCTTTGCTTCGGGGTTGTGTTAACATGCTTATTCATGAATAAAATTTTAAAAGAAATTTGCTGAAAGGTTCATTCTTATCCTTCTTCACTATGATTTTTATCAATTTCATCCTTAAGTTGTTTCATGTGTGCTGTGAATCAAAGTATGATTACTGATATTTTCTTT
The DNA here is from genome assembly GCF_000715075.1 of Nicotiana tabacum. Taxonomy (NCBI): domain Eukaryota; kingdom Viridiplantae; phylum Streptophyta; class Magnoliopsida; order Solanales; family Solanaceae; genus Nicotiana; species Nicotiana tabacum. Next base: position 128,026,921 of record NC_134084.1, read on the forward strand.
TTCTTGGCCAGTTGTTCATTTGCTCAAATGTGTATTTTGCCTTTTAAATGGGCAAGCATGAGTTTAGTCTATTTTATTTTGTAGTTTGATGAATATAGGGCTACACTATTAGTTTAGTCATTTGCGTTAACTCAGGAGTTAAATTCTTGGTTGTTGGGTTACATCTTACATTGCTGAAGTGGTGGGAGTGAATGAGAGAATTTGATATGTGCTAATTTGCAGTCAAAGAGTTTCGATTGTGGTGGTTTAACTAGGATTAAAGGGTATTGGATTTAGGCTTATTTGAACTGTTGGGCTCGAATGTGACTTTGGCTAGCTTACCGTTTGATCCATAAGTGTTAATAATTGCAAAATGCCTTTTAGCCTGTTAATAACTTGTAATGGAGATGTTACTATCATGTATAATAATAGCCAACCCAATACACCTTTCCCTCATAACCTCCATAAATTCTTTGCATCACAGCACATCTCAAAGGTAGATAGGATAAATTAATTTATGAATATGTTAGTATGCTTTTAGACCCGTTTTTAATCTATTATTGTGGTTATGTATACGTTCGCATAACATAATTGCGAATTTAATTCTAAAAAGTAACTCGAGGGATGCGTTCGCTCAACTTCAACCAAACTTTTCTTAATAAAATAAACAAAGCGTTATTAATTGTGGACACGTTCGCATGACATGATTTTTGATGCGCCAAAAGAAAAGAGTATATGTACGCGTAACTCAATTCCTTCATTACGAATAAATCAAGTGATTAAAAGCGATAAAGGGATAAATGCACATAGGTTCTAAAAAATAAGTAATTAGATAATTTAAGCCAAGTATAAATTGCTAAGCGACCGTGCTAGAACCACAGAACCTAGGAATGCTTAACACCTTCTCCCGGGTTAACATAATTCCTTATCTAGAATTTTTGGTTCACAAACTTCTAAAGGAAAGTCGAAATTTTCTTGATTTGGGATTTAAAATAAACCGGTGACTTGGGACACCATAATTTATTCCAAGTGGTGACTCTGCTAAAGATAAATAATCCCATTTCGAATAATGTCACTTAAATTGGAAAAACTCCCTTGTATACCCTCGGGAGTGGTAAAAAGGAGGTGTGACAGTTGTTTTATGAGAATGTAGGGAGCCCTGTCTCGACTTGTATATATTATGGTTATGCCTACTTAGATATTTTGCAGACATTATCCTGTATATAGTTTTGGGTATGATATGTCTACGACCTAGTCGAACCCTATGTTTATAAACCTTTTTCTAAATTAGTTATGCACGTTAAGTCTTAATATTGTTACTTATATATATATGGATGTCGCCCGTAATGGCCCGTGATAGATTTGATAATAAACAAGGATAGGGTACGTGGTGTTCGATTGGTAGAATTTAATATTATAGTAGGTATGGATTGGTTGGCTTTTTGTTATGCTAACATCAAGTGTAGGTCAAAGATGGTTTGATTTCAGTCCCCAGGAGAGCCTGTTTTAGAATGAAAAGGTAATACCGCATCGCCAAGAGGTAAATTTATCTCCTATCTCAAGGCAAGGAAGATAATAAAAAAGGACTACATTTATCACTGAGTTCGGGTTTGGGATGTGGAAGTAGAGTTACCAACCATTCAGTTCTTTCCTGTAGTTAATGAGTTTCCCGATATTTTTCCCGATGAGCTTCCGAGTTTTCCGCCAGAGCGAGAAATTGACTTTGTCATTAACCTACTACTACCAGATATTCATCCAATATCTATTCCCCCTATAGAATGGCCCCTGAAGAGCTGAACGAGTTAAATGAACAATTAAGGGGCTTGCTTGAAAAAGCTTTTATCAAATTTAGTACGTCACCGCGGGGAGCACCTGTGTTGTTTGTGAGAAAGGAGGATGATTTCTTACGAATGTGTATTAATTATAGGCAGTTGAATAAGGTGACGATCAAGAATAAGTACCTTCTCCCGAGAATTGATGATTTATTTGATCAGTTGCAAGGTGCCAAGTGTTTTTCAAAGATAGAACTGAGGTCCGGGTACCATCAAGTAAGGGTTAAGGATGAAGATATTCCGAAGACAACATTCAGGACTAGATATGGGCACTTTTAGTTTCGTCTTATGTCGTTTGGTTTGACCAATGCCCCAGTAGTATTCATGGATTCGATGAACCTATCTTCAGGCCCTTTTTAAGATATGTTCGTAATGGTATTTATCGGCGATATATATTGGTATATTCTCATTCAGAGGCTGAGCATGCAGATCACTTGCGTATTGTACCCAGAGTTCTACAAAAGGGAAAGTTGTATGCAAAATTTTCTAAATATGAATTCGGGTTGAACTCTGTAGCTTTCCTTGGGCATATTATTTTGGGTAAATACATCCGAGTGGATACACAAGAGACTGAGGCAGTGAAGACCTTGCCTAGACCCACAACACCAATGAAGGTTCGTAGCTTCTTTTGGAAGGTTATTACAAGAAACTTGTAATGAAATTTTCTTCTCTTCTAAGAACCTTTGACCAAAGTGGTATGTGGTGTCTTGCTTGATGTTCCGGAATAACATAAGGAAATCTATTATGCAAGTAGGTTGAAGAAAGGTTGCGAATAAGTATAAATAGATATCTGTAGCTCGCAAGCTAAAGGTAGAACGACAAAGTTCTAGGAAGATAGGAGAAAGGATAAGAAAAGATGAGTAAAAAGGTAACAAGAATGGATAAGTCCTTGGGAATAAGTTCATAAGAAAGCTGATGGTTTCTTTAAGTTATAGAAGGCTCAATATAGCCTAAATAAACTCAAAGGAGTCTAAGACTAGTAACGTTTAGAATAGATGAAATGTTGCCCTAATAGTGGGATAAGGGCGCAATTGTGAGGGATAAAAGAGGAAGTTTGGGCCTCCAAAGAGGAGAATTTCCTAAATTGTACAAGATTAGGATAATCATGTAAGTTAACTCAGAAGGGAACTAGGTTTCAATGGACCGACGCTTGCGAACGGAGTTTTCCAAGCCTTAAAAGGACATATTAACTTCAGCACCGTTTCTAACACTTCCAGAAGGGACCGATGGTTACGTTATCTACTGTGATTCTTCAGGCATTGGATTGGGTTATGTGTTGATGCAGCATGGTAAGGTTGTGGCTTATGCTTCTAAAGATGGTAACGAGAAGAACTACCCGACCCACGATTTAGATTTAGCTGCGGTGATTTATGCACTAAAGATGTGGAGGCACTACTTGTATGGCATTCATGCTGATATCTATATGGATCATAAGAGCCTCCAGTATATCTTCAAGCAAAAGAAATTGAATCTTCGTCAAAGGAGATGGTTGGAGCTACTTAAAGACTATGATGTTGATATTTTATACCATCCAGGGAAGGCGAACGTAGTAGCCGACGCCCTCAGCCGTAGATCTATGGGTTGCCTGTCGTATTTGCAGCCAGAAAAGAGGGAAATAGCCCATGAGGTTCATCAGCTAGCTAGTCTTGGAGTTCGGATTCTGGACTCAGGTGACATTGGAATTACTCTTCAGAATACTACAACATCCTCATTAGTAACTAAAGTAAAGGAACGCAAGTACAAGGATCTTGTGTTAGTTTATTAAAGGGATACCACCCCTCAGAAAGACAAGACAACATTTGAGATTACAGAAGATGGGTCCTTAGATATCGAGAGCGATTATGTGTCCCTAATATTGCAGGGTTGCGTCAGCAGGTTATGTGAGAAACTCACTATTTTCGTTATTCTATCCATCCAGGAGCGACAAAGATGTATCATGATATCAGAGGAGTATATTGGTAGGACGGAATGAAAAAGGATATAGCGGAGTTCGTTGCTCAGTGTCCTAACTGTTAGCAGGATAAGATTGAGCATCAAAAACCCGAGGGATTATTCTAGGCTATGGAGATTCCGACTTGGAAATAGGAAGTAATCAATATGGATTTCATCACTCGTACCTCGTACCTAGCGTAAGTTTGATTCAATATAGGTGATTGCTTATAGGCTTACAAAGTCAGCCCATTGTCTGCCCATTAGGACTACATATTCCTCAGAGGATTATGCAAGGCTTTATATCAAGAAAATAGTACAACCGCATGGTGTCCCTGTATCTACTATCTCGGATAGAGGAGATCAATTTACAGCTAACTTGTGGAGGTCCTTCCAAAAAGGATTGGGGACTCAAGTAAGTCTTAGTACGACATGTCATCCCCAGACAGACGGACAGGCTGAGCGTACTATTTAGACACTGGAGGATATGATACGAGCTTGTGTAATAGACTTCAAAAGTAGCTGGGATGATCATCTGCCGCTTATTGAGTTCAGATATAATAATAGCTATCATTGCAGTATTCGGATGGCTCCATACAAAGCTCTTTACGGACGGAAATATAGATCGCCTATAGGGTGGTTCGATGTTGGAGAATCTGGACTACATGGGCCAGACCTGGTTTAGCAAGCCATAGAAAAAGTAAAGTTGATCCGGGATCGACTATTGACAGCTCAGTGTTGTCAGAAGTCATATTCTGATGTGCGGCGACAAGATTTAGAGTTCAAGGTTGATGACTGGTTATTCTTAAAGGTGTCGCCTATGAAGGGTGTGATGAGGTTTGGCAAGAAAGGCAAACTTAGCCCACGGTATATTGGGCCTTATAGGATCATTCGGAAAGTGGGCCAAGTAGCTTATGTGTTAGAATTGCCCTCAGAGTTGGAGTCTGTCCATCCGGATTTTCACGTATCTATGTTACGGAAGTGCATTGACGATCCTACCCTAGTGGTACCCACGAATGATGTACAGATTACAGAAGACTTATCATACGAGGAAATTCCAGTTGCCATCCTAGACCAACAAATCTGCAAGCTACGGAATAAGGAGGTAGCTTTCATGAAAGTTCTTTAGAGGAACAACAATGTGGAAGAAATGACTTGGAAGGCCGAGGAAGACATGAAGTCTAGATATCCCTACTTATTTCTTCCTCCAGAGAAGGGTCCGACTAAGACGTCATAATCATAAGGTACGTGTATAAATTCTTGTGTTGGTTATTTTCGTTGGTCATGTGAGGCCATTGTCATTATTGATAATTGTGGTCCGGTGTGGTGTTGGATTATTAAGCTTCTACAAGGAGAATTGGTAGTAGTGTTGTTACAAAGGCAACCCTGCCAAAGTTATATGGATCATGGGGAGTTGAACATTCGAGGACGAATGTTTCTAAGAGGGGAAGGATGTTACATCTCGCGATTTCGAATGCTAAAAGTTTCGTCTTCAGTTAATTGACATAGACTAGGGGATGAAATCTTATTGACGTTAACATATTCATACAATTTATAACAAGCGATAAATAAGTGTTATGAAGGATAAAGGGGTACAAGGATTAAAGCAAAAAAGTTTCATTGAAAGTGGCCAATTTGAAATAAAATACGGATCGAGCGATAATACCCGATAATTATGAACTAGTACCATGCAAGGTACCATATGATTACGGTAGTATAATATATAAAGTATATGTGAAGTATATTAAAATTAAATGGAATTTTAAGTAATTTGGGGTAATTTTTAAATTATACGGGTAATTGGTTACTTACTGGGTAACGGAATATTACCCAGTTAACTAATAAGTGGGTAAAGATTTCTAATCTTCACCCACTCTCCACGTGGCACAAGGCCACTAATTAAGAGAGATGACTCATTGAATATATGTAGGTATCTAATGTCTAAAGTAACTAACCAAAATGAGATTTCAAGTCCAACTACATGTCATTCTGACTTTGAAATCCAACCAAGAACAGAACATTGTTCTTGCTTTCTAAAAATTCAATTCCAAAAGTTGTATGTCTTTCCAACTCATTCCCACTATAGAAGACTATTGTATTTAAAGTCTTAAGAACAAATATTGTTCTTGCTTTCTGAAAATTCATGTCCAAATGTTGGCCCCTTTATCCATGAGATTTGGTTTCACTCCTTTGTAAAATATTCAAAAACAGCAAATTGTCTTTGGTTTTAAACCAAAGATGTTAAGGCAGGAGCAAGTAATTTCGTTCAGGTGTCAAATGGAACATGTATGTTAAGGCTCTCCATTCTTTCTTTTGGCATGGTTCAAATTATATTGAAGAAACGAGCAAACACATAGTTTTCATAAATTACTCTATTCATAGAAATAGTAGGGGTGTCTATATTTTTGATTCCCCATGGAAATTATTATTATCTTCTATTCACGGGTCTCAGAATAATACACAGTTGAAAAAGTTTATCCGGAAGAAATATTGAGATTATTATGTATTTTTCATGCATTTCACTCATTTATACATGTGCATTGACCCATGACCAGATGACATTATATACGCGTATATATGTAAATATATGTATATGGGATATGGGAAAAAGGTACGGCATTATATACGCACCACCACCTGATCAGCTGGTATATGTTGATGATGTTGCCCACAATGGCTGAGACGATATGATGGGATACTCTCAGTGGCTTGATGATATTATGTACACCCATACCTATACATGACATGGCATTTATATGCATGTGCATGACGTTATAAACGTTTCGGAATTTACAAAGTTATTCAGATTTAAAGATGTGTTTTTGTATTTCATGTTTCATCTATGTCTTTTACGTACTAATTTTCATGCCTTACATACTCAATATATTTTTCATACTGATGCCCTATTTCACGAGGGCTGCGTTTCATGCCCGCAGGTGCAGGTTGACAAGCTGACGGTCCCCCTTCTTAGGATCCTTGATCAGCGAGAGTTGGTGTGCTCCATTTGATCCGGAGCTGCTTTTGATTTTGATACGATATGTTTGTATACATATATGGGTATGACAGGGCCCAGTCCCGTTCTTGTACAGTTGTATATATATATATATATATATATATAGAGAGAGAGAGAGATGACGTGACTTAGTCCCGTATTTGTACAGTTATGTTTCTGTTAAAGGTCTGTGGATAGTATGTCTAGTTGGGTTATATATGGCCTTGTCGGCTTTCAGTATTGGATGTATAGTTGTCTATAGCAGCGCCTTGCCGGCTCGTCCACTGTATTCTGCATGTAAACATACATATGCCTTGATGGCTGGTTTTCTTCACGTATGTTATTTTTGTAATGTAACAGATGTTTTTCAGGTTCATATCTTAGAAACATGCTTAGGGGTGCTTGACAGGTAGGACTCAAGCACCCGTCGCGGCCCATCGGTTTGGGTCGTGACAGTTTCTGCATTATGTAATGCCTTGCAGTGGTCGCTTGGATTCCTTATGCGGTCATCGACCTCGAAGACTGGGTCCGAAGATTAGCCGCGACTTCCTCTTATGCCGAGCACTACTGGCATGACTTGGCGAGGGTTAGATGGGAAGTCAAACATCATGGTAAGTTCATCTTGTAAGCTTTTGATGCCTTCCCCTTTGTCGGATATATATCTTCACTCATACCTGATTCTCCTTCATGCAGTCATTGGAGATGTCACTGAAATGACGCCGGCCCCACCTGGGGAAGAGACCGAGTCTCTGATTCTGAAAGTGGGGAAAGATAATAAGAGGAAGATTGTCTCGGAGTACAAGGGCCCCCAAGATAAAAAGGCAATCTCATTCCTGCGGACATAGAATCGGTCCACCAGCTAGATAAAGAAGAAGAAGAAGACGAGGGTGATGACTCGGCACTGGTGTCTCGAGCCAGGAAGCCGGTTGAAACTGCCAAGCCCTCCGAGCCGGAGACCCTACCTCGTGATGAGGAGGCTTCGAAGAAAGATTCAGGCAAGAACCCTGAATCGCCCGAGGTTGAGTGTCACGACCCAAACTAAAGGGCCATGACTAGCACCCGACCATACTTGCCGAGCACCAACGTACATTTTATCTAACCTTCTTTATTATCTTTTAAGGTTGACGAGATCAATATAAATGGTAGACATGGATCATGGACAACCAACAATAAAAGATGATGGCATGAACATACATAACATGGGATGACCAGACAATCAAGAAACTATATATAAGGTACGAGCTACCACGCTACCATGAAAGACTATACAACCAAAAATTCAGTTGATAAGGCATTCCAAACTATGCATGAGTCGACACCTGTCTATGAGCCTCTAAAGGAACATAAGTGCTGCAACATAGTCGGAACAGGGCCCCGGCATACCCATAATGTCTATTAAAATGCATACCAAGACCATGACAAGTCCGAAGAAGGGATCTCGCCAATCACCGCTAAACTGGACAACCTACTATGGCGGGGGAGCTATGTCTGCCTGTCTATTAGGACATGCAGCATGACATGCAGCATCCACAAATAAAAGGACGTCAGTACGAATAAAGTACTAAGTATGTAAGGCAGGGAATCATAAGTACGAACAGTAATGTAAGCAAGGATAGAGAATATACAACTTGTAACATCTAGGTACCTCTGAGGGATACTGATATGAAATGCATGATACATATGTATATATACATAAACATTTAAAATATATGCCTCTGTGGGCATCATCATCATCATATCATACCCGCCCGTAATAGGCTCGGTAAAAACGTACCCGACCATCATAAGGCTGGGTAGAATCGTACCCGGCCACGTGGAGCTCAGTAAAACCCAACTGATCAGTAGTTGCACAATAGGTGATGTACCCGGCCGACTATAGCATGACTCGGTAGAGTAAAATAGATACACATATATAATGCATGCTCGACTCATGGAATCACGTTCTCTACCTTTCGAAGTGACGTAAGGTCGGTATCCTCTGTACACGTTATTAGGACTAACTCTTCACTATGAACCTTATAAGAATTAGGAAGTACCAACAACATTGATAACATAAGAATAAGAGAATCAACATTAACATCAATCATTCCATAAGAGGGGAAACAATGTAAGTACTGCTAGCTTCTAAGAGTAGAGTATCTTTGGAAGCTCGTTCATTATATTATGTATAATCGGAGTCATGCAAAAGAAGGAAAGGGATAGCCTCACATACCTTGTATATACTTCCCCAATCTCAAGCTATGCAATTATCATGACTCCTTAGTCTACAATAAGAGAAACGATACTATCGTTATCATTTAAGCGTCATAACTATTATGTATCAACCACAACCTATTTCATGATGAAACGGACAACACCTCCCCTATATATATGACTTCACACAATTCAAAAAAATCACCAAAAAGCCCAAACAACATCAATAATAATCATTTTGAGCCTCCCAAACAGTCCACGCACAACCTAATCACTTCATACATACGACGGCCACCGTAGTCATGTCAAACGATCCGAAAATGTTACGAAGAACTATCAGCCCATAACCCTACATATATATGGTGTTATTTTTGGGATATCATTTAACCAAGTAGGTGACACACCTACTTGTCACCTAGCAGCTTGTGTAGTCTCGCAAAAATGCCTATTTCTCTCTACTCTGATGTCGTATCGATGGACAGTTTAATGAGTTGGAAACTAGACTCATAGATATTCAATTTTGTGGATACATCACCCCATAATTCTAAGTAAATTAGGAGAAAAGCTTAGTAACATTTGGCATAATGTTTAAGTAAAATTATGAACCGAAGTTGCGACAACTTTTGTCGACTTTTGTCTCATAACTCGTTTGACTTCAAGACTTATGATACGGATATTATATGATTCAAATACCTTAAAACACTACCTCTTGAGTGTATTAAGAACCTCTAGGTTTACCCGAAAATACGGCTGACAACATCCTTGATTCGTTTAACTTCTAATACTTGTTAACCACCTTTATACACCTTTGTATCATTTAAGACCAATAGGATTAACTTCTTATCATCTTAAAGATAATCTCTTCATGGATCCCCGAGGCTGAACAGAGCGCCCCGAGTGATTTGCTATGGGCCATGACAATGGATCACTCTCCATCTCTACCGGTTTATTTTTAGAAGGCCATAAGGGAGGCTCAGGCTCTGCAAATGCCTAAATTAGGCGGAGTCCCCAGTGAAGAGGATCCCTTCCGGGATTGCTTTACTGGGGTTATTGATGCCGTTGATCTCAATGATGATCCACCCTTTTTGAAGAGGCCCAACTCCTTCTTTCTCGAGTAAGTATTAATTCCCGTTGTTGCAATTTTCTTTTCCTTCTTCTCCATTTGTCCTAACTTGTATCTCTCTTTTTGTGTAGGCTTTCACCAAGTTTAGGGCCGACCTGAGCCAATGTGAGGCCGAGCTCCAGAAGACCTCGGAGGAGAGGAACGTTTTGAAGCTCCATTACGGTCAAAAGGAGGAGGAGCTCAGGGACCTTCGAGCAGACTTGGCCAAGGCTCGTAAGGATGAGGCCGAGCTAGACAAGAAGGTAACTATTATTTTGAAAGAGCACAGTCTACTCGACCCGATAGTAGATGCTAACACTTCAGTATCTTAGTTACAACAAAAGCTGGAAAGGAACGAGCTGCTTCAAAGGGAAGTTGATCAAATCAAAGCTGACTATGATCGATGGAAGGAGAACATGGACCACTTGCTATGGAAAAAGAGGTTGCTTTGTCAAACCAATCATCGGCCGATGCCCAACTTCGGGGTGCTAAAGAGAAAAGTTTAGCCCAGGCCAAAAGGATCGATGAGCTCAAGGTCAAGCTTGTTGAGGCCAAGGTAGAGGACGAGGAGACGAAGATCGCAGCTAACAAAACCATAGCCGTATACTTGGCCGATGCTGAGGCTGCTCAAACGCCGCTAAGGTAGGCTTTTGATCGAGAGCGATAGAGCAATGATCTAGCCAAGTGCCAATCCTGGAGGGAGACCCTCAAGGAAACCCACGCTCGAGGTTACGACCTCTCTGAAGAGATAGCTCAAGCTAAGGTGCTTGAAGTTGATGCCAGATTTCTCATCTCCTCCTCTGACGATGATGATGATGCAGGCAATCGAGGCAGGTCTAATAGCGACGAGGGGCCTAAAGGAGAAGCTGCTCCCGAGGGAGAAACCAGCCCCGAGCATAGTTAGGATTTTTTCTTTTTCTTTTTGTAAGACCTCTGTCAGTCTCTTGTACCTTTTTTCAAATATATAAAAGAAAATTTCTATTTGAATGCCTTACCGACCTTTATAAATATGTTTTTAGCCTTGTAAAATTTTAGCACAATCTTATGCTTTGAATGGTGTATTCGAAACTTTGTCTCGGGTGGCTTTCCCGAAGTTACCATGGTCGAGTTCGAATAAAGTTCAAACTTTGAGGCATAGACCCTTAAGGGTTTGTGTCGGATAACGGTGAATCCCCAAGCCATAATCAATTTATTGTTTATTTGGGCTCTGGATAATCGAACCCTTCGGTTCGGATTTAGTGAGAACAAGATCTCAAACTCTAAGTGTATGGCCCTTAGGCTCTTTTAGATCGGGCCGTTATGGCCTCTAAAAGATGGATATTATTCCCATCTTTTGGCATAAAATACTTAGTGAAAATTTCTTTATGCCTTAGCATGTATTTTTTACCCATTGGGTTTTTTGAGGGCTCAATGTTGATTGAAACCCTTTTGCTTTTTGTGCCTTAGCACATTTGTGTTAAGATAATTTTGATAACTCTTAAGATTTTTCGAGGGTTGATTTTATCGAAGTCCTTTTATTATTTGCCGAGGGTAGACTTATTTAACCGATTTTTCAAAGAACTTGAAGGCCTATTTTGATTGCGGGGTTCGAATGCCTCCGAGCGGCATTACTTTGGCCATAGCCTTTGGGTATGCCTCTTGGACTTATTCCCCAATAACACTTAGCACTTGTTCGAGGTGTTAGTCCCCGAGAAAGATGGACTTGGCCTATAGATCGAGGGGCGCCTCTTTGAGGTCTTATGAATTCGAGTTTAGATAACTCGAATGTGTTGATTGTCGATGACAGTCCCTGATTGTTTGAGGTATATTTGTGCTTGGACCTTGACCAATTTCTCATAAAATCATAAGTATGGAGCTCGTATAGTAGCAAATTTTCTTTGAGACACAAAGCGTTTGATATAGAAAGAATGTTGCTTTGAATAATTTATACACGCGTGCATGTTTTGCCATTGGGGATCGACTAATCTATATGAACACGGTTCACTCGACCGTTTGTACCATTACAAGGTTTCCATATCAAGATCCTTTGACATGAAGTATTTTTCTCAAAAATATAACTTCGGAGGGTGATTCCCCCCAGTATTCGAGGTTGATTGAAAAGAAGCCTTGGATACTGTTGAATTTTCCTCAGGTAGCACATAATTGTTGCCTCATTAAAAACCTCTCCGAAATAATCCATTCGGGATAAAAATCGACCTGAGGGAAAAAAAGTGCAACACGTGCCTTAAAACCTAAGGTCTTCATGTTGAAGAGTTTTCTCTACGCCTTCAATCAAACACCTGCAATAAGTTGGCATCAAATACAAATGGAAAAGGGAGAAAGTCATACCTCAGCAATAATATTGTTTGAGTAGTGATACATTCCAATTGTTTGGCAATTGTTCGCCTTCCATTGTGCCAAGTTTGTAAGATCCCTTTCCGATGACACCGAGGACTCGATATGTTCCTTCCTAATTTGGTCCTCGTTTCCCTTCGTTTGGGTCTCGAGTATTGAGGGTGACTTTCCTTAGAACTAAGTCTTCGATTCCGAAGTGGCAAAGGTTTGCTCTTCTATTGTAATATCTCTCGGTTCTTTGCTTCTGTGTAGCCATCCGAACTTCGGGTAGAACTTCTCTCTATTTCCCCTTAGTGTCGCCCAACCTTTTCTTTAAGTTTTGAATGATAGTCTTGTTCGTCGATTCGACCTGTCCGTTTCCGTTTGGGTGATATGACGTCGATAAGATCCTTTTAATTTTGTGTTCTTCGAGGAACTCAATTACCTTGCTGCCGATGAATTGCTTTCTGTTGTCGCATACGATTTTGGCAGGTATCCCGAATCGACACACGATCTGGTCCCAAATGAAGTCTATAACTTCTTTTTCTCTGACCTTATTGAAGGCATGTGCTTCCACCCACTTAGAAAAGTAGTCAGTCATAAATAAAATGAATTTAGCTTTACTTGGGGCCGTTGGCAGAAGGCCGACGATATCTATCCCCCATTTCATGAATGGCAATGGGGATAGGACTGAATGAAGTTGCTCTCCGGCCTGATGGATCATCGGTGCAACCCTTTGACATTTATCACATTTTCGAACAAACCACTTTAGTTTCTTTTTCCATGCCATCCTAGTAGTACCCTACTCTAATGATTTTGTGGATTAAAGATTCGATGCCGGAGTGGTTCCCATAAGTGCCTTCATGGACCTCTCATAAAACAATCAATATCCTCCGACCCTAAACATACCGCCAATGGTCTATTGAACGTCCTTCTATATAATGTTCCATCTTCATCCAATGTGAATCGAGCAGCTTTGGTTTCTAAGGCCCTTGACTCTTTAGGTTCCGATGGGAGCTTTTCGTTCTTTAAATATTCGATATATTTATTCCTCCAATTCCAAGTCAAGTTTGTAGAGTTTATCTCGGCAAGACCTTCCTCGATCACAGATCTTGATAGTTGGACAACAATCCCTAGGATGATCTTGTCTTCCTCGACCGATGATCCCAAATTTGCAAGTGCATCGGCCTCACTGTTTTATTCTCGAGGTATGTAATCTAGAGTCCATTCTTTGAAGTGGCACAAAGTTACCTGTAGCTTGTCCAAATACCTTTGCATTCTATCCTCTCAAACTTCGAAGCTTTTGTTTACTTGGTTCACCACCAGTAAAGAGTCACACTTGGCTTCAATTACTTCTACCCCAAGCTTTTAGCTAGCTCGAGACCTGTAATCATGGCCTCGTACTTGGTCTCATTGTTAGTCAACCTAGAAGTTTTGATAGACTGCCTAATAGTGCTACATGTGGGTGGCTTCAAAAAGATGCCTAGCCCGACCCCTTCACATTAGAAGTGTCATCTGTGAAAAGGGTCCATACACCCAATGATGTGCCCAATTTTAACAAGAGTTTCCTTTCAACTTTGGGTATGAGGGTTGGCGTAAAATTGGCCACGAAGTCCGCTAAAATTTGAGACTTGATGGTCGTTCGGGGTTGATACTCAATATCGTAGCCACTGAGTTCGATGGCCCATTTGTCCAATCGACCCAAAAGTTAGGGCTTGTGCAAAATATTACGAAGTGGGTAAGTGGTTAACACACATATGGGGTGACATTGAAAGTATTGTTTTAACTTTCTAAAAGTGCTTATCAGTGCAAGTGCTAATTTCTCTAAGTGTGGATATGTAGTTTCTGCTTCCCCTAAGGTTCGACTTACATAGTAAACAGGAAATTGCGTACCTTGGTCTTCTCGAACTAGAACACCACTTACCGCGATTTCCGATACCGCCAAGTATAAGTAAAGTTTCTCATCTGGCTTTGGAGTGTGAAGCAATGATGGGCTCGATAAGTATTGCTTTAATTGCTCTAATGCTTGTTGACACTCCCGGGTCCAGGTGAAATCGTTCTTCTTCTTGAGTAAAGAGAAAAATCTGTGGCTTCGATCCGATGACCTCGAGATAAATCGGCCTAAAGCAGCTATCCGCCCAGTTAGCCTCTACACGGCTTTTACGCTATCCACGACGGTGATGTCTTCAATGGCCTTTATTTTATCGGGCTTGATATCGATCCCCTTATTTGACACCATGAAGCTTAGGAACTTGCCCGAGCTGATACTGAAAGCATATTTCTCGGGGTTGAGGTTTATGTTATATTTCCTCAAAATCTCAAATGTTTCCTGCAAATGAGCCAACGGGTCCTCTGCGCACAAGAACTTAACTAGCATGTCATCAATATAAACTTCCATTGACTTACCTATTTGTTCTTTGAAGATCTTATTTACTAGGCGTTGGTAAGTAGCTCTTGCATTTTTTAGCCCGAAGGGCATTATATTATAACAATATGTTCCATACTTGGTAATAAATGAGGTCTTCTCCTGGTCTTCTGGGTTCATCTGAATTTGATTGTACCCAGAATAGGCATCGAGAAAGGTAAGGATATCCTCCTGTCTTCTTCGGGTCCTTAATAGAACTCAAAACTAGGTTTCTTCTGTATATAAACTATATTTTTCTCTTCTTTAGAGATTTTGTGGCCAGCCATGTCATCGATCATGCGATCGATGTTAGACAGTGAAAAAGAGTCTTTAGGGAATGCCTTGTTCAAATCCTTGTAATCTACATACATTCTAAGTTTGTTCCCTTTTTTAGGGAGTACGGCTACATTGGCTAACCATTCGGGGGTATTTTACCTCCCGAATGGACCCTATTTTGAGGTTTAGTTGCCTCGTCCTTTATGAATGCGTGCTTTATCTCAGACTGGGGCCTTCTCTTTTATTTCATTTGTTTGAACTTGGTGTCAAGGCTTAGACAATGTGTTGTTATCTCCGGTAGGATCCCTATCATGTCTAAGTGGGACCAAGTAAAACAATTCATGTTATCGATAAGAAATTGAATAAGCTTTTTCCTAAGTTTGAGGGTTAACCCCATTCCCAGGTATACCTTTCGCTTTGGCAGGTACTCGATCAATATAACCTATTCTAGCTCCTCGATAGTTTATTTGGTAGCGTCGGAGTCTTCAGGAACAATAAAGGTTCGAGGAGTCATAAAATCCTCCTCTTCTTCTTCTATCTTCTGCTTTCCCGATTCGGTCGAGGCTGGTGGCTGTGATTGCTATTTGGTTTACTGTTTAACTTTGATGCCCGACCTTTCCATCGATACCGATACTACCTCGTCGACCGCAAACATTTTCTTTGCAGCATGCTGCTCCCCGTACACTATTTTTACATTGCTCGGCGTCGGGAATTTCATCATTTGGTGGAGAGTCGACGAGACTGCTCTCATATTGTGAATCTAGGACCTTCTGAGTAAGGCATTATATCACATGTCGCCCTTGATCACGTGGAAATTGGTATCTTGAATGGTTCCAGCCACGTTCACTAGTAGAGTAATCTCCCATTTAGTTGTTTTACTGGCCATGTTGAAGCCGTTAAAGACTCGAGCTGCGGGCACAATTTGATCTTGTAGCCCGAGTTGCTCCACGACCCTCGATCAGATGATATTCGCCGAACTATCTGGATCCAATAAAACACGCTTAACTTGAACTTTATTTAATAGATAGAAATTACCAGAGCGTTATTGTGTGGTTGATAAATGCCCTCTACTTCTTCGTCGTTGAATGATAAGGAGCCCTCGAACACATAATCCCGGGTCTGCTTCTCCCTAGTAATTGATACCTTAGTGTGTTTGAATATGAGCCATTGTGGCATATCGACCCCGCCAACAATCATATGAATGACATGTTGTGGTTCCTCCTGTTCATTTTTCCTGTTAGCGTCTCTGTCTCTGAAATGATTCTTGGCTCGATTGCTAAGGAACTCTCGAAGGTGGCCCTCATTGAATAGACGGGCTACCTCCTCCCTTAATTTCCTGCAATCCTCGGTCTTGTGATCATGCGTGCCCTGATACTTTCACATCAAATTTGGGTTTCTTTGGGAAGGATCAGTTTGTATGGGTCTGGGCCACCTAGTATCTTTGATCCTTCCGATTGCCGAGACAATGCCTGATGCATCAATGCTAAAGTTATATTCTGATAACCAAGGTGCCTCTACGGGATCGACATGCTTATCAAAACCACTTTTGCTCATAAGTCCCCGAGAATTTTGTCCTCGATCGTTTCTTCGGTCATTCCGAGAGGGATTGCACCCCGAGCCACTATTTCTTCGATCTGCGGTATATGGTTGATATCGTTCTCTGTTCAACCTTGTCTCTCTATCGATGTCCCTCGGGGTTTTAACTGCCAACCTGTTTGGATGTACTGAATCGGAAAGGGCTCCTAATTGGTCGTCCTCGACCCTGATCTTTGATTGATATCTATTGTGCACATCAACCCAAGTTACAGCTGGATACTCGACAAAATTTTGCTTCAGCTGTCGTGATGCTATCGAACTCCACTCGTTCAACCCCTGGGTGAAAGCTTGAACAGCCCATTCATCTGTGACCGGTGGTAACTCCATGCGTTCCATTTGAAATCGGGATACAAACTCCCTCAGCATTTCGTTATCCCTTTGTCTTATCTTGAAAATGTCTGATTTTCTTGTTGCGGCCTTTATGGCCCCGCGTGTGCCTTCACAAAAGAATATGCTAACATGGCAAATAAGTCGATGGAATTCGGTGGCAAGTTGTGATACCAAATCATTGCTCCCTTTGATAGAGTTTCCCTAAATGTTTTCAACAAAACGGACTCGATCCCATCATCTTCTAAGTCATTCCCCTTTATCCCACATGTGTACGAATGTCACGACCCTAAAACCGACCCGATCGTGATGGCGCCTATCGTGAAACTAAGCCAACCGACACAATTTTTGAATCAAACCATTATTCAATAAAAGTCATTTTGAAGCCATTAATTAACAAGAAATCTCATAATATAAGTTCAAATAACCAGTGCGGAATAAATACACAAGCCCAACATCGGGGTGTCACAAGTCACACGAAACTACAACTCTGTCTCAATACAATAAAGTCTAAACACGACTGGAAGACCATACTAAATAAATCTAGGGAAGATATGAGGGAGAAGAACAGGGTTGCGAACGCCATGCAGCTACCTTGTCGACTCCAATGAACCTGCCACTGAGTAATCAACACCCGCTACCGGGTTCAGAAATACTTGAATCTGCACACAAGGTGCAGGGAGTAATATGAGTACACCAACTCAGTAAGTAATAAAAGTAAATGAAACCATTTTCTCGTAACATTACAACAAACAGTACATTGCTCCAAACAGTGCAGAAACCATTTTTCTCGTAAAACAACTCAGTTTCAGTAAAACCTTTTCTTTTAAAACATCTTTCAATAGTTTCAAACGAGTGATGAAAACAGTGAGAAAAAGGATAGAAAACATAAACAGCCCCTCGGGCAAAACATGTACTATAAACCGCCCCTCGGCTACCTCACAATCACTTGTAATCAGCCCTTCGGGCATAACATGAATCAAGAACCACCCCTAGGGCAAAACATGGATCAAGAATAGGCCCTCGGGCAATAACATGAATCAATAATAGCCCCTCGGGCTATATCACTTCACTCACACTGGGTACCCGTGCTCAATGGCGGTGTTCAGACTCCAGAGGGGCTCCTACGTCCCAAGCGCTATAACAAGCCACCTCGTGGCATAATAAATCAGGCCCTCGGCCTCATAACAACAAGCCACCTTGTGGTAAAAATCAATCAGGCCCTCGGTCTCACAATATCATGAATCAGTAACAACCTATTGTGGCGTGCAGCCCGATCCCATAATATCCTCACAACATAGGACCTCGACCTCACTCAGTCAGAAATCTCTCAATCCCCTCGGGCAACAGTAAATCATGATGCTCCGCTCAAAATATCATTTAATATATCAAAATGGAGTAAATACGGCTGAGTTATGAAAGCAGTAGAATACAACATGACTGAGTACAGATATGAAGTCAAAACAGTAAGGAATAGTAGTAAAAATCCCCTAAGGGTCCAAAACATTTGGCACAAGGCCCAAATATGGCATTCAGCCCAAAACATAGTAATAATTTTTCCAAAACATAATGATATCAAACAGTTTTCAATCAAATACACGACTTAACAGTCGTACGGGACGGACCAAGTCACAATCCCCAACCGTGCGCGACCCCACGCTCGTCATCTAGTGCGTGCGTCTCCTCAAAGTAGCACAACGATGTGAAATCTGGGGTTTCATACCCTCAAGACAATATTTACAATCATTACTTACCTCAATCCGGTCCAAACTCTAGCCCGCTATGCCTTTGCCCCTCGAATTGGCCTCCAATTACTCCAAATCTAACCAAAATCAGTATCATACCATTAATACGCGCTAAAGGAACAAAGTCCAAGCGAAAATGATCAATTTACTCAAATATCCTGAAATTGGCCAAACCCGACCCCCGGGCCCACACCTCGAATTCTGATAAAAATCATACAACTAGAATCCTTACACTCCCATGAGTTCATACATATTAAATACATCAAAATCCAACCACAAACGCCCCTCAAATCCTCAAATCAAAATCTCCAATTTCAAGCCCTAGTTCCCCAATTTTTGGCTTTAAATACCACAAATTTCATGTCTAATTAGATAGAAATCACCATAGAATCGAGTATTGAGTTCAAAAATCTTATGTTTCCCTTCAAGTCCCTCTTCAATCCCTCTCAAAAAGCTTCAAAACCATTCAACAATGGAGAAAATGGGCCAAAACTCGCGAAGGCAACTATTTAAACATTCTGTTCAGGCAAAAATTCCTTCTTCGCGAACGCGGCCAAAGCCTTGCGTTTGCAAAGCACAAATAATCACAGCTCAAATTTCCTCTTACGCGAACGTGATCACCACCTCGTGAACGCAATGCCTTACTCAGCTTAGCCTACACGAACGCGTTCCTCTTGTCGCGAACACAATGCGTTAGAGCCTGATGCCCAAGCCTGCTTCTCCCTTTTACGCGAACGTGGGACCTACATCGCGTTCGCGATGCACACTCAGCCTCACCCTTCGTGAATACAGGACCAACATCGCGAACGCGAAGGGTAATTCTCCTACTTCACTTCACATCCCTTTGCGAACGCGAAGGACAAATTCTCTGCAACAGAACCTGAAGAAATTTGCAATTTCCCAAAACAAGGATTTGATCCGTTAACCACCCGAAACTCACTCGAGGTTCTTGTGACCTCAAACAAACAAGCCAACATATCCCATAATGTCATTAAAACTTTTTCCAACCTTTGGAACACTCCAAACAATATCAAAACATCAAATCACCCTCGGATTCAAGCCTAAGAATTCCAAAACTTCCAAATTCCGCTTTCGATAAAAAAAAGCCTATCAAACCTCGTCCGAATGACCTGAAATTTTGCAGACACGTCCTAAATGACCCAATAGACCTACTTCAATTTCCGGAATTCCATTCCGACCCATATATCAAAATTTTCACTACCAACCGGAAAATGCCAAAATTCCAATTTCGCCAATTCAAGCCTAAATCTACTCCGGGCCTCCAAAATACATTCCGATCACGCTCCCAAGTCCCAAATCTCCTCACGTAGCTATCTGAATCATAAAAACCAAGTTCCGAGATCATTTACTCACAAGTCAACTTTCTGTTGACTTTTTTCCAACTTTATAATCAACTTGAGAGGCTAAGTCTCTCTACAATCATTCCGAAACCAACCAACCCAACACAACATAAAAGAGCTGAACCACACAAAATGAAGCAGAAATGGGGGAAACAGGGTTAAAACTCTTGAAATGACCGATCGGGTCGTTACATTCTCCCCCACTTAAACATACGTTCATCCTCGAACATGTCCAGAGTTGTTCTAAAAGCCAACAAATCGCTGTATAACCTTACCATGCACATACTCGGGGGTGATCCCACGTCACCCTAACCTATATAGGTCCGATAACACAATATAACTGAAATTTCACAATCCAACCTAGCCCATTAACCTTAGAACCAAATTTCCATTTCCGAACTTGTCTATAATATCAGAATCTCTCATCTATATGTTGGATATGTCCGAACAAGCTGTAACAAACCATATCCATACCCAAGATGCAATTACATGATATACCACATAACTCAATCACTTGTAGCGATAACTTTAACTTACGGCAGCTACACACAACAACCAAATACCGATAATAAACCTCTTATCACTTAAAGTCTCATTCCAACACTTTCATAAACTGCCAATGATGAAAGAAACATGCAAAATCATAATCATTCCTCAGATCAACCATTTATGAAGCTCCCTCTCCTTTGGCAAGAACCATACTAAACTTCTAAGCCGAATCCAGATATTATCCTTCCAACATGCTGAAATCGAATCCAATAGTATTCATTCTGGATCTCAATGACCTCATCTTATCCAACACAACTACTCTAGTGACATGACACATCGATACAATCTAGATCCACAACCCATGCGACCCGCGCACCAATAAGCAACCGTCCAAATGTACTCAAATCATGAAAAAGTGACTCAATTGAGAGAGCTGTACCACAAGCTCACCAGTACCACCACAACACAATTGCTAAGAACCCATCACACATCGTAGAACCAAAACACATGAATCTAACCCGAAGGATCATACTTCCACATAACTTTGCTGCAATGCGCGACCCTATTCACACTGGTCCCCATGAAACACCTCAAGTCACTATGCTCAAAACCAACAACCACACGCAATTTGATGTCTAGTACCAAAAGCAAATCATCCTAACCACGGCGAAGCAAATGACATAACACCACGCAAACCCGAATAACCAATACGCCATCCACCGAGCAATACCCAATACTCTTCCCACTCGAATTCCACTATGAGACCCAAATAGAACTGCACCATATGTGCCTATAACCAACAAATCATAACGCCTCGCAACACAGAAAAGTAACTCATAGACTACCCCAGAACACTAATAAGCTCAATAACAACCGAATCAACACATTCCTCAACAATAGCAACTCGGAGTCAATAAGCCGACTCGATGCAGAACACACATCCATATTAGACTACCAATGAATCCCTTATGAAGGAGTTCCTGAAGCTGCTCCTCCAACTCTTTTGACTCCGCCGGTGCCACTCGATATGGTGCCTGGCACCAAATCAATATAGAAATCAACAACCCTGTCCGGCGGCATGCCTGGCAATAGGAACACATCCGGAAAATCCCTCACGAAGGACAAATAAGAAAGACACCCTTCCCAACCACCAACTGGGTCTTCAAAAATGAAATCACTCCACTAGGAACATAACCCGCCAAACCTCGCCACTCAATCTGTGGCATCCCCGGTATAGCCAACGTCGTCGTCTTAACATAATAATCCAGAATAGCATGACACGGAGACAATCAGTCCATACCTAATATCACATCAAAATCTAACATATTAAGCAACAAAGGATCCACTTGGGGTCTCCAAACCCCAATAGTCACCACACAAGGCCGATACACGCAACCCACAACCACAACATAACCTGTTTATGAGAACTCTCAATCTCCAAATCCATATAGCACACGAATCACCATATCCGATCCCAATTCCACTGTCCGAATATACAACACATCTCTAATACCCAATCATCCCACGAGGGTACTCCTATAATTCTTCAGTGCTTCTAAGCAAACTTGAATATCAGTAGTCGACCCAACAAGAGAGTGTCGCAATACTAATAAAATATCCTTAACTCAAATACATCGCCCTTTTCTGAAATGTATACCCTCATCAAGCCATATCAATCAGTACTATCATTTCCCTAATCTTCTAAAACCGCCAATGCTGTCTAAGAATTTATGACCCTTCCTTTCAGAACTGAACCATAACCTTACACATGCATATTTCAACCCTACACAACATACCGCATGTACCATGCCATCCTATGATAAATATGAGAAATTCATAACACCTTCCAAGCCACAAGCAGCTACGTACTCAACTAGCCAAGAACTTTCCATTTGATCCCATCTAGAAGAAAATCACTATGCATCATACGCTCCTCACGCCCGTAAAAAATATACATCTCTAACCGTGGTAGAAACCGTCAAGAACTCTCCGAATTCTATTTGTACAAAACCAAACTGTCAGGACTGAATCCTTCTAACTCAACCAAGCTACGTAGGTCACTAAACCCAAGAGCACTGCCGCGAAACACTTGTAGAAACTCATTACTTTATAAGCACCCAAAGGACTAATCATATCATTTACCATGCCGATCCGGCCTACTACCAAGCTATCCCATCTATTCAAGTCCCTTCTGATTTACCTTCAACTTGATACTTCTTCTCGCGATCACACCACGATCCTCGACCTAGACTCATCACACGAGACCCAAGCATAAAACCACACCGTCCTAAGGCTCATATGTCGCTGAATACTCTCTTAATATCCCCCAAAAGCACCACATTCAAAATACTCACCCTGAAGAGACTTCCTGTGAATCCAAAACCATTACCTTCACCTTCTTGATACTGATATGCAGAATCCTTAATGATATAGAAATGCCACAAGTCTTGACACCCTCCAATGAAAACCCCCGTTCCTAGCCAAATATACATCCTAAAGATTTCCATTTACTACATGTAAATCCTGAATCCTTCAAAACCATTCGGAAGTCATCCACTCTACTCGGGTTTCAATTAGACTGATCAAATGAAACGAACGACCTGTGCCTCATTAGAACAGCAACACCTACTATTGATACCCAATTTTTCCCATAATATTTTCAAAACTATGTCTGGGCATCAATTAATATTTTCATACAATTTTTGCATTTTAAAAATATTTTAATTAATTTCTCTCAGCATTTTATTTATAAAACAAGACATTAATTGCATCAAAAATATTTTTATAATAATTTTGTGGCTTAATTTTATCATTTGCATTTGTACTAAGTTTCAATTATTGCACAAATAGCCACATTTGTATTTTTGAGATGCAATTGCAATTACTTAGCAATTATAGCCTATGCATGCATTATTATATTATTTTACCAGAAAATAACCTTTTATATTTTTTAAAATATTAAGTAATTATTTTAAAATATTTTCAGGCATGAAAATAATTTTTACAACCTACTAGTTATTTTTTAAGATTGTTTTATCAATTAAATAGGTATTTAATAAATGGACCTCTTATTTTCGGATTTAGCCAATTAGATAGCCCAATTTTAAATCCCACACCTGCCCAAATACCCTTATCAGGCAGCCCAAAGACCCTAGGCTCAAACCCCTTACCTACCCGACCCTATTCTTGTTAAATCCTGGTCGTTGATCATTTTGATCAACAGTCCAGACCTCCCTTACCAAAATTAAACTAACCTATACTCCCGAAACGCTAATCATTTTACCACCCTTTCCCGCTATCACCTTATCCCCTCCTCTCTCGAATGCTCTCTACCTAAACCCTAATCTTCAGGCATCGTTATTCATCTACTACCCTCATATGGTGATTCTCCACCACCTCAGGCTTCTAATGGCCTCCTGCTTGCTATGGTGTCTCCATTTCTTGGATCCTTGAAGGGATTCTCAAGGGACCTAGGTGGTCTGTTTACACCTTGGGTTTTCTTGCTGGTTTCAGGCCATTTAGTTTAATTTTGAGTAAGATCTTTCTCACTTTTCGTTTTAAATATATGGCTTCTTAAGTCTGTGCATGTCTCTGTTGCCTTTCCAAAAAACCTAATTTTTTTACCCTTTGATCTTCTCAGATCTGTCCAAATCTGAGATGAATCGAACCCATTTCACATGTTTCACGAAAGTCTCATGGTTTTCAATCGATTCTCCGTTTTTTCTAAAAAAAATTAGGGTTTACTAAACTCACTCTTTTAAAGACTTTCCGATTTTTGAGTGTTTAATCGTGGTCCTTAAGTGTTACTGACTGATTCTTGTTAATATCGTTTGAACCTTAGCCATTTATGCTAAAGCCCTAATTTTTTACATTTTTGCTCCGATTTTGAATCTCTCTGTGTTACCTATTTCCTTTTTTATTTTTGTGCTTTGACTTTCATGATTTTTCTTAGTCTAATTCAGCATCATGTGACTTTTACCCTAGTTCAGCTCTACTAGGGTTTCTCAGTCGATCCCTTGACTAATTTATGTGTGTTTATGAAGTTTTGTTCAGTCGACTCATATATTTATGGAAAACTGATATTTTTCCCTCTCTTTAAATCAGTATTATTTTGAATTTCGATTTACTGATTTAAACACAGACATTAGTTCATCAATACTATCACACTCTTAAAAGCTCTCTATTCTCTTCTATTACTTGCAATTCTCACTAACCTAGCTGGCTGTAAGCCAAGGCTAGCTATTTGCACCATCTCTGCTCTATACTCTGTATTCTCTCCTTAACTGGTATGTCCTGATTCAATTCAAATTCCAAAACTATGTGTTTCTTTGTAGTTTCAGTCCATTAGTTATGACTTCCAATCCTGTTTATTACTTACTGTCATGTTGCTCAATGTGTAACCAGCATGCCTAGATCACACTGCCTAACTACTGTCTCACCTAGCATGTTGGAGTTATGACTAGTTTATTTATCCACAAGGATCTGCTTACTGTTTAGCATGCCCGATCCTGTCTTGTGATAATTGCATGCATCTTGTTTGCTCATTAGCTTGTCCAAGTTACATTGTTTGTTTACTGTCTCACCCAGCATGTCTAAATTCTGCTTGTTCTATATGTGATTAGTATTTCTAAACTATGAATGCTTATGTAGTGCTTGCCTATTTTGTTCATCTAAGTCTTGCCTACTCTACTTTACTAATGAGATCTTGCTAAGTCATTTAGCCCTTCAAAGTGCTCTAGTTGTGTGTTTGGTCATGTCCAAGGTCTATGTGTTCTCAACATGTTTTTGATGTAATCTTTGTAACTAACTTGTTAATTCTACAACTTCTTGAAAGTTTGTGCATCTATTTGCTTATACACTAGGGTGTATTCTATATGCCCCCAACCCCTCTCTCCATGTGTGGAATCAATTTGCCCCAAAATTTTTCTAAAACTATTTGTTTTGTGACTTGCATTCTGATTTAAAAAATATATATTTTTCATGCTTTTCTCAAACTGTTTTACCACCGAAACTAGTACTGGTTTCAGAAAATCTCTTCATTCCTAAGAGCATTCTTTATACTGTTCACCAAAACCTTTTTTTCAAAATTATGCACTCTCACTTACTCTTAGATTATTAAGTCCTGCCCCTCTAGTATGTGCACTGCTTAGAGACCCTTGAGATCTCTCTGAACTCTAGCATATCAGGGCTGGCTCTTCCACACTGCACATAAATCAGTCCTTATTTGAGAAAGGTCTGGGTGTGAGCACTGCCCGGGATCCTTGAGGTCTTTAGGGAACTCTAACACACCTAAAAATGAAATTGGCAATGAAACTTTGGGCATTTGAGACTATTGAAGGTCTGGTATATCAGGATATGTTTTGGGCCTACTTCAAGATCCCTATAGCTTAATTTTTATTCTATTTATGTATTTTTTATTCAATTATTGGTCTGTAATAATTGATTGTAAACAGATATTGGGGTGACTAGTGAAAAGGGAGGGTAGTTGTATACTGTGGATAAAGTTGGATAGATAACATGCCTATAGGTTTTACTTTGGTTCAAATGTGTTTTGTTAGATAACATGCCTATAGGTTTTACTTTGGTTCAAATGTGTTTTGTTAGATAACATGCCTATATGGTTCATTTTGGTTCAAATGCGTTTTAATTAGAATTCATGCCTATAGGATCTAAAATCAGCTTTAATTATAGAAATCATGCCTATAGGATCTAAAATCAGTTTTAATTAGAAGTCATGCCTATAGGATCTAAAATCAGTTTAATTAGAACTCATGCATGTTGGTTATGAATCAGTTAATTAATTATCCTACTCGTTTCTTTAATGATCCTCAATGTTGTGTTAATTAATATCACTAGAAAGCATGCTTATAGGATAAAAGAACTTTAAATTGTTTTCCCATAATCGTGACTGCATATACACACTTAGGCAAGCCTTAGGGCATTAAAATTATAAAATCAGTTTTGTTTATGTGTGAAATTATCCAAGCTTAACAGGCTATAAAACCAGTAGGCAAGCTGGTTAGGATTCTGCCACTTTCCTTATGCATGTCCTGAATCTGTAACATTCATCTAGATACCATGTTCTTAGGATTTCTGAACTTTCTTCAAAACCTGTGTTTTAGACGTGCTATTTGTTTGCCTATGTACATGCAGAGGTAAATGTGAGCCTTCTAACTGCCTATTCTTATTTGCTTGTCCTATATGTTATTTGCCTGTCGCCTAGATTTTTACCTTTTAAAAACCTTAGGTTGTCTAGAACTGTCCAGATTTAGAGGTCCTAAATTCCTACAGACCATAAGGAAGGGACGGGCAGCAACACGCTTAGAGGTCGTTAATCAAACCCGCTTATAACCACTAAGGGGAGGGTAATGGGTAGTAAAAGGATATGATGACCTGCGCGCTAATGTCACGTGTAGCCCCTCATTGAGGAGTGATTACCGGGCATTGCATGGGTATGATCCTATAGGCTAATCAACTTAGGACTTCCCTTTCCCAATTCCCATATGTGTTTAAATTCTTTAAACTTCTTTACACATGAGCTGTCCAAATCTCTTTACCTTCATTATTTAAACTTCCTTGATCATATATGCATTTAGATAGGGAAAGCCACTTTATTTGCAAATACCTACTTGCTTGTTAATTGACTAATTCATATAGTTTAAGTTTGATCGGGACACACCATTGTGGACCGTGAGGGGTGCCTAACAACTTCCCTCAAGGTTATTTCGAGCCCTTACCCTAATCTCTGGTAATGCAAACTAGTTACATGAGTTAATCGCTCTAGGTGTCATAACACACCATAATCCGTTAGGAGGTGACTCTTCAAGTACCCAATTCCCAAAAGGAAACGAGTTGTTCCCCCATAAATGTCGAAACCCAGACCTCCCGTGAGGGAAAAAGGGGGTACGACACCTATGGAAGTAACCCCATCTTAATGCAACCAAACAAATTCCTGCTCTACGCACCGTACATCCTTTACAAATAACAACTCAAGTCATTCCGTAATTCTCATACACCCATGAAGCATAACATAACCTTTATTAAAATTTCCTTCACTCGAGTCATCCTTGATCTCAACCCCTGCAAGTCACAACTGATTCACTAGTATACCTCAAACTAAAACCAATACAACACATAACCATGCCATCAACTAATCAATAGCGGACTCCCCCACTTGGATCAAAGCCATAGGTCAAAACACGTAGAACTCACAATGTCCATACTCTACTACTGCCATAATACTGTGGTGAGATTAAACTAAATCCTTTATAAGCTCGTGCAACACAAATCCTCTAGTACTTCAAATCACCTACCAATCTCATATTCATCTTCGTAACAGACAAGCCCACTCTCAAGCGATCCAACTTCAAATTGCAGTATATATATTCCCCTGGTAATAGAGATCCCATTATAAAACAACATAGGGATCACACAACTTCAGAACACTCCGCAGGAGATAACCCACCTACTTCACCCGAACTAGCATCTCTTTATACCCTTCCACCGTTATAAATACCACACAATTACTTAATCTCCCTGAGTCTGAACTCATAACATGAAATATGCTTCACTCCCCAAATAGACAACATGAAAGGATCCTTCAACACACTCACAACTCGGGCTATACATCAAATCGCGATGGAAATCAAGCACCAGATAGTTCTTTCTACCCTCAAACAGACCCTTCTCGTCACATTCAAATCATATGAACACATCTCGTAGTTGCATCATACTCGTCACGTAGCTACAAGTCATCACTCCTACTAACAGGGACATTATCGTACATATAAATCCAAAAGCACGTGCTCACACAATCGACACGTCAGTACTCCAGCTACAAGCAAAGTCCGACCTCAAGTCCTCTAGTCTGGCCCAACATCAACACATCAAAATCACATCTTGCCTCTCGATCAGGGAATCACAAGCTATCGATACACAGCTTATACTGAGCATTCATGCGCGTATACGAACACATAAAAGGAATTCAAAGAGTTACATTTCAAGCTGAATCAACGATGCATGATAAGAATTTCAAGAATGTGGGATTTTCTTGAAGGTTCTGCAGCCTCTCAAAGATAAGTACAAATGTCTCCGTACCGATCCGCGAGACTTTACTAAACCTGCTCATGACTCGTGAGACCTATGTAACCTAGGCTCTGATACCAACTTGTCACGACCCTAAAATCGACCCGATCGTGATGACACCTCTCATGAAACTAGGCCAACCAACACAATTCCCGAATCAAACCATTATTCAATAAAAGTCATTTTTAAGCCATTAATTAACAAGGAATATCATAATAAAAGTTTAAATAACCAGTGCAGAATAAATACTCAAGCCCGACATCAGGATGTCACAAGTCACGAGCAACTACAACTCTGTCTCAATACAATAAAGTCTAAACAAGACTGGAAGACCATACTAAATGAATCTAGGGAAGATATGAGGGAGAAAAACAGCGATGCGAATGCCATGCAGCTACCTTGTTGACTCCAATGAACCTGCCACTGAGTAATCAACACCCTCTACCGGGTTCAGAAATAACTGAATCTACACACAAGGTGCAAGGAGTAATGTGAGTACGCCAACTCGGTAAGTAATAAAAGTAAATGAAAGGCGAGTAGTAAGAAAACACATAATTTCATGTCATAACACTACAACAAATACAATACATTGATCCAAACAGCGCAGAAACCATTTTTCTCGTAAAACAACCCAATTTCAGTAAAACCTTTTCTTTTAAAACATCTTTCAATAGTTTCAAACGAGTGATGAAAACATTGAGAAAAAGGATAGAAAACGTAAACAGCCCCTCGGGCAAAACATGTATTATAAACCGCCCCTCAGGCATAAAATCAACAGAACCAGCCCCTCGGGCTACCTCACAATCACTCGTAATCAGCCCCTTGGGCATAATATGAATCAAGAACCACCCCTCGGGCAAAACATGGATAAAGAACAGCCCCTCGGGCAACAACATGAATCAACAATAGCCCCTCGAGTACATCAAATCACTCACATTGGGTACCCGTGCTCACTGGAGGTGTTCAGACTCTGGAGGGGCTGCTACAGCCCAAGCGCTATAACAAGTCATCTCGTAGTATAATAAATCAGGCCCTCGGCCTCACAATATCATGAATCAGTAACAACCTCCT
Source organism: Nicotiana tabacum (assembly GCF_000715075.1). Taxonomy (NCBI): domain Eukaryota; kingdom Viridiplantae; phylum Streptophyta; class Magnoliopsida; order Solanales; family Solanaceae; genus Nicotiana; species Nicotiana tabacum. The sequence goes on from NC_134084.1 coordinate 128,056,615, forward strand.
ACGGCGTACAACCCGATCCCATAATATCCTCACAATACAGGCCCTCGGCCTCACTCAATCAAAAATCTCTCAAGCCCCTCGGGCAACAGTAAAATATGATGCTCAGCCCAAAATATTATTTAATATATCAAAACGAAGTAAATATGGCTGAGTTATGAAAATAGTATAATACAACATGACTGCGTACAGATATGAAGTCAAAACAGTGAGGAATAGTAGTAAAAAGCCCCTAAGGGTTCAAAACAGTTGGCACGAGGCCCACATATGGCATTCATCCCAAAATATAGTAATAATTTTTCCAAAACACAATGAAATCAAATAGTTTTCAATCAAATACGCGACTTAACAGTCGTACGGGACGGACCAAGTCACAATCCCCAACCGTGCACGACCCCACGCTCGTCATCTAGCGCGTGTGTCACCTCAAAGTAGCACAACGGTGTGAAATTCGGGGTTTCATACCCTCAAGACAATATTAACAATCATTATTTACCTCAATCCGGTCCAAACTCTAGCCCGCTACGTCTTTGCCCCTCCAATAGGCCTCCAATTGCTCCAAATCTAACAAAAATCAGTATCATACCATTAATACGCGCTAAAGGAACAAAGCCCAAGCGAAAATGATCAATTTAACTCAAAGATTCCAAAATTGGCCAAACCCGACCCCCGGGCCCACGCCTCGGATTCTGATAAAAATCACAAAACTAGAATCCTTACACTCCCACGAGTTCATACATATTAAATACATCAAAATCCAACCACAAACGAAATCTCAAATCCTTAAATCAAAGTCTCCAATTTCAAGCCCTAATTCCCCAATTTTTGGATTTAAATCCCACAAATTTCATGTCTAATTAGGTAAAAATCACCATAGAATCAAGTATTGAGTTCAAAACTCTTATGTTTCCCTTTGATTCCCTCTTCAATCCCTCTCAAAAAGCTTCAAAACCATTCAACAATGGAGAAAATGGACCAAAACTCGTGAAGGCAACTATTTAAATATTCTGCCCAGGCAAAAATTCCTTCTTCGCGAACGCGGCCAAAGCCTCGCGTTTGTGAAGCACAAATAATCACAGCTCAAATTTCCTCTTACACAAACGCGATCACCACCTCGTGAATGCGATGCCTTACTCAGCTTAGCCTACGCGAATGTGTTCCTCCTGTCGCGAACGCGACGCGTTAGAGCCTGATGCCCAAGCCTGTTTCACCCTTCTACGCAAACGCGAGACCTACATCGCATTCGCGATGCACACTCAGTCTCACCCATCGCAAACGTGGGACCAACATCGCAAACGTGAAGGGAAAATATCCTGCCTCACTTCACATCCCTTCACGAATGCGAAGGACAAATTCTGTACAACAGAACCTGAAGAAATCTGCAACTTCCCAAAACAAGGTTTTGATCCGTTAACCACCTCAAACTCACCTGAGGCCCTCGGGACCTCAACCAAATATGCCAATATATCCCATAAAGTCATTAAAACTTGTTCCAATCTTCGGAACACTCCAAATAACATCAAAACATCAAATCACCCTCGGATTCAAGCCTAAGAATTCCAAAACTTTCAAATTCCGCTTTCGATCAAAAAGTCTATCAAACCTCATCCGAATGACCTGAAATTTTGCACACATGTCCCAAATGACACAACGAACCTACTTCACTTTCCAGAATTCCATTCTGACCCCTACATCAAAATTTTCACTACCAACCGGAAAATGCCAAAATTCCAATTTCGCCAATTCAAGCCTAAATCTACTCCAGACCTCCAAAATACATTTCGATCATGCTCCTAAGTCCCAAATCACCTCACGAAGCTATCCAAATTATAAAAACCAAGTTCCAAGATCATTTACTTACAAGTCAACTTCCAGTTTACTTTTTTCCAACTTTATAATTAACTTGAGAGACTAAGTGTCTCATTTCTCTCTACAATCATTCCGAATTCGAGCCAACCAACTTAGCACAACATAAAAGAGCTGAACCACACAAAATGAAGTAGGAATGGGGAAAACAAGGCTAAAACTCTTAGAATGATCGATCGGGTCGTTACAACGAAGCGATATGTTCATTAGGATCGGTGGTCCTGTTGGATTTAGGTATATCCAGCATACAAAACTTCATAGGAATGGGCTTCACAACCGCACTCTGAGAAAGAGGCTTCTGCACGAACTTTTTTAAATCCAAACCCTTTAAGATCGGGGGTGCCCCCAATATCTGATCAACTTGGGAGTTGTATGTTTTCACTTTTTTGTCATTATCTTCGATTTTATTCTCTCGCGACTCAATTATTTTGGTGAGATCCTCGAGCATTTTCATAATTATAGGATCAGTCTCTGGTCTATTACAGTTCGACCTTTCTAGCACTGGCTCGATACTGCGAGTGATTTTCGGCTTGACCACACTCGGAGTTCTATATTGACTCTGAAGCTGAGAAATAGCGGCCTGCTGAGCCTGTAGCATCTCGAATATTACACGAAGACTAACTCCCCCGTCTTATATGCCCTGTGTTCCTTGGCCACCAGATCGGCCTTACCTGCGCACACTCCCTTTAGGGTCCGCGCCTAAATCCGCATTCAAAGCAATTACGTTGTCGTTTTTCCCGTGAAATCCAAGACCATCATCACCATATATGGGTGCGTTTTGTGAGTTTGACATGTTTTAACCTGAGAATAAAAATTCTTGACAAGAACAAGTGTGAAAATAACATGTGTTATCAGAATGAGCACTGAAACAATTACTATTACACTTGAGCAGGGAGAGGCTCGGTTGTTGGGTACAGATCTGGTTCAGGATGCCTTGGACAAGGTCAGGATTATTCAGGATAGGCTTCGTATAGCTCAGTCCAGGCAAAAGAGTTATGCCGACCGCAAGGTTCGAGATTTGGCTTTCATGGTCGGTGAGCGGCTATTGCTCCGAGTATCGCCTATGAAGGGCGTGATGAGATTTGGGAAGAAGGGCAAGCTTAGCCGTAGGTTCATTGGTCCGTTTGAGATTCTTGATCGAGTGGGAGAAGTGGCTTATAGAAAGTTGTAGGTTTTCAGGTGTTGGTATTCTGATATTTCCTTCTTCGCGTTCGCGGGAGGACCCCCGCGAACGCGATGTGTTAATTATGCTGAAGGAAATTCCTTCTACGTGAACGCATAAACCAGGTCGCGAATGCGAGGCATTAGGGGGTCTTCCCTTCGTGAACGCGGGCCTGGTAACGTGAACGTGAAGGCTAATTGAGCTTGGGCAGGGGGTGGGGCATTAAATCTATGCGAACGCGACCATATGGACGCGAACGCGAAGGCTCGAAGGGTCATTTCTCCGTGAACGCGACCCGTATTCCAGGAACGCGAAGGCCTAGCAGGACTAAATCATCGCGAACGCGATGGATGTGTCGCGAATGCATTGAGTAATTTCGCCCAGTTATTTTAAGTTCCAAAAACATAACACATTACGGGATTTTCATTATTTTTCACAAACTTCATCTTCTCCACACCTCTTGGGTGTTTTTTGAAGAGCTTCTTCACCATAACCTCTTGGGTAAGTAATCTTTAACTTATTTTCTTTCATTTTTATCAACACCCACTAGATTTCTAGGCCTAAAACATGTGATTAAGGGTAGAAAATTAGGGATTTGGGTAGAGTTAGGGCTTTTTGATTATTTGGGAATTTGACCTCGTTTTGGGGTCGGATTTGAAGACAAATTATATATTCGGGATCGTGGGTGAATGGGTGATTGGATTTTGGTCCGAACCTCGTGTTTTTGACCAAGCGGGCCCGGGGTCAATTTTTGACTTTTTGGGAAGAGTGATTAGAAAGCTATAATTAAGCATTGGAATTGGATTTTTTAGCGTTTCTTGATGTTATTAAGTCGATTATGTCTAGATACAATTGATTTGGAGTCAAATTCAAAAGGAAAGGCGGTGTTTGAGGCTTGAGTTGGCCGTGGATGTTCGAGGTAAGTGTTCGGTCTAACCTTAGCTTGAGGGATTAGGAGTTGTGTCCTATTTGCTATTTACTTCTTGTTGGGTACGACGTATAGGCATGGTGACGAGTATCTTTACGTTGGTGTCGAGCATGACCGTGAGTCTTAAATTGCTATTGTTGTGTTCTTAAATGATACTACGGATGCTTTAATTGGTGATTCTCGATATTGAGCAAGGATTTAGTTTATTTTTGTGGAAAGTAATTATAATTGAGTAATGGTGTTAGCTAAGATAAGTGGGGATTGAGTTAAGATTGGTTATAGCTGATTCTCCCTTGCCGGGACGTATATACCTTTACTATTGAATTCCCTTGCCGGGATAGTGTAGTTTATTGTTGATCCCTTGTCGGGACTCGTGGTATGGTTAAGTTTAAGGTATATAAATATATTGGATCGGGTTGCACGCTGCAACATTATTATATATTGGATCGGGTTGCAAGCCACAACAATGTTATATTGGATCGGGTTGCACGCCGCAACAGTAATATAAATGGACCGGGTTGCATGCCGCAACCGTGTTAAATGATAAGGGATCGGGTTGCGCGCCACAACAGTGTTATTATTGTTTGTTGTATAACTTGAACTGTTTTCTCTTATCATTCTTTAGCTTCTGTTGGATTTGATATGTTCCCCGTAGCATGTACCCCCCTCCCATTTACATTGTTTATTCCTATTTATTTTTTTGCTATATATTATATAACTGCACAGGTTTATCTGGAGTCTGGTCCTAGCCTCGTCACTACCTCGCCGGGGTTAGGCCAAGCACTTCCAGCACATGGGGTCGGTTGTATTGATGCTACACTCTGCACTATGTGCAGATACCGGAGTAGCATTTGGACAGTAGCACTTGGGGAGCCAGCCTTCAGTCCACTCAAAGATCCCGAGGTAGTCCTGCAGGCTCGGCGTTCTCTTCTATCTATTTATATGTTCTGTTTCCACTTGTTTCCGAGACAGACTGTATTTCCTTGTTCAGACATTTGTATGTAGTACTCATAGACAGTCCGTGGATATTGTGACACCGATTTCTGGGTAGAGAGGCATGTTGGCATTTTCGTACTGATTTTGGCATATGTACTGATTGTGACAACGGTTGCGGGTAGAGGAGTATATTGGCTTTGTAGCACTGGCTTGGTTGTTTCTTTAGTTGTTTAAGTCTTCCGCTCATTTTGTTTATTGTTAATTTTTAAAGGTTGATTTCCTGTTAATTCAAGTTGTTAAAAAGGATTAAAATGAAAGTGTTAGAATTTCTATATTTCGCGGCTTGCCTAGCTTCTACGAGTAGGCACCATCACGACTCCCGAGGGTGGAAAATCCGGATCGTGACAGTATACTAGCTAAATCTCGACCTCGACCTTTGACAGCCTCGAGGTGTGTTAGTAAGAACAGCAAATTGTAAGGCAACTCTGATGAACAGTAAGTAAAAAAGTGATGAATGTATATTCTCTTATCAGTGAGTCATTTATTACAAATGAATGAGTTCCCTTTTATATAATAGGGAAGTTCTAAATAAGGTACACTTCTAATTACAACAGGAAATCATAATTGACAGCTGTCTAACCGCCAAGGACCAATCCGTTCCGAAATTTATGCCATGATCTTCGGGCCGTTACGGGTATCTCGCTCTTTCTGTTACTGAATTATAACGGTATTATCTCGAGGTATGCCTTCTTTCGACCTCGGCAAATGATATCGACTTCAACCTCAATATTGGAAAGGAGCTTCGACCCCGAGCTCGGCGTCCTGGCCTCTCGACGTGGTATTACTTTTCCCATCGAAGAAGGAAATAGGGTAGCCCTGATTTCCACAGTATACAAACATATATATGTATACATATATACATAAAAATTTTGCCGAACTTTATGGATGCCGATAGCTCCTCTACCTATTACATAGGTCCGTCTCTGGGTGTGGCGCTACGGCTGCAAGGTTTGATTTGGGTTACGTTATTCCGATAAAATCTAGGTTTTGGTTGGGTCCACTTTATTGTTATGGCTGAGGATATGGAACATATGAGGAGGCTTATGTATTCAATGAAATAATTGAAATATACGTAATTGTTGTATAAGGAAACGTTATAAATATTGAAACAATAATAATTATGGGCAAACTGGTTCTATTACCACCATTATGCAATGTAAAATTTTCTTAAACGGTAGTTATAGTTCTGAATAGCCAGGGGTCGTATGTAAAAAAAATTTGTAAGCGGTGTCTAAATTAATAAAAAAATTAGAGTAACAACTTTAATTATCATATCTATAGATAATAAATAGCATTTGTCTATTAGTTTTATTGAGTTTTAAGTTTGAAAAGGTTCTGAATTCAAATTAGAAAAGAACATCTGACCTCTTAGAACAAAATCAAGCACATAACTAACACACTAAGATACAATTTATGTCAAGTGGTGTCATTTTTCTTACTTATTTATTTTCTCACCGTATTAATATATATATTTAGTAAAAACAAAAATTAGACGAAGTAGTATCGTGTGATAGCGCTACGTTAAACGTGCATCCACCGCTAATATGAGGAGTGGATATGATTTCACACGCTGTCGTGTTGAAAGAAATTAGGTCAAATATTTCAGAGGAAGCATTTATTTTCTCCATTTCACGGTATGGTGCAACTGAAGGAAAGGTGAAAACGATTTGACTCTCGTTGGTGTAACTGGTAAAGTTACTGCTATGTGATCAGAAGATCACGGGTTCAAGTTATAGAAACAATCTCTTGCAGAAATGTAAGATTGCGTACGATAAACTCTTGGTCCATCTCTTTTCCAAACCCCAAGCATGGGAGGGGCTTATTGCACCCTTTTGAAAGCCATTAATTTCCTCATTGGGCCCTCTACACAGAGGAGTGGAAAAGAAGAGGAAATGTCAGATAAACACCCACCAAACCTACACATTAGAGGTCTCATCAGCTTTAATTCTGGAAAGTAGAAAGCCAGGCCTTTAACTTCGTCATCAGGCCCTCTTCACAGAATAGTGGAAAAAAACAAGAAATATCAAGACAAACACTCTCTAAACTTACATCAAGATAAAGATGAACTGAATTTCCTCAAGATTTTGGATAATGGCTGATCATATGAAACTGTTCAATGGAAAATAAGAGGAAACTGGAAAAGATAAAGATGGGAGGCAGGGCCTATACTTACTGCTAAATTTCCCTTGATATATATCCAGTGAGTTGATAGTTCACTTTCTTGAATGACTCTTCCTAAACTAATGGGTCCTTTGTTCCCAGCCATGCATTACGTACGTACAAATTTGATTGTCCCAACCAAAGATATAGAAGCCCACTGGAAAGAGAGGAAACCGTGGGTTTTCATGAAACAGTTTTTTTATGGTATTTAAGAGTTTGTCGACTGGTGTAAAATTTATTTATATCACCAGAATTTGGGGTAGAGGTAGAAGGAAAATCTCACTGTACATATATAAGGTCAAATATGTTTCTTTATAGAAAATTTTATTTTGTATCTCATTCAACTTACGCTAGTTGGATGAGGCAACTTTTTATCTCACAGTTTCGTGGACCAAGAATTCTGTGGACCCAGCAGTATAAGATTGGGGTCCACAATTTTATGAGATAAAAAGAAGCCTCATATAACTAGTGTCAGTTGTACGAGACACAAAATAAAACTTCTCGTTTCTTTATGTATATACAGTAAATTTTGAGCCCCTTGATGAAAATCTTGGATCGGTCACTGTATCAAATCATCTAAATCCTACTACACGTCAATATTTTGACTCATATATTGAACCAGGTTTAATATATGACAATTCATAGGAAGGTGTGGATGTCGATGATTAGGGTAGAAGGTTAAGTAGCCAAGTGGTTTCCTTGTTCATACTAGTACAATCAGAGGCGAATATAGCATTATAAGTACGGGTTCAATTGAACCCTTAACTTTCCGTGCGGAGCATAAATTTATATGTAAATTTATTAAAATTAATATAAATAGCAGATATAAATCCATAACTTTAAAATTATAATGGGTTCAATGTCAAAAATCTTAAAAGTTGAACTCATAGGATCTAAATCTTGGATCCGCCTTTGAGTACTATTAGCTACGTACTCTCGTATTATATTGGTCTTAGGTTCCTATTATTGGAAATAGCCTCTCTATCTCCAAAAGGTAGTGCGGGGTAAGGTCGCCCACCATATGGGATTGCGCTGAATGTGTCGTTGTTGTTATATATATATATATATATATATATATATATATATATAGTTACCGGATAAGAACAAAACCTTATTTTCACCATGTCCAAAACTGTACGAAATAGTGTGCCACCAGCCATGTTCTCCAATAAGATCACGAATTCTGTCACCGATCGTTTTACCACTGCCACGAACTAACCTGGCTCTGATACCAGTTGTCACGGGGGTGATTTTAGTCAGTCAAAACTCACACCCGCGCGGCAATCAAGTCGTACACTTGACTCAGCCTTTCCCAAATACTTAGCCAATTTTCGCGCACCTTTGGCCTAAACGAGATTTAGACAGCAATTCAAATAAGAACACACACATATACGGGAAAATCCCAACCTTTGCATTAATGTGGAAAATATACAAAGGACCCTCACTTTGCTATGAACACAGTCCGCTCACAGCCCACTTTTGACATAGAACACAAGTCGTTCTTGTCAACACTAAGATCTGCCCATGCCAAACCTTAGCCCCTTTTTGAAACAACTGAAACCCTCACGTTTCACTCTTGTTTCCCACTTAGAATTTCTCACGAAATTCCCCACATTCACTCCTCTCTTCTGCCTAAGTCACAAAGGCCCTATTTATAAAATATAGGCAGCCCTTAGACTTGGCAGCACATGACACTTGTTGTCTACAGCTTTTGCCACTTGTCGGACTAAGACTAATTCTGCTCCTAACATGTAGTTGACATCCCCAACTACTTAGGACACATTATACACGAAATGGGGACATTATACAAGCATGATCAGATCATGGGACAAAGAGGTTATGACAAGGTAACCGCCAACTACTATCCATGTGCATTGCATGTGCGATTCTTCACTTGGCCAGCTGATTCGTGCCCAAGGCTGGCATTGCGCCCAGCCTTGGCACATCTTGACATTGCTTCCGCGCCAATGCCTTGCCCGCATCCGCTACCTGTGATTTTGCCGCACATGCCCGACGCCGCTGCCGCCCGCACACTGTCTTGGCCCAAATCTGCCTTGCTCATGTCAACCTTCATTTCCCTCGTGCCATTGCTTGTATTTTCCTTCACATAGCTTTGCCTTAGCTATTGAAAGCCTTTTCCATCATCCCGCATTTCCGTCTTGTCTTAGCTTAGCCCGAACTTAGCTGCCACAACCCAAAGTACCATGCCCCTGACTTTGGCGCGCATGCCGTGCCATGCCGCCCTAACATTGCCCACACAGCTTTGTCAAGCCTTTGCCAAGCGCACCTTGCCTGTCCCAAGGTCTTGGCCCATACTTGCCTACAACAGCCCTCAATGACAATGTCTTGTCCGTCTTCCACTCGCCACACTGTTTTCTCAAGCCTTTGTCATGTCTTGTCGTTCCAAAGACATTTGCCAATACTTGTTCTCAACAGTCATGCTCGTGCCCATTCTTGGTGCGCATGCCATGCCATGCCGCCCCAATTAGTTTACTGACTTTGGCGCGCATGCCATGCCATGTCTTGTCGTTCCAAAGATCTCGGCCAATACTTATTCCTGACAGCCTATAATGACACTGTCTTGTCATTCATCCGCATGATCGTTTTGCCCGCACATAGGCCAATGACAAGGCCATCACGCCCAAATCCTTGCCACAGCCGTGCCACGCCCGATGACAAAAAGTCAGGCCCTAACAAACCACCCGCACCTTTTGAAATCGACGTCCTCGTCGAGCCGACTTAATGAAGCAGCCCCAAGGGGTTGTTGACAAACACTGCCCCACCAGCTTCTTCAACATCTGCCACAATGGCATTTTTTCCCCGCTTTTTTGGCACTTCACGCATCTCTATAGGACCTTGGCTCCGGAACCAATACTCTAGGACGTTCACCGCTTCTAAGGGCAATTTTCAGTAATGCCATTCGAAGTTGAACCCTTCCCCCGCATCTCTTCGTTTCTAGAAAGAATAGAAGAATCGGTTACCTTCCGCAAGAGCCTGCCCCATAAGTGCTTCTCACTGATCCCCTCTTTGGCGGATTTCAGTACTTGTGCCACCAGCCATGTTCTCCAATAAGATCACGAATTCTGTCACCGATCGTTTTACCACTGCCACGAACTAACCTGGCTCTGATACCAGTTGTCACGGGGGTGATTTTAGTCAGTCAAAACTCACACCCGCGCGGCAATCAAGTCGTACACTTGACTCAGCCTTTCCCAAATACTTAGCCAATTTTCGCGCACCTTTGGCCTAAACGAGATTTAGACAGCAATTCAAATAAGAACACACACATATACGGGAAAATCCCAACCTTTGCATTAATATGGAAAATATACAAAGGACCCTCACTTTGCTATGAACACAGTCCGCTCACAGCCCACTTTTGACATAGAACACAAGTCGTTTTTGTCAACACTAAGATCTGCCCATGCCAAACCTTAGCCCCTTTTTGAAACAACTGAAACCCTCACGTTTCACTCTTGTTTCCCACTTAGAATTTCTCACGAAATTCCCCACATTCACTCCTCTCTTCTGCCTAAGTCACAAAGGCCCTATTTATAAAATATAGGCAGCCCTTAGACTTGGCAGCACATGACACTTGTTGTCTACAGCTTTTGCCACTTGTCGGACTAAGACTAATTCTGCTCCTAACATGTAGTTGACATCCCCAACTACTTAGGACACATTATACACGAAATGGGGACATTATACAAGCATGATCAGATCATGGGACAAAGAGGTTATGACAAGGTAACCGCCAACTACTTTCCATGTGCATTGCATGTGCCATTCTTCACTTGGCCAGCTGATTCGTGCCCAAGGCTGGCATTGCGCCCAGCCTTGGCACATCTTGACATTGCTTCCGCGCCAATGCCTTGCCCGCATCCGCTGCCTGTGATTTTGCCGCACATGCCCGACGCCGCTGCCGCCCGCACACTGTCTTGGCCCAAATCTGCCTTGCTCATGTCAACCTTCATTTCCCTCGTGCCATTGCTTGTATTTTCCTTCACATAGCTTTGCCTTAGCTATTGAAAGCCTTTTCCATCATCCCGCATTTCCGTCTTGTCTTAGCTTAGCCCGAACTTAGCTGCCACAACCCAAAGTACCATGCCCCTGACTTTGGCGCGCATGCCGTGCCATGCCGCCCTAACATTGCCCACACAGCTTTGTCAAGCCTTTGCCAAGCGCACCTTGCCTGTCCCAAGGTCTTGGCCCATACTTGCCTACAACAGCCCTCAATGACAATGTCTTGTCCGTCTTCCACTCGCCACACTGTTTTCTCAAGCCTTTGTCATGTCTTGTCGTTCCAAAGACATTTGCCAATACTTGTTCTCAACAGTCATGCTCGTGCCCATTCTTGGTGCGCATGCCATGCCATGCCGCCCCAATTAGTTTACTGACTTTGGCGCGCATGCCATGCCATGCCGCCCCAATTAGTCCTTGCTGCCTTCTCAAGTCTTTGCCAAGCATATCTTGTCGTTCCAAAGATCTCGGCCAATACTTATTCCTGACAGCCTATAATGACACTGTCTTGTCATTCATCCGCATGATCGTTTTGCCTGCACATAGGCCAATGACAAGGCCATCACGCCCAAATCCTTGCCACAGCCGTGCCACGCCCGATGACAAAAAGTCAGGCCCTAACACTAGGAGTGACAAATAGATCATGGGCTTATTCAAATTGAACAGGTTAAATCAATTTAAGAGTTTAAGATAAATAGCATGTTATAATCGAACCCGTCAAATGTTATTTGAGAGAAAATGGATTGGATAAAAAGAATAAGAGAACTAAGAAGTCTTTTTAGGCTGAAATGTATCATAACTCAATTTGTTCAATTCAACATGATTTTCCATTTGTTATCTGTTTCATTATATGTATCCACCCCGCCTTGCAAACCTTGGCTCTCTTCTTCTTTAATTTTCTCATTCCTTATTAACTCAATAATAATGGATATATATATATATATATTTTTTTTTTTGTTCGACTAGAAGGGGAGCCTTGGCGCAATAATAAAGTTGTCTTCTTATGATCTATAAGTAATTTGTGCACCAAACCATTTTTTTTTTTATTCAGCCTACCAAGTTGAGCTACGGTTCTTCCAATGGCAAACAGTGTTGTGTGGTGCAATTGCGGGGCAAACCCGCGTAAATTCGCAAGGATTTCAACCCGCCCCGCCCCGCATAGTATTTTCACCTGCGTCCACCCGCCTCGCATAGTATTTTCACCCGCGTCCACCTGCCCTACCCCAATATGTTTTTTTCTTCATTTTTTTCTTTAGAGATTTTGGATGGAATTTTCAGTTTAATAAAAATAAATGCAAGATATTTTGTTGATCATGTACTGAACTCGTCAATTACATAAAAAATTGTTGCACATTGTAAACATTTTCCCCCTTTTCCCAAACATTTTTCTGTTAACTTGTATTAACAGAACTAGTTATTTTCTTTATTTTAGGGCTACTAAAATCAAGAATCAAAAGCATTATTGGAATGGAAACAAATCCATAAAATTAAAGGGGTAACACGTTTTGTTATTACCCTACTGATCATTTTGAATCTTTTTTTAGGATCGTTTCTAGACAAATGTGAACCAACTAAGTTAATTGGTTTTGTAGAATGATGAGCTAAATGCATAAACTGGTTTGGCAATACAAACTAAATATAGCAATTTTTTTGTAATATATCAACTTACCGATCAAGGTTAGTCGTTAATTACCGACCAAGGTTGGTCGCAAAGGTAAAAGGGCCAAGGTTGGTCGCAAAAAAAAACCCGACCAAAGTTGGTCAGTATTTTAATTATGTAATCAAAAGATTCACCATCTAGGAATCGAACCGAGGTGTGTACTGTGGCAAAAAACTATTCTACCACTAAACTATTGGTGCATTTTGTTTTAGGATTGTCTTATTTTTTATTTATACTCTTTAATTGTATTTTCGCACGAAAATAACCGACCAAAGTTGGTCGGTTTTGTTAAAAAATTAAATTACCGACCAAAGTTGGTCAATTTTTTAAAATGACCGGCCGAATTTACCGACCAAAGTTGGTCAGTTTTTTTTAATATTAATTTTTATTTATTTTAATTGCAAAAACCGACCAAAATTGGTCGGTTTTTTGAAAAATAAATTTTGTGGGACTCAAAAATAGTTTCTCGCATTTTTGCGCCAAAGAAAACTAACCAAAGTTGGTCGGTTTCGTAAAAAAAAATATTTTGAAAAACCGACAAACTTTGGCCGGTTTTTTGACCGACCAAAGTTGGTCGGTTTTAGCCGAGTTTCTAGTAGTGTAAAACCCGCAACCGCGTTGAGTTTAACAAAAAAATATTACAACCCACCCCGCACCCGCACCGCCCCGCTTCTATCCACCCCTACCCCGCATAAGCTGGAACCCGCACCTACCCGCACCCGCATCGCCCCATTGTCATCCCTACTTCCACATGTTAGGTGTTTGTCCAGATTTTCTGACCATAATTGGTTTTCCTATCTCATGAAGGAAAGGACAACATATTTATTATAATCGGGTTTTTCTTTTCCTAGAAGGAAAATATAATTCTTCCATATTTGGCTAGTCCCTTTTCTTGTAGGAAAAGGTTTGGAGTTCTATAAATTGAAGATTCATCCTTCTCATTCAGTAGCATCCACAATGTAGCCATATGGGGTTTTAGAGTCGTGTTTAGGGGGAGAACGTTACGGGACAAGTGTTAGTGTGTCACTTGTGTTTGACTCTTCGTGAGATTGTTTTCTCGATATTTTGTACTCTCTTTTTATATAGTGGATTGTTCATCTCTGTCGTGGATGTAGGTCAATTGACCGAAGCACGTTAAATATTTGTGTCTCTTTTGATATATTTTTCTTTGTTATCTGATTTATCGTCGTTCAAAATTTGCTTTGTTAGCTTTCGCATGAAATCTGCTTTTTCGGTCCTAACACCACGAACCCTGTGTGAATCTGAGATACTTCGTACGCGGAGCTGCTCTTTTTTTTCTTCTTGTCCAGCCTGCCAAGTTTGACGGTTTAAGCAGGTTCATTTGTTGAGTACAAGTGCGCTCCCCGTCTTCCATAGTTAAGGGGAGGGTCCTAAGCCTTTAGTACCATAGCATTTTCTTTTACGTTCTCCTTTCTCCTCTCGTGATGTAATTAAAAACATAAATCTTTCATGCGAAGAGCTTGAACCAAATACCTCATAAGTCAATAGAGAAGAGAGGCAAGTAGGGAAATAGTGCTTATCTAATTATCTTTTCATCTTTTTGATTTGTACATTTAAATTGTTACAATAAATTTTTGGAGCCAAAAATCCAATAGTCACTTAAATATAATTTGGCCCCCCTCAGTAAACAGGGGAAACATTAGAAGACGTAAAGTTTCGAATCAAGAAGAATTAAGGAAATTGTCGAATTAATGCTAGAAAAATTAATAGTATCATACTTGCAAGCATAACTTTACATGGATAAAATTCTAAAAATCAGAAAAAATAGCCGAAATTGACCGAAATGGGAAATGTTATGAGACACAAAAGTGACATGTCACGTGCAAAATTAGGATTATGGTGAACCGTTCACTTTGTTTAAATTCCCATACCCCGTTTGTGTACCATCTCTAATATCACTCAATTGATAGAAATTCCAGCATACATATATATATATCCATAATTTATTTCTTTTAAAAGGAAAGGTTACGGTATAGAAGGGGCTATGAGAACTTTTTTTGAATTGAATGATTTGTACATGGAAAATAGTTTTTCCTTTTGTTTACATATTTTTTAAATATGGGTTATCCCAAAAATTTACGTGGTAGAACTTTTTTATTTTCTGATGTGAAACTTATAGAGTAGCAAAACAAGCGCGGCAAGCTAAGTAACATTTCATTTCCCGGCACTGAATAGTTAGTAGTAGTATCTTTTTCTACTCCCAACAACACGGAATTTTGTACATTAATTTATTTGTATTGTACGGACTAAGGTACACTACGGATCAAGACTCATCTTCAACTAATTCCCAAATCAATTTTTAGACACGAAACTCATGAAGCTGTTGATGAATTTGTAGAAACACCAAGAGCAAATGATGAAGTGGTACCAAATGATGTAAAAGAAGGACATTTTGCTGTTTTGTCAGTGAATCCAGAGGAGGAACCAAAGACGTTTGTAGGCATTGGCTCACAAACCCAAAATTCTTGAATTTACTGAAACAAGCTGAAGATGAATATGGATTTGTACAAAAGGGTGTTCTTGAAGTTCCTTGTCGTGCCGAGGAATTACAGCAAATTCTGCAACTCAAGATTGGAAGGAATATTACTTCTTTTGCAGTTTAGATCATAGCTAGTTATTACTCGTGTTTAGTCTAAGAGTTTATGTTCTGACAGTATAAAGAATTTTACCTTTCTATATTAGAGCTGATATGACAACCAGAAAATAGATTAACTTAAACTCTTAGGCTAATATTGGCCCCCTTCACAATTAAAAGTGAAACTTCGTTTGTGTTAAGGACATGATTATTATGCCATCTATAGATTATAGTAGTATAATGGTGTTAAAGCAACTGTCTGTTCAAGGAGTACTATGGCACCATCCATTTTTGTATGGGTACGTAACAGCCATTTCCTAATATTTTTTTACTTGCCTTGAGGCGATTTATTCTTATGTTGAAATTGTCTATTCAATATTGGCCTCGCATATATATGTTGAGCAGTTGTTTTTTGCTTTCATTCTCATAAGGGAAAAGATGATGAAAATGCCTTCGAGAATACATATTTCTCAAGTAAATGCAGGAATAATGACATTTTGGTACGGGGGAGTAAAGATTAACAATATCTTTTATCATTACTATTTGAACTAATAAAAGTAGTATTCCCTCCGTCTCAACTTTTATGTTAGTGTTTGATTCAGTACGAAGTTTAATAAAAATAAATACTTTGAATTTTTGATCTAAAACAAATCATAGATATTTGTATAACTATAAATTATATATCTCATTAAAGATAAATAGAAAGTTTAAAGTTAAAATTTTTCTAAATAAGAAAATATGATATTCTTTTTAGGACATATTAAAAAGTAAAGTATAGTACATAAATTATAAGAGGAAATAGATTGCAATCTATTTGAAATACACTACGTAGTTTGTTGTCTCAATTCTTTCGAAATTTCTACCAATACCAGTGATGTTTTGGATTTTCGTGTGGATGCGGTACAACTTCTTGTACTGTTTAGAACATGACGAAAACATAGCTAAGTTTTATCTGCTAACGCACAATTAGTGTAAGTTAACCTGATCTCATTTCTTGGTTAATAAAATTGTCAAAATTTGTTAAATGTTGATATTATTTTTCTGTTAATATATATGACTTGATTACATAAATACTTCTACATTATTTACGCGCAAAACTTAAAGAAACTCGATAAAAAAAATTTAACCTACCTCGTGAAGCCCCCGGAACCACCCTCATTGTAATTTCTTTTTTATTTTGTTCTTTGGATTGGTAAGTTGATAACAGGGCACCAGAGCTAGTGTGTAGGTTACTATTTGGCCGAACTTTGTAACTTTGGTCCAAATTTTATATTTGTCTTAAAACTCAACAATTTAAAATTAAAAAAAAAACAAAAAGAAAAAACTAGAAAGTCTTAAATCCTAACTGCACCTCTCATTGTTATTTATCAATACGCATTAGTTTGGGAATGTCATTCAAGAAAGGAAAATATGCATGAATATCAAGTAGAAGAAAAGGGAAACGTAGAACGAAGAGGAGGCCCTTCTCTTCAGTATATCCTCTATATCTTCTTCTGCTCTCTTTGAGTGAACACTATCATGTGAGCCACTAATAATCTTGTTGATATACAGTTCTTATGTTGCAGGTTTGGAGGGTGTTATTTTGATATTTTTCGTTGCTTCTCCACTTCTCTGTGTAGAGGGCCTGATATGAAGAAAGTGACTTCCATTCTTACGACGACAACAATAAAAACAAAAAATTCAGTGTAATCCCACCAATAGAATTCGGGGAAGGTAGAGTATACGCAGACCTGCTTTTGGTAGACCCTCGGCTCACTAAAGTAAAAGAAAGGATAATAACAAGTACACCAATCAAAAAACCGAAGCAGAAATATAAAACTAACAGTAGGTACTATAATAGAAATCCGAAACGAAAACAACAAGTAGTAACATGAGTCAAGGAATACGAAAATACACAAAGGACATTAAGTCATATACTAGAGCTACTGTTACAGATAGGACAACACTAGGCTACCTATCCTAACATTTAACTTTATTCTCAACCTACATACCTTCCTATCCATGGTCATGTCCTCAGTAAGTTGGAGCAACGTACGTCATATCCTGTCTAATCACATCTCCTCAATACTTCCCCAGCCTGCCTCTGTTGGGTTTTTTTATGTATTTAATTAATATATTAAATACTTAAAAGAGGGTGAATAGAAAATGGAGGGAAATAAAAATTTTGAGTAAAATTTTAAGTCCCCCCCCCCCGGTAAATGGACATTGTCCCATATTAGAAGCGGAAGAGACTTTTTATGGGTATATAAGCAATTGCTCTTCTTCTAGCTCTTAAAGAGTTGAGAAAAAGGCAAGCCTCGCGTCGTTGTCATCGTCGTCGCTCGCTCGGCTAGGCTCGGATTCGGGTTCGGTCAAATGATTGATTGATTAACTTTTTGGACCAAATTTATTTGTTAATAGTAAAATATTAACAGAAATGTTATTAAATATTTGTTTCAATAACAGAATATTAATATTAAATCCAATCCGTTTTTCTGTTTTGGTAACAGAAAATTAACTACCCTCTTCAATTTTTCCTCTTTATTTTCCCTCTTTATTGTTTAGTAAATAGTCATTTATGTAATGGCATTTATGCTATGGCCGTTTTGCAGAAACAGTCATTCTGAAGGGTTGCACCTCTTCAGATTTCAGCCCAACTTTGGCTATAAATACAACACTATTCTGCTCAGAATTTCACTACGATTTTCTGAGTTTCTCCTCCTTCTTCTGCATACTTTTAGCATTAGACAAAGCAATAGTAAGTGTGATTTGCTACCGAACTTTGTGTTCGCTGAAACACTAGGGTTTGAAGTACGACTACACCAGTGTGTAATTTGTTCTATCCTGGGAGGAAATAATCCATAATCTTGGGTACTAGGAGGGGATTAAATTCCTTAAGGAAACACTGTGAATTCAGTGGGCTCGAATTGTTTTTCTGTTATTTCGTTGTTCACTTCTGTTTATGTTCATTTATATTTCTAGAATTATTTTACAAATACAGTTTAATAACAAGCTTAAGGAATTTAACATATTTTCTGTATTTGTATTCACTATTTCTGAAGAGTAAAACCTTTGTGGTTTTGTACTCTATTAAAATCTACGTGATTTTAACGTTTGTGTCATTCTTTTATAGAAATGACTAATGATAATATGAACCAAGCTATTTCAATGGTGAATGTCAATACCTCAACGAATCGAACGACACCGGCAGCTTTCTTTACTTGCCTTGAGGCGATTTATTCTTATGTTGAAATTGTCTATTCAATATTGGCCTCGCATATGTTGAGTAGTTGTTTTTTGCTTTCATTCTCACAAGGGAAAAGACGATGCAAAATGCCTTCGAGAATATATATTTCTCAAGTAAATGCAGGAATAATGACATTTTGGTAAGGGGGAGTAAAAATTAACAATATCTTTTATCATTACTATTTGAACTAATAAAAGTAGTATTCCCTCCATCTCAACTTTTATGTTAGTTTTTGATTCAGTACGAAGTTTAATAAAAATAAATACTTTGAAGTTTTGATCTAAAACAAATTATAGATATTTGTATAACTATAAATTATATATCTCATTAAAGATAAATAGAAAGTTTAAAGTTAAATTTTTTCTAAATAAGAAAATATGATAATCTTTTTAGGACATTAAAAAGTAAAGTATAGTACATAAATTATAAGAGGAAATAGATTGCAATCTATTTGAAATACACTACGTAGTTTGTTATCTCAATTCTTTCGAAATTTCAACCAATACCAGTGATGTTTTGGATTTTCGTGTGGATGCGGTACAACTTCTTGTACTGTTTAGAACATGACGAAAACATAGCTAAGTTTTATCTGCTAACGCACAATTTGTGTAAGTTAACCTGATCTCATTTCTTGGTTAATAAAATTGTCAAAATTTGCTAAATGTTGATATTATTTTTCTGTTAATATATATGACTTGATTACATAAATACTTCTACATTATTTACGAGCAAAACTTAAAGAAACTCGATAAAAAAAATTTAACCTACCTCGTGAAGCCCCCGGAACCCTCATTGTAACTTCTTTTTTTATTTGTTCTTTGGATTGGTAAGTTGATAACATGGGCACCAGAGCTAATGTGTAGGTTACTATTTGGCCGAACTTTGTAACTTTGGTCCAAATTTTATATTTGTGTTAAAAAAAAAAAAAAAAAAAAAAAAACTAGAAGTCTTAAATCCTAACTGCACCTCTCATTGTTATTTATCAATACGCATTAGTTTGGGAATGTCATTCAAGAAAGGAAAATATGCATGAATATCAAGTAGAAGAAAAGGGAAACGTAGAACGAAGAGGAGGCCCTTCTCTTCAGTATATCCTCTATATCTTCTTCTGCTCTCTTTGAGTGAACACTATCATGTGAGCCACTAATAATCTTGTTGATATACAGTTCTTATGTTGCAGGTTTGGAGGGTGTTATTTTGATATTTTTCGTTGCTTCTCCACTTCTCTGTGTAGAGGGCCTGATATGAAGAAAGTGACTTCCATTCTTACGACGACAACAATAAAAACAAAAAATTCAGTGTAATCCCACCAATAGAATTCGGGGAAGGTAGAGTATACGCAGACCTGCTTTTGGTAGACCCTCGGCTCACTAAAGTAAAAGAAAGGATAATAACAAGTACACCAATCAAAAAACCGAAGCAGAAATATAAAACTAACAGTAGGTACTATAATAGAAATCCGAAACGAAAACAACAAGTAGTAACATGAGTCAAGGAATACGAAAATACACAAAGGACATTAAGTCATATACTAGAGCTACTGTTACAGATAGGACAACACTAGGCTACCTATCCTAACATTTAACTTTATTCTCAACCTACATACCTTCCTATCCATGGTCATGTCCTCAGTAAGTTGGAGCAACGTACGTCATATCCTGTCTAATCACATCTCCTCAATACTTCCCCAGCCTGCCTCTGTTGGGTTTTTTTATGTATTTAATTAATATATTAAATACTTAAAAGAGGGTGAATAGAAAATGGAGGGAAATAAAAATTTTGAGTAAAATTTTAAGTCCCCCCCCCCCCCGGTAAATGGACATTGTCCCATATTAGAAGCGGAAGAGACTTTTTATGGGTATATAAGCAATTGCTCTTCTTCTAGCTCTTAAAGAGTTGAGAAAAAGGCAAGCCTCGCGTCGTTGTCATCGTTGTCGCTCGCTCGGCTAGGCTCGGATTCGGGTTCGGTCAAATGATTGATTGATTAACTTTTTGGACCAAATTTATTTGTTAATAGTAAAATATTAACAGAAATGTTATTAAATATTTGTTTCAATAACAGAATATTAATATTAAATATTAATATTAAATCCAATCCGTTTTTCTGTTTTGGTAACAGAAAATTAACTACCCTATTCAATTTTTCCTCTTTATTTTTCCTCTTTATTGTTGAGTAAATAGCCATTTATGTAATGACATTTATGCTATGGTCGTTTTGCAGAAACAGTCATTCTGAAGGGTTGCACCTCTTCAGATTTCAGCCCAACTTTGGCTATAAATACAACACTATTCTGCTCAGAATTTCACTACGATTTTCTGAGTTTCTCCTCCTTCTGCATACTTTTAGCATTAGACAAAGCAATAGTAAGTGTGATTTGCTACCGACTTTGTGTTCGCTGAAACACTAGAGTTTGAAGTACGACTACACCAATATGTAATTCGTTCTATCCTGGGAGGAAATAATCCATAACCTTGGGTACTAAGAGGGAATTAAATTCCTTAAGGAAACACTGTGAATTCAGTGGGCTCGAATTGGTTTTCTGTTATTTCGTTGTTCACTTCTGTTTATGTTCATTTATATTTCCAGGATTATTTTACAAATACAGTTTAATAACAAACTTAAGGAATTTAACAAATTTTCTGTATTTGTACTCACTATTTCTGGAGAGTAAAACCTTTGTGGTTTTGTACTCTATTAAAATCTACGTGATTTTAACGTTTGTGTCATTCTTTTACAGAAATGACTAATAATAATATGAACCAAGCTATTCCAATGGTGACTGTCAATACCTCAACAAGTTGAACGACACCGGCAGCATTCTTTACTTGCCTTGAGGCGATTTACTCATATGTTGAAATTGTCTATTCAATATTGGCCTCGCATATGTTGAGTAGTTGTTTTTTGCTTTCATTCTCATAAGGGAAAAGACGATGAAAATGCCTTCGAGAATATATATTTCTCAAGTAAATGCAGGAATAATGACATTTTGGTACGGGGGAGTAAAAATTAACAATATCTTTTATCATTACTATTTGAACTAACAAAAGTACTATTCCCTCCATCTCAACTTTTATGTTAGTGTTTGATTCAGTACGAAGTTTAATAAAAATAAATACTTTGAATTTCTGATCTAAAACAAATCATATATATTTGTATAACTATGAATTATATATCTCATTAAAGATAAATAGAAAATTTAAAGTTAAATTTTTTCTAAATAAGAAAATATAATATTCTTTTTAGGACATATTAAAAAGTAAAGTATAGTACATAAATTATAAGAGGAAATAGATTGCAATCTATTTGAAATACACTACGTAGTTTGTTATCTCAATTCTTTCGAAATTTCAACCAATACCAGTGATGTTTTGGATTTTCGTGTGGATGCGGTACAACTTCTTGTACTGTTTAGAACATGACGAAAACATAGCTAAGTTTTATCTCCTAACGTACAATTAGTGTAAGTTAACCTGATCTCATTTCTTGGTTAATAAAATTGTCAAAATTTGTTAAATGTTGATATTATTTTTCTGTTAATATATATGACTTGATTACATAAATACTTCTACATTATTTACGAGCAAAACTTAAAGAAACTCGATAAAAAAAATTTAACCTACCTCGTGAAGCCCCCGGAACCCTCATTGTAATTTCTTTTTTATTTTGTTCTTTGGATTGGTAAGTTGATAACATGGGCACCAGAGCTAGTGTGTAGGTTACTATTTGGCCGAACTTTGTAACTTTGGTCCAAATTTTATATTTGTCTTAAAACTCAACAATTTAAAATAAAAAATAAAAAATAAAAACTAGAAAGTCTTAAATCCTAACTGCACCTCTCATTGTTATTTATCAATACGCATTAGTTTGGGAATGTCATTCAAGAAAGGAAAATATGCATGAATATCAAGTAGAAGAAAAGGGAAACGTAGAACGAAGAGGAGGCCCTTCTCTTCAGTATATCCTCTATATCTTCTTCTGCTCTCTTTGAGTGAACACTAATCATGTGAGCCACTAATAATCTTGTTGATATACAGTTCTTATGTTGCAGGTTTGGAGGGTGTTATTTTGATATTTTTCGTTGCTTCTCCACTTCTCTGTGTAGAGGGCCTGATATGAAGAAAGTGACTTCCATTCTTACGACGACAACAATAAAAACAAAAAATCCAGTGTAATCCCACCAATAGAATTCGGGGAAGGTAGAGTATACGCAGACCTGCTTTCGGTAGACCCTCGGCTCAGTAAAGTAAAAGAAAGGACAATAACAAGTACACCAATCAAAAAACCGAAGCAGAAATATAAAACTAACAGTAGGTACTATAATAGAAATCCGAAACGAAAACAACAAGTACTAACATAAGTCAAGGAATACGAAAATACACAAAGGACATTAAGTCATATACTAGAGCTACTGTTACAGATAGGACAACACTCGGCTACCTATCCTAACCTTTACCTTTATTCTCAACCTACATACCTTCCTATCCATGGTCATGTCCTCAGTAAGTTGGAGCAACGTACGTCATATCCTGTCTAATCACATCTCCTCAATACT
The DNA here is from genome assembly GCF_000715075.1 of Nicotiana tabacum. Taxonomy (NCBI): domain Eukaryota; kingdom Viridiplantae; phylum Streptophyta; class Magnoliopsida; order Solanales; family Solanaceae; genus Nicotiana; species Nicotiana tabacum. The sequence goes on from NC_134084.1 coordinate 128,079,779, forward strand.
TCCCCGGCCTGCCTCTGTTGGGTTTTTTTATGTATTTAATTAATATATTAAATACTTAAAAGAGGGTGAATGGAAAATGGAGGGAAATAAAAATTTTGAGTAAAATTTTAAGTCCCCCCCCCCCTCCCCCGGTAAATGGACATTGTCCCATATTGGAAGAGGAAGAAGCTTTTTATGGGTATATAAGCAATTGCTGTTCTTCTAGCTCTTAAAGAGTTGAGAAGAAGGCAAGTCTCGCATCGTTGTCGTCGTCATCGTCGCTCGACTATGCTCGGATTCGGATTCGGTCAAATGATTGATTGATTAACTTTTTGGACCAAATTTATTTGTTAATAGTAAAATATTAACAGAAATGTTATTAAATATTTGTTTCAATAACAGAATATTAATATTAAATCCAATCCGTTTTTCTGTTTTGGTAACAGAAAATTAACTACCTTCTTCAATTTTTCTTCTTTATTTTCCCTCTTTATTGTTGAGTAAATAGCCATTTATTTAATGGCATTTATGCTATGGCCGTTTTGCAGAAACAGCCATTCTGAAGGGTTGCACCTCTTCAGATTTCAGCCCAACTTTGGCTATAAATACAACACTATTCTGCTCAGAATTTCACTACGATTTTCTGAGTTTCTCCTCCTTCTTCTGCATACTTTTAGCATTAGACAAAGCAATAGTAAGTGTGATTTGCTACCGAACTTTGTGTTCGCTGAAACACTAGGGTTTGAAGTACGACTACACCAGTGTGTAATTCGTTCTATCCCGCGAGGAAATAAGCCATAACCTTGGGTACTAGGAGGGGATTAAATTCCTTAAGGAAACACTGTGAATTCAGTGGGCTCGAATTAGTTTTCTGTTATTTCGTTGTTCACTTCTGTTTATGTTCATTTATATTTCCAGAATTATTTTACAAATACAGTTTAATAACAAGCTTAAGGAATTTAACATATTTTCTGTATTTGTACTCACTATTTCTGGAGAGTAAAACCTTTGTGGTTTTGTACTCTATTAAAATCTATGTGATTGTAACATTTGTGTCATTCTTTTACAGAAATGACTAATGATAATATAAACCAAGCTATTCCAATGGTGACGGCCAATACCTCAACAAGTCGAACGACACCGGCAGCATTGGCACCGGCGGAGAAACCCGAAAAGTTTTCCGGGATTGATTTCAAGCGCTGGTAGCAAAAGATGTTCTTCTACTTGACTACTCTAAGTCTCCAGAAGTTCATTAAGGAAGATGTTCTTGTGTTGGCTGATGAAACTCAAGAAACTGAATGTTTTCTTGTGATTGAGGCGTGGAGGCATTCAGATTTTTTGTGGAAGAATTATATTATAAGCGGGTTGGAGGATGCTTTGTATAACGTCTACAGTGACATGGAAACGTCAAAAGAACTGTGGACTACGCTCGAAAAAAAATACAAAATCGAAGATGCCAGGTTGAAGAAGTTCATTGCTGCAGAGTTTTTGGACTACAAAATAGTAGATAGCAAGTCTGTTATTACCCAAGTCTAGGAATTGCAAGTGACTATTCACGATCTCCTTGCTGAAGGTATAAATCAAAATAATATTGATATTGAAAGTAGTAATCTTAGTATTTTTACTAACAGAAATTTCATTAAAGGTCTTGTCATCAATGAAGCATTCTAAGTAGCAACGATGATTGAGAAGTTTCCTCCTTTGTGGAAGGACTTCAAAAACTACTTGAAACACAAACGCAAGAAGATGACCCTTGAAGATCTCATTGTTCGGTTGAGAATCGAAGAGGACAACAATGCTGCTGAAAAGAGAGGCCGTGGAAACTCAACAATAATGGGAGAAAATATTGTTGAAGAGAACAAAAAGAGGAAGAAGGTTTCTAGACCGAAATACAACCCAAGCAAGAAGCGGTTCAGTGGAAACTGCTACAACTGTGGAAAAACCGGACACAAATCTACAAAGTGTCATGCTATGAAGAAAGACAAGAAGAAGGGTCAAGCAAACATAGTTGAAAAGCATGATGATGTTGATGAATTATGTGTCATGCTTTCCGAATGCAACCTGGTGGGCAATCCTAAAGAGTGGTGGATTGATTCTGGAGCCACTCACTATGTTTGTACTATTAGAGAAGCTTTTCTACTTATGATCCTGTTGGACCCAATGAGACGATTTCTATGGGAAATGCTGCAAAGGCCAAGATTGAAGGATGTGGGAAGATATTTCTCAAAATGACTTCCGGCAAAGTGGTAACTTTGAATAACGTCCTTTATGTTCCCGAGATTAGGAAGAATTTAGCCTCTACTGGACTTCTTGTTAAGAATGGTTTCAAATGTGTTTTTGTTTCTGATAAAGTTGTAATAAGTAAGAATGAAATGTTTGTAGGAAAAGGTTACCTCACTGAAGGCCTTTTCAAGCTGAATGTAATGGTTGTTGAAAATAATAATAAAATTTCAGCTTTGTCTTACTTACTTAAGTCAAATGAATTATGGCATATACGTTTGGGTCATGTTAATTATAAAACCTTGCAGAAAATGATTAATTTGGAAGTATTGCCTAAGTTTGAATGTGACAAATCAAATGTCAAGTATGTGTGGAATCTAAGTATGTTAAACATCTTTATAAGTCAGTTGAAAGGAATTCAAATCCTTTAGACTTAATTCACACAGATATTTGTGACATGAAGTCAATACCATCTCGCGGTGGAAAGAAGTATTTCATAACTTTTATTGACGATAATACTCGATATTGCTATGTTTACTTACTTAATAGTAAAGATGAAGCAATAGACGCATTCAAGCATTACAAAAATGAAGTTGAAACGCAACTTAACAAGAAAATCAAAATGATAAAATGTGATAGGGGTGGTGAATATGAATCTCCTTTTGAACAAATATGTCTAGAATATGGAATTATTTATCAAACAACGGCCCCTTACACGCCCCAATCCAATGGGATTGCAAAAAGAAAGAATCGTTCATTAAAGGAGATGATGAACGCATTATTGATAAGTTCTTGTTTTCCACATAACTTGTGGGGGGAAGCCATTCTTACGGCTAGCCGGATATATACTAAATCAAGTACCCCATAGAAAAATACAATCCATTCCATATGAAAAATGGAAAGGAAGGAAGCCAACTTGAATTATTTTAAAGTATGAGGGTGTTTGGCAAAAGTGCAAGTTCCTAAACCCAAAAGGGTAAAAATAGGACCGAAAACCGTTGATTATATTTTCATAGGATATGCGACTAATAGTAATATCGATTTCTGGTTCATAAATCAAAAATCCCGACATTCATAATAATATAGTTATAGAATCAGATAATGTTGAGTTCTTTGAAAATATATATCCGTATAGAAAGGAATGTGAGTCAATTGGTGAAGGATCTAAACGACCTCGGGAAGAAACAAATGAAAGTACACTTAACTAGGAGGATCCAAGACGTAGTAAACGTCAAAGAACGTCTACTTCATTTGGACTAGATTTTGTGACTTTTTTATTGGAAAATGAGCCTCAAACATTTAAAGAAGTTATGTCTTCTTCGGAATCATTGTTATGGAAAGAGGCAATAAATAGTGAAATAGAATCCATATTGAACAACTATATATGGGAATTGGTTGATCTTTCTCCTGGAAATAAACCATTGGGTTCTAAACGGATCTTTAAGAGGAAAATAAAAGATGATGGCACTATTGACAAATATAAGGCAAGACTTGTGGTCAAAGGGTATAGATAACGAGAAAAGTCTTGACTATTTTGATACATACTCTCAAGTTACAAGAATTACGTCCATACGAACATTTGTAGTGTTAGCTATAGTTTATGGTCTTGAAATTCATCAAATGGATGTAAAGACGACCTTCTTAAATGGAGAGTTGGAGGAAGAAATCTACATGGAACAATCTGAAGGGTTTGTGGTTCCAGGTAAAGAAAAGAAGGTCTGTAGACTTGTTAAGTCCCTTTACGGATTAAAAAAAGCACCCTAACAATGGCATGTGAAATTTGACCAAACAATGTTGTCAAATAGATTTAAGAAAAATGAATGTGATAAATGTGTGTACATTAAAAATGTTCCAAATCACATAGTCATTGTTTGCTTATATGTGGATGATATGCTCATAATGAGTAATGATATTGCCAACATAAATGTTACTAAGTGTATGCTAACTAGCAAGTTTGATATGAAAGACTTGGGAGTTGCTGATTTAATTCTGGGAATTAAGATCCATAAGACTTCTCAAGGTCTGGCATTGTCACAATCTCATTATATTAATACAGTACTTGAAAAATTCAAGCACTTGGGAATTAAAGTTGCAAAGACTCCAATTGACGTGAATCTTGCATTAGTAAAGAACAAAGGCCAAAGCATATCACAATTGGATTATGCTCGTGTGTTGGATTGCTTAATGTACATCATGAATTGTACACGACCAGATATAGCTTGTGTTATAAGTAAATTGAGTCGATATATGAGCAATCTAGGCCAATCTCATTGGATGGTAATGAAACGAGTTTTGGGATATTTAGAACATACCCAGGGCTTTGCTTTGCACTACAGTAAATATCCTGCAGTGATAGAGGGATTCTTTGATTTTAATTGGATCACCGGTTCAACTGATTTGTGATGACCCGGCCCGTCGTCTCATGAGTTACCGCTCCATTTTTTTCCCAATCTCATCTTCTTTATGCTTTATTATCCGTATCTTATGTGATCGAGTTGGTTTGGAGTGGTTTTGATAAGAAATGAGACACTTAGTCTTTTTTAAGAAGGCTTAAGTTGGAAAAGTCAACCCGATGTTGACTTATGAGTTAGAGGGCTCAGATGTGAATTCCGATGATTCGGTTAGCTTCGGGGGATGATTTGTGACTTAGGAGTGTGATCGGAAGTAATTTTGGAGGTCCGGTGTAGAATTAGGCTTGAATTGGCGAAGTTAGTATTTTGGCGAATTCCGGTTGATAGGTAAGATTTTGATCCAAGAGTCGGAATGGAATTCCGAGAGTTGCAGTAGCTTCGTTAGGTGATTTGGGATATGTGTGTAAAATTTTAGGTCATTCGAACGTGGTTTGGTTGTGTTTTTGATCGAAAGTGTATTTCGGAAGTTTTTAGAAAATTAGGCTTGAATTCGATGAGTTTTGGGTAATTTGATGTTGTTTGAGGTGTTTTGATGATTGGAAGAGGTTTGAATGATATTATGAATTATGTTGGCATGTTTGGTCGGGGTCCCATGAGGCTCGGATAAGTTTTGTAAGAGTTTTTAGAGGATTTTTGCAGATCCAGGTACACCACAGGCTGAGTGAGGATTTGTTAGCTGAGCAGCAGTATCCGGGAGTATTGAGGTAGCTGCATGGCGTTCGCAGCCTTGATCTCTCCCCTCTATCTCTATCTTTTATTCCGCATTTTTCCTAGACAGACTTGTAATAGGTGGATATTCTGTATTAGAGGCTCATATTCGTGACACCAGATTCTATTGGGCTATGGTGTGGTATTTTAATTGAACTTCCGCAGATTTTATTATTAATTATACACTTGAATGTAATGACTTAGTAAATTCTCTGTGTCATTTATGTATAATCTGATTAAATTTTGGGATAATGTTGTTGAATGGTCGGGCTTGCCTAGCAGTGTGTTCGGCGCCATCACGACCGGGTTTGGGGTCATGACAAGTTGGTATCATAGCCTAGGTTACTTGGTCTCGCAAGTCATGAGCCAGTTTAGTAGAGTCTCGCGGATCGGTACGGAGACGTCTGTATTTATCCTCGAGAGGCTGCAGAACCTTTAGGAAAAACTTCATATTCATGAATTCTTATCGTGCGTCTTTGATTCAGCTTGAAAAAGTAACTTTTACAATTCCTTCCACGTGTTCGTATGCACGAACGCGCTCAGTATTAGATGTGCCTTGATGGCTTGTGATTCCCTGATCGAAGGGAGAGATGTGACCTCTGTGAGTTGATGTTGGGCTAGTCTGAGGGACTCGAGGACGGATCTTTGCCTATGGCTTGAGCACCGAGGTGCTAATTGTGCGAGCAAGTGTTTTGAACTTATATGTCTGGTATTGTCCCTATTAGTGGGAATGATGGTTGGATAGCTACGTAAGGAGTATGTTAGTACTGCGAGATGTATCTATATGACTTGGAAGTGACGAGGAAGGGCGACAGGATGATAGATGAACTATTAAGTGTTTGATTTTCATTGTGATTAGATGTGTAGCCCCGAGTTATGGGCGCGTGGAGAATCTTTTCATGTCTCCTATTTGGAGTGAAGTAAATTTCATGTTACGGTATGAGCTTAGACTTAGGAAGATTAAGTGATTGTGTAATGTGTATGACCGTGGAAGGTATACAAAAATTTTAATTGGAGGTGAAGTAGGTGGGTTATCTCCGGAGGAGTGTTCTAAGGTGGTGTGATCCATATGTTGTCTATTAGAAGATCTCATTTACAAGTGAAGAATATGCATTGAAATCTAAATTGGGCCACCTAAAGAGTGGGCTTAACAGTTGTGTGAGTGAATGCAAGAATTGCAGAAGAGTTAAAATTCCAGATGATTCGTGTTTCCACAAGCTTATGAAGGAGTGAGTTTAATCTCACTATGGTATTACGGCAGCAATAGAGTATATGCGTTGTGAATTATTGAGTGCGTTTTGATCTATGGCTTTGAGCCAAGTTGGGGAGTTTGCTATTAATTAAGTTGATTGCACGGTTATGTGCTATATTGGTTCCAGTTTGAGGCGTGTTGGTGAGTCAGTTATAGCTTACGGAGATTTAAGGTCGATCAGGCGGTGGTCGGGCCGTTTTTATGCTATTCCAAGAAGGACATATGCTATTGCTTCAGATGATGTCATTATAGGAATTGTTCCAGTCTGCCACAGAGATGCCTTTGTATTATTCGATCCCGGTTCCACCTATTCTTATGTATCCTCATATTTTTCTCATTATTTGGGTACGCCCCTGGAGTTTCTTTCTTTTTCTGTTCTTGTATCTACCCCGGTGGGCGATACTGTTGCTGTGGACTGTGTGTACCGGTCATGTGTTGTGATTATTGAGGGTTTGGAGACCCGAGTTGATCTATTGCTATTGAGCATGGTGGATTTTGATGTTATATTGGGCATGGATTGGTTATCTTCGTGTCATGTTATTCTAGACTGTCATGCTAAGACAATTACTTTGGCTATTCCGGGTGTTCCGAGGATCGAGTGGCATGGTATGACTGATTACGTTCCTAGTAGAGTGGTTTCCTTCTTGAAAGCCCAACGTATGGTTGAGAAGGGCTGTCTATCATATCTAGCTTTTGTGTGAGATGTTGGAGCTGAGACTCCTAGTATTGATTCTGTCCCAGTTGTGAGAGATTTTCCGGATGTATTTCCTGCAGACCTGCCGGGCATGCCGCCGGACAGGGATATCGATTTTGGCATTGACGTGGTGCCGGCACCCAGCTCATTTCTATTCTGCCATATCGTATGGCACCAGCAGAGTTGAAAGAATTGAAGGAGCTGCTTTAGGAGCTCCTAGACAAGGGGTTCATTCGGCCTAGTGTGTCACCGTGGGGTGCGCCAGTTCTGTTTGTGAAGAAGAAAGATGGCACAATGAGAATGTGCATTGACTACAGGCAGTTAAATAAGGTAACAGTGAAGAACAAGTATCCTTTGCCTCGCATTGATGACTTATTTGATCAGTTTCAGGGAGCGAGGGTGTTTTCAAAAATTGATCTCCGTTCGGGCTATCACCAGTTAAAAATCAGGGACTCGGATATTCTTAAGACAGCTTTCAGGACTAGGTATAGTCACTATGAGTTTCTAGTCATGACTTTCGGGCTGACCAATGCCCCAACAGCATTCACGCATTTGATGAACAGTGTATTTCGGCCTTATCTGGAATCTTTTGTTATTGTATTTATTGATGACATTCTGGTGTACTCGCATAGCCAGGAGGAGCACGCCAAGCATTTGCGTGTGGTGTTGCAGAGATTGAGGGAGGAGAAGATTTATGCAAAATTCTCCAAGTGTGAATTTTGGCTAAGTTCTGTGGCATTCTTGGGACACATAGTGTCCAGCGAGGGTATTCAAGTTGATCCAAAGAAGATAGAAGCAGTGCAGAGTTGGTATAGACCGTCCTCAGCCACAGAAATCCGCAGTTTTCTCGGATTAGCAGGCTATTATCGTCGGTTTGTTCAGGGGTTTTCATCCATTGCGTCGCCCTTGACCAAGTTGACTCAGAAAGGTGCTCCATTTGTATGGTCAGACGAGTGTGAGGAGAACTTTCAGAAGCTCAAGACAGTTTTGACCACAGCTCCAGCATTGGTGTTACCATCAGCTACAGGTTCATATACTGTATATTGTGATGCTTCGAGACTTGGGATTGGCTGTGTGTTGATGCAGGAGGGTAGAGTTATTGCTTATGCTTCTCGTCAGTTAAAGCCCCATGAGAAGAACTACCCTGTTCATGACTTAGAGTTGGCTGCTATAGTTCATGCCTTGAAGATTTGGAGGCGCTATTTATATGGCGTATCTTGCGAGGTATTCACTGATCATCGCAGTCTTCAGCATTTGTTTAAGCAAAAAGACCTTAATTTGAGGCAGCGGATGTGGCTTGAGTTGCTAAAAGATTATGACATCACTATTTTGTATCATCCGGGAAAGGCCAATGTAGTGGCAGATGCCTTGAGTCGAAAGGCAGTCAGTATGGGGAGTTTGGTGTACATTCCAGTTGGGGAGAGGCCCTTTGCAGTTGATGTTCAAACCTTGGCTAATCGGTTTGTGAGACTGGACATTTCTGAGCCCAATCGGGTGTTGGCTTGTGTGGTTTCTCGGTCTTCCTTATATGATCGCATCAGATAACGCCAGTATGATGATCCACATTTGTTTGTCCTTAAGGACAGAGTTCAGCATGATGATGCTAGGGATGTGACTATAGATGATGATAGCGTATTAAGGATGCAGGGCCGTATCTGTGTGCCCAATGTAGATGGGCTTAGAGAGTTAATTCTAGAGGAGGCCCACAGCTCGCGGTATTCTATTCATCTGGGTGCCGCGAAGATGTATCCGGACTTGAGACAGCACTATTGGTGGAGAAGAATGAAGAAAGATATTGTAGGTTATGAGCTCGGTGTCTCAACTGTCAGCAAGTGAAATATGAGCATCAGAGACCGGGTGGTTTGCTTCAGCGGATGAATATCCCAGAATGGAAGTGGGAGAGAGTTACTATGGATTTTGTGAGTGGTCTTCCTCAGACTTTGAAGAAATTTGATTCTATTTGGGTGATTGTGGATCGGCTGACCAAGTTCGCGCAATTCATTCCGGTGTGTACTACTTATTCTTCGGAGCAGTTGGCAGGGATATTTATCCGAGAGATTGTGCGATTGGACGGTGTTCCAGTTTCCATTATCTCAGATAGAGGTACTCAGTTTACTTCCCAGTTTTGGGGGACTTTTCAGCGAGAGTTGGGTACCCAGGTGGAGGTGAGCACAACATTTCATCCTCAGACGGACGGACAGTCCGAGCGTACAATTCAGATATTAGAGGATATGTTGCGTGCCTGTGTGATTGATTTCGGAGGTTCTTGGGATGAGTTTCTGCCGCTTGCAGAGTTTGCCTACAACAACAGCTATCATTCCAGCATTCAGATGTCACCGTATGAGGCTTTGTATGGGAGGCGGTATAGATCTCCAGTTGGTTGGTTCGAGCCCGGAGAGGCTAGGCTATTGGGGACCGATTTGGTTCATGATGCCTTAGAGAAGGTGAAGGTGATTTAAGAGAGGCTTCGTACAGCGCAGTCACGTCAGAAGAGTTATTCGGACCGGAAAGTTCGAGATGTGTCCTACATGGTTGGTGAGAAGGTCTTGCTGAAGGTTTCGCCCATGAAGGGTGTTATGAGATTTGGAAAGAAAGGAAAGTTGAGTCCACGATTCATTGTAACTTTTGAGGTACTTAGGAGGATTGGGGAGGTGGCCTATATGCTTGCTTTGCCACCCGGCTTGTCGAGTGTGCATCCGGTATTTCATGTTTCTATGCTCCAAAAGTATGTTGGGGACCCGTCCCATATTTTGGATTTCGGCATGGTTCAGTTGGATGGTGATTTGACCTTTGATGTGGAGCCAGTGGCTATTTTGGGTTGTCAGGTTCGAAAATTGAGATCAAAGGATATATCTTCTGTAAAAGTGCAGTGGAGAGGTCGGCCCGTGGAGGAAGCTACCTGGGAGACCGAGCGGGAGATGCGGAGCATATATCCTCACCTGTTTGAGGCTTCAAGTATGTTTCTTGACTCGCTCGAGGACGAGCATTTGTTTAAGTTGGGGAGGATGTGACGACCCGGCCCGTCGTCTCATGGGTTACCGCTCCATTTTTTTTCCCATTCTTAGCTTCTTTATGCTTTATTATCCGTATCTTATGTGATCGAGTTGGTTTGGAGTGGTTTTGATAAGAAATGAGACACTTAGTCTCTTTTAAGAAGGCTTAAGTTGGAAAAGTCAACCTGATGTTGACTTATGAGTTAGAGGGCTCGGATGTGAATTCCGATGATTCGGTTAGCTTCGGGGGATGATTTGTGACTTAGGAGTGTGATTGGAAGTAATTTTGGAGGTCCGGTGTAGAATTAGGCTTGAATTGGCGAAGTTAGTATTTTGGCGAATTCCGGTTGATAGGTGAGATTTTGATCCGAGAGTCGGAATGGAACTCCGAGAGTTTCTATAGCTTCGTTAGGTGATTTGGGATATGTGTGAAAAATTTCAGGTCATTCGGACATGGTTTGGTCAGGTTTTTGATCGAAAGTGTATTTCAGAAGTTTTTAGAAAATTAGGCTTAAATTCGATGAGTGTTGGGTAATTTGATGTTGTTTGAGGTGTTTTGATGATTGGAAGAGGTTTGAATAATGTTATGAATTATGTTGGCATGTTTGGTCGGGGTCCGATGAGGCTCGGATAAGTTTTGGAAGAGTTTTTGGAAGATTTTTGTCGTTTGAGCATAAGCATGTAATGATCCAAAGGTCCATTTTTAGTTCTAGAGATTGAAATTTGATTTTGAGACTTCCAGAATTTTGATAATGAATTATAGGAGTGATATAGAAAGTTTGGTCTAATTTCATCAAGTCGCGATTGGGTTTTTGACACGAAACATGAGTTAATTGTTTAACGAGCAAAATGGATATCGCACTGAGCAAACAAGCTCCGAATTGAGTTTTGATTAAAGGACTATGTTCGTATCATTATTTGTGACTCATAGGAACAAGAATCATCAAATTCCGAGTTCGTATGATGGAGTTAGAGCCATTTTAGTAAAAAGAAAACTGCTGCAATTTCTTTGGCTGCTGCTGTATTTTTTTTAGCAGCGTGAACAGTAACCGCGCGGGTGAACAGTACTTCCGAAAAATTCTGGGCAGTGATTTTAATAAACATTTCACCCGCGATCCAAGTCCCATTTCCTCCATTTTTGAGCAACCTTGAGAGCTTTTGGACGGGGATTGAAGGGGGTTTCGACAGGAAGTGATTGGAGGTAAGTCCTATGAACTAAAAAAACGTTTTTATTGTGAAATTGATCTTGGAATCCATAGAAATTTAGCGAAAGAGGAAGAACTAGGGCTTGAGTTTTAATATTTCAAATTTGGATTTGAGGGGTCATTTGGACTCCGATTTTGGTAAATTTGATATATATAGACTCGTGGCGAGATAAGGAATCCGGTGATGTCAATTTTCTGATTTTTCGAGACGTGGGCCCGGGGCTCGGGCATTGCCAAATTCATGAATTTTGATATTTTTCGAGTGCTTTCGATTGGGTATTGTCTCTTTAGCATTATGTGACATATTCGTTGCGATTTTGGGCAGATTCGACGCACGTGGAGGCCAATTCGATGGGCAAAGGCGTCGCAAATTAAAGAAATAGCCGATTTGAGGTGATTAATTGATGTAAATGATGTCTTGAGGGTTTGAAACCCCTGAATTTCACATCGTAACGCTATATTGAGGCGACTTGCACGCCGGATAACGAGCGTGGGGTAGAGCACCATTGGGGATTGTGACTTGGTCCGTCCCGAGAGATGTTTGTACCGTGTTTTCTACTTGAACTAAATTGAGAATCATCCTTACTTAGATTTAATTGTTACATTTGGGCTTCTTGCCAATTATTTGAATCCTTCAGGGATTGATATCACTGCTTTCGCATATTTTGCATATCATTTGACCTCAGTCCAAGGTTTTAAATATTGTTTTGCAAACTCAACCATCTTTCTAAGATTTAAAAGCTTAAATGATATTTCTAAATGATATTTCGGGCTGAGAACTACTATTTTACAAATGCCCAAGGGGCTTATGATGGTTTCTGGACTGAGCATGGATCGGGTTACGCGCCGCAGCAGTATTACATTGATATTGAGGCCGAGAGCCTGGTTGAGTACATTGATATTGAGGCCAAGAGCCTGGTTGATTATACTGAGATTGATATGAGGCTGAGGGCCTAGATTTGATGCCACGAGATGACTTGATATTACGCTTGGACAGTAGGAGCCCCTTCTGAGTCTGTACATACCCCCAGTGAGCGCCGTCGACGATAAATAAATGGATGGCTCGGGCTGTACGCCGTAGTGGGTACCGGAGTATACCGTCATATGCATTGCATTACATCTCATGCATTGTTCTTTATCTGTTATACCTGCCTTCGTATCTGTACTCTGATTTCATTGAGTTGTTGTTTCACTTTTGATGTTCTAAACTGCCAGTCATAGTTTACTTTGTATTTTTCCACGATTTCTTATTCCCGGCCTTTATTTATGTTTATTACTCACTGGGTCAGAGTACTCACATTACTCCCTGTACCTTGCGTGCAGATCCAGGTACACCCCAGGCTGAGTGAGGGTTTGTTAGCTGAGCAGCAGTATCCGGGAGTATTGAGGTAGTTGCATGGTGTTCGCAGCCTTGATCTCTCCCCTTTATCTCTATCTTTTATTCCGCATTTTTCCTAGACAGACTTGTAATAAGTGGATATTCTGTATTAGAGGCTCATATTTGTGACACCGGATTCTATTGGGCTATGGTGTGGTATTTTAATTGAACTTCCGCAGATTTTATTATTATTTATAAACTTGAAAGTAATGACTTAGTAATTCCCTGTGTCATTTATGTATAATCTGATTAAAAATTTGGGATAATGTTGTTGAATGGTCGGGCTTGCCTAGCAGTGTGTTGGGCGCCATCACGACCGGGTTTGGGGTCATGACAGATTCTATGTCCACAATTGGATATGTATTCACTATTGGTGGAGGAGCGGTATTTTGGAAGTCATCCAAACAAACTTTTATTGTCCGCTCTACAATGGAGGCTGAGTTCATAGCCTTGGATAAAGCCGGTGAAGAAGCTGAATGACTCCGAAATTTCTTGGAAGATATTCATTTTGGCCCAAACTGTTGGCACCAATATGCATACATTGCGATAGTCAAGCGGTAATTGGAAGGGCTGGGAGCGTTATGTATAACGGTAAATCTCGTCATATATGACGAAGACATAAAACCATTAGACAATTACTCTCTAGAGGATTTATCACGATTGACTATGTAAAGTCAAGTGATAATATGTCGGATCCACTTACAAAATGCCTAACTAGAAAGGTAGTTGAGAAGTCATCAAGGGGAATGGGACTGTGGCCGAGAACAAGTCATAATGGCGGTAACTCTACCTAGAAGACTGGAGATCCCAAGATCTAGGTTAAAGGAGATCAAACAAAGTCATTAATGACGGTTCAACATTGTCAACTAAACCTTTGGTCCATTCTCGTGATGAGACAATGTTCAGTACCAAGGATAAAGTATTAAGGTTTTTTAATGATTTCTAATTTTGATACGGGGTATATCAAATAGTGTATCTATAGGATGACACGTTTAGGAATCACCTATGTAAGTGTGAAGTGTTAGCCGCTTCAAGGAGAACTTTGTAAGGCCAGTTCTCTACGCACTTATGAAACCAGGCGGTGTTCATGGATGAAACGAACACAACAATGAGAACCAAAGACGGTTAAGAGTTGGTTGTGTGACTTGTGGTTGTCTAGGTATACACTAAAGTTCGACGGTTCAAAGATATCAAATCTACCGATTGATCGAGTATATCCGACATAAGTTCACTACGGAAAGTTCAAAGGGAAACCTACTATCCAGATGCAATTAATCCTTACTTACGAATCACACAATTTTTCATGCATACTTCCGTGATATAGTCATTTCCCATTCATGTGGGGGATTGTTGGATTTTTTTTTATGTATTCAATTAATATATTAAATACTTAAAAGATTGTGAATGGAAAATGGAGGGAAATGAAAATTTTGAGTGAAATTTTAAGTTTCCCCTTGGTAAATGGACATTGTCCCATATTGGAAGAGAAAGAGATTTTTTATGGGTATATAAGCAATTGCTCTTCTTCTAGCTCTTAAAGAGTTGAGAAGAAGGCAAGCCTCGTGTCGTCGTCGTCGTCGCTCGCTCGGCTCGGCTTCGGATTCGGATTCTGATTTGGTCAAATGATCGATTGATTAATTAACCTTTTGGACCAAATTTATTTGTTAGTAGTAAAATATTAACAGAAATGTTATTAAATATTTATTTTAATAACAGAATATTAATATTAAATATTAATATTAAATCCAATCCGGTTTTTTATTTTAGTAACAGAAAATTAACTACCCTCTTCAATTTTCCCTCTTTATTTTCTCTCTTTATTGTTGAGTAAATAGCCATTTATGTAATGGCATTTATGATGTAGCCTTCTTGCAGAAACAGCCATTCTGAAGAGTTGCACCTCTTCAGATTTCAGCCCAACTTTGGCTATAAATACAACACTATTCTGCTCAGAATTTCACTATGATTTTCTGAGTTTCTCCTCCTTTTTTTGCATACTTTTAGCATCAGACAAAGCAATAGTAAGTGTGATTTGCTACCGAACTTTGTGTTCGCTGAAATACTGGGGTTTGAAGTACCACTACACCAATGTGTAATTCGTTCTATCCTGGGAGGAAATAATCCATAACCTTGGTTACAATGAGGGGATTAAATTCCTTAAGGAAACACTGTGAATTCAATGGGCTCGAATCGGTTTTCTGTTATTTCGTTGTTCACTTCTATTTATGTTCATGTCTGTTTATGTTCATTTATATTTCCAGAATTATTTTAGAAATACAGTTTAATAACAACCTCTACCTCTCCTTAGGCCATTTAGGGCCAATCAGCTCTCCCCAGTACTTCTTCGACCTGCCTCTATTTTTCATTCTTCTAATATGAAAACTGATGAGACCTCTAAAATGTTTCAGACTTCTAAAGAATGTGGGAGTACTTTTTAAAAATAATAAATAACCATGTGGCCTTTTGCATGAAAATATATGGCCAAATGGCAAAGCCATAAACAAGTGATAGAGGAGACATAACACTTGTCTCTTTGCATGAAATGTTTTTGACAAGTAGATTAACACTTGTCATCTTCTTACATAATTCTACAACTATAAATACCCATTTCCTATACCAGCCGAAAACACCAACAAATACTTTGCTCTCTCATGATTGCTAATGATTAGTAATCATCACTACAAACCTTCTCTTTTTTCAATTACGTGTAGCCTTTTGTGTGTTCCAATTTCTTTTATAACCTGTGTTTATTTCCTCATTCCTAACTTGCTGGATTTATTATTTAACTTTGTTGATTCATGTATCCTCTAAATAAATAGAGATGGGCTTGTTTAATCATGGGAAAATATTTCACATTGCTGAAATAGTTTTTTAGGACAGTGCCTAGCACGACTCAAGCCAATTCGTATGTATGCTTACAAATAATATTATTGAATTATTATCATCGTCATTTCCCTATAATATAAGAAACTATGGCAAGTAATACTACTACAAAAAATTTTGATGGTGCTACCAATTTTGGTGTTGTCTTTACTACTACTGTTCCAGTTGTCCTACCAGATATCCATGATATTGCAAATACGTTATTGCATCTACAACTTTGGCAGACACTAATGTCCAAACACAGGTATGTGAATAGACATGGTTACATATCCAATGATAATATTAAAACCTTCAAGAAAAATGCACCTCAATACAAGAGAAGAGTTGGGATAAATGATAATCTCGCTAAGTCAAAATTAAATTTGACTAAAGAGGATGATATAATTGTTGCGGTCATTTCCCAAATAAATAATGTGGCCAATGTGAGAGATTGGGTGATAGACTCTGGTGCTACTAGGCACATTTGTGCAAACAAAAATAAATTTTTATCTTACACCCAAATTGAGGAAGGAGAAAAATTTATTTATCTTGGTGACTCAAGAACAGCTCGCGTTCTTGGAAAAGGAAAAATTCTTCTCAAACTCACATTTGGTAAAACTCTAGCATTGAGTGATGTATTGCATGTTCCTAATATCCAAACCAATTTGGTTTCTGTGGGGTTATTAGGAAAAGTTGGAGTAAAGGTTTCACATTTGAAAATAATGAGGTCGTATTGACCAAAAGTGAAATTTTTGTGGGCAATGGATATTGTAACCATGGGTTATTTGTGCTTAATATTTCTGATACTAACAATAAAAATACATCTTCTTCTGCTTATATGGTTGAGTCAATTTCTTTGTGGCATGCTAGACTAGAACATGTTAATGTCGCGTATATAAAGAAAATGTAGTCACTAGGATTAATATCTGGTTTAGACTCAAGTAATATTAATAAGTGTGAAATATGTGTTGAAGCTAAAAGTACAAGAAAGACTTATTTTTCTGTGTATAGAGAAACTGAATTATTATCTTTAATTCACACTGATTTAGGCGATTTAAAGCAGACTATGACTAGAGGTGGTAAAAGATATTATGTGACTTTTATTGATGATTTTTCTAGATATACTAAGTTGTATTTGCTTAGAAATAAAGATGATGCATTTAATGCTTTTATTTCTTATAAAACTGAGGTTGAAAATCAACTTAGTAGAAAAATCAAGAGAATTAGATCAGATAGAGGTGGAGAATATTTATCTTTAAATGAATTTTGTGAAAATAATGGAATTATTCATGAAGTAACTCCGCCTTATTCATCTGAGTCAAATGGAGTAGCTGAAAGAAAAAATAGAACATTGAAAGAGATGATGAACTCTATGTTAGTTAGTTCTAATGCTCCTGATAATTTGTGGGGTGAAGCTATTTTATCTGCATGTCACTTAAAAATAGAATACCGCATAGAAAAACCGACAAAACTCCTTATGAATTATGGAAGGGTTATAAACCTAATTTGAAATATTTAAAAGTGTGGGGGTGCCTTGCTAAAGTTCTTTTGCCTGAACCTAAAAAGAGAAAAATAGGTTCTAAAACTGTTGATTGCATGCTAATTGGATATGCTGAACATAGTGCTGCATATAGATTTCTTGTTTTAAAAAGTGATGTGCTTGATTGCAATACTATAATTGAGACAAAGAATGCTGAGTTCTATATATATATATATTATCCATTAACTGATAAAATTTCTCATACACCTGTTGAAACAGATAATGAAAATACCTCTAATGAGAAACTGAGAAGGAGCAAAAGGCCTAGGAAAGAATATTTTTCTTATGGAAATGATTTTCAAACTTTTCTTGTCGATAATGAACCATCAAATTATTTTGAAGCTATATCTTCTTCAGATGCTAAATATTGAAAATAGGCAATAAAAGTTAAAATTGATTCTATTATGAAAAATAATATATGGATTTTAACCGACTTACCTCCTGGTGCAAAACCTATTGGTTGTAAATGGATTTTCAAAAATAAATTTAATCTTGATGAATCTTTAGATAAATATAAAGCTCGGTTAGTAGCAAAAGGATTTTCTCAAAAACAAAATATAGATTATTTTGATACATTTGCACTAGTGACTAGAATTTCTTCTATTCGAGTTTTAATTGCCTTAACTTCAATCCGTTAGCTTTTTATCCACCATATGGATGTGAAAACTGCTTTTCTAAATGGTGACTTACAAGAAGAGATTTATATGGTTCAACCTGAAGGCGGTGCCATTCCTGGACAAGAAAATAAAGTTTATAAATTAATTAAATCTCTTTATGGCCTTAAACAAGCTCCTAAGCAATGGTATGAGAAATTTGAACAAGTCTTATTGAGAGACGATTTTTCTTCAGTTGAGATGGATAAATGTGTTTATACAGAAGTGGTAGACAATGATTATGTGATAATATGTCTATATGTTGATGACATGCTTATATTTGGTACAAGTTTAAATATTGTGCAAAGTGCTAAATTATTTATGTCTGCTAATTTTGATATGAAAGATCTGAGTGAAGTAAATATAATATTGGGAGTTAAAGTTATAAGGAGTGAAGATGGAATAATGTTGTCTCAAGAACATTATGTTGAGAGACTTCTTAAGAAGTTTGAATATTTTAATGTCACATTTGTGAACACTCCTTTTGATGCTAACTCTCAGTTGAAAAAGAATAATGGTGACTCAGTTGCTTAGTCTAAATATGCTCAGGTTATTGGGAGTCTAATGCATACAATGAATTTTACAAGGTCTGATATAGCCTATGTCGTGTGTAGACTGAGTGATATACTCATAATCACAACAGAGAGCATTGGACTGGATTAGATAGACTAATGAAATATTTGAGAGGAACCATGAATTATGGTATTCTATATAGTAGATTTCCTTCTACTTTAGAACGGTACAGTGATGCAAATCCAGTAAGTCTATTCTTCCATTCCTTTATCCGTCTCCTGTAAATTTTGAAAATATGTGGGGATTGTGGGAGTATTTTAAAAATTCTAAATAACCATGTGGCCTTTTGCATGAAAATATATGGCCAAATGGCAAAGCCATAAACAAGTGGTAGAGGAGACATAACACTTGTCTCTTTGCATGGAATGTTTTTGACAACTAGAGGAACACTTGTCATCTTCTTACACAATTCTACAGCTATAAATACCCACTTCCTATACCATCGGAAAACACTAACAAATACTTTGCTCTCTCATGATTGCTAATGATTAGTAATCATCACTACAAACCTTCTCTTTTTTCAATTACGTGTAGCCTTTTGTGTGTTCCAATTACTTTTATAACCTGTGTTTATTTCCTCATTCCTAACTTGCTGGATTTATTATTTAATTTTGTTGATTCCTGTATCCTCTAAATAAATAGAAATGGGCTTGTTTAATCCTGGGAAAACATTTTACATTGCTGAAATAGTTTCTTAGAACAGTGCCTAATACGACTCAAGCCAATTCGTGTGTATGCTTACAAATAATATTATTGAATTATTATCATCGTCATTTCCCTACAAAGAATACAATCATGTCAGTTAAATACTTCTTCCGAGTGCCTCTAGTTTCCATTCTTCTAATATGAAAACTGATAAGACCTCTAAAACGTTTAGGACCTCTAAAGAATACAATCATGTCAGTTAAATAATTCTCAATTAGTTTTGTGTGATATAATTGTTTGAAATAAACGACAAGACTAGTCCAATATTTTATGCAATTTCACAAGATCTAGTCCTTCTGTTTCATTCCCGTACTAATTAGTTTTTCCTTTATTATGTATTGGCTCATGCTAATGGAAAAGAAACTCGATTCAATGTCGAGATCTTAGTGCTAATCAGAAAATATATATATTCTCCGTCGCACTCCAAGACTTAGTGGGAACAAAATGATTTATTTGTAATATTAGTTTGAAAATAAAATTGAAACTGATTTTGTAGGGGGGAAACGGCGTAAATTCTTCAATTATGTATATAATTACTTAAATCCTTAGAAGATACGCAAATATAATGTAGAGAGAGTAAAACAACCTCTTTACCTGCATTAGGTAGAGATAAGGTCTGCGCACAGACCAGGGGCGTACGCAGGATTTTTTGCAAGCGATGTCGATGCTAAAGAGACTAAGAGAGACACAAATAACTGATTCTATAGGATATATATATATTTCGCTTTAGCTCACACAACCAAGCCTTAGCCTAGCAACCAAGCCTTAGCCTATTGGTTTAGCTAATCCTTTTCATCTATGGAGAGATCAGAAGTTCGATCCCGTAGGACGTCCATTTTTAGAAACAAAAAGAGCTCTAAAATTCATTAATCGCTTAACCTTTAGGCTACGGATAAAGAATTTTTAAGCAGTGTCATTCCTGTTTATATGCAGTAATTTGCGTATTAATTATACAAATGTGTTTAAAATTTTCCGACGAAGCGGTGTCGGATGACACCACTTAATATAATGTGCATCCGCCCCTGGTACAGACTACCCTTCCCAGACCCCACCTGTTGGTAGAGCTGTCAAAACGGGATAGCCCAACCCAACCCAAGATTCGTGGGCTTTTAAATTTGGTGGGCTAGGGCGGGCCGGCCCTCCATCTATATAGGCCTTAAAATGGCTAGCCCAGCCCTAAGAGGGCCGCGGGCTAGAGCGGGCCGGCCCTTCAATTTTTTTAGAAAAAAATATTTTTTCAAATCTCTAGATATTGTTTGGTGACATAATCTCTTAATCATATGAACGACTTCTGTTTATCTAGAGTTTACAAGAATCTTGATATTTGACAAGGAATTTCGTAATTGAAATACAAATGCTCTATATCTCTAGCTCTTTTTTTTTTAACGTTACATAAATATTTTTTTTTTTGTACTTTTCTTTCACTTTCCTTAGGTTCGGAAATTGCTTCAATAAGTTTATATGTTAATGTTTTTTTAATTTAGGTTTAACATTATTTGTTGATTTCATCATTATAGTCCATAAATTTTTAAAATTCATGAAATTTGCTAGTGTTGTCAATTTACTTTGGGTATTAAAACTTGACTTTTTTCTATACTGAAGAGCAATTTAATAATTAATAACATATTAAAGTAACCAAAGTGATTATTGGCCACTTAAAGTAATAAAAAATTATTATTGGTCATTTAAAACTTTCCTAGCTTGTTGTTAATTAAGCAAAAGAAAAACTAATCTTGTCATACTATATGCATGTCAAAAATATAAATTATTGTTTATATGAAAGAGTAAATGAGCAATCTAAGGTTGGAAAATGAGGACTATAGTTAATATTTTTTTAGTTTTTACTTTTTAAAAATATTTAAATTTGAATTTAATTAATTTTTGGCACACGGGCCGGCCCAGGCCCAGCCTCGGTAAAGCCTCAAGGGCCAGCAAGCTGACTTGGGCCGGGCTTATAAGCCTCAGTTTTAAATGGGTTAAAAAAATTCCAACCCAGCCCTACCCAAGTAGCGGGTTGGGTTGGGCTGGCCTCATGGGCCAAACCCATTTTGACGGCTCTACCTGTTGGGGTCAAACTGGGTTTGTTGTTGCTGTTGTTGTTGTTGTAGAGAGTTCTCGACGAGGAATTTAGTTGTTTTATTTCGATATCATAAAATCATTTTCAACTTTCTTCAAGTTGCACCATACTGTAAAAAGGAGATAATATACGCAGGAAAGAAAATCAACACGGCTAACAGATATCAGTGTATGAAAACATATCAATTTCTTATAAATGTTAATGCCACATTTTTAAGTTCTATACGATGTTAATTAACTGATAGAACAAATTGACCAAAAGGAAACAGTGGCAAAATAGGTCAGGGTATGGATTGTAGTAAGCTACATCAATAACAACAACAAATTCAGTATAAGCCCACAAGTAGGATATGAAAAGGTAACGCATATGCAATCTATACGTCTACCCTAAGCAGGTAGAGATGTTTCCAGTAAACTAGGTGCAAACAATTAAGAAATCACTACGTTAATTTCCAATAGAAAGAAAAAACTGTAGCATAGCAAAAAAAGCCTCATTTCTTATTAAAACTTATTTTTATATTTTCACCTATGGGTAGCAATTGTAATATAGGAAACATCAGAATCACTCTTTTCGGCTTTTCCCCTTGTGTCCAATGCATTCCATGCAAATTAAATCGGGTTACATTGTGGATATAGTGAAAGTGTGTGAGGGTAAAATTGGGGATAAAGTAACCCCCGATTCCCCGGTACAGAAACGAGAAGGAAGTACGATCCGATATGGCATCGAGTAAAACCGAGGGGTTCCACATCTCTGAACCCGGGGAGGACGGATGGTGCACCTGGGACCGGATATGACTGAACATCGGGTCCGAGCAGATATTGCGGCACGAATCCTGCCCTATCTCAATTGCAATCAACATTTCCGGGAAAGAGAAAATTTTTACCTTAATCAGGCTTGTACTAGGATTGAAACTCCCCTACTATATAAAGGGGAGGACTTTTTCATTTTAGAACCACATTTGACACGCATATCAAAGCAATAAAAAGTTTATTTTTGTTGTCTAGCTACCGTTAATAACGTTCTTCAGCTGCTTAATTATTTAAGTGCAACTGAGCACGTCTCGAGGGCTTGACCGAGGTCAATTTTCAGTGTTCGCCCAAAAGCTAGGCTTAATTGTATATTACGCTTGGTTTGATCGTTTTGCTTCTCTTCACTTTAATTATTTTATGTTCATAGATCATTCGTGTTCAGTCATATATTTTTTAAATCGCGTACAAATTCAATTGTTACTCATTTTAAGGGTGATGATTACTCCCTCTATTCTATTATGGCACTATTTTTATTTGGATATTCAAACAGTTTAATTTGAACAATGAAGTTTTTAATGCTTTTAGATATATTTAATTATATATAAAAATTAGTGGTATTACAAAATATGTGCATTAAGTTATGCTGAAATTTATATATTATTTTATATTGACTAGAATGTGAAACAAAAATATGTGCATTAACAATAAAAATATTTAAAGACAAACAATGCCCTTAAAGTTAGCGCTCCCTACATTATTATTCATCGTGATCCTTATATTATTATTCGCCTGATAAAAATCCATTCATTGTTACTTTCCTTAAAATTAAACAATTGTTGTTGATTTATATCTCAATGCATAAATGGTATGGGATCAAAACTACCCCTTAATATATATGTAGAATTACTTGTATTGTACGGACAAAGGTACAACGGAGGAGACCAATTATTTAATACGGAGGTTAGCTGTTACAAACTTACAATCATATCATGGTACCGCGTTTCCATTTTATAAATAAAACTTTATTTTATTTTTATAAGAGAAGACAGAAAAATATTCAATATATGTTGCATATGGACCCTCCACTCAGCATCTTAGAAACTTCCTCTCCTTGATTCAGAGTTGCAATCTCTATAAATTGCCTCCCTAAACTCTTTTAGGAATAAAGCAAAAAAATAAGATATCCTACTACAAATACAATTATCAATATTAATTCTTGTCATAAATAGCAAATTCAACCTCTACTATAAGCTCAAAAATGATGAAGACTAAGATGATTGTGGGAAAGCTCAAGAACCATCTTCAGTTAATTCACAAATATTCCAGTAGATTTCAAGCTGCTCATGAAATTGTTGAAACGCCGAGAGCGAATAATGAAGAGGGGGTGCCAAATGATGTAAAAGAAGGATATTTTGCTGTTTTCTCGGTAAATCCAGAGGAGGAGCCAAAGAGGTTTGTAGTGGAGCTGCATTGGCTCACAAATCCAAAATTCTTGAATTTACTGAAGCAAGCTGAAGATGAATATGGATTTGTACAAAAGGGTGTTCTTGAAGTTCCTTGTCGCGCTGAGGAATTACAGAAGATTCTGCAACTCAAGATTGGAGGGAAAATCTCTGGTTTTGCGGTTTAATTATTTGGAAATAGTTCATTCTCTATATATGAGATGGAGTATATATTATGGTTAAATTTACAAACTTTTTTTTTTCTGTTTGTTTAACTACGATATCATGTTATATTTAGTTCAATTTTGAGTCCATCTGGAACTAGAACTGAGACTTAATGTATAACTGTATGCTCAAAGCCTATTAAAGGAACGTATACATTTTTATATGAGTGATGACATTTCTGTTAAGGAAACCTTTGTGTTAATTAGCTTTACCAGTCCATCATAGTAAAAGTCTAAGAGATAGTGACATAAAAGCCTTTCACAAAATATTCTTAAATATGACTTTTATAATATCATAGTTGAAATATATAGCAAAATAACTGTGGGTTAACTAGCAAATTAGCGATTACACACACAGACAAGACGGGCTGCTCACGTGGTCAACACCCCACCTACAACGCTAGGGTTGTGAGCTCGAGTTACTAAAAGAGCAATAGCTCCAACAAAAGGATCAAAGGGGAGGGGAAACAAAAAAAAATGATTACACACAGAGTAAATAGAGAAAGAAATAACATAGGGATTCAACTAGGGTTGGCTAGTAAAAGAGATCCCCAATTATAACTCCCTTAATATATTTCAAATGTTTTCCAAACATATTAGTTCAATGGGTCTCAAAACTAACTAAAAAATTAAACTGGTTGTGCTATCGCTCGAATTTAGCACATGTTTCAGAACTCCTTGTACTATCCTTGATAATTTGTGCCTTGTAGTACACCAAAGTATCCCATCATATAAACTAAGGATCACGATTGATAATTTGTGCCTTGTACAGAGGTGGAATACTAACAAGGGTGGAGGGAGAAATAAGAATTTTTATTTTTCAGATAAAAATAAACCAGAAAACTGATATGTTATTGGAATTAGTACACACTAATTAAAATAATGACATCAAGATTCTAATATTATACAGTCAGACCTTTCTATAACTACATCCATATATAATAGTTATTCACTATTAAAGTTGACTTTTTTCGGAATTGGATATTATATTATGTTATAATATATGTCTTATATAACAACATTTTATTATATCCATATATAATAGTTATTCTCTATTAAAGTTGACTTTTTTCGGAATTGAATATTATATTATGTTATAATATATGTCCTATATAACAACATTTTACTATAGCTGTCAAAAAATTTCGAAACAAACGAGACTGTTATAGAAAGGTTTGACTTTACTAGCTTTTAATTTGGCATACCTCAAAGGCTTAATGCAAAACTAAAGCCATATAGTTTTATGTGGATAGTTGTACTAGCATCCTCGTAGTTCGAATAATTGGATAAACATAGACCTCGTTGATATAGTTATAACTTTAATTAAATTAATTAAGACAAAAAAGGAATTTCCTCTTTATATTCTCATGGTATTTTGACCTATCAAATAGAAAACATATCATATGGTATTACTTTCATTACAAAATAGAAAACCATGCTGTAGTGAGTTGATCCGGGTACCTTTCAGAAGACAAATGTTGTCTACTTGTTTCATCATGATGCACTTGTAATCAGTGGCTGATGTAGAGTATATTTACCGGGTTCCCGAGAACCCAGTAACTTTTGCGTAGACTCTGTATTTTTATTAAAAAATCCATTAAATATTGATAAATATATAACTGTGAACCCAGTTATTATTGTATATTAATTTGATATTACAATAGGAACCCATAAACTTCAAATCCTGAATCCGCCTCTGCTTGTAATAGTAACCCAAATCAGGATACTGAAGGATTTTCTTACAAGTTCACATCTGCGGTTGACAACACTTGTTTGCACGTTAGACTATCCAAACCTCGATCGCATGCACTACATATGAACACTAAAAGGTGGGTGGTTCTGATCAAGTTTTATAAAGAGTATAATATAAGGATTAATAATCATTAGAGTATTTAGTGCATGCAGAAACTGACTTATGCTACAAAGAGAGGGGTCACAGCTGACACCCGCAAAGTTCGATAAAAATTTCATGTATGCATATATATATTTTTAAAAAATAGAAGATATGACACTATTATATACAAAACAGATTTTTGATTGAATGCATTCACAACATTCAAATTCTGGGATTGTGCGTATATCTTAACTTATTTATGCTAATGCACTATCGAACTAGTGCTGGCACTGTTAGAATATTCTGCCAGTTTGTGTTTGCCTTTAGGAAAACGTTTCTGTTCGTATGAACTCTTCTATTAGTCCTTTCCAATTAATTCTCCATGATCATTTCATAATTGTATTGGAATTTGACATAAGAAAAAAATAATGTGAATTAACGTATATTTATTTCTAAATTGGGAAGAATATTAGCAAAGTCGACCGACGGAATTGGTAGCTAACTGCACTGCATCCTAATAAAACTTAATCAAATTTATAAGTCACCTCCATGACACACCAAATCATCAACATAGTCAAATGCAGAAAGCAGTGTGGCCAATTAATCCAATATTCCAAAAAAAGAAAATTATTCACTTATAATTAACAGTTTCCTTTAGAATAATTTAATATTTGATTTATATAGAACCTAATATAAAAAACAAGTTTAGTTGAAGTCGTCAACTGGTTGACTTATATGAGCTCAAGCAGCTTTAATTTTGTTATTGATCTAAAATATACTTACACTGTAAATCTATCAATGCAAGAGTAGCAACTATATTTTTAACTTTGTTGCACAAGTTTCACGATATGATTAGCGTCACACCCCTTTTTTTTAAAACAAACTTCACTAACCCTCTTAAATTAATAAAAAGATTTGTAAAGCCTGAAAAGGGTATTCCAATTAGAACGTGACAAAAATTGTGTTCAAAAGGAAATAACTCAGAATCGCCACCTGACATTTGATTTCGGTGTGTTAGGTCACCGTTTTTCTAAAAATAATTTTTTTCCTTTCAAAACACTTGAGACTCCAAAACTAAGTTCGCACCAGAGATTTGGGTAAGGGGGTTCATTTGACTCGGGGAGAAGGTGTCAGGCACTCCCCAAGTCCCGTGAAAGTCACGGTTGCGTATTCAATCAAGCTGGCTTTTAAGATATTCGAATTGAGGTAAAACACGCAAAAAGGAAACAAACAATCAAAGATGCTCGAGGTCGTCCCCACCTAAGTGAAAGAAAATTAAAAGAAGAAAAGTTAAAGTTCTAGATTATCCTACGCTACTTCTTCTATGATGTTCGCCATGGCCTCCAATTACATTCACTTCGGGGCATTCCCCTGAAATAAAATATTTACAAATCCCTCGGGGCATTCCCCGGATAAATCTAACAAAGGGAACGACCTCTCGCCTCGAAACTAAAAAAGAATTGCCTACCCAAGTGCTGTCGGCTTAAGCATGCTCCTAACGTTCAATAATTAACTAGTAATAACGAAATAGAAACATCAAAGCACTTAACAGTAGACCCAATTATGTATTCCTTCGCTTTCCAATCCTATAGCATTTTTTGATCTAACTAAACTAATAGATCATTATTTGATTCATTTATTACAAGTTATTTTCTATCACTGTGATTAATTAAAATGGGCAATTTGACTTCTGAATATTCACTAAGATGTGCTAGTGAGACAACTTCAAATCATTTCAAAAGAGAAGAACACCACACAAGTCGGAACCATATAAGTCATAAACACATGCATCATATTGAGAAAGATGGAATAACAAAGAAAGAATTAGACCTTCCATTGACGGATCCAAAATTGCGACTCAGAAAACAAACCGGAAAATGACCATAATCGGAGCAACAGACGGGAATTCGACGGCCTCGAACGTTTTCAACACCCAAACTCCGATTAACATAGTAGAAAAGGATTTGAGTACCCTTAAGCAATAAAAATCTTCCCGATGGAGTAAAACAAATGTCCAAATCAAATCTGGAATTTAAAATATATAAGAACAACCTCTGTTTCCCCTCCTCCCTTTCATTCAACCTCTGTTTCTGATGTTGTGCGTGTGTGTGAGTGGTGAGGAGCGACTGGTTTGGTTGGAGAAGAGCAGGGGTCGTTGGTTGGGGTTGAAGGAGTCGTTGGTGGGCTGGTTGCTGAGAGGTGAGGAAGAATGGAGGTGGAGATGGGGTATACGACTGAAGCTGGAAGATGACGAAGCGAAAGGGGGTCGTTTGGTGGTCGAAGAAGCAGCAACCACTACTTGAAGGTGTTTTGGTCGTCGGCCGCTTATGGTTTGGAGGTGAAGAGGGTTGCGGCGGTGATGGGGCTTCTCCAGTGAGCTGTGGTTGCGGACTGGTGATGCTAGGCTGGTTCTCGGCTGAAGCTCGTTTTTTTTTTCGGCGAGCTGCTGGCTCAGTGAAGGTGGCTGGAGGTGCGGCTGCTATGGTATTTTTTTGTCTCGTTGTTGTCTTAGTTATCTTATGAGGAAGAAGATGGGTTCTAGGTCTAAGGTTTAATGGCTGCTCCTGTGGTCTTGGAAGCTAGGTTTTTTTGTAGTCTCGGTCAGGAAGAAGAAAGGTTCATCTAGGTTAGGTCTTGTTGGGTTAGTGAAGGGTGGGCTTCGAATTTGGGCCTTTAACATTGGGCTAAAACAGATGTCCAAATCTTAGTTAAATCCCTCTTAATATAAGACAAATATATTACATAATGCAAAAATTGATCTAATTAATTAAACTAAATTATATATATAATATGAAATTATTTTTTTTGTATTTTTCAAATGTTATATTTAAATAAAATAGGTTCGAAGTAATATATCCTTTTAAAAATATCTAACACTTGAATTAAATAGAAAAATATGGAACTATTTTTGTAATTTTCAATTTTTGTTCTTAAAATAGAGTAAAAGAGTTAAAACTAGTTAATATAACTATATTAGGCCTAAACTAAGTAATTAACTGCTAAAATATGCAAAATCTTGGGGAGGGTCAAAAATCACATGTCTACAGCTGCCCCTCTTTGAGTGGAAATACGAAATATTTTCAGACAAAGAACGATTAGACAAGTCTTTTGACCCGACCCTTATTTAGAGAGACCAAAAACTAAAAGAAAAGAGAGCGTGACCAAGCCCTGGTGTCTGAGCTGCCTACATATCCTTGGCTATAAAGGAATCAGACCACGTGTAGTTCAGAAGTGAATGAGGTGATGGAGTAAACTGAGGTGGAGAGCCGGTCGAGGTGCCGTCGAGGTTCCGGTCCGCGGTCCTGTTATTGCATCAAATCAAAATCTAAAAGAACTAATCAAACCTATCAGCTATGAGTTACAAGATCCCTATCCACAAGTCTACTGAAGCTTGATCTTGAGTCTTGAATGGTTTTCATGCAAACTTTTTGATTTGAACCTTGATGCTCGCTAGCTGCAGGTGTTGATTCATTCCTCCACAATTTCTTTGGATCAAGTCCGGGCATGCAGCGCTCATAACTTCAACCATGTCTTGGGCAGTTCACATTTTGAATTGAATTCTGAAATTACTTCCCTCGTTCTTCCGGTGGGTGCCTGCCAACGACTTGAACTCGAAATAAATTTCCTCGTTCTCCAGGTGGGTGTCTGATTACCAAAACTTGAATTGTATTCCCCCGTTATCCAGGTGGGCGCCTGATTATCAACAACTTGACTTGTATTCCCTCGTTATCCAGGTGGGTTCCTAATTGTTAAAACTTGATTGTATTCCCTCGTTATCCAGGTGGGTGCCTGATTAGCAAAAACTTGAATTATATTCCCTCATTATCCAGGTGGGCGCCTGATTGCCAAAAACTTGAATTGTATTCCCTCGTTATCCAGGTGGGCGCCTGATTGCTAAAACTTGAAACTGTATTCCCTCGTTATCCAAGTGGGCGCCTGATTACCAAAAACTTGAATTGTATTCCCTCGTTATCCAGGTGGGCGCCTGATTTCTAAAACTTGAATTGTATTCCCTTGTTATCCAGGTGGGCGCCTGATTACCAACAACTTGAATTATATTCCCTCGTTATCCAGGTGGGCGCCTGATTACCAAAACTTGAATTGTATTCCCTCATTATCCAGGTGGGCGCTTGATTACCAACAACTTGAATTGTATTCCCTCGTTATCCAGGTGGGCGCCTGATTACCAAAAATTGAAATGTATTCCCTCGTTATCCAGGTGGGCGCCTGATTACCAACAACTTGAATTGTATTCCCTCGTTATCCAGGTGGGCGCCTGATTACCAAAAATTAAAATGTATTCCCTCGTTATCCAGGTGGGCGCCTGATTACCAAAAATTGAAATGTATTCCCTTGTTATCCAGGTGGGCGCCTGATTGACAAAACTTGAAATTGTATTCCCTCATTATCCAGGTGGGCGCCTGATTGCTACAAAACAGTCAAAACAAAAGAAATTTTTCTGCCCCAGTTTGGGATCTGGGCATATTGTGAGTGTTAATCGGATCATGTTACCTATAGAGCTCTAAGAATTTAAAAGCTAAATCCCATTATCCAGGAGGGCCCTGAAAACTTCGAATTAAATCTCATCTTAAGAGTGATAACTTTAAAGCTAAATTATATTTTCTAAAGGGAGAACTTATGCTAAAACTTAAAATTAAATCCCATTATCTAGGAGGGTCCTGAAAATTTAAAAACTAAATCCAATTATCCAGGAGGGTCCCAAAAATTTTAAATTAAATCCTATAATCCAGGAGGGTCCTGAGAATTTAAAAACTAAATCCCATTATCTAGGAGGGTCATGAAAATTTAAAAACTAAATCCCACTATCCATGAGGGTCCTGAGAACTTTTAAAATTAAATATCATTATCCAGGAGGGTCCTGAAAACTTTTAAATTGAATCCCATTATCCAGGAGGGTCCTGAAAACTTTTAAAATTAAATCTCATCTTAAGAGTGATAACTTTAAAGCTAAATTATATTTTCTAAAGGGAGAACTTATGCTAAAACTTAAAATTAAATCCCATTATCCAGGAGGGTCCTGAAAATTTTAAAAACTAAATCTCATTATCCAAGAGGATCCCGAAAATTTTAAATTAAATCCCATTATGCAGGAGGGTCCTAAGAATTTAAAAATTAAATCCCATTATCCAGGAGGGTCCTGAAAATTTAAAAACTAAATCTCATTATCCAGGAGGGTCCTGAGAACTTTTAAAATTAAATCCCATTATCCAGGAGGGTCCTGAAAACTTTTAAATTGAATCCCATTATCCAAGAGGGTCCTGAGAACTGAGAATGAACTTACCTGAGCCATGCTCTCATCTTGGAGGATTCTGAACAGAATTTCTTGCTCTTTGAACCATGCTTTTCCATGGGAGGTCCCTGTGGAAAAAAAAAATCTTGCCCCTGTTTCAGAAAAATCTTGTTAGTTTGAAAACGTGGTGTTTAGTTTGTGGCATCATTGCTGAGCGTCTGCTTCCGCCACTTGCCAAGATAACTTTTGATTTTAACTTGGACGGCCTTGACTTTATCGACTGCCAATTTTCTTTCAACCTTTATCACAGAAAACACCTCTACTCCATTCGTTCCCAACATCCTCTATTTGTTGCAATTTGCTCATGAATTGACATTTACTGAACCCTTGCATTTCACATGAATTCCAAAGCATGTTGATTGTTACCAACTCAATGCGCATACCACTTTTTCCTGACTTATGCCACTTTGATGTGCTAGCCAGACTCCGCTTTGTGCAATTGGAAAGCTGGTAGTAGATTTTGAAGTCATTTCTTTATTTGTTCTGACCATACAAACTCAAGAAGGGACTCAATCAAAACGAGAGAAACAAAATAAGGGACAAGGGAAAAAGATGATACCTAACAACAAAATGACGAAGTAGAAACTTATCAGATGTGGGCACCAACTCTAATGACCATGACATGCACATTTGGATTAAGTGGTCTAATCTCTCAAGCAAGTCTAATATTCAACTCTTGTTGTACCTCCTCGCTGTGAAGCTGGGCTTCAACGCTTCAATTGTCTCAATTGATCCACAATCCTCAGTCGACTTGTAGTGCCCTGAAGGTTTTCACCATCAAGCTTATCTCATTTTGCTTTTTTCTCAACTCACCGTCGCCTTACGATGCCCCTAAGGGTTTTTACCGATAAGACTCTCTCATTTTATCATTTTCTCTCGTTGTGCTGAGAACAACGGTATTACCCATGATGCAGGGAGATCATACTTTCACCACACACTTGATTTGGCATCCTCAAAAATTGGTCAGAAGGTCTTTCCTTGGACCGTAATGTAGGCCTTTGGACAGGGTTGGAAAGAAAGGATGGTATGAAGGCTCAAAATAATTTAAGATGAAAAGGGTTCAAAATTACAACTTTTGGAATCATATCTTTTGGCAAAATTAAAACTTCTGCCCCAGTTTCTGGAGTCTGGGGATTTTCTTGTTTTTTTTTTTGGATTTTTATTTTTAGGGGACTTCTAAGAAAATCTGCCCCATTCTTGACTTCGGGGAATTATGACATATTTTATTTTGTGTGACCGAACCGTAAGGCTGCCTACGTATCTTGTGGTGACAAGAATCAGGTCGAACATAGTTCAAACACAAAGTTAGTTTTTTTTTCTTTTCCTTTTCTTTTTTTTCCTTCTCTCTTTTCCTTTTTTTCTTTTCTTTTCTTTTTTTCCTTTTCCCTTCTTTTTTGCTTCTTTTTTCTTTTCTTTTTTTCTTTTTCTCTTTTCCTTTTTTTCTTTTTTTCCTCTTTTCTTTTCCTTTTCTAGTTCCTAGCTCTATTTCTAATTCCAAAAGAGGGGTATGGAACAAAACAAATTAAGGCTCAAAAGGGGTAGCAAAAGATAAAAGTGTTTGGGGTAGCAGAATAAAATGCCTCCGTCATATCAAACTTTAAAAATGCCAAGTACAAACGTGCAATTGAAGATAAGCAAGGAAATCATACACAGTATCTATTGATGGAATCATCACAAACAGAAAGCATCGACGGGCAATACCTTTGTCCCAATGTATGATCCTTGCCAGTTCGAAATAGACTTGACTCAACCTTATCTTGATGTGGAAGAATGCATTTCAATACTGACTGATTTACCTCAAACTGCTTGAGAGACATTTCCTTGTTGTATGCTCTTATCAACCTTTTGATTTTCCAGACTACTGCCTCAGTTTCACTCAATTCAAGCTTCAGGTCATCTCAGAATGCGTGAATCTTTACTTGTTTCCTCAAATGCCTCTTTTATCGTGTCCAAAACCGTGTTATTGCCTCATGATTAAACTAACTTTCAAGACCAGGCCGAGAATTATGCTTGCATGCCATGTCACTAGAGTCAGGCTAAAAAGGACTATAAAAGGAAAAGCAACCTAAACAAAAACTGACCAGAACTAATAGAAAACAAAAAATTGCATTAGACAGATGGTGAAAAGGGTTTGAACAAAACAAGCAAAATAGTCATGGGTTGCAACCCTGGAACAATCCTAGATAACACTAGACGAGTTACTACCACTAAACGAACTAGGAAAATAAGAAGCATAAGGGTTTGGGCCAACAAGACAATGTCTGGATTACAACCCCAAAATAACCTGGACAACAGAAATGACAACAAAGTAAACCACCAAAACTCCTCCCTGGCTAGCCAAGAAAGGAGTGTCTTTCCAATTACCAAGCTCGACATCTTAGCTACTAGGTTGCACATCAAAATTACTGGGACCTTCACCAATTTCAATATCATTAACTTCAGTTGGAAAGTTCCCAAGAGGATTCTCATATTCCCTATCACCAAGCATCTTCCCCACAAAGTGTGCATCATCATGTGCAGGTAAAGGATTCTGTGCAATGTTCTGGGTGTCACTGTCTTGGACCACAATTATCCCTTTTTGAATCATTCTTTCTATCTCCCTTTTAAAATCCCGACAACTTTCGACCTTGTGCCCCTGAGCATTGGAATGGTATTTACACTTTTTAGAAGGGTCAAAGCTTCTTGCACGCGGGTCCACATGATTCAGAGGAATAAGTACAATCAGGTCATAATGCTTTAACTTCTCAAACAAGCTTGTATAGGATTCTCCGATTGGAGTGAAAGACCTTTTTTCTTTGCTGTTGCCTTCTCATTTTGTACTCCGGCCTTGGTTGGAACCTCTTTCGGTTAGGGGGTTGATATGCTTGTTGAGGTGGGTAAGATGTTTGTGGAGGCGGTGCAAGACGTTGCGGGTTTTGTGAGTGTGGAGCATATGGCGGTGCATTGTAGATAGAGTACTGGGGAGGAAAGGTATGACTTTGGGGATTCTATGGAGGAAAGTAGCATTTATGAGGATTATTTGGAGTACGAGGATATTTATGGGGTCGGTATTGAGGCTGAAAGAGTTTAGCAAGGATGCCCACTAGATCCTGTCGTTGGCTGGGCTCGACAACATCTTTTCTATTAATCGGAGAACTGACCCGAGCAACTTGTTCGCTCCATCTGAACCAAAACTCCCTAAAACCTTCCTTGGGTCTCTTTCCTTGGGCATCGGGGACTTTGAACACAGTCTCGCTAGAGGATCGAGGAAGGGTAGCTGGTGGAGGAGCTACAAAAATAGGAGCAGATGTCGAAGCATGGTATGAGGTTGTTTTGGCTGGTGGAGCATGGAAAATTTGGGAGGAACTGTTAGGGTAATTGTGGTAAGGGGTAAATCCTGGTGCATGTTGAGGGGAAAGGTCGACAATAGTGAAAACTTGGGCTTGTGATAGTGGCAGGATAGTTGCAGGGTTTTCAGTGTAGTTAGTGGGGAATGAAGGTGGAAGATGCCCCCTGACCCAAGACTGATACATTTCTGCCATCTGTTGTTTCAACCTTTGGACCTCCTCTTTCAATTCAGACTCTGACTCCACAAACTCCTTTGGTGGGTCTACAACCCCAGTGTCTGTTTCTTTGCTAGCCATGACTGCCTTGTGCTTTCTGGTGTTGTATGGACGAATCACCAAAGTGCCACAAACTAACCACCCTCTATTATAATAACAATGAAAGTAACAAAGAGGGGCAAAACAGAGCCGACATGTTAGCGTTAGAGCATTTATCAGATAGAAATATCACATTGCGTGCAATGCCCCTAGTCACAGTTAACGGTTCTAGAATGGCTTCGAGGGTATGAAGGTCATATGGCATCATCCCAATTTCACTCTTCTTGCCCCTTTTCCTCTTCATCTTCCTTTCTAACACTGTTTGGTTTTTTATTTCTTTTCCCCTCTTTTCTTTCTGGTCATCGCTCTTTTCTCACGCCCCACAACTTCATTCTCTTTTTTTTTCTTTTCTTTTTCTTTTTTCTTCTTTTTTTTAATAATGATTCGATCGAACCCTATGTAGGTTGCCTACGTATCATGTCCCTCATGAATCAGATCAAGCGTAGTTCTGGAAAAAAATGATGGATAAAATAAACTAAAAAAAATCTTTTAGATTTTCCATTTATAACTTTTTTTTTGGTTTTTCAAATACAAAAAAGGAAGTACTATAACAAAAGACTCGACAATCTTAACTAGACTGACCGACTTGGTACTACTATACAAGACTAATAATTAAAAGACAACATAAAATAGACTAAAAAAATAAAAAAATTCCTCGAGCAGCGCGTGCATACAATGGTCTTGACTAGAATGGTCCTGGGGTATTTGTCATGCTCGAGTCCTGGTAAATGAATCCATACCTTAATGAAAAAAATAAGACCAAATAGATTAAATGACTCGAGACACTATGTGAGACCACACCTCCTATTAGACACATGCAAGATAAGCTTAGGCTATTTTTGAAAATTAAACTACATGGCTAAGAGTGGCTATTAATGCAAACTCAACAAGATTGGCCTCATGGACAAGGAAAATGCCTCACTAAGGCTTTTATGGATTCAAAGTCCGAACATCATGGCCCAAAATTAATTTGCGGAAATGCCCCATTTTGCAAAAATGATCGATATGGCCCGAAGTGGCTGAAGATGCAAACTCAAAAGGATGGACCTTAAGGTAGTGGGACACTTAGTTGCGAACTCAGGATTTTGAGACATGGGTCATGAATCACTTTTGCGAAAATGACCTATTTTGCAAGAATGACCGATGTGGCCAAAAGTGGCTAAAGATGCAAACTCAATAAGGACGTGCCTTAAAGTAATATGACTCCTAGTTGTGGACTCAAGATCCTAAGACATGGGTAATTGAACCACTTTTGCGAAAATGACCCCATTTTGCAACAATGGCCGATGTGGCCAAAAGTGGCTAGACATGCAAGATTTGGCTAAGACCCTGCAAAGCCAAGAACCTAAGACTCACTAGGAAGACCGGACCCTATGTGGGTTGCCTACGTATCACGTCTCAAAAGACGAGAATCAGGTTCGCGTAGTTCGGAAATATCGGACATGGGAGAAAGCTTAAAAAAAACACTAATTTGGAAAAATATATTTTTTGTCTTTTTGAAAAATGATGAAAAATATAAAATCTTTTTGGATTTTCTTTTTCTTCCTTTCTTTTTGAATTTTTGGAAAATGATGGAAAATGTAAAAAAAAATTGGATTTTCTTTTTTTTTTCCTTTTTTTTTTGGGTTTTTGGAAAATAACGGAAAAGTGCAAAATCTTTTTGGATTTTTCATTTTCATTTTTTTTTGAATTTTTGGAAAATAATGGAAAAGTGTAAAATCTTTTTTGGATTTTCTATTTCCAATTTTTTTTTGTCTTTTCTTGAAAAAGTCGTGAAAGAAAAATATAACTGGGTCCTACTTGCTTCATTTTTCACCTTTTTTTCCCAAACATAGGTCCGCCAAATGACCTTCTACCCTCAAAGATGCAACATGTATCACATAGGGATGATTGAATGTCTTTTTGGGCCACGGACCCATTTTTGACAAAATTTGGATAGTCTTCCTACAAAGGGACACGGTGCCTGAGACCGGGCTCTACTAGGTCTAAATGATATGATGCAAATAAAAATGACCTAAAGACTGACCTAAGTTTGGGGTTCACTAACAAGGCAATTCGGGGGAGCGTATGGTCGATGGTGGCTGCTCAAGCTTTCCACCCACTCCATACGTCCGACGCCCCCCCCCCCTAAATTAAAGGTGACTAAACAAAGAGTTCGTGCACGCGACGCATGCTCCGAGACTTGTTGCAGAAAGAAGACCCATGGTTATGCAAATGATGACAATTTATAAAGCAGTAACACATAAAGGAAAAATTGTAAACAAATAAGCAACAAGCAAATAAAAACGACATAATAAACAAAATAAAAAGCAAACAAAACACATAAAAACCTCAACTGAATATCCTAAAAACCAACAAGATCAAGTACTAGCTCGAACCTGCCGTTTATCCCCAGCAAAGTCGCCAGAGATGTCACACCCCTTTTTTTAAAACAAACTTCACTAACCCTCTTAAATTAATAAAAAGATTTGTAAAGCCTGAAAAGGGTTTTCCAATTAGAACGTGACAAAAATTGTGTTCAAAAGGAAATAACTCAGAATCGCCACCTGACATTTGATTTCGGTGTGTCAGGTCACCGGTTTTCTAAAAATAATTTTTTTCCTTTCAAAACACTTGAGACTCCAAAACTAAGTCTGCACCAGAGATTTGGGTAAGGGGGTTCATTTGACTCGGGGAGAAGGTGTTAGGCACTCCCCAAGTACCGTGAAAGTCACGGTTGCGTATTCGATCAAGCTGGCTTTTAAGATATTCGAATTGAGGTAAAACACGCAAAAAGGAAACAAACAATCAAAGATGCTCGAGGTCATCCCCACCTAAATGAAAGAAAATTAAAAGAAGAAAAGTTAAAGTTCTAGATTATCCTACGCTACTTCTTCTATGATGTTCGCCATGGCCTCCAATTACATTCACTTCGGGGCATACCCCTGAAATAAAATATTTACAAATCCCTCGGGGCATTCTCCGGATAAATCTAACAAAGGGAACGACCTCTCACCTCGAAACTAAAAAAAATTGCCTACCCAAGTGTTGTCGGCTTAAGCATGCTCCTAGCGTTCAATAATTAACTAGTAATAACGAAATAGAAACATCAAAGCACTTAACAGTATACCCAATTATGTATTCCTTCGCTTTCCAATCCTATAGCATTTTTTGATCTAACTAAACTAATAGCTCATTATTTGATTCATTTATCACAAGTTATTTTCTATCACTGTGATTAATTAAAATGGGCAATTTGACTTCTGAATATTCACTAAGATGTGCTAGTGAGACAACTTCAAATCATTTCAAAAGAGAAGAACACCACACAAGTCGGAACCATATAAGTCATAAACACAAGCATCATATTGAGAAAGATGGAATAACAAAGAAAGAATTAGACCTTCCATTGACGGATCCAAAGTTGCGACTCAGAAAACAAACCGGAAAATGACCATAATCGGAGCAGCAGACGGGTATTCGACGGCCTCGAACGTTTTCAATACCCAAACTCCGATTAACTCAGTAGAAAAGGATTTGAGTACCCTTGAGCAATAAAAATCTTCCCGACGGAGTAAAAAAAATGTCCAAATCAAATCTGGAATTTAAAATACGGAAGAACAACCTCCTTGATAATTAAACTAGAACCTAGAGGGAAAGGGACGTTCCCCTCCTCCCTTTCGTTCAACCTCTGTTTTTGATGTTGTGCGTGTGTGTGAGTGGTGAGGAGCGACTGGTTTGGTTGGAGAAGAGCAGGGGTCGTTGGTTGGGGTTGAAGGAGTCGCTGGTGGGCTGGTTGCTGCGAGGTGAGGAAGAATGGAGGTGGAGATGGGGTATACAACTGAAGCTGGAAGATGACGAAGCGAAAGGGGGTCGTTTGGTGGTCGAAGAAGCAGCAACCACTGCTTGAAGTCCTTATGGTCGTCGGCCGCTTATGGTTTGGAGGTGAAGAGGGTTGCGGCGGTGATGGGGCTTCTCCAGTGAGCTGTGGTTGCGGACTGGTGATGCTAGGCTGGTTCTCGGCTGAAGCTCGTTTTTTTTTCGGCGAGCTACTGGCTCAGTGAAGGTTGCTGGAGATGCGGCTGCTATGGTATTTTTTTGTTTCGTTGTTGTCTTAGTTATCTTATGAGGAAGAAGATGGGTTCTAGGTCTAAGGTTTAATGACTGCTCCTATGGTCTTGGAGAAGAAGATGAAGCTAGGTTTTTTTGTAGCCTCGGTCAGGAAGAAGAAAGGTTCATCTAGGTTAGGTCTTGTTGGGTTAGTGAAGGGTGGGCTTCGAATTTGGGCCTTTAACATTGGGCTAAAACAGATGTCCAAATCTTAGTTAAATCCCTTTTAATATAAGACAAATATATTACATAATGCAAAAATTGATCTAATTAATTAAACTAAATTATATATATAATATGATTTTTTTTTTTGTATTTTTCAAATGTTATATTAAAATAAAATAGGTTCGAAGTAATATATCCTTCTAAAAATATCTAACACTTGAATTAAATAGAAAAATATGGAACTATTTTTGTAATTTTTAATTTTTGTTCTTAAAATAGAGTAAAAGAGTTAAAACTAGTTAAAATAACTATATTAGGCCTAAACTAAGTCATTAACTGCTAAAATATGCAAAATCTTGGTCTTGCACAAGTTTCACGATATGATTAGGACTAAAATTAATTTTTAGTGCTTATAACTTGCAAAGGAACCTTAACTTCGATTAACATACAAAACATATATCATATATGCATGCCCCATTTCAAATATAACATATATCATACATGCATGCCCTATTTCAAATCGAAACA
The DNA here is from genome assembly GCF_000715075.1 of Nicotiana tabacum. NCBI lineage: Eukaryota > Viridiplantae > Streptophyta > Magnoliopsida > Solanales > Solanaceae > Nicotiana > Nicotiana tabacum. The sequence continues at coordinate 128,119,012 of NC_134084.1, forward strand.
TCATCTTTAATATTCTTTAATCTTTCTATTTATAGTTCAATAATCATCCATTTCAACTTCTTTCTCCATCTGGCCCACGGCTTATAGCAAGTGGCAAACATAAACGTAAAAATAGCACGGTATAACCAGTTTTCGGATTGGTCATTCAAAAATAGCCAGCGTTTACGAAGTCAATGAAAAATAGTCATTATTTTGCTGCAACAGAGACCGGTCCAGCATAATATACTGGAGTTCGGTGCACCTGTGTATGAACTCCAGCATATTATGCTGGACCGGTATACTTTGTTGACTCCAGTATAATATACTAGAGACTGGAGCACTGGTGCTCCAAACTCCGGTACATTATACTTGCTGGAGCTCCAGTATATTATGCTGGAGTTCTAATGTACTTATGGTGGAACTCCATCATATTATGCTAGAGTTCCAGCATACTTATCCTAGAACTCCAGTATAATATGCTGGAGTTCAAGCATACTTATACTGGAAATCCAGTATAATATACTGACATATTTTTCGGGTTTTGAACAGTGTTTTTGCTCAGATTTATCTTTACATGAAAAGTGGCTAAATTTCGATTACTTTTGAAACTGGGCTATTTTTGAATGACCAGTTATAAATCTGGCTATTTTTGAATTTCTCCCAACATAAACGTATATACTTATCGCTTTAAAGATTTCATGATTATAAGAGTTGGTTATTATATACGAAAGTTTAAGTTCACTTATTTAATTTTAAAAAAATCATTCAACCTTGTATATTCGCTTAAACCATGACTTTGACACCCGTCAACAATACTTTTCCAAGCGAATTCAGAATTTAAATTTTATAAGTTTATATAGCAATCTCAAATTAATATACAATAATAACTATTTTTTAATCAAATCTATAATTTATTGATATTTAAGGAATTTCTTTATATATATAGGATCTACGCAAGATTACTGAGTTCGTCGTCCGGAAATTTATAGATTGTGCTCTAAATCCACCACTGTCTCCCCCCCCCCAAACACTTGTACTTAGGTTCATTTAATCTTGAGAGCTGCAAACATTTTAAAAGAAAATAGGCAGAAAACAACATAACCAATCGACGGTCTCAATTTTGATTGCTGTCCTTGTCTAGTAAAACACTGACAATGAATTACACAAACTTTATACTCTTAGTTGTCGTTTACCCAAAGAAAAAATCAAATTCAAGTTGCAAACATCAGTCGTAGACCCTAAAATAGAACCTATCTGCGAAACGCAACGGACTTAATTTATCTTCATTGAAAACCTCATGTAATGCACATATTTCCTAGACATAAAACATAACAAGTTAGTTAGTGATATCACTAATCACTTCATTTCAGAAGCAATCAAACTTGTAATGTCTGATTTTAAATTAAAATTGTCCTTAAAACATGTACTCAAACAATCGAACATGTTCTTAAATTGTTTTTCTTCAGCCGAGGGTACTTTATTGGAAACAGTCTCTCTACAAAAGTAATGTGTACATACACCCCACCCCTGACTCTACTTGTTTGTTAAAACATCTTCAAACATTATACTTAAATTGCATTGATCTTGATGTTGACACTACATAACCAGAAGATATTCAACAAATTAAGTACATGCACCTTTTTCCCCACTAGTATAGACATTGTCATAACATATATTAATAATTGGCAAAAGCTTTTAAAAAGACCCATCAAAATGTTTCAAATACATGAGCATATGGCAACTATATGTAAATGGACCCATATTGAAGCAGCCTTAGAAACTTCATTTGCTCCTTTCTTCTCCTACATTGACTGATTATAAAATCCCATCTTCCTACAACTTAATTCTACCAAAGGCAAAAAATAATCCTATCTCCAAACCTTCTCTAACTTATTTAGTTATCAAAAGAATTTCCTGAGTTCATTTTGAAAAATGTTCAAGATAATTGGAGAAGAAATTAGAAGCAAAGTGAAGAAACTCACAGAGACTCTGATCGATATTGAAATAGAGCAAACACAAATAAGAGAAGAAGAACGCATGCAAAGTTTTGGAGAGAATTTTCTGTTCATTATCAATGGAACAGTAGTACAAATGAGCTAATTACACACACACACACACACACATATATATATAATGCTAGCTAGTGCCAGCTGTCTAACTAACCTCCACTACCAACATAATTAACTAACAACTAATTACACTTCACTAACTAACATAGTTAAGACAGATTAGATTGTTAGTGCACAGTTAGATAGTTAGTTAATTCCTTCACACCCTCCTCAAGCTAGGAGTTATGAAGATGTTCTTCATGCCTAGCTTGGATAGCAAATAATGATGTTGAGTGACACCCAAGCCCTTAGTAAGAATATCTGCCTGTTGCTCTAAAGAAGGAAGATGTATTAGATGAACCAGCCCAAGTTGCACCTTCTCGCGAATGAAATGACAGCCGATATCAATATATTTTGTGCGCTCATGAAACACTGGATTAGCAACAATTTGAATTGCTGACTTACTGTCACATAACAAAGAAACTGGTTGTTGAATATGCACCCCTAACTCCTCAGACAAGCCAGTCACCTATACTATTTCTGCAACTGTTGATGTCAGGCTTCGATATTCTGCCTCAGCTGAGCTTCTAGATATAGTAGTTTGTTTTTTCGACTTCCATGAGATCAAAGATTTCCCAAACTTAATCAAATACCCAGTAATGGATCTCTTAGTGTTTGGGCAAGATGCTCAATCTGCATCACAATAGGCTGTAAGCTGAGATGAAGCATCTGCAGACATTAATATCCCCAAGCCTGGAGACTGCTTGACATACTTGATCACCTTGATGGCAGCCTCCATATGCGATGTTTTAGGACAATGCATGAACTGACTCAAACACTGTATTGCAAATGCAATATCTAGTCTAGTCATGGTGAGATAGAGAAGTCTCCCAACCAACCTTTGATAAGCACTAGTATCATCAAGAACTTTGTCATCTTCAATCCCAAACTGAGTGTCAAACTCCAATGTTGTAAGCTTCTTGTTCACCTCCAAAGGTGCCTTGACTGGCTTTTCACCTGAGAGTCCATGTCTGATATGAGTTCTAATGCATATTTTCTTTGATGCATTAGAATTCCCTCTTTGCTTCTAGCAAATTTAGTTCTTAAGAAAAACTTCAGCTCCCCCAAGTCCTTGATTTTAAAGACTTGTTGTAAGTACTCTTTGTCACACCTCCTTTTTACGCACCCGCGAGGGCGCAGGAGTTTTTTCCAATTAAAGGACAATCGAAACGGGATTGGTTTAATTATTTCAGAGTCGCCACTTGGGAGATTTAGGGTGTCCCAAGTCACCAATTTTAATCCCGAATCGAGGAAAAGAATGACTCCATATTACAGTCTGCGTACCAGAAATCCGGATAAGGAATTCTGTTAACCCGGGAGAAGGTGTTAGGCATTCCCGAGTTCCGTGGTTCTAGCACGGTCGCTCAACTGTTATATTCGGCTTGATTATCTGATTTCATACAAGTGTGAACTTATGTGCAAAATTTAACTTTTAACCGCTTTTATCATTTACTGTTTTTATCAAGAATTGCAACGTTGTGAAAATGTATCTCGAACCGCGTCACAATCAATGTACCCGTGGTCGTCGACACACTTTGACTCCGTTGAGATTTGGATTTGGGTCACATCAATGTGCACCCGAGTTTAAGGAAATTAAATTATTAAAGGCGCGCCTAAAGCGACTAGCGTATTTATTTTGGGTAGGACCGTGGAATTTTACTAAACGGTCCATCCCGAAGTCTAAACAATTTTTAAAGCAAATATTTACTGAGGGCCCCGCAATTTGTATTTTATTTGGCGAGGCTCATCTCATTCTTTTTTTTTTTTTTTTTTTTTAAATGGATTTGCAACGTCATGGACACGCATCTCGAACCACGTCACAATCAATGTACCCGTGATTAGAAACACATTTCGACTCCGTTGAGAATTGGGTTTGGGTCACATAAATGTGCACCCGAGTTTAAGAAGGTAAAATTTATTAAGGCGCGTCCTAAAGAGTCTAACGTATTGTTATTTTAGGAGGGTTGTGAGATTTGCTAAACAACCCGTCCCGGAAACTAAATTCTTCAACAATATACATTTAACAAGGGCCCCGCATTGGCACGTTGTGTTTATTTTCATCGAGGCTCATCTTGTTCTTACCTTAAAAGGTTATCCTATAGCAACTACGTTTCTTATCGCGTTTGTCCTTATCAATTGAAAACAGTATATAGTCCTAATTAATTAAATGCTTGCAAGCTATTTGTAATGACATTCAGAAAAGCTAAAAAAAAAAATTTCAGAAATGGGGCTGTATATGCAATCAGCCGAACAAACAATTCTGGGCCCAAATCCAGCCCATGCGCGATGGGCCAGACCTGGGCCTTCGCCTGTTCTACGCGGGCCTACTTAGTTTGCTTCGATTTGGGCTCGACCTTCATGAGGTTGAGGCCCTAAACTGGTTCTTTATTTTGTGAAATGAGTTTATCAGTTTATGGGACAATATGGCAGAAGGAGAAAGAACTTTAACTAAAATGGATAGCTTTCCTATTTGGCCTACATTAAAGAATATACTATACCATCAGACTAAGTTTGAAATACAACTTATTACACTGGGCGTATTCTCACTTAGCAGTATACATACAAGGCTAGCATTCGTTAACCTACATTGATATACTTAGTATGTAGGCTGTTTCTATTGTCCAAACAAAAATGAAAATCATTATACAGTACATGATGTCTAATGTAACAATTTATGTATAAAAGTCACTCTTCAGGTCTTTTCTTTTGTATTCATGCTCAACTTTCCAATTACATTTGACAGAGTATTAGTCATGTACCTGGTATAGAGAACGAAAAGAAGAAAAGAATGGTCAGTTGGGCAGTATGCCACAAACGCAGCAGCAGCAGATACACAGCAACAGCACAGCAACAAACCAAACCAAATGTTTTCCACAAACCTCAGACGACCAACAATATTTCCCAGAACAAAGAGGACCAACAAATAGTCGAGTACCAAACCAATGAACCCAGAAAAGAAGGATGAAACAAACAGCAACAACAGAGTATTCAATGCAGCAACACTACCAATTGAATAACCAGAAACAGCTCAACCAATGCAAACCAAGAACTTGGCCAAGACAGCTTGACCAATATGCACTCTTAAACAACTTTCAGGCAGTGTTTGGTTGCAGTGTTTATTGGAAACTAACTTGTGTTTTTTTTAGTTTTCTTTGAACTCACTAGACCTCTCTTTAGACTAAAAATTTTACAGCCTTTTGTTTTTTTTTTTCTCTGAAAGCTAAAAGTCCAGCCTCAGACCCTTAAACTTCAGCCCCCCCTTCTGTTCTAAAACAACTTATTTATAAGCTAATCGACCTAGTGCAGCTAAGCTGCCTGCCTCCTCCACTTTGCAGTCTGCCCATCCCTATTAAACCCATCCTAAGCATCTTTTGATGCCAGCCCTTTTTGTTCCCCACGCCTGGCTTTCTTTAATCAAGAGTTATGGGTTCATTTTTAGTATTCATTTTAAATTCACATGCTCTTGTGTCTTGTTCCCCATTGGCATTAATTTAATCCCAAATTAGTACCCTACTTGTCAGCTCATTTAAACTAATCATTTTTGTTCTTTTCAAACCCCAGACTACCCTTGCTAGCCCTTGATTATCACTGCCCTGCCCATTGCAGTATCAGGGCACTTTGGGCTTTAACCATTCGATTTCAGAATTGCCCCAGCCTGGCTTTTTTAATTGTTTACAAGGTAGTTACAAACTAATATTCATAGGCAATGCCCAATTCAAACCACAATACAGGCTCATTAGTCATGCGACATTATTAGTTCGTTCGTTTCATTAGTTATAGAAAACTAATCGACGACATTTATCGAGTCGACTATACTAATTATAACAGATAATAATCAATCGCTCACATAAACAATACGTTTAGGGACCCAAAGGGCATCAGACAACTTTTATTAAATTACTGGGCCTATATGAATTAGTTCCTTTGACGATTAATCTAACTGACGATCATGTTTATCACAGAGTGTATTCAGAACAAACAGAAGACAATCGACCAAATAAAAGGTCTTTAACAGAGATGAAAGAAATCTGGAAAAAGTAACAAAATAACAAACAAACACAAAGAGATATGCTGACAACTTATTTGGAAATAAAACAAAAGAACGGAAAACTTACCAAAACGTTTAAACCAAAACAGAACCAAATCAAACTCGACTTCGAACTTTTGAGGCCGAACAAACTTTAACCAGGGTGTTCTCACATGAGAACACCTTGGTTAAGGTCTATTAGACCTCAAACCTATGTCAAAACTGGCCGGGTTCCCCAGGTGCATGTGTTTCAAAAGTCTGGATTTCCAGATCTGGATTTTTGGGAGTTGTGGGTAGATTCGGACCAAACCAAGTTTGGTTTGGTCACTAGGAAGGTCAGGGGGGTGTCTGGTGTGAAGATGGGGTGGTTTGGTGTAGATCGAGTTTTGTCTCGAATCTTCAAATCCAGATTCGAGACGATAGGAGATGATTCGAGGTTCGTGGTTAGTGGATTCGTGTTCAGGGGAGTGAGGGGGTCTTAGGGTGTTCAGGGGGTGGTCACCGGCGTTCGTGCCGCCGGCTTTAATGGCGAAGAAGGCTAGGGCGGCTGCTAGGGTTTGGGGGTTTCAGGGTTCAGGGAAGGAGACGAGTGAGGGGTGGGGTTCGGATAGGGGGCGTGGGGTGTAAGGGAAGGTTTATATATGGTGAGGTTGATCGGATCTGAGCCGTTAGATCAGATGATCTCAACGGCTTAGATCTGATGTTGAGAAATGGGACGGGGTCGTTTGGTAATTAAACGAGGTCGTTTGGTTTAAGTGAGGGGTTGGGTCGGATTAGTTATTGGGTCGGGTTTGAACACGGGTTGTTGAAAGGGATTCTGAACCGTTGGATTGGCCTGGACGGACGGCTTGGATTTATTTGCCCGAAACGGCGTCGTTTCAGGAGGCACCTGGGCAGGCCTGGACTTGGACTGGGTCTGAGTGCTGGTTTGGGCCTGTTTTATTTCATTTCTTTTGGGCCCAAACCGGTTTTCCCTCATTCTTTTACTTACTTTTTTTTTTTTCTTTTTTTTTCTTTTAATAATAATAAATAAAAATAGCAAAATTAAAATCAACAACACTATAACATTTCCACATAATTATCACAAAAAATATTTAAGTGAGTTAAATCACAACCTAGAACGAACGACTCACATATTTATATTTTGAATTTTCTTTTAACGACACACATATATATATATATATATTTTTTGTATTTTTGTTTGATAATGACTAGATGCAAACTGGACAGACTCATAAACGACTAACAACACATGTCACGGAAAGATCGAAAAATTGTACAGCGAAGCCTTACGCCACTATTTTTATTTTCTTTTGGAGCGATTGTCCGTGAAGCAAAAATCACGTGCTTACAGCTGCCCCTCTTTGCTCGAAGACACGAAGGGTTTTCGCGCAAAGATAAGCGAGCGATTTTTGCCCGTCCGAATACTCCGTGTGAAGCATTTTTTGAAAAAGATTTGACCGAACCTTTGCTTCAGAGGTTTCCTACATATCCTGGGCTGAACAGGAATCAGGTCAATGTAGTTCGGGAAATTTTGGTAGCTGGGACTACCATGTGACTGTATTGCTTGCTGTTGTTGTGCGCTGTTGTATGCTGCTGTAGGATGCTACTGCTCAACCGATCTCCCTATTACATTGCTCTAAAAGGAAAACAAGAAGCTAAGTTAAACTGAGGATCCTGAAATTTCATCCATCTTCAACTTGTTCTTGCTGCCTTGCTTTCTTGTCGGCTAACGTTTTCCTCTGACGCCTTTATTTTGTGAACTTGGAGATGATGCTGGTCCTTCACCTTTTCTGACTGTCAGTTCTCATCACTTTGCTTGATTTGCTGGGGATACGGCTTTCTTCTTTAAATCTTCCAATGGTTTCTTCAGCGGTATGGCTTTTCATCAGAATTGTTATACTAGGCATGCTACAACGTTCCCAAACTGTTCCTTTTTCCTTTTGAATGGCGCGCTTGCCTCTGCAGTTGTCTGCTTCTTGGTGCTGGGGATTTCATTGTGTTCCCGTTTGGGGATCTCTGCTGTACCCTTCCGTCTTCAGGTGGGGCGACTGATTCCAAAATCTAGAGCTGAATGTATTCCCGCATTATACTGGTGGGCGACCTAGAACTTAAGAGTATTCCCGCATTATACTGGTGGGCGACCTAGAACTTAAAAGTATTCCCGCATTATACTGGTGGGCGACCTAGAACTTAAATGTATTCCCGCATTATACTGGTGGGCGACCTAGAACTTAAAAGTATTCCCGCATTATACTGGTGGGCGACCTAGAACTTAAAAGTATTCCCGCATTATACTGGTGGGCGACCTAGAACTTAAAAGTATTCCCGCATTATACTGGTGGGCGACCTAGAACTTAAAAGTATTCCCGCATTATACTGGTGGGCGACCTAGAACTTAAAAGTATTCCCGCATTATACTGGTGGGCGACCTAGATCTTAAAAGTATTCCCGCATTATACTGGTGGGCGACCTAGAACTTAAATGTATTCCCGCATTATACTGGTGGGCGACCTAGAACTTAAATGTATTCCCGCATTATACTGGTGGGCGACCTAGAACTTAAAAGTATTCCCGCATTATACTGGTGGGCGACCTAGAACTTAAATGTATTCCCGCATTATACTGGTGGGCGACCTAGAACTTAAAAGTATTCCCGCATTATACTGGTGGGCGACCTAGAACTTAAATGTATTCCCGCATTATACTGGTGGGCGACCTAGAACTTAAATGTATTCCCGCATTATACTGGTGGGCGACCTAGAACTTAAAAGTATTCCCGCATTATACTGGTGGGCGACCTAGAACTTAAATGTATTCCCGCATTATACTGGTGGGCGACCTAGAACTTAAAAGTATTCCCGCATTATACTGGTGGGCGACCTAGAACTTAAAAGTATTCCCGCATTATACTGGTGGGCGACCTAGAACTTAAAAGTATTCCCGCATTATACTGGTGGGCGACCTAGAACTTAAATGTATTCCCGCATTATACTGGTGGGCGACCTAGAACTTAAAAGTATTCCCGCATTATACTGGTGGGCGACCTAGAACTTAAATGTATTCCCGCATTATACTGGTGGGCGACCTAGAACTTAAAAGTATTCCCGCATTATACTGGTGGGCGACCTAGAACTTAAAAGTATTCCCGCATTATACTGGTGGGCGACCTAGAACTTAAAGATATTCCCGCATTATACTGGTGGGCGACCTAGAACTTAAAAGTATTCCCGCATTATACTGGTGGGCGACCTAGAACTTAAAAGTATTCCCGCATTATACTGGTGGGCGACCTAGAACTTAAAAGTATTCCCGCATTATACTGGTGGGCGACCTAGAACTTAAATGTATTCCCGCATTATACTGGTGGGTGACCTAGAACTTAAAAGTATTCCCGCATTATACTGGTGGGCGACCTAGAAACTTAAAAGTATTCCCGCATTATACTGGTGGGCGACCTAGAACTTAAAAGTATTCCCGCATTATACTGGTGGGCGACCTAGAACTTAAATGTATTCCCGCATTATACTGGTGGGCGACCTAGAACTTAAATGTATTCCCGCATTATACTGGTGGGCGACCTAGAACTTAAAAGTATTCCCGCATTATACTGGTGGGCGACCTAGAACTTAAAGATATTCCCGCATTATACTGGTGGGCGACCTAGAACTTAAAAGTATTCCCGCATTATACTGGTGGGCGACCTAGAACTTAAAAGTATTCCCGCATTATACTGGTGGGCGACCTAGAACTTAAAAGTATTCCCGCATTATACTGGTGGGCGACCTAGAACTTAAATGTATTCCCGCATTATACTGGTGGGTGACCTAGAACTTAAGAGTATTCCCGCATTATACTGGTGGGCGACCTAGAACTTAAAAGTATTCCCGCATTATACTGGTGGGCGACCTAGAACTTAAAAGTATTCCCGCATTATACTGGTGGGCGACCTAGAACTTAAAAGTATTCCCGCATTATACTGGTGGGCGACCTAGAACTTAAATGTATTCCCGCATTATACTGGTGGGCGACCTAGAACTTAAAAGTATTCCCGCATTATACTGGTGGGCGACCTAGAACTTAAATGTATTCCCGCATTATACTGGTGGGCGACCTAGAACTTAAAAGTATTCCCGCATTATACTGGTGGGCGACCTAGAACTTAAAAGTATTCCCGCATTATACTGGTGGGCGACCTAGAACTTAAAAGTATTCCCGCATTATACTGGTGGGCGACCTAGAACTTAAAAGTATTCCCGCATTATACTGGTGGGCGACCTAGAACTTAAAAGTATTCCCGCATTATACTGGTGGGCGACCTAGAACTTAAAAGTATTCCCGCATTATACTGGTGGGCGACCTAGAACTTAAAAGTATTCCCGCATTATACTGGTGGGCGACCTAGAACTTAAATGTATTAAAATTGCTTCCTCGTTCTTCCGAGAAAATTTTCGACAACCGGCCGAAAATTTTCTGCCCCGGTCTTGGTGACTCCCTTGGCGTTGCTGTTCTCGTCAATCCTTTGCTTTCCTGCAGCAGACAGAAGGATTTAATTAGTTTTTATCGTGGTGGTAGAGGGTGCCTTTCTGGCGGATGGTCTTCCTTTCTTCCCCTTTTCTTGCTCTTTGTCCCCATAATTGGTTGGCGGGCAAAGTTGCCTGTTGGGGGTCTCTCGCCTGCTGGGGATCGGTTTTCAATTTATCCCCTTTTCTTCTTTCTCTTTAAACACATGATGTGGGGGTCTGCTTCTAACTCCCGAAACCACTCCCTTTTGGAGCTTACTTCTTCCAAAATTTCCGGGCACAATCCCTGCATTGCCTGGGACCGGCCTTTACGACTGTTTGTATCATCCGGCATTTGGATGAATTCTCCTTTGGTTTCTGGTAGTAAGCTTTGAAAAATCCTTTCAAGACACATTTTAGGAAAAGAAATAAAGATATGGAAAAAAGAAAAACTTTCTGAACCAATATTTTTGTGGGAGGAGACAATCCAAAGAACTTATCTGGAGGACACAATTGGTCCCCGTGATCATGACGTGCACCATAGATTCCCGACCCAGTCTATTTGTATCAATCAATTTGTCCGACGGTCTGACTTGCTGGGGATGATAAATGGATGTTCATCTTGTTGCAAATGTGGTAGCTTCGCTGATCTGTCTCGTCGCCTCATAGTGCCCTTCGAGGGGTTTTCACTAATGAGACTCTCTCTTTTCTCTCATCTCCCGGCGCCTTATGGTGCCTGTGAAGGTTTTCACCAATAAGACTCTCTCATTTTATATCCCTCATCTTACATCGCCTCTCGGTGCCTGCGAAGGTTTTCACCGATGAGACTCTCTCATTTTATTTCTTTCGAGGAATCGGGGTGTTGTAGATACGACCCTCTTTTCTGGAGATTCCTTTGACTATCAATTCGTTCCCAATCTTACGATCCTCTTCTTTGCTGGGGCTTGGTGTATTATTCTCGGCCTTATTTTCCGGATTTGGCATCTCTCGAACATTGATCGGGAGGTCTTTTGGATGTTGACGTTGGTTTTGGTGTGGGATTGAAGAAAGGCTACAAAAATGAAAACAATTTGAAGGGTGATGTGCTACAACTTTTGGAATCTAACCTTTGTTGGAACTTAAAACATAACCTCTGCCCCAGTTTTCTTGCTTGGGGAATTTTATTTTTTATGCTTATGTTGAGTTACGTGCGTTACGCACATTGTGCTATATTGTGCACACTATGTACATTATGCATCCTATATTTGCTATGATGCATACTATGACCGAGCCGTGAGGCGCCTACGTATCCTCTTTGAGGAATCAGGTCAAACGTAGTTCCCACGGTTTTATATTCCTTGATTTTTCTTTTCTTTCTTTTCATTTTCTTTTCCTTTTCTTTTTCTTTTTCTTTTCTTTTCCTTTCTTTTCTTTTTTTTTTTTTTTTTTATATATCTTTCCCATTAGTGATTCCAAAAGAGGGGTATTGAAAGAATTTGCTCAAGGCTCAAAGGGGAAAGCGAAGGTTAAAAGTGTTTGGATAGAAGAAAGAATTGCCTCCGTCATCTCATTATTCAACAAATGCCAAATACAAACAAATAAACCAAAATTGCCATAATTTAAAGAAATTACGCATAATATCTCTTGACTGCATCTGAATTGATAGCCATGTCGACACATCCACCTTCGACATCTGTCAAACACAAGGCACCATTGGCCAAGACTCTGGTCACAATATAAGGCCCTTGCCAATTTGGGGCGAATTTGCCTTTCGCCTCGACCTGATGTGGGAGGATCTTCTTCAATACCTGCTGCCCTACTTCAAACTTCCTGGGGCGCACCTTTTTATTATACGTTCTTGCCATTCTCTTCTGGTACAGCTGACCATGGCACACTGCTGCCAATCTTTTCTCATCTATCAGGCTCAACTGTTCCAATCGAGCTTTGACCCATTCATCATCATCAATCCCGGCTTCAGCGACAATTCGGAGGGACGGAATTTCGACCTCCGCTGGTATCACGGCCTCAGTCCCATACACCAACAAATAAGGAGTTGTGCCTATGGAAGTCCGGACGGTAGTGCGGTAGCCCAACAAAGCAAAGGGCAATTTCTCGTGCCACTGTCTGGACCCTTCCACCATTTTTCGCAGTATCTTCTTGATATTCTTATTGGCTGCTTCGACTGCTCCATTTGCCTTAGGACGATATGGGGTGGAATTGCGGTGTGTAATCTTGAATTGTTGGCATACCTCTCTCATCAAGCTGCTATTAAGATTCGCACCGTTATCCGTGATGATCACTTTTGGGATCCCAAATCTGCAGATGATATGGGAGTGAATAAAGTCCACCACTGCCTTCTTGGTTACCGACTTGAAGGTTTTAGCCTCAACCCATTTGGTGAAGTAATCAATGGTCACTAGAATGAACCTGTGACCGTTGGATGCTGCTGGCTCGATGGGCCCGATGACATCCATGCCCCAGGCCACAAACGGCCAAGGTGCTGACATCGTATGTAACTCTGTTGGCGGAGAATGAATCAAATCTCCATGTATCTGGCACTGATGGCATTTCCTCACAAAAGTGATACAGTCGCGTTTCATGGTGAGCCAATAACACCCTGTTCGAAGGATCTTTCTTGCCAATACATATCCGCTCATGTGTGGTCCGCAAACTCCCGCATGTACCTCTTCCATAACCGTCATTGCTTGACTGGCATCTACGCATCTCAACAATCCCAAATCCGGGGTTCTTTTGTACAACACTCCTCCACTGAGGAAGAAACCATTCGACAAACGCCGAAGGGCTCTTTTTGGTCTCCCGAGGCATGTTCTGGATATATCCCCATTCTGAGGTATTCCTTGATATCATGAAACCAGGGTTCGCCATCTGCTTCTTCTTCTATGGTATTGCAGTAGGCGTGCTGATCACGGACTTGGATATGCAGAGGATCAACATACATTTTGTCAGGGTGGTGCAGCATTGATGCTAAGGTGGCTAAGGCATCTGCAACCTCATTGTGAACTCTCGGGATGTGTTTGAACTTCACCGATCGAAATTGCTTGCTCAGATCATGCAAGCATTGTCGGTATGGTATGAGCTTTAGATCTCGTGTTTCCCATTCCCCCTGAATTTGATGTACCAAGAGGTCCGAGTCTCCCAAGACCAAGACGTCTTGGACATCCATGTCAGCAGCCAAGCGCAGACCCAGAATGCAAGCCTCATATTCGGCCATATTGTTAGTGCAGTAGAAGCGCAGTTGGGCCGTAACAGGATAATGCCGTCCTGTTTCAGAAATGAGTACTGCCCCTATTCCAACCCCTTTTGCGTTTGCAGCTCCATCGAAGAAAAGCTTCCAACCTGATTCCTCGGGTAATTCCAACTCATTCGTATGCATCACCTCTTCGTCAGGAAAATACGTTCTTAAGGGCTCGTATTTTTCATCAACGGGATTTTCTGCCAAATGGTCTGCCAGTGCCTGGGCTTTCATGGCCGTCCTTGTCACGTAGATGATATCAAATTCTGTGAGCAGAATTTGCCATTTTGCCAACCTCCCCGTGGGCATAGGTTTCTGAAAGATATACTTCAATGGGTCCAAGCGGGATATGAGATAAGTAGTATATGAAGACAGGTAGTGCTTCAACTTCTGAGCTACCCAAGTCAGGGCGCAGCATGTTTTCTCGAGTTGAGTGTACTTGACCTCATGCACTGTGAATTTCTTGCTAAGATAGTAGATGGCCTGCTCCTTCCTCCCTGTGTCATCATGTTGCCCCAGTACACAACCAAATGAATTTTCCAAGACCGTCAGGTAAAGGATTAGAGGTTTCCCGGGCTTAGGCGGGACCAATACGGGTGGATTAGACAGATACCCTTTGATTTGGTCGAAAGCCTCCTGGCACTCTGCCGTCCAACCTACTGCAGCATCCTTTCTCAGTAGCCGAAATATGGGCTCACAAGTTGCTGTGAGTTGAGCGATGAACCTGCTGATATAATTGAGTCTACCCAGCAAGCTCATTACCTCTGTTTTGTTCCTTGGCGGTGGCAAATCTCGGATGGATTCAATTTTGGATGGGTCCAACTCAATCCCCCGTCGACTGACGATGAATCCTAGCAACTTCCCTGATGGAACCCCGAATGCGCATTTGGCCGGGTTAAGCTTGATATCATACCTCCGGAGTCTTTGGAAAAATCTCCTTAGGTCTGCTACATGGTCCTCCTGACGCCAAGATTTGATGATCACATCATCGACGTACACCTCAATTTCCTTGTGTATCATGTCATGAAACACCGCAGTCATTGCTCGCATGTACGTTGCCCCGGCGTTCTTTAACCCGAACGGCATTACCCGATAGCAGTAGGTTCCCCATGGCGTAATAAACGCTGTCTTCTCAGCATCCTCTTCGTCCATTAGGATCTGATGATAACCCGCATAGCAATCCACAAAGGATCCGATCTCGCGCCCAGCGCAATTATCGATCAGGATATGAATGTTGGGTAACGGGAAATTGTCCTTGGGACTTGCTTTGTTGAGATTGCGGTAGTCGACGCACACCCTGATTTTTCCATCCTTCTTTGGGACTGGTACCACATTGGCCAGCCACTCGGGATACCGAGTGACCCGAATGACCTTAGATTGTAATTGCTTAATCACCTCTTCTTTGATCTTTACACTCATTTCTGTTTTAAATTTCCTTAGTTTTTGCTTGACCGGAGGGTATGCCGGGTCAGTGGGCAATTTGTGAACCACTAAATCGGTGCTCAATCCAGGCATATCATCATATGACCATGCAAAAACATCTTTGAATTCCCTGAGAGTTTCGATCAATTCTGCTTTGACATTCGGCTCAATGTGGATGCTAATTTTGGTCTCTTGGATGTTATCAGCGTTTCCTAGGTTCACAGCCTCAGTGTCATTTAGGTTAGGCTTGGGTTTCTCTTCAAATCGGCATAGTTCTCGATTTATTTCTTCGAAGGCTTCCCTTTCGTCACATTCGGATTCATTATCACAAACGACCTCTTGCATCATTGAGTCAGATTCAGATTGATTTATTAGACTAGGTCGAAGATCCGTTGTGCATGCCATGTCATTAGGACCAGTAAAAAGAGAACTGTTCAGAAAGAAAACAAAACCAGAAATTAAAATGGGACAAAAGAAAAGAACTTTATTAAATTTGCAGGATAAAAAGGGTTCACACTTTTACAAAACGAAAGTAAAATTGGGATTACACCCTTGGATAATCCGATCAAACAAACAAACAAACAAAACATTAATCAAAGCCTACTACCAAGACTCCCCTCGGACAGGGAGAGGAGTAATCGTCCAATTGTTGGTCTTGGCCTCAGGCCCCACAAATTGTATCTCTGCCCTGCTGGAACCCTCTCCAGCTTCCACCATACTGACATCTGCGAATAGTCTCTCAAAACTCTGATTCAGGTCTTCATTTACACCGATCAAAGGTCCTCGAATCTTTGGGATCGCTGACCCCTTGGCACTTGCTTTAACAAAAGACCTTGAGAGGCGTGGCACTGGTTTAGGCAGAAACCAGACCTTCTTCTTCATTCTTCGCGCCTCCTTCCTGTCTGCTGCGGTTGGTTTGAACCCCAACCCGAAGGTTTCCAGATTCTTAGGAAGGGAAACAGGTTGGACTATCCCTTGAAGTTCAACTCCCAGGCCTTTTCCCGGCACAAATCCGTTACCCAGCATCTCCGATACCATCATGACTGTTGCGGCAGCTACCCTAGGGTGCGGGATGATTTCTCCTTCAGAGATTTTGTTGGCCGACCCTGTATCGAGAATCTGGTAGACCCAAGGACCCTTGTCATCACTGGTCTCTATGAAAGGCACAATGATTCCGCCCATGGTGTATGTTGTATCCTCACCGTGCAACACGACCTCTTGTCTTTCCCACTCGAACTTCACTGTCTGATGTAGGGTGGAAGGCACCGCTTTAGCTGCGTGAATCCAGGGTCGTCCTAACAGCAAGTTGTAAGATACCGTGGCGTCCAATACCTGGAATTCCATGGTAAACAGGACCGGGCCAATGGTTAGTTCAAGTACAACATCCCCCACAGTGGCTGTTCCGTTTCCGTCAAACCCTCGGACACAGATGCTATTCTCCCGGATTCTTCCACGGTCAATCTTTAACTGGTCCAGGGTGGACAATGGACAAATATTGGCGCTTGAGCCGTTATCCACCAATACTCGGGTTACCACCGAGTCTTCACATTTGACAGCTAGGTATAGAGCTTTGTTATGCTCCGTACCTTCCACCGGCAGGTCATCATCTGAGAATGTCACTCTGTTCACCTCGAAAATCTTGCTAGCAATGGTTTCCAGGTGGTTTACAGAAATCTCACTGGGTACATGAGCCTCGTTCAATATCTTTAACAGGGCCCGACGATGTTCCTCGGAATGGAGGAGTAATGACAATAGTGAGATCTGGGCAGGTGTTTTTCTCAGCTGCTCAACCACAGAATAGTCTTGTACTTTCATCTTCCTCAGGAAGTCTTCAGCCTCTTCTTCTGACACTGGCTTCTTGGTTGCCACTGGGTTGGTTTTTCTTAACTCCGCCGGAGCAAAACATCGACCTGATCGAGTCAAACCTTGCGCTTCACAACTGACTTCTTCCACCTGTTTTCCTTGGTACGTTACCACTGCTTTTTCATATTTCCAGGGCACAGCCCTGCTGTCAAGCACAGGCAGTTGGACCACCGGCTTTATGGTCACCCGTTCTCTACATACCCCTTTCAACATGACTGCCGGTGTGGGCAGGATCCCTGGTATTACCAATTTGCTTGGCTCGGGTTTGCTTGTTATGACGGACGGGTTCTTCCCCCATATTACTACCGGCTTGACACCTTCTCCCTGCGACTGTACATTTGTTCCTCCCCTGGTTAAGACTTCTTTTGGGGCAGCTTGGATCATCATCACTGTTTGTGAGGGTTTTCTTAATTCACCTCCCTCACACACCAACTCAATCATGTGAGCTTCGTGGTGCGCTGGCAGCGGGTTTTGGTTGATGTTAGGAGCCTCCGGTGTCTGGACCTCGATCTTATTGGTGTCAATAAGATCCTGTATGGCATGCCTTAACTTCCAACACTTCTCGGTATCGTGCCCGAGCATCCCTGAACAGTATTCACAACTGATTGAACGGTCCAAATTCTGAGGCGGGGGATTTGGTTCCCGAGTATGGACGGGACTAACCAAACCCAATTGTCGCAGCTTGTGGAACACAGCGGTGTAGGTTTCTCCCAGTTCGGTGAAGGTTCTTTGCTTCCGCAACCTGTCATTTCTGGCATCTGGATTTCCCCGGAAACCTGCCCCTGAAGGATTTCTATATGCCCTTGGTGGAGGGTAAGTGTTTTGTGGTGGTGCATATATGTTCTGGGGAGCCGGTGCGCGCCATTGTGGGCGAACCGGGGGCTGAGTGTATATCTGGGCTTGGTGTACGGAACAATGCGGTTCTCGAGGTGGATAGAAATTTTGTGGTGGGTTGTATGGATAGTTTGACCTGTGAGGCCTGGGTTGGTTGTAGTGTGGCCTGCCAGCCCTGGGCCAACTGCCTGCCTCGATCGTGGCAACCTCTTCTTTCTTTCTTCTTAGCGCACCTCCCGTGCCGCTTTGAATAGCCTGGGTTGTGGCCTTAAGTGCCGAATAGTTTAAGATCTTGTCCGACCTCAAACCTTCTTCTATCATGACCCCTATTTTGACCACCTCGTTGAAAGATTTTCCAACCGTTGTCACCAAGTGACCAAAGTAGGTTGGATCCAATGTCTGCAAAAAGTAGTCTACCATCTCTCCCTCTCTCATGGGAGGATCGACCCTAGCTGCTTGTTCTCTCCAGCGGAACCCGAACTCGCGAAAACTTTCCCCGGGTTTCTTCCCAGTTCTCAATAATGTGAGACGGTCGGGGACTATCTCTAGATTGTACTGGAAATGACCTGCAAAAGCCTGTGCCAGATCATCCCACGTGTACCACCTGCTGAAATCCTGCCTGGTATACCATTCCAGTGCAGATCCGCTCAGACTTTGGCCGAAGTAAGCTATCAAAAGCTCATCCTTGCCTCCTGCCCCTCTCATCTTGCTACAGAATCCCCGCAAATGTGCCATGGGATCACCGTGCCCTTCATATAAATCAAACTTGGGCATCTTGAACCCAGCCGGGAGTTGGACATCTGGGAAAGGGCACAGATCTTTGTATGCCACGCTGACTTGATTGCCCAGCCCGTGCAAGTTTCTGAAGGATTGCTCCAGGCTTTTGAACTTTCTTAACACTTCATCCTGTTCAGGGGCCTTAACAGGCTTCTCAACCTCTGCCGGTACTTCCAAATGGGGATTGTAAACCTGTGGTTCCGGTGCGTGGAATGTAGGCTCAGGGGGATAGTATTGTGTATCGTGAGCCTGAAACAATGGCTCACTGGTCGTTCGCTGCAAAGGGGCTGATGCAGGTCCCACAAAAATGGGAATGTTGGATGTTGGGAGAGGTTGGTGGGGTGGTGGAGCTTGGGAATCATGAGGGCTTCTCTCCTGATGATAGAGGGGGTTTGGGCGGCTTGTGGAAGGGCCAGAGTGAGGGTACTCCGGTACGTGTCCCAGTGTCTCAGGGCTCTTTTGTGTTTTGGCCAGGGCTAGCTGCATTGCATGCATCTCTAGTCCCATCCTTTCAATCTTTTCCATTGCCTCTTTTAGCAACTGGCTCATCGGCCTTTCTTCCTCATTACTATTCTCTGAAGTAGTCATGCTTGTTGCTACCGGTCCTTTGGATCTGGTTTGGTATGAATGTGTTGCCAGAATTCTTTAACAACTAACTGTCTGGTTATCAGACAACAACAAACTTTGTTAGTGTTAGAGCTTAACAGATTTGATCATAACACATAGAGGATGCAATGCACCTAGGCAGTTAACCGTTTCTACATGCTTTGCTTCAAACCACATGCGTCATCCCGGTTTGTTCATTCGTCTCTTTTTAGAGTATTCTGCGAAACCCCGCGTCTTATTTTATTTACATTTTCTTTTCTTTATTTATTAAAAGCGGTCGAATCTTATGGGGATTGCCTACGTATCACGTCCCCGCGTGAATCAGACCAGGCGTAGTTCTGCCTTAAAGTAAAAACACACAATTTTTGTGAAATCATTGAATTCATTCTCAAAGTTTTGCTATTACAAATTACATCAAGCAAGGAATAGCAATAGTACAAACTCGACGGTTTCAAACTCGGTTTAACGAAAAAGAAAACAACATATGGAAAAACAACCAAAGCCAAATAAACAGGACTTGACCAAAACTAATTCTCCAATTTAAGGGGCCATGAGGCATCATCCGGCCTTTTTGCGGCTCTAGGTGTAAGGTCTCTTTGCAAGCTCTTCAATTCGTTCATAATCCGGCGGACGCAACCCATGATGGAAACAAGGAGGGTCTTCCGAGGTGTTCGCTCATATGCCAAGCATTTCATGTAGATGTAATGCCCTATTTCATCAATCCTTCCCCGGATGTTGTCCCTTTCTGTGAACAAATGCCTTATCTGTTGGTTCTTCAATCCCAGTGTTTGCGCATTGTTGGCAAGCTGATCCTGGAACATCTCCATTTGCCTTTCCATTCTGGTCATTGCATCGTAATATTGCCTTCTGTCGTCTTGGGCATTTCGTGTTTGCTTGAGGATCCTTTCTCGAAGAGAGGCATTCGTTTCCCTTAATGTCCCGATGCTCAGTTCATACTCCCTTATGACTTGTTGCAGGCGCTGCCTCCGAGCCATCGCACCCTTTGCCCACTTGGTTCGCAATTTTGCTGTGCTGGCCCTGGCTTTTTCCAAATCTTCCTGGCATTCCGCAACCTGATCTTTTAACCCTGCTATCAATCTTTTATCTGCCTGGCTTCTTAGCTGGCTATTAGCCTCTTTTTTCATTCTCCGGATCTGAGCTTTGAGGATCTCGCCTTCTCTGATTAACTGGTTCTTTTCTCCCTTGTGGGCAGCAGACTGTAATTGGCACTCAAACTTCATGTCCTGGATTTGTTGCTTCAGTTTGCCTGCTTTGACAAGATATTCTTGCTCTTTGGCCAACCAGTCCCACTGTTCTTGTGAAGATTTGGCAAATTCTTGCAGGTGAGGTCTTTTGGTCGGTCTTCCAGGTGATGTCTCCCTTTTGTACCAGGCTTGATACCCGGGCGAAACTTCCCCTTTTGCCCGATTCATTACACAAGTATTTGCTTCTAAGTATTGACATTGGCTCCAAATTTGACGAACCCTTGCTTCAGGAAACTGGCCGTCGGGACTGATCTCGATTACCTGGATGCTCAGATCCTCGTCTTTCGGCACTATCTGATACCTCCCAAGTTGCCTTAAAACCCGATGCGGCGCGTATGGTTGAATGCTCTTAAGTCCCATTAAAAGAAAATGGGGCCTGGCTGCTGGCATGTATATGACTTCGTCGATCGGTAACCATCCTAGCGCCCACTGTATTTGACTGGCGTTGAGGGTTTGGAAATATGAGGTCCATGCTACAACTCCTTCTGGTAGGTAGGTTTCATCAACTCTGGTATAGAACTCCTCTATGCAGGTCTTTCCAGCGGATCCATGGCTCAGAAACTGGGCTCGGTGACATAGGTGTTCGATCATCCACATTTGCAACAACAAATTGCAACCCTCGAAAAAGCTTCCTCCGGCTTTGCAAGAAGTGAGTGCCCGGAATATATCAGATACTATCATGGGCGCCAACGTACTATCACTCTGTGTGAGCAACGTACTGACGACCCCTGCTATCTTTATGTCAATATTCCCATCTTTTCTTGGGAATATTAGTAGTCCTAAGAAAGTTATCATGAAAGCAATTCGTCTATGTTCTTCCCACTTCTGGCGATTACCTTTGCTGCACAACTGGTTTTCTGGCTTGTCGAATCCTCCTATGTGACCATATCTTTGATATATGAAACTCGTGCTGCAAAAACCTTTTGCCAAGTCAGGGTTATGAACTGTTCTGACTATCTTTAAGGAGTCCAGGAACCGGTGTACTGCTACAGCTCTTGGAGCAATCAGATATTTGTGCCTCAAAGGAGTCTCAGTGCTGCCGATATACCCTGCTATTTCTTCTAAAGTTGGGGTAAGTTCGAAATCTGAGAAGCGGAAGACATTGTGCGCAGGATCCCAGTGGGGGACTAGTGCCCTTATGATATCTCCTCGTGGCCTGATATCCAACAAACTCGTGAGGCCTTTCAGATACTTCTTGATTTCGTCATGCCCCTCTTTGCCCAAATCATTCCACCAGAGCCGCAATTGGAGGGGAATTTTATTCATGATTGAAAAGGGTTCATTCGGAATCGTGCTCATTCTGCACATTTATTAACAAGATTTTAACAAACGACACTTATCCTGCTAAAAACAAAAATATATGCGATTTTTTGTGAATTTTGAATTTTCATATATATATATATAAAACTTTCTAAAGAAGTCAATAACGGAAAATATTTTGGATTTTTTTTTTTTTTTTTTCGAAAAACTGGGAGCCTGAAAGGACTTTTCTAGACCTTTAACAAGATAAATACTTTTGCCATAAATAAAGATATATACATTTTGAAATAAAGCAAAACTTTTGAATTTTTCATATATATATATATATATATACATATATTTGTAACAAATAATAAAAGTAAAGACCACACAAGACTTTCTTTTTTATTATAAAAAAAATTTTAAAATAAGATTTTTTTTTTATTTTTATGACAAGACAACTCTATATTTCTATTGATATATTTTTTATTATGAAAGGCAGAACAACGACTTTTCAAAATTTTGGCAGAGTTTTGACAGTATTTGTTTTTTTTTTCAACAATAAACAATCAATTCCTAACCGTTATTTCCCTTTTTTTCACAATATTCCAAATATTCAAACACCGGTCAGCATGCGGGCATGAGACAAATAAATGCACGGAAAACAGTGGGATGCACCAGAATGGTCTTTTCATATCAGGTTGCTAGTCCTAGACGGACCCAACCCCTGTGTTGAGTCCCCTAAGTCATATGCAACGTGATGCAAATAAGCGTTCCTACTAGGGATCCGGCATGAAGTCACGTTATTCTATGTTCAAAACCTGGGTCGGTGTTCTAGACAGTGTACCCGAGCGGACAACTCGAGTTGAGGAAGGAGCTCCTTTCCGGGAACCAAAAGGCCAGCCGGCTTAGAAACTTTCCGAACCTCTTTTATTTAGGGTATGACACTAACAGAATAAGGAGTCTCAACCAGTGAGCACATCCCCGGAGGTGAGAAGAGAAAGGTTTCGGCACAGTTTATATACAGTTCAAATAATATCAAAGCGGTAACAGCAACATTTAGCACATTAGTCTCAAAAACATGTAATAATCAGATAATAAATAAAGCCAAATAATAACAATTATTCTAAGCTCGACTTCTTAACCCTGAACCATTGGTTCTGGGTTTTATGTTCCCCAGCAGAGTCGCCAGAGCTGTCACACCTCCTTTTACGCACCCGCGAGGGCGCAGGAGTTTTTTCCAATTAAAGGACAATCGAAACGGGATTGGTTTAATTATTTCAGAGTCGCCACTTGGGAGATTTAGGGTGTCCCAAGTCACCAATTTTAATCCCGAATCGAGGAAAAGAATGACTCCATATTACAGTCTGCGTACCAGAAATCCGGATAAGGAATTCTGTTAACCCGGGAGAATGTGTTAGGCATTCCCGAGTTCCGTGGTTCTAGCACGGTCGCTCAACTGTTATATTCGGCTTGATTATCTGATTTCATACAAGTGTGAACTTATGTGCAAAATTTAACTTTTAACCGCTTTTATCATTTACTGTTTTTATCAAGAATTGCAACGTTGTGAAAATGTATCTCGAACCGCGTCACAATCAATGTACCCGTGGTCGTCGACACACTTTGACTCCGTTGAGATTTGGATTTGGGTCACATCAATGTGCACCCGAGTTTAAGGAAATTAAATTATTAAAGGCGCGCCTAAAGCGACTAGCGTATTTATTTTGGGTAGGACCGTGGAATTTTACTAAACGGTCCATCCCGAAGTCTAAACAATTTTTAAAGCAAATATTTACTGAGGGCCCCGCAATTTGTATTTTATTTGGCGAGGCTCATCTCATTCTTTTTTTTTTTTTTTTTTTTTTTAAAAATGGATTTGCAACGTCATGGACACGCATCTCGAACCACGTCACAATCAATGTACCCGTGATTAGAAACACATTTCGACTCCGTTGAGAATTGGGTTTGGGTCACATAAATGTGCACCCGAGTTTAAGAAGGTAAAATTTATTAAGGCGCGTCCTAAAGAGTCTAACGTATTGTTATTTTAGGAGGGTTGTGAGATTTGCTAAACAACCCGTCCCGGAAACTAAATTCTTCAACAATATACATTTAACAAGGGCCCCGCATTGGCACGTTGTGTTTATTTTCATCGAGGCTCATCTTGTTCTTACCTTAAAAGGTTATCCTATAGCAACTACGTTTCTTATCGCGTTTGTCCTTATCAATTGAAAACAGTATATAGTCCTAATTAATTAAATGCTTGCAAGCTATTTGTAATGACATTCAGAAAAGCTAAAAAAAAAAATTTCAGAAATGGGGCTGTATATGCAATCAGCCGAACAAACAATTCTGGGCCCAAATCCAGCCCATGCGCGATGGGCCAGACCTGGGCCTTCGCCTGTTCTACGCGGGCCTACTTAGTTTGCTTCGATTTGGGCTCGACCTTCATGAGGTTGAGGCCCTAAACTGGTTCTTTATTTTGTGAAATGAGTTTATCAGTTTATGGGACAATATGGCAGAAGGAGAAAGAACTTTAACTAAAATGGATAGCTTTCCTATTTGGCCTACATTAAAGAATATACTATACCATCAGACTAAGTTTGAAATACAACTTATTACACTGGGCGTATTCTCACTTAGCAGTATACATACAAGGCTAGCATTCGTTAACCTACATTGATATACTTAGTATGTAGGCTGTTTCTATTGTCCAAACAAAAATGAAAATCATTATACGGTACATGATGTCTAATGTAACAATTTATGTATAAAAGTCACTCTTCAGGTCTTTTCTTTTGTATTCATGCTCAACTTTCCAATTACATTTGACAGAGTATTAGTCATGTACCTGGTATAGAGAACGAAAAGAAGAAAAGAATGGTCAGTTGGGCAGTATGCCACAAACGCAACAGCAGCAGATACACAGCAACAGCACAGCAACAAACCAAACCAAATGTTTTCCACAAACCTCAGACGACCAACAATATTTCCCAGAACAAAGAGGACCAACAAATAGTCGAGTACCAAACCAATGAACCCAGAAAAGAAGGATGAAACAAACAGCAACAACAGAGTATTCAATGCAGCAACACTACCAATTGAATAACCAGAAACAGCTCAACCAATGCAAACCAAGAACTTGGCCAAGACAGCTTGACCAATATGCACTCTTAAACAACTTTCAGGCAGTGTTTGGTTGCAGTGTTTATTGGAAACTAACTTGTGTTTTTTTTAGTTTTCTTTGAACTCACTAGACCTCTCTTTAGACTAAAAATTTTACAGCCTTTTGTTTTTTTTTTTTCTGGAAGACTAAAAAGTCCAGCCTCAGACCCTTAAACTTCAGCCCCCCTTCTGTTCTAAAACAACTTATTTATAAGCTAATCGACCTAGTGCAGCTAAGCTGCCTGCCTCCTCCACTTTGCAGTCTGCCCATCCCTATTAAACCCATCCTAAGCATCTTTTGATGCCAGCCCTTTTTGTTCCCCACGCCTGGCTTTCTTTAATCAAGAGTTATGGGTTCATTTTTAGTATTCATTTTAAATTCCCATGCTCTTGTGTCTTGTTCCCCATTGGCATTAATTTAATCCCAAATTAGTACCCTACTTGTCAGCTCATTTAAACTAATCATTTTTGTTCTTTTCAAACCCCAGACTACCCTTGCTAGCCCTTGATTATCACTGCCCTGCCCATTGCAGTATCAGGGCACTTTGGGCTTTAACCATTCGATTTCAGAATTGCCCCAGCCTGGCTTTTTTAATTGTTTACAAGGTAGTTACAAACTAATATTCATAGGCAATGCCCAATTCAAACCACAATACAGGCTCATTAGTCATGCGACATTATTAGTTCGTTCGTTTCATTAGTTATAGAAAACTAATCGACGACATTTATCGAGTCGACTATACTAATTATAACAGATAATAATCAATCGCTCACATAAACAATACGTTTAGGGACCCAAAGGGCATCAGACAACTTTTATTAAATTACTGGGCCTATATGAATTAGTTCCTTTGACGATTAATCTAACTGACGATCATGTTTATCACAGAGTGTATTCAGAACAAACAGAAGACAATCGACCAAATAAAAGGTCTTTAACAGAGATGAAAGAAATCTGGAAAAAGTAACAAAATAACAAACAAACACAAAGAGATATGCTGACAACTTATTTGGAAATAAAACAAAAGAACGGAAAACTTACCAAAACGTTTAAACCAAAACAGAACCAAATCAAACTCGACTTCGAACTTTTGAGGCCGAACAAACTTTAACCAGGGTGTTCTCACATGAGAACACCTTGGTTAAGGTCTATTAGACCTCAAACCTATGTCAAAACTGGCCGGGTTCCCCAGGTGCATGTGTTTCAAAAGTCTGGATTTCCAGATCTGGATTTTTGGGAGTTGTGGGTAGATTCGGACCAAACCAAGTTTGGTTTGGTCACTAGGAAGGTCAGGGGGGTGTCTGGTGTGAAGATGGGGTGGTTTGGTGTAGATCGAGTTTTGTCTCGAATCTTCAAATCCAGATTCGAGACGATAGGAGATGATTCGAGGTTCGTGGTTAGTGGATTCGTGTTCAGGGGAGTGAGGGGGTCTTAGGGTGTTCAGGGGGTGGTCACCGGCGTTCGTGCCGCCGGCTTTAATGGCGAAGAAGGCTAGGGCGGCTGCTAGGGTTTGGGGGTTTCAGGGTTCAGGGAAGGAGACGAGTGAGGGGTGGGGTTCGGATAGGGGGCGTGGGGTGTAAGGGAAGGTTTATATATGGTGAGGTTGATCGGATCTGAGCCGTTAGATCAGATGATCTCAACGGCTTAGATCTGATGTTGAGAAATGGGACGGGGTCGTTTGGTAATTAAACGAGGTCGTTTGGTTTAAGTGAGGGGTTGGGTCGGATTAGTTATTGGGTCGGGTTTGAACACGGGTTGTTGAAAGGGATTCTGAACCGTTGGATTGGCCTGGACGGACGGCTTGGATTTATTTGCCCGAAACGGCGTCGTTTCAGGAGGCACCTGGGCAGGCCTGGACTTGGACTGGGTCTGAGTGCTGGTTTGGGCCTGTTTTATTTCATTTCTTTTGGGCCCAAACCGGTTTTCCCTCATTCTTTTACTTACTTTTTTTTTTCTTTTTTTTTCTTTTAATAATAATAAATAAAAATAGCAAAATTAAAATCAACAACACTATAACATTTCCACATAATTATCACAAAAAATATTTAAGTGAGTTAAATCACAACCTAGAACGAACGACTCACATATTTATATTTTGAATTTTCTTTTAACGACACACATATATATATATATATATATATATTTTGTATTTTTGTTTGATAATGACTAGATGCAAACTGGACAGACTCATAAACGACTAACAACACATGTCACGGAAAGATCGAAAAATTGTACAGCGAAGCCTTACGCCACTATTTTTATTTTCTTTTGGAGCGATTGTCCGTGAAGCAAAAATCACGTGCTTACACTCTTTAGTCTCCTGTATTAAGATGGCATCATCTCCTGTGATTAACAGGTCATTAACATAAACTAAGACCACCACTATTTTCCCTTGAACCTTTCTGGTGAACAAGGAATAATCTAAATGACTCTGACAGAAACTCAAAAGCTATCAATGCAGATGTTAACTTGATGCTCCACTGTCAAGAAGCTTGCTTGAGCCCATACAACAATTTGAGTAGTCGACAAATTTGATGCTTTCCTTCACAAACAAATCCTTGAGGCAACTCCATATAAACTTCTTCAGTTAAATCACCTTGCAAAAAAGCATTGTAGACATCCATTTGATGAATTTCTCAATTATTCATTGCTTCTAACGAAATAACAGTCCTCACTGTTACCATCTTGACAACAGGTGAGAATGTTTCTTGATAATCCAATCCCTCTCTTTGGCTATACCCTTTTGCGGCTAACTTTGCCTTAAACCTTTCCACTTCACCTGTAGCTTTGTATTTAATCTTGTATACCCATCGACAACCAATAGCCCTCTTTCTTGGTGGCAAAGACATCACTGTCCATGTATTGTTGTCTTGCAATGCTTTGATCTCATTCTGCATTGCTTCTATCCATCTGTCATCCTTGACTGCTTCTGCATAATTTTTGGGCTCAACTTCTGCAGAGAATTTGGTGATGAAGCTTTGATACTTGAAGGATAAAGAGTCATAACTAATAACATCTAAGATTGGGTATAAACAAGCATGTACTCCTGACTGTTTATCAGTCCTCACATAGTCTTTAAGCCAAATAGGTGGCTTAGTTGTTCTCTCTGAACTTCTTTCAATCAATGCTATTGTTTGATGTTCTTCTACTGCTTCTGTGTGTTCAATTGAATCTGTCACATCTTCATGGTTCTCTTGATCAATATCTGCTGATTCAGCTGGAGTTTGCAGTGAAGTAGAATTTGTAGCATTTTGATCATGCAGAATGTTTCTACTTGCAATATCTAACTCATCCACCACACAAAACCTTTTCAAGCTTGTAATGTCAGGACTTTGAAAGTTTTGCTTTTCATGAGTATCCTGGAAAGAAAATATGCTCTCATGAAATACAACATCTCTACTAATAAAACACACTTTGTTAGACAAATCAAATAGTTTGTATCCTTTCTGATGAACTCCATATCCCAATAACACTGATTTCACTGCTCTTGGACCAAACTTGTCCTGTTTAGGCAAAACAGTTGCATAACAAAGGCAGCCTATCACCCTCATGCGAGCCAAAGAAGGTGTCTTGTTGTACAATGCTTCAAAAGATGATCTACCTTTTAAAATAGTAGATGGTACCCTGTTTATTATATATGTTACTGCTTCAACACATGTGCCCCAAAATCGAATTGGCAAATTGGACTGGAACCTGATTGCTCTTGCTGTTTCTAGGATGTGCCCATGTTTCCTCTCTACCACTCCATTCTGCTGAGGAGTATAAGGACAGGAACTCTGATGTAAAATCCCATGACATGTAAACGATTCCTTACAAGTCATGTTAAAAAAACTCAGATCCATTGTCTGACATGAAGACTTTAATCATCTTTCCAAATTAGTGGAGGATCATTGTAATAAAAGTTTTGAGCAACTCAAATACATCAGATTTTACTCTCATTAAGAAAAGCCATGTCCACCTTGTATGATCATCTACCAATGCTAAAAAGTAATTCATTCCATTATAGGTTGGGACCTTATAAGGGCCCCATACATCCATGTGTATCAAATCAAAAGGTTTATCTGCTCTACTAATACTAACAGAGAATGACAATCTTGTTTGTCTAGATAATGGACACACATCACAATGCTGTAAATGAAAAGCACCTTTATTTCAAAAACTAGAAATCTTTCTAATAACTGCAATGGGCACATGGCCTAATCTCCTATGCCAAATCTCAGGTTCTTCCATCTGTTCCACTGTCATAGCCTTTGCTCCATTTATTCTAGCTTCCTTATGGTGTGTCCTTAGAATGTACAAATCATCTTCCTTACTACCAGTTGCCTTCACTTTTCTAGTGCAAAAATCCTGAAATATGAAGTGTCCAGGAAACAACATTGCATAGCAATTCAGTTCCTTTGTCAATTTAGACATTTACAATAGATTGAACTTAGAACTTGGTACGCAAAGCACATCCTTAAGGGTATCACCTCCTCCCAAAGGACTATTTCCTATCTTGGTCACTTTAGCAGACTCTCATGTGGTCATTTGCACATTTCCATCACTTCCTACTTTACCATCATTCAACAGCAAACTTTCATTTCCTGTCATATGATTCGTAGCTCTTGTGTCCACTATCCAATATATTGCATTATCTTTAACAAGAAAACACTTACCTGCCAAGTTTGCACTTGTTTTAGAAGTGGAAGCCTTGCTAAGCATATTGAGCAGCATATTGTATTGTTCCTGTGTGATCATTGGAGCAGCAATGTTAGTAGAATTGATGTTTCCTTGATTGGTTGCACTAGTCTCAGACTGCATAGAATGTCTATCCACCACATTAGCTCTGGCCTTGGATTTAAACCCTGCAGGATATCCAATCAGCTTGTAGTAGTTTCCCTTAAGATGACCCTTCTGGTTGCAGTAGCCACAATGCATCAGCTTGAAACATCCATCTCTTGTGTGACCCTTTCCATGATAATAGTCACATTCTATACCCCAACTTCTCTTCTGTTTAGGCACATTATTTTTGGCTGTGAATAATGCAGATGATTCCATTATTTCAGTTGTGACATATTTACTTCCTGCCACCAGTTTTTGGCTCTTATCTTGAACAATCAAGGCATACACTTGATTCACATTAATCACCTTAGATTTCATTAAGATTTGACTCCTTGCTTGACTATAACCTTCATTCAGTCCCATTAGAAACTGTAGTAGGCATTAATACTGTAAATCCATTGCAAATTCTTTTGATTTCTCACAATCCCATGAAGGAGGTGGCATCATTAAGTCATACCCATCCCATAAATCCTTCAACCTCGAATAGTACATTGACACAGATGATGTTCCTTGTGTTAAAGTAAAGATCTCCTTGTGAAGAGAATACAGACGTGATCCATTCACTTTATTGAATCTCTCCTGCAATTCCTTCCAAACTAGGAGTGCATTAGAACGAAACAGAATTCCACTTAGCAATTCTTTGCTCACGTTTCCAGTAAGCCATGAGACTACTATTGCATTACATCTATCCCACTAATGTCCTAAAGCTGGTCCAAAAGTACCCCTAGTGATTGTGCCATCAATAAAACCTAGCTTATTTCTTCCTAGGAGTGCAACTCTCATTGCTCGATCCCACAAAGTGTAGTTTTCCATTCCTATAAGCTGAATACCAACTGATAAGGACCTAGGGGCATAAGAAGGATGAAGATACATGGGATTTTCGTGATCAATCACTACCGGAGCAGGAACAAAGGTTCCTGAGTCAGATCCATCCTCAATCTCCATGATTATACAGTAACAAATTCAGTCAATTACAGATGAAGAGAAAAATCTCTAATCAAAACAGAAATCAGAAACAAAATTTATCAATTGAATCTAGGGTTTGCAACAACTCAGACCAGAAATCGTTTTTCTTACAGAATTGTCAATAAATATCTCTATCATCTTTAATCCACGAAGAATAATCCTTAGATCTTACTGATGAGGCCTCGCTCTGATACCATGAAGAAACTCACAGAGACTCTGATCGATATTGAAGCAGAGCAAACATAAATGAGAGAAGAAGAACGCATGCAAAGTCTTGGAGAGAATTTTCTGTTCATTATCAATGGAACAGTAGTACAAATGAGTTAATTACACCTATATATAATACAATGCTAGTTGGTGCCAGCTGTCTAACCAACCTCTACTACCTCCACTACCAACATAATTAAATAACAACTAATTACACTTCACTAACTAACATAGTTAAGACATATTAGATCGTTAGTGCACAGTTAGGTAGTTAGTTAATTCCTTCCCAAAGGCTTGATAACACTTAAGCTTTTAATCAAGAAGCTGATCAAGAATATCATCAAGAGCCATCTTCAATTTTTGCCTCGTCGCGAAAATGCAGTTGAATTTGTAGAAATTCCAAGAGTAAATAATGAAGAAGCAGTGCCAGATGATGTAAAGGAAGGACACTTTGTTGTTTTTACAGTCAACATAGGTAGTGAGGAGCCAAGAAAAAGGTTTATTTTAGAGTTGAATTGGCCAACAAATCCAGCATTCTTGAGATTATTAAAGCTGGCTGAAGAAGAATATGGATTCAGACAGAAGGGTTTAATTGAAGTCCCTTGTCCACCAGAGGAATTAGAGAAGATTATTCTGCAGCTGAAGATTGAAAGAAATTAATATCATGCTTATGTAATGTACACGATGAATCAACGGTAGTGTACCTTTTTTTATTACGTTATCAGTGTAGTTTAACTTGTGATAATATAACTAGTTACAAGTAATGACTATTATAGAGATTTATTTGTAATTACTTTATAAGTTATCTAATTGTGTAAATTTTACATTGTTAGTAACTTAAATTCTATTGAGAATATTATCTAGTTATTCTTTACAAACCTAACCTTACGTATTATAAACTTGTTTAGGTCAATTCCACAACATATTTCCTTAAATAGGCATTTTTGGTGAGAGCTCCCAACTCCTCTTTCTCACAATAGTTTCTTAATTATCAACACTTTCGTGCCACAGGTTAAACGTTTTAAGTTTTATAATTAGTTCAATTCCATCATATAGTGTTATAACTCATTTATGATATGGCATTATTCTATGTCAATTATACCTTGGAAAATAATTAAATACCAAAAGAGAGATTTTTCCTTTTTGTGTTAACGAACCTTTAGAGGTTATGACTCTGTATGGGTGATTGTAGATCGACTGACAAAATCAGCACACTTTTTGCCAATGAAGACTACATATGGTGGAGTGAGGTATGCACAGATATTTATGAACGAAATTGTCCGACTTCACGGTGTTCCAGTATCCATCATCCCTGATAGAGGATCACAGTTCACTTCATGGTTTTGGAAATCTTTTCAAGAAGCATTGGATACATGAGTAGATCTTAGCACTGCATTTCATCCACATACAGACGGGCAGTCTGAACGTACTATACAAATCTTGGAGGATATGTTGAGAGCTTGCATTCTTGAGTTTGGAGGTAGTTGGGACGCTTATCTACCGTTAGGTGAATTTGCTTACAACAATAGCTTCCAGTCCAGTATTCAAATGGCATCGTACGAAGCATTGTATGGTAGAAGATGTCGTTCTCCTATCGGATGGTTTGAAGCTAGTGAGACTAACTTATTGGGACCCGACCTAGTACAAGAAGCTATAGACAAGGTCCAGTTTATCAAACAGATATTGCTTGGAGCTCAAAGTAGACAAAAGTCTTATGCTGATAAGAGAAAAAGAGATTTAGTGTTCACAATTGGGGAAAAAGTGTTCCTACGAGTCTCCCCTGTGAAAGGTGTGATGCGGTTTGGGAAAAGAGGCAACTTGAGCCCCAGGTTTATAGGACTATATGAGATACTAGACCAAGTGGGAGCGGCGGCTTATCGTTTGGCACTTCCTCCTGAGTTATCTTTTATTCACCTAGTGTTTCATGTCTCAATGCTAAGGAAATGTATATTAGACTCATCTCATGTGCTTAAAGCACCTACTATACCGTTTGATGAGAAGTTGTCTTACGAGGAGGAATCGACGGCTATTGTTGATAGGCAAGTAAGAAAGCTACGGTCAAAAGAAATTGAGTTCGTAAAAGTTTTATGGCGAAATCTTATATTTGAAGAAGCTACTTGGGAAATAGAAGATACTATACGAGTCAGGTACCCCCATTTGTTTCAGCCCACAGGTACGTACTTGAGTTAAACTTCGGGGACTGAATTTCATAAGGTGGGGAGAATGTAATACTTCATATTCAAGTTGGGGTATTTTTATCATTTAATGTTACTTAAATTAAAAAAAAAAGAGAAAAAACCTAGCTAATTAAATGGGCAAAAGCCCATTGTATAGTGACGGGAAAACAAAGAAAGAATAGGTAAAGAAAGGCAAACACAACAGAATCTAAAAACGAAAGAAAGAAAGAAAACGGGTATGCTTTAAACCTTAAATACGCACTGGCTTTTACGGGTAATACTCGAATTTCTCAGCTGGGTTCTCTTCTTCTAGTAATTCTTTTTATCCCAGTTCATATATTTGGGTTTCACAAGGTATAAGAAATTAAATACCAATAAGAATTATTCTAGGTAAATTAAGAGTCAAACATGAAACCTCGAGGGTTAGGTATTCTAAATTAGCCATGAATTAGCCTAAACAAGAAAATTAACACGAGATCGATGTTGATGTGGTTATAGATTGATTGAAGAAAGTTGTACGAATCGCTCGAGGTGACGAGTTTGGTATTTCACACGGATACTGTGAGTAGTAATCTTACCGCAAGTTGTGTTTTTATAACTTGCATGATTTACACATGATTTTTAATATGAATATGTTACTGATTATTTTGAGTTACATGTAGGACAAGTCTTTTACTCGATATGATACCGAAATAGTTATTTGAGATGATTACCATTGTTTTAAATATTCTTGTTGTCACTAGATATGTTCTACCGTTACTTGAAATTACTGTTATCGAAATAAAATTACATGATTTGATAAGAACCGAAATGCCCTATATTGTTTTAAAATATTTTCCTATGATTATATACGGATACAGAGACAAGTACAAATGGGAGTAGACTTGAAGGATCTTGTAGCTAACGGCGGGTTTGTTAGACTTGGTGCACCTTGTATTTACCGATTACAGAGTACAATTATAGCCCTCGCTGGTGGGAAGGTAGAACTAGCATACCATTACCGATTTCCCTCGAGTAGGGACTACCGTTATATTTGACTTCTTGCGAAGAAGTCCACAGTTATACCAATTACATGATCCATTCATTGAAACCTCCCAAAATATGAATATTGATATTATACAGTGGTTACCGAGCTTATTACGGAATTGTCAATCGTATTATACTACAAGAAAAACATGATGAGACTGAAAATTGTTTATTGTTTATGAAAGGGGAATTTTTATGATAATTTTGTTTAATATACTAGCATGTTTTCTGACTTGTCCCCAATAAAAATGGTTGTAGTTAAGTGTTATTATTCACTGAGCTAGCGACTCATTCCCCGCTAATTGTTTTTCTAGAGACAACAGTTGGCGCGAGCGAGGATTTCGTTATTTAAAGCGCACATGTTGATAGTTCTTGGTGAGCCTCGCACTTGTTCGCGTTGGTGGAAATTTTATCAATTGTTATGGTCTTTTCTTTGAACTCTTAGAGTCGCTCCATGGTCATTCTTTTAGTGTCTTGAGTAGTCTTTTTTATTATAGACTTATGTTGATTAACGCTCATTCTTATCAAATTTGGAGATAAAGTGGTATTTCTAGTTGTTAGTGGGTGGACTGTTAAAGGTAGATACTTATTTTGGTTAATTGATAAAGTCATTGTCATTTGAATTACTATTAGGATATTTGGTTGCTGAATTTGAGACAGGAAATTTTTTGAGAAGGTCCAAAAATATGGGAAACTCTGGCCAATTTTCTGTAAAATACTGATGAGGCTTACTTGGGGGCACTTGCTCCTAAATGTCGGTCACGATCCTAAATTGATCGTGACAAAGTTGGTATTAGAGCTTAGTCTTTAAGTCCCGAGTCATGGAGCAATGTTTAGTAGAGTCTTGTTCATGGGTATGTAGGCGCCCATACTTATGATCTTGAGGCTACTGAACATCTAGAAATGTTTTCCCTTCTTTCATTCTTTGATCGTGCGTTGAGATAACTTGAGATTGACTTTGGAATATTTCTTTCGTAGATTGCTAGTGATGACTAGGGATTTTGCTATATTTTATACTCCTTCTTGCTTAAGTTTTGATTAGAAATGTGTACAAAATAGTCCCAAAGGCTCACAAGTTGTGCTTGATTGCAAGTTTGATCAACAAGGTGACAAGATGTCAAAGATCAGCTCAAAAGGAGTGAAACTTGCACAAGTATCAAGACAAGACAAAGCTCAGACAAAGCAAGGCTAGTGCGGCCACACACCATTCTGTGCGGTCCGCACAAGTGAGGTTCAGAGAGTATGATATTCAGGCAAAAAGGGCAATGCAGCCGCACTAGGTTTTGTGCGGTCTGCACTGGGATCAATGTGGCCGCACTCGATTTAGTGTGGTCCGCAGTAAGAAGGATCAAAGAGTTGCCAGTTCCGAGCTTCAAGCCAATGTGGTCCGCGCTCCATTTCATGCGGACCGCACTAGAAGCCTCCGCGGTCGCACTTCATTCTGTGCGGTCTGCATTGCCTGAGTTCAGATAGATGAATTTTTATGTCAAGAGTCTTAGTACGGCCGCACTAGCCCCACAGCGGTATTTTTGTCCAAATTTTTCAGCTTAGTACAAATAGTTTGTTTTCCCATTTTTAGGTCATTAGATAGTTTTCTCTTCAGAGTTGGGCTCGTGACTTCATAGTTTTAGCTGTTTTGAGTAATTTTAGCTACATTTCAACATTGAATCTTCTTATTTCATTTAGTAATTAATTAATATGAATTTTTCTTCATCCATTTCTTGTTTTTCTTCTTTAATTATGAGTAGCTAAATCTATAAGCTAGGGTTGTGGCTCAACCCTAGTGTGAGTAATTGATGGGTCTTGTATTTTAAGGCTAGATTGACTATGCGTGTTTGATATTTAGGCTAATTTCATGTTTAATTGTTGAATTAGTGGTTGCAAACACTAGTTTGTGTTTACTTGACTTGAGCTCTTCTTGAGAAAGAGAGCTTGAGTCACTGAAATTGGTCCAACAAGGAATTGGGGCGTACTCAAGAGATTGATAGCCCCAATTAAATGGTTAAACCTCGAGAGAGTAATACCCGACTTGAATCTTGATTGCTTGTGCAAATTTACATACCCAATTGGTCTTAAAAAAGTCAATTCGGGCGAAATCACCTGAACCACCGAGAGGTGTAGAGTGGATAAAATCGTGCAACGGTTATATCATACTCACCAAATATGTCAATCATGCCTTGGACTCAAGTATCCGTCAATTGACCACCAAGGCGAAAGTCACTACCCTAGTGCCTTTTAAACCATTTGAACAACCCGCAATATTTTACTCTTAGCTTATTCTAGTTTAATTTACCATTGTAGTTTGATAAAAGTAGAAGTAAAACAAAAATCCAAAAATGTTTAGAAGTGTAATTTGGAACACATACCCAACTCTAAATTAGATAGATACCCGACTCCAACATCTAGCTCTCTATGTAAATCGATCCCGACCCTAAATCGGGTAAAAGCTACTTCGAACCTATCTTGCTACTCAATAATAGTGCAGGGTAGGAATCGATCAGCTAGGACACGCACACCCTCATCTGCTGGACGTGGTGCCGGACGTGGTACTACCCGGGGTGGCGGTCAAGTTGGGGTTCATCAAACTAGAAGACAGACTGCTCCTCAACCTAAAGTTGGAAACATGGGTCAACCCCAAGCTGTTATGCCAGATCAAGAGCAAGGGCAGGGAGTTTAGGACGCTTCACCATTAGTGACAACTGTTGTACCTACTGTTGCCTTACCTGCAGACGCAGTGGCAAGGTTATTGAATGTGTTAGAGGCATTGGTGCATGCTTAGGGTGGAAGTTTAGCTCCTCAGGATACTTTACAGATACAAGCACCTGCACGGACTCAGACTTTCGGGAATAAGGAAGTACCCCTACAAGAGTTTCTGAAATTGAAATCACCAAAATTCACAGGTTTTGATAATTCAGCAGATCCTCAAAGTTTCTTGGATAGGACACTCAAGGCATTACGTGCTCTTGGATGTTCTAGTGAGAAAGACGTGGAGCTCGTAGCATACAAACTAGAGGATATGGCCAACACATGGTATGAAATTGTATTGCTAGGAAGGCTAGTAGGAGCAGCACCACTGACATGGGACGAGTTCACTAAGTTGTTCAAGAATCATTTTCTTCCACACAGCCTGATGCAAAAATATGCTAGAGACTTTTAAAGATTGGTTCAGACTCTAGATATGGATGTGTCAACATATAACACTAAGTTTTGTAAGCTGGCTATATATGCTCCTTACTTAGTGCCTACCAAAGAAGCTCGAGTTCAGAGGTTTGTTGATGGACTGGTTGGTCGTGTATACACTGCAGTAGCCCTACAAATGAAGACTTTATCCTACTCTGATGTAGTCGACCTTGCTAGAAAGATTGAAAACAAGGGACGTGATGAGTGTACAGCTAGTGATTTATGTAAGAAGGCCAAGACAGGAGGGGCTTTCAGTGGCGGTTTTAGTGAAAATAGAAGAGCAGGAAATCAGGGGCAACAACAGGGTTCTCAGACAGGGACACACATGCCTTCACAGTCCATATATAGACCACATTACAGACAAGGTAATAGGGCACCATCATCTTCTGGACATCGTAATTCTGGGCAGATATATGCCACTACTCCATTATGCCAGACGTGTGGTAGATCACATTTGGGCCAATGTTGTGTTCTAACTAGAGAGAGCTTTTAGTGTGGCCAGTTGGGACATCACTTGAGGGATTTCCTTCAGCCTCTGAGAAATTTCAACCAGGCTTCTATTCAGTCAGTTGCACCAACTCAGACTACTCGTAATACTTCAAGTGCTACAGGTACAGGACATAGAGGTTGAGGTGCTGGAGACCGTGCTACTATGAATCAAGGACAAGGGAATGCTGGTAGAGGTCAGGCGAGAGTGTTTGCATTTACTAGACAGGATGCTCAGGCCTCGAATGTTGTGGTTACAGGTATTCTTTCTGTCTATTCATTTGATGCACTTGCGTTGATTGATACAGGATCTACTCACTCCTATATGTCCTCGTACTTTGCTTTGAGGTTTAGTAGACAGCCTAAGCTATTGAATGATCCTTTTCTAGTTGATACTCTTGTTGGAGAGTCTCTATTAGCGAATACGTGTATTGTGCTTGTCAGATTTGGGTTGAGGGTAGAGATACTCTAGCTGACCTTATTGTACTTGATATGATTGACTTAGACATGTTGATGGGAATAGATTGGTTATCTTCTTTCTATGCTATAGTCGATTGTCATGCAAAGATAGTTAAGTTTGAGATACCAAATGAACCCAGTTTTATTCTAAAAGGGAGTCAAGTTCCAGAGATTTGCAAAGTTGTATCTTTTATGAAAGCTCAACGCCTTCTGAAGAAAGGTTGCTTGGGTCTCTTAGCTATTGTAAATTACACAAGAAAGGAAACAATTAGTATAGAAAATGTACCAGTAGTGAGAGAATTTTCTAATGTATTTCCTGAAGATTTACCAGGATTGCCTCCAGTACGAGAAATAGACTTTGGTATTGATTTGCTACCTGAAACACAGCCCATATCGATACCCCCATATCGAATGGCACCAGCAGAGTTGAGGGAGCTAAAGCAACAATTACAGGATTTGTTAGATAAAGGGTTTATTAGACCTAGTGTATCACCATGGGTTGCACCAGTACTGTTCGTAAAGAAGAAAGACATATCCTTGAGAATGTGCATTGACTACAGGCAGTTGAACAAGATAACAATACACAATAAATATCCTTTGCGTCGTATAGATGACATGTTTGATCAGTTTCAAGGAGTTGCCCACTTTTTAAAGATTGACCTCCGTTCTAATTATCATCAACTTAGAATCAAAGATGAAGATATTTCTAAGACTGCTTTCAGAACTCGATATGGGCAATATGAGTTTCTTGTGATTCCATTTGGATTGACTAATGCTCCACCGACATTCATGGATTTAATGAATAGGGTGTTCAAGCTGTTTCTGGATAGATTTGTAATAGTATTTATTGATGATATCCTGATATATTCTCGTACACAAGGAAAACACGAGAATCATCTCAGGACTGTATTGCAGACATTGCGAGAACATCGACTTTATGTTAAGTTCTCGAAGTGTGAATTTTGGCTAGACTCGGTATCATTTCTGGGGCATGTTGTTTCCAAAGATGGAATTATGGTAGATCCTAAGAAGACAGAAGCTGTGCAGAAATGGCCCAGACCTACTTCTCTTACAGAGATTCGCAGCTTTTTAGGCTTAGCAGGCTATTACAGGCATTTTGTGCAGGATTTCTCCAAAATAGCAACGCCACTGACCAAGCTAACACAGAAAAATGCAAAGTTTCAGTGGACGGAGGAATGTGAGCAAAGCTTTCAGAAACTCAAAACGTGTCTAACAACTACACCAATATTAGCCTTACCATTAAGTTCTGGAGGATTTTCAGTATTCTGTGATGCCTCGAGGGTGGGATTAGGATGTGTTCTCATGCAAAATGGTCGTGTTATTGCTTATGATACGAGACAAATGAAAAAGCACGAGCAAAACTATCTTACACATGATTTGGAGATGGCTGCAATGGTATTTGCTCTAAAAATTTGGAGACATTGTCTATACGGCAAAACTTGTGAGATTTATACTAACCATAAAAGTCTGAAGTATATCTTTCAGCAGAGAGATCTAAATCTTCGGCAGCGTCGTTGGATGGAACTACTCAAAGACTATGATTGTTCTATTTTGTATCATCCTGGAAAAGCCAATGTGGTGGCTGATGCATTGAGTAGAAAATTTATGAGGAGTTTGGCACATATAGCTCCTACAAAGAGATTTTTGGCTAGAGATATTCAGATACTAGAAGATACAGGTATCAAATTTAGTATCGGAAATTCAGAGGCATTGTTGGCTTGTGCTTAGGCTAAGTCTTCATTAATTGAGCACATTAAGGCCACCCAATATGAGGATGAACGATTATGTAAATACAGAGATGAGGCCTTAGCTGGTAAAAGCAAGGATATAATTGTTGAAAGTGATGGTGTTCTTCGAATGGGTGATAGGTTATGTGTAGCAGACGTAGATGGGTTGAGACATGCTATTCCTAAAGAAGCTCACAACACTACATACACTATACATTCTAGATCTACAAAAATGTACCATGACCTGAAGCAATTTTATTGGTGGGAAGGTATGAAGAAAGATGTTGCTAACTTTGTTTCTAGTTGTTTGACTTGTCAGCAGGTCAAGGCTGAGCATCAGCGACCCGCAGGACTACTACAACAAATTAAGATTCCAGAGTGGAAATGGGAAAGAATTACTATGGATTTTGTCACCGGGCTACCACGAACCCTTAGAGGTTATGACTCTGTATGGGTGATTGTAGATCGACTAACAAAATTAACACACTTTTTGCCAGTGAAGACTACATATGGTGGAGTGAGGTATGCACAAATATTTATGAACGAAATTGTCCGACTTCACGGAGTTCCAGTATCCATCATCTCTGATAGAGGATCACAGTTCACTTCACGCTTTTGGAAATCTTTTCAAGAAGCATTGGGTACACGAGTAGATCTTAGCACTGCATTTCATCCACAGACAGACGGGCAGTCTGAACGTACTATATAAATCTTGGAGGATATGTTTAGAGCTTGCATTCTTGAGTTTGGAAGTAGTTGGGACACTTATCTACCGTTAGCTGAATTTGCTTTACAACAATAGCTTCCAGTCCAGTATTCAAATGGCATCGTACGAAGCATTGTATGGTAGAAGATGTCGTTCTCCTATCGGATGGTTTAAAGCTGGTGAGACCAACTTATTGGGACCCAACCTAGTACAAGAAGCTATGGACAAGGTCCAGTTGATCAAACAGAGATTGCTTGTAGCTCAAAGTAGACAAAAGTCTTATGCTGATAAGAGAAGAAGAGATTTAGTGTTCACAATTGGGGACAAAGTGTTCCTACGAGTCTCCCCTATGAAAGGTGTGATGCGGTTTGGGAAAAGAGGCAAGTTGAGCCCCAGGTTTATAGGACCATATGAGATACTAGATCGAGTGGGAGCGGTGGCTTATCGTTTGGCACTTCCTCCTGAGTTATCTTTTATTCACCTAGTGTTTCATGTCTCAATGCTAAGGAAATGTATATCAGACTCATCTCAGGTGCTTGAAGCACCTGCTATACCGCTTGATGAGAAGTTGTCTTACGAGGAGGAACCGACGGCTATTGTTGATAGGAAAGTAAGAAAGCTACGGTCAAAAGAAATTGAGTTCGTAAAAGTTCTATGGCGAAATCATACAGTTGAAGAAGCTACTTGGGAAATAGAAGATACTATACGAGTCAAGTATCCCCATTTGTTTCAGTACACAGGTACGTACTTGAGTTAAAATTCGGGGACCGAATTTCATAAGGTGGGGAGAATGTAATACTTCATATTCAAGTTAGGATATTTTTGTCATTTAATGCTACTTAAACTATAAAAAAAAAAGAGAAAAAACCTAGCTAATTAAATGGGAAAAAGCCCATTGTATAGTGATGGGAAAACAAAGAAAGAAAAGGTAAAGAAAGGCAAACACAACAGAAGCTAAAAATGAAAGAAAGAAAGAAAGAAATAAAGAAAATGGGTCTGCTTCAGAAAATGCACAAAAGAGATTTCAAAAGGAGAAGAAGAAGAAGAAGAAAAAGGCTGGGACCAAACCTTGAGAAATCTTATATATGCATTGGTTTTTACGGGTAATACTCGAATTTCTCAGCTGGGTTCTTTTCTTCTAGTAATTCTTTTTATCGATGTTGATGTGGTTATAGATTGATTGAAGAAAGTTGTACGGATCGCTCGAGGTGACGAGTTTGATATTTCACACGAGTACTGTGAGTAGTAATCTTACTGCAATTTGTGTTTTCATAACTTGCATGATTTACACATAATTTTTAATATGAATATGTTACCGATTATTTTGAGTTGCATGTGGGATAAGTCTTTTACTCGATATGATACCGAAATAGTTATTTGAGATGATTACCGTTGTTTTAAATATTCTTGTTGTCACTAGATATATTCTACAGTTACTTGAAATTAATATCGAAATAAAATTACATGATTTGATAATAACCAAAATGCCCTATATTGTTTTAAAATATTTTCCTATGAGTATATACGAATATAGAGACAAGTATAAATGAGAGTAGACTTTGAAGGATCCCGTAGCTAACGGTGCGTTCGTTAGACCTGGTGCACCTTGTATTT
The DNA here is from genome assembly GCF_000715075.1 of Nicotiana tabacum. Lineage (NCBI taxonomy): Eukaryota > Viridiplantae > Streptophyta > Magnoliopsida > Solanales > Solanaceae > Nicotiana > Nicotiana tabacum. The sequence continues at coordinate 128,161,425 of NC_134084.1, forward strand.
ACCGATTACAGAGTACAATTATAGCCCTCGCTAGTGGGAAGGTAGAACTAGCATACCGTTACCGATTTTCCCTCGAGTAGGGACTACCGTTATATTTGACTTCTTGCGAAGAAGTCCACAGTTATACCGATTACATGATCCGTTCATTGAAACCTCCCAAAATATGAATATTGATATTATACAGTGGTTACCAAGCTTATTACGGAATTGTCAATCGTATTATACTACAAGAAAAACATGATGAGACGGAAAATTGTTTATTGTTTCTGAAAGGGGCATTTTTATGATAATTTCTGTTTAATATACTAGCATGTTTTCTGACTTGTCCCCAATAAAAATGGTTGTGGTTAAGTGTTATTACTCACTGAGCTAGCGACTCATTTCCCGCTAATTTTTTTCCAGAGACAGCAGTTTACGCGGGCGAGGATTTCGTTAATTAAAGCGCACAAGTTGATAGTTCTTGGTGAGCCTCGCACTTGTTCACGTGGGCGGGAATTTTATCAATTGTTATGGTCTTTTCTTTAAACTCTTAGAGTTGTTCCATGGTCATTCTTTTTGTGTCTTGAGTAGTCTTTGTCATTATAGACTTATATTGATTAACGCTCATTCTTATCAAATTTGGAGATAAAGTGGTATTTCCAGTTGTTAGTGGGTGGACTATTAAAGGTAGATACTTATTTTGGTTAATTGATAAAGTTATTGTCATTTGAATTGCTATTAGGATGTTTGGTTTCTGAATTTGAGACAGATTTTTTTTTGGGATGGTCCAAAAACAGGGGAAAGTCTGGCCGATTTTCTGTTAAATACCGATGAGGCTTACTTGGGGGCACTTGCTCCTAAGCGCTGGTGACGATTCTAAATTGGGTCGTGACAGTTATCTAGTTGTGTAAATTTTACACTGTTAGTAACTTAAATTCTATTGAGAATATTATCTAGTTATTCTTTACAAACCTAACCTTACGTATTATAAACTTGTTTAGGTCAATTCCTCAACATATTTCCTTGAATAGGCATTTTTGGTGAGAGCTCCCAATTCCTCTTTCACACAATAGTTTCTTAATTATCAACACTTTCGTGCCACATGTTAAACGTTTTAAGTTTTATAATTAGTTCAATTCCATCATGTAGTGTTATAACTCATTTATGATATGGCATTATTCTATGTCAATTATACCTTGGAAAATAATCAAATACCAAAAGAGAGATTTTCCCTTTTTGTGTTAACTATTTTGCATGGACGTTTATGGACGAATATGCCAGCAAGTGGCAAAGCAATTCGAATACGACGAATGAGAAATTTCCAGAAAAATATTCTTCTGATAAATAATCCATCGAATAATAAGACTTAGGAGAGGTCAAATATTTGCTGTTATGTTGTGTTTGATTAATACGGGAAACTCCTGATTGAGGTCTTCATCCTATTAATGATCTTGTTATATATTTTTGTATATTATTTGAGTAACTGCATAAACTAATAAAAATACATATAATACAATTACTAACACTCGAAACCAATTATGCATTTATATAGTTTCGTCCAGAGGCAGATTCGAGATTTAATTTAATGGGTTCAGCTTTTAATCCTTTCCATTGTTTCCTTCATATGTTTCAATTATACTTGGTCTCGTGCTTTAACCAATTCCCAAGGTATCAAAACATTGCTATAGCCTATAATAGCACGTTCGGCCAAGCTGCAAAAATCAGCTTATTTTGAGAAGTGTTTTTTCTCAAAAGTATTTTTGGTGAGAAGCAGTTTGTGTTTGACTAATTAATTTGAAAAACACTTCTGAACAGCAATTAGTGTTTGGCCAAACTTTAAAAAACTACTTCTAAGTGTATTTTTCTCAAAAGTGCTTTTCAGAAAAGTGCTTTTGAAGAGAAGCTACTTTTTTCTGCTTCTTCAAAATTGCTTCTGCTTCTCCTAAAAAGCATTTTTTTTTCTTTTCAAAAGCTTGGCCAAACACTTTAACTTTAGAAAAAAAGTATTTTTAACCCAAAAAAAAGTGTTTTTGCCTCAAAAAAAAGCTTGGCCAAACAGGCTTTAAGTCAACAGCAACAAAATTTCTCATTCCAACACACAATGAATATTTCAAAATTCCCACAGAAAAGTAGAGGCTATATAAGGAATAGAATTCTGCTCATCTCATGTATCAGAATGTTTCAAACATTCACAAAGTTGAAGAAGCATGGCGTTTATGGTGATTCAAAGGTCAAACTACTGTTTGCATTTTAAGCTGAAATAGCTATACTTTTATTTCCTTCTCAATTTAAGAAAATGTTACTGTTTCACTCCAATGCATTGTTCATTCATCTTTTGATATACATCTTATGGAGAAATACAATGTACAGAGATTGAAAGCAAATATGGAACAAGCGGTGCAGTGTCACGCCGATATTACTTTACCTCCGAGCAATTATTCGGACCAACTGGTTCTCTCAAGCAGGTTGATATTGCCATAACAGCAGCTTCAATAGACGCGTCTTCACCCTATTTCATACATCAGATTCATACAAGACAACTTCAAAATCTCAATATAAATCAAGGGAAGAAGGAAATTTTACAGTTTTACCTTTTCTTTCCAATAAAACATGTTTCCGTATTGCCCTGCCAAACGGCTCCAGAAGCTACGTGGAATGTCAAGATCCACAGTAGCTCCAACATTGAAATTTAGTATGTTTCCTGGACAAATACAGAAAGTACCAAAAGATAAGCCAACAGAACAAATGTAGTCTGAAAAAAGAAGAATTTCTGGCGTATTACCAAAGGTAGGATCAGCAACAAAAACTATGGTCCTGTCGTCCACTTGCCAAAAATCTTTGATAGCTAATCCTGTGAATATAGCATTTAAACATTATGTTACACATCTAGAAAAAATTAATTAAGTTGTGGAGATAAATTGGACACTAATAGTAGAATATGTACCAGGCGTATCAGGATAGTTCTGAGCTAAAACTCTCAGCTTAAAACCAGTATCCTTTTCTATATCCGTGATCTCTTGTGCAAGTCTTTTCTCCTGTACACTAGTAATAAATCATGAGAAATTCTTTTTCTTTCGTATGAAAAAGAAGCTCTTGTAGTTCAAGCAAAAATTAGTACGATAGAATAAGATAGTGCGCTCTCTATATGAATTAAAAGCTCGTAAACAGAGTAATGGACCAATGTGAAGAAACTACTTGGCAGTCAGCCTTATCTATTTCATCATGAAACTAGCATACCCCGAAACACAAAATAAAAATAAAACGTAAAAGAACAACTAAACTGTATTTTCCATAAGTGAGATCCAGAATCAAAGAGAATGTAACAAGAAAGCAAACTTCTACTTGCTTGTGGATCTAAAATTCAGACATTAGAAGCGCAAATTTCGGATATCCAATGTCTTTTAGCAGAGAAAACAAACTAGAGAAAAGGCAAGGCAAGGAAGTATAATGTGGAAAGCTACATGAAATTCCTCTTAAATAAAGGGACCACATATCGCACCTGACCATCTGAGAGGAAGCCAGCAACATCAATAACTGGAGTAAACTCCTTAGGAAGCAATTCCGGCTTGTTAACTCCGACCTTTGCTTCAGCAATACCAACTCCTACAAACATAGGTTTATTTTTCACTCAACATTCTAATCCAAGAAAAATAATTGTAGAGGTATCAAGGCACACATTTCCTAAAAGTTAGAACATATCCAGGAAAATACGTCCAGCCATATCCTGAAGTACATTCCCTACTGAATCAGAAAATTATTCATTTCCCCTTCATAAATGAAAAGAGTATCTGAGAAGCTCAAGAGAGTAACATTTTCTCTAGATAAAAAAAAATTGATATATAGGTGGGGAACTACGGAGCATAAGAATGAGAGGCAAATCGATGTGATGCAGATAATTAAAAAAAAAACAATAGAAAAATATGAATAATTTAACTAGGTTAACATCTTTTGACGAGATAGAAGATATCAACATTCCAATTGTTAATGGTTAGTTTGTAGAAGCTTAAGGATGTAAGGTAGCACTTAATCTTTTGAAAGTTATGAAGTAAGATGATTTCCAGAATAAGTTCAAGCGCTTGTGCCATTTCAACACTGTAAATCAAGTTCACTAACATAATTCAGTGTCATTCCAGAAAGCCTACAAGAGGTTCTGTTTTGTTACTAACCTAGAGGACTACTTAGGAAATTCCATCAGAGGCATGTGTTTGTCCAAGTATCCTCTACCCCATCGGCCCATCCCACGAAAATCTGGCATTGCCTGAAATATGGCTTATTTATAGGGGTAACTAAGTGTGGAAAGATGAGCTTAATAGGATAATTTCAGGTCTCTACTTAAGAGTTTTGGATATAGGCTGTTGAAGCCAGTATTCTGTGTTCCCTTTGCTACAATTGAAAATTGATAGGATATTGCAACTAGCAGAAGAAAAGCAAGCTATGAAAGATCAGAAATCACATCAAATGTTAGACGCAGATGGATGCTAGGACAATAAAACTTGGAAAAGCCAAAACAAGCTCATACCAACCCAACCCCTGCAAGAAAGGAAGAAATAAAACAAAACTTTCATGACCGAGGATTTATTGATCAATCAACTATGCCTAGAAGGAGTTGACTATATGAATCCTATGAGTATTCATCATAGGTACATTAATTCTATGCTGACCACGAACCTAAGGCAACCACCTCCTTTATCCTCAAACTTTGCATCGGCTATACTTTAGGAAACTCACATACGAATATTTACGAAATGGAGCACCCAAAGATATGGCCTAGTGATCAATCAAGTAGGAGGAGAACCATGAGTTCAACGTTACCCAATACTTATACTCGTGTAAAGTAGCAGGTACTGGATGGGATAACTTAGGTGCATGCAAGCTGGTTCGGACACCATCAAATCATTAAAAAAACAACAGTCTTCATACTAGTCTCAAAATAATAATTTGGTTAGTCACGATTAATTCGGTGAAGAACTATACTTCATACAAAACGGGGACAATCACAATTAGAATTTTGTTTTACAATATGTCAAAGTATCTACTAGGTAACTATAGCTATCAGATAATTCAGTAGCCATATTGAGCTATCTGCTTACTCTGAATTCCTCAGAACTTGCTTTTGCAAATCCTTCCAACCCATCTAAGGTTTTAATACAAATGGCACAGCAAAAAACAGCAACATTACAAAAGAAACTCAGAGCAGTAAATTTACAGTTCTATCATTAGGATGCTAAACTACAAAATTAAGTCGAATTTTTAAGATTACTAGTAAGAACCCATTTGCAACAAATTATAGAAACACCAAAAGACAATGTCTAAAGCAATTATCAAACAATAAAATTTAAGGGAAAGGTAAATAACCTGTGAAGGAGAGAGCAAGAGCTAAAGAACCAGAGAGCAAGAAATTCAAAGTCTTGGATGAAAATTCTGAAATTTTGGATAGTTGAGGCGCTGAGTTTTCATTTCGGACTGAAATTCGGAAATGGGAATGTGATGCTTTGATGGGATGGATAGAAGGAGAGTAACAAATGTTGCGAAACGTGAGAGATGAAGGAAGATGGAAAAGAGAGGTCATTTTTAGTGTTCTTGTGTCTATTGAAAGGGGCACGTATCCTCTGTCTAGAATATTAGTACTAATTTATTCCTATTCTTTTTAACTTTTCTTTTTTCTTGTGACGAAAAACTTGGCTTATTGTTTGATGACGAATAGAAATATTTTACTACTACTAGTATAGCCCCTCTCTTTCTTTCTTTTTTTTTCTTTTTAAGGAAATTTTTACTTTTTTTGTGGAATCCATAAAAATTTTAAATTTCGATTGTCAGATAAGCGTTAAAATTTCACATCCCCTTTTTAATTTTTCCTCGTATTAGTAAAGTGATACTATTGGTGGAAAAAGAAGGTGAAGTGGTATAAACAACTTCATCTGATTTACTCTCTCTTTATATGTAAACAATTAAAATAAAATAAAATACTTGCTATGAATTTAAAAAGGTAAAGAAAGACTATTTAAGGGAAATGTCATGTGAAAAATTTTGTTTCTGATTTGTGATATTTGGTTAGTACATATTTTTAATATGCACTTAGAAATCATAACAATCTAAAATTTTAAGTTAAGAAAAATAGAAGGAGAAGATAAAATATGGTAAAAACTATATATGTTAGCTCAAAAAAATTATTATACGCATAGGAAGTTAAAGAGCTTAACTTTGTAAAGTGCCGAATTTCAATACACGCACCTTAATAAATTCTTTGATAATCCTAAGTTAAATTTAATTTTACAAAACTAATTTTTATAGCTTACACATTTGTTTATTAATATTGAAGGTATTATAAATATAACTTTTAAGGGCATAAAAGTCTAATAATATTACAGGGTCATTAGTCTTTTACATTCAATTTATTGATCTTCATGCTTATAATATAATATAATATAATATGATAGATTACTTCAAATTGAGAGTAATATATTCTAAAAATAATTTAAATTATCATACTTTTTATGTATAAGAATAGAAACAAATTTTTTAGTTAATGCATGATTAAATTTGGTTAGTAAAATTTCACAAGGACCAAAATCAAAATGCATCAATAACTAAAATGACCAAAACTGCAATTTCCATTCAAAAGTTCCTTTTCATCTTCTTCCTCGTTAGGGTTTATCACAATTACTGCATAAACCCTCTTTCCATTTGCAGCAATTATATCTCTTTCTTCGAAAATTGTTGCATTTTTGGAATTCAATTTACTAGTCAAGCGCGCGAATTCTCAAATCCAAGTCGCTAAAAATTAGCTGTAAGTACACAATTACAAATTCACATAGAAACCTAACCTCGAGTAACCTCTGTGTATATGTGTACTTTTTTACATGCACTAGAGTTTTGCCTTTGCTCGCTAATGCAGCTTGGTGTTTAGGGGTTCATGAATTGCGCGTTTGTGATTTGTCCATTTTGAGTTTTAGGGATTTTGTGTCTGCCATGTGACCAGGAGGTCACGGGTTGAAGCCGTGAAAACAGCCTCTTGCAGAAATGCAGCGTAAGCCTGCGTACAATAGACCCTTATGGTCCGGCCCTTCCACAGACCCCGCACATAGGGGAGCTTAGTGCACCGGGCTGCCCCTTTTTTTTATGATGTGGTTTTATAAGTAAGCCAGAGATGAGGTGAAGGGTAAGGTTTTTGAGGAAAAAAGTTCTAAATGATTTTAGAATTTGAATATGAACAATGGAGGTAAAGCGGAAAGTGAAAAAGAAAAAGAGAATACAGTTTATGATGATAGGAAAGAAAGAGCTAGTACTGATGATTTTGGTCGAGCAATATCGAGAACTGCAGCTGCACAGATATGCGAAAATATTGGATTTGAGGGCTTTAATGAATCAGCTCTTGAATCATTTGCTGATATTACGGTTAAGTACCTTTGTGATTTAGGCAAGACTGCAACTTTACTATTTTAGTTGGGAGGACAGAGGTCAATGTCTTTGATGTAATAGAAGGATTAGGGGATTTGGGTGTGTCCACAGGTGCATCAAAGGTGAAACATTGTGGATTGGATTCTCGAACTATTAAGGGGATTGTTGAGTTTGTGAAATCAGCTCAAGAGATTCCATTTTTGCAACCTCTTCCATGTTTTCCAGTGATTGAAGATAAAAGGAATATACCCAGTTTTATACAAATGAATGAAACTACATCGTTTAAGCACATACCTTTATTGCTGCCTGCATTTCCTGATCGGCATACTTATGTACGCACCTCTACATGGAACGAGAGAGCTTGTGATCCCCGAACTGATAAAGTTAAGTTAGCAAGGCAGCGAAGGAAGGCGGAAAGGTCTTTGTTGAATTTGCAGCAACGATTGGTGTGCAACGGTTCAACAGAGGTATCAGCTTCCAATGAACCAGATGATGTTAGGATTGAATCAAGTGTTAATGCAAGTGGAAACGCATTTGTTGCAGTGTCTTCAGAAGCTGGAGAAAAAGACATGGCTGCAGTTTCCCTCGCAGCTAAACTTTCCAATGAAACGGACAAAAACCATGTTTCTTTGCCGGATATTTATTCTCCTGCAAAGGCCATTGAAGGATGATCCTTCTGAAACAGGAAATGGTGTGGAAGAAAATCCTCCTGACCAGATGGTTCTGGGAGAACAGCATCTGGGTTCAGGTGGGACGAAGAGAAAAATGACAAGAAGAGGAGAGCAGAGTTGATACTTAGACAATCTATTGAAAACCAGCAGGAGTTGACCCAGTTGTAAATTAGTTCATAGAATGGCTAGCTTGATTGTTTGTTCCATATATTCTGTTAGAAAAGGTCAGCAATTGATTAGGCTAGGTAAAAAGTCGGTCGAAATGTAGTTTTCCTGTGAATGGCCCACGTCTATGAAGAAGTCTGATGTAGGCAAAGCATTTTTGGACATTAGTTGTTTAACCTCCATTGACCGATTTGTTCCCTTACCCTAACAAACAAATGAAACAGGAGGAAGTATGATTTTAAATGGAAACTATTAAGGATTTCCAATGGGATCTTGTATTCTTGAAGGTGGACGTCTGGATTCTTTTTCTCCATGCAAATTTGAAGCAAAACTGGGAGTGTAATAATTAAAGGAATAAGAATAGATGAAGCTATGAACTCCATCTGATATATGCTACGGCAGAAATAGACAATGTCAATCATGTTAATTTTTCGCTGCTGTTTTCAGGCCCTAAAATTGTAGTTCTACACTTGTATTATATACTATTTTCTTTATAGATGAGAGACTTTCTTCCTGTGTAAAATCTTGTTCCAGCCTTGTCTGCCACCACTTGCTTCCTCGTAAATGCTTCGTATGAGGGTCTTTTCTTATGTTGTTCACAAAGCATGATGCACCGTCATTCTTGGCTGACTGATTTCTTTTGTTGATTTCGTTGCTGAGACACTTTGTAGTCTTATCTCCATTCAGAATACACTGCTTAATTTCACTGTGCTAATTATATAGAATTATAGTGATTGTCTTTAGTTGGCTGCTTGGCTGATTTGTAAAACTCAAGGCAACTAATCTGCCATCGCCGTTGGATTGGCTAAATTCAGCTGTGCGGTCACAACACATGAAATACCAAGTTTCTTTCTTGTAAAGCCAGAAGGGTAGAGAGCTGTGTTCATTTCCTGTAATCCACTGTTAGCTATATCGTTTTCCTATGAATATTTTGCTTCCACCACATCTTACTGAAAAAACAGGGTGTGGCAGCCTTATTTCGATTTATAGCTAATATGGCCGAGGATTAAATTTGCAAATCATGACTTGATGATTTGGCTTCATCTAAGTATTTGCCAGTGTTTGCATTTCGTTTATTTGAAACAATTATGCAGCATAAATTCACAGACATGCAACGTGCACTGTAGTCATCATATTTACATTTTTACATTTTGGGTGCCTGAAACCAACAACTATTGTGTAACTTTTTTTAAAAACTATTTTTCATTTAGTTGCACACTTTGTTTTTAACTCTTTATGTACTGCAGCATTATATGTTGATCTCAGCGTAAAAGAAGTCTTTGGATCTCACTAGCTTCACACGGTATGGCTATCACACCTTGCTGGTAATATCCAAATTCTCTTTCTGCTTCTTCTAGTAACTTGATAAAAGCAGGATGAGAAAGAAAATCTAGAGCGAGCGAAAATTTCCTTGGCTCTGTGTTCACCCCCAGAGCAAGCACCGAGAAGTGCCCTTTCTTTATGGTAGTTGTAACTTGAGCTTTCCTTTTCTTCCAGTTGCTGATGTTGTGGAGAAACATATTGTCAACAAGCTTTATGATCTGCTTAACCCTGGCAAAATAATAGCCCCCACATATCACTTTTGTTTTTTGGTTTTTCTTGCTCATTCTTATTCTTCTAATGTGCTGAAAAGGTCAAGTCCTTGTTTCTCTATTGAGAAAGCTTTAGGTGACATTTTCAGCTGAATTGGAATCTCATATATATAGTGTCTGACTGCTGTGGCAGCCTTTTTTATTTTCTCATTTGACAAGCCATTTTAGGGTTATCCACTTTGTCCTCCCCACAAAGGGACACACCAGAGATGTCACTGTTGAAAGGGTTTTAGGTAACATGGATTGCCACTTGCCAGTAAACATTCCTACTTTGTCCACTTTATATTTTCATTTTGACACCATTTTTGTGCAGTGATTATCGATTGAAAATTGAATTGTCTCATAAATTCCTTTGTCTTTTTCTTTCTCTTTTTGGTTTGTTTTTTCTTTATAACTGATTCTCAAAAGCAAGTTGGCGCATGATGTCGAATTTCAAAGGATAATGGGGTTGCTCGTTTACACTTCTCTACTTAAATGCTAAGCCTTGTCTAATGCACGATTCGAACTCGTGATGTGCACCCAACTCCACACATTGGTGCATTCTGCTTTTACTATTGAACCAATACCCTCATTTACTAATCCTTACTTGATGAATACTTACTTGTTCTCGATGTTTCAAATCAAACAATTTAATTTTAGCACTTAAAAGTTAAAGTGAGATTATATATCTCATAAACCATGGTGAATTTCAACATGTGTATGACAATATATGTCTTGAATTTATTGATCTGGTGTAAGCACCGAATGCCGCTAATTTTTTACCTACCTTATCCATTTCCCCTCTCCCCACATAAAACAAATGGAAATACAGATATCTCACTCTGCTTAATTAGATACTTGTGTTGGGAGCTGTATTTCTTGAATTTTATTGTATACTACCATACAATGTGTATGCAAACCGTGGCTAAGGTAACAACCACAGAAAGTTATGAAGGAGAAAATGACTGTTGAAGTACTGTTCACCAAAGATGTTCCCTTATTGGCTAGTAAAGAATTTGAATGGTAAGCACACTAGAAACGGGGCATTTACAAGTGCAGATATATAAAAAATTAGCTTGGTACAATGCACTTGAGAATTGGGAGAGATATTATATTCATTGCTAAGTTGCTATGATAGGAACATATTTGCTGTATTCATAGCTGTCCCCTTATCCCACAGCCTCTTCTGTTCCTCAATTCCACTCCATTTTTGGAATGTTCCCATTTATTCTCTTCCATTCACTACGTGGTCTAATATGAGCTTTAGCTCAGTTGAACAATTTGACTATCTTAAGAGTGTTTCTTCAGAAATGCAATCAATTCTTTGGGCCAAGGTAGCTATTTTACTGTTAATAACTACAGTTTCTTTCCAGCTCAGCAGCTCTTCCTTCATAGTTCCACATAGAAGTCAAAACATTTGCGCAAGTACATGCAATCATGATTCATGTTTTATACTTCAATACCATACAAGAGGAATGATTTGTGTGGTGTTCAATTTTTCGTTTAAACTGATTATGGAAGGACCTGGTTTTTCTAAGTGTTCCTTAACCTACTATTGCTGAAATAGTAAATGCGGAAAGTAAAGAATACAAGTATTTTATGTGGAAAACACCTGGCTCAAAAAGTGAAAAAATCACGGCCTACTTCTCAGTAGGATTTTCCCAAACTCTTCACTAAATCACTGAGCCAAAAACTACATTTAAAAAACACTTTTGTAAACCTAGGATTAACTCTAATTCCGTTATGGCAAATAGCCTCTAACTGTTGCGACAACTTCAAGTTAACTCTAACTTGAATACTCTGAGTACTTATTACAATTGCCTCTAGATTAAGCTGAAAGGTACAATATGAAAACACTTACTACAATTGAGCTAGGATAAAAGACAGACACTTGGAATTGGTTCTTCTATCTGGTTCATGTAGCTTCAGGTTCACACACTTGAATCACACAAGAATTGCTTGCAAAATGCCTCGCTATTTTGCTCTCAACTCATGTTTAATTTCAGCTTTTGTGCGAACCTGTAAAATGAGAACATCCTGCAATATATAGAGTTAGTAGATTAAGAAATAACTAGAGTTCTAATGCTACTCTTCCTTGATGGAAGAGTTCTAGTTAACTTCAACCTCTAACTCCTTCCTTATCTTGGATAGTGTTCTCTTTGAGTAGGGAGTCATTCTCCTTATCAATTATGCAACCTTTTCGATCAGAATATATCAAATATACCAAGTTAAGCTTATCTCCTTCAAGTGCATCCCACTTGCTTGAATCTGCCCATGTTTATGCCCATAAGGGATGGACCCGGTTCATGCTAGAGCTTCTTTTGTCGATCTTCAAAATAACCTTCACTTGGGCCAACAAATTCCCCCCTTTTGATGATGACAAACTCTGTGCTTTCATAAGCTTAGGCCCTGTTTCAACTCAGCTCAACATCAACACATAAGCTTAGGCCATGTTTCAACTCAGTTCAACATCAACACAATGTAAGAACATTTTACCTTTTTTCACTTATCATCAAGGACCAGGTTCATTAGGTTATAAACATCACTGTTCAAAAGCATAACCTTTTTTCTCCTTTTGGCATCATCGATAAATTGCATAAATATATAAGATAATCAGATTTTAAGACTTACTCATGGCCACTGGGGTACTTCAAATGCAAACATGGATTAATCATCATATATCATGCTAAGGATATTAACCATCAAAGAAATATAAACAAACAGTTAGAGCAAAAGACAATGAATTTCATTGATGATTGATAAGATCCTACCACAAAGCATAAGAAGAAATAAACACACTAGAAGCATGAGCAAAAGAAACAAAAAAATCCCGAATTGGGTCACTGGTTGATCTACACTAGGCTAGGAGGCTTAGGGCTGGGAAGGACCGGGTGCTTGGTTTTTGGCTTGGAGGAGTTTCAGCACCTGAAGAATGCTATCATTCTTCTCCTTTTCTCTTGCCAACTCAGTTCTGAGAGCATCTCTCTTAGTCTCCACCTCAGCCAACCTCTTTTTCAGCCTCTCAATCTCAGCATCTTTAGCCCCATTTTCTTGCACCAAGGCTCGAACCTTGCTATTCACTGATACCTTCTTGGATGAACCAGGTTATTTATGAGTGGCATGGACTTCATAGTCACAAGCAAGCGGAGTATTTGTCCCAAAATGTTCCTTGCTTGTACTAACCTCTCATTTCTTCATAGGTACCTTAAAATGTGCAAGCACAGCTGTGAGAATGAAGCCATAGGAAATGGCATGAGTCTTGGTGCCATTTATAACCCTATCAAGAAGCTGGATAATAAATCCAGGCTAATTAATCTGCCTCCCACTATCCAAACACTCCATCAGAACCAAGTCCATGAAGTTTGCAATGTGCCTCCTTTCCTGCCTTGGCAGAACACATTTGTTGACAAATTCGAACAGTACCTTGTGGGGTGGCTTCATCTCACTCTTTTACACAGCCTTGGGCTCAATTTCCTCCTCATTGTCACTGAATTTTCTGGTAATGGCCAGGGCAGTAGGAAGATTTTCTAGGCTTGGCCACTTGAGCTTTTTATAGTCATTGTACCCCTCAGCAGGTAAACCCATAATTTCTCCCAACTTCTTCACATCGAAAGAGATTTGCACTACTTTTACCATACTGGTAACCCTTCCATTTTTCACCTCAGCATTTGCTATAAACTCAACAATTTCATTCCTGGCCAACCTGCCATCCATCTAATGGACCATGTCCTTCCAGCCTTGCAACTCCAACTTCTCCAATAACAACACTATTCCTTGCTCCTCCAAGTCTTTAAGGAGTCTTCCTTTCAAAATAGTCCTCTTGCCAAACTTGACCATCTTGTTTTCTCAGAATCATCTTCTTCCTCTCCACTCCATTCTTCTTCCTCAACCATTTTCACTTGTTTTGACTTCACAGCAGACCTTGTTCTTTTTGCCAAGGTGGATGGTTCAGCAGACTTTGACTCTGAAACAGACTTTTTAGTGGAAGTATTGGCTTTCTAGGGTTTGGGAGTCAGAACCTCGACTTCTTTAGTCTCATCTTCATCTCAAAGGACCAGGTCCATCTCATCTCTGTCAACAACCTCAATAGGCTCATCCATCGTCTTATTTCCCTTAGCAAATGTTTTTCTTCTACTTTCTTCTAAGGCTTTCTGCCGTTCTACCTCATTCTGCTTTAGCTGACTTCTTGTGGCTCTTTCTCTTGTGGAAGGAATTTCAACAGTAACAGAAGGAGCAACCTTCCTTTTCTTGTTTGCCCTAGCAATGCCAGAGGTTTTAGCCTTTGAACTCCCTTTCTTCTTTGGATTATAACTTTCAGTCACTCTCTCCAGTAAGTCTGCGAGGGTTTACTCTACAGATGAAACAGGTTCATCTACATTTTTCCCAAGTTGAACAAGCCCTTCAGCGGCTTCGCCAGACCCACTTCCCCTTGTTTTCTTTACACTCTCCTCTACTCCACCAGATTTCTCTCCCAAAACAGCTGTTGATACCCAATTTTTCCCTATATATTTTTAAATATGCAAAATACTTTCAAAATATCATATGTGTGCATATATAAGTATGTCCAAATGCTTTATTATTTTTTCTTAATTTTTAAAAAAATTTAAACCAATTTATTTCCCTATTTTTATTCATAAAAAATCCAATAATATTTCTCAAAATTAGCATTTTGATGATTCATTTATTGGATTATCATATTTATGCCAAAATATAGCTAATATAATGTTTGCATATTTTTACAAATTTATTTAGTATTTTTAAAGTCAAATTGCATATAATTATAATATTAGCCTCTTTTAAGATTTAATTGCGTTTACATGTATAAAAATTAAGTCCAGTATTTTTAAATTGATAATTATATGTTATAAAATATTTTAGTACTGTCAATTTAATTCCAGAATTTAATTCGCTATTTTTATAAAATAAATGGGGAAAATGATTATTTAAAATCTAGCCAAATTTCATTTCAATTTCAGCCTAATTTGAACCCAATTTACCCCGACCCAATTTCAAATTAAATCGACCCTTTACCCGTTTAAATGACCCAACCTAGGTTTCCTACCTAACCATTTTAATCCCAGCTGATGATCTAAACCCAGCCATTGATCGTTTAGATAAACGGTTCTCATTACCCTTTACCATTTTTAACCTAAACCAACCCCTAAACCTAATTCATTTCTCACCTACCGCCGCCCTTGAATCCCCTTCTCTCTCAACTATCTCTGAAACTCTCATGAACCCTAGCCGCAGCCCTCTCACCCCACCCTGATATCTGCCTAATCCATGGCCTTCCATGGTCATTTGAGACCTGTACCAGCCTTCTATGGCTTCTATGTATTTGTTCTTGTGGTTTCACGGCCAGACCTTGAAGGAGCCTGGTCCAGTCCTTGTTCGATTTCAGTTCATGGCTCTTCTCCGGTCATCTTTGACCTTTTCTCCGGCCAACCATGGCCGTTCGAGTCAGAACCTTGACTCTCCTGGATATATCGATAACTTTCAAGGCCTTTCCCACTTTTTCTGTATTTTTCGAAACCCTAATCTTTAAGATCTTTTAACTTTCTTTCCAATCTACTTTAGATCTGTGATTACCTTGAACTTTTAAACATTTTCTCGAAGTTTCTTTATCTTTGCTTTCAAAACGACTCTCAAATTTTTCGATTAGGGTTTTTCTTTTAAGTTATTTCAAAATTTCTTCTCTGATTTTAACATATTTGTGATTCTGCTATGTTTTGCTCGTGTTGTTCTTCTATCTGAGTTAGCATGTTGAAAACCCTAATTTCTTTTGGGTCTCAATCGAGTCCTGAAGATGTTTGTTAGATGTGTGCTTGTTTGTTTAAACTCTTGCTTGACTTGTCTGTTTACTATCTTTTAAACTCGATTATTGCTGAAAACTCTAGGTCTTCTTGCCCTGGAACTGTTTGTTTGAGCATGCACGTGATGCGATTAAAGTTCTTTGTTTCTGGCTCTTTTCTTTATGTGGTTATTTGATTCTGAGTTTTACTATCCTTTAAACTTAATTGTTGTTGAAACTCTAACATTTTCAAGAGGTTTCCTCACTTGTTACTGTGAGACCTTTACTCGTTTTTGACTCTCTTCTTTGCTTTGGCTATATGTGTGAGCCCTGACTATCTACTGAACTGTATGCTTATTCATGATGCTATTGTATGCTGTTTCTTTTGCTAATAGGTTTGTCCTCGCATGCCTGATGTCTTGTTCACTCTATTTATATGCTGGAGTTTCTTCCTTGATTGATCTTCATCTTATGATTGATTTCTAAAGCTTTTCCTTTATGAACCCTAATTTCACTCGCCTGTTCAAAGCTGATTGATTCTTTTCCTTTACTGTAATATTTACCTTGCTGATTTCTTTCCCAAAATAAGCATATCTCTGTACTGAGACTTGATTGCTTACTTAATGGTTTTACTACTCCTTTTATGACAACAATCAGTCTGCTTACAAATTGATTTTCTTTCCTTATTTTGAATCTGTCACTACCATTAAACAGTGGTTCCTTAATTAAAGGGAAACACTTATGTAATTGATTCTGACCAATGATTGTTGTCACACCTCCTTTTTACATACCCGCGAGGTACAAGAGAGTTTTTTCCAATTAAAGGACAATCGAAACGGGATTCGTTTATTTATTTCAGAGTCGCCACTTGGGAGATTTAGGGTGTCCCAAGTCACCAATTTTAATCCCGAATCGAGGAAAAGAATGACTCCATATTACAGTCTGCGCACCAGAAATCCGGATAAGGAATTCTGTTAACCCGGGAGAAGGTGTTAGGCATTCCCGAGTTCCGTGGTTCTAGCACGGTCGCTCAACTGTTATATTCGGCTTGATTATCTGATTTTATACAAATATGAACTTATGTGCAAAATTTTATCTTTTTACCGCTTTCTTACTTATTGTTATTATTTTACGAGAATTGCAACGTCGTGGAAACATATCTCGAACCACGTTACATCAATGCACCCGTAGTTGTTTGGCATATCTCGACTCGGTTGAGATTTGGATTTGGGTCACATAAATGTGCACCCGAGTTAAGGAAAATAAATTATTAAAGGCGCGCCTAAAGCAACTAGCGTCTTGTTATTTTGGGGAAGGCCGTAAAATTCGCTAAACGGCCTGTCCTCGAATTCTAAGTATTTTAATATATACATTTAGAGGGCCCCGCAGCTTGTGCATTTTTTTGTTTGTCGAGGCTCGTCTCATTCATTATTAAAAAGAATTTGCAATGTCATGGAAATACATCTCAGACCACGTCACAATCAATGTACCCGTGATTAGAGACACATTTCGATTTCGTTGAGATTTGGATTTGGGTCACATAAATGTGCACCCGAGTTTAAGGAGATAACATTATTAAATACGCGCCTAAAGCGACTAGCGCAGGGTTATTTTGAGAAAAGGCCGTGAAGTTCGCTAAGCGGCCGATCCCGAGTTCTAAGTAATTAACACATACATTTGTGAGGGCCCCGCAATCTATATATTTTACTAGGCGAGGCTCATCTCATTTATTTTAAATGGACAAATCCTAAAGCGACTACATCTTTTCTATTAAAATTAGTCTCTAAAATAAATAAAGAAAATCCTAATTAATTACGAGCTTTTTTTTTATTTAAGAAAGCATGGCATACTAATTGCTATATTAATACAAATATTGATGAACAAGAATTTTACTAAAAAAATTCGAAATTATAAATAAAATAAAAATTTGACAACTAATATTCAAAAGAATCAAATATAGTTAGATTGAAGCTCGCATTGTTATATATAAAAAAAACTATTGGAATTAATTATTCACAACCATTTGAAACTGGATTTAACCATAATTACTAAAGCTTAATAGAAAGTTTATTAGACTTAAATGTTCTTCTAATTTTGTTTGAACTCAAATCATGCCTTAATACCTAATTCACGAAATTTAGTTCAAATTCATGCCTTAGCTAAATTTAAGTACTTGTTCACAATTAACCTACTGTTGATAATCTTAGAACCTTCATAGCTAGTGAATTAACCCGTTTTGCCAAGCCGATTCATTAAAGACTAACTTATGTTATTTTCTCTTATTCCAATTATTATTCAATAATACATAAAATAGCCTAAATACAATCAATAAAAGGAACAAAGAAAAAGCGAAATTAAAACTTCAAAATTCGATTCTTCATATGTATTCATGCTTCCACATTTTTAGCTTGCAATAACTAGTATTACATTCGTGTACCTGGTATTGGAAAACAAGAGAAGATGAAGCTGAGAAGCAGCAACAGTAGTAACAATGTAGCACAACAACGACAGTCCAGCAATACAGGAATAGACCAGTAACAGTAGGAATAGTAGAAAACCCAGGAGACTATAAACGACTCCAAGTATAGAGAAGAAGTAAAAGGCAGGAAGGTTCTGACTATTTCAGATCTTAAGCGAGGCAATGAAACAGTAACTATTCTTTTTCAACTTCAAAACTCTCCAAAATGAATTTTGCCCCTGTATATTCAGTGTATCCAGAATGTATATCGGGTGTATACTTCTCACTCCGCCCCCTCTTTTTTTCTTCTCTCTATCTAGTTTTTCCTCTTTTTTTCCCCCTTCTTCCTAAATTTTCTCTTCTATTTATAGCAAAATTTTCGAAATTTTCAGATTTGTTTTTTTTATTATTTTATTATTTTTTTAATTAAAAGAAATCCCACTTACAAATTGCTTTTATTTTTTTAGAAAAAGAAATCCCACCTTTATTTACTTTTATTTTTAAAATTCCAACTTTAATTACTTTATCTTATTTAAAATCCCACTTTTTATTTTTTTAAAAGAGAATCTCACTTTATTTAACTTTTCTTTAAAAAACAAACCACTATCTTTTCTTTTCCTTTTAAAAATGCTACTTTCAATTACTTTAAATTTTTTAAATTTTCAGATACTTATATACTTATTTTTTAATTCCAACCTTATTTTACTTTTAAATTTTTTTAAAACTTTTTACTTTTTTTTTTAAAATTTTCTACATTCTTTTACTTTTTTTTTATTTTTTTATTTTTTATTTTTTTAAAATCATTTCCGAAATTACTATATATATATATATATATATATATATATATATATATATATATATATATATATATATATATATATATATATATATATTTTAAAATAAAAATAATAAATAAAATAAAATATTTTCGGATTTTTTTATATATAAAAAAACAAAAAATAAAACTATTAATAGTGATAATTCACTTTTTATTTTTTTATTTTTTTTGGTTTTGTTTTGTATTGGACAAAAATGAAGAAGGGGTGTTGGGTTAATGGAGCGGACCAGATCGACCCGGTTTGAAACGGACCGGGTCATGGGGAAAGTTGGACAATTATTTGGGCCTGTGGTTTGAAATTGAAGAAGTGGCCCAATCCGATTTTTCTTTGTATTTTTGTTCTCTTTTCTTCTTTTATTTTTCTAAAACTAAATTATAAAAGTACTTAAATTATTATTAAGAACTAAATTAAGTTATAAAAGCGCAAATTAACTTCCAATAACAATTAACGCACAATTAAGTAATAATTAAGCATAAAATTGTTCATTTGGACATTAAATGCTAAAAATGCAAAAGATGCCTATTTTTGTAATTTTTAATTTTTGTAAACAAATTTAATTACTAACAATTGTAGAATTAAATCCTACATGCAAAATGCGACATATTTTGTATTTTTTTTATTAATTTAACAAATAAACATGCATAGACAAACATACAAATAGTTACACAAAATATCACAAAAATTGCACACCAAGAAAAATTATTTTATTTTTGAATTTTTTTGGGAGTAATTCTCATATAGGGCAAAAATCACGTGCTTAAAATTGTCTCCATGTTTGTATCTTATTACTTTTCCTTCACTCGTTTTCGAAAACTATAAATACTCTGCACCCCTCTTCTTTCAAGAAAAAAAAATGAACACTTGAGTTCAGAACACACACTTCACTCAAAACTCTCTCTCTCTCTCTCTCTCTCTCTCTCTCTCTCTCTCTCTCTCTCTCTCTCTCTCTCTCTCTCTCTCTCTTTTCTCTGTTACTACTTGTGTTGCTGCCTTACCTAGCCGGCTGAAAGTCAAGGCTAGATTGTGGGAAATTTGCTTACTTTCTTTTTGCATTTGCTTCTTAACTGGTATGTTCTAATTAATCTTCAGCATCAACAACAACATGTTTCTTTACTATTTCTTGCACTCTTGCCTGTTTCGTGCTTGTGTTTAATCGAGTTCCATTATTAAGCATGATGTGATCTACCTCTTCCTCTTCTGAATTAATGTTTTTCTAATGTTTGAACTCTATCAGTCACCCATGATAACTTATGAATCCCAAACCCCCATATCCCCTATGTGTTTGTATTCCTTGGTTGGTTTGAGGGCATGTCAGCATTATAAATTATTGTGCATGACCCAAACCTGACCCTCCCTGGATCATATGCTTCGTATACTCTCTATATGTTGTGTCCTCTGGCTGGTTTATGGGCATGCCAGCATCACTTATTGTTGTGCATGTCTAGATTTGACCTCTCCTAGGGTGATATGCTACCTGCAATGTATTCCCAAACCCCTGCCCCCTATGAGCAATTACTGATGATGTATAATTTTAGCTATACTACTACTGTTTTCCAAACTACCCTTACCCCTTTGCTATTCTCAACCCAGTTTTAAACAAATCTCTACTTCTGCACTTCCATTATACTCTTAGACTTAGGTTCTGCCCCTCTTATGTGAGCCTTGCCTCGGGACCCATGAGCTCCCTCTGAACTTGGACATATAAGGGCTGGCCCTTCCACACTGCACTCATCTCTATCTCGTTATGCAAACTTGGGTGTGAGCACTTCCTGGTGTCCCCTTGAGACCCTTAGGGAGCTTTGACACACTCAAGTTTGAGAAAGTCTTTGAAACAATGGCATTTGAGGTGGTTTATTCCATAACTCAGAGAGGAAGTCAAGAGTTAGGCTTCCTCTGGTTGTAACTTCTTCTTTACACTTTTTCTGACACAATCCATTATTTGGTCTGTAATGAGTTATAATAAACATTGGGTTTGGCTAGTGAAAATGGATGGGTAATTATGCATGTTTAGTTGTAGAAGGGTAGAAGACATGCCTATAGGACTTGTTTAAATTTTTGCATGTTTATTACTACTCTTATATGCCATGCCTATAGGACTTGTCTTCTGCATGTTTAACTATGCATTTAGAGAACCTGTCTATAGGATTTGTTAAATTCTGCACGTCTAATTCAACATTTAGATAATATGCCCATAGGACTTATTTCAAAATTCTGCATGTTATGGCCACGCTTAGACACTATGTTCTTAGGATCTAAACGGCTAAAATCAGATATTATGTCCGTAAGTTTAAAAATCAGTCCCCTTTTGTAGAAATCATGCCTATAGAAAGTAAATCCTGCCTGTTTCATTCTTTCGATCAAGCTAGATATCATGTCTATAGGAATTAAAATGAGCAATATTAGATATCCTACCTATAGGAACTGAAACCAATTTTAAAATCAGTTTGACTTTGAATCAGTTTTAAACAACCTTACTCTTTACTTTAACGCGGTTAGAAAGCATGCCTAAGGATCCAAATCGTTCGTTTAAAACTGTTATTGCTTTGTCAGGTCCTGGATCAGTAGTAGATACCATGTTCATAGGATCTCACCCAAACACTTAGGCAAGCCTTAGGTGATAACAAATAAAATCACAACCCGCTTTTGTTAGACAGTTACTGCTACAACCAGCAGGCAGGCCTGATTCGGACTTTTTATCTGAGTTATGCAATAAACTAGTCTGCCTCATCGATTAAAATTCTCCTTGCCTTAGTATTTTAAATTTAGACCTTAACTGTGTTTAAGTCATGTTATTTATGTGCTTTGTTTGAGGAGGCATACATGAGCCTTTTGGTTGTTTACATATTTTCCCTAATATGTATTCCTATGTGTTTTTGTATGCCGCCTTAGCTTTTTCACCTTTTGAAACCCAAAATGTCAGCCTAATATCCTTCCCCTTTAAGAATAGTAGTCCTAAGTTCCTCCGGGACTGATAGGAATGGGACGGGAAATAACATGCAATAGTGGTCGAGACCAATCCGTGCTTTAATACCTTAATAGGGTGGGGAGGGTATATATGGATATGATTACCGATGCGCTAAAACCATGTGTATCCCCTCTTTTGAGGAGTGTCATATCGGGTATCGCATTAATGTGATCCATATTATATTTAAACCTAGGACCCCCTTCTTTTATATATCCTCAAGTATATGTAGAATTGTAACTCATTTTCAAAATTCATCTTTTAATTGTTATTTCAAACTCTTGTTTATTTAAATTTAAATCCCTTATTATTTGAGACTATACTTGTCTATTTGCTAAATTGCACAAATTCACAAGAAACTGTCTGACCGGGAACCACACTAGTGGATCCTGAGGGGTGCCTAACACCTTCCCCTTAGGATAATTTCAAGTCCTTGCCCTATCTCTGGTTATCAAACGAACATAGAAGTGAACCCTTATAGGTGTCCTAATGCACCTTAAATCATTAGGTGGCAACTCTCCAAATGCAAAATCCAGTTCCCAAAAGGAATGAGGTGTCCTAAAATGTCATAAACCCGATCTACCGATGCATAAGAGGGGAAAAAGGGGGCGCAACAGCATGGCGACTCTGCTGGGGATATTTAGGCTTTTACCATTTCAGACTGTTATTGTGAATTTGTACCTCCTTATGTGCAATTACTTGTTTAATTCCTTTAAGCATTCGATTTCTTTCTCAACTGCAAAACTGACTTGTCTCCTTTGTTCCTTTCTTTTATTACTGCTTTAAATTATGAAACTGCTTTCTTAACGTGCAAATACGTGCCAACATGCTTTTAATTATTGCATAACCATGCTCAATATCATACTCTACTTGTGCCAAACAAATACCATAGCAATGCTTATAATGAGTGGTTGCGCTCTTCCTATATTATCACCCCCTAAATTCGGAAAGACATATTTATGGTAAAACCAGTCGATCAGCGGTGCAGTCGACGGTTCCGTGTCTTCCCCCCGAGTTGTCCGCTTAAGGGTACCAGTCTAAAACCTCATTGAAACCTTACTCTGTTCAAATTGTGCATGCATCATGGTCAAACCTAGCTGGGTCAGTTATGTTGTGGCATAATGATCCTTTAAGATAGCCTTGTCCAAAGTCCGCTGGGTTTCCCTGAACCCAAACTGTCATCACCACATTCTGTGCATTTATTTGGAGAACGAAATGCTTCATGCTAATTGTTGGTGGGGGTAAGGGCCTAACCTTATTTGTCTTGCAGAAATATGAGGCACGAAGTCCCTAGATTCGACATGGTCACCAACATCCACCCAAGACTACTAAGCTGGTGGAAAGATCTTCACTCTAATGATCAAACTCTTGTCCGAAAATATTTGAGAAATCTGCCTTCCCTCCTGGAAATCCAACCCAATAACAAGATCATAGAAGCTGCCACACTATTTTGGGATTGTGAAAGGGTTGTGTTCCACTTTGGGGACATTGAAATGACACCCTTGCTAGAGGAGATAGGAGGATTAGCCGATCTAGTATGGGAAACTCCGGGTCTGCTGATGCCTAAGGACCGCAAGGGCAGGGGCTTCCTCAAAATGATGGGTTTAAAGAAGAATCCGGAATTGACATATATGAAGGAGTCCTACATCCTTTTTGACTATTTATATGAAAGGTAAAGTCACAGCAAATCTTACCGTACCTGCCCTGACGAGTTTTCCATCACATCATTAGGGCACATCCACCAAAGGGTCTTCGTATTCATGTTTTGTTTTATGGGGCTGATCGTGTTTCCGATGAAGAAAGCAACAATCCACACCAGGATGGCTATGGTAACTATGACCTTAATGGAAGGGATCAGTGGGCAGTCATTCAACATCGTGCCCATGATCATTGCCGACATATATCGAGCCTTGGAGAAGTGTCAACGATGAGCAAAACACTTCGAAGGCTGCAATTTATTACTTCAACTCTCGTTCATGGAACATCTCCATAGAGGCGGATACCGACAAGAGATTCAGCGAAGGGACTGGGATGATCACATCGCTTTCCATCATCCGAAGCAAATGAATTACGTCCCCGATATGTTCGCTCAACCGGAGGATGCCAAAGGATAGGTTGAGCTGTTTGATAATCTGGCTGAAGAATAGGTCCAATGGATGTTCGAGTGGTTCCCAACCGAGAAGTTCATCGCCTGATCCAGAGATGCACCTTTCTTGATATTGATTGGGCTGAGAGGAACATACCCTTACATCCCTCTCTGAGTTATGAGACAAGCTGGTAGGAAGCAGGTTATACCCAGGGTCGATAAGATGAGTCATTTCCGGACTGATTTTCAGAATGATGATAGTCTTTACAAGTGCCAAGCTCAGCATATGTGGCACTGCAAGATCATAATGGGGAGAGATACCATCGAACCAAACAGGTATCATGCTGGTTGCGCTCCTTTCTACTCAAGTTAGTTGGAAGACAATCATGATGGTCTGGGCCAGCCAGGGTTTGCTTGAGGTCACAGGATTATAGATGAAAGGGCCGAGGCACAAAGCCAAATACAACCAACTGCGTAAAAGAATCCGGGAGTACGAAAGCCAGCACCGTGAGATATAAGAGTCCAACTAGAAGCTAATTGAGGAATGGAAGGACATGGTTGTCAGTGCCAACAAGCGACTGGGATATTTGGAGCGAGGCATAGTGGAATTGGAAAGAATGTTTCTCAAGAGGGTTGAAGACTACCAAAATGCTGAAGGAAATGAAGGCGGACATCTAGCAAAAGCTTACCTATTGCTGGGACTTCGCAATTTGGGGAAGCTGTTTGACGGAGCCAAAGATGTCGAATCTGGGGAAGGTCCTTCTGGGACCAACTAGATAGGAGTTTGTCTTTTTGTTTTAAATGTAATAAGGCCAATGGCTGTTAGTGATTTTTTTTTTCATTTCCTATTTATTTAGTGTCGACTTGGATTCGTCTTATTTTTTCTATCAATAAAATTAGGCATTTAGCATTCTAATTTCTCCAAATTAATTTGTCGCTAGGCCTACCTCGGGCACAAAGAGGTTCCCACATTAGGACACATTTTACATTCCGCACTATGTGTTTAAATATTGCAACACTTCTTATAATCCTTACCAATTTGTTACCTTTTTGTTTTTACTTTTTGTTTTATTATTCCCCTTCCCAAAGGTTAGTTCGTGCACTCTGGCAACATCATCCTATTCCACGAGATTCAGGGGGCCTCCACGCACTCCTCATCTTAGTCCTGAACAAAGGGAAGATGGAATATTTGAACAACGTCAGAAAGGAGAATTCAACTGAACGGGTAGAGGTCACGAATGGTCATGGTACTCAGGTTCCTAAGGAAAATGCATCTCAACTTGAACAAAAACTGCTAAAATTCCAAGAAGAGCTTGATCAGGTTTGGAGCTTGGCAAATCTGTCATTTTCCCTCACCACTCCAGATATCAATTTTCCAAGCGCTCAGAACCCCACACCTCCATAGAATATCCCAAAATCGCAGAACCATCCCGCTCCTCACCATCACTGCAACACCTGCCATCTCCCAAACAACACACCACTACTCATCCCAGAACCCCAAAACTTCACAAATGACCACTTTCACACCCACCATAACACCCCCATCTACGTGGAGACCATGCCACACTCCACCCAACCTATCTCAAGCACACCCGAGTCTAATGATAAAGACTTACTAATTAGGAACATGGCTGAGGAACTTAAGAAATTGACTAACTGGATTCAAGGCATTGAAGGAAGCAAGGGAATTGAGGGGCTGAACTATGAATATCTTTGCATATAGCCCGATGTCGAACTGCCCGAGGGGTACAAACCTCCTAAGTTCGAGATGTTTGATGGTACAGGGGATCCAAGGGTCCATTTGAGAATGTATTGTAACAAGCTGGTTGGAGTAGGGAAAGACGAGAGAATCCGCATGAAGCTGTTCATGAGGAGTTTGAAGGGAGATGCTTTATCTTGGTACATTAGCCAAGATCCAAAGAAGTGGTCAAACTGGGTAAGCATGGCGTCCGACTTTATGGACAGGTTCAGGTTTAACACAAAGAATGCGCCGGACGTGTTCTATATTCAGAATCTAAAGAAGAAGCCCACAGAAATATTCGCGAGTATGCTACTCGCTGGAGGTCCGAAGCTGCTAAGGTCAGACCTGCCTTAGAAGAGGAACATATGAACAAATTCTTTGTCCAGGCTCAGGACCCGCAGTATTATGAACGATTGATGATGATTGAGAGCCACAAATTTTCCGACATTATCAAGCTGGGTGAAAGGATTGAAGAGGGCATCAAAAGCGATATGGTTACAAACTTCGAGGCCTTGCAAGCTACAAATAAGGCCTTACAGTCTGGTGGTATGTCCAAGAAAAGGGGTGTGAGGGCCGTAATGGTTGCACAGAGAACCGAATCTCCCATCAAATACCAAACTTACCCAACACCTCCACTCACATATCAACCAACTCCGAACTACCAAGAGTCATCACCCTCCTATCAAGCTCCACCACCCACTTGTCAATCACCTCCACCTCTCACATATCAGCCTATTTCGCCCAGATATTCCCAACCCGCACATGTCTACCAAACTTACAATGCTCAACCATCCCACTATCAGTCACCTCCCGCCCATCAAAACTTCCCTAGACCTCGACCAAACTTTGATCGCAGACCTCCAAAACAATATACAGTCATCACTGAGCCTATTGACCAGTTGTATGAGAGACTCAAAGCTGCTGGTTATGTGACACTCATCCCTGCTGCAACTCCTGAGAACCCTTCTCAGTGGGTTAACCCAAACAAATCCTATGCATACCACTCTGGCATGAAAGGGCACACCATCGATGAATGTCATTCCTTGAAAGACAAGATCCAGACTTTAATTGATAACAAGATTATTGTGGCAAAGGAACCCGCTCCAAATGTCCGCAATAATCCTCTACCTGATCATAAGGGTGGAGTCATCCACATGATTGAAATAGAAGATGACTGGGATCCCGAGGGATCAATCGGGTTGATCGTTGAAGGCGATGACCCAAAGAAGCCAATAGTTACTCTTAATCCAATCATATTTCAGATCCAGCCATCTAGGGATGCCGAGGTAAATATGTCTGTGCCACTTGAGTTTGAAGCAACGTCATCTGCGAAGACACCAGCGAAAATTGAGGTCGAATTCATGTCTCCGACAAATGCACTCGCACTGTTTGAAGTTGCAGTTTTACCACCCAAGGCACGTGCTGCGATCCTAGTGGAGATGTCGACCATGGCACCATTCTATACAAAGACTGTACCTTGGGACTATACAGCCGAGGCAAGAAGGAAAGGAAAGGTTAGGTTCAAAAAGACTATTGTAGCATAGCGTATGACAAGAACTGGTAGAGTCTATACCTCGGAACATCTAGTTGAGTCAAGCAAGCAGGCCTCCAATCGGTCACCCATCATTGAGATAGGTCCAGACGATCTTTGGAGAAAGATACATGCCAAGGAATACTCGGTCATCGACCAATTGAACAAATCACCGGCGCAAATCTCCATTCTTGCTTTGCTACAAAATTCCGAGGCACACAAGAACGCTCTATTAAGGGTGCTAAGTAAAGTATATGTACCAAGCAACATCACTGGCAAAGAAATGGCTAACATGGTAGGACATGTGTTGGAGAGCCATAAGATCATTTTTCATGAGGATGAGTTGTCGCCCGAGGGGCTAGGGCACAACAAGGCACTACACATCACTGTGCAATATGAGGACTATTTCATCACCAGGATCCTGATCGACGGGGGTCCTAGCCTCAACATTTGTCCACTGCTAACACTCAAGAAGTTGGGTAAAGGACTGCACGAGATAAAAGATGGAGCTATCAATGTGAAAGCTTTCGATGGTTCCCAAAGGTCCACCATTGGGGAGATTAGTCTATGCTTGTAAATGGGGCCAACCTGGTTCGATGTTGATTTCCAGGTGATAGATGTGCCATCATCTTACAACTTGATGCTGGGACGGCCATGGATTCATGTTGTTGGGGCCATAGCGTTAACGCTGCATCAGGCAGTAAAGTTCGAATGGAATCACTAGGAAGTGTTCATTCACGACGACGATAGCAACCCTATATACAGTCCCCAGACCATTCCGGCAATCGAAGGAAGAAGGAAGCTAGGTGGAGAGACTTACCATCACATTGAACGGGTAAATGTTGTTGACAAAGACAAATGGTGGGATAACAAGATCGAGATTATACTGAATTGGATGGGTACAAACCTGGCAAGAGGCTCGGAAAGAACCTCTAAGGAATCTCTAAGGCCATAAAGCTCAAGAAATATGGCACTACTTTCGGTCTGGGATATATGTACACCTAGGAAGAATTCAACAACAGGTCACCACCATGGCGCGGTCCTTACTATCCACTGGAGTAGCCAATACCACATCTGGAGCAGGCCTTCCAACTGGCCAATATTATTTATGGGTCAGACGAAGAAGAAGCACTGGCATCTATGAAGAACTTGTTCTTAGAAGATAATGATATGGACTGCTGTGTTGTTCTCGAGGAGGAGGGGGAGGAAGGCCCTTCCATACATGCTGTAAGTAGAGGGACGCACCTCAATAACTGGACCATCAAGACAACCATAGCCCGACGAGCCTTGGGGTAGCAAGGCTAAAACAAGAATCATGCACTATTTTTATTTACTAAATGATTTTCCTTTCGCATTTTAATTCCCGCAATAAGATCTCCAATGATCAAAATGATTATGCAATTTATCAAAGCATTTTGACTTTTCTTATGAATCAACACTCATTATTATTTTTCTCTCATTACTTTACTTATACAGCATTACTATTACTTATCTTGATGAACCAATGACTGTGACATGTAATGAGACAACGCAACAAATAGACATTGATTTAGAAGAAGATGACATACCAGAGGAGATTGTCAAAGAAGTTGAGAACTTTGAGAACAGAGCTAAGTCCAACCTGGACGAGACCGAAATTGTCAACCTGGGAGATGCAGAGAACGTCAAGGAAACACAAATCAGCGTTCACCTGTCACCATCAGAAAAGAAAGTATACACAGAATTTCTGAAGTAGTATGAGGACATATTCGCCTGGTCGTATGATGACATGACTAGTCTAAGTATGTCTATTGTGGATCACAAACTGCTAACCGATCCGACATGTACGCCGGTAAAGCAAAAGCTCAGAAAGTTCAAGCCTGATATGAGTTTGAAAATCAAGGAAGAAGTCACTAAGTAGGTCAAAGCTAAGGTTCTCAGGGTAGTAGAATACCCGACATGGTTAGCCAACATCGTATCGGTACCAAAGAAAGACGGGAAGGTCCGAGTCTGTGTCAACTACCGAGATCTCAACTGGGCCAGTCCAAAAGATGACTTCCCTTTGCCGAACATACATATCCTGATTGATAGTTGCGCAAAGCATGAGCTACAGTAATTTGTAGACTGTTTCGCTGGTTATCATCAGATCTGGATGGATGAAGAAGATGCTGAGAAAACTGCTTTCATTACGCCGTGGAGAATGTACTGTTACAAGATGATGTTGTTCGGCCTGAAGAATGTAGGGGCCGCCTACATGAGGTCCATGACCACCATTTTCCATGATATGATACAAAAGGAGATTGAGGTATATGTAGATGATGTCATCATTAAGTCCAAGAAGGCCACTGATCACATGGAAGATATGAGGAAGTTCTTTATTAGATTGCGAAGGTACAACCTGAAACTGATTCCCGCGAAGTGCGCATTTGGGGTTCCCGCTGGAAAATTACTTGGGTTTATTGTGAGTCGCCGAGGAATAGAACTGGATCCATCAAAAGTCAAAGCTATTCAAGAATTACCACCGCCAAAGAACAAGAAGGATATGATGAGTTTCTTGGGAAGATTGAACTACATCAGCTGGTTTATAGCATAGTCTACAGTTATCTGTGAGCCAATCTTTAAAATATTGAAGAAGGATGCTGCTACCAAATGGACCAATGACTGCCAAAAGACCTTCGACAAAATCAAGGAGTACCTGTCAACACCACCAGTCTTGGTCCGCCCGAGCCAGAGACCCTTATTACTCTACCTAGCAGTATTGGATGGAGCTTTCGGTTGCGTTCTGGGGCAGCATGATGAAACAGGGAAGAAGGAACATGCAATTTATTACCTCAGAAAGAAGTTTACCCCGTACGAGGCCCGGTATTCTCTGTTAGAGCACACCTGTAATGCTTTGATTTGGGTAGCCTAGAAGCTGAGACATTAACTTCTGCTCCTATACCACATATCTCACATCAAGGATGGATCCTTTGAAGTACATCTTCTAGAAGCCCATGCCTACTGGTAAGCTAGCCAAGTGGCAAATCCTGTTGAGTGAATTTGACATTGTCTACGTGACTCAGAATGCAATCAAAGGATAGGCACTAGCAGATCACCTTGCCTAGAATCCCGTGGATGGAGAATACGAACCCCTGAAAACGTATTTTCCTGACGAAAAGGTATCCTTCATAGGAGAAGACATTGCAGAATCCTATGACGGTTGGAGAATGTTTTTCGATGGAGCAGCACACTTCAAAGGAGTTGGAATAGGAGCAGTCCTAGTATCAGAAACCGGTCAGCATTATCCGGTGTCTGCCAAACTCAGGTTCCCGTGCACCAACAACATGGCTGAATATGAAGCTTGCATCTTAGGGCTTAAAATGACCATTGACATGAACATTCAAGAGTTTCTAGTGATTGGATATTCGGACTTACTTATACATCAGGTACGAGAAGAATGGACAACCAAGAACTCTAAGATACTCTCGTATCTGCATCATGTACAGGAATTGAGAAAGAGGTTCACAAAGACAGAATTCTAGCATGTTCCCAGAATCCAGAATGAGTTTGCCGACACATTGGCTACCCTGTCGTCTATGATACAACATCCAGAGAAGAATTTCATTGATCCAATTCCAGTAAAGATCCATGATCTGCCAGCTTATTTTACCCACGTTGAAGAAGAAGCAAATGGAAAGCCTTGATTTCATGACATTAAGGAATATTTGGAAAAAGGAGAGCACCCAGAGTTTGCAAACCCCACTCAGAAACGCACACTTCGGAGGTTGTCCAATAATTTCTTTCACAGTGGAGTAATCCTATATAGGAGGACTCCTGATCTAGGATTATTAAGGTGTGTCGACACAAAGGAAGCATCCAGGCTACTAGATGGAGTTCACGCTGGGACCTACGGTCCATATATGAACGGTTTTGTCTTAGCTAAAAAGATACTCCGGGATGGTTACTTTTGGATGACTATGGAATCGGACTGCATCCAATATGTCCGGAAATACCACCGTTATCAAATACATGCAGACATGATAAAGGTGCCTCCAAATGAGCTTAATGCAACGAGCTCACCATGGTCGTTCGCCGCTTGGGGAATGGATGTTATTGGACCAATTGAGCCAGCTGCATCCAATGGGCACAGGTTTATCCTATTAGCAATCGACTATTTCACCAAATGGGTCAAAGCATCCTCTTACAGAGCAGTAACTAAGAAAGTCCTGGCAGACTTTGTCCGCGACCACATTGTTCGTCGATTCAGAGATCCAGAGTCGATCATTATTGATAATGGCTCCAAACGCAACAGTGACTTGATGAAATCTATGTGTGAAACCTTCAGGATCAAACACAAGAATTCCACAGCCTATAGGCCGCAAATGAATGGAGTTGTAGAGGCCGCCAACAAGAATGTCAAGAAGATATTGAGGAAAATGGTAGAGAAGCATAAACAGTGGCACGAGAAGTTGTCGTTTGCTCTATTGGGGTATCGTACCACAGTTCGTACATCAACCGGGGCAACCCCCTATATGCTGGTTTATGGTACAGAGGCAGTCATTCCCGGTGAGGTAGAAAGTCCTTCCCTAAGGATCATACAAGAAGCTGAGTTCGATGACGTAGAATGGGTAAAAAGTCGTTGTGAGCAACTAGCCTTTATAGACGGAAAGAGAATGAACGCAGTTTGCCATGGTCAACTCTATCAGAACAGAATGTCCAGAGCCTTCAACAAAAGAGTCAAGCCGAGACAGTTTACACCGGGATAGCTGGTGTTACAGAAAAATTTTCCGCATCAAGATGAAGCCAATGGGAAGTTCTCTCCCAACTGGCAGGGTCCATACATGGTTCACCGAGTTTTGACAGGAGGAGCCCTCATACTTGCAGAAATGGACGGAGAAGTCTGGCCAAAACCAATCAACTCAGATGCAGTCAAGCGCTGCTATGTGTAATCCTTATGCTTCCCTTATATGATGTAATTTGAACTACGCCTGACCTGATTCCCGTTTAAGAGAGGATACGTAGGCAGCCTTATAGGTCCGGTCACAATTCAATAAAATTCTCATTTCCCCCCGCAATTGGAAACTGGGGCCCTCAAAATTCTGTAGCAAGAGAGGTTGCAATGTCCCGAACCGCGTTACAGTCATCGATTCATCTAAAAAAATTGTTATTATTATGTCATATTTTTACAAAATCATGCATTTTACTGAAATTGCTTTGTTTAGCAACGCTACCCCAATGATACATACAGTATCACCATATCAAAGCCGAGCAAGTCAAATAGGGCCAGCGAGGATACAAACTAACCTTCCCCCTTTACAAAACTCACAATTTTTCTTTGGATGCAGGCATTTGAATTGCGAAATCATCAAACATACTATACACTCACGAGACAAACATTGTTCAGGAATACAACTCTCAGAACCGTTGAACTTACCCACATCTACTATTCACACACACCAGTGACATTCCGTATGTCACAAGGTCCCCATCAGTCACAATATCGCAATCTGCTATCAGCTAAGAGAGCTCTATTACCATTTGCCATTTTATTTCTTGCATAAGGCTACCATTCTTCCTTCCGAGACTAAACGATGTCTCCATCTGCATTTCTGCACTGCATAAGAATACCATTCTGTCTTCCGAGACTAAACAATGTCTCCATCTGCATTTCTGCACTGCATAAGGCTACCATTCTGCCTTCCGAGACTAAACGTTGTCTCCATTTGTATTTATGCATTGCATAAAGCTACCATTCTGCCTTCCGAGGTTAAGCTCTACCTCCAACTACATCTGCATGGCTGAAAGATTGCCACATACTGCATCTCATAGGTTGAAAGATCGCCTCATCTACATCTTATGGGCTGAAAGATCGCCTCCTACTATATTGCATGGCTGAAAGATCGCTACATACTAGATCTGCATGGCTGAAAAATCACCACATACCACATCTCATGGGCTGAAAGATCGCCTCCTACTGCATTGCATGGCTGAAAGATTGCCATAGACTGCATCTCATGGGCTAAAAGATCGCCAGTTCCCACAGCCATACCAAACCTTAACCGTTCCCACAAGTCGTCCACTCACCCGTCCGGGATATTGCGTCCGTTCCTGAAGAGTCTCTATCGGCATACGCCACCGACGGATCCGGAACTACATATGGCCTGATTCCTGTAAGACCAGGTATATGTAGGCAGCTCAAAATCTAGGGCACGGCCTAAGCCTTTTCAAACCGTTTCGCTCGATCAAAATTGGCCATCATATCATTACCCGACAACTCTTTCATTCTTCCCAGGTAAAGAAGGGTAACTGTTGATACCCAATTATTTCTTATATATTTTTAGATATGTGAAAAACTTTTAAAATATCATATGTGTGCTTATATAAGTATGTCCAAATGCTTTATTATTTTTCTTTAATTTTTAAAGATTTTTTTACCAATTTATTTCCCTATATTTATTCATAAAAAATCCAATAATAATTCCCAAAATTAGCATTTTGATGATTCATTTATTGAATTCTTATATTTATACCAAAATATAGCTAAGTTAATTTTTTCATATTTTTATAAATTTATTTAGTATTTTTAAAGCCAAATTGCATATAATTACAATATTAGCCTCTTTTAAGATTTAATTGTGTTTACATTTATAAAAATTAAGTCTAGTATTTTTAAATTGATAATTATATGTTACAAAAAATTCTAGTACTTTCAATTTAATTCCAGAATTTAATTTGCTATTTTTGTTAAAATAAATGGGGAAAATGGTTATTTAAAATCTAGTCAGATTTCATTTCAATTTCAGCCTAATTTGAACCTCAATTTACCGTGACCCAATTTCAAATTAAACCGACCCTTTACCCGTTTAAATGATCCAACCCAGGTTTCCCACCTAACCACTTTAATCCCAGCCGTTGATCTAAACCCAGCTGTTGATCGTTTAAATCAACGGCTCCCATTACCCCATTACCATTTTAAACCCAAACCAACCCCTAAACCTAATTCATTTTTCACCTACCACCGCCCTTGAATCCCTTTCTCTCTCAACTCTCTCTGAAACTCTCATGAACCCTAGCCGCCACTCTCTCACCCCACCCTGATATCTGCCTAATCCATGGCCTTCCATGGTCATTTGAGACCTGTACCAGCCTTCCAGGGCTTCTATGTGTTTGTTCTTGTGGTTTCAAGGCCAGACCTTGATGGAGCCTAGTCCAGTCCTTGTTCGATTTCAGTTTATGGCTCTTCTCCGGTCATCCTTGACCTTTTCTCCGGCTAACCATGGTCGTTCGAGTCAGAACCTTGACTCTCCTGGTTAGATCGATAACTTTCAGGGCCTTTCTCGCCTTTTCTGGGTTTTTCAAAACCCTAATCTTTAAAATCTTTTAACTTTCTTTTCGATCTGCTTTAGATCTGTGATTACCTTGAACTTTTAAACATTTTCTCGAAGTTTCTTTAACTTTGCTTTCAAAACGACTCTTCATCTTTTCTAATTAGGGTTTTTCTTTTAAGTTTTTCAAAATTTCTTCTCTAATTTAACATATTTGTGATTCTGCTATGTTTTGCTAGTGTTTTTCTTCTATCTGAGTTAGCATGTTGAAAACCCTAATTTCTTTTGGGTCTCAATCGAGTCCTGAAGATGTTTGTTAGATGTGTGCTTGTTTGTTTAAACTCTTGCTTGACTTGTCTGTTTACCATCTTTTTAACTTGATTATTGCTGAAAGCCCTAGGTCTTCTTGGCCTGGAACTGGTTGTTTGAGCATGCACGTGATGCGATTAAAGTTCATTGTTTTTGGCTCTTTTCTTTATGAGGTTATTTGATTCTGAGTTTTACTATCCTTTAAACTCAATTGTTGTTGAAACCCTAACTTTTTCAAGAGGTTTCCTCACTTGTTACTGTGAGACCTTTACTCGCTTTTGACTCTCTTATTTGCTTTGGCTATATGTGTGAGCCCTGACTATATACTGAACCGTATGCTTATTCCTGCTGCTATTGTATGCTGTTTCTTTTGCCAATAGGTTTGGCCTCGCATGTCTGATGTCTTGTTCACTCTATTTATATGCTGGAGTTTCTTCCTTGATTGATTTCTAAAACTTTTCTTTTATGAACCCTAATTTCACTCGCCTGTTCGAAGCTGATTGATTCTTTTCCTTTACTGTAATATTTACCTTGATGATTTCTTTCCCAAAATAAGCATATCTCTGTACTGAGACTTGATTGCTTACTTAATGGTTTTACTACTCCTTTTATAGCAACAATTAGTCTGCTTACAAATTGATTTTCTTTCCTTATTTTGAATTTGTCACTACCGTTAAACAGTGGTTCCTTAATTAAAGGGAATCACTTGTGTAATTGGTTCTGACCAATGATTATTTCCATGTTTGTATCTTATTACTTTTCCTTCACTCGTTTTCGAAAACTATAAATACCTTGCACCCATCTTCTTTCAAGAAAAAAAACGAACACTTAAGTTCAGAACATACACTTCACTCAAAACTCTCACTTTTTTCTCTGTTACCACTTGCGTTGCTGCCTTACCTAGCCGACTGAAAGCCAAGGCTAGGCTGTGGAAAATTTGCTTACTTTCTTTCTGCATTTGCTTCTTTACTGGTATGTTCTAATTAATCTTCAGCATCAACAACAACAAGTTTCTTTACTATTTCTTGCACTCTTGCATGTTTCCTGCTTGTGTTTAATCGAGTTCTATTATTAAGCATGATGTGACATACCCCTTCCTCTTCTGAATTAATGTTTTTCTAATGTTTGAACTCTATCAGTTACCTATGATGACTTATGAATCCCAAACCCTCATATCCCCTATGTGTTTGTATTCCTTGGTTGGTCTGAGGGCATGTCAGCATTAGACATTGCTATGCATGACCTAAACCTGACCCTCACTGGATCATATGCTTTGTATCCTCTCTATGTGTTGTGTCCTCTAGCTGGTTTATGGGCATGCCAGCATCACTTATTGCTGTGCATGTCCAGATTTGACCCCTCCTAGGGTCATATGGTACCTGCAATGTATTCCCAAACCCCTGCCCCTTTTGAGCAATTACTGATGATGTACAATTTTAGCTATACTACTACTGTTTTTCAAACTACCCTTACCACTTGCTATTCTCAACCCAGTTTTAAACAAATCTCTACTTCTGCACTTCCACTATACTCTTAGACTTAGGTTCTGCCCCTCTTATGTGAGCCTTGCCTTGGGACCCATGAGCTCCCTCTTAACTTGGACATATAAGGGCTGGCCCTTCCACACTGCACTCATCTCTATCTCGTTATGCAAACTTGGGTGTGAGCACTTCCTGGTGTCCCCTTGAGACCCTTTGGGAGCTTTGACACACTTAAGTCTGAGAAAGGCTTTGAAACAATGGCATTTGAGGTGGTTTATTCCATAACTTAGAGATGAAGTCAAGAATCAGGCTTCCTCTGGTTATAACTTCTTCTTTACACTTTTTCTGATGTAATCCATTATTTGGTCTGTAATAAGGTGTAATAAACATTGGGTTTGGCTAGTGAAAAGGGATAGGTAATTATGCATGTTTAGCTGTAGCAGGGTAGAAGACATGCCTATAGAACTTGTTTAAATTTTTGCATGTTTATTACTCCTCTTATATGCCATGCCTATAAGACTTGTCTTCTGCATGTTTAACTCAGCATTTAGAGAACCTGTCTATAGGATTTATTAAATTCTGCACGTCTAATTCAGCATTTAGATAATATGCCCATAGGACTTGTTTCAAAATTCTGCATGTCAAGGCCACGCTTAGACACCATGTTCTTAGGATATAAACGGCTAAAATCAGATATTATGTCCATAAGGTTAAGAATCAGTCCCCTTTTGTAGAAATTATGCCTATAGGAAGTAAATCCTGCCTGTTTCATTCTTTCGATCAAGCTAGATATCATGTCTATAGGAATTAAAATGAGCAATATTAGATATCCTACCTATAGGACCTGAAACCAATTTTAAAATCAATTTGACCTTGAATAAGTTTTAAACAACCTTACTCTTTACTTTAACGCGGTTAGAAAGCATGCCTAAGGATCCAAATCGTTCGTTTAAAACTGTTATTGCTTTGCCACGTTCTGGATCAGTAGTAGATACCATGTTTATAGGATCTCACCCAAACACTTAGGCAAGCCTTAGGTGATAACAAATAAAATCAGAACCCGCTTTTGTTAGACAGTTACTGCTACAACCAGCAGGCAGGCCTGATTCGGACTTCTTATCTAAGTTATGCAATAAACTGGTCTGCCTCATCGATTAAAATTCTTCTTGCCTTAGTATTTTAAATTTAGACCTTAACTGTGTTTAAGTCATGTTATTTATGTGCTTTGTTTGAGGAGGCATACATGAGCCTTTTGGTTGTTTACATATTTTCCCTAATATGTAGTCCTATGTGCTTTTGTATGTCGTCTTAGCTTTTTCACCTTTTGAAACCAAAATGTCAGCCTAATATCCCTCCCTTTTAGGAATAGTAGTCCTAAGTTCCTCCGGGACTGATAGGAACGGGACGGGTAATAGCATGTCGGGTATTATGGATATGATGACCGGTGCGTTAATACCACGTGTATCCCCTCTTTTGAGGAGTGCCATACCGGGTATCGCATTGATGTGATTCATATTATATTTAAACCTAGGACCCCCTTCTTTTATATATCCTCAAGTATATGTAGAACTGTAACTCCTTTTCAAAATTCATCTTTTAATTGTTCTTTCAAACTCTTGTGTATTTAAATTTAAATCCCCTGTTATTTGAGCCTATACTTGTCTAGTTTCTAAATTGCAAAAATTCACAAGAAACTGTCTAGCCGGGAAGCACACTAGTGGATCTTGAGGGGTGCATAACACCTTCCCCTTAGGATAATTTCAAGACCTTACCCTATCTCTGGTTATCAAACGATCTTAGAAGTGAACCCTTATAGGTGTCCTAATGCACCTTAAATCATTAGGTGGCGACTCTCCAAATGCAAAACCTAGTTCCCAAAAGGAATGAGTTGTCATAAAATGTCATAAACCCGATCTCCCGATGCATAAGAGGGGGAAAAGGGGGCGCGACAATAACCATTTCACCTGTGTAAACTCATAGGAATGGATGAAAAATCAACCACTCTTTTACCTTTTCTCCTCCCATCGCTTCTAACACCCTTGCTCTTTTTTTCCTTTTTCATTTTTACCACCACTTCTCCAGAGTTTATAGTTTCAACACCTGTTATAGACCCTACCAGTACAAATCTATTCTCCAAATTTGCAGCAACTTCAGAATTGTCTCAGGAGTAACTTTAGGACCAAAAGATACCTATTCAGTGTTGGAAGAAATAATTTCTTCCCCCTCAGTAGCAGATTTGAAGGATTCATCAGATTTCTGAGATTCTTCCTCCCTACTCGCTTTCAGTTGTTCATTAATTTTCTGAATATGCTCTCCACCAGCAACAATCTTGTGAACCATCATTTTTACTCTTTTCTTAGAGGTTGGGGTATTGTAAGAGAGATAGTGGGTGTGGAAATGATTTCTTGTGGTGGTGATGAAGGGTTTTCATGAGTGTTAGCCATTTTTGTTCTTGGATACGGAAGAGAAGAGAATTAGATTGTGTTTGGAAGATGAAAGAAGATTTAAGAGTTTTTGACGGCTTGAGGGAGATGGAGTAAGGAATTCACTAAAGCTGATCAATTTAAAGAGGAGCAATTAATGAGGTAACGACAGCTTTTCAGACTTTTAGAAGTCTAATCAAACTGAAATTTAGTTTTGAATAAATGTTGGAGTGTATCCCTAAAATCTAGATACTTCAATTCGGTTGGGACTTGTTTGAACAGAACTAGTTCACTTGTAGCGGATAAGTCCAAAAGGGATTTGGAATTAGGTAGGACTATGTTCATGATCCAAATATAATTATTTCAAATTATGCAGAGTGTAGAAATATACCTATTGATCTTGATGAACTAGGTTCTGCACTGAAGCTTCTCTTGTGTAAGTCTAAATTTTTCAAGAATGAAAAATATTATTAGAGATTAATGAGTCATTTTAACACATGGCACAAGAGTATACTATTGAAAGTAAGAGATTGAGCAAGATCTAATCTACTTATGTACAAAATTTAGAGATTTTCTAACCAAACTTTTTTTTATTCATATTTTTTTTCATCCCCTTTTTTCAATTGTGAAATTTTGAACTTGTCCTTTTAAGTGATCTTAATCATCCCTAATTCCAACCTATTCCGTTAAAAGTGATCTCTACTTAAAGCTTTTGTGAAGATGTTAGTAGCACAAAATTTCACAGTGATCAAACCCTTTTCAAAGTTGTCCCTCAAAAAATGATGCCTAACATCTATGTGCTTAGTTCTCTTATGATGAACCGGGTTCTTGGTCATACTAATAGCATTAGTGCTATCACAAAATATGGGGATACAACCAACATCAATTCCAAATTCCATTAATTGCTGTTTGATCCACAACAATTGAGCACAACATGAAGCAGTAGCAACATACTCAGCTTCAGCAGTAGATGAGGCCACATAATTTTGCTTTTTGGTAGCACAAGATACAAGACATGAGCTAAGAAAGTGTGCCATACCTGAAGTGCTCTTTCTATCCACATGGAAACATGCATAATCAGTATCAGCATAACCTACTAGATTAAAATTACTACCTTTTGGATACTAAAGACAAAGGTCAGTGGTGCCGTTTAGGTATCTCAAAATCCTCTTGACAGTAGTCAAGTGAGACTCCTTTGGATTAGCTTGAAATCTTGCACAAAGGTCTACATTGAAAACAATGTCAGATCCACTAGCAGTGAGATACACAATGAGACAATCAATCCCCTATACAACTTTTGATCAACAGATGAATCAGGTTCATCTATATACAACTTTGTAGTTGTTGCAATAGGAGTGTCAATTTCTTTGGAATCTTCCATTTTAAACCTTTTAAGCAACTCTTTTACATACTTTTACTGATGGATCATAGTCCCATTTGAATTTTGTTTAATCTGTAAGCCTTAAAAGAAATTAAGCTCATCATCATGCTCATTTCAAATTCACTCCCCATTAATTTAGCAAATATTTTACTTAACTTATCAGTGGTTGCTTTAAAGATTATATCATCAATATATATCTGAACTACAAAGAGATCTTTATCTTTTTATTTCAAGAACAAAGTATTGTCAATTTTACCTCTCTTGTAGTCATGTTCAAGCAAAAATTTTGATAATATTTCATACCATGCTCTTGGAGCTTGCTTGAGCCCATAAAGTGCCTTGTCAAGTTTGTACACATGATCAGGATATTCCTTGCTTTCAAACCCTGGGGGTTGCTTGACAAACACTTTTTCCTTGAGATAGCCATTGAGGAAGGTACTCTTGACATCCATCTGATAGAGAATGAATTCCATGTAAGTAGCAAAGGTTATGAGGAGTCTTATTGTTTCCAACTTTGCAACTGGAGAAAAAGTCTCAATTACTGATCTATGCTTGAGTCTTGGTATCAAATGTCAAACTTGACTCCTTTCAAATTGGTTGAGTTCATCTTGCATTGCATTTACCCAGTCTACATCCTGCAAAGCCTCAGGAACATTTTTAGGTTCAATAAGAGATAAAAAAGCATCAAAAGCACATTTTTTTTAATGAAGGTCTGGTTTTGATTCCAGAGGTTGGATCAGGGATTATGTTCTCAATGGGATAAGAACTTTGATACTTGTAAGATTTCACAACTAACTGGTTTCCTCTTGATGTTCCTTCAATGTTTTGTTGCTGTGGAATAGGTTCATGGACAGGTTCTCTTGAGGTTTGAGAATCAGTTCCTCTTTATTCAGTTCCCCCTGTCAAGTTGCCCTGGGTAGAAGAACCTTTTTCATCACCTGTTCCTTCCTCTTATGCAACTTCAGTCTGGGCTGTGGTTGTAGACATGTGATTTTTGACCCTCCCCAAGATTTTTCATATTTTAGCACGTAAATATTTAATTTAGGCTTAATATAGCTATTTCAACCCCCAGGATATTCCTTGCTTTCAAACCCTGGGGTTTGCTTGACAAATACTTTTTCCTTGAGATAGCCATTGAGGAAGGTACTGTTGACATCCATCTGATGGAGAGTGAATTCCATGTAAGTAGCAAAGGTTATGAGGAGTCTTATTGCTTCCAACTTTGCAACTGGAGAAAAAGTCTCATCATAGTCTATGCCATCCTCTTGACTATATCCTTGAACCACCAATCTTGCCTTGTTCCCTTTAATTGTTCCATCTTCATCAAATTTATTTCTGAAGAACCATTTTGTACCAATTACTGATTTGTCCTTGGGTCTTGGTACCAGATGCCAAACTTGACTCCTTTCAAATTGGTTGAGTTCATCTTGCATTGCATTTACCCAGTTTACATCCTGCAAAGCCTCAGCAACATTTTTAGGTTCAATAAGAGATAAAAAAACATCAAAAGCAAAAAAAAATTAATGAAGGTCTGTTTTGATTCCAGAGGTTGGATCAGTGATTATGTTCTCAATGGGATAAGAACTTTGATACTTGTAAG
Source organism: Nicotiana tabacum (assembly GCF_000715075.1). Classification (NCBI taxonomy): domain Eukaryota; kingdom Viridiplantae; phylum Streptophyta; class Magnoliopsida; order Solanales; family Solanaceae; genus Nicotiana; species Nicotiana tabacum. The sequence continues at coordinate 128,203,094 of NC_134084.1, forward strand.
ATTTCACAACTAACTGGTTTCCTCTTGATGTTCCTTCAATATTTTGTTGCTGTGGAATAGGTTCATGGACAAGTTCTCTTGAGGTTTGAGAATCAGTTCCTCTTTGTTCAGTTCCCCCTGTCAAGTTGCCCTGGGTAGAAGAACCTTTTTCATCACATGTTCCTTCCTCTTATGCAACTTCAGTTTGGGCTGTGGTTGTAGACATGTGATTTTTGACCCTCCCCAAGATTTTTCATATTTTAGCACGTAAATATTTAATTTAGGCTTAATATAGCTATTTCAACTAATTTTTACGCTTTTAATTTATTTTTATTACAAGAAAACAAAAATTACAAAAAATAGTTTCATTAATATTTTGTAGTCATTTTTAATCTTGAAAAATACGAAAAATAGTTTGTTTTAACGGTCAGCCTTATTTCAATAGTTATTTTATTTAAGTAAAATTAATTAATAAATAGGGTAGCATTTTGAGTCTCGTTTGCGGGGAAAGAAACAAACTTGGGCTCGAGCAACCCATTTTTAGGCCTAATTTTGGATCTAGCCCGTAATTCCTAGGCTCATACTCCTAACCTAATCCCTACCCTATATAATAGTACCTAATCCCTAAATTAAAAAGGAGGATACCTAGACTAAAAAAACTGAAAACGGCGGAGGAATTGTTGGAAAAGTCTTGGACCACCATTTTTCTGTCTTCTTTGGTTCTCAAAAAATCAAAGACACAGAGATAGAACGAAAAGGCAGCCCTCTCATTTTCCTGACTTCCTCTCACGAAAAGGACCAAAAGCAGCCGCAATTCCTCCAAGGGCTATCGAGCGATGCATCAGAGGTAACTCGGTTTCTCAATTTCCTCAAATAATCGGAAGAGCTTTTCCATTCCAACTTCGCTCGTCTGCTCTCTTTACTCGCTGAACTTGATCCCAATACTCACTCCATTTGTTGTTATATAATGGTGTCAAAATCTTAACAGCCCTACCATAACTGTATTCCCAAGTTCTTGGTCTTCTTATGTTGGTGGAAAGTTTACATTTTTAGTAGTTTTCCTAAAAGGATGGCAGAAGATGGGGTGTAGGATTTGAGCGCCGACGCTGTTCACCAATTCATTTCCGTTCCTATTCCGAGTTTCTGTTACCGTGTAAGTCGTCGAGGTCACCACGGTCCTGGGAATAAAGTTGATTCGCTAGAGGTATTCTATTTTTATATTTCGTCTTTATGACTTATTGAAATTTATTTGATTAAGCATTAAAGTTTGGGATAATATATATTGTTGTTTGGAAGATTTTCTTTAGCTGATGTTTTGTTGTTTGGATCTGTTGTTTTAATTTCTTGACTCATGAATTAATCTTTTCTTAGCTATAATTATTTTAGTTTGTTTATTAAATTCCTTAAGTATATAAACAGTAGTTCATCGTGGCCATGGTTCATAACTGCGCTAGTTGCTTCAGGCGCGATAATAATAATCATCACACCTGTGGGTATGTCTCCCATGGCGTGGTTGTGACACTTAATTTCAAATTAGTTTTAAATATGAACATCCATAGTTAAATGTTTTTCCTTTAATAAAATCGAGGTGTGTCATCCAGTCACCTAGACTATGGCCCTCATATCGATATCTTAACTAGTGTAGAAAATATCTTGAACTTTCGTAGTTTGCTTTAGGCGCATTAATTAAAATTACCATAGTTACGGGTATGGTTTTCGTGACGTAATTGTGATACGTAATCCCCAACTCGGGTGTGCATTTATGTAACCCAAATCCAAATCCCAACAACGTTAAATAAAATGTGTCGTGGACCGCGGGTGCATTTATGTGACGTGGTTCAAGACGTATTTTAAATGACGTTGCAATCTTCCTTAAAAATGATTAAAAGCGGTTAATTAGTTAAAATTGTATCATAGGCTAAAACATGTATTAAAATCGGACAATAGGCCAAATATAACAGTTGAGCGACCGTGCTAGAACCACAGAACTCGGGAATGCCTAACACCTTCTCCCGGGTTAACAGAATTCCTTACCCGGATTTCTGTGTTCGCGGACTGTAATACAGAGTCAATCTTTTCCTCGATTCGGGATTTTAACCGGTGACTTGGGACACCATAAATTATCCCAAGTGGCGACTCTGATTCTAATAATTAATTCTGTTTCAATTGTCACTTAAATTGGAAAAAACTCCCTTATGCCCCTTCTCGGAGGTGTAGTAAAAATGGAGGTGTGACAGCTCTGGCGACTCTGCTGGGGATCATAACCCAGAACTTTTTTTCAGGGTTTAAGAATTCGAGCTTAGAATAACTGTTATATTTTGGCTTTATTCATTATCTGATTTTTACATATTTGAGCCTGATATGATAAATGCCGCTTTTTACCGCTTTGATATTATTTGAATTGTATATAAACTGTTACGAAACCCTTCTCTTCTCATCTTCGGGGATGTGCACGCTGGCGTGACTCCTATTTCTGTTAGTGCATACCTTGAAATAAGAAAGAGGCTCGGACAAGTTACAAATCCGGATGGCCTTTTGGTTCTCGGTACGTAGCCCCCCTCGGCTCGAGTTGTCCGCTCGGATACACAAGTCTTGAACAATATACCCAGGTTTTAAACCTAGAATAACTCGGCCTCATGCGAGATCCCTAGTAGGAACGTTTGTTTACATCATGTGCATTTGACTTTGGGGACTCAACACAGGGGTTGGGTCCGTCTAGGACAGGTATACCCAAATTTAAAAGACCATCCTGATGTATCTTACGTGCTACTTGTACAATTATTTGATTCGGCTTGCATGTTGACTGGCTTCTAGAAAAAAAATCAAAAAAAAGTGAGGTAGATATTTAGAATATTCTGAAACTTTGCCGGAATTAAAAAAAAAAGAAAACGAAAAAGAAAAAGAAAAGTCAGTTCAAAATGAGCCAAAATTTTCAAGTGTCATGTTTCCCTTGTTCCGTCAAAACGGGCGAACTACGCGAGTCTAATTCTCACCGGATGTGAGATACGTAGGCAAACCTTATCGGTTCCGGCCCATAATTTTCAAAAAATCGAAAAATATTTTTCTTTATTTCCTCTCTAGAAAAGTTTTTTTTTGAGACCCCAATTTTCAAAAATCCAAAAATATTTTCCATTACTTGCTTCTTTAGAAAGCCTTTCTTTTAGACCCTAATTGTTTTTTTTTTTAAAAATAATACAAAAATATTTTCTTTTAATTTTCTCAAAATCCAAAAACATATTCATTCTTATTTCGAAAATTCAAGATTCAAAAATATTTTCTTTTTTTCAGAAGCATTTCTTTCATAAATTCAAAATAAAATTCCAAAAATATTTTCTTTCTTCTTTAGAAATTTTTTCTTTCGAAATTCCAGAAAAAACAAATTCAAAAAAAAAATTGTTTTTTCTTTAGAAGTCTTTCTTTGCAAAAATACCGAAGAAAAATTAAAATTCAAAAATATTCCCTTTCTTTTTTATAAGTCTTTCTTTTGATAAAATAAAAAATTCTAAAAAAAAGTTAGTTTATTTACTTTATTCATGATCTTTCCGAACTACGCAAGATCTGATTCATGTTCCCACATGATACGTAGTCAACCCACATAAGGTTCGATCACCATTAAAAAGAAATGAAGAAATGAAAAAATAAAAAAATATTGATAATAATAAGGACCGACTGAGTCCATTCTAACATGTTTTGTTTTGAATTGTGAAGAAAGTTGAGGTGATCGGTTTGTGGTAAGCTGGAAACACAAGATCCAAGGAAAAATGATAACTGACATCGAAGCTGTTACAAGTGCTCAAGAGACTCAGGGTCAGAGGGTTCAACAAGAGTCTACGGTGTTTGAGAAAAATAGAATACTGAAACAGCAAATGACCAAAATGTGTCAAGCATGGGCCAGTGGTCAAGGACAGCCTCGTCATGAGTCATAATTTGCTACACAACAACAGCAATACCACTCTCCTGAGTACCACTCGTACTCGTTTGATCATCCTGCAAACATTGAGAAGCCTTCCCGAAAGATGGTACAGGAAGAAATGACCCAAAGAGTGAAAAGCTTAGAACAACAGTTGAAAAACATGCAAGGGTTGGCAGGTCAAAAGAGTGTTGCCTTCAAAGATCTATATATGTTCCCCGATGTCCACTTGCCGCCTGGTTTCAAGACTCCCAAATTTGAAAAGTATGATGGACATGGAGATCCCATAGCCCACCTGAAAAGATATTGCAATCAACTGAGAGGTGCGGGAAGAAACGAAGAATTGCTGATGGCTTATTTTGGGGAAAGCCTTACGGGAGTAGCATCCGAATGGTTTTAGGATCAACACACATCTCGCTGGTATGTCTGGGATGACATAGCACAAGCCTTTGTCAAACAGTTCCAATACAACATTGACATTGCCCCATACCGCAATTCCCTTTCAAACCTGAAGAAGGAACCAAGTGAAAGTTTCAGGGAATATGCCATTAAATGGAGAGAGCAAGCAGCTCGAGTTAAGCCACCCATGGATGACCACGAGCTAATCACTGTCTTCTTTCAAGCGCAAGAGCCAGATTACTTTCAAAACATGATGTCCGCAGTTGGCAAATCCTTCTCGGAAGCAATCAAAATGGGAGAAATGCTAGAGAATGGTTTTAAGACAGACAAAATTATAAGTCAAGCAATTCTCAAAGTCGCAACTCAGGTTGTCCCGATTGAATCTGATAATTTTAGTGACACGAATGAGAAGCACAAAGAAATCATGATGACATCAGGGTTGAGAAGAGGTCCTAGGAGAGCATCGCAAAGGTATGAGCAACCTCATCAGGTTTCCCATGATTCCCCTGAATACTATTATCTACTTTAGAACCCTCAATACTCTGTTGTTGCACCTCAGTATGTTGCCCGGTCACCAAGACACCCCAGAAGGCGAGCACCAGCACCGCAAAATCTCCACCAGCCTCCATAAAATTTTCAAATGCCCTATAACCCACATCCAAGCCAGGGGTATAGAAGGGAACAAAGGCTGAAAGATAATTTTACACCAATCGGAGAGTCCTATGCAAGCTTGTTTGAGAAATTAAAGCAGTATGACATGATTGCACATATTCCTCCAAATCATGTGGATCCCCGTGCAAGAAGCTTTGACCTTTCTAAAAGGTGTGAATACCATTCCAATGCCTAGGGGCACAATATTGAAAGCTGTCGGGATTTGAAAAGAGAAATAGAAAGGATGATCCAGGAAAACCTGATTGTGATCCAAGGCAGTGACATCCAGAATATCTCGCAGAATCCTTTACCTGCACATCATGATGCACACTTTGTGGGGATGATGCCTGGTGACATGGAGTATGAGAATCCTCTCGGGAACTTGCTAACTGAAGTTAATGATGTTGAAATTAGAGAAGGCTCTGCTGATTCTGATGAGCAAATTTGTGGCTAAATACCAAGCCTAGCAATTGGAAAGTCATTCCCTCCTCACTAGGAAGGAATCTTGGTAGCTTGTTTTGATGTTTTTTCCATTATCTAGGCTATTTCAGGGTTGTGATCCAGATTTTACTTGTTTTATTGAGTCAAACCCATTCTATTTTGTTTGTATGAGTCATGTTTGTCTATTTTTGTTTCATTATCCGAGTTATTTTAGGGCTGTAACTCGGATTTTAGGTTGTTTGTTTAGTTGTCAAACCCTTCCATCCTTGTTCAATAAAATACAGTTTGTCATTTTGTGTCATTCTATTTCTAGTTCTTTTCTCGCTAGTTCTAATGACATGACATGCATGCAAAAATTTTGGCCAAATCTTAGAAACTGATTTAATCTGGAATAGGATAACTGGAAAAAGAAAAAAGAAAAAAACAAAATACTTTCGAGGATGAATAAAGAGTTGAATTACTTTGGAATTAAGATCGAGTAAAATTCACCTTCAAATCATTGTAAAGATCGAGCTTGAGGATGTTTAATCAATTGAAGTCTGTTGGAAAGTTTGACATTAGGGGATGGAAAGTGTCTTGTGACCACGGCACACCAAGAAGACAGATATGTTCGTCAATATTGTGATCGCGAAAAGATAACCTGATTGGCATTCTCGAGGCTGGGACGCCCTTTTCCTGCTACCCAAAAACTTTATACCCTTTGTCACCCCTTTGAGCCTGTGTTATTTTCTTTGACCACCCTCTTTTGGAATCAAGTTTAGAGTCGAAAAAAAATACAAAAAAGGAAAAAAAAGGTCCATGTCCCAAGAGTACAAACTGGGGCAATTCTTAGAGAGTTCAAATGAAAACAAATGAAGAAGAAAAGAATTGTCAAAGGTCCATGCCCTCAAAAAATAGAAGCTGGGGAAAACCAAAAAAGGAAAAAAAAGAGGGAAAAAAAAAGAAAAAAAGAGAAATAGAAAAAAAGATGAAAAATAGTTAGGTCAGATGTTTGAACTATGTTCGACTTGATTCCTTAAAAAATAAGGATACGTAGGTAGCCTCACGGTTCGGTCCAACCAAATAAGAATTCAGAAATAAAAGAGAAAAAAAAAGAGAAAAAATCTCAAAAAGTCCCCAATAGCTGAAACTGGGGCAGAGATTTTATTTCACTTTTGAAAGAGTCGATTCCAAGAGTTGTAAGTCCACAACCCTCTTTACTTTGAGTTTATTTTGAGCCTTCATGGCGTCCTTTATTTCCAACCCTATCCAAAATCCTTCCAAATAAAGACCTCCCGATATGCCTTCAAGAATGCCAAGAGAAGCATGCAATGAGCAATGGTTGTCACATGACGTAGAACATCGTCGAGTTTCTCACAAAAAAGGAAAGAAAAAGAAAAGAAAAATGAGAGAGTCTTATTAGTGAAAACCCTCACGGGCACAGTAAGACGACGGTAAACAGAGATGAATAAATGAGAGAGACTTGTTGGTGAAAATCCCTCGGGGCACTACTAGTCGAAAGTGAGTCGCGAAGCTGATGCAAAGAATTGGCACGAACAAACCCTACTTCAAAGCTCATAAGAATGGCAAAAGGGAAGATTGGATTAGTTTGATAGATTAGGCCGTTGAGTCCAAAATGCATGTCATGATCATTAAGTCTAGTTATTGAAAAAAAAAAAGAAAAAAAAACCTTCCTTCTATCCTTCCCGACATGGACATTTCTTATTAATATTATTTCTTTGCATCATTTGTGTCCTTCCCTCTGAGTCAGTCCTTATCAAAACAAGCAAGAAAAGATTTCAAAATCTGCTACCAGCTTTTCAATTGTATAAAGCAAATTTGGCCAACACTCAGTTATTATTGTCAACATGCCTTGAGGATTCATGCAAAGGCTCCCCTTAAAGATAACTGGTGATTCTCTCCGAAAGACAAATTGCTCAAAAGCAAGAAGTCATTCAAGATATCGGAAAAGGTCACCTAAGCAAAGATCTCCAATTGGGATAAGGCTATTTGAGCTGCAAATACAAATGGTACTGGTGTTAAACAATCAGAGTTGGTGCAGAACAAAGGTCTTTTGAGACCGACTTAAGCTGATTGAGCAGAAGCCAAGCTGCCCAAGACTCAAGGCCACAAACCGACCACCATTTTCAAATCTGACAAATTTTTCTTTGTATGAAACAGGAACAAAGCGGTACAAGGAAAGTGATTCAAAAAGAGAAAAAAAATAAAAAAAAACAACAAAAAAAAAGAGAGAGAAGAAAAGGAAAAGACGAGAAGAGCCGACAAAGGGAAGTTTCTCAACTCTTTGTCTTTATTTGTCTTGCTAATTATGCATAAAATCTTGCCATTGATCTTCGCATTTTTCCTCCTAGGATAAAAGTCATAGTCTGATGGATTTTTCTCCCAATATCTTAGTCTGATGAATCTTTCTCCTAAAATAACAAAAATAGACCTAGTCTGATGAATGTTCTCCTAGGATCAAAATCTTAGTCTGATGAATTTTTCTCCTAAGATAAAAATACCTAGTCTGATGAACTTTCCCCTAGGATCAAAATCTTAGTCTGATGAATTTTTCTCCTAAGATAGAAAACCTAGTCTGATGAATTTTCTCCTAGGATAGAAATCTTAATTTGATGAATCTTTCTCCTAAGATAACAAAAATAGACCTAGTCTGATGAATCTTCTCCTAGGATCAAAATCTTAGTCTGATGATTTTTCTCCTAAGATAAAAATACCTAGTCTGATGAATTTTCTCCTAGGATCAAATTCTTAGTCTAATGAATTTTTCTCCTAAGATACCAAAACAAAAAACAAAAAAACAAAAAAAAAAGAAAAAAGGACCTAGTATGATGAATTTTCTCCTAGGATAAACGTCTCAGTTTGATAAATCTTTCTCCTAAGATAGAAAACCTAGTCTGACAAATTTTCTCCTAGGATAATTTGAAAAAAAGGAAGTCTGGATTTGAAAAAAAGGGGTCAATTTTTAGTTTTCTTAAGATTATGAATGTTTAATTTTCCTGAAATCAGGGGGCCCCGGCCGGGGAATAGGGTCAGTCTTTACTTTAGTCAAGCTTAGTTTATAGTTTTCCTAGTCTATTCTTTAGTTTACTCTCATCATTGCATCAATAGTACACGTGGTTTACAATTTTGCTAACAACTCACAAATCTTCCTAGTGCAAACTGGGGCAGAAAAAATTTCTTTTGTTTTGTCTGTTTTGTTGTAATCAGGCGCCCACCTAGAGAACAAGAGAAGACAACTCAAGTTTCAAGGGAAAACAGTTTCGAAGGAAGACAGTTCAAGTTTCAAGGGAAAATGGTTCAAGGTGCAAGGGAAAATAGTGTCAAGTAACAAGAGAAGATGGTTCAAGTTCAGCAATCAGGCGCCCACCTGGAAAAAAATGGGAATTCAATCCATAATGCAATTCAGGTCAGCAACAAAAGAAGCTCGCATCAAGAATACGAGTCAGCAGTCCAAGATGATCAACATAAGTTAGTCACAATCCAGAATAAAAAGAAAAAAAAAACAAAAAGAAAGACAAGAAGTGAATCCAAATGCAGAAGTTAATGAAAGATGTGAGTTGCTCAAGACATGGCTGAGGTCACAAGCTCTACATGTCCCGTCTTGATTTGAAAAAGCTGAAGAAGATTGAACCAACACCTGCAGCTAACAAGCATCAAGATTCAGATCAGAGTCTACATGAAGAACCAACCAAGACTCAAGATCAAGCTTCAGAAGACTTGTAGATAGGAATCTTGTAACTTGTAGCTGATAGGCTTAGTTAGTCTTTTTCATTTTTGATTTTGATGTATTAATGGGATCGTGGACCGGAACCTCGATGGCACCTCAATCGGTTCTCCACCTCGGTATACTCCATCACCTCACTCACCTCTGAACTACACGTGGCCTGATTTCTTTATAGCCAATGATATGTAGGCAGCTCAGATACTAGGGCTCGGTCACATTTCCCTTTTCTCTTAGTTTTGGTCTCCTTAAATAAGGGTCGGGTCAAAAAACATGTCTAGTCGTTCTTTGTCTGAAAATACTTCGTCTTTCCAGTCAAAGAGAGGCAGCTGTAGACATGTGATTTTTTACCCTTCTCAAGATTTTTCATATTTTAGTACGTAAATATTTAATTTAGGCTTATTATAGCTATTTCAATTAATTTTTACGCTTTTACTTTATTTTTATTACAAGAAAACAAAAATTACAAAAAATAGTTTCATTAATATTTTGTAGTCATTTTTAATCTTGAAAAATACGAAAAATAGTTTGTTTTAACGGTCAGCCTTATTTCAATAGTTATTTTATTTAAGTAAAATTAACTAATAAATAGGGTAGCATTTTGAGTATCGTTTGCGGGGAAAGAATAAAACTTGGGCTCGAACAACCCATTTTTAGGCCTAATTTTGGACCTAGCCCATAATTCTCAAGCCCATAATTCCTAGGCTCATACCCCTAACCTAATTCCTACCCTATATAATAGTACCTAATCCCTAAATTGAAAAGGAGGAGACCTAGACTAAAAAAACTGAAAACGGCGGAGGAATTGTTGGAAAAGTCTTGGACCACCATTTTTCTGTCTTCTTTGGTTCTCAAAAAATCAAAGAGACAGAGATAGAATGAAAAGGCAGCCCTCTCATTTTCCTGACTTCCTCTCACGAAAAGGACCAAAAACAGCCGCAATTCCTCCAAGGGCTATCGAGCGATGCATCAGACGTAACTCAGTTTCTCAATTTCCTCGAATAATCGGAAGAGCTTTTCCATTCCAATTTCGCTCGTCTGCTCTCTTTACTCGCTGAACTTGATCCCAATATTCACTCCATTTGTTGTTATATAATGGTGTCAAAATCTTGTAACAGCCCTACCATAACTGTATTCCCAAGTTCTTGGTTTTCTTATGTTGGTGAAAAGTTTACATTTTTAGTAGTTTTCCTAAAAGGATGGCAGAAGATGGGGCGTAGGATTTGAGCGCCGACGCTGTTCGAAAATTCATTTTTGTTCCTAGTCCGAGTTTCTATTACCGTGTAAGTCGTCGAGGTCACCACGGTCCTGGGAATAAAGTTGATTCGCTAGAGGTATTCTATTTTTATATTTCGTCTTTATGACTTATTGAAATTTATTTGATTAAGCATTAATGTTTGGGATAAAATATATTGTTGTTTGGAAGGTTTTCTTTTGCTGATGTTTTGTTGTTTGGATCTGTTGTTTTAATTTCTTGACTCATCAATTAATCTTATCTTAACTATTATTATTTTAGTTTGTTTATTAAATTCCTTAAATATATAAACAGTAGTTCATCGTGGCCATGGTTCATAACTGCGCTAGTTGCTTCAGGCGTGATAATAATAATCATCACAACTGCGGGTATGGCTCCCATGGCGTGGTTGTGACTATTAATTTCAAATTAGTTTTAAATATGAACATCCGTAGTTAAATGCTTTTCCTTTAATAAAATCGAGGTGTGTCATCCAGTCACCTAGAATATGGCCCTCACATTGATATCTTAACTAGTGTAGAAAATGTCTTGAACTTTCGTAGTTTGCTTTAAGAACATTAATTAAAATTACCATAGATATTGGGTACGGTTCCCGTGACGTAGTTGTGATACGTAATCCCCAACTCGGGTGTGCATTTATGTGACCCAAAATCCAAATCCCAACAACGTTAAATAAAATGTGTCATGGACCGCGGGTGCATTTATGTGACGTGGTTCAAGACGTATTTTAAATGACATTTCAATCTTACTTAAAAATGATTAAAAGTGGTTAATTAGTTAAAATTGTATCATAGGCTAAAACATGTATTAAAATCAGACAATAGGCCAAATATAACAGTTGAGCGACCGTGCTAGAATTACGGAACTCGGGAATGCCTAACACCTTCTCCCGGGTTAACAGAATTCCTTACCCGGATTTCTGTGTTCACGGACTGTAATATATAGTCAATCTTTTCCTCGATTCGGGATTTTAACCGGTGACTTGGGATAGCATAAATTATCCCAAGTGGAGACTCGGATTCTAATAATTAATCCTGTTTCGATTTTCACTTAAATTGAAAAAAATTCCCTTATGCCCCTTCTCGGGGGTGTAGTAAAAAAAGAGGTGTGACAGTGGTTTCATTTAAGTCTCTTACCGGTCCAATTCCTTCATCGTCATGTTCCTATCTCTCATAAAGAATGTTAGTTTCATCAAAAATCATATGAACACTTTCTTCTACACACATAGTTCTTTTGTTATAGACCTTATAAGCTTTACTATGCCCAAGAATACTCCCTCATCACTTATGGGATCAAACTTACCTAGGGAATCTTTACTATTATTGTGCATAAAGCACTTGCATCCAAATGCCCTAAGATGGGATATGTTTGGTTTTCTCCCTTTAAGTAACTCATAGAGAGTCTTCTCTGTAAGAGGTCTAGTTATGCACCTATTTATGATATAGCATGCAGTATTTACAACTGCTGCCCAGAAGTTATGGGACGGTTTACTTGAAAGAAGCATAGTCCTAGCCATATCTTCAAGTATCCTATTCTTTCTTTCAACTACTCTATTTTCTTGTGGAGTCCTAGGAGCAGAAAAATTATGATCTATGCCATGCTCTTCACAAATTCAGCAAACTTAGCATTTTCAAATTCAGTGTCATGATCAGATCTAATTTATGCAAGTGGATTTTCTAGTTGTTTCTGAGTTTTTCTAACAAAAGAGGTGAATATGTCAAATGCTTCATCTTTAGATGTTAAAAACAATGTCCAAGTAAACCTAGAGTAATCATGAACAAGCATCATTACATATCTTTTACCACCTCTACTTAATGTTAAAAATTGGACCACAAAGATCCATATAGACTAGTTCCATCGTCCTAGTGGTGCTTACCACTTTCTTGCATTTAAAAGAGGATCTTACCTGCTTCCCCCTTGAACAAGCCTCACAAACTTTGTCTTCCTTGAACTTGATGTTAGGCAACCCTATCCCCAGGTCCTAATTTGTTGAGTTGACTCAGACTTGCATGTCCAAGTCTCTTGTGCCAAAGGAGGGGATCAATGTCCAACACACTTAAGCAAGTGAGTTCATTTTCTAAAAGTATGGACAGATCTACAATATAAATATTGTTCACTCTTTTTCTCTGCAAAACAATCTTGCTAGTGGTAAGATTTATCACAAAACATTTGGTAGAGGTGAATGCTACCAGGTTACCTCTATCACATAGTTGTGATACACTGATTAGACTGTATTTTAGGTCATCTATCAAGTAGACATTCTTAATAGAGTGAGAATCAGTCTTACCTACCTTTCTAACCCCAATGATCTCACATTTCTTCTCATTTCCAAAGGAGACATTATCTCATTTAAGGTCCTCACGTGAAAGGAATTGTTCTTTCTTTCTATCATATGCTATGAGCAGCCACTATCCATGTACCATATGTGGTTGCTCCCCTTCACTTGAACCTGCAAATCAGGGGTTAGACTTAGGAACCCAAACTAGTTTGGGTCCCTTTCTATAGGTAAAAGGATGAATCAAATTCTTTTTAGCCCAACTTGGTAGCTTATTCTTCCCTTGAACAAATTCTTTGTTCTTTTGGCTTGCCTTTTCTTTTGCATTACATTCGCTTTTTTAGTGATCTGTATTACCACAATGACTACAAATCTTGTTCACAGGAAGTGTAAGGTACTTGCTTTTGGGATCCCATTTAAGTGGCAGATTCCCAAAGCCAAGTCCTCTTCTATTTCTACTATGATGTTCTTGTAGCCATGAAGGTGCATCGGAGGACCTGTTCCATTTACAAGTTCTATCTATTTCATGCTTGACCTTGCTTAGATTCTCCTTCAAAATTCTTACCTGCTCATCCTTCTTATACAACTTATCTTTTAGTTTACCTACATTTTATTCTAGAGTGAGTTGTGTGCAAACAGTTGTCCTCTTAATTGTTCCTAATTTCAGTTTTAGGTTTTCAGATCTAAGTTCTAGGACATTTGATGCATGAACCTGGTTCTCTAAAGCAATATTTTCACTTACAGTCTCACTAACCCTAAGTTCCAGGTTCTTACACTTTGCTTTCAAAATCACACATTCCTTAGACAGGTGTTCCTTTTTATTGTTTACATCCTCATATTCATCAATGAAATCTAGAAGTAACTCATATAGACTTTCTTTAGACAAAAATTTAATCTTGTCTTTGAGATGAATTACACTTACCTCAGATTACTCATCAGATTCTCCAATGGTCATAAGTGTTTGTTCATCACCATCTTCATCATCTGAGCTTTCTCCCCAAGCAGCAACCATAGCCTTTGTTGATCCTTTGTTCTTCTTGGATTGAACCTGTTCCTTCTTCTTGTTTCTTTATTCAGCTCTTTCTTTCTTCCATTCAATTTCTCATTGAGGGCAGTTTTTGATGTGGTGATCAGTCTTCCCACACTTGTAGAAACCCTCATTGGTTTGCTTTTCAGGAACTCTTAGTTTGATGTAGTTTCCACTTCTTGAAAGACCATTTACTCTCATTATGTACTTCTTGAAGTCCTTTGTGATCATAGCCATTTCATCATCTTCAAGTTCAGAACCTTTAGTGATTCTAAGTGCGAGGCTCATTTCCTTCTTAGATACATCCATCTTCATGGTTTGCCTTCTAAGTTCATAAGCAGTTAGATTTCCAATTAGCTCATCCAACTTAAGAGTGACAATGTTCTTTGATTCCTAAATGACAGTGATTTTGCTCTCCTAAGTGACTAGCAGAACCCTTGTCAAAATCTTTTCAACTTTGTCTTCTTTAGGAATAATCCTCCCAAGAGACTTAAGTTCATTTGTAGCGTGGTGAGCCTTGTATACATCTCTTGGATGGTTTCCCCTTCCTTCATGGTGAAATTCTCATATTGAGAATATAGTAGTGTTCCTCTGGACCTCTTCACTTGAGGTGTTCCCTTATGAGCCACTTGCAAAGTGTCTCAAATTTTCTTACTAGTGGTACAACTTTGAATTCTATTGTACTCGTCTGGACCAAGTCCACACATAAGCCATTTCTTGGCCATAGCATTCTTCTCCCATTTCCTCAAGTCCTCAGCAGTGCAGTCAGTTCTTGTTTTTAGCACATCTACTCCTTCAGCATTTTTCTTCATGGTAGCTAGGAGACCATCAGTGACAATGTCCCATAGCTCATAGTCCTCTCCTATGATATGGTCTCTCATTCTGTTTTTCCACCAGGGTTAGTACTGGCCATTGAAGAGTGGTGGCCTAGCAGTGGATTGTCCTTCCCAATTTTCAGGTGGTGCACTCATCTTGATCTTCTCCTAAGGTGTTAGCCTCTTCAAGGATAACCCGCTCTGATACCAATTGATATTTTATATGTCAATGCCACACAAGAGGGGGGTGATTTATATGGTGTCCAATTTTCAGGTGTACTGATTATAGAAGGGCCTGGTTCTTCTAAGTGTTCCTTATACTACTGTTGCTGAAATACTAAATGCGGAAAGTAAAGAACACAAGTATTTTACGTGGAAAACACCTGGCTCAAAAGGTGAAAAAACCACAACCTACTTCTCAGTAGGATTTTCCCAAACTCTCCACTAAATCACTGAGCCAGAAACTGTATTTACAAAACACTTTTATAAACCTAGGATTAACTCTAATTTCGTTGTGGCAAACAGCCTCTAACTGTTGTGACAACTTCAAGTTAACTCTAACTTGAATACTCTGAGTACCTATTACATTGCCTCTAGATAAAGCTGAAAGGTACAATATGAAAACACCTACTACAATTGAACTAGGATAAAAGACAGGCACTTGGAACTGGTTCTTCTATCTGGTTCATGTAGCTTCAGGTTCGCACACTTGAATCAAACAAGAATTGCTTGCAAAATGCCTTGCTATTTTGCTCTCAGCTCACGTTTAACTTCACCTTTTGTGCGTACCTGTAAAATGAGAACATCCTGCAATATATAGAGTCAGTAGATTAAGAAATAACTAGAGTTCTAATGCTACTCTTCCTTGGTAGAAGAGTTCTAGTTAACTTCAACCTCTAGCTCCTTTCTTATCTTGGATAGTGTTCTCTTTGAGTAAGGAGTCCTACTCCTTATTAATTACGCAACCTTTTCAATCAGAAAATATCAAATATACCAAGTTAAGCTTATTTCCTTCACGTGCATCTCACTTGCTCGAATCTGCCTATATCTATGCCCACAAGGGATGGACCTGGTTCATGCTAGAGCTTCTTTTGTCAATCTTCATGATATTTGTGTTACTTTAAATCATCTCATTAAAGGTAATATAAGAAGTTTAAAGTTAAATTATTTCTATATAAGAAAGTATGTGATAGACTAAAAAGGAAAGTATATCTTCTTTAGGAATAATCCTCCCAAGAGACTTAAGTTCATTTGTAGCGTGGTGAACCTTGTATACATCTCTTGGATGGTTTCCCCTTCCTTCATGGTGAAATTCTCATATTGAGAATATAGTAGTGTTCCTCTGGACCTCTTCACTTGAGGTGTTCCCTTATGAGCCACTTGCAAAGTGTCCCAAATTTTCTTACTAGTGGTAAAGCTTTGAATTCTGTTGTACTCGTCTGGACCAAGTCCACACACAAGCCATTTCTTGGCCATAGCATTCTTCTCCCATTTCATCAAGTCCTCAGCAGTGCAGTCAGTTCTTGTTTTTAGCACATCTACTCCTTCAGCATTTTTCTTCATGGTAGCCTCGAAATCTTGAACCCTGAACCAGAGGTTCTGGGTAAATTCCCCAGCAGAGTCGCCAGAGCTGTCGCACCTCCTTTTTCCGCCCCCGCGAGGGTGCAAGGGAGTTTTCTCCAATTAAAGGACAGTCGAAACGGGATTTGTTTGTTTGTTTCAGAGTCGCCACCTGGGAATTTTAAGGCATCCCAAGTCACCGGTTTTAATACCTGAATCGAGGAGAATATGACTCTGTCTATTTAACAGTCTGCGCACCAGAAATCCGGATAAGGAATTCTTTTAACCCGGGAGAAAGTGTTAGGCATTCCCGAGTTCCGTGGTTCTAGCACGGTCGCTCAACTGTTATATTCGGCTTGATTATTTTGATTTGTAAAATACATTTTTATTGCATGATTTTATTGTTACCGCTTCTATTTATATTTAAAGACCCTTCTTTGAATCGAATCACGCGTACGTATATTCGTGTTATAAATTATATTTTTAAAAAAAATATGCGGAGTTGTGTCACGCGCACGTGTACACGATAATATAGATAATATATTTATTAAAACAATTATTTTCGAAATTGTGCTTAAATAAAATCAAAAACATTCGCCCTTTTTGTATATTTAAGTAGTGAACCTCACATCTCGGGGTTTTATGAAATTAATAATGATATTCTCCGAGGAATCCCTTTTATTAAATATTCGATCGAAGTTGCGCGAACGCATAATCCGAATTGCTTTTAGAAATATAATCAGGTTACGCGAACGTATCCCTAATCACAAAAATATTCTTGATAAGGTTCTCTACAAATTGTTATTACGTGTTGACCGCCAGCCTTATTTTACACATATGAATCATATATCTCAAATTTTAAAGAATTAATGGCGTGAAGAAGAAAACAGACAATATGTATCTAAAACTAACATTTTTTGTGGATACAACATTTGGATGTCCATAAATCGAATGGTGTATAAAATTGGGAAAGAACTTAAAATGATAAACAAATTAATAGTTTCTGCAGAATCTTCATTGTTTCATTTAAGGCGAACTCTTCTTCTATATATCTTTTACATAAAATGCCACGATTTGTTTATAAATCCCATGTCCTTCTCATGTATTTGTTTTAGTCCAAAGTTATAATTATTTAGTTGATTTTTTATTACGAAGATTGAGTTTGAGATAAATAAACCAATTCTTATTCTCTGCCTATGCGAATATTTGCAAACACTAACTCTATATTTTGTAAAAAAAAATCATCGACATTATTTCATAGATTAAAAGAAATGAGTTGATTTAACTACGCTATTTGTTATTAATAAAGAGAATTAATCTACCAATTGATTTAATAAGACGACATCATCTAGCCTTAAACAAAATTGGATATTTGACAAAATAAGCTAGTAATGTAATTTCTGGGTATATTCTTTACTTAGCTAACAATATCACAAGATTTAATTAATGGCCAATTTTCTGCAATGTTCCCTATCAATTCAAACAGTAAATGTCATCACTAGTCCTCAAAACATATAAGATTATCGTGGAATTTACTACTCCAGAAGGTTAATTAGTTAACAGTTTATCATGTCAAGTATAATACTATACTAACCAATTAAAACAAAACTGAAACTTAAACTAATAAAATTTAAATGAGTAGAAGACATCCTTATAATTCCAAACTTCATTTACTTGCCATGTTGAAGCTTTTCATGACATGAATTTACAGATATGTACCTGATATTGGAAGCAAAAGAAAATGATGATGAGAATCAGCAGCAATAATAACAGTACAATAGCAACAACTGCCCAGCAACAGTAACAACCCAGTAACAGACCGGTGGAGTAGTAATCCCAAAAACAAAAGCTTTAAGCTTTAAATGAAACAACAACCATTAATACTAATTTCAAACAAAGAAAGAAAGCAGTAGATTTTTTTTAGTTTTATTTTTATTTTGAAAGCTTAAATATTTTTCGGAATTTTTCTCTCTTCTATTCTCTGTCCGTTTTTTCTCTCTATCTGTGTGTGTATTTTTTTCGTATCTCTCTCTATTTCTGTTATGTCTTGTGTTCAAGACTTCACATATATAACTCATCCCATAAACCTTTCAATTAATTAAAATCCATACTTTTTCTCTACCCAACCCATTATCTTTCCACTCATCCCCATTACATTAAATAAACATATCACACCACCCCATTATATTTTGTCCCCCATGCTTCATTTAAAATAATGCAAGATTCCCCTTTAAATTAAATCTTGTCCCCCCTTTATATTAAATAACCATATCACAACCCACCCCATTTCATTTTGTCCCCCATGCTTCAAATAAACAATTACAAAATGTACAATTCCTAAACTACCCCCTCCGACCTTACTGAAATTACCAAACTACCCCTGAACGTACTACAAATTTACCAAACTACCCATCAGCTATAACACATCAATTAATCAAACTTAACCAAAATATAGACAATATGATCAATTTCTAACAATGTTCAAACAACAATATGAACACGGATGAACATCATAACAACAATATCACATGAACACAATTTTAACAACATTTCAACAACAAATCACATGAACACAAATTGAACAACAAAGAACAACTAAAATTTGATTGAACAATATTTTAGCAACAAACAATCCTATTTTCGGATTCAACAACTACAACAAACAAGTATATTTAGATTTCTAACTTCAATCATATTGAACTTAAAATCAATTCTAACAACATTACAACCAACAATTCCTATATTAAACTTTATGAGACAAATTCAAGAAATAATCACAAATGGTAAACAAGAAATCAAGCTATACAAATTTCGGATTCAAGAACAATCAAACAAAGTATGAACATGAATTAAATCCATTTTAAACAACAAACATGATGGATTTAAACGATTAAACCAACATATTTCTCTAAACACAACTAAATTCTTTTAGACAAATAGCAAGATCGACGAATAAACAATTATGAACATAAGCTTAAACTTAACAATATTAACAACTTCTAACAATACATAAACACATGAAACAAATTGAAGAAATAGTTAATTAAATTTCAATTTGAATCTAACAAACATCAAACTAACAAATATTCATTTAAATAATAATACAAACATGAAATGAATATGAAAACAACTAATTAAAATTCTATTTTGAAATCTGAAAATTAATTTAACAAAGCACATGAACATGAACAAACTAGAAAAATGATTTCAACGATGAGCAACGAACAAAACAAGAATTGAATTCTTTAACGATTTTAACTTCGAGAAATATAAAAACGAAATATGGACAAAATAAAACTCAAAAATAACTAACCGGAGATGAATCAACGAAGAACTTTGATTGTAAACAAATCTTTCCGAGCCTCGACCAAAGTTCGAACAAATGACGACGAAGACGAAGAGAAGATGAAGGCAAAAACAGCAGTAGCGGCAAGCATGTTTGGTGAAGGTCGACGAGCTGTTCGTCGTCGATGGAGCAGTGGAAACGCAGCAACAATGGAGGACAAAAAGCAGCAACAATGGAGGACAAAAAACAGCAGCAATGGAGGACAAAAACAGCAGCAATGGCGAAGAGAAAAGGACGCAGCAGCAGCGACATGGATGACGCAGAAACAGCTGCGACGATGGTTGTTTGGACGCGACGAAGATGGTGTAGCTGCTGGGAGTCATTGCTGCTCGTCATGGCTGCTCGTTCATGGCTGCTTGGGGCTGTTTGAAGTCGTCCATGACTGGACGTGGTGAAGAAGACGACGAAGAAACAAGGGGGGGGGGGGGGACAACCATGGATGTCGAAGTTTGAAGGTGGTCGTTTGGTTTTAATGGCGGACGGGGGTCGATTTGGGTGGTCCGACGAGGGGTTGTGCGTGTGTGCGAAGGTGAGGCAGAGGGGGAAAGGGTAGCTGCCATGGTTTCTTGCTTGAAGCTTTTAGGAAGAAGAAGAAAGAAAGAGGGGGGGGGCGGATCTCTTAGTCTAGGGTTTTCTTCTTTTATTTTTTTTTGTTTTGTTTTTGTTTTGTAAAAAATGAAAGACAAAGGGGGTTTGGGTCTTTTGGATTATGGACTGGGTCGACCCAGTTCGAAATGGACTGGGTCGTAGGGAAGATTGGGCCATTTTTTGGGCTTGTGGCTTAAATTTGAAGAAGAGACCCAATTCCGACTTTCTTTATATTTTCGCTCTCTTTTCTTCTTTTATTTCTCTAAAACTAAATTATAAAAATACATAAACTATTATTAAGAACTAAATTAAGTTATAAAAGCGCAAATTAACTCCCAATAATAATTAACGCACAATTAAGTAATAATTAAGCATAAAATTGTATATTTGGACATTAAATGCTAAAAATACAAACGATGCCTATTTTTGTAATTTTTAATTTTTGTAAAACAAATTTAATCACTAATAATTGTAGAATTAAATCCTACATGCAAAATGCGACATATTTTTGTATTTTTTATTAATTTAGCAAATAAACATGCACAGACAAATACAAATAATTATTCAAAATATCACAAAATTGCACATCAAAGAAAAATCATTTTATTTTTGAATTTTTTGGGAGTAATTCTCATATTGGGCAAAAATCACGTGCTTACAGCTGCCCCTCTTTGCCCGAAGACACGAAGGGTTTTCGTGCAAAGATAAAGCGAGCGATTTTTTTGCCCATCCGAGTACTCCGTTGAAGCATTTTTTGAAAAAGATTTGACTGAACCTTTGCTTCAAAGGTTTCCTACATATCCTGGGCTAAACAGGAATCAGGTCAATGTAGTTCGGAAAATTTTGGTAGCTGGGACTACCGTGGGACTGCATTGTCACTGTTGTTGCATGCTATTACTACTGCTTACCGATCTCCTTGTTACACCGTGCTTATAAAGAACAAGAAGCTAGGCTAGAGTACAATTTGTTTTTGTTGCCTTGCTTCCTTGTCTGCTTGCATTTATTCCGGTGCTTTTCTTCTTTTGACACATGTACTTGAGTTTGTACTGTGACCTCTTGTTGCAACCTTCTGTTTTCCGGTGCTGGGGATTTTTATTGTTTCCTGCTAGGGATTCCTATTGTAACCCTCTGTTTTATTGTCCTTTGACTTGATCTTAAAATGTATGCCTCTGTTATCTGGGCGGGCTACCAACTTCAATACTTGAAAATTAAAGACTTGAAATGTATGCCTCTGTTATCTGGGCGGGCTCCCAATTTCAACACTTGAAAATTAAAGACTGAAATGTATGCCTCTGTTATTTGGGCGGGCTCCCAACTTCAATGCTTGAAATATAAAGACTGAATGTATGTCTCTGTTATTATGGGCGGGCTCCCAATTTCAACACTTGAAAAGTAAAGACTGAATGTATTCCTCTGTTATTATGGGCGAGATCTCAACTTCAACACTTGAAATGTAAACGTCATTCCTCTCTTCAGGCGGGCTCCTGACTTCAAACCATACATCGACATTCCTTTCTTTAGGTTGGCAAGATTTCAACAACTTTTTAAAAACGCCTTTCCTCTCTTCAGGCGGGCTCTTGACTTCAACAACAACTTTGAAAATAATCGTCATTCCTCTCTTCAGGCGGGCTCCTGACTTCAAACAATACATCGCCATTCCTTTCTTTAGGTTGGCAAGATTTCAACAACTTTTAAAAATGTCTTTCCTCTCTTCAGGCGGGCTCCTGACAACAACTTTGAAAATAATCGTCATTCCTCTCTTCAGGCGGGCTCCTGACTTCAAACAATACATCGCCATTCCTTTCTTTAGGTTGGCAAGATTTCAACAACTTTTAAAAATGTCTTTCCTCTCTTTAGGCGGGCTCCTGACAACAACTTTGAAAATAATCGCCAGTCCTCTCTTCAGGCGGGCTCCTGACTTCAAACCATACATCGCCATTCCTTTCTTTAGGTTGGCAAGATTTCAACAACTTTTAAAAATGCATTTCCTCTCTTCAGGCGGGCTCCTAACAACAACTTTGAAAATAATCGCCATTCCTCTCTTCAGGCGGGCTCCTGACTTCAAACAATACATCGCCATTCCTTTCTTTAGGTTGGCAAGATTTCAACAACTTTTAAAAATGCCTTTCCTCTCTTCAGGCGGGCTCCTGACTTCAACCAATACATCGCCATTCCTTTCTTTAGGTTGGCAAGATTTCAACAACTTTTAATAACGCCTTTCCTCTCTTCAGGCGGGCTCCTGACTTCAACAACAACTTTGAAAATAATCGCCATTCCTCTCTTCAGGCGGGCTCCTGACTTCAAACCATACATCGCCATTCCTTTCTTTAGGTTGGCAAGATTTCAACAACTCTTTAAAACGCCTTTCCTCTCTTCAGGCGGGCTCCTGACAACAACTTTGAAAATAATCGCCATTCCTCTCTTCAGGCGGGCTCCTGACTTCAAACCATACATCGCCATTCCTTTCTTTAGGTTGGCAAGATTTCAACAACTCTTCAAAACGCCTTTCCTCTCTTCAGGCGGGCTCCTGACTTCAACAACAACTTTGAAAATAATCGTCATTCCTCTCTTCAGGCGGGCTCCTGACTTCAACCAATATATCGTCATTCTGTTCTTCAGGTGGGCTCCTGACTTCGTCTTAAATTCTTCATCCTCGTTCTCCAGGTGGACGCCTGACTTCTTCTTCAATTTTTTTTTCATCCTCATTCTCCAGGTGGACGCCTTACTTCTTCTTCAATTTTTTCATCCTCATTCTCCAGGTGGACGCCTGACTTCTTCTTAAATTCTTCATCCTCATTCTCCAGGTGGACGCCTGACTTCTTCTTTAATTCTTCATCCTCATTCTCCAGGTGGACGCCTGACTTCTTCTTCAATATTTTTTTTTCATCCTCATTCTCCAGGTGGACGCTTGACTTCTTCTTTTCTTTTTCCTTCGCTCTGCTTTGTTCTTGCTTGCTGGGGATAATACCACTACGGTAGTTTTCTTTCTTCCCCTCCTTCAAATTCAATTTTTTTTTCTCTTTTTTTTTCCAGAATTTATTTTCTCTCAACACTGCTGGGGATAAAAGTGTTATCTTCTTGGGATAACGTCGTTGAGGATAACGTTGCTGGGGAATTTTATCCCTTCAAATCGATGCTTCATTCTTCTGGAAGCTCCTAGGGATGATAATGGCTTTTGTTTTTCTGAGCACAAATGTCATCCCTTTGTTCTGTCTGCTGGGGAACAACTTCCTCCATTGAAACTTATTATGTTGGGGGCAACCCTGGTTCAAAGACCACTTCCCTTGAGACTGGTGTTATTTTTTATTCTTCCTCAAATGGGTACCTTACTTCCAGAAAATTTTCCAAATGAAAGGAAAATTTTCTGCCCCAGTTTTATAGTCTCCCTTATGGCATGCATTTCTATCATCAATGCCATTTCTTTTACCTGTTTCAAAACAAAATTTGTTAGCTTAAAGCGTGGTAGTTGGTTGTGATACTCCACTGGGACGGCTTTTCCCTTTTTCCTTCCTTGCTCTGCATTCCACAAGGGATGATATTATTTGCTGGGGATAATCCTTTTCTGCTGGGGATATCCCTCTTCTTTCGTGGCATGGCTCGGAGACTTGCATTTTCCCGACCTTTTAGTCTCGCATGAATTTTCCAAGTCATGCTTATTGCTCTCCTTATTTTGTCCACAGGCCTTGGCACTGAGGTTTTAATAACCTCTGATTTCGGCAAGGATATCCCTCTTGACACTCGTCGATCCTTTTGTCAATTCCCTTTTGCTGGGGATATCTTTCTTGACATTGGCCTCGCGCTTGTTCCTTCCTGACTATATCACTTGGATGTATTAGTCAGATCTTATCTTGGAAAGCTGATGGCCTATTTTGAAGTCATTTCCTACTGGTTCCGACCAAACAGACTCTACTGGGGAAATTTCTATGAAAGGAAAAGATAAAAGGGAACAGAATAAAAGACAACGAAAAAAGATGACTCTTTAACAAAAGAAACTATAAATAAAAACCTATCAAACGCAAATACCGACTCTAATGGTCATGACATGCACATGTGGCCCATCCTCTGCCATCAATCGTCTTTCAAGACTTTCAATTGGCGTTTCCCCATCTGATTCCCAATCTTATTCGACTTGTAGTGCCCGAAGGGTTTTCACTATCAAGCCTCTCTCATTTTGGTTTTTCTCTCAGCTTTCATCGCCTTATGGTGTCCGTGAAGATTTTCACCGATAAGACTCTCTAATTTGTATCACTTTCTAGCTGGGGATTTGGAGTGTTGCCGGTATGACTCTATCTGCTGGAGATTAGAGTCCTTTCTGCTGTGGAACAGAATGTTATGTTCGCCGGTAAGACTCTCATTCGTCTGACTTGACATCTTTTGAAGACTGATCAGAAGGTCTTTCTTTGGACCGTAATGCGGGTTTTGGATAGGCTAGAAAGAAAGGGTATTAAAAGGCTCAAAAACAAAATAAATTTGGGGTTTTAAAATTACAACCTTCGGAACCAATTTTGCTTACAACGAGTACAACTCTTGCCCCAGTTTCTTGCTTGGGGATTATTTATAATTTTTTTTTATTACACCATGCATACCATGCACATTATGCACACTATGCACCCTATGACCGAGCCGTGAAGCGCCTACGTATCCTCTTTGAGGAATCAGGTCAAACGTAGTTCCCAATTCCTCTGTTTTTATTTGACTTTCTTTTTTTTTATTGTTATCATTTTTCTTTTTTTTTTCTTTTTCGTTTTTTTTTTTATTTTTTTTACCTTCTAGGCTCATATTTCCTAGTCGTTGCTATTGATTCCGAACGAGGGGTATGAAAGAAAATAAAATTAGGCTCAAAAGGGGTAACGAAGGATAAAGTGTTTAGGTAGCAGAATAAAATGCCTTCGTCATTCCAGTCTTCAAAACATGCCAAGTGCAAACAACACAATTGAACATAGATTTATAGTCTCTTCCGATGGTGCTGTACTTGACAATTATGTTAAACACTTGCTTTTTCATTTGTCATTTCTAAAGCACTGCTGGGCGACACTCTCACTCTCATGCACGACCCTCATGCCAATTTGGCGAATCTTGCATTTAACGGTTTTCTTTATGTTTTACTTGCCCCAGTTTCACATGACTCGGGATTCAAATAATCTCAAACCGTTCTTATTTCCTTTAAATGCTTTGATCACCTTCCCAGGGTTTTATGATTAACTTTATAGACTAGGCCCAAACTGTGTGTGCATGTCATGTCCCTAGAATCGGCATTGAACGAAAATGACAAAAGGACTAAATAAAAAGATGACTGGAAATAATAAAAGACCGGCTTTTGTATTAAACTTCCGGCGAAATGGTTAGAAAAACAAACAAAACAACCAGAATAAAATCTTAACACAACATCAACGAGACTTAAACAAACTGATACGACAAAAAATGGAAAGATAAGAAGGTTTGACACAAGACAATATTCGGATTACAACCCTAAGAATAATCCGGATAACAGAAATGACAACAAAATAAACCACCAACAGCTTCTCTCTTGCTAACCATGGAACGGAGCGTCCTCCCATTTTATCAAAATTGGCATCTTAGCCACTAAGCTTTGCATTAGTATTGCCAAGACCATTATCAGCTTCCATATCATCAACCTCCGTCAACAAGTTCTCGATAGGGTTCGAGTGCTCCATGTTACTGTTATCGATCACAATCCGCCCTTCTTGGATCATTTTCTCTACTTCCCTTTTCAAATTACGACAACTCTCAATGTTGTGCCCTATGACATTGGAGTGGTACGCGCATTGCGCTGCCGGATCAAAGTTTCTTGCATGTGGATCTGGAGTATATGCGGGGAGCGGCTCAATCAAGCCAGCATGCTTTAGCCTTTCAAACAGACTTGCATAAGATACTCTGATAGGGGTGAGAGCCTTTCCTCGTTTGAGCAACCTTTCGTTCCTAAATGCTTGATTGGGCCGGAAACCTGATCTAGGGGGCTTCCGGTAGGCTTGTGAGGGTGGATAGGCCTTCTATGGAGCTGGGTATTTGGAAAGTGAAGCCCATCTTTGGGAATCTCGTGGAGAGAAGTAGCATTGGGGAGGGGAGTAGCGTGGACGAGTGATGGAACTACTCGGGTAGTTAGGAAAGCTGTCATAAGTGGGTTGGGATGGAGAGTATGGGGGATGGGTAATGCCAGAGTTTGAAAAGCTTGGCGGTGGTGGGGGTGGTGCTTTCCCAGTTATCCATGCCTGATACATGTCTGCCACATGTTGTCTAAGCATTTTCACTTCTTCTACCAACCCGTTGTTCTGTTCGACCAATTGTTGTCGGTCATCAGTACCGACCCATCCTGTTCTGAGGTTCTGTGTCATTTGCTTTGCAGGGAGGAGTTACCACAACCAACCACTTTTCTATATATGAACACAGCAAAGGGAAGCTATCACGTTAGTGTTAGGGCATTTGACAGATAATCATATATTAGAGATGCAATGCACCTAAGCAGTTAAACCATTCTATCAGAGATGCGATGCACTTGCGCTTTCCTTTATTTTTCTTTCTTCCTTTTTTTTTCTTTTTCAGTGGTGGTCGAATCTTATGGAGATTGCCTACGTATCATGACCCCGCATGAATCAGACCTTGCGTAGTTCGGACCAATAAAAGATAAGCAATACTAATCATTTTTTTTTCAATTTTCATATTGGGTTTCAAAGGTTTAAAAATGACCTACAAACTTGAAAATCAAACGACCCACATATTATAATCAAAAGTTTTACAAACTCCAAAACAAACGGCCAGCTTCCTTTCTCCGTTTGACAAATGCAACCAAACAGTTATTTTTGCAAATGTGGCCCCGTCCAAATTTTGAGGCCGGAGAGGATTATTTTATGACACTTTACACACTTGTCCGTTCTTTTACGAAAATAGCCTTTTGACAACTGAAAGATACTCTGAGGCTATTTCGGCAAGAACGGTTTAAGACGCGGCCGAAGCTGGCTCGGCTTATTATGACAAAATTCAAATGGTATTCACCTGACCGCCGACTATTTATTTTTATTTTTTTTCAAATTACAATAAAAACCTGGTGTTGCAAACACGACCCTTCAGCGCCTCGGGGACGAAGATTTTTAAGGCTGTGTGAGTCAACTAGACCAAAATCCTAAACATGACCCAAAAGGTGGTTGTTTATGCAAAGTCGGCCTTCTGGCGTCCCATTCGGGAACGTTCAGCTATGTCTTGATAAAACAACGTCACCCGACTTCTTTATGACTCTTAAAATTTGACATATTTTTTTTGGCTATTTTGTTTTAGCAAAAAGTGGAGGCTGGACACTGCCCGACTTATTTATGAAAAAAAAAAAAAAATTTGACATGTTTTTTATTTATTTATTGGTTTTTGGCTTATTTTAGCAAAAAAGGGGGTTGGACCCGATGAGGGTTGCCTACGTATCTCACATCCGGTGAGAATCAAACCCGCATAGTTCGGGCAGGTCGTGAATAAAGTAAATAAACTAATTTTAATTTTTTTTTTTTTTGAATTTGTAAAAGAACTGCTTTAAAAGAAGAAATGAAGTATATATTTATTTTTTTTGGATTTTTTATTGATTTTCTTTTTTAAAGAAAGACTTCTAAGAATTCCTTTTCTTTTGATTTGAACTTTGAGAATTTCAAAAGTAAAAGGAAGATATTTTTTTTGTTTTTTCTTATTCTAAGAAGAAAGAAAATATTTTTTTTTTGGAATTTTACCTTTAATAAAAGAAATGCTTTCTAAAAAAAATTTTTTTTTTTGAATTTTGAATTTTCTTTTCAATTTTTAAAGAAGAAGGAAAATATTTTCGAATTTGTTTTATTTTATTATATATATATATATATATTTTTAATAATTAAAAAGACTTTCTTAAAGAAGTCAATAATGGAAAATATTTTTGGATTTTTTGTTTTGAAAATTGGGAGTCTAAAAAAAAACTTTTCTAGACTTTTTGGCAGGACAAATATTTTTGCAACAAATAAAGATATATATACATTTTTTGGAAATAAAGAAAAACTTTTTGGATTTATATATATATATATATATATTTGCAACAAATAATAAAATCACTTTCAACTCGACTCTTTTTATTTTATTATTTTTATTTTTATTTTGGTATCTAAACAAATAAATAAATAAAAACCCATTTTAAAAACAAGATTCTTTTTCATTTTCATTTTTTATGGCAAGACAAACTATTTTTCTTAATTTTTTTTTAAAAACAAGAAAGAACAACGACTTTTTTTTTCCTTTGCTTTTAATAAAACAAACTAATAAAACATTTTTTTTTTCATTTTCTTAAAATTTCTGCAGAGTTTTGACAGTTATTTGGGCATTGTTTTTTTTTCAAAAATAAACAATCAATTCCCTAACCGCTATTTCTTTTTTTTCAATTTTAAAATATTATTCCTGATATTCAAAAGTCAGTCAGCACACAAGTACGAATCAAATAAATGCGCAAGTAGGAGCAAGTAAGATGCATCAGGATGGTCATTTTCATTTTTGGTACACCTGTCCTAGACAGACTCAACCCCTGTGTTGAGCCTCCAAAGTCAAATGCACGTGATGCAAACAAACGTTCCTACTAGGGATCCGGCATGAAGCTGAGTTATTCTAAGTGAAAAAACATGAGGTATATTGTTCTAGCCCTGGCTCACCCAAGTGGACAGCTGGGGGCAACGTACCGGGAGCACGAAAGTCTGCCCAGCCTAGTTACTTGTCCCAACTTCGTCTTATTTGGTATGACTTCTAACAGAAAGGTGGGCCACGCGCACGTGTGCACCATAAATATAGAAGACTCAGAAAGAAGGAGGTTTCGTAGCAGTTGTATATATTCATAATTCAAATAATATTAAAGCGGTAAAAGTGTCATTTAGCACATTGGGCATATATCATGTAAAAAAAATCAGATAATAAATAAAGCCAACTATAACAATTATTTTAAGCTCAAATTCTTGAACCCTGAACCAGTGGTTCTGGGTTTATCCCCAGCAGAGTCGCCAGAGCTGTCGCACCTCCTTTTTCCGCCCCCGCGAGGGTGCAAGGGAGTTTTCTCCAATTAAAGGACAGTCGAAACGGGATTTGTTTGTTTGTTTCAGAGTCGCCACCTGGGAATTTTAAGGCATCCCAAGTCACCGGTTTTAATACCTGAATCGAGGAGAATATGACTCTGTCTATTTAACAGTCTGCGCACCAGAAATCCGGATAAGGAATTCTTTTAACCCGGGAGAAAGTGTTAGGCATTCCCGAGTTCCGTGGTTCTAGCACGGTCGCTCAACTGTTATATTCGGCTTGATTATTTTGATTTGTAAAATACATTTTTATTGCATGATTTTATTGTTACCGCTTCTATTTATATTTAAAGACCCTTCTTTGAATCGAATCACGCGTACGTATATTCGTGTTATAAATTATATTTTTAAAAAAAATATGCGGAGTTGTGTCACGCGCACGTGTACACGATAATATAGATAATATATTTATTAAAACAATTATTTTCGAAATTGTGCTTAAATAAAATCAAAAACATTCGCCCTTTTTGTATATTTAAGTAGTGAACCTCACATCTCGGGGTTTTATGAAATTAATAATGATATTCTCCGAGGAATCCCTTTTATTAAATATTCGATCGAAGTTGCGCGAACGCATAATCCGAATTGCTTTTAGAAATATAATCAGGTTACGCGAACGTATCCCTAATCACAAAAATATTCTTGATAAGGTTCTCTACAAATTGTTATTACGTGTTGACCGCCAGCCTTATTTTACACATATGAATCATATATCTCAAATTTTAAAGAATTAATGGCGTGAAGAAGAAAACAGACAATATGTATCTAAAACTAACATTTTTTGTGGATACAACATTTGGATGTCCATAAATCGAATGGTGTATAAAATTGGGAAAGAACTTAAAATGATAAACAAATTAATAGTTTCTGCAGAATCTTCATTGTTTCATTTAAGGCGAACTCTTCTTCTATATATCTTTTACATAAAATGCCACGATTTGTTTATAAATCCCATGTCCTTCTCATGTATTTGTTTTAGTCCAAAGTTATAATTATTTAGTTGATTTTTGATTACGAAGATTGAGTTTGAGATAAATAAACCAATTCTTATTCTCTGCCTATGCGAATATTTGCAAACACTAACTCTATATTTTGTAAAAAAAAAATCATCGACATTATTTCATACATTAAAAGAAATGGGTTGATTTAACTACGCTATTTGTTATTAATAAAGAGAATTAATCTACCAATTGATTTAATAAGACGACATCATCTAGCCTTAAACAAAATTGGATATTTGACAAAATAAGCTAGTAATGTAATTTCTGGGTATATTCTTTACTTAGCTAACAATATCACAAGATTTAATTAATGGCCAATTTTCTGCAATGTTCCCTATCAATTCAAACAGTAAATGTCATCACTAGTCCTCAAAACATATAAGATTATCGTGGAATTTACTACTCCAGAAGGTTAATTAGTTAACAGTTTATCATGTCAAGTATAATACTATACTAACCAATTAAAACAAAACTGAAACTTAAACTAATAAAATTTAAATGAGTAGAAGACATCCTTATAATTCCAAACTTCATTTACTTGCCATGTTGAAGCTTTTCATGACATGAATTTACAGATATGTACCTGATATTGGAAGCAAAAGAAAATGATGATGAGAATCAGCAGCAATAATAACAGTACAATAGCAACAACTGCCCAGCAACAGTAACAACCCAGTAACAGACCGGTGGAGTAGTAATCCCAAAAACAAAAGCTTTAAGCTTTAAATGAAACAACAACCATTAATACTAATTTCAAACAAAGAAAGAAAGCAGTAGATTTTTTTTAGTTTTATTTTTATTTTGAAAGCTTAAATATTTTTCGGAATTTTTCTCTCTTCTATTCTCTGTCCGTTTTTTCTCTCTATCTGTGTGTGTATTTTTTTCGTATCTCTCTCTATTTCTGTTATGTCTTGTGTTCAAGACTTCACATATATAACTCATCCCATAAACCTTTCAATTAATTAAAATCCATACTTTTTCTCTACCCAACCCATTATCTTTCCACTCATCCCCATTACATTAAATAAACATATCACACCACCCCATTATATTTTGTCCCCCATGCTTCATTTAAAATAATGCAAGATTCCCCTTTAAATTAAATCTTGTCCCCCCTTTATATTAAATAACCATATCACAACCCACCCCATTTCATTTTGTCCCCCATGCTTCAAATAAACAATTACAAAATGTACAATTCCTAAACTACCCCCTCCGACCTTACTGAAATTACCAAACTACCCCTGAACGTACTACAAATTTACCAAACTACCCATCAGCTATAACACATCAATTAATCAAACTTAACCAAAATATAGACAATATGATCAATTTCTAACAATGTTCAAACAACAATATGAACACGGATGAACATCATAACAACAATATCACATGAACACAATTTTAACAACATTTCAACAACAAATCACATGAACACAAATTGAACAACAAAGAACAACTAAAATTTGATTGAACAATATTTTAGCAACAAACAATCCTATTTTCGGATTCAACAACTACAACAAACAAGTATATTTAGATTTCTAACTTCAATCATATTGAACTTAAAATCAATTCTAACAACATTACAACCAACAATTCCTATATTAAACTTTATGAGACAAATTCAAGAAATAATCACAAATGGTAAACAAGAAATCAAGCTATACAAATTTCGGATTCAAGAACAATCAAACAAAGTATGAACATGAATTAAATCTATTTTAAACAACAAACATGATGGATTTAAACGATTAAACCAACATATTTCTCTAAACACAACTAAATTCTTTTAGACAAATAGCAAGATCGACGAATAAACAATTATGAACTTAAGCTTAAACTTAACAATATTAACAACTTCTAACAATACATAAACACATGAAACAAATTGAAGAAATAGTTAATTAAATTTCAATTTGAATCTAACAAACATCAAACTAACAAATATTCATTTAAATAATAATACAAACATGAAATGAATATGAAAACAACTAATTAAAATTCTATTTTGAAATCTGAAAATTAATTTAACAAAGCACATGAACATGAACAAACTAGAAAAATGATTTCAACGATGAACAACGAACAAAACAAGAATTGAATTCTTTAACGATTTTAACTTCGAGAAATATAAAAACGAAATATGGACAAAATAAAACTCAAAAACAACTAACCGGAGATGAATCAACGAAGAACTTTGATTGTAAACAAATCTGTCCGAGCCTCGACCAAAGCTCGAACAAATGACGACGAAGACGAAGAGAAGATGAAGGCAAAAAACAGCAGCAGCGGCAAGCATGTTTGGTGAAGGTCGACGAGCTGTTCGTCGTCGATGGAGCAGTGGAAACGCAGCAACAATGGAGGACAAAAAGCAGCAACAATGGAGGACAAAAAACAGCAGCAATGGAGGACAAAAATAGCAGCAATGGCGAAGAGAAAAGGACGCAGCAGCAGCGACATGGATGACGCAGAAACAGCTGCGACGATGGTTGTTTGGACGCGACGAAGATGGTGTAGCTGCTGGGAGTCATTGCTGCTCGTCATGGCTGCTCGTTCATGGCTGCTTGGGGCTGTTTGAAGTCGTCCATGACTGGACGTGGTGAAGAGGACGACGAAGAAACAAGGGGGGGGAGGCAACCATGGATGTCGAAGTTTGAAGGTGGTCGTTTGGTTTTAATGGCGGACGGGGGTCGATTTGGGTGGTCCGACGAGGGGTTGTGCGTGTGTGCGAAGGTGAGGCAGAGGGGGAAAGGGTAGCTGCCATGGTTTCTTGCTTGAAGCTTTTAGGAAGAAGAAGAAAGAAAGAGGGGGGGGCGGATCTCTTAGTCTAGGGTTTTCTTCTTTTATTTTTATTTTTTTGTTTTGTTTTTGTTTTGTAAAAAATGGACTGGGTCGTAGGGAAGATTGGGCCATTTTTTGGGCTTGTGGCTTAAATTTGAAGAAGAGGCCCAATTCCGACTTTCTTTATATTTTCGCTCTCTTTTCTTCTTTTATTTCTCTAAAACTAAATTATAAAAATACTTAAACTATTATTAAGAACTAAATTAAGTTATAAAAGCTCAAATTAACTCACAATAACAATTAACGCACAATTAAGTAATAATTAAGCATAAAATTGTATATTTGGACATTAAATGCTAAAAATGCAAACGATGCCTATTTTTGTAATTTTTAATTTTTGTAAAACAAATTTAATCACTAATAATTGTAGAATTAAATCCTACATGCAAAATGCGACATAGTTTTGTATTTTTTATTAATTTAGCAAATAAACATGCACAGACAAATACAAATAATTATTCAAAATATCACAAAATTACACATCAAAGAAAAATCATTTTATTTTTGAATTTTTTGGGAGTAATTCTCATATTGGGCAAAAATCACGTGCTTACAGTTAGTACTGGCCATTGAAGAGTGGTGGCCTAGCAGTGGATTGTCCTTCCCAATTTTCAGGTGGTGCACTCATCTTGATCTTCTCCATAGGTGTTAGCCTCTTCAAGGATAACCCGCTCTGATACTAATTGATATTTTATATTTCAATATCACACAAGAGGGTGGTTATTAGTGTGGTATCCAATTTTTCGCTTATACTGATTATGGAAGGACCTGGTTCTTCTAAGTGTTCCTTAACCTACTATTGCTGAAATAGTAAATGTGGAAAGTAAAAAACACAAGTATTTTACGTGGAAACACCTGTCTCAAAAGGTGAAAAAACCACAACCTACTTCTCTGTAGGATTTTCCCAAACTCTCCACTAAATCACTGAGCCAGAAACTGCATTTACAAAACACTTTTATAAACCTAGGATTAACTCTAATTTCGTTGTGGCAAACAGCCTCTAACTATTGCGACAACTTTAAGTTAACTCCAACTTGAATACTCTGAGTACCTATTACATTGCCTCTAGAAAAAGCTGAAAGGTACAATATGAAAACACCTACTACAATTGAACTAGGATAAAAGACAGACACTTGGAACTGGTTCTTCTATCTGGTTCATGTAGCTTTAGGTTCGCACACTTGAATCACACAAGAATTGCTTGCAAAATGCCTTGCTATTTTGCTCTCAGCTCACGTTTAACTTCAGCTTTTGTGCGTACCTGTAAAATGAGAACATCCTGCAATATATAGAGTTAGTAGATTAAGAAATAACTAGAGTTCTAATGCTACTCTTCCTTGGTAGAAGAGTTCTAGTTAACTACAACCTCTAGCTCCTTCCTTATCTTGGATAATGTTCTCTTTGAGTAAGGAGTCCTTCTCCTTATTAATTACGCAACCTTTTCAATCAGAAGATATCAAATATACCAAGTTAAGCTTATTTCCTTCACGTGCATCTCACTTGCTCGAATCTGCCTGTATCTATGCCCACAAGGGATGGACCTGGTTCATGCTAGAGCTTCTTTTGTCAATCTTCATGATATTTGTGTGACTTTAAATCATCTCATTAAAGGTAATATAAGAAGTTTAAAGTTAAATTATTTCTATATAAGAAAGTATGTGATAGACTAAAAAGGAAA
The DNA here is from genome assembly GCF_000715075.1 of Nicotiana tabacum. Taxonomy (NCBI): domain Eukaryota; kingdom Viridiplantae; phylum Streptophyta; class Magnoliopsida; order Solanales; family Solanaceae; genus Nicotiana; species Nicotiana tabacum. The sequence goes on from NC_134084.1 coordinate 128,237,661, forward strand.
GTATATCTTCTTTAGGAATAATCCTCCCAAGAGACTTAAGTTCATTTGTAGCGTGGTGAACCTTATATACATCTCTTGGATGGTTTCCCCTTCCTTCATGGTGAAATTCTCATATTGAGAATATAGTAGTGTTCCTCTGGACCTCTTCACTTGAGGTGTTCCCTTATGATCCACTTGCAAAGTGTCCCAAATTTCCTTACTAGTGGTACAACTTTGAATTCTGTTGTACTCGTCTGGACCAAGACCACACACAAGCCATTTCTTGGCCTTAGCATTCTTCTCCCATTTCCTCAAGTCCTCAGCAGTGCAGTCAGTTCTTGTTTTTAGCACATCTACTCCTTCAGCATTTTTTTTCATGGTAGCTAGGAGACCATTAGTGACAATGTCCCATAGCACATAGTCCTCTCATATGATATGGTCTCTTATTCTGTTTTTTCACCAGGATTAGTACTGGCCATTGAAGAGTGGTAGCCTAGCAGTGGATTGTCCTTCCCAATTTTCAGGTGGTGCACTCATCTTGATCTTTTCCTAAGGTATTAGCCTCTTCAAGGATAACCCGCTCTGATACCAATTGATATTTTATATTTCAATACCACACAAGAGGGGGGTTATTAGTGTGGTGTCCAATTTTTTGCTTAAACTGATTATAGAAGGACCTGGTTCTTCTAAGTGTTCCTTAACCTACTATTGCTGAAATAGTAAATGCGGAAAGTAAAGAACACAAGTATTTTACGTGGAAAATACCTGGCTCAAAAGGTGAAAAAACCACAACCTACTTCTTAGTAGGATTTTCTCAAACTCTCTACTAAATCACTGAGCCAGAAACTGCATTTACAAAATACTTTTATAAACCTAGGATTAACTCTAATTTCGTTGTGGCAAACAGTCTCTAACTGTTGCGACAACTTCAAGTTAACTCCAGCTTGAATACTCTGAGTACATATTACATTGCCTCTAGATAAAGCTGAAAGGTACAATATGAAAATACCTACTACAATCGAACTAGGATAAAAGACAGACACTTGGAACTGGTTCTTCTATCTGGTTCATGTAGCTTCAGGTTCGCACACTTGAATCACACAAGAATTGCTTGCAAAATGCCTTGCTATTTTGCTCTCAACTCACGTTTAACTTCAGCTTTTGTGCGTACCTATAAAATGAGAACATCCTGCAATATATAGAGTTAGTAGATTAAGAAATAACTAGAGTTCTAATGTTACTCTTCCTTGGTGGAAGAGTTCTAGTTAACTTCAACTTCTAGCTCCTTCCTTATCTTGGATAGTATTCTCTTTGAGTAAGGAGTCCTTCTCCTTATTAATTACGCAACATTTTCAATCAGAAGATATCAAATATACCAAGTTAAGCTTATTTCCTTCACGTGCATCTCACTTGCTTGAATCTGCCTATATCTATGCCCACAAGGGATGGACCTGGTTCATGCTAGAGCTTCTTTTGTCAATCTTCATGATATTTGTGTGACTTTAAATCATCTCATTATAGGTAATATAAGAAGTTTAAAGTTAAATTATTTCTATATAAGAAAGTATGTGATAGACTAAAATGGAAAGTATATCACATCAATTGGGACATAGGGAGTACTAGATATCTCCCTCCGTTTCAATTTATATAAACCTATTTGACTGAAAGTTTTAAGTGATGGCTATATCTCCTTCCGTTTCAATGTATATCACAATAGGTTCACAAATATAGGTCCGCCTCCAGTTCTAAGTGATGGCTATATCTCCTCTTCCAAACAAATTCAGGTTCTCTAATGCGTAATCAATATTTGGATTAGCTTATGTTTTTTCTCTTGTAGTTAGGTCCGTTGTCGTAACCGTATTCTAAAGGTTTTTAGCTTCGATTACAGCTCGCACAAGGATAAGAGCTGAATTAAGGGGAATAATAATTCTTGTTTTGAGTGCGAACTCATGGTCTGTTCATGGTTACAAGCAGAAAAGAAGCTCGATTAGTATACTTAATTCAGAAAGAGTATAGGGCTGGTTTGCTTTGATTAGTATAGGAAAGAGTATCAGAATACAGAGCTACTTTGTAAATTCATGACAGCTGAAGAACTTAACTACTGTAGGTTATACAAATTGGAATGAGACGCTTAAAAGCTGCTTGCGCTAATGAAAGTAACGTAATGCTCGTTGCCCTTGTTTTTGACATTGAAATTTTTGCAGTCTGAACATGTTGATATTGACATTAGAATGCAGCACTTTGATGTCCCTTTGGTTTTCTAGTTCCCAAGAAATTTAAAGAGATGATTGATGGATTTCTCATGCACTTCCACGCGCGGACCTACATTGGAGTTTGGGGGTCACGGAATCCGTTAGCCTCACCAAAAATCTTATATATATTATTATATATTTGTATATATAGTGAGGAACCTTAACAGCTTGTTTGGATAGTTGTTACATATTGTTTTATAATGTATTGTGTTGTGTTGTTTTGTATTGCACTATATCGTTTCATAAATATAAAATTTGAATAGATTGTATCAATCGTTTGTCGCCGTTTCTTGATATCACGCACCAGTAATATGAACAATAAACATGTAATATTATAAAGAAAATAATGATACGGGGTAGAATTATTATATAAAAAGATTGGGTAAAAGATAAAATAAAATTATCTAATAATAATGAAGGGCGAGATACGAGAAAAAGACAAGGTAACGACGCGACCATACCAAATCGGTTATTACATAAAGTGGCACATTGACGAATCTAACGATACGATACAATAAAATTTGAATAATAATCAAAACAAACATCGTATTCAAAGTAACAATACGATATAATACAGCAAGTAACAACCATCCAAACAAGTTTTAAGTATTTTCCTTGACCCCCTCAAATTATACTCCATTAGTAGTTTTTTTAAATCTTTTCTGAATTAGTTTTGTTTCAGTACATAATACTCAACTTATTTTATTTTTTCGAATCCCTCGTACAAAATCAAGAGCCCCAAAACTCAGCTCCTCTGAAATAGAAAGTACAAACCCTCTCAGGCCTTAACATTCGAGCAACAATTAATTCGACAACATAGCAGCATCTGTCAACTCTTACTCGGGCAAAGGCGACTGAGAATTTGAGACTCTTATTCAGTTCCTTGACTGTTGTATACCATTAATCTTGATTTTACTTGGGTAAATATTTTGATATTTTTGATGTTTGAACACTCTTTTGTTCTTTTCTTTAATAAAAAAAGTTAGAAATCATGAAATTTGACCAATAAAGTTCATCTTTTGAAGACCATAAAATGTGAAATAATTTGGACAATTTTGTGTGTGATTCTTCCATGTGGAAATTCACAAGCAGGTGACGTAAAATAACTTTGATTTTATTTGTCGACTACTATTGTAGAAACAACATTCTTATCCATTATATTAAAGATGAATTGCATAATAGTATTTGTGATACATTTTCAAATGAATGTTTAGTTTGTTATTTTAAGAACAAAGTACTTACAAATATAAGCAATAATACTATTATTGACCGTTTTTAAAATATAAAAATATGTCTAATTTAAATATGAGCGGTTTAAGAGGCGCATATTAGACAAAAATGGCAGGTGCACTTTCATAAACTCTTGAACAAAGAGGGGGATAGGAATACTGTGCTGGGTGATAAGGAGCAATCCGTGAGTCGCCGAGATTTTCGGTATCGTAGGTAGATAAAGGCCGAGGAGGTAGATTGGATTATGCGTAAGATGAACAAAGGAAGAGCAATCGGGCCCGACGAGATTCCCGTGGGGTTTTAGAAGAGTGTGGGCAAGGTAGTCTTGAAGCAGCTCACATGCCTATTTAATGTCATATTTAGGACATCTAAGATGCCCCAAGAATAGAGGTGAAGTACGATGATCCCGTTGTCCAAGAACAAGGGGAATATCTAAAAGTAAGTTCTACAGAGTCGTGGTTAAACCGACTATGTTGAATGGGGCGGAGTATTGGTTAGTTACGAACTCTCATGTCTAGAAGTTGAAATAGCGAAAATGAGGATGTTGAGGTAGATGTGTGTGCATACTAGGAGAGACATGATCAAGAATAAAGTTATTCGGGACAAAGTGGGAGTGGCCTCCGTAGAGGGCAAGATATGGGAGTTGAGGCTGAAATGGTACGGGCACGTTAAGAGGAGAAGCATGGATATTCCTGTTAGGAGGTGTGAGAGGTTAGCCATGGCGGGTTTGAGAAGAAGTCGAGGTAGGCCAAAGAAGTACTAGGGGGAAATGATTAGGCATGACATGGCGCTGTTTCAACTTACTAAGGACATGACCCTTATTAGGAGGTCGTGGAGGTCAAAAATTAGGGTACAATAGAAGGTTAGTCGGTAATAAAGTGTATTCTCCTTACATATCGGTAAATTTAATATTACTCTAGTTGTGACTTATTCTTGGACTTATATTATTATCTGATATTGCTTGTGTTTCGATTTGTTAATATCTCGCTATTGTTATGTTTCCTTTCCATGAATTGTTCTTTTTTTATATTGAGTTTTTTTAATGTTAATACTATGCTTATTTGAGTCGAGGGTCTATCGAAAACAGTCTTTCTACCTACACAAGGTAGGAGTAAGGTCTGCATACACACTATCCTCCCTAGACCCCACTTGTAAGAATATACTTGGTATGTTATTGTTGTAGTACCAAATTAATGATATTTCATAATATGGAATTCGTACTTTAATGATAAGTTATTATAATCAATATCTTTTCAAATAGTTTCATGTTAAATTTTAGGACAAACCCATAAACGGCCCCTTAAACTCGGCTCCCTTTTCATTTTGACACATTTACTTTGACCTTTTTTCATTTTGGTATTCCAACTCATTCCCTCATGTGCCACTTAAACACAAAACGCATGCTCTTTCTTAAAACTCATGCGCGTGTTCATAAGCTCTGCCCATGTGTAAAGCCAACTAATTATTCTCTACCACTTGGATATATCATCCACCAAGGACCCCCAACCCCGATCAATTAACCCCGACCCGGTGAGACTAACCAACGATGAGTTAAAACAAAATAACCCTTTCCTTTTTACCTAAATCAATCGGCTTTCTCTCACCCCGCTAACCAAAATCCCAAACCCTAGGAGATGAAACCATTACTTTTCAGTCTATTTTCGTTCGTGTGAAGGCTATACTGCGAATGTCATCTTGAATTCTCTCTCTATTTCATCTAGTTCAGTAGTGGTAAGTTTTTATTTACCTATTTAAATGGTTTTTTTACTGTTAGAGTTTTTATATCTTATTTTCGAATCTTCTGACGTGTGACCTTCCTTTGACGTTTTTCCTTTTTATTGTAGGGTAAAGTTGATATAATGTCAGCTGAAGAATATATTCTTATCCGTTTCCACCATGATGGTACTTTTATCAAAGATTCTATCGCCAAATACGTTGGTGAAATTGAGGTAAAAGAGTATTAAATAGATAAAGGCCACTTTTCATTGGTTGAATTACTGTATTATACAAGGGGTCTGGGGTATGTTACTGTTGGGGTTTTTATGTCTTTAACCCTAGGCCAAAATAATTTGTGCTGGTTGAAAATGATAAACAATTGTATAATATTGTTTGCCACTATAAATAGGGGGTCCTAGACATATTTGTTAGACATGTTATTGAAGAACCTTCTTTAGAGGTGGTCCCAACTACTCTTATTTGTGGCCCCAGGTGGTTGAAACCATTAATAATGAATCTAAGGCAACTTTAAATGGTGTTTTAGGTGATATAAATGTAGAACAATAATATGGTGATGCAGTTGTGGAGGCTGTAGTAAACAGAGTTGCAGAAAATACTAATATAGATGGTGGTGAAAATTCAGAATTAGATTTATCAGATTTGCTTAGTAATGACACTGATTTAGATGATATACTTGAGAGAGATCATAGTGAATTAGATGAGGAGCTGAGAGCTATAAGAATAGAAAAAAGAAGAAGGAATATACAGAAATATAAGGGGAAACAAAGGTTGAAGAATAAGAGGAAGCCACCAACTCCAACCGAGGAAGTTGAGCTAGGGGAAACTGGAGCAGACAAAGGTTTTGATGACATTGATAGGCCAAGAAAGAGAGATAAACATGCTGGTAAATTAGGGGGGAGATGAGGATTACTATGATAGTAGTGACGTAGGAAATAATGAAAGTCAAGATGAGCTAGATGTGCTTGCTAAACCTGGTATTGACTTACCAGCTAGAAGAAGTAGTAAGAAACTCAGGTATGACCTAGAATGTTGGCTGGCTATTTTTGAACTTGGTATGGCCTTTGAAGGTGTTAAAAAATTTAGGAAGGTTGTTCAATCCTATGCTATTGAGAACAAAGAGTAGCTTACACTTGGGCATAATGAAAAACGTAGAGATAGAGTTAAGTGCAAAAGTTAGGATTTATGCAAATGGGAGTTATATGCAAGTAAAGATAGAGATTATGGGACTTTTATGGTAAAGAAGTACCATCCATGGCATAAGTTTACTAATAAAAATAAAAACAAGTTTTGCACTTCTAAATACATTGCCAGGAAATTCAAGGACAAGATAGTATCACAGCTAAACATTAAACTATAGGAGATTCAGGAATGAGTTAGATAGAAGTTTGGTTTATATGTTGGGAGGACTATAGCATAAAGGGCTAAGGCAATTGTAACGAAGGAGTTCATAGGGGATTGGAAGCTAGAATTTTTCAAATTGGCTGATTATGTTAGATATGATTAGGAGGACAAATCCAAGGATTTCTTGGTGGATCGGAACTGACAGGGACAATGTACAAGGGAAGAACATGTTTGTTTACTTTAATGTTTGTTTTGATGCCCTTAAAAGTGGGTGGTTAGAAGGCTGCAGAAGAATTATTAATTTTTATGGAGGCTTCTTGAAAGGGCTGTGTAAAGGTGAGTTACTGATAGTTATTTGGCAAAAAACGGGAATAATCAGATGTTTCCAATAGCATAGGTAGTTGTGGACCAAGAGACAAAACACTCTTCAACTTAGTTCATTCAACACCTGAGTACTGACTTGGAGTTAGGAGATGGTTTCAACTTAACAGTAATGTCAAACAGTCAAAAGGTAATTTCCAGCTTCAACTTATATTAGTTTAATTTTATTTGTTATTTTACATTATATGATATTAACTTTAATGTTGTCTGCTACTTTTACATGGATTAATCCTTGTAATTGAATACTGTTTACCAATGGCGGAGCACAGGATGTGTGCTAGACATATATGGTCCAACTGGGCAAAGAAATAAAAATGTGAAGTAGCAAGGATACAATTCTGGAGATGTGTCAAGTCCTCCTTTGTGGTGTAGCTCAAGGATGAGCTTGCAAGATTGAGAATGCTGGGAGAAACATACATGAGGATGTTTGTAATTACAACAAAGAGGTATTGGTAAGGGATTATTTTAGTCCTGTGTCTAAATGTGATGTTGTTGAAAATATTATGTGTGAGACATTTAATTCATGGATAGCGATACCTAGGCACAAGTCAATTATAACTATGTTAGAGGAAATCAGACACAAAGTGATGACTAGAACTGTTGATATGAGGAGATTAACTTAGACTTGGATAACAGATATATCCCCAATATCGAGAATGAATTTAGAAGAAAATAAGGATGCATCTAGGAGATGTAAAGTTCATTGGACCGGGGATAATGGTTTTGAGATTTCTAATGGTGATATTAGGCTTATTGTTGATTTAAGAGAGAAGACTTGCACTTGTAGAACCTAGATGTTGAGAGAAACTTCATGTGTTTATGCTATTTATTCCTTGTATCACTTAGGACAGAATCCAGATGACTTGGTTGAACATTGGTACTAAAAGACCACCTTCATGAAAGCTTACCAGTATTTTATACAACTTATTCCCAGCATGAAGGTGTAGCTAGAATCATCAAATCCCTCTATTGAGCCACCTGAACCAAAGTCATTGCTAGGAAGACCTAAAAGATGCAGGATAAGAGCAAAGGATGAGCCAAGAAAGAAACATGGCAAGCTGTCAAAAAAAAGGAGTGAAGATGACTTGTCAAATTGTTATCAGTTAGGTCACAACAAAATTTCTTGCAAATCAAGGGTAAGATCAATTAATTATTTATGATTTTAGCATTTTATAATTCACTTTAACTGTTTATGCTTCTAGCCTAATATGGTAGATACTCAAGCAAGTCAGTCAACTCAAAGAAGTCAGCCAACTCCAAGGAGGCAGCCAACCTTAAATATGCCTTGAATTCCATCCTCATATTATGAGGACACATCTATTGTGAAAAGATATGGGTAGAGTCAGTCCAGTTTTGTAGGAAGAAGAAGAGGAAGGGGAAATATCCTAGGAAGGGGATATTTTAAATCAATAGCTACTGGTATGGGAGGAAGGGGCATAGGCACACAATAAGCATTTGAAACTCAGCAAACATTAGGATATAAGAGGCTTAGGCAGTCTGCTTTTGGCATTTATCAAGACACAATAACTAGAAGAATTGTCATGAATGTACGCTATACCTCTATTACTATTATTTTCTTAAAATTAATAACAGACTCTAATCTGTCATAATTTTGCAGCCTGGTAACCCTTCTGAGAGGGTGATAGCACCTAGTACATATAGGGATGCATCTGCAACTAATATAGACCTTGGATTTGCACCTAATAGTTTGAAATGAAAAGAAAAAAGGTAGTGACAACTTCTCAAATTCAAAGGATGAGTGCGGCCAAGATTATGAGGCCTTCCTCCAAGTAATGGAGGGAGAAAATAATTAGCTACTTTAGAGGTCTTTTATCTATATTGTAGTGCTAGTTAAGTCAAGGTTGTTGTTGACATTGTTGGTGTTTTTTAAGATTGTAACTATAAACAATTAAGATATTGTTTACCTCGAAAAATGTGAGTAACAATTAAAGATAATTTGTGGTTTTAAAGATATGCAATTTATTCCAATACTAGTGAATATACAAGTAATATTAGGTTTAAGTAAGAAGGATTGATGAACCAAACCAGTATTGTTAGAGCAATAGAGGCCTCTAGCTCGATTATCTCAGGGGCCTCGAGGTGAGCTAAGAACAATAAAGTAAAAATGATAAAGATAAAGAATATTTGTTGAGCACGGTCAACGAGAAAAGCAGAGTAGAATATTCTATTGCAGTGAATGAGATTATTTTTACAAATGATTGGGGTCCCTTTATATAGGGGGAGAAAATCCCAATATAGTACATTCCTAATTGTGGCAAAGAATTCTATTGGTACAGTTGTATAATAGCTTAGTACGGACCTGTACCAACTTGTACAAATCTTATCCTTTAATTCATGCCTTGATCCACGTGTCCTTGAGAAATTTTCACTCTTTTTGAGTGTCTTCGAAATTCTACTGCCCTCGATATAGGTCGTGTCAGGCCTTCAATTTGCTCCCTCGAGATGTATATCCTTTAGCCGGGTCCGACCCCCACTTCAAATCGCTCGGACTCGGACTCATAGCCCAATTTAAGACTAATCGGACTCCTTGATTTTGACCGTATACAGATAGTCCCCGCATTTCTTAGAATGAAATGATATGAAACTATTTGGACTCCCGAAGTCCTTAATGATGATGTCATCCCCATGATGCAAGCGTTCGAAGTGACCGAAACATCCCGTCAGTCCATTTTCCCAAAAACATTGAATGTTTGCCAGTATTGGTCGTCCACTAGTACCGTCGAACCGTCGTTGCCCTTCTATAAATATGAGGCGATTCCTCCAAGTAAAGAACTTTACTCTTTCTTCACCCCTTTGCCATCTTCATCTTTTTCTCCAATCTCCTATTTCCTCCGTCTCTTTAAGCGCCGGAAAATTCCAAGCTCTTGCCAGAAACACCACATCCCTATACAATCCGTATTATTTAGCTTACAACCATGGCCATAATGTCCAAAACGGTCCCCAAAAAGGATAAAGCATCGTCTTCTTGTGCCTCTCGGCCGGCCAAACCGGTGGTGCCGCCAACACTTGAGGAAATCACCCCCAGTAATTGCATTATTAAGAAAGACTTCAGTATCGAGAATCCTCCCGATGTCCCAGGCCGATGCGAGCATGCATCTCGATATATTATATTGACAACGAAGAAGCTTATCAAGGATGTAAAGAGGGACTGTTGCTGGGGAGATGAGGTTAAGGTTCAGATCCCAAGCCCCAATGAAAGCATTACGACCCACGTGGAGAGTTTTTTGAGTGTTTACACTTACCCCTTCATACTAGGTCCCCTCGATCCGGCGGTTATCGACTTCTGCAAAATGTACGAAGTCACCCTCGGTCAGATTCACCCTTCCTTTTGACGTATCGTGATTATGTTGCGGTATTTTTCTAAAAAGGCCAAGGGTTTGGAATTCACCATCAGCCACCTGGTTCGATTGTATCGGCCCCAGTTATTTCGAGGGCTCATCAAGCTGTAGTGTCGAACAATGAAATCCTTCTTTGCCAATACTGACGAACCCAAAGATCGGGGTTAGATGAGTCGATTCCTTAGAGTAAGAACTTCGGACATCATCCCCGGGGATAAGATACCGTTCTTGAAGAGGTGGAACTTTAATCGTAAGTGGAGTTAGTATTCCCAGTATCTATTCATATTCTGCTTCCATTTTTCATAACGTTTTTATCCATCTTTTGGCAGCCAATGTTTGGGCGCCCCTAGCGGTGCCCGACCTCGAGGATTGTTCTGAAAGTTAGCTGTCACTTCTTCCGATGATGAGTGTAAGTGGCGTGAGTTATCGAAGAGCCAGTGGGAGGACAAGAACCACGGTAAGTGTCTTTCAACAATTTCAAACGCTCTTCATACATTGGCGACATTTTATTCATGCCTACCTATGCAGGCCTCGGCGATGCATCCGAAATGAGGCCGATTCTGACCGGGGAAAGGACCAAAACTTCAAATCCAAAGTTCGAGAAGGACAACAAAAGGAAAAGGGTTTCGAAGCTCGAAGACCTGCAAGACAAGAAAACCCCCGCTCGAAGGCTGCGGAAAAGATTTGCTTAAACGGGCGCAAATTTGGCCCGTTATTCCCCGGATGATGAAGAAAATAATTATGAAGAGTCGGTGTTAGTGACTTGGACCAGGAATCTAGTCGAGGACGTCGAACCTTCCAAACTGGAAATCTCATCCGTGGTGAGGAGACCCCGAAGGAAGAAGCAGGTAGAGCTCTTGTGTCCCTAGAGGTTGAGATTGTCCCTCTGTCTTCAACAACTATACTAGATGGGGTAAATGCTGAGACCCCCAATGGTAACGAGAATGCCCCGAGTGAAGAGCTCAGGGCCGCGACAATAGGTTACTCGCTTTCATTGCCAACCTTTTCTGAGGGGGCAATCGAACAAGCCAACGCTCTGCGCATGCCCAATCCAAACAAGGTCATTGAGGACGATCTTTTTCAGGGCTGTTACGCTGGGATTGAGGATGTTGATGACCTGAATGATGCGTCCACTATCTTTGAAGAGGCTTAACATCTCCTTTCACGGGTAAGTACTTACCTTTAATATTGCAATTTTTTTTCTTTTCTTTCGAATGATATGTCTCCATTTCATATATAGGCCATTTCAAAGTTTATAGCTGAGCTGAGCCAATGTGAGGCCGAGCTCATGAAAGTTTCGGGCGAAGAGAAGGCCTTGAGGCTCATCTATATCCAAAAGGAAGAGGAGCTTAAGGATCTCCGAACCGCATTGGCCAAAGCTCAAAAAAGTGAGTCCGAGCTAGATGAGCAGGTAACTTTGATTTTAATAGAGTACGGCCTTCTTGGCCCTGCTTCGGAGGCTAGTACTTCAATATCTCAGCTGCAGCAAAAGCTAGATATGGTTGGGCAACTCTGGGGCGAGGTAGATCAAGTTCGGGCTGATTGTCATCAATGGAAGAAGAACATAGATCAACTTGCTGCCGATAAGGAAGTTGTTGCATCCCAATTGGCCTCAGCTAAAGCCCAGCTCCGAGGCGTTGAAGCAAAGGGTCTGGCTCAGGCCAGGAAAATCGAGGGGTTGGAGGCCGAGCTGGCTAAAGCCCGCGCCAAAGCTGCACAGGCTAAGGCTGAAGTTGTAAAGGCTAAGGCCGAAGCTGAGAAGACGAAGGATGCGGCTGATAAATCCATTGCTATATACTCGAGAAAAGCCACGGTCGTTCAATCTGAGTTAAGGGAGGCCTCTAACCAGGGGAGATGGAGCAATGAATTGGCTAAGTGCCAAGCCCGGAGGGAGACTTTCAAAGAAATCCATGCCTGAGGGTTCAACCTCGCCGAGGAGATAGCCGAATAAAAGGCGCGGGAAAACGATGCTAGGTTTCTTGTCTCTTCCGATGACGAGGATGTGGTGAGCGGCTAGGGGGATGAGGAATGTGAAGAGAATGTTCCCTAAGGGGAAGAGACTCCCGAAGATAGAGCCGTTGAAGATGAAGACGACACTCTGAGGGGTGTGACCCCAAAAATAGATTAGGTTTCTTTTTTTATGCAAGGGCCCCTTGTGGGCATTATAAATATGTTTTGTAAATATTCCTTATTAATATAAAGTATCTTTTTGCTCTATCCTCGATTTGTCTTGAATTTTATTTTGTCCCTGTTTGTGGAAAATTCCGATGATTCAAATACTTAGCTCGATTATCAGTTTAGACTCGTACTAAACCCTTAGGTTTTTATTGCTCAAGATCGTACCCCTTAAGGTTTTAGATGATCCTCGAGCTAAGCTTAAAATCAATTTGATGCGAGATCGGAACCATGGGGCCTTTGGGTTCGAGTTGAATGAGAACGAAGTCTCGGACTCCCATAAGCTTTTGGCCTTATATCTTTTTTAAGTTGGCCCTTAGGCTCTTGTATATCGGCCCTTAGGCTCTTTTAAAATTGGCCCTTAGGCTCTTTAAATTGGGCTATTTAGGCCTCTAAAATGGCTATATAATTTTTCCCTCATTTCGGCTAAAAGACTTAGTGAAATTTTAGTTATGCCTTAGCATGTGTTTTTGTACCCGTTGGGTTTTTTGAAGGCTCAACGTATTGGAACCTTATTAGTCATTTCATTTGTGTAGACATAATCGAATACCTCTTGAGGTTTTTCCGAAGGCTGGTGTTATCAAAGCCTTTGGATTATTCGAGGGCTAATTTATCGAAGCCCTTAGATTTTTCGGGGGCCGAATTTATCGAAGCCCCCTTATATTTTGCTTTTGTCGGGGGTAGCCTGACTTAACCGGTTTTTCAATGTTTGAAGGCCTTTAATTTTATAGCGGAAGTTGAACGTCTCCGAATCGCATTATTTTGGCCATAGCCTTTATGTGACCATAGTCTTTAGTATGGTCGTAGCGTTCGGGTTTGTCACTTGGACTTGTTTCTCGATAACTTTCCAAACTTGTTCGAAAAGTTAGTCCCCGAGTATATTGGTCTTGGCCTTTGTTTCAAGGGGGTGCCTCTTTGAGGTCTTATGAGTCCGAATTTTTGATGACTCGGGTGTATTGACTGTCAGTGACAGTCCCCGGGTATTTCGGGGTGCTTTGGCCCTTTAGCCATTTCCCGTAGGATTATAAGTGTAGAGCTCATATGATAGTAAACTTCTTTGAGATACAAAGTGTTTTATATATAACCAGAATGCTTCTTTAAATAGTTGATACATGCGTACATGTTTTGCCGTCGGGGCTCGACTATTCTATATGGACACGGTTCATTTGACCGTTTGGCCCATTACAAAGTTCTCCTATCGAGTCCCTCTTAGGCATGAAGTATCTTTCTCAAAAATATAACCTCCGAGGATGATGCCCCTCAGTATTCAAGGTTAATTGAAAAGAAGCCTTGAATACTTGTTGAATGTTCCTTAGGTAGCATATAGGTATTTCCTCGTTAAAAACCTTGCCGGTAAAACCTATTTGAGATAAAACCCAATCTAAGGGAAAAAGAGTGCAACGCATGCTTTCAAACCCTAGGTCTTCGAGCTGAAAGATGCCTCGATATCACCAATCAAACATCTGCAAGGAGTTAGTTTTAAATACAAATGGAAAAGGGGAAAAGGACATACCTCAGCAGTAATATCGCTTGAGCAACAATACATTCCAATTGTTTTGTAGTTGCTCTCCTTCCTTTGTGCTAAGTTTGTAGTATCCTTTCCCTACGACTCCGAGGACACGGTACGGTCCTTCCCAATTGGGACCTAGTTTCCCTTCGTTTGGGTCTCGAGTGTTGAGAATGACTTTTATTAGGACTAAGTCCTCGACTCTGAAATATCGAAGGTTTGTCCTTCTGTTGTAATACCTTTCGATCCTTTATTTTTGCGTGTCCATTCAAATTGATTTGTCCTCCCATTTTTTATCGAGTAGTTTAAGAGAAGTGTTCATAGCTTCGTGATTTGAGTCCTCGGTGGAATGCTAAAACCTGATGCTAGGTTCCCCAACTTCGACTGGGATCAATACTTTGGATCTGTATACCAAAGAAGACGAGGTCTCCCCCGTGCTCGACTTCGACGTCGTTCGATATGCCTATAGCACCCCGGGCAATATACTTCTCTCTGTTTCCCCTTTGCATCATCTAACCTTTTATTTAAGTTTCGAATGATGGTTTTGTTTGTAGACTCTACCTGACCATTTGCACTTGTGTGGTAAGGTGCTGATAGAATCCTTTTGATTTTATGGTCCTCAAGGAATTTTGTTACTTTGTTGCCGACAAACTGCTTTCCATTGTCACATGCTATTTTGGTAGGTATCCCAAACCGACATATGATGTGGTCCCATATGAAGTCGATGACTTCTTTTTCTCTTATCTTCTTGAAGGACTGTGCTTCAACCCATTTTGAGAAGTAGTCAGTCATAAACAAAATAAATCTAGCTTTGACTGGCGCTGTTGGTAGGGGCTGATGATGTCCATCCCCCATTTCATGAATGGCCACAGGGATAGGACCGAATGGAGTTATTCACCGGGCTGATGGATCATCGGTGCAAATCTTTGGCATTTATCACACTTTCAGACGAACTCCTTGGTATCCTTTTCCATGTTATTCCAATAATACCCCACTCTTATCACCTTGCGAACCAAAGAATCGGCACCAGAATAGTTCCCACAAGTGCCCTCGTGGATTTTTCGTAAAACATAATCAGTGTCCCCGGGTCCCAAGAACACTGCCAGTGGTCCATCAAAGGTTTTTCTATACAACGTTCCATTTTCATCGAGCGAGAATCGAGCTGCTTTGGCTCGAAGTGCTCTCGACTATTTTGGGTCCGAGGGGAGCTTCCCGTGTTTCAAGTAGTCGATGTACTTATTCCTCCAATCCCATGTTAAACTTGTGGAATTAATTTTTGCATGGCCTTCTTCGACCACCGATCTCGATAGTTGGACGACAATCCCTAGGACGATATCGTCTTCTTCGACCGATCACCCCAAGTTTGCAAGTGCATCGGCCTCACTATTCTGTTCTTGAGGTACATGGTCCAGTGTCCATACCTTGAAGCGGTGCAATGTTATTTGAAGTTTGTCTAAGTACCTTTGCATTCGATCGTCTCGAACCTCGAAGCTTCCATTTACTTGATTTACTACCAAAAGGGAGTCACACTTTGCCTCGATGACCTTTGCTCCAAAAGGCCCTTGGATAGTTCAAGACCTACGATCATGGCCTCATACTCGGCCACATTGTTAGTCAATTTAGAAGTTTTGATAGATTGCCTAATGACACTCCCGTAGGCAGTTTTAAAATGATGTCGAGCCCAGATCCATTCACATTCGAGGCACCGTCTATGAAGAGGGTCCATACCCCGATGATGTACCCATTTTTAGCACGAGTTCCTTTTCTATTTTGGGTACAAGGGCAGGCACGAAGTCGGCCACGAAGTCTGCCAAAATTTAAGACTTGATAGTCGTTCGAGGCTGATATTCGATATCATATCCTCCAAGTTCGATGGCCCATTTGGCCAATCTGCCTGATAATTTGGGCTTATGCAAGACATTTCAAAGCGGGTATCTAGTCAGTATGCATATAGGATAGCATTGAAAATATGGTTTTAATTTTCTAGATGCGTTTATTAATGCAAGAGCTAACTTTTCCAAATGTGGGTACGTGGTTTCATCATATCATAGGGTCCGACTCACATAATAGACAGGAAATTGCGTACCTTACTCTTCTCGAACCAATACGCCACTTACCGCTACCTCGGACACGGCTAGATACAAGTATAGTGTTTCATCTTCCTTCGGAGTATAGAGCAGGGGTGGACTCGAGAGATACCGTTTTAATTCTTCCAAGGCTTGTTGGCACTCTGGAGTCCATGCGAAGTTGTTCTTCTTCTTGAGTAAGGAAAAGAAATGATGGCTCCGATCTGATAAACTCGAGATAAATCGGCCTAGGGCAGCTATCCATCCGGTCAGTCGTTGTACGGCTTTCACATTGTTCACTATGGTGATTTCCTCTATGGCTTTGATTTTATCGGGGTTGATCTCGATACCCCTGTTCGACACCATGAAACCTAAGAACTTGCCCAAACCGACCCCAAAAGCGCATTTCTCGAGGTTGAGCTTCATGTTGTACTTTCTTAGGACATCGAACGTCACCTGCAAATGGGTCAAATGGTCCTCTACGCGCAGGAACTTAACTAGCATGTAATCAATATAAACTTCCATGGATTTGCCTATTTGATGTTCGAACATCTGATTAAATAGGTGTTGATATGTGGCTTCTGCATTTTTTTAGCCTGAATGGCATTACATTATAACAATATGTACCATACTTCGTGATGAATGAAGTTTTTTCCTGGAATTCGGGTTCATTTGAATTTGGTTTTACCCAGAGTAGGCATCGAGAAAAGTAAGGATCTCGTGGTCGGCCGTAGCATCGATCAAACGACCGATGTTGGGCAATAGGAAAAAATCTTTAGGGCATGCTTTGTTCAAATCTTTGTAGTCTACACATATTCTAAGTTAATTCCCCTTTTTATGGACTACCACTACGTTATCTAGCTATTCGGGATATTTTACTTCCCTAATGGATCCTATCTTAAGAAGTTTGGATACCTCTTCTTTGATGAATGCATGTTTTACCTCAGACTGAGGTCTCCTCTTTTGTTTAACCAGCTTAAATCTACGATCGACACTTAGTCGATGGGTAGTTATATCCGATGGGATCCCTGTCATATCTAAGTGGGACAAGGAAAAGCAATCAATGTTATTGATAAGAAATTGAATGAGTTTTTTCTTGAGTTTGGGGGTTAACCTCGTCCCCAGGTATACCTTTCGTTCTGGAAGATGCTCAATCAATATGGCCTGCTCGAGTTCTTCGACCATGGACTTCGTCGTATTCGATTACTCGGGGGAGACGAAGGCTCGGGGGGTAAGGAAATCTTCTTCTTCGTCCTCGACCACCTGTTCGTCGATTACCTATCCCTCGGGCTCAACTAAGGGTATGGGTTGTGATTGTTATTTGGCAACCTGTTTTTCCTTTGACTTCTCTGATGTGGATGGTGTTGATACCGGTGCCAAGTCGTGTACTGCAAACATCTCCTTAGTTGCATGCTGCTCTCCATATAATGTTTTAACGCTATCCTTTTTTGGGAACTTCATCATTTGATGAAGGGCTGATGGCATTGCCCTCATACTATAGATCCACGGCCTTCCAAGTAAAGCATTATACCTCATATCTCCTTCGATGACATGAAACTTGGTGTCTTGTATGGTTCTAGCCATGTTGACTGGGAGGATGATTTCCCCCTTCGTCGTTTCATTTGCCATGTTGAATCCATTCAAGACTCGAGAGGGAGGTATGATTTGGTCAAGCAACCCGAGCTGCTCCACGACCCTTGATCTGATTATATTTGCTGAGCTACCTGGATCCATAAGAACACATTTAACTTGAACTTTATTTAAAAGGATAGAAATTACCAGTACATCATTATGAGGCTGAGATAAGGCCTCGATGTTTTCCTTGCTGAATGTGAGGGTGTCCTCGAGCATGTAGTCCCGAGTCCGTTTATCCCTTATGATGGAAACTTTGGTACGTTTGAATATAGGTCCCTGTAGGACGTCGACTCCTCCAATGATAATGTGAATGACATGTTGAGGTTCTTCGGGCTCATTCTTCCTGTTCGCATCTCTTTCTCGAAAATGGTTCTTGGCCCGGTCACTAAGATATTCACGAAGATGCCCTTCATTGAACAACAGGTCTACCTCCTCTCTAAGTTGCCTGCAATCTTCGGTCATGTGCCCATGAGTACCATGATATTTGCACATCAAGTTGGGGTTCCTCCGTCTGTATAGGCTTGGGCTATCTAGTATCTCTAATTTTGTCAATGGCTGAGACGATCCCCGAGGTATCGACGCTAAAGTTGTACTTCGATAATCGGGGTGCCTCTGCCAGTCCCAAGTGCCTATCAAACCCGATTTTGCTCATAAGTCCCCGGGAACTTTGACCTCGATCTGCTCTTCGATCATTCCGAGGTATGTTACGCCTTGAAATGTTTCTTCAATCCTCGACGTATGGCTGATATCTTTCCTTATTCGATCTTGAACCCCTGTCCACATTTCCTGACTCACTTGCTAGTAACCTGCTTGGATAAACTGAGCCCAAGGGGGCTCCCAACTGTTCATCCTAATTTTTTATTAGTACCTGTTATGCACATCCGCCCAAGTCACAGTGAGATACTCGACCAAGTTCTGTTTCAGCTACTTCGAAGCTATCGAACTTCGTTCATTTAGCCCTTGAGTGAAGGTTTGTATGGCCCAGTCATCGGAGATTGGTGCTAACTCCATCCGTTCTAATTGGAAAAGGGATACAAACTCCCTCAGCATCTCGTTCTCCCTTTGCTTTATTTTGAATAGTTCGGACTTCCTTGTTGCAGCTTTTATGGCACGGGCATGTGCCTTCACAAATGAGTCTGCCAACATGGCGAACGAATCGATAGAGTTCGGGGGTAGTTTATGGTACCAAATCATGGCACCTTTAGATAGAGTTTCCCCAAACTTTTTTAGCAAAACTGATTCGATCTCATCGTCTTCCAAATCATTTCCTTTTATGCCACAAGTATATGTGGTGATGTGCTCGTTGGGATCAGTGGTTCCATTATAATTCGGGATATTTGGCATCCGAAACTTCTTCGGGATGGGCTTCGGAGCCTCACTATGGGGGAATGGTTTTTGCACGAACCTCTTCGAGTCCAGTCCTTTCAAAATCGGAGGTGCTCCCATTATGTCGACCTTTGAGTTATATGTCTCCACCTTTTTGTCATTTTCTTCAATCTTCTTTTCTCGGTCTCGATCCTTTTGGAGAGCTCTTCGAGCATTTTCATAATCATGGGGTCAGTCCCCGAGCCATTTTCATCAGGCCTCTCTAGCGCTGGTTCAGCACGCCGAGTGTTCACTGGTTCGACTGTGTTTGGAGTTCTGTTCTGACTCTGAAGTTGAGCGATGGCGACTTGTTGGGTTTGTAACATTTTGAATATCACCTGAAGACTGACTCCTCCTTCTTCCATTCCTCGTGTTTTTTGGCCATCGGGTCAGGCTTCCCTATGCGCATTCCCTACGGGGTCTACAACTGAATCCGCATTTAGAGCGTTATGCGAACTGATATCCACCGGCTCCATAGTTGGCACTTCCTCAGGGTTTATGGGTAGTACACTGACCCCTATACCGATGTTTTCTCCAAGACCTTCGTCCTTATGAATAGGTGCATTCTGTGTGCTAGACATGTTTAAGCCTGAAATCAAAGAATCTTTGACAAGAAAAAGTATGAAGAATAACATGTGTTATCAGAAAACTAGCACTAAAATAATCATTATTATCTTTAGCCCCACGGTGGGTGCCAAACTGTTTACCTCGAAAAATGTGAGTAAAAATTAAAGATAATTTGTGGTTTTAAACATATGTGATTTATTCCAATACTAGTGAATATACAAGTAATATTAGGTTTAAGTAAGAAGGATTGATGAACCAAACCAATATTGTTAGAGCAATAGGGGCCTCGAGCTTGATTATCTCAGGGGCCTCGAGGTGAGCTAAGAACAATAAAGTATGAACAATAAAGTAAAAAACGATAAAGCTGAAGAACAATTGTTGAGCACGGTAAATGAAAAAAGCAGAGTAGAATATTCTATTGCAGTGAATGAGATTATTTTTACAAATGATTGGGGTCCCTTTATATAAGGGGAGAAAAACCCAATATAGTACATTCCTAATTGTGGCAAAGAATTCTATTGGTATAGCTATATAACAGCCTAGTATGGACCTGTACCAGCTCGTACAAATTTTATCCTTTAATTCATGCTTTGATCCACGTGTCCTTGAGAAATTCCCGCACTTTCTTAAGTGTCGTTGAAATTGTACTGCCCTCGATGTAGGTCGTGCCAGGCATTCAATTTGCTCCCTCGAGGTGTGTGTCCTTCAGTCGGGTCCGACCCCCACTTCGAGTCGCCCGGACTCGAACTCATAGCCCAATTTAAGACTTCGAAATTGGGCTCCTTGATTTTGACCGTATACAACTATATTTTTTGAGATTGCAAACTTAAGAAATCAATGTTCAGACCATCTTATTTTGGAGGCAACTGCCCTTTAATATTTAGCTTGCTGATTTTGGTGTTCTAAAAGTTGTTAGAAAATTTAGCTGTTAAAGTGCACTTCTTTCGCTGATTTATTTCAATAGAAACAGAATATGCGCTCTCGAAACAACTTGCTAATTTTGGTTTTGTGTTTTGTTGTTCTATTTGTTCCTTCACTTGTTAGCAAATGTTAGAGCTTTAAGACCAATGTATTCGCAAATTTCAGAGCTTCAGTTGTTTGCCCTTTTAACAAATTATGCACTTTTGGAAACAAAGTATTGGTTGTTGGGTAACTTTACATAGACCACAAACACTAATTCATTTCTTCAAAAATGTACATAAGCAAAAGACAATAGATAGATAAATAGATAAATGACAATAGATAGATAGATAGTTAAAGTATAGCGCGGTTCTATATGTATAGCGCATGTATTAACTGCGTTATATATATATAATGCATGAAATCACCACATTATACATGAAACGACTAGGTGGCCTGATGGTTGAAGGGTAGTTATGAAGTTGGTTTTGTCCTTAAGGTACAAGGTTCGAATCCATACGCCAATATTTTTGTATTTTCCTATTTCTTTTTCATTTTTTGTTTTTTTTCATTATTTGATTTAAGTGTTTAGATATAAATACTTTAATAGAGAAGCCTTTTATTATTTATTTAAAAAATCAACCAATTATTTTCTGTTATACGTAAAACAAAATTATTTTTTTCCTTTTATTTTCAAATTAGAATTATAAGTTTTATTTTATAATTAAAATTTCTATAAGAGAATAATAATATATATAGCTTAATCTATTGGTTGAATTATTTTATTTTTTGATATCTTTCTTTCTAAATTAGTTAGCAAATATATATTTTTTGATATCTTTTTAGCTTGCCACTTGACTTAACCACATGCTTCACTATTCTCCTTTTAATATAGGGAATTTTACCACCTATAGAATAGGTTAGTACCCTATTTATATTCTATAAATACCCTTTTAAAATATTACATTCTATAAATACCCTTTTTAGTTTATAGCAAAAAATTTAAATTTAGTTCCATCCTAAAATTAAGGCTTAATATATGCTACAAAATATTTTTCTATCTCATTTTTTTTATTTTCTCTCACCTAATTAGCGTATATTTCCTCTC
The DNA here is from genome assembly GCF_000715075.1 of Nicotiana tabacum. Lineage (NCBI taxonomy): Eukaryota > Viridiplantae > Streptophyta > Magnoliopsida > Solanales > Solanaceae > Nicotiana > Nicotiana tabacum. The sequence continues at coordinate 128,259,263 of NC_134084.1, forward strand.
ATCAGCTTTTCTCTCTCTTCTTCAATACACTTTTCCCTCTTCTCCCATAAACACACGTTCCATATACTTCAAAAACCCTCCTCCGCCATTATCGCCTATACTTCTCCGCCATTATCACCCCACACGTCATTCTTCTTCGCAACTGTTCTCAAGCGTATTTTGACGGGCAAGTTGGTTCTCAAGTGTTTTTTAGAGCTTCACAGTTGTATTTTGGAAATCTTCTCCCCGTAGGTAATTCAACTACTTCGAAATTGCTTTTTCATTAGTTTGTTTCTATAAGTTTTTTTAGAGAATTTACACAATTTTCTGATATATCTTCCATTTGAATTGTTAATCACCAGGATTCTTTTAGTTTTCTCTCTAATGTCGGATGCAACGCCACTCAACAGACTACCCAGAGGTATACCCACCAAAATTCTCAATTTTGATGGGCCCTCTTTCTCGTTGCAACTGACTCAAGCGGAGAAAGATTTTGCAGGTTTATCAGCATCCAAAGTTGATGAAAGAAGAAGTAAATTACACAATGACAAGTTGAAAGAAGTCCAAGTTGATGAAGTTTCAAAAGAAACCAAAAATCAAGTTGGCTCAAAGAGGAAAAAACCTATGAAAGATTCAAGAAACCAAAAGGTAATTGGTATTTGTTACATGTATTCTGTTGTATTCATATGTATCTTCTTGTATTTTTGTACCTTTTTGTATAGTGTATTCTGTTTCTTCTATAGTATATTTATGTATTCATGTGTATTTGGTTGTTTCCAACAGTTCATATTTAATGTAATTTTACCTGTATTCATATGTATTCATGTGTATTTAGCGTTTGCTAATGTATATTTGCGATAATTCAATTGTCCAGTTTGACCTCAAATGTATTCATATGCATTCATATGTATTCAGGTGTATTCATCTTAAATATTTTGTATTATATCTGTATGTTACAAAGTATGTTAGCATATATTTAGCCTTGTCATTGTATCTAGTCTTTTGTAAGTGTTTGTAGTTGTCTGACATGCATTTAGCCTTGTCATTGTATCATGTCCTACATGTATTCCAAAAAAACTTAATATGTATTTTTGCAATGTATTCATTTGTATTAACATGTATCTTTCAATGTTCATTGCAGGGAATTGATTTGTTTGTGAAACACCAGCCAAAATTAGCACCCCATATTAGTAGTTACACTAACACTGATATAGTATCCCAGCTAAAAGATAAGCTTACTCCCGATCAGTTCCAACAATTCGGCAATACATGCTTTGGCTCATTCCTCATTTCTTCAAATGAAGCGATTTGATGTTCAACATCAACTCTTCAGATGCTTCATGGCTCGACAGTTAAACGGCACTCCAAATAATGTATTTGCAGTATACGTCAATGGTACTGAATTACATTTCACATTAAGGGAGTTTGCGCTTGTGACTGGCCTCAAATGTGTAGGTAAAGATGAAGATTTTGAGTTTAGTGAAACTTCTCCTAACCGGCTTATTGCGACTTATTTTGGAAGTGCTAATACTGTAAAGAAGAAACACTTGAGACAATGCTTCAATGACAAGGCATGGGGCCCCGACAATGATGAGAATGCTTTGAAGATATCTTTGTTGTATTTCATCCACACCTTTATATTTTCATCTGAGAAGAATAGTGCAACTATACCGAGGCTAGATTTTGACTTAGTAGGGAGTGGGCGTTATTCTGAATATCATTGGGGTATTAAAGCATTTGAGCTGTTGATAAACTCGATTAGCAAGAAGATGGATGCTTTGAAGAAGTATTACAGGATAGTTGGGATGCCCTTAGCTATGCAGGTGTGGTTTTATGAGTGTTGTTCTTCTGTTGATTCCAAAATTGCAGTCCGAGTCTGCGACATGGTCCCCAGAATACTCAATTGGAGAACCACCGGAAATCAGCCAACATTTTCTTATCTGACGAACGGCATGTTCAAAGACACCGGAAACACGGTAATATACAAATGTTATCAATATTCTGAAGATAATTGAACACAAATACATCTATAATTTGCATACATTTGCATTCAGTTAGAGGGAAAGCCTATTGTAATATACATTGGATTCATAAGCTTATATACATGAATACTTGCATACATATTAATACATTCTAAATACAACAGAGTTAAATACACCTGAATGTAGCATTATACAGTTATGCATTAATATGTTTTTTGTAAGTCATATCTTATTTTTTTCACATATTGTGTTCAAGGACATCACTCCTCTAGATATAGAGCTTGCTGTTATTCAGATTTCTCAAGTGTGCGCCAATATTGAGAAAATACCTAATCCTGCGCATTCAGACAAATCGGGACAGGATACGGATGACTTTTCTCCTACACCCAATCTTCAATCTAAGAAGAAACATGTTGAAAGTGTTGGTCCATCTTCATCACCGCCACATAAGAAGGTCAAGGAACAGCCCAAGATTCCTATAAAAGAACCAGAATATCAGCCCAAAGTCTTGTTTGTGTTTCTGACATTGGACATAAACTTGTGCATGACCATCAGCTCCCAGAAGGCCAAAATGAGAAAGTATCTTCTTTGAGGAAAGACCTAAAATCATTCAAAGAATACGTGAGTATTTACCCACCGATTAATCAATAAAGTTTGATATCTATGTGTTTTAGTATTTTTCTAACTATATTGTATTGTTAAGGTTGTTGGAGAGTTCAAGTCTCTAAGAACATTGATCAATGATAACTTCAAGATGCTTTCAGACCATCTTCAATAAAATCAGCAAACTGAACCCATAGTGAGACATGATAGTGGCATTGACACATATGTCGGAGATAATCATGAAGTATAAAAGCAGTTATCATATTGAACATATGTATTTAGCTGTATTCATATATGTTTTAATCTAGCCATTTTACTGATGTATTTAACTGTTATTCAGCTTTATATATATGTATTCTGACTTTTAAATCTTAACATATTGAGCATATTTTTTTAGATGTATTCATAACCGTGTTACACTTAATCTGTAATATCACTTTAAATTGCCGTATTTATTTTTATTTCAACTGTATTTACATGTATTCTGCTTAGTTAATCTGCATTTTCTGTAATGTATACTAGCTACTTATATGTATTTAATCTTTTTTCTAACATTAAGTTACCATGCTAACAATGATACATACAACTACCAGAAAACTACTTCAGAGGTACCGTCCATCATACCATCTACCACAAACCAAGAGGATGTATCTAAAGAATTCTATGTTTCTCAATTTGAACTGGACGACAAGTTTCTACCCAGTCAAATTCCAGAAACTAGAATAGTTGTTCACACCAGTGCAAAAAAAGATGAAGCCACACCAGTGCAACCTCAACGAAATAGGCGACCAAGTAGATGGAATTCTTCGCCTTATCAATCTAACTTCGACTCAGGAGGTAAGTGATTTTACAAACGTAATATTCAGCATTCATCGTGATTGAATCATTTAGAGTAGTCTATAAACACAAATTCAATTTACAGCATGTTCCTCTGTAAAGTTGACACCCATCTTTGAGAAAAGACACCCGTTTGAGGAAGATCCAATAACGGGGCCACATCCTATGTTACTCATTCAAGAATATGACAAGTGGGTTCGTGAAGGTCTTCTAGCAAGACATGATCAGAAGTGAGTTTTCCCCCGTTCATTGTATTGTGTTTTCATTTTTTTAAGGTATGTACATAATGAGTTTTATATCATACTTGTAGAGGTAATCTCGACGACCATTACAAGAAAAACAAGTCTATACTTCACATTCCATTGGATTTTGGAGTTGATCAAGTTGATTCCAAAAACTGGTTTTACCTTCTATCCATTGACGGGAAGTTATAGGATGACAATGTGAGTCTTTCCCAAAACTGATAATCTTATCTTTAAATAATAACATGTTGTTTTATTAACTTGTATTTAGTTGTATTATTCAGTTGTATTTTTCTCTGATTTCCTATGTATTCAGCTATAGTCAATTGAATTGAACTGTATTATTAACCTATAGTCAACTTTATTGAAACTGTTGTATTCAACTGTATTGAACAATTGAATTACCTGTATTCATCCAATGGCAGTTAAATTCAACTGTTTCAACCAATTGTCCAGATCTGTATTCAACTGTATTACAGTGTATTCCACCAAAGTCAGTTGAATTGAACTGTGTTATTAACCTATATTCAACTCTATTCTACATGTTGTATTCACCTATATTAAGGAATTGAATTAGTTGTATTCATTCAATGTCAGTTGAATTCAATTGTAGTCCATAATCTGTATACAGTTGTATTCACCTGTATTACAGTGTATTCCTCTATTTTCTGTATTCATTTGTATTCAACTTTTTTTTAGCATCTGTATTGAGGTATTCATATATATTATTTCTTAGTTCAAGCAAATAAACTCACACTATCTACCAACCTCTTTTGTTTATAGCATATGGATGTCATATTCTACTATTTGCGAAAGATGGGCAAGTACAATCAGCATAGGGACTTCACGTTTACTACTGTTGATTGTATATTCAAGACAAGAATAGCTGAAATATATGACAGGTATGAAGATACAGATAGTGATGCTAATGTAGCCAAACAAGAAGACGTTGTATGTGAGTATATTAGGGGCTACAGATTGCATGCTAATGTACCCTGGCATACAGTGGATAATGTCTTGATACCAGTGAACTTGAAGGAAAAACTTCATTGGGTGTTGGTTGTTGTGACTTTCAAAGATAGATGTATCAAAGTGTACGACTCGTACACGTCTTCCGGTCATGATGCATACGTAGTCTCTGAGATTGTAAAGCTAGCTAAGCTACTACCTCTGTATCTGTCAATTAGTGGCTTTTACAGAGATAGTCAAGGCATTGACTGGTATGCTTATCCCGCATACACAAACAAGGATCATAACGAACCTTTTGAAGTTATCTTCGTTCCAAATCTGCCTCAACAGAAAGCGGGCAGCATGTAAGTATCCAATCATCATTCTTATATGTTTTATACAAATCTAATTGTATTAATTATTTTATATTCTGTTTCAATCAATTATTTTTTAGGGATTGTGGAGTGCATGTTGCAGCCTTCGCGGAGTTTCTGAGCACTATTGGAGAGATTACACAAAAAACACCATTTGATGTCACTCTTCTCCGTCAAAGATATGGTGCTCTGTTATGGGACTATGCTATACGCAAGATAGATGCTGATGCAATAAGCGAGAGTGAAGCACCTTCAAAGATTGAAAGGCAAATCTCTGAGTCGGAGGCAAAGATGCAGATAGTTTTAGAATAGCTTTAGGTTTTTTTTTTGAGTTTAGCTTGAACAATGATACTGATTGTAGTGGTTTTGGTCGTAGATGCTATTTACTTACATGCTGAAATTTGGTTAAGTTTGCTTGAACAGGTTTTAGTTAACGCACATGTTAGTTACAATTTCTGAAACTTTATGTATGCTGAATGATTTTTGTTAATGCCAATTTTTGAATTGTATTCAGCTGCATAAGATCAGCTTTATCTTTCAGTATTAAGCAGTTGTATTATTCTGTTTAGCTGATTGTATTAATCTATATTATTCAGTTCAATTCAATTATATTAAAGTGTATTTATCAGTTGTCTACAGTTGGTATGCAAGTATATTCAGCTGCATCCATTCAGATATAACTTTGAATTGACTTGAAACAATACAAGTTATATTTATTAACTTGTATTTAGTTGTATTATTCAGCTATATTCAGCTGTATTTTTCTCTGATTTCATATGTATTCAGTTATAGTCAATTTAATTGAACTGTATTATCAACCTATAGTCAATATTATTGAACATGTTGTATTCAAATGTATTGAACAATTGAATTACCTATATTCATCCAATGTCAGTTAAATTCAACTGTTTCAACCAGCTGTCCAGATCTGTATTCAACTGTATTACAGTGTATTCCTCCAAAGTCAATTGAATTAAACTGTATTATTAACCTATATTCAACTATATTCAACATGTTGTATTCACCTGTATTAAGGAATTGATATAGTTGTATTCAACTATACTAAGATACTCTCACAGCCACTTCATATATATTTATATATATAAAAATACTTCAACTAAATAAATTCAGAAAATATTAACGAAAGTCATTCCACGATATATTACTTCGAAAAAAGAATTTATTATAGCTGATAATGTCATAATAAGTGTTGAGAAATTGTCGAATCACCAATACATGTCAGAATACAACTATTTATTACGTGGAGCATTCCTACAAGTTCGCTTGTTATGTCCTCCCTGCCCACATATGCTACATGAATGTTGATTTTTCGGCAACAACAATTCACTTAAATTTTTGTCGCGCTTCTTCTTTGGCCTTCCAGGAGGTCTTTTCCATTTGGGTGGTAGTACAACCTCCTCTGCAACATGCTCTGGTATATTCCAGTCATTTTTGTCCGGTAACGGGTACACTGGCACATCGTATGTCATTACAATTGTAATTGGCTTGTAATAGCTAGAGCAATATTCTTCAGGCATTAAAAACTTGCTCTTCAATACAGCCCAGGCATGTGGGCATGGCAATTCATCAATTTGGAACCTCCCACAAACACATTTTCTCTCGAGCAGGCAGACTGTGTAATTCCTCCCACCATCGTTAACAGTATGTAAGTATTCAGTTGAGGGTACCACCTACATTTAAAAATAGAAATATAAATTTTGAACACATTTACATGAATTAACAAATATATACTACTGAGTTAAATGGTTACTATCAACTTCGAAAATTGCAACTTCATCCAATTTCAGTTAAATTCAGCCGATTCCAGCAACTGTATGCAACTGTATTATTGTGTATTGATCTACAGTCTGCATTTGTATGCATTTGTATTCAACCTTTTTTGAGCAATTGTATTCAAGTATTTCCAATCAATTTAAACTGTATCAATCACCTGAATTCCATTGTAATCATTATCACGTGCATACAGTCTTAATAATCACATGTATTTACCTGTATTCATCTATATTATTTACTAGTTCAAGCAAATATTCATAAAAATTAACGGGTAGTTCTGCCTAAAAAAAATTGTATTCAGTTGTATACAGCAATGCCATAAAAATTAACTTACAGTCATACGGGTACACATGGTCACATTCAACTCCAGCATTTCCTGGTATTTTTTCCCAAGCGTCTTGTATGTCTGAGTAGCTTCTTTACGGTTACTACAATTCCAACGACCAAACATCTTCCTAACTTCTTCGAGGAAGTCATATATTGGCAATTTCCTAGCTGAAACTAGTGCTGCATTGATTGACTCAGCGATATTTGACGTTATTGTCCATCCCCTGTTAACAGGTGCATACAACCTAGCCCACTTTTCGTAACCATCTAACTCTAAGTATTCTTTCACCCTAATATCTACCTTCTCAACCTTCTCCATCAGACTATCAAATTCAGTTTGTGTGTATGCTTTTGCCATCGAGAAGTATATCTCACTCAACTTGGCATGGCTCTTTTTGAATTTCTTGTATACGTTATTCCATAGATGCCATATGCAAGCACAATGTGGTACATCCGGATACACTCTCGATACAGATTAATGATGCTCTCATTTCTATCCGAAACAATGCACATGTTTTCCCTTACATCGTATGCTATCTTGAATTGCTCAAAGAACCACGTCCAAGCAGCATCGTTCTCTGAATCAATAACACTGTATGCTAGTGGTAATATATGACCTATTTAATACAATTGAATATAATTGTTTTTAAATACATGTTTTCCAATGCTTTAAATATTAACAAATTGTATTATTGTTGAGGTACTCACCTGTACCATCCAACGTGCTTGCAGAAACGAATGTCCCGGTGTAGTATGATTTTAGATGACTTCCGTCCACTACAACAATTGGTCTACAATGATCAAACCCCCTTATAAATGCATACAATGATATATACACGTACATGAATTCATTCTTTGACGATTTTTCCATTCTTATGTGAGAACCTGGATATGTCTTATCCATTGTATATAAGTATCCTGGTAATTTTTTGTATGAATCAGCCGGTTCACCTCTAAGAAAATTCATTGCCTTTTCTTTAGCCCTCCACGCCAACATGTAGCTAACATCAACACCTAGATCTGATTTCACATCATCAATAATGTCCCTCGGAGTGTATTTCCTCTTATGGTTTGTAAGCTTTGTCCTTATAATACCACTTATAAGGCTGCTACTAGCCTGCCGCTGCTCGTACACTTTATCCTTCAGCGGACATGTATGGTTGTCATTGAATTCTCTCACCTTGAATAATTCCGATTTGTTAATGCTTGAAGCCTTAAACCTCCAATCACAATCTTCTGAAATACATATTAATGCATAGCTGGAAAAAAAAGTTCATACATCAGACAACTTAACGAATCTGACATATATACTTCCTATTCATAAAGTACCAAATTGATATCTGTGTATATGTAATTTTGTATACTAACGAATTCCAATATTGTTAGATGTGATTAAATACAATAAATACAACTAAATACATTCGTATGAATAATCAAACACTTAATAACATTATAGACATAATATGAAAATAATCATAGCCACTGTTGTATTTTTTCAATAGTAAAATACACCTGAATACATATTATTAAGAATACTAAACAAATATAAATTTTCAAAGGTGTTCATCATCTGGAGGAAACACACAAATACAACTAAATACAACAAAGTTAAACAAACATCAAACCTGACAGCATTAGACCGATGAACACGGAATTCAAACCTTTGAGCTATAGCATAATTCTCCATCACCTCTTTCAATGTAGCCTTATCCTTATAAACTTGTCCAGCCAGAACCTCATTTTGATTAGTTTTTGAAATTATCAAATCCTTGTGGAGTTCGAACACTCCAATCGCTTCTCCTGAACTGGCAAGTTCTATAGCTAGTGTATCATCTGTATCGGAATCGTACATTTGAACTGCTTCGTCTATCTGCATAATGTCGCCTTGATTTAAACCATCTCCAGAGATAAGCTCTTTTTCCATAGTTGTAATGCACAGAGGATACATCCCAAATTCTCTGTTCTCTTTTTTCAATTCTACATACACTCTGTAACCCATATCATTGTGTATTTCCATTGGCGTGCGATTGCCTTCAACATTGTATTGTATTTTAATGGTATTTGTGCTCAAATCTATACCCAGTTGATTAGAAATTGAACCAACTAGATCATTAAAAGAAGCATACTCCTTAATCAGTATTCCCTCAATGGAAAAGTCGATATAATTGCCCTCATCGTTCCACTTTCCAGAATGACGCAACAAAACTGTCAAGCTTGCCATATATATATAGAAGAGTTATACCTTCTTTTGTATATAATTTGTATCAATCGATAAGGAGGAGAAGAAAATCGCACAATATAGAAGCATGTTGCTCTGTTTCTTCGCTTCTTTCACGTTTCTGTATTTCTGAGTTTGAGAAGAATACAGATTGATTGGATAACTTTTAAGTTTGTTGAGTAAAATTAGGGAAATCAGAATTAATTTGATTTCCTTCCATTTTTAACATCTTCGCCGACCCAGATATTGCGCAGATACGTTACGTATTTAGCGCTACATACGTTTGAATACAAGTAAATACATATCAGGATTAGCTGGATTTCCTTTTTGTACGCCGCTAATTTTTGTTGTATTATTAAATACCCTACCTTAAATACATTAAATACATTATAGAATTGCATAAAAGATATCTATAGGACGTAATATAGCAAAGGGTTTCTATTAATGGCTAATTAGGACTAAAAGATGGTGCTTTGTGAAAAATTCTCTTTAATATAACTAGATGGTTATGGCCCATTCTTGCACGGGCCCAACATATACATATCCTTTTTTGGTGCATTTGATAAAGCATACCAGCACTACGATTGCAAGAAATACATTTGAATCAATGGACACAAAATCTTGCATTTTTATGTTCGATATTACAAATGATTTTATCCATTATCAGCTAGAATATCCACTCACGTGCTGGATTTAGAATTAGACGCAGGGAAAAACAAAGGAAATATACAAAACAATTTGTTATTAATAAAGTCTCGACAAACTGATGATGTGGCATGGATAGCTAAATCCATGATTCAACACATCGCTCCTACCCATCACTGTCAAATGCTATATAAAAAAGCAAAAGAGGTGGTTTCAGTAAATTTTTACTTACTAACACCAACAAATATTCACCTTAGACAAATAGAAATTTTAGGTTGAAATGTATCAAACAACAAATTCAGCAAAAAGCACAAAAAGATAGGAATACGCAAAACAACTAATAATATTGAGTCTGTTATACAAGTAGATGAGTTTGAATCTCAATTTGCTTTAGTGTGGTCAAATTATGATGTAGCACAAAAGGCATACAATATTGAATGTGAAACTCTTTCTTCCCATAAATAGGTCCATAAGACATAGCCGTGTCAAGGACAACATACCAAAGTATATTAGCTTTGCTATAGCAGCTCTTTTCCTTCATTCGACCAAGTACAGTTTAGTTTCCATTTTTACTGTAGTATGCTAGCAATATACATCACTTAAACGGTCCAATACATACGAATAATAGCAGAATAAAATAGTCTAGCACTTTTGAAAAGCTAACCAAAGCCTGTTTTCTATTTCTATCCCTCTAACGTGACTAACTACATTTAATCATCTGTATAGAGAAAATATTTATCCAAAAAATGCATATACATGAATGTCAGGATTCATAAATAATATGCTTTTACTTATGGCTTTCAGTTTTAAAACCAAAATTTTTCATCATGCATCAATGCACAAACTCAAAGATTCATTTTTCTAGCACTTCACTTTACAAGATTTCACAAAAAGAAACAAAATAATTGCAATGAATTTAACACACCTTCTGGTAAGTCAGATGCTTGATCTAGACAGTTAGTTTCAGGAAATAGAACCAGGTGCCGCAGAATAAGAAAAAATTTCTATCAAATAATCAGCTAATGTATGCCAAGTACTTCGAACTCATATTAACAACAGAGCTCTCAAAGGCCACGTAATTGCTGAAGCGTGATTAATATTGCCTTAGAAAGAAGTCAAGACCAATTTTTTTGGGGATAAGTAATGTCAAGACCACAATCAGTTTCACCAGGTGAGTTAAATACATAAATTTACCTATTTGTATGAGGAACTCAATAAAATTACACCTTTATTGACCTAAAAGAAAATGAAGGGAAGAGAGGAAGAGTAACAGATGAATTTTTTTTATCAGATTTAAGAGAAAATAAATATAAATGTCAGGACGAAGATTATTTTCTATCCAAATTACTCATATAGAATACCTGTTTACGTGGAAAACTCATCAAAATTCACCTCCTGCCTTCAAGAAAACGAAGTGAAGGAAAGAAATCATCAAGAAACTTATGGAACCAACAAACGCAACATAACAAATTAACTATCTCACTCTTCAACTTCAAAGGTTAGGGGTCATCCGCGTTCTTTTGTCTACTTCATGCCTTTTAAGAAATAAAAAAGAGTAATAGTGGAAAACAATAGAGAGCAATCTTAATATGATATAAAGAACTTTCACACAACTCTTGAGCAATCTCCTCAAAAGTTGATTTTTCAAAAGCAAAACATTTAGAAAAAAGGACAGCTAATACTTAAGTCTTTTAGGGTAGCAGGAGTTTCCAACAAACAAATATGGGACATCCAAATACCAAGCATCAAGAAAAATTTACTGTTGCGGAACAAGAAGTACAAAATCTGCATAGATAAATTGTTGTCTCCAACGTAAAATTTAATAACTAATGGCCATGTCATTTTATTTATTTGACACCACTTGTTACTTTGATTGAGGAATATCAATAAACTACAGGTATAACAAATACAAAATAGACACCTCCCAAATTCCATAATGTTTGTCTGAAAGTTTTAATTCATATTTGGTTATAACTCTCTCAATAGCAATTAATTATGTTCAGTTTGTAGATTATCTCTTGCATTTGTATAGTGTCCTAAAAGAGAATCATACTTTCCCTATCTTGATGCTCTTTCAATATCAATTTATCAGAAATACAACATATATTTTTGGAATGTTAGAGAAAACCGACAAATTAGAATAGTTAACGACCTATACCAAAAACTAAATGCAATGAAATCTTAGGGAGCTTTTTAATACTATAAATGTTTGTGGTAAAGTAGCTAAGCATGCAGCATAACAAGAACACAATAGAAGCTTGAAAGCTGTTAGACGCAAACTAATAATCATTTCAGTGCTCTATTGAAAATGTATAGCACATCGTGTCAGAGAGCCAGGGGACATGAAATCAAATCCATGCTCAATTCTATTCGCGTGTACAAAGCATCAAAGAACACCAAATACCATGAATGCTAAAAATATATATATAAACCCCAAGCAGCAAGAAATAAATATTACTTACTTTGTTCAAATAGAAGAACACAAATATACTTGATTTGCATATTATCTGGGTCAATTACTGTCGCCCAAAATAAAGAAAGAAAAAGGAAACATTAAACATATCAGCTTAGTGTTTTTGTTTTCATTTCAATGTAGTCATTCTCAGATCCCACTTGTAGGATTGTACTGGGTCGTTGTTGTTGTAGTCATTCCTAAACCCATTTTGAACACAGAATAAACATTGTCCGTCTTCATCTCTTAATTTTCTAATGTTGTACTTCTCATTAAAATATCTTCTTTTTTCATCTCTTAATTATCTAATATTGTACTTGTAACCTAAATTCTCTTCTTGTTTCTTTTTTATATCTCTTTTTTTTTTCCAGCATTCTATCTCAAAGATTTTTCAATCAAGTAAAAGATAAATAAGTAAATAAACTTCATGAAAAAGGTGAAGACAATAAACTTATCAAATTAACCTCCGAAATCTTTAAATAAAATACTTGCAACTAAGTTACACATTACTATAATTTTAAAGAGTTACACTTCCCAAAATATCAACCTAGTCATATTACACTTTAAATTACGCGTGGTGCAACTCAAAATCCATTTCATTTCTTACACATTTGGTCTTACCCCACTCATCCGATTTTTCTTTAATTGTAGTTCATCAATAATAAATTCCTCAAACCTAAAAATTTCTTAAAATAGAGCAATCTCATTACTCACCAAAGTAACCCCAACAATTCCTTGGGGTTGCGTAAAGAAACATAATAAGAAAAGCAGTAATAACAAATCTGAACAAACACGCACAATTTCGTGAAGAACGTTAACTAAAGTTTTTCCTTTGAGCTCATACACGTCTTCTTTGTATCTGAGCAGACAAAACATTACGATTAGCGTTGTTCATCTTCCAAAGAAAGCTCCAGCATAAGGTGCTTGCTTTTTTCTGCTATCTGCAGTTATAATATAATAGATTGAGGTCCTGCATCAAAGTTACATAATCTATAAATAAATTCAAAAAATGAGGGGTATTAATTGGCCATATAAATATTAAGAAAATTGCCAATTAGCCATTAGAACCATCAGTTAACAAAATCTCCAACTCAATTATTGAAGCCCAATTTCAAACATTTCAGCCTTTAATGCCGAGATATAGTTTTTTACGGCATATGGTCAAATACCTTGGCTGCAACAATGCTCTTGTCTGTTTTTATGTCATTTTCGCTCCAGATGTTAATTCAATGTGCCCAAATCGTGTTTAAACCTATACATGAAGAAACCAAACATGCATGTCAAAAGCAGATGTACACAGTGGAAAAAATATTCCAAAAGAACAATAAATAAGAGATATCCACAAAATACCCATTACCAACAAAGAGGTGCAACAAATAACAAATGGATACAACAGGCAAAGCAAGCGACAGTGAAGAAAAATTCAACAGAACTCAGAAATGTAGCACAGACCAAGTCAAAACTGGAAGAACAAAGGAGAAATTGGAAAGCAATTCCATATTTCATCAGTATGGACTAATAGCCCGTTTGGTCAAGCTGCAAAAATCAGCTTATTTTGAAAAGTATTTTTTTTCAAAAGTGCTTTCTCACCAGTTTGTGTTTGACTAATTAGTTTGAAAAGCACTTCTGAGCAGCAATTAGTGTTTGGCCAAGTTTTAAAAAACTGCTTTTAAGTGTATTTTTCTCAAAAAAGTGCTTTTGGAAAGAAGCTACTTTTTTCTGCTTCTCCAAAACTGTTTCTGCTTCTCCTCAAAAGCACTTTTTTCCTTCCAAAAGCTTGGCCAAACACCTTAATTTTTGGCCAAAAGTGTTTTTGGAAAAAAAAAAACACTTTTGGCCAGAAATAAGCTTGGTCAAACATGCTACAAGACAGTTAAAGCTTAGAATGAAAAATCGGATCCTTCTAGAGTTTTATTTTAACAAGTACTGACACAATTACTATTTTGCCCTTAAAAGAAGCTAGATTTACAAATATACCATTGGTCGATCATCTTCTCTCTTCTATGTAATAGAAAAATATAGATGTCTAGATATTTTTTTATTTTTTGGATTGTATTCTTTTCTTATCTTTTTAGCTTGCTACTTGACTTAATCACATGTTTCACTATTTTTCTTTTAATATAATATAGATGTCCAAATATTTTTCTATTTTTGAAATGTATTCTTTTCTTATCTATTGAATAATATATATTTGCTAACTAATTTAGAAAAAAAGATATCAAAAAATAAAATGATTCAACCAATAGATTAAGCTATATATATATATTCTCTTATGGAAATTTTAACTATAAAATAAAACTTATAATTCTAATTTGAAAATAAAAGGAAAAAAATAATTTTGTTTTACGTATAACAAAAAATAATAACTATTAAAAATATTGGTTGATTTTTTAAAGAAATAATAAAAGACTTCTCTATTAAAGTATTTATATCTAAACACTTAAACCAAATAATGAAAAAATGAAAAAGAAATAGAAAAATACAAGAATATTGGTGTATGGATTCGAACCTTGAACCTCAAGGACAAAACCATTTTCATAACTACCCTTCAACCATTGGGCCACCCAGTGGTTTCATGTATAATCACTACAAGAAATTACTAGTTTCTTTGTAGCGACCTTCAGTAGCGACCACTTCAGTTGCCACTATTGGTATGGTTTTAGTGGCGACTCAAAAATGTTGCCACAAATAGTGAAAGCTTTAGCAGCGACTACGGTAGCCGTTACAAAAAGTAAATTTTTAGTGGCGACTTTATTAAAGTCACTTCTAATTTACATTAATTCTTTAATTCCTCCTAAAATAAAAATTTTATTTGTAGCGGCCAATCAAAAGTTGCCACAAAAGGTCTATTGAGGCGATTGAGTCGCCTCTAATTCTTTCATCATAAAATTAGAAAACTATAATTTTAAGTAAATGCTTCCTGTCTTTTTTTATTTCTCTCATTTACCCAAATCGTTCATCTCTTTCTGCCAAAACCCTAGAACTCTGATGGCCATTTAAAACTCTCCATTTTCCCAAATCCCTTCACCACCTTCTTCTGAAATTCTTATTGGTTTCCATGAGAGCCATTAAGAGCCCACCTTCTCTCTATATAGCTCGAATCGTTGATGTTGGAGAAGATTCCGAGTTGAGAGATGGAATAGAAGATGGAAGCAATCTATTTGTTTTTGGAGAGGAACTTACGTATCTTCAGTACGCCTAGAACTTAGGTATTTTCCTCATTTCCTTTGAGGTTTGCAACTTGGAGATTTTCTTTTTGGTATTTTACTTTCTAGTTTATTTCTCAACGTTCTTCCTTATTTATGCCTGTATTAATTCGGATTTTTAGAGTGTGATAGGAAACTTTTGTTGCTGAAACTTGATATTTAATACTATATATTTTGTTTGGATTTTTTTCTCAAATCTGGTAAAAATGTATTATTGAACAGAGAAGTTGGATTTCTTTGAAGATTCTTGGAAACTTCTGCTCTTGAGTTTTAGGGTTAATGTCAATTTTAGTTTTTGATTTGGAGGAGCATATGAAATTTGATATGAAATTGTGGAATGGATAGGATGATGACAGATCTAGTGATGGGTTTGTATGTTATTTCCCAATTAGTATAATTTATGGATGCTCAAAATGTTTTGGATTTATTGCCGGTTTGGTATCGCAAGTCTATGTTCATTGTAGTGATTTTCATTATGGGTAGAATGCTAATTTTACCATCAATCGTATATTGCTGCTCTTATAGAAAGAGTCTTTCTTTTGATTGTATAAATGTCACAAGTTTTTGTTAAGATTCATTGATGTTGTTCAATAAGATTTGTAGTTATTTATTTTCTTCTATAATCTATGATTGGGCCTTCTGTTGTGCCTCTATTTATTATAGGGGTGTTCAAATTTTGGATATAGTTGTTTTATTGCTTGATCATATATACTAAATTGCCATAGGCTTTACAAAGTTAATTACCTTTTTTATTTCATTCTTTCATTATATTTTACTGCCTTTCCTTGGGGAGACGGGAGTATAAGTGGAGCTTCTAAGATTTACTATTGGTATTACTTTTAGGATGCCACACAAAAGGAAATTGATTCATTGGTTACACTAGGATGTCAATGCCTAATGAATCATTTTAGTGAGTACTCAATGAATGAAAAACATGTTGTCAAGAATTTCATATTTGTTCTTCTTTAGATTAAAGTTGGAGTTGTACTAGATATAATATTTATAATAAAAGTATTATGGGGCAGTAACTTTCACTATTAGAATGCCAACACTAATAAATTGCCCTTATGATATAGAAGAGCAGTGAAAATTTGACTTACATTATAAATACTTTTTTCAGAAATCTACAATGGTGTTCTTTGGTTTGGGTGTTTTCATCAAAGCTAATCTTCGTTTTGATTCATAACTCCATTTGAGTTCTGATTATGTCTATAAATATCATGGCTTTGGAAAATCCTATTCCATTTAAGAGATACTATTTGTATAAGGAAAAATCTTATTCCTTTTAGCTAATATGTATTTTGGTTCTTTTCCATTTAAGAGACTATACAAATACGGTTTATTGTTGTTCCTAAAGATTCTATTTGTATTGGAAAATCTGACTTCAGTTTTTTCACCCATGACTTAGAAACTATGCTTTAGTAAAACGCCATGAATCAGTAGCTAATTTGATAGAAAACTAAATTTTGTTATTTTCTCGACTATACCATGCACGAACATGTGTATAACTTGGAAAAATATTATCATAATAATTCTACGGACATTACTCGTCTGAAGGACGCATAAGGCCGAGCTATGTTTTTTAATCCAATCTAGAACATGATTTGGTCTGCTCTTCTTCGCTACTATTAAAATATTTCTCAAGGAATTTATTTAGGATATGACAAATTAAGTGACCTGAAGGGATTTTCATTTATTTGTACTATTTTTGACTTGTTGTTTGGAGTCTATTCCCATGTATACATAAAACTCATCACCAGTAGGTGTTCTATGCTATATTTAGGTGCAGAGCTAAATAAAAAAGAATACTTACTGAATGATGATTAAAATGTGGAGTACATCTTCTTCTTTTTTTTAAGTCAGGTCTTCAAGAAATATGATTAGCTTCCTGTTATGCCTTAATATGTCATAACCTTGAGTAGTTGTATAAATCTGGAAACATGTTCTATGAGTAAAACTGCAATCTTCATGGGTCTGTTTTCATCTAAACTCTATTAAACATGTTCTTAGTTAGGATGGCATGTGTGTGTTAATATGTGAACTTTCATCTTAAAGTTTCTTTGGTAAACTGGTTACTGCTTGCTAGTGAAAATTATAGGTCTTAATAAGACACTTTTTGCATAATATGTATGTTATTTTCAAGTCTTTACAACTAGAGTTGACACATTGAGAATTTATATCCATTGATGTCTGATATGTCGTTTAAAAAATCATATTGCAATTTTGAATAGTCTATTTTATTGACTTAAATGTAGTCGAAATACAACTTCAAATGTTGTGCTTGATTCCGAAAAGCTTGATTTTGTACTACTTTATATATGTGAAGTACCTGATGGTCATCTTTGGTTTGTTTTCTTGCTAAATTTGGACAATGTGAGGAATTAAGATACCTACACTTTAAAAAATAGGTAATTGTACGTAACGTGTTTGTTTTTGCCTCATAATAGAAATGTTTGGTATTTTGTCTCTGCTTCACCTTCTATGTGCCGGAAATATTCCTCACTCTCTAAGTTTTTCTTTTGACGTTTAAATGCATATAAGAGTCCTTTCCAAAGAATATTTATAAATTAGGTATACACTAATAGTGAAAACGACATCTTTGTATTGACGATTCTATATGTTGTTACCTCTTTTGAATCCGTCCCTTTACTAGCTTAATTTGTTGAGTTGTTAGCTTTATTGGAACTCTTCCTTGGGTCAATTGATGGTTCATATAAATAAGGAGCAATAAATATGATAGATAAGATTAGATTGTCATAACATTTCTAAGAGGAATTAACTTATTCCACTTGGTTGGTTCTGCTAGTTAAAGAAAATCCTGCCACTAAGACTTGAAATGCTGGGTTGTTGAATGGGTGAATAAACCTGGCACTCTCTGTTTCACTTTTAGAGTTGCTCTTAAGAGTTAGTATACATTTCCAATGCCTCTGGATCTACTTCTAGCGGTTAATGTATTTGATATTGGTAGCTTTTCCTATATAGCCTTTTTGATATCAAACTTTCTTTTCCTAATAGCTAATAAAATAGTTAAATCAAGTGTGATCACCCTTTTTGCTATTATCTTTAAATTATGAGATTGTCAAAGTAATTATGTGTAATTTTTCCTTAATAACAGGGACAAGGTTTCTTAAACGTGATCACAAGCGGCATTGACCAAGGAGGAGATTGAAGACACTTAATATTCTACTTTTTCTTTTTTATCGTATGTATATGCGTACAATGATAACGAACAATGAAGTATTGTGTAGTATATATTTAACTAACTTTGTATTCATGAAAGTATTTATAATATTTGACTTTGAGATATGTTTTTATTGGTTGTTCAATAATTTTGGATGCTTTATATATTGATAGCAATTTGGTAGAAATGTATTTGAATTTTGACCATTATATTTTTTGGGAAAATAGGTTTTTAGTGGCGACATAACCTTGTTGCAAAAGCAATCAGTATTTACGGCCATCAACGTTGCCACTAAATTTCAAGATATTGTAGCGACGAGAGGTGCCACTGAAACTATAGAAGTTTTAGTGGCGACTGTAGTCGCTACTACTTGTAATCCTTTAGTGTCGACCTACCAAAAATTTGGTTTGGGAAACACTTTTT
The DNA here is from genome assembly GCF_000715075.1 of Nicotiana tabacum. Lineage (NCBI taxonomy): Eukaryota > Viridiplantae > Streptophyta > Magnoliopsida > Solanales > Solanaceae > Nicotiana > Nicotiana tabacum. Next base: position 128,278,474 of record NC_134084.1, read on the forward strand.
TGTCGCATATTTATTCACTATTTGTAGCGACTACAGTCGCTACAAATATGTCTTTTTGTAGCGCCCCAAGGAGTTGCCACAAAAAACATTCAGTAACGGTTGTACCTGCAGCAACCCTAAGGTCGCTCCTATATATCGTTAGCGGCGACTTTGTGGGTTTTTTTAGCGACTTTAGTCGCCACTAAAAGTCTAATTTCTTGTAGTGAATGTGGTGATTTCATGCTTTATATATATAACGCAGTTAATACATGCGATATACATATAGAACCGCGCTATACTTTAGGGAAGAAGAAGAAGAAGAAGAAGAAGAAGAAGAAGAAGAAGAAGAAGAAGAAGAAGAAGAAGAAGAAGAAGAAGACAACTAGTATAATAGAGTTCAACTTCTTATAAATTTAACGTAAAGGTTCAACAAATTGAAGAAACAATGCAGTCTTTGAATATTCATGGAGATGGAGCTTTTGACATTTAGAGCTTATTTTGCATATGATAATGAAGAAAGAGATAGGCAAATCGGATATAAAAGCGGGCCCGATGGTAAGATTTATTATCGTTAAAATGGGACTAAAATTATAGCCTCACGCGCAACCTGGGTGTGGAAATTCACTCAATGTGACAAGTCAGCATTTTGTATTTAAGTAACACATGAAGGAATGAGTTGAGTGTCAAAATAGAAAAGGCTAAAGTAAATGTATCAAAATTAAAAGCAAAGCCGAGTTTAAGGGGTCATTTAAGGGTTTTGCCTAAATTTTATCACTAGTAATTGACATATCTAAAGATAATAATGCCCAGTTCATACTCAAATTCTGAGCCCGCCTTGCTTCCAAATAATTAAGTTCTCATGCTCAAAATTCGAGTACGAATCGACAAAGTAATATTAACAACCCTCTTTTTACCCGTAAATTCAGTGTCATATGACTTGTTCTAGACACAGTCAGGGTAAGGCCAATGTAATATTGAAACTTACCTCAAGGCTCAGGTCATAGACTTGCATATTTTTGCGATTGAAATAAAATAATGAAATATGCTCTCTCCCTCCCATTTTATGTAAAGGGGTTTCCAGTATGAGGATCAAGCCTAACCTTAGTGCGAATTTAGGTATATTTTTTTTAACTCTTTTGAATTAAAATTTATATATTTTAATGTGAAAAGTGCTATGAATAAACAAAGTTAATAATTTAAAATATTTAAAAAGAGTTCGAGAAATTATAATGTGTAATAGAGCAAAATAAATTCTTTTTAGGCAAAATACATAGTTTACTCATCAACCTTGCAACGAAACTCTTATTACACACCTTTCCTTCACGAGAAACCTTTTAACACGCAACCTTTCAAAAGTGTATCTAAGACACACTACTTAGACACGTTTCAAGCCTCAAGTATAACATTCTAATTTTTGTTTTCGTTGTAACAAGATAACATTCTTGGGATTCAATATAATATTCTAATATATTGAGATTTTGCTGCAAAGTCGATAGGTAAACTATTGAATCCCCCTTGCAAGGATAAAGTCCAATGAAGCGGTAACAAGATTTAAAAAGTGTTTTAGGTCACATTTCAAGCCTCAAGTGTAACATTCTAATTTTTGTTATTTTCTTAAATTCTTTTACGGAAAAGTGCCAGAACTGTCCCTGAAGTATCAAAATTGGTACAAAAATGTCCTTCGTCCACCTATTTGTATAAAAATGCCCCTACTGTTATTTTTTGGGCTCAACATTACCCTTATTACTAATAGAAAATTCTGAAGAAAATAAAAAAAATTAATTAATATCTACGTGTAACCGTCCCATTGGCCTAACGTAAACCTTAAGTTAAATTATAATTAAACCCATATGTAAGCCTCCCGGATATTGACCTGCCCCAATTTTAAAACATAACTCTCTCTCTCTCACACACACACACCCTCTCTCTCTCACCTTTGTCTCTTCGCCATTTCGTTTTAATGAGCATTTTTTGTACGAGTGTATGTCTACGATTATTCATGAGGCAAATCCAAAATTGAGTTCTCTATTAGAATAATTTTTATGGAAGATGGAAGGAAGTGCCATACTCTTCTTTATGTAAAAAAATTTAGATTCTTTTTGTTTATGTAATGGGTATTTTTTTCCAGATGACTCTTCAGTAGCCCAGGGTGATCTGATCCCATTGTATTTTTTTTATTTGAAATTTCGGGTGGTTTTCTTTATTATTTTTTGTCATTCCTCTATGAAAATCTAAGGATTTTGTTTAATCTTTTTTATTGTTTATGTAATTTGTATTTTTATTTTTAATTTATTTTACTATTTGTTCTATTAATATTTAAGCTTTTCTGTTCTTTGTAACGGGTATTGTGCAATTATCACATATCATACACATTGGGTTCATATGATGTACTAATAATAGTTGGCAATTCTTTAAATAATTTCTTTACTAGTATTTGTTTTCTTCTTTTGAAATCATTTTTGTTATTATGGATTTACTTTTTTTTCGATTAGATTACTGCGCTAAGTCTAGTAAAAAAAAGGATTTTCTATCCATAATTTGCAAGTGAGATTGGTTGTTGTGTTTGTTGCTATTTCCGGCGGATCTGTGGATTCCGCCCAAGTAGAACCGAGGAGAAGAAGAACAAGGGGAGAGAGAGAGTTATGTTTTAGAATCAGAGCGGGTCTATATTCGGACGAATTATGGGTGAGTTTAATAATATTTTGGTTGAAGTTCAAGTTAGGTCAATGGAATGGTGACGTGTGGATATTAATTAAAAAAAAAGAAATTAAAATTTTTTTGTTAGTAACGAGGGTAATGTTGAGCCAAAAAAATAACACTAAAGGCATTTTTATTCAAATAGATGGACAGGGGACATTTTTATACTAATTTCAGATAGTTTAAGGGCAATTTTGGACTTTTTCCCGATTCTTTTATACAAAATTTTTGGCTCCGCGTACAATCGCTTCCAACTAGTTGGAATTGAGATGACATTGATTGACTGATTAATACTAAAGTGATACCATAATTATAGTGCACATGTCAAATTAACTTTTAATTAAAATAAGAAAGCAGAGAAAATTAATTTGCTTATTATTAATTATTATTGCTTAAAATTTATTGTTGCTAGTGTATCTGAATTTTTTTCTTGTTCGAATTAAATTGCTGGAAGATGCTAGGCCAAAGAAAAAAATTCTAGAAATTGGACTGGTCACATAATAGAAGCAACGACAACAACAACACAAACAACCCATTATAATCTTATTTAGTGGGGTCTTTTAGTGTATATGCAAATCTTACCCCTATCCGGAGTAGAGATGTTGTTTCCAAATAGATCTCCGGCATCCTTTCCTCTAAGAACTTCCAATCTTGCTCTTGAGGAGACTCAAACTCACAACCTCTTGATTAGAAGTGGAGGTTGCTTATCATCGGAGCAACTCGCGTCTCGACAAAGGAAATAGAAGCAGTGATAATATTTGCTTTTCTTTTAAAGAAAAGAAAGAAGAAGTGCTTAATATCCCTCTTAAACAATGAAAAGGAAAAAGAAAAAAAAATACTTAAGTGATAAAATCAAAACAAAAACAAAAACAAAAAAGGATTTCTTTCCTAACAAGAAATGGAGTAACACTCTTTATATAAACTCCTCGTTTCCCCACCCATGGGCAGATCCTTCATACTCAAACATTACACAAAATCAGAAACTCTTCAGAGACCTATCAACTTCTGCAAAAATCATGACTAACAAAGCTGAATCCTCCGATTCGTAAGTACCCTTTTTCCCGATCTTTACAACGAAACAACACGTTGTAGATTTAGTTTGTGATTTTGATCTTCGATTTTGTTGTGGTATTTATGTAAATATGTGTACAGGAAAGGGACAAAGAGGGACTATAGTACGGCGATATTGGAGAGGAAGAAGTCGCCTAATCGCCTTGTTGTTGATGAAGCAATCAACGATGACAACTCTGTTGTTGCTCTTCACCCTGATACTATGGAGAAGCTTCAGCTTTTTCGCGGTGACACTATCCTGATCAAGGTCAGATTTTTGCCCTTTATTTTGCTAGAATTAGTTGAATATTTTGGGTTTAGCTGTGCAAGTTTTTAAACTTTGTTAGCTTTTGTGGGTTTAAGTCGAGTTTGATGAGGTCTTAGTTCTGCAATCTTGATAAAGGCCTGGTTTTTACCCATGTTTTGTTAAAATTACTTCAATTTTCTGTGTTTAGCTGTGCAAGTATTAAACTTTGTTAGCTTTGTGGATTTAAACCTCACCCATTGTATAAGGGATTAGACGGGGTTTTAGTAATTTGTACTATGATTTTTGATAATCACGGTTAATGTGAGAGTTTTTTTGGAATTAATTGAATAATTTGTGTCTAGTTGTGCAACTTTTTAACTTTGTTAGCTTATTGTGTGTCTCACTCATTATATAAGTTCTGAATTTTAACCATGATTTTGTTAGAAGTTACTTGATCTTTCTGTGTTTAGCTCTGCGAGTTTTGAACATTGGTAGCTTTTGTGGGTTTAAGACTCACTGGTTATATAAGGGGTTTGATGAATTTTAGTTCTTTCTACTATGATTTTTGATAATGGCGGTCAATGTGTAAGTTTTGGATTGGGATTCTGGAGTTTTGCTTGGATATCTGAATTTGGGTTTTGGGTTTCTGAATTCTTGATCAAGATCTGGCTTTTACCCATGATTTTGTTCAAATTACTTTAATTTGCTGTTTTTAGCTGTCAAACGTTTAAACTTTGGTAGCTTTTTTGGTTAAATTTCACACGTGATATGATGGTTTTAGGATAATGTTGATGTGTGGAAAAAACTTAGGTTTTCAGATTTTGTCTCAAATCCTGAATTTGGATTTAGGGTTTATTTTGTATTTATTTTAAAATCTGTGTTTATTTGCTTTACAATTAGGTGATAATTATTAAAATCTGTCTTTGCTCTGTTTTTGTGTTTATTTTGTATCTTTTGAAGAGATTAAAAGGGTGTTTGGCTAAGCTTATAAGTTGGTCAAACTGGCTTATAAGCACTTTTTGGCTTATCTACGCGATTGGTAAAATTAAAAGTGCTTATAAGTTAAGTGCTTATAAGCCAAAAATAGGTTGGTCTCCCCCAACTTATCAAATTTCAGCTTATAAGCACTTTAAGTTTGACCAAAATATTTACTATTTTATCCTTAAAATACTTCTTTTTAAAACAAAACTCTTCGAATACCCAGTTCTTCAGCTGCATCTTATTAATTTCAGCACTTTTATCCAAACAAGTAACTGCTTATTTTTTAAATCAGTTTCAGCACTTAAAAGTGTTTTTCAGCACCTAATGCTTATCAGCTAATCTAAATCAGCTAAGCCAAACGGGCTCTAAGTGATTAACGTGACCACATGCTGAAGGTTTTTGGTTGTCTTTATGCCCCTTTTTTGTTTTCCCCCCCAAGTTCAGATGAGTAGATTTGGTTAGTCCTAGTGATTGTACTTCTTTATGCTACATGAGATGCAAACTTGAGAATATATTGGTTTACTTTGTAATGCCACTATATTATGGTGATCCAAGAAGAGCCTGATAATAACCTGGATGCTGGGATATGAATCATATGATTATTATGAGGATCTTATGGTTATACACAGTTTAATTTCTGAACTTTGGTTTGGTTTATAGGGTAAGAAGAGAAAAGATACAATCTGCATAGCTCTTGCTGATGACACCTGTGACGAGCCGAAGATCAGGATGAACAAGGTTGTCAGAAATAACCTAAGGGTTCGACTTGGTGATGTTGTCTCTGTGCATCAGTGTCCTGATGTCAAGTATGGCAAACGTGTACACATTCTTCCCATTGATGATACCATTGAAGGGGTCACTGGGAACCTCTTCGATGCTTACTTAAAACGTAAGTGTTCAGATGTTTTTTGATTTCTTCTTAATATTACCTTGCTACTGCTTTGACCTGCATGAACTGCCTTGCTACTGCTTTGAATTTGGAAGTGCGATTAGGTGTACGTACACACATAATAAAGAGGCCAGACTTAGCTTATAATATACTGTAGTAAGATAAATTCTCTTTGCAGAGGCTCTGTGCCATTCATCTTGCCTATGAAACCTTCTTTATAACTCATATTAAGCAAACTAACAACATTAGTATCGCTCCATGTGGTGATTCATCGAAGCTTCTTTTATTTTGGAGGTGAGAACTGACAAGCAGAACAAGATCAGATTCTTGTCATGCATTTTTATCTATTCTAATATCTTCTCAATTTTGAAATTTTTGGTGATGAAGACTTTAGATACACTAGCAGTTTTTATGAGTATTCATAATCAGCACTCATGTTTCTTGTTAAAGTAATGTGTTTCTGTCATAGTTGTGTAGACAAATGCTGATATGCTATTACTTCTTTATTTTGTTCTTCTGCAGCCTATTTCCTTGAAGCATACAGACCAGTGAGGAAGGGTGATCTTTTCCTGGTAAGGGGAGGGATGAGAAGTGTGGAGTTCAAGGTTATTGAGACTGATCCTCCTGAATATTGTGTTGTTGCCCCTGATACTGAGATATTTTGTGAGGGTGAACCTGTGAGTAGGGAAGACGAGAATAGGCTAGATGAGATCGGCTATGATGATGTTGGGGGCGTGCGTAAACAAATGGCTCAAATACGGGAGCTTGTTGAGCTTCCACTAAGGCACCCACAACTCTTCAAATCCATTGGTGTCAAGCCTCCCAAAGGAATTCTGTTGTATGGACCTCCTGGATCTGGAAAGACTTTAATAGCCCGAGCAGTTGCAAATGAGACTGGTGCGTTCTTCTTCTGTATTAATGGTCCAGAGATCATGTCAAAATTGGCTGGAGAAAGTGAAAGCAATCTTAGGAAAGCATTTGAGGAAGCTGAAAAGAATGCACCATCAATCATTTTTATCGACGAAATTGACTCAATAGCTCCTAAACGTGAGAAGACACATGGAGAGGTTGAGAGGAGGATTGTCTCCCAGCTTTTGACATTGATGGATGGACTCAAATCACGTGCCCATGTAATTGTTATGGGTGCCACTAATCGCCCCAATAGCATTGATCCTGCCTTAAGAAGGTTTGGCAGGTTTGACAGAGAAATAGACATTGGTGTTCCAGATGAAGTGGGGCGTCTCGAGGTGCTCCGTATCCATACGAAGAACATGAAGCTTGCTGAAGAAGTAATTTCACCTCTTAATTTTTTGCTGTTTTCAAATCTTCTCCATTCCAAGAAGGAGTTGCATTTTGTTGACTTTGAGATTTCTTTCTTTGCAGGTTGATTTAGAAAGAATTGGCAAGGACACACATGGTTATGTCGGTGCTGATTTAGCAGCTTTGTGTACCGAGGCTGCACTTCAGTGCATCAGAGAGAAGATGGACGTGATAGATTTGGAGGATGAGACCATTGATGCAGAGATACTGAACTCCATGGCTGTGACAAATGAGCACTTCCAAACTGCTCTTGGAACGAGCAATCCCTCTGCCTTGCGTGAAACTGTATGTCTAAACTTCTCTCGTAATCTGTTTAGGACGCTACTAAATTTGCATTTGAATCTAACTATGTAGCTTTTGGTTGAGCAGGTTGTTGAAGTTCCCAATGTCTCTTGGGAGGACATTGGAGGCCTTGAGAATGTCAAGCGTGAGCTCCAAGAGGTACTTCTATATACTGAACATACTGGTGATTCATATTAGGGTCCTGATGAAATTACCATATTAATTTATTTCAATCTGTTATTTTTAATTGTTTTGTTTAAATTCAACTTGTTGACCAGACTGTTCAATATCCGGTGGAACATCCTGAGAAATTCGAGAAGTTTGGTATGTCTCCATCAAAGGGAGTCCTGTTCTACGGCCCACCCGGATGTGGGAAAACTTTGCTTGCGAAGGCCATTGCAAATGAATGTCAGGCCAACTTCATCAGTGTCAAGGGTCCAGAATTGCTTACCATGTGGTTTGGAGAGAGTGAAGCCAATGTTAGAGAAATATTTGACAAGGCTCGACAGTCTGCTCCGTGTGTCCTATTCTTTGATGAGCTGGATTCTATCGCCACACAGGTGTGTTATCTCGTTTGCAACCAGTAATCTATGACTATGCTAATTTCACTTTTTTCTTTGTGGATCATTTGTTTTTTATATTAATGACTGGACTTAAATTTTCAGAGAGGAAGTAGTGTGGGAGATGCTGGTGGAGCTGCTGATAGGGTTTTGAATCAACTCCTTACTGAAATGGATGGCATGAATGCTAAGAAGACAGTATTCATTATTGGCGCAACCAACAGGCCCGACATTATTGATCCTGCACTTCTACGGCCTGGTCGTCTTGATCAGTTGATTTATATTCCTCTCCCCGATGAAGACTCTCGTCACCAAATTTTCAAGGCGTGCCTAAGAAAGTCACCCCTTTCTAAGGATATCGATCTAAGAGCTCTAGCGAAGTACACACAGGGCTTCAGTGGAGCTGACATAACAGAAATCTGTCAACGCGCTTGCAAATACGCTATCAGAGAAAACATTGAGAAAGTAAGTGCCCTAGATCTTCTCATCCTTTGGTACCTATGAATGTAGTCATTGATTTTGGAAAACTAATGCGGATGTGTTTTTGCAGGACATTGAGAGGGAGAAAAGGAGAAGCGAGAATCCTGAGGCCATGGAGGAAGACGTTGATGATGAGGTAGCAGAGATCAAGCCTGCTCATTTTGAGGAATCAATGAAGTATGCTAGGAGGAGTGTTAGTGACGCAGATATTCGCAAGTACCAGGCCTTTGCTCAAACGTTGCAGCAGTCTAGAGGTTTTGGTACTGAATTCCGATTCTCAGAGACGAGCACGGCAGGAGGAGCAACTGGAACTGCTGATCCTTTTGCAACTTCAGCTGGTGGAGCAGATGAAGATGACCTGTATAGTTAGATTGTCAAAAGTTCTATTTTCTTATTTTACATTGCAACCCTGTAAAATGGGCTTATTACTCCGCTCGAAATCCCTCCTTTGCTCTCAGTTTATAATTTATACTTGGATCTTCTATAGCCATCGATTAAAAGATTTTTTTGTTCTATTATTCTCTACATATTATACCTGCTGCTGATAAATGATTAAACCAAGGCAGGGTATGCAATGCAGTTATGGTTTTACTTCATTAGCAGCTGCTAACGTTTGCTCAATTTCCTACGTCTATTAGAATGCTGCATTTGGGTTGGAAATTTTGTTTTGAGATAAGTGTAACCCTTTACATTTAACAAAAAAGGCATTTACTTGAAGGGGGCATGCAGTTTAACATGGTAATCCTGATGTGAATTGTTTCTTTAATCAGATTAAAATCTTGAGGCAGTTTAGTTCTCTAGATATTTTATCGTCTGAATCAATAGTCACAAACGTTATCACATGTAATATCACAACTTTTAAAAGCTTTTGTATTCTTAAAAAATTTGTATCTTGTCAAATAAGCTCATATAAATTGAAAGAGTATAATCTTTCTTTTCGTGTATGTGTTAAATTTGCATCAGTATAATGTCCAAGTCTGATGGTGGAAAATTCGAGACTTGAGCTAAACACAACCACGTATCCCAAATGATATACATAATACATACTACACATTTGTTTTATTTTAGTTAAAACGATGACCAAAATAGGGTACTACTAGTGGTGTACTAATGGACTTTTGTGCCATCTTTTATAAGCTAAAACTCTACCTACTTTTCATCTTTTTCTTTGCAACTTATAGACCACGTGGGTGTTGGGATATATACTATTAACCATGAGTTTGGTTTAGATATAGTATTTATTATGAAATAATTGTTTATTCAGTTTTAATAAAGTTTTAAATAGATCATATAATAGTTTGTGTCCTTTGCTTATATAGTAGATGGTTTAGTGTATAGAGTTTAGCTTATACACGGAAGATTAAATCATCGGTTCTTATAAGTATAAAGTTTGAGTTCACAATCTAATGATGGAATTGGACAAACCATCAGGAATGATTGTAGCACAAGATTAAATATAATTAATCTTGATTATGGGAATGGTTTAATTCCAACTTCTTGTGCTAGTACATTTTGTATGTATTGAACGGACCAGGTAGAGATAAGTATTTTATACTGACTTAATAAAATAAACTCTCTAGCCATTAAATGTACTTATACTCTTAATCTTGATATAATTATTATTAGCTGTTGTATATTATTATTATTTTGATTTATTAAAAGGCGAGATTCTTTCGTGGGTCAATATGCCTGGTAAATTGGATAATAATAATATACATTGGCGAAGTAATAGTTAGTTGATGGAATCCATGTCTCGGTTTAGAGATTGATGATATACCTTTATGAAAGCTTATAAGTTTTCATGTGTAAACCCAGCCGGTGGATTTTGTATCCGACACATGAAATAAGTTAAGCGAAAGTCTAAAGGAAATAATCAATAAATTAAATCGTCAGTAATTTAATTTAATTGATTCGTATCTGAATCTTAACATGGGGAGTTAAATAAGATTTAATGGATGAATTTCGAAATTGAATAAGGAGTGTAATTACGAATTTTTAGTGGAATAATTCGTAATTAATTATGGTGGATATTAATTTTGAAAATTACAAATTAATTCCATAATTGGAAGCCTTGTTAATTAAATTCTGTGGTCCCTACTGTGCCTAAATAATAGGAAATAAAGGAATCCTTTTTCTGGTGGAAAAGAAAACCTAACAGGTTTTGGAAAAGGGTCTTAACCCTTAAAACTTGTGCTATATATATATATATAAGGTTTTTCACCTAGAGGGATGAGTACATGGTGGCTGAAATTTACAGCCAAGTTTTCCTAGAAATTTCGCCCACACGAAATTGCTATTTTCGGGTATTATTTGGGTAACACAGTAGAAGACCGTGGAACGTTCGAGGATCACGATTGTGCGGGTGATGGAGATTCCATTGAGAAGTTATGGAACTGAAGGCTCACGTGATAGAAGAGATATGTTCACGCTTCAAGAGGTAACCCGTGAAATCCTGTTTATGCTAGTTGTCTAAATTACATGTGATTTTGATACTGGGATTGCTTTCGCTGCATATAATAATCCATCAATTGGTATCAGAGCTCACTCACATCTAATTAGATAACTGAGTTTTTCATGAAACAAGAATATGGTGTTTATGTGCATTTTTTGAATTACATATATATGTGATTTTCTGAAAAACTGTACTGCTGTTTTGTGAATTAACTGTGCATAATTTATGGATTATTCTTATAATCATGAGATATATGTTTTCTTATTGATATTTGATTGAGATTATCTGAATTTTTTGGGGTAAACCCTAGAAAAACGCAAAACCTGTTTTTGACCGAATAGCCGGAATTTTCGGAGGTCAGCGAACTTGACGGACTCCGATTGAGCTGAAATTTGGTGGGTCCATCGGAAAAGCCGTGGTGAGAAAAACTCACTGCTTTAGCAGTGAATCATGGTATTTTTCGGCGTTTTGAGGTCGTTTGGACTGTGTTTTGGACGTTTTTCTATTTTCTGGAAATTATTTCTTAATAATTTTAATTCTTTTTTAATTCAATGGTGTTGGGGATGACTCCCCATGGTCCCCATGATTAAATACTAGTCATATAATAGGTTTACACATTGACTATTAGCAAATAAACGTGTTGTTGTATTAAATTCAATAATAGAGGTGTAAGATTTTATTGACTAGGTCTTACAAGGTATAATTCATATTGTGTAATGATATAATTATTTTGTAAGAAAGTAAAATTATCTATTTGATATCCTGGATGACTAATGATTGGAGCGTTTGGCATGTTTGTGCATAAAAAAGTTTCTCAAATTTAAGTTTATATTTTCATGCCCTACGTGATTACTAGTTTGGATTTTCGATGAAGAATTTTGTTCTCTGATTGGAGGTTCTAATTAAGTGAAATATGACGGTATGTTGTATGAGTTTTATAATGTTGGTATGATTTTTAAGCTATGGTCTACCATAAAATAATTTTATGAGCTAAATATATATTCACTTGTAAATTGAGAATTTTATGAGTAATAAATAGTTACCACTGAAGTGGTTTGTTTATTTGAACTCATGAAAAATTCTTAGTAAATTTGTACATGTGAAATTATATCTATTTATGGATTGAGCATTATGATTAATAAGTAGGATCCACAAAATGGTCTATTTATTTAAGTCATTGAAATATGTTTAATATACCATGTGAAAATTATCCTTGAGAAATCTACATTAATGGTGGAGGTTCATAACTAGAAAAAGAGTATTTATCTTTGGGTACTAGTGAAACTAACTCCACCCATGAGAAGAGATATTGGGGTTTTCACTGAACGGGAGAAAATATAATATCTCAGGTTCTTATGTATTTAATAAAAGGATAATTTATTGCAAAAGGAGATATTATATATCCTAGAAATAGGAAGAAAATAATATATGCCTTGAGCTCATAGTGTAATTATAAGGAGAATGGAAATCAATATCATATTTATTTTAATTCATGAAACTACTTAAAACGGTTATTCTCCGAGTTTGGTTACAGGCTAGTGGTCATGAATTTGACGGACTCCGATTAACCTGAAACTTGGTGGGTTCATCGAAAACGATCTAGTGAAAAAAAACTCCTTGCTATGCAGTGAATCATGTTGTTTTTTTTGGCATTTTGAGGTCGTTTAGATGGGTTTTCAAGCAGTTTATTAAATTGAATTTGTTATAAATATGAAAAATTATTCTTTATATATCGGCTATATTTGTGTTAAATCTGAAACATGATGATTTAACTTGATATGATATATAGCAAGAATGCAAATCACATGGATTTAATCCTGACTACGCCAAAAAAATAATTTATTCGAATTTGGTCTAGTTTTTGGCGATCATGAATTTCACGATCTCCGAATGACCTGAAATTCGGTAGGATCATTGGAAACGATCATTTAAGAAGAACTCACTGCTATGCAATGAATCACATCGTCTTTTGACGATTTGGGATCGTTTAGGTGAGTTTTTTGGAGGTTTGACGGATTAAAATGTGATTTACATACGAAAAGTCATTCTTTCTATCATTTTATATGTCTAATCTGGAACATGATAACCCATGTTGATTTGACATAAATTGGTATATGATAAAAAAAAATGTAGGTCATATTTTAAATTCTTAAAAAAATGCTTAAAATGATAATTTTCCAAATTTGGTCGCAATTTTTGATTGATATGAAATTTGGTAGATTTATCAGAAATAGTCCAGTCAACAATAATCACCACTATACAGTGTGAAATATTAATTTTAGTATTTTAAGACTGTTTAAATGGGTATTGAGCATTTTTTTAATATGGAACTTAATCCTCAGAGAAAAGTTCGTGGTTGTGATAAAGTGGTGATGGGAATAAACCCCTATGGTCTTCATTTTTTTATTTATAGTGAGATAATAAATTTATGCGTTGACATTAAGTCTTCCTCCATATCGGATAAATTTATTATGAACTCACTGGCTATAGTTACTAGTTATTGATAACCAGTATTAACTCTCCATCTGAGCTTAAAGGGTTGAATCAATTTTGTAACTACAATACAATCATGATTAAGTGGTGATAGAAATATATTTTTATGGTCTTTCACTATTAATTTCAAGTGAGTAATAAATTTATGCGTTGACTTTAGGTCTTCCTCCATATCGGATAAATTTATTGTAAGCTCACTAGGTGAAATACTAGTAATTGATATCGTGTACTTACTCTTCATCTGAGTATACATGTTGGATCAATGAAACTAGAGCTATTAAAAATGATGTTCACTTGACTGAAAATAATAGTATGCTCTCCATCTGAGTTGGGTCTGTTTTAATTATTGGAGTGAATAATCTGGCATTGCATATGTATGTTGCATGAGTAGTTCTTTCCCATCGAAATTGCTATTCAAGATGCATGACATATATGTGTAGTGTGTTTTAAAATTTTTGTATTAAAACGTTATATACAATTGACTGAAAATAATAGTATGCTCTCCATCTGAGTTGGTTCTATTTATTTTTGGATTGTATAATTCTTGCATTATATAATATACTTTGCATGAATAATTCTTTTCCTATCGAAATTTATTATTCCAGATGCATGTATGTATATAAATATTGAATGCAGTCTGAATTTTACTATTCAGTGTTTTGACTTATTATGATCTATTTAATATTTTTATCTCAACTCCACAATGATTTTATGCAATTTGTCGTATTACTTGTTAAAATTTTCTTTTAGTGATAAGGCATTAATTTTAAGGATGCAATATATGTACTTTTGTTAGAAGGAATTTAATTCCGATTTCTGGGCAAAATAAGAGATGGATATTTGTTTTATTTTTCGAATAACTCTTGAGTTATTGAGCTTAATAAACACTTTATCTCTTGTGGTACATGAATGCATGACCTTGTTATTATATATTGATGTCTCTCCTGAACAGAACAATATTAGTCTACCTCATAAGAGAATATGTTCTTCAAAATTGAGTAAAACTTATCTGTGCACTTTTATCTAAGTCATATTAATCTGGATAGGATTTCAAGTTGGTCAAGTATGGACCTTAAGGTTCATTGAAAGTAGAGGCACTACCAACTTGTGGATCCTGTTTGGAAGGAAATTTGACTAAAAGATGTTTCCCTTTAAAAGGAAATAAAACTAGTGATAAGCTAGAATGAATCCTTTCTGATTTGTATGGTTAAATGAACATACTCGTAAGAGATAGATTTTGAGTATTTTATGACGTTCATAAATGATTACTCAAAATATTAATATATTTATTTGATGCACTGTAAGTCTTAATGAATTAAGTAATTCAAGGTTTTTAAGACTTGAAATAGAGAAGCACCAAAGAAATATATTAAGTTACTACAATTTGATTGTAGTGGCGAACATCTCTCTAAAGAGTTTTTTAGTTACATATCAGAATAGGGATTACATCTCAATTGACTACACCGTAAACTCCATAATAGAGTCGTGTAGTAGAAAGAAGAAATAAGTCTCTTTTGGATATGGATAGACTAATGACGTGTTATTCAGATTTGCCTTATTTATTTTTGGAATATTTCCTGGAAACTTCAAATTACATTTTGAATTTAGTTCCTTCTAAGCTAGTACCTGGGACATCTATAGAACTGTGGACTGAATGTAAGCTTGGTCTGTGGCATGTTTAGATATAGGATTATCCCGCATATGTGCTGAAAGGGAAAGCAGATATGTAAGTTGGAACTAAGGATGGATAGGTGCATGTTTATCGAATATCCAAGAAAACGAATGAAGCTTTATTTTATTGTCCTAAAGAAAATAAGGCAATTGTTAAAACAAATGCATTTTTCTAGATAAGGACTGTTTAATAAAACATGTTCCTAGAAGTAAACTATTTTTACAGGAACTGGGCAAAGAAATAACTAGATGTTCAAGAACATCAAAACCCACACATCAGAATTGACGTTCCATTGCATTTAAGTAGTGGGAGAACGTTAATAGATATAATATGCCTTTATCGAGTGGGAGTGATGTTTGAACATTGAACACTATAGTAAGAAGTCACTAATATTTCAATGTCGTGAGGTAACGAAGGTAATATTAGTGGTACTTCGTCTTAGTGGGAGAAAGCTAAAGAAAATTATAGTTCGGTGTTCATTCTTGGGATAGTTTCGGTAACAGGATCTCTGAAGAGTTTAATACCAAACTAGATAATTACGACAAAGTACTACTGGACAAATATTGCATCAGATATAACTTGGCAAGATTCTTTAACAAAACCTTATTTGGTGAAGACTTTTAATAGTCATGTAAAAGAATGTCTGAGAAAGTTGTAGATGCATGGTTATGAGTCTAAGTGGGAGATTGTTGGGGCATATACTATTAACCATGCATTTGGATATAGTATATTCTAATAATTATCATGGTTAAAAGTCTAAGTGGGAGATTGTTGGGATATATACTATTAACCATGAGTTTGGTTTAGATATAGTATTTATTATGAAATAATTGTTTATTCAGTTTTATTAAAGTTTTAAATAGATCATATAATAGTCTGTGTCATTTGCTTATATAGTAGATGATTTAGTGTATAGAGTTTAGCTTATACACGAAAGATTAAATCATCGGTTCTTATAAGTATAAAGTTTGAGTTCACAATCTAATGATGAAATTGGACAAACCATCAGGAATGATTGTAGGACAAGATTAAATATAATTAATCTTGATTATGGGAATGGTTTAATTCCAACTTCTTGTGCTAGTACATTTTGTATGTATTGAACGGACCAGGTAGAGATAAGTATTTTATACTGACTTAATAAAATAAACTCTCTAGCCATTAAATGTACTTATACTCTTAATCTTGATATAATTATTATTAGCTGTGTATATTATTATTATTTTGATTTATTAAAAGGCGAGATTCTTTCGTGGGTCAATATGCCTGGTAAATTGGATAATAATAATATACATTGGCGAAGTAATAGTTAGTTGATGGAATCCATGTCTCGGTTTAGAGATTGATGATATACCTTTATGAAAGCTTATAAGTTTTCATGTGTAAACCCGGCCGGTGGATTTTGTATCCGACACATGAAATAAGTTAAGCGAAAGTCTAAAGGAAATAATCAATAAATTAAATCGTCAGTAATTTAATTTAATTGATTCGTATCTGAATCTTAACATGGGGAGTTAAATAAGATTTAATGGATGAATTTCGAAATTGAATAAGGAGTGTAATTACGAATTTTTAGTGGAATAATTCGTAATTAATTATGGTGGATATTAATTTCGAAAATTACAAATTAATTCCATAATTGGAAGCCTTGTTAATTAAATTCTGTGGTCCCTACTGTGCCTAAATAATAGGAAATAAAGAAATCCTTTTTCTGGTGGAAAAGAAAACCTAACATGTTTTGGAAAAGGGTCTTAACCCTTAAAACTTGTGCTATAAATACATAAGGTTTTCCACCTAGAGGGATGAGTACATGGTGGCTGAAATTTTCAGCCAAGTTTTCCTAGAAATTTCGCCCACACGAAATTGCTATTTTCGGGTATTATTTGGGTAACACAGTAGAAGACCGTGGAACGTTCGAGGATCACGATTGTGCGGGTGATGGAGATTCCATTGAGAAGTTATGGAACTGAAGGCTCACGTGGTAGAAGAGATATGTTCACGCTTCAAGAGGTAACCCGTGAAATCCCGTTTATGCTAGTTGTCTAAATTACATGTGATTTTGATACTGGGATTGCTTCCGCTGCATATAATAATCCATCATTAAAACTGAATAAACAATTATTTCATAATAAATACTATATCTAAACCAAACTCATGGTTAATAGTATATATCCCAAAAATCTCCCACTTAAACTTTTAACCATGATAATTATTAGAATATACTATATCCAAATGCATGGTTAATAATATATGCCCCAACATATACTATTAAACAAAGATAAGACGTGTCTCCTAACAATATTGTATATCACTGTCATATCATGTTGTACATAATAAGACTAGAGAAATTATGTGAAGAAACTTTTTATTTTTAATTTCTATTTTGTATTCAGTACTCCTATTTGTTTTTGGGACCCGACCAATTGGGAATTGTGCTGAAGAATCATACTTTAGAGTGTAAAGTGCCCCTATTAGGGAATTCAATAAGAGTGTTCAAATTTTGAACACTCTTTGTTAATGGGCTATGCAAGAGTATTCAAAATTTACTTTTAATCAATAACAAGTAATATTTTATTTTATACGTAGTATAATTTTTCGACGAAGGGTGATCAACTGACTACTCTTAGGCCAACATAGCTTCGCCCTTGATCAAAGATAACTTCATAAACTTAAGACCTTGGTTAAGGTCAGGAACCTCATTCTCCTTTCCATATTTAACCTATTCTCTTTAAACAAAATTAACATTGATTGCGGGATTCAAATGATATGTAGGAGGGAAATTTCGGTAGCTCAGTTAGTTAGCTACCTGAATATTCATTTTATTGGTGAGGGTTTGATTCTTCATCTTATAATTCCTTCCCCAATTTCTCCTTTCCCTATTGTGAAAAACGGCAAAGGGCTAAATATACTCCTCTACTTTTAAATATTGTTTATCTATACCCCTCGTTATACTATTGGGCTATTTATATCCCTACCGTCATACTATTGGGTTATCTATATCCCTACTGTCATACTTTGAAACAAAAATACCCCTATTTTGGATGGAGTGCCATGTGACAACACCAGATTAAAACGATCCATTTCTTTTTTTACCCGAACCGTTTTTAAAAAAACCCACAACTCGACCCCTATTTTCATTTTTTTCCAGTTTTTTTTTAAAATTTCAGTTTTTAAAAAATGAAAATATTTTGTTAAAAAACAAAAAATATTTTTTTTCTGTTTTTACAAATTTGTTTTTCCAGTTTTTAAAAACAAAATTCTTTTAAAAAACTAAAAAAATTTAAAAAAAATATTTTACAAAACGAAAATATTTTGTTGAAAATATTTTTTTCTGTTTTTACAAAAAAAATCAGTTTATACAAAAAAAATTCCAGTTTTTACAAAAAGAAAATCTTTAAAAAAACTGGAAAAAAAACATTTTTCAAAAACGAAAGTATTTTGTTGGAAACAATTTGTTTTGCAAAATCTTTTCACTATCTACTCAGTTTAGAAAAACTAAAATATTTTGCAATTTTTTTTTTAGTTTTACAAAAAGAAAATTCTTTAAAAAAATTGAAAAATAAAAATATGGTTCGGGTTGTGAGTTTTTTGTAAAACGGGTTGGGCAAAAAAAAGAAGAAATGAGTCATTTTAATCTGGTGCTGCCACGTGGCACTCCATCCAAAATAGGGATATTTTGTTCCAAAGTGTGACGGTAGGGGTATGGATAGCCCAATAATCTAACGAAGGGTACCAATAAACAATATATTTGAAAGTAGAGGGGTATATTTGGCCCTTTGCCGAAAAAGAAAAAATAAGTAGGAGCATTCTTTTTCGCTTGAGACCAGCAATTGAATTATAGAAAATTTACAATCAAATTTGTATCTTTAATATACAAAAAATATTATAAATCACAATTTTAAAGTAAAAATTTAAAAACATTTTAAAAATTAACATAAAAGTATCTGATGTTTAACAGTAAATAGTGGCCATGCAAGTCAAGCTTCTAAAAAGTTGTAAGGAAAATATATCGAGTTCAGTTGAACTCAAACCATCAAATATAAAAGAATTAACCTAATGAGTTAGTCCATCCAATTGCTTAATAAACTAAAAATAATTAACGGATCTGTTTATATATATATATAGAGAGAGAGAGAGAGAGAGAAAAATAACTGTGTAATATATTAGCAAAACCCATATATATATATATATATATATATATATATATATATATAGGTTATAAGTCGATGAATTGAGTTCAACTGAACTCGATATATTTCACATACAATTAATTTTATATATCCGTATATGTGTGTGAATAATTATTAAAATCTCAACAAAAAAAAAAAAAAAAAAAGAGTTCACAATTTTAAAAGACAATGGGTTAGCGTTAAGAATTTGAAAGAATCTATCAAAATTACATCTTGAATTGCCTCTATATGACATATGTTGGTTGATGCTGCATCATTTTTATTTATGCATTTCTAGTGATGTTAGTTTCTTCCTGTGCTTGCAGCTTGCGACTTGCATCCAACCACAAATTAATGTCACTTCTTTGTTTAGTGTTAGACTATACATTTTACCTTTAATTATATGCTGTGCTACATACCAGTAGGTTTTCCCAATGGAGGGAAACAAGATTCATAATGAGAGTGTAAAAATTTCTTAATAGAAGTCAGACAAAGAGACCAACAATATGCAGCCAGAACGTGATGAATTTAACTGAATTAGGATACCATAATATTTAGCGTTCATGTGGCCGAGTTGCATCCCCTAGAAAAGGTTACGTTTGATTCATGTCCGTCAAACAGTGGCGGAATCAAAATTTTTATTAAGGGGTGCCAAAATATAAAAAAATAAAAATATAAAAAAGTTAAGAAGATTCAACGTATACTATATGTAAAAAAAAATTATATTTTTGAGCAAATTAAACAGTCTCCGCCACTGTGTATCTAGTGCACCAAGGTAGTATTTTTCTTTCCATTTCCTTTTTATGTTTTTTTCCTTTTGAAGAGGTTAAAAACTTGCATATAAAGCAATAGATGTAAGGCTCTGTATTTACATATAGATTTTTTATTACTGAACCCTGGTTAATTAATATATATTTCACCTCATTACTTACTTAATCATGATAACTTGACATAATTTGGTGTTGAATATCGAATCCGGGCCGTAAGATTTCACCTTGGAAGAGAGAGAGAGCTATATTGTTTGCAGTATGTGTTTGAAGAATTGTTGTTGCCCTCTATTGGCTGACAATTAAAAGGAATGAATATTTCAAAGAGAAAATATACTATAAGAAAATAAAATTAAAAAAAAAAACTTAAGGAGATTGACTACTAAAAATCTTGACAGTAAATCTTAAGAATCCAAATTATTCACAAGTCACAATAAATCTTAAAGAGAAGATAACAGAATTTAATTTCTGAAGAGACTAACAAAAATCAAGAAGCTAATGTGAAGAATAGAAAGCAAAAAATATGTAAACATTGATGCCTCGAGTTTTTTTCCATAGACGAAGAGGGCAAAATGTAAGAGAGATAATTGTGTTTAGGTTTTGGTGAAAATAAAAAAAAGCCTCTTAATTGTGAATTTTCATATGTTGATGATATTTCTTTCCGCATCTTTGGGATCTCTCCATTCTTTTTCCTTTCGTTTGTATTTTGTTGTTTCACTTTTGGAGGAAAGTAGAAGCGGATCTACCTTAGAGGGTCGGGGTGGCACATCACCCGCACGCTTCGGCAAAAATTCTTAGTAAGTAAGTTGATATCTATGAAAAATGAGCTACATATATAAAGTGGCACCTAGATAACACAAACAGCAAGCGGGTGCCATGGCTCTACCTTTATTTTAAAGTCTGTAATCTATCGCATGGTTCTGGGTTGCAAATTTTATGTTTCTTTGTTTAAAGATTTTTTTCTACTTATTAACCCTAGATTTCCCTCTGTTTTCTTCCGGTTGTTTGCTACTAAATCCCTCTATATTCTTGCTTTGTTTAGATTTCTATACATTAGCCCTATAATTATATCTTATTTCATAAGCAATTTTGTTCGATACGTAATTTTAAAATTATAATTGATATATAATTTCTCTCTTTCTAGTAATACAATATTAATTTATATATTGGAGTATAATTTACAACACAATCATTTGTTGGATTTTGAAAAAAATATCCTGATTAAGAGAGGTTTTAAATTGATTTTCGTAGATTGATAACTTTAAAATTTTGCCTTTGAAAATAATTTTCATATGACTCAACAATTAAATTGAAAAATTAACCCAAGCATAATGATCAACTAATCAAATCAAACATTATATAAGCTACTCTTTAAGAAAATTTCTAATTGCATGTATACTTTCATGAATAATTTCTTTTTGTACTTTTATCTGGGAAATAGTAAATTAAGCATAAAAAAGTTGAACTAAAATTGAATTTATTTGCATTTTTAAATAAAAGACCTAACTAGATTAACCAAAAATTAATTGAATTATCCATTCTTCGTATTTGGTCTTTCTCGCTACTATATATATAGTGGCACCCGCAACTTTCAAATTCCGAATTCGCCTCTGTACCGGAAGTAGGTGAGGGCCCTTCTGCATCATCCCTTCTGCAATTTGCTCCTCATGCATGTCAAGTTAATTATGCCAAAATCTTTCCGCGTACATACCATTACTGTGATTTGATCAGTTTCATTATATTGGGGACATTAGTATTGGGGTGTTTGTTCGAAGGCCAACTTGGCCCCGGACCGGCCGCGAACCGCAGCTCATGTGGGCTTCTGGGCCTAGACGGTCCTCAATTGGATAAGCCCGTGGTCGTGGAGGTGCGCCGGTCCTTCACATTGAGCTCGCAAGATCAGGACCGTTTGAAACCGGGACCGGACCGGTCCTTGGCAGGCCTAAACGGTCCCAACGATCTTAATTTTTTTAAAAAATTGACCGTTTGGGATTGCAAAAATCTGGCCGTTGGCCTTTAAAAAATAGTCGTTGGCTATTTATAAAATAGCCATTTAACCCCATTTCCCCCCTCCCCTCCAACTTTGTTTTAACTCAAAACTTTTTATAATTACACTTTTCCCATTTTCAATTATAAATACCCCCTCATTCTTTCATTTTTCTCACAATCTCTCTCTAATTTTCTTCTATAATTGCTACTATTGCTTACTTTATTGTTACAATTTGTGAAAAAATTATGAAGTTGGTGATCTTCAAGTCTTCAACGATAATCAATTTTCAACAAGTTGTTTGTCAATTCGTTAAACTCGTTCCAACTCTTAATTTTTAATATTATAGTTTTGTTTGTTTTATTTATTTTCTATTATTTGATTAATTAAGATGACTTCCTTAAAAAAAACTTTTTGGTAAAAATAAGAGAAAATCCAAGAGTGACGAATCTAGTGGCTAATCTGTTCCTCCTCCACTTCCCCCGGCTCCCCGACCCAAACCATATACCCGTCCTACACCTGCTATTCTTCATAGTGA
This sequence comes from Nicotiana tabacum, assembly GCF_000715075.1. Lineage (NCBI taxonomy): Eukaryota > Viridiplantae > Streptophyta > Magnoliopsida > Solanales > Solanaceae > Nicotiana > Nicotiana tabacum. The sequence goes on from NC_134084.1 coordinate 128,301,037, forward strand.
TAATAGTTTATTAAAATTTACTGAGAGTTAATTTTTCCATAATGTTGGAGCTGGTGAACAATTAGACCATGAATTAATGAATGCTCTTAATTCTAATCCAACTATTGATGAAAATGAGGAGGAGGAAATAGATTTTGATGAAACACAACCGGATGATGATACACCCACTAGTCCTGAACCTGAAGTTAACCCAACTAATAATAATTCAAATCATGCCCCGTCTGATCCTCCTGTTACTACCCCTACTTTTTCTGGACAACGTACCAAATAGACAGAAACATCTATTGTTTGGCCATTGTTTACTCAACTAATTAAAAAAATAAGGCTAAGTGTAAAACTTGTGGCAAGGAGTTAGTTTTATATATTTTGGAGTTCGAGGGGGTGAGGGGAGGGGAACTTTGACTAGAAACATATTGATATACCCTCAAGATAAAGCTAAATATCTTCGTATGAAAGCCTTGGCCGAGGGCACAAGCGTACATACTCCTAGTCAGGCTGACCCTAGTATCAGTCAAATCAATTTGAACCGGGAATTAACATTGTTACTGTGGTATTTTATATTATGATCTAAAAAAAAGATCGGGAAGAATTAGCAAAAATGGTTACTGTTATGTGCTTACCCTATAGTTTCCTTCTAACCCTCACTTTGTGCATTATATTAGAAAAATTTGGAATCCTACTTATAAAGGTTTTCCTCGTACAACTGTAACGAGCGATATTTATAAATATACACATGAATATGAACAATATTTGACCTATTGTTTATTTATTTATTTATATAAATTGTTTGTTGCTATTACAACTGATATTGGTAGAAGTGGTAATGACTGTGATTATCTTACTATTACCAGTCATTGGATTGGTGAGAATTGGATAATGCAAAAGCGCATTATTGCCTAAAGAATAATTAATTCATGTCACACAGGGCAGTTTATTGCTGGCACAGTTACGGATATTTGTAGATATTTTTGCATTGTTGATAAAATCATGTCAGTTTCAATGGATAATGTTACTAGTAACACAAATGTTGTAGCTTTGCTTACCACTACATTAAGTCCTGCATTTAGTAACATTTTTCATGTTAGATATATTTGTCATATTTACCATTTAATTGTGGGTGATGGTATGAGAATTATAAATATTAAAATTGAAAAGGTTAAGATGGCTCTTAACTGGCTTTTTTATTCGAACAGTAGAAGTAGACTTAGAGAATATTTTAAAAGATGTGAAGAATTTGGCCTAAGAGAAATAAAGATTCCTAAACCTTGTCCAACTAGATGGAATTACATGTATGAAAGCTTAGTTGTTGCATATGAATATAGAAACCCTATAAACTCAACGCTTAATGCTCATGTAAGTGATTGTCACACCTCCTTTTTACATACCCGCGAGGGTACAAGGGAGTTTTTTCCAATTAAAGGACAATCGAAACGGGATTCGTTTATTTATTTCAGAGTCGCCACTTGGGAGATTTAGGGTGTCCCAAGTCACCAATTTTAATCCCGAATCGAGGAAAAGAATGACTCCATATTACAGTCTGCGCACCAGAAATCCGGATAAGGAATTCTGTTAACCCGGGAGAAGGTGTTAGGCATTCCCGAGTTCCGTGGTTCTAGCACGGTCGCTCAACTGTTATATTCGGCTTGATTATCTGATTTTATACAAATATGAACTTATGTGCAAAATTTTATCTTTTTTACCGCTTTCTTACTTATTGTTATTATTTTACGAGAATTGCAACGTCGTGGAAACATATCTCGAACCACGTTACATCAATGCACCCGTAGTTGTTTGGCATATCTCGACTCGATTGAGATTTGGATTTGGGTCACATAAATGTGCACCCGAGTTAAGGAAAATAAATTATTAAAGGCGCGCCTAAAGCAACTAGCGTCTTGTTATTTTGGGGAAGGCCGTAAAATTCGCTAAACGGCCTGTCCTCGAATTCTAAGTATTTTAATATATACATTTAGAGGGCCCCGCAGCTTGTGCATTTTTTGTTTGTCGAGGCTCGTCTCATTCATTATTAAAAAGAATTTGCAATGTCATGGAAATACATCTCAGACCACGTCACAATCAATGTACCCGTGATTAGAGACACATTTCGATTTCGTTGAGATTTGGATTTGGGTCACATAAATGTGCACCCGAGTTTAAGGAGATAACATTATTAAATACGCGCCTAAAGCGACTAGCGCAGGGTTATTTTGAGAAAAGGCCGTGAAGTTCGCTAAGCGGCCGATCCCGAGTTCTAAGTAATTAACACATACATTTGTAAGGGCCCCGCAATCTATATATTTTACTAGGCGAGGCTCATCTCATTTATTTTAAATGGACAAATCCTAAAGCGACTACATCTTTTCTATTAAAATTAGTCTCTAAAATAAATAAAGAAAATCCTAATTAATTACGAGCTTTTTTTTATTTAAGAAAGCATGGCATACTAATTGCTATATTAATACAAATATTGATGAACAAGAATTTTACTAAAAAAATTCGAAATTATAAATAAAATAAAAATTTGACAACTAATATTCAAAAGAATCAAATATAGTTAGATTGAAGCTCGCATTGTTATATATAAAAAAACTATTGGAATTAATTATTCACAACCATTTGAAACTGGATTTAACCATAATTACTAAAGCTTAATAGAAAGTTTATTAGACTTAAACGTTCTTCTAATTTTGTTTGAACTCAAATCATGCCTTAATACCTAATTCACGAAATTTAGTTCAAATTCATGCCTTAGCTAAATTTAAGTACTTGTTCACAGTTAACCTACTGTTGATAATCTTAGAACCTTCATAGCTAGTGAATTAACCCGTTTTGCCAAGCCGATTCATTAAAGACTAACTTATGTTATTTTCTCTTATTCCAATTATTATTCAATAATACATAAAATAGCCTAAATACAATCAATAAAAGGAACAGAGAAAAAGCGAAATTAAAACTTCAAAATTCGATTCTTCATATGTATTCATGCTTCCACTTTTTTAGCTTGCAATAACTAGTATTACATTCGTGTACCTGGTATTGGAAAACAAGAGAAGATGAAGCTGAGAAGCAGCAACAATAGTAACAATGTAGCACAACAACGACAGTCCAGCAACACAGGAATAGACCAGTAACAGTAGGAATAGTAGAAAACCCAGGAGACTATAAACGACTCCAAGTATAGAGAAGAAGTAAAAGGCAGGAAGGTTCTGACTATTTCAGATCTTAAGCGAGGCAATGAAACAGTAACTATTCTTTTTCAACTTCAAAACTCTCCAAAATGAATTCTGCCCCTGTATATTCAGTGTATCCAGAATGTATATCGGGTGTATACTTCTCACTCCGCCCCCTCTTTTTTTCTTCTCTCTATCTAGTTTTTCCTCTTTTTTTCCACCCCTTCTTCCTAAATTTTCTCTTCTATTTATAGCAAAATTTTCGAAATTTTCAGATTTGTTTTTTTATTATTTTATTATTTTTTTAATTAAAAGAAATCCCACTTACAAATTGCTTTTATTTTTTTAGAAAAAGAAATCCCACCTTTATTTACTTTTATTTTTAAAATTCCACCTTTAATTACTTTATCTTATTTAAAATCCCACTTTTTATTTTTTTAAAAGAGAATCTCACTTTATTTAACTTTTCTTTAATTAACAAACCACTATCTTTTCTTTTTCTTTTAAAAATGCTACTTTCAATTACTTTAAATTTTTTAAATTTTCAGATACCTTTATATTTATTTTTTAATTCCAACCTTATTTTACTTTTAAATTTTTTAAAACTTTTTACTTTTTTTTAAAATTTTCTACATTCTTTTACTTTTTTTTATTTTTTTATTTTTTATTTTTTTAAAATCATTTCCGAAATTACTATATATATATATATTTTTTTAAATAAAAATAATAAATAAAATAAAATATTTTCGGATTTTTTTTATATATAAAAAAAACAAAAAATAAAACTATTAATAGTGATAATTCACTTTTTATTTTTTATTTTTTTTGGTTTTGTTTTGTGTTGGACAAAAATGAAGAAGGGGTGTTGGGTTAATGGAGCGGACCGGATCGACCCGGTTTGAAACGGACCGTGTCATGGGGAAAGTTGGGCAATTATTTGGGCATGTGGTTTGAAATTGAAGAAGTGGCCCAATCCGATTTTTCTTTATTTTTTTGTTCTCTTTTCTTCTTTTATTTTTATAAAACTAAATTATAAAAGTACTTAAATTATTATTAAGAACTAAATTAAGTTATAAAAGCGCAAATTAACTTCCAATAATAATTAACGCACAATTAAGTAATAATTAAGCATAAAATTATTCATTTGGACATTAAATGCTAAAAATGCAAAAGATGCCTATTTTTGTATTTTTTATTAATTTAACAAATAAACATGCATAGACAAACATACAAATAGTTACACAAAATATCACAAAAATTGCACACCAAGAAAAATTATTTTATTTTTGAATTTTTTGGGAGTAATTCTCATATAGGGCAAAAATCACGTGCTTACAGTGATGATGATGAGCACCTTACAAATGCGGATTGGACTAATGTTAAAATGCTTGTAGATTTTTTAGAAAAATTTCATATTACTACAAATGAATTTTCTGGGAAATAATATCCTATTATTTCTAACTGTTTAGTTTATATTGCAGAACTTGCAAATTTGTTTGCTCATTTTTCAGAGGGTGGGTAAATTTATCAACGTGCTATTAATTCTATGAGAAAAAATTTAAAAAATATGTTTTCCTTATTCCCCCTATTTATGATGTTGCTGCCTTGTTAATTCCTACTATAAAATTATGAGGTCCTCAAATTTTGGTATGAAACTGTTTATACTGGTTTAGTACTTGAATAAGAGGAGTTGTCTAAACTTTTGGAAGCGATTGCCTCAATTAAAATAAATGCTCAAACTATTTATAATGCTTAGCAAATTGCATTAGATCAGGCTAGACGAAATGTTCCAACTCTTTCTTCTAATTCTCAATCATCTAAAAGAATTGTGAGAGTAAGAGCACTTAGTGCTTGGGCGGGGTTCAGGGATTCTCAAGGTTCTACTACTAGTAATTTTTCACAACTAAATGAGCTTGAAGTTTATTTGTCATAGGAAATTGAGGAGGTGAATCCCGACGGCTCCTTTAATATTTTGAAATGGTGGAAGGACAAAGAAAAACACTTTCTGATTCTTTCAAGGATGGCCTGAGACGTTTTAACTATTCAAGCTTCAAAAGTGGAGCCGGAGAGCGCTTTCAGCCAAGCAAGACTTCAACTCGGTGATTATAGAGCGTCTATGGGGATGAGCTTGGAAAAATCAGTACTTTTCAGAGATTAGATCCGTTCGGAAAGAAGAAATTTTGGACTTGTTGAATCACAAACAGAGGTAGACGAAGCTTACGAAGAAATGCTAGCTAAACTTGCGGAAGATTCTGCATCGCCCGAAAGTGGTGATGACCAAGCTTCTTTTCCGCCACCACCAACGGAAATTCCTCCGGACCTTAATAGATTTATGAAGCTTGTAAGAGATACCATATAACTTGTATGAACAAAAATTAGTATGTATTATGTAACTTGTATTTTGGTACATCTTGATTAGTTTCTTTTTCTTCTCAATGGTGGTATTAGCACTTTGTTGTGCTCATTCTATAGGGGGGAGGAAGACTAAGAAAGATATTGCCATATTTTTTTAATGATATAATAAAATTATAATGCATTGCGTTGAATATCTCTTTACAATATTTTTGTCTTTAAATTTGAATTAAAAAATTTAGGTCATAATTCTATTATATAATTTACAAGGAATTGCCTTAGATATTTTTATTACCATCTTTTTTTCTCTAACTTCTATAAAATTAAAAAAAACTATTGGGCCCACTTATCCCGGAGCTATTAGTTCGTGGGCACGATCCCGAGCCAATTCCTACAAAAAGACCACGAAGCCCGGGAACGCAAAGACCGTTTAATTTGGATCCGGCCCAAGACCGGGATCGGGACCGACCCACTTAGGATCGGCCCACTTAGCCCATTTAAGCCCGAGACCAGCCCACATGACAGCCTTAAGGCTAAGATATTTGGTAAATTTTAGACCATGGTACAATTCTTTTACACGTGCATTTCTGAGAACTTTGAAATTAACACTTACATAGTTTACCTACTCTTGTTGCATCTGCTTCAGCCGGTAAGGTATCCAGGTTTCACTTTATTCAGAGGTGGCGCTTGCATCTAATTGTATATAAACTGTAGAATTTTCTTGATATATATATTTTTTCTAGCTTACCGGTAAAAGGAACAATATTATTATCACTTAATATAAACTACTACCGATATAGTATTACTTTTAGTGGCGGAGATAGAAATTAGAATTTGTGGATTTTAAATTCTAAGAAATACAGCTTAATATATATATATATATATATAATGTTTGGACCAAGTTATTGAATTCTGCCGAACTTGTACGTAATATACAAAACTGTAATTCCGCCAATTACTCCTCTGAATAATTACACAAATAAGTGCAAAAAATACCAAGTGAGTCACAGCTCATCACTTGTGCATAGTAGAGACACCAATAAATATTTAGACTAATGTAGCCAATAAAAGCATGTGGCGTTGATGTTGAATTACTTATAATGGTAAAATGGTGTACCTGTTGATGTCTGGGCGGTCGATCAGTCAGAAATTGCAAATGGTAAAAGCTAGATTTTTTTTCCCGAGTTTTCTATCGTGTGTTGGGTTCTCGCATGATGGTCCGACTAAATCAAAATTAACACCGAAAAGTACTATATTGGAGGTAAAAAGCTTCCTAACAAAAATGATACCATACTTAGAGCTCGAACCTAAAACTTTTAGTTAAGAATAAAAGAATATTTACCACTCCACTATTATCCTTGCGGGTGAAAAGAAAGTTAGACACTAGCTAGTGACTAATTACAGCCAAGAAAGTCAATAGATGTTTGGGTTGGGGCCCAAAATGGTACAAAATGAACATTGAAAAGAAAGGTGCACACGAGTGGGGTGAGAATTTAGTCTCTTTTTCTGTTGCAGACTGCAGAGTAGTAAAAGAAGTCAGTAGTACTAACATGCACGCTCCTCAGGATTCTTGATGTCGGTTCTATATCACCTCCTTTCACATCCTCCATTTTGGCCTATTTCCACCACCCTCCTCCAATATCGACTTGATGTCGGCATGGGCGTATTCAGGCGGAGGATCGTGAGTTTACGTGCACCTATACTTTCATATATAATAATTATATATATATATATATCTTTAAAACTAGTACCCCATTTTAATTATGTAAATCTATTTAATTGGCACGTAGTTTAAAAAGTAAATGAAGATTTTTGAAATATGTGTTCTTAAACAAGATATAACATTTGTGTGAATATGATTTCTTTTGAAATTTGTGATTTTAAACATGTCATTGTATTTACATGACTCTAAAAGCCCGTCATGAAGGGTATAATAGAAAGTTTAAGTTAAATTATTTCTAAATTTAAAAAGAGTTCGTTCTTTTTGGAACAGACTAAAACGGAACAGAAGAATGCAATGACTATTAGATACACCTTTACAAGTGATGTTTAAGGTTCAATTCCCATATTCATTTTGTGTTTTATACCTTTTTTCTTTTTCTTTCTTTCTTTCTTTGTTTATTCAAAATCACATTCATTTTGTATTTTATACTTTTTTCTTTGTCTTTCTTTCTTTGTTTATTCAAAATCTGTTTCAAACGCGTAATGAGTTCAATAATAAGACATTAAAGATTGAATACTTCAAATTTAAATTTAAGATACGCCTATTTATAATAGTGCACCCATCTTGTTAAAATTTTGGATTCATCGTTGGATGTCTATTGGACTTTTCTTTTGTTTTATAATTTTCTTCGTTACATTGAGACTTGTTGAGTGAACATATGAAAATGGGGTTCAATAATTTGGTTAGAAAAGAAATAATCCCAATAGTCACTTCCGCTCGTTCTCCATTGAAACTTGCAAAATCCATTCTTTCGTTTCTTTTTTCCCCTTCTTTTTTAATTTAGTTATTACTTCCCTTTTAAAATATTTTTAGCAGTCACATATAAACATATAAAACTGAGAAAAAAATTGTAATTATAGCCAATATTTTGGCTAATGGATTCCATCATACATAAGTATGCTTGCAAAGTAGACTTTGTTAGCAATATTTTTTGGGACCCAAAAATATTGCATTATATGGTGGACATCATTTGTATAAGTTGTATCTCTTCTTTTACACCTAAGAGGCCAAGACTTTTTTGCCTATAAAAGGGAAGGTTATTAGTTCATTTTAGACACACCAAATACACATCAACAAGACTTGAGTCTTCATTTCTTGTTTCTTCCTTTCTTCCTTTTATTAAGAGTGTTTTGTACGAGAGTTAAGTGTTGGGAAGCACTTGTGTGAACCCTTTATTTGGAGTGATCTTGTGAGGTTATTCTCTTGGGGTATTTGGAATCAATTAGAGTGTTTACTCTAATTTTGTACTGTCTTTTATACTTTTGTTGGTATAGTAAAATTACCCCCCTCCGCTTGTGGACGTAGGTCATTTTGACCGAACCACGTTAAATTCATATCTTCTTTATATGCTTTAATTGTCGTTGTTATCAACTCCATTATCTTTGTTATTGTCATTATACCGTTGTTTGGCTAAATTCCGCACTACCCGGGTTCCCGATCCTAACAAGAATCATAAGAAGAGAGTTGAAATTGTAGACGCGAATATTGTGACATAATTTTTTAAAGAAAAAATTACGCAAAAGGGAAATGTGCATGAGGACAAACTATGAACATTCTTTCTTGGTGATTTTCAGAAGATTAATACTCCCCATGTCCGATTTTATGTATTATGGGAGGAACGGCCTTTTCTATTGTAATTTCCCATATTTTTTAAATTTTATTTAAATTAGTAACTTTACAGACTTACAGTACTTTTCATATTGTTTTTAAATATATAGATTATATTTCAAGAACATAAAGATCTATATTCGAATTCACATTGAAATTAGGTGCGGTTGACCCAAATTCACACCGAACCACTTGTCATAAAATGAGCCAAAGGGAGTAATACTTTTTGTTTGAGAATTTTATTACAATTACTAAAGAAAAAAAAGAAGAACAAAAGAAGCAGTGAGTCAATAAGAGAGGAAAGGTGGTGCGACAAAGCAAAGAAAATTATGAAAATGATACCTTGGGCCTGTCTCTCGAAAAGACTTCATTTTGTTTGTCTGAATAGCCAAAACATTTACAGCTGGTGTTTTGGGGGCAGGTTTTAAAGATTTTTATACACACTTTAAAAAAGTCATTTAATTGTCACTATTATATGAGTATTGTCTAAATTATACTTTTCTCTTAAGAGTCTCATTTATTTAACACTTAATAACAATAATGGTAAATTTGAAAGAAAAGGTAATAAACGACTTCTTATTTTTCCAAAACGTGAATATTGGATAAATATTCAGTTTGATAAAAATGAGCAACATTTGGGAGCGGATGCATTAACTTCTAATACAAATTAATTTGTTAGGCACGAGAAACTAAAGAAACAAACCAAAAAAAAATAAAAAAATTAAGAGTAAAGTCTAATTCGACAAAAAAAAAAAAAAAGGTGATAGAACTTCAGATTTCCTCATTTCCAGATGTAAAATGCATCAATCAAAGCTAGTTATTTTTGGTGGTTTAATTTAAATTAAATGTACACTTATTGTCAATTCTTGGCTAAGTCTCCGTTCGCTCGCAATTTTATTAAGAAATTAAGAGAAAAAAAGAAGAAGAAGTTTTTTCATTACATGTTTAAGAAATTACGATATAGTAGGGGCGGACTTGGAGTGTTCACTCGGATTCATCTTTTCAGCTAGGGTGTTCATGGTTCGGTCTGGATCGGTGTTTTCCTAAAAAGAAATCAAATTAATTAAGTCGATTATTCAAATAGTGGAACCAAACAAAACCAATTAAGTCAGTTTTTTATCGATTCGCTTTTTGTCGGTTTTTCGATTCTTATTGAATTTTTTCTTAAATATGAGACATACACTACCAAACACACATATTCCGACGATTATATTTTTAACGTAACGCTATCAAACCAATTGGTCTTTGAGAAATCTATCATTTGCCATAATATATTGATGATAATTGAATCAAATAGTGATAAATAATTTAAGTACTCAATTAAAAACCAATTATTTTTAACGTAAAATAAATTATTGTATTTAGCAAAATAAAACTACCAATCAAATCATAATGTAAAGGCAAAGAATTAGATTATTAAAATAGCAAAGAACTAGACTAAAAATACAAACGACTAATATGTACCATAAAATTTTAGAAACTTTATACTTATATATATAATTTTAAATAACTACTTCTATAGTCGGTTTGATTTGTTTTTTTCGGTTATTATTTTACTAAACCTAAAACCAAACCAAATTTTATGTTTTTAAAATTCAAAATCAAAACCAAACCAAACCTAAAAAGTATCGATTTTTTTTGATCGGTTTGGTTTGGTTTTCGATTTGGTTCGATTTTTTGAGTTTTTATGAACACCCCTACTTTCAACATAGACAATAGATATATAACATGTGAAAACCTGAAAAATAATACCCCTTTTATTTGAAATTATTTTCTTATTAGTCCATTCTAAAAAGAAAGATGTATTTAATATTTTTTTAATAAAAAAAATTATAGCGACACCAATGTCATGATATGTTTAAATAAAACGGAAAAACGGTTAAGCAATTGTAATGACCCGACCGGTCGTTTTGAGCTTTTGCACTTTGCTCGCCTGTTCCTGGGCAAGACTAGCCCCGTGTGAAGGTTTGAAAGGTTTGACCAAGTTTTGACTTTTTAGTATTTGATCTCGGATTTGGAGTTTTATGATTTGGTTAGCTCCGTTAGGTGATTTTGGACTTGGGAACACGTCCGGAATGTGATTTGGAGGTTCGGGGTAAATTTAGGCTTGAGTTGGCGAAATTGAAAATTTGGCGTTTTCCGGCTGGCAGTGAAAATCTTGATATCGGGGTCAGAATGAAATTCCGAAAATTGGAGTAGGCCCGTTGTGTCATTTTGTGACGTGCGTGCAAATTTCTTGGTCATTTGGAGGAGATTTGATAGGCTTTTTGGTCGTTTGCGGAATTCGAAAGTTTTGGAAACCTTAGGCTTGAATCCGAGAGTGTTTTGATGATTCGATGTTGTTTTGAGTGTTCCGAAGGTTGGTATAATTTTGAATAGTATTACGTGACTTGTTTGTATTTTTGGTTGAGGTCCCGGAGGCCTCGGGATGAGTTCAAAAGATTTTCGGAAAGTTTGGTTTTGGAAGTGAGCACCTTCAACTGCTGCCTCTGTCATAACCGCACCTGCGGATTGGGGACCGCAGGTGCAAGATCGCATAAGCGCTAGAGCAGTCGCAGATGCGGCCATAAGCGAGAAGGCCAGAAGTCGCAGGTGCAGAAGGTGGAACGCACCTACGAGACCGCAGGTGCGGGTATTGAGGCGCATGTGCGGTTCCAGGGCAATAAGTGAAAATCGCATATGCGGTTGGTTCGACCGCAGGAGCGGTAAAAGGACCGCAGGTGCGGAATCCCTGGGTCAGAAAGTATATAAGTTCCCCTTCGCGAAATTTGAGTTATTTTCCACCATTTTTATCCGGAGTTGAAGCTTTTTGGAGGGTTTTGAAAAGGGAATCAAGGGGGTTTTCATTGCGGCGAGTTTCTTGAACCAAAAACTTGATTCTATGTTGATTTTCAGTTATTTAAGCATGAAATTTATGAGATTAAGGATGAAAAATTGGGAAGTTAGGGCTTGAAATTGGAGAGATAAAAATTGGAGATTTGAGGGGTCATTTAAGGTCCGATTTCGATGTTCTTGGTATGTATGGACCCGTGGAAGAATAAGGATTCTATCGATGTGAGTTTTATTGGATTTCGAGATATGAGCCCGAGGGCCGGGTTTGATCAATTTCGGGATTTTTGATGTAAATTGATTATTTTCGCATGGTTCTTTGTTCCCTTAGCGTATATTGATATTATGATTCTGATTTTTGATAGATTCGAGGCGAGTTGAGGCCGAGTCGAGAGGCAAAGGCGTCGCAGAGTAGGATTTTCGCTTGGTTTGAGGTAAGTAATGATTATAAATCTTATCCTGAGGGTATGAAACCCTGGATTTCACATCGTTGTGCTACCTTGAGGTGACACATGCGCTAGATGACGGGCGTGGGGTCGTGCACCGTTGGGGATTGTGACTTGATCCGTCATGTACGACTATTAAGTCGCGTATTTGATTGAAAACTATTTGATACTACTATGTTTTGGAAAGTATTATCATGTTTTGAACTAAATGTCATATTTGGGTCTCGTGCCAACTGTTTGGACTTTTAGGGGCCTTTTACTATTATGCCTCACTGTTTTGACTTAATATTTGTACTCAGTCATGCTGTATTTTACTGATTTCATAACTTAGCCTTATTTACTCAGTTTTGATACTATAAATGATATTTTGGGCTGAACGCCCCGTTTTACTGATAGCCCGAGTGGCTTGTGAAGTTGATGGCTTAGAGAGGCCGAGTGCCTGAATGTGAGGTTAATGACTGAGAGAGGCCGAGGGCCTGATTGTGAGGTTGATGACTGAGAGAGGTCGAGGGCCTGGTTATATATATAGGTATATGGATCGGGCTGCATGCCGCAACGATATATGGATCGGGTTGCACGCCACAATGATATGTTGGATTGGGTTGCACGCCGCAGCGGTATAGCGGTTGGGCTATAGGAGCCCCTCAAGAGTCTGCACACCCTCAGTGAGCGCAGTCGACTATATATTTATGGATCGGGCTGCACGCCGCAACAATTATTATATGGTACCTATTGAACGTGAGTGCTGAGTGTGAGCGCTGATTAATGAGAGTTGAGTCTCGAGTGACTGAGAGGCTTGCCCGAGGGGCTGTATACATATATGAGTGATGTTTTTCCCGAGGGACTTGTTTTATGAAACTGCTGTTTTCACTCATCTTTATACTGAGCCTCGGTTGAAAGTGTTGAACAAATGCTTTTAAACAACTTTCATTTAAACTGAAGTTTTCACGAGATGTTCGGAATTTAATCAATGATTTGGCTTTGTTATTTCCACTGAGAATTTTATGTTATGAGATGTTTATGATTCCTGTTTGCCCTAGGGGCTGTAAACGAACTATGTCTTGCCCGAGGGGCCGATTATGATTTTCAGCACTTTTACTATAAATTGTATTGAACCTCTATTGAAACTGTTGGAAAGCATCTTCAAATGATTTTTACCAAAAGCTGAATTATAAATGAGACGATTGACTCATATTCTGACTTGAAAGCTTGATGTGCTTACTGAGTTTATCCTGATGTGGATCTATCATTTCCTACTGCTTAGTCTTTATTTACTTTTATTACTTACTGGGTTGACGTACTCACATTACTCCCTGCATCTTGTGTGCAGATTCAGGTATTTCTGAGCTTTCAGCAGCTTCTGTGTATTTCCGGAGTTAGCAAGGTAGCTGCACGACGTTCGCAGCCCTACCATTTTCCTTCCTATCCTAGTACTTTATATTTCAGACTTATTTTGTATTAAGCAGACAATGTTGAGTTGTACTTAGTGGCTCATGACTAGTGACACCAGATTCGGGCTGTGTTGATGTATTTACGTACTTGTTTCCGCGTATTTCTTTTGATATTTTAAGCATGAAAGATTTGAGACTTAATCTGTTAGAAAAATGAATTTTACAAAAGATCTTCATATTGTTCGTATTGTTTTGGCTGACTTATTACTGTGATAGGCGCCATCACAACCGAGGTGTTTGGGGTCGTGACAGCAATATGATAAAATAAGTCACAAATCTCCAAGATACCTGGAAAAGAAAGGAAAAAAGGAGAAGAAGCGAACAGAATCACAGAACATTCAAAATTAAAATGAGTTAAAACTTTCTGAGAGTGTTATCAACATACCCTCAATAATCTTTTAAGTACATCTTCTCTACAAAAGCTTTCATTTCTTCTTCCAAATTCAATGATCGTTCCGTTCATGCCAACACACAAGCATAGCTATACATCTCCTTAGAATGTAAAACTTAGCTTTCTGCTTCTTTGCCAGATGACTGCACTTCTTTCTGAAAGATCTGCAATTACTCTTCTCTCCCTTATTCGAGTTTTCAACGCAACAATTTGCAGTAATATTAATGCTTTCTTCAATTTCAAATTCTCTTGGTGCCATGGTTACGAAAAGAAAAAAAGTAGTAGTAGTATTCATATATAGTAATGAAACTGCAGCCTCTGGGCTCTGGTATGTGGTAATTGGTTGGATTCTTCCACTTATTGGAGCAGAGGATATATATGTACGTATGGTTTTAATAATACCAATGTCACTTCATTTTATACTGGATTTCAATGACTTTGTGTAAGGTTTTTTTTATCTAGATTTAGGTGACATACAACATTGTACTATAGCGGCGGATCCAAAATGTAATCTTATAGATTCATGTGAACACAATAATTTTTGCTCAGACTCTATATACAAAGACGGACCTACTTGTAATATTGAAGGGTCACCGGATTTCTTAAGCTTCAGTAGAAATCTAATATATATATGTGCAGAGGCGGACCCACATGGAGAGGAGGGGTTCACCGGCCCCCGGTAACTCCGGAAATATTATTGATATATATGTGTATATAGCTTCAAAATAGGATATATATTTCTCTGGGAACCCTCAAACAGAAAAGCACTTTGGGGCAATGGTAGGAGTTGCTGCTTTCATGCCAAATACTTGAGTTCCAATATTTGCATCCACACAGCTGCTTTCCATGTTTTCTATTTTTCAGTTGGACAATTTAATATGATAGCCCAATGGCCCATATTTTAGTTGGAAAATATGGTCAGCCCAAAGGCTCATATTTTTAGCTACTACCTGCCCATTCCTTTTTTATTTGCTTTACCTCTTTTACTTTTAGTTAAATCCCTAAATCAAAAGCTTATTGTTCAATTCTCTCTCTCTCCACACGACAACCCACAGGCAACCACCAGTGATAGCTACCGGATAATTGTCACTGTTAAAGATAGTGGTGCCCCGCTACCATTAAATCTTGGGTCTGTCTCTGTGTATGTGTTTTATACCTTGAAAATGATTATAATATTACTACGAATTGTTGCGCGGAGAATTCGAGTAACAGAGAGAACAGTAGGTTAACGAATAAATGGACCAAGCACCGGTTTGGATGATGTCTCGATTTAGAGAACACTAAGGGGTCGTTTGGTTTGAATACGACTTATGCTGAGATAAGTTATGCTCGGAATTAGTTATCCTGGTATTGTGTCCCGGAATAACTTATACCAGCTTTGCTAACCAAATAAAGTATTAAGGTGATATTAAATTTTTATACCAGCACTATATCTACTTATACCTCATACCAAACGATCCCTAAATATTTATAAATATTTGACTGTAAATCTGATTATCATGATATATTAACTTAGGATTACTGTAGAAGCTCATAAACTTTAAATCATGGATCCGTCCACTGTGTCTATGGTTGTACTAATTTACATTAATTCCTTTTCGGCTTTTCACATGATATCATGGAATTGTTTCTATCACTTAGTAGGAAAAAGGTTAGGTAATTGTGACTGTCATATTCACAGTTACTGGTGAACATCATTGTTAAAATTTTTATTTGACTGAAAATGGCTCTGCCCATCTGATGCCAGAATAGACTTTACTTGCTTCTTTTGTTGATCTTAGTGATTTTTTGTTGTGGGATTAGATTAGTGTTTCATCCTAAATAAATTTGTATCAGCCGCAAATATTGTTGTTATTTTCTAATTCAAAATTGTATTTGCGTATTAACTAAAGGTAGAATTTTTAAAATGAGAAGCAAAAGAGCAAGGAAAAAAGAAAACATCGCTTTAATTAAGCTCCTGTTTGCTCATAGATTTTGGGTTTTTTTTTTTAAAGTTGAAAATATTATTTGTTTGTAAAATATGATCATGTATTGGAAGAAAAAAATTCGAAAATTTTCAAGTTCCCAAAAACTGGTTTATGACAGTTTTTGAGTGAAATTTTTTCTTCCACTTCCAAAATTTCAACCTTTCTTCAAATAAAATATATGACCAAACGCAACTTCAACTTTCAAAAATTATTTTCAACACAACTTTAAAA
Source organism: Nicotiana tabacum (assembly GCF_000715075.1). Classification (NCBI taxonomy): domain Eukaryota; kingdom Viridiplantae; phylum Streptophyta; class Magnoliopsida; order Solanales; family Solanaceae; genus Nicotiana; species Nicotiana tabacum. Next base: position 128,317,205 of record NC_134084.1, read on the forward strand.
ACTCTTTTTTCGATTTTAACCTAAATCCTTAATTTGATTACAGAATACAAGGGGCCAAGTTTTTACTTTTAAATTACTAAGTACATTTATAGGATGGTTCGACTGGTATTGGAAACAAAAAATTTACCATTTGTGGTAAAAGTGAAACTTCTTTTTCACATTTTTCGTACCAAACTTGAAAAAAGTAACCATTAGAAACACTAGAATTTCTGCAGCTAGATGACTAACGCACATTCACGTGCATGATCAGTACTGTTATGACTATGTTAAAGTTTCATATTTTCCTGTTTGACCAAAGCCGTTCAAACTTACATGTGTTTGTATTCTTAAGGCCAAATACATAGACAATCCATTAAATTTGGCCTAATTTTTTATTTTGACACTTTAACTATCTTATTTTATTTTGACCCTCTAACCCCATTTATTTTATTCCACTTTGACGCAAAAACTTACTAGATTCCATGTGTGATTTGCCTCACCCTTATAAGCGCGTGAGAGCCATTTTTTAAGCCAGATTTTATACTCCCAACGTAGAGACGGATCCAAAATTTAAATCCTATGGATTCAATTTTAATGTTTTTAACATTGAACCTATTATATTTTTAAAGTTATGGGTTTATATCTATTGTTTTTACATTTTTAATGAATTTTTACATACAAATTTTTACTTCGCGTCGAAAGTTATGGGTTCAGTTGAACCCGTAGTTATTACTGAAAATATATATATAAAAAATATTTTTTCCACGGGAGGGGGGAAGAAAAAACGAAAATAATAATAATTTGAAATTACAAAAAAAAAAATGAAAAAATAATAATTTGAAATTACAAAAAAAAAATCTGCGGGGGGTGGGGGTAGCAGCTGGGTATTTGTCCGTGCTGCATTTTTACTTGGGATAAAAGTTTTTGTGTCAAAGAAGAACAAAAGAACCCATTATATTTTTAAATGTTATGGGTCTATATATATATTTTACATTTTTAAGAATTTTTACTCTGCGTTGAAAGTTATGGGTTCAGTTGAACTCGTAGTTATTACTGAAAATATAAAAAAAAAATTCCCCGGAATGTGGGCTGAAAAAACGAAAAAACAATAATTTGAAATTACCGAAAAAAAGTAAAAAAAAAAAAATTTCTTGCGGGGGAGGGGGGAGGGGAGGAGGTAGCAGCTGGGTATTTACACGCGCTACATTTTTACCTGGGAGAAAATTTTTTGTGTCAAAGTAGAACAAAAGAAATGGAGTTGGAAGACCAAAATAGAACAAAGCTGAATTAAAGTATCAAAATGAAAAATTAGACCAAATTTAATGGTCTGTATATGTATTTGGCCTATCCTTAAAGACAAAGAGCCAACAAGTTGTAAATAAAACCGTGGACCACTAGGTCATTTTCAAGAGAAAAATCCTACTCTTTTAAATGATAGTGTAGCATTTTTCAACAACAATTCATCAAAATGTCTAATAATGTCAGTTTCAGTATCAATTATTCGAACTTATATTAATTATTCAATTTCTAAATAACTTATATGCATTAAGTCCATCAGTTTAAATATTAATTAAATTAATTTCGTTAAAAGTTTGTATATTATGACAAAGGGCTTTATTTTTATCATTGGTGATTTAAGTCTCAATTTTTGAGTTGAAGAAATATAAGTCAACTTAGGCAAGTTCTGGGCTGGGGTTGTGAAAGGTGAGATTAGCCCAGATCCACCAAAAGCAGTCGCTCCCAGCCCGCTATAATGGGGCCTGCGAAGGTCTGGGCCTATTGGCCTGGAAAAATGGAAACTTACACAAATGTTTCAAATAAGTCTCAACTTACCAACCTGTAGTCACTAGTTCTATACTTACCAAAATTAGCCAAGCACATATAAATATTAAAAAATCAGATAAATAAGGCTCTTTCTCTCAAAGAATCACATGTAAAAATCACCTTCCATATTTTTAAGCGTGACTAGCAACATTAGATCCAAGACGGAAAGGAAATTTCATAGATGAGGTAGCAAATAAGGTGATGAAATACCAAAAAATATATACAATATTTCAAAAATCTAAGCAAAAAAGAAACTTTTTCAATGAGTATAGTTGAAATTCATTGAAAACATATAAATAAGTCAATATACTAAATTTGAGGAAGATTGGAGGTGATTTGGACTGGTTTTATATCAAAATTCGTAATTAAATCGAGTTCAAAAAATTCTTCTGCGACACATGTATCAAACATGTATGAGGCATATATCTCACACACAGGTATACATAGATATACATGTTATGCACAATTGATACATAAATGATACATATGTGATACATAAATGATACACCGTGTGATACACATATCATTTTTTTTCATGTTCAGTTTTTACTTCGAATTTTCAATTCAAACCACCTCAAAACTTCACCAAATCATCCCAAAATTGAGATTTAAGCTCCTTAAAATGTACCCAATCTATTCCAATAACACCACTCAAAAGAAAGCAAAAAATTGATATTTTTTTGCTACAAATAGCTAATTGGCTAATATTAGTAATATTTTATGAATTGACCAATTTTTGTAATGAGATAATTATAAATGGATATAGCTGGTAGTTTCCCCTAAAAAATGACACTGTATAGCCACTCTCAAAATAATAACCGAAAGTGTATATTTTTCTATATTTTTTTGTATATATATACATTATGTATGTTATATACAAAAATTATACAAATTTGATACACTTTCGGCTACCAAATATAAATAGGTTTTGGCGCGGACTAAAAGTGATAATAACCCCAAAAATAGACCAACCCGGCCCATATTCCATATATTCCCAACATTTATTATGGACCATACCAAACAAGGCTCGCACGTGGAAACATCAATTTAATGAATATATTATACATGTCTTTACATATACGCTTATCACACATCATGACTAATTAGTACATATTATCACTTTATTGTGACTTAACCTTGGTGATTAGGAATTTGATCTCAATGGAACAGTAAATTTTTAGCTTTTTCCATACCATTTATGATAAGGGACCTTAGCCGTTAGGCAAGATCGAATACCAACTACACTAAAATACTAGGCATGATCTGTTTGTTGGTTTTATTTCTAGCAATATATTGTGATCCTTTAAGATCTAATATTCATATATGTTTTTCACACCAAGAGAAATAAATTGATATATAACAACATATAACTTTTCGTAGCAAAGCTTGTATGGTAACGATTAAATTGTACCTGAAATATAAACTTTTAACACAATTTACGTATATACTTCCTCCGTTTCAAATTAGATGAGGTACTTTTCCTTTTAGTCTGTTCCAAAATAAATGACACATTTCTAAATTTGGAAATTATTCAACTTTAAACTCTTAATTATCCATTTTACCCTTAATGAGAAGCTTTTATAATTACACAAATGCCATGGCTTCACAAAACTTTTACCCCTTAAGTTTTTAAGTCTTTTTTCTTAAACTCCGTGCCGAACTAAACTATCTCATTTAAATTGAAACGGAGGGAGTATTCATTTTCATATTTGTTTCATTGCAGAACTCATGGAATAGAAATTGAGCAAAACATTTCAGGTACCATATAGTAGTATAAAGTTTACACAGTAGGTGGTGTAGCATCCGGCGGAGATGTCACAGAAACCACCCGCCGGCCTCTTTCCGACCGGCTATTCTCCGCAAATTTCAAGCTTCCCTCATGCAACCCTTTTAACTTCTCCTCCTCATTCCACTCCAACCCATAATAATACTCTTCACTAAATTTCCCAACATTTTTACTAGGGGGTAAAAACATACTTCCCCATTGTGGAAAATGCACTAACGTAACAGGAAGTGTACATACCACAATCATTACCCCCATAAATGACAATCCAGTAGCAGTTGAATAATTAGCGTGAGTGAAAAACAAAAGTTGTGTCAATCCAGAACCGAAATTTCCTCCAGCTCCAGTTAATCCAGAGATAATACCAAGAGAACGTCTTGAAATAAAGGGAATAATACCAAATGTTGCACCAGCAGCTGCTTGTGCACCAATTGAGAAAAGTATCATTGATAATATTGAAATTGAAAGTTTGTTGGATTTGCCCAAAAGAATACAGAAAGTTCCTCCAAATGTTTGGAGTATCCATAGATTCCAAAGACGGCCTCGCATTCCAAATCTCTTAGCTGCTATGTCTGACATTAGGCCTCCTAGTGGTCGAGCTACTAAGTTTGCCATGCCAAATGTTGCAGCAATTGTGCCGGCCGTCCGAAGCTTAAGGTTAAACCTTAATATTAAACCAAAAATGCAAAAAATAAATAAATATTAGTAGTAGGTGATACGATTTATGTGATTTTGTTTTCGTTGGTTTTGTTATCTATTGTATGGATTTAAATTATGAAATTTGGTGCACTATTATCAATTTATCATCCTGCTTTTCTGAGTACTGTCTTATAATGAAAAGTTACTTATTACTATAAGACTAACTTAACAACACAACATAAACTATCTATTAATTGTGGACAGAGTTTGATGTAGCCTTTTCGCTATGAGTTCAGCTAGAACTTTCGATCGGCACAGAATATAAATATCTATGTGAAAATTTACTAAAATCTCAATTAGTGTTAAATCTAATTAAACCTATAAGTTTAATATGTAATAAATGAGTTTAGTACAAGATTAAGAACCCACATTAAGTTTAAATTTTGGATTCGCTTGACTGTTAATGCACAAATTTAATGTCCGAATTGTATTTTACATGTAAAGCCAAACATCTCTATAATAGTCATCTCTATAACAACACTTCATTATAATGGCTAAATTTTCTTTGGAATCAACAAGTGGCGGATCTCAAGGTTATTTAAATTTGAAAGAAGTGAAAAAAAATTCCTGACAAAGGGTGTTCAATGTGTGTTATATACCTCTAAAACGTAATATTTTACCTATATACACAGTGTAATTTTTCGACGGAAGGATGGTCAATTGACCACCCTTGTGACCATGTGGCTTCGCCACTAAAATCAACTTTTCATGTTATGTATAATATACTATGCTTTTTATAACAATACTTCACTATAGTAGCCCGAAAATATTGGAACAAACGAAACTGATATAGAAAGTTCGTTTGACTGTATATATATACACTACGTTAGAGAGTTGAGTAGTAAAGGGGGAAAGAAAGATATGATCATTTTAATTAACAGAATCTAACCTGTCAAAGAAGTATTCTGCAATCACATTATCAGTGGTTAATTCCACGCCCAGTGACATGCCATATAGAAGTACAAAAATCCATGTTCTGTAGTTTGTCACAGCATACCAAAGCACCTGATCAGTAAGAAAAAAAGATTCACCCATAAAAGAAACAGTCAGAAAATTAATCATTTCCACCTTTCTTGGTGTAAAATTGAAGTTAATATAACCTTTGAAAATTTGTCTTTTGGAACGTCTCCTTTCTTTTGTAAAATACCAAGATTTCCATCAGGCAAATCTTGACCTAATCCCAAAACTAATAAACCCATGATCACCTGCAACCATCCCGGAACAAAAAACGCAATCCGCCACGCCGTGAACGGAGTTGCTCCGGCACGGCGGATTAACTCATAAAGTAACGGCATAAGCAGTTGAGTCACCCCACCACCCATATTTCCCCACCCTGCTGCTGTACCATTAACAAGTCCAATAATTTTACTATTAAACATAGTACTCATCCAAAATTGGCACGAAACAAACGTAGCCAAAGAAAATCCAATCATAAACCTAACAACAACGTAACCACCAGCTGACGATACAAACGACATGCAAAATACAGTCGGAGCTGTTAGCATCATAAGAAAAGCACAACCGTAACGCGGACCTAACAGGTCACAAACTGCACCCATAACAAGCCTAGAAAAAATGCTACCAGAAACAGAAGCAATTCCAGCATTGCCTATGTCGCTTTTTTTAAGGTTAAGGTTGTCACGAATAATAGGGACAAGTGGAGCAGCAGCGAAAGTGGAGATGAAACAAGTGAAAAATGAAGTCCAAGAAAGGTGGAAAGTTGTCATGTGGGGTTTTGCAAAAGAAAATATTTTGAAGACTTTAGCTTTGTGTTCTGAATCAACTGGTAAAGCGAATTTTGCTGTTGTGTCTATGGGGATTTTGGGATCGGATTTAACGGAGAAGGCAAACGTTTGCTCTTTGCCAGTGACTCCATGCATGGAACTTCCAGGAGAACCAGTACTATTTTGATCAGTCATTGCTAAATTTAGTGAATTGTGAGATTGTTTTTTGTTGGGCATGTTCCTTTGGTTTTATAACCTTGTGAATGTGCAAGGTTACGCATTCCTATAATCCGTGGGGAAGCCACATGGTCACAAAAGTGGTCAGTCGAAAAATTACACTGTGTATATATGTAAAATATTGGAGTAAGTTTTAGAGGAATATAATACATATTGAACACCCTTTGTTGGGATTTTTTTTCTTCATTTCTTTCTAATTTGAATACCCTTGGGAAAATTCCTAATTTCGCCACTGCCTATAATGGATATCCAGAAACTATACTATTAACTGTCCTTGTAAATTCTAATGGTGTTTTTTCTTATTAATATATAAAAATTACTACTACTGTTTTAAAAGTTTTATCTTGTTCTCTAGATGTATATATAATCAATGATGTCACTCATTGTAGTAAAAGATACTTGATGTGAACATCTAAATAAGTATCCTAATTTCTTACTGTTATATTGTTTTTAATACGTAAGTAGTGATAAATAAGTAGGAGTATTATTTTTTGCAATGAGGTTAAGTTTTATGTATCGAGAAGTTAAGATTTACAGAATCAAGTCTACTATAAGTAACTCCTTGATAAGCATTAGTGGATGACTTGATAAGAATTAACTATATCCACTTACAATTAAATAGACTTTTACTCTTGTTTAAGTTATATACACCGTTAGTAATGTTTTTTTTTTCCAAGTATCTGTAGGAAAGTTTTCTTAAATTGTGAGATTTTTAATCTTAAAAATAAAATATGTTACTATAATATATAAATGTAACCTAATAGTGTGAAATAGTTTTTACCCTAACTATGTAGATGATTTTAACTATACATTACAAGATGATTGGAAACCAAAAGATTAAATAAACTTAGCATCGTATCGTCATCACTTTCTAATTTCTGGGTCAATTTCCACCCCAACCCCAAGCACACACAACTAGTAGCAATTAAATTAACTTTTTTATACGTCTGTCTCCATCTTGCTGTTTTAATCATAGACTATGGTCTATTTTTAAACGTCTATTTTTTTTTTCCCTTTGTCCAACTTTACTTTTTCGCTTTTCTTATTTTATCGTTTTTTACCCTTTCGAATGTCCTAAGAGGTTTTTATATAGTTACTTTGACAATATCGTTCTTCTAATTTTGTTCTTTGTTTTTGTTTGTTTTAGAAGTATAAGCCACATGCCGAATGGTTGCCTTCTTAAAAAAAAAATACATTTCCTCATTTTGTTTTCTCATATTAGAAAAAGTTAAATATTTAGATCTCGAAATTTTCTAATTATGCGTTTAATTTTTCCAGCAAAAAACACATGGAGTTGTTTCGAGAAATATTTGTTTATCTATGGTTTAACATTGTATTTTTCATTTTTGCGAAGTTGAAATTTTGTCCGCAGCATATGCCATGGGCATATGAAAACGATGCGATTGGTCCTTTCAACTATCTGGAAACCAACAATGTTTAGATGAATGCTTTTATCTTTTCTGTCAGTTAGTTCTTTATTAAATTCTTGAACCAATGCAAACTCTTGAAATTCAATTTTCACTCGTTTTATATGGCCCCTCATATAGCATATTAAAATGGAGAAAAAGGATGTGAAATGTTTTTTTTTTTTTTTGGTTAAAGATTAAATTTTATCAACCAAAGTATCAAATGTACACCACCTTGGGTCGGGTCATACAAAAATAACCAAGGGATAACAACTATCTTCCTATTGCTCCATAGCAAGCTATTGTGTTACTCATCTTTCAGGAAGGGTCTAGTCCTAGTCGCTGCCTCCAAGCTAGAATATTTAGCAAGGGTAACTGTCTAGTTTCTCTAATATTTGTTGCCATTTGTGCTGTTGTTGCCCTATAATCAGAGGCGGATCTAGAAATTCGGGACGATGGGTGCACCATTACTTTCAAGATTAATATTTAGTTTGATAATATAAAATTTTACAATCACAACAACTTATCGAGCAAGAAAATAATTAGTTACATTATCACAAAAACAAATATTATCAATTTACAATTGTACGCGACGAGTTTTCATACTTTGAAAAAGATCAATAATAGCATCATTACTTACAGTTGCAAATACCTTACGCTCTATATTGCAAACTAAACAACCATTCAAAAACTCTTCACTAATGCTATTACGTAGATCACTTTTTATGAGCTTCATTGAGGAGAATGCCCTTTCCACGCTTGCAGTAGCAACAGGTAGAATCAAAGTCAACTTCACAAGTAAATAAATATGACACCAAGTTTGATCCAATTTCGTCTCTGCCATCACTATAGCAAGATCCTTCATTCCCTTCAAGTTGATAAATTTGCTATGAGGCATTCGAGCATAGACAATGAAACTATCAAGCTGAAAGCTGAGATCTCGAAGCTTGTTGTCATCAAACTCATTTGGATAATACTCGGCCAACTTCATTATTCCGTCTTTGTCATAATTAGCAAATGAATCAATCGGATTCAAATAAGCCATACCAAGGAGTAAGTCACTAGTCACTACATCAAAACGACTATTTAACTCATGAAGCTGCAAATCAATAGCTGCATAAAATATTTCCACACTAAAGTGATGTAAATATGAAACTCCCGACCTCTTTCGTTTCGATCTTGGATAGTCTTCATCCATTTTGGGGATCATAATATCATGTTTACCACAGAACGAGTAAACTTCATTCATTAAGAACTCGAATTCACTTTCTCTCATAGTCTGCAATCTTATCTTTGCAAGGTCAAGCAACCTCATAGCATTGACTATGTCTTGATCTTTCTTTTGTAAAGCTTTGTTCAATTCATTTGTAAAAAGCAACATCTTGAATATCAAGTGCAATAAAAACACAAACTCAAATTCTTGAATATTACCCAAAAGATTTTTTGCTGCAAATCTATCAAGAGAAAGAAGACTATCTTGTTGCATATCATTAAGCACGTTAACAATCGAAGAAAATATAATCAAAAATTTTTCCAAGGTCTTAAAATGCGAACCCCAACGGGTATCACCCGGTCGTTGGAGCCCACGTTCTTGATTCAATCCTTGGCCGGTAAGTATTTCTCCAGACTTAAGTAATTCTTCCAACTTCTCTACTTGGTATTGTCGAAGTATTTCCCTGCGTTTAAAAGATGCTCCAATAGTATTCAATGTGTTAGTGACAACATCAAAAAAATTATTCACATCCGGATGCTTTTTAGAAAGAGCTACAAGTGTTAATTGCAACTGATGGGCAAAACAATGAACACAATAGGAAGATGGAACATCTTGTAAAATCAAAGACTTTAGGCCATTTATTCTTCCTTGCATATTACTAGCTCCATCGTAACCTTGTCCACATAGCTTGGATGAGCTTAACGAGTGATCCAAAAGCAAATCATAAATTGTTTTCTGTAATGATAGTGCAGATATATCATTCACATGGACAATACCCAAAAAGCGCTCAATCACCTCCCCTTTTTTGTTAACATATCGTATAACAAGGTCCATTTGCTCTTTATGTGAGATGTCCTTTGATTCATCAACCAATATCCCAAAAAAGTCATCATCCAAATCTTAGATAATAGCTTTAATTGTTTCTTTAGCACAAGCATCCACAATATCCTTTTGAATTGCTGGACAAATCATTATATCATTTTTTGGAGCTTTATGTAATATTACCTTTCCCACATCTAAATGCTTATCCCCATGAAATTCCAAAAGTTCAAGAAAAAGACCTTTGTATTCGGAATCTTCACTTTCATTATGACCACGAAATGACAATCCATTTCTCAAGAGAAATCTTACCACATCAACCGAGGTATTTAAACGTATCCGATGATCACTTTTTACTTTCTCACTTTGCTTGTGAAAAGAAGATTGAATCGATTGTTCTTGATTTATCAAATCTTGCATCCTATTAAAACATTTGTGATGGATACTACTTACTTCCCCGACATGCGTTCTAAGTCTTTCCGTACCCTTGTTCCAACCCTTAAAACCATCTTTTGTAAATGCATCTCCCGCATTACCGCGACTTTCAAGTACATTCTTAAATAAATAACAACACAAACAAAATGCAGCATCACTTTTTATGCTATATTCCAACCATTGAGAATATGGACCCTTAAACCAATCGGGATTAAATTGACGCATTTTGTTCCCAATTTAGTTTTAGGGAATGCATGGCCACTCGGTTGACAAGCCCCTTTTTGAATATAATGTCTCCTTACTTCATCTCGGATATTAGGGGCATACTGAAGAATCAGTATTCTTTCTTTGGGATCAGGATTGGGAGATCCTAGCTCAAGAACACTATCAACATTTGAAGGAGGGGATAAGATTGCCCCTCTTTGGATTTCAGGAGCTATATTCGAACTAACAGAAGGCCGACTACTACTATTGGAACTTGATTGGCTAATGTTTGACCTGATCACAAATTTATCCATTTTGATGTTCCTACAAATTCAAATATCTCCCATCATCAAAATTCAAATTCATAATAAAACTAAGGGAATCACACTTTTAAATTCATAATAAACAAGAGGAATCACACCCTTTCAAACATAATAAAATAGAGGAATCACACCCCTTTCAAGTTCAATTAAAATAAAATGAAAACTTACCAGTTCTTCTGCAACTTTTGATAATTTTATCTTTGAGATCAAATGGAAATGCTTGCCCACTGTTGTGTTAAGTTCCTATAGAGAAGGCTTCCATCAGTTAATTCTTGGTGACAGTGAGTACGTCATGCAAATCAAGCAGTCCAATCTACTGAGTCGACTATTTTAAACTACAATTCTAAGGCATTTGTTCTTTGTCCTTAGTTTATTCATGCTATGCATGTTATTCTGAACCAGCAGCGGGAAAGGTTTTGGTTCCTACTCTGCTCGATGGGCAAATTTTTGAATCTACATTTACTTCTTTTTGTTCGAATATGTTAATCAACACCTTGACAAATGCTAAACTGTCTGATTTCCGGTTACTACAATCGAAGTGGGCTGGTAATTCAATATCAAATTATCAATCAAAAAGGATTAGCTCAAGAAAAGTTATCAAAATAAATCTAAATCAGAAAAAATCTCCTTCATTCAGTAGTTACAGGAAAAAAAATTCCAAAATCGGAATAAACCTACAAGAAAACTTATTAACTAGTTTAGAAAAAGATTGGACCTTACCTTGGAGGAATTGGAAAATAGCATTGCACAAGCAGTTATAGAGTAAATGGAGACAAGATGTCAAGATTAGCTTTAGCTTTTAGAACAAGAAATAAGAACAAATCAAAATAGGAACTAGGGTTTTGCTTCTTCTTTTTAACGTGTGACCTTTTGGCTTTTGGGATAAATTGAGATTAGGAATTAGGGAATAATTTTGATATTTGGGAATTGGGGAACCGTGTAGATTGTCATCTCTGTGTAGAAGTTGGGCACTGATATATCTAATAGGATATATGAAAGGTTGCGTTAGAATAAATAAATAGAAAGAGAAAAAAAAAGATTTAAGAAAAACAAATAAAATAACCAAAAGCCAAGCAGGGATTCGATCCCTTGCCCTTAGGCTTTTAGGAATAAGAAGGCAAAACCAATGCACCACTTCACCCTTTTTGACCATGGGTGCCAGCAAATATATATAACTACTTTTTTGCAAATTATGTACATCATATACGTATTTTAGCCGAGGGACCATGGGTTCACGTGAACCACATTTTTCATAGTAAATCCGCCTTTGCCTATAATGTGAAATTGTAGTGCTGCTTTCTTGCCCGGTTTGTTGGAATCTCATGTTGTTTCTTTCTGCCCAGATGTGATATACTGCTGCTGTAAATAAGACCTCAATACTGCTCCAGTTGCTCTTCTGTTATTTCCTTTCTGAGATAACCAAGCTACTTCACTGTCCCAATGAGTGACCTATCTAGTGATTGTCACGCCCCGAACCTGGGCAGTGAGACCGGCACCCGGTGCCTCACTTAACCTAGCGTACCAACTTGCGATTGAGGACTCTGAACATGCAGTATCATACTTTGGCCATGGGGCCACATTACAAGACAATTTGCGAAACAAAATATAAATCTGAACGGAAACTAACTTTTACTAAACATCAATATAAAGCTGGGCCGACAAGGTCGTCATAACTACTACAGCTGACAAACAAAAAAAATATACATACAAGGCCAACAAGCCCAACATACTGCACTAACTAACAAGATATATCTACAAGCCTCTACTGATGGATGTATTGTGATCGGAACAGGGACCTAACCTACCCATAATATATATACATATATACACAAAATGCTAGACCCGACAACTCCAAAGGACATGGAATTTTCCGATCAAGCTGAACTCGGGCAACACCTACTGAGGAGGTCTACCCGTTTGTCTATCTGAACCTGCACGCATGAAATGCAGCGTCCCCAGAAAAGGGACGCCAATACAAAATAATGTACCGAGTATGTAAGGTAATAAAATAACTGAAAGCTAAAACTAAACTGATAATATAATAACTGAAAGTAACGTAGAGTCAAAGATGATCTGGAGATATACTTACCTGCTGATACTGACTCAACTCTCTCAATATAGTAAGTAAAATAAATGTCCGACCCTAAAAGGCTCGGTACATGTAACTGCTCGACCGTAGTAGGCTCTCTCATAGGCGCTCGACCATACTAGGCTAGGTATCTCGACCATTCTGGGCTCACTCATAGGCGCTCGACCATAATGGACTCGGTATATAACTTACCATCTGATCAGAGGTTGCCCAATAGGGGCCTGCCCATCGATTATAGCTTGATGGTGGTAAAAATACTGTAGTACTATATGTATGTGTGTGTCTGTATATATATATACACACACCCTCTATTCTCTTTACTAGAAGAAGACAATACTTAACTAAATATAAATTCTCGATAAGGGAGAATACTGTAACTTATGAGACTAGGATAATGTACATAAGTTCAGCAATACGAACTTCTCTTTATGTCTCGTTATCAAACTCATGTAGTTACGGGTCCATGCGAAAATGAAGGAAAATTTTAGCCTTAACGTACCTTATCACAATCTTTACAATCACCAATTTGAACTTGCCTCTTCGCACCTTAATCTACAACAACGATAATAATACTATCATTAAATTATGAAAGGTACAACTATCGCACAACGAACGACAAACTTATTTTGTATTAAAATGGGCAGCATCTCCCCGATAATTCTTACTTCCTCCAAATTAAAGATAACATCAACAACACAAGAACACAACAATAACAATATATATACATTATATTCCAACCTTATATACACCACACAATATACAAAATAACCCAACATACCTCAATCTCTTCATACGTAAAACGACCACCGTAGTAGTGTCAAACAGCCCGAAAATGTTACGACGAACGACCAACCCACCACCCTGCATTTAAGTGGTGTTTCTTCACAACTTTGCTCCTCCAAAACTCCATAAAATATTAGTAAAACACGCAATCCAACAACAACATAAAACAGTTCACTACAAGTGAATAACTCGAACTCACGGCTTCCGATCACCGTCCCGTGAGTTCTTACAATTATAGAACGACTTTACATACATATCCAACATAAAAAATTGATGAAATAGAGCAATAAATTTACCTTATTTGTTGAATAACTTAGCTCCTAACTTGGTTTTTCAAACTCTAGGTTTTACCTCCAACTAGAACTTGAAAATGAGAGAAAATCAATTAGATTTTGTGGGCAATTTTTGGAAGGATATTTGCAGAGGTTTAGGTCTAGGATTGTTATATTGTAGGAGATAAGCCCTTAAATGGTCTTTTTGGCCGACCCAAAATAGCCCCTTTTTGGACTCTCATTTAAGCAAGTAGGTGACACACCTACTTGTCACCTAGCAGTCTATGTAGTCTCGCAAAAATACATATATCTCTCTACTCCAATGTCGTATTAACAAACGGTTTAATACGTTAGAAAATAGACTCATAGATATTTAATTTTATGGGTGGAACACCTCGTAAATCTAAGTATATTGGGAGAATATCGCAGTTACATGTGACACAAAATTAAGTAAAACTTATGAACGTAACTTGTGATGACTTTCATCAACTTTTGTTCCACAACTCGCTTAACTTCAAAACTTAACACATGACTATTATAAAACTAAAATAAATCATAACATAACCCTTTTATCATGTTAAGAACCCTATCTTATCCCAAAGTTACGAGCTATAACATTCCCAACTTGTCGACTTTCGACAAACCATTATTTTCTTCAATTCCTTCAGCTTCTGAACCTTCCAACCCTCTTTGTACTTGTTGTTCATGATCTACAATATTTGAAACCTCTGAGGAAACATAAAACTTTATATACTTTCAAATATGATCTCTTTTTTGGTCCTACATTAGTTTACTCACGAAGCACTTTTACGTACGAAAATATAGGGTGTAACATCGGTAAGTATATCGTCAGATCATCTTTGACTCCCAGTTACTTTCAATTATTATATTATCAGTTTAGTTTCAACTTTCAGTTATTTTATTGCCTTACATACTTGGTACATTATTTCGTACTAACATTCCTTTTCTGGGGATGCTGCATTCCATGCGTGCAGGTTTATATAGACAGACGGGCAAACCTCTTAAGTAGGTGTTGCCCGAGTTCAGCTTGATCGGTAAGCTCCACGTCCTTCGGAGTCGCCGGGTCTAGGGTTTTGTGTACATATTGTGTATAGAGGTTTACGTACATCTTTGTATATATGTATATGTTATGAGTAGGTTGGGGCCCTGTTCCGATTATAGTACATCCATCAGTAGAGGCTTGTAGACATATCATGTCAGTTAGTGCAGTATGTTGGGCTTGTAGGCCTTGTATGTATACCACAATATAAAGAACATAGCAAGAGACTCCAAGAAAGCAAACTAAATTATAGATACGAAGGTTTTCCTACAAAAGGGCTGGCTTCAACAACTCATAAAGGATGACAAGAAGTTATCTAAATATGAGTTCTGGTTGAAGTATGTAGCATTCTTGGGGCATATTGTATCCAATGAAGGTATAAAGGTAGACACTCAGAAGATTGAGGCCGTGAAATCCTGGCCTAGATCTACCACTCCGATAGAGGTTCATAGCTTTCTAGGCTTAGCAGGATACTACCGGAGGTTCGTAGAGGGTTTTTCTTCCCTTTCGGCACCATTGACGAAGCTGACTCAGAAATCAGCTAAGTTTCAGTGGACAAAGGCTTGCGAGTGGAGTTTCCAAGATCTTAAGAACAGGTTGACCTCAGCACCAGTTCTAACACTTCTATAGGGTCCAGAGGTTATGTCGTGTATTATGATGCCTCATGTGTCGGGTTAGGATATGTCTTGATGCAACATAGGAAGGTAATTGCGTATGCTTCAAGGCAGTTAAGGAAGCACGGAGGAATTATCCGACCCACAACCTCGAGTTAGCTGCGGTTGTCCATGCACTTAAGATATGGCGGCATTATTTATATAGTGTTCATGTTGATGTATTTATAGATCATAAAAGCTTACAATATATCTTCAAGCAAAAAGAGTTGAATTTGTGACAGAGGCGACGACTAGAGTTATTGAAATATTACGATGTTAACATTCTATACCATCCAGAGAAAGCTAATATTGTAGCAGATGCCTTAAGTCGCCGATCTATGGGTAGCTTAGCACATATAGAGGCTAAGAAAAGAGAATTAGCTAGAGAGATTCATCAATTGGCTTGTTTGGGGGTTCGGTTAGTATGGTGGAGTTGTACTCCAAAACACTGCAAAATCATCTGTCATAGTTGAAGTCAAAGAAAGGCAATACGAGGACCTAGAGTTGGTCGAGTTGAGAGAGCGAGTTCCACGGCAGAAGAAGCCGTTGTTAGATCTCAAGGAAGATGAGGTTCTTAGATACAAGGGTCGTTTATGTGTCCCAGATGTAACAGGGCTACGAGACAAGATTATGTCAGAGGCATATTATTCATAGTACTCCATTTATCCTGGGTCGACGAAGATATATCATGACATCAAGGATGTGTATTGGTGGAAGGATATGAAGAAGAACATTACTGAGTTTTTCGTCTAGTGTCCTAGTTTCTAGTAGGTGGAGGTAGAGCACGAGAAGCCTGAAGGGCTAATGTAGACTATAAAGATTCCGACGTGGAAATGGGAGGCGATAAACACGGACTTTGTCACGGGTTTGCCTCGTTCTCATCGTAAGTTCAATTCTATATGGGTGGTAGTCAATAGGCTCACAAAATCAGCCTATTTCCTTCCGGTCAGATCTACATATACAGCCAAAGATTATGCAAAGTTATATATTAAGGAGATACTGCAGCTACACAGAGTACTAGTATATATTATATTTGACCGTAGGGCCCAGTTTACAACACGTTTCTTGAGGCCATTTCAGAGAGGTCTAGGGACTGATGTGAATCTCAGCACAACTTTTCATCCACAGACTGATAGACAAGCCGAGCGCACAATTCAAACGCTCGAGGATATATTACGAGCATGTGTGTTGGATTTTAAAAGAAGTTGGGACGAACATCTACCTCTTATCGAGTTTGCATATAATAACAGTTACCATTCTAGTATCCAGATGGCTCCGTACGAGGCTTTGTATGGGCGTAAGCTCAGATCTCTTATAGGGTGGTTTGATGTTGGAGAATGTGGGTTACAAGGGCCAGATTTGATTTAGCAGGCCGTAGAGAAGGTAAAGCTTATCCAGGAGCAATTGTTGACAGCCCAGAGTCGTTAGAAGTCATATTCTGACGTACGACAATGAGACTTTGAGTTCGGGGTTGATGACTGGCTTAAAGGTATCACCTATGAAGGGTGTGATGAGGTTTGGCAAGAAAGGCAAGCTTAACCCACGATATATTGGGCCTTATAGGATTATTCGGAGAGTGGGCAAAGTAGTTTATGAGTTAGACCAACCCTCTAAATTAGAGTCTGTCCATTCGATTTTTCATGTATCTATGCTACGAAAGTGCATTGACAATCCTACCCGAGTGGTGTCCACTGATGATGTACAAATCACGGAGGACTTATCGTACGAAGAAGTTCCATTTGCCATCCTAGACTGAATAATCCGCAAGCTAAAAATAAGGAGGTAGCCTCCGTGAAAGTTTTATGGAGAAGCAAGAATGTGGAAGAGATGACGTGGGAAACGGAGAAAGAAATGAAGTCTAAATATCCCCACCTATTTCAAACTGAAGATATGGCTCGAGATGGGATACTTTAGCACAGCTCTATTTAGGCCAACAGGTCATCTTGTAAGCTCTTATTTTTGAGTTTTAGTATTTATAATTGACGACTGTGTGAGGCCAAGTGTTTCTATTTATAGACATTGGCCATATGTGACATGTATTGTATGTTTTCTGGCTGCGTGTAGGTTGGTTTTAATCTAGTGTATGGAGAAGACTCTGGAAAAAATTTCCCAAGTGTCTCTAAGAGCAATAATTCGAGGCCGAATGTTCCTAAGGCGGGAAAGATGTTACACCCCATATTTTCATACGTAAAAGTGTGTCGTAAGTAAACTAATGTAAGACCAAAAATGAGATCATCTTTGGAAGTCTATAAAGTAAGTTATCATGTTACCTCGGATGTTACATATATTGAAGATCATGAACAACAAGTACAAAAAGGGTTGGAAGGTTTAGAAGCTAAGGAATTGAAGAAAATAATGTTTCGTCGAAAGTCGTCAAGTTAGGAATGTTATAATCCGTAACTTTGGGGTGAGACTAGAGTTTATAATATGATAAGAAGGTTATGTTATGAGTTATTTTAGTGTCGTGTGTTATGTTGTGAGTTCAAGCGAGTTGTGGAACAAAAGTCGATGAAAGTCATCATATGTTATGTTCATAAGTTCTACTTAAATTTGGGTCAAATGTAACTGCGATTTTCTCCCAATATGCATAGGCTTTAGGGGTGTTCCACCCATCAAATGGAAGATCTATGAGTCTATTTTCTAATTACCCATCAAATTGAAGATCTATGAGTTTATTTTCTAACGCATTAAACTATTTGTCAATACGACATCGAAGTAGAGAGATATGTTCATTTCTGTGAGATTGCGTAGACTGCTAGGTGACAAGTATGTGTTTTACCTACTTGCTTAAATGAGAGGTATATATATCCAAATGGTCCAGTTCGGGTCATCCAAAAAGACCTTAGTCCTATTTTTCATAAAATACACTGATAATATAACACAATAACCAGACCTAAACCCCTGCAAACATCCTCCTGAGTTACTCAACAAATAAGGTAAGTTTACTTCTCTCTTCCATCCATTTTTTCTGTGGGAGATGTATGGAAAGTCATTCTATAAGTGTAAGAACTCACGGGACGATGATCGGAAGCTGTGAGTTCGAGTTATTCACTTGTAGCGGACTGTTTTACGGATTGTTTTGTGTTGCTATTGAAATGCGTGGTTTGCTACTGTTTTATGGAGTTTTAGAGGAGAAAGGGTGTGGATAAACACCACATAAATACAGTGTGGTGGGCTGGTCGTTCGTCGTCACATTTTCGGGCTGTTTGACACTACTACAATAGTCGTTTTGTGTATGAAGAGATTGGAGTGTGTTGGGCTATTTTGTAGTAGTTTGTGGTGTATATAAGGTTGGAATATAATGTATATATGTTGTTATTGTTGTGTTCTTGTGTTGTTGGTGTTATCTTGGAGGAATTAAGGATTATAAGGGAGATGCCGCTCGTTTTAATACAAAATAAGCTTGTCATTCGTTTTGCGATAATTGTACCTTTCATAACTTAATGATAGTGTTATTATCGTTGTTGTAGATTAAGGTATGAAGAGGCGAGTTCAACTTGGTGATTACAAAGATTGTAATAAGATATGTTAAGGCTAAATCTTTCTTTATTTTGGTATGATCCCGTAACTACATGAGTTTGATAACGAGGCATAAAGAGAAGTTTGTATTCCTGAACTTATGTATATTATCCTAGTCTCATAAGTTACAGTATTCTCCCTTATCGAGACTTTATATTCAATTAAGTATTGTCTTCTTCTAGTCAAGAGAGTAGAGGGTCTATATATATATATTTTCACCACCATCAAGCTATAATCAATGAGCGGGCCCCTATTGGTCAACCTCTATTCAAATGGTAAGTTATATATCGAGCCTACTGTGGCTGAGCGCCTATGAGCGAGCCCAGAATGGATGAGATACCTAGCCTAGTATGGCCAAGCACCTATGAGCGAGCCTACTACGGCTGAGCAGTTACACGTACCGAACCTTATAGGGTCGGACATTAATTTTACTTACTATATTGAGAGAGTTAAGTCAGTATCAGTAGGTAAGTATATCTCTAGATCATCTTTGACTCCCAGTTACTTTTATTTATTATATTATCAGTTCAATTTCAACTTTTAGTTATTTTATTACCTTACATACTCGGTACATTATTTCGTACTGACGTCCTTTTTCTGGGGATGCTACATTTCATGCGTGCAGGTTCAAATAGATAGACAGGTAGACCTACTCAGTAGGTTTTGCCCGAGTTCAGCTTGATCGGTAAGCTCCACATCCTTCAGAGTTTTCGGGTCTAGGGTTTTGTGTACATATTATGTATATATGTATATATGTTATGGGCAGGCCGGGCCCCTATTTCAATTATAGTACATCCATCAGTAAAGGCTTATAGACATATAAGTTAATGCAGTATGTTGGGCTTGTAGGCCTTGTATGTATATTTTGTTAGTTTGTCAACTGTAATAGTTAAAACGACCTTGTCGGCCCAGCTTTATATTGCTGTTTAGCTAAAGCTAGTTTCCGTTTAGTTTTATATTTTGCCTTGCAAATTGTCTTGCAATGTGGCCCCATGGCCAAAGTATGACATTGTATGTTCAGAGTCCCTCAGTCGCAAGTTGGTACGCTAGGTTAAGTGAGGCACCGGATGCCGGTCTCTCCCCTCAGCTTATCCGCTTCAGTAATTTCCCCCATATATCCTTAGAGTATGGACACTCAAAGAATATGTGACTGTGTCTCTCATCAGTGCTTGTAGAACATAATACAAATGCATTTGGTACCTGAATTCCCCATCTAGCAGTCTAGCATGCTTTGGTGTAGCCATACTATCTAGGTCCTTATCCTTTATATAGTGAGTGTGCACCCACAATTTATCTTTCTTTTGTGCAATAGCCCACAAAAACTTACTAATAGCTGCTTTGTTCCACAAGAATAAATTTATATCACTTAATCCCCCTGTGGACCTAGGCTGGCAAACTATATCCCGAACTACAGAATTTGTCCATCTATTTTCTTCATTTCCATACAACAAGAAGTTCCTACATATACCAGTCACCATAGTAAGGACCTTCTTAGGAAGTAGAAATACTTGGGCTCAGTAGGTTTGCATCTCAAAGAGGTCACTTTTTATGAGTTGTATTCTACCTGCATAGGATAGGAATCTGGAGGTCCAACTTTTAACTCCGACCACTATTCTTTCCTTTAGGGTCAAATACTCACTAATGGTGAGTTTCCTTGTAGATTGAGGCACTCCTAGGTACCTGAAGGACAATGTACCTAGAGTGAAGTGGTGTTGTGTCCGGATTTGCTTCTTAAATTGAGTAAAGACCCCTGCCAAGCAGAGTGAACTCTTTTCCATGTTGGATTTTAGCCTTGATGCATCAGAGAACTGAGTAAAGAAGTCCATCACAAGCTTTATAGATATATAGTTTGCCCTGCAACAAATCAGTAGGTCATCCACAAAGCATATATGGACTATCTCCATCTTTGAGCACTTTGGATGGTAACTGATGTTTGGATTTAGCTTCAGTTGCTTCAAGGATCTGTTTAAGTATTCTATCACTAGGACAAAGAGGTAAGATGACATTGGATCACCTTGTCTCAGACCTTTCTTTACATTGAACCTGGGAGTCAGCACACTATTGATCAATAAGGAGTGGCTTACGGTACTCACACATTACCTCATAAGCTTGACCATCCTGGTTTGAAATCCATACTCTAGTAGTATCCCTTCTAAGAAACTGCAGAGCCACATAATCATGAGAATTCCTTATATCCACCTTGATCATACATCTGGGAGAGGATGACATCTGTGAATAGCCTTTCATCTGTTTATGTGCTATAATTACATTGTCTAGTATGTTCCTTCCTCTAATGAAAGCTGATTGTGATAGACCTACTATCTAATCCATTATTGGCTTTAGATTTTCCGTTAATATTTTTGTTATGATCTTATATAGTGTTGTGCAACAAGAAATTGGTCTATATTCCTTGAAACATGATGGATTTGAGGTCTTTGGGACCAATGTAATAGTAGTACAATTTATCTCTTTCACTAGTTTGACAGTATTAAAAAATTCCTTTACTGCTTTAGCCATACCCTCTCCAATGTAAGGGAGGATCTATAGTATTGGGTATGGTTTTTGGGAACCCAGTAACTTTTATCCGAACTTTGTATTTGTATTGAGATATCTATTAAATGTATGACTATTTTTAGTTTGGAACCTATAAGTAAAATTAGATGTTTGTTCAGTGGAAAATGGAGTAACCAACTTAAGCCACGTTCCTAAATATCTGGAGAGGGATCGAATTCAGTTGTACACAATCACTTTTTTTTTGTTTTTTTTTCCAAAAAACAATACATGTAGGCACTTTTTGTTTCTCTTTTTCTTTTAAAAACTGACTGACCAACATTAAAAAAGTTTCTTACTTGTTGAAAGTATAACTTTTTCCCAAATGTGGGCAACCCATAAAGTTCAAATCCTGAATCCTTCTCTGCTCCAATGACTGGCCAAAATTCCTTAAAGAATTTAGCTGGATACCCATGTCGCGTCTCTTTTTCCGTCGTGGAGTTCGGGTTTCGACATTCATTGGGAACAACTCGTTTCCTTTTTGGCGCATATGTCATCATATCCTTTACTACCCAATTCCCTTCTCCTTGGTTATAACCTAACGCGCTCTAGCAACCTTAAATGTATCCTATGTGTGCACTACCCGTCCCTTTCTTGTGACCCTGGAGGTATTTTAGGACCTCTAATTTAGGCAGTTCTAGATTGTCTTAAGGTATTTAAAGGAAAAATTCTAGCGAAAACCAAAATAATTAGGATTGGACCAAAGACAAAGCAATTAAATGGCTCACATTTTACCTCCACAAATAAGGCAAGCAAGAGCACGTCTCAGACAACAGTGTTTTAGGCGTTTGAAAAAGAGTCCTAATGGCAGGATATCTAGGTGAACACAAATCAAAACATATGCAAAGCTTTATTAAAGCGGGAACCAATACCTAATCAGTTTGCCTACTGATTTTAGAGGGGTTGAATCTGGACAGTTAATAGAAGCACAATTTTTGCAATTTACAGGGTTTTTTATCGCCCTACAGGCTTGCCGAAACGTGAATCTGAATACCCTATACCCATGCTGTCTAAATGCAATTAGAATTCTGAGAACCAT
Organism: Nicotiana tabacum; assembly: GCF_000715075.1. Lineage (NCBI taxonomy): Eukaryota > Viridiplantae > Streptophyta > Magnoliopsida > Solanales > Solanaceae > Nicotiana > Nicotiana tabacum. The sequence continues at coordinate 128,339,816 of NC_134084.1, forward strand.
TTTAAAACAGTCTGAGCTTATTGAGTCCTATAGGCATGCTGATCTAGGCGCTGAATAATTGATTTTAAACTTATAGATTCTGACAACTAAATGCAGAAACTGATTTTGGAATCCTATAGGCATGGCGTCTAAATGTAGTGATTATTTTTAAACATGCTGAAGACTGGTTTAAGCAATGTTAGCATGCAGAAACTGATCTTTCAGGCAAGACTGATTAACTTTATAACTCCTATAGGCATGATATCTAAGCAAACATTGCAACAAAACTACGGACATGTTACCCAGAATGTAGGATCAAGTTTTGAATCCTATTGGCATAACATCTAGTGAACAAACATTGTAACAACTTATATGCATGGTACCTAAATAGACAATATATTGTAACAACCTATAGGCATGATATCTACCCCTTCCCAACAGAATATGCATAAGCAACCCTCCCCTTTTACTAATTTCCCCAATATCCGTAAAGTGAATAATATTACAAGCCAAGTGTAAATAAATTACAAGAATGATAACAATATACTATAGGGAGCCTGGAGAGGCCCAAAGCAAAACCCGGGGAACCATGCCTTCAAAAAGTCTCAATGGCCATATCTTATACTGCCAGAGAGGGAATCTTAGTGTGTCAAAGTTCCCAAGGGCCTCCAGGACCCAGGACAGTGCTCACACTAAGGCCTCCTTTAAAGATCAACTTGTGCAGTGTGGAATAGCCAGCCTCAGGGTGTCAAAGTTCAGAGGAGTCTCATGGACTCCAAAGCAATGCTCACACTGGAGGGGAAAGACCCTAGATGTTCTAAGAATTAAAGTGATAGTGATTTGCAAGAATAGTTTTGAGAAAACAGTTTCAGACTTTCAGGAAAATCAGAAGCAGACAAGGTCATTCTTAGAACTTAGGAGAAGGTTTCAGCAAACAATATTTAGAAACAAATAACTTATTTTATTGGCTGTTACTAAGTGACCAAACACAGAAGCAAGGCATGTTGAGGCTCAAACAGCCTCAAGGGAGCAAGGTATCCAAATAGGAGATCATGATAGTAGGGAAGTAAACAAAACATAGATCTAACTTTAGACATAAGTAAACATGCAAACTTGCTGAAAGCAAAACCCCTAGTTCTAATTAAAAATTAGAAGTCAACATGCTATTGTAGTAAACACATGTATTGGACAGGAGTAGACATAAACACATAGATTGAACATTAATAGTCATGCTAGGAAACACATAGTTAGGCATGCTATTGACTACATAGTTTTGAGTAGAATTAGACACACAGATTGGACTGAAGTAGTCATGCTAACCAACACATGGATTGAACAGAAGTAAGTATGCTGATAAATACACAGATTTAAATAGAAGTGGCATGATGATAAACACACAAATTAATTGAATGACAATGGTAGAGGCATACCAGTTAAGGAAGCAGAAACAGAAGGTAAAGTAGACAAGATTCAATAGCTTAGCCTTGGCTTTTAGTCGGCTAGTCAAGCAGTGATCACAAGTAGCAGAGAGAGAGATGAGAGGAAAGTTTTTGTGTGTGCGTGAATTATTGTCCGTGTCCTTAGAAGAATCAAAATGAGAGTATATATAACACTTAGTGAGGTAAAAACTAATAAGGTAAAGAGTGAATCACAGCTCATAAAATAAGGGTAATCAAATAATTATAGAATCAAATCATGTGAGGGAGTACGGAATATACCCCTTAATTAAGGGGTAATCACTTAACAACAAGAAGAAAGGGTTAATTAGGGTAAAGAATCCAAGTTATACCAAATAGGAAATCAGTAAGAATAATCAAAACCATGCAGACAACTTATTAAGGCAAGACAGGTAAATATTGTAACCAAGGTAAATGAAGTAATCAAATAATCAATCAAGCTTGATTGTGATAGGAAATTAGGGAATTATACCATAAATGACTCTAATTAAATTTCAAATAAGGCAAGAAGTAGGTTTAACAGTCAATTAGGGTTAGAACCCTTAAATCAAGTAATTAGTTTCACAAATAAGGCAACACGGGTAATCAGAGACCAATCAACCCATAGATAGACAAGAGCTGTCAATTAAGAAACTCGGGATTAAGGAAAACAATCAGAGATCAGTAAATTAGTTTAGTAAACAAATGAAACCCTAGATAATTAGGTCAATCATTCACTTATTCAAACGATAACGGGCAAGAGGTTGAAATCAAACACTGAGTAGTCAATTAATTGGACCAGAAACATAACCATGCGAGAAACATAAAAACTTCAAAAACCTTTTGCAAAAATGGAAGTGGAAACCCCAGATAAGTAGAAAGATACTTAGGGTTGATAAGTAGCAGGAAGATTAGGGGAACTTTGAAGAAATAGCCATGGAAACAGAAAGCAGCTCAACATGCAGAGATTCGAACAACAAAAATCAGAGAAATCAAAAACCTAAAGTATCATAGTTCTAGAAATCGGTTAATAGTAAAGGAATAAGAGAAACTTAAAGAAAAATCACAAAAACTTGAAAACATTTCAAGTATGCAGAGATTCGAACAACAGATAACAAAGAACCCAAAATATAAAGTAATATAGTTCTAAAAATTGGTTAATCAGTAGGGAAACACGAAAACATTAAAGAAAAATTGGTGACGAACTCGGAATCTCTCTAGATCTACAAAAATCTGGAAGGATCCGTGTTTAAAAATTAGGGTTTTGAAGAAAGAATGAAAGGGTAAAGGGAATCCAGTCTCAAACAAGAGATTTGGACCGTAAAAGCATCGAGATAACAACACTCACAACCATAGACAGGCTCTCAGAGAGTCTTGAACTAGATCTGGTTAGAACTCTTCGAGATTTTTCCAGGAAACCATCAGAACGAGCAACCAGGAGACGTAGAAGACAGTAGGAGCCTCAAACGGCCATGGAAATCCATGGATTGAGTGAGAATCGGAGGGAATGAGATTAGTTTTGGGTGGCGGCGGCTAGGGTTAAGTTTAGGTCTCAAAGAGGGGTTGAGAGATAAGGGAACAAAGGGCGGCGAAGATGAGCAAATGAGCTAGGTTAGAGGGTTATTTGGAATTAAAAAGGAAAGTTCGATCGTGGACCGTTGATCTTTTAGATCAACGACCACGATTTAATGAGGTTATTGGGTCGGGTAGGTTTAATTGGGTTAAGGTCAAATAAAAATTGGGCCTGGGTAGATTTTGGGATAATTAGGGATTGAAATTGGGTTGTCTAATTGGCTAGGTCCGAATAAAAAGGGGCTATTTATTAAATACATATATAATCGCCAAAACAATTTTTAAAAATAGTTAAGGAATTATAAAAAATGATTTTCATGCCTAGAAATATTTTAAAATAATTACTTAATATTTTAAAAAATATAAAAGGCCATTTACTGGTAAAATAATGTAATAATGTATGCATAGGCTATAATTGCAAAGTAATTGCAATTGTAACCTAAAAAATACAAATGTGGCTATTTTTGCAATAATTGAAACTTAGTACAGATGCAAAAATAAAAAAATTAAGCTACAAAATTATTATAAAACTATTTGTGATGCAATCAATGATTGTTATATAAATAAAATATTGGGATAAATTAATTAAAATCTTTTAAAAATACAGAAATTGTATGAAAAATATTAATTGATGCCAATGAATAGTTTTGAAAATATTATAGGAAAAAATTGGGTATCAACAACCCATATATGTCAGGTGTTTTATCCATAGGTAACTCTTGAACAACCTGCAAGATTTCCTCTGTACTCACTGATAGTAGGACTCGTTGTCACGACCGGATTTCCCACCCTCGGGAGTCGTGATGGCTCCTACTAATGAGAGCTAGGCAAGCCAATACTTAACTACTTACTTCATTATCAAATTACTTCTTTTTAACAAATATAAGGCGATAACATGAAAACAGCGAAACTTTAAATAATTAAGCGGAAGATAACAATTAGATATCTGAAATTTGCGTCTATTACAATTACTTAAGTCTCAACTACCCAAAACCTGGTGTCACAGTGTCACAGACGGTCTAAGATTCACTACATACAAAGTCTGAAGGAATAATAATACACTGTTCCGGAATATAAGGAAAATGAAACAGGAAAAATAGGGATAGAGGGAGACACCAGGGCCTACGGACGCTTGCTGGTCTACCTTGGATCTCCGCGTGGATTGAAGGTAGCCTCCATACTACGGTCCAAAAGTTGCTCCGGGATCTACACATAGTGTAAAGTATAGTATCAGCACAACCGACCCCATGTGCCGGTAAGTGTCTAGCCTAACCTCGGCGAAGTAGTGACGGGGCTAGGACCAGACTACCAAATAAACCTGTGCAGTTCAAATATATACAACAAAAAAGAAATACAGAAATAACCAGTCAATATGGGAGTGGGAGCATGCTGTGGGGGAGATAACAATCCCGAATAGAAAGACATCAAGTAATGAAAGAACAACATAACTCAGATATCAACAACGAATCCGAAATCAACTAATGCATGTCGCACCTCCTTTTTACCGCGCCCGCGGGGCGCGTGGGGGAGTTTTCTCCAATTGAAGGACAGTCGAAACGGGATTTATTTAATTATTTCAGAGTCGCCACTGGGAATTTTAAGGCGTCCCAAGTCACCAATTTTAATCCCTGAATCGAGGAGAATATGACTCTGTTTATTATTCTGCGAACCAGAAATCCCGAGTAAGGAATTCTGTTAATCCGGAAGAAGGTGTTAGGCATTTCCGAATTCCGTGGTTCTAGCACGGTCGCTTAACTGTTTTTATTATTGGCTTAATTATCTTGATTTTACTAAATACGTTTTTATTGCATGATTTTACTACCGCTTTTTTACTTATTGTTTACAATTATATGGACGAATTACGCGTACGTATATTCGTATTATATACTTTTTATAATTATCGGGGATCATGCCACGCGTACGTGTACACAATAAAATTGTCCATGTTATAGTTTTTATAAAAAATATATGTTCGAAATTTAAAATAAAATCAGGAACATCATCACCCTTTTTATTTAAATAATGAACTGCACACCTCGGGTTATATGAAATTATTTTAACATCCTTGGAAAAATCCTTTTCTTAAATATTCGCTCGAAATTGCGCGTACGCATAATCCGAATTTGCTTTTTTTTTAAAAAAAAAAATAATCAGGGTACGCGAACGCATCCCTAATTGCGTAAATTTTTTTTTTAATAATATTATGGATTTTCCACAAAATTGTTTATTATATCTACACATTTCTATATGAAATTCCTGTAAAATTCATATTTTAGGGGATGCCTTTAAATTCTTAAAAGAATTCACAATTTATTAAGTATTGCCCGTTGACTATAATTTCCGAGTATTAATTATGTTCATCCCAAGACTATTCAAATTCACAGTAAAATAAGAACATGATTAATACTATTCTTCACAAATACAACATGTACATATACCAAAGGATGAATTCCATATGAAACTCACAAAGATAATTTATGAAGGGAAGACGTATTTTTTGAACAATTTTTATTTATTTTAATTAGTGCAAATTCTACTTTTATTTACCATTGATATAAAGTGTTGCGATTTGTTCTTATACATATCACCTCATTCTCACATGCTTGTTTTTGATCCAGAATTATAATTGCTCAGTTTATTTATAACGATAAATAATCAAATTGATGAGAAAAGAGTTATTATTCAAATTGATTCAATTCGAATTGTATTACATACAACATAGTTGTACGCCTAAACATTCATAATATTCTTAACATCATGACGAGCTATACCAACTCACTTTACTCATATGATTATACCTGTCATCATACCATATAATAACTTATACCAACCTAAACAAAATCATATTTGTTACAAGATATACTACTAATGTAACTTCTTAATATTTCCATTCTACTTTATATTTAGCTAATGGTATTATGGGATGTAATCAATGGCCCATTTTTATGCCTTACTCCCTGTTTTGACAATTCACATATACCTATACCAATGAGATTTCGGAAGGGCTAACATTATTACAAAGCTTTATATGAATTTCAAAATAAGACAATTAACTCATAGCTATCAAATTGAATTCACTACTAGTTAACTAACATGAAACAAAAAAAAATGAAATTTAAACTAATGAACTTGGACAATTGGAAACAGAATTGCAATTCAGGCTTCATGGATTTGTCATGTTGAATCTCTTTTCAACATAAAATTCAAAAGATAAGTACCTGGAAATGAAGGTAGAAGAAGTAAATTTCAGCAGTAGCAGCAGTAACAAAATACTGGCAGAATATCAGTATTTCCACAGATTTGAGCAATAACAAGACCCGAGAAACCCAGATTCACAAGAGTAAAGCTTCTTAAAGAACTTCAGATTTTAAAACCAAATAGTATCAGTACACAGACCCGGACAGATTCCAAAAAGAACAACAAAGTCAGATTCCTAAATCAGATTTCTTCTCCTTTCAAAAATCAGATTTTTCTTCTTAAAATCTTTCTGTTTTAAAATCTGCCTCTATCAGATTTTTCTCTTTCAAAATGTGCCTTCAAAAAATCTCTCTTATCAGATTTTTCTCTTTCAAAAATCTGCCCTTAAATCAGTCCCAATCCCCCTCTATTTATACAGGGCTGTCCTGTACCCTTCTAGTGCTGCCTGGACCCTTTTCTCCTTTTAAAATCAGAAAGTTTTCCATTAAAACTACTTTTGAATACTTTAAATCCTACTGAGTGCTATTATCCTGTTTTTCAGCAGCCCATTATCCCTTGTTCCCCATTAGTATCTTAAATTATAGCCATTAACATTCCACTTTCAGTCCACTATTCTATCACATTATTTCAATCCCAATAGTACCCCCTGAAATCCTAATGTTATTACTGAAAAATCTGAACCTACTGCAAAACAGATTCTATAATCTGTATAAACTTAATTATCCTTCTGATTTACAGCTCTAACCAATCCTATGAACCTCCTAACACCATTGTATTTGACCAACTTTTTGTAAAATTGAATTCAAACTTAACATTACAACAATATTACACTGAGTTCAGCATAATAATTCAAACTGAACTTTAAATTTGAACAAAAATCAAACAAACACAGGAGCATTGTCAATATACTGACAATGCCCTGAAACTCACTGATTCAGAAATCAACATATACACAGCATTCATTTTGATAGACTCATTGAAATGTAAACAAAGGTGATTTAATTGACGAGTATTAATTAAACTGATTATCTACAACAATTGTCAACAAGCAGTCTATAGAAACAGATTATTTCAATCAGTATTAAACGAGAATTCATAATATAACTAATCGACGAACTTAATCGAGTCGATTACACATATTGTAAATAATCATACCGACAGAAACAATTCACTTATTATATCATATAGACGGGTAGGAAACAGAATCTAAATAAAAGATGTGAAAATTACACAGTCTAATGAAACAAACACAAAACACACGTAGAATACAAAAAAGAAAATAAGAAAAAATACCTCTGAATCTTTAAATTTACAGACTCGGACTCATCTTGGATTCGGACTTTGTTTGAAATCAAACAGACCTTAGTCGAAGTATTTTCCACTGAAAATACTTCGACTAAGGTCGATTAAACCTCAATCTTTATTCAATTTGGACAGAATCCAGAAGTTTGGTATTTCTAGGGTTCCTGAAGGTTCGATTTGGGACTTAACCATTTCTGGTCAGATTCGAGGGGGACCAAATACAAAACACGGGTGAGGGTAGCCTAGGGGTCATTTGGTGTCAGTTTAGAACAGATCTGAGTTTGTTCTTATTTGGTCTGAACCTTCAAAAGAAGATTCGAAGAGTTATGAGGGGATTCGAACCAAACAAACTTCAGATCCATAACGAGGCATGCTAGGGGATACTATGGTGTTATTTTGGAAGCCATTGGAAAGGTTTGAGTTTTCAGACCCACCTTCGATTTAGTATTCGAAGAGTTGGGGTCTGATTCGAAGGAAACTAAGGTCAGATTTGTGTAGAGGATGTTCAGGGGGTTCTAGGGTGTTAGTTTGGTGACCGGCGGTGTTGATGCCGCCGGGTTTCAGGCGGTGGGATTCTAGGGCGGCTAGGGTTAGGGGTTTGGTTTGGGAACGATGATGAACAGTGAGAGGAGGGGGGTGTTAAGTTAGGGGCCGGGGTAGGGGTTTGGTCCTTATATAGGGGTGGGGTGGATTGATCTCATCCGTTGGATCAATTAAGATGCACGGTTGAGATCAATCCACTTAACCAAACGTTGTCGTTTGGTCTAAGTTCAGGAAAGGGTTCAACCCGGGGTTGAAACGGATCGGGTCTGGGTGAGTTTTTAAGATCGTGGGATCAAGATAGACGAACGGTTCAGATCTAGTTGCCCTAAACGTCGTCGTTTCATTTATGCAGGGGCTGAACTGGACCGTTTGATTGCAATGAATCAACGGCCCAGATTAAAAATCCAGAAGCGACGTCGTTTGAGTCCCGTATGGGACTGGTTGACATGGACCGGGTCCTTTGAGTATTTGGGCCTGTTTTTTGTTTAAAAAATCTTTGGCCCAGGTCCGTTTTTTTATCATTTCCCATTCTTTTATTTTCTAATTAAATTCCTAATTGTTAAATTCCTAAAAATTATAAAAATAAAATTACCCTTACAAAGATAAATTACTTATTAATACATAGACAACACATTAATCACACATTGAAATATTAAAACTAGAACAGACACATATTTTTGTGATTTTATTTTTTGAATCAATTATTAAATGCATAATCAAATCCTAGATATGCATGCAACATATATTTTTATTTTTATTTTCATTTTGTTATGACAAAGTAAACATTTACGGATATAAGACATCACGCAAATTCAAAAATTGCACAGTAAAAGAAATTTAATTTATTTTTTGATTTATTTTGGAGTAGTTTTTCGTAAGGCAAAAATCACGTGCTCACAGCTGCCCCTCTTTGTGCGGAAACTCGAAGAGTTTTCGTGCAAAGATAAAGTGAGCGGATACGAGCGATTTTTGCTCGTTCAAATACTCCTTGGGAAGCATTTTTTGAAAGATTTGACCGAACCTCTGCTTCAAAGGTTTCCTACATATCCTTGGCTATAAAGGAATTAGATCAATGTAGTTCGGGAAGTTTTGGGTAGCTGGGACTACCGTGGGACTGTGATGTTACTGCTGCTTCATACTGTTTTTACTGCTTACTGACCTCCTTATTACACCTTACTTCAAAGGAAATACAAAAAAGCTAAACTAGACTATGGTACATGAATTATAAAAATCTTATCTAGATCATGCCCTTGCGTTTCTTGTTGTCTTGATATCTTGGTGATTCTTGGGCATTTGACTTATTCCGTTTTCCTTTTCAATATGTCCCGTATTTTCTTCATCTGTTTGGGACTCTTGTTGTTTCTTGCTGGGGATTTTGTTGGACTCCTCTGCTTTATTGAATCTAAGTGTGCTCCTTTCTCATATGAGCAGGCTTTTGACTTCAATACTTCAATTTTCTTCATCCTCATTCTCCAGGTGGATGCCTGACTTTTCAATTCTCATCCTCGTTCTCCAGGTGGACGCCTGACTTCTTTTTAACTTCTTCATCCTCATTCTCCAGGTGGATGCCTGACTTTTCAATTCTCATCCTCGTTCTCCAGGTGGACGCCTGACTTCTTTAATTCTTCATCCTCATTCTCCAGGTGGACGCCTGACTTCTTCAATTCTTATCCTCATTCTCCAGGTGGACGCTTGACTTCTTCAATTCTCATCCTCATTCTCCAGGTGGACACCTGATTTATTTTTAATTTCTTATCCTCATTCTCCAGGTGGACGCCTGATTTCTTCAATTCTTTGTCCTCATTCTCCAGGTGGACGCCTGAATTCTTCAATTCTTTGTCCTCATTCTCCAGGTGGACGCCTGACTTCTTCAATTCTTCATCCTCATTCTCCAGGTGGACGCCTGACTTCTTTAATTCTCATCCTCATTCTCCAGGTGGACGCCTGACTTCTTCAATTCTCATCCTCATTCTCCAGGTGGACGCCTGACTTCTTTAATTCTTCATCCTCATTCTCCAGGTGGACGCCTGATTTCCTCAATTCTTTGTCCTCATTCTCCAGGTGGACGCTTGAATTCTTCAATTCTTTGTCCTCATTCTCCAAGTGGAAGCCTGACTTCTTCAATTCTTCATCCTCATTCTCCAGGTGGACGCCTGACTTCTTTAATTCTCATCCTCATTCTCTAGGTGGACGCCTGACTTCTTTAATTCTCATCCTCATTCTCCAGGTGGACGCCTGACTTCTTTAATTCTTCATCCTCATTCTCCAGGTGGACGCCTGACTTCTTTAATTCTCATCCTCATTCTCCAGGTGGACGCCTGACTTCTTTAATTCTCATCCTCATTCTCCAGGTGGACGCCTGACTTCTTTAATTCTCATCCTCATTCTCCAGGTGGACGCCTGACTTCTTTAATTCTTCATCCTCATTCTCCAGGTGGACACCTGATTTCTTTTTAATTTCTTATCCTCATTCTCTAGGTGGACGCCTGATTTCTTCAATTCTTTGTCCTCATTCTCCAGGTGGACGCCTGACTTCTTTAATTCTTTCATTGGGTTTTTCCTGACACAAATGTTGTTTTTACCCCTGTTTTTAAATCAAAGAAAACTTCGTTAGTTTAAAGTAGGGTGGTTAACTGGGGTATCAGATCTTGATGGTAAGGCTTCTCTTCGTCTCTTTTTTATTGCCTTGGAATGGTTGAAAAAGACTGTTTTGTCCTTGTAATTGATCCTTGATTATAGTATTCCCCTCTGTATGTTTTCCTTCAAACCCTTTTAACCGTAATCATATGTCTTTCCTGACATTGTTGATCCACTTTTGATTTTACTTTTCTTCCTCCCATATCTTATTGTTTTTATCTCCCGCCTTTCATGGCCTTATTTTGTATCATGTAACATTGAATCTTGGTAGTATACCTTGACATTCCTTCTTATTTGTTTGGAATAAAACTTATCTCAAAGCTTTTAGAAAAGTAAGATTATTAGTGACGAAACACGCTGATTTCGACAATTATAGAATGAAAAAAAAAATCCAAATTTGGATGACTGTTTGGAAAAGGAATAAACTTATATGATTGGAGTCACTAGCGCCAATGATCAGGGTATGCATTTTGGATTAATCAACCCAGTCTTTTAATCAATCTCCTTTCAATTGCCTCATTTTTTGGTTTTCCCCAAAATTTTCGTAATTCTGAGTCCTTTATTTTTCATTTTGCAGACCTGTTGGACTTGCAGTATCTCAAAGAGTTTTCACCAATAAACCCTCCTCATTTGTTCATTTCTTACTTCTTTTTCGCCTTATGGTGCATGCGAAGGTTTTCACCAATAAGACTCTCTCATTTTTACTTTCTTTTCTTGTTTGTACCAGAGTGTTATGAACCATCTTCATTTGTTCGACTCAGCATTTTTCTAAGATTGATCGAAAGGTCTTTTTGGTATGTGGTTGGAAATGGAAAGGTATCAAAAGCTAAACAGTTTTGGTATGGGTTTAAAATTACAACTCTTGGAATCTATTCTTATTTCCAATACAATTCTTGCCCCAGTTTTCGTGATTGAGGTCGCTTGATGTTTCTTTTTGTGCACATTATGTATATTGTGCACCCTATGACCGAGCCGTGAGGCGCCTACGTATCCTTCTTTGAGGAATCAGGTCAAACGTAGTTCACTAGATAATAGTGATGATTTTTTTTTATTGATTCCAATTTTTATTTTTTTTATTGATTCCAAGAGAGGGTAAGAAAGAAACAAATATGGCTCGAAGGGGAAACAAATGGTATAGTGTTTGGATAGCAGAATAAATTGCCTTTGTCATTCCAATCTTCGAAATAATACTAAATACAAACATTCAAAAAGTTATGCATAATATCTCTTTACCGCGTCAGAATTGATTGCCATGTCTATGCATTTGCCTTCAATGTCTGTTAAGCATAGTGCACCATTTGATAATACTCTGGTCACAATGAATGGTCCTTGCCAATTCGGGGCAAATTTGCCTTTTGCCTCAACCTGATGTGGAAGAATACGTTTCAGCACATGCTGACCCACTTCAAACTTCCGTGGACGCACCTTTTTGTTGTATGCTCTTTCTATTCTTCTTTGATATAATTGACCATGACATACTGCGGCCAATCATTTTTCATCAATCAAGTTTAACTGTTCCAGACGGGTTTTGACCCATTCATCATCATCAATCTTTGCTTCGGCGATGATCCGAAGGGAAGGAATCTCAACTTCTGCAGGAATTACTGCTTTTGTGCCATATACCAACAAATAAGGAGTTGCTCCTACTGAAGTGCGAACAGTAGTGCGGTATCCCAATAATGCAAATGGTAATTTTTCATGCCATTGTTTTGAACCTTCTACCATTTTCCGAAGTATCTTCTTTATGTTTTTGTTGGCTGCCTCTACTGCTCCATTCGCCTTGGGCCGATATGGGGTAGAGTTGCGATGTGTAATCTTAAATTGTTGACATACTTCCTTCATTAAGTTGCTGTTAAGATTAGCACCGTTATCTGTGATGATCACCTTTGGGATTCCGAATCGACATATGATATTTGAGTGGACAAAATCGACCACAGCTTTCTTGGTCACTGATTTAAATGTTTTGGCCTCAACCCATTTGGTAAAATAATCAATGGCTACCAGAATGAACCTGTGCCCATTGGATGTTGCCGGCTCAATTGGTCCAATCACATCCATGCCCCAAGCAACGAAGGGCCATGGTGCCGACATTGTGTGCAATTCGGATGGTGGAGAATGAATTAAATCTCTGTGTATTTGGCATTGATGACACTTGCGCACAAAACTGATACAATCTCGCTCCATGGTAAGCCAATAGTAACCAGCTCGGAGGATTTTCTTTGCCAACACATATCCACTCATGTGGGGTCCGCAAACTCCCGAATGTACTTCAGACATGACAGCTGTAGCTTGTCTGGCATCTATGCATCTTAATAATCCAAGATCTGGTGTTCTTTTATACAAAACTCCTCCGCTTAAGAAGAATCCATTTGCCAATCGCCTAATGGTCCTCTTTTGATCTCCTGTGGCTTGTGCGGGATATATCTGAGTCATGATATACTCCTTGATGTCGTGGAACCATGGTTCACCATCAAATTCTTCTTCGACCATATTGCAATAAGCTTGCTGGTCATGGACTCGAATATGTAGTGGATCCATATAAGCTTTGTCTGGATGGTGCAACATTGATGCCAAAGTAGCCAATGCATCGGCAACCTCATTACGGATCCTCGGAATATGCCGGAATTCCACTGATTGAAACCGCTGACAAAGATCATGTAGACATTGTCGGTATGGTATGAGCTTCAAGTCTCGGGTTTCCCATTCTCCTTGAATTTGGTGTACCAAAAGATTCGAATCTCCCATGACTAAGATTTCTCGGATACCCATGTCTGCAGCTAGCCTTAACCCCAAAATGCAAGCTTCATATTCAGCCATATTATTGGTGCAATAAAATCGCAATTGAGCCGTAACAGGATAGTGATGCCCTGTTTCAGAAATGATTACAGCTCCTATCCCGACTCCTTTCATGTTAGCGGCTCCATCAAAGAAATGTTTCCAGCCAGGTTTTTCAATTCGCTCCACCTCATCGATATGCATTGTTTCTTCATCAGGAAAATAGGTTTTCAACGGCTCGTATTCCTCATTGACCGGGTTTTCGGCTAAATGATCAGCCAGTGCTTGGGCTTTCATTGCAGTCCGAGTCACATAGATGATGTCAAATTCTGTGAGCAATATCTGCCACTTTGCAAGTCTTCCCGTTGGCATAGGCTTTTGAAAAATATATTTCAATGGATCCAGACGAGAAATGAGGTAAGTAGTATAGGACGACAAATAGTGTTTCAACTTTTGAGCTACCCAAGTCAGGGCGCAACATGTCTTTTCCAGATGAGTATACTTAACCTCATAGGCTGTGAATTTCTTGCTAAGGTAATAGATGGCCTGTTCTTTTCTGCCAGTGAGGTCATGTTGCCCCAATACACAACCAAATGAATTTTCCAAGACTGTCAAATAAAGAATCAAAGGTCTTCCTGGCTCTGGCGGGACCAACACGGGTGGGTTTGACAAGTACCCTTTTATCTTATCGAACGCTTCTTGACACTCATCGGTCCATTTGACCGCAGCATCCTTTTTCAACAATTTGAAAATTGGCTCACAGGTTGTTGTGAGCTGAGCAATAAACCTGCTGATGTAATTTAACCTTCCCAACAAACTCATTACTTCAGTTTTGTTCTTTGGAGGTGGCAATTCTTGGATGGCTTTGATTTTTGATGGGTCTAGCTCGATGCCTCGCCGACTGACTATGAATCCCAACAACTTTCCAGATGGAACTCCGAATGCGCATTTGGCAGGGTTAAGCTTGAGGTTGTACCTGCGAAGTCTTAAGAAGAACTTCCTCAAATCCCCAACGTGGTCGGCCTGATGCTTTGATTTTATGATCACATCGTCCACGTATACCTCAATCTCCTTGTGTATCATATCATGAAACACTGTGGTCATTGCTCTCATGTAGGTTGCTCCGGCGTTCTTCAAACCGAATGGCATTACCCGGTAGCAATAAGTTCCCCATGGTGTGATGAATGCCGTCTTTTCTGCATCTTCTTCATCCATTAGAATTTGATGATACCCAGCATAACAATCCACGAAAGATCCTATATCATGCTTGGCACAATTGTCGATCAAAATATGGATATTGGGTAATGGAAAATTATCCTTCGGACTTGCTTTGTTGAGATTGCGGTAGTCGACGCATACTCTAGTTTTGCCGTCTTTCTTTGGCACAAGAACGATATTAGCTAACCAAACAGGATATCGAGTGACTCGAATGACCTTTGCTTCTAATTGTTTGGTGATTTCTTCCTTAATTCTCACACTTATATCAGGCTTGAATTTTCTCAGCCTTTGCTTGACAGGAGGCACAGTTGGATCGGTGGGCAATTTGTGAACCACTAAATCAGTGCTCAGGCCCGGCATGTTGTCATACGACCATGCAAAAACATCTTTGAATTCTATGAGTGCTTTAATTAACTCCTCTCGGATCTTTGGTTCCAGATGGACACTTATTTTAGTTTCTCGGATATTACTCGTGTCCCCTATATTGATGTCCTCGGTATCACTCAAGTTAGGTTTGATTTTTTCCTCAAAGTGAATTAACTCTTTACTAATCTCTTCAAAAACCTCATCTTCATCATATTCTGATTCATAATCACAATATATTTCTTGAATTAATATTTCGGAACCAGATTGATTTTTAAGACTGGGCTAAGGATTCCTCATGCATGCCATATCACTAGAGCCGGCGTAAAAAGAACTGTACAGGAAAAAGAAAAGAAAACTATCAAGAATGATAATAAAAGGAAACTGCTTTTTATTGGATGATGAAAGATAACAAGGTTTTGCACACTTCAAACAAACTGTAAGATAAGCTTTGGGATTACAACCCTGAAGTAACCCAAACAAACTTGAAAGAAAATCAAAATAAACTACCAAGACTCCTTTCGAATGGGGAGAGGAGTGGCTTTCCAATTATTAAGCTTTGTTTCTGGCCCAACGAATTGAACTTCTGCGTCGCTACACCCTTCTCCATTTTCCAACATATTCACATCATCAAACAATTTTTCGAATGTTTCAATTAATTCTTCCTCAGGATTGACCCGGGATTTAGGAATTGTTGTTATCGGGCGATTTCTAGCACCGGTCTTGACAAAAGATTTTGACAGATGTGGGACTGGTTTTGGAAGATCCCATGCCTTATGTTTCAACTTTCTGGCCTTTATCACGTCATTTACGGTGGGTATGAACCCCAAACCGAATGTTCCCCAGTTCTCGGGGAGAGATACTGGTTGTATAATTCCTTGCAAAGATAAGCCCAGGCCTTTGCCGGGTATAAAACCATTCTTTAACATTTCATAAGCTATCATTACTGATGCAGAGGATATCTTTGGATTCGGAAGGTATTTCCCCTCTGGAATTTTCTCTACCGACACTGTGTCGGATACTTGGTATACCCATGGTCCCTGGTCATTTTCTGTTCCCTCGAACGGTACAATGGTACTGCTGCGAGCATTTAAACTTTCTTCCCCATGCACAACTATTTCTTGATGATCCCATTCAAACTTGACAACCTGATGTAGTGTTGACGGGACTGCTTTAGCAGCATGGATCCATGGTCGGCCCAACAACAAGTTGTAAGAGACAGTTATGTCCAACACTTGAAATTCCATTGTGAATTCAACTGGCCCTATTGTTAGTTCCAACACTATGTCGCCAAATGAATCTCTGCTTCCACCGTCAAACCCCCGTACGCAGATACTATTCTTCTGGATCCTCTCCTCTTTAATTTTTAATTTGCTTAAAGTGGAGAGAGGGCAGATATTTGCACTTGACCCATTGTCAACCAATACCCGGGTTACTACGGAGTTTTCACATTTCACGGTGAGGTAAAGAGCTCTGTTGTGCTCAGTACCTTCCATAGGTAATTCATCATCAACAAATGTAATTCTGTTTGTCTCAAAGATTCTGTTGGCTATTCTTCCTAAATGATTTATGGAGATCTTTTCAGGAACATGATCCTCATTCAGGATTTTCATCAAAGCCAGACGGTTCTCCTCTGAATGAATCAGTACTGACAACAATGAAATTTGAGCGGGCGTCTTCTTTAATTAATCCACAACAGAATAATCATGGAGTTTCATTTTTCTTAAAAACTCTTCCGCCTCTTCTTCCGTCACAGCTCTCTTTATTGGTGTTGGATTGTTTTTAGTTTTTCTTAACTCTTCGGGCGTAAAACATCTTCCCGAACGAGTCAAGCCTTGCACCTCACACACTTCTTCCTTGACTTCTTTTCCTTTGTACATTACAGTCACCCGTTCGTAGTTCCATGGGATGGCTTTATTGTTGATGACCGGCAGCTGGATTACAGGTGCGATAATAACCTGATTTGTACGGGCTCCTTCCACAAATACAATGGGTTTGTTAGCAACCCCTGGTACTATCACTTTCGGCCTTTCTTGTTTTGCGGCAACTTTGCTCGATGATCCCTTCTCGATTATCATAGATGGTCCATCACTATTTTTGTTCTGCTTAGGTACCGGCTTCTCCTCTGTTAACTGCTTATCTGATTTGGCTTCATGAGACCTGATCATCATGACAGTTTGTGACGGCTTCTTTGTCTCCCCATCAGCTTGTATGATTTCTATCATATTAGCCTCTTGATGGGCTGGCATTGGATTTCTATTGATATTTGGGGCTTTGGGGGTTTGAACCTCGATTTTATTAGTATCAATCAGCTCTTGTATTGCATTTTTTAAATGCCAGCATTTCTCCGTATCATGGCCTGGTGCACCGGAGCAATATTCACAGCTAATGGTGTAATCCAGATTCTTTGGAGGAGGATTGGGTAGCTTGGATTGTATTGGTCTCAACATGTCTAGCTGTCTCAGCCTGTGGAACAGACTAGTGTAAGACTCTCCCAATGGAGTGTAAGTTTTCTTTTTCTGTTCTCTTTCCCCCCTGAACGCTGGCCTCGGCCTGAAACCTGGTCCGGGATAGGCTCGTGGGTAAGTACTTGGTGTGGCAGGAGCACGCCAATTGGTGTGACCAGGTGGCTGATTGTATGCTTGAGCATGGTTAATGGAGAAATGAGGCTCCGAAGGGTGATAGTAGTGTTGGGATGAATCATGGTGGTAAGCTGATTGGCGAGGTCGTTGATGATTATAGTAAAGCGGTGAACCTATGGGTCCTGACCAAATTCCTGAATCAACTACCGCTGCTTCCTCCCTCTTCTTTCTTCCGATTCCTCCTACCCCACCTTGAATAGCTTGAGTAGTTGCCTTAATTGCTGAATAGCTTATAATTTTATTTGTTTTGAGACCTTCTTCCACCATACCTCCCATCTTCACCACTTCGTTGAATGATTTTCCAACCGCTGAAACCAGATGGGCATAGTAAGTTGGCTCCAAGGCTTGGAGGAAGTAGTCTACCATTTCGCTCTCCTTCATAGGAGGATCCACTCTTGCTGCCTGTTCTCTCCACCGAAAACCATACTCTCTGAAACTTTCATTGTGTTTCTTCTCAAATTTTGTCAAAGATAATCGATCTGGGATGATTTCCAGATTGTATTGGAAATGGTATGCGAATGCCTGTGCCAGGTCATCCCAGGTGTACCATCTCCCATGGTCCTGGCGTGTATACCACTCCAAAGCTGATCCGCTTAAACTTTGACTGAAGTAAGCCATCAATAATTCATCCTTTCCCCCAGCTCCTCGCATCTTGCTACAGAAACCCCTTAAGTGGGCTACTGGGTCGCCGTGCCCGTTGTATAGGTCAAATTTGGGCATCTTGAAGCCAACTGGTAATTGTACATTGGGGAATAAGCACAAATCTTTGTATGCTACACTGACTTGCCCACCTAATCCTCGCATGTCTCTGAATGATTGTTCTAAACTCTTGACCTTCCTGAACATCTCTTCTTGCTCAGCATTTTTGGCTGGCTTGTCAATTTCGGTTGGGAGATCAAAACGAGGAGCAGTTGAATTAATTTCGGAGGCTTTGAGGGTGGGTTCCGGGGGGTAATATTGGTTTTCCTGGGCCTGGAATGTAGGCTCACTAGGAGATTTGTGAAATGTAGCAGGGGGAGGTGCTACGAAAACAGGAGTCATAGGTGGAGGAAAGTATGGAACTGGTTTCGGAGGTGGAGACTGTGGTGTCTGAGAGGTGGTGCCTCGGTAGTGCTGGTAAATGGGGAAGTTTGGGGATAATTCAGTGGTAATATTATCCTGAGTTTGGGTCATTGATGGAGCAGGGTTATTTGGGTAAGATGGGGGTAACTGTCCTGTAGACCAGGCTTGGTACATCTCAGCCATTTGCTGCTTGAGTTTAAACATCTCTTCTTTCATTTTCTCGACATCCATCTCCTCTAGCTCCATACCTGTGTCAACATCTGGGACAGACATACTTTCGGGTATTGGTCCTTTTGATCTTGTGTGATAGTGATAATATGCCAGTATACTCTTTAGAGAAACTAACTGCTTGAATTCTGAAAAGAACAAACTTGTTAGTTTTGAGAGTTTAACACATATATAATCACACGTTGAGATGCAATGCTCCTAGACAAATAATCCCTTTCTATTATGCATTTGCTCGGCTGCTTGTGTTGTCCCATCTTTCTTGAAATTTTTATTGTTATTCACTTTTATTTATTATATATGTCTTTTATCGTGGTGGTCGAATCCTATAGAGATTGCCTACGTATCATGCCCCCGCATGAATCAGACCTTGCGTAGTTCGGACTAAAGGCAATCACTTTTATTCATTATACAAAGATGGAATTACATTTGCAAACTTTTAAGAAAATGTCTTGAAACACACACACTTAAATCAAAATAAAAGATACAATTCTTAACATCTCACAACGTGCCCCACTTTCCACTTGTGTTGTATATTATTAGACTATTTGCTCAATGTGGAGCTTGACCTGGATGACCTCCCAGCGTACGATACATCCTTTCCAACTCCATTACTAGATGACGAGCAAAAGTGGGCGCATGCTCTGTAAACCTTTCATAATCCATTCCTTGGCAGTTTACATAACTTTGAGATGTGAAGACTGCCAGGTCGTGGATTTGTGCCCTGAAACCTTGGAGACGTTGGTCTTGGTCTTGCAATTGCTGCTGACGAGTGGTGGCTATATCTCTGACACGGTTTTCACGATCTAGAGCTGATTCTAACAGAGCTCGAAGTCTGGCCTGCTCTAATCTTGCTTGCGCTCTTTCTTTGTCGAGGTCTGCTTGTTGATGTTCTATGTTGCATCTTCTTGCCTCTTCTAGTTGCGCACGAAACTGGTCTTCTGATTGCATCCAATGGTCTTTTTCCTTCTTGAATTGTGCCCTGTCTTTTTTGGATTGCCTATCTTGGCATTCCTTATTAGATCTGGCTTCTTCGTTTAATTGCTGGATCCTTTCTTTTGCTTTGCTCAATGCCCTTTCGTTTTCTGCAAGAATAGAATCATAATCTTGCATTCTTTCAAAAAGATTGGCGATGGTTTTTTGATCCTTCCAGCTCCTCTTTGGTGTCTCAGAAACTCTTTTCATTCTTTGGAATCGAGCATGAAGATTTTCATTCTCACAAGCTAGACTCTTCTTCTCGCCTTCGGCTTCTTGTGCTTGCAAATCTTTCTCCAAACTGAGGCTTCTCAGATTTCCTTTTAGGGCATGGATAGTTGCTTTGTACCCTTTTTCCTTTTCTCCCCAGATCAACCGCTCTTGGATTTTATCATTGAAATTTTGAACATGGGGTCTTTTTGTTGGCCTTCTTAGCTCAGGCTCTGGTATATCATCCACGCGAGACCGTTTTTCAAACCACCTTGCATATCCAGGATTTATCTCACCCTTTGTAGTGTCTGGGACTTGAGTATCACTTTTCAAGTATCGACATCCATTCCACATCTGCTGAAGTAGAGCCTCGGGAATAACGGCTTCTGGGTGTAATTTGATTACTTGCATACTCAAATCTTCATCATCAGGAACTATTTGATATCTCCCTAGTTGTCTTAGGACTCTTAGTGGCGCATACGGCTGGATGCTTCTCAATCCCAATAGTAGCAGATAACTATTTGAGGTTGACATGTGTATTACTTCCCTCATCGGGATCCATCCCAAAGTCCATTCAATTTGATTTGCCGTTAAAGCTTTTAGATGAGATACCCATGCTTCTATCCCTTCTAGAGCCTGATAATTTTTTATTCTTTCCTCATAACTCTCGATGCAATTATCATTGTTTGACCCATACTGTATAATCTTGGGCTGTTGTTGGAGATGTTCAATCACCCACATTTGCAACAAAATTTTGCATCCTTTGAAGACTTTTGCTCCTGATTTGCATAAAGTCAAAGCCCGATAAATGTCTGAGAGAATGATGGGGACAAGGGTGTGATTTTCTTTGGTGGTGAGGATTTGCACAACTTTCGCGGTGCGAATATCAATTGTTCGCTCTTTGTTTGGGAAGATCATGATTCCTAGAAAAGCCACCATGAAGGCAAAGCGACGGTGAATCTGCCAAGTGTCTTTGTTTTGCTTGTTAGTAAGGCCTTTCTCATGAATTTCGAACCCATCTGACTTTCCGAACCTTGAATACAAAAAGTTGAAGGAACAACATCCATTGATGACATTGCTTTTCCGGATTTGACTGCTGATGTTCAGAAGACCGAAGAATCGATGTACCGACGGAGCCTTTGTGAATATCAGGCTTTGATTTCTTAGACTTCCGTCAAAACCAGCATATCCAGCTATCTCCTCTAATGTAGGAGTAAGCTCGAAATCAGAGAAGCGAAAGACATTGTGAACAGGGTCCCAAAAAGTTACTTACACCGCAATCAGATCATCACGGGGTTTAACTTTCATAATATCCGTGAGATTTCCCAAATGCTTGACGACCCATTTTTGACCAGCTTCGCCTAAATCATACCACCACATTTGAAGCTGAAAGAGAAATTCTTCTGTACTCGTGGATGAGGGGCTTTGTGTGGTGCTCATTTTGTATCTGAAGTTTAATTTAATAAAGTTAAGACTCATTTTGAAAAAAAAAAAAACTATTTTCAAAATTTTATATTTTTGAAAATTTACACTAAAAAAAATCATTTTATTTATTAAATATCTTTATTTAAAGATAAAAAAAACAACCTATTTTATTCCTCTCTTCTCACCATGATTTCGTTTAAGCTGGTCAACAAGCATGTTCGAGGCAAATGAATGCACAAGTAGCAAGTAGGATGCATCAGGATGGTCTTTTTGTTTCGGGTTCACCTGTCCTAGACAGACCCAACCCCTGTGTTGAGTCTCCAAGGCCAAATGTATATGATGCAAATATTCGTTCCTACTAGGGATCCGGTACATGGCTGAGTTATTCTAAGTGTAAAACCTGAGGTTGATTGTTCTAAACCTGGCTTACCCAAACGGACAGTTTGAGCCGAAGCAGGGCAACGTACCGGGAGCACGAAAGTCTGCCCGGCCTAGTTACTTGTCCCAACTCCGTCTTATTTGGTATGACTTTAACAGAAAGGTGGGTCACGCGCACGTGTACACCATAAATTCAGAAGACTCAGAAAGAAGGGGGTTTCGTAACAGTTGTATATATTCACAATTCAAATAATATTAAAGCGGTAAAAAAAACATTTAGCATGTTAAGCATATAAACAGTTAAAAAAAATCATATAGTAAATAAAGCCAATTATCGCAGTTATTTTAAGCTTGAATTCTTTAAACCCTGAACCAATGGTTCTGGGTTACAATACTTTTTGTCCCCAGCAGAGTCGCCAGAGCTGTCGCACCTCCTTTTTACCGCGCCCGCGGGGCGCGTGGGGGAGTTTTCTCCAATTGAAGGACAGTCGAAACGGAATTTATTTAATTATTTCAGAGTCGCCACCTGGGAATTTTAAGGCGTCCCAAGTCACCAATTTTAATCCCTGAATCGAGGAGAATATGACTCTGTTTATTATTCTGCGAACCAGAAATCCTGAGTAAGGAATTCTGTTAATCCGGAAGAAGGTGTTAGGCATTTCCGAATTCCGTGGTTCTAGCACGGTCGCTTAACTGTTTTTATTATTGGCTTAATTATCTTGATTTTACTAAATACGTTTTTATTGCATGATTTTACTACCGCTTTTTTACTTATTGTTTACAATTATATGGATGAATTACGCGTACGTATATTCGTATTATATACTTTTTATAATTATCGGGGATCATGCCACGCGTACGTGTACACAATAAAATTGTCCATGTTATAGTTTTTATAAAAAATATATGTTCGAAATTTAAAATAAAATCAGGAACATCATCACCCTTTTTATTTAAATAATGAACTGCACACCTCGGGTTATATGAAATTATTTTAACATCCTTAGAAAAATCCTTTTCTTAAATATTCGCTCGAAATTGCGCGTACTCATAATCCGAATTTGCTTTTTTTAAAAAAAAAATAAATAATCAGGGCACGCGAACGCATCCCTAATTGCGTAAATTTTTTTTTTTTTAATAATATTATGGATTTTCCACAAAATTGTTTATTATATCTACACATTTCTATATGAAATTCCTGTAAAATTCATATTTTAGGGGATGCCTTTAAATTCTTAAAAGAATTCACAATTTATTAAGTATTGCCCGTTGACTATAATTTTCGAGTATTAATTATGTTCATCCCAAGACTATTCAAATTCAAAGTAAAATAAGAACATGATTAATACTATTCTTCACAAATACAACATGTACATATACCAAAGGATGAATGCCATATGAAACTCACAAAGATAATTTATGAAGGGAAGAAGTATTTTTTGAACAATTTTTATTTATTTTAATTAGTGCAAATTCTACTTTTATTTACCATTGATATAAAGTGTTGCGATTTGTTCTTATACATATCACCTCATTCTCACATGCTTGTTTTTGATCCAGAATTATAATTGCTCAGTTTATTTATAACGATAAATAATCAAATTGATGAGAAAAGAGTTATTATTCAAATTGATTCAATTCGAATTGTATTACATACAACATAGTTGTACGCCTAAACATTCATAATATTCTTAACATCATGACGAGCTATACCAACTCACTTTACTCATATGATTATACCTGTCATCATACCATATAATAACTTATACCAACCTAAACAAAATCATATTTGTTACAAGATATACTACTAATGTAACTTCTTAATATTTCCATTCTACTTTATATTTAGCTAATGGTATTATGGGATGTAATCAATGGCCCATTTTTATGCCTTACTCCCTGTTTTGACAATTCACATATACCTATACCAATGAGATTTCGGAATGGCTAACATTATTACAAAGCTTTATATGAATTTCAAAATAAGACAATTAACTCATACCTATCAAATTGAATTCACTACTAGTTAACTAACATGAAACAAAAAAAATGAAATTTAAACTAATGAACTTGGACAATTGGAAACAGAATTGCAATTCAGGCTTCATGGATTTGTCATGTTGAATCTCTTTTCAACATAAAATTCAAAAGATAAGTACCTGGAAATGAAGGTAGAAGAAGTAAATTTCAGCAGTAGCAGCAGTAACAAAATACTGGCAGAATATCAGTATTTCCACAGATTTGAGCAATAACAAGACCCGAGAAACCCAGATTCACAAGAGTAAAGCTTCTTAAAGAACTTCATATTTTAAAACCAAATAGTATCAGTACACAGACCCGGACAGATTCCAAAAAGAACAACAAAGTCAGATTCCTAAATCAGATTTCTTCTCCTTTCAAAAATCAGATTTTTCTTCTTAAAATCTTTCTGTTTTAAAATCTGCCTCTATCAGATTTTTCTCTTTCAAAATGTGCCTTCAAAAAATCTCTCTTATCAGATTTTTCTCTTTCAAAAATCTGCCCTTAAATCAGTCCCAATCCCCCTCTATTTATACAGGGCTGTCCTGTACCCTTCTAGTGCTGCCTGGACCCTTTTCTCCTTTTAAAATCAGAAAGTTTTCCATTAAAACTACTTTTGAATACTTTAAATCCTACTGAGTGCTATCCTGTTTTTCAGCAGCCCATTATCCCTTGTTCCCCATTAGTATCTTAAATTATAGCCATTAACATTCCACTTTCAGTCCACTATTCTATCAGATTATTTCAATCCCAATAGTACCCCCTGAAATCCTAATGTTATTACTGAAAAATCTGAACCTACTGCAAAACAGATTCTATAATCTGTATAAACTTAATTATCCTTCTGATTTACAGCTATAACCAATCCTATGAACCTCCTAACACCATTGTATTTGACTAACTTTTTGTAAAATTGAATTCGAACTTAACATTACAACAATATTACACTGAGTTCAGCATAATAATTCAAACTGAACTTTAAATTTGAACAAAAATCAAACAAACACAGGAGCATTGTCAATATACTGACAATGCCCTGAAACTCACTGATTCAGAAATCAACATATACACAACATTCATTTTGATAGACTCATTGAAATGTAAACAAAGGTGATTTAATTGACGAGTATTAATTAAACTGATTATCTACAACAATTGTCAACAAGCAGTCTATAGAAACTGATTATTTCAATCAGTATTAAACGAGAATTCATAATATAACTAATCGACGAACTTAATCGAGTCGATTACACATATTGTAAATAATCATACCGACAGAAACAATTCACTTATTATATCATATAGACGGGTAGGAGACAGAATCTAAATAAAAGATGTGAAAATTACACAGTCTAATGAAACAAACACAAAACACACGTAGAATACAAAAAATAAAATAAGAAAAAATACCTCTGAATCTTTAAATTTACAGACTCGGACTCATCTTGGATTCGGACTTTGTTTGAAATCAAACAGACCTTAGTCGAAGTATTTTCCACTGAAAATACTTCGACTAAGGTCGATTAAACCTCAATCTTTATTCAATTTGGACAGAATCCAGAAGTTTGGTATTTCACGGGTTCCTGAAGTTTCGATTTGGGACATAACCATTTCTGGTCAGATTCGAGGGGGACCAAATACAAAACACGGGTGAGGGTAGCCTAGGGGTCATTTGGTGTCAGTTTAGAACAGATCTGAGTTTGTTCTTGTTTGGTCCGAACCTTCAAAAGAAGATTCGAAGAGTTCTGAGGGGATTCGAACCAAACAAACTTCAGATCCATAACGAGGCATGCTAGGGGATACTATGGTGTTATTTTGGAAGCCATTGGAAAGGTTTGAGTTTTCAGACCCACCTTTGATTTAGTATTCGAAGAGTTGGGGTCTGATTCGAAGGAAACTAAGGTCAGATTTGTGTAGAGGATGTTCAGGGGGTTCTAGGGTGTTATTTTGGTGACCGGCAGCGTTGATGCCGCCGGGTTTCAGGCGGTGGGATTCTAGGGCGGCTAGGGTTAGGGGTGGGGTTTGGGGACGATGATGAACAATGAGAGGAGGGGGGTGTTAAGTTAGGGGCCGGGGTAGGGGTTTGGTCCTTATATAGGGGTGGGGTGGATTGATCTCATCCGTTGGATCAATTAAGATGCACGGTTGAGATCAATCCACTTAACCAAACGTTGTCGTTTGGTCTAAGTTCAGGAAAGGGGTCAACCCGGGGTTGAAACGGATCGGGTCTGGGTGAGTTTTTAAGACCGTGGGATCAAGATAGACGAACGGTTCAGATCTAGTTGCCCTAAACGTCGTCGTTTCATTTATGCAGGGGCTGAACTGGACCGTTTGATTGCAATGAATCAACGGCCCAGATTAAAAATCCAGAAGCGACGTCGTTTGAGTCCCGTATGGGACTGGCTGACATGGACCGGGTCCTTTGAGTATTTGGGCCTGTTTTTTGTTTAAAAAATCTTTGGCCCAGGTCCGTTTTTTTTATCATTTCCCATTTTTTTAGTTTCTAA
Organism: Nicotiana tabacum; assembly: GCF_000715075.1. Classification (NCBI taxonomy): domain Eukaryota; kingdom Viridiplantae; phylum Streptophyta; class Magnoliopsida; order Solanales; family Solanaceae; genus Nicotiana; species Nicotiana tabacum. The sequence goes on from NC_134084.1 coordinate 128,366,282, forward strand.
TTAAATTCCTAATTGTTAAATTCCTAAAAATTATAAAAATAAAATTACCCTTACAAAGATAAATTACTTATTAATACATAGACAACACATTAATCACACATTGAAATATTAAAACTAGAACAGATACATATTTTTGTGATTTTATTTTTTGAATCAATTATTAAATGCATAATCAAATCCTAGATATGCATGGAAAATATATTTTTATTTTTATTTTCATTTTGTTATGACAAAGTAAACATTTACGGATATAAGACATCACGCAAATTCAAAAATTGCAAAGTAAAAGAAATTTAATTTATTTTTTGATTTATTTTGGAGTAGTTTTTCGTAAGGCAAAAATCACGTGCTCACAATGCACGACATCACCCTTCATGCTTTTACTCTCGTCCTCACCCAAGCAATTATATAATAAAAGTGTGCACGACATCACTTTTCATGCTTTTACTCTCTTTCCTCACCATATAATCAATAAAATCAGCACTGAATGGTACATCATGCGGCACAACATCACCCTTCGTGCTTTACACTCTTTCATCATAAAACAAACAATACACACCATCACCCTTCGTGCTTTAACACTCTTTCCTCACAAAACAAACAATACACAGCATCACCCTTCATGCTTTAACACTCTTCCTCACTCAAACAGCAATCACAAACAATGGGGCAAGGGAATAAACAAGATTATAATAGGAATCCTGGCAAGGGAACAACAATTCGACAATGAAGTCCCGACAAGGGAGCAACATCAATAATATCAACTTCTCGGCAAGGGAGATAACCAATAAATCAACAATATCCTGGCAAGGGAACAATTTAATAACTTCTTTCTCTTATTCACTTTTACTTCACAACTCACTTTACCACTTGAGCCAATGCTCCAAAGGGTTCAATCAACTCATATGCTGTCACAACTCGTAATATAACTTGAGCCAATGCTCCTCGATGTTCAAAGGTCACAATTCCTTCCACAAACTTTTCACAACAAATAGAAATCAACTCTAAAGCATGGATAATACAACGAAGTCATGAAAATCACAATATAAGACTCACGGGCATGCTTGACACCAACGTATAGATACTCGTCACCATGCCTATACGTCGTACTCAACAATTATCACATAGCAAATACGACTCAACTCCTAATCCCTCAAGCTAAGGTTAGACCAAACACTTACCTCGAACTTCCACAACCAACTCAATCCTCAAAAACCGCCTTTCCTTTTGAATTCGACTCCAAATCAATTGTATCTAGACATAATCGACTTAATAATATCAATATACGCTAAACAATCCAATTCCAATACTTAATTATAGCTTTCTAATCATTCCTCCCAAAAAAACCAAAAATTGACCCCGGGTCCGCTTGGTCAAAACACGAGGTTTGGACCAAAACCCGATGACCCACGAGCCCAAATATATAATTTATTTTGAAATCCTACCCCAAAATGATGTCAAATTCCCAAATAATCAAAAAGCCCTAACTCTACCCAAATCCCTAATTTTCTACCCTTAATCACATGTTTTAGGCCTAGAAATCTAGTGGGTGTTGATAAAAATGGAAGAAAACAAGTTAAAGATTACTTACCCAAGAGGTTATGGTGAAGAGGTTCTTCAAAAATCGCCCAAGAGGTGTGGAGAAGATGAAGTTTGTGAAAAATAATGAAAATCCCGTTATGTGTTCTGTTTTTGGAACTTAAAATAACTGGGTGAAATTACTCATCGCATTCGCGACAAGTCCATCGTGTTCGCGATGGGTTAGGCCTGCTAGGCCTTCGCATTCGCGTGAAGACGACTCGCGTTCACAGAGAAATGACCCCTCGAGCCTTCGCATTCGCGTCCATATGGTCGCGTTTGCGTAGGTTTAATGCCCCACCCTCTGCCTAGGCTCAATTAGCCTTCGCGTTACCAGGCCCGCGTTCGCGAAGGGAAGACCCCCCAATGCTTCGCGTTCGCGACCTGGGTTGCGCGTTCGCGTAGAAGGAATTTCCTTTAGGATAATTAACACCTCGCGTTCACGAGGGTCCTCCCGCGAACGCGAAGAAGGAAATATCAGAATACCAACAACTGAAAACCTGCAACTTTTTAAGAGTTTAAAACCTTCCGAAACACATTCGAAACTCACCCGATCCCCCAGGACTCCAAATCAAACATTCGTACTAACTCGAAAACACTATATGAACTTATCCGTGCGATCAAATCGCCAAATTAACATCATTAACATCGAATTAAACCTCAAAATCAATGAATTATTTCAAACTTCTTAAAATATCAAATTTTGCAATTTAGGTCCGAATCACGTCAAATGACATCCGTTTCTTACCAAACTTGACAGAGTTATCTTAAATCACATATGAGACCTGTACCGAGTGCCGGAACTAAAATGCGGGCCCGATACCAACATGTTCTAATCAAAATTCATTTCAAATTCCTTTAAGCAATTTCAGAAAACAATTTTCTTTAAAAAATTCATTTCTCGGGCTTGGGACCTCAGAATTCGATTCCGGGAATACGCCCAAGTCCCATATTTTCCTACGGACCCTCCGGGACTGTCACATCACGTGCCTGGGTCCGTTTACCCAAAATGCTGACCGAAGTCAAATTAACTCATTTTATAGTCAAAACTTATCCTTTTTCATAGATTTTTATATTTAGGCTTTTCGGCTACGTGCTCGGACTGCGCACACAAATCGAGGCGATGCTAAAAGAGGTTTTCAAGGCCTCGGAATACAGAATTCAATTTAAAAGCAAGTGATGACCTTTTGGGTCATCACATTGTCCACCTTTAAAACAACTGTTCATCCTCGAACGGACATAAGAAGGAAGTACCTGAGTCGGGGAAAAGATGGGGATAACGGCTCCACATATCAGACTCGAACCCCCAGGTCGATGCCTCAGGAGGCTGACCTCTCCACTGAACACGAACTGAAGTAAAACTCTCCGACCTCAACTGGCGAACCTGCCGGTCTAGAATAGCCACCGGCTCCTTCTCATAAGACAAGTCCTTGTCCACCTGGACAGTCTGAAATCTAACACGTGGGATGGATCGCCATAATGCTTCCGGAGCGTGGACACATGAAACACTGGATGCACGACTGATAAGCTCGGCGGCAATGCAAGTCTATAAGCCACCTCTCCCACTCGATCAAGAATCTCAAACAGACCAATGAACCTAGAGCTAAGCTTGCCCTTCTTCCCAAATCTCATCACGCCCTTCATAGGCGACACTCGGAGCAATACCCGCTCACCGACCATGAAAGCCAAATCTTGAACCTTGCGGTTGGCATAACTCTTTTGCCTGGACTGAGATGTACGAAGCCTATCCTGAATAATCCTGACCTTGTCCAAGGCCTCCTGAACCAGATTCGTACCCAACAACCGAGCCTCTCCCGGCTCAAACCATCCAACCGGAGACCGACACCGCCTACCATATAAAGCCTCATAAGGAGCCATCTAGATACTCAATTGGTAGCTGTTGTTGTAGGCAAACTCCGGTAAAGGCAAAAACTGATCCCACAAGCCTCCAAAGTCAATGACACAAGCTTGGAGCATATCCTCCAAAATCTATATACTTCGCTCGGACTGCCCGTCTGTCTGAGGATGAAGTGCTGTGCTCAACTCAACCCGAGTGCCTAACTCTCGCTGAACTGCTTTCTAGAAGCGTGAGGTAAACTGCGTACCTCGGTCCGAAATGATAGACACGGGCACACCATGAAGGCGAACAATCTCCTGAATATAGATCCCGGCCAACCTCTCGGATGAATAAGAGACTGCCATATGAATGAAATGTGCTGACTTGGTCAGCCTATCAACAATGACCCATACTGCGTTGAATTTCCTCTGAGTCTACGAGAGTCCAACAACGAAATCCATAGTGACCCGCTCCCACTTCCACTCGGGAAGATCAATCCTCTAAAACAAACCACCAAGCCTCTGATGCTCATACTTAACCTGCTGACAATTCAAACACCGAGCCGCATATGCAACGATATCCTTCTTCATTCTCCGCCACCAATAATGTTGTCGCAAATTCTGATACATCTTTGCAGCGCCAGGATGAATAAAGTACCGGGAGCTATGGGCCTCCTCTAAGATCAACTCCCGAAGCCCATCCATATTAGGCACACAAACTCGACCCTGCAATCTCAAAACTCCATCATCATCTAAGGTAACCTGCTTGGCACCTCCGTGCTGCACTGTGTCTCTGAGGACACACTAATAGGGATCATCATACTACCGATTTTGGATACGCTCCAATAATGAAGAACGAGCGACTATGCAAGCTAACACACGGCTGGGCTCAGAAACATCCAAACTCACAAACTGATTGGCCAAAGCCTGAACATCCAAAGCAAGCGGTCTCTCACTGACCGGAATATAAGCAAGACTGCCCATACTGGCTGACTTCCTACTTAAAGCATCGGCCACTACATTGTCCTTTCCCGGATGATACAAGATAGTGATATCATAATCTTTTAACAACTCCAACCACCTCCTCTGCCTCAAATTCAACTCTTTTTGCTTGAGCAAATACTGAAGACTCTTATGATCCGTGAATACCTCACATGCCACGCCATACAGATAATGCCTCCAAATCTTCAATGCGTGAACAATGGCTGCCAACTCCAAATCATAAATCGGATAGTTCTTCTCATGAATATTCAATTGTCGCGAAGCATAGGCAATGACCTTGCCATCCTACATCAACACTGCACCAAGCCCAATACGAGATGCATCACAATAAACTGTATAAGGCCCTGAACCTGTGGGCAAAACCAACACCGGTGCCATAGTCAGAGCTATCTTGAGCTTATGAAAGCTCGCCTCACACTCATTCGACAATCTGAACTGGGCACCCTTCTAGGTCAACCTAGTTATCGGGGCTGCGATAGATGAGAACCCCGCCACGAACCAACGATGGTAGCCTGCCAATCCAAGAAACTCTGAATTTCTGTAGCTGATGCTGGTCTAGGCCAGTTTTTGACTGCCTCAATCTTCTTTGGATCAACCTAAATACCCTCTGCTAATACAACATGACCCAAGAATGCAACTGAACTCAACCAGAACTCACACTTCGAGAACTTAACATATAATTGACTATCCCTCAAAGTCTGAAGAACCACCCTGAGATGCTGCTCGTGCTCCTCCTAGTTGCGAGAATATATCAAGATGTCATCAATGAAGACTATTATGAACGAGTACAAATAAGTCCTGAACACTCGGTTCATCAAGTTCATAAAAGCTGCTGGGGCATTTGTTAACCCGAATGACATAACCAAGAACTCATAATGCCCGTACCGAGTGCGGAAAGTTGTCTTAGGGACGTCAGATGCCCTAATCCTCAACTGATGGTAGCCAAATCTCAAGTCAATCTTTGAAAATACCTTGGCACCCTGAAGCTGATCAAACAAATCATCAATCCTCGGCAACAGATACTTATTCTTGATTGTTTCAACTGCTAGTAATCAATACACATTCTCATTGACCCATCCTTCTTTTTACCAAACAACACCGACGCACCCCAAGGCGAAACACTGGGTCAAAGGAAACCCTTCTCAGGCAAGTCTTGCAACTGCTCCTTTAAATCTTTCAACTCCGGTGGGGCCATACGATACCGCGGGATAGAAATGGGCTGAGTGCCCAAAGCCAGATCAATGCAAAAGTTAATATTCCTATCGGGTGGCATACCCGACAGGTCTAAAGGGAAAACCTTAGGAAACTCACGAACAACGGGCATAGAATCAATAGAAGGAACCTCAGCACTAGAATCATGAATGTATGCCAAATAGGCCAAACACCCCTTCTCGACCATACGTCGAGCCTTCACATAAGAGATAACGCTACAGGTAGAATGACCAGGAGTCCCTATCCACTCTAAACGAGGCAAACCGGGTAAGGCTAAGGTCATAGTCTTGGCATAATAGTCCAAGATAGCGTGGTAAGGTGATAACCAGTCCATCCCCAATATAACATCGAAATCGACTATGTCTAGAAGTAACAAATCTACTCGAGTCTCAAGACCCTCAATCACAACTACACAAGAGCGATGGACTCGATCTACCATAATAGAATCACCCACCGGTGTAGACATATAAACAAGAGCACTCAAGGAATCACTAGACATGACCAAATACGGTGCAAAATAAGATGACACATACGAGTATGTAGACCCTAGATCAAATAACACTGAAGCATCTCTATCACAAACCAGAACCGTACCTGTAATAACTACATCTGAAGCCTCAGCCTCGGGCCTGGCTAGAAGAGCATAACATCGGGGCTGGGCCTCACCACCCTAAACTACATCTCTAAGACGGCCTGCTGCTGGCTGGACTCCAACTCTAGCGGCCCGAGCTCCACCTCTAGTACCTCTACCTCCACCTCTAGAACCTCTACCCCCACCTCTAGCTGGCTGGGCAAGCTGTGGAACACCTTATGCCTGAACCATGGCACGGGAACCCTGATGCTGAGAGCTAATCGGTGCTTAAGAGCAAAACCTAGCAATGTGACCCATGTCACCACAAGTGTAACAAGCCCTCGACTACTGAGACTACTGACCCTGTCGACCTGAATGACCACCCCGAAAACTCTAAAGCGGTGGTGGACTGATAGGATCTGGTGGTGCACTGTAGGGCTGCTAATCAAAATACTACATGTAAGAACCACGGCCATCTAAAGCACCGTGAGAAACCTAAAGTGCTGACTGAAAGGGCCTAGGAGGATGGCCTCTACCATATGAATCCCTGCCTCCAAACGAGGCCTCTTATCTGACCCATGACCACCTCCCTGCAACAGAATCATCTCCACTCTCCGGGCCACATTGGCCGCCTCCTGAAAAGTAATCTCACTCCCAGCCTCCCTAGCCATCTGAAGACGAATCGGCTGAATAAGACCGTCAATAAACCTCCTCACCCGCTCTCTCTCGATAGGAAGTATGACAAGAGCATGACAAGCCAGTGATGAATCTGGTCTCATACTGGGTAACAGTCATAGAACCCTGCTGGAGATGCTCAAACTGCCTCCGATAGGCCTCTCTCTAAGTAATGGGGAGAAACTTCTCCATAAATAACTGTGCAAACTGCTCCCAAGTCAAGGCTGGCGATCCGGCTGGTCTAGTCGAGATATAATCTCTCCACCAAGTCTTGGCGGATCTAGACAAGCAAAATGTAGCTAAATCGACCCTATTGGTCTCAACTATCCACATGTTCCTGAGAACCTCATGGCATCTGTCTAGATAATCCTGGGGATCCTCAATAGATGCACCGCTGAAAGTAGTAGTAAAGAGCTTGGTGAACCTATCCAGCTTCCACAATGCATCGGCAGACATACCTGCTCCATCACTGGTCTGAGTTACCACACCCGGCTAAACTGCTCTAACTGGCTGAACCGCTGGAGTCTGAATCCGGGGAGCTACCTACTCCGGAGTGCGAGTAGCAGGAGTCTGGGCTCCTCCTCCAGCCTGAGAGACGGCTGGTGCTACAGGAAGCAAGCCTGCCTGGGTGACACTCTCCATAAGGCCCACTAGACGGACCAGAGCATCCTGAAGAACTAGGGTGGCAATAAACGCCTCTAGGACCTGAGCTGCGCCCAGCGGAACTGCTGGGGTCGGAACCTCATCATCAAAGTCAACCTGAGGCTCCGCCACTGGTGTTGCTGCTCGGGGCTGAGCTCTGCCCCTACCTCGGCCTCTATCTCGGCCTCGCCCTTTGCCCCTCGTGGGAGATGCTGCTGGGGGCTCGGGCTGCTGGTCAGTGGATGAGGAAGCACGTGTTCTCGCCATCTGCGAATGAACAGAGTAGAAATTCAGTTAGCATTGAGAAACCAGACCGCACGACAAGAGAGAATAAATGTGAAGTTTTTCCTAATTCTGTAGCCTCTGGGGGATAAATACAGACATTTCCATACCGATCCCGCAGACTCTACTAAGCTTGTCTGCGAACTGTGAGACCCATGTAACCTAGAGCTCTGATACCAACTTGTCACGACCCGGATTTCCCACCCTCGGGAGTCGTGATGGAGCCTACTAATGAGAGCTAGGCAAGCCAATCCTTAACTACTTACTTCATTATCAAATTACTTCTTTTTAACAAATATAAGGCGATAACATGAAAACAGCGGAACTTTAAATAATTAAGCAGAAGATAACAATTAGATATCTGAAATTTGCATCTATTACAATTACTTAAGTCTCGACCACCCAAAACCTGGTGTCACAGTGTCACACACGGTCTAAGACTCACTGCATACAAAGTCTGAAAATAATAATACACTGTTCCGGAATATAAGGAAAATGAAATAGGAAAAATAGGGATAGAGGGAGACGCCAGGGCCTACGGACGCTTGCAGGTCTACCTTGGATCTCCACATGGACTAAAGGTAGCCTCCACACTACAGTCCCAAAGCTGCTCCGGGATCTGCACATAGTGCAGAGTGTAGTATCAACAAAACTGACCCTATGTGCTGGTAAGTGTCTAGCCTAACCTCGGCGAAGTAGTGACGGGGCTAGGACCAGACTACCAAATAAACCTTTGCAGTTCAAATATATACAACGGAAAAAAATATAGAAATAACCAGTCAATATGGGAGGGGAGCATGTTGTGGGGGAGATAACAATCCCGAATAGAAACAAACAATAAACAAACAATCATACATGGCATCACCCTTCGTGCTTTACATTCTTTCCTCACAAAACAAATAATACACGACATCACCCTTTGTGCTTTAACACTCTTTCCTCACAAAACAATAATCACAAACAATGGGGAAAGGGAATAAACAAGATTATAATAGGAATCCCGGCAAGGGAACAACAATTCGACAATCAAGTCCCGGCAAGGGAGCAACATCAATAATATCAACTTCCCGGCAAGGGAGATAACCAATAAAGCAACAATATCCCGGCAAGGGAACAATTTAATAACTTCTCTCTCTTATTCACTTTTACTTCACAACTCACTTTACCACTTGAGCCAATGCTCCAAAGGGTTCAATCAACTCATATGCTTTCACAACTCGTAATATAACTTGAGCCAATACTCCTCGATGTTCAAAGGTCACAATTCCTTCCACAAACTTTTCACAACAAATAGAAATCAACTCTAAAGCATGGATAATATAACGAAGTCATGAAAATCACAATATAAGACTCACGCGCATGCTTGACACCAACGTATAGATACTCGTCACCATGCCTATACGTCGTACTCAACAATTATCACATAGCAAATAGGACTCAACTCCTAACCCCTCAAGCTAATGTTAGACCAAACACTTACCTCGAACTTCCACGACCAACTCAATCCTTAAACACCGCCTTTCCTTTTGAATTCGACTCCAAATCAATTGTATCTAGACATAATCGACTTAATAACATCAATAAACGCTAAACAATCCAATTCCACTACTTAATTATATCTTTCTAATCATTCCTCCCAAAAAATCCAAAAATCGACCCCGGGCCCGCTTGGTCAAAACACGAGGTTCGGACCAAAACCCGATCACCCATTCACCCACGAGCCCAAATATATAATTTGTTTTGAAATCCAACCCCAAAACGAGGTCAAATTTCCAAATAATCAAAAAGTCCTAACTTTACCCAAATCCCTAATTTTCCACCCTTAATCACATGTTTTAGACCTAGAAATCTAGAGGGTGTTGATAAAAATGGAAGAAAACAAGTTAAACAATACTTACCCAAGAGGTTATGGTAAAGAAGTTCTTCAAAAATCGCCCAAGAGGTGTGAAGAAGATGAAGTTTGTGAAAAATAATGAAAATCCCGTAATGTGTTCTGTTTTTGGAACTTAAAATAACTGAGCGAAATTACTCATCGCGTTCGCGACAGGTCAATCACGTTCGCAATGGGTTAGGCCTACTAGGCCTTCGTATTCGCGGAGAAATAACCCCTCGAGCCTTTGCGTTCCCGTCCATGTGGTCTCGTTCGCGTAGGTTTAATGCCCCACCCCTACCCAGACTCAATTAGCCTTCGCGTTCGCGTTACCAGGCCCGCGTTCGCGAAGGGAAGACCCTCCAATGCCTCGAGTTCGCGACCTGGGTTGCGCGTTCGCGTAGAAGGAATTTCCTTTAGGATAATTAACACATCGCGTTCACGAGGGTCCTCCCGCGAATGCGAAGAAGGAAATATCAGAATACCAACAACTGAAAACCTGCAACTTTTTAAGAGTTTAAAACCTTCCGAAACACATTCGAAACTCACCCGATCCCTCGGGGCTCCAAATCAAACATACGTACTAACTCGAAAATACCATATGAACTTATCCGTGCAATCAAATCGCCAAATTAACATCATTAACATCGAATGAAACCTCAAAATCAATGAATTATTTCAAACTTCTTAAAATATCAAATTTTGCAATTTAGGTCCGAATCACGTCAAATGGAATCCGTTTCTTACCAAACTTCACAAAGTTATCTTAAATCACATATAAGACCTGTACCGGGCGTTGGTACCAAAATACTGGCCCGATACCAACATGTTCTAATTAAAATTCATTTCAAATTCCTTTAAACAATTTCATAAAATAATTTTCTTTAAAAAATTTATTTCTCGGGCTTGGGACCTCGGAATTCGATTCCGGGCATACGCCCAAGTCCCATATTTTCCTACGGACCCTCCGGGATCATCACATCACGGGTCCGTTTACTCAAAATATTGACCGAAGTCAAATTAACTCATTTTATAGTCAAAACTTATCCTTTTTCATAGGTTTTCATATTTAGGCTTTTCAGCTACGCGCTTGGACTCCGCACACAAATTGAGGCGATGTTAAATGAGGTTTTCAAGGCCTTGGAACACAAAATTCAATTTAAAAGCAAGTGATGACCTTTTGGGTCATCACAGTCGTTGTTGTTGTGCAAGTGACAAGAAGGGACCATTTCTTACTATGTTTACATCAGTTCTTATTAAGACTAGAGATGTTTCCGCTAGTAGTGTTTGAAAGATGTGAAATATTATTTGCGTAAATTTATTATCCTAATACCCATTTAATTAATTTATATTGCCATCAATTTCAAGTAAATATGATTACTTCCACCAGTTTCAAGCGCATCTATTTTCGCATGGCCAGAGCACTTGCTTTAGGCCCCAAATATTTAAGGGCCCCAAAATTACTATTTCTCTATATAGAACAGTATATTATTTATATAATTATTTTTTATTATTGATAAATTTATTTTCTTACTGTCATATTAATTTTTGATAACTCTGTTTCTTCCTCTAATTAATATAACCAAAATAGTTTTCTGTCAATCTTATTTTACATTTTTACTAAATTGTTTTCTCTATTCATTAGATAGTCACGTAACTATATCTAATTATCTAACTTATTATTTATTTTTCTTACATAAATTATACTCTCTCCGTCCTAATTTATATGAAAGTGTTTGACTGGACACGGAGTTTATGAAATAAAGGAAGACTTTTGAAACTTGTAATCTAAAATAAACCATAGAAATTTGTGGGCTAAAAATCATATCACTAAGGATAAAAAGAAAATTCTAAAGTTGAATTGTTACCAAATTTAAAAGGGGCTGACTAAAACAAAGGAGTCACATAAGTTGGGACAGAGGAAGTATGTTTTATGGGTTCTCCTATTCTAGTTGTGATGCAATCAACATTAAATTCATTCAATTTTTTGTACTTTATAAAATTAAGTTCTTATTTTTTTCTTTCGCATCCTCACTTGTCTAGTTTATTTTTTCTAAAACGATGCTCATTAAATTATATATATGTTAAGGCCTCCTATTAAGGCTTTGCTTTAGGCCTCAGATGATGTTGAGCCGCTGTAACGACCCAACCGGTTTGAGGCCCTGAGTAGCTTGTCTCTAAATCATTAAATCATACTTGCCCACTCGTTCAGTGGTTTGAGGCCCTGAGTAGCTTCACTTCAGGTATTATGACTTGTATGCATGGTCGGAACTAAATTCTGGGAAGTTCAAAGTTGATTTGGGAAGAGAATTCTCATTTCAGAAGCCTTAAGTTAAAAGAATGGACTAAGATTGATTTTTGAGTAAACGATCTTGGATTCGGGATTCGAAGGTTCCAGTAGGTTCATATGATGATTTTGGACTTGGGCATATGTTTGGATCGAATTTTGGAAGACCCGAGAATGTTTCGGCACCTATTATGGAAGTTAGAATTTTTGGAAGAATTTCATAAGTTTGGATTGAAGTGCATTTCAGTGTTATCAATGTCCATTTGGGGTTTCAAGTCTGGGAATAGCTCCGTATGGTGATTCTGGTGTTGGGAGCGCGATCGGAAGTGAATTTAGAGGCCCGTGGGTCATTTTAAAGTCATTTGTCTAAAGATAGAAATTTGAAGGTTTTGAGAAGTTTGACCGGAAGTGGACTTTTTGATATCGGGGCCGGATTCCGATTTTGGAAGTTGGAGTAGGTTAGTAATATCAAATGTGACTTGTGCGCAAAATTTGAGGTCAATCAGACGTGATTTGATATGTTTTGGCATCGAATGTAGAAGTTTGAAATTCTTAAGTTCATTAAGCTTGGATTGGAGGTCGATTCATGATTTTAGCGTTGTTTGATATGATTTGAGGCATCGAAAAAGTCCGTAATGTGTTTTAGGATTGGTTGGTGTGATTGGACGGGGTCCCGGGGGCCTCGGTTGGATTTCGGATGGTTAACAGATCAAATTTGGAATTTGAAGAAGGGTTTCAGCAGTTGGTATCTGGTATAACTGCACTTGCGAGGTTGTGGCCGCAGGTGCGGAGCCGCGCAGGAGCAGAATGGGGCAGCCAAGGGAAGGACCGTAAATGCAGGGTATTGGCCACATCTGTGAAAACGCAGAAGCCAGACGGAGGACTGCAGAAGTGGTGATTAGCGCAGATGCGATGAGGGCTCCGCAGATGCGAACTCACAGAAGCGACGAGGAGTCCGCAAGTGCGGAAGTCGCTGGGCAGAATATTTTAAAAGCGGGGTTGATTTCATTTCACCCATTTTTCTCTACTTTGAGGAAATTTTTGGAGCTTCTTGAGAAGGGCTTCCACCTAGAAACTTGGAGGTGAGCTAATCCTACCTATTACAAGTTAAATACATTGATCACGTGTAGATTTTTACATGGAAATTAGTGGAAAACTTGGGGCTTAAGGGAAAACCTAGAAAATTCGTATTCTTTGATTTTGACAATGATTTTGGGTATGGAATTAAGAGAAAATCAGGTATTTGAGTTCGCGAGTTCATGGGTAAACTATCTTCGAGAAATTTCAGAATCCGGGCATGTGGGCCTGAGGGCAATTTTTTCCACTTTTCGATCGGGGTTAGGAATTGTTATTAATTGGATTGTAATGAGTAATTGAGCATATATTAATGGATTTGCATAATTATTGGCTAGTTTTGGAGCATTTAACATTGATTCGGGTCTTCGGAAGGGCGTGGAATGCCTTTTATGGATCTTCGGAGCGAGGTGAGTCTCCTTTCTAACCTTGTAAGAGGGAATTGTCCCCAAAGGTAAAATAATTGGTTATGTGCTTCTATTTGTGGGGGCTACGTACGCACGAGGTGACGAGAGTCCATGCGTAGCTACTATTATGTTTAAGTCCGGGTAGTCTAGGACCCAAAGGCATGCTATACTTCGAATATTTGTAATCTTATGGACAGTTTGAATTGCTTAAATCACATCGAATTGGGACATGAATTTCTAAAAAGATTAAACTTCATTTTCTTAAATCACTAAAAGAGAATTGACTTTTATTTGGATAAATGTTCCCCGATAAATTTTTAATTGGCTGTTTGCGCATGTATTTCTGTGTGTACCTGCATCACATGTATGATTCGCGAGAAGGGTGTTTGTTTATTTATGTTGACCGCGTCACATGTATGATTCGCGAGCGGGGTAACAGATGCATCTATGGTTCGTGCCGTTCGACCCTCGGCAGTGCACATTTTACATTTATGTTGGATCGGGCCGTACGACCTCGACATGATTTGTGCATGCTTGTATTGCTTGCTTTGAGATTTATAGAAATTGATATTTGCTCTCCCTGACTTGAGATAAATGGATAATTAATAGATTATGAATTCAGAGACTTTTAATATAAAAAGGAACGTTTACGGGTTTCGTGACTTATTTGAATTTATTGTCGTTTTTAATAAATCCATGATTATTCGTATTAATAATATATTACTACTGGACCACTAGTAAGTGTCGAAGTCGACCCCTCCTCTCTACTTCTTCGAGATTAGACTGGATACTCGCTGGTTACATGTTGTTTTTGTACTCATACTACACTTGCCGTGCATTTTGTTGCCCAGGTTCATGTGTGGTTGGTGGCTTAGTGGCATAGCGACATGGTTGATACAGAGCCTTATGTGAGCTACATTTGTCAAGACAACTCGCAGCCAGCAAAGTCCCCTTCAGAGTATTGTACTGTATTTTCATTTCTGTCTATTTTGTATTCCGGACAGTTACTATATTTTATTTCATTCCTAGTAAATGCTCATGCATTTGTGATATCGGGTTCTGGGATGATTATTAGGTATCTTGTATTTATTTCTAAACATTCTTTTATTTACCTTGTAAGGATTATCTTTTACTAGTAGAATTGAGGGAAAATCATAGTTTTCAAAATTATTAAAACGAGAATTTAATTAAGTATTTTGGTTGGTTTGCCTGACAGCGGTGTTCGGCGCCATCACGATCCTTAGTGGATTTTGAATCGTGACAGCAGCCCTGATCAAAAGAAATAGTGAAATTTCCCTCTTAATTTGGCAAGTTGAATATGAAAATCAATATTCCTGCCAACGATCCTCCTAGAGACTGGAAGATTGATTTGATTACACGTTACAAATATTTTTTTAATTGCATGACTTCTTTTACAGGAGATCAGTAAACAAAATATAAGCCACAATTGTTGTTTTATTTTCTTCAATATAAATTAGCTAGTATCTGTGATTTTATACCATTGATAAGATACTGGTTTCTTGAATAATTGTTGTTGGGAATTTCACCTTTCTATTTCTTTTTTTTTTTCCTTTTTTGCTTGCGAAAAGGCAAACCAGAGTCTATATTGACAAGGAGAAAACATTGAAATATCATTCTACAGTGCTCCAAAAGATTGAGAAGACGACATGATTAAGCTAACTTCTCAAGTAACTAAACATGAGCCAAGCGATACCCGAATTGAAAATTTCGAAGTAAAAACTGAACATGAAAAATAATTATATTTTTATCACAGGGTGTATCATTTGTGTATCACATATGTATCATATTTGTATTAATTATGTATCACATGTATATCCATGTATACCTGTGTGTGAGATACATGCATGATACATGTGTGAGATACATGCGTGATACATGTTTGAACTCGATTTTAATTATGAATTTTGATACCAAATCACCTTCAATCTTCCTCAAATTTTGTATATTAACTCATCTATATGTTTTCAATGAATTCAATCATACCCATTAAAAATTCTTCTTTTTTGCTTAGATTTTTGGAATCTTGTATATATATATATATATTGTAATTTCATCACCTTATTTGCGCCAGAGCTGTCACACCTCCTTTTTCCGCACCCGAGGGGCGCAGGGGGAGTTTTTTCCAATTAAAGGACAATCGAAACGGGATTCGTTTATTTATTTCAGAGTCGCCACTTGGGAGATTTAGGGTGTCCCAAGTCACCAATTTTAATCCCGAATCGAGGAAATGAATGACTCTATATTACAGTCTGCGTACCAGAAATCTAGATAAGGAATTCTGTTAACCCGGGAGAAGGTGTTAGGCATTCCCGAGTTCCGTGGTTCTAGCACGGTCGCTCAACTGTTATATTTGGCTTGATTATCTGATTTTAAATACAATATGAACTTATGTGCGAATTTTTATCTTTTAACCGCTTTTATTATTATTGTTTTTACAAGAATGTGAACGTCGCTTAAAACATATGTCTTTGGACTGCGTCACATGAAATGCACCCACAATCCGGAACATATTTTATTTGACGTTTTGGGATTTGGATTTGGGTCGCATGAAATGCGCACCCAAGTTTAAGAAAGTAGATTATTAAACACGCACCTAAAGAGACTATCGTGTTATTATTTTGCGGAGGCCGTGAAATCCGCTAAACGACTCTCCTGAATTCTAAGTAATTTTAAACAAGTACTTACTGAGGGCCCCGCAATTTGCATTTTGGTTTGTCGAGGCTCGTCTCATTCTATTTATTTAAAGGAATTTGCAACGTCATGGAAATGCATCTCAAACCACGTCACAATCAATGCACCCGTGATTAGAGACATATTTCGATTTCGTTGAGATTTGGATTTGGGTCACATAAATGTGCACCCGAGTTTAGGGAGATACATTATTAAGACGCGCCTAAAGTAACCAACACATTATTATTTTTGGGGAGGGCCGTGAAATTTGTTAAACGGCCCATCCCAGAATATAAGTATTTAATACATATATTTTGTGAGGGCCCCGCAATTTGTCCCTTTTATTCGGCGAGGCTCGTCTCATTTTATTCTTTATTATTATTATTATTATTTTTATTTTTTTAAAAAAAGGATGCCATTTTTATGTCTTTAACAATACTAAACTTACGGCCTCTTTACAACTAAAATCCCATGACTTGTTAGAAGTTTAATAAAAGGAGTTTAGTGAATGAGTGTTTCGGTGGTAGTAACAGCATGCACTAATACTATTTTTTTTCGAATGACCTAACCAAAGGAAAGGACGAACAGATTAACGTCAAACTTGTGTCATAGAACGACTAGTTCAACTTAATTAAACGACATCAAATAAACAAGAATAACATAACATGAAAATGAACCAAAATGCAGACAATGAAACATAGGCAGAAAATTTCCATACCAATTTTTATATTGCATCTCAAACATTGAACTTAAAGTTTATTTATCTAATACATCGAGGTTTACTGACCTTTGCACCTCGACAAACTCAGAACGACAAACTCGATTCCGACGGAACTCAAGCCGGACCTCACTGGACGAGGAACAACGACGAAACCTCGGACAAACACCTCGACGTACCGGACCTCGACGTACCGGACCTCGACGAACAGAAAGCTCGGACCCACAAATGTCAACGACCAGGGATTGTTTGGTTGCTGCTATATTTTTCCGGCACGACACCTGTGTACGTGAAGCCGCAGTTGGAGGGGTCGTTTGGGCAGTTGACGAACGGGGTGGTTGGACGACGCAGCAGCGATGGCTGCTGCTTGACGGGTGGTCGATGAGTGTTGCTGGGTTTTTGGTTGAGGTCGACGGGACTGGGGCGGGACTGGGGCTGCGACGGGGGGGTGCGACGCGAAAGCATGCAGAACCAGCTGCTCGGAAATGCAGCGAAGCTTGAAAATGGTGGAGAAGCACCGGTCGGGGTTGTCCGGTGGCGTTCAGGCGTTAGGGGGGGTGGTTTGCGACTGGTTTCTGTTTGGTTATGGTGGTTTCACGGTGGGGAAGGCGACGGGGGTGGACGCAGGTGGTTTCGGACGTGAGGGGGTGGCGTGTGGGCAGTAATGGAGGAGTGGTCGTGGTCGACGGGGCTGGGGTTGCGACGATGGAGGTTCATTGGAAGCTTGGTGGTCAGTGGTCGACGATGGCGGAGCTCGCAACGGCAACAATGGCGGATTCAAGGAGGAGGAGTGAGCTGGTCGGGTAGGTTTTTTCTCTTTTTTCAGTAGGTTTTCTTTCTTTCTTATTTTGAAGAAGAAAAAGGAACAGTAGTTTTTTTTTCCAATTTTTCAAAGTCCTCTCCATGCTTTTGCCTTTGTCCGTGTTTTGTAGTGTTTTGCCCAGAAAAATGAGCCCTACGCGTGGTGGGGTTCAAGGCATATGTCCCCCACGCGTGGTGGGGTTCCCCACGTGTCCTGGACACGGTTTATTATGGGCTAGGTCCGAAAATTAGGCCTAAAACCGGGTAGTTTGAACCCGAATATTATTCTTTTGCCCAGACCCGAGAAATAGGAACACGTTGCTTAACTAGTCCTATGTAAGCAAAATAACTACCAAAAATAAGACTAGTATTTAACAAAACTATATCTTTTTAAATATTTTTAAGGATTTAAAATAGCTACAAAATATTAATAAAACTATTTTTGTAATTTTCGTAAATATTAAGATAAAATATGAAGTATTATTTTTGTATTTTTTCAAAGTTAAAATGACTCTAAAATATTAATAAAACTATTTTTGTAATTTTCGTAAATATTAAGGTAAAATATGAAGTAATATTTTTTTGTATTTTTTCAAAGTAAAAATGACTATAAAATATTAATAAAACTATTTTTTTGTAATTTTCCTTTTTTAATAAAGACAAAATATAAAATAATATTTTTTGTATTAAAATGACTACAAAACATTAATAGAATTATATATATTTTTTTTGTAATTTTTGAATTTATATAAAGTACCAAAATAAAGTACAATTTTTGTATTTTTCAAAATTATAATGACTGCAAACATTAATAGAACTATATATTTTAGTAATTTTTGAATTTATATAAAGTACCAAAATAAAGTACAATTTTTGTATTTTTTCCACGTTTATGAGAAATGCATAAACTAAAATTTATATATGTATTTTTTGTGATTTTTTCTTTTTGCAACGAAATAAAGTAAAAATAGTTAAAATGGCTATATTAGACCCAATTTCACATATTCACGCTAAAAATGTGAAAAATCTCGGGGAGGGTCAAAAATCACGTGCTTACAGCTGCCCTTCTTTGACTGGAAACACGAAGAGTTTTCCGACAAAGAACGACTAGACGTGTTTTTGACCCGACCATTACTTGGACGGACTACACTTAAGGAAAGGGAGGGAATGTGACCGAGCCCTGGTATCTGAGTTGCCTACATATCCTTGGTTATACAGGAATCAGGCCACGTGTAGTTCGAAATGAGAGAGATAGTGAAGTGTACCGAGGTGAAGAGCCGATCGAGGTGCCGTTCCGTTGAGGTTCCGGTCCGCGGTCCTGTCGTTACAACAAAAACGAAGACTGAAAAAAGACTAACTAAGCCTATCAGCTACTAGTTACAGGGATTCCTATCTGTAAGTCTTCTGAAACTTGGTCTTGAGTCTTGAATGGTGCTTCATACAGACTTCAGGTTTGAACCTTGATACAGCTAGTTGTAGGTGCTAGTTCTTTGAGCGGACCACATCTGTTCTCTACTTCCGTACCTTGGGTTCTTTTCCCCTCTTGTTTTCTTGTTGTCTTTTCTTGACCAGCCTCTTGTGAATGCTGGGGATTTTATTGCTTCCTGCTGGAGATTCCTGTTGTATTCCTCTGCTTCATTGATTCTAAGTGTGCTCCTTTCTCATATGAGCGGGCTTTTGACTTCAATACTTCAATTGTATTCCCTTATTCTCCAGGTGGGTGCCTGATTTCTATTTTCTTTGTCCTTGTTCTCCAGGTGGACGCCTGATTTCTATTTTTCTTTGTCCTTGTTCTCCAGGTGGACGCCTGATTTCTTCCTTCTTTGTCCTTGTTCTCCAGGTGGACGCCTGATTTCTATTTTTCTTTGTCCTTGTTCTCCAGGTGGACGCCTGATTTCTATTTTTCTTTGTCCTTGTTCTCCAGGTGGACGCCTGATTTCTATTTTTCTTTGTCCTTGTTCTCCAGGTGGGCGCCTGATTTCTATTTTTCTTTGTCCTTGTTCTCCAGGCGGACGCCTGATTTCTTCCTTCTTTGTCCTTGTTCTCCAGGTGGACGCCTGATTTCTATTTTTCTTCGACATACAACAAACTCCGTTCTACAGGCGGGTCCCCTATTGGTAAGATTAAACTTAGGAAGTGCGTCTCCTATGGTGAAACTAAACTGAGGAAGTGCGCCTCCTATTGGTAACGACATGCCTGCATTTATACTTGTGGGCGACCTAGAATATGGAATGAACAGACAAAATGTATTCCCGCATTATATTGGTGGGCGACCTAGAACTTAAATGTATTCCCGCATTATACTGGTGGGCGACCTAGAACTTAAATGTATTCCCGCATTATACTGGTGGGCGACCTAGAACTTAAATGTATTCCCGCATTATACTGGTGGGCGACCTAGAACTTAAATGTATTCCCGCATTATACTGGTGGGCGACCTAGAACTTAAAATGTATTCCCGCATTATACTGGTGGGCGACCTAGAACTTAAAACCTAGAACTTAAATGTATTCCCGCATTATACCGGTGGGCGACCTAGAACTTAAATGTATTCCCGCATTATACTGGTGGGCGACCTAGAACTTAAATGTATTCCCGCATTATACTGGTGGGCGACCTAGAACTTAAATGTATTCCCGCATTATACTGGTGGGCGACCTAGAACTTAAATGTATTCCCGCATTATACTGGTGGGCGACCTAGAACTTAAATGTATTCCCGCATTATACTGGTGGGCGACCTAGAACTTAAATGTATTCCCGCATTATACTGGTGGGCGACCTAGAACTTAAATGTATTCCCGCATTATACTGGTGGGCGACCTAGAACTTAAATGTATTCCCGCATTATACTGGTGGGCGACCTAGAACTTAACTGTATTCCCGCATTATACTGGTGGGCGACCTAGAACTTAAATGTATTCCCGCATTATACTGGTGGGCGACCTAGAACTTAAATGTATTCCCGCATTATACTGGTGGGCGACCTAGAACTTAAATGTATTCCCGCATTATACTGGTGGGCGACCTAGAACTTAAATGTATTCCCGCATTATACTGGTGGGCGACCTAGAACTTAAATGTATTCCCGCATTATACTGGTGGGCGACCTAGAACTTAAATGTATTCCCGCATTATACTGGTGGGCGACCTAGAACTTAAATGTATTCCCGCATTATACTGGTGGGCGACCTAGAACTTAAAAGTATTTGAAATTGTTTCCCCGTTCTTCCGAGAAAATTTTGACAATCGGTAGAAAATTTTCTGCCCCGGTTTTGGTGACTTCCCTGGCGTTGCATCTTGCTGCCATCATCAATCCTTTGTTTTCCTGCAGCAGACAAAAGGATTTAATTAGTTTTCATCGTGGTGGTAGAGGGTGCCTTTCGGGCGGATGATTTTTCCTTTCTTCTCTTTTTCTTGCTTTATGTCCCCATAATTGATTAGTGGGCAGAGTTGCCTGCTGGGGGTCTCTAGCCTGCTGGGGATTGGCTTTCAATTAATCCCCTTTTCTGCTTTCTCTTTAAGCACATGTTGTGGGAGTCTGCTTTTAACTCCCGACACCACTCCCTTTAGGAGCTTACTTCCTCCAAAATTACCGGGCACGATCACTGCATTGCCTGGGATCGGCTTTCAAGACTGTTTGTACCATCCTGCATTGGGTGAATTCCCCTCCGGTTTCTGGTAGTAAGCTTTGAAAAATCCTTTCAAGACAATTTTTAGGAAAAGAAATAAAAGATAGAAAAAGGAGAAAGTCTTTCTGAACCAATATTTGGCGGGAGAAGAAACTCAAAAGAACTTATCTGGAGGACCTGACTGGTCCCCGTGATCATGACGTGCATCACAGATTCCCGACCCAGTCTATTTGTACCAATGGGTTTTCCCGATGGTCTGATTTGCTGGGGATGATAAAGGAGTGTCCATTTCGTTTCGAATGTGGTAGCTTTTTTGGATCTGTCTTGTCGCCTCATAGTGCCCTTCGAGGGGTTTTCACTAATGAGACTCTCTCTTTTCTCTCATCTCCCGGCGCCTTATGGTGCCTGTGAAGGTTTTCACCAATAAGACTCTCTCATTTCATATCCCTCATCTTACATCGCCTCTCAGTGCCTGTGAAGGTTTTCACCGATAAAACTCTCTCATTTTATTTCTTTCGAGGAATCGGGGCGTTGTAGGTACGATCCTCTCTTCTGGGGATTCCTTTGACCATCAATTCATTCCCAGTCTTGCGATCCTCTTCTTTGCTGGGGATCGGTGTATTATTCTCGGCCGTATTTGCCTAACTCGACATCTTTTGAACATTGATCGGGAGGTCTTTTGGACGTTGATGTTGGCACTGGTGTGGGGTTAAAGAAAGGCTATAAAAATGAAAATAATTTGATGGGTGATGTGCTACAACTTTTGGAATCAAACCTTTGTTGGAACTTAAAACATAACCTCTGCCCCAGTTTTCTTGCTTGGGGAATTTATTTTTTACACTTATGTTGCGCTATGTGCGTTACGCACACTGTGCCTATTATGCACACTATGTACACTATGCATCCTATATTCGCTATGATGCATACTATGACCGAGCCGTGAGGCGCCTACGTATCCTCTTCGAGGAATCAGGTCAAACGTAGTTCCCAGTGTTTTGTATTTCTTGTGATTTTATCTTCTTCTTTTTTTTTCCTTCTTTTCATTTTCTTTTTCTTTTCTTTTTCTTTCTTTTTTTCTTTTTTTTTCATGTCTTTTCCATTAGTGATTCCAAAAGAGGGGTATGAAAGAATTACTTAGGCTCAAAGGGGGAAGCAAGGGTTAAAAGTGTTTGGATAGAAGAAAGAATTGCCTCCGTTATCTCATTATCCAATAAATGCCAAATACAAACAAATAAACCAACAATTGCCATAATTAAAGAAATTATGCATAATATCTCTTGACTGCATCTGAATTGATAGCCATGTCGACACATCTCCCCTCGACATCTGTCAAACACAAAGCACCGTTGGACAATACTCTGGTCACGATATAAGGCCCTTGCCAATTTGGGGCGAATTTGCCTTTTGCCTCGACCTGATGTGGGAGGATCTTCTTCAATACCTGCTGCCCTACTTCAAACTTCCTGGGGCGCACCTTCTTATTATATGTTCTTGCCATTCTCTTCTGGTACAGCTGACCATGGCACACTGCTGCCAATCTTTTCTCATCTATCAGGCTCAACTGTTCCAATCGAGCTTTGACCCATTCATCATCATTAATCCCGGCTTCAGCGACAATTCGGAGGGACGGAATTTCGACCTCCGCTGGTATTACGGCCTCAGTTCCATACACCAACAAATAAGGAGTTGTGCCTATGGAAGTTCGGACGGTAGTGCGGTAACCCAACAAAGCAAAGGGTAATTTCTCGTGCCATTGTCTGGACCCTTCCACCATTTTTCGCAGTATCTTCTTGATATTCTTATTGGCTGCTTCGACTGCTCCATTCGCCTTGGGACGATATGGGGTGGAATTGCGGTGTGTAATCTTGAATTGTTGGCATACCTCTCTCATCAAGCTGCTATTAAGATTCGCACCGTTATCCGTGATGATCACTTTTGGGATCCCAAATCTGCAGATGATATGGGAGTGAACAAAGTCCACCACTGCCTTCTTGGTTACTGATTTGAAGGTTTTAGCCTCAACCCATTTGGTGAAGTAATCAATGGTCACGAGAATGAACCTATGACCGTTGGATGCTGCCGGCTCGATGGGCCCAATGACATCCATGCCCCATGCCACAAACGGCCAGGGTGCTGACATCGTATGTAACTCTGTTGGCGGAGAATGAATCAAATCTCCATGTATCTGGCACTGATGGCATTTCCTCACAAAAGTGATACAGTCGTGTTCCATGGTGAGCCAATAACACCCTGTTCGAAGGATCTTTCTTGCCAATATATATCCGCTCATGTGTGGCCCACAAACTCCAGCATGTACCTCTGCCATAACTGTCGTTGCTTGACTGGCATCTATGCATCTCAACAATCCCAAATCCGGGGTTCTTTTGTACAATACTCCTCCACTGAGGAAGAAACCATTCGACAAACGCTGAAGGGCTCTTTTTTGGTCTCTAGAGGCATGTTCTGGATATATCCCCATTCTGAGGTATTCCTTGATATCATGAAACCAGGGTTCGCCATCTGCTTCTTCTTCTATGGCATTGCAGTAGGCGTGCTGATCACGGACCTGGATGTGTAGAGGATCAACATACATTTTGTCAGGGTGGTGCAGCATTGATGCTAAGGTGGCCAAGGCATCCGCAACCTCATTGTGAACTCTCGGGATGTGTTTGAACTTCACCAATCGAAATTGCTTGCTCAGATCATGCAAGCATTGTCGGTATGGTATGAGCTTTAGATCTCGTGTTTCCCATTCACCCTGAATTTGATGTACCAAGAGGTCCGAGTCTCCCAAGACCAAGACGTCTTGGACATCCATGTCAGCAGCCAAGCGCAGACCCAGAATGCAAGCCTCATACTCGGCCATATTGTTGGTGCAATAGAAGCGTAGTTGAGCCGTAACAGGATAATGCCGTCCTGTTTCAGAAATGAGTACTGCTCCTATTCCAACCCCTTTTGCATTTGCAGCTCCATCGAAGAAAAGATTCCAACCCGGTTCCTCAGCTAATTCCAACTCATTCGTATGCATCACCTCTTCGTCAGGAAAATACGTTCTTAAGGGCTCGTATTTTTTATCAACGGGATTCTCTGCCAAATGGTCCGCCAGCGCTTGGGCTTTCATGGCCGTCCTCATCACATAGATGATA
The DNA here is from genome assembly GCF_000715075.1 of Nicotiana tabacum. Classification (NCBI taxonomy): domain Eukaryota; kingdom Viridiplantae; phylum Streptophyta; class Magnoliopsida; order Solanales; family Solanaceae; genus Nicotiana; species Nicotiana tabacum. Next base: position 128,390,705 of record NC_134084.1, read on the forward strand.
TCAAACTCTGTGAGCAGAATTTGCCTTTTTGCCAACCTTCCCGTGGGCATAGGTTTCTGAAAGATATACTTCAATGGGTCCAAACGGGATATGAGATAAGTAGTATACGAAGACAGGTAGTGCTTCAACTTCTGAGCTACCCAAGTTAAGGCACAACATGTTTTCTCGAGTTGAGTGTACTTGACCTCATGTACTGTGAATTTCTTGCTAAGATAGTAGATGGCCTGCTCCTTCCTTCCTGTGTCATCGTGTTGCCCCAATACACAACCAAATGAATTTTCCAAGACCGTCAGGTAAAGAATTAGGGGCTTCCCGGGCTTAGGCGGGACCAATACGGGTGGATTAGACAGATACCCTTTGATTTGGTCGAAAGCCTCCTGACACTCTGCCGTCCAACCTACTGCAGCATCCTTTCTCAGCAGCCGAAATATGGGCTCACAAGTTGCTGTGAGTTGAGCGATGAACCTGCTGATGTAATTGAGTCTACCCAGCAAACTCATTACCTCTGTTTTGTTCCTTGGCGGTGGCAAATCTCGGATGGATTCAATTTTGGATGGGTCTAACTCAATCCCCCGTCGACTGACGATGAATCCTAGCAACTTTCCTGATGGAACCCCGAATGTGCATTTGGCCGGGTTAAGCTTGATATCATACCTCCGGAGTCTTTGGAAAAATCTCCTTAGGTCTGCTACATGGTCCTCCTGACACCAAGATTTGATGATCACAACATCGACGTACACCTCGATTTCCTTGTGTATCATGTCATGAAACACAGCAGTCATTGCTCGCATGTACGTTGCCCCAGCGTTCTTTAACCCGAACGGCATTACCTGATAGCAGTAGGTTCCCCATGGCATAATAAACGCTGTCTTCTCAGCATCTTCTTCGTCCATTAGGATCTGATGATAACCCGCATAGCAATCCACAAAGGATCCGATCTCGCGCCCAGCGCAATTATCGATAAGGATATGAATGTTGGGTAACGGAAAATTGTCCTTGGGAGTTGCTTTGTTGAGGTTGCGGTAGTCGACGCACACCCTGATTTTTCCATCCTTCTTTAGGACTGGTACCACATTGGCCAACCACTCGGGATATCGAGTGACCCGAATGACCTTCGCTTGCAACTGCTTAATCACTTCTTCTTTGATCTTTACACTCATTTCCGTTTTAAATTTCCTTAGTTTTTGCTTGACCGGAGGGTATGCCGGGTCAGTGGGCAATTTGTGAACCACTAAATTTGTGCTTAATCCAGGCATATCGTCATAGGACCATGCAAAAACATCTTTGAATTCCATGAGGGTTCTGATCAATTCTTCCCTGACATTCGGCTCAATGTGGATGCTGATTTTGGTTTCTTGGACGTTATCAGCGTCTCCTAGGTTTACAGCCTCAGTGTCATTTAGGTTAGGCTTGGGTTTTTCTTCAAATTGGCATAATTCTCGGTTTATCTCTTCAAAGGCTTCCCCTTCGTCACATTCAGATTCATCGTCACAAATGACCTCTTGCATCATTGAGTCGGTTTCAGATTGATTTATTAGACTAGGTCGAAGATCCGCTGTGCATGTCATGTCATTAGAACCAGTAAAAAGAGGTCTGTTCAGAAAGAAAAAGAACAAAACAAAATTAAAATGGGACAAAAGAAAAGAACTTTATTAAACTTGCGGGATAAAAGGGTTCACACTTTTACAAAACGAAAGTAAAATTTGGATTACACCCTTGAATAATCCGGACAAAACAAAACACACAAAACATAAATCAAAGCCTACTACCAAGACTCCCCTCGGACAGGAAGAGGAGTAACCGTCCAATTGTTGGTCTTGGCCTCAGGCCCCACAAACTGTATCTCTGCTCTGCTGGACCCTTCTCCAGCCTCCACCACACTGACATCCGCGAATAGCCTCTCAAAACTCTGATTCAGGTCTTCATTTATACCGATCAAAGGTCCTAGAATCTTTGGGACCGGTGACACCTTGGCACTTGCTTTGACAAAAGACCTTGAGAGACGTGGCACTGGTTTAGGCAGAAACCAAACCCTCTTCTTCATTTTTCGCGCTTGCTTCCTATCTGCTGCGGTTGGTTTGAACCCCAATCCAAAAGTTTCCAGATTTTTAGGAAGGGAGACAGGTTGGACAATCCCTTGAAGCTCGACTCCCAGGCCTTTCCCTGGCACAAATCCATTACCCAGCATTTCTGAGACCATCATGACTGTTGCGGCAGCTACCCTAGGGTGCGGGATGATTTCTCCTTCAGAAATTTTGTTGGCCGACCCTGTATCGAAAATCTGGTAGACCCAAGGACCTTTGTCATCAGCGGTCTCTATGAAAGGTACAATGGTTCCGCCCATGGTGCACGTTGTATCCTCGCCGTGTAACACGACCTCTTGTCTTTCCCACTCGAACTTCACCATCTAATGTAGGGTGGAAGGCACTGCTTTGGCTGCATGAATCCAGGGTCGTCCTAACAGCAGGTTATAAGAAACTGTGGTATCTAACACCTGGAATTCCATGGTAAACAGGACTGGACCAATGGTCAGTTCAAGTACAACATCCCCTACAGTGGCTGTTCCGTTTTCGTCAAACCCTCAGACACAGATACTGTTCTTGTGGATCCTTCCGTGGTCGATCTTCAACTGGTTCAAAGTAGATAGTGGGCAAATATTGGCGCTTGAGCCGTTATCCACCAATACTCGAGTTACCACCGAGTCTTCACATTTGACAGCTAGGTATAGAGCTTTATTATGCTCCGTACCTTCCACCGGCAGGTCATAATCTGAGAATGTTACCCTGTTCACCTCGAAAATCTTGCTGGCAATGGTTTCCAGGTGGTTTACAGCAATCTCACTGGGTACATGAGCTTCGTTCAATATCTTCAGCAGGGCCCGACGATGCTCCTCAGAATGGATCAGTAACGACAACAGTGAGATGTGGGCTGGTGTTTTTCTCAGCTGTTCGACCACAGAATAGTCTTGTACTTTCATCTTCCTCAGGAACTCTTCAGCCTCTTCTTCGGACACAGGTTTCTTGGTTGCAACTGGGTTGGTTCTTCTTAGCTCCACCGGAGCAAAACATCGACCTGATCGAGTCAGCCCTTGCGCTTCACAACTGACTTCTTCCACCTGTTTTATTTGTACATCACCACCGCCTTTTCATATTTCCAAGGCACAGCCCTGCTGTCAATCATCGGCAGCTAGACCACAGGCTTTATGGTCACCCGTTCTCTACATACCCCTTTCAACACGACCGCCGGTGTGGGTGGGATCCCTGGTATTACCAACTTGCTTGGCTCGGGTTTGCTTGTTATGGCGGACGGGCTCTTTCCCAATATCACTACCGGCTTGACGCCTTCTCCCTGTGACTGTACACTCGTTCCTCCACTGGTTGAGACTTCTTTCGGGGCGGCTTGGATCATCATCACTGTTTGCGAGGGTTTTCTCAATTCTCCTCCCTCACACACCAACTCAATCATGTGAGTTTCGTGGTGCGCTGGCAGTGGGTTTTGGTTGATGTTAGGAGCCTCCGGTGTCTGGACCTCGATCTTATTGGTGTCAATAAGATCCTGTATGGCATGCCTTAATTTCCAGCACTTCTCGGTATCATGCCCGAGCATCCCTGAACAGTATTCACAACTGATTGATCGATCCAAGTTCTGAGGTGGGGGATTTGGTTCTCGAGTCTGGACAGGACTATCCAAACCCAATTGCCTCAGCTTGTGGAACAAAGCGGTGTAGGTTTCTCCCAACTCCGTGAAAGTTCTCTGCTTCCGCAACCTGTCATTCCTAGCATCTGGATTTCCCCGAAAGCCTACCCCTGAAGGGTTTCTATATGCCCTTGGTGGAGGGTAGGTGTTTTGTGGTGGTACATATATGTTCTGGGGAGCCGGTGCGCGCCATTGTGGGCGAACCGGAAGCTGAGTGTATGCCTGGGCTTGGTGTACGGAACAATGTGGTTCTCGAGGTGGATAGAAATTTTGTGGCGGGCTGTATGGGTATTCTGACCTGTGAGGTCTGGGTTGGTTGTAGTGTGGCCTGCCAGCCCTGGACCAACTGCCTGCCTCGATCGTGGCAACCTCTTCTTTCTTTCTTCTCAACGCACCTCCCGTGCCGTTTTGAATAGCCTGGGTTGTGGCCTTGAGTGCCGAATAGTTCAAGATCTTGTCAGACCTTAAACCCTCTTCTATCATGACCCCTATCTTGACCACCTCGTTGAAAGATTTTCCAACTGTTGTCACCAAGTGACCAAAGTAGGTTGGATCCAATGTCTGCAAGAAATAGTCCACCATCTCTCCCTCTCTCATGGGAGGATCGACTCTAGCTGCTTGTTCTCTCCAGCGGAACCCGAACTCGCGAAAACTTTCCCCGGGTTTCTTCCCAGTTCTCAATAATGTGAGACGGTCGGGGACTATCTCAAGATTGTACTGGAAATGACCCGCAAAAGCCTGCGCCAGATCATCCCACGTGTACTACCTGCTGGAATCCTGCCTGGTATACCATTCTAGTGCAGATCCGCTCAGACTTTGGCCGAAATAAGCTATCAACAGTTCATCCTTGCCGCCTGCCCCTCTCATTTTGCTACAGAATCCCCGCAAATGTGCCATGGGATCACCGTGCCCTTCATATAAATCAAACTTAGGCATCTTAAAACCAGCCGGGAGTTGGACGTCTGGGAAAGGACACAGATCTTTGTATGCTACGCTGATTTGATTGCCCAATCCGTGCAAGTTCCTGAAGGACTGCTCCAGGCTTTTGAACTTTCTCAACACTTCATCCTGTTCAGGAGCTGGCTTCTCAACCTCTGCCGGCACTTCTAAATGTGGATTGTAAGCTTGAGGCTCGGGTGCATGGAATGTAGGCTTAGGGGGATAGTATTGTGTACCGTGAGCCTGAAACAATGGCTCACTGGTCGTTCTCTGCAAAGGGGCTGATGTAGGTCCCACAAAAATGGGAATATTGGGTGTTGGGAGAGGTTGGTGGGGTGGTGGAGCTTGGGAATCATGAGGGCTTCTTTCTTGATGATAAAGGGGATTTGGGCGGCTTGTGGAAGGGCCAGAGTGAGGGTATTCTGGCATGTGCCCCAGTGTTTCAGGGCTCTTTTGTGTTTTGGCTATGGCTAGCTGCATTGCATTCATCTCTAGTCCCATCCTTTCAATCTTTTCCATCGCTTCTTTTAGCAACTGGCTCATCGGCCTCTCTTCCTCATTACTATTCTCTGAAGTAGTCATGCTGGTTGCTATCGGTCCTTTGGATCTGGTTTGATAAGGGTGTGTTGCCAGAATTCTTTAACAACTAACTGTCTTCATCAGACAACAACAAACTTTGTTAGCGTTAGAGTTTAACGGATTTAATCTCAACACATAGAGGATGCAATGCTCCTAGGTAGTTAACCGTTTCTACATGCTTTGCTTTAAACAACACGCGTCATCCCGGTTTGCTCATTTATCCCCTTTTCTTGTTTTTTTATTTATTTATTTATTTATTATTCTTCTTTTTTATTTTTATACTTCCTTTTCTTTCTTTATTAAAAGCGGTCGAATCTTATGGGGATTGCCTACGTATCACGTCCCCGCGCGAATCAGACCAGGCGTAGTTCTGCCTTAAAGTAAAGAAACACAAAATTCTTGTGAAATCGTTAAATTCATTCTCAAAATTTTGCTATTACAAATTACTTCAAGAAAGGAATAGCCATAGTACAGACTCCACAGTTCTTAACCCGTTTTGACTAAAAGAAAAGAAAACAACATATGGAAAAGCAACAAAGCCAAATAAACAAGACTCAACCAAAGATTAATTTTCCAACTTAGGGGCCCGCGAGGCATCATTCGGCCTTTCCGCGACCCTTGGTGTGAGGTCCCTCTGCAGGATTTTCAACTCATTCATGATTCGGTGGACGCAACCCATGATGGAAACAAGGAGGGTCTTCCGAGGCATTTGCTCGCATGCCAGGCATCTCATGTAGATGTAATGCCCAATCTCGTCGATCCTTCCTCGAATGTTGTCCCTTTCTGCGAACAACTGCCTTATCTGTCGGTTCTTCAATCCTAGTGTTTGCGCATTGTTGGCAAGCTGATCCTGGAACATCTCCATTTGTCTTTCCATTCTGGTCATTGCATCGTAACATCGCCTTCTGTCGGCTTGGGCATCCCGTGTTTGCTTGAAGATCCTCTCTTGAAGAGAGGCATTCGTTTCCCTTAATGTCCCGATGCTCAGTTCATAATCCCTTATGACTTGTTGCAGGCGCTGCCTCCGGGCCATTGTACCCTTTGCCCACTTGGTCCGCAATCTTGCTGTGCTAGCCTTGGCTCTTTCCAAATCTTCCTGGCATTCCGCAACCTGATCCTTTAACCCTGCTATCAATCTTTTATCCGCCCGGCTTCTCGGCTGGTTATCAGCCTCCCTTTTCATCCTCCAGATCTGAGCTTTGAGGATCTCGCCTTCTCTGATTAATCTGTTCTTTTCTCCCTTGTAGGCAGCAGACTGTAATTGGCATTCAAACCTCATATCCTGAACTTGTTGCTTCAGTTTGCCTGTTTCGGCAAGATATTCCCGCTCTTTGGCCAACCAGCCCCACTGCTCTTGTGAAGATTTGGCAAATTCTTGCAGGTGAGGTCTTTTGGTCGGTCTTCCAGATGATGTCTCCCCTTTGTACCAGGCCTGATACCCGGGCGAAATTTCCCCTTTTGCCCGATTCATTACACAAGTATTTGCTTCTAAGTATTGACATTGGCTCCAAATTTGACGAACCCTTGCTTCAGGAAACTGGCCGTCGGGACTGATCTCAATTACCTGGATGCTTAGATCCTCGTCTTTCGGCACTATCTGATACCTCCCAAGTTGCCTTAAAACCCGATGCGGCGCGTATGGTTGAATGCTCTTAAGTCCCATTAAGAGAAAATGGGGCCTGGCTGCTGGCATGTATATGACTTCGTCGATCGGTAACCATCCTAGCGCCCACTGTATTTGACTGGCGTTGAGGGTATGGAAATATGAGGTCCATGATGTGACTCCTTCCGGTAGGTAGGTCTCATTAACTCTGGTATAGAACTCCTCTATGCAGGTCTTTTCAGCGGATCCATGGCTCAGAAACTGGGCTCGGTGACATAGGTGTTCGGTCATCCACATTTGCAACAACAAATTGCAACCCTCGAAAAAGCTTCCTCCGGCTTTGCAAGACGTGAGAGCCCGGAACATATCAGATACTATCATGGGCACCAACGTACTATCTCTCTGTGTGAGCAACGTACTGACGACCCCTGCTATCTTTATGTCAATATTCCCGTCTTTTCTTGGGAATACTAGTAGTCCTAAGAAAGCTATCATGAAAGCAATCCGTCTATGTTCTTCCCACTTTTGACGATTACTTTTGCTGCACAACTGGTTTTCTGGCTTGTCGAATCCTCCTATGTGACCATATCTTTGATATATGAAACTCATGCTGCAAAAACCTTTTGCCAAGTCAGGGTTATGAATTGTTCTGACTATCTTTAAGGAGTCCAGAAACCGGTGTATTGCTACAGCTCTTGGAGCAATCAGATATTTGTGCCTCAAAGGAGTCTCAGCGCTGCCGATATACCCTGCTATTTCTTCTAAAGTTGGGGTAAGTTCAAAATCCGAGAAATGGAAGACATTGTGCGCAGGATCCCAGTGGGGGACTAGTGCCCTTATGATATCTCCTCGTGGCCTGATATCCAACAAACTCGTGAGGCCTTTCAGATACTTCTTGATTTCGTCATGCCCTTCTTTGCCTAAATCATTCCACCAGAGCCACAATTGGAGGGGGATTTTACTCATGATTGTAAAGGGTTCATTTGGAGTCGTGCTCATTCTGCACGTTTATTAATAAGATTTTAACAAACGAAACTTATTCTGATAAAAAACAAAAATATATACGATTTTTCTCGAAAGGATTTCTGAACACGACCTCTCAGCACTTCATGAACGAAGATTTTTAAGGTTGTGTGAGGGAAAAAAACGAGGTGGTCGTCTGTACCAAGGCACCCTTCCGGAGTTCCTTTCGGGAACATTTGGCCATTTTTGACATAAGCGGCATCACCCGGACTTGTTTATGACTCTTTTATCATTTTTCAAAAATAGAAAATTCAACATTGCAAACACGGCCTTTCGATGCCTCGGGGACGAAGATTTTTAAGGCTATGTGGGTCGACTGGACCAAAAAAAAATGACCCAAGGGTGGCTGTTTATGCAAAGTCAGCCTTCCGGCGTCCCATTCGGGAACATTCGGCTATTTATGACAAAACAACATCACCAACATTTAAAATTTGACATATACTTTTTGTTATTTATTTATTTTTGGCTTTTTTAGCAAAAGGTGGGGTTGGACCCGATGAGGGTTGCCTACGTATCTCACATCCGGTGAGAATCAAACCCGCGTAGTTCGTGCAATCAGGAATAAATAGATGAACTAACTTTTTTTTTTTTGAATGTGCGAAGGAACTACTTTAAAAGAAGAAAGGAAGTATTATTTTTTTTTTGATTGATTTTCTTTTTTAAAGAAAAGACTTCTAAGATATATATTTTTTGAATTTTCGTTTTTTTTATTATTCTAAAGAAAATATTTTTCGTAATTTTACCTTTAATATAAGAAATGCTTCTAAAAATGTTTTTTTTTTGAATTTTGAATTTTCTTTTCAATATTAAAAGAAGAGGGAAAATATTTTCGGATTCTTTTTATTATATATATATACGTTTTCTTTTTAATAATTAAAAAAAACTTTCTAAAGGAGTCAATAACGGAAAATATTTTTGGATTTTTGTTTCGAAAACTGGGAGTCTAAAAGAACTTTTCTAGACTTTGCAAGACAAACATTTTCGCAACAAATAAAGATATATATACATTTTAGGAAATAATGGAAAACCTTTGGATTTATATATATATACTTGCAACTAATAACAAACTAATTTTTTTTTTTAAAAAACGAACTATTTTATTATTTTTTATTTTTATTTTGGCATTTTCATAAACAAACAAATAAATAAAAACCCATTTCAAAACAAGACTCTTTTTTTTTTATTTTCATTTTTATGGCAAGACAAACTATTTTTTTTTCTAATTTGTTTTTTTTTTTGAAAAACAAGACAAAGCCACTACTCTTTTTTTTCTATTTTTCCCTTGCTTTTAATAAGACAAATTAATAAGACACTTTTTCATTTTCTCAAAATTTCGGCAGAGTTTTGACAGTATTTGTGTATTAGGTTTTTTCAAAAATAAACAATCAATTCCCTAACCGCTATTTCTTTTTTTCAATTTCACAATATTCATAATATTCAAACACCGGTCAGCAAGACAAAATAAATGCACGGAAAACAAATAGGATGCCTCAGGATGGTCTATTATTTTCAGGTTGCTTGTCCTAGACGGACCCAACCCCTGTGTTGAGTCCCCTAAGTCAAATGCACATGATGCAAACAAACGTTCCTACTAGGGATCCGGCATGAAGTCACGTTATTCTATGTTCAAAACCTGGGTCGGTGTTCTAGACAGTGTACCCGAGCGGACAACTCGAGCTGAGGAAGGAGCTCCTTTCCGGGAACCAAAAGGCCAGCCGACTTAGAAACTTTCCGAGCCTCTTTTATTTAGGGTATGACACTAACAGAATAGGGAGTCTCAGCCAGTAAGCACATCCCCGGAGGTAAGAAGAGAAAGGTTTCGGCACAGTTTATATACAGTTCAAATAATATCAAAGCGGTAAAAGTAGCATTTAGCACATTAGGCTCAAACATGTAAAAATCAGATAAAACCAAATATAACAATTTATCTAAGCTCGAATTTCTAACCCTGAACCAGTGGTTCTGGGTCAGATGATCCCCAGCAGAGTCGCCAGAGCTGTCACACCTCCTTTTTCTGCACCCGAGGGGGTGCAGGGGGAGTTTTTTCCAATTAAAGGACAATCGAAACGGGATTCGTTTATTTATTTCAGAGTCGCCACTTGGGAGATTTAGGGTGTCCCAAGTCACCAATTTTAATCCCGAATCGAGGAAATGAATGACTCTATATTACAGTCTGCGTACCAGAAATCTAGATAAGGAATTCTGTTAACCCGGGAGAAGGTGTTAGGCATTCCCGAGTTCCGTAGTTCTAGCACGGTCGCTCAACTATTATATTTGGCTTGATTATCTGATTTTAAATACAATATGAACTTATGTGCGAATTTTTATCTTTTAACCGCTTTATTATTATTGTTTTTACAAGAATGTGAACGTCGCTTAAAACATATGTCTTTGGACTGCGTCACATGAAATGCACCCACAATCCGGAACATATTTTATTTGACGTTTTGGGATTTGGATTTGGGTCGCATGAAATGCGCACCCAAGTTTAAGAAAGTAGATTATTAAACACGCACCTAAAGAGACTATCGTGTTATTATTTTGCGGAGGCCGTGAAATCCGCTAAACGACTCTCCTGAATTCTAAGTAATTTTAAACAAGTACTTACTGAGGGCCCCGCAATTTGCATTTTTGTTTGTCGAGGCTCGTCTCATTCTATTTATTTAAAGGAATTTGCAACGTCATGGAAATGCATCTCAAACCACGTCACAATCAATGCACCCGTGATTAGAGACATATTTCGATTTCGTTGAGATTTGGATTTGGGTCACATAAATGTGCACCCGAGTTTAGGGAGATACATTATTAAGACGCGCCTAAAGTAACCAACGCATTATTATTTTTGGGGAGGGCCGTGAAATTTGTTAAACGGCCCATCCCGGAATCTAAGTATTTAATACATATATTTTGTGAGGGCCCCGCAATTTGTCCCTTTTATTCGGCGAGGCTCGTCTCATTTTATTCTTTATTATTATTATTATTATTATTATTATTATTATTATTATTATTATTATTTTTTAAAAAAAGGATGCCATTTTTATGTCTTTAACAATACTAAACTTACGGCCTCTTTACAACTAAAATCCCATGACTTGTTAGAAGTTTAATAAAAGGAGTTTAGTGAATGAGTGTTTCGGTGGCAGTAACAGTATGCGCCAATACTATTTTTTTCGAATGACCTAACCAAAGGAAAGGACGAACAGATTAACGTCAAACTTGTGTCATAGAACGACTAGTCCAACTTAATTAAACGACATCAAATAAACAAGAATAACATAACATGAAAATGAACCAAAATGCAGACAATGAAACATAGGCAGAAAATTTCCATACCAATTTCTATATTGCATCTCAAACATTCAACTTAAAGTTTATTTATCTAATACATCGAGGTTTACTGACCTTTGCACCTCGACAAACTCAGAACGACAAACTCGATTCCGACGGAACTCAAGCCGGACCTCACTGGACGAGGAACAACGACGAAACCTCGGACAAACACCTCGACGTACCGGACCTCGACGTACCGGACCTCGACCAACAGAAAGCTCGGACCCACAAATGTCAACGACCAGGGATTGTTTGGTTGCTGCTATATTTTTCTGGCGCGACACCTGTGTACGTGAAGCCGCAGTTGGAGGGGTCGTTTGGGCAGTTGACGAAGGGGGTGGTTGGACGACGCAGCAGCGATGGCTGCTGCTTGACGGGTGGTCGATGGGTGTTGCTGGGTTTTTGGTTGAGGTCGACGGGACTGGGGCTGCGACGGGGGGGTGCGACACGAAAGCATGCAAAACCAGCTGCTCGGAAATGCAGCGAAGCTTGAAAATGGTGGAGCAGCACCGGTCGGGGTTGTCCGGTGGCGTTCAGGCGTTAGGGGGGGTGGTTTGCGACTGGTTTCTATTTGGTTATGGTGGTTTCACGGTGGGGAAGGCGACAGGGGTGGACGCAGGTGGTTTCGGGTGTTTGGTGAGCAGTTGACGGAGTTGGAGGAGTGGTCGTGGTCGACGGGGCTGGGGTTGCGACGATGGAGGTTCGTTGGAAGCTTGGTGGTCAGTGGTCGACGATGGCGGAGCTCGCAACGGCAACAATGGCGGATTCAAGGAGGAGGAGTGAGCTGGTCGGGTAGGGTTTTTCTCTTTTTTCAGTAGGTTTTCTTTCGTTCTTCTTTTGAAGAAGAAAAAGGAACAGTAGTTTTTTTTTCCAATTTTTCAAAGTCCTCTCCATGCTTTTGCCTTTGTCCGTGTTTTGTAGTGTTTTGCCTAGAAAAATGAGCCCCACGCGTGGTGGGGTTCAAGACATATGTCCCCCACGCGTGGTGGGGTTCCCCGCGTGTCCTGGACACGGTTTATTATGGGCTAGGTCCGAAAATTAGGCCTAAAACCGGGTAGTTTGAACCCGAATATTATTCTTTTGCCCAGACCCGAGAAATAGGAACACGTTGCTTAACTAGTCCTATGTAAGAAAAATAACTACCAAAAATAAGACTAGTATTTAACAAAACTATATCTTTTTAAATATTTTTAAGGATTTAAAATAGCTACAAAATATTAATAAAACTATTTTTGTAATTTTCGTAAATATTAAGATAAAATATAAAGTAATATTTTTGTATTTTTTCAAAGTTAAAATGACTCTAAAATATTAATAAAACTATTTTTGTAATTTTCGTAAATATTAAGGTAAAATATGAAGTAATATTTTTTTGTATTTTTTCAAAGTAAAAATGACTATAAAATATTAATAAAACTATTTTTTTGTAATTTTCGTTTTTTAATAAAGAAAAAATATAATTTTTGTATTTTTCAAAATTATAATGACTGCAAACATTAATAGAACTATATTTTTTTTGTAATTTTCGAATTTATATAAAGTACCAAAATAAAGTACAATTTTTGTATTTTTCAAAATTATAATGACTGCAAACATTAATAGAACTATATATTTTAGTAATTTTTGAATTTATATAAAGTACCAAAATAAAGTACAATTTTTGTATTTTTTCCACGTTTATGAGAAATGCATAAACTAAAATTTATATATGTATTTTTTTGTGAATTTTTCTTTTTGCAACGAAATAAAGTAAAAATAGTTAAAATGGCTATATTAGACCCAATTTCACATATTCACGCTAAAAATGTGAAAAATCTCGGGGAGGGTCAAAAATCACGTGCTTACACTCATCTATGAAATTTTCTTTCCGTCTTGCATCTAATGTTGCTAATTGAAAGGTTTTCAATGTCTTTGCCTTATGTTTTGATGATCTAACAAACTTACTGTCAAGGACCAGATAGGGAACCTGACACACTTGGACTACACTGCAAGTTAACAGATTCCAGCTAAATGAATTGCTATAGCTTCAGAAGATAGAGAACCAAACAAGGACCTGATACCCTTTTGGTTCCTTCATAGCAGTACGAAGTCAATTGGACACAGGTGGAAGCGACGTGACTGCCTACACTATTTCTACCTGCACTGCACTGTTTCCAGTGACCACTTATCTTTTGACCAACTAAAGTACTTACATCATTCAAGTGACGTCATCAAGGTGTATCAACAAGAAGTTTATATCAAAACATCACTTGAACACTTGTGATATTCATTCTAGCCTTTGCAAAACTGTGAAATTAATTCTCACGAGCTTGAAGAACAAAGTTAAACGCTACTACAGATCAGTTCCTAAAGTTAGTATTTTGTTGTCTTTAGTTGAGTTGTAACTTTGTGATTGTTCATTATTGTATCTCCAAAACTTCTTAGCCAAAAGCATTGATTAAGAACCCTCTTGTAAAATCCGTAAACTCTCTGAGTTTATGTTGTGACTAGGTTTAGTCATAAGTTAAAGTCTTTATAACTAGAGAGTCACAAAGTGTCTTGTGGTAAGAGTATCACAAGTTAGTTGAGTTGAATTCTTTGTAATGGAGTCATTACAAAGGGGCTTGTAATAGGTGTTTACAAGTTAGTGAAGTTGAAAGCCTACAGGTGTAGGTCGTGGTTTTTGTCCCCTTGAGTTGGGATTTTTCCACGTAAAAATCTCGTGTCTTATTTACTTATTGTTTTATTAGCATTCTCAGTACAACCTCATAGAGGCCCAGGTACTCAATTGTTTGGTGGACTCATACAAACTAACAATTGGTATCAGAGCAGGTTCCTCCTATCAGGCTAACACCTAGGAAGGATCCTTATGGCTGCTCCACCAAATTTTGAAGAAGGTCAATCTACATACACACCATCCAGGTTTAATAGACAATACTATGGGTGGTGAAAGACAAAAATGCATAATTTTATCATGGCTGAGGATTCTGAGTTATGGGATGTCATATGTGACGGTCCTTATGTTCCAACAAAGGTACTGGAAGAACTTCCATTCTCAATGCCAAAAACTAGTAAAGAATACACCGACGCAGTTAGGAAAGCAGTGGAGAAGAATTTTTGTGCCAAGAAGATCCTGGTATGTGAAATAGGACCTGAAGAATACAATAGAATCTCCGTTTGTGACACTGCTAAGGGGATATGAAAAGCTTTGCAAACAGCTCATGAGGGAACCACCCAAGTAAAACAATCTAAGATCGATATGCTCACTACTGAGTATGAACTCTTCAAGATGAAGGATGATGAATCTATTCAAGATATACACACAAGATTCACTTCCATCATAAATGAGTTACACTCACTTGGTGAAACCATTCCTAGGAACAAGCTAGTGAGGAAAATTCTCCGTATTCTGTCTATCCCTTGGGAAAGTAAGGTGAATGCTATTACTGAATCAAAGGACTTGCAGTAGTTGACCATAGAAGAGCTGGTTGGAAGTCTAAAGACCTACGAGATGAAGAGGAAGATAGACAGTGAAAGCAGAGAACCAAAGAAAGAAAAGAACCTAGTACTCAAAGCTGATAGCAATGACTCAAGTGAGAAAAACAGTGACATGGCTTACTTAACCAAAAGATTTCAAAAGATGGTCAAAAGAAATGGAGAAATGCTAAAAAGGGCCAGCTCTAGCAAACTAAAAAACTATGATCTCTGTCATAAGTGTGGAAAGCCTGGACATTTCATCAAAGACCGTTCTATCTTGAAGCAAGAATTCTCCAAGTACAACACTAAGAAAGTAGCTAAGAGGAACCCGGTTCCTCTCAAGGACTTCAAAAGAAAGAGATCTGCTGACAATGTGGTGAAACAGGTTCTTGCAGCATATGGGGATTCCTATAGTGAGTCTGAAGATGAAATTGATACTGGCTATAGTTCCATGATGGCAGTTAAAAGCGAGGAAAATGAATATGATTCAACTTTTTCTTTGATGGCCCAATCAGATGATGATGAAAACAATGACAACAAAGAGGTAACTTTCAGGGTTGTTCAGAGAAATATGAAATCCTACACTCCTAAGAAACTTAGGTATTTAGCTAATATATTGATTGATGCCTATCATAACCTTGTGGAGGATAATGATGATTTGATCTTAGAACTATGGGAAGCTGATAAAACCAGAGATGATCTGTGATGGGTTCTTGATGTCTTAACCTTATGCTTCTTATGTTTTGATGATCTAACAAACTTATCATGAAGAACCAGATAGAGAACCTTGTCCCATAGGATACACATCTCATGTGAACTGGTCAAAGTCTGAAAATCAGCGAATGGATGAACGACCACAGGGAGGAACACAACAGGGACCTGATTCCCTGGTCCCTTAGGGTTCTCTGACAAAAGCACAAGTCATTGACTGTACGCAATCAATATAAAGAGAAACACAACAAGGACTTATTCCCTTAGGGTTTTCTGACAGAAGTACAAGTCAAGTGCATAACTAGAATGTAACAAAAGAAAGTGACTATCCAACAACTGTTACAGAAGAGGAACACAACTAGGACCTGATCCGTTGGTGTGTTCTGACAGAAGTACAAAGTCCATAATCTAGCTGGATGCAACTGCCCAGAAGTGGCTGTGCAGACACTGCAACAATCACTTTTCATTGGGAAGAAGTACACCAAGAGGTGACATCACTATCTATTATGATATCTTTTGTGATAAAACAACCTGATGCAAGACACACCATCACTTGTGCATTCAGTGATATTCTCTCAAGACGAAAAAGCATTCATCCGTCGTTGAAGTCACTGGTATGTCAAGAACAAGAAGACAACTCCACTAAGGATCTGTTTCTAAACGAGTTTTATGTACATCCATAGTTGAGTTGTAATCTTGTTATTTGTTAGTCATTGTAATTCCTAGTTTGCTTTCTTAGAAGCGTTGTCTTAGGAACAAACCAAATTCATAAACTTCAGAGTTTATGTTGTGACTTGGGATAGTCATAAGTTAAATCCTTTGTAACTAGGAGAGTTATAGAATGGCTTGTGGTGGTTGCATCACAAGTTAGTTTGAAGTCTTTGCAATAGGGTGTTCGCAAAGTGGCTTGTAATAGGTAGATTACAAGTTAGTAGAGCTAAAAGCCTACAAGAGTAGGTCGTGGTTTTTTGATTCCCCTGTGTGGGATTTTTCCACGTAGAAAATTTCTTGTCTTCTTTACATTCAGTCTTTATTGCATTCTACGTATCAGTCTCATAGAGGACCAGATACTCTATCGTTTGGTGGACTCATATAAACTAACAATTGGTATCAGAGCAGGTTTCTCCTATCAGTCTAACACCTAGGAAGGATCCTCAATGGCTGCTCCACCAAACTTTGAAGAAGGACGATCAACCTATAGACCTCCCAGATTCAATGGTCAATACTATGGCTGGTAGAAGACCCTGATGCATGATTTTATGATGGTAGAAGATTCAAAGTTGTGGGACATCATTTGTGATGGTCCACATGTTCCCATGAAGAAACTTGAAGAAACAGGACCATTGGTGCCCACAGGGAGAATAAATTACATCGACACTGATAGAAAAGCTGTAGAAAAGAACTATCGTGCCAAGAAAATCTTGATGTGTGGCATAAGACTTGATGAGTAAAATAGAGTATCAGCTTGTGATACTGCCAAAGAAATATGGGAAGCTTTACAAACCACACACGAAGGAACTACTCAGGTCAAACAATCCAAGATCGACATGCTCACCACTGAATATGAGCTCTTTAGGATGAAGGATGAGGAGTCCATACAAGATATGCACACCAAATTCACCTCCATCATAAATGAGCTTCACTCACTTATAGTGTCATTCCCAGAAACAAGCTTGTAAGGAAAATTCTCAGTGTTCTACCTGGGTC
Organism: Nicotiana tabacum; assembly: GCF_000715075.1. Classification (NCBI taxonomy): domain Eukaryota; kingdom Viridiplantae; phylum Streptophyta; class Magnoliopsida; order Solanales; family Solanaceae; genus Nicotiana; species Nicotiana tabacum. Next base: position 128,407,749 of record NC_134084.1, read on the forward strand.
TTTGGAAAGTAAGGTAAATTCCATTACTGAAGCTAAATATCTACATACTCTGACCATGGATGAATTGATTGGTAATCTGAAAACATATGAGATGAAAAGAAAGAAAAACAGTTAAAGAAGATAGCCTAAGAAGGAAAATAACCTAGTGCTTAAGGCTGAAAGCAGTGATTCAAGTGATGAAGATAGTGACATGGCCTATCTTACCAAGAGATTTTAAAAGATGGTTCGAAGAATTAGTGGCATACCAAAGTGGGGTAGTTTAAGTAAAACAAGGAACAACGATCTCTGTCACAGGTGTGGAAAGTTAGGGCATTTCATCAAGGACTGCCCACTCACGAAACAGGAGCAATACAAGCAAAATCCTGACAAAGCAGGAAAAAGGAACCTGGTTCCAGATAAACGATTCAATAGAAAAAGTGCTGCAGACAATATCGTTAAGCAGGCTCTTGCTACTTGGGGTGACTCCTCAAGTGAATCCAAAAGGGAATCAGATGCAGAAAACAGTTCCATGATCGTAGTGGAAACTGAAGCAACAAAGTACGATTCACTATTCGCGCTGATGGCACAGTCAGATGATGATGAAGAAGAAGATGAAGACGATGAGGTAAACTTCAGAGATGTTCAGAGAAATCTGAAATCCTATTCTTCTAAAAAGCTAAGGTCTTTTTCAAATGTCCTAATTAATACCTGTAAATGATAAGGAGATTCTGACCGTAGAACTAGGAGAGGCCGAACAATCTAGAGATGATCTAGTGGTCTGTGTAGTAGACTTAAATGAGACCATAGCTAATCTTGAACAAGAAAAAGAGGCCATGAATGAAAGAATAACTAGTGTGGAAAATGAGATAGACGATCTGATGGTAGTAGTTGTTGATCTAAAAGAAGAAATAAAAGGTCTTAGCAATGAAAAACACACTTTAGAAGAAAAAGTTGCATCTATTGAAGAGGAAAGGGGTGACCTACTAGTGATATACACTGATCTAGAGGAAACCATTGAGGGACTCAATAGAGAACATATGAATGTAAGTCTTGGGAAAGGAAAGGAAGTAGCCAGTGAGTCGCACATCATGCTTGAAAAGGAGTTAACTGTTGTAAAAACAAGTCTCTGCAGTGAACTCGAGAGGAATCAGCAACTCCAAACTGAGTTGGAAAAAGTAAGAAATGATCTTGAGAAATCCCTGAAGTAGACCTGGTCCTCAGATGCTGTCACTGTCATGTATCTCAACAATAGTGGGAACAAGCAGGGCATCGGGTTCCAAAGGGAGAAAACTCCCTACAACCCACACAACAAGTATGTCACTGTACCTGATAACTGGCTATGTACCCACTGTGGGAACAATGGGCATTTTAAAGAAAATTTCCAGGACAGGGTTCAGTCTGCTCATAAGAACAAAATGTTTACTGATAAAGTGACTGCTAACAAAGGACCAGGTACCACTCGCAAAAAGCGGATGTTGCCCGCATGGACTAGGAAATCCCTCATTCATCCTTTCTATAATAAAAAGGGACCCAAAGTAGTTTGGGTTCCTAAATCTAACCCTTGATGTGCATGTGCAGGGAACAGTACGGAAGCTGATTGCGATGGACTATGGACAGTGGATGCTTAAAGCACCAGCTGAAAACATTATGAATTTCTTCTCACTGAAAGCCCTATAAGAAGGGAATGTATCCTTGAGAAGGAAGTAAAGGGTACATTCTCAGTGAATGAAAAGGTAGAAAGGTTCTTTCATCATTCAAGCGGGAACGAACATTATGTAAATGACCTAAAAAAATAGCTACCAATCTGATAACTCGGCAAGTGGTCTCAGTGGACAAAGGAAGCAAGAACATTCACTCCTACTAATCATGAATCTCCACAAGTTGGTCGTATGAGATGAGTGAAGTCGCAACCATGACATGAAGGATTGGTATATGCAAACTTCTCACCTCAGAATAAATTAACTCAGCCGAACCTAGTCTGTGGTTTGCTAGACTCAAGTGTCACCTGGACATGAGTTCACAAAATGATGGAGGAAGGGGAGAAGGGATCACACACAATTTATTAACACCAAGGACTCCATAGAAAAATGATGTAGCTGAAAGAAAGAACAGAACTTGAAAATACTGCATGGATAGTGCTCATTGCCTATGGAATCGCCAAGAAATTCTGGGCAAAAGGAGTGAATACTACTCTATACTTTGAGAACACATGTCGAACCAGGTTTCCTCTAAATCAAAACCCATCAGAAGCCGCCTAATGGAAGAAAATGCCTTGTTCTTGACAACTAAAAGAATGATAAAGTGAGGAAGATGAAGGAGACTGGCAAAAGACAATGCAACATCATCCTTCACGTCTCACAAAGAACCTGATACGTCACCTACTACCACTGAAGCTGAAGGAAGAGTAAAGATGAAGCTCATGGCACTGCACAAGATGCAGAACACAAAGTTTGGAGAAATCAAATTAACCCTCACATCTCTCTCTTCAATCAACTTCTGTATCAAATTGGAAAAGCAATGCGTAACAAGTCAATCACTCCCTTTCACTCTAGAGCTAGATAGGAATGTTGTCCTATGGAAAAGAAAAAGTGCTTTTTGGAATGGTTCACCTGTCATGGTTCATGTCTCATCTTTTGGGAGACAAGGAAGCAAAACGGAATGGCCTCATCAATAACTGGAGAGAAATTTTTTTTGAGGGTTAATATGAAAAAGGGATTGATCGATGGAAAGCATTGCAGAATATAAGATCAAACTCCAGACATCTACATCAAAGCTTCAAGCAGAGAGTATCCCGAATAAATCAAGGTGAAGATGGGGCCACAAAGAATCTAATGAAGAATTTGATCCTCTATCTATTGGCTGTGTAAGACACCGTCAGGTAAAGGTAGCTAAAGTGTTTTCTGACCAAGCCTAACTCACATCAATACTGTTGTAGGTAAATACGCATGACGATCATAGAAGCTAAAGGTACAGTCATGAACTACGAGAGGGGAGCTGCTAAAACCTTATTCAAAAGATTGCTCTGGTATCAGGTTCTTGTATCTCAGGTTAGTAGTAATGTGCTTAATTCTGCATGCCCTTTCTAAACAAAAAAACATATAAATATTTTCTAATTCAGCTGCCACATCATCTGACTTTTCAACATCTATGTGTCATGTCTTGGCTTTCAAATCCTTTCATCCCCTCTGCATGGTAACACTTCCCCACAAACCAATCGCCATTTTCAGAACTATTCAAAACCTGTTTCGCTCTCCACTCATCATTAGTCCTTCTTCCAATAAAACTTTCTTTCTCTCTCACATCAAGTCATGAACCTTCATCTCCCGTGTATAGCTAGGATATTCTCCCTATCTCTCTCTTTCTCTCTCTGCTCGTCTACCAAGTACTCATCTAATGGCAATCGAACAATCGTCTCATTCTCCCTCCATTAACACTGCCCCTACTTCGTCATTATCCTTGAAATCATCACTAGAGCATCATTATTTCATGCCCTCTACCACCTTAACCACTTCTGGTTCCTCCTTCACTCCTACAGTTTTTCCATTTTTGATAAACTCTGTTTACCACTATTTTGAGAATCCTATGTCTAGTTAATTCTATGATCTCATCAAAGACCACACAGAAGGTTTCACTCCTCGAGTATTAGAAGCCCATGAGGATGATCCTGACCAGTATCTGAACTCCTCCATGTTGGACTCAGTGACTCTCAAGGAGTCACCAGAAAAGGAAGCAACTCATAACATCATGGCTATAGCTGCTGAGAGTCTGATGAATGAATGAGCAAATCTCTCTTCTGAGTACCAGGGGGAAGAAATTCCATTCCTAGGAGATGTAAGAAACACAACACTCCTCGAGTCCTTGGCTCATGAGATATTCTCAGAAAAGCCTTCTGATGAACCTGATTATCTTCCATGCAAACTCACTCCTGCACCTCCTGTTCACTCCAAGCTCTTGGAGTCTTCCTCCAAATCACCCATCACCAGGTCACAACAACAAGAGAATTTTGAATCCTCATTGCAAAAAAGCAAGACGAGTGTCAAGACAAGGAAAAAGAGGAAAATGAATCCAAAGGATTTCATCAAGAGTGTGTCAGTAAACCGGACAGACAAAGATGCTTCTAGGGAACCTAGTTCTTTAGTGCAACAGTCTATGACAATTAAGGAAACTACTAAGGAACAAAAAGGGTCATCCGTAAAGTACAACAACAAGTCTAAACGGAGTCAAACTGAGCTAGTTGTGTCTGAGGACAATATTATGGAGGCAGCAAGCTGGAAAGGAAAGTCTGCCGAAGGGTCTAGCAAACAAAAAGGGGAAATCGTTAAGGAACCTGGTTCAACAAGGTCCATAACCTGTGATGGTGTTCTGTGGTAGCAGAGATTAAGAACTCAAAAAGTGTTGTGGGGCCGAACATTTGATCTAGCAATTTCGGAGATGGTAGGCATGAGACAAATTCTGGAGATTGTGGAATTTCAACAATGGGAACACCTGTTTGAAGGGAGCATGCCTCTGGTGTGCGAAGATGCAGTACAAACCTTCTATGCATCTCTTTTCACTGTTAAGGGAGATCACATCTGTGCACTTATAAATAGAGTGGACATTGTACTCAACACTTCAACATTGGGAAAGGTTCTTAGAATTCCGTGTGAAGGTGTGTCCTCAGTTAAAGATGTCTATGGAATAAACTTTTGGAGAGCTATCATGAAAGAGAAAGCTATTCAATAGGGCGAACAGGTTCATAAGAAGGTATTGCTTCCTGAGTACCAGCTTCTTTTTGAACTAGTTAATAAAGTACTCTTACCCTTCTCCGAGAGACGTTTCATTGCTACAAAATCAGATTTGGTTCTTAAAGCGCTTGATGAGTTTGTACCAATCAATTTTCCAGCAATCATGATAGCTCATATGCAGAAGGTGGCAAATTTTAAGGGTGGAAATCATGGGTTGCCTTATGGCTTTCTCCTCACTCAGGTGTTCAGATTCTATAAGGCCCCCTTGGGAAATCCTAGAGTGGGCACACGCAAGCAGACCTTCCCTAAGACCACTCTAGAAGAATGTGAATGTATAGAAAAAATTGGTGGAAGCATCTCGACCATTTTTCAGCTGATAAACGCTCAAAATGTAGCCTCTGAGGAAATAAGAAGGCTGAGGGCTCGAAATGCCATACTAGAAACTCAACTTAGCCAAGCAGCTAAAGGACCTGATTCTGTACATGAGGAGGTTGCCCGATTGAGAAAGGAAAACGAGAGACTTCAGGCTCAATTACTTGAAGAATAACTGGCTGCAAATGCTAGACTGTACCTGGTTCTCAAAACCATTGTTGTCTTTTCCTCCAAGCCTCCTTCCTCTAGTGTTCCCTAGGATCCTTTTAGTGTCAAGCTAGTTTTGCTCCACCATCCTGTGGCTGCTGTTTTACTTTTATTTACTTGGTTTTGTGATGGCATGTTGAACTTAACCATTACTGCTCCTGACTTTCTCAGTCCAATGTAAACATTAATAAAACAGCTCCCCTTTCTTTGCTTGTACAATACCGTGCTCCTCTGGCTTCTTTTTTCCGTCATGTTATGTGCACATATGTGGCATGAGCTAGCTGTGTTAGACTTCTTTATGCTTATTACCTGCCTGTGCTCTTATTCATAGCTGCTCTTTTTAATTATGCCAAAAGGGGGAAGGTTTGTTAGAGGTAGGTGAGAGTGCTTGTATAGGTGGTGAAGGAAAAATAAAGTCTGCGACTAAGGGGGAACTTCGTGTAATTCTGGCATCTCATCTGGTTACTTCTGCTCTAAACAAATATTGTCCATGCCTAAGTTTGTCATCATCAAAAAGGGGAAATTGATGGGTTTTTGATGTCTTAACCTTATGCTTCTTATGTTTTGATGATCTAACAAACTTGTCGTGAAGAACTAGATAGAGAACCTTGTCCCACAGGATACACATCTCATGTGAACTGGTCGAAGTCTAAAAATCAGCGAATGGATGAACGAACACATGAAGGAACACAACAAGGACCCGATGCCCTGGTCCCTTAGGGTTCTCCGACAAAAGCACAAGTTAGTGACTTTACGCAATCAATATAAAGCGAAACACAACAAGGATTTGCTCCCTTATGGTTCTCTGACAAAAGTACAAGTCAAGTGCACAGTTGGAACATAGCAGAAGAAAGTGACCATCCAGCAACTGTTACAGAAGAGGAACACAACTAGGACTTGATCCATTGGTGTGTTCTGACAGAAGTAAAAAGTCTAATATCCAGCTGGAACGCAACTGCCCAGAAGTGGGTGTGCAAACAGTGCAACAATCACTTCTCATTGGGAAGAAGTACACCAAGAGTTGACATCACTATCTATTGTGATAAAACAACCTGGTGCAAGACACACCATCACTTGTGCATTCAGTGATATTCTCTCAAGACGAAAAAGCATTCATCCGGCATTGAAGTCACTGGTGTGTCAAGAACAAGAAGATAACTCCACTAAGTATTAGTTTCTAAACGAGTTTTATGTACATCCATAGTTGAGTTGTAATCTTGTTATTTGTTCGTCATTGTAATTCCTAGTTTGCTTTCTTAGAAGTGTTGTCTTAGGAACAAACCTAATTCGTAAACTTCAGAGTTTATGTTGCGACTAGGGATAGTCATAAGTTAAATCCTTTGTAACTAGGAGAGTTATAGAGTGGCTTGTGGTAGTTGAATCACAAGTTAGTTTGAAGTCTTTGCAATAGGGTGTTTGCAAAGTGGCTTGTAATAGGTAGATTATAAGTTAGTAGAGTTAAAAGCCTACAAGAGTAGGTCATGGTTTTTTGATCCTCTTGTGTGGGATTTTTCCACGTAGAAAATCTCTTGTCTTCTTTACATTCAGTCTTTACTGCATTCTACGTATCAGTCTCATAGAGGACCAGGTACTCTATCGTTTGGTGGACTCATATAAACTAACAATCTATTAGCGTGTGTAGTGGATCTGAAAGAAACCATTTGTGAGTTGAAGAGAGAAAGGGATGTCTTGACCAAAAGGATTGCCAACTTAGAGCATGAAAGAGATTACTAAGTGGTAGTAGTTCTTGACCATAAGGAAACTTTTGAGAAATTTAGTGAAGAAAAGGAGGCCCTAGCAAGAAGAGTTCTTACTCATCCTCTTGCCTACTATAAGGGACCCAAACTTGCTTGGGTTCCCAAAACTAACTCTTGATCTTCTTGTGTAGGGAACAGTAAAAGGAAGCGATCAATAATGATTCATGGATAGTGGGTGTTCAAAGCACATGTCTGGGAACATCATGGACTTTCTTTCACTAAAAGCCCTGCAAGGAGGGAGTATATCCTTTGACAATGGGAAAAAAGGGTACATTCTTAGAGTTGGAAAAGTTGGGAAGTCACTCACTCATTCTATTGAAAATGTGTACTATGTCAATGGTCTTAAGTACAGTCTCTTGAGTATCTCTCAGATCTGTGATAAAGGAAACAAGGTGGAATTCTTGTCCAAGATATGTACAGTTACTGATCTAGTAACTGGTGAAGTGGTACTTGTGGCCAAGAGATACAAGAACATCTATGTTGCTGATTTCGAGTCCTTACAAAGTGGTGATTTGAGTTGTCTGAAAGCTGTTAATGATGATGCTGAACTCTGGAACAGAATATTGGGGCACGCAAGCTTCTCTCTTCTGAAAAACCTAATTCAGAAGGACCTGGTCCATGGTCTGCCCATGTCAAAGTTCAAGGTACAAAAAGTTTGTGATGCCTGTGCTAGAGAAAAACATGTGAAGTCCTCTTTTAAGTCTAAAAGGGATGTGAGCACCTCAAAGCCACTCGAGCTTATGCATATAGACCTATGTGGTCCTATGAGAGTGCAAAGCAAGGGAGGAAAAAGATACATTTTTGTGATAATGGATGACTACTCCAGATTTACATGGACTCTATTTCTTAGAATTAAAGATGTTACCTTTGAGGTGTTTGTGGCCTTTGTGAAGAAAATCCAGGTGAAGATGGAGTCTAGAGTCACATGCATTAGATCAAATCATGGAACATAATTTGACAATGCCAAATTTTATGAGTTCTGCAATGAAAATGGCATCACTCACAACTTCTCAGCTCCCAAAACTCCCCAGCAAAATGGAGTAGTGGAAAGGAAGAACACAAATATTGAAAAGATGGCAAGAACAATGTTAATCGAAAGTGGAATTGCAAAGAATTTCTAGGCTGAAGCGGTCAACACTGCCTGCTAATTGGTGAACAAGTGCATGATCAGATCACTCATGAACAAAACCCCATATGAGTTGAATGGAAGGAAACCCAAGCTGACTCACCTAAGAACATTTGGGTGCAAATGCTATGTTCTCAATAATGGAAAGGATCAACTTGGTAAATTTGGTGCCAAGATTGATGAAGGAATATTTTAGGGCTACTCTTCTCAAAGCAAAACGTACAAGATATACAATAAGGGGACTCAATGTATTGAGGAAACTGTTCATGTTATTTTTGATGAGTCTTATCCATCTTGTGAGAAGAGTGCTGAAGAAGATAAAGATGGAGAACCCCTACTAGTCCCTGGTGAAGTCATTGACATGACAAATGGAAAGGCAGATATGATGAGTCAAGTAAAAGAGTTGAGTGAAGACAATACTACCTCATCTTCAATGGAACTAGGTACTTCAATTATAACCACTAAAGCTAAAGAAAGAGCGGTTGACGCAGTTCAGGGTACTCCACTAGCACCTGAGAGAAGAACATAGGAAACCTAGTCAAATGTACCCACATTCTCTTCAAATGTACCTTAGATGTCTAACTGGAGACACAAAAGCTCTCATCCTCTTGACAACATAATTACCCCTCTAGATTTTGGAGTACAAACCAGGTCAAAAGCCAGAAATTCCCTTGCCTTCTCAGCCTTTCTCTCCCAAATAGAACCCAAGAATATTAAGGAAGCCTTGAAATATGCGGATTGGATTACAACCATGCAAGATGAGTTACATCAGTTTGAAAGGAACAATGTCTGGCACCTTGTACCTAGACCCTCAGATCGAACCATTATAAGAACCAAGTGGGTATTTAGGAACAAGCTTGATAAACATGGAAATACCACAAGGAACAAGGCCAGTCTAGTGGTTCAAGGCTACAATCAGGAGGAAGGGATTGATATGATGAAACATTTGCTCCGGTCGCTCGCATGGAAGCTATTAGAATTCTAATCGCTTTTGCATCTCATATGTATTCACCTTGTTCCAAATGAATGTCAAAAGTGCTTTTATGAATGGAATTCTTAAGGAAGAAGTCTATGTGAAGCAACCTCAAGGGTTTGAATGTCATGAACACCCTGATTATATGTTTAAACTGGACAAAACATTGTATGGGTTGAAGCAGGCTCCTCGAGCTTAGTATGAAATGCTCTCAAAGTTCCTCTTGAAAAATGGTTTTAAAAGAGGGAAAACTGACAACACCTTGTTCCTAAAGAAACGGGAAAAAAACCTGCTCATTGTTCAGGTCTATGTTGATGATATCATTTTTGGGGCAACAACCGAGTCTCTGTGTGAAGAATTTGCAAAACTCATAGGAAGTGAGTTTGAAATGAGCATGATAGGGGAACTGAGCTTCTTCTTGGGTCTTCAAGTAAAATAGTCCCCAAAGGGTACATTCATTTGCCAGCAAAAATACATCAGGGAGCTCTTGAAAAGGTTTGACATGGAAGCATCAAAGGTGATAGATACTCCCATTGCGACGGCCACTCTATTGGACATAGATGAAACTGGATCTCCTGTGAATCAAACCATGTATAGAGGCATCATTGGGTCTCTTCTCTATCTTACTGCCAGTAGACCTGATATTGTCTTCAGTGTGGGGCTATGTGCAAGATTTCAATCAAATCCCAAGGAATCTCATTTGAAGGTTGCCAAAAGAATTCTAAAATACCTTAAAGGAACACAGGACCTGGTTCTTTATTATCCCTCAGGTGATAGTTTTAATCTCATTGGATATGCTGATGCAGACTATCTTGTGGACAGGAAAAGCACTTCTGGAATGACTCACTTTCTAGGATCATGTCTCATCTCCCGGGGAACAAGGAAGCAAAATTCAGTGGCTCTTTCAACAGCTGAAGCAGAATATGTAGCTGTAACATCCTGTTGTGCTCAACTTCTATGGATTAAGCAGCAACTAGAAGATTTTGGGGTACTTACTGAGAGTATGCCCTTTCTATGTGACAATACCAGTGCACTCAACATGGCCAAGAATCCAGTTCAACATAAAAGGACCAAGCATATTGATGTAAGACATCACTTTCTAAGGGACAATGTGGAGAAAGGGTTGATCTATATGAAGTTTTGTAGCACAGAAGACCAAATTGTAGATATCTTCACCAAAGCATTAAGTAGGGAACATTTTGAAAGAAACAGAGTGAAGCTGGGGATGCTAAAGCCCAATTGAGAACCTGATTCCTCATTAGTTGGCTATGAAAATCACCTTCAGGTAAAACTAGCTAAAAGTGTTTTTTGGCCAAGTCTAACTCATTTCAATACCGTTGTAGGTAAACACGCATGATGAGTATAGAAGTTGTAAGTGCAGTACATAGACGATAAAAGAGGATTGATACTTTCAAATAACAGGTCAAAAACCTAGTTCTTGTACCAAATGTGAGTAGTTCTGTGCATTCTTTAATACACGTCTTAAAAAGGTACAAAACACAACTGCCATGTCATCCACCTTTTTAGATCCTGCTATCATGTCTATTCACTTCAAATCATTCCATCTCTCTCTGAAACGTTGCACTTCTCCATGCACAACAGCCATTTCAGAATCGGTCCCTATCTCTCTCTTCATAATTATCCATCCCTAATAAAACCCTTTTCTTTTCTCCACAAACCATAAGTCTTCCATTAGAACTTCCTAGAGTACCTTCACTCCATCTGTACAATGGCTGATACAAACTCCGACATCCCTGCCTCAGTCATCACTGGTACTGAAAAACCTATGGAGTCCTCTGATCCCTCTGAGTATTTTATAACCACTCCTAGGTTCCTCGCTGAAATCACACCTTACCCAGATTCCTCGTCTCCTTCCATTTCAAAAACCCCTAAAATTGTTGATCCGTCCTCTCTATCTTCTGAGGTTCCCACTAATCAAAGAACAAGTGGAGAACAAGGTCAAAGCCATGAGGTCGTAGAGGGTTCCTCCATTGTATGATGAGGATGTGTTAATCAAGTTGTCACGACCCTAAAACCAAGCCGGTCGTGATAGCACCTATTATGAAACTAGGCCAGCTGACACAACACCCGAATTAACCATTTAATCAATAATAACCATTTTTATGCCTTTAATTAATCAGATATCTCAAAATGTAAGTCTAAATGAACAATGCAGAATAAATACACAAGCCCAACCTCGGGGTGTCACAAGTCACGAGCATCTACTAAGGTCTGAATACAACAAGAGTCTAAAAAGGTACAAAATACAGTGTAAGGAAGGCAAGAGGGAGAAAAGCAGTGCTACGAACGTCAGCAGCTACCTTGCTAACTACAATGAATCTGTCACTGAGGAATCAACACTCGCTACCGGGTTCAGAACTACCTGAATCTGCACACAAGGTGCAGGGATAATGTGACTACGCCAACTCAGTAAGTAATAAAGGTAAATGAAAGCTGAGCAGTGAGAAAAACACATAAAACACAGCATAACGCTACATCAAATGCAGTACCTTTCCAAAACTGTACAGAAATCGTTTTCTTCATAAATCAAGCTCATTTTCAGCAAAACACTTTTTAAACCACTTTCAATAGTTTCAAACGAGTGATACAAATAGTGAGTAAAAAATGATAGAAACGTAAATAACCCCTCGGGCAAAATATGTACCATAAACCGTCCCTCGGGCATAATATCAACAAAACAAGCCCCTCAGGCTACCTCACAATCACTCGTAATCAGCCCCTCGAGCAAACATGGATCAAGAACAGCCCTTCGGGCATCAATATGAAATAACAACAGCCCCTCGGGCTACAACATATCACTCACACTAGGTATCCGCGCTCACTAGGGGTGTACAAACTCCGGGAGGGGCCCCTTACAACCCAAGCACAATAACAAGTCATCTTGTGGCATAATCAAACAGGCTCTCAGCCTCATATCAAGCCACCTCGTGGTGTAACAAGTTAGGCCATCGTCCTCATAATCATAAATCAGTTCCACACTGCTGTGGCGCGCAGCCCGATCCCATAATATCCTCACAACATAGGCCCTCGGCCTCGCTCAGTCAGAAATCTCTCATGCCACTCGGTTAACAGTAAAACATGATGCTCAACCCAAAATATCATTTAAAATATCAAAATGGAGTAAATATAGCTAAGTTATGAAAACAGTAGAATACAACATGAGTGAGTACAAATATGAAGTAAAAATAGAGAGGAATAGTAGTAAAAATCCCCTAAGGGTCCAAAACAATTGGCACAAAGCCTAAATATGGCATTCAGCCCAAAACATGGTAATAATTTCCAAAACACAATGATATCAAACAATTTACAATCAAATACGCGACTTAACAATCATACGGGACGGACTAAGTCACAATCCCCAACGGTGCACGACCCCACGCTCATCATCTAGCCTGTGTGTCACCTCAAAGTAGCACAATGATGTGAAGTCCAGGTTTCATACCCTCAGGACAGATATTTACAATCATTACTTACCTCTATCTGGTCCAAACTCAAGCCCGCGATGCTTTTGCCTCTCGACTCGGCCTCCGGATGCTCCAAATCTAACAAAAATCGAATTTATACCATCAAAATATGCTAAGGGAACAAAGCTCACTCGAAAATAACCAATTTGCATAAAAAATCCGGAAATTGGCCAAACTCGACCCCCGGGCCAACATATCGAATTCCGATAAAAATCACAAAACTAGAATTCTTACACTCTTACGAGTTCATACATATCAAATACATCAAAATTCGACCACAAATGACCCCTCAAATCCCTAGATTTAGGTCTCCAATTTCCAAGCCCTAACGTCCAATTTTTAGGCTTAATTCCACAAATTGCATGATTAATTAGGTAGAAATAACATTAGAATTGAGTATTTGGTCCATAAATCTTACCTCCAAGTGTTTCCCCTTGATTCCCTCTTCAATCCTCCTCAAAAAGCTCCAAAATCGCCCAACAATGGTGAAACTTAGACCTAAAATCGCGGATATGGCCTTTTAAAACATTCTGCCAAGCACTTAAAATCTTTTCTTCGCGAACGCGGTCAACGCCTCGCGTTCGCAAAGCACAAACTCATGTTGACCATTTTTCCCTTCATCTCGATCGCGACTTCCCATATGCGAGCATGAAGACTTGGCTTTCCAACTCATCATGAACGCAACTCCCCACCCACGAACACGAAGAACAAACCCTCCAGAACCCCATCTGCTCATCTTCCTCTAGGCAAACGCGGCAAGAGCCTCGCGAATGCGAGGACCATTGATCTCAAACCTTCGCGATCGCAGGACCACCTTCGCAAACACGAAGGCCAACTTCACAGCTCTCGGGACCTCAACCAAATATGACAACATATCCCATAACCTCATTCAAACTTGTTCCACCTTTCGTAACGCCCAAAACAACATCAAAACACCAAAATCACATCGGATTCAAGCCTAAGAATTCCAAAAACTTCCAAATTCTGCTTTCAATCAAAAGGTCTATCAAACCTCGTCCGAATGACCTGAAATTTTGCACACACATCACAAATGACACAACGGACCTACTCCAACTTCCGGAATTCCATTCTGAACACTATATCAAAATCTCACCTATCAACCGGAAAACAAAGAAATAGATGAAGAAAAGCCCATAATAATTAATTACTAAATAAAACTTGAAGATTCAATGTTGAAAGTAAGCTAAAATTACTCAAAATGGTAAAAAAGAAGAAGTCACGAGCATAGCTCTACGTCCAAAACTATCTGATGACCTAAAAATGGGAAAAAAACTATTTATACTAGGCTGAAAATTCTGGACAAAAATACCCCTGCGGGGCTAGTGCGGACCGCACAAAATCGAGTGTGGCCACACTAAGTCTCTTGGCTTGACTAATCTTCTCTCTGAAGTTGGCCACTGCGGATAGCAATAAATGCACCACGGCCGTCGTTCTTCTATTGCGGTCCGCACAAAATGGACAGTGGACCGCATTGACCAGGTTCCCCAAAATGTCACCTCTCTGAACTTTGGCTCTGCGGACCACACGAAAGCATGTGCGACCGCAGTGGAATCAATGCGGACCGCACAAAGTCCTTTGCGGCCGCATTGCCTGGCTGATTGAGAAGCATACTCTCTGATCTTCATCTTTGCGGACCGCACAAAATGGTGTGCAGTTGCATTGGCCTGTTTGACTGAGCTTGGTCTTGATATTGGTATTTGTGCAAGTTTCACTCCTTTTTGAGCTAGTTTTTGACATCTTGTCACCTTGTTGATCAAACCTGCAATCAAGTACAACTTGTGAGCCTTTGGGACTATTTTGTACATATTTCTAATCAAAACTTAAGCGAGAAGGAGTGTAAAATGCATCATAATCCCTAGTTATCAATCCCACGTCACCCTATCTCATATAGGTCAGATAACACAGTGTAACTGAAATTTCACAATCCAACCTAGCCCATAAACCTTAGAACCACATTTCCACTTCTAAAATCATCCATAAGACCAAAATCTCACATCTATACTCTGAATAAGCCCGAACAAGTTGTAACAAACCATACCTGCAACCTCAGATGCAATTACATGATATACCACATAACTCAAACATTCATAGCGATAACTTCTAATCACAGTAGTTACTCAAAACAATCGAATATCGATAATAAGCCTCTTATCCAATAAAGCCTCATTCCAACACTTCCGTATACTTCCAATGATAAATGGAACACGTAGAAAGTCACAACCATTCCTCAGATCAACCATTCGTGAAGCCACTTCTCATTTGTCAAGGAGCCTAGCAAATTTCTGAGCCGAACTTCGATATTATCCTTCCAACACGCTAAAACCGAATCCGTTTTTATTCATTATAGATCCCCAACGATCCCATCTAATCCAACACAACTACTCTGGTGACATGACACATCAATACAATCTGAAGCCACAACTCGTGCAATCTACGCACCAATAAGCAAAAATCCGAACATACTCAAATCATGACAAATGACTCGAATGGGAGAGCTGTACCACAAGTTCACCAGTACCACCACCACACAATGCTGGAAACCCATCACACGTTGTAGAACCAGAACACACAAATTTATCCCTCAGGATCATACCTCCATATAGTTCTTCTCCAATGCACGACCTCATCCAAACACTGGTCCACATGAAACACCTCAAGTCACTATGTCAAAATCGACAACCACGCGCAATTTGATATCTGGAACCAAAGCAAATCATCATAACCATGGAGAAGCAATTGACATAACATTACATAGACCCGAAAGGACACAACCGATACACCCTCTTCCGAGCAATACCCAATACTCTTTCCGCTCGAATTCCACTGAGAGACCCCAATAAAAACCACACCACATATGCCTATAACCAACAAATCCTAACGCCTCGCAATACAAAAAGGTAACTCATAGATCTCTCCATATCACTAATAAGCTCAATAACAATGAAATCCACACATCCCCCAAAAATACAACTCGGAGTCAACCAAGCTGACTCGATATAGAATACACCTCCATGTTGGCCTACCAATGAACCCCTTATCAAGGAGTTCCTAAAGTTGCTCCTTCAACTCCTTTAACTTCGCCACTGCCATACGATACGGTTCCTGGCACCAAATCAATACCGAAATCAACAACCATGTCCAACAACATGCCCGACAGCATGAAACACATCCGGAAAAAGTCCCTCACCACTGGAACTGAATCAATGGTAGAAGTCTCTGCACTGACATCCATCACGAAGGCCAAATAAGAAAAAAAAACCCTTCCCAGCCATCCACTGGGTCTTCAAAAATTAAACCTCCCTACAGAAAGCATAATCCGTCAAACCTCGCCACTCCAACTGTGGCATCCTTGGCATAGCCAACGCCACCATCTTAGCGTAACAGTCCAGAATAATACGACACGGAAAACAACCAGTCCATACCCAATACCACACCAAAATCCAGCGTACTAAGCAACAAGGATCCACTCGGGTCTCCAAACTTAAAATAGTTACCACACAAGACCGATATAAGCGGTCCACAACCACGACCTAACCTGTTTATAAGAACTCCAAGTCTCCAAATCCATATAGCACGCGAATCACCATATCCGATCCCGACTCCACCGTCCGAATATACAACACACCTCTAATACCCAATCATTCCACGAGAGGTACTCCTATAATTCTTTTGTGCCACCAAGCAAACTTGAATATCAGCAGTCGATCCAACAAGAGAGTGCCGCAATACCAATGAAGTATCATTAGCTCACTCACATTGCCTTTGTTCTAAAACGTATACCCTTATCAAGCCACATTAATTAGTAATATCATTTCCCTAATCATCTGAAGCTGCCCGTGCTGCCTAAGAATTTTATGACCTTCCTTTCAGAACTGAACCGTAACCTTACACACACAAATCTCAATCCTACACAATATACCGCATATACCATACCATCCTAGGATAATCATGAGAACTTCATATCCCTTCCGAGCCACAAGCAACTATGTACTCAACTAGCCAAGAACTTTCCATTGATCCCATCTAGAAAAAAATCACTACACATCCCATGCTCCTCACATTCGTAGAAAATACACATCTTTAATTGTGGTAGAAACCATCAAGAACCTTCTGACTTCCATTTGCACAAAACTAAACCGTCAAGACTGAATCCTTCAAACTCAACCAAGCTACGCATGTCACTAAAACCCAAGAGCATTGCCGTGAAACACCTGCAGAAACTCATTACCTCATAAGCATCCAAAGAACTAATCATATCCTTACCATGCCGATCTGGCCTACTACCAAGCTATCCCATCTATCCAAGTTCTTTCTGATTTACCTTCAACTTGATACTTCTTCTTGCTATAACACCACAATTTCCTCAACCCAAACTCACCACATGAGACCCAAGCATAAAACCATACTGTCTAAGGCTCATAAACTGCTGGATACTCTCTTAAATATTCCCAAATGCAACACACTCACAATACCTACCCTGAAGTGACTCCCTGCGAACCCAAAGCCATTACCTTCACCTTCCTGATACTGATATATAGAATCCCCTAATGATATAGAAATACCACAAGTCTTGACACCCCCCAATGCAAACCTCAGTTTCTAGCCAATTATACAACTTGAAAATCTCCAATTATTACTGTAAAATCTTGAACCCATTAGAACCATTCTCGGGAGTCACCCACTCTACTCAAACCGCAATTAGACCGATCAAACGGGCCGACGACCCGTGCTCCATTAGCACCTCGACACCACAGAATGTAACCTCACCTTAATGCAACCAAGCAACTTCCTATTCTATGCACCGCACATCCTTTACTAATAACCACTCAGCACATTCTGTGATTCTCATACACCTATGAAGCATAACATAACCTTTGTCAAAAATTTTCTTTAATCGAGCCATCCTCGATCTCAATCTCCGTAAGACATAACTGATTCACCCATACGCCTCAAACTAGAACCAACATAGCACATAATCGTGCAATCAACTAATCAATAGTAGGCTCCCCCACCTGGCTCAAAGCCATAGATCAAAACACACAATAACTCATAATGCATATACTCTATTACAGCCATAATACCATAGTGAGATTAAACTCAATCCTTCATAAGCTCGTGCAACACAGACCATCTAGTACTTCAAATCTTCTACAAATCTCGAGTTCACCCTTGTAACAGTCAAGCCCACTCTCTTAAGTGACTCAAATTTAAATTGCAAAATACATATATTTCACTTGTAAAAGAGATCTTCCAACAAACAACATAAGGATCGCACAAACTTCAGAACACCTGCAGGAGATAACCCACTTGCTTCGCCTCAAACTAACATCTCTTTATACCCTTCCACCGTCATAAACATTACACAGTCACTTAATCTTCCTGAGTCTGAACTCATATCGCAACATGAAATTTACTTCACTCCCCAACTAGAAAACATGAAAAGATTCTTCATACTCCCATAACTCGGGGCTGTACATCAAATTAAGATGGAAATCAAGCACCAAATAGCTCTTTTTGTCCTCAGGCAGACCCTTCTCATCTCATACAATTCATATGAACACATCTCACAGTTATACCACACTCATCATGTAGCTATCTAGTCATCACTCCCACTAATAGGGACACTATCGGACATATAGATCCAAAAGCATATGCTCACACGATCAATGCCTCAGAGGTCAAGCTATAGACAAAATTCGGCCTCAAGTCCTCCAGACTAGCAACACACATAGATCATATCTCGCCTCTTGATCAGGGAATCACAAGTCGTTAATGCACAGCTGATACCGAGCGCTCATGCGCGCATACGAATGCGTGGAAATAATTCAAAGAGTTACATTTCAAGCTGAATTAAGGATGCACGATAAGAATTCAAGAATGTGATGTTTTTCCTAAAGATTCTGCAGCCTCCCAAGGATAAGTACAGACATCTCCGTACCGATCTGCGAGACTCTACTAAACCTGCTCATAACTCGTGAGACCTATGTAACCTAGGATCTGATACCAACTTATCACGACCCTAAAACTAACCCAGTTGTGGTGGCACCTATTGTGAAACTAGGCCAGCCGACACAACTCCTAAATTAACCATTTAATCAATAATAACCATTTTAAGCCTTTAATTAATCAAATATCTCATAATGTAAGTCTAAATGAACAGTACGGAATAAATACACAAGCCCGACATCGGGGTGTCACAAGTCACGAGCATCTACTAAGGTCTGAATACAACAAGAGTCTAAAAATGTACTAAATACAGTGTAAGGAAGACAAGAGGGAGAAAAGCAGTGCTACGAACGTCAGCAGCTACCTTGCTAACTCCAATGAATCTGCCACTGAGGAATCAACACCCGCTATCGGGTTCAGAACTACCTGAATCTGCACACAAGGTGCAAGGATAATGTGACTACGCCAACTCAGTAAGTAATAAAGGTAAATGAAAGCTGAGCAGTGAGAAAAACACATAAAACACAGCATAACGCTACATCAAATGCAGTACTTTTCCAAAACTGTACAAAAATCGTTTTCTTCGTAAATCAAGCTCATTTTCAGCAAAGCACTTTTTAAACCACTTTCAATAATTTCAAACGAGTGATAAAAATAGTGAGTAAAAAACGATAGAAACGTAAATAACCCCTCGGGCAAAATATGTACCATAAACCGCCCCTCGGGCATAATATCAACAAAACCAGCCCCTCAGGCTACCTCACAATCACTCGTAATCAGCCCCTCGGACAAACATGGATCAAGAACAGCCCTTCGGGCATCAATATGAAATAACAGCAGCCCCTCGGGCTACAACATATCACCCACACTAGGTATCCGCGCTCACTAGGAGTGTACAAACTCCGGGAGGGGCCCCTTACAACCCAAGCGCAATAACAAGTCATCTCGTGGCATAATCAAATAGGCTCTCAGCCTCATATCAAGCCACCTCGTGGTGTAACAAATAAGGCCCTCGGCCTTATAATCATAAATAAGTACCACATTATTGTGGCCCGATCCCATAATATCCTCACAACACAGGCCCTCAGCCTTGCTCAGTCAGAAATCTCTCATGCCACTTGGGCAACAGTAAAACATGATGCTCAGCCCAAAATATCATTTAAAATATCAAAACAGAGTAAAAATGGCTGAGTTATGAAAACAATAGAATACAATATGACTGAGTATAAATATGAAGTAAAAATAGTGAGGAATAGTAGTAAAAATCTCCTAAGCGTCCAAAACAATTGCCACAAAGCCCAAATATGTCATTCAGCCTAAAATATGGTAATAATTTCCAAAACACAATGATATCAAACAGTTTACAATCAAATACGCGACTTAACAATCATACGGGACGGACTAAGTCACAATCCCCAACGTTGCACGACCCCACGCTCGTCATCTAGCGTGTGTGTCACCTCAAAGTAGCACAACGATGTGAAGTCCGGGGTTTCATACCCTCAGGAAAGACATTTACAATCATTATTTACTTCTATCCTGTCCAAACTCTAGCCCGCGATGCCTTTGCCTCTCGACTCGGCCTCCGGATACTCCAAATCTAACCAAAATCAGATTTATACCATCAAAATATGCTAAGGGAACAAAGCCCACTTGAAAATAACCAATTTACATCAAAATCCCGAAATTGGCCAAACCTAACCCCCGGGCCCACGTATTGGATTCCGATAAAAATCACAAAACTGGAATCCTTACACTCTCACTAGTTCATACATATCAAATACATCAAAATTCGACCACAAATGACCCCTCAAATCCCTAGATTTATATCTCCAATTTCCAAGCCCTAACTTCCAATTTTTAAGCTTAAATTCCAGAAATTCCATGAATAATTAGGTAGAAATCACATTAGGATTGAGTATTAAGTCCATAAATCTTACCTCCAAGTGTTTTCCCTTGATTTCCTCTTCAATCCTCCTCAAAATGCTCCAAAATCGCCCAACAATGGTGAACCTTAGACCCAAAATTGCGGATATGGCCTTTTAAAACATTCTACCTAGCACTTAAAATCTCTTCTTCGCGAACGCGGTCAACGCCTCGCATTCACACAAACTCATGTTGACCATTTTTCCCTTCATTGTGATCGTGACTGCCCATACGGGAACGCTAAGACTTGGCTTCTCAAATCATCGCGAACGCGGCTCCCCGCCCACGAACGCGAAGAACAAACCCTCCATAACCCCATCTGCTCACCTTCCTCTATGCGAACGCGGCAAGAGCCTTGCGAACGCGAGGACCACTGATCTCAACCGTTCGTGATCACGAGACCACCTTTGCAAATGCGAAGGCCAACTTCACAGCCTCACATCCTAACCCTTCGCTAATGCAGGACATGCATCGCGAACACGAAGGTCAAAAACCTATAACACCAACAACAGTTTTTCTGCAATTTTCTCCAACATGAAATGATTCGTTTAACCACCCGAAACTCACCCGAGGCTCTCAGGACCTCAATTAAATATGAAAACATATCCCATAACCTCATTCAAACTTGTTCCACCCTTCGGAACGCCCAAAACAACATCAAAACACCAAAATTGCATCAGATTCAAGCCTAAGAATTCAAAAAACTTCCAAATTCCGCTTTCGATCAAAAGGTCTATCAAACCTCGTCCGAATGACCTAAAATTTTGTACACACGTCACAAATGACACGAAGTACCTACTCCAACTTTCGGAATTCCATTCTGACCCCTATATCAAAATCTCACCTATCAACCAGAAAACGCCAAAATTCTAATTTTGTCAATTCAAGCCTAAACCTATTCCGGACCTCCAAAACACATTCCGATCATGCTCCTAAGTCCTAAATTACCTAACAAAGCTAACCAAATCATAAAAATTCCAATCTGAGATCATATACTAACAAGTCAAAACTTGGTCAAACCTTTCAAATTTTAAGCTTCAAATTGAGAACTGTTCTTCCAAATCCATCCCGATTATCCTGAAAACCAAAACTGATGATTTACATAAGTCATAATACATCACACAGGGCTAGTCATGCCCGAGACTGGCGAGCAAAGTACAAAACCTCAAAACGACAAGTTTAAGGGAAAAGAGAAATCAAGGGGTGGAAAGTCCGACAAACGCAAGTCTGAAACTATTCAGGAACCTGGTTCTACGAAGAGACTGAGGAGTGAAGGCAATTCTGTTAAGAATGCCTAAGGCACCAAAAGGTTCTGCTGGGTTGTACGTTTGACCCATCAATCTCTTAGATGGCTAGTATGCGACATGTTCTTGAAATGGTTGAGTTTCAACGATGGGGACATCTATTCCAAATAGATGCACCTAAGGTGTATGGGGATGAGGTTCAAAGCTTCTTTGCTAGCCTCTTTCCCGTTGAGATCGGCCACATTTGTGCTTTGGTGAATGGAGTAGATATCGTGTTCGATATAAAGTTGCTTGGGGAAATTCTTAAAGTCCCTACAGTTGGTGTGTCCAGTGTGAAGGATGTGTGTCAGTATAATTTCCGAAATGTCGTGGTAAAGGACAATGTGAACCAAAAAGGGGACCAGATCCACAATAAGGCATTACTCCCTATTTATCAACTGCTTTTCAAATTGGTAAACAAAGTTCTAGTTCCTCGTGCTGAGAGGAGGTCCATGACTTCTAAGTCTGACCTGTTTTTGATAGAGCAACTAGATAGCTTTAATCCTGTAAGCCTGACTACTATTATGATTGAACACATGCAAAAAGTATCAACCTTCAAGGATGGTAATCATGGCCTTCCTTACGGGTTTCTTCTAAGGGGAGTGTTTAAGTTCTTCAAGGTGTCGCTGGGGCAAGACAAGGTAGGAACTAAGAAGCAAAATTTCTCACATACAATGTTGGAAGAATGTGAGTGCATAGAAAAGTATGGGGGGGGGTAGGAAGTACATCAACCGTCTCACAGCTCATTAATACTCAAAATAGTGCAACTGAGGAGATTCGCCGGTTGAAGGCTAGGAATGCTATCCTGGAAGGTCAGCAAGCCCAAGGGGTTCCAACATCAAATGGTGAAGTAGCTCGTTTGACAAAAGAGAATGCTGATCTTAGGGCGCAAGTAGAGAACCTGAAAGCAGAACTGCTCAATGAGCAAAATCGGCCAATGCCCGAATACACCTTGTTCTCCAAACACTTGTTGCAGCCTCCAAGCCCTCTGCTCCTAGTGCCCCTTAAATACCCCTTCAGTGACCAATTTTTGGAATGTTCTTTTATGTTTTTTTGGCAGATGTTTTGTTTTCTTTTTTTGATGTGGTTGGGATGAAACAGTACTGCTCCCATCTTTAACAGTCCAATTTTATGCTATTTAAGCAAAGGCATATATTTTTATCAATATAAAATCTATCCTCTTTTGTTATCTCATTGCTTGAATTTATGATTCTCTTCTCTATCATGTTGTCTGCACATATGTGGCATGAGTTAGCTCGGCTAAAATTTTTTATGTTCTTTGACTGCTAGTGTCTTTTTAATGATGCCAAAAGGGGGAATAAATAAATAAGTGTAGATAAATAAGTGTAGAGATAAAATGATTCAAAAATGATGAAGGCATAAAGTTAGGGGGAACTTGTGAGCTCCTGTTACTCTATCTAGTTCCTTTTACTTTATCTAGTTCTCCTTGCTCTAAATATATGTTATCAATATTTAAGTTTGTCATTATCAAAAAGGGAGAAATTGGTAGGTTTTCAATGTCTTTGCCTTATGTTTAGATGATCTAACAAACTTACTGTCAAGGACCAGATAGGGAACCTGACACACTTGGGCTACACTGCAAGTTAACGGATTCCAGCTAAATGTGAACTGCTATAGCTTCAGGAGATAGAGAACCAAACAAGGACCTGATACCCTTGTGGTTCCCTCATAGCAGTACGAAGTCAATTGGACACAACTGGAAGCGACGTGACTGCCTGCACTATACTGTTTCCAGTGCACTGCACTGTTTCCTGTGGCCACTTATCTTTTGACCAACTAAAGTGCTTACATCATTCAAGTGCTTTCATCAAGGTGTATCGGCAAGGAGTTTATATTAAAACATCACTTGAACACTTGTGATATTCATTCAAGCCTTTTGCAAAACTATGAAATTAATTCTCACGAGCTTGAAGAACAAAGTTAAACGCTACTACGGACCAATTCCTAAAGTTAGTATTTTGTTGTCCTTAGTTGAGTTGTAACTTTTTGATTGTTCATTATTGTATATCCTAAACTACTTATCCAGAAGCGTTGATTAGAAACCCTCTTGTAAAATCCGTAAACTCTCTTAGTTTATGTTGTGACTAGGTTTAGTCATAAGTTAAAGTCTTTGTAACTAGAGAGTCACAAAGTGGCTTGTGGTAAGAGTATCACAAGTTAGTTGAGTTAAATTCTTTGTAATGGAGTCATTACAAAGTGGCTTGTAATATGTGTTTACAAGCTAGTGAAGTTGAAAACCTACAGGTGTAGGTCGTGGTTTTTGTCCCCTTGAGTTGGGATTTTTCCACGTAAAAATCATGTGTCTTATTTACTTACTGTTTTATTAGCATTCTCAGTACAACCTCATAGAGGACCAGGTACTCTACTGTTTGGTGGACTCATACAAACTAACACTAATCACGCTTAAAAATATAGAAGGACATCTTTGCATGTGATTCTTGGAGAGAAAGAACCTTATTTATTTGGATTTTTATCTTTTATATGTGCTTGACTATTTTTGATAAGTCTATGATTAATAGCTAGAAGTTGGTAAGTTGGGACTTATTTGGGACAGTTCTTTAAGTTTCCCTTAATTTTTCCCTTCCAAATGAATGCCCAATAGCCTCCTCGTAACTTTAAGAGAAACTTTCAGAAACCACTATATTTTAGTGGTTATTAGCTAGTTGTAGCTATCATTTACTATATTACTTCCTATAGCTATATTTTCAGGGTGTTTAGAGTGTATTCGATATATTTAAGTTATTGTATTCATGAATACAGTAGCATTTCTAGGTGTGAAATAGGGAATTACAGCAAGATAGATTATTGTATTCGACTGTATTCATGACGTGAAATAGGGGATTACAGCTAGACAGATTATTGTATTCGACTGTATTCACGATATGTATTTGTGAATACAGTAACGTAAATAGTGCAATTCATGGTCTATTCAGTTGTTTTTAAACGGAAAGTGAATCAATTAACATAATAGACTCCTAATATAACTCAACAAACTCAAATATAACACACAAAATTTGTATTTTCAGTTATAAAAAAAATTCTCAACCGAAAAATACCCCAAAAACATAGCAATCTTCAGAGAAAATATGCTGAATAGTTTTCCCAGCCGATAAACACAATAAAAACAGAGCAATTTGAATAGATATATACATCTGAATATGTCAATTATATTAATTTAAAAAATATATGAATATATTCATGGAATACAACGAGATAGTGAATATAATAAAATACATGGAATACAACGAGATACATTGAAATACATTGAAAAAAAGACAATAAATACAATGAAATACATGGAAATACAGCGAGATACATTGAAATATATTAACCTCACGTGCGCTTCAAAAAACCTATTCTTTACAATTAATTTGAATGGCGCTTGTGGATTGGGACGGAAAACTCCAGATTGGGCAGAATCCTAGAACGACGAAGAGAAGAGGAAGACGGAGATTTATATAGAGATGAAGAGCGGAACACTCGTGTGAGTCGCAAGAGAGGCGAGTGTAGGTGGTGGAATCAGAAGGGTTGAAAATTTGATCGGTTTGCTAGTAACATTTGGAGCAAGGTTTACATTGAAGCCATGTAATGTCACTACCAGTGTCAATAGCCATGTAGAATTCCTTCACCGATTGTCCTAATCCGACCCGGGCAAAATACTTTCCATTGCCTTCATTTATTCCAGAAGTAACAAGGGTCTGGATTTCTTCAAGTTGAAGCATAGTAGTGAGTGAGGAAACTATGACCGAGTCACGAGCGAGTCGGGAGAGAGTGAGAGATGTGTAGTTTTTGTGTTGGGTTTTTGTAAGAGAAGAACTAGGATAGATTGATACAGAGAATGCTGAAGAAGAAGAAGAATCTGAAAGAATGAGAGAGAAAAATAATACATAACATATTTTATGGCTTAAAGGTAGGAGGTAACCACAAATAGATATTTGGCTATAAAAATCAAAAGATAGCTATGGAATATAATTTTTTAAAATGATATTTATTTAAAATAAATAAATAAGGTATCAACCTATGCTATAAGAGGTAAAAATTCCTAACTTTTAATGTTTGCAAAGGAAGGCTGGGCTGGTGCATGGAAGCCCATCGTTCATAATATTCTCTTAACAATATCCATTACTAGAAAACTGTGAAATATTGTCTGGGAATACCGACCGAAATCGGTCGAAAAATTAAAAATACTCACAGATTTTTGACCAATTTTAATCCATCGAAATAAGGCAAGTCGGTAATAAATAGCGACCGAAGTCGGTCTCAATTTTCGACCGATTTCAGCCGGTCAATTAAATTTCACGAAAGCCCAAAAAAGAAAAAAATTGCCGAAGAAATCCACCAAAGTCAGTCAGTATTTTTAATTATGTAATTAAAAATACACCGTTTGGGAATCGAGTCGGGGTCTGTACTGTGGTAGGATACTATTTTACGACAATACCATTGGTACATTTTAGTTGAAAACTTTCTTTTATTTTATTTGTATTCTTTAATTGCATTTTTCGCGCAAAAAAATCGACCGATTGCGGTCGGTTTTATTAAAAATCTAAAATTATCAATCGAAATCGGTTTGTTTTTTAAAATGACTGACCGGAATAACCGACCATTTTCGATCAATTTTTTGAATATTAATTTTAATTTATTTTACATGAAAATCCTATCAAAGTCGATCGGTTTCTTAAAAAACTAATTTCGCGAGATGCCATAATAGTTTCCCGCATTTTTGCACAAAAAAAATCGACTGAAGTTAATCGATTTTGTAAAAGAAATTCAAAAATAAAATATGCTGAAAAACCGACCGACTTAGGTCGATTTTTCGATCGGCCGCGGTAAGTTTTGACCTAGTGATCAAGTATACCTTTATATTAAAATATTTAAACGTTCTTAAACATTGTCACTAATTGGTTGTTTTTCTTTAATTAATTTGGATGAGGGAACACCCCTTATTAATAATGTAAAAGACGACAAAAGGGACAACCTAAATGATGTAGGGTGAAACCTGCACGGCTGCATTGAATTATAGCAGTGACTCAGTGATGATCATCAGATTTGAATCTATATTACGATTTAATTAATGACTTTTTGGCTATCTAATTATTGTTGTGAACAACTTTATGCGGGTTATTGTATCCCAAACATTTGTGTTAATTTGATGCTTAAATGGATCAATCTACCTTGTAGTAGTGCTAATGAGGTACCAGCTACTTAATAGTACTATACTTTGTTACCCCTCTCTGCAGTTTCTTATGTTAATATGGACCACGAATTCTACGAGAAAATTAAGTGGACGTTTGGACATAAGAATTGTGAAATTCCGAAAAAATATAAAAAAAATTTCAAGTAAAAATGGTATTTGAAAAGTAGAATTATGTTTGAATATTAATACAATTTGGAACTGTTTTTAAATTTTCGTAAATGATTTGAAATGAAAATTTTGAAAAACAGTGTTTTGAAGTTTTTCAAATTCATAACACTGATTTCGAAAAACAGTGAAAATTTTCCGAAAATAAAATGAAATTCATTTTATGGCCAAAGGTCCCTAAGTGTACGATTCCACCAACGTAACCCGGTTGTTAATCCCCTTTTTTTAAACACCTATTTAATATTTAAAATTCTCTGGTATCCCTTCATTATATGCAGGTTCAGAACGTGAAATCAGTACTACCAGTATTTATATCGTGTTTGGTAATTGTCTTCAATTTTTTATTCAGAAAGCAGGAAAAGGGAATCTAAGTTATGATACCATAGAAGTAGAAGTACGAGGAACCATGTGCTTGGAGGTTTGATCATGTTAAGACATCTGAAAGGGCGAAGGACAAAGGGTTTGTTAATTTTCTTATATTCTATTTTTGGGAACGTACGATAAAGAATTATAGTATACATTATTGCTAATTTCTCAAAAACAATACTACCTAATGTCCTTCAATTTTTTTTCTTTTTCGGTTATAACTTGTAAGACATTTTTCTTTTTTTTCCTTTTTCATTCTCAATGGTAAATAACAGTGCATCAAGTCTTTTTTTGGTACACTTCCTTCTTACGATCAAAATATTGATATTTAAAAAAAACTTTCATTCTCTGTACGTACAAGAATTAAAAATTGAATATGAAGATTGAAGTATCTACCACTCCAATATTTTTTTAAAAAAATAGTTTTTACTTACTTTTGTATTTTGTGCGTAGCAACTAGCAAAGAATCTTAGCAAAATGGTACAAAGTTGGTAACACGCACCATACGCGTATACGACTTGTAATAATGCTTCTTTTTCTTCATAAAGGAATCACTATATAGTTTATTGTAAAATTAATAACCTTAATCTAATTATTTATTAGTTGAGTGTGATTTTTGGGTTTTTGGTAGTGTATTGCTTTTTCACATCATCACGTCAAATTAACTTATAACTAAATGCAGAGCCGGACGCAGGATTTGAAGGTGATTGGAACACATGAGCGAACTGCTCAACCAGTGCCCCCGTTGAACTTTTAATTTTAAGAATTTCAAGCAAAATATATGATCGTTTTTAACATATATACACTTATATATTCAAAAAATTTACCGAAGTTTACGGTCTAGTGACCCTTATTCCCGAAGCATAGGCCCGCCTGTGACTAAATGTCTACATCAAATTTGATTTTTCATAACATAAGAGATACAGTAAATTACCACCATAATCGACTAAATTATGTTAATATTATTTTTTTACGTTGTCAATACATATAACTTAAATCACAAATTAATAGCACAAATCTACATTAATAATAATAATAACAATATTCAGTATAATTTCACAAGTAAAATCTAGATAAGGTAGAGTATACGCCGACCTTATCCTTCCTCTTAAAGGCAAAAAGGCTGTTTTAGTATTAATCTGTGCCTTTAAAAAAGCACAAATCTAGAGCATCCCAATAATTAATCGGATGAAACCCCCAGACCGAAACCCTACATTAAATTCTCCATAGTACAGTTCTCTCTCTCTCTCTCGTAGAAGCACACAAAGCATACAACAATCTCAGTAATGAGGAAAGTTAGATCTCTAACAGTATCCCATGCCAGTCCAAAGTTCTTTCTCTATTCATCAGCCATGGCTGTATTAATTATTAGGAGTATCTTTTCTTTTTCCCTTCCTGTTTTATTCTTTGAAACCTTTCAATTATCATTTCTTTGTACGGATATTTTCCTTTTTCACGAGTCAAATCAGTGTGTAGTCCTTTCATGGATCTATGCACAGATCCAGAATTTCAAGTTTATAGGCTCTAAACTATTAACTTTTTGTGATTATTGGGTTCAGAATAGATTATGTCAGTAAAATTTTTAACACAAATATAGTGTTTGAGCCAAAGTAACTGAGTTCTCCCCAACCGTTAAACGTATATGGTAGATCTGCCCATGTCAATGCATCAAGTCTCGTAATCTTGTTAATTGTGTTAAATACCCTTTTGTCGATCTGCAATTTTAGCACTAGTGTGAAGAACAGTACAAAGATATAGCCCTTAACCTATCTTCTCCTCCTCAAGATCTGCCTTTTTTTTCCCTTTCTTTACTTGATTGTTCTTTTGACCTATTGATAATTGATATCATGATTCTAATTGGCGATAGTATTGTATCAACATCTTTACCAATTCATTTTAGGGTTTCCTATTTTTTCCAGCGAATCTTCATTTACTTCAATCTTTTCGTTGAAAAATTAAACTTCGCGGAATTTTTGGTACACAACAAGTACGATAAAATCGTGATTTTTGTTCATTCATCTCCTGATATACACAGTCGTTGTTTGCAAATGCAACACCTTCAAGATTCACATATATTTGTCAATAAAATCCAATGTGAATCTTGATGATGCTGCATTAGCAATAAACGACTAAGCGTCCACAGATTACAACAACAGCAACAACATATTCAGTAAAATTCCATAAGTGAGGTTCTAATAGACCCCCGGCTCAAGAAAAATAAGCATCCACGGATTGCTTCTCTAATTCGGATCATGGTAATTATTCTTTATTTCCTCAAGATTTGATAATTTATGTATACTAACAGTGTAAAAATTGTTTCCGCTATTATTGTAATTTATCGTGTGACAACATGCTAATTACCATTTTTATCACATTACCAATTATTTTTACAAGAAATAACTTTCTAAATGATCTGATTATGTAAATACTACATTTACAGGCATAAAACTCTCCTTTTATTATACGAATGGCTTCTTAGATCAAGTGCATTATTAGTTTTCATTGTTTCATGTCTTTCGTGATATTGTATCTTCCATTGCAGGTTGTCAAATTGACTTAAGTCAACATTATAAGTAAAGCATGAAGGTACGTAGTTATTCTGTTTTAGCAATTATTTGGGCTTTGACGTGAGTATAAAAGATTCTTTTGCTACTATTCGCTTAAAATAACTATATGTTTGTCTAGAAACGTTTATGACCACATTGACACTAAAATGTAATGTGATTCTTGATGATTCTGTTGGAATTTTTTTTTTGGCTGAATAAATACGGAGACACTTAAAATTGGCATGATTTTTCATTTAGACACCTGAACTCAAGGGTGTTCCTATTGAGCACTTATACTATCCGAAACTTATTTCAATTGAGCACTTCTTGCTGAGTTGGCATATAAAGTGAGTTTCACCTGATATAGGCTCGTGAAGACCCCAAAAAATAGATTTTTTTTCTTTTTTAATTTCTTCTTCTTCTACCTCAAAAACAAAACAGATCTGCAGGTTGTCTCTTCACTGCTGAACTATGGCGAGAGAAACTGGCGGCTCATCCTCTCCAAAAAACCAACGAACCCCCCTCTTCTTCTTCAACCCTAAGAAATTGAAATCTTGTGCACTAATTCTGCACTGATTTCGAAATTGAAAAAGCAACCGGTGGCTCATGCTTACATAGTTTACAAATTGAAATCTTGTTGCACTGATTTTGCTTACATAGTTTGTAAAAGAAGAAGAGACTAAATGAAAGCCATCATTAATGGGTCTTTAAAAAGCTTGAAGGTTTAAAATGGGTTACTTGATTTGATGAAAGTTTGAGAAATTAATATTGTGGTTGTCTTCGGGTCGTCGTGGGAAATTTTTAGCTGAAGTTATAACAAATTTGGAGGAGTTTCTCTTAAAAATTTGGATTAAAATCGTGCTTAGAACAAGAACACACATAAAAATAGTACTTATTTTGTTTATTAAATAAATTTAACATAGTTTTTCCTTTTTTTTACTCAAAATAATATGTCTTTTTTTTATTCGTCATTCGCCACGTCAGCCGCGAGTGCATTGCACAAACTTTGTAAGTTTGGCTGATTGTCAAAAAGGTGCTTTATTGGAATAAGTTTTGGGTAGTATAAGTGCTCAATAGGAACACTCTTAAATTTAGATGTCTAAATGAAAATTCGTGCCAACTTTAAGTATCTCCGTATGTATTCAGCCAAAAATTCTTGACAATTCTGAGTTAGCAATAAACTAATAAATGGGCATCATCGGATTGCTGAGTTGTTGCTAATCATGGTATAATATTTTTATTGATTTAAATTATATACACTGACAGTCTACATAACACTTTTATATTATCAATGCAATTTATTTTGTTATAGTAAGATTGATTTTATCTGTGATAGCCTTATAAATGACTTGATTGTATAAATAATTTTATATTATCAGTACAGACATTTAAATATATGTACAGATATGACGTTACTCCAGCTCACTGAGGACATGACCATTGATAGGAAGGTGTGGAGGTTAAGAATTAAAGTAAAGAGTTAGGTGGTCGAGTGTTGTCCTTGTTTGTATTTTGTAGCAGTAACTTTGATACACCACTTGGTGCCTTCCATGTATTTGTGCCCCTAGTCTCCTGTTACTACTTGTTGTTGTCTTGTGTTTTGGTTTTTTGATTGTATTACCTTTTGCTAGGTTTGTATTTTTTGCGTTGGTTGTCAGATCAGTTTGCTTGTTATTGCCCCTCCTCTCTCCCATTCCTGAGCTGAGAGTCTTCCGGAAACAACCTCTCTGTCTTTTAAAGACAGGGTAAAGTCTACGTACTCTCTACCCTCCCCAAACTCCACTTGAAGTAATACACCGAATATGTTATTGTTGTTGTAGTAGTACATACACTTAAAACTATATTTTTTATTCTTTCTTAGAATAACTAAATTACTTTTCTCATTATCTCTATTTCGTGAACCCATATGGATGTAGGTTGTCACTAAATTAAGAAGCAGGAATATGATTAAAAACTGCTCAAGCAACCGTCGGGCAAGTGGTGGGGATGTAGGATGAACCAGATTTCTTTTGATAGAACTGACAAATCTAAGTGTAGGCTAGGTAAGCGCCATGTAGGAAGAGAAGTAGTTATGAACTCTAAAGATCATCCGTCGGTGGAGGGAGAGCCCTAATTAGCCTGAAGGATGTAGGCGGAGGCGAATGTAGCTTTTTAGTGACGGTTTCAATTGACTCATATCTTTTTGATGCAGAACATAAATTAATATATAAAAATTTATTAAAATTGTAATGAGTTTAATATTAAAAATCTTAAATATTGGACCTATAAAATTTAAATCCTACATCCGTCTTTGTATGTTGTAGTGGTTCTTTTTGAGGGTAAATTTAATAAAAATGCCGAAAATATGTATTAAGATCTCTATATTTGTGGATGAGAAGTGTCTTTGCAGAATGCAGAACTTATAATGTTGTTCATTTTGTACTACCAACATAATGTGCAGTAAGACTGGAACAGTTTTACAGGTTTGGTCCCTTTATTTCTATCAAAATGTACGATCTTAAATATTTATGCCAGTTCAATCTAGTGGGAAACACCTTAGAAAATTTGGTCCCTCCTTGAGTAACATACATCCTCTGTTCACTTTTACTTGTCCACTATGGACTTTGCATATCCCTTAAGAAATAATAAACGAAGTGCATAGTCTATCATGATATCCATATTAATTGATGCATAATTTTAATGGATTTGAGAAAGTGATTTGAAATGAGTAATTAATAATGTGGGTATAACAGGAAAAAAGAAACTATCTTCTCTTGATATGCTACAAGTGACAAGCAAAAGTGAAAATTTATTTTTAAAATACTGGACAAGTAAAAGTGAACGAAGTATATTTTTAGGTATTTCCCATTAAAGCAAGTCTTTGATAATTGGGAACTTATCACGTCTTTATTTTAGCATTAATTCGACTTTTAACCATGATATTCATTCGAATTACGTTAATTTAATGTTAATTGACATGAGTTTTTTCCAAGCTTTAACGATGATTAACAACAGATAATCAAAAAGAATTTGAGAAGCAACTCTTGGTATGAAAATTGAATGTGCTATAATTTACACATCCCAATGATATCCTGCCACTATATTAAGGTAATTTTGCATATTTCGGTTATTTATCACACGCATCGTAAATTCATTGACTGTTTCACTAAAAAGATATCAAAATATTTTTGAACAAATCAATCAAAAGATGAAGGGGTAAATCTTAGCTGAGGTTAATAATCTCTAGAAAGATTGATAGAGAAAGAGTAGATAGATCACAAGTTTTCTTTTTATTCGTGAATAGTAATGTTTTCAAAATTCCCACCACCCATTACAAGGTTATTGTCCCCTATTTATACTAAGAGAAAAGCTCTTCTAAACTATACAAGACAAAATACAAGGAATATTCCCGATGTCCCCTAATGGCTATAAATTATTACAAGGGTCGTCCAGTCTCTAGTTTGTTTCATGGTCGTCTCCTTCGGGGCGTCGATTTAAGGAGGCCTCATCAATTGTCGTACTCGTCGTCGGTCGTGGTTGGTCAAATTTGGACCTGTACAGTTAGTCCCTCCGCTTGTCGGGTCGCGTCTGGGTGCGTCCTCGATGAGCGGACACCATGCGTTCCTATGGAGAAATTTGAGCCGTTGTAACGTTACGAAATGGCCAATAGGGAGAGGTTAGTGTCCTGAGCAAGACACTGGTAATATACTTTACCGGAAAATGATGTCATGTTTACGTGCGTCATCATCACGCACGTTTTCGAGGCAGAAGTTGATGGCTTGACGCTTTGGTTCTAGTGCTACTGTGTGATTTTTTGCTTCAATTCGGCGCCACCCAACCCTATAAATAGGTGAAGGGTTTGTTTTTTCGAAAGTTTTTGGCCATTCCTCTCTTGATATCCTTCTTCATTCTTCCAAGCTTCCCTTCATACCTTCCTGCTTCTTCTTACGTTCTTCATTCGAAGCTTTTCCTTCTTCTTTCTGTGTTGATATCCCTTTGAACGATATTATGCCAAGGTCTCATCGTTCTCGTGAAGATGTTACTGAGGCCACCCCATTGTCCACGGCACCCCTTTCTAGCGGTGAAGATACGGTGGTAGAGGAGGGTGACAGCCTTCCTACGGTGGAGGAGCTACTATCGAGGCATCCCTTGTCTCGAAGTGACTTCCTCAAAGATCCCCCTACTCCGGACCCCGTATTCTCTGAGACGGAGCAAGTTCATATCGATGCTTTCGTGTGAAGTACGGCATTCCCGCTCATGTAGATATGGTTCCGGTGGGGAGAGACTACGTAGAGGTCCACAGACCCGGGTACTGTGCTTTCTATGAGTACCCTTTTATGATTGGCTATACTTTTCCTCTCTTCCCCTTAGCGGAAGAATTCTATAGATTCTACCAAGTTTGTCCGGCGTAACTTTCGCCGTATATGCTCAAGATACTTCTGCTGTTGACCAAGTATGCAGAATTGGCAGAGTGTAACGTTTCCATCCACTACCTTTTGCACCTGTTCACGCCAGGCTTTCCCAGAGGTACCATGGTGCACTTGAGGCTCCGTGATACGAAAAGGCTGGTGGTCGGGATAGATGACCGGGCAAGTCGCAAGTTTTGGCACAAATATTTCTTCGTCAAAACCGAACATATCGTTTCTGACTCCGCTAGATTCCCAGAGCAATGGAATGAAGCTCGTAAGTGTCGCCACTCGTTTTACTCTTTTTTCCTCTGTATTCATTATAAAGTTTGTTTTCTTCCTGTCTGCAGCTATGGGACATCCGCCTCACCCTATTGCGATATCAGGGATTGGGTAGCCTGTCTGTTGCTTCATGCAGTAGAAACTCGAGATTGGCCCGCCTTCATGAAGCGTTATGGTCCTAAAGTTCCCTCTGGTAAATGTCTTCCTTACTACTTCGTTGGCCGTATGACCTTGTCTATTTATACGACCCTTCGTGATGGCATGTAGAGGAGCTTCCAGGCGAAGGGCATCAGTCCCTACATTTCGACAAGCCATTGCTACTGCGGACACGCAATTTGTTTTGAGTGAATCTATTCGAGAGGGTCATCCTCAACCAATTCAATTAGAAGGTCTGTCTCGAGTCGTGGTCGTGAGGGAAGAGGCTTCTTCGGTACCGGCTCCACATCCTTTGGGCAAATCCTCTAACGGGGACGAGCCGTTATCGAGAAAAAGGAGGAGGCTGGAACTTGGGAAGGGTGTGTCCATGGACGCTGATAGAAGCAGGGCGTCGAAAATGGCTCTCGTGCCTGTATTTATGGCCAACGCCATTTTATCGGGGAGGTCTCCCCACGTGGAAGGAGTTTACCTAGGAGCTGGCTCAGTGCGCTCTACTGAGGGTGGTGCATCGTCCAACATTGGATGACGTTGTGTTGAGGGTGACGACTCAAGTTCAGATGTCGACCTAGAGGATGTCAATGAGTTCGTAGGTTGCCATACCCATGTAGAGGTAAGAACGGAAGGGTCTGATTGTCATAGAGTCATCCCGGGGAACTACAACTTGTTGTTGTACTGCAAGCAAGTGGAGTCTGCCCTAGCTCCTCTATGTGCCGCCCCTGAAAATGAGGTGCTTAGAGCGATGAGCGACGTGAAGTTGTCTCTGCAGGCCTATCTTTTCTTCCCTTTTCGTCGTTGGGTTTGTGTGATGATCGTCGTTCTGCTTTTTGTTTCTTACTCCTTTTTTGCCAGACCCTCGTCATAGAGATTGAGCGAGAGCGTCGGGAGAGGAGAAGGACAGGCCTTTATGAGAAGATGTCGTCCAAATATCAATAGTATCGTGCGATAGCCGACATTTATCATCAGGACCCTGAGTTTCAATTGTTTCATGAGGGGCTCAAACAGCGAGAGGACTAATTAGAGCGTAAGATCGAAGAGTTGAGGGAGCGGGATGAGGAGCTCATCAAAACTATCGCCCGTAACAACGAACTTGAGGCTTCCCTTAAGGCGAAGGACGACGAGCTTGAGCTGAGTACGGGGGTGATGGCTGAAAATGTCGACTTGCAGGCAAAGGTGGCCAATTTGACCACTGAGTTAAATGCGAAGGCGGTGGAGGTAGAGGGGCTTAAGGGCGAGCTGAGTGTTGGTAATAATAAGTTGGCAGCAGCTATTTCTAGAACTGCATCTTTGGAGAATTCCCTCCGCATTTGCAAGTTGGAGCTGGCTGAAGAGAAGGAGGCCTCTAGTGGTAAGGTTGCGGGGCTCAAGGGATGTGTCAAAAAACTGGAGGCAGAGCTGGCTGCATTAAATGGACAAGTGGTCTCACTGAGGGCGGAGGATACAAGTCGACGTTCTCAGCCTTCTATGTCTCGTGCCTCAGCCGATCCGGTCGTACCTCGTCGTTTATATGAGTTGTGGGTCCATGCTGAGGCGCAGCTTGACGTGCACAAGGCTTTTCACGTCGAGGGAAAAGCAACTTAGGTGGAGCTTCAGGTCGTGCACACCGAAGCTCGTGCGGTCGTGAGGCTTGCGGGTACACCCCCTTAAACCTGACGGGGATGATATCAATTCTGATTATGCAAACCATCCTACTTTGGACTTAAGGTACGAAGATGCTTACCCCACTCGGGACGATGTGTACTCTTCATTTGTACTTTGATATTTTTTTGGGATTTTTGGAGAGGGCGTAATTGAGCCCATTTGTAAAGACTATAAATAACATTTTGATGCAATGTAAAATATATTTTGTCGATTTTCTTTTCTTTGCAATGTCTATGGTATCTGGGGTACCTGTCGATGTCCTTGGCCATTGGGATGTTGCTTCGGACTGTCGTTGAAGTAGTATCCCGTCGTAGTTCGAACGAGGTCGAAATCATATTTTTGTCGATGGCCTTAACCATTGGAATGTTTCTTCGAACTGTCGTCAAAGTAGGATCCCGTCATAGTTCGAGCGAGGTCGAACTCATGTTTTTGTCAATGTCCTTGGCCATTGGGATACTGCTTCGAACTGTCGTTGAAGTAGGATCCCGTCGTTGTTCGAGCGAGGTCGAACCCTTATTTTTGTGGATGGCCATGGCCATTGGGATGTTGCTTCGAACTGTCGTCTAAGTAGGATCCCGTCATAGTTCAAGCAACATCGAACTCATGTTTTTGTCGATGGCCTTGTCCATTGGGATGTTTCTTCAAACTGTCATCGAAGTAGTATCCCGTCGTAGTTCGAGCGAGGTCGAACTCATGTTTTTGTCGATGGCCTTGGTCATTGGGATGTTGTTTCGAACTGTCGTCGAAGTAGGATCACATCGTAGTTTGAGCAAGGTCAAACTCATGTTTTTGTTGATGGCCTTGGCCATTGGGATGTTGCTTCGAACTGTCGTCGAAGTAGGATCCCGTCGTAGTTCAAGCGAGGTCGAACTCATGTTTTTGTCGATGCCCTTGGCAATTGGGATGTTGCTTCGAATGGTCATCGAATTAAGATCCCGTCGTAGTTCGAGCGAGGTCGAACTCATGTTTTTGTCGATGGCCTTGGCCATTGGGATGTTGTTTCGAACTGTCGTCGAAGTAGGATCCCATCGTAGTTCGAGCGAGGTCAAACTCATGTTCCTTGGCCATTGGAATGTTGCTTCGAACTGTCATTCAATAGGATCCCATCGCTGTTCGAGTGAGGTCGAACCCATGTTTTTGTATATGGCCTTGGCCATTGGGATATTGCTTCGAACTGTCGTCGAAGTAGGATCCCGCCGTAGTTCGAGCGAGGTCGAACTCATGTTTTTGTCGATGTCCTTGGCCTTTGGGATGTTGCTTCGAACTGTCATCGAAGTAGGATCTCGTCGTAGTTCGAGCGATGTCGAACTCATGTTTTTTCGATGGCCTTGGCCATTGGGGTGTTTCTTTGAACCGTCATCGAATTAGGATCCCATCGTAGTTCGAGCGAGGTCGAACTCATGTTTTTGTCGATGGCCCTGGCCATTTGGATGTTGCATTGAACTATCATCGAAGTAGGATCCCGTCATAGTTCGAGCGAGGTTGAACTCATGTTTCTGCCGATGGCCTTGGCCATTGGGATGTTTCTTCGAACTGTCGTCGAAGAAGGATCTCATCGTAGTTCGAGAGAGGTTGAACTCATGTTTTTTATGGCCTTGTCTATTGGGATGTTTCTTCGATTTGCTTTCGAAGTAAGATCTCGTCGTAGTTCGAGCAAGGTCGAACTCATGTTTTTGTCGATGGCCTTGGCCATTGGGATGTTTCTTCGATCTGTCGTCGAAGTAGGATCCCGTCGTAGTTCGAGCGAGGTCGAACTCATGTTTTTGTCGATGGCCTTGTCCATTGGGATGTTGCTTCGAATTGTCATTGTAGTTCAAGCGTGGTCGAATTCATGTTTTTGTCGACGGCCTTGGCCATTGGGATGTTGCTTCGAACTGTCATTGAAGTAAGATCCCGTCGTAGTTCGAGCGAGGTCGAACTCATGTTTTTGTCGATGGCCTTGGCCATTACTTGGAGATTTGACCGTATTCCCGTAGGAAGACGTTGATTTTATTCATGCAATGGATGTTTGATTGTATACTTGCAAGGATCACTTGTTGACTAATGGAGATTTGATTCTGCGCATACAATGGAGATTTGATTCTGTACATACAATGGAGATTTGATTCTGTTCATACAATGGATATGATTATCTATATCCAGTCCCTTTATTACTTCGCCCCCGAGACCATGTCGACAGGTCGGGGTAATGAACAACACTTCGATCCTCGAGGCGCCTCCCTTGCCGCCTCATTAAAAACCTCCCCAGAAAAACCCGATTAGGACAAAACCCGAGTAAGGGAAAAAGAGTACGACTTAGGTGACGCCTTCTTTTAGAAGTGGAAGTACTTGAGATGAGCGACATTCCAGTTGTTTTGGAGTAGTTTTCCTTCCATTGTTTCTAATTGGAATGCTCCTTTGTTTGTTGTGACTGTAATTTTGTACGGTCCGTCCTAGTTTGTTCCTAGTTTTCCCTCAGTAGGGTCTTTCGCTTCTTGTGTTTTACCCTTGAGGACGTAATCTCCAACTTTGCGCGGTCGCACCTTGGCCCTCTTGTTGTAGTACCTTTCCACTTGCTGCTTCTGGGCTACCATTCTTATGTGGGCCATGTCCCTCCGTTCTTTGACTTCATCTAGATCTTGTAGCCTATTTTTGTCATTGCTTGGTCCGCTCTTGTTGGAGTATCTCAAACTGGGTTCTCAGACCTCGACGGGTATAACTGTGTTAGTCCCGTAGACCAGTGAATATAGTATCTCACCTGTGCTGGTTTTTGGCGTAGTGCGATATGCCCATAATACTTCCGGTAGTAGTTCAGGCCATAGCTCTTTAGCATCCTCAAGCTTCTTTTTCAATATATTCAGTATTACTTTATTGGAGGATTCGGTTTGACCATTGGCGGCAGGGTGATATGGCGTGAAGAGTATTCATTTGATGTGACATTTTTCGAAGATTTCAGTCGTTCTGTTTCCGACGAACTGAGGTCCGTTGTCGCAGGTGATTTCTTTGGGGATGCCAAAACGGCACATTATGTTTTTCCATATGAACGTGATGACCTCTTGCTTACGTATCTGAGTGTATGCACCTGCTTCCACCAATTTAGAAAAGTAATCAGTTAAAACCAAAAGGAAACGTACCTTGCCTCGTCCTGCTGGGAGGGGGCCGACTATGTCCATTCCCCACTTTATGAATGGCCATGGTGAAGTGACTGAGTGAAGGAGTTCCCCCACTTGATGTATCATAGGGGCGTACTTCTGACACTGTTCACATCTCATAACATAGTCTATGGCTTCTTTTTTCATGATGGGCTAGTAATATCAAGCGCGGATGAGGCATCGAACGAGGGCGCGGTTTCCCGTGTGGGTACCGCGGTTCCCTTTGTGTACTTCTTCCGGTACTCGCCTTGTTTGATTTTGCCCAAGACATTTAGCTAGGGGCCGCCGAACGTTCTTTTGTAGAGATCACCATTTACGAGGCTGTATCGAGCTGCCTGTACTCGGAGTTTTTTGGCTTCCTTTATACCTTGCGGGAGCATTCCATCCTGCAAATATGCTTGTGAGCACGTGATTTTTGCCTCATACGAATTACTCCAAAAGAATTCCCAAAATTAGGTCTTTTCTTTAATTATGTGTTATTTTTAGGAATTATTATGTGATTTCCCTGATTGTTCGCATATATTTGTGTGCATGTTTAATTTTGTTAATGCATTAAAAATACAAAAATATAGCATTTTCATTTGAGATTTGATTTTTACATTTTTTGGAATTAATTAATAATTGGATGTTTTACAAAAATGAA
Organism: Nicotiana tabacum; assembly: GCF_000715075.1. NCBI lineage: Eukaryota > Viridiplantae > Streptophyta > Magnoliopsida > Solanales > Solanaceae > Nicotiana > Nicotiana tabacum. The sequence goes on from NC_134084.1 coordinate 128,448,075, forward strand.
AAAAAAATATAACATATTTTTGTGATTTAGTCAAATTGTGTGATTTTCTTTTAATTTGGCATTTAATTATTTGTGATAATTATTAGTTAGAGTTAAATTAGTATTTTTAAGTTAATTTGGTGTTTTATAAATTAAATTTAAGACTTTTTGAGTTTTAATTTTTGAAAGAAAAAGAAGAAAAGAAAAGAAAAAGAGTTAATAAAAGAGAGGAAATAAAATTTGGGCCAAAATTAAATTAAATCCCAAGCCCAAATCAATTAACCCAGCCCAAAAACATGCCATACCCGGTCCATTCAATTCAGACCTCAGAAACGACTCAAACGACGTCGTTTCAGTGTCAACCAATCTCAACCGTCCATTCCCCCACATCCAACGGCCAGGACTTAACCCATTACCCGTTTAACCCGACCCTAAACCGTTTCCCCCATCCGATCCAGCCTCTAACCCTAACAAACGACACTGTTAAAACTAGTCAAATAATCCAAGCCGTTGATCTCGTTTGATCAAACGGCCCGGATTTAACCTCACCCCCAGTATATATTTGACCAAACAAACCCCACCCCCCTCATAACCCCCTATCTCATCTTCCTCACCCAAACCCTAGAGACCAGCCGCCACCATTCCCCACCGCCTTCTGGTGGCGGCACCGGCTCCGTTCACCACCAAACTCACACCCCAGAACCCCCTTGATCTCCTCTTTCATAATCCATAATTAGTTTCCTTCGAACATCCTTAAAATTGTTCGAATCTAGATTTAAAGGGACGAACCCTAACAGCCGCCACCATTCACCACAGCCTTCCGGTGGTGGCACCGGCTCCAATCCTTCCCAAATTAACACCCTGAAGCCCCCTCCCTCTCCTCTTCCTCGATCCACGACTCGTTATCCTCGAATTAAACCAGAATATGTCGAATAGTGAATCTAAGTTTTAAACCTAAAACTACAGAGTCAAGATTAGTTGTTACTTTAAGCTAATCTTGACTTTATCTGTGTGTTCTTGATAAGAACACACATTTAAAGTCAAGATCTGGTTTAAAATTTTTGAAAGATTCGAAGGTTCTCTTCAGTTACTACTGACCGGTGAGTTCTTCTGTCCTATTTTTCTATATTTGTAGTTTAATTAGTATTATTCTAATGTTCGTCTTTCCTCATCTCTTTTTCTTTTCTCTGGTCGATTTCAATTGAAAACTCGACCAATCTTCTGGCATAAACTATTTTTCTGATGTTGTTTGGTTCGGCTGCTTGATGATTTTGTTTTGTAGAATTGTTTGCACAAATTTGCAAATAGTCAGAATTTTCAGTAGTTCTGATCAAATAGGTAGGATTTCAGAGTACAACTTGAGCATTGTTTAATAAAAAGGGGTATTCACCTAACTTAAGAAGATTCTAATAGTGGTAGGGTTAGAAGTGCATTAATTGAGTAAGTGGAATCATTTTTAAATATTGAAAGGTCATTTTATGAATCCAAGGGGCAGAGAGATACACAGAAATAGATACATAAAGAAAAAAAAAATCAAACAAACGATTGCAGAATTTCAGAAAAATACACTGTTTCATTGAGTCATTTGGTATTTTCTGAAGTTTTCCTCTAATATGGAAGCAATTTCTGGTTAGCTGATAATAAAAAGGGTTTAAGTCGAGTCTGGTTTGGGGTCTGCTGATTCACTAAGACTGAAATTAGGGTCTGACTATCATATCACATCCCTTGGTTTCAAAATTAGTCTGCTGGTTCATTTTCTAGTGTTGAATACTACTGCTGCTGTTGGTTACTGCTGATACCTCATTTTTCTACTTCCTTCTTTCATTTCCAGGTACCTTTCTTACAGATTCAATTGAAGTGGAAAATCAATCCATATGTATGAGCAATGGTTGTATTAAAGAAGATGTTGTTTATATTTCATATGAACTCTTCACATGTTGTTTAGTTTTAATTGTCAATCCTGATGTTCATTAGATAAATGCATTGTTTGTATTAAGTTGGACTGTAATTGGACTGCCTAGACTTATTTGATTTCAGTATATTTGGTTAAATGGAAGTTAGTTCACAGGCTTGTAGATTAGAATGGTTAGAACATAATTTGGATGTTGTAAGTAGAACTGTTTTGGATTTTTGAATTTATGAATTTGTAATGGACTTACTGAACTATTAGAGCAGCTGTCATTCATTAGCTTATCAGTTAGTTTCGCTTTATAGTATAAATTTTTTAGCCAGAAGTTAGATAGAACAGCAAGAACAAAAATGATTTTGGAAGCCACAAGCCTTATTTGTACTAATTATGACTGGTGTTAATACTACTGTGTGTTAATTCGAATCAGAAATCAAAATGGTTGAGGTGCAATTGTGTCCAAATTTTCCAATCTCATGGTATTTTCTAATTTGGCAGTCTCGGGTTTAATTCAAATCAGTAATCACCCTTGCATAATATAGTTTATTTGGATATCAATAGGATATTGAGCTTGACTCGTCACAAAAATAGTGATTCAATGTACAAATATCATATTGATTGTTTGAGGTCATTCATTTGTTAGCATATTGATGATTTCTGTCCGTTATTACAATTGGAAACTCATTGGGGAATTAGTCGTTTATCTGGCCTTGAGTTTTGAGGCCTTCAAACGTGCCAAATTGCGACTGAAATCTAGTCGTAGTCCCTGGGGCTCGAAATGAGGTCCTTTCGTGAGGTTGGGCTCACGCATGCCTCATGAATATTGGCTCCCGTTTGGTCCTGGGCCACAGTCAACAATTGGTCAATCTTGTGTGATTTCCTTTCGGTGGGCTTATCCTGGAGCCCAATGGCTAGACTGTGGTGCAGAATTATCATTTGGTCCCGTAACAAATTAATTAGGACGTTTTCTTTTATTATTAGAGACAAATAAAAATAGAAAATCATAGTTGCTTTTAGGTTTGCCTTTTAAATAATAAACTGAGATGAGCCTCGCTAAATAAAATGCCTAAATCACGGGGCCCTCAATAAATGTCTGTATTAAATTACTTAGAATTCGGGATAGTTCGTTTAGCGAATTTCACACCCCCCAAAGATAATAACGCGTTAATCGCTTTAGGCGCGTATTTTAATAAAGTTACTTTCTTAAACTCGGGTGTGCATCTCATGCAACCCAAATCAAATCCCAAATGTTGAATAAAATGTGTTCAAGATTGCGGGTGCATTTCATGTGACGCAATCTAAAGACATGTTTTAGACAATGTTCAACTTTCATTTAAAAATTGAGTAAAAGCGGTTGAAAGTTAAAATCGGCACATAAGTTTCAAAATGTATTAAAATCAGATAAATAAGCCAAATACGACAGTTGAGCGACCGTGCTAGAACCACGGAACCCAGGAATGCCTAACACCTTCTCCTGGGTTAACAGAATTCCTTACTCAAATTTCTGGTTCGCGGATTGTTAACAGAGTCATATTTTCCTCGGTTCGGGATTCAATCGGTGACTTGGGACACCATTAATCTCCCAAGTGGCGACTCTGAATCTTAATAACAAATCCCGTTCCGATTATCTTTTAAGTGGAAAAACTCCTTTATGCCCTTGCGGGTGTAGTAAAAAAGGAGGTGTGACAGCTCTGGCGACTCTGCTGGGGACCGAACCCAGAATCTCTGATTCAGGGTTCAAGAATTCGAGCTTAGAATAATTGTTATAGTTGGCTTTATCCATTATCTGATTTTGTTACATGATTTGGGCCTAATGTGCTAATTGATTGCTTTTACCGCTTTGATATTCCGTGAACTGTATATAAACTGTTGCGAAATCCCTCTTCTCTCTGAGTCTTTTAAATCATGAAGAAGTGTGCACTTCGTGTGACTTCTTTTCTGTTAGAGTCATATCCCAAATTTAGAACGAGGTTCGGACAAGTTGCAAAGCCGGCGAAGCTTCTGTATTCCCGATACGCTGCCCCCCTCGGCTCGAGCTGTCCGCTCGGGTAAGCCAGGTCTAGAACAAACACCCAGGTTCTGAATCTAGAATAACTCAACTTCATGCTGGATCCCTAGTAGGAACGCTTATTTGAATCATGTGCATTTGACTTAGGGGACTCAACACAGGGGTTGGGTCCGTCTAGGACAAGCAACCTGAAATGAAAAAGACCATCCTGATGCATCCTACTTGTTTTCTGTGCATTTATTTGTTCGGACTCGCATGCTGACCGACTTCTGAATCTCGAGAATATCAGAAATTTGAGAAAAAGAAAAAGGAGAGAGAGGAAATAGCAGTGTAGAGAGTTAATTACCTATTTTTAGAATAAAACCAATGCCCAAATACTGTTGAAACACTACCGAAATTTTGAGAAAATAAAAAGAAAATATTTTATATTTTTAAAATTGTTTGTTTTACTCAAAAAGCAAAAATGCGTGAAAAAGAGTCTTTTATTTTAGTTTGTCTTGTTTTCAAAAACGGAGAAGAAAAATAGTTTGTTTGTTTGTTATAAAAGGAACAAAGGAAAAAGAATCTTGTTTTCAAAAATAGCTAGTTTCTCTGCCCGAACTACACAGGTTTGATTCTCACTGGATGTGAGATACGTAGGCAACCCTCATCGGGTCCAACCTCCCCTTTTGCAAAAATAGCCAAAAAATGTCAAATTTTAATTTTCGTCATAAAAAAGTCGGGTGATGTCGTTTTTGTCAAAAATAGCCGAATGTCCCCAAAAGGAACGCCGGAAGGCCGATTTTGCATAAATAGCCACATTTGGTCATTTTTAAGATTTCGATTGGTTAATCCACACAGCCTTAAAATCTTCGTCTCCGAAGTGCTAAAAGGCCGTGTTTGAAAAATCGGGTCTTTCATTTTAGTTTGGAAAAAAAATAGTAAGTTTTGTTTTGAATCAAATAAATTTACCTTTTTCTTAATCACCTTAATAAATGTGCAGGATTAGCACAAATGCAAATGAATCTTTCACCATACTTAATGAGGTCCCCCTCCAGCTCCACATGAGGTGGAATGATCTGGGAGAAGGCAACAAAGAAATAGTGGCTAGAATCCTGGGAGGTCTTGTCGGTCTACTAAATGTCAAGCCAAAGTCGGATGTCATCGAGGCCTTAATACCATTTTGGGACCCGACCCGCAATGTGTTTCGCTTTGGGGGTTTTGAGCTTACGCCCACGCTGGAGGAAGTCGCGGGTTATGCGGGTCTGAATAGAAAACTGAGGGGTCAATATTTGCTGTCACCAAGACCGGTATCTCCGCACAAATTTTTGGATTTGCTAAACATCAACCGGAGTGTTCAGAATGATGATTTGTCGCGAGGATGTTGCACTCTTCAATTCCTGTATCAGCGTTATGGTAATCCTCGGGGTTTCGAAGAACCAAATCTGGGACTAACCCATGCTGGGAACAAAAGTAAATGGGAAGCAAGACGAACCTTGGCGTTCATAACGACATTCTTGGGAATCGTGATTTGTCCACGAGTAGATAAGAAAATAGAGACAGGTCTCGTGGGGATGGTTGATATTGCAATTAAAAGGGTAGATAACACTATAGTTCCCCTGATTTTGTCAGAAATTTACCGAGCATTGACTGTTTGCAGGGAGGGAGGACATTTTTTCCAAGGTTGCAATTTATTACTTCAATTGTGGATGCAAGAACATCTGTGCCACCGGACGGGGTACATGAACTATGGGCTGATTGGGTTAAGATGTATCGAAGAATTTGAAAAGCGGGTAAGGGATATTGCATTTTCTGAGGGTACCGAAGCTTGGCTCATACGACTGAGGTCATTGACTGCCGATCAAATTGAATGGGCATTTGGGTGGTTGCCCGTTACCGAGGTGCTATATATGTCAGCAGGAGAGTGTCATATTCTTTTAATAGGTGTTCGGAGTATCCAACCGTATGCTCCCCATCGGGTACTACGCCAACTGGGAAGGTTTCAAGTCATCCCCAAAGATGAAGACTTGAGCAAGCACGTCATTGAGTTAAGTCCGAGAGCCACATTCCCGGAAGATAAAATTCGCAAATTGTGGAACGAATGCCGGTGCCTCGAGCCTAAGACTATGGTCCGAGATCTGGCTAAAGGTGAGGTGGACCCGAAGTATAATGCATGGTTTGGGAAAAGGTTCCAGATTCTCCAAAGGCCCGCCAAAAGAGCCCATGTCCAACAGTTTACTAATGATTCACAAGAGCAATGGGGTTGGTTAGCAAAAGAAGAGAGTTACAAGGCAGAAATAGGCAAGCTGAAGCAACAAATTAGAGACCTGGAATTTGAAAATAGTCTGCAAGTTGATGCCGATCAGGGAGAAAAGAACAAATTGGCCCAAGAAAATGAGGCGTTGAAAGCCCAAATCCGACAAATAAGGATAGATGCTGACAACCAACAAAGGAGTCGGTCGGATGAACGGTTAATAAAAGGGTTGAAAAAGGAAATCAGTAAGTGTCGGGATGATTTGAAGAAATCTGAGGGTACCATAGCACAACTCCAGGCACAATGGGCAAAAAGAATAAAAAACGCACACAGTACTTACAGCAGGCGAGGAAGGATTATGAAAAGACCATTGCCAGTCTAAAAAGAAAGGTGACCACCCTAGAGAGCGAGGCGGCTAAACAAGACAAGGCCTTTGAAACCGAAAGTGAACACTGCTATGATCTAATGGCCTTGATGGAAGATGAAATACAGCAGTTATAGAAACAACATCTGCATGATTCTTGGGTTTTGAAGGCTAGAGGGGATCAGATAGAATGCCTACTCTTAGAGAAAGACCGAACCAGGGACAAGATTTTGACTATTGCTCATGCTATTACCAGGAAATGTCGGGTGTGTGAAAACATGACCCGCACTACTTTCTTCTCGGCAGTGATGATATTTGTGAAGCAAATCGTGTATGAATTGGAACAGCTGGAAAGTGGCCTTACACCTAAGCCCGCGGCAAGGCCGAATGACGCCCCGCGGGCACCCAAATTTAAAACTTTAATGTATTCGTAGTTCGAGTCTGCATTTTATTTTTCCTTATAGTCTATTGTCTGTTAGAGTCTATTTTTCCTTTCGCATCAGAGTCTGTCAGAAGTTCTTGAGTTTGTACTTGGTTTGGTTTCGAGTCTGTTATTTTCCTTTCCAAAAGCGTCTAGTTTGTAATAGAATGTTTATTAATGAAAAATCGAAAATTTCCAAAAATAGTCTCTTTGCTTTTCGCACTTATTTTGATAAAACTACGCACAGTCTGATTCATGCGGGGACATGATACATAGGCAATCTTTATAGGATTCGACCACCACTAAAAAGAAAAAGAAGAAATAATGAAGGATAGAATAAAAGAAGCTTAAAAGAAGGGGCACAATTATGAGAGGCTGGGATGACGCACGCAACCGAAGCAAATGCATGATAGAAAATGGTTAATTTCCTAGGTGCATTGCATCCCAACGTGTAATTACATATGTGTTAAACTCTAAGAACTAACAAGTTTGTTGTTTTTGAGAGAGTTCAAGCAGTTTGTTTATTTAGAGGATACTTGCACATTATCATTACCAAACCAGATCAAAGGGACCAATACCAGAAATCATGTCTATCCCGGAGGTCGACACTAGTGTTGAGGTAGAGGAGTTGGACGTCAATAAAATGAAAGAGGATATGTTCAAGCTTAAGCAACAGATGGTCGAAATGTACTAGGCCTAGTCCCAAGGGCAATCACCACCGTCTTACCCAACAAACCCGGCTTTTACCCCACCATTAGCTCAGTCTCAGGATCATCCCGCCACCAATCCAGGTTTTCCCATTTATCAACACTACCATGGCACTACTTCTCATATGCCGCAAGCTCCACCACCAAAATCGATTCCATTCCCTCCTCCGCCAGTTACCCCTATCTTTGTGGCATCTCCACCAGCTTCACTTCATAGATCCCTGAGTGAACCAGTGTTCCAAGCTCAGGATAACCAGTATTATCCCCCGGAACCCACCTTCAAAGCTCCCGAAACCTACCCCTATGATCCATGTTCTGATCTCCCGAGAGAAGCTGAGAAACCAGCCAAAAATCCCAAACATAAGGAGATGTTCAGAAAAATGAAAAGCATAGAACAATCCTTCAGGGATATGAGAGGGCTAGGAGGTCAGGTAAGCGTGGCTTACAAAGACCTGTGTTTATTCCCAAATGTACAACTATTAGCAGGGTTCAAAATGCCCAAATTCGACTTGTACAACGGACACAGTGATCCGGTGGCTCACTTGAGAGGTTTTTGCAATAAGATGAGGGGAGCCGGAGGAAAGGATGAATCGCTAATGGCTTACTTCAATCAGAGTTGTCGCACCTTCTTCTTCACCTACACCACTGTAAGGGCATGAGGGAGAGTTTTTCCAATTAAAGGACAATTGAAACGGGATTTATTATTTAATTCAGAGTCGCCACTTGGGAGATTTATGGTGTCCCAAGTCACTGGTTGAATCCGAATCGAGGAAAAGATTGACTCTGTATTACAGTCCGCGAACCAGAAATCTAAGTAAGGAATTCTGTTAACCCAGGAGAAGGTGTTAGGCATTCCCGAGTTCCGTGGTTCTAGCACGGTCGCTCAACTGTCATATTCGGCTTATTTATCTGATTTTAATACATGTTGAACCTATGTGCAAATTTTTTAACTGTGTACCGCTTTTATTATTATTATCTTTTACCGAGAATTGCAACATCATGAAAATACATCTCTAACCACATCACATCAATGCACCCGTGGTTATTGACATATTTCAACTCTGTTGAGATTTAGATTTGGGTCACATAAATGTGCACCCGAGTTTAAGAAGATAACATTATTAAATACGCGACTAGCGTATCATTATTTTGGGTAGGGCCGTGAAATTTTGCTAAACGGCCCATCCCGAAGTCTAAGTAACTTTACCAACACGTATAGAGGGCCCCGCAACTTGTGTATTTTTGTTTGTCGAGGCTCGTCTCATTCATTATTTTTAAAAGGAATTTGCAACGTCGTGGAAATGCATCTCGAACCATGTCACAATCAATGTACCTGTGATTAGCGACACATTTCGACTTCGTTGAGATTTGGATTTGGGACACATAAATGTGCACTCGGGTTTAAGGAGGTAATGTTATTTAAAGTACGTGCCTAAAGAGACTAACGCGGGTTTATTTTGGGAAGTGGCCATGAAATTCGCTAAAAGACCCGTCCCGAAATTTGAGTATTTTAATATATACAATTATCGAGGGCCCCGCAATCTGTGTATTTTATTTGGCGAGACTCATCATGTTTATTTTAAAAGGGCGATACTAAAGTGACTAAGATTTTTCTATTCTTTTTTTTCTAAAGATAAAGAAAAGTCATAATTAATTATAGGCGTATAATGGCCCAGCTTTTATTATTTGCTCCAACAACTTGGCAATTTCAGCGGTTATACCAAACTAGAAGATACTGTTCATTTAAATTCCATTCAAATTGTTCGATTCTACTAAATGCAAACTTAGGCGTGTATGGTAGACTGAAGTAAACTGCAGTAAATTGAAGTTGATTCGGATTGATATACATGAGAAATTAAGTTGACAACTAACAGCTCAAGCTCTAACATTCATCAGATATTTCCAGTACTCTAAATCTACTTCCATATTCTAATAGCTCAGCGTTTCCATCACGCACAGGAATATAAATACACTAACACTCAACTAACAACCACATGAACAAACTAGGCGTAGGGTTTATCAGTTCAATTTTCAGGTAACAATTTACATTAACTGAAGATAATTCTAACTAAACAAATCCCTATCCAATACAACTAAAAAACCATCAGAAATAACGACTAGGCAGTAACTAGGCATCACAGAGACTCGGATCATGCTTCATTTCATTCTGATAGCCAAGAATATACAAATGTGTACCTGGTATTAATAATACAAGAAGAGGAAGAAGATGATCAGTAGCAACAGTAGCAATACAATACAGCAGAACAACAAACAGCCACTGCAAATACCAAACAGTAGGTACCAACAGCCAGTGACATATGCAGCAGACCTAAGTGGATTTAAAACCAGTTAAAACCAGAACACTCAAACTTCAACAGCTCAAACGACCTTAGAAGGAAATCAGAAAAACACACTACTACAACACTACACCCAAACTCATCTTAAACCATCTCAAAACCTGTTTTAACTTTGAACTCCTTTTTCTCCCTTTTCAGATTACTTTCTATTCTAAAATCTGCCTCAAACAAAGCCAGACCAGACCAAAAAGGGTCAAAAGAGAAACTGATTTTCTGCTCTCCAAAAACCAGCCCCCTATACTCTGTCCAAAAAAACTTCTCCTAAACTATGTAAAACTCCCCATTTATAACCCCCCCCCCCCAAAACAGGCCTGCCCCCTCTACCTTATCAGATTTTCTGCCCATGATATTCCCTTACAACCTATTATCAAGTGTCTTGTGTCCAAAGGCATGGGCAACTTATAATATTCAATTAATCCCCCATGCTATTATGTTTCCAAAGCCACTACTACTAGACAAAGTATTAGTTTAATGGTCAATTAAGTACCCTTACGGTCAGACCACTAACACTAAACATTTCAAGCCTTTTAAACCCCAAAATACCCCTGAAAACCCCTGTGATTTAATGTCCTACCTTAAACCCTTTAATCTATACTACATCTTTCAGCTATAACCAATTCAATTTGAATTCAAATGACCATTCAAACTAGAATTTAAATCAGATCAAATGGCATCAATAGAAGAACAATGATTCAGGCTAACAATTGACCAATAAACTCAGTTCAATGAACTGAATATACCAACAGGCTTAGTTCTAAGTTCAAATATAACAACGAGCTCATTTTAATACAAACTTTAGAACACAAATGAAGCATGAGGGAAACAGACGAGAATGAACCACGAATTAGACTATTATCATGCTAAACTAACATTCAAGCATACCAGACTAATCGACGACACTTATTCAATCGATTACACAAATTATAACATATAACAATCGATAGCAAATAGAAGCAATGATACAATTGGACCAAATAAAAGGTCTGATGAAGAAAGACAAAATCAATCGACAAAAATTGAAAAATCAATAAAGCAACATTTAAACAAAGTAAACAGAATAAACAAACACAAAAAATGGAACAAACATGAAAAGGAAAATACCTCAGGAACTTGGAGGCTAGACGATCCTGACTTGGACTCTGACTCGGACCTTTTTGAGGTCGAACGGACCTTAATCGAGTGTTCTCAACTGAGAACACTTCGACTAAGGTCCACTGGACACCCAAATTCCTTTTCTTTGGACAAACTTCAACCTTTGGTTTTCTAGGGTTCTTGGGGGTTCGATTTGCGGTTTGAACGGTTCTGGTCTGATTCGAACCAAACCAACGGTGGTTTGGTGACGAGGGAGGTCAGGGGATGTCTAGTATGAGTTTGGGACTGGTTGGGGTAGGTTTAGGTTCTGCTCGAATCTTCGATTGAAGATTTGAGAAACTAGAGGTTGATTCGAGGCAAACGGTTAACAGATCCGTAATGAGGGTGGTCAGGGGGTGCCTTGGTATGAGTTTGGGATTGGTTGGGGTGGGTTTCAAGTTTTTCTCGAATCTTCGATTGAAGATTCGAGAAGTTACAGTCTGATTCGAGCAAAACGAGTATGGGATTCGTGGAGAGGGTGGTTAGGTGCTCTAGGGGTGTTGGTTTCATGGTCATCGGCGTTGTTGCCGCCGGCTTTCAGGCGAAAGGGTTTCAAGGCGGCTAGGGTTTCGAGGGTCGTTTTGTTTGTCTCTGAAGGTGACGATGAACAGGGGTATGGCTTAGGGGGTGTGAGGTGAGAGGTTGGGCTTATATATGGAGGGGGTGGTTTAACCCTGGCCGTTGGATCAAGCACGATCAATGGCCTGGATCAATTCATTTAAAGGAAACGGTGTCGTTTGGAGTAGTACTGGGGCAGGGTCGATCCGGGGGCAAGAGGGTCAGGTTGTGGGGATTGTTCTGAGGCGTTGGATCAAATGAAATGAATGGCCTAGATCTATTGTCTATATACAACGTCGTTTGGATATATCTGGCGATTGACTGGACCGTTCGATCGAGTGAGATCAACGTCCCAGATTTTTCATGCCTGAACAGCGTCGTTCCAACCGCCCCCAAGACTGGTTGGGTTGGACCGGGTAAGAGGGTATTTGGACTGGGCCTGAACTGGCTTTTAAAATATGCCCAGTCCGATTTTCTTCTCTTGTTCCTTGTTTTCTTCTATTTTTTTTAATTCCCAATTACCAACTAAAAATCCTAATTAAATATAAAATTGACAATTAACTAAAACATTAACTCTTAATAATCTTTCACACGAAATTAAACATCAAATAAGGATAAAATCACACAATTCGGACATTAAATGCAAAAAATACAAAGTACATATTTTTTGTGATTTAAATTGTAAAATTAAATCCTAAATGCCTATGCCACCCATATTTTTGTATTTCCTTAATTAAAGTAGAAATAAACATGCACAGACAAAAATACAAATAAATCACAAACAACACAAAACCATTTTATTTTGCATTTTTGGGAGTAGTTCTCATAGGGAAAAAATTACGTGCTCACAAGAGTTTGAGCGGAGCAGCATTGGAATGGTACACCTGCCAAGATCACGGAAGATGGTACACATGGGATAATCTGGCACAAACATTCGCTTGTCACTTTCAGTATAATCTTGAGATCATTCCAGACCGACTATCTTTCACTAAACTAGAGAAGAAGCACAGTGAAAGCTTTAGAGAATATGGTTTCCGGTGGAGGGAGCAAGTATCAAGGGTAGATCCCCCAATGAAAGAGAGCGAGATGGTTGATTACTTTTTGCAGGCTTTGGAGCCAACTTAATTTGGTCATTTGGTATCTGCAATTGGCAAGTCTTTTAATGAGGTTGTAAAAATGGGAGGCATGGCCGAGGAGGGGCTTAAGTCCAACAAAATCATGAGTTATTCAGCGATCAAGGGAACCACTCAGGCCATTCAAAGCGGCACTGGGGGTGTACTTGGGAAGAAGAAGAAAGAAGATGTCACGACTGTTGAATCCGGTGCCTGGTTCGGATCTAGAGGCCCATCGCCCTATTATAGCCAACTACGACCCTACCACCAAAATTACCCCCACACTCCATATAGCCCTCCACAACATTACTACCCACCGCCAGATCCCCATTTTTCCGTCCATCATGCACAAACCTATACCCAAACTCTGGCACACGAACAATAGCTTGCGCCGGCTCCACCAAATCCATACCCAGCTCCACAAAATATATATCCACCCCCAAGAGCCTACAGAAATCCCCCCGGAATGGGTTTCCGACTAAACCAAGCCTTCAAGAATGAGAGGTTACAAAAGCAAAAGACTTTCACTCCACTGGGGGAAGCATACACCAGTCTTTTCCACAGGTTGAGGCAGTTGGGCATGCTGAATCCAATTGAGCCTAAAATGCCAAATCCTCCTCCTAGAAATCTTGACCACTCGGTGAGTTGTGAGTACTGTTCAGGAGCCCCGGGGCATGATACAGAGAAATGTTGGAAACTGAAAACAGCTGTGCAAGAGCTTATTGATACTCATCGGATCGAGTTTCAGGCCCTAGAAGCACCAAATATCAATCAGAATCCACTGCCAGCTCACCATGAGACCTATATGATTGAGTTGATACACAAAGGAGGGGATCCCAAGAAGCCCTAGCAGATGATAATGATGGTTCGTTCTAGTGAAACCAGCTCAAAGGAAAAGGTAACTAATGGGAAATCAATGGTCCAGTTGAAAGGGGTAGATAATAAGCCAGCTGTAGTAGCCGAGAAAGGGTCGTCAAGCATTGTTGTAGTGAAACTCGAGAAAGCTAAAGTGGTAGTACCAGGGGTTGCAAGTGAACTTGTTGTGCTCGTAAAGGGAGCTCGCACAGATCCTGTTATTATAAAACCAGTAACTCAGCTTCCAGTGATCAACAACAAAGTTGTTCCTTGGAATTATGAACGGGTGACGGTGATTTACAAAGGAAAAGAAATTAAGGAAGAAGTTTGTGAAGCACAAGGTTTGACTCGCTCAGGAAGGTGTTTTACTCCCGAGGAGTTAAGAAGAACTAAGGATGATCCAACGCCGGTGAAGAAAGCTGTAACTAAAGAAGAGGCAGATGAATTTTTGAGGAAAATGAAAGTGCATGACTATTCTGTTGTAGAGCAGTTGAGGAAAATGCCCGCTCAGATCTCATTGCTCTCATTGTTAATCCATTCAGATGAGCATCGCCGATCATTGCTGAAAATCCTGAATGAGGCCCATGTTCCCGACAAGATCTCGGTGAACCATCTGGAAAAGATAGCCAGCAAGATTTTTGAAGTAAACAGTCACTTTTTCCGATGATGAATTGCCCATAGAGGGTACTGAGCACAACAAAGCCCTTTACCTGATAGTAAAATGCGAGGATTCCGTGGTTACCCGGGTATTGGTTGACAATGGTTCAAGTGCGAACATCTGTCCATTCTCTATTCTAAGCAAGCTGAAAGTAGAAGATGAGAGGATCCATAAGAATAATATATGTGTGCAAGGATTTGACGGCGGAGGCAAAGACTTAGTCGGGGACATAATATTGGAGCTGAGTATAGGTCCAGTAGAATTCACAATGGAATTCCAAGTGCTGGATATTGCTGTTTCCTACAATTTGCTATTAGGACGACCATGGATCCACGCCGCTAAAGCAGTACCATCAACACTCCATCAGATGGTCAAGTTCGAATGGGACAGACAGGAAATAGTTGTGCACGGCAAAGATAATTTGTGCGCTCACAGCAACACCATTGTGCCATTCATTGAGGTGGAAGATGACAAGGGACCATGGGTCTACCAAGTTTCTGACACAATGTCAGTCGAGAAAGTTCCAGAGGGAAAGTGTATCCCAAATTCAAAGATAACCGCCGCATCAGTCATGGTAGCGCATGAAATGCTGAAGAATGGTTTTGTATCAGGAAAGGGTTTGGGGTAAGATCTGCAAGGCATCATACAACCTGTGTCTCTTCCTGAAAACTTGGGAACGTTTGGTCTGGGATTCAAGCCCACAGCCGCAGACATAAAAAGAGCTAGGAAATCGAAACAGAGGACATGGGTCCTTCCAAAGCCGGTCCCACGTCTTTCCAGATCATTTGTCAAGTCTGGTACGAGGAGTCGCCCAGTGACAGCAATTCCTAGTTCTGTGATTGATCCAGACAAGGAGTTAATGGAAAGATTTGAGAAGTTGTTCGACAATGTGAACATGGTGGAAATTGGAGAAGGTTCTAGCAACGCGGAAGTGCAATTTGTCGGGCCAACAACAAAGCTTAATAATTGAAAGGCTACTCATCTCCCTACTCGGAAGAAGTCTTGGTAGTTTGCTTTGATTTTCCTTTAAGTTTGTACGGATTATTCCAGGGTTGTAATCCAAATTTCATTTTTTCAGTCTGTTTGAGTGTGAAAACCTTGTTATCTTTTATCATTCAATAAAATACAATTTCCCTTTCTTCATCATTCCTGATGGTTTTCCTCTTTGTTTTGCTTTCTTTTCTATACAGTTCTTTTTACGCTGATTCTAATGACGTGGTATGCATAAGGAATCCTCAGCCCAGTCTTAAAAATCAATCTGATTCCGAAATGTTAGTTCAAGAAGTAGATTGTGATTACGAATCAGAATACGATGATGAGGATGAAGCCTTCGAAGAAATTAGTAAGGAGTTAATTCACTTCGAAGAAAAACTCAAACCCAACCTGAATGACACAGAAGCCGTCAATTTAGGGGAGACAGACAATGTCCGAGAAACTAAAATAAGTGTCCACCTCGAGCCGAAAATCCGGGAGGTGTTAATCAAAACACTCATCGAGTACAAAGATGTTTTTGCGTGGTCATATGATGACATGCCGGGTTTAAGCACTGATTTAGTGGTCCACAAATTGCCCACTGATCCAACATTCCCAACCCGTCAAACAAAAGTTGAGGAAATTCAAAACTGATATGAGTGTGAAGATTAAAGAAGAAGTTACCAAGTAGTTGGATGTAAAGGTTATTTGGGTCACTCGATATCCTGTTTGGTTGGCTAATGTCGCGCCTGTACCGAAGAAGGATGGCAAGATTAGAGTATGCGTCGATTACCGCAATCTCAACAAAGCAAGTCCGAAAGATAACTTCCCACTACCCAATATCCACATTTAATTGATAATTGTGCCAAGCGTGAGATTGGATCTTTTGTGGACTGTTATGCCGGGTATCATCAGATTCTAATGGATGAAGAAGATGCAGAAAAGACGACATTCATCACACCCTGGGGAACTTATTGATACCGGGTAATGCCATTTGGTTTGAAGAATGTTGGGGTAACTTATATGAGGGCAATGACTACTGTGTTTCACGATATGATACACAAGGAGATTGAGGTATACATAGATGATGTGATCATAAAATCAAAGCATCAGGCCGACCACGTCGAGGATTTGAGGAAATTCTTCCAGAGGCTTCGCAGGTACAACCTCAAGCTTAACCCCGCCAAGTGTGCATTTGGTGTTCCATCCGGAAAACTGTTGGGATTCATAGTCGGTCGGCGAGGCATCGAGTTGGACCCATCGAAGATCAAAGCCATACAAGAATTACCCCCTCTGAGGAACAAGACTGAAGTGATGAGTCTGTTAGGAAGGTTGAACTATATCAGTAGATTTATTGCTCAGCTCACGACAACTTGTGAGCCTATTTTCAAGTTGCTGAAGAAGGACGCTGCAATCAAGTGGACTGATGAGTGTCAAGAAGCATTCAATGAGATAAAGGGATACTTGTCTAACCCGCCTGTGCTGGTACCGCCAGAACCAGGGAGACCTTTGATTCTTTACTTGACTATCCTGAAAAATTCATTTGGCTGTGTACTGGGGCAGCATGACGTCACCGGCAGGAAAGAACATGCCATCTACTATCTTAGCAAGAAGTTCACGACTTATGAGGTTAAGTACACTCACCTGGAAAGGAAATGTTGCGCCCTAACTTGGGTGGCACAGAAATTGAAACATTATTTGTCATCCTACACTACTTACCTTATTTCGCGCTTGGATCCATTAAAGTATATCTTTCAGAAGCCTATGCCGACAGGGAGACTTGCGAAGTGGAAGATATTGCTCACAGAGTTTGACATCATCTATGTGACTCGGACCGCGATGAAAGCCCAAGCATTGGCTGATCATTTGGCCGAAAACCCGATCGATGAAGATTACAAGCCATTGAGAACTTATTTTCCCGATGAAGAAGTAATGCATGTCGATGAACTAGAACAGGCCGAAAAACCAGGTTGGAAACTTTTCTTTGATGGCGCTGCTAACATGAAAGGAGTGGGGATAGGAGCCGTGCTTATTTCTGAAGTAGAGCATCACTATCCTGTTACAACTCAACTTCGTTTCTATTGTACCAACAATATGGCTGAGTACGAAGCATGCATTTTGGGTTTAAGGCTAGCTGCAGACATGGATGTCCAGGAAGTCTTGGTCTTGGGAGACTCGGATCTTCTGGTACACCAAATTCAAGGAGAATGGGAAACACGAGATTTGAAGCTCATACCGTACCGATAATGTTTACATGATCTTTGTCAACAGTTTCGATCAGTGGAGTTCAGGCATATTCCGAGGGTCCATAATGAGGTCGCCAATGCTTTAGCTACCCTGGCGTCAATGTTGCACCATCCGGACAAAGCTTATATCGATCCTCTGCATATTGAAGTACGAGATTAGCATGCTTATTGCAACATGATTGAAGAAGAACTTGATGGCGAACTGTGGTTTCATGATATCCAGGAGTACATCAGAATGAGGATATATCTGGTGCAAGCCACGGGGGATCAGAAGAGAACAATTCGACGGCTGGCAAGTGGATTCTTCTAAAGTGGAGGAGTTTTGTATAAAAGAACACCAGACCTTGGATTGTTAAGATGCATAGATGCTAGACAAGCTACGACTGTCATGTCCGAAGTACATTCAGGAGTTTGCGGACCACATATGAGCGGGTATGTGCTGGCAAAGAAAATTCTCCGAGCGGGTTATTATTGGCTCACCATGGAGCGAGATTGTATTAGTTTTGTGCGCAAATGTCATCAATGCCAGATACGCGGAGATTTGATTCATTCTCCACCATCGGAATTGCACACGATGTCGGCACCATGGACCTTCGTTGCTTGGGGCATGGATATCATTGGACCAATTGAGCCAGCAGCATCCAACGGGCATAGATTCATTCTTGTAGCCATTGATTATTTCACCAGTAGGTTGAGGCCAAAACTTTCAAATCAGTGACCAAGAAAACAGTGGTCGATTTTGTCCACTCAAATATCATCTGTCGATTCGACATCCCAAAGGTGATCATCACGGATAATGGTGCTAATCTTAACAGTAAATTGATGGAAGAGGTATGCCAACAGTTTAAAATTACACCTCGCAATTCTACCCCATATCGTCCCAAGGCGAATGGAGCAGTTGAGGCCGCCAACAAAAACATAAAGAAGATACTTCGGAAAATGGTAGAAAGTTCCAGGCAATGGCATGAAAAATTACCGTTTGCGTTGCTGGGCTATCGCACTACTATCTGTACTTCAGTAGGTGCGACTCCTTATTTGTTGGTATATGGAACTGAAGCAGTGATACCTGCGGAAGTTGAAATCTCGTCCCTTCGGATTGTCGCTGAGGCTGAAATCAATGATAATGAGTGGGTCAAGACCCGTTTGGAGCAGTTGAATTTGATTGATGAAAAAATATTAGCAGCAGTGTGTCATGGCCAGTTGTATCAAAAGAGAATGGCAAGAGCATACAACAAAAAGGTACGTCCCAGGAAGTTTGAAGTGGGCCAGCAGGTGCTGAAACGTATCCTTCCACACCAGGTTGAAGCGAAAGGCAAGTTCACCCCAAATTGGCAAGGGCCATTCGTTGTGACCAGAGTATTGTCCAATGGTACTTTATGTTTAACGGATATCAAAGGAAAATGCATAGACATGGCTATCAATTCTGATGCAGTAAAAAGATATTATGTATGATTTCTTTGTTATAACTGTTGATTGTTTGTATTTGGCATTATTTCGAAGATTGGAATGACGAAAGCAATTTGTTCTGCTATCTAAACACTTCACCCTTTGTTCCACCTTTTTGAACCTTATTTATTTCTTTCATACCCCTCTTTTGGAATCAATAACGAGAAAGAGAGAAAAATAAAGAAAAGAAAAAGAGAAAAGAAAAGAAGTGAAAAGAGAAAGTATAACAACAAGGAAATTCAGGTGTGAACTACATTTGACCTGATTCCTGTTAAGGATATGTAGGCAGCTTCCCGGCTCGGTCATAGTAAAATAAAATATCCAAAGATCCCCAAGCAAGAAACTGGGGCAGAAGTTTTACTTGTAATAAGAAATGTGATTCCAAGAGTTGTAATTTTAAACCCGTGTCGAAATTGCTTTGAGCCTTTGATACCCTTTCTTTCTAACCCCATCCAAAAGCCCACATTATGGTCCAAAGAAAGACCTTCCGATCAGTCTCTGAGAGATGCCAAGTCGAGCAATGTACATAGAATGCATATCAGGGGCAACACTCCAGTTTAAGTAAGAAAAATCAAAAAAATGAGAGAGTCTTATTGGTGAAAACCCTCATGGGCACCATGAGGCGACGAAAGCTGAGAGAAAATAAAAATGAGAGAGTCTTATTGGTGAAAATCTTCACGGGCACCATCAGGCGACAAGTAATTGAGGAATCAACAAATGAGAGAGGTTTGTCGGTGAAAACCCTTCAGGGCACTGCAAGTCGAACGAGGTCCGCAAGTTGGCGGAAAGTAAAATTGGGTTGTGGAAATCTTGGAGAACAAAGTAAAACAATTGGAAAGGAGATTGGTTAAATAGACTGGGCTAATTAATCCAAATGCATACCATGATCATTGGTGCCGGTGATTCCGCTCAGATAAGTCCCTTTTCCTGTCTCCAATAGTCATCCAAATTTGGATTCTTTTCTTTATTCTCAAAATCCTTGCATTTCATTGCTGTTAACTTTACTTCTCTAAAGCTCTACCAAGTTTAGCCTTGTAAGAAGGAATTTCAAAGCTTACTACCAGTTTCGGAATTGCACAAAGCAAAATGCAGCTAGAACATGCCAAAGATGATATGATGAAAAATGGGACCTATGGCGTAAGCAAAAGTTAAAACTGTGGAATGGTTATTAATGTCGTGGGAGATGTACGGTTTCAGGCAGAAAGGTCAGGAGGGGAGAATAGCAGTTGGGGATCTTGCAGTTAAGGATCAGTCAGAAGGTCAAACCAATCTTTTTGATCAGTTCAAGGCAGTTGGACGAAGCAAAGAATGACAAAGAGAAAACCACCTCCAGCAAGAATGCCACGATGAACCACCACGTTTTAAACTGACGAAATTTTCTTTGCTTTGAAACAGGGGCAAAAATGGCATTTGTTTTGGGAAATCATCCGTAAGAAGAGTAAGTACCAGGCATAATTGATCGCGGAAATTCTCAGGATCCTCCTGGAAAATAGGACTTACTTTAAAATTCAAAATAATCATGAGTAGCGGAATTTGGCATAAGTGCACCCTAGAAGATTATAAGTGGAACTTTGAAGTTTGTATGTTTGAGATACACTTCGGACATTACCCCATGAGAACAAAGATTCTGACTTCTCTTCTTTCCCAGATTAATGATTATGATTTTCTGTTTCCTCAACATTTTTCCCAAGCAGAAACGCCATCTTTTTCCGCCTTTTCCAAATTTAGTCGGAAATTCTCAGGACCTTCCTGTAAAATGGGACCTAGTTTAAAAAAAATCAAAACAATCATAAGTAGCATGAATATACCCCAGGGAATATAAGTTGGTTTCAAAGTTTTCATGTCTAAGATAGGATGTAATTAGGAGTTTTCAGGACCCTCCTGGATAATGGGATAACTTTAAGACCCTCTTAGATAACAAGATTTAGCGGAAGTCACACCTTTAGAAGATATAACTTAGATTTAAAATTGTCGTTTAGGTAAGAATTGTCAGGACCCCCTGGATAATGGGACCTAGCTTTCGAATTCTTAGTAATATTTGGTAATATGATTCAGTTTAACACTCACATATGTGCCCAACCTCCAAACGGGGGCAGAAAGTTTTCTTTGTTTTATTTGTTTCATTGAAGTCAGGAGCCCGCCTGGAGAGCAGGGAATACTTTCAAGCGCAGCAGTCAGGAGCCCACCTGTAGAGCAGGTAATACATTCAAGTTCAGCAGTCAGGAGCCCGCCTGGAGAGCAGGGAATACATTTCAAGTTAGTAGTCAGGAGCCCGCTTGGAGAGCAGGGAATACATTCAAGTTCAGCAGTCAGGAGCCCTCCTGGAGAACAAGGGAGTACAATTCAAGTTTTAGTTTTCAAGTTCTTATTGATATTTGGTAATGTGATTCGTTTTACACTTACATATGTTCCCAGATACCCAAACTGGGGTAGAAAATTTTCCTTTATTTTCGTCTATTTTGGTTGAATTAAGGAGCCCGCCTGAAGAGCAGGGAATACATTTCAAGTTCGCAGTCAGGAGCCCGCCTGGAGAGCAAGGAATACATTTCAAGTCTAGCAATCAGGTACCCGCTTGGAGAACAGGGAGAAGCAGTTCAAGTTTAGCAGTCAGGAGCCCGCCTGGAGAGCAGGGAATACATTTCAATCTTTACATTTTTCAAGTTTTGAAGTTGGGAGCCCGCACATATAACAGAGGAATACATTAAAGTTTGAAGTCAGTAAAGCGGAGGGTTACAATAAAAATCCCCAGCAGAAATCAGAAGGAAGACCACAAGTCGATCCAGAAGTAAAGAAACAGTGGAGGAAGCACAAATCAACAAGGCAACATCAGTCAGTAGGCAGTATCAACAACAGCAGCAAAACCACAGCTTCATGGTAGTCCCAGCTACCAAAACATCCCGAACTACATTGACATGATTCCTTTATATCCAAAGATATGTAGGAAACCTTCGAAGCAGAGGTTCGGTCAAATCTTTCAAAAATGCTTCGCATCGAGTATTCAAACAGGCAAAAATCGCTCGTATCCGCTCACTTTATCTTTGCACGAAAACTCTTCATGTTTCCGGACAAAGAGGGGCAGCTGTGAGCACGTGATTTTTGCCTCATACGAATTACTCCAAAAGAATTCCCAAAATTAGGTCTTTTCTTTAATTATGTGTTATTTTTAGGAATTATTGTGTGCTTTCCCTGATTGTTCGCATATATTTGTGTGCATGTTTAATTTTGTTAATGCATTAAAAATACACAAATATAGCATTTTCATTTGAGATTTGATTTTTACATTTTTTGGAATTAATTAATAATTAGATGTTTTACAAAAATGAAAAAAGATATAACATATTTTTGTGATTTGGTCAAATTGTGTGATTTTCTTTTAGTTTGGCATTTAATTATTTGTGGTAATTATTAGTTAGAGTTAATTAGTATTTTAAGTTAATTTAGTAGTTTATAAATTAAATTTAAGACTTTTTGAGTTTTAATTTTTGAAAGAAAAAGAAGAAAAGAAAAGAAAAATAATTAATAAAAGAGAGGAAATAAAATTTGGGCCAAAATTAAATTAAATCCCAAGCCCAAATCAATTAACCCAGCCCAAAAACATGCCATACCCGGTCCATTCAATTCAGACCTCAGAAACGACTCAAACGACGTCGTTTCAGTGTCAACCAATCTCAACCGTCCATTTCCCCACATCCAACGGCCAGGACTTAACCCATTACCCGTTTAACCCGACCCTGAACCGTTTCCCCCTTGACCCGATCCAGCCTCTAACCCTAACAAACGACACCGTTCAAACTAGTCAAATAATCCAAGTCGTTGATCTCGTTTGATCAAACGGCCCGGATTTAACCTCACCCCCAGTATATATTTGACCAAACAAACCCCACCCCCCTCATAACCCCCCATCTCATCTTCCTCACCCAAACCCTAGAGACCAGCCGCCACCATTCCCCACCGCCTTCGGGTGGCGGTGCCGGCTCCGTTCGCCACCAAACTCACACTCAGAACCCCTTTGATCTCCTCTTTCATAATCCATAGTTAGTTTCCTTCGAACATCCTTAAAATTGTTCGTGCCTAGATTTAAAGGGACGAACCCTAGCAACCGCCACCATTCACCACAGCCTTCCGGTGGCGGCGCCGGCTCCAATCCTTCCCAAATTAACACCCTGAAGCCCCCTCCCTCTCCTCTTCCTCGATCCACGACTCGTTACCCTCGAATTAAACCAGAACATGTCGAATAGTGAATCTAAGTTTTAAACCTAAAACTACAGAGTCAAGATTAGTTGTTACTTTAAGCTAATCTTGACTTTATCTGTGTGTTCTTGATAAGAACACACATTTAAAGTCAAGGTCTGGTTTAAAATTTTTGAAAGATTCGAAGGTTATCTTCAGTTACTACTGACCGATGAGTTCTTCTGTCCTATTTTTCTATATTTGTAGTTTAATTAGTATTATTCTAATGTTCGTCTTTCCTCATCTCTTTTTCTTTTCTCTGGTCGATTTCAATTGAAAACTCGACCAATCTTCTGGCATAAACTATTTTTCTGATGTTGTTTGGTTCGGCTGCTTGATGATTTTGTTTTGTAGAATTGTTTGTGCAAGTTTGCAAATAGTCAGAATTTTCAGTAGTTCTGATCAAATAGGTAGGATTTCAGAGTACAACTTGAGTATTGTTTAATAAAAAGGGGTATTCACCTAACTTAAGAAGATTCTAATAGTGGTAGGGTTAGAAGTGCATTAATTAAGTAAGTGGAATCATTTTTAAATATTGAAAGGTCATTTTATGAATCCAAGGTGAATTTCCAGTTGCCTATAAGATAGAGCTTCAGATATAGATAGAGGGGGGATTCTAAGAAAGATATAGGAATAGATACAGAAAAAAAATCAAAAACGATTGCAGAATTTTAGAAAAATACACTGTTTCATTGAGTCATTTGGTATTTTCTGAAGTTTTCTTCTAGTATGGAAGCAATTTTTGGTTAGCTGATAATAAAAAGGGTTTAAGTCGAGTCTGGTTTGGGGTCTGCTGATTCACTAAGACCGAAATTAGGGTCTGACTATCGTATCACATCCCTTGGTTTCAAAATTAGTCTGCTGGTTCATTTTCTGGTGTTGAATACTACTGTTGTTGTTGGTTACCGCTGATACCTCATTTTTCTGCTTCCTTCTTTCATTTCCAGGTACCTTTCTTACAGATTCAATTGAAGTGGAAAATCAATCCACTTGTATGAGCAATGGTTGTATTAAAGAAGATGTTGTTTATATTTCATATGAACTCTTCACATGTTGTTTAGTTTTAATTGTCAATCCTGATGTTCATTAGATAAATGCATTGTTTGTATTAAGTTGGACTGTAATTGGACTGCCTAGACTTATTTGATTTCAGTATATTTGGTTCAATGGAAGTTAGTTCACAGGCTTGTAGATCAGAATGGTTAGAAAATAATTTGGATATTGTAAGTAGAACTGTTTTGGATTTTTGAATTTATGAATTTGTAATGGACTTACTGAACTATTAGAGCAGTTGTCATTCATTAGTTTATCAGTTAGTTTCGCTTTGTAGTGTAAATGTTTTAGCTAGAAGTTAGCTAGAACAGCAAGAACAAAAATAATTTTGGAAGCCACAAGCCTTATTTGTACTAATTATGACTGATGTTAATACTACTGTGTGTTAATTCGAATCAGGAATCAAAATGGTTGAGGTGCAATTGTGTCCAAATGTTCCAATCACGTAGAATTTTTCTTAACCCTTGTTAACTGGAACTCGTGGTATTTTCTAATTTGGCAGTCTCAGGTTTAATTCAAATCAGTAATCACCCTTTCATAATATAGTTTATTTGGATATAAATAGGACATTGAGCTTGACTCATCACAAAAATAGTGGTTCAATGTACAAATATCATATTGGTTGTTTGAGGTCATTCATTTGTTTGCATATTGATGATTTTTGTGCGTTATTACAATTGGAAACTCATTGGGGTATTAGTCATTAATCTGGCCTTGAGTCTTGAGGCCTTCAAACGTGCCAAATCGTGACTGAAATCTAGTCGTAGTCCCTGGGGCTCGAAATGAGGTCCTTTCGTGAGGTTGGGCTCACGCATGCCTCCTGAATATTGGCTCCCGTTTGGGCATGGGCCACAGTCAACAATTGGTCAATCTTGTGTGATTTCCTTTTGGTGGGCTTATCCTGGAGCCCAATGGCTAGATTGTGGTGCAGAATTATCATTTGGTCCCGTAACAAATTAATTAGGACGTTTTCTTTTATTATTAGAGACAAATAAAATAGAAAATCATAGTTGCTTTTAGGTTTGCCTTTTAAATAATAAACTGATATGAGCCTCGCTAAATAAAATGCCTAAATCACGGGGCCCTCAATAAATGTCTGTATTAAATTACTTAGAATTCGGGATGGGTCGATTAGCGAATTTCACCCCCCCCCCCAAAGATAATAACACGTTAATCGCTTTAGGCGCGTATTTTAATAAAGTTACTTTCTTAAACTCGGGTGTGCATCTCATGCGACCCAAATAAAATCCCAAATGTTGAATAAAATGTGTTCAGGATTGCGGGTGCATTTCATGTGACGCAATCTAAAGACATGTTTTAGACGACGTTCAACTTTCATTTAAAAATTGAGTAAAAGCGGTTGAAAGTTAAAATCGGCACATAGGCTTCAAAATGTATTAAAATCAGATAAATAAGCCAAATACGACAATTGAGCGACCGTGCTAAAACCACGAAACCCAGGAATGCCTAACACCTTCTCCCGGGTTAACAGAATTCCTTACTCAAATTTCTGGTTCGCGGACTGTTAACAGAGTCATATTTTCCTCGGTTCGGGATTCAATCGGTGACTTGGGACACCATTAATCTCCCAAGTGGAGTCTCTGAATCTTAATAACAAATCCCGTTCCGATTGTCCTTTAAGTGGAAAAACTCCTTTATGCCCTTGCGGGTGTAGTGAAAAATGAGGTGTGACAATGCTACGAGGCGATTACGCCAGTCTCAAGTTAGGTTTACAGAATGTACCTTGACGTGGTCTATTGCGGAATGGAGGAGGGTGACCACATTTTCCCTGTTGATATTTTTGTGGCCATAGCTAGTGTGGCAAGGCCATCTGCTTTGATATTTTGCGCCCTGGGTATCTGGTCGAGGCGACATTCATCGATCCCGACAGTAGTTTATGAATTTCTGACTGGTACTTCTGTAATCTCTGTCTTTGATTTGGAAAGTCCTAGTGACCTGGTTCACCACGAGTTGAGAGTTGCAATGGAGGACGAGCCGTCGGGCACCGTATTTGAGGGCTAACTTTAAACCTGCAATCACGGCCTCGTTGTTAGTCATCTCAAGGCATCGTATGGACTGGAGAATTACTTCACCTGTAGGGACTTCGAGGACGAGTCCCACTCTCAATCCCGAGGCATTAGTGGTGCCATCGGTGTAAAGGACCCAGAGGTCGGCATGTGTGGAAGCGCGGATCACTTCTTGTTCAACTTTAGGCAATATTTCTACGCTAAAATCAGCAATAAAGTCGGCGATCACCTATGACTTAATGGCAGTTCGGAGTTGGTATATTATGTCATGCTCGCTTAATTCTATGGCTCATTTGGCCAGTCTACCTAATAGTTCGGGTTTGTGTAAGAAACCTCTGAGGGGGAAGGTTGTCACTACCTTTATGGGGTGACATTGAAAATACGGTCTGAGCTTTCGTGAAGCTACGACTAATGCCAAGGCTAGTTTTTCAAGGTGATGGTACCTTGTTTCGGCATCGATTAAGGTCTTGCTAATATAATAAATTAGAGATTGCGTACCTTCTTTTTCATGGACAAAGACTGCGCTTACCGCAACTTTGGAGACTGTTAGATACACAAGTAGACATTCTCCCGGGTCCATTTTAACGAGTAGTGGTGGCGAGGATAGATATGCTTTCAGCTTTCTTAGGGAGTCGACACATTCTTCATTCCATTGTAGTCTGTGGTCTTTCCTTAGCACATTGAAGAATTTGTGACATCTATCCGAGGACCGTGAAATAAACCTTTGACAGTGTGGCTACTCATCTTGGCAGTTTCTACACCTGCTTTTTGCTAGTCAGTATCACTGGTATAGCATCGATGGCCCTGATCTGATCCGGGTTGACCTCAATACCTCTCTGTGATACTAGGAAACCAAGGAACGTTCCCGAAGTTACGCCGAAGGCACACTTTTCGGGATTCAGTTTCATTCCGTATTGCCTTAATATCTCGAAGGCCTCCTTCAGATGGCTAATATGGTCCTATTTCTTTGTCGACTTTACTAGCATGTCATCGATGTAAACCTCCATGGTCTTTCCGAGCTGTTCCTTGAACATCTTGGTAACTAGTCTTTGATATGCGGCCCATGCGTTCTTGAGTTCGAATGACAATACCTTATAGCAATATGTCCCTTGGTGAGTGATGAAAGTTGTTTTCTCTTGATCTTCTTCGGCCATTAGAATTTGATTATAACCAGAGTAGGCATCCAAGAAGCTCAACAGTTCATGCCCCGCTATCGCATCGATGAGCTAGTCGATGTGGGCCAACGGAAAGGAGTCCTTCGGGCATGCTTTGTTCAGATTGGTGAAGTCGACACACGTCAGCCATTTCCCGTTCTTCTTTTTGACCATGACCACATTGACAACCCATTGGGGGTATTTTGACTCTCTGATGGAATCGTTAGCGAGTAGTTTATCAACCTCTTCATTGACTGCCTCATTGATGGCGGCGTTGAACTTCCTCCTTATTTGCCGTACTGGCGGATGAAGTGGATCAACATTCAGCCTGTGTATGGTGATCTCTCTTGGGATTCCCGGCATAACTGAGTGGGAAAAGGCAAACAAATCGGCGTTGTCAGTTAAAAACTCACGATATTTACCTGGTTCTGTGAGGTTGTGTCCAACATAAGCCTTTTTTGTGCTGTCGATATTGTCCAACTAGACGGGATCGAGATCCTTTACGGTTGCCTTGCAAGCTTCTGCGATGTCCGTGTCTTTGATAGCTTCTACTTGTACGTCGGGTCTGGTTCTCGACATGGCTGATTGCGATGCCTCCGCACTAGCCCCTTTTAGTTGTTTGGTGTGTGCGCAATCTTGGGAGATCTGGTATCATTCTTGGGCGGCGAGTGGCTCGCCTCGGATGCTGAATATCCCCCATGGGGTGGAAAATTTGATTACTTGCTAAAAACTTGATGGGACGGCCCATATGGCGTGTATCCATGGATGTCCTATGATGGCATTGTAGGTTGTTTCCTGATT
This sequence comes from Nicotiana tabacum, assembly GCF_000715075.1. Classification (NCBI taxonomy): domain Eukaryota; kingdom Viridiplantae; phylum Streptophyta; class Magnoliopsida; order Solanales; family Solanaceae; genus Nicotiana; species Nicotiana tabacum. The sequence continues at coordinate 128,476,293 of NC_134084.1, forward strand.
CATGACGTGGAATATCGTTTCCAAGGTGACCCCTCCTACCAGGACGGGTAGCATTATTTCTCTAGATGTTCGCTCCATTGTATTATTAAAACCTGTTAGTGTTATTCATCGTGGTACTATTTTATCCTCGAGTCTCATATGCACAAGAACTCGCGGGTGAACAATACACATGCCGCTTCCATCATCCACCATTATTCTTTTTACATCGGTATCTGCAATGCGTAAAGTTATAACCAAAGCATCATAGTGATGGAAAGACAAACCGTCGGCATACGACTTATTGAAGATGATACTGCCTTCGAGGTCGTCATATCGTTCGTGGGCAACTGTCCGTTTGAGTTTATGTGTAGTGGTGAATTTCACTTGGTTGATCATCGTATCGTCGTCGCCGCTAATGATCATTTGTATGGTATGAGTTGGTGATAGTGGCTTTGGAGGTCCTTGAGGTTGATTGCGCCCTCGAGCGAAGTTGGCCCGTCCTTTATTGCTCAGTAGTTCTTTCAGGTACCCCTGGTTTAACATCCTCACTACTTCTCATCGCAGACCTATGCAGTCTTCGATTTTGTGTCATCTCTCCTTGTGGAACTCACACAGGACATTCGACCTCCTGTTACTTGGATCTGATTTCATCTTTTGCGGCCACTGCACCTTCATGCCCAGCTTTTCCAATGCGTACACTATCTCTGAAGGGGAAACACAAATATTATGAGCAGATAGTAGTGGAGGCATACCTTTTTCGTTTCAGAGAGGTGCAGTTTATCGGGGCGCGACATCCGCATGTCGTGGAGGGGTGGATTGGATGTTCGGATATAGGGTTGATGCCTTTCTCGATTGAAACGTGGTAGTTGATCCCTTTGCCTGTCATTACGTCGATCTCTCCTTGTCTTGGTCTGGACTGATGTTAATCGCTGAAGAGAGCCGTTCAGGTCGTCCTCGTCTGCCCTCACTTTAGCGCAATAGGCATTGTGGATCTCTTCCCACGTGGTAGGGGGTACTTCATAAGTCTATTGAGTAGTTTTTTGTTTGCTTTTGATCCGTTTTTGTTTAACCCATTTTGAAAGGCTGCTACTGCTAGGAAATCCCGAAGTCCCTCGCCCGTCATTTGCCTGATGGCAAAGATATCATTAACCCTAGCCTCAGTCTTCTTTTCTCTCGCGTGCGCGGTGGTGAATTTATCCGCCATCTCTTCAAACGTAGATATGGATCGTGCTGGCAGTTGGCAATACCATGTCAATGCTCCCCCCGTCAGAGTTTCGCCGAATTTTTTCAGCAGCACAGACGGTACCTGTTCTTTTGATAGATCATTACCCTCTACTGCGGTAACGTAGTGGATTAAGTGATCCTCCAGGTCAGTGGTCCCGTTGTATATTTTCAAGTATGACGGCATTTTGAAGGTCTTTGGAATAGAATGGGGAGCTGCCCCTTCGCTGTATGGATGTTCGACGAATCGGCCCACATTGTGTTTTGGTAATAACTTCGGAGCGCCTGGTATTTTATCAACCCCCTCCTGATGTTCTTTCATCTGGTCGCAGAGTATTTTGGTCTCACTTTCCATCTCTTCCATTTTCTTTAAGATGGAAAGTGAGTGTGTCGTCGCCTTTATCAACGACAGTACGGGTGTTACTTGTTCGTGCATCGTCTGGCTCATCGGCAGCAGCTGTAATTTCTGTGGATAACGCGTCTTCGATACCTCCCTGAATGGGTTTCTCGAGCATGTTGCTCAAGGTGCTCGTTAACCATTCTTCTAGTAGCCTCTTGACAGCTGGCGGCGCTTCTCCTGCCGCGGATGTTGAGGTTCCCCTCCCGCGCAAGATCGTTAGATCCCCGGGGGAGGAGGTAAGATCTCCCCCTCCGGTGTAATACTTGGTGTTGCATTCTCATTGTCTTCTCCACTGGCTTCGTTGAGGGAATTCAAGAGGTTGTTCGTGACATCCACTACTGCCTTTAGCCTCGTTTCTCCCTTTCCCGCCATCGCTGGCTTTATTGAAGCTGAAGAAAAGTGATTATTACTTTCAAGAATCTAGATGAAAACTACAATTTCAGCTATAGAAATCTCCACAGACGGCGCCAAATTGTTTGACTCAAAAGATATCAAAACCTTTTTGAACAAATCAATCAAAAGATGAAGGGGTAAATCTTAACTGAGGTTAATAATCTCTAGAAAAATTGATAGAGAAAGAGTATATAGATCACAAGTTTTCTTTTTATTCATGAATAGTAATGTTTCCAAAATCCCCCTACCCATTACAAAGTTATTGTCCCATATTTATTCTAAGAGAAAAGCTCTTCTAAACTGAAAAGACAAAAATACAAGGAATATTCGAAGGAATATTCCTGATGTCCCTTAATGACTATATATTATTAAAAGGGTCGTCCAGTCTCTAGTTTGTTTCAGGGTTGTCTCCTTCAGGGCGTCGATTTAAGGAGGCCTCATCAATCGTCTTACTCGTTGTCGGTCGTGGTTGGTCAAATTTGGACCCGTACATTCAATACTCAGCCATCATTAATGTTTTTTTTTTCATTCTCTTCATCTTAAAAATCTTCCTCTCTCAAAACACCTCTTAAATCATAACAACTGGCCTGAACCCGATAGAATTAAGAGGCAGGAGCTTGAGATAGTGATGGGGAATGAGCACATATCATTCACTACACCTAAGATTGGTTCATTGATGGATGTGCAGACAAGTAAAGAACCTGACGGACATCGTATCTTCTATTATCTTGTTCAGGACCTCAAGTGTTTTGTGTTCTCTCTTATCTCTCTCCATTTCAAGATCAAACCCATTTAAGTCGTGATTTTGCCATGGACAATCCCTCAAACACGAAAAAAATTAAAGATGATATTCATTTTAATTTTTTGCAGAGAAGCTTTTAACGAAGAAAAATGATTGTCTATTTTGATTCTTAAGGATAATATATTTTTGGGTATTTTTCAGCAGTTTTAATGGGGAAGAAAACAAAGGTTAGTAGGTGTAGGAGATATTGTGATATTTAGGAAGCCAGGCCATTGATTTATTTGAGGTATATTTTTCCGAGCATAAATGATGTGCAGTGAAGAGCTTCAAAGCCTCTAATGGAGATGGAAAAAAAAAAGAGAAACAGAAGGACTTGTGATTTCAGGGGAAAGAAAAGAAAAGAAAGAAAGAAAGGGAAAGGGGATGGGGAGATGGGGTGTCGGGTGGGTTTTTGTGAATTTTTTATTCTTTTTTATTTTTTATCTTTTCTTTTCATTTTTAATTACTCAAGGAAATTGCTTTCACGCATCTAAGTTGTGTGTCACGTCACACATTATTGTCACGTCACACATATTATTATCACATAGACTTGGTCAATGGTCAGAGGTATTTATTGGTACTCATTCCGTCAAGTACAAGTATTTAATTGAGAAACTTATAAATTTATTTATCGGATTAATAAACAGGTACAAGTTTAAGTGGCTCGGAGGCCATTTTTCTTTAAAAAGTATTTCTCAGATACTATATATATTACTACTATTTAGAAGCGGGAGGTAAGGGCATGTTCGTCGTCCTAGCTGCTGTTGAAAAGGGTAATTTTGGGATTCTGTTTAAATTGGACATTTTGGAGAGTTGTGCATAAATGTATGCGTGTCAGAATTTACTTTTTGGGTAACATTTTGCCCTTGGTTTAGCCTTTTATCACTTTAGTTTACCTTTTAGAATTTGTAATATCAACCTCTTTTAAGACCTTTTTGGTAAATCAGTGTTTACCATCCCAACCTCTATCACCATCTTCATCTTCTTTCTTTCTATCCTTATTCTCTGTATGATCTTTCCTTCACTCCAGTAGAAGAATCGTCTTCAACTTCAGGTTGAACTCTTCGTCATCCTGCTTCCGATTTACAGTTAGGTCCCTTTTTTGGATCAAAAGTCGGGGTATTTTTGTCACTCTGCTCAGTTTGTATTTTCTGTAGCAGTCTTTTCAGTTTGCGCGCTCTCCGATACGCGCCTTTTCTATCGACGTGGAAGACAAACCAGTTCTTGCTTCTGCTGCTGTTTCTCCAGATGTGTAACACCTGTATTTGGATGGATATCCGATTAGGGGTCACGCTAATAATATCTGCAACAGCTTCTATTCTGCTTTGGGTTTTCTGGCTTACTGTTCCGTTCCTTTTAGCGTCTCTCCTTACTGGCTGGAACAAGTGAGTACTTCTTGCTTCGTTTTCTACCTCCTCCTTCAGATTTTATATGTTTACTCTCGAACTTTCCTACTATATGCGACTTCGTTGAAAAATTTAGTGTTATCCAAATTACGAAGAAAGAGATCTTTTTCATTCTGTTCTATATTACCCAACTTCATGTTCTAATTGCACAATCGTTTAACTCCATAGCAGTGAAAGTTACAGTTACTATGTCTATGATAACTTGGATGTTGATGAATGGGTTTTTATAACTTATTATTTTAGGCCATAGGAAGAAGATGTGATGGTAGCATGTCGCAGCTTTCTAATGCTTTTTTTTAGGTTATTTGATAACACCGTAACATTAAGACAACTGATTTTGGATTTAAAAATTCAGAGTTTATGCAGATCTTACCTTTTTAGTTACTGAAAAAACATTCTCTTTGTTCCAACTGTTAATATAACCTTGTTTGTCATTATATGTTATGAACCTGTAGTGCTCTAGGTATTTCTAATGTAATTATGTGCAGATGTTTACCTTTTATTGTGTTTTAACTTTTACTTTTGTGTAGTATATATGAAATCTTCTGACACTTTATTACCTTTCCATAGTTATCTTATTAGCTACTCTAATCACATATATTGCTAGGTTGAAGTTGATAAAAATATTTTTTTTTGCTAATTGTCATATGAAATTTTTTAAACTTTGAAGTGCTATTTGGATATTCTTTCCGTCGCAACCAATAAACAAAAGCTGACTTTAAGTAGATAATAAATTCTATAGAAAAAAAGTTGTTCATTTGCTGAAACTCTCAGTTATTGTGTTTATAAGCACACTTAAATGACTAATTTAAACAAGATTCTACTAGGTTCTTTATTATAACTTGCGTGTATTCATGGCGTTATCAAACCTATTTGTTTTTTTGGAAAGAGCTTATGCCGGGGGTTAGGTGAAAGAGTTTATATTAAAGTAAAAGGTCTGAAAGTTCTTAATCTTACGGAGTTAGGTGAAGATTACATACCATATTTGAAAAGTTTGTATAGGCCACATTCTGCCATAAAGAGCAAGTTTCCACAAATTTGGTCTTTCAAGCACATTTTATAGAAGAATTATGGACCTGTAGTTGCTTCCCACACCCCGGACAAAGTTAACATGGAGTAAGCTTGACCAAACAGAGTTATATATTATAATCCCTATTTTTGAAGGCAGTTGACACGAGTTATCATGCAGTGACATTTTAGGTCACTACAAAGCTGTGACTATTCACTCAATTTCATTCATGACTAAAAGATAAAAAAGCATAACCGTTAATTTATTATGTGAGTTTATCCCTACTCATATATATGCACGTTTGATATGTCGTGAACTGATGCTTCATTGTGTCAAATGCTTTTGTATTTTCTTTGCAGTTTTTGTGTGCACCACTTCCAGTAGTGCTGCCGTATCTGCTCTTACATATCTTACTTTTGCACATTTTTCGCATATGGTTGACACTGGTATTACTTCCATATTCTTTAGTACAAAGGAGATTGGATAATGGGATCACTTTTTTTATGTTGATAGGATGATGGATAAATTATAGCCCAAAAAAGGTAAACAACCAATGAACTTGGTGATATGCAAATAGATTTATGGATTTTAGGGGATACTCTTCCCAACGATTCTTATGACAATAGTAGACATCTCAGAAATTTATTTGTACTTGTGGTTGTTCTGAAGCATCAGTACAAATAAATATTGAGTGCAAATTACTTTTCCCCCCTACACTACTAAAAACTTGATATAATTTATGTGTTTAGGCTTGTGGTAGATATAAGAGAAAAATATATAATGTTACCTTTTATTGTGTTTTAACTTTTACTTTTGTGTAGTATATATGAAATCATCTGAGACTTTATTATCTTTCCATAGTTATCTTATTAGCTACTCTAATCACAGATATTGCTAGGTTGAAGCTGATAAAAACATTTTTTTTTTGCTAATTGTCATATGAAAATTTTTAAACTTTGAAGTGCTATTCGGATATTCTTTCCGTCGTAACCAATAAACAAAAGCTGACTTTAAGTAGATAATAAGTTCTGTAGAAAAAAAGTTGTTCATTTGCTGAAACTCTCAGTTATTGTGTTTACAAGCACACTTAAATGAATAATTTAAACAAGATTCTACTAGGTTCTTTATTATAACTTGTGTGTATTCATGGCATTATCAAACCTATTTGTTTTCTTGGAAAGAGCTTATGCCGGGGGTTAGGTGAAAGAGTTTATATTAAAGTAAAAGGTCTGAAAGCTCTTACTCTTACGGAATTAGGTGAAGATTACGTACCATATTTGAAAAGTTTGTATAGGCCACATTCTGCCATAAAGAGCAAGTTTCCACAAATTTGGTCTTTCAAGCACAATTTATAGAAGAATTATGGACCTGCAGTTGCTTCCCACACCCCGGACAAAGTTAACATGGAGTAAGCTTGACCAAACAGAGTTATATATTATAATCCCTATTTTTGAAGGCAGTTGACACGAGTTATCATGCAGTGACATTTTAGGTCGCTACAAAGCTGTGACTATTCACTCAATTTCATTCATGACTAAAAGATAAAAAAGCATAACCGTTAATTTATTATGTGAGTTTATCCCGACTCATATATATGCACGTTTGATATGTCGTGAACTGATGCTTCATTGTGTCAAATGCTTTTGTATTTTCTTTGCAGTTTTTGTGTGCACCACTTCCAGTAGTATTGTCGTATCTGCTCTTACATATCTTACTTTTGGACATTTTTCGCATCTGGTTGACACTAGTATTACTTCCATATTCTTTAGTAGAAAGGAGATTGGATAATGGGATCACTTTTTCTATGTTGATAGGATGATGGATAAATTATAGCCCAAAAAAGGTAAACAACCAATGAACTTGGTGATATGCAAATAGATTTATGGATTTTAGGGGGTACTCTTCCCAACGATTCTTATGACAATAGTAGACATCTCAGAAATTTATTTGTACTTGTGGTTGTTCTGAAGCATCAGTACAAATAAACATTGAGTGCAAATTACTTTTTCCCCTACACTACTAAAAACTTGATATAATTTATGTGTTTAGGCTTGTGGTAGATATAAGAGAAAAATATATAAAGATGATGAATGTAAAATTAAATAGTACTGTAGGATGGCTGTAAATTTGAGATAGAGAGTCCTGCATGAGATATTTCAGTTCAAGGTAAAAAAATTAGTATTAGTTGTAAAACCTACAAAAATACCAATCTAAATATTTTTTCCTGATAAGTAATGGCAGAGTAGTATTATATCGGAAAAATCAGCATAAAGCAAGTGCTGGTTGGTATGAACAACCCAAGTACAATCAATGCAGATTACTAATAAATTCTATCATGACCTCTATGTCATTAATGTTGATTCTAGCATGTTACACCAACAAAGGAGCAAATAGAGATTCTTTCGCTTATGGCTAACCATATATTCCTCTTTGTCTAAAAAAAAATTGTCCGGTCTTTTCCTCCATATCATGACCCACCAAATTGTTATCGCTACAGTGGACCAAAGTGGTGCTGGTCTATGTTGATCAGCCCTAATTTGTGCCTCTCTTGAAGAAGGGAAACATATTCTCTGGGAAGCACTATTTCATGCCTAGTAAGTTGAAGATAAAAACCCACAGCTGCCTAGAAACCTTGCAACAAATAAAAACGCGATTGTTGACTTCCTACTGGTCACGACAAAGAGGGCACATGTGATTTAATTGTAAACCCCTTCTTTGAATATTTCTTTGCGAAAAGCAAGCCTTTCTAGAAGCTAACCGAACAAAATACTTTACCTTGTACGGAGCTTTGCACTTTTAAATATTCTTTCATAGTTATTTGGAGTTTGTCTTACTTGTGGAGCCAAAAGTTATGTAGTAGTTTTTGAATGTAAATTTGCCACTTTGTTGTCTTTGGTGCAATTAACTGTCGGATGATATGCTTGGAAAAACTAAATGATTCTTATGCTCCTCTACGAGAGGAAAATCCATGAAAAGTAGAAGCCATTGTTAAAGGAATATAAATAATTTGAATGGACAATTTACTGTCAATGTCCAAGTTTTATGCAATAATGATTCTAAAATTAGATTGACTTTATTTGAATGTTTTTATAGGATTATTGATAAATATTTGTTGAAATTTCGAAGGCAAATTGACCCATCCTTTCCTTCTCAATATTTTTCCCTTTATTTTCAAGATATCTTGGCTTGAAATTAATCTTATAAAGCCTAATACTACGTTCCTAAAAGCTCTATGATGTCGATGTTTTGCAGTAATACTTCTACGCTCAACTTTTCTGATTGCCTTCATATTCCCTATGAATAAATTCCTGATCGGTGAATTATGGCTGAAATTATTTTTTTGGCTTTGTAGAATTGCTGACGTTTCTCCTACGTTTAGTACAATTAACATAGTTGCAGAAGAAGTTCAGCACTGTAAAGGTAACCAACTATCTTATTTTCGTATATTTGTGCACGTTGGGTCATATTAATGCGTTCACTGTTGCTCATTTCCGCTGTACTGCCAATGGTTGCTGATGTCCACTATTTTCTTCTGTACAATTACTTTGTTTATACCTTGTTTGTAAACTGACTTATGTGCGTAATAAAAACTTTGTCTTGACATATTCGCTCTTTAGTTTTTGATGTCGTATCACGGCGTCCACTTTCTTTTATTTCACTTCGGGTCATGTTTTAGTTAGATTTTTACCGCTTAGTTAGCGAAGCTATACCTTTGGAAAAGTTCCTTTGCGCGGATGTTACACTATGAAGAAATTATTTTTACAAATAATTATAATTGTTCCCCTTATAGGTACAAAAAGTTGATGTCCAGAGGTACTTCACTTGACTCCAATGTTACTTGTGTGAAAACTAATAGCCAAAACGTACTTCTTTTTCGAAAACATACTATAACATTATGAATCGCTTCCCATATTGTCTTCCTTGGGGTAACTATATCTGTTCAAAGATAGCCTCAATTTTGTTACTTCGTGCCCTGTGATATGCATTTCGGTGATAAAAATTAATACAATTCTAAAAGGCTATGACAATTTGCGCAGTATCATTTAAGAGTAGATACTACGATTCTGATGGATCATACAAAAAAAACAAGTGACCTCTATCAGAAACGGATAGGAATGTCAACAGGCGCGAAAAATACAAAACGATGTCCGCAGAGAAAAAGCAGAAGTTGCTACTACAACGTCGACTTAAATACCAAGAGTCAAAGATACGTGCACCTGCTGAGAATATAACTGTGGATTGCATGAATGGAATAATGGATCCACCTGAATGCTCTTTAACCACTTCTTACATTCTGCATTCAGGTTAGAAGATACGGTTCTCCCATCGCTTTCACCTTATCTCGCACTTTAAATAGTCAACTTCATCTACGCTTTCTCTTCGATGTAGATTTTACTACGTCTGAGGATCATCCTCCGCCTTCTGCTTCGGGTAATGAAAGAGATATAGTGCAACCACTTTCTATCTATGAAAAAGGTGAGTATGCCGCCTTCTATGCTTACTTTTATAGTACTTGTCATCATTTGGTGCCATCTAAGGACCACTTAATTTGGTCTTAGGTTCAACGTCAGCAGCACCCAGTGATCTACGTAACAAAGACTCCGAAATAGTTACATGTAGAGGTTCGTTTGGCTTTCTGTCTGCTGAAAAAATAATTGTTTCCTTTCGTTCATCTTAATTTTAATCGTCTATTTCCAACATATAGGTCGTGCACCAACTACAAAGTTTGCTCCAATTACCGGTCGACTGCGTTCAAACTATGTTCCGCTGAAGAAAATTCCAATCTGCAAATTTTGCGCAGCAAAGAGATTTGAATATGAACCGCCTGCATTTTGCTGTGGTAGTGGAACAATAAAGTTAACTTCTCATCAAATGCCTACCAAGCTGCGAAATTTATTTCTTGGAAATAATGTGGAGTCTAAACACTTCCGAACATACATTAGAACGTATAATAACCTTTTTGCGTTCAGCTCACTTGGTGTAAAGTATGACAAAGATTTAGCAAAGAGAAACTTTGGTATCTACACATTTAGAGTTCAAGGGAAGATATACCATTGGATAAATAATTTGCACCCTACAGATGACAAACCAAGAAATATACAGTTATACTTTTATGATAATTGCAATGAGCTAGCACATAGGATGGCATGTTCCGACAGAATTCACGAATCAGTAGTGAAAGAATTGATGTATATATTATCAATAAACCCATATTCTGTGTTTTTACGATCTTTGGTACATGTATCGAACCTTCAAGATTTCCACATAGCCCTCAAATGCGACTTAAATTTGGACCAGAGAGTATATAATTTGCCGACTTCATCTGAAATTGCAGCAATATGGACCGAGGAAAATGATGGCGTAGCCTTGAATGCACCACATATTCAAATTTACCCTCGCACTGATCGAACACAAATAGTGAATTACTATTATGGCTGTTATGATGCATTGCAATATCCGCTATTGTTTCCACTAGGGCAAAGTGGTTGGCATTGTGGTATTAAGAAGCTCCCAGTAAATTGTCTTGCGTACTTAAGAACTGTGCATCACGAAGAGGTACCAAATATAAGAAATGTTACGTCACTTGACGGATATCTTGAAATGGAAGCTGAAATTCTTAAAAAGGGACAGCGATGAAGAGATACTGTTTCTGTTCGTGAGTATTATTGTTACAAATTACAAATGAGAAATGATGATGGAGATGAAATATTGCATACTGGGAGAATATTTCAGCAGTATTCAGTTGATGAATACATTAAACTTGAAACACAAAGGTTGGATTTCGCAGCGTTCAATCAAGATTTATTTAGGACGGCTATGCTAGAAGGACTTCTTGACATCTTGCGATTGGGTGAACCCGATGCTTCTAATATCGGGAAACAAAATTTCCTTCCAAGCTACTTTATTGGAGGGCCTCGGGATATGCGACAACGGTACATGGATGCTATTGCGCTCGTGCAACATTTCGGTAAACCTGATTTATTTATAACTATGACATGTAATCCCTCTTGGACAGAGATAAAGGAACATTTAATTCCAACTGATGAGTCGCATAATAGGCCTGATTTGATCAGCAGAGTATTCAGAGCGAAAATAGAAGAATTCAAAAAGGATATACTAAAGCGAAATATCTTTGGAAAGGTAGCAACTTTTATGTACACTGTAGAGTTCCAAAAGCGAGGTTTACCACATGCTCATTTTCTTATAATATTAACTAATGAATACAAATTACTTACTCCAGCGGCTTACGATAATATTATTAGTGCTGAAATACCTGATGAGAATGCAGAACCAGATTTACATTTGCTTGTTCTTAAACACATGATGCATGGTCCATGCGGTAATCTAAACCCAACAAATTCCTGTATGAATAAGAAAGGTTACTGTAAATTCAAGTATCCAAAAAGTTTTGCGGACCAGACATCAAAAGGAATAGAATATTACCAAATTATAGAAGACGCAATACAGGGTTGGTGGTAAAAATAAGAGAACAATACTTGGATAACTCATGGGTTGTTCCATATAATCCTTTTTTGCTAGGAAAATTTGACTGCCATCTAAATGTTGAAATATGCTCTGATATTAAAGTCGTTAAGTATCTTTATAAGTATATATGTAAAGGACATGACAAGATTGCATTTTTGGTACATAATAACGACACAAATGCAGAAATAGATGAAATAAAGGAATATCAGTCTGCTAGATGGGTGTCGCCTCCCGAGGCTATGTGCACTTGTATGGTTTCTCGATTAGTGAAATGTTACCGACCGTATGCCCTCTTCAACTTCATCTTAAGGGGCAACATTTTGTTTCATTCAAAAGCAACGCAAATGTAGATACACTTGTAAATAATCCGCTGATTAAGCAGATAATGTTACCACAATTTTTCGAAATGAATAGAACAAACGCTGAGGCTATGGATCTCAATCTATTATACCGGGAATTCCCTGAACATTTTGTTTGGTCTTCAACAGAGAAGATGTGGACACCTCGGAAACAACGACATGCTATTGGTCGTGTTGTAACATGTCATCCAACGGAAGGTGAGCGATATTATCTTAGAATGCTATTAATGAATATTAGAGGACCAAAATCATATAAGGATTTACTAACTGTTAATGGAGAACGTTACAGCACCTTTAGAGAATCAGTGGAAAAATGGGGATTGCTACAAAGTGACAATAGTTTGCTTGAATGCCTGTCAGAAGCAACAAGTTACCAGATGCCATACAGTTTGAGACGTTTATTTGCTACATTACTGATTTACTGTAATCCTACGAATCCAAGACAACTCTGGGAACAATTTGAACAACATATGTCCGAGGATTATACGTTGGTATCCAATATTAACAAAAAAAATATTCTATACCAAGTTTTGAACCATATTAACGACATATTACACTCTATGGGTGGTGACATAAATGAATACCACCTCATTATTGAAACAATAAGGCCTTCAGTAGCGGCAAAAGAGGTAAAGGAGGTACACTTTGAAAGGACCATGACGTTTACTAATGAGGATATACTATTACACAAAATGTTGAATAAAGATCAACTTAAAGCATACAATATAATTACAGAGAGAATTTTTTCAAACAAAGCTAGAACATTCTTCATTGACGGACCTGGAGGAATAGGGAAAACCTTTTCATATCGTGCATTGTTGGCAACTGTACGATCTAAAGGGTATATAGCATTGGCAACTGCCACTTCCGGTGTAGCTGCATATATACTCCCTGGTGGACGAACTGCACATTCACGTTTTAAAATACCAATAAATACTGACGACAATGTGAGCTGCAACATCAGCAAACAAACCTCACTTGCCTGTTTGATTCAAGATGCAAAATTAATTATATGGGATGAAGTATCTATGGAGAAAAAAAGAATGATTGAACTCCTTGATTTACTTTTGAAGGACTTAATGGATTCAACGATACTATTTGGTGGAAAAGTTGTAGTTCTTGGAGGTGACTTCAGGCAGACATTGCCGGTAGTTCGGAACGGAAAAAAGGAAGATTTCATTAATGAAAGTTTACTATATTCTCATATTTGGGAAGAACTTGAAAGGCTGCGACTATTCGAAAATATGAGAGCGAAAGATGATCCTTCATTCTGTAATTATTTGTTGCGAATAGGAAACGGAGAAGAAAAAGTAAACTCAACAAACAAGATTGAAATTCCAACTTCTTTGATCATTCCTTATACAACTGAAAAGGAATCTGATAACTTATCCAGATGTGCATATATTTTTTTTCCTCCTCACGCTACACAAGTTCCCGCGTTATCTTAACAACTAAGAATGATTTTGTCGACGATATCAATGACATGCTTGTTGCTCGTTTCCCAGAAGAATCAAAAACTTTTATTGGTATTGATGAAACTACTGAACATCATGATCAATCACAATTTGAGGATCTGTTGCACAGTTTAAATCCACCTGGTCTGCCTCCTTACAAATTGACATTGAAACAAAATTGTCCAATTATATTATTACGCAATTTATATCCGTGTGATGGTTTATGCAATGGAACACGTTTGACTTGCTGTGATTTTAAGTCGCATGTTATTAGCGCCAATATTTCAGTTGGTCACTTTAAGAATACACATGTGTTTATCCCCAGAATACCACTATTATCATCCCAAGATGAAAAAATGCCTATTCCGTTTAAAAGGACACAATTTCCTGTAAGACTTTGCTTTGCAATGACTATAAATAAAGCGCAAGGTCAGACATTAGATTTTGTTGGAGTTTATTTGCGAGAACTTGTGTTTTCGTACGGTCAACTTTATGTGGCATTGTCCAGAGCAAAGAGTTCGAACTGCGTGAAAGTGCTAATCCGACCGACTATACCAGGTAGCGCGGACGATCACTACACAGATAACATTGTTTACAAAGAAATCATCCAAAAAGCTACTTTATAGGGATATTCTGCCAAGAACAGATAGTATCCTAACTAAAAAAAATGAAATAGCTGACGAAGGATACTTATGATGTGCAATCTGGTCGGTAGCAATCAACTTGTATTCGCTCAAGCGTTGAAAACTACAACTGATGCTTTATGCGCACATGACTGCTCCAACAAAGATGAATCAATAGGAGGCTGTAGCATTCGCTTAGATGATCGTAGAGAGGTATTTTTGCATGAAAATGTAGTGCCAGGAAAAACAATTCGTTAGATTCTACAAAGTCATTAGGTATACAAGGGCAAGCTAATTAGCCATGACTGATCTTTTTAACTAATAATGCAGAGTTCGTGTGCTAATTGTCACTGCATATAATTTATTAAATGGAAAAATTTAATCTGTCTAATCAGGTCATCCATCTTATTATCTGTGTACATGTTTTTTTATCTTTCGGTATATACTGATGATGTCTTTTTTCCCCCCAATGTAGAGTCTACATAATACATGGAGCACAGATTAACCATTGATAGGATTACTCCACAAACAAAAGAGTGGACATCAAAGGTACAACTCATTGAGACACCGCGGCCAAGGAAAAGTAAAGATGGAAAGACGCGATTCCAGATTGCTGTTGTCCGAGATGAAAGAGTAATCTTCTAACTACCGTGTCACTTCTTATTCTACTGGTTGAAATATAATTGCAATCGCCAGTATTCTTTAATTGAAAGAAAAGAAACAGATCCATCTACTTAGGTAACCACAAGTTTAATCGTTTCTGTCACACTTGCTATGTGAGGAACTAAATGTTTGAGGTGCTCTATGAAAGTAGATATTCCACATTTACCATTCATGTTTGTCTGATATTAGTTTTTTAGATAAAAATTGTGGTACCAAACTTTGAAATTTCTTCTTTGGATTACATATTTGTGCCTTTATAGTACTTTATTTGTCCAGAATGATGTATTTGCAGTACACTTTGCAGTCGTCGCATTTGAAATTTGCTTAAACTTCTTACATGTTAAGAAATTAAAGGGCAAGAATTCAGAAGGCATGACCAATTTGATGGTAATTATTTCATTCATTAAATGTTCTTTCTCAAAGGCCACACTCTGATAAAACAGATGTCCATAAATTAGTCAAGATGATAAGCTTGTCATTACATACCTCTAATTATTTTTAGCTTCAAATTTATCTTCTGAGATATCATTATGAGATCTGTTACGTTACAAAAAGTAATATAAATCTTCATAAATTCTAGGAAGATGCTATTTGTGTCTTAGTAAACCTTTTGAAAATCCAAATAATGCATTACAATAAACAACATAAAATCACGTTAAACTCAGATTACATATACTATTTCAAATAATAGAGTAAATGGAAGCATTCTTAATTGCTAGACATCTCATAGATCATGTATTTGTTGAACACACACCCACAATGCTAATAATAGCATAGGCAGCTCATTGAAGTACTTCAGCTCACAAATTACTTGCATAATGCCAATTAAATATTAGGTTTCGCACATACTTGGGCATAGACATAGGAATATGTTTCCTTTTAATTTAAAGTGCTCTCTTACGTCAAAGACTCTTCTCGATTGATTTTCATTCGTTCAGTTAGCACTTTAGACCTTTCCTTCAATTGTAGGAGTGTCAGTTCATACTTATTCTTCCACGACTGACAGATTATTAAAACCATATTGTTTTCCTTATGTTAACTGATCAGATATGCTTTTATTTAGTAAGCTGAAGGATTAAATGTAGACGTTTTCTCTAACGAAGTAAACTTAGACTTTCATAATTGACAGATTATTGAAATCATGATATTGTCCTTGAAATGTTTTACTTAGTTGGCTAATAATAGTACGAGTAACTAATATGTCAATGTCCTTTGGTAGTCATACATTGTATACAAGTTATTATTCACCCTGCTAATTTGCAATCCTTTGAAGCTCATTTTATTTACTACCTTGTTGCAAACCTTTTGACTGCTACACTACGCATTTTCCATGTAATACCGATTCTCAGTTAACTAATGTATACATCATTTTATTTTTCCTGTTTACCAACAGATTTTCCAACTTTCTACCCGCATGGAATACGAACCACACTTTGTAACATGTCTATTTGGTGTCATCCATAGGGAACTATTAACTTGCTTTCTCTACCATTACTACTGGACTATTAGTGAGACTGAGAACGAAATATCGTCAACCGCATTCAAAGTTGCTTCGAGTAGTAACAAGGTTTCACAAACAACTTTGGTTATCCTATTATTCTTCCATCGTTTTGCCCAACTTTTCATGTTGTCAAGAACCTGTGCATTTATTTATCCTTTGCCCCCTAAATTCCAATTGACAAGTAGAAGAAAAGAGAAAATAGCTGGTGGAAGCTTGAGATGGTGGCGTCATAAGAAAGATTGCTAAAAGTGGTGGCAGCTTCAGCTTGGCCTCATAACAGAAGTAGCTAAAACTTTTAGATTTTCTGGGGTGGTCACAAAATATTTCCCGACTCAGTTTCTTCTCTCATTTAAACGTTTTAGACATATATAATTACTTTACATATTTTGTGATGCAATACAGTGGATTCTCTTTACTTTTGCTGCATGAGATCTACATCTGACAATGGGGAGTTCAACTACAGATTCTTTAGTTCAAAGAGAGATGCTGACTTTATGTTAATGATATGAAACAATTTTAGTTACGCTTTATGACTGACTAATATTCTTCCTCGCGCCCCTTTTTTTGGGGGGTAGCGCTGTACAAATTCCAATTCCTGTATAGATTAGTTATCAATTGTATTTCATGAGTTTGAGGCTGTTCATACTGTACTTGTTTACTATTTTAATAATTCAGTATTTTGCATCTGTATGTCTCCATGTGTCTATATGGATACACTTCCGCAAGGGTAGTTGAGTAACTCATCATTCTATCAAATTGCAGGAAGAGCAAGTAGTCGTTGTTCTGTACGGGGAAGACATAGAAAAGTATGCAGACAAGCTCACCCCATTTTCCACTTACTTGATATCTACTGCAAAAGTGAGGGTTCCTTTACCCTACGGAGTGCCTATCAACCGTTTTGAATGGGTTATTGATAAATTCACAGTCGTCGAAGAGGTGAAAGATGATAATATACAAGATCCACCGCTCCTGCCGCCGACAAGGTTGAATACTATACCCTTTGCATATTTGCACGAGCAGCAGCAAAATACGGAATTTGGTAACCATTATTTAACGCGTAGTATACTCTAACAATTAAAATTTATTTGTATCGTTACATTCTGACACTGTGTACATTGGTCTAAATTATAAGTCATTTGCAATGTCCACTAAATAGACATAATTGCCGTTGTGGTGAATTGTGGCTCCATAAAGTATGTTGGCGCTAACAATAACAAATGCCGTGAAGTCGTCGTAATGGATACCAAGTAAGTCTGTTGGCACTCTATTTACTTTATTATTGTCGCTACTACTTGTAAAAAAAAATGGCTACAATGTCATCTTATTCAGTTGATTACTTCGCTCAGATACCTTCAATTAAGAAGTTATAATGTCATGAGATTATAATCTCAGCCATCTCCTCATCAGTGTCACCTTCTTCGACTAAAGCTGGCAAAAAGAAATTTCTTCAGACTCATTTATTGCATTTTCAGCTTGATCTATGACACTTGCCTTACTGTTTCATTCAACAAATTTAATCTTTCTGCGAATAGAACAAGCCAAAAGATCTCCAAAAAGAAATTGTATAGGCTTTTAGTCATAATCCAACTTTCTCTTCGTCAAAGATTACCATGGTCTAGTACAATTTTTTTTTTGTATATTGGCCTTGGTAAAATCCAATACTACTCACGAGAAAAGAAATGCAAAGAAGCCTGATATGTGTTTACCAATATTTTTTTAATATGTCCATTACTGCCTTTTTTTAATGTATACATTGACTGCTATCATCTGACACATCTTAGTCAAGAATACTTCATTAGTAAGTGGGACATCAATATTCCTCATCTTCTACTGCCCGCGTCATTTTTGTAGCTAAAACATGATTCATATATAATATGACTAAGAAAGTTTGTTACTCATTTTAGAAGATCATCCATTGGAAAAAAATTTACTGTGCAGCTAACTCTAATATATTACATAGACGTGTTTCATTTCTCCAATTGCTCTCTTATTTACTCTTCTACGTCAATTACAACTTTCTATAGAAATATTTTTGGGTGACAAAAAAAACCTTAATAACGAATGATAAAATGTAATATATTAACATATGAAAAACTATTTATATAAGTTCTTAAGTTCCTACACAGACAGAAAAGTTCCCTTCTGAATCCTTATACGTGGCAATCTATCAGGTAATTTATCTGTTCTCTTTTTCGAATCCTAAAATGTATATTTTTACTATATATTCGCTGTGTAGATTTTAGAAAATACGGTGACAATTACATATTCCAGAAGTCATTAGTTCCAAACCGGAAAAAACTATATAGGTCATGCTGCATTTGTATGCTTAAACACAAAATATGCATCATTTAAATGACCTTTTTGTCAACCTTCACTCTCCTGCGCGAACATGTTACTTATAGCATTGTTTGAATTCTAGTCTTACCGATTTGTCTTTGCTATTTTTATATTTACATCCTTTTCTTTATTACTCTTGCGGACATTGTTACACTTATATTTTTTTATTAGGTAGTGTCACTTATTGCCCATTCATTTTATTGCAGTGTGAGGCCTACTATCCTTACAATGTGGGAAGACTTCGCCGACACTGATGGGAGCATCTTCACTGCACAGGTTGCTGAATTCCCAATAATTGTAGCAAAACGAATTACGCGAGCCAGCTATGGTGGTATGAAAAACATTACACTTTTTTTTTGGGTACTGCAAGAGATCTGTTGTGAATTCTTTGCTAACATAATATGTCATATAGGATTATTATTGTCGACAAGGTACAACTCAGTTATACTGATAAATCCACCATATCCTCAAGTTGGAAGACTTCTGAACTGGTATGGAACACATATTGACATAATTGAATTTTATATTTGATTAATTAGTTCATGCAAACTAAACATGTGTGGGTTAAACTAGATGGTCCAGCATATGCAATTTCCAGCTGCACTACCGTGTTTCCCTTCTTCCCAAAAAAAAAAGAGACATACTTAGTAGGCTATTATAAATTCAATATTTTTCTTTCAGTTAATTACAAGTTTATAGCAACTTGGCATCTGTGTATCTTAATTGAGATGGTTTTGAACTACATTGCATCTCATTTTACAATATAACTTTATGAGTTTAAAATCTTAGAGCTTATATGCAAAATGTTTCACCAAAATAATTTACTGAACAACTCTTAGGGAAGTGTCACTTTGCCCTTATATTCACTGAGTATTTTGGTATGATATATATAACATTGGTAAGAATAACCAGTACTTCTATGAGCTTCCAATATGTACTATTACCCCTTTGATTAGCTATGAAATAGCACTGCACCGCATTGGTTTTCGGAGATAGCTGTTGTACCATCTGACAAATAAGGTGATACTGTTGTTCAATGTTGACTAGATTTCTGCAAAATTAATTTTACTCCTCCAACAGGAACTACTACAGTCACTGAGGCTAATAGTTTCTTATTTGTATTTTTAGAACGTGTCTACACTATGTCCACACACCACATTTGTACTATATGTTGGAGCTCTGGCCAGTTGAAAATTATGTTATATGCATTATAATTGTGGTCAACTAGAAGAAATATTTTTTTGGTACTTTCTGTTGATTTTCAGTGTTGTTGGTGTAATGTGCACAATAATTTGTCACTGGAACAACCAATTCTTGTTATTTCCTATGTTTTTTAAGTTTGTCAGTTGTCACCACCTCTTTGTGTCATTTTAAATGTACCTCACATTTTGTTGCCATTGAAATGCCTCTATACACGTATAGGGTGAAAGACAACCGACCAAGATTAATGAGATACAGTCAGCAAACGACGGTTGATTCGTCTCTGGTTCTTGCAGCAGAACAAAATGATATTGTCCCAATTGTTTCTATCCAGTCACAACCTCATGTATGTGCATTTCACGCATGCTAATATGTATACATATAGACAACTTTAGTATTTTTAGCCCAACTAAATAAATCTACTTGCATTCTCCTCTTTCACAGATACAACTGTTTTACGTGGAGGGTAAATTATCATTTCCGATTGCCGATCAAGATTTTTATGAATTACTGTGTTCCCACTGCGGCCAGCAGTACAGAACTCATTCGCCGAAAATTATTCATTGTGCGAGTTGCAAGCAACGTGCGATGTTGACACCCAGGTATTGCGTGTTGGAGTCCGAGCTTAATAAAATATGTTTGTTCTACATCTTCAAAGAAAGAAAGTTTCTTCATTCATTGGCTTTATGAAAATGAAATAACGCAAATTAATTGCATATTAGGGTCCGCTTTGAGGTTGTAATGACATATAGCAGTGGACCAACTGTTGCAACATTATAGGCAAATTAGGAGAAAATTTTCTTGATATGACCGCCACAGATATCTGTGAAATATCAGCTAAGGTACGTTGTTGATGGCAGCAGGAGAAACTTTTTTACAACTATGATACCGTGAAAACAAGTTTTCTCTTACTTTTTCCAATTATGTCTTTCTTGATGTTTACCTTTGCAGATAAAATGTAACCACTAATTAAATAAGTTGGAAAAAATATCTTAAAGAAAGTGATTTGCTATTTTGTTTATAATTGAATTTCAATAACAACTAAAGCAGTCTCACCTACACTTTAAATGGTCTAGTGGATAAGTTTTTCAAGACAGACAGAACCATACATAGAGGTAAAAAGAATATCAAAAAGAAAAAACTCAACAAAAACAATAAAGGGAAATATCTTCATAATTAATTCAGAACTTTGGTAGATTTTAATAATGACAAATAAAACTAGATAGGCTTCATCCAAACCCAGAATAATAAGATATTTATTCTAAAACAACAAAAATAAAACTAGGAAGTTCCATAAAACAATAAATGGTCTGTGAATAGGCTTTTCGATACTGAAAAAAAATTAGAAAATAACAAGATAAGAAAAATTAATGCTCAACAAAAATCAATTTTAATTAAATTTAAATGGGTCTCGCCGACATCCCGAACAAATACAACATTTAGTCTTAAATTTAACATTACAAGATAAGAACTTGAGACATTACTATTATTCTCGTTGACAGATTGGTTTTTTCCAAAGATACCTGCATGCAAATTGGAGCAGACACCGACACAAAAAAAAAAAGAACTGCAAGTTATCCAATACTTAGTCAAGTGTGATTAGAACAAACCATTCTTCTCAAATGTCTTTATTCTTCATTCTAAAAATTCAACAAAGTGTCTTGAAAGGACATTAACATTAACCTCTTGAAAATTCTTAGATTAAATCTCACTGATAACTGAAAATTAGAACTTAAAGTTAAGAAGAGAGAAAAAATAAAGAGTCAGAGACAAGAAGAGTAACAAAACGTGAAAAAAATGAGATTTTGTTTGCTTGTATTAAGAAAAATAATGTTGACTTACGTATGCTTGTTAATTGATTAACCCTAGGTTGTTACCTGAATATTCAATGTTGCTTTATTAGTTCATCATCTGACTTGTACTGCTTGGCAATGTTAATTACTGCCAATGCACAGAGGTTGTCAATAATTTTCTTAATAAAGTACCAATTATGTCTGCTTACACCTCCATTTCCACATGCCTATCGAAAACTAAAACATCTCCATTAGGTCGCTTAAATATTACAATTGGCTTCTTAAATTCATCATTAAATCAAAAGATAATTAAAGGCTGTACAAGCTTGTAGCCTCTGCATCCCAAGTACTTTATAGGCTTAGAACATCCAATTAATTCAAAGTATATTACTTTTGAGTACTATTTAATGTGTTAAATTCATCTTTTTCTCTCCTGCAGAACCATCCATTACCTCTTGAACATGTTCGAAAACGTCTTCCTCATAAACTCTTCAAGATACAACTGCGAAAAATATTTTCTAGAACTTCTGATACACGATTGCTCATTGTGTCCTACTCTATGAAGGAAGATTTGTTTCAATTGTCCGTACCAGTAGCCTCTGAAGAAATTGGAGAGAGCAGTAACACTAAATTGGAAAATGCTGAGCTGAACAAAGAGATAGAAAACGAAGACAACAATCAGTCGAATGTGGAACAAGTTACACCCATAGAAGAGGTGAAGAACGAGTTAACAGAAGGTGGCTCTTCTATCAAGAGGCAACAAACTGAACTGGAGACCCCCCCTAAGAAAAAATTAAGGTTAATAAATTTTA
This sequence comes from Nicotiana tabacum, assembly GCF_000715075.1. NCBI lineage: Eukaryota > Viridiplantae > Streptophyta > Magnoliopsida > Solanales > Solanaceae > Nicotiana > Nicotiana tabacum. The sequence goes on from NC_134084.1 coordinate 128,498,710, forward strand.
TCTCTACTTTTTCATTACTAAGTTGATAAACTTTTAGGAGCTTGTTACTCATGTTCAAGAATAACTTCTATGACTCCTAATGTAGGAGTAGCAGATTATAATTGCAGCACAAACAACTCAAAAGAAACTTCAACAAAAAAAAAGACTATTGCATATTGCATTCCATTCTATATTCATTCATAAGCTCTATTTCGCTCACATTCATCCTCTCCAAAGAACGCCCTCTAGCAACCAATCGAAAAAGAACAGACAGAGAAAGAAGTAGTTTCATGCTAACTCCTAATTTGCCTGTGACTGCTAAACATTACTGTGTTGCTAATGTTTCCAATCCATTGTTAGCTAAATTTCAATTGCACTATCTTTCATTAAACATTAGTAATATTACAGTACACATACCTACGAAAGAATTCTCTAATTTCCTATGATAATATATTACATAACTACTGCATTGACTGACTTATTTTGTTCAATTCAGTATTGTTGCGCTTTTTATTCCTCATAAAAAAATACTTATAAAGTAGTACTACTTTATTTGTACAGGTACTCTAAGACATTCTTGTGCTTGGATTGATTTATACTTTCTATCTTGCAATTTTATTTCCCTTGTATTGGTATAACTGACTAAGATTATGCAACATATTTCTCAATTTGTGGTTTACTGATAACAGTTTTTGGTTGACGAAAAAAGCGTCATTATAGATCTTACGTCTGCTTGGTTCGCAGGGTGTTATAACTCTGTAAAATGCTTGTACATACGTCTTATCCTACTATGTAAATACGTGTTTGAAGATCGCCAGCTTCTGCTTGACAGGTAATGCAAAGAACAACCCCTACTTTTTTAGCTACCAGAAAATGTTGTCACTTGTCGTTGCTGACGTCGTTTTGTTTGCAATATTGCAGAAAACATGGACAACACAGTTCACTTTGTGTAACTTACTGGCATGTACATTTATATTTTGTTAGCCGGTAAAACATATTGGTGTTGTAACTGATGTAAATAGTGGGTTGAAAGACTGGCAGTAAATATGACCTCCTTTTTTGGCTTGAATTTGTTTTCTTCACTTTGCTACGTATCCAACTTTGTAAGACTGAATCGAAAGAAATTTACTGTCATCCAAAGAATAATTCAAAGGGATTACGACGCACTTCGTCCCAGAGACCATAATGTTTAACAAATCAACTCACATACTCAATACATAATTGATCAGAATGGAAGTTGTTCTCTGTAGAAAGTAATTTATTTTCTTTATAAATTAATATAAGCTAATACTTTAATCAAGTCAGCACGGGCCATTCCCACTAGTATATATACTATCTTATAAGAGAGAGTTAGCAGGCTCCTCCCCGTCAACATGCCTGCTTACTGCGAGGGTATTCTTGGAAATATAGTGTTTATGTGCTTTAAAAGGTGTTGTACATGATAGCTTCACGTGAGAATTATTGTCTTCTTGGACAAAAAACTTGGATAAGTTTTGCTGATTGTGTAGGGCCCACTTCAATTTCATTGCCACGCGCTCCGGTTGCAGCATCTTGAAACTTCCGTTCAACATATTTTCAGTTGCTAAGCATTTGTTTTACTGGGTTAGTAATTGTACCTTTTTACTTTTCTATCTATGTTATTCTTATATACGATACAAGTACTATTTTGTATCTCCATTAGTAGGCTTCTCAAATTAAAATCCGGAATCACATTCTTTTTGCTCGAAAAGTTATTGTCAAACTAGTTTTTTTCCTTTTTGCTCAAAAGTTCAATTTTTAAATAATTTTTCGGGCCCAATCCCACGTGTCTCTGCCTCATTCAATACTTTGCCACATCATGTGTGTGAATCACATGCGCTTAATTAATTTTTTTGATTTATTTTAATAGGCACAATTTGAAGTGTACCGTTCTAATAGTACAAACAAGTTTCATGTATTTAGACCGTTATGTTTTTGCTTAGGGCTATTCATAAAAATCCGAAAAATCGAACCAAACCGAAAATCAAACCAAACAAATAAAAAAAAATCGATACTTTTTGGTTTGGTTTGGTTTTGGTTTTGAATTTTAAAAACCGATCAAATTTGGTTTGGTTTTGGTTTGGTTTTGGTTTTAATCAAAAAATAATCGAAAAAACCCGAACCAAACAGACTATAGGGGTAGCTATTTCAAATTTATTATTACACCTATATATATATATGTGTATATTTTTCTACAAAGATTCAAAAATTTTATGGTGAATATTAATTGTTTGCACTTTTAGTATAGTTTTTTACCTTTATATTCTAGTTTGATTTGTAATTTTCTTTTGTTAAGTGTAAGAATCCATTTCATGTTAAAAAATATATATTTTTAATTGAGTCCTTAAATTATTCATCACTATTTGATTCAATTATCATCAATATATTTTAGTAAATAATAGATTTCTCAAAGGGCAATTGATTTGATAGTGTTATGTTGAATATGTGGTCCCCGGAATATGTGTTTGGTAGTGTATGTCTTATATTTAAGAAAAAACCGATAAATAATCGAAAAAATCAAAAAATCGACAAAACCCGACATAAACTGAATCGAGAAAAAAACGATTTAATTAGTTTGGTTTGGTTCTAATATTTGAAAAACCAACTTACTTGGTTTTGTTTCTTTTTAGGGAAAAATCGATCCAAACCGAACAATGAACAGCCCTATTTTTGCTCTTGTTCAGCCGAGGGTTATTTAGGGATTTTTACGCAAATAGCCTGTCATATTCATTGTTTTTTTTTAGTCATATATATAGATTATACATTGATTATATACAGTTATACATATATAATACATAAATTATGCATATACAATTATAGATATATAATACATAAATTATGCATATGTTATATCTTTACTGGCTTTTTTTAGTTTACGCGGTTAGGTGGACGGCTATTTGGATTAATCCTTTACACAAATAGCCGGTCATATTCATTGTTTACTTTTTCTAGCCATATACAAAGATTATACATTGATTACGAACAATTATACATATATAATACATAAATTATGTGTATATTATAGCTATTTTTAGTTTAAGTGGTTGAGTGTGCGGTTATTTGGGTTTCTTCATTTTTGCAAAAACAGACATGCATGTACAAGATCTACGTAAATACTATTCTCTTAAGATTCCACTTGTGAAATTACACCGAATTTATTGTTATTGTTGCTGATACAATTTTCACGTACATGTTCCACTAAGAATGTCTCGCTTCGCTACTAGTATCTTTTTTTATACTAGGTGGTAGTAGTGCTCGTCGATCTAGTGATGAATTCTGGTTTTAGTTTAGTTCAATTTACAGAAGTTTAGCACGTCAAAACAGCTAACATGCTGTAGTATTCGAGAAATTAATGAGCATGTGTACTATAAGAGGATCATGTAACAAGGTGTTTTTGTTTAAAATTTAAGTTCATTTAATTAACACAGGAAATGTGTAGTTTAACAGTCCCATAACTTCTCATTTTTACTTGGAATCTTTACTTTGAATTAGTTACGTTTACCTAAATTTTGTCGTGAGTACCGATGAATCTTATAATTAGTTTAATAATACTGCCAATAGGTAATAAAACTCATGTAGGCAATTAATGTAGTAGCTCTGCAGCCGGCAGGATCTTGCATAAACTAATATATACACACACTTTGTCTTACGTAAATATTCTTGATTGGTAGATTCAAAACTAGGGGTGGGCATAAAATCCGAAAAACCGAACGCTGAATCGGACCGATTAATTTGGTATTTCAATTTCGATTTTTTCGGTATAATTCGATACTAAATTTTCGATATTTCGGTATAAGGGTACGGTTTTCGATATTAAGACATTGATAATTCGGTATACCGAAATACCGAATTTATATATGTGCTTCCAGCCCAAAATTTTAAGTTTATTTCTAGCCCAGTAACTCAAGACTAAGCCCAATTGCCCAAGTCCATCTCTTTCCCTTGTTTCTAAGGACTAGATTTAAAATTTGGTTTCTCTCAATTAAGTGAGAGAACAGATCGGCTGTGTGACCTTGTGGCTGCGAGTGTGAGTGTGCGAATGCGAGTACTGCAACTGCAAAACGACTTCACGGCCTCGACGCCAACGACTCTCAAGCGTGACTTCTTGTTTCCTCATTTTTTTACCTTCATTCTTCAATCTTCAACAGGTTTACAACTTTTTCTTTCTTCAATCTTCAGTTTATAACTTTGTATTTTGTAACCAATAGTTTATTTTCTTGTGTTGATCCTTTTAGATAAGCCTAAAAGCTAAGCTATGTGATAAACAAGTGTGTATCTGAAATGGTTATACCTCATGATTTACAGCATGTAAGTCCTGTGATTTCTTTTAGAAAAATGAAGGAAACATTAATTGATATAATAACTAAAAAGATGGAGGTGCATATATTCACGAGAATAGCGTTGTCATTTTTGGGGTTACATTAGCTCTAAAGAAATCAAAATCTGTGACACACACTCGAATTTTGATGCTTCCAAAATTCTTTAAATTTACAAATTAGAGAAAAGTAAATATTTTATTAGGATTAATAAGAGGGAGAGCGATTATAGCAGATTGTTTGTGTGATTGTTTGACTGTTTGTATTTGTTTTAATTTGTGTTTGACTATTTGTAAAAAGATCTAAACCCAACTCTAGTCTCAATTTGTGTTTGACTGTTTGTATTTGTTTTAATTTTGTATAGATAACACATGCTCCTAGATTTCCTATTCTTTCAGAGTTGGCTCGTGATGTGTTGGCCATTCCAATTTCTAGTGCGGTGTCGGAATGTGTGTTTAGCACCGGTGGTCGTATTCTTGATTCATTTAGGAGTTCATTGGGGCTCCTAAATGGGTGCAAGCTCTTATTTGTGTTCAAGATTGGTTTAGAGAAGAGAAGAATCCTATTAGTGTTGAAGAAGACTTGGAGTATCTTGAGGAACTCGAGCTTGGTAAGCTTTAATTTTTTTGTGTATTTTAGTTCAAAATAATATATTACACTTGTTTATTTATATGACATAATTGGTCGAATTATCTTTAGATATGGAAAATAATGGAAGCACTACTACCATTATTTGATCACTTTGATGTATAGTTGCAACTTGAGTGGTGAGTTTACTACTCTATTTGTTTGGTGATATACTTTTGTAGTTTTGTTCTTTTACCATCAAAAAATAATATTCTAACTTGTGATTTTATCTTCTTTTTTAGGTTCAAGTTCAATCATGCCCCGTGCTCCAAAAGTACGCTCTCATGTTTGGGAACACTTCCAGAAATTCGTATTCAAGCCTAAGTTGATTTTGTTGCTACTTGCCTGCTTATTAGTTAAACTTACAACTTTATGTTGTGCGGAATGGCAGTAGCCAGTTGGTTTGCAAACTTTGCATAATGTTGTTGTTGTGACTTGTGAGCCTGTAACACTTTAGTTGTTATTACTTAAAGTGTAAGCTTGAATTCTGTTTGGCAGGTTTGTCTATGTGTTTTTGTTGCATTGTGTTTAATGTTGCTGCTACTCATTAGTGGTTGCATGATGCATCTGCGTAAAGTGTAAGTTTGAATTAAAATTTCTGCTACTGGGTTGCTGCTCATAGTTCAGTATGATTTTGCAGTCCATGTTTGGCTTATTGGTGCTGAATGCTGATGCCTCTACATTTGATTCATTCCGGAAAGATTTTTCTTTTAGTCAGAATCTTTCCTTGCATATTCTTATTACAATTACAATTAGTCATTATCTTTTCTTTTACTGGTTTTAGCCAGTAGGTCCTTCGATTCCTTTCACAATGTCTCAAGTGTATAATAGCAGCATTACTTACGAGAAATGAAAGGAAAGATTTTCCTTAATTAGGAATGCGCTTCAATTTTATTTCGACTTGCTAAGGCTCTTAGAACATAGCAGTTAGCAGTACGTGACAAATTTATATGTATCAAACCGAAACCGTACCGAAATCGTAACGAACCAAACTAAGATTTATCGAACCGTACCGAATTACTTTGGTACGGTATTTGGTATACACAATTGATAAATCGAATACCGAAATACCGAACCGAAATTCTTAATAACGAACCGAAGTACCGAATGCTCACCCCTATTCAAAACTATACTGGAAGACTTCATAATTGTGTGACGTAAAGAAATTTAGGGTCTATTTGGAAAATCACCAAAAAATAATTGGATTTGAGTGTAATTGGAGGTATTACACAATTTGACATGTTTGTCAGGTCAAGTAATTATTTGATCAGCCGTGAATTGGGTGTTTGTCCCCCATCCCCCCCCCCCCCAAACAAAAAAGAATATTCTGTTTGGCCAAAAGTCTTTTTTGTTTTTTGGCTGAAGTGTTTTTTTTCGTTTATAAAGTTAAAGTGTTTGACCAAGATTTTTGAAAAGAAAAAAATACTTTTAAGTAGAAGCAGAAAGAAGCATAAAGATTCTTCTCAGAAATATTTTTGTAAAAAATACACTTAAATACATTTTTTAAAAGCTTTGTCAAACACTTATTACTGCTCAAAAAATACTTTTTAAAATTAATTAGCCAAACATGAATTACTTTTTGGTGAGAAAGTAATAAGCTCATTTGATGCATCGCAGTGCATTTACTATAAATCTTTTGATTACTAGTGATGATGTGATCTAAATTTGCAACTTTTTGACCATCGAGTTGTTCTTACGATGTGCGTGTTGGACTAATCCGAATCGAATTTCTTCTTTGTTTTTAGTTTTCCTCCAATTTCTAGTTGAATCCCTTCCTAATTTTAAATTGTGGTACTTTTATAAACCACTATAATTTAGGCCCTATAACTATATATAATTTGCCTAATTATCATTCCTAACTACTATTCAATTGTTACTAACTTGTATTCAAACGTGCAACGAATACAACGTGTATCAACGCATACAACATGCATCGACTGTATTTATTAGCGCAACGAATACAACTAAGGCAAAATACAGAAAAATAAAATGTTCTTGTTGAGAGTTGAACTCAAAACCTTTGCTAACTAAACATGCGCTCTAACCAACTAAGCTACGAGAGGATATTACAACTTGTATCACTTGTATTCAAACGTGCAACGAATACAACTAAGGTGAAATACAGAAAAATAAAATGTTCTTGTTGAGAGTTGAACTCAAGACCTTTGCTAAACTAAACATGCACTCTAACCAACTAAGCTACAAGAGCTTGTTGCTCTCTTTTATCAGTTCAAAAAAATTAATCTCTTATTTTAATGAATTTGCTAATGATTCCAATATAGCTATGAATGATAAATTTGCTAAAAGTATATCTATAAAAAATAAATATAATATAAATGTTTGATGTATAGCGTAATTTTCCCTTTTAAAATTGGGCCAATACATTTCTCATAAGCCCATAACCTTACTGCTGTCCACCAAATCCACAAAATTGTCTGATAGTGAACTAAACTATGGGCAAGTGTACATATAGTCATTCTCATAAACGCTATTTAGGAATTAGTCGGTACTTATTTTGTCCTGAAATTTTAAACTAAAAATCTTAAATTCAGGACATCTCGGGATATTTTCGTCCTAAGAAAATAAACTAAAAAAATTAAAATTTAGGACACTCCGACTATTTTTTAAATAGTAGCCCTTTGGAGTGGCTACCTCATATCATTTCTACCTAAACTATAGTAAGGTCCATGGGCCCATGTGCCAGTGGGTAGCAAGGTGTCACAACCCAAAACCCACTAGTCGTGATGATACCTAACTCAACCCGCTAGGTAAGCCAACTAATAACTATGCAATTCCAATAATATTAATAAGATAATTAAACAAAAGAAATTATTTGAATCTTATATATTTCCCAAGAACTGGTAGTGTAAGCATCTAATTTTCGACTATATTTGAATTTCTCACCAGCTTTTAGTATGTAAATATGTTTTAAGTTTATCTACATATTTTAGCCTTTATTTCACTTTTTAGTAGGTTTATTTGATAAAATTAAAAAAAATACAAAAGAGTTATATTTTTAAGAGTATTAGTTTTATTTTCATTTACAAAGAAAGAAAAGTTTAAAAATATAAAGTTTTATTTAGTTTAGTGTAATATTCTAAATCATAGGCTTTCGACAAATAAATATTGAGTGTAGTAATTTTACTTTACTTTTTATTTACTTATTTAGTAGGAGTAGATTATTTTTGCTTATTTATTATCAAAAAATACTATAAAAAGAAAGAACCAATTAAAAGTGTCCATTTGCCAAAGATTACTCCTTATCTTCCCATAACAAACTCACATGCACCATATTGTTATTATTTGAAATTGGCATCCACGACAAACACACACACAAAAATTGGTCAACCTGCACATATATATATATATATATATATATATATATATATATATATATATATATAATACAAGAACAATACACACAATTGGAGAGACAAAAAACAGAGGACTAGGGGTGAGAGAAAAATTAAGAGGCTCAAACCCGGGAATACCGATCTGAAAAAGAAGAATAAGAACGAAAAACGACAAAAAGGGGGCTGCCAGAAAAAAGCTTTTGAGCTTAAAAAAAAGGCTTTGAACAAAAGTTTCGGCCGAAGAACACACACATCAAAGAGAGAACAAAAAGAAAAATGGCGAAAAAAGAGGTGAGGAAAGAAATTGAGACGGAGGGACAATGAGTGACGACAGACACAAAAAAAAAATTAGAAGCCTTCCACCTTCTTCTTTTTCCTCATCTCCACCATGAACCTCCATGATAATATCTGATTTTTATCCATTAATATCAAGTCTCAAGTTGTCCATGAACAACCCAAAAACCCCCAAACACTCAGCACCTCTAACCAGCAAAAAACATCTCCAAAACTAGTTTCTTCCAAGCTGAAACAACTCCAAAATGTGGCTGAAAAACAGCCATAAATCCAGCAAAATTTCAGCCCAAAAAGCCCCATGAAAGCTGTTAAGAATAAGTCCAAACAAGCAATAAAAATGCAACAATTTTGCACAAAAAACATAGCTGATAATTCCATGGAAAACCAGCTCAAAATCTGTCAGTCGAGGTCTCCGACGAAGCTCTTCGTGCCCGGTCTAGTTTGTTCGATTTTCTCGCCGGATTTCCATCTTTGTAGTCAACAGATCTTCATGTATTTAAGAAGGTCGTTCTTTCAGTTTCTTTTACTACTTTGTTCTAATTATCATGTTGCCTTACTTTGTTGTTTGAGTCAGTATTTAATCTGTCTCTAATTTTTGTTTCATTTTTCTTTTTACTGTTATTTTTTTCCTTTTCTTTCACGCAACTATACTACTGTTTCCTTGGTTTTCTTTATTAAATGTTGATTGGTTTATTAGCTTTTTTTTTTTTTTTTTTTGCCTTTGTCATTTTCTCTTACTCTTTTGATTCAAATAGCGTTAGTTGGCCATGATGTTAGGTAATTTCCATTACTTCTTCATAATTTGTTAATTTCTTTAAGTGATCATCTTTAGCTAATTTGTTATCCATAATTCATTGCCTCACAACAAATTCAAAATTTAGGAAAATAATCATGAACATCATAGCTTGTTTTAGGCGCGATTAATAAATCATTGTGACTATGGGTATGGTTCCCGTGACATAATCATGATACATAAATCCCTATTCGAGTGTACGCTTCACGTGACTCGACCACAACTTCAAATAATAATAAAATAAAGTATGTTGTAAGTCGCGGGTGCGTTTCACGTGGCATGATTTGCAATATGTACAAAAAAAATGAGTGCGCGACATCACGACTTGTTCAAATAAATTCCATAAACACTAAAAGGCGATTAAATCAACAGCGGTTAAGAAAGTAAAAAAAAGCACAATAGGTTTGAAATATGTATTAATCAAGTAATTAGACCAATTAATAATAGTTGAGTGATTGTGCTAAAATTACGGAACCTGGAAATGCCTAACACCGTCTCTCGGGTTAACAAAATTCCTTACCCGGATTTCTGGTTTTTGCGGACATTAAACAGAGCCATTTTTTCCTCAATTTGGGATTCTAAAAATAAACCGGTGGCTTGGGGCACCATAAATTATCCCAAGTGGCGACTTCGATTAAAATAATAATCCCATTTCGATAATGTCACTTAAATTGAAAAAACTCTCATCCCTTGGCGAGAAAAAATGAGGTGTGACAGCTCTGACGATTCTACTGGGGACAAGAACCCAGAATCTCTGGTTCAGGATTCAGAATTCGAGCTTAGAATAATTATTATAGTTGGTTTTGTTTATTATTTGATTTTTACGTGTTTGAGCCTAATGTGCTAAATACCGCTTTTTACCGCTTTGATATTGTTTGAATTGTATATAAATTGTTACAAAACTCTTCTTCTCTCTGAGTCTTCTAAATCTTCTAGGAAGTGCACGCTGGCATGACTTCTTTTCTGTTAGTGTCATACCTAATTTAGAATGAGGATTGGATCAGTTACAAAACCGGATGGCCTTTCGGTTACCGGTACGTTCCCCCTGTCACGACCCCTGGTTCACCCTCCGTGAACTATCATGACGCACCTAGTCTCTACGACTAGGTAAACCTAAACTTGCGAAAGGTAACCAAAACTTGTGGAAGTAAAACAATTTAAAAACAGAAATAATGCAATAACAGTGTTAAATGTGCCGCTCGGCATACACCATATTTGTATAGATCTCAAAACCAATATCTAAATCCAAGATCCATAAACCCACGAATAACAAGCTAAGATCAATACTACATAGCTCTAACTCCGGAATGTCTAATAAGAACAGAAAAGTACAGAAGGGCTAAATACTAAAAGTAGGAATAGAAGGGACTTCTCGATCTGCGGACGCGACAGATGTACCTCGAAGTCTCTAGAGCAGTCGCCTCCTCAAGAATGATAGGCCTAAGTAGAAGTATCTGGATTTGCACATGAAAAACCTGCACAGAAGTGGCATGAGTACACCACAGCGGGTGCTCAGTAAGTGCCAAGCCTAACCTCGGTCGGGTATTGACGAGGAAGTTCAGGGCCCTACTGAGGTTAAATACAATATAAAGGTTAACAGTGTGGAATAAAACAGTATAAATAAGTGCAACAGTAAGAAATAACATAGAATTGACAGAACAACAACAAGAACAGAGACAAAACAAGCCACGGAAAGAAATACAACTCAACACAGAGATAATAACCGGGGCACCTTCTAGGATACCGTCCTGTAGACCCAATTACAACTGTCCAGTGGATCTCCCAGGATACCGTCCCGTAGTCCATCATATATATGTCCGAAGGATCTCCCGGGATCCCGTCCCGTAGTTCAACTATCAATGCGCGGGGATCTACCGGAATCTCGATCCATAGTCCCAAATGTAAATACCCAGTACTGGGGGAATCTACCGGGTGCATTCCCGTAGTTCCATATAACTGTGCAGGGGGATCTACCGGGAATCTAACCCGTAGTCCCAAAGTAAATGTGCAGGGGGATCTACCGGGAATCTAACCCGTAGTCCCAAAGTAAACAGACAAGGGGGAGCTATCGGAATCCCACATCCGTAGTCCCAAAATAAATACACAACAGCAGCAGGAAGATATACAGTAATGGGAGAATTTCATATTAAGGCAACAAATGATTCTAGTATAACATGCTGCACAGAATTTAAGTAAGGCAGGTTGAATCAAATAAGACAATTAAGTCACTTAGACATGCTTTCTTAAGCTAACAACATGCTTAATAGTGCAAGAAATAGAAACAGGAAATGAAACATACTAGTAATTACTTAAAGAAAACCGGATTTCCAACAATTAGCACAAGTATACACTCGTCACCTCACATACAAGATATTTCAATTACCAAATATATCAATCCTAAGGGGAATGTCCCCCACACAAGGTTAGACAAGCCACTTACCTCGAACCGGCTCAAAATCAACCCAACACCACGTCTTTGCCACGAGTACTCGACTCCAAATGGCCCAAATCTATTCAATTCAATTGCATAATGTAAATAACACTTCAAGTAACTGATTCTATAATTAAATTCTAAGCTAATACGCGAAATTAGGTAAAATAACCAAAACGCCCCTCGGGCCCACGTCTCGGAATCGGGTAAAATTTACATTTTTAGAAACCACGTACTCTCACGAGTCTATACATAACAAGAACACTAAAGTTGGAGTCCAAATGATCCCTCAATCCTCAATTAAAGGCCTCTTAAACTCAAGCCCTAATTACCCATTTTTCCCAAATTTCTCACCACTAATTAGGTCTTTAATCACATAAAAACGAGTTAAGTCAAGGACGTTACCTCCAAGTGATTCCCCTTTGTTTTCCTCAAAAATCTCTCTCAAAAGCTTCAAACCCGGATGAAAATGGTAAAAGAATCCCTCAAATTTGCGAAGGCAACTATTTATATGTTCTGCCCAGTGATTTCCGCATTTGTGACCCTGGGACCGTATCTGCGGTCCCACTTATGTGGGGACTTAGTCGCATCTGCGACTTTTTAATAAATGGCCAATTTCCGCACCTGCGGCCCCCAACTCGCAGGTGCGATTCCGCTTCTGCGGAACCTGCTAACCTCCATCAATTTCGCTTCTGCGGCCTCTTAGCCGCTGCTGCGGCGCCGCATCTGCGGTCCCCAAACCGCAGATGCGAAAATACCAGAAGTAGCAAAAATACAGCAGCTACAATAATTTCTCAAACTTCCCGTCAACCATCCGAAATCACCTCGAGGCCCCCGGGACCTCAACCAAAAGCACCAACATCACCTAATACCTCATTCAAACTTGTACCAATCCTGAAAACACCTAAAACAACATCGAAACCTCGAATTAATCAAGGATTTATGCCTAAGAACTCTAATTTTCCTCAAAATACACTTTTGATCAAATCTGAATGACCTGAAATTTTGCACACACGTCACATTCAACACTACAGAGCTACTCCAACTTCCGGAATTCCATTCCGACCCTCGGATCAAAATCTCACTATCGGACTGAAAACTTCAAAAAATTCAACTTTCGACATTTCAAGCCTAAATTAGCTACGAACCTCCAAAACACACTCCGAACACGCTCCTAACCCTGAAATCACCCAACGGAGCTAACAGAACCATTGAATTTCTATTCCAAGGCTGTCTTTACACTGTTCCGACTACAGTCAACTTTCCAACACTTAAGCTCCCATTTAGGGACTAAGTGTCCCAAAACTCTCCAGAACTCAAAACCGAACATTCTGGCAAATCGAAATAGCAGAAATAAACTTGGGGAAAGCAGTTAATAGGGGATCGGGGCGTTAATTCTTAAGACAACTGGCCGAGTCGTCATATTCTCCTACACTTAAACATTCGTTCATCCTCGAACGAGCATAGAGACATACTTTAAGTAGTGAAAAGATGAGGGTAACGGTTGCGCATATCCTGCTCGGTCTCCCAGGTCATCTCCTCGACCGGCTAACCCCGCCACTGAACCTTCACTAATGCAATGTTCTTTGACCCCAGCTTTCTAACCTGCATGTCCAATATTGCCATTGGCTCCTCAACATAAGATAGATCCTTGTCCAACTGGACTGAACTAAAATCCAACACGTGCGACGGGTCACCGCGATACCTTCGGAGCATCGAAACATGAAATACCGGATGAACTCTTGCCAAGCTGGGAGGTAAGGCAAGCTCATAAGCAACCTCCCCAACATGCTTCAATATCTCAAAAGGGCCGATAAACCTCGGACTCAACTTCCATTTCTTCCCGAATCTCATAACGCCCTTTATAGGTGAAACTCGAAGCAGAACCCTCTCTCCAACCATATAGGAAACATCACGAACCTTCCGGTACGCGTAACTCTTCTGTCTAGACTGGGCTGTACGGAGCCTATCCTGAATTACCTTAACCTTCTTCAAAGCATCCTGACCTAAGTCCATGCCCAATAATCTGGCCTCACCCGGCTCAAACCAACCCACTGGAGATATACATTGCCTACCATATAAAGCCTCAAACTGTGCCATCTGAATGCTGGACTGATAACTATTGTTGTAAGAAAACTCTGCCAATGGCAAGAACTGATCCCAAGACCCTCCAAACTCAATCACACACACACGGAGCATATCCTCAAGAATTTGGATAGTGCGCTCGGACTGTCCATCAGTCTGAGGGTGAAATGTCGTACTCAACTCTACCCGAGTACCTAACTCATGCTAAACGACTCTCCAGAACCGTGATGTGAACTGGGTACCTCTATCTGAAATGATGGAAATCGGAATACCATGCAGGCAAATAATCTCCCGGATATAGATCTCCGCCATCCACTCCGAGGAATAAGTAGTACACACAGGAATAAAGTGAGTGGACTTGGTCAGCCGATCCACAATCACCCAAATTGCATCAAACTTCCTCAACGTCTGTGGGAGCCCAACTACAAAGTCCATGGTGATCCGCTCCCACTTTCAATCTGGAATCTCTATCTGCTGAAGCAATCCACCCGGTCTCTGGTGCTCATACTTCACATGCTGGCAGTTGATACACCGAGCTATAAATCCAACTATATCTTTCTTTATCCGCCTCCACCAATAGTGCTGTCTCAAAACCTGATACATCTTCGCGGCACTCGGATGAATGGAATACCGCGAGCTATGGGCCTCCTCTAGAATCAACTCTCGAAGCCCATCAACATTGGGTACACAAATCCGACCCTGCATCCTCAATACCCCATCGTCGCTAATAGTCACATCTCTGGCATCACCGTGCTGAACCTTGTCCTTGAGGACAAGCAAATGAGGGTCATCATACTGCTGCTCCCTGATATGATCAAATAAAGAAGACCGAGAAACCATGCAAGCTAGAACCCGACTAGGCTCCGAAAGATCCAATCTCACAAACTGGCTAGCTAAGGCATGAACATCCATCATCACAGGCCTCTCCGATGCTGGTAAATAAGCCAAACTCCCAAACTCTTTGCCCGGCGATTTAAAGCATCGGCCACCACATTGGCCTTGCCCGGGTGATACAAAATAGTGATGCCATAGTCCTTCAGCAACTCTAACCACCTCCTCTGGCACAAATTTAGATCCTTTTGCTTGAATAAGTGCTGCAAGCTCTAATGGTCAGTATAAATCTCACAGGGAACCCCGTATAAATAATGGTGCCAAATCTTCAGGGCATGAATAATGGAAGCTAACTTGAGGTCGTGAACATGGTAGTTCTTCTCATGTATCTTCAACTGTCTAGACACGTAGGCAATCACCCTACCGTCCTACATCAACACCGCTCCGAGGCCAACCCTCGAGGCATCACAATAAACCGTATAAGACCCCGAACCTATAGGAAGTATCAAAATTGGGGTTGTGGTCAAAGCTATCTTGAGCTTCTGAAAGCTCGCCTCACACTCCTCCATCCACTGAAATGGACCACCCTTCTAGGTCAACCTGGTCATAGGGGCTGCAATCGATGAAAACTCCTCCACAAAACGACAGTAGTAGCCAGCCAAACCAAGGAAACTGCGGATATCGGTAGCTGAGGATGGTGTGGGCCAACTCTGCAGGACCTCTATCTTCTTCGGATCCACCTGAATACCCTCACTCGATAGCACGTGGCCTAAGAATGCCACTGAATCCAACCAAAACTCACATTTCGAGAATTTAGCATATAACTTCTTCTCTCTCAAAGTCTGAAGCACAGTTCTCAGGTGCTGCTCATGATCTTCCTGACTCTGGGAATACACCAGAATATCATCAATAAAGACAATGACGAACGAGTCAAGATACAGCTGGAACACACTGTGCATCAAATGGATAAAGGTTGCTAGGGCATTGGTTAGCCCAAATGACATAACAAGGAACTCATAATGACCATACCGAGTCCTGAAAGCAGTCTTTGGGATATCTGGCTCCCAAATCTTCAACTGATGGTAAATTGAGCACAAATCAATCTTAGAAAACACTCGTGCGCCCTAAAGCTGGTCAAACAGATCATCAATACGAGGTAAAGGATAACAGTTCTTCATTGTCACTTTGTTCAACTGGCGATAATCAATACACATATGCATAGAACCATTCTTTTTCTTCACAAACAAGATAGGAACACCCCAAGGTGATACACTAGGTCAAATAAAACCCTTATCAAGCAATTCCTGTAACTGATCCTTCAACTCCTTCAACTTAGGAGGAGCCATACGATATATAGGGATAGAAATGGGCTGAGTGCCCGGGAACGATCAATGCCAAAATCAATATCTCTATCAGGCGGAATGTTTGGAAGATCAGCTGGAAACACATCAGGGAAATCCTGTACTACTGGAACTGAATCAACTGAAGGGGTATCAATACTGACATCTCTCACATAAGCTAAATATGCGTCATATCCATTCTCAACTATGCGCTGAGCTTTAAGAAAAGAAATAACTCTACTGGGAGTGTGATCTAAAGTACCCCTCCACTCAACACGTGGTATACCTGGCATAGCCAGCGTCACGGTTTTGACATGACAATCAAGAATAGCATAATAGGGCGACAACCAGTCCATGCCCAAGATAATATCGAAGTCAACCATACTGAGTAACAATAAATCGGCTCTGGTCTCAAAACCACTAAGAGAAATCAAACACGACCGATAAATGCGGTCCACAACAAGAAAATCTTCCACAAGAGTAGAAACATAAATAGGGGAACTCAAAGAATCCCAAGATATACCCAAATGCGAAGAAAAATAAGAAGACACATAAGAGTAAGTAGAGCCTGGATCGAATAGAATTGATACATCTTTGTGGCAAACCAATATAATACCTGTGATGACAGAATCGGAGGCAACAACCTCGGTACGGGAAGAAGGGCATAGTATCTGGCCTGGCCTCCCCCTCTAGGGCGACCTCTACCTCCCCGACCTCCACCTCTAGCTAGATGAGCAGGTGGGGTAGCAACTAGAGTTGTAACCATAGCCTGAGAACTCTGCGGGGTACGTTGTGGCTGAAAGTCTGTAGAGGTGCACCCCTCCCAAGTATGGGGCAATCCCTCACCATATGACGTGTGTCACTACACTCAAAACAAACTCTGGAAGGACGTGGTGGCTGTGACTAGCTAGGGCCAGGTCTACTAGACTGACCTCTAAAAGCACCCCGCGCAGGAGGCGCGCTAGATACTGGTGGTGCATAATAAGGCTCCTGAGGCCTAGGAGGAGCTGGAGCACTACTAGCTGCTGGAAGAGCTGAATGAACAGGGCGACTCATATAAACCCTACCGTGACGACCTGTAGCTGGGGTACGGGCACCAGAATAATGGCCCGACTCTCGAGACCTCTTGGCCTCCCTCTCCTCTTTCTCCCTAGCGTGCATACCCTTTATCCTCCTAGAAATGCTCACCATCTGCAAATATCCATCTCCAACTCACGAGCCATGCTAGATCTGATGCTGGGAATAAGGCCCTCAATAAACCGGCGAACCCTCTCACGGACAGTAGAAACCAAGGCTGGTGCATGTCTAGCCAAGCTGGTGTAACGGACAACATACTCTGAAACAGTCATAGCACCCTGGCGCAAATGCTTAAACTTTGCACGTCGTGCGTCCCTAAGGCTCTGGGGAACATACTCCCTCGGGAGCAGATCTGAAAACTGAGCCCAAGTCAGTGAAGCAGCCTCATCTGGACTGTTTAACTCATAGGTGCGCCACCACTCATAGGCGACTCCTCGAAGCTGGAAAGTAGTGAAAGAAACCCGCTCGATCCTGAGATACCCATGGTATAGAGAATGCAGTAACACTCATCAATAAATCCAAGAGCATCCTCCGATGCTAGACCACTAAACATAGGGGGCTTGTACTTCTTGAACCTCTCAAGCCTCAACTGCTCATCCTCGGAAGCCGCTACCCTGTCCTCGGGCTGAACTAGCACTGTAGGCGGCACATGAATAATCTCAGGGACCTGCTCAACATGCACTCGTTGCTCAGGAGTGCGGGCGGCGGTAGTCTGTGCTCCTCCCCCGGCTTGAGATGTGGCTGCAGTAAGGGGAAACAACCCTGCCTGAGCCAAGGTGGTGTACATACACATGAACTACGCCAAAGTCTCTTGAAGGGCTAGAGTAGTAGTAGCAGTAGGCGTATCAGGTGCCTGGACTCCGGCTGGAACTGCTGGTGGTACCTTGGTGGTAGCTCGCGCAGGTGCTTTGGCTGCACCAATTGCGCGTCCTCAGCCTCTACCCCTACATTAGGGGGAACATGTGCCTGATCATCTCGAGTAGCACATGTCCTCACCATCTGTGAGAGAATAGAAGACAGAAGTTTACAATTGTGATGTCAAAATATCGCACGACAAGGAAATAAAATAAAGTGGAAATTTTCCTAACAGTTATATAGCCTCTCGTAGAAAAGTACATACGTCTCCATGCCGATCAACGAGACTCTAATAAATCGGTTTGTGATCCATGACTCCTATGAACCTAGAGCTCTGATACCAACTTGTCACGACCCCCAGTTCACCCTCCATGAACCATCGTGATGGCACCTAGTCTCTACGACTAGGTAAGCCTAAACTTGCAGAAGGTAACCAAAACTTGTGGAAGTAAAACAATTTTAAAACAGAAAATAAGGCAATAACAGTGTTAAATGTGCCGTTTGGCATACACCATATTAATATAGATCTCAAAACCAATATCTAAATCCAAGACCCGAAAACCCATGAATCATATGCCAAGATCAATATTACATAGCTCTAACTCTGGAATGTCTACTAAGAACAGAAAAGTACAGAAGGGCTAAATACTAAAAGTAGGAATAGAAGGGACTTCTCGGTTTGCGGACGCGGCAGATGTATCTCGAAGTCTCTAGAGCAGTCATCTCCTCAAGGATGATAGGCCTGAGTAGAAGTACCTGGATCTGCACATGAAAAACATGCGTAAAAGGGCATGAGTACACCACAACGGTACTCAGTAAGTGCCAAGCCTAACCTCGGTCGGGTAGTGACGAGTAAGGTCAGGGCCCTACTGAGATTAAATACAATATAAGGGTTAACAGTGTGGAATAAAACAGTATAAATAAGTGCAACAGTAAAAAATAACATAGAATTGACAGAACAATAACTAGAACAGAGACAAAACAAGCCACAGAAAGAAATATAGCTCAACACAGAGATAATAACCGCGACACCTTCCAAGATACCATCTTGTAGTCCCAATTACAACTGTCCAGTGGATCTCCCGGGATACGGTCCCGCAGTCCATCATATATATGTCCGAAGGATCTTCCTGGATCTCGTCCCGTAGTCCAACTATCAATGCGCGGGGATCTACCGGAATCCCGATCTGTAGTCCCAAATGTAAATACCCAGTACTGGGGGAATCTACCAAGTGCACTCCCGTAGTTCCATATAACTGTGCAGGGGGATCTATCAGGAATCTAACCTGCAGTCCCAAAGTAACTGTGCAGGGGGATCTACCGGGAATCTAACCCGTAGTCCCAAAGTAAACAGACAAAGGGGAGCTACCGGATTCCCATATCCGTAGTCCCAAAATTATAACATAGCAACATCAGGAAGATATACAGTAATGGCAGAATTTCATATTAAGGCAATAAATGATTCTAGCCTAGCATGCTGCACAAAATTTAAGTAAGGCAGGTTGAATCAAATAAGACAATTAAGTCACATAGACATGCTTTCCTAAGCTAACAACAGGCTTAATAGCATGTCCCCTCACGTATAAGGCATTTCAATTATCAAATATACCAATCCAAAGGGAAGGTCCCCCCCCCCCCCCCCACAAGGTTAGACAAGCCACTTACCTCGAACCGGCTCAAAATCAATCCAACACCACGTTTTTGCCACGAGTACTTGACTCCAAATGCCCCAAATCTATTCAATTCAATTACATAATGTAAATAACACTTCAATTAACTAATTCTATAATTAAGTTCTAAGCTAATACACGAAATTAGGTAAAAAAAACCAAAATGCCCCTTAGGCCCACGTCTCGTAATCGGGTGAAATTTACCTTTTTAGAAACCTCGTACTCTCACGAGTCTATACATAACAAGAACACTGTAATCAGAGTCCAAATGACCCCTCAATACTCAATTAAAGGCCTCTTAAACTCAAGCCTAATTACCCAATTTTTTCCAAATTTCTCACCACTAATTAGGTTTTTAATCACATAAAAACGAGTTATGAAGTCAATGACGTTACCTCCAAGCGATTCCCCTTTGTTTTCCTCAAAAATCTCTCTCAAAAGCTTCAAATCCGGATGAAAATGGTGAAAGAATCCCTCAAATTCGCGAAGGCAACTATTTATATGTCCTACCCAGCGATTTCCGCATTTGCGACCCTGGGACCACATTTGCAGTCCCACTTCTGCGGAGACTTAGTTGCATCTGCGACTTTTCATTAAATGGCCAATTTCCGCACCTACGGCCCCCAACTCGCAGGTGCAATTCCGCTTCTACGGAAATATCCCTTGCATCTGTGGAACCTGCTAACCTCCCTCAATTTGCTTCTGCGGCCTCTTAGCCACTTCTGCGGCACCGCATCTTAGGCCCCCAAACCGCAGATGCGAAAATACCAGAAGCAACAAAAATACAGCAGTTGCAACAATTTCTCAAACTTCCCGTCAACCATCCAAAATCACTTTGAGACCCCAATTATAAAAAAATTCCAAAAATATTTTTTAAAATTTCTTCTAAAAATCCAACAAAATATTGTCATTCTCTTTCAGAAGTTTTTCTTTCGAAAATTGAAAAGAAAATGCAAGTTCAAATATTTTTTCTTTTTTCTTTAGAAGTCTCTTATTCCATAAATTCAAAATAAAAGTCCAAAACTTAAAAAATATTTCCTTTATTCTTTAGAAGTTTTTCTTTCGAAATTCTAAACCATAAAAAAATCGAAATTAGAAAAAAAGTATTTTCTTTCTTCTTTAGAAGTCCTTCTTTTAAAAAATTCTCAACAAAAAAAGGGTTAGTTTATTTTCTTATTCCTGATCTTTCCGAACTACACATGATCTGATTCATGTTCCCACATGATACGTAGGCAACCCACATCATGTTCGATCGACCACTTAAAAGAAAGTGCTAAAAAAATAATATTGGTATTAATAAGGACCAACTGAGTCTACTCTAATGTGTCTCTTGTTTTGAATTGTGAAGAAAAGTTGAGGTGGTTGGTTTGTGGTAAGCTGGAAACACAAGATCCAAAGGAAAAATGCCAATGACAGCTGAGATTGAAGCTGTTACGAGTGGTCAAGAGACTCGAGGTCAGATGGTTCAACGTGAGTCTACTGTGGTTAAGGAAAATATAATGCTTAAACAACAACTGATCAAAATGTGTCAAGCATGGGTCAATGGTCAAGGACCGCCTTTTTCTATTCATGGTTTCCTAGAGTTTACACCCATCTCGACTACTACCACTCAGGTCTCATTGTCTGATCAATCATATCCACCTGGGTTCAATATTTATCCCAACTGTATGGCTACAGTTGGAACTTCTGTTGCGCGCTTCCAAAGTGGGCCATTGAAAACCAATCAGACAACCACTACTATTATACCCGTCTTCACTGTCCCACAGTCGACGGTGGTGCAGAGAAAAACTCATGAGTCACAGTTTGCTACCCAGCAAGAACAGTCCCACTCTCCTGAGTACCACTCATACTATTTGATCTTCCTGCAAAGATTGAGAAGCCTGCCCGAAAGATGACATAAGAAAAAATGACCCAAAGAGTGAAAAACTTAGAACAACAGCTGAAAACATGCAAGGGTTGGCAGGTCAGAAGAGTATTGCCTTCAAGGATCATGTTCTCTGATGTCCACTTGCCACCTGGTTTCAAGACTCACAAATTTGAAAAATATGATGGACATGCAGACCCCATAGCCCACTTGAAAAGGTATTGCAATCAACTTAAAGGTGCGGGAGGAAAGGAAGAATTACTGATGGGGTTATTTTGGGAAAACCTTACGGGAGTAGCCTCCGAATGGTTTATGGATCAAGACACATCTCGCTGGTATGTCTGGGATGACATGGCATAGGATTTTGTCAAACAATTCCAATACAACATTGACATCCCCCCAGACCGGAATTCCCTTTCAAACATGAAGAAGAAACCAACTGAAAGTTTTAGGGAATATGCCATTAAATGGAGAGAGCAAGCGGCTAGAGTTAAGAAACCTATGGATGACCACGAGTTAATAACTGTCTTTCTTCAGGCTCAGGAGCCAGATTATTTTCAAAATATGATGTTCGCAGTGGGCAAATCCTTCCCGGAAGCAATCAAAATAGGGGAAATGATTGAGAATGGCCTTAAGACGGGTAGAATTATAAGTCAAGCAGTTCTCAAAGTCGCAACTCAGGCTGTCCAACTTGAATCTGATAATTTTAGTGACACGAATGAGAAGGATGAAGAAACCATGATGACATCTGGGTCGAGAAGAGGTCCTAGGAGAGCATCTCGAAGGTATGACCAGCCTCGTCTAGTTTCCGATGATTCCCTTGAGCACTACTATCCACCTCAGAACCCACAATACTCTGTTGCTCCACCTCAGTATGTTGTCTAGCCACCAAAATACCCCAGAAGGCGAGCACGAGCATCACAAAATCTCCACTAGCCTCCACAAAATTTTCAAGTTCCAAGCCAGGGGTATAAAGGAGAACAAAAGTTGAAAGATAATTTTACACTAATAGGAGAGTTCTATGCAAGCTTGTTTGAGAAACTAAAGCATTATGACATGATTGCACCTATTTCACCAAATTATGTGGACCCACGTGCAAGAAGCTTTGACCTTCTAAAAGGTGTGAATACCATTCCAATGCCCAAGGGCACAATGTTGAAAGCTGTCAGGATTTGAAAAGAGAAATAGAAAGAATGATCTAGGAAAAATTGATTGAAATTGGAGAAGGCCCTGGTGATTCTGATGAGCAAATTTGTAGCTAAATGTCAAGCTTAGCAATTGAAGAGTCATTCTCTCCTCACTAGGAAAGAATCTTGGTAGCTTGTTTTGATATTTTTTCTATTATCTAGGTTATTTCAGGGTTGTGATCCAGATTTTATATGTTTTATTGAGTCAAACCCTTCCATACATCTGTATTGCCTGTGTGAGTCTTGTTTGTTCGTTCTATTGCTATTTTCATTATCTTGGTTATTTTAGGGCTGTAACTCAGATTTTTAAGTTATTTGTCTTTTGTCCAATATTTCCATCATTTACTCAATGAAATACAGTTTGTCCTTTTGTATCATTCTGTGCTTAATTCTTTTCCCGCTAGTTTTAGTGACATGACATGCATGCAAAATTTTTGGCCAGATCTTAGAAAATTGATTTAACCTTGAATTAGATAACTGAGAAAAAGATACTTTTTGAGACTGAATAAAGAGCCAAAACACTTTGGAATTAAGCTCGGTTCAAATTCATGTGGAACTGAAATAGTCATGCCCATGGATGTTAATGATCTTTACCTTCAAATCATTGTGAAGGTCAGGCTTGAGGAAAAATCAATTGAAGTTTGTTGGAAAGTTTGACATTAATGGATGGAAAGTGTCCTTCGACCACGACACACCAAGAAGACAGGCATGTTCATCAATGCTGTGATCGCGAAAGGATACTATATTTGGCATTCTCAAGGCTGGGAGGCCCTTTTTCTGCTATCCAAACACTTTATACCCTTTGCTACCCTTTTTGGGCCTGTGTTATTTTCTTTGACCATCCTCTTTCGGAATCAAGTTTAGAGTCCAAAGTCCAAAAAAAAGTCCATACCTTAAGAGTACAAACTAGGGCAAATCTTAGAAAGTTCAAATGAAAAAAGTCAAAAAAAAAAAGATTAGTCAAAGGTCCATGCCCCCAGAAAATAAAAGTTGGGGCAACTTATTCTGGAAACAAAAAAAATAAAGAAAAAAAGAGACAAAGACAAAGAAAGCAAAATGAAAAAAAATAGTTAGGTCAGATGTTTGAACTGCGTTCAACCTGATTCCTTTAAAAGAGGATACGTAGGCAGCCTTACACGGTTCAGTCCAACAAAATAAGATTTTTTTGAAAAAAAATCCAAAAATCCCCAATATTTGAAACTGGGGCAAAGATTTTATTTCACTTTTGAAAGAGTCGATTCCAAGAGTTGTAAGTCTACAACCTCGCATTTTGAGTCTACTTTGAGCCTTCATGCCGACCCTTCTTTCCAATCATATCCAAAAAGCTTCCAAATAAAGAGCTCCTAATATGTCTTCAAGAATGTCAAGATAAGCATGTAATGAGCAACAGTTGTCACACGGCATAGAACACTATCAATTTACTCACACAAAAAAGGGAAAGAAAAAGAAAATAAAATGAGAGAGTCTTACTAGTGAAAACCCTCACAGGCACTGTAAGACGACGGTAAGCAGAGATAAATAAATGAGGGAGTCTTGTTGGTAAAAATCCCTCGGGACACCATTAGTCGAAAGTGAGTCATGAAGTTGTTGCAAAGAATTGTCACGAACAAACCCGATTGCAAAGGTCATAAGAATGGTAAAAGGAAAGATTGGATTAGTTTGATAGATTGGCCATTAAGTCCAAAATATATGCTACGATCATTAAGGCTAGTTATTGAAAAAAAACTCTTCCCCTGTCCTTCCCAACACAAGCATTTCTTGTTAATACAATTTCTTTGCACCATTGTGTCCCTTCATTCTAAGTCGGTCCTTGTCAATACAAGTAAGAAAATATTTCAAAATCTGCTATTAGCTTTTCAGTTTCACAGAGTAAATTTGGTCAACACACTCAGGTGTTACAGTCAACATGCCTTTGAGAATTCATGCAAAGACTCCCCCTTCCCCCCAGAAGACTCTTGTCAGCCTACTTGGCTAAAGCAAGCAAAGATAACCTTAAGGTTTATTAGGGATTCTCTGTAGTACCGAACAAGGACTATGAAGTGTGCACATTGTGCAAAAGATACTTACTAGTTGTGATTCTCTCTGATGGACAAATTTCTCCAAAAGAAAAAGCCATTTAATATATCAGTAAAAGGTTATCCAAGAAAAGAAATCTCTTGTTTTTTAGATAAGGCTGATTGAGCCACAAAGCACAAAGGTCCCTTGAAAGAAACAACAAAGTCTCCCAGCAGTACAACCAACTACCAATGAAGTCGGTCTTCTAAAAGAGAATGGACACAAAGCCAAGCTGCCAAATGTTAAGTTAAAATTCCAAGGTTTCAATGATGGCAATGTTCAGTTAATCTATTTCACAGGAATCATCAAAAGGAAAGAAAAGGAATGAGGAGTGATGACTAAATCAATGGATCTATAGAAGGAACCAAAAGCCTGCTAATAATATCGGCCTCAATAAAAGGAATCAGTTTACCAATGAAAGAGTTATTGCCTTATTCAGCTTCCTTAATTAAAGCTCAGTCAAAGGATTAATTGTCTTGAAAATGAAAGCTGTGACAAGGAAACTCACGATCGAATCCGGTCTTTCCCAAAGAGCAGGATTTGAAGAGGCACCCCTTGGGTCAAATCCTTTTAAAAGATCTCGTGCCTCTATTTCTGGTCAAGACTCAAATGCTCTTTTCCTCTCCTATAAGAAGGCTTCTTAGTTCAATTGGAAGACTTGCACAACTACACACATTGTTTTCGAAGTCTTTCTACTTCATAGCCTAAACATTGTATTCTAAAGTTTATCAATGTCTCAAAAGATAAGGAGAGTTAGAACACAAAAGAGAGTTGTGTCATTATTAGAGATACACTATTGCTATACTTCGTTAGTGGTGAACGAATCAAAACTACCCCTGTTGTAATACTTTTAAGATCTAAAAGGAACCCTTCTAACCCAAGGAAAACTGGATGTAAGTACCACACCGGTACCAAACCAGTATAAAATTGCTATATGTCATTTTCTTTCTGCTTACAGTTATTTCACTTCTGCTCTTGATTAAGTCAACTAAAATCATCGTTAGTCGACAAAGTTTTTAACAGACCACAATTCAACACCCTCTTGTACTTTCAGTTAGTATCAGAGCAAGGCTCACAAACTTTGCTTAATAGCTAGTGAGGAAAAGATCATGGGATCAAACATAGTCGTTGGTGCACTATTTCAAGAGGGAACTTCTCAAGTTCGACCATTATACTTCAATGGACAACACTTCTCTCATTGGAAGGTGCGTATGGAAACATACACCATGTCTTATGACATCAAAGTCTGGCGAGTGATCAGAAAGGGAAATCTTCCAATTCCCCCAAGGAAAGACGAATATGGTCAAGTAATAGTATCCACTGATTTACTTGACTTAGATGACTACACTGATGAGCAAGCTGCTGCCATAATAGTAAATGCCAAAGCAAAAATGTTAGTTTATATGAGCCCACCAAATAGTAGAGTACCTGGTCCACTATGAGGTTAAGCTGAGAATGCTAATAAAACTGTAAGTAAAGAAGACAAGGGATTTTTAAGTGGAAATATCCCACACAGGGGGATCAAAAAATCACGACCTACACTTGTAGGCTTTTAACTTCACTAATTTGTAATCTCACTATTACAAGCCACTTTGTAATAACTCTATTACAAAGACTTCCACTAACTTGTGATGCTCTCACCACAAGCTACTTTGTGACTGTTCTAGTTACAATGACTTTAAACTTATGACTAAACCTAGTCACAACATAAACTCGGAAGTGTACGGATTTTTGGTTTTCCTAAGACAAAGCTTCTAAGAAAGCAAGATAGGAGATACAACGAAGAACAAATAACAAGATTACAACTCAACTACAGATATACATAAACTCATTATGAAACTAATCCTTAGTGGAGTTGTCTTCTTATTCTTGACACACCAGTAACATCAATGTTGGATGAACACTTTTATGCTTGAGAGAATATCACTGAATGCATAAGTGAATTTCTTGTGCCTTACACCGAGTTGTTATACTACAAAAGACATCGCAGTGGATGGTGATGTTAATTCTTGGTACACGCTTCTTCCCAATGTGAAGTGACTGCTGCATTGTCTGCTGCACACTCACTTTTGTGCAGTTGCATTCCAACTGTAAAGTTGACTTGTACTTCTGTCAGAGAACACTAAGGGAGCAGGTCCCAATTGTGTTCCTCTTTTGTAACAGTTGAGAGATAGTCACTTTCTGCTGTTACGTTCCAGCTGTACAATTGACTTGTACTTCTATCAGAGAACCTTAAGGGACCAGGTCCCTGTTGTGTTCCTCTTTGTAATAGTTGCAGACAGTCACTGACTTGTACTTCTATCGGAGAACACTAAGGGACCAGGTCACTAGGTCCTTTTTGTGTTCCTCCCTGTGGTTGTTCATTCGTTTGCTGGAGATCAGACTGGACATTATTCATTTGAAGTGTATACCATGTGGGTGAAGTTCTTTATCTGGTTCTTGACAATAAATTTGTTAGATCATCAAAACACAAGAAGCATAAGGCAAAGACATTGAAAACCCATCAGTTTCCCCCTTTTTGATGATGACAAACTTAGGCAGTAATGGTATTTGTTTAGAGCAGAGATAGCCGGATATGGTACCAGAAACTACACATATTCCCCCTTACCCTTTTGCTTTTGATTCCCCCTTAATTAGTTAATCAGATCTTGTTATATTTGCAGCATGTTCCCCCTGACTCCCTGACCCCGACCTTACCTCTTTGGTATTATTTCCCCCTTGTTGGCATCATTAAAAAGATACACAATCAGGCAATTAGTATAAAGAAGTCCAATACAACCAACTCATGCCACATATGTGCACACAACATGACAGAAAAGAGAAGCCAGAGGAAAGTAGCATTGTACATGCAAAAAGAGGAGTTGTTTAATTAATATTAACAATGGACTGAGTAAAACAGAAGTAGTAGTGGTGAAATCCAGCATGCCTATCACAAAAAGACAACAAAAAGAAAACAATAGCCACAAAATATTTAGAGCAAAGAAAAAGAGCTGGCCATTGAGAGGATCTTAGGGGGTACTAGAAGAGGGAGGCTTGGAAGAGGAGACAACAATGGTTTTGAGAACCATGTCCAATCGGGCATTTACAGACAGTTGTTCTTCAAGCAGTTTTGCGCAAAGCTTATCATTTTCCTTTGTCAGACGGAAAACTTCTTCATTAATGGAATCAGGTCCTTTAACTGCTTGACTGAGCTGGGTTTCCAGCATGGCATTTTCAGCCCTTAACCTTCTGATCTCTTCAGAAGCTGCATTTTGAGCATTGATCAGCTGAGAAATGGTCGAGATGCTTCCACCAACTCTTTCAACGCACTCACATTTTTCTAGAGTGGTTTTAGAGAAGTTTGCTTGCGTGTTCCTACTCTGGGATTACCCAAGGGGACCTTGTAAAATCTGAACACTTGAGTGAGGAGAAAACTATATGGTAGCCCATGATTCCCACATTTAAAGTTTGCCACCTTTTGCATATGATCTATCATGATTGCTGACCAATTCAAAAAGAAGCTGATACTCAGGAAGTAATACCTTCTTATGCACCTGTTCCCCCTGCTGAATAGCTTGCTCTTTCATGATAGCTGTCATAAAGTTGACACCATAGATACCTTTGACTGAGGACATTCCTTCACATGGAATTATGAGAACCTTTCCCAATGCGAAAGCATCGAGTACAATGTCTACTCTATTTACTAGCGCACAAATGTGATCCCCCTTAACGATGAAGAGAGATGCGTAGAAAGTTTGTACCACATCTTCGTACACCAGAGGCATGCTCCCTTGAAACAAGTGCTCCCATTACTGAAATTCCACTATCTCCAAAATTTGTCGCATACCAGCCATCTCTGAAATTGCTGAGTCAAATGTACGACCCCACAAGACTTTCTGGGTTCTTAATCTCTGCTGCCAAAGACCATTATCACTGGGCATGGTCCTCAGAGCACCAGGTTCTCTAACAGTTTCCCTTTTTCATTTGCTAGATCCTTCAATAGACTTTCCTTTCCAGCTTACTAGCCCCACAGTATCATCTTCAAACATGGCTTGCTCAACTGCACTCTTCTTAGACTTGTTGCTGCCCTTCATGGATGCACTATTTTGTTTCTCAGTAGTTTCATCGGAAGCTTTATCCACCAACTTTTGAGCTTTTATATATTGTTTCACTAAGTAACCAGGTTCTTTTAGAGCATTTTTGTCAATCCCACTTACTGGAACACTCTTGTCAGTAACAAGCTCCCCTTGATTGACAATCTCTTTTTCCTTGTCTTGACACTAATCCTACTTTTCTGTAATGTCGACTCAAAACCCTCTTTCTATTATGACCTGATAGTGGGTGACTTAGAGGAGGATTCTAAGAGCTTAGGATGATCAGGAGATGCAGAAGTGGGTTTGCCTGGAAGAGAATCAGGTTCTTCAGTAGGTTTTTTGGGAACGTCTCATGAGCTAAAGACTCGAGGAGTACTATGGTTCTTACATCGCCTAGGAATGGAGTTTATTCCCCCTAACACTTAGACGAGATATATGCTCCTTCATTCATCAGACTCTCAACAGTGATAGCCATGATGTTGTGCGCTGCTTCCTTTTCTGGTGACTCTGTGAGAGTCACTAAGTCCAAAATAGAGGAGTTCAGATACTGATTAGGATCATCCTTAGAGACCTCTGATACTTGAGAGGTGGAACCCCCTGAGTGTTCTTTGATGAGATCGGAGGAATGACGAGACATAGAGTTTCAGTACATGGGAGGAAAACAGGGTTTGTTAGAAAAGGAAAGTCTATAGGAAAATAGGAGGAACCAAGTGCAGATACAGGAGTATTGGAAGGAGTGAAGTATTGAATCTCTGGGGATGATTTTAAGGATAATAGGGAAGTGGGAGTGGTGTTAATGGTGGGGGAAGGAAGTGATCGTTCGATTGCCATCATAGGAGTATTTGGAAGATAAGTAGAGTGAGAGAGAGAGATGAGGAGCGGATCACATCTATACAGAAGAGATGAAGGTTCATGACTTGTTATGTGGGAGAAAGAAATTTTTATTGGAAAAAGGACTAATGATGAGAAGAGAGAGAAATGGGTTCTGAATAGTTCTGAAAATAGCGGTAGGTTTGTGGGAAAACGTTATCGTGGAGAGGGGATGAAGGGATTTGAAAGACAAAACATGACATGAAGACTTTGAGAAGTCAGATGATGTGGCAGTTGAGTTAATTTTGTTAACATTTTGAGAGGGCATGCAGAACAAGCACATTACTACTAACCTGTGGTATAGGAACCTGATGCCCAACCTTTTTTTTTGAAAAAGATTTTAGCAGATCTTCTTACGCAGTTCATAACTGTGCCTTTAGCTTCTATGATCGTCATGCGTGTTTACCTGAAATGGTATCGATGTGAGTTAGGCTTTGCCAGAAAACACTTTAGCCAATTTTACCTGAAGGTACTTTTCATAGCCAACTGATGGAGAATCAGGTTCTCCATTAGGTTTCAATAACCCCAGCTTCACCTTGTTTCTTCCAAAATGTTCCCTCCTTAAGGCTTTAGTGAGGATATCTGGAATTTGGTCTTTTGTGCCACAGGACTTTCCACAGACCAACCCTTTCTCCATATTGATCCTCAGAAGATAATGCTTTACCTCAATGTACTTGGTCCTCTTATTTTGAACTGGATAGACAAGATGTACCATCAGAGAATGCCCCAAAATCTTCCAATTGCTGCTTAATTCAAAGGGTTTGAGCACATCAGGATGTTGCCGCTAGACATTCTACTTCAGTTGTTGACGAAGCCATTGAGTTTTGCTTCCTTGTGCCCCAAGAGACGAGACATGATTATGGCAAGTGAGCCATTCCAGAAGTGCTTTTTCTGTCCATAAAATAACCTGCATAGTTAACATCAGCATACCTAATAAGATTAAAACTATCACCTGAGGGATAACACAGAACCAGGTCCTAAGTTCCCTTAGGTATCTGACACTTCTTTTGGAAGCCTTCAAGTAGGATTCCTTGGGACTTGACATTGAATTCTATTTTGGAGTGGAAATACAGAAGAGACAAAACAAAAAAATTTGAAATTTTTGATTCTTGTCTAACACCAGAATGTAGAGGAGTGATCATGTTATCAGGTAGATGCGCTTTTGTGTTTCCAGTTTGGGACTGAGGTTTGATTGGTAGAGAAACTTGGTAGGTTAATTGGATTTCCCTACTCCTTGTTCTGTTACTTGTGGAGTACCTTGCACTGCATCTCCACTCTTTCTTTAGTTTCAATGGTAGTAATTGAAATACCAGGTTCCTTATGAGAAGTGGAAGAGAATGTTGCATTGTCTTTCACCTGTTTCCTTCATCGTACTCATCATATCAGCCTTCCCATTTGAAACCTTAGATATTTTTTACCAGGTGCCAGACATGTTCATTATATTGATCATAACTATTTCCTCCTTTGTTAGAAGAAGGTGTCTCGTTGAATAGCACATGAACCCTTCTTTCCACCAGTGTGCTCTTTTGTTGTAGACTTTGTGGCTTTTGCATTGTGGGGAGTATCCCAGAAGGATTACTTCATCGCCTTTTGCATCAAACTTCCCAAGCTGGTCCTTCTTGTTATTTAAACCATGGCATTTTCATTTAAAAAGACTCTCAAATAAGTTGTCCTTGGTTCTCTTCCATTTGGCAGCTCATAGTGGGTTTTGTTCAGGAGGGACCTGATCATACACATGTTCACCAAGTCGCAAGCAAATTTTATTTCTTTTGCCCAGAATTTTCTTGGCGATTCCACTGTCGATGAGCATTGTCCATGCTATGTCTTCCAGAGTTATGTTCTTTCTTTTAGTAATACCATTTTGCTGTAGTGTCCTTGGTGCTGAGAAGTTGTGTGTGATTCCATTTTTGTTACAAGCTCATCAAATTCGGCGTTGTCACATTCAGTCCCGTGTTCAGATCTGATGCATACTGCCTTCAATTTTATCTTCACTTGGCTCTTCTTGACAAAGGCCCTAAAACACCTCGAAAGTCTCATCCTTTGTTCTAAGAACCAGTGTCTAGGTGAATCTTGAATTTGACAAACCACGAACCAGGTCCTTCTGAATCAATTTATTCAGAAGTGAGAGGCTTGCTTGCCCGGATCTTCCATGCCAAAGTTCTGCATCATTATCAACTAACTTCAAGCATCTCATATCCCCAGCTTGTAAAATTTCAAAGTCAGCAACGTAGATGTTCTTGTTTCTTTTGGCAGCTAAGACCACTTTCCCAATTACCAGATTGGTACTTGTGCACACTTTTGATAAGAACTCTACTTTATTCCCTTTATCATAGATTTAAGAGACACTCAGGAGACTGTACTTCAGGCCATCCACATAGTACACGTTCTCAATTTTGAGTGACAAGGAGATTTTCCAACTTTTCTAGCACTGAGAATGTACCGTTTCCTTTTTCAAGGGGTACATTCCCTTCCTGCAGGGCTTTCAGTGAGAAGAAATCTATGGTGCTTCCAGTCACGTGCTTTGAGCATCCATTTTCCATGGTTCATTGCAGTCCACTTCCTCTCACTATTCCTTGCTCATGCAAATTATGGGTTAGATTTAGGAACCCAAACTAGTTTGGGTCCCTTGTTATGATAAAAAGGATGGATTTTTTTTCTTCTAGAGTGTGTTTCTCATTATTGAGGCCTTCTATTGTTTCCTTCAAGTCAACGACCACTACCATCAGGTCATCTCTCTCATTTTCTACACTAGTTATTTTTTCATTTAGAGCTTCTTTTTCTTTTTCGAGATTAGCTATGGTCTCATTTAGGTCCACTACACAGACCACCGGATCATCTTTAGATTGTTCAGCTTCTCCTAGTTCTATGGTCAGGATCTCCTTATCATTATCAAGAATATAATAAGCATCAATTAGAACATTTGCTAATGACCTTAGCTTCTTATAAGAGTAGGGTTTCAGATTTCTCTGAACATCTCTAAAGTTTACCTCATCATCTTTATCTTCTTCATCCTTATCAGACTGAGCCATCAGCTCGAACAGTGAGTCATACTTCGTTGCTCCAATTTTCACTACCATCATGGAACTGTTTTCTGCATCTGGTTCCCTTTCTAATTCACTAGAGTAGTCTCCCCAAGCAGAAAGAGCCTGCTTCACAATGTTGTTAGCTGCACTTTTTCGATTGAATCATTTGTCTGGAACCAGGTTCCTTTTTGTTGCTTTGTCAGAATTTTATTTGTATTGCTCCTATTTTGCGAGTGGATAGTATTTGATGAAATGACCTGGCTTTCCGCACCTGTGACAGAGATCATTATTCCTTGCCTTACTTGAACTGTCCCTCTTTGGTATACCACCATTTCTTTGAACCATCTTTTGAAATCTTTTAGTAAGATAGGCCATATCACTATCTTCATCACTTGAGTCACTGCTTTCAGCCTTAAGTACCAGGTTCTTTTCCTTCTTCGGCTCTCTCCTTTTACTGTCTTTCTTTCTTTTCATCTTGTATGTCTTCACATTGCCAATCAACTCATCCATGGTTAGAGTTTGTAGATCTTTAGCTTCAATGATGGCATTTACCTTACTTTCCCAAGAGCCAGGTAGAACACTGAGGATTTTCCTTACAAGCTTGTTTCTGGGAATAACATCTCCAAGTGAATGAAGCTCATTTATGATGGAGGTGAATCTGATGTGCATATCCTGTATAGACTCATCATCCTTCATCCTAAAGAGCTCATACTCTGTGGTGAGCATGTCAATCTTGGACTGTTTGACCTGAGTAGTTCCTTCGTGTGCGGTTTGCAATGTTTCCCATATTTTTTTTGCAGTATCACAAGCTGACACTCTGTTGTACTCATCGGGTCCTATGCCACATACCAAGATTTTCTTAGCACGATAGTTCTTTTCTATGGCTTTTCTGTCAATGTCACTGTACTCTTTTCTGTCTTTCGGCCCCATTGGTCAAGTTTCTTCAACCTTCTTCATAGGAACATGTGGACCATCATAGATAATATCCCATATTTTTGAATCTTCAGCCATTATAAAATCTTGCATACGTGTCTTCCCCTAGCCGTAGTATTGACCATTGAATCTAGGAGGACTCTAGGTTGATTTTCCTTCCTCAAAGTTGGGTGGAACAGCCATTGAGATCCTTTCTAGGTGTTAGCCTTTTAGAAAGAACCCTCTCTAATACCGATTGTTAGTTTATATGAGTCCACCAAATAGTAGAGTTTCTGGTCCTCTATGAGGTTAAGCTGAGAATGCTAATAAAACTGTAAGTAAAGAAGACAAAGGATTTTTACGTGGAAAAATACCACACAAGGGGATCAAGAAACCACGACCTACACTTGTAGTCTTTTAACTTCACTAACTTGCAATCTCACTATTACAAGCCACTTTATAATAACTCTATTACAAAGACTTCAACTAACTTATGATGCTCTCACCACAAGCCACTTTGTGACTCTTCTAGTTACAAAAAATTTAAACTTATGACTAAACCTAGTCTCAACATAAACTCGGAAGTTTACGGATTTTTGGTTCTCCTAAGACAAAGCTTCTAAGAAAGTAAGACAGGAGATAAAATGAAGAACAAATAACAAGATTACAACTCAATTTTGGATATACATAAACTCATTATGAAACTGATCCTTAGTGGAGTTGTCTTCTTGTTCTTGACATACCAGTGACTTCAATGCCAGATGAACACTGTTATGCTTGAGAGAATATCACTGAATGCACAAGTGAATTTCTTGTGCCTTGCACCGGGTTGTTATAATATAAAAGTCATCACAATGGATGGTGATATCAATTCTTGGTACACGCTTCTTCCCAATGAGAAGTGACTGCTGCATTGTCTGCTGCACAATCACTTTTGTACAGTTGTATACCATCTGTAAAGTTGACTTGTACTTTTATCAGAGAACACTAAGGGACCATATCCCAGTAGTGTTCGTCTTTTGTAACAGTGGCGAGATAGTCACTTTTTGCTATTACGTTCCAGCTGTACAGTTGACTTGTACTTCTGTCAGAGAACTCTAAGGGACCATGTCCCTGTTGTGTTCCTCTTTGTAATAGTTGCCGACAGTCACTGACTTGTACTTCTGTCGGAGAACCCTAAGGGACTAGGTCACCAGGTCCCTATTGTGTTCCTCCCTGTGGTTGTTCATTCATTTGCTGGAGATCAGACTAGACATTATTCATTTGAAGTGTATACCATGTGGGTTAGGTTCTTTATCTGGTTCTTAACAATAAGTTTGTTATATCATCAAAATATTAGAAGCATAAGGCAAAGACATTGAAAACCCATCAAAAACATCTGTTATACAATGCTATCAGCGGTGAAGAATATGAAAAAAATCTCAAGTTGTGAAACTACTAAGGAGATGTGGGATAGATTGGAAGTTACATATAAAGGGACAAACAAGGTAAAAGAAACAAGGATAAATCTATTGGTTCGTGAGTACGAGCTATTTCAAATGAAGGATGGAGAATCTGCTGAAGAAATGTTCTTCAGGTTCAACAAAATTCTTGGAGATCTGAAATACTTTGGTATAACAATAAAAAGCGGAGAACAAATTAGAAAAATTCTCAGAAGTCTACCTATGATTTGGCAGCCAAAATTCATTGCACTCGAATGTCAGGATCTTGACAAAATTTCCTATGATAAACTCAGAGGTGATCTAATAGCGTTTGAGAAAACTCACTTGGATAGAAAAATCCAACAAGAAAAGAAGAAAAAAGTCTCCTTCAAAGCAACTGTGGCTGAACCAGAGGATGAAGAAGAAAATGAAGGAGGAGAACAGGATGAAAACATTGCCATGCTTTCTCAAGTTGTAACTAGCATGATGAGAAAAAATAAAAACAACAGAAAAGGTAAACCAAAGTTCAGAGAGGGAAGGATAAACAATGAAAATGATGGAAGATGCTATGAATGTAGTAAACATGGACACATTCAAGCTGACTGTCCAGACTTAAAGAAGAAGCAGAGCAGGAATCTTCAAAGGAAGAAGTCATTTAGAGCTTAGAGTGATGAAGAAGAATCTGATCATAAAGAAATTACAAATATGTGCTTCATGTCCATAGAAGATGATAGCAATGAAGAATCAGGAGAGCATGGGTTCTTAGGTTATAGAGTAATAAATGAAGAAGAAGACTCAGATCAATTTGGTCTCATGGGAGACAAGGGAACTAGTGAGATATGTCCATATATTGCCCTAATTGTTATGAACTCCAAGAATTCATTGATATTGCTCTTGAAGATATTGAAAGAGTTCTAAATGAACTCAGAAATATTCAGAGAGAAAAGAAAGAATGGGCTCTGAAGTTAGAGGTTTGTGAAATTGAACGTGATTTGCTATAGGAAGAAGTAAATGAACTTCAACTTAAATTGAGTGGAATGCAAAAATCCACTAGTCATAGTTCAGTCAGATCAAATCAGACTGTTCATCACAAATAGAAAAAATCTCATGGGTGTTCCTTTTGTGGTAAGAATATGCACAATACTAACCAATGCAGGAATAAAATCAGAGCAGAAAAAGATTCTGAAAATAGTCCATCTTGTTTTTATTATGGGAAAAAGAGCCACACCTCAAATCGCTGCAGGTTTAAGAACAATAGAAGATGGGTCTGGAGACCAAAATCTTCAAACCAAACTAACACTCAGCTTTCTAATCTTTCAGGATCCAAGCAAGCTTGGGTACTAAAAATAAGTAATTTTGTTTAGCAGGAACACCGCAAGAAGAATCGAAAAGCAAAATGGTATATCGATAGCGCGTGTTCTAGACATATGACTGGTGACAAATAATTGTTTAAGACAGTCACTAAACTAGATGGTGGAGCAGTCACATTTGGAGACAAATCCAAAGGAAACATAATTGGTGTTGAAAACGTTCCTCTAACCCCAACATGTGATGCAGATGAAGTTTACCTGGTTGATGAACTCAACTACAATCTTCTCAGCATTAGTCAACTATGTGACAATGACTATGAGGTTCATTTTAAGAAACATGGTTGGTTCATAGAAGATGAATAAGGTAAAGTCATTCTTTCAGGTAATAGAGATAGAAATGTTTATACTATTAGCAACCTAGATAATCTTGGGGATCAAATCTGTCTTGCTTCTACAGTTGATGATCCCTGGGTCTGGCGTAGAAAACTTGGTCATGCTAGCATGCATACTATTGAAAAGCTTTCCAAACTTGATCTCATCATTGGTCTTCCAAAACTAGATTTTTCAAAGGATCATATTTGTGATGCATGTCAATTAGGAAAACAAACTCTCTCATCTTTCAATATCAAGAATTTTGTTTCCACCTCCAAACCTCTTCAACTATTGCATATGGATCTATTTGGTCCAACTAGAACTGCTAGCTTAGGTGGTAGAAAATATGCTTTTGTTGTTATGGATGATTTTTCTAGATTTACCTAGGTTATGCTTTTAAGTCATAAAGATGATGCTCTAAAGAATTTTGAAATTTTCTGTAAGAAGGTTCAATGAGAAAAGGGTTACTACATCTCTTCTATCAGAAGTGGTCATGGAGGAGAATTTGAAAGTAGAGCTTTTGAAAACTTTTGCAATGATTAAGGAATCTCTCACAATTTCTGTTCACCAAGATCTCTAGAACAAAATGGAGTAGTAGAACAAAGAAAAAGAACCCCACAGTACATGGCAAGAACCTTGATTTTGGAAAATTCTCTACCTCATCATTTCTGGGCAGAAGCGCTAAGCACATCATGTCATATTATCAATAGGTGTCTGATTTGACCAATTCTCAAAAAGATGCCATATGAACTGTCGAATGGTAAGAAACCTAATATTAGCTACTTTCACCCCTTTGGATGTAAATGCTTCATTCATAACAATGGAAAGGATAATTCGGGTAAATTCAATCCTAAAAGTGATGAAGGTATATTTCTTGGTTACACTCCTTCAAGTAGAGCATATAGAGTTTATAATAAAACAACTCTCTGCATTGAAGAATAAATTCATGTTGTTTTTGTTGATACTAACCCTCGACCAAGGAATGAAAAACTTCCTGAAGATGAGGAAATTCCTTTGTCCCTAAAACTGTCATTGCAGGAAAGTATCATCAAAGTGAGTCGGTTGATCAACAAACTCAACCTGCTGAAGAGTTTGTAGAAATCCACGAACCATCTCAATCAGATCAGTCGACTAATATAGAAATAGATCCTCATTCAAATACTCCAAATGAATGGAAGAGCGAACCTGACTATCCTCACAAATTTATTATAGGAGATCCATAGGAAGGAATCACTACAAGAAGATATCAGAAGAATAAATCTCATGTGGCTCTTATTTCTCAACTTGAGCCAAAGAAAGTGGATGAAGCTTTGAAGGATGCACACTGGAAAAGTGCTATGAAAGAGGAACTAGATCAATTTGAAAGAAACAAAGTATGAGAATTGGTTCGAAGACCTACAAACTCATCAATCATTGGAACTAAATGGGTATTCAGAAACAAAT
Organism: Nicotiana tabacum; assembly: GCF_000715075.1. NCBI lineage: Eukaryota > Viridiplantae > Streptophyta > Magnoliopsida > Solanales > Solanaceae > Nicotiana > Nicotiana tabacum. The sequence continues at coordinate 128,536,909 of NC_134084.1, forward strand.
TGAATGAATCTGGTCAAGTGGTTCGAAATAAAGCAAGATTAGTTGCTCAAGGCTACTCCCAGCAAGAAGGAATCGACTGTGACGAAACCTTTGCCCATGTAGCAAGACTTGGATCCATTCGAATATTACTTGCTTTTGCTGCTCACAAAGGCTTCATGCTGTTTCAAATGGACATTAAAAGTACGTTCCTAAATGGCTACATCTCTGAAGAAGTATATGTAAAGCAACCACCAGAATTTGCAATCGTCACCTTTCCTAATCATGTATACAAGCTGACTAAAGCTTTGTATAGTCTTAAACAAGCTCCGCTTGCCTGATATGAAATGTTAAGTTCTTTTCTCCTAAATTAAAGGTTCAAAAGAGATAATATCGATACAACCCTTTTTATTAAGAGCTCTAGTTTAGATAATCTATACTCAAATTTATGTTGATGACATTATTTTTGGAAGTCCTAACTCTGCTTTATGTGAAGATTTTTCTCATTCCATGAAAGGAGAATTCCAAATGAGAATGATGGGAGAACTGACAGTCTTTCTCAGACTTCAAATCAAACAGTCTCCTAAAAGAATTTTCATTAGCCAATCCAAGTACACTAAGGAGCTTATCAAAAAGTTTGGAATGGAAAATGCAAAGTCAATCGGCACTCCAATGAGTCCAACAACAATACTCGATGAAGACAACAATAGAAAAAAGGTTGATGAAACCATGTATAGAGGGATGATTGGATCCCTATTATATCGCACTGCTAGTCGACCAGATATTATGTTCAGTGTTTGTAAGTGTGCAAGATTTCAGTCGGCTCCTAAGGAATCTCATCTCACCGCAGTTAAACGAATCATTAGATATCTGATTGGTACTTTTGATCTAGGCTAATTGTATGATCATTCTAACAATTTTGCATTGAAAGGATTTTCAGATACAGATTTTGCAAGTGACAAGATTGATAGAAAAAACACTAGTGGCATGTGTCAACTCTTGGGAAATGCATTGGTATCTTGGCATAGCAAGAAACAAAATTGTATTGCCCTATCAACGACTGAAGCAGAGTATTTAGCAGTCGGAAGCTGTTGTACACAAGTTCTCTGTATTATGCATCAACTTCTCGACTATGATTTATCTCTTACTTCTACTCCTATATTTTATGATAATACTAGTGTTGTTTGCTTATGAATAATTCTGTGCATCAGTCTAGGGCAAAACATATATAAATTAAGCATTATTTAATCTGTAATCATGTCGGTAAAGGTGATATTGTATTAGAATTTATTAGTACTGATTCTCAACTTGCCGATATTTTTACAAAACCACTTTTGGAAGAAATATTTTGTTTTCTCAGGAAAAAGATTGGCATTTTACCAAATTTGTAAATCAAATATTTGTTTGCCGTGTTTTAAAATATTTTATTTCCTTAAGTATGTGTAGTTTAATTAATTGTTGTATAGGTGTAATAATTGCTTCTTCATCAGTGTCGTCGATTGGTCACTTCAGAAGCATCACTTCCTTCTGAATCCGCCTTTTCCTTTAACCAAAGCGACCCTTCATTACTCCAAAGGCATCGATAAAACCCTTCTCATCTCCTTTACTCTCTTTATTCTTATCAAACACACCCTCTCACCATGGCCAAAAGAAATCTCTCTTCCTCCACTGCAAGCAGACAAAGCCGAAGGTTTCAAAAACCCCTCAATCTTGAAGAACCTGTAGATTTGGAGTCGTCTATTGACTTAGATTTTGTCAAATCTAACAATGAAAGTAGTGAATCCTTCGAAAATCCTCCCATCAGTCAGAAAAAGGCAAGAAAAAGGCCCATGGAGCAAACCCCCAAAAAGGATGCATGCAAGATAGAAAAGGTAAAGAACACTGAATTTGGACTTGAGGACAAGTTGATCTTTTATGGCCCGAGTGAAAAAGCAAGGTTTTAGTCCTACAAGTCTAAATCTATGGCTTATGGACGCTTTGTAAGTCTTTCTCTCATAAAAAATTTGCACTGTGACGTGACCTCTATATTTGATTTTCAACATATTTCTTCTCCGTTCAACACCGTTGGTAACTCTGTCTATGAGGAACCTGTGAGGATGTTTTATGCAAACCTTTTTGTGAATGACAAAGATGACCTAGAATCTATGGTGTTAGCCACTAGAATTATTCTAGGCTCTTATCAATTTGAAAAGATTTTTTCTGCTAAGTTCAGTGGATTTGATGTTTTTGTGTAAAATTCTTGGCCAAAAGATTTTGAAGTATCCTTTGAAAAAGCCAAAGTCTTTTTATCTGATAACCCCCCGATATTGGCCCCAAGAACCTTATGTTTGAACATCATGTCTTGTCCCACATGATTTCTACCACTTTAATCCCCAGAACTGGGTCCCTTAGTTCTTTATTCACTAGGGATGTCTTTGTCCTTTGGTGTCTTGTTAATAATAAAAGATTGGATTGGTTTGTGTGGATTCTCCAATACATGCTTGAAAGTATTAGGGACATATCCTCCTCTACTACTTGTTTACCGTATGGTCTACTCATCTCACACATCCTCAAAGTTATGAAGGTAGATTTGGCACCCTTTATACCTAAGCACATTACCAGCACTTATGATAAAACAGTTTTTTCAATGATGGGATATACCTTGGGTGATGATGGATGGGTTAAACGCGTCAAAGTTGATAGCATTCCAATGCCAGTTGAAGTTCAAACTGAACAACCTGCATCTCAGTCGACTGCCTCTCAAAATCTTCAGCCAATGTAGAAATATTTGGATGAGGTAAAATAGCTTGTGGTTGAGATGAAGGAACAGGTGGAGAAAATCAGGGAAGTCACTAAGGAGACAGGTACAGATGTGGCTAAGCTCAGAATGGATATAGGAGCTTTGCGGAGACAAGGAACCAGGGCTTTCAATTCTATGACTGAAAAAATGGATAAGCTAGTCAAAGATGTAGAGAATTCCTATGACTCCTTCTGCACCAAAATGATCAACACTCTCAAGTACTTTCTGGGAAGACACTAATGTGTATTCGTGTGATGGGTTCAAAGATAATTTTTTTTGTTTTTATTTTTGCTTGCTGGTGGTTTTTATGAACTTTCTTTTGCCTAGGTCTGTATAACCTATGCCTCTGTTGAAGACATTACGTTTGCTACACTAACTAGCTAGTTGTTATGTACATTACTTCCTATGTTATTCTTGCTTGTAATGTTTTCTTTCCCTTTTTAATTGATGTCAAAAGGGCAAAACAAGCAAGAGAAGTAAATAGGATAAACATGTTTGAGCAGCAATTCAACTTCTCAGGGGGAGCAAGCATCAAGTTAGAGGGAGCAACCTCTCAGGGAAAGCAAACATCAAGTCAAGAAAGGGATATTTCATATTTAATGTTTATAGTCTTTATTAATGTTTATTCTCTCTTGATTGTCATCATAAAAAATGGGGAGATAGTTAAGTTAAAATTTCAAGGTTTCAAAGATGACAATGTTCAATTAATCTATTTCGCAGGAATCATCAAAAGGAAAGAAAAGCAATGCGGAGTGATTTCTAAATCAATGGATCTACAAAAGGAACAAAAAGCCTGCTAATAATCTCGACCTCAATCAAGGGAATCAGTTTACCAATGAAAGAGTTATTACCTTATTCAGCTTCCTTAATTAAAGCTCAGTCAAAGGATTAATTGTCTTGAAAATGAAAGTTGTGACAAGGAAAGTCACGAATCCGGTCTTTCCAAAGAGCAGGATTCGAAAAGGCACCCCTTGGGTCAAATCCTTTTAAAAGATCTTGTGCCTCTATTTCTGGGCAAGACTCAACGACTCTTTTCCTCTCCTATAAGAAGGCTTCTTAGTTCAATTGGAAGACTTGCGCAATTACACACATTGTTTTCTAAGTCTTTCTACTTCTTAGCCTAAACACTGTATTCTGAAGTTTATCAGTGTCTCAAAAGATAGGGAGAGTTAGAATACAAAAGAGAGTTGTGTCATTATTAAAGATTCACTATTGCTGTACTTCATTGGTGGTGAATGAATCAAAACCATCCCTTTTGTAATACTTTTAAGATCTAATAGGAACCCTTCTGACCTAAGGAAAACTGGATGTAAGTACTATACCAGTACCGAACCAATATGAAATTGTTGTGTGTCATTTTCTTTTTGCTTACAGTTATTTCACTTCTGCTCTCGATCTAGTCAACTAAAATCATCGTTAGTCGACTAAGTTTTTTAACAAACCACAATTCACCCCTCCCAGTCTTGTACTTTCACCCAAGACTCATGGACACAAACTGACCACCACTTTCAAAACTAAGAAAATTTTCTTTATTTGAAACAGGTATAAAGCAGGGCAAGGATAGTGGTTCAAAAAAAATTATAAAGAAAAAAAAGAAAAAGAAGAGAAGAGCCGACAAAGGGAAGTTTCTCAAATCTTTGCCTTTATTTGTGTTGCTATTGTGCATAAAATCTTGCCATTGATCTTCACATTTTTTTCTCATAGGATAAAAAGTCCTAGTTTGATGGATTTTACTCCCAATAAAAATCTTAGTCTGATGAATCTTTCTCCTAAGATAGAAGACCTAGTCTGATGAACTTTCTTCTAGGATAAAAATTTTAGTTTTATGATTTTTTCTCCTAAGATAGAAAACCTAGTCTGATGAATTTTCTCCTAGGATAGAAATCTTAGTCTGATGAATCTTTCTCTTAAGATAACCAAAAAAAAGGAAAAAGACCTAGTTTGATGAATTTTCTCTTAGGATCAAATAGGATAGCTTGGACTACTATTAGGATGAGCCGTGTTTGTTCGAAATTTGCAATGATGGTGTGATCCGAAGATGTGTTCCGGAAGAGGAGCAACTAAGTATTCTCGATACTTTTCATTCCTCTCCTGGTGGGGCAAGGACAACTTTAAAGATGCTTAGCTGTGGATTCTATTGGCCTACATTGTACAAGGATGCGGGTGATCTAGTGAAGAGATGTGATGAGTGCTAGAGAGCCGGGGAATTTGAAAGAAGGATGAGATGCCTCTCACCACCATTCTTGAGGTTGACATATTTGATGTGCGGGGTATTGATTTCATGGGCCCATTTGTAAGCTCTTGTGGCAACACGTACATTCTTGTGACCGTTGATTATGTTTCAAAGTGGGTTGAGGCCGTGGCTTTACCCAACAACAATTCTCGGAGTGCTGTGGGTTTTCTCAAGAAGAGTTTCTTTACTCGGTTTGGCACTCCTAGATCAATCATTAGTGATGGAGGGTCTCATTTTTGCAATAAGGCATTTGACACTTTGCTTGCAAAGTATGGTGTCAATCACAAAGTTTCTACCCTTACCATCCTCAAGCTAGTGGGCAAGTTGAGGTCTCCAACATGGAGATTAAGAGCATATTGTCGAATACCGTCAATGCAAATAGAACCGACTGGTCCAAGAATTGGATAATGCTTTATGGGCTTACAAGACTGCTCACAAGACTCTGATTGGTATGTCTCCGTACCGGTTGATATTTGGGAAAGCTTGCCATCTATCGGTTGAGTTAGAGCACAAAGCCATGTGGGCTTTGAGGAAGTTAAATCTTGAATGGGATGTTGCAGCAAATCTTCGGGTGGAGCAACTTAATGAGCTTGATGAGTTCCGGTTCCATGCCTATTCCAGCTCGTCCTTGTATAAGGACAAGATGAAGTACTTACATGATAAATATGCTCGTGGCAAGGAGTTCAAAGTAGGTGATTTGATTCTCTTGTTCAATTCCCGGTTACGACTCTTTCCGGGAAAGCTTAAATCAAAATGGAGTGGACTTTTTGAGGTGGTGCTTGTGACTCCATTTGGTGCTCTTGATTTGAAAAACAAAAACGGTGAGATCTTCAGAGTTAATGGGCACAGAGTCAAGCAATATCTTGGCAAATTTGATTACAGCCACGTGATGACGATGATCCATCTCAAGTGATTGATGGTAACCTGCCTCATACCGCAACATTAAATCAGACGTTTCTTGGGAGGCAACCCATGTGTTTTTCTTTGATTTTTCTCTTTGTATAGGATTTAATTTTGGACTAACTGGTTGTGAGATGTGTATAGGGATGTTTGATGCAGTGCAGGACTAAGCTGGAAAAATGTGTCACTCTCTGAAGTTTGGACCACAGACGCGCTCCATTTTTCGTGGTCCGCGGTGGAATTATCGCAGGGACGGAATTTGATTGCAGTCAGCGGTGCTAAATGGTCAAAAATGGAGGCTCTCTAAAGTTTCAACTGCTGCCGCAGTGCATTTTTCGCGGTTAGCGGTGGCTTACCGCTGTCGCGAAGGATTTTTTGCGGTCCGCAGTGGTCCCAAAGCAACAACCCTTTTGAGATTCACAATCGCGGTCTGCGGTGCATTTACCGCGGCCGTGGTAGGTAAGAATGTGTGGGTCCCTGGACCTGCCTATAAATAGACGCTCAGGGCCCCCTTTTACACTTTTCGCTCTTTGCTATCTCAAACACCATATACTACTGTTCACTCTCGCCCTAACTTGCACAAACACAAGAACTAAGTTGAATTTGTTTCACATTTCACATCTGGTAATTCTAAGTAGGGGTGACAATTTGAGCCCAAACCCATATAATCCGCCCAACCCGCCCAGAGATAATGGGTTGGGTTACAAACATTTTAGCTCATGGGTCAATTTGGGTTGAGCCCAAGTTAACCCATTATATTTTATAGCTCATTCTGACCAATTAAGCAGCCTAAATACAACCCATGGAACTCATCCAAAACAAAAGGTATCTCAACCCAACTTATATAGAAATTTATTTAGTTTCCCCAATTTTACTTTTTTTTTGTATTTTTAATTTTATGTTCTTTTGTTTTACTTTTTTTATTGTATTTTCAGTTTTCAGTTTTTTCTGCACCATCAACCCCCCACCCCCCTCAAAAAAAATTTTACTTTTTTTTTTGTATTTTCAATTTTCTATTTTTTTTCTGCGCCACCCACCCCTATCACCGCAAAACCCCCTCCCCTACAAATTGTTTTTTACTTTTTTTTTGTATTTTTAATTTTCTATTTTTTTTCTGCACCACCCCCACCCCCCTAAAAAAATTTACTTTTTTTTTTGTATTTTCAATTTTCTATTTTTTTCTGCACCACCGACCCCTACCCCTGCAAAACCCCCCACCCCTAAAAAAAATTTTTACTTTTTTTTTGTATTTTCAATTTTCTATTTTCTGTTTTTTTTTGTTTTTCTGCATCACCACCCCCTCTCCCCCACCCCCAAAAATTTTTTCGACTTACAAATTTAAGATAAAAGGCTTTTTTATGCAAGATGAACATTGTTCTAAAACATGAGTCAAGTTAGGCGGGTTGGGTTATGATACATTGTTTAGCCTAGGGGTGTACAAAGGAAATCAATAAACCGCACCAACCCGATAATCCGAGTCAAACCGAGAAACAAAACACGACTATGGGTTGGTTTGATTTGGTTTGGTGTTGGAAAAAAATCCTACTATAATTGGTTTGGTTTGGTTTTAACTAAAGAAAGTCAAACCGAAATCAAACCAACCCGACATTACATATATAGAAATTTTAGATATATTTAATATGTAAATATACTTATTGTGATGTAATTTATAAATATTTCTTAAAAGATTTCATAATTTTTTTTTGAGGTATTATTTCAAGGTTGGACTCCGAACTTTTGAATGTTCCAATAAGTTTTATAGCCAGTAACATTAGTATATTAAATAGTGCTAGCAAAAGCCCAAACCAAAATCAAATCAATATTAGTGCTAATTGTCACACCTCCTTTTTCGCCCGCGCCGCCGCAAAGGGGCGCGGAAGGGAATTTTTTCCAATTAAAGGACAATCGAAACGGGATTTATTTATTTATTTCAGAGTCGCTTTGGGAGATTTATGGTGTCCCAAGTCACCGGTTGAATCCCGAATCGAGGAAGAGAATGACTCTGTTTAACAGTCTGCGCACCAGAAATCCGGATAAGGAATTCTGTTAACCCAAGAGAAGGTGTTAGGCATTCCCGAGTTCCGTGGTTCTAGCACGGTCGCTCAACTGTCATATTCGGCTTGATTATCTGATTTTATACAATTATGAACTTATGTACAAACTTTAAACTCTTTACCGCTTTTATTATTATTATTATTTTAACAGAGAATTACAACATTGTGAAAAACGTATCTCGAACCACGTCACATCAATGTACCCGTGGTTATTGACACATTTCAACTCCGTTGAGATTTGGATTTGGGTCACATAAATGTGTACCCGAATTTAAGAGTATAACATTATTAAAGACGCGCCTAAAGCGACTAGCGTATCATTATTTTGGGTAGGGCCGTGAAATTGACTAAACGGCCCGTCCCTAAGTCTAAGTATTTTAAAACAAATAATTATTGAGGGCTCCGCAATTTTGTATTTATTTTGGCGAAGCACGCCTCATTTATTTTTAAGGATATCCTAAAGCGACTACATTTCTATTAAATTCGTCTCTAAAATAAAAGAGAAAAAATCCTAACTAATTACATGCTTTAACTAAATTTAGCTACATGTTCACGATTAACCTAATGTTGACAATATTAAAACCTTCATAGCTAGTGAACTAATCAGTTTTGCCAAGCCGATTCACTAAAGACACCAACTTATGTTTCCTCTTATTCCAATTATTAAACAGTTTGACAGTAATGAGCATGCTTAAATATATACTACCTAATAATCAAGCTAAAGCAAAGTATTATTTAATACATCACTACAAGATGCCTAGTTATGCAAAGCGACAGAAATTTACAGAATAATAATACATGAAATAGCCTAAATACAATTAGTAAAAGAAACAAAGAAAAAGCTAAATTAAAACTTCAAAGTTCCATTCTTCATATGTATTCATGCTTTCACATTTCAGCTTACAATATGCCAAAGTTACAGTTGTGTACCTGGTATTGTCAATACAAGAAGAAGAAGGTCAGCAAAGTAGTATGTAACACAACAACAGAAAACAGCAGAAAGCCCAACACAGTAGCTTCAACACCTCAATCCAGAAATCCCAGCAACACGAAGAAAACTAGTAAAAATGGAGAAGAAAAATAGTCCAGAAATCTCTCTTTGTTTTTGCTTTCTAGATTTGAACTCTCTATGGTGTTCTTCCACTCTCAATATTTCAGAAAATTTGGTTCTATCTTTTTTACTCTCTACAAAATGAATTCTGTCCCTGTATATCCTGTGTATCCAGAGTGTATATCGAGTGTATACCGCTCTCTCCGCCCCCTCTTTTTTTCTTCACTATATCTAGTTTTTCCTCTTTTTTGAACTCCCTTCTTCATAAATTTTATCTTCTATTTATAACAAAATTTTCGAAATTTTCAGATTTGTTTTTTTTTAATTAAAAGAAATCCCACTTACAAATTGCTTTTATTTTTTTTTAGAAAAAGAAATCCCACCTTTATTTACTTTTATTTTTAAAATTCCAACTTTAATTACTTTTATCTTATTTAAAATCTCACTTTTTTATTTTTTTAAAAGAGAATCTCACTTTATTTAACTTTTCTTTAAAAAAAACAAACCACTATCTTTTCTTTTTCATTTAAAAATGCTACTTTCAATTACTTTAAATTTTTTTAAATTTTCAGATACCTTTATATTTATTTTTTAATTCCAACCTTCTTTTACTTTTTAATTTTTTTTAAAATTTCCACAAAACTTTTTATTTTTTTAAATTTTCTACATTCTTTTACCTTTTTTAAAAGAGAATTCCACCTATTTTTGCTTTTGTATTTTTTTATTTAATACTTCCCTTTTTCTTATTTTTTAAATCATTCCCGAAATTATTATTATTTTTTTAAAAAATATATATATATTTTCGGATTTTTTTTATATAAAAAAAACAAACAAAAATAAAAAAAAATTAATAGTGATAATTCACCTTTTAATTTTTTTGGTTTTTTTATCCTATAATAAAAAGTGTAATAAAGCTAAAATAATAGTAGGTTAAAACCCCCCTAAAATATTTACATAAAAGAAGTGATAAGAAATTAGGTGTTCACAGCTGCCCCTCATTGCTCGAAAACACGAAGAGCTTTCGGGCAAAGATAAAGTGAACAATGCGACTAATTTTTGATCATATCGTTATTCAAAAGATGAAGAAAATAAAAAAGGAAAGGCGCAACCGAGTCCTGGTTTTGGACAGCCTACATATCCCTGGTTATAAGGGAATCAGGTCGCGTGTAGTACAGAAAGTTTTGGTAGCTGGGACTACCATGGGATTGCGATGTTACTGTTACTGCTGTTGCATGCTGTTACCACTACTTTTCGATCTCCTTATTACACCATTGCTAGAAAGAAAACAAGAAGTTATACTAAGCTATGATCTATGAATTACAAAGATTTATTCTCGAGCTTGGTCATGTGATTGTTGCTGCCTTGTTGCTTTGTGTTTCCTCTGGTATTTCTTTACTTCTAGCTCGACTTGTGGTCTTCCTTCTGATTTCTGCTGGGGATTTTTGTTGTAACCCTCTGCTTTACTGACTTCAAACTTCAATGTATTCCCCTGTTCTGCAAGTGGGCTCCTGACTCCACCTTGACTTTTGAAAGATGACACAACCTCCATTCTCCAGGCGGGCTCCTGACTTCTTCAATAATCTTAGAATTTAACGCCCTTCATTCTCCAGGCGGGCTCCTGACTTTCATCAGCAACTTTGAAAATAAAATGCATTTGGCAATGATTTATGAAAATATATATTTTGGCAATGTTTATACAAGCAGGACCACTTGGGTCGAAATAAATTAAATGTCCTTTTGAGGAAGGATAAATTCAATATCCTATTCGAGGGCCAGATTGACCCATCATATCCTATTCGAGGGCGGATAGACCCATCATATCCTGTTCGAGGGCGGACAAACCCATCATATCCTATTTGAGGGCGGACAGACCCATCATATCCTGTTCGAGGGCGGACAGACCCATCATATCCTATTTGAGGGCGGACAGATCCATCATATCCTGTTCGAGGGCGGACAGACCCATCATATCCTATTCGAGGGCGGATAGACCCATCATATCCTATTCGAGGGCGGATGAACCCAAAATATCCTATTCGAGGGCGGACGAACCCAAAAATATCCTATTAGAGGGCGGACAGACCCATCATATCCTATTCGAGGGAGGATAGACCCATCATATCTTATTCGAGGGCGGATGAATCCAAAATATCCTTTTCGAGGGCGGATGAACCCAAAAATATCCTATTCGAGGGCGGATGAACCCAAAATATCCTATTCGAGGGCGGATGAACCCAAAATATCCTATTCGAGGGCGGATGAATCCAAAATATCCTATTCAAGGGCGGATGCACCTAAAAATATCCTATTCGAGGGAGGATAGACCCATCATATCCTATTCGAGGGCGGATGAACCCAAAATATCCTATTCGAGGGCGGACGAACCCAAAATATCCTATTCGAGGGCGGATGAACCCAAAATATCCTATTCGAGGGCGGATGAACCCAAAATATCCTATTCGAGGGCGGATGAACCCAAAATATCCTATTCGAGGGCGGATGAACCCAAAATATCCTATTCGAGGGCGGATGAACCCAAAAATATCCTATTCGAGGGCGGATGAACCCAAAATATCCTATTCGAGGGCGGATGAACCCAAAATATCCTATTCGAGGGCGGATGAACCCAAAATATCCTATTCGAGGGCTGATGCACCCAAAAATATCCTATTCGAGGGCGGATAGACCCATCATATCCTATTCGAAGGCGGATGAACCCAAAATATCCTATTCGTGGGCGGATGAAGCCAAAATATCCTATTCGAGGACGGATGAACCCAAAAATATCCTATTCGAGGGCGGATAGACCCATCATATCCTATTCTAGGGCGGATAGACCCATCATATCCTATTCTAGGGCGGACAGACCCATCATATCCTATTTGAGGGCGGACAGACCCATCATATCCTGTTCGAGGGCGGACAGACCCATCATATCCTATTCGATGACGGATAGACCCATCTTCAAAACTTGAAATTTAAAGAGTGAACTGCATACCTCTATTATACGGGCGGGCTCCCGACTTCAAAACTTGAAATTGTCTTACCTCCGACTGTTTTTCTTAAAATCGTGCTGTCTTGCTATCTCTTAAAACTTGAATTGATTTCCTCATTCCTCCGAGAAAATTTTCGACAATGGCAAAAAATTTTCTGCCCCAGTTTTGGTGCTTTTCCTTGTGGCATGTTTTTTCGCCATTAATAAGATTTCCTTTTCCTTCTTCAAATCAAAGAAAATTTGTTAGTTTTAAAACATGGTGAGTGGTCGTGCCACTCCTGTTGGGGATGGTTTTTCCCTTTCTCCCTTCCCCGCTCTGTGTTTCATTACGCTATCAAAACTTGCTGGGGATTATTTTGCTGGGGATGAATTTTCCTTTTCTTCCTTCCCACTCTGTGTTGTCCGACCCTCTTGGAACTTGGTCGAAAATCTGTCGGGGATGCTCCTATATCTCGATGATCTGCTGGGTCCCTCTTGGAATTAGGTCCATAATTTTCTCAATTGTTGTTTTCCTGTTTTTCTCCAACTTCCCTTGGAAATTTGGTCCTCTTGGGATCTGGACTCATTCATCATTTGGTCTTGCGACCAACTTCTTTTCGCTTTATCGCCTTATCTTTGGCCTGTCCTATTCGCATTTTGCTTTGCATTATTTTGGCAACTTGTAGTAAGCTCTGAAAATCCTTTTCAAAAACAAACTGCTGGAGAGGTAAAGTCTTTAAACCAAGAAATGAAAAAGTGATGATCTCAAAAAATAGAAAAAGAAGAAGTCTTTCTGAACAAATATTGGGGAAAAGGAAAGAAAAGAACTTATCTGAATGATATAACCGATCCCAACGATCATGTCGCGCATTCCGGATTAATCAACCCAGTCTATTTGTATAAATCAACCCTTCGGACGGCCTCATGTTGCTGGGGATAAACAGGCACTCAACTCTTTGCCAAATGCGGATCCTTTCCGCCAATCTTGTCTTGTCTCCTCATAGTGCCCTTCGAGGGGTTTTCACTAATAAGACTCTCTCGTTTCTCTCAACTCCCGTCGTCTTATGGTGCCTGTGAAGGTTTTCACCGATAAGACTCTCTCGTTTTATTTCTCTCATCTTTCGTTGCCTTATGGTGCCTGTGAAGGTTTTCACCGATAAAACTCTCTCATTTTATTTTATTTTTCAGCTGGGGATTGGAGTGCTGCCGATATGACTCTCTCTGCTGGGGATTCTTTTCGGTTATCAATTCATTTCCAGTTTATGATCCTCTTCTATGCTGGGGATCAGAGTGTTATTCCCGACTTCCGTTTGCATGACTTGGCACTTCTCGGATACTGATCGGGAGGTCTTTTTTGGACATCAATATGGGTTTTGGTGTATGGCTAAAAGAAAAGTGGTATCAAGAGGGTTCAAAATCATTTTGATGGGTAAAACATTACAACTCTTGGAATCGAACTTTCTTCCCAAAATTACAAACACAACTTCTGCCCCAGTTTTCTTAGGTGGGGATTTTTTTTTTGTTACACCATGACCGAGCCGTGAGGCGCCTACGTATCCTTCTTTGAGGAATTAGGTCAAACGTAGTTCCCAATTCCTTTGTTTTTTTTTCTTGTGACTTTTCTTTTGTCTTTATTATCATTTTTTTTCTTCTCTTTTCCTTTCATTTTCATTACTGATTCCAAAAAAGGGGTATGAAAGAATAAATAACGCTCAAAAGGGGAAGCAAAGGTTAAAGTATTTGGATAGAAGAAAGAATTGCCTCCATCATTTCATTCTCCGATAAATGCTAAGTACAAACAAACAACAATTACAATTACAAGAAATCATACATAATGTCCCTTAACTGCGTCAGAATTGATAGCCATGTCGATGCATTTTCCTTAGATATCTGTTAAACATAAAGTGTCATTGGGCTTGCTCTGTTCAGATTGCGATAATCAACACACACCCGGATTTTTCCATCTTTTTTTTTTGCACTGGAACCACATTAGCCAACCAATCAGGATATCGAGCGACCCGAATAACCTTAGCATTCAGCTGTTTGGTTACTTCTTCCTTAATCTTCACACTCATGTCGGTTTTGAACTTCCTCAATTTTGCTTGACGGGAGGAAATGCCGGGTCAGAGGGCAATTTGTGAACCACTAGATTGGTGCTTAAACCCGGCATGTCGTCGTATGACCATGCAAAATGTTTTTGAATTCGATAAGTGCTTTGATTAGTTTTTCCCTGATGTTTGGTTCAATGTGGACGCTTATCTTAGCTTCCCTGATATCATCCGCATCCCCTAGATTGACGGCTTCCGTTTCATTTGAGTTGGGCTCTTTTTTTTTTCAAATTGGCTCAACTCTCTGTTAATTTCTTCGAAGGCTTCATCCTCATCATATTCCGACTTATCATCACAATCTTGTACTATAAGTTCAAAATCAGATTGATTTTTTTTAGACTAGGTTGAAGATCCGTCGTGCATGCCATGACATTAGAACCAGTATAAAGAGAACTGTTCAGAAGAGAAAAAGAAGAAGAAAAATTAAAACAAAATAAGGAATGAAGAAAAAGAAACTTTCACTTTATTAAAATACGGGATAGCAAGGTTTCACACTTTGGCGAGCACAAAAAAGAAATCTGTATTACAACCCTGGAATAATCCAGATAACAAAAAAGAAAATCAGAGCCCACTACCAAGACTCCTTTCGGATAGGAAGAGGAGTAGCCATTCAATTGTTGATTTTTTCTTTCAACCCCACAAACTGTACATCCGCCTTGCTGGACCCTTCCCCCATCACCATAACTGGCTTGTCATCTACACACTGCACCATTGCTTTTCCACTGGTCGGTTTTTCTTTCGAACTATTTTCACTGGCACGGATCGTCATTACTGTTTGTGAGGGTTTCTTAAGCTCCCCTCCTTCGTGCACTAGCTCGATCATATGGGTTTCATGGTGTGCCGGCAACGAGTTCTGATTGATGTTGGGTGCCTCTGGTGTCTGAACCTCAATCTTGTTGGTGTCAATAAGATTTTGCACTGCATGTTTCAACTTCCAACACTTCTCGGTATCATGTCCGAGAGCCCCCGAACAATACTCACAGCTTACCGAGTGGTCCATATTTTTGGGAAGGGGATTTGGCAATCTGGGCTTAACAGGACTCAACAAGCCTAACTGCCTTAATTTGTGGAACACGGCAGTATAGGTTTCTCCCAACTCAGTGAATGTTCTCTGTATTCTTTCATTTCTGAAAGCCTGATTTCCCTGGAAACCTACCCCTGGAGGGTTCATGTAGGCCCTTGGCGGCGGATAGGTGCTTTGTGGGGGGTGGGTATGTATTTTGTGGAGGTGGATATGTGTTTTGGGGAACCGGTGCACGCCATTGCGGGCGAGCCGGAGGCTGAGTGTATGTCTGGGCTTGGTGTACGGAGAAGTGTGGTTCTTGTGGCAGGTAGTAGGGTTGTGGAGGGTAATTTGGAGTGTGAGGGTAGTTTGGGTGATGGGGTCTGGGTTGGTAGCGAGGGGAAGGACCTCTCGATCTGGACCAGTTGCCTGCCTTTATTGTCGTGACCTCTTCTCTCTTTTTCTTTCCAAGCGCACCTCTCGTGCCGCGCTGAATGGCCTGAGTCGTTGCCTTGATTGCCGAGTAACTCAGGATCTTATTGGACTTAAATCCCTCTTCTATCATAACTCCCATTTTCACTACTTCATTTAAGGATTTGCCAACTGACGTCACCAAGTGACCAAAGTACGTTGGCTCTAGAGTTTGCAGAAAATAGTCCACCATTTCGTTTTCCCTCATTGGAGGATCAACTCTGGCTGCCTGTTCTCTCCACCGGAATCCAAATTCCTGGAAGCTCTCCCCGGGCTTCTTCTCAAACTTTAGCAATGTGAGACGGTCAGGTACTATCTCAAGGTTGTACTGGAAGTGACCTGCGAAAGCCTGTGCTAGATCGTCCCAAGTGTACCACCTGCTTGGATCTTGTCTTGTATACCACTCCAGTGCCGACCCTCTCAAACTCTGGCCAAAGTAAGCAATCAGTAGCTCATCTTTGCCCCCTGCTCCTCTCATCTTGCTACAAAAGCCCCGTAGATGTGCCATAGGATCGTCATGCCCTTCGTATAAATCGAACTTGGGCATCTTGAACCCTGCTGGTAATTGGACGTCAGGGAAAGGGCATAGATCCTTGTAAGCCACGCTGACCTGGTTGCCTAACCCGTGCATGTTCCTGAAGGACTGCTCCAGGCTTTTAAATTTCCGCATCACCTCGTCCTGCTCTAGGCTCTTAGCCGGCTTTTCAATCTCCGCCGGGACCTCAAAGTGGGGATTATAGGTATGTGGCTCGAGTGCTTTGAATGTGAGTTCAGGAGGGGTAATATTGTGTATCGTGAGCCTGAAACAATGGCTCACTAGACGATCTATGCAATGGGGCTGGGGCAGGCGCCACAAAGACGGGAACATTTGGTGGAGGAGGATTCTGATTGGGTGGTGGAGCTTGGGGATCATAGGCCTCTCTTCCCTGATAGTAGTGATGGCTTGGGAAACTCGTTGAAGGGCCGGTGGAGGGGTATTCCGGCGTGTGTCCTGGTTGGAGAGTAGGAGTAACGGGTAGTTCATGCCCCTTTTGGGCTCTAGCTAAGGCAATCTGCATTTCATTCATTTCCAGCCTCATCTTTTCCACTTTTTCCATGGCCTCCTTCAGCATATGATTTGTCGTCTTTTCCGACTCAACACTGTTGTCTGAGCTAGTCATGCTTTCTGGTATGGGCCCTTTTGATCTTGTTTGGTAATGGTACGGTGCCAGTACGCTTTAACAAACTAACTGGTATAGATTGGAAAAACAACAAACTTGTCAGTGTTAGAGTCTTAACAGATATTGTAATTGCACGTTGGGGGATGCAATGTTCTTAGGCAGTTAACCATTTCTAATATGCTTTTGCTCTGACCGTATGCATCATCCCGGCTTATTTTATTTGTGCCTCTTTCGAGTGTTTCAGAGACCTCTCTTTTCTTCTTCTCTCTCTCTCTTTTTTTTTCAATTACGGTCGAATCCTATAGAGATTGCCTACGTATCGTGACCCCGCACGAATCATACCAGGCGTAGTTCGTGCCAATAAAAGATAAATAATAATAAAACATTTTTTTTCAAGTTTCATAATAAAACAAACTTGATTATAAAAGTTTAAAAACTGACCATACTAACAGACTTTGACAAAAGACAACAAACGGACTAGAAAATCAAATAACTCGCATACTCTAATTACAAACTCAAAAACAAACAGCCAGATTCCTTCCCCTATATGCCAATTTTAACCAAATGGTTGTTTTTCGGACGTGGCCCTTTCTCAATTTCACATGAATTTTAAGGCCGAGAAGGATTATTTTACGACCTTTCACAAACTTGTTCGTTCTTTTACGAAAATAGCCCTTCGACAACTGAAAGATACTTTAAGGCTATCTCGGAAAGAACGGTTTAAGACATCACCGAAGCCGGGCCGGCTTATTTTAACTAAAAACCAAACGGTATTCACTTGACCACTGACTATTTTCTTGTTTTTCAAATAATAAAAGACCTGGTTTTGCAAACACGACCTTTCAGCACTTCAGAGACGAAGATTTTAAGGTTGTGCGGGATAACTGGTCACAACCCAAAAGAATGACCAAAGATGGTCGTTTATGCAAAGTCAGCCTTCCGGCGTCCCTTTCGATAATATTCGGCTATTTTTGACAAAACGACATGACCCAACTTTTTTGACTCTTTTCTTGTTTTTTTTCAAATTAAAATAAAAGACTCGGTATTGCAAACACGGCCTTTCAGTGCCTCATGGACGAAGATTTTAAGGCTGTGAGGGTCAAAAATCAAAACATAACCAAAGGTGGCTATTTATGCAAAATCAGCCTTCCGGCGTCCCGTTTGGGAACATTTGGCTAATTTTGACAAAACGGCGTGACCTAACTTATTTATGACTCTCTTCTTGTTTTTTTTTCAAATTAGAATAAAAGATCCGGTATTGCAAACACGACCTTTCAGCGCCTCGGGGACCAAGAATTTAAGGCTGTGCGGATAACCGGTCAAAATTTTAAAAGAATGACCAAATGTGGCCGTTTATGCAAAGTCAGCCTTCCGGTGTCCCTTTTGGGGACACTTGGCTATATTTGACATGAGCGGCATTACCCGACTTATTTATGACAAAAAATCGACATTTTTTGGCTATTTTTGCAAAGGAGAGGTTGGACATCACCCGACTTATTTATGACAAAAAAATTAAAATTTTGACATATTTTTTTGTGTGGCTATTTTAGCAAAAAGGGAGGTTGGACCCGATGAGGGCTGCCTAGGTATCTCACATCCTGTGAGAATCAAACCAGCGTAGTTCACCAAATAAACTAACTAATTTTTGAAAACAAACATATTTTTTCCTTTTTCTTTTATAGCAAAAGAAACTATTTTCCTTTCCGTTTTTTTTTTGAAAATAAAGCAAACTAAAATAAAAGACTCTTTCCTACACATTTTCTGCTTTTTGGGTAAACAAACAATTTTTAAAAGTAAACTACTTTTTTTTTTCAAAATTTCGGCAGAGTTCTGACAGTACTTGGACACTAATTTTTTCTAAATTAATCATCTAACTCTCCACTTGCTATTTTTCTCTTTTTCTCAAATTTTTTCCAAAATTTTCTAACATTCCCCTAGATTCAGAAGCCGGTCAACATGCGGGTTCGAAACAAATAAATGCACAGAGCGTAAGTAGGATGCATCAGGATGGTCTTTTCTGTTTCAGGTTGCTATTCCTAGACGGACCCAACCCCTGTGTCGAGTCCCCTAAGTCAAAAATGCACATGATGCAGATAAGCGTTCCTACTAGGGATCCGGCATGAAGTTGAGTTATTCTAGGTTCATAACCTGGGTGTTTGTTTTAGACCTGGCTTACCCGAGCGGACAGCTCGAATCGAGGGGGGCAGCGTACCGGGGATACAGAAGCTCAACCCGGCTTTGCAACTTATCCGAATCTCATTCTAAAAATGGGATTGACTCTAAACAGAAAAGAAGTCACACGAAGTGCACCCTTCTTCATGATTTAGAAGACTCAGAGAGGAGATGGGTTTCGGCACAGTTTATATACAGTTCACGAAATATCAAAGCGGTAAAAGCATCATTTTGCATATTAAGCACAGATCATATGAGAATATCAGATAATAAAGTCAAAATACAACAATTTATTAAGCTCGAATTCTAACCCTGAACCAGTGGTTCTCGGTTCGTTCCCCAGCAGAGTCGCCAGAGCTGTCACACCTCCTTTTTCGCCCGCACCGCCGCAAAGGGGCGCGGAAGGGAGTTTTTTCCAATTAAAGGACAATCGAAACGAGATTTATTTATTTATTTATTTCAGAGTCGCCACTTTCTTCACTCTCTATCTTTCTTTTTGAGCTTACTTTTGGTTAGTTAGCATTGAGGACAATGCTAGATTTCATTTGAGGAGGTGGCCCTACTTTGATTTTTGATTTGGTATTTTGATTTGATAGTTGGACTGTAATTATGACACTATTTTCTTTCTTTATGCTTATTTTTCACTTTTGGTATGTATATAAGTTTACCTTTTATTTTACTTTTCGTTATTGTTCTAGTTTGGTCTGTATATAAAGTTACTCTCATGTTTATATTCATTCCTTCTTATGTATATTCATCTATACCCCCCCTCCCCCTTTTTGTACATATTCAGTTTACTTGCCGCATTTTACTTCATAGCTACTTTTGCAATTTCCTTAATAGTATAGCTTCTTATTTCATTTAATAGCTTCTTTTTTGGTTCGTAGCTTCTTATTTTTCAAGTTTCAATGATCAATAAGTCTTTGGTTTTCTTAATGCCACGGTTCTTTTCAAAGGTGGAGTTTGTGTGAACCGGCTAGCTCTTCCTGATGATGGATGGCATGACAACCTTCTTAAGAGTTTGAGTCTGTTCTTCTTTTCATTTTTGTATAAATAGTAGTTAGTAAGCAATGGTGCCTCAGGCAAAGCTTCACTTGGGCCTAACAAATTTACCTTTGACCTTATGGTTAAAAACAAATTGTTGTGTATAGGATGGTGATAGTTGTGACCTTGAGACTCTTGTGTTGGCTAAACAATCATCGAGTGGTTTCTCGAAACCATTTGTGTTGCTCAAATCCTAGCTAAGGTTGTTGTGGGCCCCCGACTCTGTTTCTTTAGCAATCCTATAGCTTGTGTGGTGAGGTATTGATTTACAACCCCAAGTCCCGTGCCAATGAGTCTAGAACTTGCCCTGAATGTTTGTCTAGGCAAAATACTAAGTGTAGCTCGGCTTGAAAAGTGATTATAGGCTCTTCTTGATCCCAATTGAAACTTGAAAACATCCATAGCCTACCAATGATGATATCCCTAGTCAACCCCGTTAAGCCTTACTCCTTATTCTTTCAATAACCATGATACAAACCTTTATCCATTCTAAAATGATCCCTTCTTGGCACCCTATCTTTCCTTAGCACAAGGCAAAGGAATAAGTTTGGGGGAGAGACGAGGAATGCAAAAGTGATAAAAGGTATAAAATGAAGAAAAAGAAAGGCAAAGAAAAAGAAAAAGAAAAAGAAAGTAAAGCCAAAGATTCAAAAAGAAATGAACAATGTAGAAGAAATGAAGGGATTCAACGAAAGCAAAAGATGAAAGGCAAGGAAAGATTAGAAAAGGGAAAAAAGAATTGAAATGAACAAGAAAGAGTGATAGTGTGTCTCTCTAACCCCTAAAATAAGAAGTAAATGACTCAAAGAGTTGAGAAAATGTGTGCCAAAATGAAGCAAATGAAGTGCTTAAGGGAAGATGAAACCTTCTTAGACCAATATATCCTACCCTGAACCAAAAGCCTTCATTACATTCCCACAAAAGCCTTATATGATCTTGAGTTGGGTGAGCTTATATTAGTGGTGACTCACATAAGGGGCAAGCTTATGGTACTTAGAGCCGGACTTGTGACTTTCCTTTGAGAGAGATGAGTGTGTTTTCTACAATCCTCGTTTTGGGTGCTACAATCTAAAAGTGACGTTTGCTTATGGAGAGTTGAGGAGTATGAGTTTGGGTTCCACAACGGCCAATGTAATAGAAAGAGTTTCCTTGATGAGTTAAGTCAACTCTTGATGCTTTTGTGTCACATTATAGCCATGGTGCTAAAAGGTTGTGTAGTGTTGATAATGCATTTGAGTTGAGGGTAATTGTTAGTACCAATTGATTCTTGATGAGGTTACTTTAGAACAGCTGAATTTTCCTTTCTATTATCTTGAGGAGGTGAGAATTACTTTGTTTGCTTGAGGACAAGCAAAAGCTTAAGTTTGGGGGAGTTGATAACTAGGGATTCTAGTCTAGTTTATGCTCCTTTTTGCTTGAGTTTTGGACTAAAATGTGTACAAGTATTCTCCAAAAGCTAACTTTTTGTGCTTGTTTGCAGTGTTTGGTCAAAAGGAGACAAGGATATCATAACCAGCTCAAAAAGGAGTGAAACCTGCACATGTTCAAAACCAAGTCAAAGCAGTGCTACAGCGGAAAATCCACCGCGACCGCAGAAGACTCACCGCGACCACGGTCCTTTTATTGCGGTATGTAGTGGCAAGGTTCAAAGAGATACCAGTTGAGGCATTCAAGTTACCGCGATCCGCGATGATTTTATGCGACCGCGGTACCCTTACCGCGACAGCGGTCCTTTTACTACGATCCACGAAGGAGAGATTCAGAGAGCCTCGAGTTTGAGCAAAAGCTGAAGACCACGATCCGCGGTTGACTTACCGTGGCCGTGGTAACCTTACCAGTGCAGCGGTCCATTTTTTGCTGTCAGCGGTACCTTTATCAGGGGCATTTTTGTCCGAAAAATTTAGCTGTGTATAAATACTTTCTTTTAAGATTTTTAGGTCATCTTATGTTTAGCTGAGCACGTGAACGACGACTTTTGTACATTTTGAGTAATTTTGTAGCTTACTAAGTAATTAATCTTAGTCTCTTATCTTGTAATTACAATTTATGGATCATTTTTCATCTCAATCTATGATTTCTTCTTCAATTATGAGTAGCTAAACCCATTAGCTCGGGTTGTGGCTCAACTTTAGTGTGGGTATTTAATGGGTCTCTTATTTTAGGGCTTAGATGTTTATGGGTGATGGATATTTGACCTGATCTATGCTTTCTATGTTGAACTAGTGGTTGCAAACACTAATTTGTGCCTTTTTGACTTAGGCTCTTCTTGCGAAAGAGAGTCTAAGTCTAGGAATTTCAGGCCAACAAGGAATTGAGGTGTATTCAAGAGATTGATAGCCCCAATTAAAGGGTTAAACCTAGAGATAGTAATACTCGACTTGAGCCAACATTGCTTGCACAAATTGAACACCCAATTGGACTTGAGAAAGCCAATTAGGGAAAGGTCACTCTTACTACCGAGAGGTATAGAGTGAGTAGCTTCGTGCATTGGCTATATCATGAACCCAGCTATAACATTATTTCCCTAAGTTTGAGATCCTATGAGATACTTACCTTGGAGAAAGTCAATTCCCTAGTGTCTCTTTACCCATTTAGAAAACCCTACAAAACATCTAGTAAGCTTAATTTCGCGCATCAGTAGTATAGAATTAGAAGTAAACAAACAATCAAGAATGATTGGAAGTACAATTAAAAGTACTACATATTTCTAGATTAGATAGGAATCCAACTCCAAATATATATAGCTCCCTATGGATTCGGTCCCGATCTTCTCAGGTAAAAGCTGCATCGACCGCTCTTGCCACTCTTTAGTGGTGTAGGGTTGGACTCGATCAAGAGTCATGATACATAAACCCCTGTTCGAGTGTGCATTTCATGTGACTCGACCACAACTTCAAATAATAAGAAAATAAAACATGTTGTAAGTCGTGAGTGTGTTTCACGTGGCGCGATTCACAATATGTATAAAAACAAACAAGTGCACGACATCGCGACTTGTTCAAATAAATTCCATAAACACTAAAAGACGATTAAATCAACACCAGTTAAGAAAGTAAAAAATGCACAATAGGTTTAAAATATGTATTAATCAGGTAATTAGGCCAATTAAGAATAGTTGAGCGATCGTGCTAAAACCACGGAACCCGAAATTGCCTAACACCTTCTCTCAGTTTAATAGAATTTCTTACCCGGTCTTCTAGTTTTAACGGACTTTAAACGGAGACATTTTTTCCTCGATTTTGGATTCTAAAAATAAATCGGTGGCTTGAGACACCATAAATTATCCCAAGTGGCGACTCTGATTAAAAAAATAAAATTCCCATTGTGATAATGAGACCTCCTTTTTTTCACGCCAAAGGATGAGAGTTTTTCCAATTTAAGTGACATTATCGAAATGGGATTATTATTTTAATCAGAGTCGCCACTTGAGATAATTTATAATGTCCCAAGCCACCGGTTTATTTTTAGAATCCCAAATCGAGGAAAATATGACTCCGTTTAAAGTCCGCAAAATCAGAAGACCGAGTAAGAAATTCTGTTAACCCAAGAGACGGTGTTAGGCATTCCCAGGTTCCGTGGTTTTAGCACGGTTGCTCAACTATTATTAATTAGCCTAATTACCTGATTAATACATATTTGAAACCTATTGTGCATTTTTACTTTCTTAACCGTTGTTGATTTAATCGCCTTTTAGTATTTATGGAATTTATTTGAACAAGTCATGATGCCGTGCACTCGTTTGTTTTTGTACATATTGCGAATCGCGCTATGTGAAATGCACCTGCGACTCGCAACATATTTTATTTTATTATTATTTGAATTTGTGGTCGAGTCACATGAAACGCACACTCAAATAGGGGTTTATGTATCATGATTATGCCACGGCACTCGTACCTATAGTTACAATGATTTATTAATCGCGCCTAAAACAAGCTACGATGTTCATAATTGTTTTCCTAAGTTTTGAATTTGTTGTGAGGCAATGAACTATGGATAAAAAATAAGCTAAAGATGATCACTTAAAGAAATTAACAAATTATGAAGAAGTAATGGAAATTACCTAAAATCATGGCCAACTAACGCTGTTTGAACCAAAAGAATAAGAAGAAATGACAAAGGCAAAAAAAAACAAAGCTAATAAACCAATCAACATTTAATAAAGAAAATCAAGGAAACAGTAGTATAGTCCAGCGTAGGCGTGAAAAATGGAACAAAAATTAGAGACAGATTAAATACTAACTCAAACAACAAAGTAAGACAACATGATAATTAGAACAAAGTAGTAAAAGAAACTGAAAGAACGGACCTTCTTAAATACATGACGATCTGTTGACTACAAAGATGGAAATCCGACGAGAAAACTCGAACAAACTGGACTGGGCACGAAGAGCTTCGCTGGAGACCTCGAATGATAGAGTTTTGAGCTGGTTTTCCATGGAAGTTTCAGCTATGTTTTTTGTTCAAAATTGCTGCATTTTTAGTGCTTGTTTGGATTGATTCTCAACAGCTTTCATGGATTTTTTTGGCTGGAATTTTGCTGGGTTTATGGTTGTTTTTCAGCCACATTTTGGAGTAGTTTCAGCTTGGAAGAAACTAGTTTTGGAGCTGCTTTTTGCTGGTTAGAGGTGCTGAGTTTTTGGGGGGTTTTGTGGTGTTCATGGACAACTTGAGACTTGATATTAATGGATAAAAATCAGATATTATCATGGAGGTTCATGATGGAGATGAGGAAAAAGAAGAAGGTGGAAGACTTCAATTTTTTTTTTGTGTCTGCCGTCACCCGCTGTCCCTCCGTCTCAATTTCTTTCCTCACCGCTTTTTTTGTCATTTTTCTTTTTGTTCTCTCTTTAATGTGTGTGTTCTTCGGCCAGAAATTTTGTCCAAAGCCATTTTTTTAGCTCAAAAGCTTTTTTCTGTCAGCCCTTTTTTGTGCTTTTTCGTTCTTTTTCTTCTTTTTCAGATCGGTATTCTCAGATCCGAGCCTTTTAATTTTGCTCTCACCTCCAATCCTTTGTTTTTTGTCTCTCCAATTGTGTGTATTGTTCTTGTCTGATCTATCTCTCCTAAAGTGTGGATCCCCTCTCAAGAAATGAATGCACTCCCCCTTTTGTACAAGAATAGCACGGGTATTTATGTGGTTTGAGCATGTGAGTTTGTTATGGGAAGATAAGGAGGAATCTTTGGCAAATAGAAATGACTTGGTTCTTTCTTTTTGTAGTATTTTTTGACAATAAATAAGCAAAAATAATTTACTCCTACAATAGATATGTAAATAAAAAGTAAAGTAAAATTACTACACTCAATATTTATTTGTCGAAAGCCTATGATTTAGAAAATTGCACTAAACTAAATAAAACTCTATTTTTTTTAAACATTTCTTTCTTTGTAAATGAAATTAAACTAATACTCTAAAAATGTAACTCTTTTGTATTTTTATAATTTTATCAAATAAACCTACTAAAAAGTGAAATAAAGCCTAAAAGATATAGATAAACTTAAAACATATTTGCATACTAAAAAGTGGTGAGAAATTCAAATATAGTCAAAAATTGGTGCTCATAGCTGTCCCTTTTTGCTTGGAAACATGAAGAATTTTCAGGTAAAGACAAAGTGAGTCATGTTACTAATTTTTGACTAAATCTTTATTCAAAAGGGAAAATAAACAAAGGAAAGGGTGCAATTGAGTCCTGATTTTGGACAGCCTGCATATCCCGGTTATAAGGGAATCAGGTCACGTGTATTTTAAGGAGAATGATGGAATGATGAGTTGGAGAGTTGAGTGAGGTCCCATTGAGGCTCCGATCCGTTGTCCCGTTATTACATAAAAATCAAAATAAAAAAGAACCAAACAAGCCTATCAGATATGAGTTACAAGATTTCTATCTATAAGTCTTCTGAAGCATAATATTGAGTCTTGAATGGTTCTTCATGCAGGCATTTGATATAAACCCTGATGATTGCTAGTTGTAGGTGCTAGTTCATTCTTTCACGGCTTCTTCTAATAAAAACGGGTAATGCAGTGATCGTGACTTCACCCATGTCTTAAGTAGTTCACGTCTTTCATCTGCTTCTGCATTTTGGACTCACTTTTTTTTTTGTTTTTCCTTCTAGATTGAGACTTCTTCTTTTGTTCATCTTGGACTGTCGACTCGCATTTTTGAGGCGAGCTACTGCTACTTCTATCTTAAATTGAATTCTGAAATAACTTCCCTCGTTCTTCAAGTGGGCGCCTGCTGCTACAGCAAAACAGATAAAACAAAAGAAACTTTTTTGCCCCAGTTTGCACTAGGAAGAAACCTGAATGAACCAGACTAGGAAGTGCATCTCCTAAGGGTAAAACTTGAATGAACCAAACTAGGAAGTGCGTTTCCTAGGGGTAAAACCTCAGTGACTCAAACTTAAATGACTCAAACTAGGAAGTGCATTTCCTAGGGGTGAAATTACAATTTAGGAAGTGCATCTCCTAAAAGTATAAAATAAAATTCTCAAATTAGAAAATGCGCCTCCTAGATGTGCGATTGGGCTTCAGGATACTACAAAGTAGGTTTGACTAAAATAAAAACTGACCCCCCTTTTTTAAAATCCATACTTCCCTTTTTTTTAAAAAAAAATAATTATCATAGGAGAAAATTCATGAGACTAGGTTTTCTTATCGTAGAAGAAAAGTTCATCGGACTAAGACGTTTATCCTAGGAGAAAATTCATCAGACTAGGTCTTTTTTTTTTTTGGTATCTTAGGAGAAAGATTCATCAGACTAAGATATTTATCCTAGGAGAAAGTAAATCAGACTAGGTCTTCTATTTTAGGAGAAAGATTCATCAGACTAAGATTTCGATCCTAGGAGAAAATTCATTAGACTAGGTCCTTTTTTTGGTTATCTTAGGAGAAATATTCATGAGACAAAGTTTTCTATCTTAGAAGAAAGTTCATCAGAGTAGGTTTTCTGTCTTAGGAGAAAAATTCATCAGACTAAGATTTTGATCCTAGGAGAAAGTTCATAAGACTAGGTCTTTTTTTTTCTTTTTTTCTTTGGTATCTTAGGAGAAAGATTCATCAAACTAAGATTTCTATCCTAGGAGAAAGTTCATCAAACTAGGTCTTCTATCTTAGGAGAAAGATTTATCAGACTAAGATTTTTATTGGGAGAAAAATCCATCAGACTAGGACTTTTTATCCTAGCAGGAAAAAATGTGAAGATCAATGACAAGATTTTATGCACAATAGCAAGACAGATAAAGGCAAAGATTTGAGAAACTTCCCTTTGTCAGCTCTTCTCTTTCTTTTCTTTTTTTTTTCTTTTTCTCTTTTTTTGAACCACTATCCTTGCTCTGCTTTGTTCCTGTTTCAAACAAAGAAAATTTTGTCAGTTTTGAAAGTGGTGGCCTATTTGTGGCCTTGAGTCTTGGGCAGCTTGGCTTTGTGTCCATTTTCTTTTAGAAGACCGACTTCATTGCTAGCTGGCTGCACTA
The DNA here is from genome assembly GCF_000715075.1 of Nicotiana tabacum. Classification (NCBI taxonomy): domain Eukaryota; kingdom Viridiplantae; phylum Streptophyta; class Magnoliopsida; order Solanales; family Solanaceae; genus Nicotiana; species Nicotiana tabacum. The sequence continues at coordinate 128,564,304 of NC_134084.1, forward strand.
CTGGGAGACTTTGTTTTTGCTTTAAAGGGACCTTTACTTTCTGTATATTGTTTCGCTCCTAGTGCCATTTGTGTTTTGTGGCTCAATCAGCCTTATCTCAAAAATAAGAGATTTCTTTTCTTGGATAACCTTTTACTGATATCTTGAATGACTTTTGCTTTTGGAGAAATTTGTCCGTCAGAGAGAATCACAACAAGCAAGTGTCTTTTGCATAATGTGCACACTTCATAGTCCTTATTCGGTACTACAGAGAATTCCTGATTAACCTTAAAGTTATCTTTGCTTGCTTTAGCCAAGTAGGCTGACAAGAGTCTTCTGTGGGGTGGGGGGGGGGGAGGTCTTTGCATGAATTCTCAAAGGCATGTTGAATGTAACACCTGAGTGTGCTGACCAAATTTACTCTGTACAACTGAAAAGCTGATAACAGATTTTGAAATCTTTTCTTACTTGTTTTGACAAGGACTGACTCAGAGTGAAGGGACACAATGGTGCAAAGAAATAGTATTAACAAGAAATGCCCCTGTCGGGAAGGATAGGGGAAGAGTTTTTTTTTCAATAACTAGCCTTAATGATCAAGGCATGCATTTTGGACTTAATGGTCGATCTATCAAACTAATCCAATCTTTCTTTTAACCATTCTTATGACCTTAAATCGGGCTTGTTCGTGCCAATCCTTTGCATCAATTTCACGACTCACTATCGACTAGTGGTGTCCCGAGGAATTTTCACCAACAAGACTCTCTTATTTATTTATCTCTGTTTACCATCGTCTTACAGTGCCCGTGAGGATTTTCACTAGTAAGACTCTCTCATTTTATTTTTTTATTTTTCTTTCCCTTTTTTTGTGTGAGCAACTTGATAGTGTTCTATGTCGCGTGACAACCGTTGCTCATTGCATGCTTATCTTGACATTCTTGAAGACATATCAGGAGGTCTTTATTTGGAAGGTTTACGTATAGGGTTGGAATGAAGGATCGGCATGAAGGCTCAAAATAGACTCAAAATGCGAGGTTGTAGACTTATAACTCTTGGAATCGACTCTTTCAAAAGTGAAATAAAATCTTTGCCCCAATTTCAAATATTGGGGATTTTTTGGATTTTTATTTTAAAAAAGTTCTTATTTAGTTGGACCGAACCGTTTATGGCTTCCTACGTATCCTTTTTTTTAAAGGAATCAGGTCAAACGTAGTTTAAACATCTAACCTAACTATTTTTTTTATTTTTCTTTCTTTGTCTTTGTCTCATTTTTTCATTATTTTCTTTTTCCAAACCAAGTTGCTCCAACTTTTATTTTCTGGGGGCATGGACCTTTGACTGTTCTTTTTTTTTTTTTGACTTTTTTCACTTGAACTTTCTAAGATTTGCCTCAGTTTGTACTCTTGGGGTATGGACTTTTCTTTTCATTTTTTGTGTTTTTTTGAACTTTGGACTCTAAACTTGATTCCAAAAGAGGGTGGTCAAAGAAAATAATACAGGCTCAAAAGGGGTAGCGAAGAGTATAAAGTATTTGGATAGCAGAAAAAAGGCCTCCCAGCCTTGAGAACGCCAAATATAGTATACTTTCGCGATCATAACATTGATGAACATGCATGTCTTCTTGGTGTGTCGTGGTCGAAGGACACTTTCCATCCATTAATGTCAAACTTTTCCAACAAACTTCAATTGATTTTCCCTCAAGCCCGACCTTCACAATGATTTGAAGGTAAAGATCATTAACATCCATGGGTATGACTATTCTAGTTCCACGTAAATTTGAACCGAGCTTAATTTCAAAGTGTTTCGGCTCTTTATTCAGTGTCAAAAGTGTCTTTTTTCAGTTATCCAATTCCAGATTAAATCAGTTTTCTAAGAGCTTGCCAAAATTTCTACATGCATGTCATGTCACTAAAACTAGCGGAAAAAGATTTAAGCACAGAATGACACAAAAGGACAAACTGTATTTCATTGAGTAAAAGATGGAAAGATTAGACAAAAAGACAAACCCATGGAATAGCAATAGAACAAACAGACAAGACTCACACAGGCAATACAGATGGATGGAGTGGTTTGACTCAATAAAACATATAAATATGAATCACAACCCTGAAATAACCGAGAGAATAGAAAAAATATCAAAACAAGCTACCAAGATTCTTTCCTAGTGGGGAAGGAATGACTCTTCAATTTTTAAGCTTGACATTTAGCGAAAAATTTACTCATCAGAATCACCAGGGCCTTCTCCAATTTCAATCAGTTTTTTCTGGATTATCCTTTCTATTTCTCTTTTTAAATCCCGACAACTTTCAACATTGTACCGTTGGGCATTGGAATGGTATTCACACCTTTTATAGGTGAAATCATGTCATAATGCTTTAATTTCTCAAACAAGCTTGCATATGACTCTTCTGTTGGTATAAAATTATCTTTCAACTTTTGTTCCCCTTTATACCACTAGCTTGGAACTTGCAATTTTGTGGAGGCTGGTGGAGATTTTTTGATGCTCGTGCTCGCCTTCTGGGGTGTTTTGGTGGCGGGACAACATACTGAGGTGGAGCAACAGAGTATTGCGGTTCTGAGGTAGATAGTAGTGCTCAGGGGAATCATCGAAAACTAGACGAGGCTAGTCATGTCACGACCCAAAATCCACTAAGGGTCGTGATGGCGCTGGACACTACTGTCAGGTAAGCGAACCAAAATACTTGATTAAGTTCTCGTTTTAATAATTTTGAAAACTATGATTTTCCTTCAATTTTACAAGTAAAAGATAATCGTTTCAAATCAAATATGAATGTTAAGAAGTTAATACAAGATACCCCATAATCATCCAAAAATCCCGGTGTCACAAGTGCATGAGCCTTTACTAGGGAATGAAATAAAATACAGTAACTGTCCAGAATACAAAGTGGATAGAAATGAAAAACACAGTAAAATACTCTGAATGGGACTCTGCTGGCTACGGGTCGTCTCGATAAATGCAGCTTACCTAACTTTCCGTATCAACCATGCCGCTATGCCACTAGCCACATATGAACCTGTGCAACAAAAATGCACATCAAGTGTAGTATGAGTACGAAAACAACGTGTACCCAATGAGTATCCCGTCTAATATCGGAGAGGTAGAGACGAGAGGTCGACTTCGACACTTACTAATGGTCCAATGATAATATAGCAAAATTGTGAGGAATTCATAGGTTTTATAAAGCAAAAGTTAACTCATAAAACCGGAAAGCAGGTAAACAACTTCTCAAATAATAAAGGATTTCCAAAGATTTACTTTTTATTATCTTCATCAATTTATCTCTGGCCACGAAGGGAAATTATCAACATTTAAAATTCTCAGGCAAGCAATACTAGCATGCGCATATCATGCCGAGGTTGTACGACGCGATCCAACATAAATGTAAAATGTGCATTACTGAGGGTCGAACGACACGAACCATAGAAGCATCTATTACCCCGTTCGCGAATCATACATGCGACGCAGTCAAATTAAAATAAACAATCACCCTGCTCGCGAATCATACATGCGACGTAGGTACACATAGAAATACATGCTCAAACAGCCAATTAAGAATTTATCGAGGAACGTTTATCCGAATAAAAGCCAATTCTCTTTTAGCGATTTAAGAAAATGAAGTTTAATCCGTTTAGAAATTCATTTACCGATTCGATAGGATTTAAGCAATTCAAGTGCCAACAAGATTACAGATATTCCAAGTATAGCATGTTTTTGGGTCTTAGACTACCCAGACTTACATATAATAGTAGCTACGCACGAACTCTTATCACCTCGTGCGAACGTAGCCCCCACAAATAGAAGCACATGACAAATTATTTCACCTATGGGGACAATTCCCTCTTACAAGGTTAGAAAGGAGACTCACCTCGCTCCGAAGATCCATAACCGGCATTCCACGCCCTTCCGAAGACTCGAATCAATGCGAAATGCTCCAAAACTAGCCAATAATTATGCAAATCCATTAATATATGTTCAATTACTCATTATAATACAATTTATAATAATTCCTAACCCTGATCAAAAAGTTGACAAAATTGCCCTCAAACCCACGTGCCCGGATTCCAAATTTTTTTGAAGATAAAGTTTACCCATGAACTCGCGAGCTCAAATATATAATTTTCTCTTAATTCCATGCCCAAAATCGTGGTAAAAATCTAAAATATAAATTTCTAGGTCTTCCACCAAAAACCCACAATTCTCATTAATTTTCATGCTCTAATCCATATAAAATCCAAGTATTTAACTCAAAACTAGTAGAAACCACTTACTTTGATAGGGATGACAAAGATGGAGCTCCAAAATCGCCCAAAGATCGGCTCCCATGGAAAAAATGGGGTTGAAATGAGCTAAACCCCCGTTTTAAACAACCTTACTGATTCCAGCATTTTTGCACCTCCGGTCACCTGACCGCTTCTGTTGTTTTGCAGGTGCGGGTAACCTTCTGTTTTTGCGGTCCTCCTCATAGCCTCAGATTCTGCATCTGCGCTCCTCTTTCCGCAAGTGCGGTCACGCATTTGCAACAATCGACCGTATCTGCGGTCCCAGCCTGGCCGGCCCATTTCCGCTTCTACGGCTCCGCACCTGCGGCCCAAGCCTCGCAGGTGTGGTTACACCAGAAGGCAGCTGATCTCTTCTTCTTCAAATTCCAAAAATTGTTCCATTAACCATCCGAAAATCTCCCGAGGCCCTCGGGACCCCACCCAATCATACCAACCAGTCCTAAAACACATTACGGTCTTGCTCGAGGCCTCAAATCATATCAAATAATGCTAAAATCATGAATCGACCCCCAATCCAAGCTTAAGGGACTTTAGAATTTCAAATTTCTACATTCGATGACGAAACCTATCAAATCACGTCCGATCGACCTCAAATTTTGTACCCAAGTCATATTTGACATTACGGACCTACTCCAATATCCGGAATTGGATTCCTAGCCCGATATCAAAAAGTCCACTTCTGGTCAAACTTCTCAAAACCCTTCAAATCTCTATCTTTAGCCAAATGACTCCAAAATGACCCACGGACCTCCGAATTCACTTCTGATCGCGCTCCCAACACCAGAATCACCATACAAAGCTACTCCTAGACTCAGAATCCCAAACGAACACCGATAACACCGAAATACACTTCACCCCAAACTTATGGAATTCTTCCAAAAATGCTAACTTCTACAATAGGTGCCGAAACGATTTCGGGTCTTCCAAAACCCGATCCAGACATATGCCCTAGTCCGAAATCATCATATGAACATGCTGGAACCTTCGAATCCCGATTCCTAGGTCATTTACTCAAAAATCCAATTTTAGTCAATTCTTTCAACCTAAGGTTCCCGAAAGGATAATTCTCTTACCAAATCAACTCCGAACTTCCCGGAATTCAGTTCCGACCATGCGTACAAGTCATAATACCTGAAGTGAAGCTGCTTATGGCCTCAAATTGCTGAATGATGTGCTAGAGCTCAAAACGACCGGTCGGGTCGTTACATTCTCTCCCACTTAAACATACATTTGTCCTCGAACGTGCTGAGAACTACACTGAAGTAGTTTGAAATCACTATTTAACACCTCGTGCACCTACCCGTGCTACCACAACTCAGTTGAGCACATTAGCTCGATCAATTTTGAAGATATTCCCTTTTATTCAAGCAAATAAACTTAGAGCCCAATTCCAACATCCGAAATTCTCTGCCATGCCTGCTTCCAATATATGTTTACCGTATCAATCACTACATGAGGTACCAGAACATTAACTGCATGCCTTTGCTGAATTCTCGTCATGTATCACCTTATTCACAGGACCGTAATAACATTCCCTGATCATAATAACCAACATTCCCCGAATCTGATGTTCGCAACACACCTCATGATATACATAGGTCTTGCTCTAACTCTTACAACACTGCCACGATGGAAGAGACGTGTAGAAATTCATAACCAACCGCCGAATCAACAAATCATTGGGTCTATACTCCTGACCGGAACCATCACCTCATTCTGGACCAAATAACAGTCTTTGCCCCTTAATATACTTCATATAATCAGATTGCAATGATCCTAATTCCATTAATCTTGTCTCACCCAATACGAACTACTCAGGCAATAAGCCACCCTGGACATGATCAAAAGTCTTATATGATGCCACAATGTGCCAATAGGCTACCAATTTGAACGCGATACAAAAGGAAAACGAACTATGAAAAGGAAATCCAATTACCCCGCTCGCGAATCATACATGCGACATGGTCAACATAATTAAACAGACACCTCACTTGCGAATCATACATGTGATGCGGGCACGCAACAAATAAGAGTTTTCCTTAGAAGAACAGGAAACAAAACACATAAAAACAGATATAGGGATCTATACTCGACATCACGTTGTTGCGACGCGCAACCCGATCCAAACAACATACCCATGGCGGCGTGCCACCCGATCCACACATAAAATTCACATAAGGGGATACACATCGAGCTAGATTGCTCATTACAACAAAATATCGAATATCGGTCACAAGCATACTAAGTGCATAACACCATCCTTGGGGAGACATATAGCGCCATAGGCTACAAAAACTGAGGTACGATATACGATCTGAATCTCGAGATCCATCCTGCTCATGTAACATCATCTCTACGCGGAACCTCAACACATAAGAAATTCACCAAGTCATCTCACAACTCATACGTCGCAATATATCATTACATGAAATAGTTGACGATGAAATAGTACCCTGACTACTCTTCCATAAGGAGCGCATCGCTGAAATGAACACATCTGGCCTGATATAGAGCCCATATTCATATTTACATCCATCCACTGACCTCAATCTGATTCTGATCACACTGAACTAAGCTAATAACTTTTCAAAGGTCCATAATAACTCCCCTTTTTCTCATAACACACGAGAACTACCATCATGATCAGTGTAATCCTTAACAGTCCACAACCCAATAAACCGAGTACCCTCTAGGCATCAATTCTCAATTCAACGACATCACTACAATCTTCATACTTGGTTTAACTCTTCAATCAATCAAGTGACTACATGCCACAATTATACAACCTTCCCGTGGGGTATGCTCCCACATCCTTCCACAACAGATAACAGGTCTGTACATCCAAACCACCGGTCACACTAATGCTGAAAAGTGGTCAAGAATCCTTAACCAGGATACAAAGCCTTTTTCACAAAGCACCGATCTCATGTGACGCTGAACCCAACATGCCACTATGTGATAGAACACGATTTTCATCATAACTTCGGAACTACTAATAGATTAACACTTCATCATATAAAAACTTTTCACTTAACTCACTTCAGAAGAACCATAACAACACACATGTGAATTCTCATAATCATAGAATATGCAAATCACTAAGTAGTAGTCTAAGCCACCATAGCCCTTTCGGGATCTGCCTACACATTACAGGCCATAACGCTAGAATACTTCCGAATAAAATCAATTACGGCGGCCGACATGCCTCACCCGTACTGTCACAAATCACTTGCATAACTTAATCACACTAAAGGAACTAGTCACTGCCATCATCATGCCGATTCAATGATGGTTAACCAATATACTTCTTCTAACTTATCCTCAATTGTCTTAGAAATAATAATAGTTCCATTCAACACACAACAAACTCAATCCACACTTATCCCGAGTGACCTTGAATCACGAGACCATGCTATCTCAAATCCCACGAACCATTTCATACCTCCCTTGTGAGCACATTCGCATCCTTAACTGGTATGCCCATTTTGCTAATCCCACTACGAATCCGAAGTCTTTTCTCATTTTCCTCCCAAATGCTACACTGCAAGTCAAAACATCATAAAACATTCTGGGCTTTTTCTCATAAGCTGCTATAAAAGCTTGATTCTTAACCGTACCTATAGGCTCGAAATCATTAGGCACCACACTTTATCCCTTTGAATCCACTAGGACCATTGTTGAGAGCCACCTGCTCTGACTTGGCCCCAAATATAATCAACTCCATGAATTTTCTATCACATGAATACCCTTTTGGCAAAGCACCCGGTAGAATCACTTCCCTTGAAACCCCGTATCTATACAAGGCATAAATTCTGAATCCTTCCCCAAGTCTAAACATGAGCCAATAAGGCCAACCATAGCACACCATTAACAATTCCTTTGCTCAAATCACCTCTTATGTAACTCTCCCTTAGCTGAATTAACCCATCAATATGCTAATAACCAGAAATTTCATAAATAGACGACCATGTAATCCAACTGTAGGCGGTGGGACTCTCCCACTTAGCTTGAAGCCACTATTACACACCTCTAGAATTCACCAGGATTCTTTATCCTTTATTGACATAACCTTGCGCAATCAACCGCCAAAATTCTTGGAACCTTTCTGAAAAGCCCCCTTTTTATATTCTGAATCATCAACCACATTTGCACGACCGATATCCTTGCTGTATAACTAATAGAGTTCTTTGCAGAAGCTTTGCCAACCATGCGACCACCGATCTGCTCACTGGACATAATCCACCTATGGAATTTACGTGCCGATATCTTCTAACGCTGCTGCACGGGGTACAATCACTATGACATCAATAACCCATCCTGATCCGAGCTCACTCTCTAGCTGCACAAGTCCATTCACCCCTCGGGGACATCAACTAAATGTGCGGCAACATCTTTCCAATTCAAAGTTATGTTGTGTCCTTCCTCATTTCAAGTAGATACTTTCCGTTATATCAAATCTCCTATCGTATAATAGCCTATACTTCAAATTAAATCCGTAGGCCCCAATCACCAATCACTAAAATTCCCAAATCATTCCAAACTCTCCTTAAGGTGCGTAGTCATCTTACCACAAAGCCCATATGTAACTCCGCCACTCTCCCACTTTGGTGGAACTCATCCCTTTAATCGACTACTCGACCTTTGCTTCTCACACCTATCCTTCTAGAAATTTTAACCACCGCCTGGCACTCCCCACATGTCCTTCCTCATCCTTTGCTGCTTAGTTGTTGCCTTAAATAAAATCTATCTTTCTAGCACTTGAACCCACAAATCACCACTAACTTTAAACCTTTCCGAAGATCATCTTTCTCGAGCCGTCAACATTAGAAACACCGATTCAATCCTGAACCACCGCACCCCGTGATATCTAACAGTTGTTTCTCCAACATTATTTCACAATATCTTACCCCAAAGGCGAATTGCAGAAGACCATAACACCGACGAACTTAACACAAACAATCGGGGACGACGACACTACATCGCAGATGAAAATTCCACCACGCTCGAAAATACTAAGTCTCATCACCCTGCCAATCCAAATTTGGACATTCACAGGCCAATTGCTTTTCCCTCTGTTGGGTATTAAATATCGAATCTCTGAATCGTGCACTGAGTAGACCTACATTCAGGTCATTCACTGCCCTATCACATAGGCAAGAACTTTACCAACACATCCATACTGTGTGACAACCGATCATGAACAATCATAGAAACCTGTGCATAGACTCAAAGTCCTCGGGAATACTATTACTGAGCTGAAATGACAAAATAGCCTTCTGCAAGGCGACGACAATAGTCCAATCAACTATACCAGGAGAAAAACCCCACACCACCTCTGTAGTACCATTAAAATTCTTCAATTCTCGATTTATAACAAGCGCTTCACGTCACATAAGATTGAATAGAAAAGAAATAAAGGCATAAGCCTCAAAGAATCAAATCGCACGACGAGAAATCAAGAAAGGAAGTACTCCTAATAGCCCTGTAGCCTCCCGAAGATAAGTACAGACGTCTCTGTACCGATCCGCGAGACTCTACTAGACTTGCTCATGACTCGTGAGATCTAAGGGAACCTAGTGCTCCGATACCATGTTGTCACGACCCAAAATCCACTAAGGGTCATGATGGCACCGGACATTGCTGTTAGGTAAGCCAACTAAAATACTTGATTAAGTTCTCGTTTTAATAATTTTGAAAACTATGATTTTAATTCAATTTTACCAGTAAAAGATAATCGTTTCAAATCAAATATAAATGTTAAGAAGTTAATACAAGATACCCATAATCGTCCCAGAACCCGGTGTCACAAGTGCATGAGCTTTTACTAGAGAATGAAATAAAATACAGTAACTGTCCCGAAATACAAAGTGGACAGAAATGAAAAATACAGTAAAATACTCTGAAGGGGACTCTGCTGGCTGCAGGTCGTCTCCATAAATGCAGCTCACCTAAGTCTTCGTATCAACCATACCGCTATGCTACTAAGCCACTTGCCACATATGAACCTGTGCAACAAAAATGCATAGCAAGTGTAGTATGAGTACGAAAACAACGTGTACCCAATGAGTATCCTGTCTAATCTCGGAGAGGAAGAGACGAGAGGTCAACTTCGACACTTACTAATGGTCCAATGATAATATAGCAAAAGTGTGAGGAATTCATGGGTTTCATAAAGCAAAATTTAACTCATAAAGCTGGAAAGCATGTAAACAACTTCTCAAATAATAAAGGATTTCCAAAGATTTACTTTTCATTATCTTCATCAATTTATCTCTGGCCAAGAAGGGCAATTATCAACATTTAAAATTCTCAGGCAAGCAATACAAGCATGCGCATATCATGCCAAGGTCGTACGACCCGATCCAACGTAAATGTAAAATGTGCACTACCGAGGATCGAACGGGGCGAACCATAGATGCATCTATTACCCCTCTCGCGAATCATACATGCGATGCGGTCAAATTTAAATAAACAATCACTCTGCTCGCGAATCATGCGATGCACGTATACATAGAAATACATGCTCAAACAGCCAATTAAGAATTTATCAGGGAACATTTATCCAAATAAAAGCCAATTCTCTTTTAGCGATTTAAGAAAATGAAGTTTCTTCCTTTTAGAAATTCATTTACCGATTCAATATTATTTAAGTAATTCAAGTGCCAGCAAGATTACAGATATTCCAAGTATAGCATGCTTTTGGGTCCTAGACTACCCGGACTTACATATAATAGTAGCTACGCACGGACTCTCGTCACCTCGTACATACGTAGCCCCCACAAATAGAAGCACATGACCAATTATTTCACCTATGGGGACAATTCCCTTTTACAAGGTTAGAAAGGAGACTCATTTGGCTCCGACGATCCATAACCGGCATTTCATGCCCTTCCGAAGACTCAAATCGATGCAAAATGCTCCAAAACTAGCCAATAATTATGCAAATCCATTAATATATGTCCAATTACTCATTACAATCCAATTTATAGTAATTCCTAACCTTGATCGAAAAGTTAACAAAACTACCCTCAGGCCCCACGTGCCCGGATTCCGATTTATTTTAAGATAAAGTTTACCCATGAACTCGTGAACTCAAATATATGATTTTCTCCTAATTCCATGCCCAAAATCCTAGTAAAATCTAAAATATAAATTTCTAGGTCTTCCACCAAAAACCCACAATTCTCACTAATTTTCGTGCTCTAATCCATATATAATCCAAGTATTTAACTCAAAACTAGTAGAAACCACTTACCTTGATAGGGATGACAAAGGTGGAGCTCCAAAATCTCCCAAAGATCAGCTCTCATGGAAAAAATGGGGTTGAAAGGAGCTAAACCACCGTTTTAAATAACCTTACTGATTCCAGCATTTTCGCACCTGTGGTCACCTGACCGCTTCTGCGGTTCTGCAGGTGCTGGATACCCTCCGCTTCTGTGGTTCCGCAGGTGCGGGCTACCCTCTGCTTCTGCGGTTCCACAGGTGCGGGCTACCCTCCGCTTCTGCGGTTCCGCAGGTGCGGGCTACCCTCCGCTTCTGCGGCCCTCCTTCTAGACTCAGCTTTCTCATCTGCGCTCCTCTTTCCGCAGGTGCGGTCATGCATCTGTGATAAATTGACTGCATCTGCGGTCCCAGCCTAGCCGGCCCATTTTCGCTTCTACGACCCAAGGGCCTCTTCTGCGGCTCCGCACCTGCGGCCCAAGCCTCGCAGATGCGGTTACACCAGAAGGCAGCTGATCTCTTCTTTTTCAAATTCCAAAAATTGATTCGTTAACCATCCGGAAATTACCTGAGGCCCCGGGGACCCCACCCAATCATACCAACTAGTCCCAAAACACATTACGATCTTGCTCGAGGCCGCAAATCATATCAAAAATGCTAAAATCATGAATCAACCCCAATACAAGCTTAAGGGACTTTAGAATTTCAAATTTCTACAATCGATGACGAAACCTATCAAATCACGTCCGATTGACCTCAAATTTTGCACCCAAGTCATATTTGACATTACGGACCTACTTCAACTTCTGGAATTGGATTCCGACCTTGATATCAAAAAGTCCACTTTCGTTCAACTTCAAAAAAACCCTTCAAATCTCTATCTTTAGCCAAATGACTCCAAAATGACTCACGGACCTCCGAATTCACTTCCGATCCAGCTCCCAACACTAGAATTATCATACGGAGCTACTCCCAGACTCAGAATCCCAAATGGATACCGATAACACCGAAATACACTTCAACCCAAACTTATGAAATTCTTCCAAAAATGCTAACTTCTACAATAGGTGCCGAAATATTCCCGGCTCTTCTAAAACTCGATCCAGATATACGCCCATGTCCGAAATCATCATACGAACCTATTGGAACCTTCGAATCCCGATTCCGAGGTTTTTTAATTAAAAATTCAATCTTAGTCAATTCTTTCAACTTAAGATTTTCGAAATGAGAATTCTCTTTCCAAATCAACTCCAAACCTCCCGGAAGTCAGTTCCGACCATGAGTACAAATCACAATACCTGAAGTGAAGCTGCTCATGGTCTTAAACTGCTGAACGACGTGCTAGAGCTCAAAACAACCGGTCGAGTCATTACAGGTCATACCTTCGAGATGCTCTCCTAGGACCTCGTCTCGACCCTGATGTCATCATGGTTTCTTTATCCTTCTCATTCATGTCACTAAAATTGTTAGATTCAATCTGGACAGCCTGAGTTGCAACTTTGAGAACTTCTTGACTTATAATTCTACCCGTCATAAGTCCATTCACAACCATTTCCCCCATTTTGATTGCTTTCGAGAAGGATTTGCCTACTGCTGACATCATGTTTTAAAAATAATCTGGCTCTTGAGCCTGAAGAAAGATAGTGAATAACTCGTGGTCATCCATGGGTGACTTAACTCTAGCCGCTTGCTCTCTCCATTTAATGGCATATTCCCTGAAACTTTCAGTTGGTTTCTTCTTCGAGTTTGAAAGGGAATTATGGTCTCGGGCGATGTCAATGTTGTATTGGAACTTTTGACAAAGGCATGTGCCATATCATCATAGAAATACCAGTGAGATGTGTCTTGATCCATAAACCATTCGAAGGCTACTCCCATAAGGCTTTCCCCAAAATAAGCCATCAGTAATTCTTCTTTTCCTCTCGCACCTCTTAGTTGATTGCAATACCTTTTCAGGTGGGCTACGAGGTCTCCATGTCTATCATACTTTTCAAATTTGGGATTCTTGAAACCAGGTGGTAAGTGGACAGCGGGGAACATACATAGATCCTTGAAGGCAATACTCTTCTGACCTAGCAAACCTTGCATGTTTTTCAACTGTTGTTCTAAGCTTTTCACTCTTTGGGTCATTTTTTCTTGTGCCATCTTTCAGACAGGCTTCTCAATCTTTGCAGGAAGATCAAATAGGTACGGGTGGGACTGTTCTTGCTGGGTAGCAAATTGTGACTCATGAGTTTTCCTCTGCACCACCGTCGGCTGTGGGACGGTGAAGACGGGAATAATAGTAGTGGTTGGCTGATTGGTTGTCAATGACACACTTTGGAAGTGCACAACGGAAGTTCCAACTGTAGCCATACAGCTGGGATAAAGACTGGACCTAGGTGGACATGATTGATCAAACAATGAGACCTGAGTGGTAGTAGTCGAGATAGGTGTGAACTCTAGGAAACCATGAATAGAAAAGGGCAGTCCTTGACCATTGGCCCGTGCTTGACACATTTTGGTCATTTGCTATTTCAGTATTTTATTTTCCTCAACCACAGTAGACTCTTGTTGAACCCTCTGACCTCGAGTCTCCTTACCATTCGTAACAGCTTCAATGTTAGTTGTCATTGGCATTTTTTCTTTGGATCTTGTGTTGCTTACCACAAAACAACCACCTCAAATTTTCTTCACAATTCAAAATAAGAGACATGTTAGAGTGGACTCAGTCGGTCCTTTTTATTATCAACATTATTTTTAGCACTTTTTTTAAGTGGTCGATCGAACCTGATGTGAGTTGCCTACGTATCATGTCGGAACATGAATTAGAACATGAATTAGAACATGAATACGTACCACAAAGCCCATATGTAACTCCGCCACTCTCCCATTTTTGCGGAACTCATCCCTTTAATCGACTACTCGACCTTTGCTTCTCACACCTGTCCTTCTAGAAATTTTAACCACCGCCTGGCACTCCCCACATGTCCTTCCTCATCCTTTGCTGCTTAGTTGTTGCCTTAAATAAAATCTATCTTTCTAGCACTTGAACCCACAAATCGCCACTAACTTTAAACCTTTCCGAAAATCATCTTTCTCGAGCCGTCAACATTAGAAACACCGATTCAATCCTGAACCACCGCACCCCGTGATATCTAACAGTTGTTTCTCCAATATTATTTCACAATATCTTACCCCAAAGGCGAATTGCAGAAGACCATAACACCGGCGAACTTAACACAAACAATCGGGGACGACGACACTACATCGCAGATGAAAATTCCACCACGCTCGAAAATACTAAGTCTCATCACCCTGCCAATCCAAATTTGGACATTCACAGGCCAATTGCTTTTCCCTCTGTCGGGTATTAAATATCGAATCTCTGAATCGTGCACTGAGTAGACCTACATTCAGGTCATTCACTGCCCTATCACATAGGCAAGAACTTTACCAACATATCCATATTGTGTGACAACCGATCATGAACAATCGTAGAAAACTGTGCATAGACTCAAAGCTCTCGGGAATACTATTACTGAGCTGAAATGACAAAATAGCCTTCTGCAAGGCAACGACAATAGTCCAATCAACTATACCGGGAGAAAAACCCCACACCACCTCTGTAGTACCATTAAAATTCTTCAATTCTCAATTTATAACAAGCGCTTCACATCACATAAGATTGAATAGAAAAGAAATAAAGGCATAAGCCTCAAAGAATCAAATCGCACGACGAGAAATCAAGAAAGGAAGTACTCCTAATAGCCCTGTAGCCTCCCGAAGATAAGTACAGACGTCTCTGTACCGATCCGCGAGACTCTACTAGACTTGCTCATGACTCGTGAGATCTAAGGGAACCTAGTGCTCCGATACCATGTTGTCATGACCCAAAATCCACTAAGGGTCATGATGGCGCCGGACATTGCTGTTAGGTAAGCCAACTAAAATACTTGATTAAGTTCTCGTTTTAATAATTTTGAAAACTATGATTTTAATTCAATTTTACCAGTAAAAGATAATCGTTTCAAATCAAATATAAATGTTAAGAAGTTAATACAAGATACCCATAATCGTCCCAGAACCCGGTGTCACAAGTGCATGAGCTTTTACTAGAGAATGAAATAAAATACAGTAACTGTCCCGAAATACAAAGTGGACAGAAATGAAAAATACAGTAAAATACTCTGAAGGGGACTCTGCTGGCTGCAGGTCGTCTCCATAAATGCAGCTCACCTAAGTCTTCGTATCAACCATACCGCTATGCTACTAAGCCACTTGCCACATATGAACCTGTGCAACAAAAATGCATAGCAAGTGTAGTATGAGTACGAAAACAACGTGTACCCAATGAGTATCCTGTCTAATCTCGGAGAGGAAGAGACGAGAGGTCAACTTCGACACTTACTAATGGTCCAATGATAATATAGCAAAAGTGTGAGGAATTCATGGGTTTCATAAAGCAAAATTTAACTCATAAAGCTGGAAAGCATGTAAACAACTTCTCAAATAATAAAGGATTTCCAAAGATTTACTTTTCATTATCTTCGTCAATTTATCTCTAGCCAAGAAGGGCAATTATCAACATTTAAAATTCTCAGGCAAGCAATACAAGCATGTGCATATCATGCCAAGGTCGTACGACCCGATCCAACGTAAATGTAAAATGTGCACTACCGAGGATCGAACGGCGTGAACCATAGATGCATCTATTACCCCTCTCGCGAATCATACATGCGATGCGGTAAAATTTAAATAAACAATCACTCTGCTCGCGAATCATGCGATGCACGTATACATAGAAATACATGCTCAAACAGCCAATTAAGAATTTATCGGGGAACGTTTATCCAAATAAAAGTCAATTCTCTTTTAGCGATTTAAGAAAATGAAGTTTCTTCCTTTTAGAAATTCATTTACCGATTCAATATTATTTAAGTAATTCAAGTGCCAGCAAGATTACAGATATTCCAAGTATAGCATGCTTTTGGGTCCTAGACTACCCGGACTTACATATAATAGTAGCTACGCACGGACTCTCGTCACCTCGTACATACGTAGCCCCCACAAATAGAAGCACATGACCAATTATTTCACCTATGGGGACAATTCCCTTTTACAAGGTTAGAAAGGAGACTCACCTGGTTCCGAAGATCCATAACCGGCATTCCACGCCTTTCCGAAGACTCAAATCGATGCAAAATGCTCCAAAACTAGACAATAATTATGCAAATCCATTAATATATGTCCAATTACTCATTACAATCCAATTTATAGTAATTCCTAACCTTGATCGAAAAGTTGACAAAACTGCCCTCAGGCCCCACGTTCCCGGATTCCGATTTATTTTAAGATAAAGTTTACCCATGAACTCGTGAACTCAAATATATGATTTTCTCCTAATTCCATGCCCAAAATCCTAGTAAAATCTAAAATATAAATTTCTAGGTCTTCCACCAAAAACCCACAATTCTCACTAATTTTCGTGCTTTAATCCATATATAATCCAAGTATTTAACTCAAAACTAGTAGAAACCACTTACCTTGATAGGGATGACAAAAGTGGAGCTCCAAAATCGCCCAAAGATCAGCTCTCATGGAAAAAATGGGGTTGAAAGGAGCTAAACCACCGTTTTAAATAACCTTACTGATTCCAGCATTTTCGCACCTGTGGTCACCTGACCGCTTCTGCGGTTCTGCAGGTGCGGGATACCCTCCGCTTCTGTGGTTCCGCAGGTGCGGGCTACCCTCCGCTTCTGCTGTTCCGCAGGTGCGGGCTACACTCCGCTTCTGCGGTTCCGCAGGTGCGGGCTACCCTCCGCTTCTGCGGCCCTCCTCTTAGCCTCAGCTTTCTCATATGCGCTCCTCTTTCCGCAGTGCGGTCATGCATCTGTGATAAATTGACCGCATCTGCGGTCCCAGCCTAGCCAGCCCATTTTCGCTTCTACGACCCAAGGGCCTCTTCTGCGGCTCCGCACCAGCGGCCCAAGCCTCGCAGATGCGGTTACACCAGAAGGCAGCTGATCTCTTCTTCTTCAAATTCCAAAAATTGTTTCGTTAACCATCCGAAAATTACCTGAGGCCCCGAGGACCCCACCCAATCATACCAACTAGTCCCAAAACACATTACGATCTTGCTCGAGGCCGCAAATCATATCAAAAAATACTAAAATCATGAATCAACCCCAATACAAGCTTAAGGGACTTTAGAATTTCAAATTTCTACAATCGATGACGAAACCTATCAAATCACGTCCGATTGACCTAAAATTTTGCACCCAAGTCATATTTGACATTACGGACCTACTTCAACTTCTGGAATTGGATTCCGACTTTGATATCAAAAAGTCCACTTTCGTTCAACTTCAAAAAAACCCTTCAAATCTCTATCTTTAGCCAAATGACTCCAAAATGACTCACGGACCTCTGAATTCACTTCGATCCAGCTCCCAACACTAGAATCATCATACGGAGCTACTCCCAGACTCGGAATCCCAAATGGACACCGATAACACCGAAATATACTTCAACACAAACTTATGGAATTCTTCCAAAATGCTAACTTCTACAATAGGTGCCGAAATATTCCCGGCTCTTCCAAAACTCGATCTAGATATACGCCATGTCCGAAATCGTCATACGAACCTATTGGAACCTTCGAATCCCAATTCTGAGGTTTTTTACTTAAAAATTCAATCTTAGTCAATTCTTTCAACTTAAGATTTTCGAAATGAGAATTATCTTTCCAAATCAACTTCAAACCTCCCGGAAGTTAGTTCCGACCATGCGTACAAATCATAATACCTGAAGTGAAACTGCTCATGGTCTTAAACTGCTGAACGACGTGCCAGAGCTCAAAACGACCGGTCGGGTCATTACAGGTCATACCTTCGAGATGCTCTCCTAGGACCTCGTCTCGACCCTAATGTCATCATGGTTTCTTTATCCTTCTCATTCGTGTCACTAAAATTGTTAGATTCAATCTGGACAGCCTGAGTTGCAACTTTGAGAACTTCTTGACTTATAATTCTACCCGTCATAAGTCCATTCACAACCATTTCCCCCATTTTGATTGCTTTCGAGAAGGATTTGCCTACTGCTGACATCATATTTTAAAAATAATCTGGCTCTTGAGCCTGAAGAAAGACAGTGAATAACTCGTGGTCATCCATGGGTGACTTAACTCTAGCCGCTTGCTCTCTCCATTTAATGGCATATTCCCTGAAACTTTCAGTTGGTTTCTTCTTCGGGTTTGAAAGGGAATTGTGGTCTGGGGCGATGTCAATGTTGTATTGGAACTGTTTGACAAAGGCATGTGCCATATCATCATAGAAATACCAGTGAGATGTGTCTTGATCCATAAACCATTTGAAGGCTACTCCCATAAGGCTTTCCCCAAATAAGCCATCAGTAATTCTTCTTTTCCTCTCGCACCTCTTAGTTGATTGCAATACCTTTTCAGGTGGGCTACGAGGTCTCCATGTCCATCATACTTTTCAAATTTGGGATTCTTGAAACCAGGTGGCAAGTGGACATCGGGGAACATACATAGATCCTTGAAGGCAATACTCTTCTGACCTAGCAAACCTTGCATGTTTTTCAACTGTTGTTCTAAGCTTTTCACTCTTTGGGTCATTTTTTCTTGTGCCATCTTTCAGACAGGCTTCTCAATCTTTGCAGGATGATCAAATAGGTACGGGTGGGACTGTTCTTGCTGGGTAGCAAATTGTGACTCATGAGTTTTCCTCTGCACCACCGTCGGCTGTGGGACGGTGAAGACGGGAATAATAGTAGTGGTTGGCTGATTGGTTGTCAATGGCACACTTTGGAAGTGCACAACGGAAGTTCCAACTGTAGCCATACAACTGGGATAAAGACTGGTCCTAGGTGGACATGATTGATCAGACAATGAGACCTGAGTGGTAGTAGTCGAGATAGGTGTGAACTCTAGGAAACCATGAATAGAAAAGGGCAGTCCTTGACCATTGGCCCGTGCTTGACACATTTTGGTCATTTGCTATTTCAGTATTTTATTTTCCTCAACCACAGTAGACTCTTGTTGAACCCTCTGACCTCGAGTCTCCTTACCATTCGTAACAGCTTCAATGTTAGTTGTCATTGGCATTTTTTCTTTGGATCTTGTGTTGCTTACCACAAAACAACCACCTCAAATTTTCTTCACAATTCAAAATAAGAGACATGTTAGAGTGGACTCAGTCGGTCCTTTTTATTATCAACATTATTTTTAGCACTTTTTTTAAGTGGTCGATCGAACCTGATGTGAGTTGCCTACGTATCATGTCGGAACATGAATTAGATCTTGCATAATTTGGGAAGATCAGGAATAAAAAAAATAAACTAACTCTTTTTTTTTGAGAATTTTTGAAAAGAAAAACTTCTAAAGAAGAAAGAAAATACTTTTTTTTTCTAATTTCAATTTTTTTATGGTTTGGAATTTCGAAAAAAAACTTCTAAAGAAGAAAAAAAATATTTTTGGAGTTTTGGACTTTTACTTTGAATTTATGAAATAAAGACTTCTATAGAAAAAAGAAAATATTTGAATTTGAATTTTTCTTTTCAATTTTCGAAAGAAAAACTTCTGAAGAAGAATGAAAATATTTTTTGGATTTTTAGAAGAAATTTAAAAAAAATCAATTTTTTTTTTAAAAATTGGGGTCTCATAGAAAGACTTTTCTAAAAAAGGAAGTAAAGAGAAATATTTTTGTATTTTTTAAAAATTTTGGGTCAGAAATGATGAGGCTTGCCTACGTATCTTACATCCGGTGAGAATTAGACCTGTGTAGTTCGTCCAGTTTTGACGCAACAGGAAAATATGATTTATTTCGAAATGACTTTTCTTTTTTTTATTTTTTCAAAATTTTGGCAGAGTTTGGGGATATTTTCAATACCGGGTTTTTCAGAACCGGGTGTTTTCTCTCCTATATCACTCTTGATTTTTCTTGATTTTATTTCCCTACACTAGAAGCCGGTCAACATGCAAGCCGAAACAAATAAATGCACAAGTAGCACGTAAAATGCATTAGGATGGTCTTTTTATTTTGGGGCACCGGTCTTAGACGGACTCAACCCCTGTGTTGAGTCTCCAAAGTCAAATGCACGTGATGCAAACAAGCGTTCCTACTAGGGATTCGGCATGAGGCTATGTTATTCTAGGTTTAAAACTTGGGTATATTATTCTAGACTTGGCTTACCAGAGCGGACAACTCGAGCCGAGGGGGGCAACGTACCGGTAACCAAATGGCCATCCGGCTTTGTAATTGATCCGATCTTCGTTCTAAATTAGGGTATGACACTAACAAAAAGAAGTTACGCCAACATGCACTTCCCAGAAGATTTAGAAGACTCAGAGAGAAGATTATATACAATTTAAACAATATCAAAATGGCATTTACCACATTAGGGTCAAACACGTAAAAATCAGATAATAAACAAAGCCAACAATAACAATTATTCTAAGCTCGAATTTTGAATTCTGAACGAGAGATTCTGGGTTCTTGTCCCTAGCAGAATCGTCAGAGCTGTCACACCTCCTTTTTTCTCACCAAGGGATGAGAGTTTTTCCAATTTAAGTGACATTATCGAAATGGGATTATTATTTTAATCAGAGTCTCCACTTGGGATAATTTATGATGTCCCAAACCACCTGTTTATTTCTAGAATCCAAAATCAAGGAAAAAATGACTCTGTTTAAAGTTCGCAAAAATCAGAAGACCAGGTAAGGAATTATGTTAACCCAAGAGAAGGTGTTCGGCATTCCCGGGTTCCGTAATTTTAGCACGGTCGCTCAACTATTATTAATTAGCCTAATTACATAATTAATACATATTTAAAACCTATTATGCATTTTTTACTTTCTTAACTGTTGTTGATTTAATCGCCTTTTAGTGTTTATGGAATTTATTTGAATAAGTCACGATGTCGCGCACTCATTTATTTTGTGCATATTGCAAATTGCACCACATGAAATGCACCCGCGACTTACAACATGTTTTATTTTATTATTATTTGAAATTGTGATCGAGTCACGTGAAATGCACACTTGAACATGTTTTGAGCTGGTTTTTCATGGTATTTTCAACTATGTTTTTTGTGCAAAATTACTACGTTTTTATTGCTTGTTTCGTCTGTTTCTCAACAGCTTTCATGGAGTTTTTATGGCTGAAATTTTGCTGGCTTTATGGCTATTTTTCAGCCACATTTTGGAGTTGTTTCAGCTTGAAAGAAACTAGTTTTGGAGCTGTTTTTTGCTGGTTAGAGATGCTGAGTTTTTGGGGAGATTTTGTGGTGTTCATAGACAACTTGAGAATTAATATTAATGGATAAAAATCAGATATTATCATGGAGGTTCATGGTGGAGATGAGGAAAAAGAAGAAGGTGGAAGGGCTTCTAATTTTTTTTTTGTGTCTGTCGTTATTCACTGTCCCTCCGTCTCAATTTCTTTCCTCACCCCTTTTTTGGCATTTTTATTTTTGTTCTCTCTTTGATGTGTGTGTTCTTCGGCCAAAACTTTTGTTCAAACCTGTTTTTTAGCTCAAAAGCTTTTTTCTGTCAGCCCCTTTTTGTGCTTTTTCGATCTTTTTCTTCTTTTTCAGATCGGTATTCCCAAATCTGAGCCTCTTAATTTTGCTCTCACTCCCAGTCCTCTGTTTTTTGTCTTTCCAATTGTGTATATTGTTCTTGTCTTATATATATACAGGTTGTGTACTTTTTGTGTGTGTTCGCTGTGGATGCCAATTCCAAATAATAATAATATGGTGCATGTGAGTTTGTTATAGGAAGATAAGGAGAAATCTTTGGCAAATGCACACTTTTTATTGGTTCTTTCTTTTTGTAGTATTTTTTGATAATAAATAAGCAAAAATAATCTACTCGTACTAAATAAGTAAATAAAATATAAAGTAAAATTACTACACTCAATATTTATTTGTCGAAAGCCTATGATTTAGAAAATTGCATAAACTAAATAAAACTCTATTTTTTTAAACTTTTCTTTCTTTGTATATGAAAATAAAACTAATACTCTTAAAAATGTAACTCTTTTGTATTATTTTAATTTTATCAAATAAACCTACTAAAAAATGAAATAAAGGCTAAAATATGTAGATAAACTTAAAACATATTTACATACTAAAAAGTGGTGAGAAATTCAAATATAGTAAAAAATTAGGTGCTCACAACTGCCCCTCTTTGCTTGGAAATATGAAGAGTTTTCAAGCAAAGACAAAGCGAGCCATATGACTAATTTTGACCAAATCTTTATTCAAAAGGTGCTCACAGCACACTCAATCACTCAACATTGTACCGTACTTGTTGTAGCGTGCAAATCAATCCAAATATATATAGCCATAAGGCTCATTGCAGCGTGCAATCCGATCCGTATATATATAATCATATGGCTCATCGGGTGTGCAACCCGATCCATATATATTAGTCGACTACGCTCACTAGGGGTGTGTGCAGACTCCAGAGGGTCTCCTTCAACCCAAGTGCTATATCGTTGTGGCATGCAGTCCGATCTCAAGAGATGTAATCAATATAACATGCTGCAACATGCAGTCCGATCCCATAATATCACTGTCACTCAGGCCCTCGGCCTCACTCAATCATCAAACTCTCCAGTCTCACTCACGGGCTCACAATATCATGAAACTAGCCCAACAATAATAATATGATGTATCAATAAACAACAACTGAGATTGAGATATAATATGAATGCATGAATATGACTGAGTATGAAAGATCAATGAAATCAGTGAGATGACAGCAAGAAACGACCACTATGGGTCATAACAATATCAACATAATGCCTAAACCTGATATCTAGCATGATTGATAGCTCAGTTACTTTATCACATGGTGAAAACACAAATATCAACAAAATAGGGCCACTAAACAGTGCCATGAAAATAACGGAGTCACAATTCACTAGGTGCACGCCCACATGCCCGTCACTTAGCATATGCATAACCTCATCATCAATCACATAGAACGAAATTCGGGTTTATACCCTCAGCACTAAGTTTAGAAGAGTTACTTACCTCTAACAAGCACGCTGCAATGACCCGATCGGAGTATATTCGGGTTCGAGGTAAGTAATGATTGTAAATCTAGTCCTGAGGGTATGAAACTCCAGAATTTTATACTATTTTGATAAATGAGGTGACGCACATTCTAGGTGATGGGCGTGTGGGACTGCACCAGTAGGGATTATGACTTGGTCTGTCCCATGGCAACTGTAAAGTTGCATATTTTGATAAACTCTATATGATATCTATGTGTTTTAGAAATGACCCTGTTATCTTGGGCTGAATGCCATGTTTGGGGCCTTGTGCCGTACGGTTTGGATCCTCAGGTGTATTTTGCTACTATCCTCACACTGTTTTGATTCGAAAGCATATCCTCAGTCATGATTTTTACCTGTTTATTGTCTGATTCAGTTTCATTACTCTGTTTTTAAATATATGAAAGTTGTTGGGCCGAGTTCCCTATTTTTTCACTGAAATGCCCGAGTGGCTTGTGAGGTTGATGACTGTGTGAGAGGACGAGGGACTGTTGGTGAGGACTATATAATTATGGATCGGGCTGCATGCCGCAATGATATATATATATATATATATATGTGTGTGTGTGTGTGTGTGTGTGTGTGTGTGTGTGTATGTGTATGTGTGTGTGTATGGATCGGGCTGCACGCCGCAGCGATATAGCGCTTGGGTTGTAGGAGCCCCTCGGAGTCTGCATACCCCCAAGTGAGCGCAGTTGACTATATATTTATGGGTCGGGCTGCACGCCGCAACGGTTATTATAAGGTACCTATTGAGCGTGAGTGCTGAGTGTGAGCGCTGATTGATAAGAGTTGAATCACGACTGACTGAGAGGCTTTGCCCGAGGGACTAAATATATAAGAGTGATACTTTGCCCGAGGGGCTAAACATATATGAGTGATACTTTTCCCGAACGGCTTCTTTTTATGAAATTACTGTTCACTCTTCTTTTACACTGAGCCTCTACTGAAAATGTTGAACAAATATTTTAAACAACTTTCAATGAAACTGCAATTTTTACGAGATGTTCGAAATTTACTGTCGATTTGAACCTAGCTATTTCCACTGAGGCTTTATGTTATGAGATGTATATGATTTTTAAATGCTCGTCACTGCACTCAATTTTTATTTACCTTTATTACTTACTGAGTTGGTGTACTCACGTTACTCTCTGCACCTTATGTGTAGATTCAGGTATTTCTGAACCCAGTGGCGAGTGTTGATTACTCAGTGGCAGGTTTATCGGAGTTAGCAAGGTAGCTGCCTAGCGATCGCAGCCCTGCTTTCCCCCTCCTTGTTCTCCCTTAGTTGTATTCAGTGATTTTTCCGGCCATGTTGGTGTTGATGTTGTCAGACAGTTGTAGTAGATGTTCATGACTAGTGACACCCCAATGTCGGGCTTTCTTTCTGCACTGTTATTCTGTTTTAAACACTTCATTAAGGTTTATTATTAAATAGCTTTGATTTTATCCTAAGAATGAAAATATTGATTAGCTTTGGGATTGGGTCGGCTGGCCAAGTTCCATGATAGGTGCCATCACAATCGGGTTGGTTTTGGGGTCGTGACAGAACGGCTCAAAACTAGCCAAAAGCAACCCAAATAAATTAAATAAAGCCCAAGGAAATAATTCCAAATGATAAAGATCCAATACTTAATCAAAACCCAAAACCGACCAAAACTCACACCCGGTCCCATGCCTCGGAACCTGACAAAACTCACAAAATTCGACAACCCAATCAATTACGAGTCCAACTATACTAGTTTCACTCAAATCTGACTCTGAATCGATGTTCAAAACTCAAAAATTCACATTATGAAACTTTAGGCCAAAACCCCCAATTCCCTCTTTAAAATGCATCAACCAAAAGCTAAAATCGAAGATAGATTCATGAAATATAACCAAAACCGAGTAGAGAACACATACCCCAATCTTTGTGATGAAATTTGCTCCAAATATTGCTCCGTTCCGAAGTCCATAGCTCAATATTTGATAAAAATAACAAACCTTCGAACTTATAACAGTCTGCCCAGCAATTCCGCATTTGTGGTTAAAGTGTCGCATTTGCGACCTCCGCTTCTGCAGATGAAATCTCGCATCTGCGAAGCCCATGGAGACGACCATTCTACACCTACGGATAATCTCCGCCTCTGCACACGCGCAGGTGCGCCAACAAACTTTCGCTTCTGCGACTCCACTGTCGCCTCTGCAACCATCGCACATGTGCAAACTAGCCGCAGGTGCGGTCACACCAGAACCAGCAGCAACCAACCTTAGCCAAAATTTCCAAAAAGCTCCGAAATCAATCAGAAACACGCCCGATCCTCTCGGGACAACGTCAAAACATACCAACAAGTCCCATAACACAACATGAACCTACTCGAGGCCTCAAGACACACATAACAATATCGAAACGATGAATCACACCTCAATTCAAAATCAATGAACTTTGAAACTTCAAACTTGCACAATTGATGCAGAAAACCTATCAAATCTCGTCCGATTGACCTCAAATTTTGCACACAAGTCATATTTAACATTATGAACCTGCTCCAACTTCTGAAATCAAAATCTGACCCCGATATCAAAAAGTTTACTCCCGGTCAAACTTTCCAAAAATCCAACTTTTTGCCATTTCGAACCAAATTCAACTACGGACCTCCAAATCACAATTTGGACGTGCTTCTATGTCCAAAATCACCAAATGGAGCTAACGGAACCATCAAAAATTCCAATCAGAGGTCAAATACAAAAAAGTCAAACTTGGTCAACTCTTTCAAATTTAAA
Source organism: Nicotiana tabacum (assembly GCF_000715075.1). NCBI lineage: Eukaryota > Viridiplantae > Streptophyta > Magnoliopsida > Solanales > Solanaceae > Nicotiana > Nicotiana tabacum. The sequence goes on from NC_134084.1 coordinate 128,590,634, forward strand.
GCCCCCTAGGTAAGAATTATTCTCCCAAATCAGTCCCGAATAACCTGAAAATAAAACCGACGATTCACATAAGTCAAAATACATAATACAGAGCTACTCAATCCTGTAAACTGCCGAGCGAAGTGCAAATACTCAAAAGGACCGATCGGGTCATTACATCCTCACCCACTTAAACATGCGTTCGTCCTCGAACGTGCCCAGAGTTGTTCTCACCCATCAAACTGCAATGTAATCTTACCATGCACATACCCGGGGGTGATCCCACATCACCTTATTCCATATAGGCCTGATAACACAACATACCTGAAGATCGTTACTTCAACCTTAGCCCATAATTCTTAGAATCCAATTTCCACCATCCAAAATTTCTATAAGATCAAAATCTCACATTTACACATTGTATAAGTTTGAACAAGCTGTATCAAGCATTGACCATAACCCAATATGTAATCGCATGATATACCACATAACTCAAATACTCTTAGCGATAACTTCTAATCACATTAGCTGCTCAAAACAACCCAATACCGGTAGTAAACCTCATATTAAACAAAATTCCGTTCTAAAAAACTTTCGCTTCTGCGACTCCACTGTCGCCTCTACAACCATCGCACCTATGCAAACTAGCCGCAGGTGCGGTCACACCAGAACCAGCAGCAACCAACCTTAGCCAAAATTTCCAAAAAGCTCCGAAATCAATCTGAAACACGCCCGAGCCCCTCAGGACAACGTCAAAACATACCAACAAGTACCATAACATAACATGAACCTACTCGAGGCCTCAAGACACACATAACAACATCGAAACGATGAATCACACCTCAATTCAAAATCAATGAACTTTAAAACTTCAAACTTGCACAATTGATGCCGAAAACCTATCAAATCTCGTTCGATTGACCTCAAATTTTGCACACAAGTCACATTTAACATTACGAACCTGCTCCAACTTCTGAAATCAAAATCCGACCTCGATATCAAAAAGTTTACTCCCGGTCAAACTTTCCAAAAATCCAACTTTTTGCCATTTCGAACCAAATTCAACTACGGACCTCCAAATCACAATCTGGACGTGCTTCTATGTCCAAAATACCAAATGGAGCTAACAGAACCATCAAAAATTCCAATCCGAGGTCAAATACAAAAAAAGTCAAACTTGGTCAACTCTTTCAAATTTAAAGCCCCCTAGTTAAGAATTATTCTCCCAAACCAGTCCCGAATAACCTGAAAATAAAACCGACGATTCACATAAGTCAAAATACATAATACGGAGCTATCAATCCTGTAAACTGCCGAACGAAGCGCAAATGCTCAAAAGTACTGATCGGGTCGTTACATCCTCCCCCACTTAAACATGCGTTCGTCCTCGAACGTGCCCAGAGTTGTTCTCACCCATCAAACTGCAATGTAATCTTACTATGCACATACCCGGGTGTGATCCCACGTCACCGTATTCCATATAGGCCTGATAACACAACATAACTGAAGATCGTTACTTTAACCTTAGCCCATAATTCTTAGAATCCAATTTCCAACATCCAAAATTTCTATAAGATCAAAATCTCACATTTACACACTCTATAAGTTTGAACAAGCTGTATCAAGAATTGACCATAACCGAAGATGTAATCGCATGATATACCACATAACTCAAATACTCATAGCGATAACTTCTAATCATATTAGCTGCTCAAAACAACCCAATACCGGTAGTAAACCTCATATCAAACAAAATTCCATTCTAAAAACCTTCATACACTGCCAATGATGTAAGAAACACGCAGAACTCATAACCATTCGTCAGATCAACAAGTCAAGGAGCTTTCTCTCCTTCAACAAGAACTATAGCAAATTTCTAAGCCGACTTTTGATATTATCCTTCCAACCATGATGTAATCAATTCCGATAGTATCCATTCTAGGTCCAATGACCTCATCTCATCCAACACGACCACTCTAGTGACATGACACATCAATACAACCTAAAGCCACAACTCGTGCAATATGTGCACCAATAAACAACATTCAAAATGTACTCAAGCATGGAAAATGACTCAAACAAGAGAATTGCCCCGCAAGCTCAACAGGTACCACCACAACGCAATACTAAAAACCCATCACACATTGCAGAACCAAAACACTCGAATCTAACACAAAGGATCATACCTCAATATAACTCCGCTACAATGCGTGACTCTATCCAAGCGTTGGTCCATATTATATACCTCGAGCCACCCTGCTCAAAATCAGTAATCACGCAAAATTCTACATCAAGTACCCAAAGTGTATTACTATAACCAAAGAGAGCATTAACATAATACCACAATCCAGAAAGAATATAGCCAACGCGCAATCAATCGTGCAATACCAGTATACTCATCTCGCTCAAATTCTGCTATAAAGCCCAAATGGAACCGCACCATGTGTGCATATAACCAACGAATCACAACTCCTCGTAGTATAGAAGGGTAACTCACAGATCATTTCAGAATACGAATAAGCTCAACAACAACCGAATGTCACATCCCTCAATAATAGTAGTATGGATCCAACCAACCCGGCTCAGTGTAGAATACACGTCCTAATTAGGCCTACCAATGGACCCCCAAATTAGCTCTAGTCACGTATAATTAGATAAATAACCCTCCGAAGGTCCACAATGAACAAACTATAACACATACTAACATTTGGCTAGCTTTGCCCACATCTTCACAGTCCACAACTACGAAATAACCTGCTTATGATAACTTCCAGTCTCCAAATCCATAGAACAAACGGATCACCATGTCTGATCTCAACTCCACTACCTGAATGTTTAATACATCTCTTATACACTATCATCCCACGAGGAATATTTCTATAATTCTTCCGTGCCACATAGAAAAATTTGAATATCAACAGTCGTTCAACCAGGAGCATGCCGCAATACCAATGAAGTATCCATAAATCAAAATATAGTGCCCCTTATTAAATATACACTCTACTCAAGAAATACCAATAGTAATATCATTCACCTAGTCATCTGAAACTGCCTATGCTGCTTGAGAATTTTATGACCTTCTCTTCAAAACTGATCTATGACCTCGCTCATGCAAATCTCAATCTCACACAACACACTGCATATACCATGCCATCATATGAAAAATACGAGAACTTCATAATCCACTCCGAGTCACAAATAACTACAGACTCAATTAGCCAAGGACCTTTCATTTGATTTCATAGATGAGAAAATCACTATACACCATATGATCCTCACGCTAGTAGGAAATATACACCTCAAACCGTGGTGGAAACCACTAAGAACTCTTTGGAATCCATTTGTACATAACTAAACTATCAAAACAGAATCTCTCTAACTCAACCAAGCCATGTAAGCTGCCAAAACCCAAGAGCATTGCCACGAAACACCTGTAGATACCCACCACATCACAAGCACCCAAAGAACCGATCACACCCATTACCGTGTTGATCCAACCTACTACCAAGCTATCCTATTTTCCCAATTCTTCCTGAAATTTCTCCCAGTTTTTTCTGAATTGCCTTCAAATTGATACTTCTCCTTGCTAGAACACTATTATCCTTAACCAAAACTTTCCCACAAACTCTAGCATAGAACCACACCACCCTAAGACTCATAAGCCGCTGAATTCCCTCTTAAGTACCCCAAAAGCATCACAATCGAGATACCTACTCCGAAGAGACCTTCTGCGAATCTAAAGTTGTTTTTTCACCTTCCTAACACTGAAATATAGAATCCATAAGGATATAGAATGCCACAAGTCCCGACATGATCTAATGTAAATCTTAGTTTCTAGCCATATACGTATCCTGAAGATTCCTAATTGCTACATATAAATCTTGAATCCATTAGAACCATTCTCGAGAGTCTTCCACTCTACTTATATCTCAATAAAATTAACCAAGCGGACCAAATGACATGTGCCCCATTAGCACAACAACGCCCAAGGAAGTAATCCACACTCTTAAGCAACCGAGTGAATTCCTACTTCATGCACACTACATCCTCCACGAATAAAAACTCAATCATTCAATGTTTCCCATCTACCCATAAAGTGTAATACAACCCATATCCAGAAATTCTTGCTTAATTCATCGTCAAACAAACATTGGCAAGCCATAACTGATCCACAAGTATACCTTAAACCGAAACTAATACAACACATAACCGTGTAATCAACTCATTGATAGCAGACTCCCACGCTAGGCTCAAAACCAAGGAATAAAGCATTTGATAACTTACAATATCCATACTCCATTACCGCCATAATAGCTTAGTGAAATTCAAATGAATCCTTGATAAGTTTACATAACACAAATCATCTAATGTCTCAAATCATTTGCAAATCTCGCATTCACCGCCATAACAGTCAAGCCAACTTTCACAAGCAATCCAAACTCAAATTACACTACATATAATTCACTGGTAAAAGAGAACTCTCAACAAAACAACATAGGGGTCGCACAACCTCAGGACACCCCGCAGGAGATAACCCACCTGTTTAGCCTCAAACTGACATCTTTCTCTACCCTTCCACAGTCACAACTACTACGCAATTACTTAATCTTCCTGATTCTGAACTCATCAATAAGACATAAGAACCTAATTCGTTCCACATTGAACAACATGAAAGACCTCCCAATATACTCATAACTCGAGACTATGCGTCACATCAAGACAGAAATCAAGCTCCTGATAGTCCTTTCTACACCTCAAGCAAACCCTTCTCGTCACATTCAACCAATATGAACACATCTCGCAGTCACATCATACTCATCACGTAGCCATCAAGCCACAAATTCCACTTATAGGGACACTACCAGACATATAAATCCAAAAGCACTTGCTCACACAATCAACATCTCTGTGCTCAAGCTATAGTCAAATCCTGGCCTCAAGTCCTCCAGACTGGCCAATCATCAGCATACTAAATCACATCTCGCACTTCATCCATGGAATCACAATCACAAGACATCGATGCACAGCCGATACCGAGTGCTCATGTGCACATACGAATGTGCAGAGGGAATTCAAAGGATTTCGCTTCAAGCTAAATCAATGTCGAACGATAAGGAAAGAAAGATGGGAAGTATATCCTAAATGCCATGTAGCCTTTCGAAGATAGGTATGGACGTCATCATATCGATCTACAAGATTCTGCTGGACACTTGCTCATGACTTGTAGAACCTATGAACCTAGGGCTTTGATACCAATCTATCACAACCCAAAACCCACTAGTCGTGATGGCACCTAACTCAACCCGCTAGGTAAGCCAACAAATAACTATCCAATTCCAATAATATTAATAAGACAATTAAACAAAAAGGAATTATCTGAATCTTATACATTTCCCAAAGACTAGTAGTACAAATCATGAGCTCCTAAGAATAGAGTTAGCAAAGCTGATATGAAGTAAATACATCTTCTATTTAAAAGGTACATGAATGGATTTTTTATAAATCTAAGGCTACCATGAACAAGAGGCAGCTACAACAGGGATGCCGGTACATCTTCAAATCCAGCTCCCATCGAACACAACAACAACAGCTGCCAATATCTGCACGCAAGGTGCAGAAGTGCAGTATGCATACAACCAACCCCATGTACTTAATAAGTAACAAACCTAATCTTAGGTTGAAAGTAGAGACGAGTTGGAACATAGGTCGGGTCCAACACCAATAACCAACAACAGTTCACAACAATGTAAAGCAAATAGCAAAAGATGTAACTCAGAATTTAACTGCTCAGCTATTTCATAATTCCCGAAAATAGTTTCGCTTTTCAAGTTTATTAGTGAAAACCCAAATCCTCTACCAAAATTGTCGAAAAATATGAGATAGTTGAAAACTATAATTTTTCTTAAAATCCTTTCTATAATAAATAAGACGTTTCATTTTCTTTCCAGATAGCAAGTATAAAATATCTCTCTATGCTCATATACCAACATGTGTGAGAAGTAATGAATAACGTGATACCATATAGCATGAGAAAACAATGCATCTTTATGCATGTATGTTATGTATGCATGTCAATGCCATGTATCTCAAAAATGAATCATGTACTCACACTCTTAGAGTACTCGATCTTACTGTCTCACATTTCTCTCTAACCGTGATCCATACTTAGCACACTCAATCACTCAGCACTGTACCGTACTTGTTGTGGCATGCAACTTGATCCACATATATATAGTCGTAAGGCTCATTGCAGTGTGCAACCTGATCCGTATACATATAGCCATAAGGCTTGTTGTGGTGTGCAATCCGACCCATATATATACACATAGTCGACTGTGCTCACTGAGAGTGTGTGCAGACTCTGGAGGGTCTCCTTCAGCCCAAGCATTATATTGTTGTGGCGTGCAGTGTTACATCTCGTATTTTTGTACGTTAAAGTTCCATCTTTAGTAAATTGACGTAGACTCGGGGATGAAAATTTCTTGAGATTATAAGCATTAGGCTATTTCAAACACGTGTTGAGTAAATTCGTGAAGGAAGAAGGTAAGCAAATAAAAGAAAATAAGTTTTGTTGAGGTTGTAGATTTGAGATTAAATACGGGCTGAGCGATAATACCTGATATTTATGGACTAGCACCATACAAGGTACAATATGACCGTGATAGTAAGATGTATAAAGTGTATTTAAAATGATTAGAATTTTAAGTAATTTGAGATAATTCTTAATTATGCGAGTAATTGGTTAATTACGGGTTAACAAAACATTGTCTAATTACCTAATAAGTAGATAAAGATTAAAAACCACCCCACCCACCCCCATGTGGAAGCAAGCCGCTAACAAATAAATGACTCATGGTCACATTAGATTAGGTGGCAACATAATATAATGATGTCAAGACACCTTATTCTAGAATTTTGAGCAAAAAACCAATTTCCCCTCCTAACATTTTCAAAACAAATCTGACGTGAAGCTCTTGCAAAATTAGTATGTGACATCTTACAAAATTCATTCCAATTTCCTACAATTCCCACAAAAACATTAAGCAGCGTGATTCCTACAAGTTTCACCAATTCCAACGAGAATTATTTACACATTAGCAACGTAAGATTTTGTGATTCTAAGGGAGTACGATGCTACCTTTTCCAAGAATATCATACGGATTTTTTCCTACTCCAGGTATGTTAAGGTTATCTTTTTTTTTTGGCATGATCCAAATTATACCGAAGAAATGAGCAAACACACAGTTTTCATAAACGACTCTATTCATAGAAGTACTAGGGGTTTCTATGTTCTTGATTTCCCATGTGACATATTATTATATCTTTTGTTCATGGTTCTTAGAATAATACACAGTTGATAAGGTTTATCCGAGAGGAATATTGAGATTATTAACATATTTTCATGTATTTCATTTATTTATACACGTACGACCAGATGGTGTTATATACGCGTATATATATATATATATATATATATATATATATATATATATATATATATATATATATGGGAAAAGTTACGGTGTTATATACGCACCACCACCTGATCAGTTGGTATATATTGATGATGTTGCCCACAGTGGCTGAGATGATATGATGGGATGCCCTCAGTGGCTTTATGATGTTATGTGCACCTATACCTATGCATGAAATGATATTTATATGCACGTGCATGACATTATAAATGTTTCAGAATTTACAAAGTTATTCAGACTTAAAGGCGGATTCCTTTATTCCATGTTTCATCCCTGTCTTTTATGTACTGGTTTTAATGCCTTACATACTCAGTACATTATTCGTACTGATGCCCTATTCCTTGAGGCCTGTGTTTCATGCCCGCAAGTGCAGGTAGGCAAGCTGACGGTCCCCCTTCTTAGGATCCTTGATAAGGGAGAGTTGGCGTGCTCCACTTGATCTAGAGCTGTTTTGATTTTGGTACGACATGCTTGTATATATATATGGGTATGATGTGGCTCAGTCCCGTGTTTGTATAGTTGTACTTCTATTATAGGTCTGTAGACAGTTATGTATAGTTGGATAGTATGTGGAATTGTCGGCTTTCAGTTTTGGGTATATAGTTGTCTATAGCAGCCTTGTCGGCTCGCCCACTATATTCCGCATGTATATGTACATATGCCTTTTTGGTAGGTTTCCTTCACTTATGTTATTCTCGTAATTCAGCAGACGTCATTCAGGTTTATGTATTAGACATGTGCTTAGGAATATTCGAAAGGTAGGACTCAGGAACCTGTCGAGGCCCACCGGTTTGGGTCGTGACAAAAGTCGTATCAGAGCAGTTGTATCCTAGGGTAGTTTATAGATCGTGTCTAGTAGAGTCTTGTTTATGGGTGTGTTGTGCACCACACTTATAGACATGAGGATACAGGACATACAAGATGTTATCCTCTCTTTTTATCTTAGATCGTGCAATATAGGAATTCATGTTCCTAACAATATATTTACGTTTTCAGTGATGCCTCTGAAGACTACAGCCACCTATAAGGGAAAGTCCATGGCTGGTGTGACTACTAGTCGAGCGCCACAAGTTGCTAGGCTTGGGGAGAGTCTCATTGTGAGATTCCATCTCAGACTTAACATACCCTGCCCTTTCCAGAAGAGTTTCAAAGGGCACCAGCTCCAGCGCCCGCCCCTGTACGTCCAGCTCCTCAGCCAGATGCACCGGGTCAGGAGATGAGAGATGTTATTTAGCTATTAACTCGATTAGTAGCCGCATAGGCTCGGCGTCAGGAAGTAGGTATTGGTCATGCAGATAGGTTCGTCAGTGTGAGGGTTCATGATTTCATTAATTTGGACCCTCCGGTATTCACTAGGTAGATCCAAACAAAGACCCTCAGGTATTTATCGATAGAATGCAGAGGACTTTGAGGGTGATAAAGGCCACTACGACTGAGTCAGTTGAGCTAGCTTCCTATAGACTTCGGGATGTTGTAGTTAATTGGTACGAGTCTTGGAAGTTGTTTAGAGGTGAGAATGCCCCTCCAGCAGTATGGTATGAGTTTACATAAGCTTTTTTTCGTCATTACCAGCCTCCAGAGCTTAAGCGGACCAGAGGTGATAGGTTTTTGACCCTTCGACAGGGTAACATGAGTGTTCAGGAGTACAGTCTTTAGTTTGATTCGTTGGCTAGGTATACTCCCACTATTGTATCTAAGATGGAGGATTGGGTTCACCGGTTCGTGATGGGGTTAGAGCCGCACTTGCTTAACGATTGTATGTCGGTCTCACTTCATCCAAACATGGATATTTCTTGTATTCAGGCATACGCTCAGGGTGTAGAAGAGCGTAAGAAGAAACAGAAGGCCGATCGTGAGCATGATAGGGGCCAAAATAAGAGAGTAAGGTCTTCGAGTCCTTCTGGTGAGTTTTGAGGTGGTCAGAGACAACAGTACTCGAGGTATCCAGCCCAGCCATTGATTAGCGCAACCCCTCAGTTTAGCGGTGAGAGATTTGATCGTTCCATATATTCAGGGCCTGGTCAGCATTCCATGGCCTCAAGTTCTCAGTATAGGGGTGATTCAAGTTAGATGAGGCCGCCCTTGTGTTCAGTGTGGTAAGCAGCATGACGGGCAGTGCCGTATGGGATTGGCTGTTTAAGGCCACGTTATGAGGGATTGTTCGACGAGAGGTGATACAAGCATAGCTCAGCCAGCGGGATCTGTAGCTAGTTCTCCATCATCAGTATGCCCCCCTGGGCAAGGTTCACAAGCACCAATGAGTCGTGGTGGAGGTAGAGGCAGAGCATCTAGCTCGAGCTGTCCTTAGAACCGTATTTATGCATTGGCAGGACGACAGGATCAGGATTTATCGCGTGATGTTGTTATAGGTATATTATTAGTCTCCTCATATGATGTATATGCACTAATTGACCCAGGTTCCACCTTATCATATGTTACTCCATTGGTTGCTAGTAAGTTTGGAATAAAACCTGAATTGGTTAAACCTTTTGAGGTGTCTACACCTTTTGGGGACTTAGTTGTAGCTAAGCGAGTATATATGGGTTGTATAATAGTAGTTCATAGTCGAACTACCGTAGCGGACCTAATAAAGTTAGATATGGTAGAATTTGATGTTATAATGGGTATGGATTGGTTGGTTTCTTGTCATGTCAATGTTGATTGTAGGTCAAAGATAGTCCAATTTCAATTTCCACGGGAGCCTATTTTAGAGTGGAAAGGTAATATGGCATCGCCGAGAGGTAGATTTATTTCCTATCTAAAGGCAAGGAAGATGATCAGAAAGAGCCATATTTATCACTTAGTTGGGGTTCAGGATGTGGAAGTAGAGTGATCAACCATTCAGTCCATCCCTGTGGTTAATGAGTTTCCTAATTTTTTCCCGATGAGATTCCGGGTCTCCCGCTAGAGCGAGAAACTGAGTTTGCTATTAACCTACTACCAGATACTCATCCAATATCTATTCCTACCTATAGAATGGCCCCCGTAGAGCTGAAAGAGTTGAAGGAACAACAAAAGGACTTGCTTGAAAAAGGCTTTATCAAACCTAGTACATCACCATGGGGAGAACCTGTGTTATTTTTGAGGAAGAAAGATGGTTCCTTATGGATGTGTATTGATTATAGATAGTTGAATAATGTGACGATCAAGAATAAGTACCCGCTCTCGAGGATTGATGATTTATTTGATCAGTTGCAAGGTGCCAAGTATTTTTCAAAGATAGACTTGAGGTCTGGGTACAATCAGTTAAGGGTTAAGGAGGAAGATATTTCAAAGACAGCATTTAGGACCAGATACGGACACTTTGAGTTTCGTGTTATGTTATTCGGATTGACCAATGCCAAAGCAGTATTCATGGATTTGATAAACCGTGTGTTTAGGCCCTTTTTAGATCTGTTCGTAATTGTATTTGTCGACGATATATTGGTGTATTCTCATTCAGAGGCTGATCATGCAGATCATTTACGTACGGTGCTCAGAGTTCTATAAAAAGGGAAGTTGTATGCAAAATTCTCTAAATGTGAATTCTAGTTGAACTTTGTAGCTTTCCTTGGGCATATAATTTCGGGTGAAGGCATCCGGGTGGATACATAAATGATTGAGGTAGTAAAGACTTGGCCTATACCCACAACACCAACAGAGGTTCGTAGCTTTCCCGGTTTGGCAGGTTATTACAGGAGATTTGTTGAGGGATTTTCTTCCCTTTCAGCACCTTTGATAAGGTTGACTCAGAAGGGAGCAAAGTTTCAATGGACTGATGCTTGCGAACGAAGTTTCCAGGCATTGAAGGACAGATTAACTACAGCACCGATTCTAATGCTCCTAGAAGGGACCGATGGTTATGTCATCTATTGTGACACTTCAGGTGTTGGATTGGGTTGTGTGTTGATGCAGCATGGTAAGGTTGTAGCTTATGCTTCTAGACAACTAAGAAAGCACAAGAAGAACTACCCGACCGACGATTTAGAGTTAGTCACAGTGATTCATGCACTAAAGATGTGGAGGCACTACTTGTATAGTATTCATGTTGATATCTATACGGATCATAAGAACCTCCAGTATGTCTTCAAGCAAAAGGAATTGAATTTACGTCAAAGGAGATTGTTGAAGCTACTTAAAGACTGTGATGTTGATATTTTATACCATCCAGGGAAGGCGAACGTAGTAGCCGATGCCCTCAGCCGTAGATCTATGGGTAGCCTGTCATATTTACAGCCAGAGAAGAGGGGAATAGCCCATGCAATTCATAATCTAGCTAGTCTTTGAGTTTGGTTACTGGACTCATGTGATATTGGAATTACTATTCAGGATACGACAACATCCTCATTAGTAACTAAAGTGAAGAAACGCCAGTATGAGGATCCTGTGTTAGTCAATTATAGGGATACCACCCCTCGGAAGGAGAAAACACTATTTGAGATTACAGAAGATGGGGTCCTCAGATATCGTGGACGATTATGTGTCCCTAATATTGCATGGCTACGTCGGCAGGTTATGGGAGAAACTCACTATTCTCATTATTCTATCTATCAGGAGCAACAAAGATGTATCATGATATCAGGAAAGTATATTGGTGGGACGTAATGAAAAAGGATATAGTGGAGTTTGTTGCTCAGTGCCCTAACTATAAACAGGTGAAGATTGAGCATCAAAAACCTAGTGGATTATTGCATGCTATAGAGATTCCAATTTGAAAGTGGGAAGTAATCAATATGGATTTCATCATAGGCTTACCTCGTACCCAGCATAAGTTCGATTCGATATGAATGATTGTTGATAGGCTTACAAAATCAGCCCATTTTCTGCTCGTTAGGACTACATATTCCATAGAGGATTATTCTTTATATTAAGGAGATAGTAAGACTACATGGTGTCCCTTTATCTATTATCTCGGATAGAGGAGCTCAATTTACATCTAACTTCTGGAGGTCCTTCCAAAAAGGATTGGGGACTCAGGTAAGTCTTAGTACAACATTTCATTCCCAGACAGACTGAACATACTATTCAGACATTTAAGGATATGTTACGAGCTTGTGCAATTGACTTCAAAGGTAGTTGGGATGATCATCTATCGCTTATTGAGTTTGCATATAATAATAGCTACCATTCTAATATTCAGATGGCTCCATACGAAGCTCTTTACAGATGAAAGTGTAGGTTGCGTATAGGGTGGTTTGATGTTGGGGAAACTACATCAGTAGGACCAGAATTGGTACAATAGGAAATCGAGAAAATTAAGCTTATACAAGAAAGGCTATTAGCAATCAAAACCGGCAGAAGTCATATGCGGATAATAGACGGCGAGACTTGGAGTTTCAAGTTAACGATTGGGTATTCGTAAAGGTATCACCGATGAAAGGTGTTATGAGGTTCGTAAAGAAAGGAAAACTTAGCCCTCGGTATATTGAGCCTTATAGGATCATTCGGAGAGTGGGCCAAGTAGCTTATAAGTTAGAATTGCCCTCGGAATTGGAGTCTGTCCACCCGATTTTTCACGTATCTATGTTACGAAAGTGAATTGACTATCCTACCCGAGTGGTGCCTACATATGATGTACATATTACAAAGGGCTTGTCATACGAGAAAATTTCGGTTGTTATCCTAGACCGACAAATCCGCAAGCTACGGAATAAGGAGGTAGCCTCCGTGAAAGTACTTTGGAGAAACAACAATGTGGAATAAATGACTTGGGAAGCCGAAGAAGACATGAAGTCTAGATATCATCACTTATTTCCTCTTCCAGAGGAGGGTACGACTGAGACATTACAACCTTAAGGTACATGTGTGAATTCTTGTGTTAGCTATTGACATTAGTCGTGTGAGGCCACTGCCGTTATTGATAATTGTGGTCCTATGTGGCGTTAAATTATTGAGTTTCTACAGGAAAAGTCAGTAGTAACATTGTTATAAAGGCGACTCTACCAAAGTTTATATAGATCCCGGGGAGTTAAACATTCGAGGACGAATGTTTCTAAGGGGGAAAGGATGTTACATCTCGCATTTTCGTACGTTAAAGCTTCGTCTTCAGTTAATTGACGTAGACTCGGGGATGAGATTTTCTTGAGATTATAAGCATTAGGCTATTTCAAACATGTGATGAGTAAATTCTTAAAGGAAAGAAGGTAAGCAAATAAAAGAAAATGAGTTTTGTTGAAGGTTGTAGATTTGGGATTAAATACGGGCCGAACGATAATACCCGATATTTATGGACTAGTACCCTACAAGGTATCATATGACCGTGATAGTAAGATGTATAAAGTATATTTAAAATGAGTAAAATTTTAAGTAATTTGAGACAATTCTTAATTATACGGGTAATTGATTAATTACCTGTAAGGCCCCCAAAAAAATTCGCTAAGTAATTTAGGATTTTGTGGTGCCAGGTAGGCTAATTATAATATTTTATATGCTATTAAAATAATGTATATCAATTGGATATGGTAAATAAGTGTATAAGTCATATAATAAGTAATGTGGGGTCTAATGAGAGGCCTAAGTCTAAGTCATGTTAGAAAATTTACATAATAGGCTAAAATTCCAAATGAGTTCGCACAAGTCCACACTTTGGACATGCATATATAAATATATATAAGGTGTTATATGATGAGAAACCTATCATATGAAAGATCTTCGAGTCAAGTTTCTAACTCTTCAAACCGTTCATCATTTGGACATTCCTACACAAAGTTATGGTCAAATTACCATAGGCTGGATTTGTGATTAATTTTTCAACCGCAAAACGGTTCCGCGGACCGCATAAGCATTGCAAAGTGGAGCAGAGACGGGCAAACTATTATGCTGTCACATAATTGATTATGTTGTCGATTATGTTGTCGCATAATAATTATGCTGCAATTCTACTTCCCACAAAACGATTATGCTATAGCATAATTGCACCACATAATTGACTTCGGGGGTCATTTTTGGAAATTTTCATATCCGACCCCATTTTGATAAATAAGCTTTGGAGCTTCATTTTGTTCTATTTTCTACTGAATCTAGAGAGAGGTTAGAGCATTTTAGAGAGAGAAAGAGGGAACCTAGCCTTCCAATCACCCAATCTTGCACAAATTCTCAAGAATCAAGGAAGCTAATCTCTATCTCACTATCCTTCCGGGGAAGTCCTACTTCTAAGATTTCATATAAGAGATTATGAGTTCAAAAATACATTGTGGGTTTAGAAATAGGCCATGCATGTGACACTAAGCTATAGTATGTGGGATTAAAGAACTATTTGGGGTTGTTCTTGTTGAAATTGGTTGAGAGAAGAAGGAATTTCCATTGTAGAACCTAGTAGTCTATTTCACATGTTAGGTGTTTGATGAAGTTCCTAAGAGAGTTAAACCATGGGAAATCTTTCTAATTATTAATCGAATTTCGTTATCTTTCTATAGATTATTATTGCTAGAAGGGTTGGTGCATTGTAGTAACTTAAGGAAAGGTCAAACAAGGTATGTTGACTAAACTTTCTATCTCGAAATTAAATTCCATAATGTTTCCGTAAGTTTAAGTATGACCGGCTCAAAATCCCTAATTTCTACGTTCCAGGTTACCCACTATAAACTCATAAACTTGATCACTCTGAACGATCCTTATATTGGAAGATAGATGTTTAAAGTATGGGTTGCTTATTATGACTGCCTTCTCTTTGTTTCCCTATTCATTCTACTGAGATTGGTGTTTGCCTTTACATACTAGTACTATTCGACCGTACTAATGTCCCTTTTGCTGGGGGTGCTATATCTTTAAATGGATGTAGGTGGTTCCATAGCAGTCAGTGTTGGTCGCAGCTAGTGGTGCATCCTCTTTTCAGCAGACTTGGTGAGCCCCGCTTCCTTTCGGGATCCTGTATCATTTGTTTATCATGTACTTAGTTTTTTTAGGTATAGCCGGAGCCTTGTTGCCAGCATTTCCATATTACTCTTCAGTTGTATATAGAGGCTTGATAACTAGGGATTCTAGCCTATTTTATGCTCCTTTTTTGTGTAGGTTTTGGATTAAAAGTGAATACAAGTACTCTTGAAAGCTAACTTATTGTGCTTGTTTGCATTGTTTGGTCAAAAAGAGACAAAGAAGTCAAAACCAACTCATAAAGGAGTGAAACCTGCACAAGTTCAAAGCTGAGTCAAAGGAGCGCTGACAGCGAAGAAACAGACGCAGAGGGTCCACCGCTGAGGTGGTCTTGTTTACGCTCTCAACGGTGGCAAAGTTCAGAGAGTGATGTATTAGGCCTAACAAATTACCGCTGCCCACGGAGAAATTGCGCTGCAGCAGTGTCTCTGACGCGGCAGTGGTCAAGTTACCGCCCTTAGCGGAAGCGAGAGTCGGAGAACCAAAAGTGGAGCTAAAAATTGAAAATCACGGTCTGCGCTTGCTTTTACGTGGCCGCAGTAGTCTTAGCGTTGTTGCGGTCCTTTTTCGCTTTCAGCGGAATCTTCGTAGGGGCATTTTCGTTCGAAAAATTTAGCTGTGTATAAATAGTTGTTTTTCAGCTTTTTAGGTCATCTATTGTTTTGTTGAGCACGTGAACCGCCTCTTGTTATATTTTTGAGTAATTTTAGAACATCTTTAGCAATTAATCTTAGATTTTAATCTTGTAATTACTTTTTATGGCTAATATTTCATCTCCATATTTGATTTCTTCTTTTATTATGAGTACCTAAACCCATTAGCTAGGGTTGTGGCTCAACCCTAGTGTGGGTATTTAATGGGTCTTCAAGTTTAGGGCTTAAATATTTATGGGTGAATGATATTTGGCTTGATTTATGCTTTAAATATTGAATTGGTGGTTGCAAACACTGATTTGTGCCTTTTTGACTTAGGTTCTTCTTGAGAAAGAGAGACTAAGTTTAGGAAATTTAGACCAACAAGGAATTGGGGTGCATTCAAGAGATTGATAGCCTCAATTAAAGGGTTAAACCTAGAGATAGTAATACCCGACTTGAGCCAATTGTGCTTGCATTGTGTAAATACCCAATTGGGCTTGAGAAAGCCAATTAGGGAAAAGTCACTCAAACTACCAAGAGGTATAGAGTGAGTAACTATGTGCAATGGTTATATCATGATCCCAATTACAACAAGTTTGTCCTAAGTTTTAGACTCCAATAAATACCCACCTAGGTGTAAGTCACTTCCCTAGTGCCTTTTTACCAATTAAGAAAGCCCTCACAAAAATATCATACTTAGCTTATTTTCCTGCTTTATTAGTATTAAAGTAGAATAGTAAACAAACAAAGAATGATTGGAAGTGCAATTAAGAACATCACACATTGCTAGATTTGATAGAAACCCAACTCCAAACAAACATTAGCTCTATGTGGATTCGATCCCGACCTTTCAGGTAAAAGCTGCATCGACCGCTCTTGCCATTCTATAGTGGTATAGGGTTGGCCCCGATCACTATTTGGCGTCGTTGCCAGGGAGCTAAATGGTTTTGGCTATCTATCTAACTAGTTTTGTGTCTTGTTTTTCTTTCTTTCTGTTTTACTAATTTGTGTGAGTCAATTGATTCAGGTACAATATGGAAAATAATGATAATCTTGGAAATGTTATCCCAGGGGAGGAGGTAGATAATGGTGAAGTGAGGTACCTCAAGTTCAAAGAAGACGCCGCCATGCCAATGATAACATTCCAGCCCCTCCCCCAGCTCCTCCAAGTGTGGTTCCTCGGGTGCTTCCAAATAAAGGGTACGCAGGTGCAATTGTCCCACCTCGGATCCGGCGAGAAATTTCCATATTACAAATGTGATGTTGACTATATTGGAGAAACGAGGGTACTTCATAGGTGCTCCCCATCAAAATGCATATAAACATCTAAAGGGCTTTGTGGATAGCTGCTGGGGAAGCAAACAAACTAATGTGTCAGATGATGCATTGAGAGTGAGATTGTTCCCTTTCTCACTTAGAGGGAAAGCTTTGGAGTGGATCGAAAGACTCCCCAATCATTCAATCACTACATGGGATGAGTTGGCCGATAAGTTTATAGCCATGTTTTTCTCACCGGGACATATGGCTGCATTAAGGGATGAAATCTTAGCATTCAAACAGGAACCAAATGAGCCCCTTCATGAAATCCAGGATTGATATAGAACTATGGTCAAGGAATGCCCCAACAATGATATGACTGAAGCAATGATTCAACAAACATTTTATTGGGGTATAAACACGACCAATCAATGTGTGGTGAACCAGTTAGGAGGGGGTAATTTTATGAAGCTGCCTTATGCTGAGGCGTGTGATATTTTTAATGAGATGGTTGATACTTCCTCATCTTGGCAAAGTCGAGCTAATGTGCCACAGGGTGATCCCACTATCATTCACCTGCACAAAGAGCTCCATGACCATGGCCAGGTAATAGCAGAGTTGACTACAACAATGAACCAGTTGGCTAAAGCTCAATTGCAGCAAGTTCAAGCGTCGAGACAAGACATTGCTATGGAAGGTGTAAACATGTTGGTCAACAAGAGGCAACAAAAAGGTCAACAAAGTCAAGGAAATCTAGATCAATATGAACAAGGTAGAAGTGGTTTCAATCAAGATGATGGGTATGATGAGCAAAGTGAAGAAGTCCAGTACGTGAACAATTACCAAGGACAAAGGGGCAATGCTCCTAACCAACAACAATAGTGGAGATCTCAAGAAAATTGGGGGAATCAAAACCAACATGGAAATAGCAACTGGGGGAATAACAATCAGAATTGGGGCAACCAGAACATCCGGGGCAACTGGAGTGGTAACAACACCAGTTGGGGAGGAAACAACAACCAAGGGGGTTGGAATAATGGCAATCAAGGGAATCAGGGGCAAGGCTTTCAAAAACCTCAGATGTATCAACAACAAAACAACTTGCCTCTATTTCCATCCCAAGGTCCTAGCTCGTCAAACAATGAGATGGGAAGGATCGAGATAATGTTTGAACAAACAATGAAAAAAAATGTCGACTCTGTGCTCAGTTGGCATCCCATAATACTTCAATCCGAAATTTAGAGGTTCAACTTGGCCAGATTTCACAATCTTTGAATACTCGCCCTAAGGGGGCTCTACCTAGTGATACGGTAGTAAAACCGAAGGGTCGGAACAATATCGGGCATGCAATGGTGGTGATCACAAGAAGCGGTAGTGGTGGTGAAGTGAATACCTCCAAACAAAGGTAAATAGTGAGTGATGCGGTTTCAGTACAAGATGACGATGTTCTTATAGTTGATGAGCAAGTGAGTGAAGAGAATGTAAATACAAAAGCGAGAATTGATATTCATGTTAATGAGGTGGAGACTCAAAATGACGTGAACACGTCTAGGGAACACGTGATAGACATGCCAGAAATGGTAGTGCTAAAGGCTAAGGTTCCCTTGCCAAGGACTCCTCCACCTTACCCTCAAAGACCTATGAATCAAAAGAATGAAAACCAATTTAATAAGTTTATTGAGATGATGAAAAATTTGACGTTCAATGTTCCTTTGGTGGAAGCTCTTGAGAAAATGCTGGGTTACGCCAAGTTTATGAAAGACTTGGTGACTAAAAAGAGATCTATGGATTGTAAGACCATCAAAATGACTCACCAAGTAAGTGAAATTGTGCACTCGATGTCTCTAAAGCTTGAAGATCCCAATGCTTTCACCATTCCATGTACCATTGGGAGTGCGGATTTTGCAAAGGCTTTGTGTGATTTGGGAGCAAGCATCAATTTGATGCCTTACTCCATGTTCAATACTTTGGGTATTGGTCAACCGAGACCTACTTCAATGAGATTGCAAATGGCGGATAGAACGATGAAGAAGATGCTTGGTATTATTGATGATGATCTTGTCCGGGTGGACAAGTTTATTTTGCCTGCTGATTTTGTGATTCTTGACTGCGAAGTCGACTATGAGGTGCCTCTAATATTGGGAAGGCCTTTCCTAGCAACTAGGAATGCATTGGTTGATGTGGAAGCAGGGGATCTCACCTTCCGGGTGGGTGACAAAAAAGTTGTCTTTCATGTGTGCAAATCAATGAGGCAGTCGAATAGTACTGAAGTTTGCTCTTTTGTGAATATTATCACGGAGGTGATAGTTGATGATACTAGTGTCATGGCCAATGTGTAGGATCCTTTAGAAGTGGTATTGTTGAACCTTGATGTGAATGAGGATGAAGGTCGGGTGGAGTGTGCCCATGCTTTGCACGGAATGGGTTCTTATTCTTATGAGCCCCGTAAGCTTTCTTTGGATCTTGAGAACAGAAAGACTCCCCCAACAAAGCCCTTAATTGAGGAACCTCCCATTTTAGAGTTGAAGCCTTTGCCTTTACACCTCATATATGAATTCCTGGGCCCTAGTTCAACTTTACCTATTATTCTTTCTTCTTGTCTTACTAACGTGCAGGTAGATGCCATACTGGAGGTGCTCCAAAGAAGAAAGAAGGCAATTGGATGGACTCTAGCTGATATTCAGGGAATAATCCCCACCTTTTGCATGCACAAGATTATACTTGAGGATGATACCAAGCCCTCCATGGAACATCAATGGAGGTTGAATGAGGCTATGCAAAAGGTTGTGAAAAAGGAGGTGATCAAGTGGCTTGATGTAGGGGTTGTGTACCCCATCTCGGATAGTTCTTGGACTTCACCGGTGCAACGTGTGACGAAAAAAGGTGGTATGATTGTGGTCACCAATGAGCAAAATGAGTTGATTCCCACCAGGACTGTTACCGAATAGAGGGTGTGCATGAACTACCGGAAGCTGAATAAAGTTACCCGCAAGGATCATTTTCCATTGCCATTTCTTGACCAGATGCTAGATCGACTTGTTAGGCATGCCTTCTATTGATTTTTGGATGGGTACTCAGGTTGCAACCAGATTTTGATTGCTCCAGAAGATCAGGAGAAAACCACTTTCACATGTCCATATACACCTTTGCATTTTCTATAATGCCATTTGGTTTGTGTAATGCACCGGCTACCTTTTAGTGGTGTATGATGGCTATATTTACCGACATGGTGGAGGACATCTTGGAAGTTTTCATGGATGATTTCAGTGTTGTGGGTGAATCCTTTGATGAGTGTTTGAAGAATCTTGACAAAGTGTTGGCCCGATGTGAGGAGACAAATCTACTGCGTAACTAGGAGAAATTCCACTTTATGGTCGATTAGGGCATTGTCCTCAGCCATAAGATCTCAAAGAACGGTGTTGAGGTGGACAAGGCGAAAATTGAAGTAATTTCAAAGCTTTCTCCTCCTACTTCAGTCAAGGGGGTTAGGAGTTAGGCATGCGGGGTTTTACCAAATATTTATCAAAGCCTTTTCTAAGGTAGTGAATCCTTTGTGCAAATTATTAGAAAAGGATGCAAAGTTCATGTTTAATGATGAAAGTATGAAAGCTTTTGAACTTTTCAAGTACAATTTGACAGCCACTCCCATTATTACCGCACCCAATTGGAGCTTACCTTTTGAGCTCATGTGTGATGCAAGTGGTTACGGTAGGAGCGGTCTTGGGTCAAAGAGTAAACAAGATGTTTCACCCGGTGTATTATGCAAGAAAGACAATGAATGATGCCCAAGTAAATGACACGGTGATGGAAAAAGAGTTGCTAGCAATTGTGTTTGCAATGGAGAAGTTTAGGCCTTATCTCATGGGTGCCAAGGTGATAGTTCATACTAACCATGCAGCATTTCACTACTTGATGATAAAGAAGGATTCCAAGGCTAGGTTGATGAGATGGTTTCTATTGCTTCAAGAGTTTGACCTTGAGATTGTTAATCGAAAAGGAAGTGAAAACCAAGTGGCGGACCACTTGTCCCGCTTGGAGGAGGAGGGGAGGCCCCGTGATGGCCTTAAAATTAATGATTCATTCCCCGATGATCAACTTCTCTCTGTATCTATGAATACCATGACTTGGTTCGCGGATGTGGCCAACTTTCTTGTGACCATTATTATTTTGTGTGAGCTCCCTTCTAACCAAAGGAAGAAGCTCAAATGGGATAGCTTGGACTACTACTGGGATGAGCCTTATTTGTTCAAAATTTGTAATGATGGTGTGATCCGAAGATGTGTTCCAGAAGAGGAGCAAATGGGTATTCTTGATGCTTGTCATTCCTCTCTCTACAGTGGTCATCATGGTGGGGTGAGTACAGCTTCAAAGGTGCTTAGCTGTGGATTTTATTGGCCTATATTTTACAAGGATGCGGGTGAGCTTGTGAAGAGATGTGATGAGTGCTAGAGAGCTGGCGGAATTTCAAAGAAGGATGAAATGCCTCTCATCACTATTCTTGAGGTTGACATATTTGATGTGTGGGGCATCGACTTCATGGGACCTTTTGTGAGTTCATGTGGTAACACATACATTCTAGTGGACGTTGATTATGTCTCCAAGTGGGTTGAGGCCGTGGCTTTACCCAACAACAAGTCCCGAAGTGTGGTGGATTTTCTCAAGAAGAATATCTTACTCAGTTTGGCACTCTAGAGCAATCATCAGTGATGGGGGTTCTTATTTCTGCAATAAGGTATTTGATACTTTGCTTGTAAGTTACGGTGTCAATCACAAGGTTTCAACTCCTTACCATCCTCAGGCTAGTGGGCAAGTTGAGGTCTCCAACAGGGAGATTAAGAGCATATTGTCAAATACTGTCAATGCAAATAGGACTGACTAGTAAAAGAAACTGGATGATGCTTTATGGGCTTACAGGACTACTTACAAGACTCCAATTGGTATGTCTCCATACTGGTTGGTGTTTGGAAAATCTTGCCATCTACCGGTTGAGTTAGAGCACAAGGCCATGTAGGCTTTGAAAAAGTTAAATCTTGAATGGGATGTTGCAGCAAATCTCCAGGTATAGCAACTCAATAATCTTGATGAGTTCCGGTTTCATGCCTATTCTGGCTCGTCCTTGTATAAGGACAAGATGAAGTACTTACAAGACAAGTATGCCCGTAGAAAGGAATTCAAGAAAGGTGACTTGGTTCTCTTATTCAACTCCTGGTTACGACTGTTCCCGGGAAAGCTCAAGTCAAAATGGAGTGGACCTTTTGAGGTGGTGCTTGTAACTCCATTTGGTGCTCTTGATTTAAAAAACAAAAATGGCAAAATCTTTAGAGTTAATGGGCAAAGAGTGAAGCACTATCTTGGAAAGTTTGATGACAGCCACGTGGTGGCAATGATCCATCTCAAATGATTGATGGTAACCTGCGTCGTGCCGCGACACTAAATCAGGCGCTTCTTGGGAGGCAACCCATGTGTTTTTCTTCATTTTGATTTTCTTCTTAGTATAAGATTTGTTTTGAACTAACTGGTTGTGAGATGTGTGTAGGAATGTTTGATGCAGTGCAGGACTAAGCTGAAAAAATGTTGCAATAGTCTAAAGTTGGACCGCTGACAGCACTCCATTTTTTGCTATCAGTAGTGGCCTTATCGTGGAGGCGTAATTTGGTGGCAGGCGCAGGATTGAAAAGTCCAAAATGAGACTTCTCTGAAGTTTCATCCGCATCTGCGGTGCTATTTTTCGCTGAGAGCGGTGCCTTTTCGCGGACGCGTTCCATTTTCCGCTCTCAGCGGTTGTTTCAATCAAGCAAGCCTTCTATTCGTCGGCGGCGCGGACCGCGGTGATTTTCTGTGGCCGTGCCAG
Source organism: Nicotiana tabacum (assembly GCF_000715075.1). Classification (NCBI taxonomy): domain Eukaryota; kingdom Viridiplantae; phylum Streptophyta; class Magnoliopsida; order Solanales; family Solanaceae; genus Nicotiana; species Nicotiana tabacum. The sequence goes on from NC_134084.1 coordinate 128,613,682, forward strand.
GTAAGTATTGTGGGTCCTAGGGTATTTTCTATAAATAGGAGATCATAAGATTTTTATCCTTTTCGATCTCTTCTCTCTCAAAGCAAGAATTGCACTATTCATCTGAGCCAAATCTTCCCGAAACACAAAATTAGAGTCTATTTCATCACACAACACATCTAGTAATTTCATTCCTTTATTATTCTTTAATTTTGTACTTGTTCTTCTTTTAACTGTTAGTTTTTACTTCTTCTTATTCTTTTTTCTTTTAATTTTAACTTAGCGTTCATTAGTTCTAATCAAATTAGGCTTAGATAGTTAGGATTGGTTAATGAATACCTAGTGGGGTTAATAATGAGATGATATTGCTAAATGCATGAAAAATTAGAAACCCTAGGTTGATTCAGGTCGTTTTTGAATTCCGCGGCCGAGGAGGTTTTTTTGCGGTCAGCGTTCATGTCTGAGTTTGGAAGTCTTGATGACCGCGGTCACCAGTGACAAATCCCGCTGATAGTGGTCCAATTACCATGTTCGCGCTGCATTTTTCACGGTCAGCGGTACTTAGGTTTAGAGAAGCGCATAACATGGGTCCGCGGCCACGGTTGATTAACCACGGACAGCGGTACAACCTCTGCGGCTGCGCCTAATTTTCCGCGCTCAGCGGTACCATAGAATCAGAGGGTGAGTAGTCTGACCCCCATACCTCTGCGGTCGCACTGCATTTTCTGCTCCCAGCGGTATGCATTCCACTATCGCGCTGCATTTTCCGCTCTCAGCGGTCTGTAACTTTTTCAAGCACTATGAATTATTCTTCTGCTTTTCTTCACTGCTTCTTCTAGCACCAGTACTAACAATTTTCCACGGATTATGTGTGCATACAATGGTTAAATCTAGAGGTGGAAATGAGAAACAAAAGGGGAAAGTAGAGTCCTCCCGGGATAGGGGACGAGGACAAATTAAGTTAACCCCAGCAGTACGAAAATCAAATGGGAAAATGAGAAAAAATATCAAAGCTGCAAACAAAGCTGCATCCCACTCCGAGGGGAGTGAGTATGTTCCCTTCCGGGAGGCCTCAGAAAGTAGCTTTGTACCCACACATATACCAGACTTCCCAGGGAGACTTAGATTGACAGACAAGCCTACACCCTCAGCCTCTCCTACTGCTCATGTTTCTTCTAAGTCGTCTGATGGCTCAGCGGAAAATGGTGACTCCTCAACTTCAGCCTTACCTACAGCTTCGTCACTTGGACAGGATCCCATAGATGTAGATGTTGAGGTACCGAATAACAAGAGAGGGGGTGATACCCAGACCGGATGTGTAGAAAGAACAAGAAACCCGGAGGTGTGGCAACAGAGGTTTGTCAGTGAGCTAGCATATCACAAATTCAGGGAGTGGTGGTCTCAAAAGTCACTCATGCATGAGCATCAGTTCATAGAGCGGGATTTTCTGCCACACAACCCCAATATGAAGCAACACTTTAATGAAAGAGTGGGTTGGGAATACTTCACTAGCAAGGTGTCGGATGCTAATGAGCACATAGTCAAGGAATTCTACGCCAATGCCTCTCACATCAAAAAAGGCACATTTGTGACTAAGGTGCAGATCCTGAAGGTCAAGTTTGACGGAAAGACTCTGAATGATTATCTTGGTTTCAATGATGAAAATGAGTCGATGTACTTAGAGAAGGTGGCAATGGATGAGGCGGCTCACCCATGGTTGGCATCACTACTTGGCCTCCTCGATACTACTCCAGCATGGTTGACAGCGGGGGTTCCTATCTACAGGAACACCCTTAATTTCGAGGCAAAGGGTTGGGAGACATTTGTGTGCAGTAGACTAGACCCCACTACTCAAGACAGTGACATGCCGATTTCCCGGGCGATTATAGTAGCGGCTAATATGGAGGGGTTCCTGGTCAATGTCGGGAATATCATGTCTAGGGTGATCACCAAAGTGGTCAACAAGGGTGATAGATCTTACCCTTTCCAAACTTCCTTACAATGTACTTAGAGGATCAAGAGGTCGAGAAAAGGGATTATGATATTATGGTAAAACCCAAAAAGCTCTTCTCTTGGTACTTCCATGTCGTACTCAATACCATCCATGTCAGCATACCTTTTGACTCCTCATAGGTTGAAGCAAACACTCTCCAGCATCAACAACTGGATGGAGGCAGCAACTTCTAAGGTGTTTGTGCTATCTAGTTCAGTGGTAGCCCAGTCAGTTCCCACATATCCCCAGGTACTAGTTTTAGTGGAGGAGTCTTTCAAAGAGATTCTGGACAACCAGAAGAAGCTCCTGGAGAACCAAATCTTATCATGGATGCTTTCGCAGTTCAAGGAAAACACTTAAGGAGCTGAGCAAGCAGACAAAGAAGCTGAAAAAGGCTCGAGCCTCGAAGGAGTCGGTGAAGCAATTGAGGGGAGAGGTAGAGAAGATGAAGTTAGTTGATTACTTACCATTGGAGCTACTATTACAGGACCAGCTTCCAGTAGCTCAAACAGAGCAGGTTCAGGAGGAGGAGAGTGAGAGAGAGCCAAAGAGGAGGAGAGTGGTCCTATTTTGATTTGATGATTTGATAGTTGGGTTATAATAATGATACTCTTTTTTTCTTTATCTTATTTTGCACTTTTGGTATGTATGTAACTTTACCTCTTTTTTTACTTTTCGTTATGTTTCAATTCCGGTATGTATATAAAGTTACTTTTCTCATGTATATATTCATTCCATGTTATGTATATTCGTCTGAATCCCCTATTGTACATATTCAGTTTACTTTCCGTATATTACTTCATAACTTCTTTTGTAATTTTCCTTAATAGCATAACTTCTTATTTTATTTAGTAAATTCTTTCTCAGTTCGTAGCTTCTTATTTTACAAGTTTTTGTGATCAATAAGCCTTTGGTTTTCTTAATACCACGGTTCTTTCCAAAGGTGGAGTTTGTGTGAATCGAGTGGCTCTTCCCGATGATAGATGGCATGACAACCTTTTTAAGGGTTTGAGTCTGTTTTCTTTTCGTTTTTGAGTAGATAGTAGCTAGTGAGAAATAGTGCCCCAAGCAAAGCTTCACTTTGGCCTAACACATTTACCTTTGACCTTATGGTTAAAAACAAATTGGTGTGTATAGAATGGTGATAGGTGTGACCTTGAGACTCTTGTGTTGACTAAACAATCATTGAGTGATTTCTCGAAACCATTTGTGTTGCTCAAATCTTAGCTAAGGTTGTTGTGGGCCCTTGACTCTATCTCTTTAGCAATCCTATAGCTTGTGTGGTGAGGTATTGATTTTCAAGTCCAAGTCACGTGCCAATAAGTCTAGAACTTGCCCTGAATGTTTATCTAGGCAAAATACTAAGTGTAGCTCGACTTGAGAAGTGATTATAGGCTCTCCTTGATCCAAATTGAGACTTGAAAACATCCATATCCCACCAAGAATGATATCCTTAGTCAACCCCGTTGAGCCATATCCCTTATTCTTTCAATAACCATGATACAAGCCTTTATCCGTTCTAAAATGATCCTCTCTTGGCACCCGATCTTTCCTTAGCACAAGGAAAAGCATAAGTTTAGGGGAGAGACGAGGAATGCAAAAGTGATAAAAGGTACAAAATGAAGAAAAGGAAAGGCAAAAAGAAAAAGAAAGAAAAAACCAAAGAGTCAAAAAGAAATTGAACAATGTAGAAGAAATAAAGGGATATGATAAAAGCAAAAGATGAAAGGCTTGGAAAGATTAGAAAGGAGAAAAAGGTTTGAAACGAACAAGAAAGAGTGACAGTGTGCCTTTCTAGCCCCTACGGAAGAAGTAATAACTCAAAGAGTCAAGACAATGTGAGCCAAAATGAAGCAAATGAAGTGCTTAAGGAAAGATGAAACATTCATAGACCAATATTTCCTACCTTGAACCAAAAACATTCATTACATTCCCGCAAAAGCCCTATATGATCTTGAGTTGAGTGAGCCTATATTAGTGGTGACTCACATAAGGGGCAAGCTTATAGTACTTAGAGCCGGACTTGTGACCTTCCTTTGAGAGAGATGAGTGTGTTTTTCACAATCCTCGTTCTGAGTGCTACAATCTAAAAGTGAGGTTTGCATATGGAGAATCGAGGAGTATGAGTTTGGGATCCACAACGACCAATGTTATAAGAAGAGTTTTCTTGATGAGTTGAGTCAACTCTTGATGCTTTTATGTCGCACTATATCCATGGTGCTAAAAAGGTTGTGTATTGTTAATAATGCATTTGAGTTGAGGGTAATTGTTAGTCCCAATTGATTCTTGATAAGGTTACTTTAGGACAGCTGAAATTTTTATTTCTTTTATCTTGAGGAGGTGGGAATTACTTTGTTTGCTTGAGGACAAGCAAAAGCTTAAGTTTGGGGGAGTTGACAACTAGGGATTCTAGCCTATTTTATGCTCATTTTTGTTTAGGTTTTGATTAAAAGTGTGTACAAATATTCCCGAAAGCTAACTTATTGTGCTTGTTTGCAGTGTTTGTTCAAAAAGAGATAAGGAAGTCAAAACCAGCTCATAAAGGAGTGAAACCTGCACAAGTTCAAAGCTGAGTCAAAGGAGCACTGACAGCAAAGAAATTGAAGCGGACGCGGAGGGTCCACCACTGAGGCAGTCTTGTTTACACTCTCAGCAGTGGCAAAGTTCAGAGAGTGATGTTTTGGGCCTAACAAGTTACCGCTGCCCACGGTGAAATTGTGCGGCAACGGTGTCTCTGACGCTGCAGCAGTCAAGTTACCACCCTCAGCGGAAGCGAGAGTTAGAGAACCAAAAGTGGAGCTAAAAATTGAAGACCGCGGTCCGCACTTGCTTTTGCGTGGCCGCGGTAGTCTTAGCGTTGTAGCGGCCCTTTTTCCGCTGTCAGCGGAACCTCCATAGAGGTATTTTTCTCTTAAAAATTTAGCTGTGTATAAATAGTTCTTTTTTAGATTTTTTGGTCATCTGTCGTTTTGTTGAGCACGTGAACCGCCTCTTTTTACCTCTTTGAGTAATTTTAGAATATCTTTAGCAATTAATCGTATATTTTAATCTTGTAATTACTTTTTATGGCTTATATTTCATCTCCATCTTTGATTTCTTCTTTGATTATGAGTAGCTAAACTCATTAGCTAGGGTTGTGGCTCAACCCTAGTGTGGGTATTTAATGGGTCTTTAATTTTAGAGTTTAAATGTTTATGGGTGAATGATATTTGGCTTGATTTATGCTTTAAATGTTGAATTGGTGGTTGCAAACACTGATTTGTGTCTTTTTGACTTAGGCTCTTCTTGAGAAAGAGAGACTAAGTCTAGAAAATTAAGGCCAACAAGAAATTGGGGTGCATTCAAGAGATTGATAGCCCCAATTAAAGGGTTAAACCTAGAGATAGTAATACTCGACTTGAGCCAATTTTGCTTCCATTGTGTAAGCACCCAATTGGGCTTCAGAAAGCCAATTAGCGCAAAGTCACTCAAACTACCGAGAGATATAGAGAGAGTAACTATGTGCAATGGTTATATCATGATCCCAATTATAACAAGTTTTCCCTATGTTTTAGACCCCAGTTAGATACCCACCTAGGTGTAATTCACTTCCCTAGTGCCTTTTTACCAATTAAGAAAACCCTCAAAAAAAATATCATACTTAGCTTATTCTCCTACTTCATTAGTATTAAAGTAGAATAGTAAACAAACAAAGAACGATTGGAAGTGCAATTAACAACATCGCACATTGCTAGATTAGATAGAAACCCAAATCCAAACAAACATTAGCTCTCTGTAGATTCGATCCCGATCTTTCGGGTAAAAACTGCATCGATTGCTCTTGCCATTCTATAGTGGTATAGGGTTGTCCCCGATCAAGGCTTCGTAGACAGGTTGTAGGTGATGTTTGATATTGGAAATTAAATTAGAAATATTAGCATTTGGAAAATATATTTTTCATCATAACAATAAAAATTGTAATATTTTGAACATTATGGTTGAAACTGGTAATGGAAACAAAATGAAAGTTGTTAATGAAATATTTACAAAGCATGATTAATGGAGTTCATCTCCTCTTTATTTATGAATTAGTTTGGGTAGAATGAAACCTAATAGGCTTGTTCAGTGGGGTTTACTCGGTTGAGCGCCGGTCGCGCTCCTCGATTTTGGGGCGTGACATTATCGGGTAACGAAATATTACCTAATTACCTAATAAGTGGATAAATATTAAAAAAGATCCCACCACACTCCCACATGGCAGCAAGCCACTAACAAATAAATGACTCATGGTCACATTAGATTAGGTGGCAACATAATATAATGATGTCAAGACACCTTATTCTAGAATTTTGAACAAAAACCCACATTTCCCCTTCCAACATTTTCAAAACAAATCTGACATGAAGCTCTAGCAAAATTAGTATGTGACTTCTTACAAAATTCATTCCAATTTCCTACAATTCCCACAAAAACATTAAGCAACATGATTCCTACATGTTTCAACAATTCCAGCGAGAATTATTTACACATTAGCAACGTAAGATTTTGCGATTCTAAGGGAGTATGGTGCTACCTTTTCCAAGAATATCATACGGATTTTTCCCTACTCCAGGTATGTGAAGGCTGTCCCTTCTTCTTCTTTGTTTGGCATGATCCAAATTATACGGAAGAAACGAGCAAACACACAGTTTTCGTAAAAGACTCTATTCATAGAAGTAGTAGGGGTCTCTATGTTCTTAATTCCCCATGTGACATATTATTATATCTTCTATTCATGGGTCCTAGAATAATACACAGTTGATAAGGTTTATCCGAAAGGAATATTGAGATTATTAACATATTTTCATATATTTCATTCATTTATACATGTACATTGATTACGGCATTATATACGCACCACGACCTGATCAGTTGGTATATGTTGATGATGTTGCCTACAATGGCCGAGACGATATGATGGGATGCCCTCAGAGGCTTGATGATGTTATGTACACCTATACCTATGAATGACACGATATTTATATGCACGTGAATGACATTATAAGTGTTTTAGAATTTACAAAGTTATTCAGACTTACAGGCGGATTTCTTTATTCTATGTTTTATCTATGTCTTTTATGTACTGATTTACATGCCTTACATACTTAGTACATTAGTCATACTGATGCCCTATTCCCCAGGGCCTGTATATCATGCCTGCAGGTGCATGTAGGCAAGTTGATGGTCCCCCTTCTTAGGATCCTTGATCAGCGAGAGTTGGTGTGCTCCACTTGATCCGAAACTGCTTTTAATTTTGGTACGACATGCTTGTATATATATATATATATATGGGTATGACGTGGCTCAGTCCCGTCTTTGTACAGTTGTATTTCTATTAGAGGTCTATAGACAGTTATATATAGTTAGATAGCATGTGGCATTGTCGACTTTCAGTTTTGGGTATATAATTATCTATAGCAGCCTTGCCAGCTCGCCCACTGTATTCCGCATGTATATGTACATATATCTTTTTGGCAGGTTTCCTTCATGTATGTTATTCTCGTAATTCAGTAGACATCATTCAGGTTTATATCTTAGACGTGTTCTTATGGGTGTTCGACAGGTAGGACTCGGGCACCCGTCGAGGTCCATCGGTTTGGGTCGTGACATGTAGCCCGATCCCAAGAGATGTAATCAATATAACATGCTGCGACATGTAGCCCGATCCCATAATATCACTCTCACTCAGGACCTCGGCATCACTCAGTCATCAAACTCTCCAGTCTCATTCACGGACTCACAATGTCATGAAACTATCCTGACAACAATGATACGATATATCAATAAATAACAACTGAGACTAAGATATGATATGAATGCATGAATATGACTGAGTACGAAAGATCAATGAAATTAGTGAGATGGCATCAAGAAATGACCACTATGGGTCCTAACAAGATCAGCATAAAACCTAAATATGATATCTAGCATGATTGACAGCTAAGTTACTTTATCACATGGTGAAAACACAGATATCAACAAAATAGAGCCACTAAATAGTACCATGAAAACAACAGAGTCACAATTTACAGGATGCACGCCCACATGCCCATCACCTAGCATGTGCATCACCTCATCATCAATCATATAGCACGAAATTCGGCGTTTTATACCCTCAGCACTAAGTTTAGAAGAGTTTTCTTTTTGGGTCAAATATCAAAACTATATTTAACCAGTAAAATATTTGCAGCACCTCTAACTCCTTTGGACTTAGGAGTTAGACTCAAATAACATCAAAGAAAAAATTATCAGAAAAAAACAACTATCATTTACATATTAATAGTTCCTCTACTTCTACATTTCATAGAAGAAAACTATCTACTCCTTCTAAGATCGTCTTCCATTTTATCTTCTGTTGTCCATTGATATGCAGTTGAAGGACAGTGTCACGTATAATCTTTTTTGTATCCGTTTGTTTCCCCTAAAATCTGCGCATGTTTCTTTCTATCCATATATGGTATATCACTGCTGCAAACAGAAACGCCAAGATGCTATTACGGGGTCTACCATTTTTTGTTCTTTTCATCAACCATAAGACTTCCTCTTCCCAGGCACCAATTTGATGTCTTTCTCTCATCCAGTTATGCAGTGTGTTAACATATTCCTTGAGTATTGACATTTAAAGAATAAGTGAGTCATTGTTTCTGCTTTTCCACTACTGCATAATACACATCTCATATCGACCTGTATTCCCCAAGCTGTCAACCTATCCACTGTGACCAGTCTGTGGTGGAGTGCTAGGCATAAAATGAAGTTGTGTCTAGGTATAGTGGTGCCTAATATTAAGGCTTTCCAACGAACCTTTGGAAACTGAGGTCTCGATAAGGTGTACATCTTTTGAATATTGAATTACCCTTTTTTGTAGAAGTTTTTTATATTGGCAAAGGAGTCAATAGTCAAGTACCATTCTCTGATGTCAAACACCTTCCTTACCAGCCAACAGGTTGGATTAGGAGTACTCATTGTATGAAAATCCTGCTTTTTGATGTAGATGGAGTGGATCCATTTGATCCAAAGAGCATCCTTTTTTGTGTGTATCGCCCACATTAGCCTACACATTGCCGCTTGTTCCACCCTATAAAATCCATGACATTTAGACCACCAGCTGAAGTTGGCATACAAATAAGTCCTAGGATATCAAAGCTCTCTTTGAAGGGATTTGGCTACTTGTCCATAGAAATGATCTACACACAGCATTCACCAATTGTATAATCTTCTTTGGCAGCAAGAATACATGTCCCCAGTATGTTTGCATCTCAAATAACACATCTTTTATCAGTTGTACTCTACCACTATAAGATAGAAACTTTGAAGTCCAGCATTTTATTCCTCTAACGTGCAAATTCCAATACTGAGCAAGTCAAGCGATGCTCCAAAAATGCCATCTCGCGCGTACCGACTTCCGAATGGCATAAAACTAGCCAAAAGCAACTCAAATACATCAAATAAAGCCTAAGGAAATAATTCTAAATAATAAACATTGAATCCTTAATCAAAACCCAAAACCGTAAAAAAATTATGCCAGGGCCCAGGCCTCGGAACCCGATAAAACTCACAAAATTCGATAACCTATTCAATTATGAGTCCAACCATACTAGTTTCACTCAAATCCGACTCCTAATCGATGTTCAAAACTCAAAAATTCACATCATGAATCTTTAGGCCAAAACTCCCAATTCCCTCTTTAAAATTCATCAACCAAAAGCTAAAATCGAAGATAGATTCATTGAATATAACTATAACCGAGTAGAGAACACTTACCCCAATCCTTGTGATGAAATTTGCTCCAAAAATCGCTCCATTCTGAAGCCCATAGCTAAATATGTGATAAAAATGACCAACCCCCGAACTTATAGCAGTCTGCCCAACAATTCCGCATTTGCGGTTAAAGTGTCGCATCTGCGACCTGCGCTTCTTCGGATGAAATCTCGCATCTGCGAAGCCCATGGAGACAACCCTTCCGTACTTGCAGATATTCTCCGCCCCTGCGCAGGCGCAGGTGCGCCAACAACCTTTTTCTTCTGCGCCACTTGCCGTTTCTACGGCTCCACTGTCGCTTCTGCAACCATCGCACGTGCGCAAACCAGTCGTAGGTGCGGTCACACCAGAACCAACAACAACCAGCCTTAGCCAAAATTTTCAAAATGCTCCGAAATCAATCTGAATCACGCCCGAGCCCCTAGGGACCACGTCAAAACATACCAACAAGTCCCATAACATAACACAGACCTACTCAAGGCCTCAAGACACACATAACAACATGGAAACGACGAATCACACCTCAATTCAAAATCAATGAACTTTGAAACTTCAAATTTGCACCATCGATGCCGAGAACCTATCAAATTTCGTCTGATTGACCTCAAATTTTGCACACAAGTCACATTTGACATTATGGACCTGCTCCAACTTCCGGAATCAAAATCCAACCCGATATCAAAAAGTCCACTCCCGATCAAACTTTCCAAAAATTTAACTTTTCGTCATTTCGAACCAAATTCAACTACGGACCTCCAAATCACAATCTGGACGCGCTCCTAAGTCCAAAATCACCCAACGGAGCTAACAGAACCATCAAAATTCTAATCCGATGTCAAATACTAAAAAGTCAAACTTGGTCAACTCTTTCAAATTTAAAGCTCCCCAGTGGAGAATCATTCCCCCAAATCAGTCCCGAATAACTTGAAAATCAAAACCGACGATCCACATAAATCATAATACATCATACAAGGTTACTCACACTTGTAAACTGTCGAGCAAAGTGCAAATGCTTAAGGTCGTTACACAAGGTTGTTGGCACTTCAAGCCTATGATTTTAGTTACTTTCTCTGTTTCGTCTTATGTGTCTTATTTTATTGAAAAAGATACATTTCCGAATTGAAGTGTAACCAATTTAGGCATGAGAAAAATTGGATGACTATCAGCGCTGCGTTTTTCAAGTCTATTAATGTTCAAGCACCCAATTAGTAATACTTTGCACGTTAGTTTTAGAACTTAGTTAAATAGATATTGCAACATAGGCAGCCACTAAAATCAAATGGCACAAAACATACGCCACATCCCTACTTGGCACGTGAATCTTTCGTTTTCATAGGCCTCGGAAATTATTTCATCGGGTACTCATTGCAAATAGTATTTCTATAGAGTTTGGTCAAGTTTCTTTTTAGCTTAAAAAAAATTTCCCTCAAATTTAAGGTATTTGGCCAAGCTTTTAAAAAAAAATAGGACTTTTGAAAGAAGCAGAAACATGTTTTGAGAAACAGAAAGAAGTAACTTTTTCTTAAAAAGTAATTTTGAGAAAAATACACTTAAAAATACTTTTAAAAACTCGGTCAAATACTAATTGCTGCTCAAAAGTGATTTTCCATTTAATTAGCTAAACATAAACCGTTTTTCACTTTTTTGAAAAATACTTTTGAGAAAAATACTTTTCAAAATAAGTTGATTTTAGTAGCTGGGTCAAACATGCTATAAGTTACATACATTATTAATAATAAAATTTTTATATTATTAGGTTAGCCTTTATCTGCTATAGTAAGTAACTTATCTTATTTTAAAGATTAGAAATCTTATTTTCAAGAAGACTTGCCTTTTTAAAAATTACTAATTGTAATAAAATAAAAGTAATGCAATAAAATGTAAATAAGAAGAGATAGAAAGAAGGGAGAAGTGTTTTCTTCTTTCACTTTGGTGTATTTTTCCATTGCAATTACATGGCCTTTTATAGACATAAAAAGTAAAGATGATGGACATAAAGTAGAAAATTTAATCTTTAAGTTATTCACAACATGGGCATCCAATGTAACATCCAATGTAGTATCCAAAGTAGTATCCAATATACAAACTATTCATAACACTCCCCCTTGGATGTCCATGTAAGATAATGTGCCTCATTAAAAACTTACAAAAAAAATATTGGGATGTACATAGTTATTTATAATATGCATTGCTTGCTGCCTCATTAAAAACCTTACCAGAAAACCCAGTGGGACAAAACCTTGGTTAAGGAAAAGAGTGCAGCGTGTAGTTACTCCCCCTGATGAAAAATCACTTAATGTCTCGAAGACGACGCATTCCAATCTTATATATCAGCTTTTCAAATATTGAGGTTGGTAACGCCTTAGTGAACAGATCAGCCAAATTATCACTTAAACGAACTTGTTGTACATCTATTTCACCATTCTTCTGAAGATCATGAGTGAAAAAGAATTTCGGTGAAATGTGTTTTGTTCTATCTCCTTTGATATATCCTCCTTTCAATTGAGCTATGCATGCAGCATTGTCTTCATACAATATTGTTGGAATATTCTCTTTCGAAGAAAGATCACATGTTTGTTGAATGTGTTGAGTTATAGATCTTAACCAAACGCATTCTCGACTTGCTTCTTGAATGGTTATTATCTCTGTATGATTTGAAGAAGTAGCAACCATAGTTTGTTTTGTCGAACGCCATGATATGGCTGTACCTCCACTTGTAAATAAATAGCCTGTCTGAGATCGACATTTGTGTGGATCAAACAAATATCTCGCATCTGCATAACCAATCAATGATGGCTTGGATTCATTTGAATAAAATAAACCCATATCAATGGTCCGTTGGAGGTATCTAAATATATGTTTAATAATTCCAGTATCTTTGTGTTGGCGAAGTACTAAATCTTGCCAATAAGCTTACTGAGAAAGCTATATCTGGTCAGGAATTATTGGCAAGATACATTAATGCCCCAATTGCACTAAAATATGGTATTTCGGTACCAAGAAGCTCTTCATCATTTTCATGATGTCAGAATGGATCTTTCTTTATATCAAGTGATCTCACAACCATCGGGGTACTTAATGGATGTGCTTTATCCATATAGAATCGCTTTAAAATCTTTTCGGTGTATGTTGATTGATGGACAAATATTCCATCTTTCATATACTCAATTTGTAGACCAAGACAAAATTTTGTCTTTCCAAGATCTTTCATTTCAAATTCTTTCTTCAAACAGTCTACTGGTTTTGGAAGCTCCCCAGGAGTTCCAATGATATTTAAATCATCAACATACACGGCGATTATAACAAATTCATATCCAGACCTTTTTATAAAGACACAAGGACAAATTGGATCATTCTTGTACCCTTCTTTCAACAAGTATTCACTTAGGCAATTGTACCACATACGACCTGATTGTTTCAATCCGTATAAAGATTTCTGAAGCTTTATTGAACAAGTTTCTCAAAAACTTTTATATGCTTCTGGCACTTTAAATCCCTCAGGTACTTTTATAAAAATTTCATTGTCTAATGATCCATACAAATAGGCTGTAACAACATCCATTAGATGCATATCAAGTTTTTCTTTCACTGCCATATTTATGAGATACCTGAAGGTGATAGCATCCACTACAGGAGAATATGTCTCCATATAATCAATTCCAGGCCTTTGGGAAAACCCTTGTGCCACAAGTCGCTCTTTATATCTAACGACTTCATTTTTATCATTTCGTTTTCGCATAAAAACCCATTTATACCCTACTGGCTTTATGCCTTCAGGTGTTCGAACTATGGGTCCGAAAACTTCACATTTTCCAAGTGAAGTTAACTCTGCCTGGATAGCATCTTTCCATTTGGGCCAATCATTTCTCTGTCTACATTCATTGACAGATTTTGGTTCAAGATCCTCATCTTGTTGCATTATTTCAACAGCAACATTATAAGCAAAAATGTTATCGATAACAATATTATTTCGGTTCCATCTTTTCCCGGTTGAGACATAACTTATTGATATCTCTTCATTTTCATTATTTTCAGGTACCTGGACCTCTCCTAAGGTCTTATCATTTGTTACCTCTTGGGGCTCTTCTTGAGCCACTACCTCTGTGTTATGTTCACTTTGATCACCTGCTCATTTTCTTCTTCGAGGATTTTTATCTTTAGAACCGATTGGTCTACCACGTTTCAAGCATGGCTTAGACTCATTTGCTTTAATTAATTGTCCTGCCGGGATATCAACTCGAATTGGAGCATTAACAGCTGGAATATGTGACTTAGTCACCCTTGGTAGGTCAGTGAATGCATATGGCAATTGATTTGCAATATTTTGTAAATGAATAATCTTTTGAACCTCTTGTTCACATTGATTTATTCGAGGATCTAAATGAGACAGTGATAATGCATTCCAATCTATCTTCTTTTTCAGCTGCTTGTTTTCTCCCCCTAATGTTGGATATACTGATTCATCAAAATGGCAATCAGAAAATCTTGCCGTAAATAAATCTCCAGTCATCGGCTCTAGATATTTTATAATAGAAGGAGATTCATATCCAACATATATCCCCAACCTTCTTTGAGGACCCATCTTTGTGCATTGTGGTGGAGCAATTGGAACATATATCGCACAACCAAAGATCCTAAGATGGAAAATATTTGGCTCCTGACCAAAAGCCAATTGCAATGGGGAGACTTTATGATAACTTGTGGGCCTTATCCGCACAAGTGCTGCTGCGTGCAAAATAGCATGACCCCATACTGAAATGGGAAGTTTTGTTCTCATAAGCATTGGTCTAGCAATTAATTGGAGGTGTTTGATCAATGATTCTGCTAGACCATTTTGTGTATGAATATGAGCAACTGGATGCTCAATTGTTATCCCAGTTGAAATACAATAATCATTAAAGGCTTGGGATGTAAACTCACCAGCATTATCAAGACGAACTGTCTTAATTGCATAATCTGGAAATTGTGCTCTTAGCTTTATTATTTGAGCCAACAATCTCGCAAATACCATATTGCGAGTTGATAGTAAGCGCACATGTGACCATCTTGTAGATGCATCTACCAAAATCATATAATATTTGAATGATCCACATGGAGGGTGAATGGGCCCACATATATCACCCTGTATACGTTCCAGAAATGCGGGGGATTCCATCCTAACTTTAATAGTTGATGGTCTAATAATTAATTTTCCTTGAGAACATGCAGCACAAGAGAATTCCTTAAATTGAAGAATCTTCTGATTCTTCATTGCATGTCCATGTGAATTCTCAATTATTTTACGCATCATATTAGAACCAGGATGGCCCAACCGGTCATGCCAAATAATAAAATTATCTTGATTAGTAAACTTCTCGTTTACTATGGCATGTGTTTCAATCCTGCTAATACTTGTGTAGTATAAGCCGGAGGAAAGAGCAGGTAACATTTCAAGCACATATTTCTTACCGGACATTATTGTAGTAATATAAAGATATTCAATCTTTTCATCATTTGTAGTCTCAATATGATAGTCATTTTGGCGAATATCTTTGAAACTTAATAAGTTTCTTTGAGATTTACTACAATATACTGCTTCATCAATAACCAAATTTGTTCCTCCTGGTAGTAATAAATTGGCTCTTCCAGAACCTTCAATTAATCTTGTACTACCGGATATTGTATTAACATTCGCTTCTTTCATTACCAAATAAGAGAAATATCTCTTATCTTTTAAAATAGTGTGTGTTGTAGCACTATCCACAAGACATATATCATCTTTATTAATCTTGAGTCCAACTGAAGACTGGGGAATTTTCATATTCTTCATAAAAAAACAAATAATACATCATAAGAAATATGAAAGACAAGCGGAAAAAAAACATTAAGAAATACATTAGGAATGTAGAAACTAGCAACACATGATGCATTAGGAAAATACACCCAAGAAAAATAAACTAGTTGCAAACATAAAAATAACAACTTTTATAGCTTCATTCCCTAGTAAGATGATAAGTTCTTCAGTCAATATCCTCAAAGAAGTCTCCAACTTCTAAATGAGTAATATTTGTAAGGCCTTCAAAATCATCATCTTTATATGCAAGATGTGCCTTAGAATCATATTTATTTGAGGGACCTGCTTCATCATCATTATTTTGAAAGGTCAAGTGTGCCTCCACATTATTTTCTTTTTCTTGAGGGAGGCTTGATAAAGTTTGACAAAATGTTCTGGCGTACGACAAATGCGTGCCCAATGACCTCTCATACCACATCGGTGACACATACTAGCTTTACCTTTTGAATGATTAATTTGAGAACCCTTATTGTTCTCCAATTTATTTCCACCATAATGACGATAATTATTTCGCCCCCTGCCACGTCCACGTTTATGACCATGTCCACGACCACGGTAATTATTTTGTTTTCTTTCAAACTTATCATACGTTGCTACAGCATTCACTTCCGGAAATGGAGCTGACCCAGTGGGACGAGCTTCATGATTTTTCATTAATAGAGTATTATTCTGCTCAGCCACAAGTAGGCATATGATTAACTCAGAATATTTCTTAAAACCTTTTTCACGGTATTATTGTTGTAGAACCACATTTGAAGCGTGAAAAGTAGAAAATATTTTTTTCCAATAAGTTCTCATCTGTGATAGTGTCTCCACATAATTTTAATAGAGAACTTACTTTAAAGATAGCAGAATTATACTCACTTACGGTTTTTAAAGTCTTGCAACCTTAAATGTATCCACTCATACCGAGCTTTTGGTAATACCGTAAGTTTTAGGTGGTCATATCGATCCTTCAAATTAATCCATAATTCAAGTGGATCTTTTACAGTTAAATATTCAGTTTTTAACCCTTCATGTAGATGATGACGAAGGAAAATCATGGCCTTCGCTTTATCCTGATTTTATGCTTCATTTCCTTGTATAATAGTATTTCCAAGACCTTTAGCGTCAAGGTGAATTTCAGCATCAAGAACCCATGATAAATAGTTCCTTCCGGTGATGTCAAGTGCCACAAATTCAAGTTTTGATAAATTTGACATAGTGAAAACTATCATAAAAGATGAATAAGTTAGAGAAATAATTATAATAATAAACAATTAATGAAAACAAAACGATTAAGGTAAAAGAAATAAAAATAAAGCTATATCATGTTAACAATCTACTATTTCATTTTATTCTTGCCATAAAGTAGAAATTACATACTTGTTTCATTTCACTTTATATTATTGATATATATGTGTTAATAGAATTGAACGTGACTAACATTATTTATATGTTCCAATAAATATAAAAAACATTATTGTTTGTCAGTTCATTTCTCACAGTTCTTCAAAATGCCTTAAAGATATGTTTTGATCCAGGGAGTCCATGACATTAGTGCATAGCTAGTTTGATGACTTTGAGGTCCTCTAAGAGTTGAGCACGGAAGGAAATAGTTATTTAATCGCTGCAATGTACTTAAACTATTTAAGATGCTCAAGCGCACAAGTAATCTGCAAATAGTGAGCATATGATATGTACTGCCATAAATAAGATGATTAAATGATACATACCTTAATAAAATATGGCT
This sequence comes from Nicotiana tabacum, assembly GCF_000715075.1. Lineage (NCBI taxonomy): Eukaryota > Viridiplantae > Streptophyta > Magnoliopsida > Solanales > Solanaceae > Nicotiana > Nicotiana tabacum. The sequence goes on from NC_134084.1 coordinate 128,630,995, forward strand.
CAACTTAGCGGGAGTTAAGAATAAAATTAGAGCTTCGTGCTGATAACGTGTAATAAAATAAAAGTAATGCAGTAAAATGTAAATAAGAAGAGATAGAAAGAAGGGAGAAGTGTTTTCTTCTTTCACTTTGGTGTATTTTTCCATTGCAATTACATGGTCTTTATAGGCATAAAAAGTAAAGATGATGGACATAAAGTAGGAAATTTAATCTTTAAGTTATTCACAACATGGACATCCAATGTAGCATCCAATGCAGTATCCAAAGTAGTATCCAATGTACAAACTATTCATAACACTAATATTAATAAGCGAGAATAACAGATTTTTGTCGTCCTCACAGGGGCATTAAGGGAATATGCAAGGCCAATTCTATGAGGCTTTTTTATTTTTTAGACAAGTGGCCTTTTTGGTTCACAGTTGCAAACACTCCTTTACTTTCTTGGGAAAAGACGTAAGTAGACAAATAATATACTTTATCCGTTTCATATTAAATGAGATACTTTCCTTTTTAGTCTGTTCTAAAATAAATGACATATTTCTACATTTGAAAATAATTCAACTTTAAACTCTTTCATTTACCCATTACCCTTAATGAGAAGCTTTTATAGCCACACAAATATTATGGTCCCACAAACTTTTTATTCTTAAGCTTTTAAGACCACAAGTTTCAAAAATCTTCTTCTTTTTTCTTAAACTCCGTGTCGATTCAATTTAGCTCATTTAATATGAAACGGAGAGAGTAATAATATTTACATACTCTTAGCGGGTAAATGCAATTAACATCTTATGGCAGATTAAGACTAGTAAAACAAATTGCTATTTATAGTTTTACTACTACACTACATATAAGCAGGGATAAAAAAGTTTTTTCGTCCTTACATCTTTGTGGGTAATAAAGGAATTTTATTTATTGGTAATGTGCAGCTCTACAGGTGGTTGTTACTATTGGTTTTTTCCCTTCAAATTCTTACTTTTGCATTTTTTCTCTCTCTTAAGAATTCCCACATGGGCCTTTGTTATTGGTCTATATTAGTATTATGGTAATTTATTTATGAATCTTTTTTGCTCTTTGTTAAATTATTTTTTTCGATGGTCAAATTATATAAAATTTAACCAATATTTAAAAAAAATAATTAATTATATTGATAGAAGAATTATAATTTATGGTATTTTTTATATAATTTTCGAATATCTAAATTTTATTTTTAAAATATTAAATTAATCAAACCTAATTTAGCTCCGTAGTTTAGTCAAATTACCTTTCGAATTATGAAATATGACAATTCTTTTGGGATGGAGAGGGTGTATTATTTGGAGCAAAATATGTTATATACCTATTCTACCCAAAAATATTATCCGGCTTTACCTATTCTAGAAATAATTACAGTACATACCTATGCAATCAAAAATAATAACCCGGCCATCTATCTTCCTATTTTTGTTTTCTCTGCAGCTAACTTTTCTCCTCCCTTTTTCTTTCATCCCCTATCCTTTTTTCCTCTCTTTCTCTTTCTTCTCTTTCTGACGTTGCCAGTATAGTATGATCTATCCAAGTAAATGTATGATCTATCCATCTTTCCTTTCATGTCTTTATCATCCATTCGGGGGAAAAAAAGGCTAACAAAAAAATCTATCAAAAAATAATAAAAATTTCTAAGGTTTTAGTGTGCCACAAAACTGTAAGGTTTTATAGGTAGTCATCATTTGTAAAGATTCAACTGATTGTTTTATGTAGTTGCGCCTTCTTTCCCTTTTTGATGCTTTACACATGTGTAATTTTGGCTTTATAACTTGCGAGGTTTATTTTCGTTCCGAAAAGGCTTCGGGTTATTTTGGTCTCTTTGGTTCTTGGTTTAGAAGCCTAAGTTGGAAATGTTGACCGAAGTTTGATTTTTGTGAAAACAACCCTGGAACAGTATTTGCTTGGAGTCAAATTCGGAGGTCCGGATGTTGATTTGTATTGTTTTGCCGAAAGTTGGTAATTTATGTTTAGAGGATTTTCCAAGTTGACTGATATTAGATTATGATGTAGAAAATTGAGTTAATTAGATTATGTGACAACTGATATTATTTCAGTGTAATAATAGAATTAAATCTTGTTTAAACTCTTCGCGTACAACTATATATCATGTTGGTATATCTACATACTATACTGGTATCATATGTTAATTGGAACCTTTTTTGGTTGTATTAGTTATATTTAATTGGTACACTGTTTGACTTTTCTTTAGTAATAGTAGAATAGTACAGTATCTTGAATTTTTAAAATTTTCCTTTATGCATGTTTATTATATAATCATTTTAATTTTTTCTTTATGCATTTGTTTTATGTAATAGTATTACATTACAATATCTTGAAAGACATTATTATATTAATATGTGGTGCACTATTTTTTGATTTTTCTCTTTATGCATGTATTATGTAATAGTAGTATAGTCATATATAGTTGCCTGGAATTAATTAGTATAAATGTATACCCTATTGGTATAATTATATGTCATACTGGTATCATATGCTAGTTGAATCATTTTTTGGTTGTATTAGCTGCATTTAATTGGTATACTATTTGATTTTCTTTTAATAATAGTAATATAGTACAATATCTTGAAACACTTTATTATATTAATATGTGGTACACTATTTTTTTTATCTTTCTCTTTATGCATGTGTGTTATGTAATAGTAGTATAGTCATATATTTGCTGAGAATTAACAAATAAAATTATATACCATGTTGGTATAGTTATATACCATATTGGTATCATATGGTAGTTTGAACATTTTTTTGTTGTTTTAGCTGCATTCTTAAGTGAATTCTATTCTAAAATTATTTATATGAACATGATTTGCAGTACTGGAATTTTTTTGTGCCGATAGACATATATTATGTGTATTATGTAATAGTTTCTATAGTTATAGCCAATTGTTGGAATAATCCCGTACAACTATATACCCTGTTAGTATACGGAATGAGCAAGTTGCTTTGCGAATATTTAGCTTGCAATGCGAGCATGTAATTTTCTCATACTTATATTGCATCCTTTAATGTTTTGGTATAATAGTATAGTCGCAGATAATTGTTGCAATATTCTAGAGCAATCATATACTTTGTTGGTATACATGTATACCATATTAGTATCATATGGTACTACAAGTCTTTTTTGCTACTTATACTTTTATTGTATTTTCCAATATTTTATTATCATTTATATTCTAACTAGTATATATAGAGATTTGGTGGTCGTAGATTATGCTTTCTTGCTCCATGACTGGTTGTGTTACTATGCTTTCTTGCTCCATAATTGGTTGTGTTACTGCTAATGGTAGAGTGTGTACTGATATTTGTAGGGAAGAAGATCAAGGTTTGTATGGCAATCACATGTTGATTCTTAGAATCTGATTATGTAATTTATGGTGCTTAGCAGCAATCACTGTGATATTCAGTGAATTAGATGAAGTGACAACTCATAATATTTCAGTTTAATAATTGAATTAAGAAAATGAAAAAAAGACAAAAGGTATATTACACTAGTTATATTAAAAAAAATAGGTGAATAAATATTTACTATATCAATTATTTTTCTTATTGTATAAAAATAAGAATAATAAAAAATAGTGAAAACAGTAAATGAAATTAGATTATGAAAAGAGAAAGAATATAAAAAAAAAAGAAGTTAAATGAAATTAGAAAAGGAAAAACGAAAAAATTAAGAAGAAAAGGAGAAAATAAAAAGAAAAAATAAAAAAGAAAAAAGAAAAATAAAAGAAGCATAGAAATAAAAAAGAATTGGAGATACAGAAAAAAAATCACCACAAAAACTATTATGGGTAGGAAATGTAATTAGTTTATGGGTAAAAAATAAATGGGTAGACAAGGGTAAATAGTTTTGTTTTTGTAGGTAACTGTATCAAAAACCCTATTATTTGTCCTTATACGTTTCGATAAAATTTAGGCAATTTTGGAGCCAAATTTTCTATTATAACTAGAGCATTTATTAGGTCTTACTATATCTTTTATCCTTAAACCTCCAAAAATTTTGCTTCTTTAGTGAGATCATATATGCTTATAAAAAATTGTCCTAATGTTATTTTCAGGTATAGTTTTAAAATATTTTATTTTATTATATTAATTTTCTTTAATTATTTTTATTAAAATTCATGTAAGGCCAGTAGGTTAAATTGTGTAAAGACTCTAAACTAAAGTTATAAATATCGTAGTATAAAAGTTGGAGTAATTGAAGATTTTGTTGTGTTAGATAATTCTAGAAGATGAAAATATGAGTGTTTCTAATAAGAGTAAAAATAAAATACATTATTAAAATCTTAAATGAGTTCAAGATAAGCACAAAATAAGTTTGAAGCAGGGACGGAATGTGATGACCCAAAATGCTACCTTTAAACAAAATAACTATCTCAATATTTTAAGACCTTGAAAAGCGGTATCAATAATTCCTCGACTTGCGTGCACAATCCATATAATTTTCCGAAAAGTTTTTATGTGAAAAATGGATTAAATTGTGAATTAGAGCTTTAAAACTCAATTGAGTTGACTTCGGTCAACATTTGAGCAAACGAACCCGGATCCAAGTTTTGACCATTTCGGTAGTTATGTATCGTTATTTGGGACTTGACCATATGCCCGAAATCTAATTCGGAGGTCTCTAGCTCAAATTATCGCCATTTAACGGAATCTAGAAATCTAAGGCTAAAGATTTCTTAAGTTTGACCGGAGATTTGACTTTTGAGCAAACGATCCCGGAATGGAATTTTGATGATTCCAATAGTTTCGTATGGTGTTTTGAACTTAGGATCATGTTCGGATTTGGATTTGGAAGTCCGTAGGACAATTTGACATATTTTGACGAAAGTTAGAAATTTGAAGATTTTTTAGAAGTTTGACCGAGAGTTGACTTTTTTATATCGGGGTCAGATTTTGATTCCGAAAGTTGGAGTAGGTCCGTAATATCGAATGTGACTTGTGTGCAAAATTTGAACTCATTCAGGAATGATTTTGGTAAGGTTTGTGACACTTAGTCTCTTTTAAGGAAGTTTAAGTTGGAAAAGTCAACCGGATGTTGACTTATGTGTTAGAGGGCTCGGATGTGAGTTACGATTCTTCGGTTAGCTTCAGTGATTTATAACTTAGGAGCGTGATCGGAAGGAGTTTTGAAGGTTCGTAGTAAATTTAGGCTTGAATTGGCGAAGTTGATATTTTTGGCATTTTCCGGTTGATAGGTGAGATTTTGATATAGGGGTCGAAATGGAATTCCGAGAGTTGCAGTAGTTCCATTGTGTCATTTGGGATGTGTGTGCAAAATTTCATGTCATTCAGACGTGGTTTGGTTGGGTTTTTTATCAAAAGAGTAATATAGAAGATTTTGAAATTCTAAGGCTTGAATCCGATGCGAATTTGATATTATGATATTGTTTTGAGCGTTTCAAAGGTTGGAACAAGTTTGAATGATGTTATGGGATATGTTGGCATGTTTGGTTGACGTCCCAGTGGCCTCGGGTGAGTTTCAGGTGATTAAACGGACTATTTCATCTTTGGAAAAGTTGCCGATTTGTTTTTTTAGCTTCAGTGTGCACCAGAAAAGTTTTGGTGCGAGGAGTCCAGTTTGGAAGCTCATATCCTGCAATCTATAAAGAATCGGAAAAATTACAAAACAGACAAGTTGTGGTTCTTGCATTCTAGTTTCCAAAAAGTTAAACCATTCATGATTTGGATATCTCTCTGAAAGTTATGATGGATCGAAGATGGCTGGTAAAGCAGTTTCGACAGAATTTTCTGATGCACTTTAGAAGCTCATATCTCAGAATACATAAAGACTTATATGGTGTACAACCTATCAAATGAAAGATCTTCGAGTCTAGTTTCTAATATTCAAACTGTTTGTCATTTGGATATTTTCACAATGAGTTATGGGCGTTTTAATAGAAGGTGTACAGCAGGGGAAAATGGTAAGAGGATGTACAACACGCACAGCGCAAGGTACAACTCGATGAAGCCCGGGCATATTGTTTTAAACACGAGTTTTAGCCCATTTCTTTCATTCCTTTCATTTGGCTTGGACGATTTTGGAGAGCTCAAGGAGGGATTTTCACCAAGAAACACTAGGTAAGTGATTTCTTCCTATTTTTGAGTTAAATATGTGATCTGACAAGGATTTAGACATGAAAACCAGTAGAAAAAGGTGGGCTTCAGATTATGAGTCCTTCTAGGGATGATTTGAGGGGTCAAACGAACTCCGATTTTCGAGTTCTTTATATGTACGGACTCGTGAGATGATGAAGAATTTTGTGTTTAAAATTGATATTTTTTCAATTGAAATTCATTCATTTAGCATGATTTGATGATAAAAATCTGAACTTGGTAGATTTGGAGCACTCGGAAGTTGGGTCGAGAGGCAAACGTGTTGCAGAGTAGCTTTTCGGGCTAGTTCGAGGTAAGTAATGATTGTAAATGTTGTCCTGAGGGTAAGAAACCCCGGATTTCACATCGTTGTGCTACTTTGAGGTGACACACATGCTAGATGACGAGCGTGGGGTCGTGAACCATTGAGGATTGTGACTTAGTCCGTCCCGTATGACTGTTAAACCGCGTATTTGATTGAAAATTGTTTGATATCATTGTGTTTTGGAAAGTATTATCATGTTTTGGGCTGAATGCCATATTTGGGCCTCGTGCCAACTGTTTTGGACCCTTAGGAGATTTTTACTACTATTCCTCACTGTTTTGACTTCATATTTGTACTCAGTCATGTTGTATTCTACTATTTTCATAACTCAGCCATATTTACTCCATTTTGATATTTTAAATGATATTTTGGGCTGAGCATCATGTTTTACTGTTGCCCAAGTGGCATGAGAGATTTCTGACTGATTGAGGCCGAAGGCCTGTGTTGTGAGGATACTATGGGATCGGGCTACGCGCCGCAATAGTGTTATACTGATTCATTATTTTGAGGTCAAGGTCCTGATTGTTACGCCACGAGGTGACTTGTTGATATGAGGCCGAGAGCCTATTTGATTATGCCACGAGATGGCTCGTTATTGAGCTTGGGCCATAAAGGGCCCCTCCAGGAGTTTGTACACCCCCAGTGAGCGCGGGCACCAAGTGTGAGTGATATGATGTAGCTCGAGGGGCTATTGTTGTTTCATATTGTTGCCCGAGGGGCTGTTCTTTATCCATGTTTTGTCCGAGGGGCGGTTGTTGATTCATGTTATGCCCGAGGGGCTGATTACGAGTGATTGTGAGGTAGCCCGAGGGGCTGGTTCTGTTGATATTTTGTCCGATGGGTGATTTATGGTACATGTTTTGCCCGAGGGGCTGTTTACATTTCTATCATTTTTTACTCACTATTTTATCACTCGTTTGAAATTATTAAAAGTTGTTTTAAAAGGTTTTACTTAAACTGAGCTTGATTTACGAAGTAAATGGTTTATGTACTTCTTTTTGAGAAATATACAGTATTTGTTGTAGTGCTATGATGTGAAATTATGTGTTTTCTTACTGCTCAGCTTTCATTTACTTTTATTACTTACTGGGTTGGCGTACTCACATTACTCCCTGCACCTTGTGTGCAGATTCAGGTATTTCTGAATCTGGTAGTGGGTGTTGATTGCTTAGTGGCAGAGTCATCGGAGTTAGTAAGGTAGATGCCCGACGTTCGCAGCCCTGCACTTCTCCCTCTTGTCTTCCTTAGACTGTTTTTAGTTTATTTTCATACTCTTCGTTGTATTCAGACCTTAGTAGATGCTCATGACTTGTGACACCCCGATGTAGGGCTGTATCTATTTCCTCACTTGTTCTATTTCGCTAAATTTATACTTGTTGGGAATTTATTCTTATAAATGACTTAAATTGACTTATTAAATTGTTAAAAATAAATTTGGGAATTGTGTCGGCTGGCCTTGTCTTTACGAGAGGCGCCATCACGACCGGGTCCGGTTTGGGGTCGTGACAAGTTGGTATCAGAGCTTAGGTTACATAGGTCTCACGAGTCATGAGCAGGTTTAGTAGAGTCTTGCAGATCGGTACGGAGATGTCTGTACTTATCTTCGAGAAGCTGGAGAACCCTTTAGGAAATTCCACATTCTTGAATTCTTATCGTGCAACATTGATTAAACTTGAAGCATAATTCCTTGAATTTTTCCACGCATTCGTTTGCGCACATGAGCGCTCGGTATCTACTGTGCATCGACAGCTTGTGATTCCCTGGATGAGGTGCAAGATATGATTTCTGTATGTGATGTTGGGCCAGTCTGGAGGACTTGAGGCCGGTTTTTGTCTGTGGCTTGAGTACTGAGATTTTGATTGTGTGAGCACGTGCATTTGGGACTTATATGTCCGTTTGTGTCCTTATTGGTGGGATTTGTGACTGGATAACTATGGGGCAAGTATGATATAATTGCGAGATGTATTCAGATTGTTTGAATGTGATAAGAAGAGTTTGTTGGAGATGTAGTAAGGACTATTGGATGTTTGACTTCTGTCTTAATTTGACGTATGACGTCGATCTATGGGTGTGTTGAAGGACCTCTCATGTAGTTTAGTTGTGGAGTGGAGTAGATCTTCACGTTGTGTCATGAGTTCAGACTGAGGGGGAATTAAGTGATTTCGTAATAGTATGATTATGGAAGAATGTAGAGAGATACTAGTTTGAGGCTAAGCAGGTGGGTTACCTCCTGCGGGGTGTGTCGAGGTTTGTGTGAACCCTATATTGTTTTGTAGCGAGTCCTCTTTTACCGGGGAATTACATGTTCTACAATTTGAGTTTGGATCGCGTATGAGAGTAAGATTGATTGTTACGAGGGTGAATGCGAGATTTGCAAATGGTTTGAGAAATTAGATGGGTTATGTTGCATGAGCTTATAAAGGATTTAGTTTAATCTCATCCAGTTGGGGCAGCTCAACCAGTTATTGCGGCACAGGCCGATGACAGGTCTGCTTGTCTATTGAGGCTTTGCCGAGATTGGATAAGTTTACCTAGCTATTTCAAGTCCATTTTAGTGGTACACCTTCTGAGGACCCACGGGATTTTCTGAACCGCTGCCATGAAGTATTGCAGAATATAGGAATAGTTGAAAGCAATAGGGGTTGATTTTACTGTGTTTCAAATGACGGATTCCGCCAAGAGGTGATGGAAAGATTAGGTATTTACTAGACCCGTTATAGTTCCGTCCGAAGATGCATACGTATTGAGAAGGTCACCCAGTGAATCTTGTAGGGGAGCAACGAACCTTGATGTCTGGTTGATTTATATGAGTTAAAAGGTCAACATTGTGGATTATCGGACGTTGTGACCCATGACTTCGCGCAAAATAGGGATGTCCACTATCAATGAATAGATCGAATGGTCATTGTGAGCACGTGATTTTTGTTTACGCGACAATCACTCCAAAAGAAATCAAAAAATAAAACAAATAGTTTTGTTGTACAATTTTTGGATTTTATGTAGCACTTTCGGCAATTATTTGTAGTTTTATTTATGATTGTTTAGTTTTGTCGAACAAAATACAAAAAATATATGTCGCATGTGAGTTTAGGATATCATTTTACTATTAGGAGTTAATCAAACTACAATTTGGTTTTAAAAGGAAAATCATAAAAATATACGTCTTTTATTCTATTTGTTGTCAGTAAATGATTTTATTTTAATTAAATGTTTAATGTGAGTGATAATTGTTGTTTGAGTATTAATTAATATTTGTATGGTTTTATTTTGATTTTACAATTTAGTTAGGAATTTTATTTAAATCAAAAGAAGGAAAAAGAAATGAGTTAAATTGGAATTGGGCCATTAAATTGGACCCAGAATCAGGCCCAAAAACACTGCTGTGCCCGGTGCAGGTCAGTTTGACCTCAGGGGTATCCCAACAACGTCGTTTTGGTCATGCCTGATCTGGGCCGTTGATCTCAGAATGATCAACGGCCAAGATCACATCTCCATACCCACATTTAAACCCGACCCGTTCAACCCCGGACCAACCCAACCCCTTGCATTTGAAACGACACCGTTCCTCACCAACTGAAAGATCCTGGCCCTTCATCTCGCTTCATCCAACGGCCAGGATCTTATCACTCACTAACTATATAAATCCAAAACCTTACCCCATGCCCCCATCCAAACACCCCCCCCCCCTTCATCGTCCCAAACACGGACCTTCCAAACCCTAGCCGCCCCTGTGCACCTTCACCGTAAACCCGGCGGCAACGACGTCGGTGACCACCATCTTAACACCCTAGGACCTCCTCGACCCCCTGAACACAGATCCACTAGTCGTGGGTCTCGAATCTTCCCCCACCATCTCGAATCTTCATTTGAAGATTCGAGCCGGACCTCGATCTACACCGACCTACCCCAAATTCATACCAGGTATCCCCTTGACCTTCCTCGTGACCAAACCAAGCTTGGTTTGGTCCGAATCTACCTACAAATCCCAAAACCCCAAATCTGAAGGTTCAAACCCTAGAATACAAGAATTTTTGGAGTCTGTTAGATTTAAATGGAAAGGTGGGGTCTAATAGACCCTAATCGAAGTGTTCTCAGTCGAGAACACCTTGATTAAGATCTGTTCAACCCCAAAATGGGCAAATCCGGTCAAAGCTGGGATTCGACTGTTGTTAAGCTTTCAGAGTGAGTTCCTTTGTTCTTTTCCATTGTTGTTTTAAACGTTTGTTTCAGTTTGTCAGCATGTTTAATTAATTTGTTTGATATTTTTGACATGTTCTTTCAATCCCCCCTGTCTTCATGAGACCTTTTATTTGGTCGAATTTTTCTATTAACTGATTAAGTGTATGTGTGTAAACTATATAATCGATTGAAAATACATTGGGTCGATGAATTAGTTTCAGGTTTAACTTTGTTTTGGGCAGTACAATTTGCACCCCTTTAGTACCATTCGATTCTGATTCCTTTGGTATGATTTGAATGTACGCATTGTAGTTCACACATTCGATTCGATACATGTCGTCAAACAGTTTTAGTTTGGAATGATAGTAATTTGATTCCTTTTGGTCTGATTTTATTCAAATCAGTTGAGAATCGATTACATTGTGTATTAGTCTGTTGGCTAAATCAGAAAACATTTTAAGGATTGGGTTGTAGCTGCAGTTCAGGGTTAAGTCTGAATTGATGGCATGTGCACTTGTGGACAGCATGTGCATTAAAGCCTTTAAGAGATTAAAATTAACTTGACAGCATGTGCTGTCAGGGCATATTCAGGCTGCCCATACCCTTGTTTTAGTTTAATAAAATGGAAATTACTTTGAATATTTTAAAGATAGGGCTGTCAGGGGGAATCTGATGGGGAAGGGCTTTCTTTATGGCTGTGAGTGGAAAACAGGAGGAGGGATGGGGAGTTTGAATTGTTTAACAGGCTGGTAGATGGTCTGATGTTAGGATATAAATAGAGGAGAGGTTTCCATTAGTTAAGGACACAAGACAGAGACAGGACAGAAGCTAGAAAAACTGGAAAAGACATTGGAGAGTTCAGAGAGGGGGAGAGTTCTAAAAATCAGAAAATATAGTTCTGAAATAAGGAAGCAAAAAATAGTTCTGAAAATCAGAAAGAGAGGGTTCAGAAATCAGGGAGGGAGATAGAAAAGAAATTTTTGTTTGTTTGATTGAAACTGAAAAAACTGCTTTTCCTCATCCTTTCTGTTTGGAAATTAGCATTAATCTGCTATTGGTTCTGTCAGACTTAGGATCTTTCCTTTGAGTATTTGAAAAATCAACGTTGGGTACTGTATCATCGAGTTACTGCTTGGTTTATTCTTCCTGGGGTTGTCATTGCTGCTGTATTTGTTGTCGTTGCTGCTATCTTCTGCTACTGCTGCTGATTTCTCTACCTTCTGCTTCTTCTTTTGCATTTCAGCATCCAGGTACACACTTCTGAAACTATGGTTGGATGTAAGCTCGAATTGGAAGTTGAATTGAAATAAACAAAGAAACGAAATGTTCACATGCTTTCCCAATGTCTGTGCTCAAGATGTAGTAGTAGGATAAATGATAAAGTAGTTCGTGGTTGTTTAGGTTCATCCCAATTGTATTTACTTTGCATGAATTGGAACGTACTCGAACTCTATTTTGGGACTGTTAAATAGTACAGTGCTAGATCAATTAGACATATGTCCATGTGTTTTTAGCAATTTAGTTTGGTTGGTGATGATAACATAACACAGAATATTAGCAGGCATTTGTATGTATCCCGTTGGATCTTTGAACTGTTTTACCATGGCCCGATCCAGTTTGATTTCAACGCATATTTCAAGCAAATTTCATATTACGTTAGTTAATGCCAATGGATTAACCATTAATGTCAACTCTCTTGTTTGAATTCTCTGTTTCAATATAGGTTTAATAGTGTAGTTTAATAATTAATGTTAGCATCGACTCACCATGTAAATAAAGCGGCTATTAATTCTATAGAATCGGCAGGTTTTAATAGGCGTGAATCTAGCAAGATGGTTAAAATTTAGATCTAATAAACTTTCGAATAAGCACTAAAACTCAAGGTTGATGTTTATTTTGAATAGTCAAAAACAATTATTAGTCTATCCACATAATTATGTGAAGCTAACCTAGTTATAGAATAATTAATCTTCTTTGAATATATTATTTTGTCGATTTTGTATTTATTTATATTTCAAATTTTAAGTAACATTCCCTTCTGTTGACATTTGTCTTAATCTAGTATGCAATATGTTATGCTCGTAGCACGTAACTAAATAAGATTTTCCTTTCTCTTATTTTTAGAAACGAAATTAATAGAAATGTAGCCACTTTAGGATATCCTTCTAAAATAACGGGACGAGCCTCGCCAAATAAAAAGTGCAAATTGCGGGGCCCTCAATAATTGGTCATAGTAAATACTTAGAAGTTGGGATGGACTGTTTAGTGAATGTCGCTGCCTTCCCCAAAGATAATAACGTATTAGACTCTTTAGGCGCGACTTAATTAAATTACATTCTTAAATTCGGGTGCGCATTTATGTGACCCAAATTCAAATCTCAACGGAATCGAAATGTGTTAACAACTACGGGTGCATTGATTGTGACGTGGTTCGAGATGCATTTTCATGGTGTTGCAATTCTATAAAAACAAATGATAATAATAAAAGCGGTTTAAACTTAATAAAAGCACATAAGTCACAACATGTATTCGAATAAGATATTTAGCCATTATAACAATTTAAGCGACCATGCTAGAACCACGGGATTCGAGGGTGCCTAACACCTTCCCTCGGGTCAACAGAATTCCTTACTTAGAATTTCTGGTTTGCAGACTTCATTTGGAAAGTCGAATATTTTCCTCGATTTGGGATTCAAGATAAACCGGTGACTTGGGACACCAAAAGCCAAACCTTTCCCAAGTGGCGACTTTGAATTAAATAAATAATCCCATTTCGAATATTGTCACTTCAATTGGAAAAACTCCCTCGTGCATATTACCCTTAGGGGCGGGCGCGCAAAAAGGAGGTGTGACAGCTCTGGCGACTCCGCTGGGGATTAGAACCCAGAACCTCCGGTTCAGGGTTCAAGAATTCGAGCTTAGAATAATTGTTATATTTGGCTTTATTATCTGATCTTTATTACATGTTTTGGCATAATGTGTTAAATGTTGTCTTTTACCGCTTTGATATTATCTGAACTGTATATAAACTGTGCCGAAACCCTTCTCTCTTCACCTCCGGGGATGTGCTTACTGGTTGAGACTCCCTATTCTATTAGTGTCAATACCCTGAAATAAAAAAGAGGCTCGGACAAGTTACGAAGCCGGATGGCCTTTTGGTTCCCGGTAAGTTGCCCCCTCCTCGACTCGAGTTGTCTGCTCGGGTACACAGTCTAGAACATATAGCCAGGTTATAAACCTAGTATAACGAAACCTCATGCCGGATCCCTAGTAGGAACGCTTATATGCATCATGTTGCATTTGACATAGGGGACTCAACACAGGGGTTGGGTCCATCTAGGACAGGCAACCTGAAATGAAAAAACCATCTTGCTGCATCCCGTTTGTTTTGCGCATTTATTTGCTTCAGATCTGCATGCTGACCGGTTTCTAAAAAGGGTTAAAAAAAAAGAAAATAACAGTGTAGGGAGATAATTACTTATTTTGGAAAAATAAAACCAATGTCCAAGTGGTGTCAAAATCTCACTAGAATTTTCTTAAAAAAAAAAAAGAAAAAAGAAAAATGAAAACAAAATTTGTCTTTTAGTTTGACTTATTAAAAATATATATAAAAAAAAACAAAAAAAAACTCCTTTTAATCACTTTCCATCCCAAATATATATATATATATATATATATATATATATATATATATATATATATATATATATATATATATTTAAAAGGAAAGGGGAAAATTCAAAATTCAAAAAATGTTATTTCTGTTGTAGTATCTCTTTTATAAATTCAAACTAATAGTCCAAATACTTCCTTAAAAAGATTTTTCTTTAGTCTTTATCACTTTTCAAAATAAAAAAAATATATAAAATATAAAAATCCAGAAAAATATTTTTTCTTTTCTTTAAAAGATTGTATTCAGAAGGGGTTTAGTTTATTTACTCTACGCTTGTTCAAGCCCGAACTACGCCGGTTTGATTCTCGCAGGGTGCGAGATACGTAGGCAACCCTCATCGGGTCCAACCTCCCCGTTTTCGGAAATAGCCAAAATATCAGAATTTTAATTTGTGAGTCGGGTGATGCCGTTTTTGTCAAGAATAGCCAAATGTTCCCGAAAGGGACGCCGGAAGGCTATCTTCGCATAAACAACCATTTTAGTCATTTTTAAATTTTGACCAAATCGCCCAATGGCCTTAGGATCCTCGTCCCCGAGGATCTGCGAGGCCATGTTCCCAATATCGGGTCACCATTCCTAAAAAAAAATCAAGTGATGCTTTCGTTGTCAAAAAACAACCGAATGTTCCCGAAAGGGACGGCGGAAGGCTGCCATTGCATAAACGGTCGTCTTTGGTCATCGTTTTTTATTTTCGACCGGTTGATCCTCGCAGCCTTAAAATCTTCGTTCCCGAAGTGCTAAAAGGCCGCATTCGAAAACCGAGTCCATCATTTTACAAAAAAAAACATAGTTTTATTTTTTGAGTCTAATGAAAGCTTTTCGTTGGCATAATCACCTTAATAAATGTGCAGGATGAGCACTATACAAAACAAACCCTTTTCAATAATGACCAAGATCCCTTTCGAATTGCGATTATGGTGGAATGATTTAGGCAAGGGGGGCAAGACAAAGTAAAGAAGTATCTGAAAGATCTCTTGGATTTACTAGACATTCAGCCTCGGGGTGATATTATCAGATCATTGGTCACTTGCTGGGATTCAGCACACAATGTATTTCATTTCTCGGACTTTGAGCTCACCCCGACATTGGAAGAAATAGCGGGATACATCGGAGGTGATGAAGCCCCGTTAAGGTTCAAGTACTTGATTGCACCTAGGGCCATCACGGTACACCGGTTTCTGGATTTCCTAAAAATACCCCGAACATTTTACCATCCAGATCTTGCCAAAGGTTTCTGTAGTCTCCACCTCATATATGCTAGATACGGCCACGTGGGCGGGTTCAATAAGCCAGACTTCAAACTATGCAGTAGAGGTAACCGACAAAAGTGGGACGAACACAGGCTAGTAGTTTTTATGACAGCTTTTTTGGGTCTTATAGTGTTCCCAAGGAAAGACGGAAACATCGATCTAAAAGTAACTGGGGTCGTCAGTACTTTGCTCACCCAAGATAAAAGTACTCTGGCGCCTATGATTATGGCTGACATCTTCCGGGCTCTCACTGCTTGCCGAGCCAGGGGTGACTTTTTCGAAGGATGTAACCTATTGTTGCAAATGTGGATGACCGATCATTTATGCCACCGCTCCCCGCTCTTGGGTTACGGTTCGCCCGAGAAAACTTGTATTGGAGAATTCTACACAAGAATCAAAGGGTTTAGTCTACCCGAGGGAGTCACAGCTTGGACGTCATTTTTTTGAACTCTCACTGCCAACCAAATCCAGTGGACGCTCGGATGCTTGCCTGTTGAGGAAATCATATACATGCCGGCAACCAGGCCCCACTTTCTGTTGATGGGACTTAAAAGCATCCAACCTTATGCACCTTATCGGGTTTTGAGGCAACTTGGGAGGTATCAAGTAGTGCCGAAAGATGAAGACTTGAGTACCCAAGTGATTGAAATCAGTCCAGACGGTCGTTTCCCCGAAGAAGAAGTCCGCCAAATCTGGAGTGAGTGCCAACACCTGACAACAAACACTTGTGTGATGGATACGGCTAAAGGGGAAGTTGCCCCGGGGTATCATGCTTGGTTTAGAGGTGACATATCCTGCGAGAGACCAGCTAAAAGACCTCATCTCAAAGATTTCGTTGAGTCATCCCAAGAGCAATGGAACTGGTTAGCAAAAGAAAAGGGGTATCGGGCAGAGATCGGTGATTTGAAGCAACAGGTTGACAGTCTGAAATTCAATAACAGTATGCAAATCGCTGCGGATCGAGGCGAAAAGAATAGATTGGCCCAAGAAAATGAAGAACTTAGGGCCCAAATTCAGAAATTGAGATTGGCTCTTGATAAACAACCAAGGAGTCGATCAGACGAGCAGTTGATAAAAGGGCTGAAAAGTGAAGTCAGGGAATGGCGAGATGGTTTAGAAAAGTCTGAAAACGTCATGGTAGAGCTCAAGATATAGTGGGGTACAAGAGCAGATAAGCATCGCCGATACTTTAATCAATTGAAACGCGACCACGAGAAAACTGTTGCCGAAATGAAGAGAGATATGGATACACTTGAGGTTAAAGTAGTTAATCAGGCCAAGGATTTCCAAATTGAGAGCAGATACTGTTACGACTTGTTGGCCCGGATGAAGGTAGAAGTACGGCAACTGAAGAATCAGCATATGCAGGATTCTCATGTTTTAAAGACGTGCAGTGATCAGATAAAATGCCTGCTCATAGAGAAGAAGCAAACCAGAGATAATATCAGGATCATTGCCCATGCCATTATCAGACGGTGTCTACGGTGTGAGAACATGACCAGCATTACCGTTCTCTCGGCAGTGATGGGTTATGTCAAGCAGACCATGCATGAGCTGGAACAACTTGAAAGGGATCTCACACCTAGAACCGCGGCGAGGCCGAACGATGCCCCGCGGGCACCAATTTTCGAAACCTTAATGTATTCATAGGTCGAGTCTGTATCTTAGCATCTTTTGTCCGTCTTTTCGCATCAGGGTGCATTAGTCTATTTGAGTCTATGTTTATTTTCAAGGTTTGTTATTTTTCCTTTTTCAAAAATGTTGGTTGTAATAAATCGTTTCAGTAATAAAATGTGTGCTTCTTTTACACTCATCTGTTTTGAACTACGTAATGACCTGATTCACGCGACATTGTGATACGTAGGCAATCCTCATCGGATCCGGTCACATTTTAACTGCAAAAATTGAAAACAGTAATAAAAAGAGAAAGAAAGAAAATAAAAAAATAAAAAATAAAAATAAAAAATAAAATAAAATAAAGGGGAAGCCTAAAAGGAAGTCGGAATGATGCATGTTTTCGTTGCAAACATGTAGGAATTCACTTAACTGTATAGGTGCATCATGCCCCAACGTGAGATTACCTATCTATTATTTGTTTCGAACTAACCGTTCGTTTGTCATTGAGTCCTTCCAGGTTTTAGAAAAGGCGGTTGGTTTGGTGAAAGTTTGGCCTCACATTCATACTTCACGAGGTCGAAAGGGAGTGTTCAATTACCTGTTGTTAAGTCAAGAGGGGGTACTCACACTTACTTCACAAGATCAAAGGGAAGCATAGAAATGTCTTCAGAAATTCCGTTGCCGACAGTTCCTGTTTCAGAGGAGAGTTCGATCTCGGCCGTCCTCACGCCCGAATCCGCAACTGCGAAGGAAAATAGAATCCTGCGGCTCCGCATGTTGGAAATGCTGGATGACTGGAGTAACGGAAAAGAGCCGCCAAGTGTTATCCCTGGGTTCCCTGAGTTGTTCTCCAGGACAAGTGGGACTTCCAACGTCCCCATAAGCTATCCGGCTACCCCATTCGGGTACCCAGCCATTTCGGCCTTTTCTGCTCGATCACCCTCTGATTCTTATCCCCGGCTGTCAACAACAGACGTAGCTATGAACATATTCACTGCACCTCCCTGTCCGATCGTGGCGCAACCCGCTACACACAAGCCAAATTTTGACTCATCCTCATTCAAATTCCAAGCACCATCTTTCTCACTGGAACCAACTAGGTTCGCCACCAGCTCTCATCCTCCACAACCTCAATGCGAGTTTGCACCTGGGCAGGATCAAAACCCCAAAACTGCTGAACAAGATGAGATGGCAAAGAGAATGAGGAGCCTTGAGCAGAGTTTGAAAAACATGCAAGGTTTAAGCGGACAAAAGAGTGTCTCCTATACCGATCTATGCATGTTCCCTCACGTGCACCTACCCGTGGGTTTCAAAACCCCAAAGTTTGAGAAGTACGACGGGCACGGCGACCCCATTGCTCATCTCAAGAAATATTGCAACCAATTGCGGGGAGCCGGCGGCAAAGAGGAATTGCTAGTGGCATACTTCGGGGAAAGTCTGGTAGGAATAGCCTCGGAATGGTATATGGACCAAGACATATCTCGATGGCATATATGGGATGATCTCGCCAGAGATTTTGTGAGACAATTCCAGTATAACATCGACATTGCACCAGACCGAAATTCTCTGTCAAACTTGAATCAGAAAGCTTCAGAGAATATGCTATTAAGTGGCGCGAGCAGGCATCGAGGGTAAAACCTCCCATGGACGAGATAGAAATGGTCACTACTTTTCTCTAGGCTCAAGAATCAGACTATTTCCAGAATATGATGTCAGTCATGGGAAAGCCTTTCGCGGAAGCAATCAAGATCGGGGAGATGGTGGAGAACGGTTTGAAAACGGGTAGAATCTTAAGTCAGGCAGCCATAAGGGAAACCTCCCAAGCCGTCCAAAGCGGGTCTGGAGGAATGGAAAGAGGAAAGAAAAAGGAAGAAACGTCTATGGCAGCATCAGAAGCAAGGGAATATCGTAATCCCAGGCCCCGTTTTCCAGAAAGAACCCCACAACACTACTACCCCCACCAAAATGTGACATATGCTCCTCAACCCTATATGGTCATGAATACCCAACCCTATGTCCATCTGCCACAGCAAGCCAATCGAGGCCAAGCTCTACCTCCCAGAAACCAGCCTCCCTACCGCAACCACTATAATCCATAGCCTCCTCAAAATAACTTCCGCCCTCAGGAACCACCTAGAAGACGGACTTTCACACCCATCGGTGAACCATATTCTACTTTGTTCCCAAAGCTAGTCCAGTTGGGTTTCCTGCAGCCAGTCCCTCAGGCAAGGCACAATCCGTCATCACCTACTTACAAAGCCGGTGTTAGGTGCGCCTATCACTTAGGAGCGGAAGGGCACGATACAAATGATTGCTGGGCTTTGAGAAGGGTAGTCGAGAATTTAATAGAGCAGGGGAAATTAGTACTAAGGGACGAGGAGGTCCCAAATATGACTAACAATCCGTTGCCTGCTCACAATAACGGGCCGCTGATTGGAATGATCTACGAGGACAAAGAATTTGATCCTGCTTTAAAAGCTATTATCGCCATCGTCAATACAGGGAAAAGGCCTAAAACCACCCCGAAGGCAGAGAAAGGGGAAAAAAGGTCAGTACTGTCAAGGGCGAGCCCGAAGGGAAGGTGGAGAAAAAGACAGTAACGATGGTGCCTGTAAGGATTGAAGTTCTTTACGTTCCACGAGGTTGAGCAGAGAAACCGCAGAGTTTCGAAGTCAAAAGGCCAAAACCAATGTACGTACCAACAGGGGACTATGTGGTCCGGGGGACAATTCAACCACCTCGGCTGAATGAGCCAGTGGTTATCGGACGCGTGCCACAAAAGCCGATGACAAACTCGTCCACAGTACCGTGGAACTATCAAAGAACGTTGGTTACGTACAAAGGCAGAGAAGTCATGGGAGAACTTCCGGAAAATACTTTCATTGGAAGGTATTCGAACACTCAAGAGTTAAACAACGCCACACAGAGACGCTTCCCACCAAAGAAGCCTGTAAGCATTGAAGAAGCGGAAGTTTTCTTCCAAAAGATGAAAATGCCAGACTACGAAGTGGTAGATCAACTGCGCAAGTGCCCTGAGCAAGTGTCCATGCTATCTCTGCTGATGAGGTCGGCCGAACACCAAAAGATCTTGCTCAAGACCCTGAACGAAGCATACGTACCAGTTGAAACCTCAGTCGAACAACTAGAACGAATGACAGAGAGGTTCTTTGCCGTTAACTAGGTTTCTTTCAGCAAGAACGACTTACCTCCAGAGGGAGCAACTCACAACAAATCCTTACATCTGACAGTTAAATACGAGGACTACTACGTCAAGCGGGTAATGTTGGATGGAGGTTCAGGTGTTGACATTTGTCCGCTCTCCACGCTACAGAGAATGGAAATTGGGACCGGAAGAATCCGCCCCAATAATGTCTGCGTAAGGGCTTTTGATGGTGTCAAGAGGGATACCCTCGGGGAAATAGACTTGGTGTTGACTATAGGACCAGTGGAGTTTGAAATAACTTTCCAGGTGCTTGACATGGATACGTCCTACAATTTTCTCCTCGGCAGACCTTGGATTCATGCGGCAGAGGCTGTACCTTCCACTCTTCACCAAATGGTGAAGTTTGAATACGAAGACCGGGAAATTGTGGTCCACGGAGAAGACGAACAGTCTATTTATCGGGACCCATCCATCCCATATCTTGAACCAAGGGAAGGGAGCGAGCACACGGTTTATCAGGCTTTTGAAGTTGTGCTAGCAGAGCAGTATGAAGAGGGAAGACCTTGCCCCCAACCTTGCTTGTCTAACACCTCAATTATGGTGGCTAAAGAAATGATCCGACATGGATTCAGGCCAGGGAAAGGGCTCGGACGAACATTGCAAGGAATAACGGAACCCATCACCCTGCCTTCCACCAAGAAACTTTTTGGGATAGGTTTTCAACCCACTCCAAAAGATGAAGAGTGGGCAAAGAAGAGGAAAAATGAGGGTTGGAAACTGCCTCGGCCATTGCCAGATTTATATGAAACTTTCGTCGGACCAAGATACACCGAAGAAGAAGACGATGAGGTTTTCACGGCCGAAGAGATCGAGGAGATATGTGGGGCAATGAGAGAAATGCTCTACGAAGCTCACATGGTTCAACTAGGAGAAGGCACAAGCACCGCTGAGATGCTATATGTGGGGCCAAATGCCAAGCTTCGAAACTGGGAGGCCACGCCATTCCCTACTAGACAGGAGTCCGGGTAGACCTGTCCTGCCACCTTTCCTGCATCACGAGTTATCCCCAGGATATAACTTGGATGTTTTTCCCTTCAATTGTTGTTTTGAATTCCTGAGTAATAAACATTTTTATCTTCCAAATTCCAAGAAAATAAAAATCATTGTTTCCTCATTTTTCCTTTGTTCTGATTTTTGTTATTTTTCCTTTATCTTTTCTTTCAGTTATAATAATGCGGCTTTAAATAATATGACATGCTTGCGGACTTCACGCCCAGATCACAACGAGCTATTTAATTGTGAAATAATGAACCAAGAACCAGAATATGACGAAGAAGAGGCTTTTAGGGAAATAAACCGAGAATTGGAACACTTTGAGAATAAACCTAAGCCGAATCTGAATGACACTGAACCGGTTAATTTGGGAACTCCTGAAGAAATCCGAGAGACCAAAATAAGCATTCACACGGACGAGAAAATGCGAGACGCGATAATTCAACTCCTTTTTGAATTTAAAGATGTGTTTGCTTGGTCATACGATGACATGCCAGGACTAGGTGTTGATCTGGTGGTGCATAAATTGCCAATCCACCCTGATTGTCCTCCAGTTCAACAAAAGCAAAGAAAGTTCAAAACTGATGTCAGTGACAAAATTAAAGAAGAGATCACCAAACAGCTGAAAACGGGAGTAATTCGGGTAGTCCAGTACACCACGTGGTTGGCGAATGTAGTTCCAGTGCCGAAAAAAGATGGGAAGACTCGGGTATGTGTGGATTATCGAGACTTGAATAGGGCGAGTCCCAAAGACAATTTCCCATTGCCCAACATCCACATCCTTGTTGATAATTGCGCCAAACATGAGATACAGTCTTTCGTAGATTGTTACGCTGGGTATCATCAGGTGTTGATGGATGAAGAAGACGCCGAGAAGACTGCTTTCACTACACCTTGGGGCACTTACTGTTATCGGGTTATGCCGTTTGGTCTGAAGAATGCTGGGGCAACTTACATGAGGGCCATGACTGCCATTTTTCATGACATGATGCATCAAGAAATAGAGGTGTATGTGGACGATGAGATAGTCAAGTCCAGGACACGGGACAATCATATCCAAGACTTGAGGAAATTCTTCGAGAGACTGAGGAAGTACGACTTGAAGCTAAACCCAGCCAAATGCACTTTCGGAGTCCCATCGGGCAAGCTTTTGGGTTTCATTGAAAGCATGAGAGGTATCGAATTAGATCCAACAAAGATAAAATCTATCAGAGATCTACCTCCCCCAAGAACGAAGAAAGACGTGATGAGTCTGTTGGGCAGGTTAAACTATATCAGTTGATTCATTGCCCAGCTGACGAGCACGTGTGAGCCCATATTTAAGCTATTGAGGAAAGATGCAGCGATCAAATGGACGGCTGAGTGTCAAGAAGCTTTTGACAAAATCAAAGAATATCTTTCAAATCCCCCAGTTTTGGTCCCGCCAAAGCCAGAGAGACCACTGTTCTTGTATCTGACAGTCTTGGAAAATTCTTTCGGTTGCGTCCTCGGGAAACATGACATAACCGGAAAAAAGGAACAAGCGATCTACTGCTTGAGCAAGAAATTCACCGGCTATGAGGCCAAGTACACTCTGCTAGAAAGAACGTGTTGTGCTTTGACGTGGGTTGCTCAAAAGTTGAGACATTATCTCCAAGCTCACACTACTTACCTCATAAGCAGGCTGGATCCTTTGAAGTATATATTTCAGAAACCAATACCTACTGGAAGACTGGCCAAGTGGCAAATCTTGCTCACTGAATTTGACATAGTCTATGTCACCCGCACGGCAATGAAAGCCCAGGCGTTAGCAGATCATTTGGCCGAAAACCTAGTTGATGGAGAATACCAACCGTTGAGTACTTATTTTCCGGATGAAGAAATAAACACCGTAGAAGTAGTCTCAGAAAATGCTCATGTTTGGAAGATGTTCTTTGATGGGGCCGTAAACGCCAAAGGTATAGGAATCGGGGCAATTTTGATCTCGCCCTCTGGTCAGCATTATCCTGCTACAGCTAGACTGCGCTTCTTTTGCACGAACAATATAGCTGAATATGAAGCCTGCATCATGGGCATGCATATGGCGATCGATCAGGATGTTGAATATTTATTGATTATGGGAGATTCTGACCTGATTATCCGGCAAGCCCAAGGTGAATGGGAAACTCGGGATGTCAAGCTTATTCCTTACCGACAGCACGTGGAGGACCTCGGCAAGCGTTTCAAGTCAATAGAGTTCAGGTACATCCCGCGGTGTCACAATGAACTAGCGGATGCACTTGCTACCTTAGCTTCAATGTTACCCTACCCAGGCAACGCCCACGTCGATCCCTTAGAAATCCAAATCAGGGAAAGACACGGTTACTGCAACGCAATCGAGGCAGGATCGAGTACACCGCCATGGTACCATGATATCAAGAGGTTCTTAAAGACACAAGAATACCCCGAACATGCTACCGGAGATCAGAAGAGGACTATCAGGCGGCATGCAGGAGGTTTCTTTTTGAGCGGCGAGGTATTGTATAAAAGGACCCCGGACCTCAATCTGCTAAGATATGTCGACACCGAGGAGGCGGGAAGGATCATGCACGAAGTACACGCAGGAGTGTGCGGGCCCCACATGAACGGGTATGTTTTGGCAAAGAAAATCCTTCGAGCAGGTTATTACTGGATGACCATGGAAAAGGACTGTTTTAGCTTCGTTCGAAAGTGTCATCAGTGTCAGGTGCACGGTGATTTGATTCATGCGCCCCCCACAGAACTGCATCCCATGTCTGCACCTTGGCCATTCGTTGCTTGGGGTATGGACGTCATTGGTCCGATCGAGCCGAAGGCCTCAAATGGACACAGATTTATATTGGTTGCTATCGACTACTTCACAAAATGGGTGGAAGCTGTCACTCTCAAGTCGGTCACTAAAAAGGCTGTAGTGGATTTTGTGCATTCAAATCTTATTTGTCGTTTTGGTATTCCTGCAACTATCATCACAGATAACGCGGCAAACCTGAATAGTCACTTGATGGGAGATGTATGCGAACAGTTTAAAATAACGCATAGGAACTCCACTCCTTATCGGCCCAAGGCCAATGGCGCTGTTGAAGCAGCAAACAAGAACATCAAGAAGATTTTGAGGAAGACGATCCAGAGTTCCCGACAGTGGCATGAACAGTTGCCCTTTGCATTGTTGGGATATCGCACTACGGTACGCACGTCAGTAGGAGCAACCCCTTTATCTTTTGGTTTATGGGACCGAGGCTGTGATACCAGCAGAGGTAGAAATTCCTTCGCTCTGAACCATTGTCGAAGCAGAAATTGAAGATAGCGAGTGGGTTAAGACTCGATTGGAGCAGTTGACTTTGATTGACGAGAAACGAATGGCTGCGGTTTGTCATGGGCAGTTGTACCAACGAAGAATGGCCCGTGCTTACAACAAGAAAGTCTGACCCAGGAATTTCGAAGTGGGTCAACTGGTATTGAGGCGCATTCTGCCGCATTACCATGAAGCGAAAGGAAAATTTGCTCCAAATTGGAAAGGCCCATACATCATCAGGAAGATATTGACGAGAGAAGCGTTGTATCTGGGTGATGTCGAAGGAAATGATCCTGAAACAGCAATGAATGCGGATGCAGTCAAAAGGTACTATGTCTGAGTCATACTCCAGCGGTCCTGACACATTTGAGATAATGAAGGTTTTATTCCCACTACCCCAAACACTATCGACTCTCTCTACCAGCCCTTTGAGTCGGTTACATTTCTGTGGCTACCTATCGAAAAAAAAGAAAAAGGAAAAAAAAAATTGACAAATGTCTGAACTACGTCTGACTTGATTCCGAAAGGATACGTAGGCAGCCTCTCTCTGGGGTTCAGTCATACCAAAAATAAAATCCCATTTACCCTGAAATTGAAACCGGCGCACACCAAACGGCTTAGAAGTCGTAGTTTCATCTACCATTTTTTACCAAGCACAAGTCCTTCGGATCAATTACCAAAGGTAGGGGAGCCAATAGATATCACGATTGGAGGCCGGTACCTTCAGAATTGAGAGAAATAAAACGAGAGAGTCTTGTCGGTAAAAACCTTCGGGCACCGCGAGGCGACGGGAGTAGAGAAACCAAAATGAGAGAGTTTGTTTAGTAAAAACTCACAAAGAGTGCTATCAAGCGACAACAAGAAGAGAAATGAGAGAGGTCAACTAGCGAAAACCCGCAAAGGGCGCTGTCGGCCGAAAGGATGACTCCACCTCAGGAGGTCTCGGCAAAGTTCCACCGGTTTGGAAACATAGATCCATTTTGGTTCATGAGAAAATGCAAGTTCATTGAAGGTCAGGCGTCCAGTCCAAAAAGCATGTCATGTCAATTTAAAGTCAGCATGTTTCCATCAGATAAGTCCTTCTTGTCCCGAAAGGGACACTTCTCTTCTAAAATTTGCTTTCTCCGTTCTTCGTTTTACTTTTCTTTGAATCCCTTCCATTTTTAACTCCAAGTCCCAGATATACCGGAAAGAATAGGTGGCAGGACCGGTTTCATGGAATTTCGTTTCGTAAGAAGTAAACACCCCGTTCAGTGGTACGTTTGTCCAAACCCGATGGATCATGATGTTGGCTGCATTCGAAGTAGAGCCACACACATATAAAAAAAAGAGCGAGAGACAAATCCCCACAGGGTTTCCCTTTGTACAAATCCCCACAGGGCCTCCCTATGTAAAAATCCCCACAGAGCCTCCCTTTGTAAAAATTCCCCAAAGAGTCGGCCCCAGCAAAATCCCCAGCGAGTCTGCTTTGTAAAAATCCCCACAGAGTTCCCTTTAGACAAATCCCCACAGAGCCTCCCCTTGTACAAATCCCCACAGAGTCACCCCAATAAAAATCCCCACTGAAATCCCCAAACAGAACGGGATGGAAAACCAAAGCCTTACAAGGCAAATCATCACAAAATCTGGAAACGCGAGTCTGAGTAGTCCAAGGGGTTTCGCCTGTGAATCCAATCAATGGCAGAATTTCTCAACAGAAATAAGGACGCGACAAAGCAACTGGAACAATCAAGGTCACCGAATCAACCGCCATTGCCGAACTGACAATTGTTCTTTGTTTGGAAATTAAAATAGGTGTGACCCAGAGCAACCGTACAAGAAGCAGGTTGCCACCCAAAAAGAAAAGAAATACATGAGTGCAAGAAACGGCTCGGCAATAAGGAATCCACTTAAAATGGAAGTTTCCCCAACATTCTCTTTACATTTTACTAAAAGAAGAAAACTCAAAAAAAGAGGGTCAGTTAGAATCATGAGCATTTTCCATTTAGCCAGCATTAGGGCTCCAACCCTGAACTGAGCATTTTTTCTGTTAGCCAGCATTAGGGCTCCAAACCTGACTTGAGCATTTTTCTGTTAGCCAGCATTAGGGCTCCAACCCTGAACTGAGCATTTTGCATTTAGCCAGCATTAGGGCTCCAACCCTGAACTGTGCACTTTTCTGTTAGCCAGCATTAGGGCTCCAACCCTGAACTGAGCATTTTACATTTAGCCAGCATTAGGGCTCCAACCCTGAACTGAGCATTTATTTTGTTAGCCAGCATTAGGGCTCTAACCCTGAACTGAGCATTTTTCATTTAGCCAGCATTAGGGCTCCAACCCTGAACTGAGCATTGTTTTGTTAGCCAGCATTAGGGCTCCAACCCTGAACTGAGCATTGTTTTGTTAGCCAGCATTAGGGCTCCAACCCTAAACTGAGCATTTTCCATTTAGTCAGCACTAGGGCTCCAACCCTGAACTGAGCATTTTTTCTGTTAGCCAGCATTAGGGCTCCAACCCTGAACTGAGCATTTTTCTATTAGCCAGCATTAGGGCTCCAACCCTGAACTGAGCATTTTTCATTTAGCCAGCATTAGGGCTCCAACCCTGAACTGAGCACTTTTCTGTTAGCCAGCATTAGGGCTCCAACCCTGAACTGAGCATTTTCCATTTAGCCAGCATTAGGGCTTCAACCCTGAACTGAGCATTTTTCTGTTAGCCAGCATTAGGGCTCCAACCCTGAACTGAGCATTTTGCATTTAGCCAGCATTAGGGCTCCAACCCTGAACTGAGCACTTTTCTGTTAGCCAGCATTAGGGCCCCAACCCTGAACTGAGCACTTTTTTGTTAGCCAGCATTAGGGGTTCAAACCCTGAACTGAGCATTTTACATTTAGCCAGCATTAGGGCTCCAACCCTGAACTGAGCATTTGTTTTGTTAGCCAGCATTAGGGATCCAAGCCTGAACTGAGCATTTTCCATTTAGCCAGCATTAGGGCTCCAACCCTGAACTGAGCATCGTTTTGTTAGCCAGCATTAGGGCTCCAACCCTGAACTGAGCATTTTTTCTGTTAGCCAGCATTAGGGCTCCAACCCTGAACTGAGCATTTTGCATTTAGCCAGCATTAGGGCTCCAACCCTGAACTGAGCATTTTCCATTTAGCCAGCATTAGGGCTCCAACACTGAACTGAGCATTTTACATTTAGCCAGCATTAGGGCTCCAACCCTGAACTGAGCATTTTTTCTGTTAGCCAGCATTAGGGCTCCAACCCTGAACTGAGCATTTTTCATTTAGCCAGCATTAGGGCTCCAACCCTGAACTGAGCATTTGTTTGTTTAGCCAGCATTAGGGCTCCAACCCTGAACTGAGCATTTTTCATTTAGCCGGCATTAGGGCTCCAACCCTGAACTGAGCATTTTTACCTTATGGCAACATTAGGACTCCAATCCCTGAGTTGCATTCTGTAGACTAGAGTTTTCCAATCCCCATCATATTCTGTAAGTTGTTATGGCGATTAATTCACGAAATTTTCCTAGTGAAACTGGGGCAGAAAATTTCGTTCGTTTGTTTTGTTTGTCTCAGCAGGTCTGACCTCGAGGCGCATGGATCGAAACGACCTACGGGATGAGTCTCAATCCAGAATAAAGAAAAGAAAAAAAAGGATAAAAAGAAGATGTTCCGAGATATTGGAATAAACAAAGGTCAGATCGCTCCAAATTTGATCAAGGTCCCGAGTTCCTCCAATCCCGTCTCACTCAATATCGCAGAAATAAACAGGCGCCTACAACTTGCAAGCATCAAGATTCGGATCGAAGTCTACAAGCAAAATCAGCTAAGACCCAAGATCAAGTTGCAAAAGAATTATAGATAGGAATCTTGTAACTAGCGGTTGACAGGAATAAATAGTTAGTTCAGTTTCAATTTTTTCCTTTGGTTGTAATAAGGAGGTTGGCAAGCAGTAGTGGCAACAGCAACAGCAGTAACGGCAAGCATTGCAATCCCATGGTAGTCCCAGCTACTAAAAGTTTTCCGAACTACATTGACCTGATTCCTGTTTAGCCCAGGATATGTAGGAAATCTTCGAAGCAAAGATTCAGTCAAATCTTTCGAAATGTGCTTCACACGGAGTATTCCAATAGGCAAAAAATCGCTCATATCCGCTCACTTTATCTTTGCACGAAAACTCTTCGTGTTTTCGGACAAATAGGGGCAGCTGTGAGCACGTGATTTTTGTTTACGCGACAATCACTCCAAAAGAAATCAAAAAATAAAACAAATAGTTTTGTTGTACAATTTTTGGATTTTATGTAGCACTTTCGGCAGTTATTTGTAGTTTTATTTATGATTGTTTAGTTTTGTCGAACAAAATACAAAAAATATATGCCGCATGTGAGTTTAGGATGTCATTTTACTATTAGGAGTTAATCAAACTACAATTTGGTTTTAAAAGGAAAATCATAAAAATATACGTCTTTTATTCTATTTGTTGTCATTAAATGATTTTATTTTAATTAAATGTTTAATGTGAGTGATAATTGTTGTTTGAGTATTAATTAATATTTGTATGGTTTTATTTTGATTTTACAATTTAGTTAGGAATTTTATTTAAATCAAAAGAAGGAAAAAGAAATGAGTTAAATCGGAATTGGGCCATTAAATTGGACCCAGAATCAGGCCCAAAAACACTGCTGTGCCCGGTCCAGGTCAGTTTGGCCTCAGGGGTATCCCAACGACGTCGTTTTGGTCATGCCTGATCTGGGCCGTTGATCTCAGAATGATCAACGGCCAAGATCACATCTCCAAACCCACATTTAAACCCGACCCGTTCAACCCCGGACCAACCCAACCCCTTGCATTTGAAACGACACCGTTCCTCACCAGCTGAAAGATCCTGGCCCTTCATCTCGCTTCATCCAACGGTCAGGATATGATCACTCACTAACTATATAAATCCAAAACCTTACCCTACGCCCCCATCCAAACACCCCCCCCCCTTCATCGTCCCAAACACAGACCTTCCAAACCCTAGCCGCCCTTGTGCACCTTCACTATAAACCCGGCGGCAACGACGCCGGTGACCACCATCTTAACACCCTAGGACCTCCTCGACCCCCTGAACACAGATCCACTAGTCGTGGGTCTCGAATCTTCCCCCACCATCTCGAATCTTCATTTGAAGATTCGAGCCGGACCTCGATCTACACCGACCTACCCCAAATTCATACCAGGTATCACATTGACCTTCCTCGTGACCAAACCAAGCTTGGTTTGGTCCGAATCTACCCACAATTCCCAAAACCCCAAATCTGAAGGTTCAAACCCTAGAATACAAGAATATTTGGAGTCTGTTAGATTTAAATGGAAAGGTGGGGTCTAATAGACCCTAATCGAAGTGTTCTCGGTCGAGAACACCTTGATTAAGACCTGTTCAACCCCAAAATGGGCAAATCCGGTCAAAGCTGGGAGTCGACTATTGTTAAGCTTTTAGAGTGAGTTCCTTTGTTCTTTTCCATTGTTGTTTTAAACGTTTGTTTCAGTTTGTCAGCATGTTTAATTAATTTGTTTGATATTTCTGACATGTTCTTTCAATCCCCCCTATCTTCATGAGACCTTTTATTTGGTCGAGTTTTTCTATTAACTGATTAAGTGTATGTGTGTAAACTATATAATCAATTGAAAATACATTGGGTCGATGAATTAGTTTCAGGTTTAACTTTGTTTTGGGCAGTACAATTTGCACCCCTTTAGTACCATTCGATTCTGATTCCTTTGGTATGATTTGAATGTACGCATTGTAATTCACACAGTCGATTCGATACATGTCGTCAAACAGTTTCAGTTTGGAATGATAGTAATTTGATTCCTTTTGGTCTGATTTTATTCAAATCAGTTGAGAATCGATTACATTGAGTATTAGTCTGTTGGCTAAATCAGAAAATATTTTAAGGATTGGGTTGTAGCTACAGTTCAGGGTTAAGTCTGAATTGATGGCATGTGCACTTGTGGACAGCATGTGCATTAAAGCCTTTAAGAGATTAAAATTAACTTGACAGCATGTGTTGTCAGGGCATATTCAGGCTGCCCATACCCTTGTTTTAGTTTAATAAAATGGAAATTACTTTGAATATTTTAAAGATAGGGCTGTCAAGGGGAATCTGATGGGGAAGGGCTTTCTTTATGGCTATGAGTGGAAAATAGGAGGAGGGATGGGGAGTTTGAATTGTTTAACATGCTGGTAGATGGTTTGATGTTAGGATAAATAGAGGAGAGTTTCCATTAGTTAAGGACACAAGACAGAGACAGGACAGAAGCTAGAAAAACTGGAAAAGACAGTGGAGAGTTCAGAGAGGGGGAGAGTTCTAAAAATCAGAAAATATAGTTCTGAAATAAGGAAGCAAAAAATAGTTCTGAAAATCAGAAAGAGAGGGTTCAGAAATCAGGGAGGGAGATAGAAAAGAAATTTTTGTTTGTTTGATTGAAACTGAAAACACTGCTTTTCCTCATCCTTTCTGTTTGGAAATTAGCATTAATCTGCTATTGGTTCTGTCAGACTTAGGATCTTTCCTTTGAGTATTTGAAAAATCAACGTTGGGTACTGTATCATCGAGTTACTGCTTGGTTTATTCTTCCTGGGGTTGTCATTGCTGCTGTATTTGTTGTCGTTGCTGCTATCTTCTTCTACTGCTGCTGATTTCTCTACCTTCTGCTTCTTCTTTTGCATTTCAGCATCCAGGTACACACTTCTGAAACTATGGTTGGATGTAAGCTCGAATTGGAAGTTGAATTGAAATAAATAAAGAAACGAAATGTTCACATGCTTTCCCAATGTCTGTGCTCAAGATGTAGTAATAGGATGAATGATAAAGTAGTTCGTGGTTGTTTAGGTTCATCCCAATTGTATTTACTTTGCATGAATTGGAACGTACTCGAACTCTATTTTGGGATTGTTAAATAGTACAGTGCTAGATCAATTAGACATATGTCCATGTGTTTTTAGCAATTTAGTTTGGTTGGTGATGATAACATAACACAGAATATTAGCAGGCATTTGTATGTATCCCGTTGGATCTTTGAACTGTTTTACCATGGCCCGATCCAGTTTGATTTCAACGCATATTTCAAGCAAATTTCATATTACGTTAGTTAATGCCAATGGATTAACCATTAATGTCAACTCTCTTGTTTGAATTCCCTTTTCAATATAGGTTTAATAGTGTAGTTTAATAATTAATGTTAGCATCGGCTCACCATGTAAATAAAGCGGCTATTAATTCTATAGAATCGGCAGGTTTTACATATTTGGGAGTACGAATCAATGGTGCGGGGTTAAGAGCTTTAATCTAATAGGCGTGAATCTAGCAAGATGGTTAAAATTTAGATCTAATAAACTTTCGAATAAGCACTAAGACTCAAGGTTGATGTTTATTTTGAATAGTCAAAAACAATTATTAGTCTATCCACATAATTATGTGAAGCTAACCTAGTTATAGAATAATTAATCTTCTTTGAATATATTATTTTGTCGATTTTGTATTTATTTATATTTCAAATTTTAAGTAACATTCCCTTCTGTTGACATTTGTCTTAATCTAGTATGCAATATGTTATGCTCGTAGCACGTAACTAAATAAGATTTTCCTTTCTCTTATTTTTTAGAAACGAAATTAATAGAAATGTAGCCACTTTAGGATATCCTTCTAAAATAACGGGACGAGCCTCGCAAAATAAAAAGTGCAAATTGCGGGGCCCTCAATAATTGGTCATAGTAAATACTTAGAAGTTGGGATGGACTGTTTAGTGAATGTCGCTGCCTTCCCCAAAGATAATAACGCGTTAGACTCTTTAGGCGCGACTTAATTAAATTACATTCTTAAATTCGGGTGCGCATTTATGTGACCCAAATTCAAATCTCAACGGATCGAAATGTGTTAACAACTACGGGTGCACTGATTGTGACGTGGTTCGAGATGCATTTTTACGACGTTGCAATTCTATAAAAACAAATGATAATAATAAAAGCGGTTTAAACTTAATAAAAGCACATAAGTCACAACATGTATTCGAATTAGATATTTAGCCATTATAACAATTTAAGCGACCGTGCTAGAACCACGGGATTCGAGGGTGCCTAACACCTTCCCTCGGGTCAACAGAATTCCTTACTTAGAATTTCTGGTTCGCAGACTTCATTTGGAAAGTCGAATATTTTCCTCGATTTGGGATTCAAGATAAACCGGTGACTTGGGACACCAAAAGTCAAACCTTTCCCAAGTGGCGACTCTGAATTAAATAAATAATCTCATTTCAAATATTGTCACTTCAATTGGAAAAACTCCCTCGCGCATTTTACCCTTCGGGGCGGGCGCGCAAAAAGGAGGTGTGACAGTCATGTGTTATATCATTTTTGACCTGAAATGTATGTATAACCTTGACTTAAAATGTTATATCATTTTTGACCTGAAATGTATGTATATGTATATATCTGAAATGTATATATATATGGTACTGAAAGGCTCCCTAATAATTTACACATATTTAAGGCCTGAGACATGCAGGGGATAAGGTTGGGACTTGCGGTATGTCTGCCTCTTTAATTATCCAATACTTCAGCATCAAAGGAGTTAGAAAAACAACCTTAAATTTATGAAGGTCCGCTTAGTGTGGAAGTCAAGGTTGCAGATTTTGGGGTGCTTCAGAGGAAGTACAGTGGTTGACGATCTTCTGGACTATGTAGTTCGTGCCAAGATTTATCTTGATATAGGTATACTTTTGTGATTATTGTGCATAATTAGGGGAAAAAGTTACCCCAAAGAAGAATCAGAGAGTATATAAATAAATAGGTTAGCTCAGCAATGTTGAGTCAACATAGCAAATAAGAAATTAGCCGCCGGTGTTTGTGGCAAGCCTATGAAGAGGGCAGACTAGCCAATGCAACACCACTTACTCAGCTCAGTTCTCATAAATGTTTTTGAAGTAGTTTGTCTCCTAGATTCTCCGTAATATGTGGTATATGAGGTCTGAACGGTTGTGTCAGGTCACCATGACGGTGTCAGAATATGTCATCAGGTTCAATAAGCTAGCCGTCATACTCCTACTTTGGTTCCTAAGCTAGAGAGCGAGTCCACATGACTCATTAAATGACTCAATTATGTTCTTGAAATTTAGTAAAACCCGGGAAGCTACAGGTTGATGCTTCATTTCGGCTAGCAGTAGAAATTGCCAAAATGTTAGAATGTGTTCTGGATGAGGAAAAGAGGAAGCTAAGAAGACCAAGAGGTCTCGATGTTTTAAAGGATTCAGCGGATTCTACTCTACAACTACAAATCATTATGACAGGGGCTCGGGCAGCCGGCCAGCCCAATCAATATATCTGATTACTCGGGGTGCTCCAGAAAGTTCTTTTAATGCACCACCGCCACGAGGTTCGTATAATGGATATTCCAGTAATCTAGCATAGACTCAGTATGAGCAGCCAAACCCTCAAAGGGATTGTTATGAATGTGGTAGTACTAGGCAAATCATGGGAAAATTGTCCTAGACTTGGGAGAAACATATTTTGTAAAAGCACTCAGGCTACGTGCCCCATTACAGTTACTACTCCACTTACCTGACCAACCAGAGGTAGGGGTCAGGATGTTAGAGGTGGAGGTGAGACTCCTAGAGGTGGAAACCAAGCCTTTGATATATTTTCTATGGTATGGCTGAGGTCGCAATACCAGATGGTGTCGTTACAAGTACGGTCTCGAATTATTATAAAGTAACAATTTTGTTAACTTGATTTGGTTCTGAGTATCGAGGCAAGTCCTCCTATTGTGCTCCACTTATGACTGAGCTTCGTAATTCTGAAATCTACTTATGTGAATACTCCTGTTGGGAGATTCGATGGAGATAGTTATGTCTATCATTATGTGTTGTGATTTTGTTAAACAGAAAATTATTCAAAAGAAGAAAATGGAATGTTCCAATTTGGCACGATGTGCATATTACTTGTGGTATAGAGTTGAGGACGAGATCCTCGTGTTTTATATAATGTGAAATATTTAAACCGGGCTACAAACTGCGGTAGATGTTATATAAAGACGAGGTCCTTGTGGTGAAAAAAGTTATGTGTTTAAATGCCCCCTTTGTGAAATTAAAATTTGTACTATAGTACTTATAGGGAGTCATGCCTATTAGACTTAGCTGCAAAAAAAAATCTTGTATGAATATCTTTGTGCATAATTTTCCAGGTTTGTATTGTAATTATTGAGTTTTAGACTACGAGGTGAGTGCCCGGAGATGTAAATTGTTACTCGTTAATTCGGGTAAGTAATTATGAGATCTTCATGGCTCGTTGTCAGTAAACTGGAGGTTTGAAAGGAGATTTTATTAACATGAGGTTAATTGGCGATGTTGTAATCTATTATGAATAACTATTAAGACCAGAGATGTGGTTATGGTCATACATATGATGCGTTTTATGTCAAGATATCATTGTGATAATGTCGTGCTTGTAATGCGGAGATTAGTATTATTGATATATACTTTGTGGTGCTTTGCTGGGTTGTGGACATGTTGTTAGGAGTTATTTTGGTGTTACTCTGATAGGTGGATAGGCCCAATTACAGGGGAGACTCTGCCGAAATTTCTGAAAAATTTGGGAGTTAGAAAAAATTTGGGATATTGAGATGTGCAAAGAAAGAGATAAGTTACATTACGTGTTTGAGGACAGACTCTACTTCTCATTTGAGGACGAATGACCCTAAGTGGGAGATAATGTAATACCCCATATGTGATGGGTGCGTAGGCATGAATTGCAATAGCCAGGCGAGACTAATATCATGTGTTGACGTGAAAATCGGACCTTTCTGGAAATGATTGTAGTGTAAGAAATTTGGTCTTCAAGTTTACAAATATGGATAAAGGAAATAGTCTCAATTGAAATGGTATTGTCAGACTTATGTTGAATACGATAATGTGGGATCAACCGCGATATTAGTGTAAAAGTGAAATCGTCAATTTGGCAACCTGAGAATAATTCTTAGTACGTTCGAGGACGAACGTTTGTTTTAGAGGTGGAGAATGTGATGACCCAAAATGTCACCTTTAAATTAAATAACTATCTCGGTATTTTAAGACCTTAAAAAGCGGTATCAATAATTTCTCGACTTACGTGCGCAGTCCATATAATTTCCGAAAGGTTTTTATGTGAAAAATGGATTAAATTGTGAATTTGAGCTTTAAAACTCAACTGAGTTGACTTCGGTCAATATTTTGAGCAAACGAACCCGGATCCAAGTTTTGACCATTTCGATAGTTCCGTATCGTGATTTGGGACTTGGTCATATGCCCGAAATCGAATTCGGAGGTCCCTAGCTCAAATTATCGCCATTTAAGAAAATCTAGAAATTTAAGGCTAAAGATTTCTTAAGTTTGACCGGAGATTTGACTTTTGAGCAAACGACCCCGGAATGGAATTTTGATGATTCCAATAGTTTCGTATGGTGTTTTGGACTTAGGATCATGTTCGGGTTCGGATTTGGATTTGGAAGTTCGTAGGACAATTTAACGCATTTTGGCGAAAGTTAGAAATTTGAAGGTTTTTGAAAAGTTTGACCGAGAGTTGACTTTTTGATATCGGGGTCAGATTTTGATTCCGAAAGTTGGAGTAGGTCAGTAATATCGAATGTGACTTGTGTGCAAAATTTGAAACCATTCCGGAATGATTTTGATAAGGTTTGAGACACTTAGTCTCTTTTAAGGAAGCTTAAGTTGGAAACGTCAATTGGATGTTGACTTATGTGTTAGAGGGCTCGGATGTGAGTTACGATGCTTCGGTTAGCTCCAGGAGGTGATTTATGACTTAGGAGCGTGATCGGAAGGAGTTTTGGAGGTTCGTAGTAGATTTAGGCTTGAATTGACGAAGTTGATTATTTTGGCGTTTTCCAGTTGATAGGTGAGATTTTGATATAGTTGTCGGAATGGAATTCCGAGAGTTGCAGTAATTCCGTTGTGTCATTTGGGATGTGTGTACAATATTTGATGTCATTCGGACGTGGTTTGGTTGTTTTTTTATCAAAAGAGTAATTTAGAAGATTTTAAAACTCTTAGGCTTGAATCCGATGCGTATTTGGTGTTGTGATGTTGTTTTGAGCATTCCGAAGGTTGGAACAAGTTTGAATGATGTTATGGGATATGTTTGCATGTTTGGTTGAGGTCCCAGTGGTCTCGGGTGAGTTTTGTGAGATTAAACGGACTATTTCATCTTTGGAAAAGTTGCCGATTGTTTTTGAGCTTCAGCTGTGCACCAGAAATTTTCTGGTGCGAGGAGTCCAGTTTGGAAGCTCATATCTTGCAATATATAAGGAATTAGAAAAATTGCAAAACATAAAAGTTATAGTCCTTGCATTCTAGTTTCCAGAAAGTTAAATTATTCATGATTTAAATATATTCTCAGAAAGGTATGATGGATCGAATATGGCTGGTAAAGCAGTTTTGACAGCATTTTCTGATGCACTTTAGAAGCTCATATCTCGGAATATATAAAGAGTTATATGGTGTACAACATATCAAATGAAAGACCTTCGAGTCTAGTTTCTAATATTCAAACCATTTGTCATTTGGATATTTTCACAAGGAATTATGGGTGTTTTAACAGAAGGTGTACAACAGGGGAAAATAGTAAGAGGATGTACAACCCGCATAGTGCAAGGTACAACTCGATGAAGCCTGGGCAGCTCAAGGAGGGATTTTCACCAATCAATAATAGGTAAGTGATTTCTTCCTATTTCTGAGTTAAATATGTGATCTTACATGGATTTAGACATGAAAATCAGTATAAAAAAGTGGAGTTAGGGCTTGAGATTATGAGACCTTCTAGGAATGATTTGAAGGGTCAAACGAACTCCGATTTTCGAGTTCTTTATTATGTACGGACTCGTGAGATGATGAAGAACATTTTGGTATCAAGTTTGTCCAGTTCCGAAATGCGGGCCCGGGGGTCGGGTTTTGACTGATTTCGAGTTTTGTGTTTAAAATCAATATTTTTTCAATTGGAATTCATTCATTTAGCATGATTTGATGATAAAAATCTGAACTTGGTAGATTTGGAGCACTCGGAAGTTGGGTCGAGAGGCAAGCGTGTTGCAGAGTAGCTTTTCGGGCTAGTTCGAGGTAAGTAATGATTGTAAATGTTGTCCTAAGGGTATGAAACCTCGGATTTCACATCATTGTACTACTTTGAGGTGACACACATGCTAGATGACGAGCGCGGGATCGTGAACCGTTGGGGATTGTGACTTAGTCCGTCCCGTATGACTGTTAAGCCACGTATTTGATTGAAAATTGTTTGATATCATTGTGTTTTGGAAAGTACTATTATGTTTTGGGCTGAATGCCATATTTGAGCCTCGTGCTAACTAATTTGGACCCTTAGGAGATTTTTACTACTATTCCTCACTGTTTTGACTTCATATTTGTACTCAGTAATGTTGTATTCTACTATTTTTATAACTCAGCCATATTTACTCCGTTTTGATATTTTAAATGATATTTTGAGCTGAGCATCATGTTTTACTGTTGCCGGAGTGGCATGAGAGATTTCTGACTGAGTGAGGCCGAGGGCCTGTGTTGTGAGGATACTATGGGATCGGGTTGCGCGCCACAGTAGTGTTATGCTGATTCATGATTTTGAGGTCGAGGGTCTAATTTGTTACGCCACGAGGTGACTTGTTGATATGAGGCCGAGAGCCTATTTGATTATTCCATGAGATGGCTCGTTATTGTTCTTGGGCCGTAAGGGCCCCTCCAGGAGTCTGTACACCCCCAGTGAGCGCGGGTACCCAGTGTGAGTGATATGATGTAGCCCGAGGGGCTGTTGTTGTTTCATATTGTTGCCCGA
The DNA here is from genome assembly GCF_000715075.1 of Nicotiana tabacum. Classification (NCBI taxonomy): domain Eukaryota; kingdom Viridiplantae; phylum Streptophyta; class Magnoliopsida; order Solanales; family Solanaceae; genus Nicotiana; species Nicotiana tabacum. The sequence goes on from NC_134084.1 coordinate 128,669,533, forward strand.
GGGGCTGTTCTTGATCCATGTTTTGCCCAAAGGGCGGTTCTTGATTCATGTTTATGCCTGAGGGGCTGATTACAAGTGATTGTGAGGTAGCCCGAGGGCTGGTTCTGTTGATATTATGCCCGAGGTGCGGTTTATGGTTTATGTTTTGCCCGAGGGGCGGTTTATGGTACATGTTTTGCCGAGGGGCTGTTTACATTTCTATCATTTTTTACTCATTGTTTTATCACTCGTTTGAAATTATTAAAAGTTGTTTTAAAAGGCTTTACTGAAACTGAGCTTGATTTACGAAGTAAATGGTTTATGTACTGCTTTTTGAGAAATATACGGTATTTGTTGTAGTGCTATGATGTGAAATTATTTGTTTTCTTACTGCTCAGCTTTCATTTACTTTTATTACTTACTGGGTTGGCGTACTCACATTACTTCCTGCACCTTGTGTGCAGATTCAGGTATTTCTGAATCTGGTAGCAGGTGTTGATTGCTCAGTGGCAGAGTCATCGGAATTAGCAAGGTAGATGTCCGACGTTCGCAGCCCTGCACTTCTCCCTCTTGTCTTCCTTAGACTGTTTTTAGTTTATTTTTATACTCTTCATTGTTTCAGACCTTAGTAGGTGCTCATGACTTGTGACACCCCGATGTCGGGCTATATCTATTTCCTCACTTGTTCTATTTCGCTAAATTTATACTTGTTGGGAATTTATTCTTATAAATGACTTAAATTGACTTATTAAATTGTTAAAAATGAATTTAGGAATTGTGTCGGCTGGCCTTGTCTTCACGAGAGGCGCCATCACGACCGGCTCCGGTTTGGGGTCGTGACACGGAGCTAGAGTGCTGGCTACGTGTTCGATCAAATTCGATAATTTTGGTTCAAACTCTGTTTTTATCTTAAAAATTCATTGAGTATGTACAGACTAAATAACTTTTTTATTGATTAAAAGAACTACATAACTTAACAGATTAGAATTCAGAACATAACCTATAAAGTCCAAATCCATACTTTGCATTTGATTTAAAATAAATAATTTCATCAACAATAAAAGCTAAAATGTTAAAGAAGTGAAATGAAGTTTTGCTTTTATATATTGGAAATATATTTATTTGAAATTTTATTATTATATGAGTCATTTTATGTGTTTTATAAATATTTATCACTTCTGCTACTAATTTTTTGATGCACCTTATTTCATGTTGTTTTTAGAGATTGTCAAAATTTACCTCTTTACAGCTTTATTTAAAAATAAATTATTGAATTTTTAAAATTTGAAATTCTTTTATATTATAGCTATTCTTTACGAAAAACATATCACGACTATGAGAATTTTTTTTCTTTGCATGAACAAGTCATAATTTTTTTTCTTTCTTATAATGTGTGTTAAATAAATTTGTTTCTTCTATAAAAGACGTTTGTACAAATATTTTGGGGATGAAAAGAGGAAAAAAGAAGATATTAAAACTATTTTGAATTTTGGTAATTGTATGAGGTTATATTTTATTACCATTGAACCAAGTACGGTTCTCATGTAATTAGTTTTTTTCCTAATTGTTATTTTTTGAATTGAATAGAAATCGTTTATGCATAATATGTCCTACAATTTTAAAATATTCACGGCGTATTCAAACATTGAAAATAAAAATTATTGACAATGTTGAAATAAAGATAGTGATATCAATAAATATAGAATTATCTTTAAAATCTATTATTTGGTTAATTGAAAATTAATATTCTTAAGCATAAACTATATATGAAGTACTAATTAATTCTTGAGATTCCTTTGATTCTTCTTAAATTAAGCTTAAATCACCACATTTAATTAGCAAAACTCTTGCTACATGAGATATATATATATATATATATATATATATATATATATATATATATATATATATATATATATATATATATATATATATATATATATATATATATATATATATATATATATATATATATATATATATATATATATATATATATATATATATATATATATATATATATATATATATATATATATATATATATATATATATATATATATATATATATATATATATATATATATATATACTTTAAAATACATTATTTTATAGAATACCGAATCACTTGTATTTCTTTAATTTGCTATTTCTAATTCTCCGATCAAACTTCTTTCTTCCTAAATAACTTTTCCTTTAAAAATTATAAAATTATGTGACTACAAAACTTTTCTAATTATGTGACAACCCAAAGATTTTGTCGTCGTCACATTCAAGTTTTCAAAATTATTGCCCTTAAAGTTGTCATATTTTACTTTATCAATTTTGTGGGTATTGAGTTAATGATACTACTTTTAAGTCCTACTTTTGTAATTCTATAGGATTCTTATAGGAGATAGTACACTTATCTTTCTATTATCCTTTCTCACCGTACGTTAACCTTTTATTACAGTAGATGCCCGCAGAAATTTCGTAAATAAAACTAACTTTTTGGGCTTTCTTAAGTCTTCAGATGGAGTTATGGTTGCATCTTAACCAAAATGTTTGGTTCTATAACTAGAATTGTTGAAGAACTATAGCTTATATGTACTTTTTATCTTTACAAATTGGAATTTTTACATTCATATGCCATATAGTAAACTATATTACCCTTCATGCTTAACTTTTAATATAATTACCTTCTATATACCTAATTACCATTTATGTACCATTTTAGGATTTTAAGTATTAATTAGTCTCCTAATTTTTCTCAACCGTATATTCCCACTCCCCCAAGTTTCTCTCTCCAAATCCCCACGATTTCCTCTTCAAACACCCACGATTTCCTCTTCTAAAACCACCGAAAATTTGTAACCCCTCCACCATTGACAACTATTAAAAAGCTTTGAAGCTTTGAATTCGAATTTAGGTTTTCAAAAGACATTGTTTGTTTGGATTGGATGTTGTTGCAAAGAATTGAGGATTTTCTCTACGTCTCTCTTTATCTCGCAATCCCAAATTCCAGTAATATAAGAGGAAAGGAAAAGAGATCAGCAATTCCACCATTGACAGCCATTAAAAAGCTTTGAAGCTTTGAATTCAAATTTGGATTTTCAAAAATCATTATTTGTTTGGATTGGGTGTTGTTGTAAATAATTGGAAATATGGTTTGGAGTTTTTATCTCAATTTTGAGGGGTTTTGGTGAAGATTAGACTTGGTTTTGGCTGAATTTCAGATTGAAACTCGAAGAAGAAGAAGAAGAAGAAGAAGAAGAAGAAGAAGAAGAAGAAGAAGAAGAAGAAGAAGAAGAAGAAGAAGAAGAAGAAGAAGAAGAAGAAGAAGGGCATACATTATATTGCAGAAATTGTAGAAAAATTGTAGACTATTGTTTATTTATTTTTGAGCTTTGTGTTTTTGTGTTAAAAGTTTTGATGGGAGCTTGTTATTCCACTTTGTCTGTTTTGGAGCTAACTTGTGCAGAGGAGAAGATGTTTTTTAAGTTATATATATTGCTATACCTTTAAATTCAAGAAAGTATGGTTGTATTGTATTTAAAGGGGCGTGAATTTGTAGAATAGGTTGAATGTGAGGAATGAGTCAAATAAGACTCACAATGGCTTGTTTTCTACATTTAATCTACAACAAAACTACATATCATTTGAAATATTAATATGAAAATACAAAATTTCAATGTTTCTACAAATTATCTATAAAATTTCTACAAACTGTTCATAACAGAATTTATCTTTATTTTCATGCATGTTTGTCTGGAACACTAAAGTTACTTGATATGCCAACATCTCCCGTTATAGAGGAATACAACTTATCTACAATTTTCTACAACTTTCAAACATTATTTTCACTCAGTTAAATACAACTACAATAACATAAAACTTACATACAAATTTTATACAAAATTTATACAATATGTCTTTTGTATATTTTATATCTGATTTATACATAGTAAAAATAATTTTCATACAACTAATTATATATTATACAACTTATCTACAAATTATCTACAATTTTCGTTCATTATTTCTACTAAGTTATATACAACTACAATATAATACCACTTAAATATAATTTTTATACATTGTTGTTCAATTTTCATACAATATGTAAATGAATAAAAGAAAAATAAATAAATAACAGTCTACAATTTTTCTACAATTTCTGCAATATAATGTATGTCATGTCTTCTTCTTCTTCTTCTTCTTCTTCTTCTTCTTCTTCTTCTTCTTCTTCTTCTTCTTCTTCTTCGAGTTTCAATCCGAAATTCAGCCAAAACCAAGTCTAATCTTCACCAAAACCCCTCAAAATTGAGATATAAACTCCAAATCATATTTCCAATTATTTCCAACAACACTCAATCCAAACAAATAATGATTTTTGAAAACCCAAATTTGAATTCAAAGCTTCAAAGCTTTTTAATGGCTGTCAATGGTGGAATTGCTGCTCTCTTTTCCTTTGCTTTGTATTACTGAAATTTGGACATAAATGCATTTGTTGCAGAAGAATTGTAGAAGATTTAGTCGTTTTTGATTTGTGAAATCAGAAAAAAGGTTGAAACAGAGTGTATCGCAAAAACAGAGTATGGAAAATTTGAAACGAATCCGAGGATAATTATGAATGTGCGTGATTTGCGTTGTAGAACATCTGGAAAAATATTTAATTCCCCAATTTTAGCGCGCCTAAATAAGGAAACCTACAGCTACAATGATTCTTTATTTAATGAATTGTCCATCTTTTGTAGAAATACTATTAGCATGGTGGGTAATATGCAAATTATGAACATATTTGGTAATATAGTTTCCTATATAGTATAGGAACGAAAATTTTCATTACAAATTCAATAAAAACATGTAAGCATCCAACTCATATTCATCAGTCTTCGTAATTTTATCGCTACATTAGCATAAACGCATCCTTTAAAAGTGAAAAGGTTCAAATATTAGCAAGAGGAGTAAACCATATTAAGCTCAATATTTTTAAACTTTATTTTGGTGTGTGGACATTTATAGTTTTATTTTTCGGTAAAGAAGATTGTAGGAACTTAAGTAAGTTATTCCCAGGGGTATCAACAAAGGTATGTCTCCTTAGTCTTCTTTGCCTAATTTCAATTTGATTTTTATTTTGTTTCTTTAACTTATTCTTAAAGAAAAAAATTTCTTGGCAAGGTTTTTTAGTCTTTTAAATAGTTTTTGATTTTGTATAGAATATTTTGGTTATTTTTTTTTAAAAAAAACATAACTTTATGCTCTTTTTTATCTATTTCAAAGATCATTCCGAATTAATTTTTAGAAATCAAAATTGAACTTTTTAATTATTTTAAATTTGAAAGGCTTTAAAATTATATATATATATATATGGACAACTTATGCTCTAGAAATTATGAGAAGAACTTTTTAAAAAAAATATATAATTATTATCATTATCGTTAGATTTTGAATTTTTTGGAGTATAAACTAAAATGACGCATTTGTCTATCCTACAATATGTAGCAAAGGAACAAATGTCCAAAAGCAAAGATCTATACAACATCAACAAGATATTTTGATCATAAATATATGGGATATTGTTACCTTTAAGTAAAAATATGAACCCCCAGATTTATATTGATTATGTCCGCTAGATGTCCATGTTAATCTTACCTCTAAATAAAAATAGAATCTTGCATTTTGAAGGTTGCAATCAGCAAACTAAAGCCATGTGAGTTCAAACATAAGAGAATTAGATTTGCTTCTTTGTTGTATTGATACGAGTTCAAAGCAAATCTCTTAAATATGACACATGGTATACCAATTCGGAATTCACAAGGAATACAATACTGAAAACCTGCCGGTGGATTTCAAATTTATCTTGGTTATAATTTGAGTACACACGATTATTTTTTTATCAAGAGAAATAAGATATTTGGTGAAAACTTAAAAACATAATGCAAATTGTTCTTTTTAATTATATGTATTACTTTTTGGTCTTGAATTTGGGCTCGGGTTCAGCACAGGGTAACCGCGACTAGTATATATATATACACACAAATTTGAGTGACATGATAATACAAGTTATTTTATAAAACTAACGAACTTCACCTCTTATCTATATGTTAATAATTACATTCAATAGAACTGTCAAAATGGGCTAGCCCAGCCCAAACCTCGTGGGCTTTTAAATTTGATGGGCTAGAGCGGGTCGGCGCTCTATCTATATGGGCTTTAAAATGGCCAGTCCAGCCCAGCCCTAAGAGGGTCGCGGGTTAGGGCGGACCGGCCCTTCAATTTTTTTAGAAAAAAATATTTTTCCAAATCTTTAGATATTTTTTCGTGACATAATCTCTTAATCATATGAACGACTTTTGTTTATTTAATGTGTACAAGAATCTTGATATTTGACAAGGAATCTCGCAATTGAAATGCAAATTCTCTATATCTCTAGCTTTTATTTTTTATAACGTTACATGAATATTTTTTTAGTACTTTTCTTTCACTTTCCTTAAGTTCAGGAATTGCATCAATAAGTTTATATGTTAAGGTTTTTTAATTTAGGTTTAACATCATTTGTTGATTTCATCATTATAGTCCATAAATTTTTAAAATTCTTGAAATTTGCTAGTGTTGTCAATTTTCTTTGGGTATAAAACTTGACCTTTTTTCTATACTGAAGAGCAATTTAATAATTAATAATATATAAAAGTAACCAAACTGATTATTTGCCACTTAAAGTAATATTTTCTTTTGAAAAAATTATTATTGGCCACTTAAAATTTTCCTAGTTCGTTGTTAGTTAAGCAAAAGAAAAACTAATCTTGTCATACTACATGCATGTCAAAAATATAAATTCTAGTTGATATGGAAGGGTAAATGAGCAACCTAAGATTGGAAAATGGGATTATAATTAATATTTTTTAGTTTTTACTTTTCTTAAATATTTAAATTTGAATTTAATTAATTTTTGGTCCACGGGCCGACCCAGGCCAACCTCGATCAAGCTTCAAGGGTCAACGGGCTAACTTGGGCCGGGCTGATAACCCTCAGTTTTAAATGGGCTAAAAAAATCTCAACTCAGCCCTACCCAAATAACGGGCTGAATTGGACTGGCCTCATAGGCCAAGCCTATTTTGACGGCTCTAACATTCAGGATTGCTCGATTCTTTGGGTAGTAACCGCGGTATCGTCCAATGGACATTCACATCACATGGTTTGCATCAAATCCACCGGTCTATGTCTTTCCCTAGGTTGAGAAAAGCATTATCCTATTCCTATTCTCCTCTAGCAAAAGAACAAGACTGCCTACTAGAAGTAATGGTGGTCCTGTGGAGCTAAATGAATGGAAGTGGTTTAATTGAACCTCTTATGTGAAATTGATGAATCCTTTTGATATAAAAGAAGTTATAACCTATTAAAATTAATAGTAAGGTTGGAGCCACATTCATGGTTCCAAAGGGTTTTATTGAACCTTTTGTGTCAAAAAAATATTTCGTACAATTTATCTTTTTAAAAATCTTTCATACTTATTAGTGTCGATTGGTTTTGTGACTTTTTACAAATTTATTTTTAATTTTATTTCTACCTATTTTTTTATACACGAAAAATTTACTTTTAAACGTTAGAGATCTATTTTTTATACTAAAAAGGTCATTTTCTTAAATTATAAATTATAAAAAATGTATAAATAGCACCTTATTAGTGTAACGGCAAAAATAACTAAATGAATATCTTTACGTCATGTATGCAAATCTCACGTGTGATATTGTTGCATTTTTTAATACCCTGCTCCGCTTGATTAAAGAAATTTACTCTGCATCCATCCATATCTACTTGTACCATTGAGGGTTCACTGGACCTCGTCAAATTTCGACAGAAATCCTGTATATTGTGTATATCTTAGAAATTATTATATAAATAAATTGGTAATTAGAACACTAAAAGTCTTTAAGGGATAATAATAAAAAAATTAATAGTATTCTGTTACGTAAAAATTTTGGGTCCGCCTCTGTATCCACCTATCTTATTGGATAGAAACAGAGTACACAACCATGACATTTTGCTTCTTCTAACTCAACAAAGCTGCTACTGCTACTCTAGAAACAGAGGTAAATTTTTTGTTCCTATTTTTGATGTGTTTTATTAAATTTTTTCAAGAAAAAACTGTTGGTATTACTGTGTTCAAAATCAGAAAATTAGAGAAGCAAACAAACTTTAGTTCAATAAACAAATTGTAAAATAATTCTGAGCCCACTGAATGCACAGTGTGTCCTTAAGGAATTAATCCCCTCACTGTTGTCCAAGGTATACGGATTAATTCCTCCCAGGATAGAACGGAATAACTATTCTGTGATAGCAGCACTTCAAATCATAGAACTTCAGCGAACTCAACAAACGGAGCAAATCACACATGACATTTATGTTTATTTAGAAAATAATGCAACAATGTAGAAAAGAGAGGAGAAGATTTCAGATTTTTCATCTTTTAAAAATTAGGTCAAGCCTCTAAATTTATAGACAATGAAAGGATGAGATGAAGAGGTGCAATCCAAGAGGTGCCTCTTCTATTTCCCATTCACACCCATTAATAAAAACGCAACAATCCCCCACATGAATGGGGAATGGACATGTGTGAAAAATATGCATGAAAATACTGTGTGATTCGCAAGTAAGGATTAATCGCATCTGGATAAGTCGGTTTCCCTTTGAACTTTTCGTAGTGAACTTATGTCGGATATACTCGATTAATCGGTAGATTTGATATCTTTGAACCGTCGAGCTTTGGTGTATACCTAGATAACCATAAGTCACACAATTAATTCTTAACCGTCTTTGGTTCTCACGGTTGTGTCCGTTTCAGCCATGAACACCGCCTGGTTTCATGAGTGCTTAGAGGATGGGCCTTTACTTTCATTCTCCTTAAAGCGGCTTACACTTCACACTCACATGTGATTCCTAAACATGTAATCTTATAGACACATTATCTGGTCATATCCTGTCATACTTGGCAAATCATTAAAAAGCTTTAAGCTTTATTGACTCATCAAAAAGCCTTAATGCTTTACCTTGATTTCTGAACATTGTCTTCATCACGATTCTAGCTCTTGGGATCTCCAGTCTGCTAGGTAGAGTTACCGCCATGATGACTTGTCCTAGGCGTTATCCCCATTCCCTTCGATGAACTTTCAACTGCCTCTCTAGATATGCCTTTTATAAGTGGATCCGATACGTTATCTCTTGACTTTATGTAGTCAATCATAATAACACCACGTGAGAGTAGTTGTCTAACGGTATTGTATCTCCGTCGAATGTGATGAGATTTTCCGTTATACATAACGCTCCATGCCCTGCATATTGCCGCTTGACTATCACAATGTATACATATAGGTGCCAAAGGTTTGGGCAAAAATAGAATATCTTTCAAGAAATTCCGGAGCCATTTAGCTTCTTCACCGGCCTTGTCTAAGGCTATAAACTCAGTCTCCATTGTAGAGCGGTCAATGCATATTTGTTTGGACGATTTCCAAGACATCGTTCCTCCGCCTACTATTTAGAATCGGTTGAACCAATGATTTAATTTGCATCACTATACCCCTCTATTATCGCGGGATACTTATTATAGTGCAAAATATAATTTGGAGTATATTTCAAATACTTCAAAACTCGTTTCATTGTCATGAAAGTTCAACGCAAACTTTCTTATGTTGCAGACTAATACGTCTCAACTTTCGATTGTATATCAAATTATTGACTACACTTAATGCAGCAATAATATATTATAACAACAACAGGAATGATCGGCATCAGTTGTGCCACAACCTTTTAATAAATAACATATTTCACAATCACTCCACCATTTTCAAGCATTTGTATGTTATTTATTCATACGTCTATATGATATGCAAATTATACCACCTTCATTTATGAAACAAATCCAACTTCCAATAGATTTTGGTCATGTTCATCGGTTGGTTCACCTCATTATAGACCAATGTATTAATACGTTCGTTTATGAACGATCATGTTTATACAAGACATACAAACACACTTTTTATGAAACGTCACAGCCTTCCAGGTGACGCCCTTTCATAAAAGAGCTAAACATTATAAATGTTCAAGAAAGAACAAATCATTTCTAGAAAGGCACATAAACAACTTTCAAATTTGTAGTTTCATCACTAGTCATCACTAAGACTGAACAAGTAATGGATTCACCGACTACCATATCAATATCCCTAATGATTCGCGAGGTTCGAAGAATTATATCATCTAATTCTTCTAGATAATATATACATCACATTTTAACATTAGCTTTTATTATGCATAAGCTAAATGCCCCCACATTTTACATGTTTCATGTACCTTTACTATCAATATATAATACATATATAAACAAACAATGACTACATAATTTAGAGTATTCTTAATGTACATACACTAGTTTGAAATCATTTGACAATATTTTCTAGTCAAATTTCACATGTCATTGTTTGGGTGCTTGTTTTAGTCCATAAATTGACTTAACAAGTCGACATACCTTTTTTTCTTTTTCAGGAACCACGAACCCTTTAGGTTGTTCCATATAAATTTCTTCCTCCAAATCTCCATTTAAGAAGGTTGTCTTTACGTCCATCTGATGGATTTCAAGGCCATACACGGCGGCTAACGCTATTAACACCCGAGTAGATGTAATTCTCATTACTGGTGAGTATGTGTCAAAGTAATCAAGATCTTCTCGATGTCTTAATCTTTTGGCAATCAATCTTGCCTTATATTTGTCAATAGTACCATCAACTTTCATTTTCCTTCTGAAAATCCACTTAGAACCCAAAGGTTTATTTGGAGGAAGATCAATCAATTTCCAAGTATGATTACTTCCAATGGGTTCTATCTCACTATTGACTACCTTTTTCTAACATTGTGCTTTCGAGCAAGACATTGCTTCTTAAAATGTTTGAGGCTCACTTTCTAACAAGAATGTCAGAAAATCTGGTCCAAAGGAAGTAGTTGTCTTTTGACATTTACTACGTCTTGGATTTACCTCATTAGGTGTACTTTCCTTTTCTTCTTCCCGAGGTCGCTTAGATATTTCACTAGACGACTCACATTCCTTTTATACAGATAGATATTCTCAAAGAATTCAATATTATCTGATTCGATTACCGTATTAATATGAATTCCGGATTTTCTGATTTATGAACCAGAAATGATATGCCTTACTATTTGTTGCATATCCTATGAAAACACAATCAATAATTTCCAGTACGATCTTTACCCTTTTGGGTTTAGGAACTTGCACTTTAGCTAAGTACCCCCACACTTTAAAATATTTAAGTTGGGCTTTCTTCCATTCCATTTTTCATATGGAATGGATTGTGTCTTGCTATGGGGAACTCAACTGAGTATACTGTTATCTGTATGAATAACTTTCCCCACACAAATTCTGGGGTAAATCAGAACTTATCAAAAAGACATTCATCATCTCCTTTAACGTTTTATTCTTTCTGCAATTCCACTAGATTGCGGTGATTAAGGGGTTGTCGTTTGATGAATAATACCATATTTCAAACATATTTCTTCAAAAGGAGACTCACATTCACCGCCCCTTTTACTTTGTAGATCCAACCAAAAGAACTGTTGTTTGTATCACGACAGAGCCAAAATTAATAAATGGTGAAGTTTTTAATCTTCAAACCAATCTGAGACATTCAGAATTAATAAACAGTGAAGTTTTTAATCTTCAAACCGAGTAACATGTGATACAATTAGATCTAATGAACTGTGAAGTTTTTAATCTTCAAACCAAATAATATGAGACACAATCAAATTTAATAAACGATAAAGTTTTTTAGTCTTTAAACCGAATAATAAATTGGAGTAGAAAATCGTCAAAATTTTAATCTCCAAAACAAGTATAAAGTCATTTAGGCTTTAATCTCCAAAAACGAATAGAACGTTACGACGATTTTAATCTAAAAGATTAAGTAGAAAATCACGCAGATTTAATCTCAAAGTAGGAATAGAAAATTACTAAGATTTTAATTTCCATAACCGGATTATAAATTCACGAGAATTTGTATTCCCTTTCCAAATGATTTTTCCAACTAAACCATTAACACTTTAAATAGTTTGATTTCGTATTCTAATCAAACAAATATATGTTTATCTTTACATATATTTTCTTCACGATCTCAAAACTACTTACAACCATAAATAGCTCATTTGTATGGTTTCATGCATGTTACCGTCAACAGAATAATAAACTTTCCCTTAACAGTATGTTATCCTTTTTATTATTTGTTGCAAATATATATATATATATATATATATATATATATATATATATATATATATATATATATATATATATATATATATATATATATCTCTATATAATAAACTTCTATCCTAAACCAAGATTTTATTCCTATAGGGCCATTTTGAATCATCACCTTCACTGCGTTGATCTCACCGATACCGATTCTAACTTTCCTTCCATGAGTATCATTCGCTTTTGAAAACCAATTAAGTAGAATTTGGCAGGATTGTTCTCACAAATCCCTTCTCCTTATGATACTCTTCTCTTGTTAACAACACAAGGATTTGAATGGGCCCCAACTAAATTTTGATTAGTCACGCTAATTAGTGCCCTTCCAATGTGTCTCCTTACCGCCCCAATCAACTCGAACGTTCGCAGTTTTATATGTAACGATAGGGGCGGTGTGTTTGGTGATTTTGAAGACAACGTGATCAATCCACACTGTTTTCGTTCTTTGCCGTTTTCCAAACCACTGGATTATGGAGAAATGGAAGAAACAATGCATTCTCCAAATCCATAAATTTCCACAAATCAGACATGTAAATTTGATGCCAAATTAAAATAGTTTCTTCCATTGAGTAGTCTTGAGAGTGAACCCTCAAAACGTAAATACGCTATAACAAGATAGTAAATTATCAGTTCCAAAAACTTATTAGCGAAAGGAAGCACCGATTGGAAATTAGCCTATTTGCTGATGATGTAATTTTCCAATAAACCAAGGGAATATGTTGCTTATCTCCATGCCTCAACCAATTTAAGGCCTTTGCATTTTCCAACATAAATTCAACCCGTCTAATTTGCATCTCAGGATTGACTTGCTTGTTCTAACAGTAAGCAAACTTAAATTGTAGCCTAGGCATAGCGCGCTGCACACGTCCATGTAGTTGTTCTATACGATTGCATTGTTTCACCGAGAAAGCCATTACCATATATCAGTGAAGTAAATTCAGTCATTGTTACTTCCGTGTTCCATTTCTATAATCGCCACAATACCAGTAACGCTTTCAATTCCCTTACGAACACACAGTTTACTTTATCAGATTTCATTAAATTCCTTAAGATTGTTGGTATTATGTGTTCAAAATCAGAAAATTAGAGAAGCAAACAAACATTAGTTCAATAAATAAATCGTAAAATAATTCCGAGCTCATTGAATGCACAGTGAGTCCTTAAGAAATTTAATCTCTTCACTGTTGCCCAAGGTATACGGATTAATTCCTCCCAGGATAGAACGGAATAACTATTCTGTGACAGCGGCACTTCAAATCACAGAACTTCAGCGAACTCAACAAACGGAGCAAACCACACATGACACTTATGTTTATTTAGAAAATAATGCAACAATGTAGAAAAGAGAGGAGAAGATTTCAGATTTTTCATCTTTTAAAAATGAGGCCAAGCCTCTAAATTTATAGACAATGAAAGGGTGAGATGAAGAGGTGCAATCCAAGAGGTGCCTTTTCCATTTCCTATTTACACCCATTAATAAAAACGCAACAAAAACTAGCTAGTTTTTCTTCTTTAATTGCATGTTTTTGCAGATTTGGTCAACTATTTCAACTTAAAACTTAAAATAGAGAATTTAAAGTTTGAAAAAGAGGTTTGAGAAGTATAACGTCAAAAGCATGTTTTTAATCAAACTTGAATCAAATCATGTCCATCGCCTATTAAATGTTTAGACTGACTTTAATTTGATTCAAAAACATATGAACAATAATTAGAGTCTGGTATTTTCTGCCACATATAATATGAAACTTTTGGTTTTGTTTGTTTCTTCCTCGTGGTGCGTATTTCATAGTATACGTCTAAAGTCTTATGTAATTAGCAACTACAATTAGTCTGCTAAATCACTATTTGGTCATGGTCCACAAAAATTGGTTCTTTTACTATAGACAAGATTAAATTCTTTCAATTCCAAAATGGTTGCAAAGGGTTAAGTTTAGCAGAACACTTAGGATTGTATGGTAGGATGTATTAGAGAAAATAATATATGTATAAGCTTCGATATTAATAATCTTGTTTAATCAAAAAATGGGATTTCAGTCAAATATTTAATTTAGAAGAACTCGGGTTATTAATAATCAAAAGAATATATGAAAGAAAGTAATTTGGCTAGCAATAAGATAATCAGAAGAAAAGCAAGTAAATCGGTATATTCAGATAGTATTTCGTGTCCCTACAATTGATCCGTTTTCTCCCTTTTATAGCTATTTTGGAGATATGCGTTTTGCCTTTGTCATAATAAGGTCATTATGGACATTAAATGCTACGTTACATAATCATTGTATTTAATATAGATTCTCTAATGTTTTAAGTATTTAAGGCTCATTAAATACTGTATCTGTACTCCCATGTAGTGTCAGATTCATTCCTCTTGATTCTTGGACTTAAATAAGTACGAGCGTTAAGTCTTTTGGATAATCGCTCGTGCCTCTTCCTTTGCCTCTGCTCGTATCTGTTGCAACTCATGCCTCTTTGCTAGTTGTAACTCTTTGACCAGTCTATGTGTTATGACATGTCATCTTTACACCACTTTAATATGTAAACTCAATTTTTCTCAATACAGATAGTCCCCCCACTTGCCATTTATTCATCGATTGAATATTTGGGAAGTGGATTTCATTAAAATGAGGATTTTTGTCACCATTAATGCTGTGACAGAATCGATGCTTCAATTGTCACTTTCATTTAATGCTCTTCACACGTGTCACCTTTTCATTAGTTTTGCAGTTTTGCAGCACTTTTTAAGGCGTTTTCACGTCTTTATTATTCACGAAGCGTCAGTTATCATTATTATGGTCCTTCCATCATTGCACATTTTCCTTTGGCGGTTGCTTATCAGTATAAATTTAACTTCCTTCTTTGTCTTTACCACATAAAGTTTTCTGAACATCTAATTTTCTCAAATCTCTATTTGCTTCTTCATTGTATCATTATATCTTCATCAAACCCTAACCCTAGAAGGGTTCCTATAGTTGATACCTTCCCTAATGCCCCCAGTGGGAGCAGAAGAGGAGGTAGGCTCCGTAGTTTAGGATCTGCACGTGGTTCTTCTATTCCTTCACCTAGTTCTGGCCCTTCTTCTAGAACTAAAGGTTCTCTTTCACAAAGATCTTCTTCTAGGGGTAAAGAATCTTCTGAACCTCTTCGTGAGCCTTCATAGAAGAGATAGTTCCTGCAGAACTGTCTTTTTATCATGACAGAAAGTCTCTTAGAAACCAAGTATCTTCTTTAGATCATGCTGATATCTATCCCACTCAAATTACTGAAGGTTTGATTTCTATAGTTCGTAGAGACTGCCATTGGAGTCATGATTTTCCTATTATCATTCCCAATCCGAATCAAAGAATTACTTCCTACTTAACCGAATTTTCCTTTGTTTATACATACCCTTTCACTTTAGGATTTAAACCAGCTATTGACCCTGTTATCCTTGAGTTCTATCGTTTCTTTAATGTTTGCTGCGTCAAATTGGCCCAATAATATGGAGGGTTGTTGCCTGTTTGAGGCATTTGACCAACACAACCAGTGTGCCTTTTACTTTCCCACATCTGATCCACCTTTACTCCCCTAGACTCTTTCGCAATGGTGTTTTTACACTAGTAGCCAGGAGCAAAAGAGTTTTGGTGAGCCCTGAAGATGACAAAGACCGTGGCTGGTATGCCAGGTTTGTTGCTGCCCCCGCTGTTGGTTTAGTGGGTGATGAGAACGTTCCCTTCCCTGAGAAGTGGAATTTTGCACGTGAGTCTTCTGACTTTCTCGTACCTTTTTCTTCAAGTTTGTTGATTTTTCTTCTAATTTTGCTTTTCTTTTTCAGCAACCATGGGAGTTGTGGAAGATGTTCTCAATTTCCGTGATTGGGTAGACAAGCTATTGAAGATTGCTCCAATGGATGGTAGATCTTGGAAGACCCTTTTCCAACGATTTGGTTGGAAAGTAAGAACTCATGGTAAGAGCTTTTATTTTATTTTATCTTACATATATTTTTTATTTCTCTAAACTAATTTCAATCCTTCTTTCTATCAGGATTTGCTATTCGAGGAGTTACTGCCGAGGCGGTCGCGGCTTCTCGTATCTCTTTGGAAAGGCCCCAAGAAATAATCTTGAGTTCTTCATCTAAGAGAAAAGCCATTGATGAACAAGATTCTGAAGAAGAGGAAGATGGGGGCTCTTTGGTCACAAGGCTACGGTCTCGAAGACGCATCATTTCTGATGATGAAGAAGAAGCATCTCCTCGCCGTTCTATTCCCCTTACCGAGTCTGTTGAGGCCCCGGTAGTGATTCCTGACGATGATGTTGCTCCCGCTGCTGCTCATGACTCTATTGAGAAGCTTTTTATCAGCGGGTTTGGTGGTGAAGGCTTAGGCCCAATTTTGGATGAAGCACCTCTGGCTTCTTTTTCTACACCCGTGTCTGTGATTCCTTCTTTGCCGATCTCGGCTGTTTTCGTTCCTCCCCAGACTGTCTTTACTACTTATATTGTTCCTCCTTCAACAATTCCTCCCCCAATCAGTCACCGTGCTGAAGTTGGCTCCTCAAGTAGGAGTGGTGCTATGAGGCAAGTGATCATTGAAGTCCCTACTAAGGGCAATCTCTTAAGGAAATTGGGTCAAGCAGATATATGGCTAAAGCCCTTAATTGGACCAATTGAAAGTGCCAAGCTAGAGAGCCATAGCTCCTTGACTTTGATGAATGATATTGTGCACGTTTCTTTAAAGGTATTCCCCTTCTCTTTTTTTCCTTTATTGTGCTTTAAAATTTTTCTATCTTTGAGATTCTCATTTCCCTTCCTTTTTTTATAGGCCAATCGTATCAGCACATAGATGATGAAAAGGGTTGCCCTCTCAGAGCAATTAGTGCGTGATTCTCACAATGCCCCTCGTGTATTTCTCTCATTACGTATTCTATCTGAGAAGGTCCGAGGCATCTTGCTAAGGGACTACCGAACATTTTTCGGTAAAGATTGTCTTACTTTAAGCAATACTGAGCAGCCTTTTTTCGAAGCATATGAGCTTTCTCTTATCTTCAGGGACGGTACAATACTGCAAAAAAGCAACAATCTCATTCCTCCAATCCCAAGTTAAGTTATTAAAATTTACCTCATTCTTATCGAGGTTGAGAACTGAATAAAACAAATGAATAACTGAAGCATTTTCATTGCTTGCCACATCTGTCGCAGATGCAAGATTAGCTAGGGCGTCGGCTTCAACTTTTTCATCCCTTGGTATTTGTGTTACTTTCCAGGTTTGAAATTGCTTTATCAAATCTCATACCTTCTCTAAGTATTGCTGCATCCTTGCTTCCCTGGCCGTATAAGTCCCCAGCATTTGATTAACTACGAGCTGTGAATCGCTTTTGATTATAATCTGATTTATTCCAAGTTCTCGTGCCAGTTCTAAACATGCAATCACAACTTCATACTCTGCCTCATTGTTAGTTATAGAATGACATTTTATGGCTTGTCGAATGGTTTCACCCGTAGGTGGTACCAAAACAATCCCTAAACCAGCACCATTTACGTTAGATGAACCATCAGTAAACAAGGTCCAAGTTCCTGGGTTAGCTCCGTTGAACACTTGCAACTCTTTTTCTGTTTCTAATTGCATCCCTTGGCTAAAATCAGCAACAAAATCAGCTAACACTTAAGATTTTATAGCAGTTCTAGGTTGGTAGGTGATATCATATTCACTTAATTTTATAGCCCATTTAGCTAACCTACTTGACAATTCATACTTATGTAATATATTGCGTAATGGATAAGCAGTTACTACAGCAATAGGATGACATTGAAAATAAGGCCTTAATTTTCTAGATGTCATGATTAATGCAAGTACAAGCTTTTCCAATTGAGGGTACCGTGTCTCCGCATCTAACAAAGATTTGCTAATATAATAGATCGGAGATTGTTTACCTTGGTCCTCACGGACTAAAATAGCACTTACCGCTGCTTCTGAAACAGCAAGGTAGATGAGCAGTCTTTCCCCAGCCTTTGGTTTTGCAAACAATGGTGGATTTGATAAGTATGTCTTCAAATTTTTGAGTGCCTGCTGACATTCCTCGTTCCATTCAAAGTGATCTTGCTTTTTAAGAGCTGAAAAGAATTTAAAGCACTTTTCTGATGATTCAGAAATGAATCTTCCCAAGGCTGCAATTCTTCCTGTCAACCTCTGCACTTCTTTTTTGCTTGAAAGCATATCAGGAATTTCTTCAATGGCCTTAATCTGTGTGGGGTTCACTTCAATACCACGGTTAGAAACAAGAAAACCTAAAAACTTACCTGACGCGACACCAAATGCACATTTCTTCGGATTTAATTTCATATTAAATTTGCGCAAAATCTGAAATGTATCAGACAAGTGTTATATATGATCTCTCGAATGCTGAGTTTTAACGAGCACATCGTCTATATAAACCTCCATGGTTTTTCCCAGATGTTCTTGAAACATTTTAGTAACCAGCCTTTGATATGTTGCACCAGCATTTTGGAGACCAAAAGGCATTACTTTATAACAGTAAGTCCCCCTGTCTGTTATGAATGAAGTTTTTTCCTCATCTACCGGATCCATTTTGATTTGATTGTACCCTGAATATGCATATAAAAAACTTAATAGTCCATGCCCTGCAGTAGCATCAATTAGCTGATTTATATGTGGTAGTGGAAAAGAATTTTTAGGACAAGCTTTATTAGGGTCTGTGTAATGCACACAAACTCGCCACTTACCATTCTTCTTTGGAACTACAACAGTATTGGCTAACCAATTAGGATACTTTACCTCGCGTATGGATCCGATCTTTAGCAATTTTTGAACCTCTTCTTGAATCACCTGATTCTTGAAAGTTCCTTGCTTTCTTTTCTTTTGTTTGACAGGAGGGTACGTTGGGTCTTCATTCAAATTGTGAGTCATTACCTCCGATGGTATTTCTGTCATGTCAGAATGTGACCAAGCAAAACAGTCCACGTTAGTTTTCAAAAATTCAATTAACTTACCTCACATTCCTTGGCTTAGATTGGCCTCTACGTAGACTTTCTTATCAGGCCATTGTGCAAATAACACCACAGCCTCCAGTTCTTCAATTGTTGTTTTGATATTTTCGTTTTCTTCTGTTTCTTGAATGGTATTAGGCCTTGAATCCATATTTGTCTGCCCTTGTTCAGTTGAGGTTTGTGTTGTGGTGTCCTCAACTGCCTTCTGTAATTGCTATTTTTCTTCTTTTTTCGTACTTGAATCTGCTACAGAGTTGATGCTCCTGGATGTATGTTGATCCCCGCAGATTTGACATATTCCCCATTGTGATGGAAATTTAATAACTTGATGCAAGGTTGAAGGAACGACATCCATTTCGTGGATCCATGGTCTCCCAAGGATCATATTGTAAGCCATATCCATATCTACTACTTGAAACTTTGTATTTTTGATAACTCATTCTGCGAATGTGGTGAGTGATACCTCTCATTTCGTCACAACACTAGAATTGTCAAATTTAGATAAAGTATGTGCCTTTGGTATTAATTTATCCTCAGCTTGCATCTCATGTAATACTCTTAGAAAAATAATGTTCACGGAACTACCTGGATCAATCAAAACTCGTTTCATATTAGTATCATGTACAATTAAAGATATTACCAGAGAATCGTTATGAGGAGATAATACTCCATCCGCATCAGCATCATCAAATATAATGATGTCTTCCTCTAATACATGTCACACCCATTTCCCTTGGGTAATTGTGACTTTGGAAATCTTATTAGTTGCAGTGTACGTTACGCCATTGATGTCTTCACCCCCGCTTATAACGTTGATGGTCCTTTTGGGGGAAGGTGGTTTAGGGGGTTCCTGCCTATTCTTCATGTAAGCTTGCTTACATTTCTCACTGAATAACTCAGTTAGATACCCTTGTTTTAATAAATGATCAACTTCACTTTGTAAAAATCTACAGTCTGATGTTTTGGCCACCGTACCTTGTCACCCATGCTTCTCAAAACAGCTACGAGCTCAGAAGTGCTCACATTGAAATTGTAACCGCCAAATCTCGCCTTCAAATTTTTATCATCATCTCGTGACTCATGGGTGTTTCGATCATTCCTAAACTTTGATGAAGAGCCTGACTCTCTATTCCTTGATCTGTGATCATACCTTTGATTGTCCTGTTTTGACCGTGAATCTTTTCCTGCAGGTCTCATGTATGGCTCGTACCTATTTTTTCCAGACCTTTTTTCGGTTTTCGCCCGTCTCGAACTTACTTTTTCTTCTTTTTGGAATCGTGGAACAGTATCTTCTTCTATCCTTAGCTTCGTACTATACCTGTTGTAAATGTCATTCCATGTTGTAGCTGGGAATTCACGAAGACTTTCCTTGAGTCACCTCATAGCTTCTGAGATCTTTTCATTCAAATTACTTGTGAAAGCTATAGCTGCCCAATTATCAGGTACACGTGGTAATGTCATTCTTTCACGTTGGAATTTGTCCACGAACTCCCTAAGCAATTCTGAGTCCCCTTGCTTGATCTTGAAAATATCTTCCATTCTTTTTTCGACTTTTTGAGCTCCCGAATGTGCTTTGATGAAAGAATCTGCAAGCTCAGCAAAAGAATTTATAGAATTTTTGGGTAAAATAGAATACCATGTTAATACACCCTTGGTAAGTGTTTCACCGAATTTTTTGACTAATACTGATTCAATCTCCAGCTTGGTCAAGTCGTTGCCTTTTACGCCTATTGTGAATGCAGTCACGTGGTGTCATGGGTCTGTTGTTCCATCGTATTTTGGAATATCAGGCATTTTGAATTTCTTTTGAATTGGGAGAGGAGCAACACTTGGCTTCCAAGGTTGTTGCGAATATTTATCCGTATCTATCTCTTTGATTACGGGCGGCACCCCCGGTATTTGCTCTATACGGTCACTTTGCTCCTTGAGCTGTTTCTGCAATGTTAGTACTAAATTTTGTAAATCAGAATTGACTAAGTTACCTGGTTCTACCTCCCGTAATTCGCTGGGGGTTCCACCACTACCTGAATTAACAAGCCCGGAATGAGGGTTCTCCAAAGTGTTGTTATTTGGAGTGGGTGTGGGTGGTGCAGCAGGTAGCTGGCTAGAAAAAGCCTCAAGAGCTTTATTAACTTGTGCAGCAATTAGTTTCTGCAAAGCTTCATCGATAGCTTCAACATTTTCAAATTGAGCATTTCCATTTGTATGAGATCCATCAAGAAAGCCTTCACGAGACCGCCGAGGAGAGCCTCGTGGAGAAGGGACCGGGGTTTGATTACCCTGTGGATTTCCCTGAAGTTGTTGGTTTCCTTGAATGATGTCATTGTTGTTCGACATTGTTGATGCAACAAGGAAAGTTAAGCTAAAAGAGGCTAGATTATCAGATTCCCGGTAACAGAACCAATTTGTTTAACCAAAAAATGGGATTTCAGTCAAAGTTTTAATTTAGAAGAACTCGGGTTACTGATAATCAAAAGAATATATGAATGAAAATAATTTGGCTAGCAATAAGATAATCAGAAGAAAAGCAAGTAAATCGGTATATTAGGATAGTATTTCGTGTCCCTACAATTGATCCGTTCTCTCCCTTTTATAGCTATTTTGAGATATGCGTTTTGTCTTTGTCATAATATGGCCATTATGGAAAATTAAAGACATTAAATGCTACGTTACATAATCATTGTATTTAATACAGATTCTCTAATGTTTTTAGTATGTAAGGCTCATTAAATAGTGTATCTGTACTCCCATGTAGTGTCAGATTCATTCCCCTTGATTCTTGGACCTAAATAAGTACGAGCGCTGAGTTTTTTGGATAACCACTCATGCATCTTCCTTTGCCTCTGCTCGTATCTGTTGCAACTCGTGCCTCTTTGCCAGTCGTAACTCTTTGACAAGTCTATGTGTCATGACACGTCATCTTTACACCACTTTAATATGTAAACTCATTTTTTTCCAATACAAATCCCTCATTTGGTAGTGTTTTCAAACTATGCATAACGAATACTTAATTAGTTACACACCCTATTTAGCATTATTCTTATACATAGAAAATCATGACATTAACAATACCCATAATTTTTAATATATGGATAAGCATATATAAAAATAAAATTGCTCTTTCAAAACCTTTTCCAAATTCTTTCCAAAGAATGTGGAGGTTATTTTTGTAAACAAAATAATTTTTTTAAAAAGTAATGTAATGCATATTATTTCTAATTCACCAAATCAAATGATCGATAAGAAATAATCCCAATATTACTAATACACCTTATTCAGTACTATTTTTATACACCAAGGGCGGCCGAAGGGTAAGGCCGATAAAGCTATTGCCCTAGGCCCCAATACTAAAAGCCCCAAAGCATAATATATTCTATTATTATATATAATATATAATATAATAATGATTATTAAAAAGACATTTCAAAGTTTAATATTTTTTTAGATTCGTGAGGTTGTATAGATGAGTGACTAAATAATATTAATTTTTTCTCTCATTAGCTAGGTTGTATAGATGAGTGGTACATTCATTTTTTTTAATGTCTTCTAACGCTTGACTTTCTAATTTGGATTGAGTTTTTTCAAATTAATTGTTTCCTTTTGTCATGTTTGATTGATCCATATTTCATAGAACAAAAAATAAGTTCTTTTGAGTTTCATTATTGTATAGAAGTTATCAAATTAATTTAATAGACCTCTTAATATAGTTTGGCTTTTAGTCACCAATATTGTCAAGCCGCCGTGTATATACCCTACCAAACGGCCCTTAGTGATATTTGTGGGCAATTAATATATCAGAATGTAGAGAATCTTGGCATAATAGTTTATCAGGTCAATCAACTACCAAACTTAGGCCAAAAACTTGAGTTTTGGTAAGAAAATAAGACACCCTTATGTAGTACTTTGCCACAAATATGTGTATATAATAGTCACACGCATTTATGTGCCGTTTTCTCCTAAGAGCCCTAATTTCTGCAATAATTTTGTATCGTAGCAACTAAGTTTAGTTATAGTTTTGGATAGGTTTTCATAGAAAAGAAGAATCTTCACGCATTATATTTTATTTCCTGGATAGAACAATCTGTTATTTATCATCATCATATTACCTAGATCAAATAAAATATTCCAACAAACGGCTAAAAGTCGAAAACAACATCCCATTGTTGAACTTCTAAGGGATCGTTTGATTTGCTAATGAAATTATACAAACATTATAATGCATAACTTGTAACACTGCTAGAAAACTGCCTAATCGTCGAACGACCTTAATCCGTCGAAATTATGCTGGTTGATGCAATTAAAAAATGCATTATCTCGGAGACAAACCAGGATTTATACTGTGACAGGATATTATTCTACCGCTAGACCATTGACACATTTTGATTTAAGACTTTCTTTTATTTTAATTGTACTCTTTAATTACATTTTCATGTGAAAATAACCGACCGATTTCGAATATGTTGGATATTTTGAATATTAATTTTAATTTATTTTATATGAAAAATCGACCGATTTTGGTCAGTTTCTTAAAAAAATTAATTTCGCGGGACGCTAAAATAGTTTCCGGCATTTTTGCACCAAAAAAAAAACCGACCGAAGTTGGCCGGTTTCGTAAAAAATAAAAAAAATATTTTGAAAAATAGTTCGGGTTCTTCGGTTGGTTTTTTTACCGATCGAAGTCGGTTTGTTGACCGTGGTCAGTTTTGGCCGAATTTCTAATAGTGTAATACAATTATTATTAATCACCGGATTATTTTAGTGTATACTTCCTCCGTTCATTTTTACTTGACACGTTTTGATTTTTCACGCCCCTTAAGAAATAATAAATGAAATGCATAATTTACCATAATACCCCATATTAATTGATGCATATTTTGGATTTGAGAAAATAATTTGAAATAAGTAATAAATACTGCGGGTATAACAGAAAAAAAAATTATCTTCTCTTGATATATGTAAAATGACAAGTAAAAATGAAAATCTATTTTTAGTATACATGTCAAGTAAAAGTGAACAGAGGGAGTATATGTTTTGTGGATATTTTGTTTAGCGCACTAAAAATAGAATGTATGGTGTATAATATAAAATGCAATAGGTTAATCCTTATTCTTAACATAAATTAAAAAAATGGAAAGTCGAAATGAAAGTTATTTTTGTCTTAGTTAATTACATACTTTACAAAACTAGTCCATGTATGAGTTTTGTATTCAAACCAATCACAATATAAAATAATACCGAATTTTATTTTGAAATTATTTTTTTAATTTTAGTAACCAAAAAAAAAAGTCAGAAACAATTTGCGACGAGCACATTAAGCCCGTCGCGTGTTTCTAATAACGATTTTTTTGGGGAAATTTTCGTTCCTATACCATATAGGAAACTATTTTACCAAATATGTTTATAGTTTGCATATTACCCGTCATGCTAATAGTATTTCTACAAAATATAGACAATTCATTAAATAAGGAATCATTATAGCTGTAGGCTTCCTTATTTAGGCGCGCCAATATTGGGGAATTAAATATTCTTCCAGATATTT
This sequence comes from Nicotiana tabacum, assembly GCF_000715075.1. Taxonomy (NCBI): domain Eukaryota; kingdom Viridiplantae; phylum Streptophyta; class Magnoliopsida; order Solanales; family Solanaceae; genus Nicotiana; species Nicotiana tabacum. Next base: position 128,694,319 of record NC_134084.1, read on the forward strand.
TACAGCGCAAATCACACATTAATAATTATCGGTTATTTCGATTCAAAATTTAGCGACTCTGTTTTTGCGATACACTGTGTTTCAACATTTTTTCTGATTTCACAAATTAAAAACACTAAATCTTCTACAATTCTTCTGCAACAAACGCAATTATGTCCAAAATCCCAATTATGCTACAACTGAATGAGAATTGGGATAGCTATGGGAGATTTAGAGAATTTCGAATTTGGGTTTTCAAAAATCATTATTTGTTTGGATTGAGTGTTGTTGCAAATAATTGGGAATATATTTTGGAGATTATATCTCAATTTTGAGGAGCTTTGGTGAAGATTAGACTTGGTTTTGGCTGAATTTCAGAATGAAACTCGAAGAAGAAGAAGAAGAAGAAGAAGAAGAAGAAGAAGAAAACATGGCATACATTATATTGCAGAAATTGTAGAAAAATTGTAGAAAATTGTATTTTGTTGTTTATTTATTTTTCTTTTATTCATTTAACTATTGTATGAAAGTTGAAAAAATAAAAACTTAGGATCATATCCGCTATGTATAACGGTTCGCGATTTCAATATGGAATATATTGAGTATCACCAATGAGAACACAGTTGCATGTTTGTGCTGTTATATTTTATATCAAATTCTGGTTGTATATAAATGTCCTACACTTTATCTACATTTTATCTACAAATGAACTATATGTCAGAGTAAATAAATATATCAATATGGATTTTCACAATATCTACAAAATTTCTACATTTATTCTACAATAAAACTACATATCATTTGAAAAATTAATATGAAAATATAGAATTTCAATGTTTCTACAAATTATCTACAAAATTTCTACAAACTGTTCATAATAGAATTTATCTTTATTTTCATGCAGGTTCATCTGGAACACTAAAGTTACTTGATATGCCAACATCTCCCGTTATAGAGGAATACAACTTATCTATAGTTTTCTATAACTTTCACACATTATTTCCACCCAGTTAAATACAAGTACAATAACATACAACTTAAATACAAATTTTATACAAAATTTATACAATATATCTTTTGTATATTTTGTATCTGATTTATACATAGTAAAAATAAATTTCGTACAACTAATTATATATTATACAACTTATCTACAATTTTTGTACATTATTTCTACTAAGTTATATACAACTACAATATAATACTACTTAAATACAATTTTTATACAATGTTGTTCAACTTTCATACAATAGTTAAATGAATAAAAGAAAAATAAATAAACAACATAATATAATTTTTCTACAATTTATCTACAATTTTTGTATATCATGCCTTCTTCTTCTTCTTCTTCTTCTTCTTCTTCTTCTTCTTCTTCTTCTTCGAGTTTCAATCTAAAATTCAGCCAAAACCAAGTCTAATCTTCACCAAAACCCTCAAAATTAAGATATAAACTCCAAACCATATTCCCAATTATTTGCAACAACATCCAATCCAAACAAATAATGATTTTTGAAAACCCAAATTCGAATTCAAAGCTTCAAAGCATTTTAATGGCTGTCAATGGTGGAATTGCTACTCTCTTTTCCTTTCCTCTTATATTACTGAGATTTGGGATTGAGAAATAGAGAGAGACGTAGAGAGAATTCTCAATTCTTTGCAACAACATCCAATCTAAACAAACAATGTCTTTTGAAAACCCAAATTCGAATTCAAAGCTTCAAAGCTTTTTAATGGTTGTCAATGATGGAGGGGTTACAGATTTTCGTTGGTTTTAGAAGAGGTAATCGTGGGTGATTGAAGAGGAAATCGTGGAGTGTGGTTTGTTTGAAGAGGAAATCGTGGGGATTTGGAGAGAGAAACTTGGGGGAGTGAGAATATACGGTTGAGTAAAATTAGGAGACTAATTAATACCATTAAAATCCTAAAATGGTACGTAAATGGTAATTAGGTATATAGAATGTAATTATATTAAAAGTTAAGCATGGAGGGTAATATACTTTAACTTCGTCTAACTCCTTTACAATCTTCTTTTTATTTTGGTTTCTCACCCGGTGTTCGGTACCCGTATTGGAGCCCAACTATATCCGGATTCACGCTGCGTAAGGCCCCATTCGGGGGGAAGCGCTCCCTACCAAGGATTTTTCTATACGAAAAAGGGCCTAAAATGCCCCTGAACTATTACATTTGGTCTAATTATGACCCCCATCCACCTATTGGGCTAAATATACCCTTCTGTTAAGGTTTCTAGCTCACACATACCCTTTAATTAACATCCTACTTCAGCTTTTAATCAACATTATTTTTAATGACATGACATAATATTATTGGTTGATTTAAAACCCACCCCAAATATGTCCAACCCACCCACCTGTTTGAACTCGACCCGACCCAACTTATACATAACCCACTAAACCATATAACCCATCAACCAAATACGACTGAAGCTCCCCCCATACGACTGAAACACCTCGGAAATTTAGGGTTCTTGTTCTTGTTCTTCTTCCCTCCCCCAATTCTGAAAATCAGAGTTCTTACATATTCTTCATCTAGGAAGATTGACTTCAAAGAAGATGTAGATGGTGTAAACGTGCCTACTAATCTGCCTTTTCACCAAAGAAGCTCACTCGGATAGGCAAATCAGCTATATCCGCAAATCAGTTGGTAGCAGAAAAGGAAAAAAAATTGGAAAACTAAAGACTAAAAAGGACAAGCATTAGAGTAGTTTGTGTAGTTCAGTGATTTTTGTGTAATCTGATTGTTATGTACAAGCATTCAGACCTTGTTTTTTGTTGTTTAAGTGGTGAATTAGTTGTGTAATGACTGTTTTGGTTATTACAACCATTACTGTGTAATGACTGTAAAGTGTAATAGCTGTTATGTGTAATCAATTCTGGTAAAATAGTCCATCTATTCATAGTGATCTACTGATTGTTATTATGGTAAAACAATTCATCAATCAGGTAAAGTGTAATGGCTGTTATATAAATTAGTTGTTTCCTTTATGTGGTAAAATAGTTGTTGCCTTTCAGGATTATTTTCATCTGTTACTTCTTGTATGCTATATCAATTAGATTGTTAGTTCACTAATTGTTACATGGATGCTCTATCAATTAGAAACACTAGCAGTAAGGTTAGAAAAAGATGTAACAAACTATACAGGCAACACATGTATTTCTGATATTCCCAAGGAGTACATTTGCACAAGTAGACAATTTTAGTGACACCAATATTAAGAGCAATTCTTGAAGAAATGTGAAAGCCTGCAGCGAGAAGTTGGGTCGGGTCGGGTTCAAACGGGTGGGTGGGTTGGACATATTTGGGGTGGGTTTTAAATCAACCAATAATATTATGCCACGTCATTAAAATTAATTTTGATTTAAAAGCTGAAGTAGGATGTTAATTTAAAGGGCATGTGTGAGCCAGAAACCTTAACAGAATGGTATATTTAGCAGTGGATGGGGGCATCATTAGACCAAATGTAATAATTCAGGGGCATTTTAGGCCCTTTTCCGTTTTCTATAATCAGTGCTCGAACCCGAAATCTCTGGTTAAGGGAAAAACAGTCTCATTCACTGCACCACATCTTTGGTGGTTCTAATAGTGAATTTGAAGATTACTATAATTCAATTCTATAATTTAAGTGATAATTCCTTCTCATTATTTGTTACTTTTGCCTTATCTAGAGAGACAATAATTCAAAATATCAACCAACCGAATTAAAAAGCATTTAAGGCAATGGTTGTCTTTATCTTTGACAACCTTAGTATATATGCCTAGGATACAGCTATCTTTGAAAACTGCATTGAGAAAATTTTCAATTCTATATTAATTAAATCTCTACTATTTGCAGGAAATTAAACTGGTCATTTTCTTCAATTTCACTGATAATGGCCATGGCTAGAGAACAAAAAATCAGAGTAAAAGTGGAGTCACCAACTTCTGAATTTCAAGTTGAAGTCAAAGGAAGTGATAAAGTTAAAGACTTAATCAAGATTGTTAAAAAAGTATGGGGAAGTGATTATATGTTACTAAGGCATAATTCTGTGGAAATGCAAATTGATCAACCTTTGTCTGCATATGATGTTAAAGATGGTTCTGTGATCAAAGTCAATGTATTTGTTGAAGCACCATGAAATTTGTAAGTCATATCAGAATTTTTTTAGAGTTTGTGATGATGCAGGTTATGGTCTTAAGTTAAAGAAAAAATTTGTAATTTGAAGTTATGTGACATCGATGGGAAGTTTTAATATTTAATCTTATGCATATGGTGTAGTTTTATGGGATTCTTGAAAGTTTTATGCTAGTATAATTTTTCTGATTTTTGTTTTGCTAAGCAGCAATTGAAATCGCATTGCTCTTTGCTCAAACTATATATTACTTGTATCAGAAAATTTTTACTCAAAACAAGTATGACAAACCTTTGATAAGAAAATAGACCTTAGGATCAAACACAACTTAAAAAATTAGTTGATGAGACGGGGATTGTCCAAGAATATGAACTCAACAAAATGAAAGATGATAATTCCACGCATCAAAATATTTTACTTAAGAAGTTTGTGATTTCAGTGGGCCAATAAATTGCCCCTTTTCGTCAAGAAGAATTAATCTAAATAGCTGTTCACTCAACCGCTTAAATTAAAAATAGTCGACGGATATATAGTATTTGTACAAATCTATATATAATATGTGTATAATCATGTATAACTAAAGTGTAATCTATGTATACCTGCTAAAAAAATAAATAGTATATTTGGTCAGCTATTTATGTAAAATCCCTTTCGTCAATGTAAAAATCCGTCATTTTATGTCGTTTTCTTTAATTAAAATAAATATAAACACTAAATTATTGAGTTCTTAACTTTATTTTTCCAAGTTTAAGCTTTCTTCTTCTTTTCCTTGGTTGAAAAAAAAAATTCTTTTTCTTTTCTCTTTTGTGATGAGTCGAGGGTCTATCGGAAACAAGCTCTCTACCTCACACAAGTTAGGTCCTAGGGATAAGACTATGCTATGTTGCTCGGTCTCTCCGAAAATGTCGCCGGGTGCGTGTCGGATCCTCCAAATATAGTGTTGTATTGGGAAAACTTGAGTTTACATATTAAAGTGATTGGAAGATGACGTGTCATGACACGTAGACTGGTCAAAGAGTTATGATTGGCAAAGAGGCACAAGTTACAACAGATACGAGCAGAGACATAAGAGGACGCACGAGCGGATACTCAAAAGATTCAACGCCCGTACCTATTTAAGTCCAAGAATCAAGGAGAATGAATCTGACAGCACAGGAGAGTACAAAATACAGTATTTAATGAGCATTAAATACTAAAAACGTTAGAGAATCTGTATTAAAATATAATGATTATGTAACATAGCATTTAATGTCTGTAATTGTCTATAATGGCCTTATTATGACAAAGGCAAAACGCATCTTTCCAAGATAGCTATAAAAATGAAAGGATGGGTCAATTGTAAAGACACGAAAGACTATCTGAATACATTGGTTTACTTTATCTTCTTCTAATTATCTTATTGCTAGCCAAATTACTTTCTCTTATACATTTTTTTATTATCAGTAACCCGAGTTCTTCTAAATTAAAGCTTTGACCGAAATTCCACTTTTTGGTTAAACAAATTGATTCTGTTACCAGGAACCTGGTAATCTATTCTTTTTTAGTTTAACTTTCTTTGTTGCATCAACCATGTCGAACAATAATGACAACATTCAAGGAAACCAACAACTTTAGGGAAATCTACAGGATAATCACACCCCGGTCCCTTCTCCACAAAGCTCTCCTCGGCGGTCTCGAGAAGGCACTCCTGATGGATCTCATGCAAATGGAAACACTCAATTTGAAAATGTTGAAGCTATCGATGAAGCTTTGCAAAAACTAATTGCTGAACAGGTCAATAAAGCTCTTGAGGCTTTTGCTAGCCAGTTACCAGCTGCACCACCCACACCCACTCCAAATAACAATACTTTGGAGAACCCTCGCTCTGGGCTTGTTAATTCAGGTAGTGATGGAACCCCAGCGAATCACAAGAGGGAGTACCAAGTAACTTAGTCAATTCTGATTTACAAAATTTAGTACTAACATTGCTGAAACAGCTCAAGGAGCAAAGTGACCGCATAGAGCAAATACCCGGGGTGCCGCCCGTAATCAAAGTGATTGATACGGATAAATATACACAACAACCCTGGAAGCCAAGTGCTGCTCCCCTCCCAATTCCAAAGAAATTCAAAATACCTGATATTCCAAAATACGATGGAACAACAGACCCACGAGACCACGTGACTGCATTCACAATAGGCGTAAAAGGCAAAGACTTGACCAAACAGGAGATCGAATAAGTATTAGTCAAGAAATTCGGTGAAACACTCACTAAGGGTGCATTAACATGGTATTCTCTTTTACCCGAAAATTCTATAAATTCTTTTGCTGAGCTTGCATATTCTTTCATCAAAGCATACTCGGGAGCTCAAAAAGTCGAAAAAAGAATGAAAGATATTTTCAAAATCAAGCAAGGGGACTCAGAATAGCTTAGAGAGTTCGTGGACAGATTCCAACGTGAAAGAATGACATTACTGCATGTACCTGACAATTGGGCAGCTATAGCCTTCACAAGTAATTTGAATGAAAAAAGCTCAAAAGCTACGAGGCAACTCAAGGAAAGTCTTCGTGAATTCCCAGCTACAACATGGAATGATGTTTACAACAGGTATAACACGAAGCTGAGGATAAAGGAAGATATTATCTCACGATCTCAAAAAGAAGAAAAGGTCAGTTCGAGACGGACGAAAATCGAAAAAAGGTCCGGTAAAAACAGGTACGAACCATATGTGAAAAGACTCACGGTCAAAACAGGACAATCAAAGGTACGATCACAGGTCGAAGAATAGAGAGTCGGGCTCATCATCAAGATTTGGGAATGATCAAAACACGCGTGAGTCATGAGATGATGATAGAAACTTGAAGGCGAGGTTTGGCGGTTATAATTTCAATGTGAGCACTTCCGAACTCGTAGCTGTTTTGAGAAGCATATCTGACAAGGTACGATGGCCAAAAGAGATGAGATCGAATCCAAATAGGCACAATCCTGATCATTGGTGCGAATTTCACAACGATCACGGGCATAAAACGGCAGACTGTAGGTTTTTACAAAGTGAAGTTGATCATTTATTAAAATAGGGTTATCTCACCGAGTTATTCAGTGAGAAAGGTAAGCAAGCATACATGAAGAATAGGTAGGATCCCCCTAAACCACCTTCTCCCAAAAGGATCGTCAACGTTATAAGTGGAGGTGAAGACATCAATGGTGTGATGTACACAACAGCCAATAAAATTTCCAAAGTCACAATTACCCAAGGGAAACAAGTGCGACATGTCTTAGAGGAAGAAAGCATTACGTTTGATGATGCAGATGCGGATGACGTATTATCTCCTCATAACGATGCACTGGTAATATCTCTACTTGTACATGATACTAATGTAAAACGAGTTTTGATTTATCCAGGTAGTTCCGTGAACACATTATTCTGTTAAGAGTATTACATGAGATGCAAGCCTAAGATAAATTAATACCAAAGGCGCATACTCTATCTGGATTCGACAATTCCAGTGTCGTAAGGAAAGGAGAGGTAATACTTACTACATTCACAGAAGGAGTTGTCAAAGATACAAAGTTTCAGGTAGTAGATATAAAGATGGCTTACAATATGATCCTTGGAAGACCATGGATCCACGAGATGGATGTCGTTCCGTCAACCTTGCATCAAGTTATTAAGTTTCCATCACCATGGGGAATATGTCAAATCCATGGGGACCAACATACATCCAGGAACATCAACTCTATAGCGGATTCAAGTACGAGAAACGAAAAAAAATAGCAATCATAGAATCCAGTTGAGGGTACCACAACACAAACCTCAACTGAACAAGGGCGAACAGATGTGGACTCAAGGCCAGATACTATTCAAGAACCAGAGGAAAACGAAAATATCAAGACAACAATTGCAGAACTGGAGGCGGTGATGTTATTTGCACAATGGCCTGGTAGGAAAGTCTACGTAGGGCCAATCTAAGACAGGACATGAAAGGTAAGTTGATTGAATTTTTGAAAACTAATGTGGATTGTTTTTCTTGGTCCCATTCTGATATGACAGGAATACCACCGGAGATAATGACTCACAAATTAAATGAAGATCCATCGTATCCTCCTGTCAAACAAAAGAAGAGAAATCAAGGAACTTTCAAAAATCAGGTGATTCAAGATGAGGTTCAAAAATTACTAAAGATTGGGTCTATCCGTGAGGTAAAGTATCCTAGTTGGTTAGTCAATACTGTTGTGGTACCAAAGAAGAAGGTAAGTGGCGAGTTTGTGTAGATTATACAGACCTTAACAAAGCCTTTCCTAAAGATTCTTTTCCACTACCGCGTATAGATCAACTAATTGATGCTACTGCAGGACATGAATTATTAAGTTTTTTAGATGCGTATTCAAGATACAATCAGATCAAAATGGATCTTGTGGATGAAGAAAAAACTTTATTTATAACAGACAGGGGGACTTACTGTTATAAAGTAATGCCATTTGGTCTTAAAAACGTTGGCGCAACATATCAAAGACTGGTGACCAACATGTTTCGAGAACATTTGGGAAAAATCATGGAGGTTTATATAGACGACATGTTCGTCAAAACTCAACATTAAGGGGATCATATATCACACTTGTCTGATGCATTCCAGATTTTGCGAAAATTTAATATGAAATTAAATCCTGAGAAGTGTGCATTCGGTGTTGCATCAGGTAAGTTTTTAGGTTTTCTTGTCTCTAACCGTGGTATTGAAGTGAATCCCACACATATTAAGGCCATTGAAGAAATCCCTCACATACTTACAAGTAAAAAAGAAGTGCAGAGGTTGACAGGAAGAATTGCAGCCTTGGAAAGATTCATTTCTAAATCATCAAAATAGTGCTTTAAATTCTTTTTAGCTCTTAAAAAGCAAGATCATTTCGAATGGAATGAGGAATGTCAACAGACACTCAAAAATTTGAAGACATACTTATCAAATCCGCCATTGCTCGCAAAACCAAAGGTTGGGGAAAGACTGCTCATCTACCTTGCTGTCTCAGAAGTAGCGGTAAGTGCTGTTTTAGTCCGTGAGGACCAAGGTAAACAATCTCCGATCTATTATGTCAGCAAATCTTTATTAGATGCGGAGACGCGGTATCCTCAATTAGAAAAGCTTGCACTTGCATTAATCATGACATCTAGAAAATTAAGGCCTTATTTTCAATGGCATCCTATTGATGTAGTAACTGCTTATCCATTATGCAATATATTACACAAGCATGAGTTGTCAGGTAGGTTAGCCAAGTGGGCTATAGAATTAAGTGAATATGATATCACATACCAACCTAGAACCGCGATTAAGTCTCAATTATTAGCATATTTCGTGGCTGATTTTAGCCAAGGAATGCAATTGGAAGCAGAAAAAGAATTGCAAGTGTTCAACGGCTCTAATCCGGGAATTTGGACCTTATTCACTGATGGTTCTTCAAATGTGAAGGGTGCAGGCTTTGGAATTGTTTTGGTACCACCTACGGGTGAAACCATTCGACAAGCCATTAAATGCCATTTTATAATTAACAATAAAGTAGAGTATGAAGCTATAATTGCAGGTTTAGAACTGGCACGGGAACTCGGCATTAATCAGATTGTAATCAAAAGCGATTTGTAGCTAGTGGTAAACCAAATGCTGGGGACTTATACAGTCAGGGAAGCACGAATACAACAATATTTAAAGAAGGTACGGGATCTGATCAGGCAATTCCAAACCTGAAAAGTTATGCAAAACTCAAGAGATGAAAATGTCGAGGAGGACGCCCTAGCCAATCCCGCATTTGCAGCAGACGTGGCAAGCAATGAAAATGCTTCCGTAATTCATTTGTTTCATTCAGTGCTCGATCCAGATAAAAATGAGGTAAACTTTAATAACTTAACCTAGGATTGGAGGAACGAGATTTTTGCTTTTTTGCAATATGTACCGTCTCTGAAGACAAGAAAAAAGCTCACGAGCTTCGGAAAAAGGCTGCTCAATATTGTTTAAAGCAAGGCAATCTTTATCAAAAAATGTTTGGTGGACCATTAGCAAGGTGCCTCGGGCCTTCACAGACGGAATATGTAATGAGAGAGATACACGAGGGGCATTGTGGAAATCACGCCGGAGGAAGATCACTGGTAAGAACCATGATTAGGGCAGGTTATTACTGGCCTAAAATGGAAGAAGAAGCGGAAAATTTTGTGGCTAAATGTGATAAATGCCAAAGGTACGGTAATAAAATGCATAGACCTGCGGAGTTGTTACATCTGGTCATTGCACTGTAGCCTTTTATGAAATGGGGGATAGATATCGTGGGTCCGCTACCACAAGCAAAAGGATAGGTAAAGTTCTTGCTCATACTCACTGACTATTTTACTAAATAGGTGGAAGCAGGAGCATTCAAACAGGTACGAAAAAAAGAAGATAGAGATTTCATTTGGCAAAATAACATATGCCGGATCGGTGTGCCAAAGGAAATCGTGTGTGATAATGGCCCTCAATTTATAGGCACACAAATTATAGAGTTTTTCAAAGTTGGCAGATCAAGAGGGTTACATCCACACCTTACCATCCGGTGGGTAATGGACAAGCTGAGTCAACAAACAAAGTCATTATCAACAATTTTAAGAAGCGTTTGGAGGAATCCAAAGGTAATTGGCCAGAATTATTACCTGGTGTTTTATGGGCATACCGCACAACAACAAAAACAAGTACGGGAGAAACACCATTTTCATTGGTTTATGGAGCTGAAGCTTTAATTCCAGGTGAGATAGGAGAGCCAAGTACAAGATTTACACAAGCGTCAGAAAAGTCTAATAACGAAGAAATGCGCATAAATCTTGATCTACTTGAAGGAAAAAGGGAAGCTGCACTGATAAGAATGGAAGCACAAAAACAGGTCATAGAACGATATTACAACCGAAAAGCACGCCTAAGATTCTTCAAAATTGGGGACTTCGTGCTCAAAAAGGTTTTTCAATCTATGAAGGCAGCTAATGTAGGGAAATTAAGTCCAACATGGGAAGGACCCTATAGGATTCATGATATTGAAGGTAAAAGAGCATACGAGCTGGAAACAATGGATGGCAAGATACTACCTTCACATTGGAATGTTTTTCACCTGAAGAAATACTATTTCTAAGGAATACCCATGGTTAGGTATCCGTATTTTAAAATTTAATTTTTGAATTGTTAAATTTTACTAACGATTTTAGATGATAGGCAAAAGGCTAACCCGTACTAAATGATGAGTCACGACCTGCAAGGCACGTGGGATAAATTGAACTTCCTGGTCTAGGGTTACAATTATTCTGATAGAAATTCAAACGGGCTAAGCAGTCTTCATCTATAATCGCACCTCCGAGTCCCGTATGTTTTTCCATTTCAGGGAAAGGACCAAATGAGAGGAACAATCAAGTGCTCGAGGCTTCATACTTCAACGCTCAAACACTTGGGGGATTATATAATATACACAGGCATGTGTATAATGAAGGCAAAGAAGATTGGGAAATAATCAAAGATCAAGCCTGAAAAGTTCACTCAATGAATGAGTCAAGTACAGAGCAAAGTCACGAGCTAAGCCTAAAGAAAAACCTTACCATAGCTAGGGTAAAGGCAATGTACTGAAATGAGTTATAAATAAAAACCTCGTATTTATTTTTCTTTTTTAAATCTGTTATAAGAAAAACATTTACGAGAAAGTTATAGATGTAATTCAAATACATGTAAAGTGTTATTCAAAACTAGACAAAGTTCAAATAAAAACTTGTCAAAGTTATTTCAAGAAACATGTATTCCTATTTCTTTTATCGTATATTAACACCTTTATGAAGTTGAGACGTCTTCTTCATTAAGTGTCGAATATAAAAGGGCCCTCTTTTATGAAATTCATGATTAATTTAAGTATTCATGAAGTTAACAGAAGCATTTTTTTGAAAAGTAAAAATGCAAGTTATTCAGTAAGTCCTTAGAAATAAAGGCAAGAATAAACAAAACAGAAGTTCAAATAGTAACGAAAAACTTCTTAATATTAAAAAGCTTAGACTAAATATGAACTTAGTCATAAACTAAAAATTATTTATACATATTGCCCCATAAAAGGTCTGGGGACTTAAGTTTCTAAAACAAACCCTTAAATGAGACCAAGAGTTTTAACCACAATTTTCCAAAAAGAAAAAAAGAGACACAAAGGAATTCAAACAACTTAAACTTGTAACTGAGAAGATGAAGGAACTGAAGCATGTACATCAACAACAGCGAGTTCAACTTGGCTTGGAGGAGTGGGGGTACCCGTATCATCTTCAACATTTGCGGAAGCTTCGGCCATGGGAGAAGGAAAATCTTAGTTCTCCTGAGTCTTCTCAATAGTTTCATTGATCTTAGCTAACTCAGATTCCAAGTTAAAATTCTCTTGGCTAGCTTCAACAAGGGTATCACAGTGAGAACTCAAAAACTCCCAACTCACTTCAATGGCAGACTTATCTTCAAGGATCTCATAATCTCTTTCCCTGTCAGCGATTTCGTTCTTTAGCTTTTCATTTTTAGCCAAGGCAGCTTCATAAGAAGCTTGAAGAGAGGCATGGGAATTTTCTAAGGAACAAACCTTATCAGAAGAAACCCGGAGGTCTTCTTGGGCTTGAGTCAAATTCTGCACGAGTTCACCAGCATAGGCTTCTTTTGCATCCAAGAGAGCCTTCAACTCTCTAAATCTTCATTTGCCTTGGAAAGCTGCTCGGAAAAAGAAGTTTCAAGACGAGCCTTTTCCTTGTCTGCTTGACTGGAGGAAGCCTTTTCAACTGCCGATTCCGAAGTCAAAGCCCGCACCTGCTACTCCAAGGTACTTTTACTTTCTTCTAAGTATTCCACGTCGATCTGAAGACTTTCATACTGTTCCTTCCAATTATATGCCTCCAATTGGTAATAACGCACTAACTGCTCTGAGAGGGTAACCCTTTTCATCATCTCTGTGCCGATGAGATTGGCCTAAAAAGGGGAAAGGGAAGGAAATGAGAATCCTAAAGATAGAAAAATGACAAAGTAAAAGTTAGAAAAAAGGAATACCTTTACAGAAGCATGCACAATGTCATTCATCAAGGTCAAAGAACTATGGCTCTCTAGCTTGGCTCTCTCAACAGGACCAATTATAGGCTTTAGCCACACATCTGCTTGACCTGATTTCCTTAAAAGGTTGCCCTCAGCGGGGACTTCAATAATCACTTGCCTCATAGCACCACTCCTACTTGAGGAGACAACCTTAGCACGGTGAGTAGGTGGAGGAGGAATTGTCGAAAGAGGAACAATAGAAGTAGTAAAAACAGCCTGGGGAGGAACGGAAGCAGCCATAATCGGCAAAGTATGAGTCACATGCACGGGAGGAGAAAAAGAAGCCAAGGGAGCTTCATCAGAAACGGGACCTAAACTTTCACTAACAAACCCACGGTCAAAAAGCTGCTCAACAAAATCATGAGCAACAGCGGGAGCATCATCAATATCATCAGGGATAACTACCAGGGCTTCAACAGATTCGGTAAGAGGAATAGAATGGCGGGGGGATGCTTCTGCTTCATCATCGGAAGTAATGCGTCTACGAACCTGTGGACTTGTTACCAAGGAACCCTCGTCTTCATCTTCTTCGAAATCTTGGTCATCAATGGCTTTTCTTTTCGATGAAGAGCCCAGAATTATTTTTTGAGCCCTTTCCAAAGAGATACAAGAAGCCGCAACCGCCTCAGCAGTAATTCCTCGAATAGCAAATCCTGATAGAAAGAAGGATTGAGATAAGTTCAGGAAAGAATAATATGTAAAATAAAATAAAATCTCTTACCATGAGTTTTTACTTTCCAACCAAAACGTTGGGAAAGGGTCTTCCAAGATCTGCCATCCATTGGTGCAATACTCAACAGCTTTTCTACCCAATCACGGAAAATTGAAAACATCTTCCACAAATCCCATGGTTGCTAGAAAAGAAACGTAAAATTAGAAAAATCAACAAAATTGAAGAAAAAGGTACGAGAAAGTTAGAAGACTCACGCGCAAAATTCCACTTCTTAGGGAAGGGAACGTTCTCATCACCCACTAAACCAACAGTGGGGGCAGCAACAAACCTGGCATACCAGCTACGGTCTTTGTCATCTTCAGGGCTAACTAGAACTCTTTTGCTCCTGGCTACTAGTGTAAAAACACCATTGCGAAAGAGTCTAGGGGAGTAAAGATGAATTAGATGTGGGAAAGTAAAAGGCACACTGACTATGTTGGTCAAATGCCTCAAACAAGCAACAACCCTCCATATTATTGGGCCAATTTGACCTAAGCAAACATCAAAGAAACAACAGAACTTGAGAATAACAGGATCAATAGCAGGTTTGAATCCTTATGTGAAAGGGTACGTATAGACAAAGGGAAAATCCGGTTAAGTAAGAGGTAATTCTTTGATTCGGATTGGGAATAATGATAGGAAAGTCATGACTCCAATGGCAGTCTCTACGAACTAAAGAAATCAAACCTTCAGTGATTTGAGTGGGATAGATATCAGTACGATCTAAAGAAGATACTTGATTTCTAAGAGATTCTCTGTCATTATAGAAAGATAGTTTTGCAGGAACTATCTCCTCAACTAGAAGTTCACGAAGAGGTTCAGAAGATTCCTTACCTCTAGAAGAAGATCTGTGTGAAAGAGAACCTCTAGTTCTAGAAGAAGGGCCAGAACTAGGCAAAGGAAGCGAAGAACCACTCAAGGATGAAGATCCTAAATTACGAAGCCTACCTCCTCTTCTGCTCCTACTGGGGGCATTAGGGAAGTTATCAACTATGGGACCCTTCTAGGGTTAGGGTTTGATGAAGACATGATAGTACGAGGAAGAAACAAACAAAGATTCAAGAACTGAAAATTTTGAGAACTTTATGTGATAAAGACAAAGAAGAAAACTATATTTATACTGCGAACCAACCGTCAGAGGAAAAGGTACAATGATGGAAAAGTCATAATGAGAACTGACTCTTCGTGATTAGTGAAGCCGTGAAAAAACCCTAAAAAGCGCTACAAAGTTGCAGAACCAGTAAAAGGGTGTCACGCGTAAAGAGCATTAAATGGAAGTGACAAATGAAGCGTTAATTCTGCTATAGCATTAATGGTGACAAAAATTCCCGTTTTAATGAATTCCACTTCCCAAATATTCAATTGATGAATAAATGGCAAGTGAGGGGACTATCTGTATTGGGAAAAATTGAGTTTACATATTAAAGTGATTGGAAGATGACGTGTCATGACACGTAGACTGGTCAAAGGGTTTATTGGCAAAGAGGCACGAGTTGCAACAGATACGAGCAGAGGCATAAGAGGAGGAACGAGCGGATACTCAAAAGATTCAACGCCTGTACCTATTTAAGTCCAAGAATCAAGGAGAATGAATCTGACAGCACAAGAGAGTACATATACAGTATTTAATGAGCATTAAATACTAAAAACGTTAGAGAATCTGTATTAAAATACAATGATTATGTAACGTAGCATTTAATGTCTTTAATTGTCTATAATGGCCTTATTATGACAAAGGAAAAACGCATATTTCCAAGATAGCTATAAAAGGGAAAGGATGGGTCAATTGTAAAGACACGAAAGACTATCTGAATACATTAGTTTACTTTATCATCTTCTAATTATCTTATTGCTAGCCAAATTACTTTTTCTTATACATTTTTTGATTATTAGTAACCCGAATTCTTCTAAATTAAAGCTTTGACTGAAGTTCCACTTTTTGGTTAAACAAGTGTATTTTTGGAGGATCTGACACGGATGCGGCAACAATTTAGAGAATCCGCGCAACATAGAGGCTACGTACACCATATCCTTCCTAGATCCTACTTGTAAGATTTATTTTTTCTTTTTTGGGGATCTGAAGTCTTTTCAGAAAAACTAAAATGAAATTTTGCTATAGCGCAATTTAGCAGCAACTGATGGAATAATACCTGATTGCAGCGACAAAGCACGAATGTCCGTGGGAACAAACTTTGATGGGGTATTTGCATCTATACCCGTTTTTTGTGTCACGTTTTAACTTATGCCCGCTTTGCAAAAAAAATTGCAAGCGTACCCGTTTTTTCGCATAACTTCAGCATATGGGGCTGAAGTAGCAAAGACAATCACGCAAAACTTCAACATTCTAGTAGCCGGGCCTGAAGTTCAGCTCTAGAGCTGAAGTTTTTATTTTGTAACTGGCGAACTTCAGCTCTGGAGCTGAAGTTTTTGTTTAGTAACTGGCGAACTTCAGCTCTAGAGCTAAAGTTTTTATTTTTGTAACTGGCGAAACTTTTGTTTTGTAACTGGCGAACTTTAGCTCTAGAGCTGAAGTTTTTGTTTTTGTCACTGGCGAACTTCAGCTCTAAAGCTGAAGTTTTTGTTTTGTAACTGACGAACTTCAGCTCTAGAGCTAAAGTTTATGTTTTATAACTGTCGAACTTCAGCTCTAGAGCTGAAGTTATTTAGTTCTCTTTTCTTTCTAGTGCTTGTGTGTTTGTTTTTCTTCTTCTTAATGTGTGTATTCTGAGAGACTAACAACTATTCTTTCAAAGAATTCTCGTCGACAGATCGGCATTTGGAAATGTCTGCTATATCCTTTGGCATAAACAAATTGTTATACATGGATTGCTTTTTAGAATTTATTTTTATATAAAAATACTATTAAAGTCCCAACCTTCAATGACATGTGCCTTTTTGCGATGCAAAAGTTAACACTGCTATTGATTCTCGACATGAACAAGCAAGAGAATGTTACCACCACACATTCTAGTGCAGCACCAACAGCAGCAGCAGCAGCAGCAGCAGAAGAAGAAGAAGAAGAAGAAGAAGAAGAAGAAGAAGAAGAAGAAGAAGAAGAAGAAGAAGAAGAAGAGAAGGAGGAGGAGCATGAGGAGAAAGGGGCTGAAATTATTTAAAAAGTGGGTACAAGTTAAAAGTTTTTAAAAAATGGGTATAGGTTAAAGAAAGGGTAACACGGTCTTTTCATATTAATTTTAATAGACTAGTGGCTACTATTGCTAAGCATTAAAAATGCTGGATAAAAAGTAAATACCACTTTAAAAAGTGGCTACCCCACACAATTTTTACAAAGAAAGTAGGGGTATTATCACTTTTAGCACGCGCCAGAAACTATTTACATTTAGTAGTTGAAAAATTGTATAAATTTTGTATAATTTTTGTATATAATATACAGAATGTATATATGTAAAAAAATTATACATTTTTTCGACTATTATTTTGAAAGTGGCTATACAGTATGTAGGTGTATGCTATTTTTTATACATACAATATATAAAATACATATAATAATATAATTGTATGTAAGTTTTATGTTATATATAAAAATATAACTATAAACTTTGTGTATGTCAGATGTATGTTTTTACTTGGTTATATATATTTTGCTAGAAAACTCTTGCTACTTTTGGAAAACAGATACTTCCGCTAAACTGGATAATTAACCCCCTAATTTCGTATCTCTAAGTGCAAATCTCGGGAGAAGTGCACAATTAGCCACTAATTAGAGATGTCTTTACTCTTTAGCCACTGTTTAAAATGTATTTACTCTTTAGCCAGTGCTTAACAAATTTTTACCCATCTGGACGAAAATACCCTTGTGCTAGACATGGGTGTTGTGTAAATATTAAGGATACGGTGTCCTTAACTTCATGGATGCTGTGTAAATATTAAGAACAAAATGTCCTGTATTTGCACCTTCCGTTATTAAATTTTAGTACATCATGTCCTTACTTCATATGTGCAGTGTAAATATTAAGGACATGACGTCCTTAACTTCATGTGTGCAGTGTAAATGTTGAGGACATAATGTCTTTAACTTGTATTTGCATCTTCTGTTGTTAAGCTTTAAGACCTCATGTCCTTAACTTCATATGTGCATGCGGTGTAAATGTTAAGGACATGGTGTCCTTAACTTCATATGTGCAGTGTAAATATTAAGGAGATAGTGTCCTTAACTTTATGGGTGTTGTGTAAATATTAAGGATACAGTGTCCTTAACTTCATGAATATTGTGTAAATATTAAGGACAAAGTGTCATGTATTTGCACCTTCCGTTATTAAACTTTAGGACATCATGTCCTTAACTTCATATGTGCAGTGTAAATTTTAAGGACATGACGTCCTTAACTTCATGTGTGCAGTGTAAATGTTAAGGACATCATGTCCTTAATATTTACACAACACTCATGAAGAAAGGTAAAAACATTTTTTCGTATTAATTTTAATAGAATAGTGACTATTTTTGTTCAGCATTAAAAATACTGGATAAAAACTAAATACAATGTTAAAAAGTGGCTATCCCACGCCGTTGGTTTCGGACCTTGGTTTCGGATCCGGAGATTTTCCCCGTAGAATTTAGAAACAAAGCAAGGAACACGAGTAATAAATAATTCTTAAATAAAGTATTTCAAAAGAAAAAAATCGAAAACTTGTAAAGAAAAAATTGTTTAAAGTTATCACCAAATCAAACACGATAACGGCAAACCTTCCACATTTTTCTTGGTCATCTAGTCAAGGGTCAAATAAAAATAATCTCTATGAAAGCCAATTCTTCATCATCAGCATCTTAAAAAGCTTATATCATACAAAATTTTGGGTTTTTAAGAGTTTACACCCTTAATATATGCTTTATTTCTTAATTTGTACCTTAATTATTTTATTAATTAATCTACACCCTAATGATAATTAAAAAAAATAGTTTATCCTAACAAACTTTTGGGTGTGCGTGTAGCCGCGTCTACGCATTTTATGACATGAAATCTTGACTTTGAAGATACAATACGACTTGTTCAGCCGGTCAAACTAATCATTACACCTAGCATTTGAAACAAAATGTCTAAAAAAATTCCTCTTAGCTTCCTCATTCTATGTAATCATGCAAACAACGAGTAAATATTATATCATTGTTTAGAATTTAAGAACTGATTATAGTGTAAATTTGCTCTATCAAATGATATCATACGATAATATTCTATAGTTTAATTAACAGCCAATTGAACGAACTAGTCAATGTCAAAATCACAGCTTACACGCCCCATTTGCGCGGAGTGTGGAATAATGAATCCAATCAACCTATTAAATTCAGCATATTTTAATTTGTCATTTTAAACTATATTTTACATGTTGAAAATTATTAAAAAGTACTAGGATATAAGCCGGGCTAGGATTTTAATCTCTTTTATAGGCATTTCGAAACCAAAATAGGAGAAAGATTATCTATTTTGTCTTTGGAACTTTTGCAATATAAGTAGCTATTTATTTATTTATTTTTTAAATAGCATTTCTAGCTTCTGACAACTTAACTTTGTCTTGTGACAATTTAACTTATTCGTCCACATAGATAAACCGCAGGGGAAAGAAGTTTCCCCCCGATGTGTATGCACCACTTCATATAATTTTATCTTTTAACCATTCAATATACGGTAAGATATTTTTGTTTTACGCTTCATAATTAAACTTCATTAAAAGAAAAACACTCCCCTAAAAATTTCTCAATTCTCAGGATTCGAATGCATGTAAAATCCTTATTAAAGGTGGATGGATTTAAGGGTGCTCGTACGTCGATACGGCACGATACTTAGATATTTTAGTCCAGTATTTTTAGTTTTGAATTTTTTAAAATATTATATCAATATTGTACCTAATTAAATTCAGTATGATTCGAAATTTCTCCTTTCGATTTCAGTTTATTCGATACAGTAACTTCAATTTGTTTGGCTTGACTATTAACAAGTGCATAGAGCCATTAACTATAATATTCTTAATTAAAATACTCACAAAACAAAATAAAAACGATCTAAACTCACATGACTGTTGAAATATTTTTGTCCAAAACCAGTAAGTATCAACTCATAGATAGAAAAAAGGTAAATCAAAGAATAAATTTAATTATTAAAAATGTCATATTACTTGCTTAGAGCTAATTGCTGAACTTAGAGAACACAACAAAGACTAATCCAACAGATGCAATTCAATACACGAGAAGAAATACCCTAAAACCGTAAAAGTATTCTGTTAAACTGCTTGGCATCCTAGAGAATAAGAGTCAAAATCTACAGTCTACCGTGTTCCTCCATTTTTCTAAAGAAGTACATGAGCTTTACTACTAGCCTCAACATGCATGCCAAAAAAAGAGTATTATGTAATTTGGTATGTTATAATCGATAATACACGTATTATGTTACTTATTATACATTTCGGTGTAGTATCAGTTATTATTTTATTAACCCAAATACAATACATAACATACCAAATACCAAAAATTTCGGTTTCAGTATGGTAATTCGATATTTACCAAATTATGCACAACCCTAGGTGGAGGTGTAACCCCAATCACAATCTCTACACAATTTGGCATAATAATTTTCCACATAAATCACGACTTGGAATCATAACACGTAGATACATAATCCATAATTTGGAACACATCCTCAATTTATAATACAATATGATAGGAACATTTGGAATACTCAACTTGTTATAAATATCTTGGAACTTACAAAGATATTGGGGTTCCAAAGAAGAGTTTAGCCAACATACCTCAATTATATAAAGTTGGGAATAGAAATGTTGATGTGGCACCTCTCCTCATCTAGGATTTACATTTATCTATTTTCTTAGATTTTTGAGAGTTTTCTCTCATTTTAATACTATATATATATATATATATATATATATATATATATATATATATATATATATATATATATAAAAATGCCTTTAAAGGGGAAGACTTTAATAAACAACCGTTTATTGTAACAATTCATTTTTAGGAATTCTTGAAAAAATAATGAACTTTCTAAATGCATTAAAGAGAGAGACTTTAATACTAAACCATTATTATGATGTTTTGTTTTTCAAAAATCGGTTCAGTTTCAAGAATCCTATATAATATATATGTTTCCATGGAAGAGAACATATAGCTGCTAACTAATTGCTACTCCTATACCTTTTTCTGTTTTTTCTACTTCTGGATTCTCATTATTTGCTTGTGTAGTTGTGCGAGTATTTTCGTTTTTTTTTTAAATATGAATTTGTCATCGGTAATTTATTTTCTTTTGCAGTTATTGGGTTTGGGTTCTACTTAACAGATATGCATTTATTTAGTATTTCTTTGATGATCTATCTTTTCTATTTTGTTTTCTCCTAACTATATTGTTTGTTTTTTAAAAATTATCTTTTCTTCGCTAATTAACTTTTGTGAACTTCTTGGATGGGCTAGAGATCCTTCTTACAGGGGCAGCAGCTAGCAATGGAGAGTGGAAGGATGATCTTCCAATATTTGAGCTTGGATGGAGAGAAGAATGCTGGGAATTGATGTAAAGATAAAAACATTGTTGTTTATCACTTCTTTTTCAAATTAGAAGGAAAGTTATCGTTGGTATGCCAAATTCTTCAAACTATATGTGGATAGATATCTTATACGTATGTCCTTCTTGTATTCTTTTTAATGAAAATTCAGAGATGGACTTTTCCTTCTTCTTGTTTTTTTTTTTTTAAAGTTAGGTTCGTTATTCAAAATTGTTGCTATCTGTACTTGTATTGATAATAAGATTTTTATGACTTTCTTGTGTTCTTTTCTTTTTATGAAATTTCATTGGATGAATACATTTGCAATGTCAATGACCATATTAGTTTTTGAGCATCTGATATGTTTTTTTTTCCTCTTCTTCTAATGAAAATATTTGTAAATATTTGGATGGACTATGTTTAATCTAATTCATTGTAATCATGCAGATATTATCCTTGCCAATCTATCAAAACCCTCTCATAATGCTGTTAATCTTCATCTGTTTATATCTGGTTGTAATATTTTTTTTATTAAAAAAAGATTGTTTCAAAAATTCCCTCTCATAGTATTATGTTCGTGTTCATCTTTAGGAGTCTGGGCATAAAACAAAAGGCTATAGATCGAATACAGTGCTAGAGGTAGACCTTCTTCAACTAGCGGAGGGGCAAAGACCTGCAAATATCCACATAAATTTAATATCCTTGTGTTAGCTTTGTTGTAGAATAGAAAATTTTCTCTTCCTTATCATTTATATCCCATGGAAAGGGGAGAAAAAAATAGTGTTCCATACTTCCATTAGAACAATAAAGAGAACACATGACGTGCGCTTTCGTAAGTTTAGTAGTAGAAAAATTATGGTTTTTCTACATTTCGTAAATAAACCATCTTATTTGAAAATTATGTTGAATATGCATAGTTGAAAGATTATTGTCCTCTGGTTTGCTTCTTTTATGAGATTTTGGAGCACCCTTACTTATTATGCGGAAAGATAAATAAAATTAAAATAAAAATCAAAAGAGAAAAAAAGGAAAGAAGAAGATAAAAGAATCGAAAAGAAATAAGATGGAAGTCAATTTATTTCCCCTTTTCGTTTCTTTCAATTATTATTTTTTTCTTTTCTTTTCAATAATTAGTATCTGGGAAATTTGGTCGTTAACATCTTAATTCAATCATCATTCTCTTGCCATCGATCTAATATATATATGTTCATCACTTAATAATGACAATGTTAAAATGATACAAGAAAAATAAATTACTTTATAACCTTTCTGATCTTACTCTATTAATGTTATTATAAGTAAGGCATTAAGTTATTTTCATTCGTTATGCTTCTAAGATGAAAGTACATTTCACAAGACAATCACACTATGTAGTATCAAAAAATAACTAAGATATGAATAGGAGATAGAGATAGAAAGGAATACAATCAAGTAAAGGAAAGAAGAAGAGAAAGACCTTAAAGAACATGATACATTTAATGATTTTTTTTCTTCTTCTTTTTTCCACTTCTTTTTTTATTTTATTTTATTTTTAGCTCTCTTTCCTTTTTAGGATTTTTACTTGATGTATACGAAAAGATGTAATTAACTTTATGAATATAGGCATCTGCAATTCATACCAAGAAAAAGGAGGAAGGAAAAAATGCAGGCGACTTACGTTTACATCCTTAAATTTTTACATTATCTTTTCTTTTCTCTTTCTCATTAGCTTTATTTTTTATTTTTCTTATCCCTTCTTTATGTCAATTTTATTTTTCTTATTTAAGTTAACATATTCTGATTAAAATAGGTTGTTTCATGCTTAATTGGAACGTTGTGTTTTCTGGTAAAAAATATATGTGAAAAGAAGAACTAATATTAATTAATAGATGTTAGAAGAAGTTTGATCAGTGAAATTAATATTTTACACAAATATTATGATATTAATAACTAAGTATATTTTGGTTTATTTTACACTAATAACTAAGTATGTTTTAGTTTATTTTACATCTGCGCGAGCGCGGGCATGTATACTAGTTTAAATGTAAATCTCGTAAATGTATCCGAATAAACATTTTCTTTTCAATACTGTACGAGTAAATTATTCTAGGAAAAAAGACTAATCGGCTGTTAGGAAGGAAGGGAGGGATCTTTGAGTAGCTGTATGTACAATAAAGGGAGGAGTATTATATTAATGACTTTAAATATTTGGATAGATTTTCATGTGAACACTAATAAATTTTGTGCCTTGGGAGAAACCTCATTAATGGCGTGTGGAATAGTTTAATCCACGTTATAACTTCTTAATTCCCATCCCAAATGCCTATTTATAGTTGAAAATCTTGATAACCTCTCAACATTCCAACGCAACTATTATTTGAACCTCAACTTTCTGCCTACTAGCTGCTTCATTTTCTTCATTTTCACAATCCACTGCAGTTCTTTGTCGCTCAGATTCGTCCAAAAAAGAGAATTTTGTACCTTATGGCTGGAGGACCAAGATTAATAAGAATAAAGGTAGAGTCTCCAACATCAGAATTTTATGCGGAAGTGAGAGAAGAAAGTAGAGTGAGAGAATTAATGAAGATAATCATAAAGGTATGGGGAGATGAATACATGAGTCTTTATCACAAGTCTACAGAAATGAAGAGTGATCAATTTCTATCTGCTTATAATATCAAAGAGGGTTCTATTGTCAAAGTTAAAGTTTTTGCAGAACCTCTTGATGAGATAGTGAGTGTTGTCGAACTCCCAAAGAGAGATTGCACCTTCAAGTTAACGGAGAACAACAAAAATTGTAATTTATTTGGTTTCTTTTGGTTTCATTGTGTTTCCTGAGGAGTATGCCTCTCCTGTTTTGTGTAATTTATTGATTGTCTCAAACTGATATGCGAACAATAATTCGAAGTTGCTTCATTTGATGTATCAAGAAATATTCCATTGATACATGTTTACCTCGAAAATACGAGGAACAATTTAATTTGATTTGTGATTTTAAAGATACATGATTAAGTTCAATACTAATTAATAACCAAGAAATTTGAAGTATAAATGAAAGAAATAAGTAAAACCAACCCAGAATGTAGACCAGTCTCGACCTCGAGCCAAAGTGACCTCGAGATGGATCAAGAACAATAAAGTAAGAATAATAAAGCTAAAGGACAATTCTGATGAACAATGAGCAAGAAAGTAAGATAGTATATTCTTTGCCAATGATTGATCATGTCTACAAATGATTGGAGTCCCCTTTTTATAATAGGGGAACCCTAAATAAGGTACATTTTTATCTACAGTAAGGAATCTTATTGGGATAACTATCTAACTGCCTAGTACAGATTCGTACTAGGTCGTACGAATAATTCTGGAATTTACGCCACGATCTTGGGGACGTGGCGGGAATCTTGTCCTTCTGTAACAAACTCATAACGATACTGTCTCGGAATCGGTCGTACTTTGCCCCGATGTTCCTCGAGCACTTAGATCTTCGAGCCTCTTATTCTACCTTCGAGCCCGAGCTTGGTCTATATCAAACTTTTGCCCTTGATGCGACCTCTCGAGCCTACAAAATCAAAGGCATATGATTTTGATCGTATACAGATAGTCCCCGCGTTTCTTAGAATAAAATGATAAGAAACGATTTGATTCTCGACCCTTCGATGCCTCGATCATGATGCCAATCTCGTGACGTCAGCGACTGAAGTGACTGAAAGGTCGCGTCTACACAGTTCCCAAGGCCATCAATTAAAGGCGGCTGATGGTCGGCTGCTGGTTTCCCCAAACCGTTTAAGGCGGCCACTATAAGTAAGCCAATCTCACAATTTTTACATCTTTTACTTCTCACATCAATCCTAAAATTTCACTAGTTTCTCATCTTCTCTGAGTTCACTCCTTTCCCAATTTGTTCTTGCTACAGCACCAACTCTTTCTCCTTTTTTGAATTTCTCAACAACAATGGCTAAAACATCTAAGACCGTTCCATAGAAAGAGAAAGCTTCTTCATCATTGCGATCGGCAAGAGGTAGAATAGCGGTACCACCTCGTATCGAGGAGTACACTCCCGGGCGATGCGAGATAACTTTAGATTTTAAAATCGATAAACCTTCGTCGACACCAGGCCGGTGTGAGCCCATGTCTCGATACATCTGCTTGATCACTGAAGATGAACTTGAGCAGGTGAAAAAGGACTGCAATTGGGAGAATAAGGACGTGGTGATCCCCTCCCCCGAAGAGCACATCACCACCCATAAGGTAGGATACTTAAGCGTGTATACCTATCCTTTTACATTGGGTCCCGTATATCCATCACTGGGCCCCGTAGATCCAGTCATTCTTGATTTTTGCCAACAATACCAGGTGACGCTTGGCTAGATCTATCCTTCTTTCTGGCGCATCATCAATTTCATCAAGTATTTCTCGGGTTAGGTCGAGGGGATGCCTTTTACCCTCGACCACATGATCAGGTTATATAGCCCTCGCCTTTATCGAGGTGGTCTGATAAAGCTGCAGCGCCGATCTTCGAAATCTCTTTTCTCTAGCATCGATGAGGACAAGGACCGAGGATGGATGAGCCGGTTTGTCCGAATCAGGACCTCCGATATGATTCCTGCTGAGAGGATGCCATTCCCCGAGGAATGGAACATGAAACATAAGTATCGATTTATCAATGATGACTTAATATTCTGCTTTCCCTACTCTTTCTCGATCTCATCCTTTACTCGATTTAATCCCTTTCTGATGATGCATCTCTTTCTTGGTTTCCTGGCGCGGTCTCAGACCTTGCAGGTTGGGTCCGACAACTGGCCTTCACCTCTTCATATGCAGAACGGAGTTGGTGTGATTTGGCCAAGGGTTGGTGGGAAGCTAAGAACCACGGAGAGTTCTCTTGTTCACATATTCATGTTTCTTAGTGAAATACTTACTTTATTATTATGTAGTCCTCGGAGATGCCGCTTCTATGCGGCCGCCCCCGCCCGGTGAAGAACAAATCCCAAAGCTTATTAAAGAAACTAAAAAGAAAAGGGGGTCGCCTGCAAGTTCCTCGAAGCCGAAGATAAGTAAGGCTCGAAAGCCTAAGGCCGATACCGTGGCCCTATCTCCAAAAACGGCCTAACGCCTTCGGGATGAGGATGAGGAGGGAAAAGATGACAGCTTCCTTTTGGTAGCTCAGAAAAAATGAAGCACTGATGCTTCGAAGACCACTGAACTGATGGTGGCTGATGCATTTCATTCTCGAATTGAAGAAATCTTCTGAGGGGAGTTCGAGCAAAGTCCCCGAGCCATCGGGCAGCAAAAGAGCACCTCATCTTGGAGGTCATTTGGTAGGTGAGACCGAGGGGCCCGGTTCCGAGGCCTTCCAAAGAGAAGAGAATGTCCCTAGTGGATCACTTGGGATAATCAACGTAGATGAATCGCCGCCTGGTCCTGAGTTCTCTGAGGGGCAATTCTGAGATGCCCAGAACATTAGAACTCCTGATGTGGGAACGACCTACAAAGGGAATGATATCTTCCGGGAGTGCCTTGCAGGGGTCGAAGATGGTCCTGACCCAGATGCTTCATTTATTTTTGATGAGGCCCAGCGGCTCTTTAAACAAGTAAGTTTCTGCCTTTAAAATTACGCATGTGCTTTATTTTTGTTGTTTTGAGTCTAACCTTTTCCTTTTGTGAAGGTTGTGATGCTCCATTGAGAAGTGTTTTCCAAGTCTCGAGCCGAGCTTACTCGGTTTGAGGTTGAGCTCCAGAAGCTGGCGGAAGAGAGAAACAACCTTAAGATCCTCTATGCCAAAAAAGAATGGGAGATCAGCGATCTTTGAGCCGAACTGGCGAAGGCCCATCAAAAATATACTGAGCTTATTGAGCGGGTAATGCAAGTTCTTTTTGGGAGTTAACTGCATGCTTTTTTGATTTAGTAACTAACGCCTTTAATTTTGTAGGCTCAGCAGAAGGGCGAGCTAGTGGAGTAGCTTTAAGAGGAGATTAAGCTGAAAGAGGACAAGACCCTAGGGTGGAATCAGCAAATGGACCGTCTTGCCTCGGAGAAAGAAATGCTTCAGATCTAATTAGCTTCGGTGGAATGCCAGCTTCAAAATGCACAAGGGGAAAGCTTGGCCCGAAGCTTAAAAATTGAGGAGCTCGAAGCTAAATCCGCCGCCGAGCTTGCGAAGGCTAAATCCGAGGTAGAGGCGTTTGTGGCTTCTTATCGAGCAGACGCCGAAGCTGCCAATATTTGGGCACAGGAGATCTCTGTTGCTTTTGAAGTCAATTTGTCTTGTGCTATCAATCACACAAGGCGACAATCCTGGAGAGAAACTCTCGAGAAGGTGCACGCTCGTGGCTTTGACCTCTCAGCTGATATTGAAAATTCAAAAACTCTAGAGGACGAGGTTGCCGCTTTACTCTCCGACGATGAAGGCTCAGCTAGTGGTTCCGAGAGCGGAGGAGATGAGGATGAAGTCCCCGAGGGAGAAGTCCCCAAAGATGCGGCTCCCAATGATGAGGCTCCCGAGGGTGCGACTCCCGAGGATGTAGCCCCCAAAGTATATTATGCTATTAGGTTTTTTGTTTTTTTGTTTTTGTGTAAGGCCCCTCGTTGGCACTGTAAATACCTTTTATAAATATCAGGAATTCCCTTCCTTTCCACTTCATTTCTGTATTGAATTCCGCTCTGTTCATTTTGTGAAAACTTTTATGTTATAACTTCAATGATCGAGTGAGCATAGGCTCGGACTCAGAGTAGAATAAACCCTTAGGGGTTCTAGTGATCAATGGGCGATCTTAGAACTTATAATAAAATACCTCTTAAGGTTTTTTGTTAGTCCTCGAGCTATGTCCAAGTTGATTTGATGTGAGCTCGGGATGACGGGACTCTTGAGTCCGAATTGAGTGAAAGTTAGGTCTCGAACTCCACATGCTTCGGCCCTTAGGATCTTTTATATTAGCCATTAGGCTCTTTTAGGTCGGCCCATAGGCTCTTTAAGTTGGGCCAATTCGGCCTCTAAGACAGCTATAATTTTTTTCTCTATTCAGCTAAAAGACTTAGTGAAAATTTCTTTTTGCCTTAGCATGTGTTTTTCTACCCGTTGGGTTTTTCGAATGTTCGATCGATCGAATCCGTTTTTGTTACGATAATTAAATACCTCTTGAGGTTTTTTCGAAGGTTGATGTTATCGAAGCCTTTAAATTATTCGAGGGCTGATTTTATCGAAGCCTTTTTTTATTTACTTTTGCCGAGGGTATCCTGATTTAACCAATTTTTTCAAAA
Organism: Nicotiana tabacum; assembly: GCF_000715075.1. Classification (NCBI taxonomy): domain Eukaryota; kingdom Viridiplantae; phylum Streptophyta; class Magnoliopsida; order Solanales; family Solanaceae; genus Nicotiana; species Nicotiana tabacum. Next base: position 128,722,958 of record NC_134084.1, read on the forward strand.
TATTAGAAGGCCTTTAACTTATGGCGGAATTCGGACGTCTCCGAGCCGCATTATTTTGGCCGTAGCCTTTTTTATATGACTGTAGTCTTTAATATGGTCATAACCTTTAATATGGTCGTAGCCTTTAATATGGTCGTAGCCTTTAATATGGCCATATTCTTCGGGTATGTCTCTTGGACTCGTTTCCTGATAACTTTTAGAACTTGTTCGAAAGGTTAGTCCCCGAGTATGATGGCCTTGGCCTTTATGTCGAGGGGATGCCTCTTTGAGGTCTTATGAATTCGAGTTTAGATGACTCGAATGTGTTGACTATCGATGATAGTCCCCGAGTATTTGGGGTGTATTTGCATTTTAACCCTTGAGCCGTTTCTCACAGAATTACAAGTATGAAGCTCGTGTAACAACAGACTTCTTTGAGACACAAAATGTTCAATGACATAGAAAGAACACTTTTTCGCTTAAACTAGTTATGGAAGGATCTGGTTCTTCTATGTGTTCATTCTGCTACTGTTGCGGAATAATAAATGTAGAAAGTAAAGAACACAAGTATTTTTACGTGAAAAATACCCGGTTCAAAAGGTGAAAAACCCACGACCTACTACTCAGTAAGATTTTCCCCAATATTTCACTAAATCACTAAGCCAAAACAGCATTTATAAAACTCTTTGTAAACCTAAGGATTACCTCTAATCCCGTTGTAGCAACCAACCTCTAACTGTTGCGACAACTTCAAGTTAACTCTAACTTGAATATTCAAAGTACCATTACAATTTCTTCTAGATAAAGCTAAAAGGTACAATATGAAAATACCTACTACAATTGAACTAGAAATAAAGAAAGACACATAAAACTCTTTATGGAGCCGGTTCTTCAATCTGGTTCATGTAACTTCAGGTTTGCACACTTGAATCACACACGAACTGCTTGCAAAAAGCCTTGCTATTTTGCTCTCAATTCACGTTTAACTTCTGCGTTTTTGTGCAACACCCGTAATGTGAGAACATCCTGCAATATATAGAATTAGTAGATGAAGAAATAGCTAGAGTTCTAATGCAACTCTTTTGATCTCAACTTCTAACTCCTTCCTTATCTTGGATAATATTCTCTTTGAGTAAGGAGTCCTTCTCCTTATCAATTATGCAACCTTTTCGATCAGGAGATATTAAATACACCAAGTTAAGCTTATCTCCTTCACGTGCATCCCACATGCTCGAATCTACCCATTTTTGTGCACCTGAGAGATGGACCTGGTTCATGCCTGAGCTTCCTTTGTCCTTTGTCAATCTTCAAAACTAACCTTTACTTGGGCCAACAAATTCCCCCTTTTTGATGATGACAAACTCTGTGCTTTTCATAAGCTTAGGCCCTGTTTCAACTTAGCTCAACATCAACACAATGTTAGAAACAGTTTTCCTTTTTATCACTTATCATCAAGAACCAGGTACATTAGGTTATAAACATCATTGTTCAAAGTGTAAAGCACAACCTTTTTCCCCCTTTTGGCATCATCAAAAAGTTGCATAAAATGTGAGATAACTAGATTTTAAAACTTATTCATGGCCATTGGGGCTACTTCAAATACAATCATGAATTAATCATCATAGATCAAGCTAAGAATTTTAACCATCAAAGAAATATAAACAAACATTTAGAGCAAAAAATAGTGAATTCCATTGAAGATTGATAAGATTCTACCACAAAGCATAAGAAGAAATAAAAATACTGAAAATATGGGCAAAAGAAACAAAATGTTCCGAACTGGGTCAGTGGTTGATCTACACTAGGCTAGGAGGCTTAAGGCTGGGAAGAACTAGGTGCTTGTTTTTTGACTTTGAGGAGTTTTAACATACCTTAAAGAATGCCATCATTCTTCTCTTTATCTCTTGCCAACTCAGTTCTGAGAGCATCTCTCTTAGTCTCCACCTCAACCAACATCTTCTTCAGCCTTTTAATCTCAGCATCCTTAGCCCCACTTTCTTGCACCAAGGCTCTAACCTTGCTATTTACTGGTACCTCCCACTTTTTCATAGGTACATTGAAATGTGCAAGCACAGTTGTGAGAATGAAGCCATAGGGAATGGTATGAGTTTTGGTGCCATTGATAACTCTATCAAGAAGCTGGATTATAGCTATCAATCACTTTCTTCAGCAGGTCTGCGAGGGTTTCCTCTACAGATGAACCAGGTTCATCTCCCCAAACAACCATTGCACATGCGTCTTTGGTTAAACTCACAGGAATGAGTGAAGAATCAGCCACTCTTGTCCCCTTTCCCCTCACAGTACTCCTAGCATCCTTGCTCTCCTTTTTTCTTTTTCATTTTTACCACCAACTTCTCCAGATTCTGTAGTCTCAACACCTGCTATAGATCCTAAAAATCTATTCTCCAAATTTGTAGCAACTTTAGAAATTATCTCAGGAGAAACTTTAGAATCAGAAGATGCATGTTCAATTTCGGAAGAACCACTTTCTTCCCCCTGAGTAGCAGACTTAAAAGAATCTAGGTAGTTTAATACGGCCAGGAGTCTTGAATGTAACTGGTTCACTTGTAACGGATAAGTAAAAAAGAACTTTGATATTTGGTAGGACTCTGCTCATGATTCAAATATAGTTATTTCAATTTATGCTGAGTGTAGAAAACATACCGTGTTATCTTGATGAACCAGGTTCTTCACTAATAATTCCCTTTTATAAGTCTAAATTTGCCAAAATAGAGAAAATATCATTAGAGATTAATGAATCGTTTTAACACATGGCACAAGAGTATACTATGGAAAGTGTGGGACTGAGCAAGATTTAATCTAATTATACACAATTTACAGACTTTTTAACCAAAAAAATTCAATTTTTTTCGTTTAACCTTGAACTGGTCCTTTTAGGTTATCTTAATCATCCCTAATTTCAATCTGTTCCTCTCAAAGTGATCTCTACTTAAGGCTTTTATGAAGATGTCAGCAATTTACTTGTCAGTAGCACAAAACTCCATAGTGATCAAGCCTTTCTCATAGTTGTCCCTCAAAAAATGGTGCCTAACATCTATGTGCTTAGTTCTCTTATGATGAATCGGGTTCTTTGTCATACTTATAGCACTAGTGTTATCACAAAAAATAGGGATACAACCAACATCAATTCCAAAGTCCATCAATTCCTTCCTGCTTTTGTTACCGAGGAATAGGTTCATGGACAAGTTCTCTCGAGGTTTGAGGATCAGTTCCTCTCTAGCCGGTTCTCCATGTCATGTTGCTCCAGGTGGAAAGACTTGTTCCATCACCTATTCCTTCCTGTGATGCATCTTCAGGCTGGACTGTGGTTTCACCATTTGAATTTTTTATCAGCCCAATCTCTTCATTATCTTGTTCCACCTCTTAGAAATAATGTTAGTTTAAAAAAAATAGCATATACATTTTTCCTACACACATAGTTCTTTTACTGTATATCTTATAAGCTTTACTATGTGAAGAATATCCCAAGAATACTTCTTTATCACTTCTGGGATCATACTTACCTAGGGAGTCTTTACCATTATTGTGCACAAAGCACTTGCATTTAAATGCCCTAAGATGGGATATATTTAGCTTTCTCCCTTTAAGTGACTCATAGGGAATCTTCTTAACAAGAGGTCTAGTCATGCAACTATTTATGATGTAGCATGCAAAAATTCAGCAAACTTAGCATTTTCAAATTCAGTTCCATGATCAGACCTAATTGATGCAAGTTGATTACTTAGTTGTTTCTGAGTTTTTCTAACAAAAGAAGTAAACATGTCAAATGCTTCATTTTTAGATGCTAAAAACAATGTCCAAGTAAACCTAGAGTAATCATCAACAAGCACCATCACATATCTTTTACCACCTCTGCTTAATGTTCTCATTGGACCACAGAGATCCATATGGACCAGTTCCATCGTTCTGGTGGTTCTTACCACTTTCTTGCATTAAAAGAGGATCTTACCTGCTTCCCCCTTGCACAAGCCTCACAAACTTTGTCTTCCTTGAACTTGATTTTAGGCAGCCCTATCACCAGATCCTTGGAGACTAATTTGTTGAGTTGACTCAGACTTGCATGTCCAAGTCTTTTGTGCCAAAGGAAGGGATAATTATCTAACACACTTAAGCAAGTGAGTTCATTTTCTGAAAGTGTGGACAAATCTACAATGTATGTATTGTTTACTCTTTTTCCCTGCAAAACAATCTTGTTAGTGGTAAGATTAATCACAAAATATTTGGTAGAGGTGAATGCTACCAAGTTACCTCTATCACATAATTGTGATACACTGATTAGGCTGTACTTTAGGCCATCTATCAAGTAGACATTCTCAATAGAGTGAAATCAGTCTTACCTACCTTTCCATCCCCAATGATCTCACCTTTCTTCCCAGTTTCAAAGGAGACATTACCTCATTTGAGGTCCTCAAGTGAAAGAAACTGGTTCTTTCTTCCTGTCATATGCTTTGAACAACCACTATCCATGTACCATATTTGGCTGCTTCCCTTCACCATGTGTATTCGGAGTTATCATGCCGTAAAGGGGATAATTCGATAGGAAGATAATTTCTATGAGATATTTAAATGATGTGATAGTTATACGTTAAGATTGGAAGTCATTCGAGTTGTAATTAAAAAGTCGACAAATAGCGCCGCAAGTTACGGGTTTTAAATTTCACTGAAATTTGGATAAAATATTGATGAGCTTTTCTCTCAATATACTAAGAGTTATAGTGTGTTATACCCACCAAATTGAAGGTCTATGAGTCTAGTTTCCAATGCAATAAACCGTTCATTAATACAACTTTGGAATCGAGAGATATTAATATTTTTGTACAGGGGTTCACACTGCTACGAGAGTAGTGTGCTTAGTCGGTTTTAGTTAAAAAAAATTATTTAAGTCAATTTAAAACAGAAACCCTACGTTTTATCCTCTCCAAGGTAGAACCTAAAACCTAAGAATTCCTCTCAAACTCCTCCCATCCATCTAGCCAATTATAACAGCAATTTAGTCATCCTCAAGATGGAGAACACCATGGTAACATCGGAATCGTGAATTCTTTGGTGTTTCACTTTTCGTAGAAAGATTTCGCCTTGAAGTAATCTCAAATTTAAAGTAATTCTGGTCACATAAGATATGATTTAACTTCCTCTTTGATCTTTGGAAACTTCTACCATAAGAATTCCTAAGAAATAATTGAAACCTCTATAGAAATGTTCTTGATGTTTTTAAGAAACCTCTCTTAATATGACTTGATTGTTGGGGCTGTTCTATATGGTTTTATTGTGTTGTTTGGATCGGTGAAGACATGGATGGAATCATGTCGATGAGTAGATGTAGTATAGTAAAATTTGGTGGTGCGTTGCGGGGAAATTAAACTACAAAAGAGTCTACAAATTCATGTCCGCAAGTTGTTCGCTTAAATGTCTAAATGAAGAATTATATAAGATGTGAGCTTGAATTTGATATTGAATGGTTCGTATTATGTAGGAAAGCATTCCTAAGGCTTTTGAGGTCTCGAAAATCGTATATAACTCCATCGACAAGGTATGTAGGCTTTCACTATACTTTTCGGCATGACTAGAATTTGAATAAACGTTTATCGAATTGTTTCGTTGGATTGGAGTTATTTCACCTTCAACTCATAAAGATGCTTGGACCTGATACTTTCTCATAGGTTTCTTACTTCAGAGAATATCTATGAATTCTCAATTTTCCTTGTTCCTTGGTTAAAAGGAACTAGAGCCTTTTTACTCGTTCTCCTTTCGACGTTCATATAAATCATGAATAATGTTCGCTGAAAAATAATACTTACTTCAAAGGTACTGATAAAACATAACTCTCATGTTCTTAGTACTTGTTGGCTCGTAGCTGAAAATTAAATACTTTAGCAACAACCATGATAGTTGGGGAATACTGATGATAGGCCACTTCGACTCTTCTTAGAATACGTCTTTTAAGGTTATTTTTGCATTGCACTTATATATGTATGTATTTACTTTCATTACCGAGCTGCACTATAGTCAGTCGGGTACGACACCTATTGTGTAACCATTGATCAGTTGGGACTACCAAGCTTCATGTGGCCGGATACAATTCTACCGAGCCTTTATTATGGTCGGGTATGTTATGGATATTATAACCCTTCATAGGGATTTATTATTATACAATGTGATATATTATAAGTAGCGATAGTGAGCGATGATTCCACGAGCATACATTTATTTTCATGTTGAATTTTAGTTTCCTATCGAGGCTAGTTTCATAATTCAGATTATCTCTATATCTCTTCTCTTGTTAATTACATTTTTCATGTTACACTTGTCGCCCTACATATTCAATACATATTTTGTTAGAAATTAAGCATCCACCAGACTGTAAAGAGAACCGGGTTCTCTATGAGTTTCCACTGAAGATACTGATGAACCGAACTATATAGCGATCTAGTCCTATATTAGTTCCCACAGTACTAACTACTGAACCAGTATGTAAATGAGACACAGGATAAGTTCCTACTGTATAGAGAACCAGATTCTCTATCAGCTCCCACTGTAAGCAACATACTGTAAAACCAACCAGTATAGGGAATCAGGTTCTCTAATTGTTCCACAGTAGCACTGTAGTAAGTAAAGAACGCAGAGGATTTTTACGTGGAAAAATCCCAACTCAAGGGGATAAAAACCACGACCTACACTTGAAGGCTTTCAACTTCACTAACTTGTAAATACCTATTACAAGCCAATTTGTAATGACTCTATTACAAAAAATTCAACTAACTTATGGTACTCTTACCACAAGTCACTTTGTGACTCCCTAGTTACAAATAATTTAACTAACTTGTGATGCTCTCACCACAAGCCACTTTGTCACTCTACAGTTACAAAGGCTTTTACTCACTCTAACTTGTAATAACACTTATTACAAGTCGTTTTGTAAACCTAGTCACAAAGATTTTAACTTATGACTAAACTAGTCACAACATAACTGAAGAGTTTACGGATTTTTGGTTTCCTAAAAATAGCTTCTAAGAAAGCAAGATAGGAGTTAAAATGACGAACAAATAACAAAGACTCAACAAACCTAAGGACTTAAGATATCTTCGATCTTGGATCAGGTCCTTGAGGTTGCAGCAGCTTTGTTCTTGAGAGAGGTTGTTGCAAGCACTTGAGAGAGGATTTTTGTTTCTGATTTTGCAAGTCTTGAGAGTGGATGCCTTGTGTCTTGCACTAGGTTTATATTGCAAAAAGACATCCCGATGTTGATGTCAAATCTTGGTTAGTACATGCCTTTTCCCAATGGGGAGTGACTGCTGCACTGTCTGCTGCACTGTTGTAGGCAGTCACTTTCTGTAGTTGCTTTCCAGCTGTGCAGTTGACCTATAATTCTGTTAGGGGAACACCAAGGAATCTGGTTCTTGTGAATCTAAAGCACACTGCCCAGATTATCTTGAGTCAATTAACTTGAAAGATTGTACTAGACATGCTTCAGGCCCTTTATCTGGTTCTCTTATGAAGTAAGTCATTTTACCTTCCTTAATTGTATTTATAGTTGTGTGACATCACTTACAATGATGTAAGCAAGGTAGCTAAAAAGCCTTCCACGGAAAGTTGACTGTTGCACTATTCATGTACAATAGCGTGTGCAGGCAACAACTTTCCTGCTGGAGAGTTGACTTCATACATTCTCCTCGGGAACTGGTAGGGACTTGTTCCCAAAATTGTTCCTTCTACACTTCCTCACTTGAGTCATTGCTATCAGCTTTGAGTGTCAGGTTCTTTTCTTTCTTTGGTTCTCTTCTTTCACTGTCTATCTTCCTCTTCATCTCGTAGGTCTTCAGATTTCCAACTAGCTCTTCTATGGTCAACTCCTGCAAGTCCTTTAATTTAGTAATAGCATTCACCTTGCTTTCCCAAGAGTTGGATCCCAACCTGGAACTTTGTGATCTCAAGGTCTTATAGATGTGTAACAGGTTCCTTATCTGATTCTGAATGGTAAGTTTGTTAGATCAGCAAAACATAAAGTAAAGTACTTGTGCCCAAGGTATTTGTAACCTATCATATTTTGTACTGATGCCTTTTTATGTTCTGTGTTCATGCCCACAGCTTCGGGTAGACAGAGCGGCGTGCATCTTCAGTAGAACCCCCGGGATCAGCATTGGGTGTCACACTCCACTTCTTCGAAGTTGTTGATTTTGAGTCCATAGGTACTATTAACAGGTGTATATATAGTTTTGGGCATGTAGGGTGCATTGTCCCGGCCTGTTAAGATTGTCTTACACTCTTAGAGTCTTGCAGACTAGCGGTCATTGCATATATTTTTTTTGTATGGCCCTATCGGCCTTCTGGATAGCTGTTATACTGTTGTTGCAGCCTTGTTGGCCTAGGTTATATATATATATATATATATATATATATATATGTGTGTGTGTGTGTGTGTGTGTGTGTATGTGTGTGTGTGTGTGTGTGTTGGGCTCTTCTTCTTGCAGGTTATTACATTTTAGATCATATCTCATGGTTGGTTCGCTCGGGCCTTCGGGCATCGGGTGCCGGTCACACCTCCTAAGATCGAGGTGTGAAAAACTTGGGATCAGAGCAGGTCAGTCCTAGAAAGTCTGCAAGCTGTGTCTAGTAGTGTCTTGCTTATGGTGTGTTGTGCACCAAACTTATAAACATGAGGCTATTGGGCATTTAGGATTATTACTTTCTTCTTGATCTAGATCGTGCAATAGAGCCTAATCATAAGTGTTCATTTCTAATTCTCTTTTTGTTTACCTTCTCAGTGATGCCTAATACTACGAGACGACAAGTGGCTATGAAATTTATTCAGAGGTTGGATGAGGAGGCGGGAGAGGGCACAAGTTAGATGCCACCTGCTAATGTAGATCAACATGAGCCACTGAATGAGGCTGATTCTCAAGCTTCTGGGGAAGCACCCCCCGAAAGGCGTAGAGGAGCTAACGTACCTCCAGTCCCTCTCCCAGTTGTTCCTAATCAGGACCTAGACATACAGAGTGTTATATAATTGCTGACTCGAATAGTGGCCTCCCAGACCCAACACCAGACCCTCGGTATTACTGATAGGTCCGTGAGTGCGAGAGTTCGGGACTTTATCAACTTGGATCCTTCGGTATTTATAGGGGTTGATCCTAATGATGACCCACGAAATTTTCTGGATCTTATGCAACGGACCTTAGAAATTATACATTCCAAAGATGTTTAGTCAGTGGAGTTTACTTCTTAAAGACTACGTGATATTGCTGTGACATGGTATGAGACTTGGAAGCAGACTCGGGGGCCTAATGCGCCACCAGTGACATGGAAGGAGTTCTCTGAGGCATTTTACAACAATATTTGCCAATTGAGCTTCGAAGATCTCGACGAGATAGGTTCTTACACTTAGGACAGGGTAATATGAGCGTTCGGGAATATAGCATGCAGTTCAACTCTTTGGCTAGGTATGCTCCTACTATTGTTGCTGATATGAGTGATCGGGTACACCAGTTTGTTAGTGGTTTGGGGCACACTTGATAAATGAGTGCACTATAGCTTCTCTAAACCAAGGAATGGATATTGCCCGTATTCAAGAATATGCACATAGTCTAGAGGATCGCAAGAGGAAACAACAAGCCAATCGAGAGAATGATAGAGGCTAGCAGAAGAGGGCACAACTCGCAGGTAACACATGAGAGTTTAGAGGTGGATTTAGGCCACAGTTTCTTAGGCATCCATCTTATCCGGTAGCCAGTGCACCATCACAGTTTCAGGGACAGCGATGTGATCGGACCACTTATTCTGGTCCAGGTCAGAGTTCACAGACCCAAAGTCCACAATTTAGAGGCAAGTTCAGTCAGATGAGGCCTCAGTTTCTCAGATGTGATCGATGTGGCTGAAATCATTTTGGACCATGTCGACAAGGTTCTGATGCATGTTATGCATATGGACAACCAAGTCATATTATGAGACATTGTCCGATGACAGGCAGAGGGGGTATGGCTCAGTTGACGGCATCTGTACGGGCTTCTTCTTCTTTGGTACGTCCTCCTAGGCAGAGTATGCAGACATCAGCTGGAAGGGGTAGGGGAAGAGTTGAAGCTTCTGGTTCAGGAGGTCAGCAAGATTGCATATATGATTTATTGAGTCGTCAGGATTTAGAGTCATTTCCGGATGTGGTTACAGGTATATTATCCGTTTTTCTATTGATATGTATGCCTTGATAGATCCTGGTTCTACATTGTCATATATCTCCCCCTTCGTTGCTAGTAAATGGGATAGAGAGCCTGAATTATTTCATAAGTCATTTGAGGTATCTACGTCAATGGGTGAGTTTGTTGTAGTTAGACGGGTATATCGAAGTGGGACGTGAAGATTCATGACCACCATACGTTATATGATTTGCATGAGCTAGAAATGGTTGATTTTGATATCATTATGGGAATGGATTGGCTGGCTTCTTGTTATGCCAATGTAGATTATTGGACAAAGATTGTTCGTTTTAATTTTCCAGGTGAACCTATTATTGAATGGAAAGGTGATGTTGCAGCGCCTAAGGGGAGGTTTATTTCTTACCTTAAAGCTCGAAGGATGATTTTAAAGGGGTACATCTATCATTTGGTATGAGTTCATGATATGGAGGTGAAATCTCCAACCCTTCAATCGGTTCCCATCGTGAATGAATTTCCCGATGTATTTCCTGATGAACTTCTTGGTCTTCCTCCCGAAAGAGAAATTGACTTTGCTATTGATGTGCATCCAGATACTTAGCCAATATCTATTCCTCCATACATAATGGCTCCTACTGAGTTAAAATAATTGAAAGCTCAATTGAAGGATTTCTGGATAAGGGCTTTATCAGGCCCAGTACTTCTCCTTGGGGTGCACCAGTGTTGTTTGTTCGTAAGAAGGACGGTTCGTTAAGAATGTGTATTGACTATTGTCAGCTCAAAAAAGTGACTATCAAGAACAAGTACCCATTACCCAAAATTGATGATTTGCTTGATCAGTTGTAAGGTTCCAAGTATTTTTCAAAGATTGACCTTCGATCCGGCTATCACCAGTTGCGAGTTAAGGAGAGAGATATTTCGAAAATGGCTTTCCGGACTAGATATGGCTATTATGAATTCCTTGTGATGTCTTTCGGACTTACTAATGCGCCAGCAGCTTTTATGGATTTAATGAATCGGGTTTTCAAGCCATTTCTAGATATCTTTGTAATTGTTTTCATTAATGATATTCTGATATATTCTCGATCTGAAGCAGAACATGAGGATCATTTGCGTGTGGTGTTGCAGACTTTGAAAAATCAAAAATTATATGCTAAATTCTCCAAATGTGAGTTCCGGTTGAATTCAATGGCTTTCCTTGGGCATATCGTTTCCGATGAAGGTATTAAGGTAGATGGTCAAAAAGTTGAAGCAGTACAAAGTTGGCCTAGACACACAACTCCTACAGAAGTTCATAGTTTCTTGGGCTTAGCTGGTTATTATCTGAGATTTGTGGAGAACTTCTCTTCTATTGCTGCTCCCATGACAAAATTGACACACAAAGCTGTTAAGTTCCAATGGTCCGATGCATGTGAAAGGAGCTTTCATGAGTTGAAGAAACGCTTAACATCAGCACCTGTTCTAGCACTTCCTGAGGAATCTGAAGGTTATGTGGTATATTGTAATGCATCTAGGGTTGGATTGGGATGTGTTCTAATGCAGCATGGGAAAGTTATTGCATATGCTTCAAAGCAGTTGCGGAAGCACGTACACAATTATCCGACTCATGATATTGAGTTAGCAATCATTATATTTGCCTTGAAAATATGGCGTCATTATCTTTATGGTGTTCATATGGATATCTATACAGATCACAAAAGTTAACAATATATATTTAAGCAGAAAGAGTTGAACATGAGACAAAGGAGGTGGATTTAATTGCTGAAGGACTATGATGTGGATATTTTGTACCATCCGAGCAAAGCGAATGTGGTAGCTGATGCATTGAGTCGCAAATCCATGGGCATCTTGAAGCATGTAGAAGCTGGGAAATTAGAAATGACTAAGGAGCTATATCGATTGGCTAACCTGAGTATGCGGCTACATGATACAGGTGACTAGGGTGTAGTAGTCCAAAATATTGCTGGGTCATCACTGGTAGTTGAGGTAAAAATGCATCAATTTTAGGATCCGTAGTTAGTCAAGATTAAAGAGAGCATCCCTTTTCAGAAGAAGCAGTTGTTCGAGCAATCTGATGATGGAATTCTAAAATATAAGGGCCGATGGTGTGTACCTAATGTTGGGGAGCTTTGTAAGCAAATTATGATAGACATGCACCAGTCTCGATACTCAGTTCATCCTGGTTCAACCAAAATATATCATGATCTTTGTCAGCTATACTGGTAGAATAACATGAAGAAAGATATAGCCACATTTGTGGCTCAGTGTCCCAACTGCCAGTAGGTTAAAGCTGAACACCAGAAACCTAGAGGGCTACTTCAAAATATTGAGATTCCAGATTGGAAATGGGAATCTATTAATATGGATTTCATTACAGGATTGCCCAATTCTCGCCGGAAGTTCGATTCTATTTTGGTCATTGTGGATAGGCTGACGAAATCAGCTCACTTTCTCCCAGTTAGGACCACCTATTTAGCTGAAGACTATGCGAGACTGTATATCAAGGAAATAGTTCGGCTACATGGAGTTCCGTTTTCTATTATATCTGACAGAGGTGCCCAATTTACAGCTAATTTTTGGAGGTCTTTTCAAGAAGGTTTGGGTACTCTTGTTAACCTTAGTCCAGCATTTCATCCGCAGACCGACGGACAAGCCGAACGCACTATTCAGACACTTGAAGATATGTTGCGAGCTTGTGTCTTATACTTCAAGGGAAGTTGGAAAGATCATTTACCGCTTATTGAGTTTGCCTACAACAACAGTTATCACGCTGGTTGTTACGCCCCGTAATATTACGTCGATATTTCGTTCTGCAGTACTATCTTAAGGTGATGTTACGCTTCACAGTATTAAATTACGATGATGTTGAACCCTGTAGTATTGTACGTTGAATTTGTCGTAAGGTAATTGATATCAGTCCAAGGAAAAGATTATTTGGAGATTATAAGGATGATATTTCAAACAAGTGATGAGTAAAATCGTGAAGGTGAGAGGGGAAGCAAGTCAAAGAAAATAAAGTTTCGTCCAAGTTTGGCATGTTGGGATAAAATATCGTCCGAGCGTTAATACCCAATATTTACGGACTAGTACCATACAAGGTACCATATGACCATGATAGTAGAATGTATAAAGTGTATTAAAAATAAGTAGAATTTAAGTAATAATAGGTTTGAATGTTGATATATACCGTCTTTCAGCTGACCTTTCCAAACCATGCTTCGCAATCAAGCTAGAAAAAAACTAAGTTACTATTTCGAACTAAACAACCAGCGCGCTTGTTCCTATTTCATTTTCTTCTTCCAAGTCCTTGCACTGAGTTACTTACGGAATCTCAAATCTTGAGGTCGGGCCTCGGATGGATTAGGCGGGACGGGATTCGAACCGATGACTTAAGTAATTTCTTATTATACGATATCTTCACCATGGATGATAGGATTCCTCCTGGAAGCGAAGGCAGGAGCAAAGCCTATTGATTCACCAGTTTGCTAACCTACTTGTCGGGTTGAGATAATTCTTAATTATCGGGTAACGAAATACTACCTAATTAAATTAATTGAATACTTTGGATAAGTATCAAAATAAAAAAAAGTGACAGCTAAGTAAAGAGAATCGAAAATGACTCTTGATTTAGGTTCTACATTAACAAGACACTTGGACTATTTATTTAACCCACAAAAACGTTGAAGGCTTATATTAGTCATCTTTACCCATTGTTTGTTTTTCTATTAATATAACATCTGAACCCACACACCTAGATTTCATGAAAGGTAGGTTGCACCGCCTTATAATAGAAAATAAATAAATGATGGAAAGAAAGATATAAAACAGTACGAGGAAAAGAACAAATAAATGTCATACATGGTATATACCATTATGCTCATTTTGGCATCAAAATTCCATTTTGAAGATGATTTCAAAAGTTCATATCAGATTTTCATTACAATAAGCAACGACAATTCTTAGGTTGGTAAAGAAATTCATATGAAACCACACTGCGTAATAATAACGGAATTTTGCAATTCTAAGGGAGTACGGTGCACCCTTTTCCAAGAATATCATACTGATTTTCCCATACTCTAGGTATGTTAAGGCTAAGCTCTTTTTTCATTTGGCATGATCTCGTCATTACATTCATATCTCGGAATTTATGTATATTTTGCTAGTCTCGCAAATTACGTATATTTTTCTAGTGTTGTAAGTTATAATATTCTCCTTATCGGGACTTCATATTCAGTCGAGTGTTTCCTTCTTCCAGTCAAGAGAGCAGATAAGTTTATATATACAGTATTAAAAGTATTTTCATTACCATCGAGCTATAATCGATGAGCAGGCCCCTATTGGGCAACCTCTGATTAGATGGTAAGTTATATACCGAGCCTACTATGGTCGAGCGCGTATGAGCGAGCCCAGTTGGTCAAGATACAGAGCCCAGTATGGCCGAGCGCTTATGAGAGAGCCTACTTTGGCAGAGCAGTTATATATATACTGAGCCTACTGTGGCCGAGCGCTTATGAGCGAGCCTAGTTGGTCGAGATACAGAGCCTAGTATGGCCGAGCTCTTATGAGCGAGCCTACTACGACAGAGCAGATATATATATATGTATACCGATCCTTATAGGACCGGACAACTATTTTACTTGCTATATTGAGAGAATTGAGTCAGTATAAGCAAGTAAGCATATCTTCAGATTATCTTTGACTTCCAGCTACTTGCAGTTATTATATTATCAGTTCAGTTTCAGCTTTCAGTATATTGCCTTACATACTCAGTACATTATTTCGTACTAACGTCGCTTTTCTGGGGGCGTTGCATTTCATGCGTGCAGGTCAGACAGATAGACGAGTAGGCCTCTTCAATAAGTGTTGCCCAAGTTCAGCTTGATCGGTAAGCTCCATGCCTTCGGAGTTTCGGGTCTAGAGCCTTACGTACCTCTTGTATATATATGTATATATGTTATGAGTAGGTTAGGGAGTTGTTCCGATCATAGTATATCCATCAGTAGAGGCTTGTAGACATATCCTATCAGTTAGTGCAATATGTTGGGCTTGCAGGCCTTGTATGTATATTTGGTTGGTTTGGCAGCTGTAATAGTTATGACGGCCATGCTGGCCCAGTTTTATATTGACATTTAGTCAGCATTCGCAGTTATCTTGCAATGTGGCCCATGGATAAATTATGGCATCATATGTTCAGAGTCCCTTAGTTGCAAGTTGGTACACAAGGATAGGTGAGGCACTGGGTGCCGGTCTCTCCCCCCAAGTTTGGGGTGTGACAACTCGTATCAGAGCAGTTCTGTCCTAGAGAGTCTACAAGTCGTGTCTAGTAGAGTCTTGTTTATGGGTGTGTCGTGCACCACACTTATAAGCAGGAGGCTGCAGGGCATTTAGGACTATCATTCTTTCTTCTTACTCTAGATCGCGTGGTAGAGCTCAGTTGTAAGAATTTTTGAAACTCTATCTTATTCGTAATATGACGATGCCTATACTTAGAAAGATGGTTGGTAAGGGATTGAATGCGGATGTGAAAGAGTTGAGTTAGAAGAACCCGGTGAGCTTCTGGAAGTGGAGCCTTAAGGCAAGAATATCTATCCACCTTTATGGTGAAAGACAATGAGAGATTCACAAGGTAAATACAAGTTTCAACAAGTAAAGGAACCAAGGTGAAAGAGGGTACGAGGTACCCAGCTAATAAAGATTATCCTTATTTACCATTTAGGAAGAGAGAGATATAAGCATTTTGAGTTACATTCAACAGTAACAGTGGTATGTATCGTTGGCCACACCGATCTAAGTTATGCTCTATAGGAGCTAACAAATATGGTTTAAGAGAAAGACATAATAGCAGGATCCGGCTGGGGTTAGAGTAACCAAAATAATGAATGGATGATTTGCGTTAGTTGATATTTCTGAAGGATATTACAAAGGTACTAATAGATCTCCTTGTGAGACACCCATGTGATGCACTCTAGAATATTACAATTAGATATGAATACTAGCATGATAAAAAAATCTGAAGACAGGCATTGAAAGCCTGAAAGGGATAAATATTACCTTAGTGTGACTATCGTCCCTAGTAAATCAAGGACGTTGGGCAACCCTAAGAGCCGATGAATGAAGCAAGGAGAGCTAAAAGCGAACGAATGTCTTTGTTGAAGTTTTCACAAGAAAGAGATAGGCAGGAATATAAGCAAAGGAATGAGAAGAGAGATAACGAAGAATTACGAGTAAGATGTGATACATGGACGACAACGGTATTACCGGATCCATAGTCAAGTAAAGGAAGAGACGAGATGTGATAGGCCTTAAGACAATAAAAGAGTATAGGCCATAAAATATCCTCATTTAGATAAATAAGTTCATGACCCGAACGTGATGGCCAAAAGGAAAAGTTAGACCCCAGAGTAATAGAAATCAGTATGGACTGGTGAACAAGATAAACTAAACATTGAATTAGGAACCGAGTGATTTGATGATAGTCAGCATCATGAGAATTTCAGATTGTATTCCGGCAATAATAGAATGGACAACAAAAGAAGATCCATGATGAATTAAGAACATGGTCATTCAGGGAGACGTTTCCCTAAAGCAAGCAATATGAGCAAAGTTAAGCTTAAGGGAATGTATGTGCCAGTTACACTACGTGTTGTCACCATCTTAAGTGAGGAAATTTGTCATCCTTTTTACAGGAGGATTGCCGCAAGACGAGTAAGGATCATTGATGTTGAGAAACGACGCCAAGGATGAAGAGGGAAAACATCTATAGGTAGATCCTCATGGCTTCAGCCTTTAGTACACCCCTAAAGGGGGAATATGAAGTGATGTGACATTAAGTCAGAATTAAGTGGTTCTAGTAACTATGGAATGGTAAAGGAAGTAAAGGTTCCTGCCCGAGCTATTATTAATAAATAAGGAGCCAGTGCGAGACGTAAGTTAAGACAAAGGAAATAACCCAAAAAAGATTACAAGGAACATTGATATGAGAATGAGCCAACGAGTAGTTAGTAATTGGTCAGGAAGATTCCAGTTATGGCTAAATAGGAGGTTACAGACGAGTCATCAGATCGTGTAAGATAAACATAGTAGAACCCAACATGGAGAATTCAACCTCGAAGAATATCATTATAATACTTGAAGTATATTCAAACAAGCGTCGGGGTAGTTAAAGGTACCGTATAAGTGTTACGGGGATAAAAGAAAGTGACACTGGGAAGGCAGTTAAAATATCAGTTCAGAAGCAACTATACAAGCACAAGGGCATGGAAGTAAGCAAGTACGAATGATTATAGGCAAGTAAGGACATTAAGACGGTCCGTAATAAGCTCACAGCTTTACGAGAGTTAAGGGTTCTCCCTAAGTACTACAACAAAAGACTAGCTGAGGAAATAAGGAAGAAGGCTTCAACCTAAGCACAATGACCTAAAGAGAAAATGATCGTGTAACAACAGTTTCACAACAATATTGTAAGCACTCCAAAAGAAAGTGGCACCTATCGTGGATAATGAACGGGAAGTAAGAGTTAAAAGTAATATTCGAGATCATATGAGATGTATGAAAACTCTGGCAAGAGTGGGCGCTAAGATAAGCTAAGTACGGATGCAACAAGGGGCAGAAAGACCAGGAAAAGTAATTGCACACGTTTAAAGAAAGCTGAGATAGAACGAAAGAATTATTTGATCAATGATCCAAAGTTAGTACGTTATGGATACACTCAAGATTTTGGAGCATTATGTTTGTTGACAATCATACAGCATAGAAGACCCCGGTATAAATTAAAAGAAAGAATTGAGACCAGGGCATAGACAAAGGATTGAATTGTTAGAAGATTGTATCAGGGATATTCCATAATGCCCATGAAAGGCTAAGGTAATAACTGATACCATGAGCCACGAATCGGAAGATAGCTTAAGCCTATGTAAAGGCTGATCAGAAGGAAGAGGAAACTAAAGAATTATATCACCTAAGTGAATCAAGAGTCTGACTATTGGACCTAGGGAAAAAAATTATAGAAGTTTTGCTTGAGAACATGACAGAATCACTCTTAGTATCAGACGTTCAAGAGAAATAACACAACAACCATAATCTATACGGGCTCTACAAGGAAGCCAGTTAGAAGAAGTACCAGCCTCATAAGAAGTTAGTACAAAGCTCCCACCGGATTATGTGTGTACCAGAGGTGCGAGTATTATAATAGAGCTTCGAGTTATGGACGTGAGTTACACCTAGATGTAAGGGATTTTATGAAAGAGATAGAATATATGATACGAGATTTTAAGTAAGTAAGGTAAAACTGAACAACGTACGAGATACTAAAATGCAGAAAGTTGTGAATAGTCCATACTTTGGATAGAAGGTTATAAGCACGGGGATTCAAAATCCATGAATGATAGCGGCATCGTTAGTGGCATATCTTCCAGCCTATTGTTTCTACGTATTGAGAGGTGTAGTTAAAAGAGTATAGAAGAGTTAGAGACGAGGTGACGTCTCGCTTGATATTCCAGACTAACATATGGAAATCTATGGTGCAAGCAAGTTGAAGAAAGGTTGCAAGTAGTATAAATGGATATGTGTAGGTTGCAAGATAAAGTATGGTAGAGCGACAAGATGGTAGGAAGACAAGAGTATGGATAAGAAAGGCCGAGTGAGAAGGTGATGAGAATGGATAAGCCCTCAGGATTAAGTCCACAAAAATGAGAGAAAGCTGACGGGTTCTCTAAATTATATAAAGCTCAGTATAGCCTGAATGAGCTCAAAGGATCATATGACTAGTAGCATTTAGAAGAAATAGAATGCTGCCCTGGTAGTAGAATGAGGGGGTGATTGTGATAGATAAAGGATGACGTTTGGGCCTTCGATTGAGTAATAACTTGAAGAGGATTTCATGAATCGTACGGGTTAAGATACCCACGTAAGTGAATCACATTGGGATACTATAAAATACAGTTATTGAAGTACATTATCGCCACTAAGTGGATCAGGAAAATTACTTCGAATATTCCTCGATGCAACGTGAGCCCTAGTGATTATGTAAGAGGTTTCAAGTTATCAGTGGTATATTGTAGATCAATATTGAGGTGAATCAACAATAGATGAACAAAAGTCACAAAGTATGAGATGAGATTAGGCCGTCATTCTTAAGATGAGCAGTAACGAGGAAGCATTAAAGGACTTAGATTTATACTTATGGGATGAACAAAGAGAGTACGCTGGAATTTGGTAGTAGATCTTAGCAACAATAAATCAAAGTAAGAGTTATGGTATAGTATGAACCACCTAGATAAGGTAAAAATCACGCGGTTAGATAACCGGTTCTATGAAACAAAATGTTGCAATAATCATAATTTCAACAAAATACCAAGCAAAGAACTTTAGTATGCCTACAAATGCCCAGAGGGGCATTTCATCAAGCTCTGTATATGTTTGTGAAGTGAAGCTTAATGATTGGCTAGAAGCTACAGGAAAAAGGGGAGAAGAGTCTCATAAGCGCACTTACAAAGTCAAGGCCGTACAAGCTGCTTATTAAAAGGTAACAACAGTTACGAGATTGGAAGGAATTCGATCACAACTCATGGCGTGGGAAAGAGGCAAAGGGGGGAATATTATGGCCTTTGGAAATTAATCAAAGAACAGTTGCCAAAATGGAAAAGAGAATATCAAAATATTCGTAATGAGCTTTGGGTAATGAGAATGATAAGTGCACCAGTCAACATTCGAGGACGAATGTTCCAAAGAGGGGAATAATGTTACGCCCCGCAATATTACATCGATATTTCATTCTGCAGTACTATATTACGGTGATGTTACGCTTCACAGTATTAAATTACGATGATGTTGAACCCTGTAGTATTGTACGTTGAATTTGTCGTAAGGTAATTGATATCAGTCCAAGGAAAAGATTATTTGGAGATTATAAGGTTGATATTTCAAACAAGTGATGAGTAAAATCGTGAAGGTGAGAGGGGAAGCAAGTTAAAGAAAATAAAGTTTCGTCCAAGTTTGGCATGTTGGGATAAAATATCGTCTGAGCGTTAATACCCGATATTTACGGACTAGTACCATACAAGGTACCATATGACCATGATAGTAGAATGTATAAAGTGTATTAAAAATAAGTAGAATTTAAGTAATTTGAGATAATTCTTAATTATCGGGTAACGAAATACTACCTAATTAAATTAATTGAATACTTTGGATAAGCATCAAAATAAAAAAAATGTGACAGCTAAGTAAAGAGAATCGAAAATGACTCTTGATTTAGGTTCTACATTAACAAGACACTTGGACTATTTATTTAACCCACAAAAACGTTGAAGGCTTATATTAGTCATCTTTACCCATTGCTTGTTTTTCTATTAATATAACATATGAACCCCCACACCTAGATTTCATGAAAGGTAGGTTGCACCACCTTATAATAGAAAATAAATAAATGATGGAAAGAAAGATATAAAACAGTACGAGGAAAAGAACAAATAAATGTCATACATGGTATATACCATTATGCTCATTTTGGCATAAAAATTCCATTTTGAAGATGATTTCAAAAGTTCATACCAAATTTTCATTACAATAAGCAACGACAATTCTTAGGTTGGTAAAGAAATTCATACGAAACTACACTGCGTAATAATAACAGGATTTTACAATTCTAAGGGAGTACGGTGCAACCTTTTCCAAGAATATCATATGGATTTTTCCATACTCCAGGTATGTTAAGGCTAAGCTCTTCTTTCATTTGGCATGATCTCGTCATTACATTCATATCCCGGAATTTACGTATATTTTGTTAGTCTCGCAAATTACGTATATTTTCCTAGTGTTGTAAGTTATAATATTCTCCTTATTGGGACTTCATATTCAGTCGAGTGTTTCCTTCTTCCAGTCAAGAGAGTAGAGAAGTTTATATATACAGTATTAAAAGTATTTCATTACCATCGAGCTATAATCGATGGGCAGACCCCTATTGGGCAACCTCTGATCAGATGGTAAGTTATATATCGAGCCTATTGTGGCCGAGCGCGTATGAGCGAGCCCAGTTGGTCGAGACACAGAACCTATTATGGCTGAGCGCTTATGAGCGAGCCTACTACGGCAGAGCAGTTATATATATACCGAGCCTATTGTGGCCGAGCGCTTATGAGCGAGCCTAGTTGGTCGAGATACAGAGCCTAGTATGGCCGAGCACTTATGAGCGAGCCTACTACGGCAGAAATAATTATAGTGTCGTGCATATGCGTATGAATGTCATGTCTAACATAGGTACATGTTTCATAACATCATCATTAGGCCTCTGAGGGCATCCCGTCATATCATCTCAACCACTGTGGGCAAAATCATCAACGTATACCAACTGATCAGGTGGTGGTGCGTATATAATGCCATAATCTTTCCCATATTCCTATATACATATATACGCGTATATAATGTCATCTGGTCATGGGTCAATGTGCATGTATAAATGTATGAAATGCATATAAAATACGTTAATAAAATCTCTTGGTACATTATAAGATTATTATGCCTCTGAATAATATCATGAAATAAACTTTACCAACTTACGTATTTTGAGACCCATGAACAGATGATAGAATAATATGATATATGGGGAATCAAGAACATAAGCATCTCTAGTATTTCTATGAATAGAATCATTTATAGAAGTTGTGCTTTTGCTCATTTCATTTGTATCGTATGGATCATGCCAAAAAGAAAGAAGGGATAGCCTTAACATACCTGAACCAATTCTCTCTTGCGAAAACACGTAACGGCGGATCAAAGTAGGGAAAAATCTGTATGATATTCTTGAGAAAGATTTTATCGGGCTTTTTTTGAATTAGCATAACACATTGGATTTCTCTCTAAAATTTCACGTTGGATCTTGTTGGATCATTGTCATTTCTCTTTCAATGGTGTAGGAAATGTTATTGTTGGATTTGAGATCAACTTCCATTTTAAATGTTGGAATTTTGAAAGAAAGCTATATGATTACCTTTTGATCATTTAAAGGCCAAGCTTCCAATATACTTAAGTGTCATGTGTATGACACTTAAATGGACACCTTTCATTCCAAGGTATGAGTCATTTAGTGTATTTCAATGGGCTGGCACGTTTTTGGGTTTAGTATTTATCGAAAGACTTCAATTAATCCACCACTAGTTATTAATTAACTAGGTAATGTCGCATTACCCAATAATTAATCAATTACCCACATAATTAAGAATTATTTCTACTTACTTAAAATACTACTCACTTTTCACATACCTTATACACCTTACTATCATGGTTATATGGTACCTTGTATGGCACTAGTCCATAAATACCGAGTATTTTAGCTCGGATTCTATTTTATCCCAATATGGCAAACTTGGATGAAAATTCACTATCTTTGACTTGCTTCCCCTCTCACCTTCACGAATTTACTCATCAATTGTTTGAAATAGCATAATGCTTATAATCTTAAAATAATCTCATTCCCGAACTTACGTCGATTAACTTATGATGAAACTTTAACATATGAAAATGCAGGATGTAACATCTAGCGGGAGATGCGGAGCAGGTATCCACACCTATTTGAGACTCCAGGTATGTTTCTAGACCCATTTGAGGACGAACGTTTGTTTAAGAAGGGGGGATGTAACGACCCGACCGGTCATTTCGAGCGTTATCGCCTCGTTCCCCCCATTTTCTACTTCTTTTGTGTTCTACAATTGTATTATGACTTACCAGATTAGTTGGTTCAGGTCTGGAATGATTTCAGAGTGAATTGAGACACTTAGTCTCTTAATTGGAAGTTTAAGTTGGAAACGTTGACCGGATATCGACGCATGTGTGAACGACCTCAGATTTGAATTTTGATGGTTTTGTTAGGCCCGTTAGGTGATTTTCGACTTAGTAGCACGTCAGGATTGTGATTTGGAGCTCCGTGGTAGAATTAGGCTCTAATTGGCAAAAGTTGAAATTTTGGAAAGTTTGATAGGGAGTGGACTTTTTGATATCGGGGTTGGATTGGATTTCCAGAAGTTGGAGTAGGTTCGTGGTGTCAATTTATGACTTGTGCAAAAAATTTGAGGTCAATCGGACGTGATTTGATAGGTTTCGACGTCATTTGTAGAATTCGAAAATTTCAAAATTTATTAGGTTTGAATCCGTGTGTAATTCGTATTTTTGATGTTGTTTGAGGTGGTTTAAGGATTCGACTAAGTTCGTATGATAGTTTAGGACTTGTTGATATATTTGGTTGAGGTTCCGACGGCCTCGGGTGAGTTTCGGGTGGTTAACGGATCATTTTTGGCCTTGGAGTGTAGCTGATATCTGCTGTTTTTTGTTGTGGTGGTTTTCTCTTATGCGTTCGCGAGGCAGGTCTGTTTGCGAAGTGTACCTTGAGGCTGAGGAGTATTTGTTCTTCGTGTTCATGAAGAAGAGGACGCGTTCGTGAAGGTTTGGGAGTAGAGTGCATCGCATACGCGAGATAGGGAACGCGTTCGTGAAGAAGAGAAGAAGCAACTGGGGACCCCATTCATTTGGCCTACGCATTCGCGATGAGAGGGGTCAGTAAAGGTTAGCGTTCGCGAGTTGTTGATCACGTTCGCGTAGAAGGGATTTTTGTCAGAGGCAATTTGTGCTTCGCGAATGCGAGGGTGCTTCTGCGTTCGCGAAGGAAGCATACCTGGGTAGAATAAAAGATTCAAAAATAAGGGTTTTGAGTTCATATCACAAAATTAAATTAGGAGCTCGGTAAAAGGCGATTTTTGGAGAGATTCTTGTGTGGGTGTTTGGGGTAAGAGATTCCTATCTAATTTTGGTCAAATTTCATGATTATGTCTTTAATTCCACCATTTAATTTGTGATTTGGGGTGGAAAATTGTGGAAAAAGAGGACGTGTTCTTGAGATGAATTTTTGAGGTTTTGAATGGGATTTTGTTATCGAATTTGAGTAAATTTGGTATGGTTAAACTCGTGAGTGAATGGGATTTTGGGTTTTATGAATTTTGTCGGATTTTGAGACGGGGCCCGGGGGCCTATTTAAGCCAATTTTGGATTTTTGGCTCTAATTTAGTAGTTTTCTTGTGGAATTGATCCCTTTAGCCTATATTAATTATATTATACTGCTTGTGGCTAGATTCGGGACATTTGGAGGCCGACTCATGAGGCAAGGGAATTTTGGAGTAGAGTTTTGCTCTAACTGAGGTAAGTAATAGTTATAAATATGGTCCTAAGGGTATGAAATCCGAAATTTTATGTCGTGTGATTATTAGGAGGTGACGCACATACTAGGTAACGGGCGTGTGGGCGCGCACTGAAGGGATTGCGACTTGGTATGTCCGTGAGACTGTAAAGTCGAATGGCTCACTGTTAACTACATGTTCCCTTTGTCTTATGGAAATTTGGCTGCAATTCATGTTAGAAATCATGCTTAGGTCATATGATATCACTGTTGGGACCCACAAAGATCGTGCACTTGTTGATTTAGCTACTATTTGTTGTCTTGTACTCACTCATGGCTTTAATTGCTTATCATACCTCCATCTCTTTTTATTCCTTGTTGATACATGTTTTACCTCTGTTGGGCTGATTTATATGATTTCTGAGAGCCCGAGAAACTAGGGAGGTTGATGATTTAGTGAGGCCGATACCCTGATGGTGAGATATTGATACCATAGCACGTGAGTTGTTCGTGCGGATCCAGATATTTATACTGTAGCACGTGAGCTGCCCGTGCAGATCTTGATATGATATTATAGCACGTGAGTTGTTCGTGCAGCACGTGAGTTGTCTGTGTGGATTATAACACTTGGGCTGTAGGAGCCCCTCCGGAGTCTGTACACCCCTGTGAGCGCAGGTGCCTATTAAGTGTGAGTACTAAGGGTTGAAAGCCGAGTGATTGAGCTGTTGAGATGAGTTGAGTGACTGTTACCTCGAGAGGTTGTACTTGCTTTCATTGTTGTTGCACTTAGTTGAAATCTGTCATTGTTGTGAAATTTCTGGAAGATT
Organism: Nicotiana tabacum; assembly: GCF_000715075.1. Taxonomy (NCBI): domain Eukaryota; kingdom Viridiplantae; phylum Streptophyta; class Magnoliopsida; order Solanales; family Solanaceae; genus Nicotiana; species Nicotiana tabacum. Next base: position 128,748,088 of record NC_134084.1, read on the forward strand.
TTATATCAGGTTTACTTGAACTTGAAACTGTATAAAACTGATTTGACTTAAACTGCCAGATTTGAAAGCTTGTCTATTCTTTATTGAAAATTCTAAAATGAACCGTATTTGTGTAGCGCGTCACTGCTTCTCAGTTCCTTATTTGTTTCTGTTACTTACTGAGTTGGTTGTACTCACGCTATACCCTGCACTTCATGTGCGTATCCAGGTGTGTCCGGTCGCGGAGGACGTTGAGCTCGTGCGTGGTCGAGTATCAGAGATCTGAGGTAGCTGCCGGCGTTCGCAGTCCTTGTCTCTACTTCTTTGCTATCTTTCTTTTCTGTATTTACATTTAGACACAGACTCTTATAGACACTATTTCTTAGAATGGTTGTTCAGATGTTCATGACTTGGTGACACCCCGTTGTTTGGGGCTATCTTTCCGCATTGTATTTTGAGTTTAACTCCTGTTTTGTTTTATGAAAACTCTGTTATGAAAAAGCTTTTGGTTTATCTTTTATGAAATATCGAAGGACGTTGGAAATTGGCTTGCCTAGTACCATCGATAGACGCCATCACGACTGGTTAGAGTTTTGGATCGTGACACCATTCATCGACAAAACAATTATTGGCTTGTTTAAAAATTGATTATCCTTGACGTAATTCATGGTTGCGCTACTGCAAGAAAAATAATGGAGATTTAAGTAGCTAGACTTGAGAAGTTAACAAGGCAATAATGTAGAATAAAACTTACCATGTCTACATGAGAGTCCGAGTCAGAATTGCAACTTTATAAGTTCTGAATTTTAAAAATAAGAAGTCAATTTAACGAATATGGTGAATTTCTTAATATAAATACATTGTTTGAGCAAAAGAATATAATTTATTTGAATTTCCTATTTTACATTAAATAGCATATTTTTATATCCAGAATTTCATGATATGCACAAGTTCTAAAAAGATTTCTTTCTTCTTTAAGCTCCGCTAGTCAAACTTACTTTATATAAGTTGAAACAAGAGAGTATTTGTTTCGAACTTTTTCTTTCCCATCCTTTTAGTTAATCCACCTTGAGATTTCGATAATGGCATATCTTCACTTTTTTCTTTGTTATCTAGTCAAGGGTCAAATAAAAATAATCTCTGTGAAAGCCAATCCTCCATCATCAGCATCTTAAAAAACTTATTCCATATTTTGAGTTATTTGCAATTTGCTCCCTTAAGATGTGCTTTCTTTCTTGATTTGTACTTTAATCAATTTTTTTAATTAATTTACACCTTAATGATAATTAAAGAAACATATATCCTAAAAAACTTTTGGATGTGCGTGTAGCCGCGTCTACGCATTTTGTGACATGAAATCTTGACTTTGAAGATACAATACGACTTGTTCAGCCGGTCAAACTAATTATTACACCTAGCATTTGAAACAAAATCTCGATAATAAAAGAAGGAAAATTTTTACTTAAGAATAACTAGGCTCCCTAGTTTTCAATTTTATAGTCCATATTTCAATTTACAATCAACTAACTTAAAAATAATAGGCTAATACTCATCATTCAACTCCAATAGGTTTTCAAAATTATTATTTAATTTTAAAAGGATTGTTCAAGCTTTTAAGTTAACTTTCAAGTCAGTAACTGTGATTCAAATATTAGTTCAACAAATCAAATCCACTTGGGTAGTGAAAATTAAATTTTTAACAAGCTTAAATATGTGGGTTTAAATTCCAAATTAAATTTCATGAGAATTTTGGAGTGGGTATTATTTAGACTTGTTAGAAATAGTATAAGGAGGTTGTATATAAAATTTGAAGTCATTTAATGGAGATTTGAACTGGTTTTGAACAAGAATTGCAACTAAAAATCGTGGAAGAAGTTCGTCTACAGACATTTGTATAAAGGTGTATAATAGTGTACAAGATGTGTTTATACACTCATATACGCTATTATACAAGATTATACAAAATTATACAAAAAACTGACTTCGTCTTCTTCCTTGCATCTTTTCTGAAATTTAACTCAAACCTTGCTCAAATCTACTCCAAATCACTTCAAATTTAAATCTTGAACTCTTTTGATATTTGCAATCAATTGGAATAACACCCAATCGAAACAACTAACAAACTCAAAAAATCATATTTTCGAAAGCAAAGCTTTGAATGACTTTCAATGGTGGATTTCTACTTTTCAATTTTCTTACATTGCAACCAGGTGACACGGGGAGAGAAGCAAAAAATACACGGCCCCTTGAAGCACATGTAGAAGATGCGAGAAGAAGAGAGAGTGAAAGTAATGGTTGTGAGAATACATATTTAACTCGATAGCTTTTAGAAGAAATAGTTGTAAAAACACAAATTTTGAATTTGTTAGTGCTTTTAAAATATGTACAATATGGACTAGGTAGGGTAAAACTTAAAAACATGGACCATTTTTTTGTTATGGTTTGAAGTCATGTGTATTTTGTTGTAATTCTTTCATAAAAAAATCCTCTTAGTTTTCTCATTCTATGTAATCATGCAAACAATCACTAAATAATATTATATAATTATTTAGAATTTAAGAACTCATTAATTATTATAGTGTAAATTTGCTCTATCAAATAATATCATAGATCGACTAAGATCGAATTGAACTGTCTTTGATTGAGCGAATCCTACCTAATTTTGATTTTCGTACCCGCGGGAAGGAGCTGAGAGGGTTCGGACCGGGGTGATTTCGCGAGTAGATGGCCCGGCATTCAAGCAATGGAATGTGAAAATCACAGCTTCCCAATAAATCAAAATCATGCCCCATTTGCGCGGAGTGTGGAATAATGAACCCAGTTAACCTAGTAAATTCAGCAGATTTTAATTTGTCATTTTAAACTATATTATACATATTGAAAATTGTAAAATGTACTAGGATATAAGGCGTACTAAGATTTTAATATCTCTAGCTTTTATGGACATTTCAAAACCAAAATAGTATTCTCGCCATAGACTTTCTATTTTGTCCGTGAAAATACAGCAATATAAGTAGCTATTTATTTATTTATTTATTTTTAAATAGCATTTCTGGCTTCTGACAACTTAACTTTATCTTGTACAGTTTAACTTATTCCTTCACATAGATAAACCGCAGGGTAAAAATAATTCGGGCCCTATGTATGCATCACGTTATGCTAGCTTTTGCTTATTTAACCATCCAACATAAGGCAACTAATTTGTGTTTGGCGATTTATAAAGCTCATTAACAGGAAAAATGCTTCCCATTAAAAAAAAAATCATCCTCAAGGCTCGAACTAATTGCACGAAACCCTTATGAAAGGTAGAGAGATCCCACGTCATACTAAATTTATTATATCCAAATGACATATTAATCTAAAAGTATACGTTTAAATAAAAATCTCGTAAATGTCACTTTCTTTTCTATACTGTACGCGTAAATTTTTCTTGGAAAAAAGACTAATCGGCTGTTAGGAAGGAAGGGAGGGGTCATTGAGTAGCTGTATGTAAAATAAAGTGAAGAGTATTAAAGTGAGGAGTATATTATATTAATGGCTTTAAATATTTGGATAGATTTTCATGTGAACACTAATAAATTTGCCTTGGGAGAAACTTCATTAATGGCGTGTGGAATAGTTTAATCCACGTTTTAAATTCTTAATTCCCATCCCAAAAGCCTATTTATAGTTGAAAATCTTGATAACCTCTCAACATTCCAACACAACTATTATTTGAATTCTAAACTTTTTGCCCACTAGCTGCTTCAATATAATTTCTTCATTTTCACAATCCACTAATATTCAGTTCTTTGTCCCGAAAACAGAATTTTGTACCTTATGGCTGGAGGACCAAGAATAAGAATAAAGGTGGAGTCTCCGACATCTGAGTTCTTTACTGAAGTGAGAGGAAATACTTTAGTACAGTAAAAGAATTAATGAAGACAATCATAAAGGTATGGGGAGATGAGTCTTTATCACAAATCTACAAAAATGAAGAGTGATCAACTTCTATCTGCTTATAATATCAACGATGGCTCTATTGTCAAAGTTAAAGTTTTTGCTGAACCTCCTGATGAGCCAATCAAACTCCCAAAGAGAGATTGCCCAAGCAGCTTCAATCGATCTCCTGTTTTATGACGTAATTTATTAATTGTTTCTAACTGATTTCGAAGAATAAAAGTTGCTTCATTTGATGTATATTTCATTGGTACATACTCTTTTTCTTTTAAGAAAATACATACTTTGCACCCTAAATTTGTCTCCTTACAAACATAAAAAACTATGTGTGTGTTCTCGTACCCCTATTCTTATTCAAGTGTATTTATTATCCCCTTAAAATTAAGTTGCCAATGACATAAAAGGTGTTCTAACCTTCTAGATACGACAGAAAAGAAAGTTAAAGATATAGTAAATCGCGTCATCTTTTAATTGGATCATTCTCTTCTATTTTGGGGCCCTCTTTTTATTTCTTTTTAATTTTTTGCCTTTTATAGTTCGCTTCTTCTTTTTACCCGAAACCCTCTGATAATTACTTATATGGGGACGCACGAAGAGTTTAGGTGTGTAAGTGGCTTTTGACGATAAGTTTAAAGTGCAAAATATATATTTTCCCAATTCTTTTTCTTCCTTGAAATGCTCCTGGAGATTTAAGTAGCTAGACCTAAGAAGTTAACAAGGCAATAATGTAAAATAAAACTTACCATGTCCACATGAGAGTTAATCTATGCGTACATATTCAATGAATTTTAATTTGTAATATAAATACATTGTTTGAGCACAAAAGAATATCGACTTTTATATTTAAAAATAATTTATTTAAATTTCCTATTTTTAATATATAATAGCATATTTTTATAGCCATTTTATTATTTAATTTTCCGACGGAATCAGCCGAAACTTTTAATTTGTATTTTTTTTTTTAATTCTAGCGACTGATTCGGTCACAAATGGCTTAAATTCAAATGTTCCCGTATTTTTCAGTTTGCGACTGAATCCTTTGCAAATTTTTGACTGATTCTGTCGTAAATATATTGTAACGTGTTTTCCAACTGACACTTTTCAGTCAGAAATCCGTCAAAAGAATATGATTTCCGACCGATTTCCGACTAATGACGGTCACAAATTTACTGTTTTTTAGTAGTGCCAGGATTTCATGATATGCACAAGTTCTAAAAAAATATTCTTTCTTCTTTAAGCTCTTCTAGTCAAACTTACTTTATATAAGTTGAAGCAAGAGATTATTTGTTTCGAACTTTCTTTTTTCAAACCTTCACAACTTGTTTGGATGGTTGTTATCCATTGTATTGTATCATATTGTTATTTTAAATATGATGTTTGTTTTGATTATTACTTAAATTTTGTTGTATTGTATTGTTAAATCCGTCGTTACATAACGACGAAATGTACCACTTTATGTAACAATCGATTTGGTGTGATCGCGTCGTTACCTTGTCTTTTTCTCTCAATCTCACTCTTTATTATTATTAAATAATTTTATTTTATCATTTACCCTACTTTTTTATATAATAATTTTACCATGTATCATAATTTTTTTTTGATAATATTGCAAGTTTATTCTTCATATTACTGATGCGTGATATCATAAAACGATGACAAAAATACAATCTATCCAAACATTGTATTTATCAAACGATACAGTACAACACAATACAGTACGATACGATACATTATCAAACGACACGTAACAGCCATCCAAACAAGCTGTTAAGTTAATCCACCTTGAGATTTCGACGCTAGTTCAAGTGCCTTCAATAAAAAAGATTACCAAGTTTTGTGAAAATAGGAGCCTAATTACCACTATTATAAATATTTACACATGATTACGAAACATAGCAACTTAAAGAATATAAGGTTTCTTAATTTTATGCTTCAAGCTTCCCAGAAAAATCCAAAACTGACCAGCATCACGTACTCCCTCCGTCTCAGATTATCTGTAATAGTTTCTAAAGATAGTTTTTTCAAATTATTTATCATTTTAGAAGTTCAAGACAAAATTAATTAATTTTTTGCTCATTTTATCCTTAGTAGTTACTCTCTCCATCTCATATTATCAGTGGTGGTTACTAAAAATAATTGTCAAATTATTTGTTATTTTAGAAGTTCAAGACAAAATTAATTATTTTTTTTCTTTTTTATCCTTTGTAATAATTATTCTTGAAGGCTACAACACCTCAATTATGGATAACTTTGTTCAAATATGAATAAAGAAAGATTAAATATTAAGACATGAATAAGGGTAAAGTAGTCAAAGTCTCATCCTAATAATTTTTCTTAAGGGTCATGTATAAGAGAATATGACAGATAATTTGAGACGGTGGGAGTATTGTTCTTGAAGATGGAGATGACACATAAATAGAATAAGTATTTATTAAAGATAGATTATATCTTAAGACATAAATAAGGTTAAAATAGTTTTAAAAAAACTCTTTTAATTAATGTTAAGGACCGTATAAAGAGAAACATGACAGATAATTTGAGACGGGAGGAGTAATAATTCTATTACACGTCGATCTTCACATCTTATTAAGCAAATCTTAGCATATTCTTGCACGTCGATCATAAATAAATAAAGAAGTCGTTTGTATCGAATATTTCAGATATCATCCTTTTGAGTATTTTAGTCCACCATATGCTAACCTGGACGCATTTATTGATTTACATCATGGCTGGATCTTAATAACATACTTATAAATTTGCTAATTGAAACCGTGTTGCTTAATGCTTAATTACCAATTCCGATTGCTTAGGGTTTCGTATCGATTGTCTTTCTGCTGTAAATAAAAAATTATAAAAATTGCTAAATTAATTTTTATAATATTTGGATCGATTTCCATGTGAACGCTAATAAATTCTGTGGGAGAAACCTCAATGGCGTGTGGAATAGTTTAATCCACGTTATAAATTCTTAATTCCCATCCCAAATGTCTATTTATAGTTGAAAACATTATCCTCAACAACAATTCCAACACAACTATTATTTCAATCTCAACTTTCTGCCTTTTAACTCTTTCAATTTCTTCCTTCCCATTTTGTATACCTTGTTGGGCACGTGCCCATTTTGTCCAGCCAAAGGCTCAATGGCCTAATTTTATTCTCTTTTGGTTTCCATTCCTATTTGGAATTGGATTCGGTTTATTCCTATTTTGAGTGGGTTTTGGCTTTAAGAGAAAGCACCACTCATGATCTATAAATAGGACAACCTTCGAGAATTATTCTATGCTCATTGATACAAGTCTTTAAAAGACTTAAGCACATAAGAGTGGTTTTTGAGAGAACTTTCGTCAAGAGAGAAGAGAGAAAGAAAAATATTTGTTTTGCTGCGGATTTTTATTCCGACCATCCAACTTCAAATCACATTTTCCGATTCGTTAACTGTTGGATCGGGCTGAAATTTTAACTGAGTGTTCGTAACATCTTGGTCTTCGATTTAAACGGTGGAGATCAGATTTAGAGGCTCGTAGTATCTTATTTCAAGCCTCGAACAGCAGCTTCGTTTTTGTGGATTATACTCTTTCTTCAATTGATTAGTTGTTGCTCTTGTTGCTATTGTTGCTCCGTGTTTGGCACTTGCTGTATAGCCAATTTGGAGAACTTTTGTAACCCTCTTATTGTTATAGTGGAGCTTTTTGGATCTTTGTGATCCCGTGGTTTTTACCTTCGATTTGAAGGGTTTTCCACGTTAAAATTTGGTGTTCTTTATCTTCTTTATTTTCGGGTTTGCCTCTTCCTCGACATAACATACCTCATGGCCGGAGGATCAAATAGCATCAGTAATAATTATGCCTCAATCTCGAACAAGTCGGGGCCCGCTGAATAACCAAGAATACGGATAAAGGTAGAGTCTCCAACATTAGAATTGAAGTAAGAGAAAAAAAGTAGAGTGAGAGAATTAATGAAGATAATCATAAAGGTATGGGGAGATGAATACATGAATCTTTATCACAAATCTACAGAAATGAAGAGTGATCAACTTCTATCTGCTTATAATATCAAAGATGGCTCTATTGTTAAAGTTAAAGTTTTTGCAGAACCTCCTAATGATGAACCAGTGAGTGTTGTCAAATTTCCTAAGAGAGATTGCCCAAGCAGCTTCAAGTTAATGGAGAATAACACAAAGTCAAATAGGTTTTCTTTGGCTTCATTGTGTTTTCTGAGGGGTATGCCTCAATGCCTCTCTAGTTTTGTGTAATTTATTTGTTGTTCCAAACTGATTGCTAAAAATTATTAGAAGAATGAATCTTGCATCATTTGTTTGTATGAATAAATATTCCATTGATATATACTCTTTCGAGTTATTCTCCATTGATATATACTCTTTCGAGTTATTCTTTTTCTTCCTTGAAATGTTCAGACAAGAAAGATATACTTGAGATGGAATCTTTGCATAAATAACCGGTCATATTTATTGTTTACTTTTTCTATACATATACATAGATTATACATAATTATACACACATACTATATAAATTATACATATATTATACTTTCACCGGCTATTTTAATTTAAATAGTTGAGTGAATGGCTATTTGAGTTAATTTTTCAATTTTCTCGCACTATTATTTAACTAATGAAAATTATACAAGAAAGTCACTTTTCTTTAATTTATAACAGTCACTCAAATTTCTAATTCCTAATGGAGCTTCTTTTATGTTAAAAAAGATAGCTGATTGGATCGTTGGAGCGAGTCAGTAAAATATCATAATGGGTGATTTTTTATAAATATTGTTACGTCAGCCAAGTTGACGAAAATATCACTTGAGTATTGTGAGTGACTTTCCGAGTGAAATGTCGAGTAGTTGAGTGACTTTTCTGTTACAAGTTAAAGAAAATCGACTTTCTATGTGAAATAAGAAAATTGAGTGACTTATGAATGAAAAAAAATGACTTTCTTGCCCAATCTTTATTAGTTGAGTGATGAGAAATTATAATTTACAAGGCAATATATAGAATAAAACTTATCATGTCTACATAAGAGGTGGAGATAGAATTTTAATTTTGTGGGTTTCAAATTTTAGAAAAATAATTTCAAGCGCTAATAATTGAGTTTTAAATTTAATATATAAATATATTTAATGAATTTTTAAATATTAATATATTATTTGTGCAAAAATTATTAAGTTCCATCAAACCCATATCCGAATGAACTTCTACCTCCAGCCTTGCATGCATAACAGGAATCATCTAAAAATAATGAAAGATTAAGAAGAAACGATTTTCAGTTTACTCTTGTTGTTTGGCCATTTACCTGGTTTTTGGGTGAACAGTAAGAAGAATATGAACTTGCCAAAAAGTTTAGTGTATACACAAAGGAATAACAATAGGCGAACTACCTTAGCTTCTCAACGCATTCCATAAGTTTAATATATTTGCAAAAACTCTTCGTAATAAAATAATTTAACTACTAATAATTCCCATCTTAAACCTACCATTCCAAACTGTACTCGAGTAGTTGAAGGCATTGTTTGAATTAGTGTATTGTCTTATTTGTTTATTTATTGTTTTATTTATTATTACAAAAAAAAAAAAAAAAACTTGATTAGTTTCTAACACTTCAGATGCACTTAAGGTCAAATAGGTCTAAAGTGCAATCAATGATTTCATGCATTTAAAACCAAAAAGTCTGGAGTGAAAAAATTGCACTTTACAAGTACGTAAGGCCAAACAGGTCTGAAGTGCAACCAATGGTTTCATGCACTTAAGGCCAAAAAGTCTGAAGTAAAAAAAAATTGCACTTCAGATGCACTAAAAGGAAAATTGGTCTGAAGTGCAATCAACGTTTTCATGAACTCAAGGCCAATAGGCTTGAAGTCCAAATTGTCCAGAAATAGAAATTTGTTCTTCGAATTTCAACAATCTAATCTAAGATTTAACACCTAAATCTACTCCAAATGAGATCAAATTTGAAACATAACGTCCAAATATCATTAAGAACAAACTCCAATCATCAATTTGTCAAAACATCAATAAACTAACAAACTCATTTTGCAATTAAGAAAAAGAAGAAGAAACCCTAAGCAATAGTAAACATTAAAGTGCCACAGTAGCTCACCATTATAAAACATCATAAACTACCTTAAAAATCAAAAACACCATATAAAATCACTATCACCCAAAGAAAGAAGAAGAAGAAAAAGGCCTAAAGTTGTTTAAATTTGTGATGACCCGATAGGTCATCTCATATTTTAAAACCTAATTCTGTGATTTGAAGTCTTAAAAATCATGTTTAGGCCTTCCTCGATTTGCGTCCTCAGTCCGGACATCTTTCCGGAAAGTTTTTATGTTAAAAATGAGAAATTTAGCCTAAAAAACTTCATTTGAGTTGACTTCGGTCAATATTTTTGGTAAACAGACCCGGATTCGTATTTTAACGGTCTCTATGGGTCCACATCGTGATTTGGGACTTGGTCATATGCCCGGAATCGAAATCGAAAGTCCCTAGCCCGAGATATCAGATTTTGTCGAAATTTGAAAGTTAAAGGCTTAATGAAATAGAAATGTTTGACTAAGGTTTGAATTTTTGGATATTGGATTCGTATTTTGGTTCTAAAACCCAATATAGGTCCAATACCATATTTATGACTTGTATGTGAAATTTGGTGAGAAACGGAGTTGGTTTGACATGATTCCGATGTCCGGTTGTGAAATTTGAAGTTTTAAAGTTTTCTTAAAAATTTCATTTGATTTGGTGTTCAATTCGTAGTTCTAGGTGTTATTTTGGCGATTTGATCATGCGAGTAAGTTCGTATGATATTTTTAGACTAGTGTACACTTTTGGTTTAGAGCCGCTAGGGCTCGGGTGAGTTCCTGATAGGCCACAGAGTGAAAATAGGATTTAGAACTCAACTGGTGTCTGTAATTTCTAGTGTCTGGTATCTGATCTCGCATTTGCGAGATCAGTGTTCGCATTTGCGAACATTCCTTGTTCCTGTCATGCTCGCATTTGCGAGCTAATTCTTCGCATTTGCAAAGACAATAGAGGTGTGAAGGGCTTCGCATTTGCGATGGTTCCTTCGCATTTGCGGGCTTCGCATTTGCGAACCCCAGGTCGCAAATACGATATCTACAACTGGGTAAATATGACTTAGACAGGATTTTTGATTCATTCTCCAAATTTCAAACCTAGAAGCATAAGAGGCGATTTTCCAAAGAACTTTTCTTCCACAAATCATTGGTAAGTAATTCTAAACTAGTTTCTTTTAATCTTTCATTATATTTCACAAGTTTTCAACCTAAAATCTAGAGTTTTCAAGGTGGAATTGGGGGGTTTTGGGAGAAACTAGGGATTTTGTATATTGGGGATTTAAACCTTAAATTGAGGTCAGATTCTAAAACCAATTATATAACCTGGTTCGGGGGTGAATGGATACTAGGGTTTTGGTCCAAATTTCGGATTTGGACCAAGTAGGCCCGGGTGTTGATTTTTGTTGACTTTTTCAATAATGGCCTAAATTGAATTCTTTGCAATCGTGCGTAGTTCCTAAGGATTAATTTGAATCGTTTGGTTGGTAATTTTCTAGATTATATTGGTTCGGAGACTTGTTTAAAGGGAAAAGCCATGGTTGAGCTTTGAGTTTGGCCGTTGGAGTGAGGTAAGTATCGTGGATAATATTGGCTTGAGGGATTAGGACTTATTATCTACGTGTTTGAATGCTGGGAACAACGTATAGTTGAGGCGACGAGTACCTACGCGTTGTTGTCGAGTTATAGCATGCGGGTGGGTCTTATTCTTGTAATTGTCACTTTCCTTGATCATATTATCCATGCTTAGACTAGTTAATCATTATGTTGATCGTTCTTATCATGTTTACGAACTTTTGGTAATAATTGAGTATTGATTCAAAGTTGAGGTTGGCATTGTGGAACCAAATGTTGAAGTAAGACTTGTTCTTGTTATTTCTATCTTCATGTTGTCATTGTTCATTGTTTTTTGTGAGGGAGAGTGTTAATGCACGAAGGGTGATGCCGTACCATCTTATGAGTGTTAATGCACGAACAGTGATGTCGTGCCATAGTGTGAGTGATAATGCATGAAAGGTGATACTGTGTCATATTGTGAGTGTTAATGTACGAAGGGTGATGCTGTGCCATTTCTATTGATTCATATGGTGAGGTTGAGAGTAAAAGCACGAAGGGTGATGCCGTGTATTTTTCTTTACTGTGTTTACTTGTTCTTATTTGTTCAAGGTATATTGGTTGATCAAGTTCTTATTACTGCTGTGATTCTTTATCTTGTGATCCCCTCAGCATGTCCCCATCCCGATATTATTTGTCTAGCTTTTACTTGTCGTTATCTTTGTACATATACTGTTAAATTGCACAGGTTTATTTGTAGGTGTATTGTTATAGACTCGTCACTACTTAGCCGAAGTTAGGCTCGACACTTACTAGTACATGGGGTTAGTTGTATTGATACTGCACTCTGCACTTCCTGTGCAGATCTTGGTATTGGCCCTAGTTGATCGAGAGGCATAGTAGCTCGGAGTGGATCACCGAAGACTCAAGGTAGATCTGTCGGTGTTCACAGACCTTGCAGTTCCCATCTATCTTTTCTGTTTTACTGTTTCCTTCGTTCAAACAGTTGTATTTATTTCATACTTTTACTTGTTGTAAATACTAGAATGTTCGTGAATTGTGACACCAGATCCATATAGTAATAAATGATGAAGTTTTTTTTATATTATTCCGCACTCGCTGTATTTCATTTTAAATTATTTACTGTTATTTATTGAATGGAATAAGGTTTGGCTTAGTAATTTTCTAATGTTGGCTTGCCTAGCAAGTGGAATGTTAGGCGTCATCGCGGTCTCGACAATGAAAATTTCGGTTCATGATAAGTTGATATCAAAGCACTAGGTTTCCTAGGTCTCACAATTCACGAGCATACTTAGTAGAGTCTAGGGGATCGGTACGGAGACATCTGTACTTATCTTCCAGAGGCTACGGAGTTTAGAAACAATGTCACTTCTATTCTTCTTTGTCGTGCGATATTTGTTCTCTCATTGCTAATTGAACTCTTATACTCTTGTTCTCTTGATGGCGAGAACACGTACCACATCCTCAGCTGAGCAGCAGCCAGAGCCCCAAGTGGCAGCTCCTACAAGGGGCAAAGGTAGAGGTCAAGGCTGTGCTAGAGGCAGGGGCAGGGCTCAACCCAGAGCTCGAGCAACAGTACCAGCGGCGGAGCCTCAGTTGGAGTTTGATGAGGAGGCTCTAGCCCAGATTGTTCCAACAGGACCAGCTCAGGTCCAAGAGGGGCTCATTACCACCCCAGTGCTTCAGGACGCCTTGGTCCGTTTAGTGGACCTTATGGAGAGTGTGGCCTAAACTGGCACATTTCTCGTGGCACCAGCTGTCTCTCAGGCTGGAGGAGGAGCACAGACTCCTGCTACTCACACTTTGGATTAGATCCATCCCTAGTATCAGACTCCAGCAGCTCAGCCAGTCGGAATGGTACAACTGGTTGTTGCGGCACAGGCCGGTGGTGGATCAGTTATGTCTTCTGAGAGCTTATTGAGGTTGGACAAGTCCACCAAGCTCTTTCTAGTTCACTACAGCGGTCTACTTTTTGAGGACCCACATGATTATCTTGATCGCTGCCATGAGGTGCATCGGAATATGGGGATAGTGAAGACCAATAGGGTCGATTTTGTTGTGTTTCAGATGACGGGTTCCGCCAAGAGATAGTGGAATGATTTTGTATTGACCAGACTAGCTGGGTCACCTACTTTTACTTAGGACCAGTTCTCTCAGATATTTCTTGAGAAGTTCCTTCCTGTTACCTTGAGAGAGGATTATCGCAGGCAGTTCGAGCATCTCCAGCAAGGCAGTATGACCATCACTCAGTATGAGACCCGTTTTGTGGATTTGTCTTATCATGCTATTCTTCTGCTTCCTACCAAGAGAGAGAGGGTAGGGAGGTTTATTGAGAGACTTGCTCAGCCAATCAGATTACATATGGCTAAGGAGACTGGGAATGAGATTTCTTTTCAGACGGCTGCCAATGTTGCCAGGCGAGTCGAGATGGTTTTAGCTCAGGGGAGGGGTCAGGGGTCTAACAAGAGGCCTCGTCACTCCGGTGGATTCAGTGGAGCTTCATCTGGAGGCCGAGGTACTTTTGGTAGAGGCCATCCTCCTAGACCGTTTCATTCAGCCCTCTAGGCATCCCATGGTGCTTCAAGTGGTCGTGGACCTCATATGTATTATTCCGACCAGCTAGCCTACAGTGCACCATAAGCTCCTATTAGTACACTTCCACTCTAGAGCTTTTAGGGTGGTTACTTGGGTGGACAGGGTCAGTTTCAGGGCCAGCAGTCACAGCAGCCGAGGTCCTGTTATACTTGTGGTGATCTGAGGCACATTGCTAGATTTTTTCCTCATGCATCGAGCAGTTCTCAGTATTAAGTTTCTCGTGCCATGGTCCCGGCACCGGGTGCTTCACCGCCTGTTCAGCCAGCTAGGGGTAGGGGTCAGGCAGCCAGAGGTGGTGGTCAGGCCATTAGAGGTAGAGGTCAGGCTGCTAGAGGTGGAGGCCAGCCAGCTAGGGCCCGTCCTAGAGATGTAGTCCAGAGTAGTAGGGCCCAGCCCCGATGCTATGCTTTTCCAGCCAGGCCTGAGGCTGAGCCTTTTGACGCCATTATCATAGGTATTGTTTCAAGTTGCAGTAGAGATGCTTTAGTTCAATTTGATCCAGGTTCTACTTATTTGTATATGTCATCCTATTTTGCTTCATATTTGGTTATGCCCCGTGATTCCTTGAGTGCCCCCGTATATGTGTCTACACTTGTGGGGGATGCTATTGTAGTAGGCTGCCTTTGTCGCTCGTGCATAGTTATCATTGGGAGTTTTGAGACTAGTATGGACCTTCTACTTCTCGATATGGTAGACTTTGATGTTATCTTGGGTATGGATTGGCTGTCACATTATCATGCTATAGTGGATTGTCACGCTAAGATGGTGACCTTAGCTTTGCTGGGGTTGCCACGATTAGAGTGGAGAGGGACTCATGGTCATTCTACCAGTAGGGTTATCTCTTATATAAAGGCTCGGCATATGGTTGAGATGGGTTGTCTAGCTTATTTGGCTTATGTCCGTGATTCTAGTGCAGATGTTCCTTCCATAGATTTTGTACCAGTTGTCCGAGAGTTTCCGAAGGTATTTCCTACAGACCTACCAGGGATGCCACCCGACAGGGATGTTGACTTCTGTATTGACTTGGTTCTGGGCACTCAGCCCATTTTTATTCCGTCATACCATATGGCCCTGCTAGAGTTGAAAGAATTGAAAGAGAAGTTGTAAGATTTGCTTGATAAGGGCTTCATTAGACCTAGTATCTCGCCCTGAGGTGCACCCGTATTGTTTGTGAAGAAGAAAGACGGATCGATGAGGATGTGCATAAACTACCGGTAGTTGAACAAAGTCACCATCAAGAACAAGTATCCATTGACAAGGATTAATGACTTATTTGATCAGCTTCAGTGTGCCAAGGTGTTTTCAAAGATCGATTTGAGGTCTAGCTACCATCCATTGAGGATTAGGGCATCTGATGTCCCTAAGACAGCTTTTCGGACTCGATATGGTCATTACGAGTTTCTAGTGATGTCATTTGGGCTGACAAATGCCCCATCAGCATTTATGGATTTGATGAACCAGGTGTTCAAGCCTTATCTGAATTCCTGTGTGATTGTGTTTATTGATGATATCTTGATCTACTCCCGCAGCCGGGAGGAGCATGAGCATCATCTTCGGATCGTACTTCAGACTCTGAGAGACAACTAGTTATATGCTAAGTTTTCAAAGTGCGAGTTTTAGTTGGATTTTGGTATATCAGCAGAGGGTATTCAGGTGGATCCTAAAAGTATTAAGGCAGTTCAGAACTGGCCTACTTCAGCCACGGAGATCCGGAGTTTCTTGGGTTTGGCGAGTTATTACCGTCAGTTTGTAGAGGGGTTCTCATCTATAGCAGCCCCGTTAACCAGGTTGACCCAAAAGGGTACCCCATTTAGATGGTCAAACGAGTGTGAGGCGAGATTTCAGAAGCTCAAGACTGCTTTGACTATGGCTCCGGTGTTGGTGTTGCCCACAGGTTCTGTATCTTATACGGTATATTGTGATGCATCTCGTCTTGAACTTGGTGCAGTATTGATACAGGATAGCAAGGTAATTGCATATGCTTCACGGAAGCTAAAGGTTCACAAGAAGAATTACCCCGTTCATGACCTAGAGCTGGCAGCCATTGTTCATGCGCTGAAGATTTGGAGGCACTATCTGTACGGCGTGTCGTGTGAGGTATTCACCGTTCATCGGAGCTTGTAGTATGTGTTCAAGGGGAAGGAGCTCAATTTGAGGCAGAGAGGTGGTTAGAGCTATTGAAAGACTATGATATCACCATCTTTTATCATCCCCGGAAGGCCAACGTGGTGGCCGATGCTTTGAGTAGAAAGTCAGCGAGTATGGGCAGCCTTGTGTATATTTTAGTCGGTGAGAGACCGCTTGCATTAGATGTTCAGGCTTTGGCCAATCAGTTCGTGAGGTTGGATGTTTCTAAGCCTAGCCGTGTTTTAGCTTGTACAGTCGCTTGGTCTTCTTTGTTTGACCAGCAATACGATGACCCTTATTTTCTTGTCCTTAGGTACACGGTGCAACACAGTGTTGTGAAGTACGTTACTATTGGAGATGATGGAGTTTTGAGGATGCATGGTCGTGTTTGTGTGCTTAATGTGGATGGGCTTCGTAAGTTGATTCTTCAGGAGGTCCACAATTCACGGTATTCTATTCATCCGGGCACCACTGATCGCTGCCAAGCCTGCACTACTACAAAGTAGCGAGAGTGGTCGAAATAACTTTTACCCGAGATGGTCGGGATCGATTTCCACAGGGAGCTAGAAATGGGAATTGGGTTCCTATCTAAATTAGAGATGCGTAATTGCTCTTAATTGCACTTCTAATCATAGTTGGCCTTTTGATTACTTTGAATATTATGCTAATAAGATACTAAATTAAGCTAAGAGTAAGATACTTAAAAGGTTGTCTAAATAGTTAAGAAGGCACTAGGAAAGTGACTTTCTCCTAGGTGGATGCTTGACGGGTTCTCGAGTCTAAGGCAAAGTTGTCATGTTGGCGATTACGATATAACCAATGCACTAAACTTCTCACTCTATACATCTCGGTAGTTTGAGTGATTTTGCCTTAATTGAATTTCTCAAGACCAATTGAGTATGATAATTTGTACAAGCAATTTAGTTTCAAGTCGGGTATTACTATCTCTAGGTTTAACCCTTTAATTGGGGCTATCAATCTCTTAAATACGTCCCAATTCCTTATTGGACTAATTTTCCTAGACTCAAGTTCTCTTTCTCAAGAAGAACCTAAGTCAAATAGGCACAAATTAGTGTTTGCAACCACTAATTCAACATAGAAAACACAAATTAGTCCAAATATCAAACACCCATAGACATTCAAGCCTTAAAACTCAAAACCCATCAAATACCCACACTAAGGTTGAGCCACAACCCTAGCTAATGGGTCTAGCTACTCATGATAATAGAAGAAAACTGATAAACAGATGAAGAAAACCCCATAATATTTAATTACAAGCTAATACTTGAAGATTCAATGATAAAGCTACTCTAAAATTACTCAAAATGGTTAAGAAACCCTGTTCACGAGCACAGCTCAACGTTAAATTACAACCGATGACCTAAAAATGGGAAAAGAAACTATTTATACTAGGCCGAATTTTCTAGACAAAAATACCCGTACGGGGGTAGTGCGATCCGCACAAAATCGAGTATGGCCGTAGTGAGGATTTTTGGCTTTAAACTCTGCTCTCTGAACTTGGCCACCGCGGGTCGCACAAAATGCACTGCGGCCGGGGTGGCTTCTGTTGCGGTCTGGACAAAAAGGACCACGGACCGCATTGGCATTAAGCTCCAAAACTTCAACTCTCTGACCTCCTTCATTGCGGACCGCACAATCTCGAGTGCAGCTGCGGTGAGTCCTTTGCGGTCCGCACAAATTTCTTTGCGGCTGCATTGCTTGAGTTTCTGAAATAAGCACCTCTCTGAATCTCCTCACTGAGGAACGCACTAAATGGATTGCGGCCGTCGTAGACCTGTTGCACTATGCTTGGACTTGTTCTTGGTACTTGTGCATGTTTCACTCCTTTTTGAGTTGGTCTTGAAGAGTTGTCACCTTTTTGACCAACCCCTGCAAACAAGTACAACATGTAAGCCTTTGGGACTATTTTGTACATATTTTTTATCAAAAATAAAGTAAGAAGGAGTGTAAAATGAACCATAATCCCTAGTTATCAGCCACCAAGATGTATCAGTACTTGCGGCAGCATTATTGGTGGAGGAGAATAAAGAAAGATATAGTTGCATATGTGTCTCCGTGTCTAAATTGTTAGTAGGTAATGTGTGAGCACCGGAGACCTGGTGGTTTGCTTCAGATATTGGAGATTCAGAGTGGAAGTGGGAGCGTATCACTATGGATTTCGTTGTTGGACTCCCACGGACTCAGAAGAAGTTCGATGCAGTTTGGGTCATTGTGGATAGGCTGACCAAGCCAATGCATTTCATTTATGTGGTAGTTACTTATTCTTTAGAGCGGTTGGCAGAGATTTATATCCGCGAGATCATCCGTCTTCACGGTGTGCCCATGTCTATCATTTCTGATCAAGGTATGCAGTTCACCTCGCATTTTTGGAGGGCAGTGCAACATGAGTTGGGCATGCAGGTTGAGCAGAGAACAACATTTTATCCTCAGACGGACAGACAACTTGAGCGCACGATTCAGATATTGGATAATATGCTACATGCTTGTGTTATAGACTTCGAAGGTTCGTGGGATCAGTTCTTGCCGCTAGCGGAGTTTGCCTACAAGAACAGTTATCAGTCGACCATTCAGATGGCTCCCTATAAGGCATTATATGGTAGGCGGTGCCGATCGCCAGTTGGATGGTTTGAGCCGGCGGAGGCTCGGTTGTTGGGTACAGACTTAGTATAGGATGCCTTGGATAAGGTCAAGATTATTCAAGGTCAGAGAGAGATTTTTGCTCCGAGTATCACCCATGAAGGGTGTGATGAGGTTCGGAAAGAAGGGCAAGTTGAGCGCAAGGTATATCGGGCCTTTTGAGATTCTTGAGCGAGTGGGAGAGGTGGCTTACAGGCTCGCGTTGCCACCTAGTTTATCAGCAGTTCATCCGGTGTTCCATGGTTGTCCATGCTCCGGAAGTATCACGGTGATCAATCCGACGTGTTAGATTTCAGCATTGTCTCGTTGGACAAAAATTTGACCTACAGGGATGAGCCGGTGGTTGTTCTAGCCCGGCAGGTTCGTTAGTTGAGATCGAAGATTTATCCTTCAGTTCGAGTGCTGTGGAGAGGTTAGCCCGTTGAGGCAGCTACCTGGGAGTCCGACTCGGGCATGCGGAGTAGATATCCCCACCTTTTCACCAGTCCAGGTACTTTTCTATGTCCGTTCGAGGACGAACGGTTGTTTTAGAGGTGGAAAATGTGATGACCCAATAGGTCATCTCATGTTTTGCAACCTAATTCTATGATCTGAAGCCTTAAAAATCATGTTTAAGCCTTCCTCGATTTGCATGCGCAGTCCGAGCATCTTTCCGGAAAGCTTTTATGTTAAAAACTATTATAAATGAGAAATTTTGCATAAAAAACTTCATTTGAGTTGACTTCGGTCAATATATTTGGTAAACGGGCCTGGATTCATGTATTGATGGTTTCAGTGGGTCCGCATCGTGATTTAGGACTTGGGCATATGCCCGGAATTGAAATCGGAAGTCCCTAGCCCGAGATATCGGACTTTGTTGAAATTTAAAAGTTAAAGGCTTAATGAAATGGAAATATTTGACCAAGGTTTGACTTTTCGGATATCGGGTCCGTATTTTGGTTCCGGAATCTGGTATATATCTAATACCATATTGATGTCTTGTCTGTGAAATTTGATGAGAAACGGAGTTGGTTTGACGTGATTCGGACATCCGGTTGTGAAATTTTAAGTTTCAAAGTTTTTTTGTAAATTTCATTTGATTTGGTCTTCAATTCATAGTTCTAGGTGTTATTTTGGCAAGTTGATCGCGTGAGCAAGTTCATATGATGTTTTTAGACTAGTGTGCACTTTTGGTTAACAGCCTTGGGGGCTCGGGTGAGTTTCGGATAGGCCACGGAGTGAAATAAGACTTAGAACTCAACTGGTGTCTGCAATTTCTAGTGTCTGGTATCTGATCTCGCATTTGCGAGATCAGTGTTCGCATTTGCGAACATTCCTTGTTCCTGTCATGCTCGCATTTGCAAAGACAGTAGAGGTGTGAAGGGCTTCACATTTGCGATGGTTCCTTCGCATTTGTGGGCTTCACATTTGCCAAGCCTAGGACACAAATGCGACATCTGCAGCTGGGTAAATATGACTTAGACGGGATTTTTGATTTATTCTCCAAATTTTCAAACCTAGAAGCATAAGAGGCAATTTTCCAAGGAACTTTTCTTCCCCAAATCATTGGTAAGTGATTCTAAACTAGTTTCTTTCAATCTTCCACTACATTTCACAAGTTTTCAACCTAAAATCTAGATTTTTCATGGTGAAATTAGGGGTTTTGGAGTAGAAACTAGGGATTTGGTAAATTGGGAATTTAGACCTCAAATTAAGGTCGGATTCCAAAACTAATTATATAACCGGGCTTGGGGGTGAATGGATAATCGGGTTTTAGTCCGAATTTTAGGTTTGGACCAAGCAGGCCCCGGTGTTGACTTTTGTTGACTTTTTCAATAATGTCCTAAATTGAATTGTTTGCAATCATGGGTAGTTCCTAAGGCTTAATTTGAATCGTTTAGTTGGTAATTTGCTATATCCTATTGGTTCGGAGGCTTGTTTGAAGGGAAAAGCCGTGGTTGAGCTTTGAGTTTGGTCGTTTGAGCGAGGTAAGTGTCGTGGTTAAACATGGCTTGAGGGATTAGGACTTATTGTCTATTTGCTACGTGTTTGAATGTTGGGAACAACATATAGGTGAGGTGACGAGTACCTATGCGTTGTTGTTGGGTTATAGCATACTGGTGGGTCTTATTCTTGTAATTGTTGCTTTCTTTGATCATATAATCCATGCTTAGACTAGTTAATCATTATGTTGATCTTTCTTATCATGTTTACAGACTTTTGGTAATAATTGAGTATTGATTCAAAGTTGAGGTTGCCATTGTGGAACCAAATGTTGAAGTAAGACTTGTTCTTGTTATTTCTATCTCCCTGTTGTCATTGTTCATTATTTTTAGTGAGGGAGAGTGTTAATGCACGAAGGATAATGATATGCCATCTTGTGAGTGTTAATGCATGAAGGGTGATGACATGCCATACTGTGAGTAATAATGCACGAAGGGTGATGTCGTGTCATATTGTGAGTGTTAATGCACGAAGGGTGATGCCGTACCATTTCTATTGATTCATATGGCAAGGTTGAGAGTAAAAACATGAAGGGTGATGTTGTGCATTTTCCTTTACTGCATTTACTTGTTCTTATTTGTTCAAGGTATATTGGTTGATCAAGTTCTTATTGCTGCTGTGATTCTTTATCTTGTGATCCCCTCAGCATGTCCCTCTCCCGATATTATTTGTCTAGCTTTTACTTGCCATTATCTTTGTACATATACTATTAAATTGCACAGGTTTATTTGTAGGGGTCTTGTCATAGCCTCGTTACTACTTCTTCAAGGTTAGGCTTGACACTTACCAGTACATGGGGTCGGTTGTACTAATACTGCACATTGCATTTCTTATGCAGATCTTGGTATTGGCCCTAGTTGATCGAGAGGCATAGCAGCTCGAACTGGATCACTGGAGACTCAATGTAGATCTGTCGGTATTTACAAACTTTGCAGTCCCCGTCTATCTTTTCTGTTTTATTGTTTCCTTCATTCAAACAGTTGTATTTCTTCCAAACTTTTACTAGTAATAAATCCTAGAATGTTCGTGAATTATGACACTAGATCCGGGTAGTAATAAATGATGAAGTTTTTTTTTTATATTTTTCCGCACTCGATGTATTTCATTTTAGCTTATTTACTGTTATTTATTGAATGAAATAAGGTTTGGCTTAGTAATTTTCTAACATTGGCTTGCCTAACACGTGGAATGTTAGGCGCCATCACGGTCTCGACGGTGGAAATTTCGGGCCGTGATAAATTTTTAGATACTAGTTAAAAAAAATTTAAAAGTAGGTACAGTTTAAATGGGGGTAACCAAATAGGGCGCCCCATGTAATTTTTACGGCATTTTCTGGAAACTAAATAGGGACCATAAGCAGTACTAGTATTTATTGTGTAGTTAGGTGAACATTTAATGTGATGACCCGATAGGTAATCTAGAGCTTTAACCTTTAATTCTATGTTCCGAAACTTCAAATAGCTCATTTCAACCTTTCTCGATTTGCATGCATAGTCTGTGCCTTTTTTTGAAAGCTTTTATGTGAAAAATTGACTAAAATGTGAATTCGTGCCTTAAAAATCTATTTGAGTTGACGTCAGTCAACGTTTTGAGCAAATGGATCTGAATCTGTATTTTGACAATGTTGGTGGATCCGTGTCGTGATTTGAGACTTGGGTGTATGCACGGAATCGAATTCGGAGGTCCATAGCTCAAGTTATCGCAATTTATTAAAAATTTGAAGTTTAAAGGTTTGAAGAATTTATAAATTTGACCTATGTTTGACTTTGTTGATACCGGGTCTATATTTTAGTTCTGAAATTTGGTATAGTTCCATTACCATATTTATGACTTGTCTACCAATTTGGTGCAAAATGGAGTTAATTTGACATGATTCGGACGTCCGCTTGTTAAAATAGAAATTCTTAAATTTCATTGCAAATTTCATTCATTTTGGTGTCTGATTCATAGTCATAAGTGTTATTTTGGTATTTTGATCGTGCAAGCGAGTTTGTGTAATATTTTTGGACTTGTGTGCATATTTGGTTTGGAGCCCCGAGGGCTCGGGTGAGTTTCGGATAGCCTACAGGCCATTTGAAATTAGCAAATTTCTGGCTTTTTTAGCTTCTACTGTATCTAGTGTCATATGCTTCGCGATCGTGAAGAGGAGTCTGGGATAGGGGAGGATTCTCTTCATCACGAACGCGGAGTGTTGGGGTTTTTACCCTTCGCGAACGCGACCAGCTTCTCACGAACTCGTAGGGGTATGGGCCTCGGAGGGGGATCTGATCGTTATTCTTCGCGAACGCGGTTCTAGGCTCACGAATGTAGGGGAAAGTGGGTGTAAGCCTTCGCGAACGCATAGGCCAATGAGCTGCTGCACTTCGCGAACGCGGTAGGCCCTTCGCGAACGCAAAGAAGGCCTGACGCCAATGATTTAAAACAGTCCAAAAATGGGATTTCTCCATTTTTCATAAACTCTCCATTAGAGCTCGGTCTAGAGGCAATTTTGAAGGGAAAACTCAACACCAATTCATAGGTTTGTGCACTTTAACTCACTCTCTTCCATTTCAAGCATCACCCATTAATTTCTAGCCTTAATCTTTGTTCTTTCATGGTAAAAAACTAGGGATTTAGGAAGAATTGGGTTTTTTTTTTTTGCAAATAAGGGATTTAGACCTCAATTTGATGTCAGATTCCGAAACTAGTTACATAGTCGGGCTAGGGGATGAATGGGTAAATAGATTTTGGCCGAACCTCGAGTTTTGACCAAGCGGGGCCGGGGTCATTTTTTTGACTTTTGGGAAAGGTGTAAAAATCCTATCTTTAAGTATTGTAATTGATTTCCTTAGCATCATTTGACGATATCGAGTCAATTGTGGCTAGATACGAATGGTTTGGAGGCGAATTATATAGGAAAGGCCCCGGTAGAGCTCTGAGTTGACTGCGGAGTGAGGTAAGTATTGTGGTTAACCTTAACTTGAGAGATTAGGACTTGTTTGTATATTTGCTACATGTTTAAATGTTTGGGTACAACGTATATGTAAGGTGACGAGTACTTATGTGTTGTTGTTGAGTTAAAGCATTCGGGTGAGACTTGTCTTTTGTAATTTATATCCTTTTTCGAGTATGATATCCATGCTTAGACTAGTTTATTGCTTAATTGATCGCTCTTTCAGCATTTAGGAACTATTTGTGACAATTAAGTATTTTTGGAAGTTGAGATTTGGTATTGTGGAACCGTTGTTGATGTAAGGTGTATTCTTGCTTATTCTATCTTTCAAATGTTATATATTCATTGCTATATGGTAAGGGAGAGTGTTAAAGTACGAAGGGTGATGTCATGTCGATTGTTGTTTCATTATTGATTAATACATAGTGAGGAAGAGAGTTAAAACACGAAGGGTGATGTTGTGCCGTATTTATTGTTTCATGATGAAATTGATAGTAAAAGCATGAAGGGTGATGTCGTGCCGTATTTACCATTTTATGGAGAGATTGAGAGTAAAGCATGAAGGGTGACGTCGTGCCATTATTATTGTTTCATAGTGAGTTGAGAGTAAAAGCATGATGGGTGATGCCGTGCAGTTTTTATTCATTATATTTATCCATTTCATTGGTTGAAGGTTTATTTACTATTTCATGTTGTCATTCCTGTTGTACTATCGTATCTTGTATCCCCTTTCGCATGTCCCCTCCCAATAGTACATGTTTAATCTTTATTTGTTGTTATGTTGTACTTATATTCTCATCTATACAGGTTTATTTACGTGGGTGTCCTGTCATAGCCTCGTCACTACTTCGTCGTGGTTAGGTTCGACACTTACAAAGTACATTGGGTCGGTTGTACTCATACTACACTCTGCACTTCTTGTACAGATTTTGGTACTGGTCCCAGCTATTCGTGAGGCGCATCAGCTCAGATTAGCTTATTTGGAGACTTGAGATAGATCTGCTGGCGTTCCAAGATCTTGAAGTCCCCTTTCCTCTTTCCCTATTCACTGTTCACTTGACTCGAGACAGTTGTACTTATTTCAAATCCTATTTGTAAAAACTCTAGAACCTCGTGTACTTGTGACTCCAGATCTGGATTGTACTAGATATTGGATTATTATACTGTTTCGTACTTTATTTGGGCTTCATTTCTTTTTAATTGGTTAAATTGTTGGAAGTGTTTAAAATTGGCAAGAATTACTCTAACGTTGGCTTGCCTAGCAAGTGAAATGTTAGGCGCTATCACAATTCCGAAAGTGGGAATTCCGGATCGTGCCATTTAATTAGAGATGTGTCTTTCTGTATTCATGCTGGCTAATTTTGAGATGCTATGGTGCCAAATTCTTCATATGAACAACCACAACATAGGCTTCAATTTAATTAGCTTCTTGAAGATTATATTAACATGTTACATCCCAGTTTTATTTTATATGACATTCTTTTTTTATTAATTTGTTTACAAAAAATTGTCATCATTATATATTTGAAAATAATTTAAATTCAATGTTTTATTTTACCTTTAATAGAATATCTTTTATAACCATAATTTATAATATATTTAAGATAATATTTCAAAAACTATTCCAGTCAAACTATGCACATAAATTGAAATAATCGTATATTTGATTTGGATTGATTTTTTCTTTTCAAGCCCTTTTATCTATCCACCTTGAGATTTCAATACCAATTCTAGTGCCTTCAACAAAAATTGACACATGATTTCTTTCCACAAAATCGATCTTGAAGTGAGTTATAAGAAATTAAAAAAAAAAAAAAAAAAAAAAAGAACAGGTTTACCCACTTACTCAGTCGGTCGATGCCTCGATGGGTTTTGCTATTAGATTCATTATTGAATAAAATATGGAAGGGTAAATTTTACAAATGGTCATATAACTATAATTTTTTTTATTAAAGTCATATAATTATGTTTTTCACACAGAAATCATAAAACTTTCACTAATCCACATAAAAATCATAGTGACCAGAAAACACAGCTTTTCAATAGTATTTTCTTATTTCATATTTTTTTATTTTTTGTTTTCAATCTAATAAATAATATCCCGATTAAAATAGGATAAATATATATATTTTTAGCTGCTCCCAAAACTAATAGTCATTAAAGTGTATATTTTGCATATGTATGTATTATATACATGTAATATACATATTCCATCTACTTTTTGGTTAGCGAATGTAATAAGTTTCGGTAGATAGGCCAATTTTATATTTTTTTCTTAAAAATAAAAATGATCCGACCCGATTTGACCCAATACCCATTTACATTAGAATAATACTTAAAGTGAATCTTTCCTCCAAAAATAACTCAGTTTGGAATGCATGAAGTTCTCGAAAAAAAAAGTGATATGGATAATTAGAGACCTCTTGAAATAATAATGCTATCAATTTGAATGAAAATTTTGGGAAAAAAATAGAAGTGTCATGTTTTGGAGGATTCACTTTTAGTATATTTTAATTTATATATATGAATATTGGATCGGGTAAGGTGGGGTCAGGTTGGGTCCAGGGGCAGAAAATGTGGTCTGAAGCGGTGTCGTCGGAAAAAATTACTAAATATATATCTGTGAATAATATAAATCCAAATATTTACTTATATATTCCTACTATTTAGAAGCGGTAGTTAAGGGCGTCTTGGTCGTGACAGGTATTTTGGTAATTCGGTTCGGGTGGTTTGTCGTATTTTTGACCGACTGTTATGCCACTTGGTGATAGTTGTTAATTTCACTCTTTACCTTACTTTTGCGTAAATAAAAGTAAAATTCAAGGGCAAACACTAGGCCTGAAAAGGAGACAATACACCACATGCTTGCTGTGGAATTGTAAAAATCTAGGCTTGCCGTTGCCGTTATCTCATCTGGGTAGAGGCACCACAGCTGATATGTTGCTTTGTTCAGGAATGTGCAAAGAAGCAAAAAAGTCATGTTGATTTCTGAATATCTTATGGTAAGTTTAATTTCTAATTTTCTGTTGTTTAAATAGACTTACATTATTTGTGTGTGCTACTTGCTCAGTCTGAACAGAAGACTTTCTCTCTTTCTCTCTTTCTCTCTTTCTTTCTTTCTTTCTTTTATTTTGGACGTTCTGTGTATGTGGTCCTCAATCATGAATTTATTGTTAGCACACACAGTGAGAAGGAGGGAAATGGGGATGAGAGTTATTGCTGGCGAAGCGTTAAGCGGATGTCACGATCCGGATTTCCCATTTTCGGGAGTCGTGATGGCGCCTACTAATGAGAGCTAGGCAAGCCAATCCTTAACTGCTTACTTCATTAACAAATTACTTCTTTTAACCTTTATCAGTGATAGCATGAAAACAGCGAAATTAAATAAATAAGCGGAAGACTTAAATTAAAGAAACTGAACGATAATGCGGAAATCAACATAAGCCTCTACCCTAGAACTGGTGTCACATTACTCACGAACTTCTAAGAGTGCTAAATACAACTGTTTGAAAGAAATATAAACAGTTTGTCTCGAATACATGGGACAACAGACTGAAATAAAAGATAGAGGAGACGCCGAGCCTGCGGACGCCTGCAAGGCTACCTCGGTGTCTCACTGGACTGAAGGCTGGCTCCCGCGCTACTGCTGCTGTCCAAGACCTAGATCTGTGCAAAAGAGCACAGAGTGTAGTATCAGCACAACCGACCCCATATGCTGGTAAGTGTCCAGTCTAACCTCGGCGAAGTAGTGACGAGGCTAGGACCAGACTCCAAATAGACCTGTGCAGTTCATATACATATATACAGCGGAGAAGAGATACAGAAATAACCAGTCAATGTGGGAGGGGGAAACATGCTGGGGGAGATAGCAGTTTCAACCATAAATCCTCAATAATAGAAAGAAGTATCGAAACCAGAATATCAACAAGAATCCAAAAGTCAACAATTTGCACGGCATCACCCTTCGTGCTTTACGCTCTTCCTCACCCAAACAACAATCACAAGGCAAATAGGGTAAGGGAATCTATAATCTCGAAGTAAATCAAATAACAACAAGTAATGAAAGAAATAACATAACTCGGATATCAACAAAGAATCAGAAGTCAACAAATGCACGACATCACCCTTCGTGCTTTTACTCTCATTCTCACCAAGGCAATCATATAATAAAATATGCACGGCATCACTCTTCGTGCTTTTACTCTCTTTCCCCACCATATAATCAATAAAATCGGCACGGAATGGTACATCGTGCGGCACGACATCACCCTTCGTGCTTTACACTCTTTCCTCACAATAGTAATCAATGCACGACATCACCCTTCGTGCTTTACGCTCTTCCTCACCCAAACAACCATCACAAACAAGGGGCGAGGGAGTAGACAAATAATGGTAGAAATACCGGCAAGGAAATATAATTAAACAGCTAAATCCCGGCAAGGAAACACAATTAAACAGTTAAAACCCGGCAAGGGAAAAATATCAATAATCTCAGCATCCCGGCAAGGGAGATAATCATCAAAGCAACAAAACATCCCAGCAAGGGAGCAACTCAATAATTATTTCTCTTTCTTTCACTTTTACTTCTTATCTCACTTTACCATCTGAGCCAACGCTCCAAAGGGGTTCAATCATTTCATATACTTTCACACTTTACCATATACTCGAGCCAATGCTCCTCGAAGTTCAAGGTCACAATTTCCTTCACAAGCTTTTCACAACATATAGAAATCATCCTTTAAGGCATGGAAGATACAACAAAATTCTGAATATCCGCAATATAAAGACTCACGGTCATGCTAGACACCAACGTATAGATACTCGTCACCATGCCTATACGTCGCACTCGACAACTAGCACGTAGCAAATAAGACTCAACTCCTAATCCATCAAGTTAAGGTTAGACCAAACACTTATCTCGATGCGACGAACACAATTTAAGACTCAATTACCGTTTTACCTCTTGATCCCACCACCAATCCGCTCGAATCTAGTCACAAGTTACTTAGTTACATCAATAAGTCCTAAATTAATCAACCCCAATGCATGAAAATGAGTTTTCTAAAGTTATACCCAAAAGTCAAAAATCACCCCCGGGACCACGTGGTCGAAACTCGAGGTTCGGACCAAAACCCGATTACCCATTCCCCCACGAATCCAAATATATGATTTGTTTTGAAATCGGACCTCAAATTGAGGTCCAAATCCCCAAATTTTAGAAAAAAACCTAGGTTCTACCCAAAACACCCAATCTTCCCATGAAAATCTTTGATTTGAAGTTGAAATCATGTTAAAAGATGTTAAGAAGCGAAGAAAATGAGTTAGAAATCACTTACCAATCGTTTTGGAGAAGAAAAGTTGTTTGGAAAATCGCCTCTTATGTTTTGGTTTTTTTTTGAAAGGTGTAAAATAACTAAAATTCACGTGTATTTATACCCCTCTGAGGCACCCACGCGCAAGAAGGACCGCGGCCGCACAAGCTTCCTGAAGGCCTGTGGATCTATGCCCCGCGCGGACCCTAGACCGACCGCGGCCGCGCAGCACCCACCGCGGCCACACACGATTCCTCGCGGGCCGCGCAAGAGGGTTCAGAGACCTGCAATATTTTCCTGAACCTGCAACACCTGATCTTTCAAGCCTACAGCAATCCGGAACCTAATCGGAACTCACCCGAGCCCTCGGAACTCTAAACCCAGTATGCACACTACCTCAAAAACACCCTACGAACATATTCGTGTGATCAAATCATCAATATAACATCATGAACATCGAATTAAGCCTCGAAATCAATGAAATTCCTCATATTTCCTTTTAAACATCAATTTCCCAATTAGGGCCCGGATCCCGTCAAATGACATCCGTTCTTAACCAAACTTTACAGGAGTGATTCAAAACATATATAAGACTTGTACCGAGCGCCGGAACCAAAATACGGGCCCAATACCATTACTTTCACATCAGATTTCATTTCAACTTTCTTTAAACATTTTCAGGAAACAATTTCACTTAAAACTTCATAACTAGGGCTTGGGACCTCGGAATTCGATTCCGGACATATGCACACGCCCAATATTTTCCTACGGACCCTCCGGGACCGTCGAATCATGAGTCCAGGTCCGTTTACCCAAAAAGTTGACCGAAGTCAAATTTGTTCATTTTAATATCAAAACTTAGCATTTTTCACAGAATTTCATATTTAAGTTTTCCGGCTATGCTCCCGGACTGCGCACGCAAATTGAGGCAACCCTAAATGAGGTTTTCAAGGCCTCGGAGACACAAAAATTCAATTAGAAACAGGTGATGACCCTTTGGGTCGTCACATTCTCCACCTCTAAAACAACCGTTCGTCCTCAAACGGACAGAAGAAGGAAGTACCTGAGTCGATGAAAAGATGGGGATAACGGTCCCGCATGTAGGACTCGGACTCCCAGGTCGATGCCTCAGGAGGCTGACCTCTCCACTGAACACGAACCGAAGGAAAACTCTTCGACCTCAGCTGGCGAACCTGCAAGTCTTGAATAGATACCGGCTCCTCCTCATAAGATAAGTCCTTGTCCAACTAGACAGTGCTGAAATCTAACACGTGGGATGGATCGCCGTGATATTTTTGAAGCATGGACACATGGAACACTGGATGCACGGCTGATAAGCTCGGTGGCAATGCAAGTCTATAAGTCACCTCTCCTACTCGATCAAGAATCTCAAATGGACCAATGAACCTAGGGCTTGCCCTTCTTCCCAAATCTCATCACGCCCTTCATAGGCGACACCCGGAGTAATACCCGCTCACCAACCATGAAAAACACATCTCGAACCTTACGATCTGCATAGCTCTTTTGTCTGGACTGAGATGTATGAAGCCTATCCTGAATGTTCCTGACCTTGTCCAAGGCCTCCTGAACCAGATCCGTACCCAACAACCGAGCCTCCCCCAGCTCAAATCATCCAACCGGAGATCGACATCGCCTACCATACAAAGCCTCGTAAGGAGCCATCTGGTTACTCAACTGGTAGCTATTGTTGTAGGAAAACTCTGCTAAAGGCAAGAACTGATCCCACGAACCTCCAAAGTCAATGACACAAGCTCGGAGCATATCCTCTAATATCTGAATAGTCCGCTCGGACTGTTCGTCCGTTTGAGGATGAAATGTTGTACTCAACTCAACCTGGGTGCCTAACTTTCGCTGAACTACTCTCTAGAAACGCGAGGTAAACTGCATACCTAGGTCTGAAATGATAGATACCGGCACACCATGAAGGCGAACGATCTCCCGGATATAGATCTCAGCTAACCTCTCGGATGAATAGGAAACTGCCACAGGAATCAAATGCGCTGACTTGGTCAACCTATCAATAATGACCCAAACTCATCGAACTTCCTCCGAGTCTGCGGGAGCCCAACAACGAAATCCATAGTGATCTGCTCCCACTTCCACTCGGGAAGCTTGATCCTCTGAAATAAACCACCAAGCCTCTGATGCTCATACTTAACCTGCTGACAATTCAAACACCGAGCCACATGGGCAATGATATCCTTCTTCATTCTACGCCACCAATAATGCTTCCGCAAATCCTGATACATCTTCGCGGCGCCCGAATGAATAGTGTACCGGGAGCTATGGGCCTCTTCTAAAATCAACTCTCAAAGCCCATCCATATTAGGAACACAAACTCGACCCTGCAATCTCAAAACTCCATCATTACCTAAGGTAACCTGCTTGGCACCTCCACGCTGCACCGTGTCTCTAAAGACACACAAATGGGGATCATCAAACTGCCGATCACGGATACGCTCCCATAACGAGGAACGAGTGACCGTGCAAGCTAATACTCGACTAGGCTCAGAAATATCCAACCTCACAAACTGATTGGCCAAAGCCTTAACTTCCAAAGCAAGCGGTCTCTCACCGACCAGAATATAAGCAAGACTGCCCATATTGGCTGACTTCCTACTCAAGGCATCGGCCACCACATTGGCCTTTCCCGGGTGATATAGGATAGTGATGTCATAATCTTTCAACAACTCCAACCACCTCCTCTACCTCAAATTCAACTCCTTCTGCTTGAACAAATACTATAGTCCGTGAATACCTCACACGCCACGCCATACAGATAGTGCCTCCAAATCTTCAATGCGTGAACAATGGTTGCCAGCTCCAAATCATGCACTGGATAGTTCTTCTCATGAACCTTCAACTGTCTCGAAGCATAGGCAATGACCTTGTCATCCTGCATCAACACCGCACCAAGTCCAATACGAGATGCATCACAATAGACTGTATAAGGCCCTGAACCTGTGGGCAAAACCAACACCGGTACCGTAGTTAGTGCTGTCTTGAGCCTTTGAAAGCTCGCCTCACACTCGTTCGACCATCTGAACTGGGCACCCTTCTGGGTCAACCTGGTCATCGGGGCTGCAATAGATGAGAACCCCTCCACGAACCGACGATAATAGCCTGCCAATCCCAAGAAACTCCGAATCTCTGTGGCTGATGCTAGTCTAGGCCAGTTCTTGACTGCCTCAATCTTCTTCGGATCAACCTGAATACCCTCTGCTGATACGACATGACCCAGAAATGCAACTGAGCTCAACCAGAACTCACACTTCGAGAACTTAGCATATAACTGACTATCCCTCAAGGTCTGAAGAATCACTCTAAGGTGCTGCTCGTGCTCCTCCCGGCTGCGGGAATATACCAAAATATCATCAATGAAGACTATCACGAACGAGTCCAAATAAGGCCTGAACACTTGGTTTATCAAATCCATAAAGGCTGTTGGGGCATTGATCAACCCAAATAACATAACCAAGAACTCATAATGCCCGTACCGAGTGCGGAATGCTGTCTTAGGGACATCGGATGCCCTAATCCTCAACTGATGGTAGCCAGATCTCAAGTCAATCTTTGAAAATACCTTGGCACCCTGAAGCTGGTCGAACAAATCATCAATCCTCAGCAGTGGATACTTATTCTTAATTGTAATCTTGTTCAATTGTCGGTAATCAATGCACATTCTCATCGAACCATCCTTTTTCTTTACAAACAAAACCAGTGCACCCTAGGGCGAAACGCTGGGTCTAATGAAACCCTTCTCAAGCAAGTCTTGCAACTGCTCCTTCAACTCTGGCGGGGCCATGCGATATGGCGGAATAGAAATGGGCTGAGTGCCCAGAGCCAAATCGATGCAGAAATCAATATCTCTATCGGGTGGCATCCCCGGCAAGTCTAAAGGGAAAACATTAGGAAACGCACGAACCACGGGCACAGAATCAATAGAGGGAACCTCAACACTAGAATCACGAACATAAGCCAAATAGGCCAAACACCCCTTCTCGACCATACGCCGAGCCTTCACATAAGAAATAACACTGCGAGTAGAATGACCAGGAGTCCCTCTCCATTCTAAACGGGGAAAATCCGGTAAGGCTAAAGTCACAGTCTTGGCATGACAGTCCAAGATAGCGTGGTAAGGTAATAACCAGTCCATCCCCAATATAACATCGAAGTCGACCATGTCTAGAAGCAACAAATCCACACAAGTCTCAAGACCCCCAATCACAACTACACAAGAGCAATGGACTCGATCTACCACAATATAATCACATAAATAGGAATACTCAACGAATCACTAGGCATGACCAGATACAGTGCAAAATAAGATGACACATACAAGTATGTAGACCCTGGAACAAATAATACTGAAGCATCTCTATCACAAACCAGAATAGTACCTGTAATGACTGCATATGAAGACTCAGCCTCAGGCCTAGCTGGAAGGGTATAACATCGGGGCTGGGCCCCACCACCCTGAACCACATCTCTAGGACGGCCTGCTGCTGGCTGACCTCCACCTCTGGCAGCCTAAGCTCCACCTCTAGAACCTCTACCTCCACCTCTAGCACCTCTACCCCCACCTCTAACTAGCTGGGTGGGCTGTGGAACACCCGGTACCTATACCATAGCACGAGAACCCTGATGCTGAGAGCTACCCGGTGCTCGAGGGCAAAACCTAGCAATGTGACTCATATCACCACAAGTGTAACAAGCCCTCGGCTACTGAGACTGCTGGCCCTGTCGACCTGAATGACCACCTCGGAAACTCTGAAGCGGCGATGCACTGATGGGGGTTGGTGGTGCACTGTAAGGCTGCTGACCCGAATAATGCGTCTGAGAACCACGACCACCTGAAGTACCATTTGATACCTGGAGAGCTGACTGAAAGGGCCTAGGAGGATGGCCTCTACCATATGAATCTCTACCTCCAGATGAGGTACCACTGAATCTGCCTGAAAGATGGGGCCTCTTATCCGACCCATGACCACCTCCCTATGACAGAACCATCTCAACTCTACGGGCCACATTGGCCGCCTCCTGAAATGTGATCTCGCTCCCGGCCTCCTTGGCCATCTGAAGACGAATCAGCTGAATAAGACCATCAATAAACCTTCTCACCCTCTCTTTTTCGGTGAGAAGTATGATGAGAGCATGGCGAGCTAGATCGATGAACCTGGTCTCATACTGGGTAACAGTCATAGAAGCCTGCTGGAGGCGCTCAAACTGCCTCCGATAGGCCTCTCTCTGAGTAACGGGGAGAAATTTCTCTAGAAACAACACTGTAAACTGCTCCCAAGTCAAAGATGGCGATCCGACTGGTCTCGCTAAGCAGTAATCCCTCCACCAAGTCTTGGCGGATCCAGGCAAGCGAAATGTAGCAAAATCAACCCCATTGGTGTCAACAATACCCATATTCCTAAGAACCTTGTGGCAGCTGTCTAAATAATCCTAGGGATCCTTAATAGATGCACCGCTAAAAGTAGAAGTGAAGAGCTTGGTGAACCTATCCAGTCTCCACAAAGCATCGGCGGACATAGCCGCTCCATCGCCGGTCTGAGCTATGGCACCCGACCGAACTACTCCGACTAGCTGAACCGCTGGAGTTTGGATCCGGGGAGCTACCTGCTCCGGAGTGCGTGTAGTAGGAGTCTGAGGCCCTCCTCCAGCCTGAGAAGTGGCTGGTGCTACTGGAAGCAAACCCGCTCGGGTGACACTCTCCATGAGGCCCACCAATCGGACCAGAGCGTCCTGAAGAACTATGGTGGCAATGAACCCCTCTGGGACCTGAACTGGGCCCACCAGAACTGTTGGGGCCGGAACCTCCTCCTCAAAATCAACCTGGGGCTCTGCCACTGGTGTTGTTGCTCGGGGCTAAGCTCGGCCTCTAGTATGGCCTCAGCCTCGCCCTCTGCCCCTAGTGGGAGCTGCTGCTGGGGGCTCGGGCTGCTGAGCGGCAGATCAGGAAGCGCGTGTTCTCGCCATCTGCGAAAGAACGGAGTAGAGACTCAATCAGTATTGGGTAAACAGAACCGCACAACAAGAAAGAACAAATGTGAAGTTTTCCTAACTCTATAGCCTCTGCAGGATAAATACAGACGTGTCTGTACTGATCCCTCAGACTCTACTGAGCTTGTCCGTGAGTTGTGAGACCTATGTAACCTAGAGCTCTGATACCAACTTGTCATGACCCGGATCTCCCACTCTCGGGTGTCGTGATGGCGCCTACTAATGAGAGCTAGACAAGCCAATCCTTAACTGCTTACTTCATTAACAAATTACTTCTTTTAACCTTTATCAGTGATAGCATGAAAACAGCGGAATTAAATAAATAAGCGGAAGACTTAAATTAAAGAAACTGAACGATAATGCAGAAATCAACATAAGCCTCTACCTAAGAACTGGTGTCACATTACTCACGAACTTCTAAGAGTGCTAAATACAACCGTTTGAAAGAAATATAAACTGTTTGTCTCGAATACATGGGACAACAGACTGAAATAAAAGATAGAAGAGACGTCACGCCTGCGGACGCCTGCAAGGCTACCTCGGTGTCTCACTGGACTGAAGGATGGCTCCCGAGCTACTGCTGTTGTCTAAGACCTGGATCTGTGCAAAAGAGCACAGAGTGTAGTATCAGCACAACCGACCCCATGTGCTGGTAAGTGTCCAGCCTAACCTCGGCGAAGTAGTGACGAGGCTAGGACTAGACTCCAAATAGACATGTGCAGTTCATATACATATATACAGCGGAGAAGAGATACAGAAATAACCAGTCAATGTGGGAGAGGGAAACATGCTGGGGGAGAGCAGTTTCAACCAGAAATTCTCAATAATAGAAAGAAGTATCGAAACCAAAATATCAACAAGAATCCAAAAGTCAACAATTTGCACAACATCACCCTTCGTGCTTTTACTCTCGTCCTCACCAAACAATACACGACATCACCCTTCGTGCTTTATGCTCTTCCTCACCCAAACAACAATCACAAGGCAAATAGGGTAAGGGAATCTATAACCTCGAAGTAAATCAAATAACAACAAGTAATGAAAGAAACAACATAACTCGGATATCAACAAAGAATTAGAAAAAAACAACAAATGCACGGCATCACCCTTCGTGCTTTTACTCTCGTTCTCACCAAGGCAATAATATAATAAAATATGTACGACATCACCCTTCGTGCTTTTACTCTCTTTCCTCACCATATAATCAATAAAATTGGCACGGAATGGTATATCGTGCGGCACGACATCACCCTTCGTGATTTACACTCTTTTCTCACAATAGCAAACAATGCACGGCATCACCCTTCGTGCTTTACGCTCTTCCTCACCCAAACAGCCATCACAAACAAGGGGCGAGGGATTATACAAATAATGGTAGAAATCCCGGCAAGAGAATACAATTAAACAGCTAAATCCCGGCAAGGGAACACAATTAAACAGTTAAAACCCGGCAAGGGTATAATATCAATAATCTCAGCATCCCGGCAAGGGAGATAATCATCAAAGCAACAAAACATCCCGGCAAGGGAGAAACTCAATAATTATTTCTCTTTCTTTCACTTTTACTTCTTATCTCACTTTACCACCTGAGCCAACGCTCCAAAGGGGTTCAATCATTTCATATACTTTCACACTTTATCATATACTCGAGCCAATCCTCCTCGAAGTTCAAGGTCACAATTTCCTTCACAAGCTTTTCACAACATATAGAAATCATCCTTTAAGGCATGGAAGATACAACAAAATTCTGATTATCTACAATATAAAGACTCACGGTTATGCTAGATACCAACGTATAGATACTCGTCACCATGCCTATACGTCGCACTCGACAATTAGCACGTAGCAAATAAGGTTAGAATCTAGTCACAAGTTACTTAATTACATCAATAAGTGCTAAATTAATCAACCCCAATGCATGAAAATGAGTTTTCTAAAGTTATACCTAAAAGTCAAAAATCACCCCCGGGACCACGTGGTCGAAACCCGAGGTTCGGACCAAAACCCGATTACCCATTCCCCCACGAATCCAAATATATGATTTGTTTTGAAATCGGACCTCAAATTGAGGTCCAAATCCCCAAATTTTAGAAAAAACCTAGGTTCTACCCAAAACACCCAATTTTCCCATGAAAATCTTTGATTTGAAGTTGAAATCATGTTAAAAGATGTTAAGAAGCGAAGAAAATGTGTTAGAAATCACTTACCAATCGTTTTGGAGAAGAAAAGTTGTTTGGAAAATCGCCTCTTATGTTTTGGTTTTTTTTTTTTTTGAAAGGTGTAAAATAACTGAAATTCACGTGTATTTATACCCCTCTGAGGCACCCACCGCGGACCGCGCAAGAAGGACCGCGGCCGCACAGGCTTCCTGAATGCCTGCGGATCTATGCCCCGCGTGGACCGCGCTAAACCGACCGCGGCCGCGCAGCACCCACCGCGGACCGCGCAAAGTCGACCGCGGCCGCGCTGTCCCCTCCGCGGCCGCACACAATTCCCCGCGGGCCGCGCAAGAGGGTTCAGAGACCTGCAATATTTTCCTGAACCTGCAACACCTGATCTTTCAAGCCTACAGCAATCCGGAACCTACTCGGAACTCACCCGAGCCCTCGGAACTCTAAACCCAGTATGCACACTACCTCAAAAACACCCTACGAACATATTCGTGTGATCAAATCATCAATATAACATCATGAATATCGAATTAAGCCTCGAAATCAATGAAATTCCTCAGATTTCCTTTTAAACATCAATTTCCCAATTAGGGCCCGGATCCCGTCAAATGACATCCGTTCTTAACCAAACTTTATAGGAGTGATTCAAAACATATATAAGACTTGTACCGGGCGCCGAAACCAAAATACAGTCCCGATACCATTACTTTCACATCAGATTTCATTTCAATTTTCTTTAAACATTTTGAGGAAACAATTTCACTTAAAACTTCATAACTAGGGCTTGAGACCTCGAAATTCGATTCCGGGCATATGCCCACGCCCCATATTTTCCTACGGACCCTCCAGGACCGTCGAATCATGGGTCCGGGTCCGTTTACCCAAAAAGTTGACCGAAGTCAAATTTGCTCATTTTAATATCAAAACTTAGCATTTTTCACAGAATTTCATATTTAAGTTTTCCGGCTATGCTCCCGGACTGTGCACACAAATCGAGGCAACCCTAAATGAGGTTTTCAAGGCCTCGGAGACACAAAAATTCAATCAGAAACAGGTGATGACCCTTTGGGTCGTCACAGCGGATTATCTATAATTAAAAAAAAAGATGCGTTGTTAATGAGAGAGGGTGCAATTGCTCCACTACAATTAGCTAAGCTACACTGATAATTTTATGTTTTGGATGATAAAAGATTTATAATTTCTTCACCTTATGAAAATTTCTACTTAGGAGTTGATTTTACCAAGGTAACATTGACTAATTTGCTAATATGTCTCCCTCTTAGGAAGTTAAACAGCTAGCAAAATCATTTTTATCATATTTGGCCTACATGATTTGTGGATTTGCTATATTATAAAAGTATATGGTATGGTAGAGTATGCTGTGGGAACTACTAAAGTTTACAGGAAGACCATGAAATTGTGGTAAAAAAATGTTTCAGCAACTGTGTAGAACTAAATCCAGCACAAAAGTCATACTTGTTTAGCCTTTTTTTTAAGCATATTGTTGAATGATACTCCTTACAAACACATTAGTTCATTGTGAAATAGAAGTTCACATGATTTGATATTTGGTTATATAGTTGTGCTGAACTCACCTAAGTTAAATTAGTTTTTTTGTATTCTTTTTATGCTAGCCTCTTCAAGTTGTTGCTGTTTTTCCTGACGACATGGATGAGCAAGATTTTCATAAGTTGCTGCAAATAACAATAAATTTAACGTTAATACTGATTTATATATGAGAACTAACTCACTAAATTTTATTATTTCACCATTTCCACAAAAGGTCATTCGATTTTCTACTTGCTAATTTTTCCTTGTGGTTCAATCTGAATTCTTAGGTGTACAACAATAGCACCAACTTCTGTGGATCAATTATGACAGGATATGATCAAGTTGAAGAGTGAAAATGTTGGTAGAGCTTTTCTAAAAATAATAATAGATGTAAGATTCCCCTTACAATTTCATGGTAGTTATCTTTGCTCTTTCTTTTTCCTTTAATTCATATGTTAGATTTGTCTACTGGGTAATGCATTCCATTGGTGTATAGTGCAACTCATCTACGCTTGGTCATTGGGAATCACCGTTCTTATCCTTCTTGCTGGAATTCACCCTTTAACTTATCATCTGATCTTCTTTGGAATCATATTATCTCTTTCATTCATTTGTAAGGTTTTTCTGCGTTACTCTCGCTGGCCTTCAGCAATTTTATTTTGGTTGGAGCTTGGTCAAGCACTCCCTTGAGTTCAGCGTCATTTCTTCAATTGGAATTATGTGTATGGTTCCTTTATTTTCAGGATCGAAAGGATTAGAATGTATTTTTATTTCAATTTATAGTTTTGAAATTGCGTGCCTGAAAAATTCTTTCCATTGTACAATCCGAAGGGGATTTTTGTTGTATTTCGACTGCACTTTTCACAATATATTGCAATAATTACATACTCTGTTGTGACTATAGTTTTGGAGGCTACTGTTAAAACAAATGCCAATAGGGAACAACTGGGAGGTAAAATAAAGAAAAACCCGAGCAATACTTCTATATTTGAAGAAACCATTAACAACATGAAATAACAACATAATAATGTGACGAAAAATCTGTACTTCTCTAAAACTTGGTCTTGGTATAATGCAAGGAACTCAGATTTGTCACATTATTATGTAAGTTAGATTGTGGCTGAGGACTTCACCACCCTTAGCCTTGTCCATTAACATGGACCATGAAGACTGCCACCTTATATTAATAGTATAAAGGCTGGTTATAAAATAGATGACTGCACCTCCAAATGGTCAATGATTTCAGCAATTACGCCTGTGAAAACTTCTGTATTGATAATTATTTACATTCTCACTGAGGCCTACAGATGAATGTTAGAAAAGAAGTCTGATCACAATGATCCGACTACAACATTCACTGCTAGAAATCCGGGTTTAATTTTAGCGACCACAAAAAGTGATCAACGTTGGTTTGTTTATGCAAAATACCGACCAAAACCTGTCCAAACAGGTTTGGTCGCTATTTTAGTGGTCGCTTTTGTATACCGACCAAAGTTGGTCACAAAGGTAAAAGGATCAACTGTGCAATTTAAAGCACATACCGACCAACTTTGGTCGGTAACATATTTTAATAATTTATTTTACCGACCAAAGTTGGTCGGTGTATGTAAATTACGCTATATTATTAATTATCAAAATTTAAAGATTAGCGACCAAAGTTGGTCGGTAAATTAAAATATATATTTTTTAAAAAAATTAAAATTTAACAATTAGCGACCAAAGTTGGTCGGTAAATGTGAAATCTGGGTAATCCTTGTTCATTAACCGACCAACTTTGGTCGCTAATCAGAAGAATTTTTTTTAAAATTAAATACCGACGAACTTTAATCGGTTTTCTAGGTTTCAATTTTGGCATAAAATGCCTGTTTTGGCAGCTACACCACCTGCCAGCATACCAAAATTCCTAAACAGGCATTTTATGCCAACAAATAGTTCAGAACCAGTTCTATTTGTCTAGTTCAAAATATATACAAGTCAAGGAGTGTTTTGTACAACATCATCATCACCGTCTGATGAACTTTCATCTAAAAGACGGTGTCGAGAAGGATCTTGTGGAGGACGTGAAGAACGACCACAGGGAGGACAGGAGGAACGATCACGGGAAGGACAGAAGGAATGCTCACGTTCAAGTCGAGCCTCTAGCAATGTGTCACGAGACCGGGGCAACAGAAAAGCTCCAGTAGATAGAAAAGTTCTGATTTGAGCTTGCATGCCAAGGAATTGAGCATCTCTAACCCTTTCTCTTTCCTTGGCCGCTTCTAGCTCGGATGTGAGCTTTGTCACAGTCTCCCGCATAGCGGAGATGCTCTCCCCATCAAGTTGCTCGCCTTGCAAGGAAGTCTTTATTCCTTGCATTCCACACTTATAGCGATGGAACTTTTTATTAGGAAGACCGTATACCTTCCCCCATTTTGGACCGCCAACAGATTCCAACCATATTATTTCAGCATCCTCGTCCGAAGGTTGGGCTAGCTCGCCCGATTCATCAGTTGGCTGAGTGCGGATGAACTCTTCCACGTTAGTTTGGTAGCGATCCTATACGAAAATTTAAATTGAATTAGTATTTCAAAATTTATATAAAAGTAAATTAAAATACTTAAAGAAAAGTGAAAGCTTACATATACAGTCGAGGCTCAGGTCCTCGACCCACCTTTCTTGATCCGTCTCTTTCTTCTTCTTTACAATCTGCGTCTCCTTGAATACCTCATCGTGGTTCATTGGACGCCCCGACTTCTTTTCCTGAAAATAAATTAATTTAATTAATAAACTGAATAGATATACTTTGAAAATTAAAATAATTTAAGCAATTACATAGCAATCTTCTTTTTATTGTCCCTATGATGATCGCACCTCCAATGTGCAAGGAGCCTCCCTTCTCAGATGTGCGAGCTTTCTTTTCTTTTTCGCTCTTCTCTAAGAACTTTGCGGTAAGCCATTGCCTTTGCAAATCATCCAATAAATTTTGAAGTAACTAGTCAGGCTTCTTGTTCTTCTTTCTAGCTTCGGAAAAAGTATGCGACAATCGCTTGCGAGCTTTGTGATGGAAATTTGCAGCCTCTTCCGCGCTATAGCAGTGTTCCCATACACACTTGCTCTGTATTTCAAAAGTTAAATATTATATGAAAATATCATAAATATAAATTATTAAACTGCTTAAAAGAACATTTATATACCTTAAATTGATTGAAAATTTGCTCCTTCAGCAAAAATGGAAAATCAGTCCAAGTCGCATAAGGGTCATCATAAAGCTTTCTGATGGCTTTGGTGATTATCCTCGTAGTCTTATTACTCGGGATGAACCTGCAATTTAACAATAAAAACACATTAATATCTTAGTAAAAACTTTACAAAATAATAAACGCAAAAATAACAAATAACTCTTACCCATCACCCTCAGGGACTATGATGATCCTTCCATATTGATTATAATGCACCTCCTCCTCGTCATCATCATCATCATCGTCTGAACCATGTACATCAGAGGCATGTGTGGACGGTGTAGGGGGGTCAGAGCTACTACCTCGCAGGCGAAGGCCTGAAATAGATGGAGTCGCTGATGAAGATGGTTGTGATCCCTGTGACTGCGACATAGCTAGATGGACCTCAAGTGGCTGTGATACTGATGGTTGTGAACCGAGTGGCTGTGATCCATGTGGCTGTGACATGGATGGATGCGATCCATGCGATGCAGATGGCTGCGATCCACGTGGTCGTGAGGTAGTTGGACTGTATGTCGGACGTACAGTCCTATGACCTTGTGATGAAAGACTTGATGTCTACATGAAGGTGTAGGGCTCTTGATGTTGTGGCAGCTCAGTATAGCCGTGAGGTGGAGGATAAGACATATGCATCTCTGTAGAGGGTGGAAAAGAGAGAGTATTATTAACTAGCCTCCTCTTTTCCTTCCTAGCTTTTCCTCGACCCCGAGAACCAGTAGGGTCATTGTTACGTTGACCCTTGCCTATCATCTGCATAATATAATACATATTTAGATTGAAACATATAAGAAACTAGCTATAAAACAAGAGTTATTTAAAAAACCAACTTTTTAAAGCTCATCGACGTATTGTTCCTTGTCCGAGAATTCTTCATCATCACTTGTTTGAGCTTCATCAGTTGATTTTTCGTCCTCATTTTCTATGATTGTTACTTCATTTATATCAACTTCTTCCAATATGTGTTCAGGATGTTCCAAATCATTTTCTAGCTAATCGTCCACTATTTGGTGAACACTGGAGATATCGTTTTCAGGGATTGATAGACGTACTTGTGAAGATCCTAATTAGTATATATAATTTATCATCAAATATATTTGTTTGTAAATTGATTCATCGACTTATAACTTACTCAGATGCATCGTTGAATATTAAAAACAAAACGTCTCACCTATATCTAATATCTATCAATCCCTAAAAGAACACGACTTGATAAACTTGTGAAGATCCTAATTAGTATATATAATTTATCATCGAATATATCTGTTTGTAAATTGATTCATCGACTTATAACTTACTTAGATGCATCGTTGAATATTAAAAACAAAACGTCTCACCTATATATATATATATATATATATATATATATATATATATATATATATATATATATATATATATATATATAACACGCTTCGTTGTACTACTTTAACTACATATATAACATGTTATAGTATATGTTAGTGTATTCATCCCTTGTATTACAAAAGTGTTAACGGATTACATTTATATTATTTAGATAGTAAATACAAAAGTGATTTAAATTTTGACCAATGTTGATCAAATAACCAACCAAAGTTGGTCGTTTACTTTCCAGATATTAAAAAAAAGCGACCAAAGTTGGTCGGTAAATGCTTCCCCTGTATTAATCGACCAACTTTGGTCGGTAATTTTAAATAAGATTTCTTTATATTTTATAAAATATTTTAAATAATAATATAACTATTAAATTTTTTTAATTGGGTCCCACTTTACCAATCAAAGTTGGTCGGTAATGTGAAATTTTCTTTGACTACACAATGCTGACCATCTGGGTCAAACCTGTTGACCACTTTACCGACCAACTTTGGTCGGTAATTTATATGAAGTAAATATAAAATATTTTTCTCCCCTTTACCGACCAACTTTGGTTGCTAATCTGGACAGACCAAGTTTGGTCGCTAAATTCTGGATTTCTAGCAGTGATTTCAGCTTAAAAGTTTAAAAATTAAAATTTAGGATGGAAGTTGCAAATTGAGTTTGCCTATGCAGCAGTATCAAACAGCATGTGAAAGCGGAAGTACCAAGGTTAAGTTCATGGTATACCAAGTACAACACAAAATACAACCACATCCGTATACGTTTGAGTGGAATATTATTCAAATCTTACAAGATATTCTGATAATCAGGTGCGATTAGTTCAGACCACAACTTTCTGTTATCTCTTCTTGTTTTGTTGCTTCTTTTTTCCTTTTTTTCCATTTTTACATGAGGGTAGGGGGCTGGATTGGACTATATGCATTTTGTGAGGATTTCCTAATATTTCATTCGTAAGAAGGGGAGGACTTATCTTTATCTTTATTTAGCCAGTCCAATGTAGCAATTAG
The DNA here is from genome assembly GCF_000715075.1 of Nicotiana tabacum. Lineage (NCBI taxonomy): Eukaryota > Viridiplantae > Streptophyta > Magnoliopsida > Solanales > Solanaceae > Nicotiana > Nicotiana tabacum. The sequence continues at coordinate 128,792,603 of NC_134084.1, forward strand.
CAAGTCCTACTTTGTATTGAAGCTTGAACATTAATTATTTTTTCATGTCGTGATACGTGAAAGCTAGAAGAGAATTAGGTTCATTATGCTGCAGATGAGTAGGCCAGATTACAACGATGCATGGAGACGCTGTTCTTGTTCAGGATTTGATTAAAAAAAGGTATATTGGCTAATCATATCCCCCTCTCCTTTAATTTTCATGAGAATGCCTGTATGAATGTGAGAGTTGATTGGTGACTATTCATTTTGTTCTCAAAGAGCAGATTGTTGGATTATTTTCACTCCTTAACATTCAATATTTGAGAATAGTAGCCCGTAGAATTAGAGAAGGCATTACTTGGGGCGAACTGTTTCCATATATGAGAACAAAGTTTATTGGTATATTGCCAATGAAGCAAACACAGTACTGTGTTCATATGGCACTACAGAATGACCAGTAGTGTGCTTTAACAAGCTTAAAAAAACTTCCACAATTTTTAACAACTCTTGGATATAATATTTTATCATCTAATAGAAGTACAAACGTAGTTTAATGCTTTTCCGCTCTAGCATGCAACCTAATAATGAGAGCAGAAGAATTGAGTGAAGGATTGCGTATATGTGTTCGTAACACGCAGCGGAAGACAATAATAATCCTAGGCAGATCTTTACATGTTTAAAATTTATTTACATGTCAATAGATCACATCTAAGACGTACCTGGTGAAGAGAGTCTCGTTTCAAAATTTCTTCGATAGTGCGAAGACTCTATGCGTATCCACACCGAGACTGATCCTTGCTATCAACTCTTTGATCAATGAAACCCGCGAACAAATTGAACAAAATATTGTGTTGAAATTTTTCTCAAAAATCTCAAATCAAAAGTAGAAGAACAAGAAACACTTTTCTTGCAATTGTATTTTCTCTCTTGGCTTTGTATTGCACTCTCACTTTCACAAAGTGGGTTTTCTTCTCATGGAAAAATTATTCGGCAAATTTTCTCCATCACCCTTTATATAGCATCACCTACAAACTCTTTTCCTATTTGGTTGAGGTAATGATTTACTTAGGGTAAAAGTTTTTTCCAAAATAAACTTTATGAGATTTTGTATGAAAATTCGCAATCCCATTCTCAACGGGTAACGTGACTGCCGAGAATCATGGACTTTCCATGAAGTCCAATTCCAAACATTGGAATTTTCCTATTGTAAACAAGAAAGCACGTTTGAGTTGTCAGACGTCCTTTTTATGGACTTTAATTTCCATGTTTAATGAAATCGTAGGAAAACCTTTATAGAATTTCATGTCCAATTCAAAATTGGATTGTAAGAATAAATTAATATTAAATATATAACCTTTATATATAAATAATAATTACGAGTATCAAATATATATCACATATATATTTCAACCAAGAGATATAATTTAATTTTCTATTCCAAATAGAAAACATCAATTTGTTCACAATATTAATTATATTCTCTGTGCTAGCAAAGAATATAATAATATTTCATTTGGACTAACAACTAAATGTATTTGACTAATTAAATTCCTTAATTTAATTATCAAATAATAAGTTAATTAATCCTTTAGCAAAGATCAGAACACTCGTTAGTGTGCGACCCCATAGGTTCAATACTAAGCCGGTAGTAAATTGACCACATCAATATACTAATCAAGGGTGGCGTCTAGCAACACTCCTTAACAACCGGATAATATGAAGTATACAATTTACCCTCAAGAACCAGTAGAAAAATAATGTAGTAATTCCTTCTGTCCTTATAGCTCTGGATCACCCTAGGATATGGTTCAACTGTCAAATCCTAATAGGCGACCAACTATGTGTTCACGTCAAATATAATCGACCATTGAATGACCTAAGAAACTCATTTCTTCTTTCATTCAATTGCCATGGACAAGGTCTTAATTTGGTCGTTTATATTTCATGACAACATGGAGCTTAAACTCATTACCAAGAGTTGACAGATTCCATCTTGATCAATCACTAATCCTACAAGCATTTAATCATACCCAATGTCCTTTCAACTATCGCCCTAGGGCCATAGGTATCTAGTAGCAAAGCACAATAAATAACTTGTCAATTACTGTGACGATCTCAGGTCAAAGGAAACTCTTACATCACATTCTTCAAGAGAATATCCTATTGATAGTTTATGGTAATTCTAACCATTAGGAATTATCCAATGAGTCGGTTCAATGATCATATCTCTATATGCATCATCTATCTATGTAATTTAGTTAATGAGATCAACTAATTTTTATCCCATAAAGACGATCACATAAATATTGATCTAATCGGATTACTAATGTCCAGATTAATAATCCTACGATCAAGAACAAATTTAGATTAAATTATAAGAAACTTTACTCTCATTATCATGATCTCCATCACAATGTCAAGTCTCAAAATTTAATCAAGGACCTTATCAAATTAATCAAGCAATTAATAACAATGATAAAAGAATATCAAATGTCATATATATTTTATAAAAATATGTTCAAAACATCAAATGTGATATTGGATCTAGGGCATATCTACTATATCCCTAACAATCTCCCACTTGCACTAGAGCCAATCGCTCTTGTACTTCATTCCCAATTTCCACTTGTGCTTGTCAAACTCCTTTGCGCCAAGAGCTTTAGTGAATGGGTCTGCAGCATTTTCTTTTCCATCAACCTTTTGAATCTCGACGTCTCCACGTTCAATGATCTCTCTTATCAAGTGATACCTTCGCAGAACGTGTTTGGACTTTTGGTGTGATCTTGGTTCTTTTGCTTGAGCAATGGCTCCATTATTGTCACACAACAGTGGAACCGCACCTCCTATTGAAGGAACCACACCAAGTTCAGTTAAGAACTTTTTCATCCATACAGCTTCCTTAGCAACTTTACTAGCTGCTATATATTCTGCTTCAGTCACTGAATCAGCTACTGTAGCTTGTTTGGAACTTTTCCAACTCACTGCACCACCATTTAAGGTGAATACATAACCAGAAATAGATTTGCTATCATCTCTATCTGAAGAGAAACTTGCATCAGTATAACCTTCAAGTTTCAACTCAGAATCTCCATAGATGAGGAATTGGTCTTTAGTCCTTCTTAAGTACTTAAGAATGGTCTTCACCACTTTCCAATGTTCCTCACCAGGATTTGCCTGATAGAGGCTAGTCACTCCAAGTGCATAAGCCACATCAGGACGTGTACATGTCATGGTATACATGATAGCTCCCACTGCACTAGCGTATGGGATCCTACTCATGCGTTCTCTCTCTTCAGGTGTTTTAGGACAATCCTCCCTACTGAGAGTAATTCCAGTGCCTATCGGTAGATAGCCTCTTTTGGAATTATCCATATTATACCTCTTTAAGATGGTATCAATGTACAAAGACTGGGAAAGTCCAAGCAGCTTCCTAGATCTATCTCTATAGATCTTTATTCCTAATATATAAGCTGCTTCTCCCAAGTCTTTCATGGAGAACTGTTCAGATAGCCAAATCTTGGTACTTTGCAATGCCGGTATATCATTCCCTATGAGCAATATATCATCAACATACAACACTAAGAATATAATTGTGCTCCCACTAACCTTTTTGTACACACAAGGTTCTTCTTCGCATCTAACAAAATTGAACTTTTCAATTGTCTTGTTAAATCGAATATTCCAATTTCGAGAAGCTTGCTTTAATCCATAAATGGATCTTTGCAGCTTACAAATTTTATTATGATCAGACGGAGATGTGAAACTTTCAGGTTGTGTCATGTACACATCCTCTTCTAGCTCACCATTAAGGAAAGTTGTTTTCACATCCATTTGCCATATTTCATAATCATAGTATGCTGCTATAGCAAGCGAAATCCGAATTGATTTGAGCATTTCCACGGGAGAGAAAGTCTCGTCATAGTCGACTCCTTCTTTCTGACGATATCCCTTGGAAACAAGACGGGCTTTATAGGTCTCCACCTTTCCGTCTGCTCCAATCTTTTTCTTAAAAACCCATTTACAACCTATAGGTTTTATATCCTTTGAAGGTTCAACTAAAGTCCATACTTTATTTTCCTTCATAGATTCCATTTCGGATTCCATGGCCTTTTGCCACTTCTCATAATCAGAACTTTGTATAGCCTCTTCATAGGTCTTAGGGTCATCATCATTATGATCAACCTCATTTGATACATCATCTTGTACCAATAAATTTAATCTAGTTGGTACATGACGTTCTCGTGTAGACCTTCTAAGAGGTACTTGTACAACTTCTTCACCTTGTGCTGGATTTGGTTGTTATTCAATTTGGTTTAGAACTGGTTCATTAACCTGTTCGTGAACTTCAGTTAGTTCTTGAACTTCAACCGTTGAAGATGGAAACTTCCTTGGCAACTTCAAAACATCCAATAAAGGTTCTTCAACTTGGGTCTCATGATCTTTATATTGTGTTGATTCATTAGTTTCTTGAACTTCATCAAGTTCTATTTCTCCATTATAATTTCCTTCTAAAAGAAATTCTCTTTCCAAAAAGGTTGCTCCTCTGGCCACAAACACTTTATGGTCAGAAGGGTGATAGAAATAATATCCCATTGTTTCCTTGGGATACCCAATGAACCTACACTTATCTGATCTTGAGTCAAGTTTATCAGACTGTAGTCTCTTAACATAAGCTGGACAACCCCAAACTTTAATATATTTAAGGTTAGGCTTACATCCTTTCCATATCTCATATGGTGTTGTAGAGACTGACTTAGTGGGAACTTTATTAAGTAAGTATGTTGATGCTTCCAAAGTATATCCCCATAAATTAATTGGACGATCAGTGAACCCCATCATAGATCTCACCATATCTAATAAGGTTCGATTTCTCCTTTCAGACACACCATTGTGTTGTGGTGTTCCTGGAGGTGTCCACTGTGAGAGAATCCCATTCTCTCTGAGATATCTGGTAAAATCTTCACTAAGATATTCTCCACCTCTATCAGACCTTAGTACTTTGATACTTTTACCAGTCTGCTTCTCAACTTCACTACGGAACCTTTTGAACATTTCAAAAGATTCAGACTTGTGTTTCATAAGATACACAAATCCATATCTTGACATATCATCAGTGAAGGTGATGAAGTAAGAATATCCACCTCTAGCTTGAATTTTTATGGGCCCACAAACATCTGTATGAATTAGTCCCAATAATTCAGAAGCTCTTTCTCCACTTCCAGTAAATGGAGATTTGGTCATTTTTCCTTTGAGACAAGATTCACAAGTTGGATATGATTCAAAATTATATTTGTCAAGGTACCCTTCCTTGTACAACTTGTTAATTTTTTTCTCTCCAATATGACCAAGCCTACAATGCCAAAGGTATGCATGATTTACTTGATCATCTCTTTTCCTCTTAAGACTTGAAACATGCATAATCGAATTAGCATTCACATTAGGTAAGACATAAACGTCATGTTGGAGATAGTCATTCACATATAAATTATCACTATAATAAATAGAGCAAATACCATTGCCTATATTAATGCGAAAACCACGTTTGTCTAACATAGAAGCTGAAATTATGTTCGAAACAAATTTAGGAACGTAATAACAATCATCCAACATAAGTACTTTACCCGTAGGCATTATTAAAGAAATTGATCCTACAGCTACGGCCGCAACTTTTGCACCATTTCCAACTTGTAGATTAACTTCTCCTTTCTTTAGCCTTCTACTTATCTTAAACCCTTGTAACATATTATAGATGTTATAACCACTGCCAGTATCTAATACCCACAGTGAAGAATTAGTAGTAGCTAAAGAAACCTTGAAAACATTTTTCATTAATGTCTCACCTTGTTTCTTGTCCTTTAGAGTTGCAAGATACTCCTTGCAGTTTCTCTTCCAATGCCCTTTCTTCTTACAGTGAAAACATTCAGTATCATATACTGACTGCAAGATCAAATCTTCAGAAAGCTCTTTACCAAGCTTGTACCCCAACTTCTCATGTTCTTCTGTAAGAACAATCATATAATTGACAAGGGGTCCAACTGGAGAGTTTTCAATGTCCAATTGTGTATCAACCATCTTCTTAAGATATTCAATGATTGCAATTGGATCCATATTCTGATGTTTTCTCTGGAGTTCAGAACTCATAGAAGCGAGAATGATGTGTTTAATAGCAAGGCATTCTTCCAAGTATTTCTGATAAACCTTGGTGCCTTGAACATCATTCTCTGGTGGGATTATCTTTGCAGGCTTATCGATCACATCAATGAGCTTTTTATGCATGAGAACAATTCTCAAATTTCTATACCACTCATCAAAGTTTGGTCCTACCAACTTGTTGGTCTCAAGTATTTCATGCAGTAATATAACAGACATATTGAGAAATCCAAAATATAGAAAAGAAAAGGCAATAATATAAGAACATATTTGCATATATCATAAAGACATGGAATTTTATCTAAATGATATTTCCACTAATTATTTTAAACTATTTACCCTCATTATAGTTTACGAAATCTTTATTTCTATTAGTGGAGTAAAGGAATCCTTTAACAATATGTATGAGCCCCTTGGAAGTCAAGTCGTTTCTCACATATATTTTAAAGGTAGGTACTCTTACCAATTGTATCCCTATACAATTTTCTTAAATAGCTCTATGTTAAGTAGACCCCTGGTAGTCAGGTCGATCCTATTGGCATAGTTGAGTTCAACCATCATGATAGCAAAGAACTTATTAAATTTTATACTCCCCCGGGTGGTCCAGGCGTTTAGTGTAAAATTGAATAATTCTTTCAATCCATACATCTAATGCAATAAATAATTTTAACATATTCTCAAACTATAAGTCTCCTGGTAGTCAGGCCGCTCCTTATAAACAAGAAATAAGTAAAATTATTTACCTTGATGGATAGCTCCATAATAAAATATCTTATATTTTATTATTTAAGAACTCAAATTTTAGTAAGAGGGAATTGTTACTAAAATAATTTTTAATAACATGAAGATCAAATCTTTTATAGCGTGTGAATTTAGTTCAAGTTGTCTACACGCTTAGTCCTTAATTAATTTACATCACATGTAATAAATAATTCAGAATTATGTAATGAACAAGCACATGACATAAAAACGAAATTCAACATCCTCTAACATGTTTATCTTATATATCACATAAAAAGAATTCATGCCAGAATATTATTATTAATTAACATCTCATGAATTAATAACAATTAAAATAACAATAGAATCATGTAACCGATTATAGATTCCCATCGTATCTAATACATAATTTCAAATTCAAGTTATGAACTATCTCAATAGTTATATGAATACATATTTTATCTACAATAAAATAATATCAACATTCAAACGATTTGACTATCGCACAAGACACATGTATTATGGTTTGAACTTTTCAAATATGATATTAAAATATTTCGTAAATAAATTTTAGATACAATAAACCATTGCTCTGATACCACTGAAGGATTGCGTATAGGTGTTCGCAACACGCAGCGGAAGACAATAACAATCCTAGGCAGATCTTTACATGTTTAAAATTTATTTACATGTCAATAGATCACATCTAAGACGTACCTGGTGAAGAGAGTCTCGTTTCAAAATTTCTTCGATAGTGCGAAGACTCTATGCGTATCCACACCGAGACTGATCCTTGCTATCAACTCTTTGATCAATGAAACCCGCGAACAAATTAAACAAAATATTGTGTTGAAATTTTTCTCAAAAATCTCAACTCAAAGTAGAAGAACAAGAAACACTTTTCTTGCAATTGTATTTTCTCTCTTGGCTTTGTATTGCACTCTCACTTTCACAAAGTGGGTTTTCTTCTCATGGAAAAATTATTCGGCAAATTTTCTCCATCACCCTTTATATAGCATCACCTACAAACTCTTTTCCTATTTGGTTGAGGTAATGATTTACTCAGGATAAAAGTTTTTTCCAAAATAAACTTTATGGGATTTTGTATGAAAATTCGCAATCCCATTCTCAACGGGTAACGTGACTGCCGAGAATCATGGACTTTCCATGAAGTCCAATTCCAAACATTGGAATTTTCCTATTGTAAACAAGAAAGCACGTTTGAGTTGTCAGACGTCCTTTTTATGGACTTTAATTTCCATGTTTAATGAAATCGTAGGAAAACCTTTATAGAATTTCATGTCCAATTCAAAATTGGATTGTAAGAATAAATTAATATTAAATATATAACCTTTATATATAAATAATAATTACGAGTATCAAATATATATCACATAAATATTTCAACCAAGAGATATAATTTAATTTTCTATTCCAAATAGAAAACATCAATTTGTTCACAATATTAATTATATTTTCTGTGCTAGCAAAGAATATAATAATATTTCATTTGGACTAACAACTAAATGTATTTGACTAATTAAATTCCTTAATTTAATTATCAAATAATAAGTTAATTAATCCTTTAGCAAAGATCAGAACACTCGTTAGTGTGCGACCCCATAGGTTCAATACTAAGCCGGTAGTAAATTGACCACATCAATATACTAATCAAGGGTGGCGTCTAGCAACACTCCTTAACAACCGGATAATATGAAGTATACAATTTACTCTCAAGAACCAGTAGAAGAATAATGTAGTAATTCCTTCTGTCCTTATAGCTCTGGATCACCCTAGGATATGGTTCAACTGTCAAATCCTAATAGGCGACCAACTATGTGTTCACGTCAAATATAATCGACCATTGAATGACCTAAGAAACTCATTTCTTCTTTCATTCAATTGCCCTGGCCAAGGTCTTAATTTGGTCGTTTATATTTCATGACAACATGGAGCTTAAACTCATTACCAAGAGTTGACAGATTCCATCTTGATCAATCACTAATCCTACAAGCATTTAATCATACCCAATATCCTTTCAACTATCGCCCTAGGGCCATAGGTGTCTAGTATCAAAGCACAATAAATAACTTGTCAATTACTATGACGATCTCAGGTCAAAGGAAACGGTTACATCACATTCTTCAAGAGAATATCCTATTGACAGTTTATGGTAATTCTAACCATTAAGAATTATCCAATGAGTCGGTTCAATGATCATATCTCTATATGCATCATCTATCTATGTAATTTAGTTAATGAAATCAACCAATCTTTATCTCATAAAGACAATCACATAAATATTGATCTTATCGGATTATTAATGTCCAGTTAATAATCCTACGATCAAGAACAAATTTAGATTAAATTATAAGAAACTTTACTCTCATTATCATGATCTCCATCACAATGTCAAGTCTCAAAATTTAATCAAGGACCTTATCAAATTAATCAAGCAGTTAATAACAACGATAAAAGAATATCAAATGCCATATATATTTTATAAAAATATGTTCAAAACATCAAATGTGATATTGCATCTAGGGCATATCTACTATATCCCTAACATTTAGCTCCTTTACCATAAAGCAAATTTTGCTCAACAATTAGGAGTGAATCATGACAAATTCTAATAATGAGACGATGCACATGCAAACAACCAAATTACCGCAATTCTAATAATGAAACTCAATGTAGCCATGTAAAGGTTTGGATACATAGCATTTGCTGCCATCATCCTCTTTTAATTGACTAATACTGACATAATTAGCCCAAACTGAGAGATAACTTTTTTTTTAGCTTTCTCCTAGGTACTTTGAAGATCAATATCTATCCACTTTAAGCAAAAAAGGTACAATAATATTAGTGTATCTTGGTTACTGCAAGAATGTGATTATGCATGCAGAGATTATATTTAGATCTCTAACATATGTAAGCACGTGATTTTTGACCCTCCCCGGAAATTTTTACGTTCTTAGCTTAAATATTTAATTTAGGACTAATATAGCTATTTTGACTATTTTTACTTTATTTTTCTCGCAAAAGAAAAAAATTACAAAAAAAATATATATAAATTTTAGTTTATGTATCTCTCATAAACTTGAAAAATACAAAAATTGCACTTTATTTTTGTACTTTATATAATTTCGAAAATTACAAAAAAATATAATTCTATTAAGGTTTTGTAGTCATTTTAATTTGGAAAAAATGCAAAAATATTACTTTATATTTTATCTTTATATAAAAACGAAAATTACAAAAAAAATAGTTTTATTAATATTTTGTAGCTATTTTAAATCTTGAAAAATATTAAGAAAATACTAATATAGTTTTGTTTTAAATAATTAGTCTTATTTTAGTAGCTATTTTGCTTATATAGGACTAGTTAAGCAATGTCGTGTTCCTATTTCTCGGGTCCGGGCAAAAGAATAATATTCAGGTTCAAACTACCCGGTTTTAGGCCTAATTTCGGACCTAGCCCATAATAAACCGAGTCCAGGACACATGGGGAACCCCACCACGCGTGGGGGACACAAGTCTCGAACCCCACCACGCGTGGGGCTCATTTTTTTGGGCAAAACCAATACTAAATACACGGACAAAACATTTTGGAGGGGGACTTCTGAAATTTTGGGGGAAAAAACTATTGTACATCATCTTCTTCCTAAAGAGGAAGAAGCAAGAACCCTAGAACCCTACAACCCAAGCCCGTCGACCACTGCCCCAAACACCACGTCCAAACGACCACCTGCTCCGACGACACCATCTCTTTCGTCGTTTCGCAACCAGTCCGTCAACCAATCAACCAAACCCTACGGCCCAAAACCTATCTGCAACCCCCCTCGTCGCAACCAGACCAACTCCCTCCATCGTCGTCCCCAACGTGAAACCCCCATAAACGAACCCCACTGCCCAAACTACTAGCCCACAGCTGCTCCGTCCACCAGCTCACGACCATTCCTCATCCTCCTAGGTTCATCGTCGACCCCATTGCTGCGTCGGTCGAGCAGCAGCCATTGTTGCTGCTGTTCGTTTTCAGCACGTCCGTCAAACAGCAGCTCACGACCACCTGCTACCCAGCCTCGTCGACCACCGGCGTACACCACCAAACCTCCAGCTCGACTTCACGCCACCACCAGTCTCCCCGTCGTTTCCTCACGCCCAGCAGTGGATCAAACGACCACTGAACACCGTCCAAACACCACTGCTCCAGCTGTACTATCCAAACGCGACAACCAACCAGCCCATGTTACCGCTGTTCTTTCACTGTCGTCGTGCAGTCCGTTGAGGTCGCCTTTGGTTCGTCGAGGTCCGGTACGTCAAGGTTGTTGTCCGAGGTTTCGTCGCAGGTCCAACGCATCGGACGATAATATCAAGTAGGTCATCTCTGTCCGTGTCCTTCATATTTGTTGTTTAGTAATATGTACATGTGTTTTGTTGAAATACAATCCTAGTTCATGCGAATAGTATGCAAATGAGCGAGACATATTCATATGATGTTTGTAAATCACTATTTCTTGTTAATTAACTCCGTATGATATTGAAATTTGGTCGTGAATGCATTTCCTTTGTTCCGTCATGTTAAGTAGTTATTCGGCATTTTATTTCTTCATGCTCAGATTATTGTTATCTAAATGTTTGTCTTAATAGTTGTTTGTACATGCAGTAGTAATGTTAAAATCATAGTAGTAATTTAATCCCGCGGAAAAAATACTCGTTTCATCAAATAAGTTTAATCGACAACCCATGACCTCGCGAAGTAGCAAAGAAATGTAGTCATTTTAGCCTTGTCCTTTTCTAAAGAAAAAAGAGAATAAATAAAAAAATGAGACTAGCTAAAAAACGAGACTAGCTTCGCCAAATAAATGTACAGATTGTGGAGCCCTCACACAATATATGTATTAAATACTTAGATTCCGGGTCGGGCCGTTTAGCGAATTTCACGGCCCTACCCAAAATAATAATGCGCTAGTTGCTTTAGGCGCGCCTTTAATAATTTAATTTCCTTAAACTCGGGTGCACATTTATGTGACCTAAATCCAAATCTCAACGGAATCGAAATGTGTCTCTAATCACGGGTACATTGATTGTGACGTGGTCTGAGATGCATTTCCATGACGTTGCAAATTCTGTTTTAAATAATGAATGAGACGAGCCTCGACGAACTAAAATGCACAAGCTGCGGGGCCCTCTAAATGTATATGTATTAAAATACTTAGAGTCGGGACAGGCCGTTTAGCTAATTTTATGGCCTTCCCCAAAATAACAATACGCTAGTTGCGTTAGGCACGCTTTTAATAATGTTATCTCCCTAAATTCGGGTGCATATTTATGTGACCCAAATCCAAATCTCAACCGAGTCGAGATATGTCAATAACCACGGGTGCATTAATGTAACGTGGTTCGAGATATGTTTTCACGACGTTGCAAGTCCCATCAAAATAACAGTGAATGATAAAAGCGGTTAAAAGATAAAATTTGCACATAAGTTCATATTTGTATAAAATCAGATAATCAAGCCAAATATAACAGTTGAGCGACCATGCTAGAACCACGGAACTCGAGAATGCCTAACACCTTCTCTCGGGTTAACAGAATTCCATATCCGGATTTCTGGTACGCAGACTGTAATATGGAGTCATTCTTTTCCTCGATTCGGTATTAAAATTGGTGACTTGGGACACCCTAAATCTCTCAAGTGGCGACTCTGAAATAAATAAACCAATCCCGTTTCGATTGTCCTTTAATTGGAAAAAACTCCCTGCACCCCATCGGGTGCGTAAAAAGGAGGTGTGACAGCTCTGGCGACTCTGCTGGGGATGATAACCAGAACCACTGGTTCAGGGTTAAGAATTCGAGCTTAGAATAATTGTTGTTATTTGGCTTTGTTTATTATCTGATTTTATTACATGTTTTGAGCCTAATGTGCTAAATGCTGCTTTTACCGCTTTGATATTATTTGAACTATACATATAAACTGTGCCGAAACCATTCACTTCTTACCTCCGGGGAGAAGCTCGCTGGTCGAGACTCCTTATTCTGTTAGTATCAATACCTGAAATAAGAAAGAGGTCGGACAAGTTACAAAGCCGGACGATCCCGCGGGTCCCCGGTACGTAGCCCCCTCCTCGACTCAAGTTGTCCGCTCGGGTACACTGTCTAGAACAAATACCCAGGTTTTGAACCTAGAATAACTCAACTTCATGCCGGATCCCTAGTAGGAGCATTTATTTGCATCATGTGCATTTGACTTAGGGGACTCAACACAGGGGTTGGGTCCGTCTAGGACAAGCAACCTGAAAATAATAGACCATCTTTTGGCATCCTATGTGCTACATGTTGTACTTATTCAAGGGTGAATGGGTCATTTGGCGGACCAATAATAGTTGCGGACAAATAACACACCTTGTTAGGTTGATCACATTTAAATAAGAAGGCCGCACGTTTTTCCAGCATGATGTTATTTTAATCAAAGCATGAGGAACATTTGTGGAATCCAAGAATTCTTGGAATTCCCTATGTCCCCCACGCTTGCTTTTTGGGAAAGCACATGGGGAACATTTGTGGAATCCAAGAAGCCTTGGAAATCCACTATGTCTCCCACGCTTCATTTTTGGGAAAAGCACATGGGGAACATTTGCGGAACCCAAGAAATCTTGAAATTCCCTATGTCCCCCATGCCACATTTTTGAAAATATAATAAATATAAAAAATAAAATATATATGTATATATATAAAAAAAAACATTGAAAACGTTGAAAAATTCAAAAAAAAGATTTTGTATGTTTTCATCATCATCCACAAGTTAGAAATAGTGGAAAAGAGGAAAAAATAACAGTTTATAAATGTGATTACTTATTGTTAGAAAAAAAAATAAATGTCCAAGTAGTGTCGAAACTCTGCCGAATTTTTGAGAAAATAAGAAAAAATATATGTCTTATTAGTTAGTTTTATTAACAACAAAGGAAAAGTAGAAAAAAATCATCATTGTTTTGTTTTGTTTTTCAAAAAAATAGTTTGTCTTGCCATAAAAATAAAAGTAAAAAAAGGGTCTTGTTTTTAAAAATATGTTTATTTATTTGTTTATGAAAATGCTGAAATTATAATAATCCAAAAATACTTTCCATTATTGATTTCTTTAGAAATTCTTTCTAATTGTTTTTAAAAAAAAACATATATATATAATAAAAAAAAATCCGAAAATATTTTGATTCTTCTTTCAAAATTGAAAAGCAAATTCAAAATTCAAAAAAAACATTTTGAGAAGCATTTCTTTTATTAAAGGTAAAATTCCGAAAAATATTTTCTTCTTTTCTTTAGAAAAAAAAAACGAAAATTCAAAAAATGTCTTAGAAGTCTTTCTTTTAAAAAGAAAATCAATCAAAAAAAAATACTTCCTTGCTTCTTTTAAAGTAGATCTTTCGCAAATTCAAAAAAAAAAAGTTAGTTCATCTACTTATTCTTATTTGCCTACTTATTCTCATTTGACCGAACTACGCGGGTTTTCTCACCGGATGTGAGATACGTAGGCAACCCTCATCGGGTCCAACCCCACCGTTTTGCTAAAAAGCCAAAAACAAACAAATAATAATCATAAAAAAATATATATGTCAAATTTTAATTTTTGTCATAAAGAAGTCGGGTGACGCTGTTTTATCAAGACATAGCCGAATGTTCCCGAAAGGGACGCCGGAAGGCTGACTTTGCATAAACAGCCACCTTTGGGTCATTTTTTAAGATTTGGTCCGATTGACCCACACAGCCTTAAAAATCTTCGTCCCCGAGACGTTGACAGGCCGTGTTTGCAGTATTGGGTTTCCTATTTTCGAAAAACAATAAAAGAGTCATAACTAAGTCAGGAGATGCTGTTTGTCATAAATAGCCGAATGTTCCCGAAAGGGACGCCGGAAGGCTGACTTTGCATAAACAGCCACCTTTTGGGTCATGTCTAGGAGTTTGGTCCAGTTGACCCACACAGCCTTAAAAAGCTTCGTCCCCGAGACGCTGAAGGGCCGTGTTTTGCAACACCAAGTTTTTATTATAATTTGAAAAAAAAAAGAGTCGACGGTCAGGTGAATACCGTTCAAATTTTGTCATAATAAGTCGAGCCAGCTTCGGCTGCGTCTTAAACCGTTCTTGCCGAAATAGCCCTAGAGTATCTTTCAGTTGTCGAAAGGTTATTTTCGTAAAAGAATGGACAAGTTTGTAGAGTGTCAAAATAATCCTCCCCGACCTCAAAATTCATGTGAAAATTGGAAGGGGCCACATTTGCAAAAAATAACCATTTGGTTAAAATTAGCAAACGGAGGAAGGAAGTTGGCCATTTGTTTTGAAGTTTATAAATCTTTTGACTAGAATATGCGGTTTGTTTGATTTTCAAGTTTGTGGGTTAATAATTAAATCCTTGAAACCCAGTTTGCTTTAATATGAAATTGAAAAAATGTTCATTATTGTTTATCTTTATTGGTCCGAACTACGCAAGGTCTGATTCATGCGGGGTCATGATACGTAGGCAATCTCCATAAGATTCGACCACACACAAAAAAAAATGAAAAAAAACAGAAAAAAAAACATCGAAAAAAGAAAAAGAAAAAAAAGATGTTGTCAATAATGAGGACCGACTGAGTCCATTATAACCTGTTTGTTTTGCAAATAAAGTTAAGGTGGTTGGTTTGTGGTAAGCCGGACAATGACACCCGGAATCCTTTACTTGCACCTCATGATGCACACTCTGCGGGGATCAGGCCTGATGACAGAAGCATTCGAGTCCTATTGGGAACTTGTTGACTAAGGGTAATGATATTGAAGTTGGCAATGGTCATTGCAATACTAATGCAAAGCTCAGTGGCTACGATGCCAAGTTTGATAAAATGGGAGGACGCTCCATTCCTTGGTTAACAAGAAAGAGGCATTTGGTGGCTTATTTTGTTGTCATTTCTTTTGTTCGGATTATTAGATTTGTAATTCAGATTTTGTCCTGTGTCAAACCTTCTTATCTTTCCATTTGGTTATAGCAGGTTGTTTAGGATTTTATTCCGGTTTGTTTTGTTTTTTATTCAAAACATCTTGCCGGTAGTCTAATGCAAAATCCGGTCTTTGATTGTTCCCAGTCATCTTTTTGTTTAGTCATTTTATCATTTTTGTTCACTACCGATTCTAGTGACCTGACATGCACACACTTCGGGCCTAATCTTAAAAGTTAATCATGAAACCCTGGGAGGGTGATCAAAGCATTTAAAGGAAATAAGAACGGTTTGAGATTATTTGGAGCCCGAGTCGTGGGGAACTGGGGCAAGTTAAACACAAAGAAAGCCGTTAAAAGCAAGATTCACCAAATTGGAATGAGGGTCATTCATGATAATAAGAGTGTCGCCCAACGGTGCTTTAGAATTAACAAATGAAAAAGCAAACATGAATATGATTTGTCAAGACCAACACCATCGGAAGAGACTATAAATCTGTGTTCAATTGTGTTGTTTGCACTTGGCATGTTTTGAAGACTGGAATGACGAAGGCATTTTGTTCTGCTACCTAAACACTTTATCCTTCGTTACCCCTTTTGAGCCTTACTTATTTTTCTTTCATACCCCTCGTTCGGAATCAGTAAAAACGACTAGAAAATGCAAGCATGGCATGAAAAAAAAAGAAGAAAATAAAAGAAAATAAAACAACAAAACGAAAAAGAGAAAAAATGAAAGAAGAAAAAGAAAGAAAGAAAAATGATAACAAAAAAAAAGAATCAAATGAAAAAGAGGAATTGGGAACTACGTTTGACCTGATTCCTCAAAGAGGATACGTAGGCGCTTCACGGCTCGGTCATAGTTTTGAAAAATGAAAAAAAAATCAATTAAAATATCCCCAAGCAAGAAACTGGGGGCAAAAGCTGCGTTTGTTGTAAATAAATCTAATTCCAAAAGTTGTAACTAATAACCCAAAATTAATGTATTTTTGAGCCTTTTATACCCTTTCTTTCTAGCCTATCCAAAACCTACATTACGGTCCAAAGAAAGACCTTCTGATCAGTCTTCAAAAGATGCCAAGTCAGACAAATGAAGAGTTTTACCATCGAACATAACGTTCTGTTCCACAACAAAAAGGACTCTAATCTCCAACAGAAAGAGTCATACCGGCAACACTCCAAAGCCCCCAGCTGGAGAGAGATATAAAATGAGAGAGTCTTATTGGTGAAAACCTTCACAGGCACCATAAGGCGATGAAAGCTGAGAGAAGAACCAAAAATGAGAGAGACTTGCTAGTGAAAACCCTGCGGGCACTACAAGTCGAATAAGATTGAGAATCAGATGGGGAATCGCCAATTGAAGATCTTGAAAGATGATTGACGGTAGGCCACATACGCATGTAATGGCCATTAGAGTCGGTATCTGCATTTGATAGGTTTTTATTTATAGTTTCTTTTGTTAAAGAGTCATTTTTTTCTGTCTTTTTATTCTGTTCCCTTTTATCTCTTTCCTTTCATAGAAAAATCCCCAATAGAGTCTGTCTGGTCAGAACAAGTATGAAATGACTTCAAATATGCCACCAGCTTTTCAAGATGAGATCTGACTAGTACATCCAAATGGTATAGTCAGCAAGGAACAAGCGCGGGGCCAGTGTCAATAAAGATATCCCCAGCAAAAGGGAATTGACAAAAGGATTGACGAGCGTCAAGAGGGATATCCTTGCCAAAACCAAGGTTATAAACCTCAAAGACAAGGCCCGTGAACAAAGCAAGGAAAGCAGTGAGCATGAATCTGTGGGAAATTCATACAAGACTAAAAGTCAGGGAAATGCCAGTTTCCGAGCTATGCCACAAAAGAAGAGGGATATCCCCAGCAGGAAGGGATTATCCCCAGCACATAATATCATCCCCAACAAGTCGTGGAGCAAGCGCAATGAAGAAGAAAGGGAAAGCCATCCCAGTAGGAATATCACAACCAACCACCATGTTTTAAACTAACAAATTTTGTTTGATTTGAAGCAGGTAAAGGAAATGGCATTGATGCCAGAACTGCATGCCACAAGGAATATTATCAAACTGGGGCAGAAAATTTTCCTTCCATTTAGAAAATTTTCTGGAAGTCAGGTACCCCCAGTTGATAACATTTTACCCCCAACAGGTAAGTAAATAATTCCCCAACAGTGTTATCCCTAGCAGTTTCGAGGAGTCCAACACAAGGTTGGAAAGTCGGTATCCTCAGCGGTTCCTTTCGGGGAAAGGCAACACGACTCTCAAGGGAGGTAGTCTTCGAAGGAAGAAGCTATGCAAAACAAAAAAAAAAGAATAAAAATAAAAAAAAAACAAAAGAAGAAGAAAAGGAAAGTCATCCCCATCTAAATAATCCCCAACAGTTTCGAGGGAAGACAACACAGGTAAGTAAATAATTCAAAAAAAAAAGAAGAAAGCGAAGGTTTCATTAATAGGAGACGCACTTCCTAGTTTGAAATCATTAGAGTTCTACCCATAGGAGATGCATTTCCTCCTAAGATTGTTTTATTTTTACCCCACAGGAGATGCATTTCCTCCTAAGGTTTGTTTTAGTTTTACCCATAGGAGATGCATTTCCTCCTAGGTTTGTTTAGTTTCACCCATAGGAGATGCATTTCCTCATAAGTTTGGTTTAAGTTTTACCCACAGGAGACGCATTTCCTCCTAGGTTTGTTTAAGTTTTACCCATAGGAGACGCATTTCCTCCTAAGTTCACTTCTACCCACAGGAGACGCATTTCCTCCTAAGTTTAAGTTTCACCCCCTAGGAGACGTATTTCCTCCTAAGTTCATTTTAGTTTCACACATAGGAGATGCATTTCCTCCTAAGTGGTTGTAAAAAAAAAAAAAAAAAAACAAAAAGACCTAGTCTGATGAACCTTCTCCTAGGATCAAAATCTTAGTCTGATGAATCTTTCTCCTAAGATACCAAAAAAAAGACCTAGTCCGATGAACCTTCTCCTAGGATCAAAATCTTAGTCTGATGAATTTTTCTCCTAAGATAGAGACCTAGTCTGACGAACCTTCTCCTAGGATCAAAATCTTAGTCTAATGAATCTTTCTCCTAAGATACCAAAAAAAGAAAAGACCTAGTCCGATGAACCTTCTCCTAGGATCAAAATCTTAGTCTGATGAATTTTTCTCCTAAGATAGAGACCTAGTCTGACGAACCTTCTCCTAGGATCCAAATCTTAGTCTGATGAATCTTTCTCCTAAGATACCAAAAAAACAAGACCTAGTCTGATGAACCTTCTCCTAGGATCCAAATCTTAGTCTGATGAATTTTTCTCCTAAGATAGAGACCTAGTCTGACGAACCTTCTCCTAGGATCAAAATCTTAGTCCGATGAATCTTTCTCCTAAGATAACCAAAAATGACCTAGTCTGATGAACCTTCTCCTAGGATCAAAATCTTAGTCTGATGAATCTTTCTCCTAAGATACCAAAAAGAAAAGACCTAGTCTGATGAACCTTCTCCTAGGATCAAAGTCTTAGTCTGACGAATTTTTCTCCTAAGATAGAGACCTAGTCTGACGAACCTTCTCCTAGGATCAAAATCTTAGTCTGATGAACCTTTCTCCTAAGATACCAAAAAAACAAGACCTAGTCTGACGAACCTTCTCCTAGGATCAAAATCTTAGTCTGACGAATTTTTCTCCTAAGATAGAGACCTAGTCTGACGAACCTTCTCCTAGGATCAAAATCTTAGTCTGATGAATCTTTCTCCTAAGATAACCAAAAAACAAAAAAATGACCTAGTCTGATGAACCTTCTCCTAGGATCAAAATCTTAGTCCGACGAATTTTTCTCCTAAGATAGAGACCTAGTCTGATGAACCTTCTCCTAGGATCAAAATCTTAGTCTGATGAATCTTTCTCCTAAGATGCTAAAAAAAAAAGAAAAGAAAAGAAAAGAAAAACGTTTGAAAAAAAGTATTATTAAAAAAAAAAAAGAGGCATACATTTTCCTAAACCAGGCGCCCACCTGTATAACGAGAGGAATACTTTCAGTCTTTAAGTTTCTTACCAGGCGCCCACCTGTATAACGAGAGGAACACATTTCAGTCTTTACTTTCAAGTTTTGAAATTGGGAGCCCGCCCATGATAACAGAGGCATACATTCAGTTTTACTTTCCAGTGTTGAAGTTGGGAGCCCGCCCAGATAACAGAGGCATACATTTCAGTCTTTACTTTCAAGTGTTGAAGTTGGGAGCCCGCCCATAATAACAGAGGCATACATTTCAGTCTTTACTTTTCAAGTGTTGAAATTGGGAGCCCGCCCATAATAACAGAGGAATACATTCAGTCTTTACTTTCAAGTGTTGAAATTGGGAGCCCGCCCATAGAACAGAGGCATACATTCCAGTCTTTAAATTTCTTGCCAGGCGCCCACCTGTATAACGAGAGGAATACATTTCAGTCTTTTTCATTACAAGTGTTGAAGTTGGGAGCCCGCCCATAGAACAGAGGAATGACCCAGGCGCCCACCTGTATAACGAGAGGAATACATTTCAGTCTTTTTCATTACAAGTGTTGAAGTTGGGAGCCCGCCCATAGAACAGAGGAATACATTTCAGTCCTTACATTTCAAGCATTGAAGTTAGGCACCCACCTGTATAACAAGGGAATACATCCTAATCTAGTGTTTAGTTCACTCTCAGCACTGCATCAGTAGTATCAGTGGGCTACGATTTTGCTAACGACTCACAAACCTTCCCAGTGCAAACTGGGTTAGGAAATTTCATTTGTGTTGTTTGTTTTAGTTGTCAGGAGCCTGCCTGTAGAGCGAAGGTTGTTGTATGCCGAAGACTGAAGAAGTTAGGGGTCCGCCTGTAGAGCAGCGGAACATCGTTCAAAGTCAAGCCGCAACCCATTGGAAGGCAGAAGGCTACGATAGAAGTCCCCAGCACTCAATCCAAGATAGAAGCAACAAGAAGCTCGCCCCAAGAATGCGAGTCAACAGTCTGAGAGGGTCAACAAAAGCTAGTCACAAAAACAAAAAGAATGAGCTAGTCAAAAAAAAAAAAAAAAAAAGAAAAAATGAGTGAATCCGAAGCACGGAAGTGGAGAACAGATGTGATCTGCTCAAGAACTAGCGCCTACAACTAGCAAGTATCAAGGTTCAAATCCAAAGTCTGTATGAAGCACCATTCAAGACTCAAGATCAAGTTTCAGAAGACTTAGAGATAGGAATCCTTGTAACTAATAGCTGATAGGCTTAGTTAGTCTTTTTCAGTTTTCATTTTTGTTGTAATGACAGGACCGCGGACCGGAACCTCAACGGAACGGCACCTCGATCGGCTCTTCACCTCGGTACACTTCACCATCTCTCTCACTCCCGAACTACACGTGGCCTGATTCCTGTATAACCAAGGATATGTAGGCAGCTCAGATACCAGGGCTCGGTCACATTCCCTCCCTTTCCTTAAGTGTAGTCCGTCCAAGTAATGGTCGGGTCAAAAACACGTCTAGTCGTTCTTTGTCGGAAAACTCTTCGTGTTTCCAGTCAAAGAGGTGCAGCTGTAAGCACGTGATTTTTGACCCTCCCCGGGAATTTTTACGTTCTTAGCTTAAATATTTAATTTAGGACTAATATAGCTATTTTGACTATTTTTACTTTATTTTTCTCGCAAAAGAAAAAAATTACAAAAATATATATATATAAATTTTAGTTTATGTATCCCTCATAAACTTGAAAAAAATCAAAAATTGCACTTTATTTTTGTACTTTATATAATTTCGAAAATTACAAAAAAAATATAATTCTATTAAGGTTTTGTAGTCATTTTAATTTGGAAAAAATGCAAAAATATTACTTTATATTTTATCTTTATATAAAAACGAAAATTACAAAAAATAGTTTTATTAATATTTTGTAGCTATTTTAAATCTTGAAAAATATTAAGAAAATAATAATATAGTTTTGTTTTAAATAATTAGTCTTATTTTAGTAGCTATTTTGCTTATATAGGACTAGTTAAGCAACGTCGTGTTCCTATTTCTCGGGTCCGGGCAAAAGAATAATATTCGGGTTCAAACTACCCGATTTTAGGCCTAATTTCGGACCTAGCCCATAATAAATCGAGTCCAGGACACATGGGGAACCCCGCCACGCGTGGGGGACACAAGTCTCGAACCCCACCACGCATGGGGCTCATTTTTTTGGGCAAAACCAATACTAAATACACGGACAAAACATTTTGGAGGGGGACTTCTGAAATTTTGGGGGAAAAAACTATTGTACATCATCTTCTTCCTAAAGAGGAAGAAGCAAGAACCCTAGAACCCTACAACCCAAGCCCGTCGACCACTGCCCCAAACACCACGTCCAAACGACCACCTGCTCCGACGACACCATCTCTTTCGTCGTTTCGCAACCAGTCCGTCAACCAATCAACCAAACCCTACGGCCCAAAACCTATCTGCAACCCCCCTCGTCGCAACCAGACCAACTCCCTCCATCGTCGTCCCCAACGTGAAACCCCCATAAACGAACCCCACTGCCCAAACTACTAGCCCACAACTGCTCCGTCCACCAGCTCACGACCATTCCTCATCCTCCTAGGTGCATCGTCGACCCCATTGCTGCGTCGGTCGAGCAGCAGCCATTGTTGCTGCTGTTCGTTTTCAGCACGTCCGTCAAACAGCAGCTCACGACCACCTGCTACCCAGCCTCGTCGACCACCGGCGTACACCACCAAACCTCCAGCTCGACTTCACGCCACCACCAGTCTCCCCGTCGTTTCCTCACGCCCAACAGTGGATCAAACGACCACTGAACACCGTCCAAACACCACTGCTCCAGCTGTACTATCCAAACGCGACAACCAACCAGCCCATGTTATCGCTGTTCTTTCACTGTCGTCGTGCAGTCTGTTGAGGTCGCCTTTGGTTCGTCGAGGTCCGGTACGTCAAGGTTATTGTCCGAGGTTTCGTCGCAGGTCCAACGCATCGGACGATAATATCAAGTAGGTCATCTTTGTCCGTGTCCTTCATATTTGTTGTTTAGTAATATGTACATGTGTTTTGTTGAAATACAATCCTAGTTCATGCGAATAGTATTGCGAATGAGTGAGACATATTCATATGATGTTTGTAAATCACTATTTCTTGTTAATTAACTCCGTATGATATTGAAATTTGGTCGTGAATGCATTTCCTTTGTTCCGTCATGTTAAGTAGTTATTCGGCATTTTATTTCTTCATGCTCAGATTATTGTTATCTAAATGTTTGTCTTAATAGTTGTTTGTACATGCAGTAGTAATGTTAAAATCATAGTAGTAATTTAATCCCGCGGAAAAAATACTCGTTTCATCAAATAAGTTTAATCGACAACCCATGACCTCGCGAAGTAGCAAAGAAATGTAGTCATTTTAGCCTTGTCCTTTTTCTAAAAAAAAAGAGAAAAAAAAGAAATAAAAAAAAAAGAAATAAATAAATAAAAAACGAGACTAGCTTCGCCAAATAAATGTACAGATTGCGGAGCCCTCACACAATATATGTATTAAATACTTAGATTCCGGGTCGGGCCGTTTAGCGAATTTCACGGCCCTACCCAAAATAATAATGCGCTAGTTGCTTTAGGCGCGCCTTTAATAATTTAATTTCCTTAAACTCGGGTGCACATTTATGTGACCTAAATCCAAATCTCAACGGAATCGAAATGTGTCTCTAATCACGGGTACATTGATTGTGACGTGGTCTGAGATGCATTTCCATGACGTTGCAAATTCTGTTTTAAATAATGAATGAGACGAGCCTCGACGAACTAAAATGCACAAGCTGCGGGGCCCTCTAAATGTATATGTATTAAAACACTTAGATTCGGGACAGGCCGTTTAGCTAATTTTATGGCTTTCCCCAAAATAACAATACGCTAGTTGCGTTAGGCACGCTTTTAATAATGTTATCTCCCTAAATTCGGGTGCATATTTATGTGACCCAAATCCAAATCTCAACCGAGTCGAGATTGTCAATAACCACGGGTGCATTGATGTAACGTGGTTCGAGATATGTTTTCACGACGTTGCAAGTCCTATCAAAATAACAGTGAATGATAAAAGTGGTTAAAAGATAAAATTTGCACATAAGTTCATATTTGTATAAAATCAGATAATCAAGCCAAATATAACAGTTGAGCGACCGTGCTAGAACCACGGAACTCGGGAATGCCTAACACCTTCTCTCGGGTTAACAGAATTCCTTATCCGGATTTCTGGTACGCAGACTGTAATATGAAGTCATTCTTTTCCTCGATTCGGGATTAAAATTGGTGACTTGGGACACCCTAAATCTCCCAAGTGGCGACTCTGAAATAAATAAACCAATCCCGTTTCGATTGTCCTTTAATTGGAAAAAAACTCCCTGCACCCCATCGGGTGCGTAAAAAGGAGGTGTGACAACATACCCCTTATTTTGACTAATTGGTAACTGCTGCCAACTTTTGCTACTTCCTAGACTTTCTTCCAAGCTCCCCGGCCGGCCCCAGATAGATAATGGACTTTACTTGGCTATTTATGCTTTTAACTCTTCTTGTTGGTAACCAAACGGGATAATTGCTTTTGCAGCAGACATGTGGATTCCTTCACATTCTACAAAACTGCAGATTTCCTAGAGTTTTGTATATTCTTTCACTGCACAGCCAGTCCTATGACGTTAAGAAGCTTAAATAATTTCATAAATTTACTTACTTGCCATATATTCTCTTCTCTTTCTTTTCAAAATGATCTCATTCCACTTTCAGAAGGATGTATAATGAGTTCCCTACTTCAATTTCTGATGTGTATCAATTATCTTTATAAGTGGCCTGGTTATCTATGTTGGCTCAAAAAATGACGCATGCTTGGATGCGGATTCAAGGTGGTCTCGGACTCTTGTCTGGAAACATGTTTTTTTTTCCCTTTAAAAATGTATGGTAACGAAAAAGAGATGAAGCCAATCAAACTTATGCTCAACCAGATTCCTCAAACCTATCATTTTAGTTCACAGAACGGAAAAGAAGCACAAGGGTTTCTCCTCCCCTGCTTTCCCTCTTAAGCCAAGCAAAGAACGAAGACAAACCAACTATCTTGTGTATATAGAGTATTCATAGATTGCTATAGATTATCGTCTACTATTCTATTAAGGTTCTTAGAATATATGATGTGTGTATGTGTCTATATATATATATAATTGTGGACTTGCGCACGTATATTTCAAATAACAAATCATCAGATGTATCACAAATCCACAAATTAATCATAATGTAGGTCTACGTTGCTCGGACTCCCTAAAATAATCGTCGGGTGCATATCGAATTTTGCAAAAATAGTATATTTTAGGAGAATCCAATACGGGTTCAACAATTTGGAAAATCCGTGCAAGGTGGAAGGTTCTTTACTCCTTTATATAATAATGCATATAGTTAAAGTGCTTTTCGTAGTCCCGCTTCTGCAATGCAACAAACTCCCTTTTTTTTTATCAAAATCCGGGGTTATTTTGGTCTTTCTGTCATGTCTTACACGACCAATTTTGTGGACGCGAAATCGCTGAATTATTTTCCTTTCCCTCCGTGCTCTGTTTCTCTCTCTTGGGTACGCGCGCCTTTTCGTCGTCTCCTCCGTTTCCGACATGGAAGATAAACTGGTTCTTGCTTTTGGCGCTGTGACCTGTTCTCCTCGCTCTGCACCACCTACGTTTTTGGTGGGTATCTGCAATTAACATTATCCCTTGAAGTCTATTTACTTTAGTACTCGTTGCTTCTGCATATTTGCTCTTTAACCTCAACGTTTTATCGGACAATTTATCGCACTGGTTAGCTGATATCGCCCAATAAATTGTGAAACAACCTCTGTTTTGCTTGGGTTTCCTCCTTGTTTTTGCAGCTTCACTTTTCTGCTATCTTTCTATCTGGTGGCTGAAAGGTGAGTACTCTTAGTATTTCTTCTCCTTCTTTAGATTTGTGTGGCTGCATTAATGGACCGCAGCGGGCTCGCAACTTTTAACTACTACCTAATGGTTTATATGTGAACTAATTTATTGTTCTATGAATCATCTGCATCTACTTTGTTCCGCTGATTTAGTCAGAGCCTCACATGATGCATTGTAATTTAATTATTTGACTGATTAGAAATTTCTTATAGTTGATTTTGGATATAGATACCTATTTTGCTGAAACCTTCAGAGTAGTTTCCGTCCAAGAGAGAATTGGATTTGAGTTTGACCTTGTTGACATTTCATGCGCTTACCCTGGTCTTGCGCAATGGTTAATCTCACTCTGGGGTGTAGCTACCTTTGGTGAAGGGGTTCAATTTAATCCCCTCAGGTAGAAAGTTACAATTTGAAAAAAGGATAAAAACAAATTTCTTTGTATATACCAATCATTGAGCCTCCTTGATATAAGTTCATATCTTATTTATGACGTTCTTACATTTTTTTGAATCCCCTTATTCAAAATTCGGACTCCACCACTGATCGCTATTGGGTGGATTGTGTGCATCATCTGTGCTCATTCTGCTCTTTTGATTTAGTCAGAGAGTTCATTCTAACTTCACTATATTTACATTATCTGGTTGACTACTTAAATATAATTCTTTTATAGTTGATTTAGGCTAGATTTTGATATCTTTGGAGGAATCTCCTGATTATTAAGCTTGTATTTTGCTATTGCTTACGACACAATCCACAATGGTCGAAAGCTATAAAAAGACAACCTCCTGCAGATGGTGTGCAGAAATGAGCTGTAAAGCAAATTGATGGTTCATGAGTTATCCAAGTGTAAGAAGGAAGCTCTGTATTTGAGAATAAATATAACATCAATTGTGAATACTCTAGCATTCGTCTTTCACCTCTTCCTTTAGATCTAAATGACCTGCTTATGGATTTCGTGAAGAGTTTTTGAAAAGCTCTTCTAGACATTTTATAATGTTTACTTCCATTTCTATTTTTCTTATTCCAATTTTAGGCTACTTTTTAGATCTTTGTAGTCTTAATGATAAATGAAAGTTAAATCAATCATGAATAAAAGTTAACATAATTATAAGATAAAGTAACATATGAACTGCACGAATAGAAAGAACAACAGGAAAAAAAACCTATTCTATTCCTTACATTGCTATAGGAAGGAAGTTGTACCCCTACCACTAGAAATTCTTTTAAATTATAGCTATCTATATCTCACTACACAAAGATCAATTTCTTTCGACCTCACAAAAAAATAAAAAATATAAATAAAGACCATATGTATACAGATATTGTTGATATGGCTCTTCTATCTAGTGTCACACCTCCTTTTTGTGCGCCCGGCCACGAAGGGTTAAATGCGCGAGGGAGTTTTTCCAATTTAAGTGACAATATTCGAAATGGGATTATTTATTTAATTCAGAGTCGCCACTTGGGAAAGGTTTGGCTTTTGGTGTCCCAAGTCACCGGTTTATCTTGAATCCCAAATCGAGGAAATTTTCGACTTTTCCAAATGAAGTCTGCGAACCAGAAATTCTAAGTAAGGAATTCTGTTGACCCGAGGGAAGGTGTTAGGCACCCTCGAATCCCGTGGTTCTAGAACGGTTGCTTAAATTGTTATAATTGCTAAATATCTGATTTAAATACATGTTGTGACTTATGTGCTTTTATTGAGTTCAAAACCGCTTTTATTATTATCATTTATTTTTATAGAATTGCAACGTCGTGAAAATGCATCTCGAACCACGTCACAATCAATGCACCCGTGATCGTCAACACATTTTGACTCCGTTGAGATTTGGATTTGGGTCACATCAATGTGCACCCGTGTTTAAGAAGGTTAAATTATTAAAGGTGCGCCTAAAGCAACTAGCGTATTGTTATTTTGGGAAGGCCGTAAAATTCGCTAAATGGCCTGTCCCGAATTCTAAGTATTTTAATATATACATTTAGAGGGCCCCGCAGCTTGTGCATTTTTGTTTGTCGAGGCTCGTCTCATTTTTATTTAAAAGGGTAAACCTACAGTGACTATATTTTCTATTAAGTTCATCTCTAAAATAAAAGAAAATCTCTTAATTAATTACATGCTAAAACGTAACTTATTAGTTACTAGTTTACGGCTAATGCGAATGGAAAATTGCGACCGAGTTTGTACAAAGAAAAACTGCTTTCATTCTATATTCTATTATTCAATAATACTAAAACGTGAGATTGACACACCATAATATCAAAACAGATTAACTATTCTTTGATTAATTTGAACTAACGTTATTAGATGAAGAAGTTATACATATGCGACATCATTACTCATTTAATCAATCAACTACATTTTTATACAAAGAAAGGAAAATTATATTCAAACACAAATCTAAACAAGAGGGATTCAACAGGAACAAAGCCTGATTAATATTTCATTTCTCTTCAATCCGAGAGTATACAAATGTGTACCTGGAAATGGCAGTACAAGAACAAAAGAAGGAGAAGTCAGCAGCAATAATAACATAGCAACAGCAGGTTCAGCAACACCGAAAACCAGTAATAACCAGTAGAATAACCCAACAACGGATTGAAAAAATCAGCAATACCAAAGTGCAATCACAGTCAAAGCAGAAGAGAGACGGATACAAGATGCAGTAGTTTACTGATTTTGAATAACACTCGAGAAAAGACAAACAGAATTTATTCAAGTAGAAGTTCAAGTTGTCTTTCTCTTCTTCAAAACTCTACCACACTTCTTCAGATTTTCAGAGAGTATTACTCTCAAAAATATTTTCCCAAATAATAATCCTCTCCCTCTCTAAGTCTTTTTCCTAATCTTCAAGTTCTAGTCTAAGTTTTTTCTCTAAGTCTAGTCCTCTTTTAATTTCAAGAAATGACTCTATATATAGCAAGACAAGTCTTCAATTCCCAACCCCAAATTATTCCTTAATGGCATGCTTTGTCCCACTTATTAATGTTTTCTTTATTTTAAACTTTGTCTCTCATGCCTACATTAAATAAATACATCCACCACAACCCATTACAATTTGTCCTCCATGCTTACATTAAATAAGTACAATATTCTCCTCCACTACATTATGTTTTGTCCCTCATTATGTTAAACAATTATATCACCCACACCCCATTATATTTTGTTCCCCATGCTTACATAAAGAATCAAAATAATGTTCAATTACCAAACTACCCCTTCAACCTTATTGCAATTACAAATCTACCCCCCGAATGCAATGCAATTTACCAAATTACCCCCATCAGCTCTAAACACTCAATTAATCATAACTTGACCAAAATATAGTCAAGATGACCAATTTCTCAACAATCTTCAACAACAAATCACATGAACACGATGAACAACACAACTTCAAATTAATGGGAATAAATCAACCATATCGGGAACCAATCCTGGTTAATTTAGACCATCAATGGATGAGCAAGGATACAACAATACAAACAACAAAATACATGATTCAAACTAAATCAACAAATCAAAACAAACATAAAACTCACATTAAATCATTGGATTAAACATGAACTTCAAGCAAAGATGAACATGAACTAAAAACAACAAACATGACGGATTAAAAAGATTCAAACAACATTAATAATTTCTGGAAAATACATAACAACACATGAACAAATTGAAGAAATAATTAATTAAATTTCAATTTGAATCTAACAAACTAACAAATATTTAAACAATAATACAAACATGAAAAACAACTAATTAATCTTTCATTTGAAATCTGAAAAATTAATTTAACAAAGCACATGAACAAACTAAAAAATTAATTCAAACGATAGACATGAACAAAACAAACATTTTGCCGATTTTAGATTCGAGAAATATCAAAACAAAATACGGACAAAAATAAAAACTCAAAATCTACTAACCGGATCGAAACGATGAACAATCGACTAACCAATGACGAACTCGACGAGCCTCGACCAAAGTTCGAACAAACGACGACGAATACAAACATAATTAGTTGGCGCCGGAACAGTAGTGATGAGACAGAAGCAGCTGGAG
This sequence comes from Nicotiana tabacum, assembly GCF_000715075.1. Classification (NCBI taxonomy): domain Eukaryota; kingdom Viridiplantae; phylum Streptophyta; class Magnoliopsida; order Solanales; family Solanaceae; genus Nicotiana; species Nicotiana tabacum. Next base: position 128,822,402 of record NC_134084.1, read on the forward strand.
GTGCGTTCAGTTGTTCGCGCGAAGACGAAGCAGTAACGGGGGTTGTTCGTATGGGGAAGATGAAGCAACAGCTCGGAGACGACTTGGCCATGGCGATGCTCAAGCTGAAGAAGACGAAGTGAGGCAGCCGCAGCTCGGAGGCAGGAGGAGAAACAGTGGCGACGACGGACTGCTTTGACGGAGAAGATGAAGCTCGACCAAACGACGACGAACTCGAAACTAATTAGCAACTGAAGCCATGCCGAAGCCTAGCAGCAGTTGACGCGGTAGAACAGGAGCAGCTGGTCGACGAGGGCAATGGCAGACTGCTTGGTGGAGCTGGGCAGCCATGGATGTCGAGCTCAAGCTCGAGCTTGACGAAGGACGAAGAAGATGAAGTGACGACGCAGAGACAGCTGCGTGAACAGCAGCAGCTATGGTTCTTGAGATCGTTTGGACGTGACGAACTGGAGCAACCATAGTGGACGAAGAAGATGAAGTGCTTGGGCAGCAGCTGTTTGGACGTGAAAGAGCAGAAGCAGTGGTTTGTTTGGACGACGAGGGTGTGTCGAAGAAGAAGGTAAAGGGAAGCCATGGATGCTTGGGGTGGTTTAGTTTTGAAGAAGAAGAAGATGGAGAGGGGAGGCGGATGTTAGTGTTAGGGTTTTTGTTTTCTTATTTTTGTTTTGTTTTTGTGTTTAGACCAAAAAATGAAGAAGGGGTTGGGTATTGGGTTAATGGGGCGGACCGGGTCGACCCGGTTTGAAGTGGACCGGGTCGTGGGGAAGATTGGGCAATTATTTGGGCCTGAGGTTGAAATTTGAAGAAGTGGCCCAATCCGATTTTTCTTTGTATTTTTTGTTCTTTTTTCTTCTTTTATTTTCTAAAACTAAATTATAAAAATACTTAAATTATTATTAAGAACTAAATTAAGTTATAAAAGCGCAAATTAACTCCCAATAACAATTAACGCACAATTAAGTAATAATTAAGCATAAAATTGTTCATTTGGACATTAAATGCTAAAGATGCAAAAGATGCCTTTTTTGTAATTTTTAATTTTTGTAAAACTAATTTAATTACTAACAATTGTATAATTAAATCCTACATGCAAAATGCGACATATTTTTGTATATTTTTTATTAATCTAACAAATAAACAAACACAGACAAATACGAACAATTATCCAAAAATATCATAAAATCTCACAAAATTGCACACCAAGAAAAAATCATTTTATTTGAATTTTTGGGAGTGATTCTCATATAGGGCAAAAATCACGTGCTTACAGCTGCCCCTCTTTGCCCGAAGACACGAAGGGTTTTCGCGCAAAGATAAAGTGAGCGATTTTTGCCCATCCGAGTACTCCGTGTGAAGCATTTTTTTTTTTTTTTTTGAAAAAGATTTATCCGAACTTTTGCTTCAAAGGTTTCCTACATATCCCTGGCTAAAGGGGAATCAGGTTAATGTATTTCGGAAAGTTTTGGTAGCTGGGACTACCGTGGGACTGCAGTGCTTGCTGTTACTGTTGTTGTTGTTGCTACCACCGCTTTACTGACCGCCTTATTACAACCAAAGGAAATTGAAACTAAACTAACTATTTATGTCTGTCACTTGCTAGTTACAAGATTCCTATCTATGATTCTTTTGTAACTTGATCTCGTGTCTTAGCTGATTTTGCTTGTAGACTTCGATACGAATCTTGATGCTTGCAAGTTGTAGGTGCCTGTTTATTTCTGCGACACTGAGTGAGACGGGAGTGGTAGAACTCGGGGATTTGATCCAATTTTTGAGCGACCTGCCCTTTGTTTGTTCCAATATGTGGGAACGTCTCTTTTTTTTTGTTCTTTTCTGGGTCGAGACTCATCTCGTGGGTCGCCCTGATCCATGCGTTTCGAGGTCAGACCTGCGGGGAAAAACAAACGGACGAAATTTTCTGCCCCAGTTCTACTAGGAAAATTTCGTGAGTCAGTTGCCAGGAAATTTATAGAATTGATGAAGGGATTGGAAAATTCTGGTCTACAAAATGCAATTCCGGGATTGGATCCCTAATATTTCCATAAGGTAAAAAATGCTCAGTTCAGGGTCGAAGCCCTAATGCTGGCTAAATGGAAAAAGTTCAGTTCAAGGTTGGAACCCTGATGTTGACTGAATGGAAAAGTTCAGTTTAGGGTTTAAAACCCTAATGCTGACTAAAGGAAAGAGTTCAGTTCAGGGTTTAAAACCCTAATGCTGACTGAAGGAAAAAGTTCAGCTTATGGTTTAAAACACTAATGCTGACTAAAGGAAAAGTTCAGTTCAGGGTTTAAAACCCTAATGCTGTCTAAAGGGAAAAGTTCAGTTTAGGGTTTAAAATCCTAATGTTGATTGAATGGGAAAGTTTAGTTTAGGGTTTAAAACCCTAATGCTGACTAAAGGAAAAATTCAGTTTAGTGTTTAAAACCCTAATGCTGACTAAAGGAAAAGTTCAGTTTAGGGTTTAAAACCCTAATGCTGACTAAAGGGAAAAAGTTCAGTTTAGGGTTTAAAACCCTAATGCTGACTGAATGAGAAAGTTCAGTTCAGGGTTTAAAACCCTAATGCTGACTGAATGGAAAAGAGTTCAGTTTAGGGTTTAAAACCCTAATGCTGACTAAAGGAAAAGTTCAGTTTAGGGTTTAAAACCCTAATGCTGACTGAATGGAAAAGTTCAGTTCAGGGTTTAAAACCCTAATGCTGATTAAAAGAAAAAGTTTAGTTTAGGGTTTAAAACCCTAATGCTGACTAAAGGAAAGAGTTCAGTTCAGGGTTTAAAACCCTAATGCTGACTGAATGGAAAAGTTCAGTTTAGGGTTTAAAACCCTAATGCTGACTAAAGGAAAGAGTTCAGTTCAGGGTTTAAAACCCTAATGTTGACTGAATGGAAAAGAGTTCAGTTTAGGGTTTATAACCCTAATGCTGACTGAATGTAAAAGAGTTCAGTTTAGGGTTTAAAACCCTAATGCTGACTAAAGGAAAGAGTTCAGTTTAGGGTTTAAAACCCTAATGCTGACTGAATGGAAAAGAGTTCAGTTTAGGGTTTAAAACCCTAATGCTGACTGAATGTAAAAGAGTTCAGTTTAGGGTTTAAAACCCTAATACTGACTAAAGGAAAGAGTTCAGTTCAGGGTTTAAAACCCTAATGCTGACTGAATGGAAAAGAGCTCAGTTTTGGGTTTAAAACCCTAATATTGATTGAATGGAAAAGAGTTCAGTTTAGAGTTTATAACCCTAATGCTGACTGAATGTAAAAGAGTTCAGTTTAGGGTTTAAAACCCTAATGCTGACTAAAGGAAAGAGTTCAGTTCAGGGTTTAAAACCCTAATGCTGACTGAATGGAAAAGAGTTCAGTTTAGGGTTTAAAACCATAATGCTGACTGAATGTAAAAGAGTTCAATTTAGGGTTTAAAACCCTAATGCTGCCTGAATGGGAAAAGTTCAGTTTAGGGTTAAAACCTTAATGCTAACTAAAGGGAAAAAAGTTCAGTTTAGGGTTTAAAACCCTAATGCTGACCAAAGGAAAAAGTTCAGCTTATGGTTTAAAACCCTAATGCTGACTAAAGGAAAAGTTCAGTTTAGGGTTTAAAACCCTAATGCTGTCTAAAGGGAAAAGTTCAGTTTAGGGTTTAAAATCCTAATGTTGATTGAATGGGAAAGTTTAGTTTAGGGTTTAAAACCCTAATGCTGACTAAAGGAAAAAGTTCAGTTTAGTGTTTAAAACCCTAATGCTGACTAAAGGAAAAGTTCAGTTTAGGGTTTAAAACCCTAATGCTGACTAAAGGGAAAAAGTTCAGTTTAGGGTTTAAAACCCTAATGCTGACTGAATGAGAAAGTTCAGTTTAGGGTTTAAAACCCTAATGCTGACTAAAGGAAAAAGTTCAGTTTAGGGTTTAAAACCCTAATGCTGACTAAAGGGAAAAAGTTCAGTTTAGGGTTTAAAACCCTAATGCTGACTGAATGGGAAAGTTCAGTTTAGGGTTTAAAACCCTAATACTGACTGGCTGAAAAAATTCAGTTTAGGGTTAAAACCCTAATACTGACTAACTGGAAAGGTTCAGTTTAGGGTTTAAAACCCAAATACTAACTAAAGGAAAAGTTTAGTTTAGGGTTTTAAAACCCTAATGCTGACTAAAGGAAAAGTTCAGTTTAAGGTTTAAAACCCTAATGCTGACTGAATGGAAAAGAGTTCAGTTTAGGGTTTAAAATCCTAATACTGACTGAAGGAAAGAGTTCAGTTTAGGGTTTAAAACCATAATGCTGACTAAAGGAAAAGTTCAGTTTAGGGTTTAAAACCCTAATGCTGACTAAAGGAAAAAAGTTCAGTTTAGGGTTTAAAACCCTAATGCTGACTAAAGGAATAGTTCAGTTTAGGGTTTAAAACCCTAATGCTGACTAAAGGAAAAGAGTTCAGTTTAGGGTTTAAAACCCTAATGCTGACTGAAGGAAAAAGTTCAGTTTAGGGTTTAAAACCCTAATGCTGACTGAAGGAAAAGAGTTCAGTTTAGGGTTTAAAACCCTAATGCTGACTGAAGGAAAAGAGTTCAGTTTAGGGTTTAAAACCCTAATGTTGACTGAAGGAAAAGTTCAGTTTAGGGTTTAAAACCCTAATACTGACTGAAAGGAAAAGTTCAGTTTAGGGTTTAAAACCCTAATGCTGACTAAGTGGAAAAAGTTCAGTTTAGGGTTTAAAACCCTAATGCTGACTAAAGGAAAAGAGTTCAGTTTAGGGTTTAAAACCCTAATGCTGACTGAAGGAAAAGAGTTCAGTTTAGGGTTTAAAACCCTAATGCTGACTGAAAGGAAAAGTTCAGTTTAGGGTTTAAAACCCTAATGCTGACTAAGTGGAAAAGTTCAGTTTAGGGTTTAAAACCCTAATGCTGACTGAAGGAAAAGAGTTCAGTTTAGGGTTTAAAACCCTAATGCTGACTGAAGGAAAAGAGTTCAGTTTAGTGTTTAAAACCCTAATGCTGACTGAAGGAAAAGAGTTCAGTTTAGGGTTTAAAACCCTAATGCTGACTGAAGGAAAAGAGTTCAGTTTATAGTTTAAAACTCTAATGCTGACTGAAAGGAAAAGTTCAGTTTAGGGTTTAAAACCCTAATGCTGACTAAAGGAAAAGTTCAGTTTGGGGAGGAGTTCGACCCAGAACCACTAGTTCAGGGTTCAAGAATTCGAGCTTAGAATAATTGTTATATTTGGCTTTATTATCTGATTTTTATTACATGTTTTGGCATAACGTGCTAAATGTTGTCTTTTACCGCTTTGATATTATCTGAACTGTATATAAACTATGCCGAAACCTTTCTCTTCTTACCTCCGGGGAGAAGCTCGCTGGTCGAGGCTCCCTATTCTGTTAGTGTCAATACCTGAAATAAGAAAGAGGACGGATAAGTTACGAAGCCGGATGGCCTTTTGGTTCCCGGTAAGCTGCCCCTCCTCGACTCGAGTTGTCTGCTCGGGTACACAGTCTAGAACATCTACCCAAGTTATAAACCTAGTATAACGAAACCTCATGCCGGATCCCTAGTAGGAACGCTTATTTGCATCATGTTGCATTTGACATAGGGGACTCAACACAGGGGTTGGGTCCGTCTAGGACAGGCAACCTGAAATAAAAAGACCATCCTACTACATCCCGTTTGTTTTGCGCATCTATTTGCTTCAGATCTGCATGCTGACCGGTTTCCGAAAAATTTTCAAAAAAAAGGAATAGCAGGGTAGGGATATAATTACTTATTTTTTGGAAAAAATAAAACCAATGTCCAAGTAATGTCAAAACCTCACCGGAATTTTCTTAAAAAAATATATATATAAAAAAATGAAAACAAAGCTTGTCTTTTATATATATATAATGAAAACAAAGCTTGTCTTTCAGTTTGACTGTTCCTTTTAATCACTTTCAAAATCCAAAATATGTATAAATAAATAAAAAATTCAAAATTTTTTATTGTAGTACCTCTTTAAAAGATTTTCAAAATTTCAAAAAAAAAGAAGTTTAAATGTATAAAGATCTCCTTAGTCTCTTGTTCAAAATATATATATATATAATAAAATAAAGATATATATAATATTTATTCCTCTTTTCTTTAAAAGATTTTATTTGTTTCCCCTATTTATGACCGAACTACGCGGGTCTGATTCTCACCGGATGTGAGATACGTAGGCAAACCTCATCGGTTTCGACCCCAATTTTCAAAAAATATCCAAAAATATTTTCCTTTAGTTCCTTCTTTATAAATCTTTCCTTAGAAAATGCAAAAAAAGAAATAAAAAAAATAATAGTTTTCTTTAAACTCAAATAAAAAAAAATAGTTTCCTTCTTTCTGAAGTCTTTCATACGAAAAATGAAATAAAAATTAAAAATCAGCAACAAAAATCCAAAAATACTCTTTTCTTTTTTAGTCTTTCTTTTGTAAATGTCCATAAAAAATAAATATTTGAAAAATTAATTCCAAAAAAATATTTTTCGCTCTTCTTTAGAAGTTCTTTTGTAAATAAATAAAAACTCAGAAATTCCAAATCATTTTCTTAAAAGTCCCTCTTTCAAAATTTAAGAGGCAACATCATAAATCAGAAAATATATTCTTTCTTCCGTAGAAAAAGGTGAAACAAATGAAAAATCAACCAAACACATTTTTTCTTTCCTTTTTTAAAAATATATATATATATATATTCTCAAAGTTCAAGTCAAAAGCAAATAACTTTTTTAGAAGTCTTTCTTTAAAAAATAAAACAAAAATCAAAATAAAAAAAATATCTTCTTTCTTCTTTTAAAGCATTTCTTTCGAAAATTCCAAAAAAAAAGAGAGTTAGTTTACTTACTCCATTCACGATCGCCCGAACTACGCGGGTTTGATTCTCACCGGATGTGAGATACGTAGGCAACCCTCATCGGGTCCAAACCCACCTTTTGCTAAAATAGCCAAAATCAATAAAAACGTGTCAAATTTTAAATTTTGCCATAAATAAGTTGGGTGGTGTCCAACCTTCCCTTTTGCTAAAAATAGCCAAAAATATATGTCAAATTTTAAATCTGTCATAAATAAGTCAGGTGATGTTGTTTTGTCATAAATAGCCGAATGTTCCCGAAAGGGACGCCGGAAGGCTGACTTTGCATAAACAGCCACCTTTGGGTCATTTTTTAAGGTTTGGTCCAGTTGACCCACACAGCCTTAAAATCTTCGTCACCGAGGCGTTGAAAGGTCGTGTTGGCAATATTGAGTTTTCTAATTTGAAAAACGATAAAAAGAGTCATAAATAAGTCAGGTGATGTTGTTTTGTCATAAATAGCCGAATGTTCCCGAAAGGGACGCCGGAAGGTTGACTTTGCTTAAACAGCCACCTTTGGGTCTTGTTTAGTATTTTTTGTCAAGTAGACCCACACAGCCTTAAAAACCTTCGCCCCGAGGCGCTGAAGGGCCGTGTTTGCAACACCAGGTTTTTATTGTAATTTGAAAAAAAAAACAAAGAGTCAGCGGTCGGGTGAATACTGTTTGAATTTTGTCATAATAAGCCGAGCCAGCTTCGGTCGCGTCTTAAACCGTTCTTGCCGAAGTAGCCTTAGAGTATCTTTCAGTTGTCGAAAGGTTATTTTCGTAAAAGAACGGACAAGTTTGTAAAATGATCCTCCCCGGCCTCAAAATTCATGTGAAATTTGGAAGGGGCCACGTTTGCAAAAAATAACCGTTCGGTTGCATTTTGTGAGTGTTGAAACCCAATTTTTTATTATGAAGAAAAAAATGTTTCATTACTTTTACCTTTCATTTGGCCCGAACTACGCAAGATCTGATTCATGCGGGGTCATGATACGTAGGCAATCTCCATCGGATTCGATCATAGCTATAAAATAAATTGAGAAAAAAAAACTGAAAGAAAAGGAAAAAGAAAATCGAGTGAAAAATAAAATAGAAAAAAAAACAAAAAGGAAAAAAGAAAAAAAAAAGAGTGCAAAAAAATAAAAGAGCGGCAAAAACAAGATCAAGAGTGACTAAAGAGAGGCAAGAATAAAAGAAAAGAGGTACATAGTGAAGAGGGCTAGTTTAGGGTCGGGATGAAACATGCAACCGTTCAAACACATGGTAAAAGCGTTTAACTGTTTAGGTGCATTGCATCCCATCGTGCGATTTCCTATATGTTAAATGCTTCAAAACTAACAAGGTTGTGTGTGTGAGAGTAAATTAGCCAGGTTCTGTTCAGGTGATTGGTTTTGTTGGTATGCAGTGATGAGCAGCCTTGCACGCGGCCACAACATTATACACAAAACTAAGCTCCACCTCCCAGAAACGCCCATCCTTACCAAGCTCCATATAGTCCCCCAATCAAATGTTCATCAGTACAATCCTCACCCGAGAGAGTCTTTCAAAAGGAATCATACTCAGGCTTGTTCCAAAAGCTAGTCAGGCGAAGTCTGCTGCAGCCAGTGGCCCCAAATCGGCCAAACACCGAGTCACCCCTCCCCGCATCGAGCTGATACTAGATGTGAATGCCACTCTGGAGCAGTGGGGCACGGTACAAAGGACTGTTGGTCATTGGACCCTCAAAATGGCAGTTGAAGACTTGATTGAAGCTGAAAGAATCGTTCCCCGGGACGAAAAGGTTCCTAATATGATGAACATTCCCCTGCCTACTCTCACAAATGGGCCAATAGACGGAATGATCTGTGAAGCTGAGGAATTTGATCCGGCACTGAAGGCTATTGCAGCCATTGTCGAGACAGAAGAAAAGCCAAAAAACGATTGCCAAGCCTGAAAGTTCCCCATCAGACGGGAGTCTCGGTAGCCTGTCTTGCTATCCTTTCTGCATCTGGATTATCTCAGGGTGTGATCCAGATGTTTTACTTTATTGTCTTACTTTCCGATGTAAACCCTTCTATCTTCAAAAATTAAAAAAAAAAAAAAGAAAAAAACGAAAATCAAATGAAATTGATATTTTATTTTCCCGGAATGTCTCTTTTCTTAAATCTTGTCAATTTTCTCATTCTCTTTTAGTTCTGTTAAATGCAGATTTCAATAATATGACATGCTTGCGGACTTCATGCCCGGATCTTAAAACTCTGTTAGACCTCAAAATAATGAATCAAGAATTGGGTCGCCATGAAGAATAGCTTAAGGAAACAAGACAAAGAGTTGGAACAACTGAAGGAAAATTGATTCCCGAAATTGGAAAGGTCCATACATTACAACAAGAGTACTGCCAGAAAGAGTGCGTTGTACTTGGGACACATCGAAGGAAATGTCCTTGAAATAACTGTCAATGCAAATGCAGTCAAAAGGTACTATGTTGGATCCTTTATATAATAAAATCTTGTCCGTTTGAGATGACGAAGGCTTTCATTCTCGCTACCCAAACACTATCAACCTTTTGCAAAACCCATTTGAGCTGGTTACTCTTCTTTGATTACCCTCTTTGGAACCTGAAAATATTATTGAAAATAAAATGAAAAAGAAAAATGAAAAAGAAGAAGAAAGAATTGGAAAAATAAGAAAATATATATACAAAAAAAAATCCAAAAACAAAAGTGGTCTGAACTACGTCTGACTTGATTCCAAAAGGATACGTAGGCAACCTCTCCTTGGGGTTCAGTCACACCAAAATAAAATCCAAGAAGTCCCCCAAAAGTGAAACTGGGGCAAAAGTTATAATGGTTCGGCAATGATCCCGCCCAAAAGGTTCCAAAGTTGTAGTTCAACCCAAATTCTTTTACCCCAAACCTTGTTCAAGTCCTTCTGATCAATCGGCAAAGCGGTTCAAAATGGGAGGATGGAGTTATTTGGACCTGATACAACAAAATGAGAAGAATAAAATGAGAGAGTCTTATCGGTGAAAACCCACACGGGCACTGTAAGGCGACGGTAAGCAGAGAAAATCAAATGAGAAGTCTTGTTAGTGAACACCCACACGGGCACTATAAGGAGATGGTAAGAAATGAAATGAAAATGCCAGCTCGTGAAAACCCGCAAAGGGTGCCCATGATCGAAAATGAGATCCTCACAACCACCGTCATCAACAGAGTCCTAGCAAGGTTCCTCGGTATTCAAAGCAAAGTTGTGATAAATTTTTGGGAGTCAGACGGTTTACACAGATCAGGCATCCAGTCCAAAAGGCATGTCATGTTCATTGAAGTCCGCATGTACTCCGGATAAGTCCTTCTCTCCTTTCCCCGAAAGGGACACTTCTAGTTTTAAACTCTCTCCATTCAATTATTTGTTTCTCTTTGAATCCCTTTTGGTCTAACACTGTTCCAAAACCAAGACAAAGAAAGATTGGCAAGACTGATTTACAGGGCTTTCGTTTGATACACGCTAATGTGCAAAAGGCACCCAGCCTCAGCAGGTGCATCAAGTCGACCTCGACTGGCCATGACGGTCGATGCTCAGGAATCAAAACTCTTGGAAGGAGAAAATCAAATTAAAGCGCCTATAAAGGCAATTGAAGTTGAAAGGGTTGAGTTTCACATGGCTAATCGCCTCAGCAAAGTCGAAGAAACCAAGGTACCCCCAAATGCTCTAAAATTGAAGTTGGAAGAAAGAAGATAGAAAAGAAAGGCCTACAAAGGCAAAATAAAGTTGGAAAGGTTAAGTCCCACGCGACTAGCCATTGCAGTTAGGTTTGAGGATAAAAAAATCCCTGATGCTTCGAAAAAAAAACAACAATTGATTGAGTCTGAACTACGTTCGACTTGATTCCGAAAGGATACGTAGGCAGCCTCTCCCTGAGGTTCAGTCACACCACCAATAAAATCCCATTTACCCTGAAATTGAAACCGGGGCACGTCAAACGGTTTAAAAGTCGTAGTATCATCTACCTCTCTTTACCAATGCACAAGCCTTCAGATCAATTACCAAAGATAACGGGAAGACAAGAAGCATCACGAATGGAGGCTAGCACACTCTAAATTGAGAGAGATAAAATGAGAGAGTCTCGTCGGTGAAAACCTTCAGGCACCGCGAGACGACGGGCCAAAATGAGAGAGCTTGTTTAGTAAAAACTCGCAAAGAGTGCTATCAAGCGATGATAGGAAGAGAAATGAGAGAGGTCATCCAGCGAAAACCCGCAAAGGGCGCTGTTGGCCGAAAGAATGACTCCACCCAAGGAGGTCTCGACAAAATTCCACCGGTTTGGAATCACAGATCCGTTTTGGTTCGGGGAAACGCAGGTTCATTGAAGGTCATGCGTCCAGTCCAAAGAGCATGTCATGTCCATTTAAAGTCAGCATTGTTTCCCTCAGATAAGTTTTTCTTGTCCCGAAAGGGATACTTCTCTGCTAGAAATTTGCTTTCGCTGTTTCCTTATTTTTATTTTTCTTCAAATCCCTTTCATTTTTAACCCTAAGTCCCAGATATACTGGAAAGGATAGGTGGCAGGTCTGGCTTCGCGGAGTTCCGTCTCATGAAGAAAAATACCTCGTTTCGTTGGTACGTTTGTCCAAACATGATGGATCATGATGTTATCCGCATTTGGAGTAAAGTCACAAAAAGAAAAAGGGAGAAAAGAAAAAAAAAATCCCCAGCATAGCCTACCCCAAACAAATCCCCGGCAAGTCCCCGTTGTACAAATCCCCACAGGGTTTTCCCCTTGTACAAATCCCCACAAAGCTTCCCCTTGTACAAAATCCCCACGGAGCCTCCCCTTGGACAAATTCCAAGCAGAGTCGCCAGAGCTGTCACACCTCCTTTTTGCGCGCCCGGCCCCGAAGGGTTAAATGCACGAGGGAGTTTTTCCAATTTAAGTGACAATATTCGAAATGTGATTATTTATTTAATTCAGAGTCGCCACTTGGGAAAGGTTTGGCTTTTGGAGTCCCAAGTCACCGGTTTATCTTGAATCCCAAATCGAGGAAATTTTCGACTTTTCCAAATGAAGTCTGCGAACCAGAAATTCTAAGTAAGGAATTCTGTTGAACCGAGGGAAGGTGTTAGGCGCCCTCGAATCCCGTGGTTCTAGCACGGTCGCTTAAATTGTTATAATGGCTAAATATCTGATTTAAATACATGTTGTGACTTATGTGCTTTTATTGAGTTCAAAACCGCTTTTATTATTATCATTTATTTTTATAGAATTGCAACGTCGTGAAAATGCATCTCGAACCACGTCACAATCAATGCACCCGTGATCGTCAACACATTTTGACTCTGTTGAGATTTGGATTTTGGGTCACATCAATGTGCACCCGTGTGTAAGAAGGTTAAATTATTAAAGGTGCGCCTAAAGCAACTAGTGTATTGTTATTTTGGGAAGGCCGTAAAATTCGCTAAACGGCCTGTCCCGAATTCTAAGTATTTTAATATATATATTTAGAGGTCCCCGCAGCTTGTGCATTTTTGTTTGTCGAGGCTCGTCTCATTTTTATTTAAAAGGATAAACCTACAATGACTATATCTTCTATTAAGTTCATCTCTAAAATAAAAGAAAATCTCTTAATTAATTACATGCTAAAACATAACTTATTAGTTACTAGTTTACGGCTAATGCGAATGGAAAATTGCGACCGAGTTTGTACAAAGAAAAACTGCTTTCATTCTATATTCTATTATTCAATAATACTAAAACGTGAGATTGACACACCATAATATCAAAACAGATTAACTATTCTTTGATTAATTTGAACTAACGTTATTAGATGAAGAAGTTATACATATGCGACATCATTACTCATTTAATCAATCAACTACATTTTTATACAAAGAAAGGAAAATTATATTCAAACACAAATCTAAACAGGAGGGATTCAACAGGAACAAAGCCTGATTAATATTTCATTTCTCTTCAATCCGAGAGTATACAAATGTGTACCTGGAAATGGCAGTACAAGAACAAAAGAAGGAGAAGTCAGCAGCAATAATAACATAGCAACAACAGGTTCAGCAACACCGCAAACCAGTAATAACCAGTAGAATAACCCAGCAACAGATTGAAAAAATCAGCAATACCAAAGTGCAATCACAGTCAAAGCAGAAGAGAGACAGATACAAGATGCAGTAGTTTACTGATTTTGAATAACACTCGAGAAAAGACAAACAGAATTTATTCAAGTAGAAGTTCAAGTTGTCTTTCTCTTCTTCAAAACTCTACCACACTTCTTCAGATTTTCAGAAAGTATTACTCTCAAAAATATTTTCCCAAATAAAAATCCTCTCCCTCTCTAAGTCTTTTTCCTAATCTTCAAGTTCTAGTCTAAGTTTTTTCTCTAAGTCTAGTCCTCTTTTAATGTCAAGAAATGACTCTATATATAGCCAGACAAGTCTTCAATTCCCAACCCCAAATTATTCCTTAATGGCATGCTTTGTCCCACTTATTAATGTTTTCTTTATTTTAAACTTTGTCCCCCATGCCTACATTAAATAAATACATCCACCACAACCCATTACAATTTGTCACACATGCTTACATTAAATAAGTACAATATTCTCCTCCACTACATTATGTTTTGTCCCCCATTATGTTAAACAATTATATCACCCACACCCCATTATATTTTGTTCCCATGCTTACATAAAGAATCAAAATAATGTTCAATTACCAAACTACCCCTTCAACCTTATTGCAATTACAAATCTACCCCCGAATGCAATGCAATTTACCAAATTACCCACATCAGCTCTAAACACTCAATTAATCATAACTTGACCAAAATATAGTCAAGATGACCAATTTCTCAACAATCTTTAACAACAAATCACATGAACACGATGAACAACACAACTTCAAATTAATGGGAATAAATCAACCATATCGGGAACCAATCCTGGTTAATTTAGACCATCAATGGATGAGCAAGGATACAACAATACAAACAACAAAATACATGATTCAAACTAAATCAACAAATCAAAACAAACATAAAACTCACATTAAATCACTGGATTAAACATGAACTTCAAGCAAAGATGAACATGAACTAAAAACAACAAACATGACGGATTAAAACGATTCAAACAACAATAATAATTTCTGGAAAATACATAACAACACATGAAACAAATTGAAGAAATAATTAATTAAATTTCAATTTGAATCTAACAAACTAACAAATATTTAAACAATAATACAAACATGAAAAACAACTAATTAATCTTTCATTTGAAATCTAAAAAATTAATTTAACAAAGCACATGAACAAACTAAAAAATTAATTCAAACGATAGACATGAACAAAACAAACATTTTGCCGATTTTAGATTCGAGAAATATCAAAACAAAATACGGACAAAAATAAAAACTCAAAATCTACTAACCTGATCGAAACGACGAACAATCGACTAACCAACGACGAACTCGACGAGCCTCGACCAAAGTTCGAACAAACGACGACGAATACGAAACTAATTAGTTGGCGCCGGAACAGTAGTGATGAGACAAAAGCAGCTGGAGGTGCGTTCAGTTGTTCGCGCGAAGACGAAGCAGTAACGGGGGTTGTTCGTATGGGGAAGATGAAGCAACAGCTCGGAGACGACTTGGCCATGGCGATGCTCAAGCTGAAGAAGACGAAGTGAGGCAGCCGCAGCTCGGAGGCAGGAGGAGAAACAGTGGCGACGACGGACTGTTTTGACGAAGAAGATGAAGCTCGACCAAACGACGATGAACTCGAACCTAATTAGCAACTGAAGCCATGCCGAAGCCTAGCAGCAGTTGACGCGGCAGAACAGGAGCAGCTGGTCGACGAGGGTAATTGCGGACTGCTTGGTGGAGCTGGGCAGCCATGGATGTCGAGCTCAATCTCGAGCTTGACGAAGGACGAAGAAGATGATGTGACGACGCAGAGACAGCTGCGTGAACAACAGTAGCTATGGTTCTTGCGATCGTTTGGACGTGACGAACTGGAGCAACCATGGTGGACGAAGAAGATGAAGTGCTTGGGCAGCAGCTGTTTGGATGTGAAAGAGCAGAAGCAGCGGGTTGTTTGGACGACGAGGGTGTGTCGAAGAAGAAGGTAAAGGGCAGCCATGGATTCTTGGGGTGGTTTAGTTTTGGAGAAGAAGAAGATGGAGGGGGGAGGCGGATGTTAGTGTTAGGGTTTTTTGTTTTCTTATTTTTGTTTTGTTTTTGTGTTTAGACCAAAAAATGAAGAAGAGGGTTGGGTATTGGGTTAATGGGGCGGACCGGGTCGACCAGGTTTGAAGTGGACCGGGTCGTGGGGAAGATTGGGCAATTATTTGGGCCTGAGGTTGAAATTTGAAGAAGTGGCCCGATCCGATTTTTCTTTGTATTTTTTGTTCTTTTTTCTTCTTTTATTTTCTAAAACTAAATTATAAAAATACTTAAATTATTATTAAGAACTAAATTAAGTTATAAAAGCGCAAATTAACTCCCAATAACAATTAACGCACAATTAAGTAATAATTAAGCATAAAATTGTTCATTTGGACATTAAATGCTAAAGATGCAAAAGATGCCTTTTTTTGTAATTTTTAAAATGCCATTCCTTTCTTTAGGTTGGCGAGATTTAAACAACTTTAAAAATAAAACGTCTTTCCTCTCTTCAGGCGGGCTCCTGACTTTAACAACAACTTTAAAAATAAATGTCATTCCTCTCTTCAGGCGGGCTCCTGATTTCAACAACAACTTTTTCAAAATAAACGTCATTCCTCTCTTCAGGCGGGCTCCTGATTTCAACAACAACTTTTCAAAATAAAATGCCATTCCCTTTTTTAGGTTGGAGAGATTTAAACAACTTTTAAAAATAAACGTCATTCCTCTCTTCAGGCGGGCTCCTGATTTCAACAACAACTTAGGAGGAAATGCCTCTCATATGGGTAAAAACTAAACTTAGGAGGAAATGCCTCTCCTATGGGTAAAATAAACTTAGGAGGAAATGCGTCTCCTATGGGTAAAACTAAACTTAGGAGGAAATGCATCTCCTATGGGTAAAATAAACTTAGGAGGAAATGCGTCTCCTATGGGTAAAACTAAACTTTAGGAGGAAATGCATCTCCTATAGGTAAAACTAAACTTAAGAGGAAATGCGTCTCCTATGGGTAAAAGTAAACTTAGGAGGAAATGCATCTCCTATGGGTAAAACTAAACTTAGGAGGAAATGTGTCTCCTATGGGTAAAAGTAAACTTAGGAGGAAATGCGTCTCCTATGGGTAAAAGTAAACTTAGGAGGAAATGCGTCTCCTATGGGTAAAACTAAACTTAGGAGGAAATGCATCTCCTATGGGTACAACTAAACTTAGGAGGAAATGCGTCTCCTATGGGTAAAACTAAACTTAGGAGGTGCGTCTCCTATTGGTAAAGGCGTGGAATGTATTCCCTTGTTATACAGGTGGGCACCTAAAATATGCAATGGACAGACAAGAAAAGTATTCCTCTCGTTATTCAGGTGGGCGCCTGACATGAAATGTATTCCCTTGTTATACAGGTGGGCGCCTGGCATGGACAACAACTTTAAAAATAGAATCCTATTCGAGGGCGGATGAACCCAAAATATCCTATTCGAGGGCGGATGAACCCAAAATATCCTATTCGAGGGCGGATGAACCCAAAATATCCTATTCGAGGGCGGATGAACCCAAAATATCCTATTCGAGGGCGGATGAACCCAAAATATCCTATTCGAGGGTGGATGAACCCAAAATATCCTATTCGAGGGCGGATGAACCCAAAATATCCTATTCGAGGGCGGATGAACCCAAAATATCCTTAAGACTTGAAAATGTCTTACCTCGAATACTTGCTGGGGATTATTTTGCTTGGGATGAATTTTCCCTTTCTACCTTCCCCATTATGGGTTGTCCGACCCTCTTGAAATTTGGTCGAAAAATCCGTCGAAGATGCTTCTACATCTCGATGATCCGCTGGGGATAACTCTGCTGAAGATAACTCTGCTGAGTAAATATGTTATCTTACTCCTTCCAGAACTACTTCCTTTTGAGTAGGATGTTTCATTCCCCTGCAAACTACTTCCCCTTTTTTTTTATTATTATTATTTTTTATTATTATTATTATTATTAGCTTCTTCCTTTGAAGACTAACTCCCTTGAGACTCGTTTTGTCTTTCCCCGAAAGGAACCGCTGAGGATACCGATTTTCACCAAACTTGTGTTGGACTCCTCGAAACTGCTAGGGATAACACTGTTGGGGAATTATTTACTTGCCTGTTGGGGGTAAAATGTTATCAGCTGGGGATAACGCTGTCTTGGATAACACTGCTGGGGGATTCTGATTCCTTTGTTGGGGAACATATTCCTCCATTGAAACTTATTATGTTGGGGGCACACTGGTTTAAAGACCACTTCCCTTGAGACTGGTGTTATCTTTACTTTTCCCCAAATGGGTACCTGACTTCCAGAAAATTTTCTAAATGAAAGGAAAATTTTCTGCCCCAGTTTGATAATATCCCTTGCGGCATGCATTTTGGCATCAATGCCATTTTCTTTACCTGTTTCAAATCAAACAAAATTTTTTAGTTTAAAACATGGTGGTTGGTTGTGATACTCCTACTGGGATGGCTTTCCCTTTCTCCTTCCTTGCTCCGTGTTCCACAACTTGTTGGGGATGATATTATTTGCTGGGGATAATCCCTTTCTGCTGGGGGTATCCCTCTTCTTTTGTGGCATAGCTCGGAAACTGGCATTTTCCCGACCTTTTAGTCTAGTATGAATTTCCCCAAATCATGCTCACTGCTCTCCTTGCTTTGTTCAACGGGCCTTGGCCTTGAGGTTTATAACCTTTGATTTCGGCAAGGGTATCCCTCTTGACACTTGTCAATCCTTTTGTCAATTCCCTTTTGCTAGGGATATCTTTTTTTTGACACTGGCCTCGCGCTTGTTCCTCGCTGACTATACCACTTGGATGTACTAGTCAGATCTTATCTTGCATAATTGGAAAGCTGATGGCATATTTTGAAGTCAATTCACACTTGTTCTGACCAGACAGACTCTATTGGGGAGTTTTTCTATGAAAGAAAAAAAAATAAAAGGGAACAGAATAAAAAGACAAAGGAAAAAATGACTCTTTAACAAAAGAAACTATAAATAAAAACCTATCAAATGCAGATACCGACTCTAATGGTCATGACATGCGTATGTGGCCTATCCTCCACTGTCAATCATCTTTCAAGATCTTCAAATGGCAATTCCCCATCTGATTCTCAATCTTATTCGACTTGTAGTGCCCGAAGGGTTTTCACTATCAAGCCTCTGTCATTTTGGTTTTCTCTTAGCTTTAATCGCCTTATGGTGCCTGTAAAGATTTTCACCGATAAGACTCTCTCATTTGTATCACTTTCCAGCTGGGGATTTGGAGTGTTGCCGGTATGACTCTCTCTGCTGGAGATTAGAGTCCTTTCTGTTGTGGAACAGAATGTTATGTTTGCCGGTAAGACTCTCATTTGTCTGACTTGGCATCTTTTGAAGACTGATCAGAAGGTCTTTCTTTGGACCGTAATGTGGGTTTTTGGATAGGGCTAGAAAAAAAAAGGGTATTAAAGGCTCAAAAAATGCATTAATTTTGGGCTATTAGTTACAACCTTCGGAATTAGATTTATTTACAACAAACACAACCTTTGCCCCAGTTTCTTGCTTGGGGATATTTTAATTGATTTTTTTTCATTTTTCAAAACTTTGACCGAGCCGTGAAGCGCCTACGTATCCTCTTTGAGGAATCAGGTCAAACGTAGTTCCCAATTCCTCTTTTTTCTTGTAACTTTCTTTTCACTCATTTCTTATCTTTCTTTTCTTTTTTCTTTTGCTCTTTTTCTTGCTTTTTTTTTGTTTTTTTTTTGTTGTTTTGCTATTCTTTTTTTTATCTTCCATGTTCGCATCTTCTAGTCGTTGCTACTGATTCCGAACGAGGGGTATGAAAGAAAATAAATAAGGATCAAAAGAGGTAACGAAGGATAAAGTGTTTAGGTAGCAGAACAAAATGCCTTCGTCATTCCAGTCTTCAAAACATGCCAAATGCAAACAACACAATTGAACATAGATTTATAGTCCCTTCCGATGGTGCTGGACTTTGACAATTATGTTAAACATTTTATTTTTCCTTTGTCATTTCTAAAGCACCGTTGGGCGACACTCTCATTATCATGCCAATTTGGCGAATCTTGCTTTTAATGATTTTCTTTATATTTTACTTGCCCCAGTTCCATATGACTCGAGCTCTGAATAATCTCAACTGTCCTTATTTCCTTTAAATGGTCTGATCACTTTCCCAGAGTTTTATGATTAACTTTTAAGATTAGGCCCAAACTGTGTGCGCATGTCATGTCACTAGAATCGGCGCTGAATAAAAATGATAAAAAGGATTAAACAAAAGAAAATTGGAAATAATAAAAGACCGGATTTTGCATTAGACTACCGGCGAAATGGTTTGAATAATAAAACAAACAAAACAAACCAAAATAAAATCCTAAAACAAACTGGACAAAATTTAAACAAACTGCTATGACAAAATGGAAAGATAAGAAGGTTTGACACAGGACAAAATCCAAATTACAACCTTAATAATCCGGACAACAGAAATGACAACAAAATAAGCCACCAACAGCTTCTCTCTTGCTGACCAAGGCACGGAGCGGCCTCCCACTTTATCAAAAACTGGCATCTTAGCCACTGAGCTTTGCATCAATACTGCCAAGACCATTACCAGCTTCAGTATCATCAACCTCCGTCAACAAGTTCCCAATAGGATTCTGCGCGATGTTCTGGGTGTCATTGTCCGGCTTACCACAAACCAACCACCTTAACTTCCTTTGTGATTCAAAGCGAAACAGGTTAGAATGGACTCCGTCGGTCCCCATTATTAATAACATCTTTTTTCTTTTTCTTTTTTTGATTTTTTTGATTTTTCTTTTTTTTCGATTTTTTTCATTTTTTTCTCTTTTCTTTTTTTTCTTTATTTTTTCGATTTTTTCCATTTTTCCTTTTTTCGATTTTTTCATTTTTTTTTGTTGTGGTCGAAGCTTATGGAGATTGCCTACGTATCATGACCCCGCATGAATTAGACCAAGCGTAGTTCGGACCACTAAAAGATAAACAATACTAAACATTTTTTTTATTTTTTTTTTCAGGTTTCATATTATAACAAACTGGTTTCCAAAGGTTTGAAGATGACCTACAAACTCGAAAATCAAAAGACCCACGTATTCTAATCAAAATACTTGCAAACTTCAAAAACAAATGGCCAACTTTCTTCCTCCATTTGCTAATTTTAACCAAATGGTTGTTTTTGCAAACGTGGCCCCTTCCAACTTTCACATGAATTTTGAGGCCGAGGAGGATTATTTTATGACACTTTACAAACTTGTCCGTTCTTTTACGAAAATAACCTTTCGACAACTGAAAGATACTCTAAGGCTATTTCGGCAAGAACGGTTTTAAGACGCGGCCGAAGCTGGCTCGGCTTATTATGACAAAAATTCAAACGGTATTCACCTGACCGCTGACTCTTTGTTTTTTTTTTCAAAATTACAAAAAAAAACTGGTGTTGTAAACATGACCCTTCAGCGCCTCGGGGACGAAGATTTTTAAGGATGTGTGGGTCAACTGGACCAAAATCCTTAACATGACCCAAAAGGTGGCTGTTTATGCAAATTCAGCCTTCCGGCGTCCCTTTCGGGAACATTCGGCTATTTTTGACAAAACAGCATCACCCGACTTACTTATGACAAAATTAAAATTTTTCAAATTAGCAAACTCAATATTGCAAACACAGCCTTTCAATGTCTCGGGGACGAAAATTTTTAAGGCTGTGCGGGTCAACTGGACCAAATCTTAAAAAATGACCCAAAGGTGTATGTTTATGCAAAGTCAGCCTTCCGGCGTCCTTTTCGGGAACATTCGGCTATGTCTTGACAAAACAGCATCACCCGATTTCTTTATGACAAAATTAAAATTTGACATATTTTTTTATTATTATTTTTTTTTTGGCTATTTCTTAGCAAAATGGGAGGTTGGACACCGCCCTACTTGTTTATGACAAAATTAAAATTTTGACACATTTTTTATTTATTTATTGGTTTTTGGCTATTTTAGCAAAAAGGGGGGTTGGACCCGATGAGGGTTGCCTACGTATCTCACATCCGGTGAGAATCAAACCCGCGTAGTTCGGGCGGTCATGAATAAAGTAAATAAACTAATTTTAAATTATTATTTTTTGAATTTGTGAAAGAACTGCTTTAAAAGAAGAAAGGAAGTATTTTTTTTTTTTTTGATTTTTGATTGATTTTCTTTTTTGAAAGAAAGACTTTTAAGAATTCCTTTTCTTTTGATTTGAACTTTGAGAATTTCAAAAGTAAAAGGAAGATATTTTTTGTCTGAATTTTCATTTGTTTTCTCTTATTCTAAAGAAGAAAGAAAATATTTTTTTGGAATTTTACCTTTAATAAAAGAAACGCTTCTAAAAAATATTTTTTGAATTTTCTTTTCAATTTTGAAAAAAAGAATGAAAATATATTCGGATTTTTTTTTTGGAAAAAATTAAAAGAAAATATATTTTTTTTTATTTTTTTCTATTTTTTTTAAAAAGAACAATTGAAGAGATTTTCTAAAGACATCAATAATGGAAAATATTTTTGGATTTTTCTTGAAAATTGGGGGTCTAAAAAAAACTTTTCTAGAAAGGAAATAAAGAAAAAAATACTTTTTGATTTATATATATATAATATATATGTATACATTGCAACAAATAATAAAACACGTTCAACGCAAGACTCTTTTTATTTTCATTTTTGGCATTTTCATAAACAAATAAAAAAAACCATTTAAAAACAAGACTCTTTTTTCATTTTCATTTTCCATGGCAAGACAAACTATTTTTTTTTTTTTGAAAAACAAGATAGAACAACGACTCTTTTTTTTCTATTTTTCCTTTGCTTTTAATAAAACAAACTGATAAGACATTTTTTTTATTTTCTCAAAATTTCAGCAGAGTTTTGACAGTATTTGGGCATTGGGTTTTTTTTCAAAAATAAACAATCAATTCCCTAACCGCTATTTCTTTTTTTTTCTCTTTTTTTTCCTCAATTTCACAGTATTCCTGATATTCAAAAATCTGTCAACACACAAGTCCGAATCGAATAAATGCGCAAATAGCAGCAAGTAAGATGCATCAGATTGGTCATTTTCATTTTTGGTGCACCTGTCCTAGACAGACCCAACCCCTGTGTTGAGCCTCCAAAGTCATATGCACGTGATGCAAACAAACGTTCTTACTAGGGATTCGGCATGTGGCTTTGTTATACTAGGTTTAGAACCTGGGTGTTTGTTCTAGACCTGGCTTACCCGAGCGGACAGCTCGAGCCGAGGGGACGCAGCGTACCGGGAATACAGAAGCTTCACCGGCTTAGCAACTTGTCCGAACCTCGTTCTAAATTGGGATTTGACACTATACAGAAAAGAAGTCGTACGAAGTACTCCCTTCTTCATGATTTGGAAGACTCAGAAAGGATAGGGGTTTCGGCACAGTTTATATACAGTTCACGTAATATCAAAGCGGTAAAAGCAGCATTTAGCACATAGGCTCAAACATGTAAAAATCAGATAAAGCCAAATATAACAATTTATCTAAGCTCGAATTTCTAACCCTGAACCAGTGGTTCTGGGCCAATATCCCCAGCAGAGTCGCCAGAGCTGTCACACCTCCTTTTTCCGCACCCGCGAGGGTACAAGGGAGTTTTTCCAATTAAAGGACAATCGAAACGGGATTTACTTATTTATTTCAGAGTCACCACTTGGGAGATTTAGGGTGTCCCAAGTCACCAATTTTAATCCCGAATCGAGGAAAAGAACGACTCCATATTACAGTCTGCGCACCAGAAATCCGGATAAGGAATTCTGTTAACCCGGGAGAAGGTGTTAGGTATTCCCGAGTTCCGTGGTTCTAGCACGGTCGCTCAACTGTCATATTTGGCTTGATTATCTGATTTAATACATGTTGAACCTATGTGCAAAATTTAACTTTTAACCGCTTTTATCATTTACTATTATTTATATCAAGAATTGCAACGTTGTGAAAATGTATCTCAAACTGCGTTACAATCAATGTACCCGTGGTCGTCGACACACTTTGACTCCGTTGAGATTTGGATTTGGGTCACATCAATGTGCACCCGAGTTTAAGAAAATTAAATTATTAAAAGCGCGCCTAAAGCGACTAGCGTATTATCTACTTTGGGTAAGGCCATAGAATTTTGCTAAACGGTTCATCCCGAAGTCTAAGCAATTTTAAAGCAAGTATTTATTGAGGGCCCCGTAATTTTGTATTTTTATTTGGCGAGGCTCATCTCATTCTTATTTTTTAAAGGAATTTGCAACGTCATGGACATGCATCTCGTACCACGTCACAATCAATGTACCCGTGATTAGCGCCACATTTCAACTCCGTTGAGATTTGGATTTGGGTCACAAAAATGTGCACCCGAGTTTAGGAAGGTAAGATTTATTAAAAGGCGCGCCTAAAGTGATTAGCGTATTATTATTTTGGGTAAGGCCGTGGAGTTCGCTAAGCGACCTATCCCGAGATCTAAGTAATTAACATGTACATTTTGTGAGGGCCCCGCAATCTGTGCGTTTTATTTGGCGAGGCTCGTCTCATTTTTATTTAAAAGGATAAACCTACAATGACTATATTTTCTATTAAGTTCGTCTCTAAAAATAAAAGAAAATCTCTTAATTATTTACATGCTGAAAAACGTCAACTTATTAGTTATTAGTTTACGGCTAATGCGAATGGAAAATTGCGATCGAGTTTGTACAAAGAAAAACTACTTTCATTCTATATTCTATTATTCAATAATACGAGAACATGAGATTGACATACCATAATATCAAAACGAATTAACTAGTATTTGATTAATTTAAACTAACATTATTAGATGAAGAAATTATACATATGCAACCCCATTACTCATTAATAAATCGACTACATTTTTATACAAAGAAAGGAAAATTATATTCAAACACAAATCTAAACAGGAGGGATTCAACAGAAACAAAAGCCTGATTAATATTTCATTTCTCTTCAAACCGAGAGTGTACAAATGTGTACCTGGAAATGGCAGTACAAGAACAAAAGAAGGAGAAGTCAGCAGCAATAATAATACAGCAACAGCAGGTTCAGCAACACCGCAAACCAGTAATAACCAGTAGAATAACCCAGTAACAGATTGAAAACTCAACAAGACCACAGTGCAATCGCAGTCAAAGCAAAAGAGAGACGGAGACAAGATGCAGTGGTTTAATGATTTTTGAATAACACTCGAGAAAAGCAACCGGAAATTATTCAAGTAGAAGTTCAAGTTGTCTTTCTCTTTTACTCTCTAACACTCTTGAAATTTTCCAGAATGTATTACTCTCAAAAAATATTCTCCCAATAATAATCTCTAACCCCTCTCAATAATGTTCAACCTCTTTTTTTCTCTCCAAAATCCTCATCTAAAATGTGTCAAATGACCCTATATATATAGCAAGACAAGTCTTCAATTCCCAACCCCAAATTATTCCCCCAAGGCATACTTTGTCCCCACTATTTAATGTCTTCTTTATTTTAAACCTTGTCCCCCATGCCTACATTAAATAAATACCACATTCCCAACCCATTATAATTTGTCCCCCATGCTTAACATAAACAAATGCAATATTCCCTCCCATTATATTTTGTCTTGTCCCCCATTATGTTAAACAATTATATCAAACACCACCCCATTATATTTTGTCCCCCATGCTTAACATAAAGAATCAAAATAATGTTCAATTACCAAACTACTCCTCCGACCTTATTGCATTTACCATTCTACCCCCGAATGCAATGCAATTTACCAAACTACCCCCATCAGCTCTAAACAATCAATTAATCATAACTTAACCAAAATATAGCCAAGATGACCAATTTCTCAACAATCTTCAACAACAAATCACACGAACACGATGAACAACACAACTCAAAATTAATGGAATGAATTAACTATATCGGGAACCAATCCTGGTTAATTTAGACCAACAATGGATGAGCAAGGATACAACAATATAAACAACAAAATACATGATTCAAACTAAATCAAACAAATCAACACAAACATAAAACTCACATTAAATCACTGGATTAAACATGAACTTCAAGCAAAGATGAACATGAACTAAATCTATTCTTTAAACAACAAACATGACAGATTAAATGATTCAAACAACATTAATAATTTCTGGAAAATGCATAACAACACATGAAACAAATTGAAGAAATAATTAATTAAATTTCAATTTGAATCTAAAAAACATTAAACTAACAAATATTTACCTAAACAATAATACAAACATGAAAAACAACTAATTAAACTTTCATTTGAGAATCTGAAAATTAATTTAACAAAGCACATGAACAAACTAAAAAAATTAATTCAAGCGATGAACAAAACAAACATTTGCCGATTTCAGATTCGAGAATATCAAAACAAAATACGGACAAAAATAAAACTCAAAAACTACTAACCGGATCGAAATGAAATATGTACGGACTATTTTGACGAACCTCGAATGGGAATAAATCTGTCCGGACTCAACGACGAGCTCACCTCCCTTTTAAACTTGACGAACTGAAAACGACGCTCGACGTCCTCGACTAAAACTTGAACAAACGAGATGGTTGGATCTCGTTTTGGGACTGAAGGCGACGAGGATAAAGAAGAAGATGACGGAGATGGCATAAGCAGCGGGGTCCGTGTGGAGGCAGCAGCTGAGCAACCAGTAGCCTTCCCCTTCATCGAAACGGAGCATCAGCTTCTGCGGAACTGAGTTCCATGGAGGAGCATCAGCATCAGCTCCTGCTGGCGGAACTGAGGTTGCAGCAGCGAAACGGAGGAAAAGGGGCAGTGGACTGGTTGACGAGGCAGTGACAGCAGCCATGGCGGACTGCTTGTCGTCGTTCATGGTGAAGCAGCTCGAGAAACAGACGAAGTGAGGCAGTAGCTCGGTTGTTCGAGCTTGAGGCGGACGATGAAGGGGGAGCAACGCAGCGACCAACGGCTGTTCGCGAGAGATGAAACAACGACGACAGCAGTAAGGTCGGCGAGAGGGGGGCTGCTGCCGGGCCTGTTTGGTGGTGGCGTTACTGTGGTGGTGTTTGGACGTGGACGCAGAAGAAGCCATGGGAGGCAGCCATGGTTGGCTTGGGATGAAGAAAGCCAAAATAATGGGGGGGGGGGCAGATCCCTGTCTTAGTTTTAGGGTTTTTGGTTTCTTTATTTTTTTGTTTTGTTTTGTGTTTGGACAAAAAATGAAGAAGGGGTGTTGGGTTAATGGGGCAGACCGGTTCGACCCGGTCTGAAGTGGACCGGGTCATGGGGAAGGTTGGACAATTATTTGGGTCTGGGGTTGAAATTTGAAGAAGTGGCCCAATCCGATTTTTCTTTGTATTTTTGTTCTCTTTTCTTCTTTTATTTTCTAAAACTAAATTATAAAAGTACTTAAATTATTATTAAGAACTAAATTAAGTTATAAAAGCGCAAATTAACTCCCAATAACAATTAACGCACAATTAAGTAATAATTAAGCATAAAATTATATATTTGGACATTAAATGCTAAAAATGCAAAAGATGCCTATTTTTGTAATTTTTAATTTTTATAAAACTAATTTAATTACTAACAATTGTAGAATTAATTCCTACATGCAAAATGCGACATATTTTTGTATTTTTTATTAATTTAACAATTAAGCAAACACAGACAAATACAAATAATTATCCAAAATATCACAAAATCTCACAAAATTGCACACCAAGGAAAATCATTTGATTTTGAATTTTTTGGGAGTATTTCTCATATAGGGTAAAAATCACGTGCTTACACCCTTCATAGAGACTGATGATGATAAGGGACCGTGGGTTTACCAGGTTTTCGATACGGTTTTAGTGGACAAAGTTCCCAAAGGTTAAAGCATCCCACTTCCCAAAATAGCAGGTACAACTGTCATGATAGCCTCGGAGATGTTGAAGAACGGGTTTGTGCCAGGCAAAGGTTTAGGGGTTGATCTTCAGGGTATTGTTCAGCCGGTTTCTTTGCCCAAAAATCTGGATACCTTTGGGTTGAGGTTCAAGCCTACAACGGCGGATGTGAGACGGGCCCGCAAGTTGAAGAAAAGAGTCCGGGTCCTTCCCAAGCCAATCCCGCGCCTATCCAGATCATTCGTCAGAGCAGGTATCAGAAAGTTGTCAATCTCGAAAGTTCTCGGACCACTGATTGGGCCAGATGGAGATTTGAATGAGGGCTTTGAAAGGCTGTTCGCCGAGGTCAACATGATAGAAGTTGGAGAAGGGTCCAGTAGGTTAGATGTACAGTTTGTGGGGCCTAGGGCAAATATCAACAATTGGATGACTACTCCCCTTCCTACCCGGAGGGAGTCTTGGTAGTGAGCTCTGATTTTTCTTTCTTGTCTTTTTGGATTATTCCAGGGTTGTAATCCAATTTTGTTTTGTATTCGGCAAAGTGTGAAACTCTGTTATCCCGTATTTTAATAAAATGAAAGCTTTTTTTTTCTTATTTTGTTGTAATTTTGTTTTCTTCTTTTCTCTTTCTGAATAGTTCTCTTTATATTGGTTCTAATGACATGACATGCACAACGGATCTTCAACCCAGTCTAAAAAATCAATCTGATTCCGAACTAATTGTACAAGAGGTCGATTATGATGGTCGATTATGATGATGAATCGGAATACGATGAGGATGAAGCCTTCAAAGAGATAAACTGAGAGTTAAGACAATTTGAAGAGAAATTCAAGCCCAACTTAAATGACACAGAAGCCATCAATTTAGGGGATGCAGATGATATCAGGGAAACTAAAATAAGCATCCACATTGCACCGAATATCAGGGAAGAACTAATCAAAGCACTTATTGAGTTCAAAGACATTTTTGCATAGTCGTATGATGACATGTCGGGGTTAAACACGGATTTAGTGGTTCACAAATTGCCCATTAACCCGGCATGCCCTCCCGTCAAGCAGAAATTGAGGAAGTTCAAAACAGACATGAGTGTGAAGATTAAAGAGGAAGTAACCAAGCAGCTGCAAGCAAAGGTTATTCGGGTCACTCGATATCCTGATTGGTTGGCTAATGTGGTGCCAGTGCTGAAGAAAGATGGGAAGATCAGGGTGTGTGTCGATTACCGCAATCTGAACAGGGCAAGCCCAAAGGATAACTTTCCATTACCCAACATCCATATCTTGATCGATAATTGTGCCGGACGTGAGATCGGGTCTTTTGTGGATTGCTATGCTGGGTATCATCAGATTCTGATGGATGAAGAAGATGCGGAAAAAACGGCTTTCATTACGCGGTGGGGGACTTATTGCTATCGGAAAATGCCATTTGGTTTAAGAATGCTGGGGCAACGTACATGAGAGCAATGACTACTGTGTTTCATGACATGATACACAAAGAGATTGAGGTAGACGTGGACGATGTGATCATAAAATCCAAGCATCAGGAAGACCACGTAGCAGACCTAAGGAAGTTTTTCCAAAGACTTCGAAGGTACGATATTAAGCTCAACCCGGCCAAATGTGCATTTGGTGTTCCATCTGGAAAGTTGTTGGGATTCATCGTCAGTCGGCGAGGCATTGAGTTGGACCCGTCAAAGATCAAATCCATCCAAGATTTTCCACCGCCGAAGAACAAGACAGAAGTAATGAGTCTGTTGGGAAGGTTGAATTATATCAGCAGGTTTATTGCTCAACTCACAACAACTTGTGAACCCATTTTTCGGCTACTGAAGAAAGATGTTGCGGTAGAATGGACGGCGGAATGTCAGGAAGCATTTGACCAAATCAAAGGATATTTATCAAACCCACCTGTGTTGGTTCCGCCTGAGCCGGGAAGACCGTTAATTCTTTATCTAACGGTCCTGGAGAATTCGTTTGGCTGCGTACTGGGGCAACACGACATTACAGGAAGGAAGGAGCAAGCCATCTATTATCTCAGTAAGAAGTTTACATGCTATGAGGTTAAGTACACTCAACTCGAGAAGACATGTTGCGCCCTAACTTGGGTGGCCCAGAAATTGAAGCATTATCTGTCATCATATACTACGTATCTCATTTCACGCTTGGATCCACTGAAGTATATTTTCCAGAAGCCTATGCCCACATGGAGATTGGCGAAATGGCAGATATTACTCACAGAATTCGACATCGTCTATGTGACGAGGACGGCCATGAAGACTGGCTGATCACTTGGCTGAGAATCCCGTTGATGAAGAATACGAGCCCTTGAGAACATATTTTCCTGATGAAGAAGTGATGCATATAGATGAGTTGGAAATGACCAAGGAACCAGGATGGAAGCTTCTTTTCGATGGAGCCGTAAATGCGAAGGGAGTTGGAATAGGAGCAGTACTTATTTCTGAAATAGGACATCATTATCCTGTTACGGCTCAACTACGTTTCTATTGTACCAATAACATGGCTTTTTCTGAGGCATGTATTTTGGGTCTTCGGCTAGCTGCAGACATGGATGTCCAGGACGTCTTAGTCTTGGGAGACTCGGACCTCTTGGTGTATCAGATTCAGGGTGAATGGGAAACAAGGGATTTGAAGCTCATACCATATCGACAATGTTTGCACGATCTGAGCAAGTGATTTCGATCAGTGGAGTTTAGACACATCCCAAGAGTTCATAATGAGATTGCCGATGCTTTGTCAACCTTAGCATCAATGTTGCACCACCCAGACAAAATTCATGTTGACCCGTTGCATATTCAGGTTCGTGATCAGCATGCTTATTGCAACATGTTAGAGAAGAACTTGATGGCGAACCATGGTTCTATGATGTCAAGGAATACCTCAGGATGGGGATATACCCTGAGCAGGCCACCGGAGAACAAAAGAGAGCCATTCGGCGACTGGCAAATGGATTTTTCCTCAGTGGAGGAGTGTACAAAAGAACACCAGATTTGGGATTGCTGAGATGTGTAGATGCTAGTCAAGCCATGACAGTTATGATAGAGGTACATGCTGGAGTTTGTGGGCCACATATGAGCGGATATGTATTGGCGAAGAAGATTCTTCGAGCAGGGTACTATTGGCTCACTATGGAGCGTGATTATATCAGTTTCGTGCAGAAATGCCATCAGTGTCAGATACACGGAGATCTGATTCATTCTCCGCCGACAGAATTGCATACAATGTCAGCACCATGGCCATTTGTTGCCTGGGGCATGGATTTCATTGGACCTAATTGAGCCAGCAACATCCAACGGGCGTAGGTTCATCCTGGTGGCCATTGATTATTTCATTAAATAAGTTGAGGCCAAAACTTTCAAGTCTGTGACCAAGAAAGCAGTGGTCAATTTTGTGCACTCAAATGTCATCTGTCGATTTGGAATCCCAAAGGTGATCATCACGGATAATGGTGCTAATCTTAACAGCAATTTGATGAAAGAGGTATGTCAACAGTTTAAGATTACACACCACAATTCCACCCCATATCGTCCCAAGGCGAATGGAGCAGTTGAGGCAACCAACAAAAATATAAAGAAGATACTTCGGAAGAGGGTAGAAGGTTCGAGGCAATGGCATGAAAAATTACCATTTGCATTGTTGGGTTATCGCACTACTGTCCGTACTTCAGTAGGGGCAACTACTTATTTGTTGGTATATGGAACTGAAGCAGTAATATCGGCGGAAGTTGAAATCCCGTCCCTTCGGAATGTCGCTGAAGCTGAGATTGATGATGATGAGTGGGTCAAAACTCGTCTGGAGCAGTTGAACTTGATTGATGAAAAAAGATTGGCAGCTGTGTGTCATGGCCAATTATATCAAAGGAGAATGGCAAGAGCATACAACAAAAAGGTGCGTCCCCAGAAGTTTGAAGTGGGCCAGCAATTGCTGAAATGCATCCTCCCACATCAGGCCGAGGCAAAGGGCAAGTTCGCCCCGAATTGGCAAGGGCCATTCATTGTAACCAGAGTGTTGTCCCATGGCGCTTTATGTTTAACAGATATCGAAAGGAAATGTGTCGACATGACTATCAATTTGACGCAGTTAAGAGATATTATGTGTGATTTCTTTTAATTGTTATTGTTGTTTGTTTTCATTTGGCATGGTATCGGAGAATGAAATGACGGAGGCGATTTGTTCTTCCATCCAAACACTTCAACCTTTGCTTCCCCTTTTGAGCCTTATTTATTCTTTCATACCCCTCTTTTGGAATCAGTAATGAAAATGAAAGAAAAAGAGAAGAGAAAAATAATGATAATAAAGACAAAAGAAAGTCACAAGAAAAACAAAGGAATTGGGAACTACGTTTGACTTGATTCCTCAAAAAGGATACGTAGGCGCCTCATGACTCGGTCATAGTGTAACAAAAATAAAAATCCCCAAGCAAGAAACTGGGGCAGAAGTTGTGTTTGTAATTTTGGGAAGGAAGTTTGATTCCGAGAGTTGTAATGTTGTACCCATCAAAATTATTTTGAACCTTTTGATACCCCTTTTCTTTTAGCCATACACAAAACCCATATTGATATCCAAAAAAGACCTCCCGATCAGTATCCGAGAAGTGCCAATTTATGCAAATGGAAGTCGGGAATAACGCTCTGATCCCCAGCAGAGAAGAGGATCATAAACTGGAAATGAATTGACAGCCGAAAGAATCCCCAGCAGAGAGAGTCATATCGGTAACACTCCAATCTCCAGCTGAAAAGTAAAATAAAATGAGAGAGTCTTATCGGTGAAAACCTCCACAGGCACCATAAGGCGACGGAAGTTGAGAGAAATAAAACGAGAGAGTCTTATCGGTGAAAACCTTCACAGGCACCATAAGGCGACGGGAGTTGAGGGAAATGAGAGAGTCTTATTAGTGAAAACTCCATCGAAGGGCACTATGAGGCGACAAGGGGTCAAAAGAGGCAAACAAGATAAGATTGACGGAAAGGATCCGTCGAGGCATCAACAGTGCAAAGATGCTGAGTAGACAAAAGAATTGGGCGCTTACATATCCCCAACAAAGTAAGGCCATCAGAAAGATTGATTGATATAAATAGACTGGGTTGGTTAATCCAAATTGCACGACGTGATCATTGGGATCGGTTGTACCATTCAGATAAGCTCTTTTCTTTTTCTTCTCCCCAACATTTTTCAGAAAACTATTCTTCTCTTATTTTCTTGAATTCATCATTTTTTTTTATTATTTCTTAAAGACTTTATCTCCCCAGTAGTTTGTTTTGAAAAGGATTTTCAGAGCTTATTACCAGTTGCCAAGATGGTGCAAAAACACAAGGTGGATAGGACGGGCCAAAGATAATGCAATGGAATGAGAAAGACGTTCGTTGCAAGACCAAATGATGGATTGGTCTAGGAGTTCGGGGAGAGTATGGAAAAAGTGGGAAGCAACAATTGGTGAATAAAGAACGTCAAGAAACAAGAGCATCCCTGGCAGATTATCGACCAAGTTCCAAGAGGGTCGGACAACACGGAGCAGAGAAAGAAGAGGGGGAAAACCATCCCCAGCAGGAACATGATCGCCAGCAGGAATATCATCCCCAACAAATAATCTCACCCCAGCAAGCTTTGGTGATGTAATGGAACACAAAGTTGGGAAAGGAGAAAGAGAAAACCATCCCCAGCAGGAGTGGCACGGCCATTCACCACGTTTTAAACTAACAAAATTTTTTCTTTGATTTGAAGTAGGGACAGGAAATGTTATAGATGATAAAAATACATCATGATACAAGAAAGATTGTCAAACTGGGGCAGAAAATTTTCTTTCATTTTGAAAATTTCTGGAAGTCCGGTACCCACCTGGGGAAGAAGCAAGATAACACAAGTTTGGGGAAAAATGGTATCCCCAGCAGTTTTTGGAAGAAGGCCAAACAAGTTTTAAAGGAAGCAATTTCGGTATGAAGATAACACAAGTCTTAAGGGAAGTAGTTCCAGTGGAAGGAAAGCACCAACTTTAAAGGAAGTAGTCTTTGAAGGAGGAAAATAACATACTTTTGAATAAAACACCGGTGTTATCCCCAGCAGTTTTCAGAGGAATGAAACACCAGTTTTGAGGGAAGCAGTTCTGAAAGAAGATAATTTCAAGTTAGAAGAAAAATGGTCCAGAAGGCAGGAAGTAGCAATAGCAATAAAACGCATTTTTTTAAGAAGTTGTTAAAGTCAGGAGCCCGCCTGGAGAATGAAGGTGTTATGTTTTTAAGAAATTGTTAAGGAGTCAGGAGCCCGCCTGTAGAATGGAGGTGTTTATTTTAAAGTTGTAGTCGAAGTCAGGAGCCCGCCTGTAGAATGGAGGTGTTATATTTTTTGAGTTGTAGTCGAAGTCAGGAGCCCGCCTGTAGACGGAGGTTGTTATATTTTAAGTTAAAGGAGTCAGGAGCCCGCCTGTAGAACAAAGGTTGTCATGTTTTAAGTTGAAGGAGTCAGGAGCCTGCCTGTAGAACGGAGGTTGTTATATTTTAAGTTGAAGAAGTCAGGAGCCCACCTGTTAGAACGGAGGTTGTTACATTTGAAGTTGATGAATTCAGGAGCCCGCTTGTAGAACGGAGGTTGTTATGTTTTAAGTTGAAGAAGTCAGGAGCCCGCCTGGAGAATGGAGGTATTACATTCTGAGTTGTAGTTGAAGTCAGGAGCCTGCCTGGAGAGTGAAGGTTGTTGTCATTTCCAGTTGAAGTTGAAGTCAGGAACCCGCCTGGAGAATGGAGGTGCTATATTTTTAAGAAGTAGTGAAGTCAGGAGCCCGCCTGGAGAATGGAGGTATTACATTTTGAGTTGTAGTTGAAGTCAGGAGGCCGCCTGTAGAACGGAGGTTGTTATATTTTAAGTTGAATAAGTCAGGAGCCCACCTGTAGAACGGAAGTTGTTATATTTTAAGTTGAAGAAGTCAGGAGCCCGCCTGTAGAACGGAGTTTGTTATATTTTAAGTTGAAGAAGTCAGGAGCCCGCCTATAGAAAGGAGGTTGTCATATTTTAAGTTAAAGGAGTCAGGAGCCCACCTGTAGAACGGAGGTTGTCATATTTTAAGTTGAAGGAGTCAGGAGCCCGCCTGTAGAATGGAGGTGTTTACTTTAAAATTGCGGTTGAAGTCAGGAGCCCGCTTGGAGAATAGAGGCTGATTTATTTGCAAAGTCGCTATTGGAGTCAGGAGCCCGCCTGCAGAATAGAGGAATACATTTCAAGATCAAGTCAGAAGTCGGTAATGCGGAGGGTTACAACAAAAATACCCCAGCATGAATCCCATTTCAGAAATCAGAAAGAAGACTACAAGAACAAGTCGGAGATAAATAAGATTTTGTAATTCCTAGTTTAAGTCTAGCTTCTTGTTTTCTTTTGGCATGGTGTAATAAGGAGATCAAAAAGCAGTAGCAACAGCATGCAGCAGTAGTAACAACAAAAATGCAGTCCCATAGTAGTCCCAGCTACCAAAACTTCCCAAACTACATTAACCTGATTCCCTTTTAGCCAGGGATATGTAGGAAACCTGTGAAGCAAAAGTTCGGTTAAATCTTTTCAAAAATGCTTCACACGGAGTATTCCAACAGGCAAAAATCGCTCGTATCCGCTCACTTTATCTTTGCACGAAAACTCTTTGTGTTTTCGGACAAAGAGAGGCAGCTGTGAGCACGTGATTTTTGCTTCACGAAAACTACTCTAAAAGAAATCAAAAAATAAAACAAATTGCATTTGGGTACAATTTTGAGAATTTTGCGTGACATTTTGGATAATTATTTTTATCTGTGAATGTTTATCTTGTTTTAATAATTGAAAAATACCAAAATACACGGTGCTTGTGCACTTAGGATTTTTATTTTTACAATTAGGAATTAATTAACCATAGTTTGGTTTTAAAATAAAGAAAATCACAAAAAATACATATTTTTTGTATTTTTGGCATTTAAGGTCCAAGTGCCCGATTTTGTTTGTAATTAATATTTTATTTTGGTGCGATATTTATTATTAAAGGTCAATTAGTATTTTCTAAGTTAATTTTGTTTTTACAATTTATTTTAGGAATTTTGGTATTTAGGAATTAAAAGGAAAATGAAAGAAAAAGAAGAAAAGAGTGAAAATTGGATTGGGCCATTATTTTTGGACCAAAATTCAGGCCCAAATCACCCATGTACCAAGTCCAGTTGGCCTGGCCAGAGACGTCTTAAAACGACGTCGTTTGGTCACTCTTAATCAAGGCCGTGGGATTAAATCGATCCAACGGCTGAGATTCAATCTCCCTTACCCATTCCCAAACCCGACCCGTCTACCCCGAACCAAACCCGCCTTAGTACTTAACAAAAATGACCCAGTTTGACCCCTTAACCTAATCTGGACCGTCGATCTTCATGGATCCAACGGATCCCATTAATCCCCTCAATCTAATATACCAAAATACCCCAGACCCATTACCCCCTCTCATTTCCAAACACCCCCCTGTTCAGTCGTCTCTCTCAGAGACGACCCCTCAAAACCCTAGCCACTCTGAAACCCCTTCGCCTGAAAGCCGACGGCAACGATGCCGTTGGCCATGAAACTAACACCCCTAGAGCACCTAACCACCTTCTCCATGAATCCTTTATCCGTTTTGCTTGAATCGGCCTGTAGCTTCTCGAATCTTCAATCGAATATTCGAGCAAAACTTGAAACTACTCCAACCAGCCCCAAACTCACACCATGACGCCCCCAGACCTCCCTCGTTACCAAACCACCTTTGGTTTGGTTCGAATCAGGCTAGAACCGTTCGAACCCCCAAGAACCCTAGAAAACCAAAGTTTGAAATCTGTCCAAATTAAAGGATAATTTGGGGTCTAATCGACCTTAGTCGAAGTGTTCTCAGTTGAGAACACTTGATTAAGGTCCGTTCGACCTCAAAGAGTCCAAGTCAGAGTCCAAGTCAGGGTCGTCCATTTTCCGAGTTCTTGAGGTATTTTTCCTTTCCTGTTTGTTCCATTTTGTATTTGTTTATATCTGTTTATTTGTTTAGTTTAGTTTTATTGATTTTTCAATTCTTTTTGTCGATTGATTCTGTCCTTCTTCAATGACCTTTTATTTGGTCGAACTTTTTCTGGTCATGGTCAAGTATATGATAAACTATATAATCGATTTGAATGAGTTTCGTCGATTAGTTAAGTTTTATTATAAATCCCTGTTTCTATCAATACGACTCGAATCACCTGTGTGCCTGTTCGATTCTGATTTGCTACTGATTGTATGTGTTGTAATTCGTATAGTCGATTGGATAAGTGTCGTCGATTAGTTTTACATGCTTGAATGTTAGAATAACCTGATAATAATTTGATTCATACTGCTTCAATTCTGGTTGAATCATTGTTTGAATTTGGTTGTGAATTGGTTATAGCTGTAGTGCTTTAGTGATCAGTTAGAAATCAGTTGTTAAGGTTATAACTTATAGAGTTCTACCATTAGATTAAGAGGTTTAGGGCATGGGAACAAGGTTTAATGGCATGGGAAGTTGATTAAATAAGTTAAGTCACCCATAACCTTGGATTAAAAAAGAGAAAAAACATGTAGTAGTGGCTGTCCGGGAATATCATGGGCAGAAATACTTTCCTAATTAGCTAAGTGCTCCTTAGAGCTGGAAAGGGGCTGAGGTTTGGGTATAAAAAGGGGTCTGGATAGAATTAGTGGGGGGCTGGTTTTTTTTGGAGAAGAGAAATCAGTTTTCTTTCAGTTTTTTTTTCAGAGTCTAGGCTGGATTTTGACATCAAAAATTCAGAGTTTAAGAGTGAAATATCAGCTGAGTTTTTACCCTAAAGAGTTCAATAGGTTGAGAGCTAAATACTAAAAAAGTGAGGTCTTCTTTACTACTGAAAATTAGAATCAGTTTGTTACTGTTTAATTGAGGTTCTGAGTGTCTTTATTTGAGAATCTGAAGAACAGAAATCAGAAAATCTACTCTCCTGTCTCATTTCTGAATACATTATAGTTCTGCTCTGATTGCTGGTTATTTTTGTGATTTCACTGAGGTTTTAAGTGGTTTCTTGAGTTGTTATTTCTGGTCTGCATTGGTTTGTGTTGGTACTGTTTCATTGAGTGTGCTAGAATCCTGTTGGTTTTCAAATCTATCACTGGGTGTTCTGTTTACTGGTTGTTGCTGGTTATTGTTGTTGTTGCTGTGTTACCTACTACTCTGCTGATCTTCTTCTTCTTGTATTCCAATACCAGGTACACTACCCTGAACCACATTGATGTAAGCTCGTTGAAGTTTGAAATGAAATGTTCGAACACATTTATTGTTCAACTGAGGACTGCCTGCATTTTAATTGATAGTAGTTTAGATGTTTTCCTGTTATATAGATGGTAGTTATGTGTATAATCAAAACTGTTTCTTAAGGTGGGTTATCTGTTAAACATTGTATAACATTGAACTGTTAAATTGAACCCTTGGAATGGCATGAAGTGTAGTCAGTTCAATAGGTTTGTGAAATGGGATTGTTGAGTCAGTTTGGAGGAACTCGATTGTCATCAGTAATAGGTGGATCTAGATTAATGTCAGGTTAAAAGGGTAATGAACTTGTAATAAGATTTCAATTCACGAGTTGATCTAGTAATATTCATCCTACTCACTAGTAATTTTATCATTAATCATGCTAATGTATTAGGATATCTTTGAATAACAGTTTCTGAATTCGATAGTAAGCAAAACCTGAATTGTTGTTGGTAGATTAGTGTTGAAATCAGTTAAAAGTCAGGAAAAGAAAGGCTCATTTACATTAAATCGGTTCATTAAAACCCATAGTTCGTAATAGATAATGGGTATGATAAATTGGTTTAGGAATTTTGGAGTTCATGTCTGTCAATTAAAATGGAGGTATGTATTGTCATTGAGGTGCATCATCGTTAAGTTGTTGGTTCGAACAACAAAAGCTGGGACATTGCACGCTTGTAATTAATTAGGCCTTTTCTCTATCTTTAGAAACAAAAGTAAATAGAGAACCATAGTCGCTTTAGGATATCCTTAAAATAAACGAGGCGTGCCTCGACTAATAAGTTGCAAACTGCGGGGCCCTCAATAGGTGCTTATCATAAACACTTAGGTTTCGGGATATGCCGTCTTAGCAAATTTCGCGGCGTTCTCAAAATAATAATGCGTTAGCATCTTTAGGTGCGTATTTAATAATGTTACCTCCCTAAACTCGAGTGCACATTTATGTGACTCAAATCCAAATCTCAACGAAGTTGGAACATATCAAAATTGCGGGTACCTTTATGTGGCGCAATTCGAGGTGCATTCTCACGACGTTGCAATCTCTTTAAAAATAATAAATAATAGAAGTGGCTGATTAGCCCTTTTAAAAATAGTGAGGCGTGCATCGCCGAATAAATTACAAATTGCGGGGCCCTCAACGGATAGTTATTTCAAATGCTTAGATTTCGAGACAGGCCGCATAGCGAACTTTACGGCTTTTCTCAAAATAACAACGCGTTAGTATCTTTAGGCGCGTATTTAATAATGTTATCTTCCTAAACTCGGGTGCACATTTATGTGACCCAAATCCAAATCTCAACGAAGTTGGAACGTATCGAAAATTGCGGGTACATTTATGTGGCGCAATTCGAGATGCATTCTCACGACGTTGCAATTCTTTAAATAATAAATGATAAAAGCGGTTCAAGGTTAAAATTGGTACATAGGTTCAAAATGTATTAAAATCAGATAAATAAGCCAAATATGACAGTTGAGCGACCGTGCTAGACCCACGAAACTCGGGAATGCCTAACACCTTCTCTCGGGTTAACAAAACTCCTTATCCGGATTTCTGGTACGCTGACTGTTAAACAGAGTCATTCGTTTCCTCGATTCGGGATTAAAACGGTGACTTGGGACACCATAAATCTCCCAAGTGGTGACTCTAAATTAAACAACAAATCCCATTTTGATTGTCCTTTAATTGAAAAAACTCCCTTTGTGCCCCTGCGGGCGCGGGTAAAAAGGAGGTCTGACATGGAGAAGAAGAAATACTTGAAAGCTATGCTCAAGGATTTGACAAACTACAAGTTATGTTTAGATTAGGCAATAAACATTGTTTTATTTGTTTTTTCCTTTCTTCTCGCATTTGATTGTTTAATAGATGTTCTCATTAATGTTCTTTCGTTTCACTTTATATTGCGCATTCTCATTAATGTTCCCTTTTGTTCTTGCTTTCTTTTTCAATGATCAGGACTTGGTAGTTTATCTATGTATTCTAAAGAAAAGCCTCACTTTTCTTTTTGCTAAGGTGAATGAACTTAGAATAAATATTCTAAGTTGTCATTGTACCTCGATGAAGAGGATCAAGTCATTACGTAGTTCATAACAAGTGAAATTTTTTAATACTTTATGGATTTGAAGACTTGGGGGATTTGAAGATTGCAACTTTAAGACCTAGCGGGCTTGAATACTTCAAATTGATGATGTAATAGACTTGATAAAATCTACTTGACTTAGAATTGGAGACTTCAACTTGAAGATTTAGCCTCTTCAAAAATTGCTGGAACATCAGAGTTCAACAATGGATATTCTTTCACTTGCATTTCCTTTAGAGTTAACTTTCGGCCAACTTTATCCTGCAAGGATGTTGTCTTCACACTTTGCTTCTTACTCACTTTTGTAGTGATCTTTAATGGTGAGGCATCAATATTCATTGATTCCTTGCTCTCAGACTTCGATACAAACTTGCCTCCTTTCTTTATACCTTGTTTATCCTTCCCTTTGCGATGTTCATAAACATGTGGCCCTTGGTTTCCACTTGAAGACATGCTTAACTCTATATCACGAGCACGTGTAGCCAATTCTTCAAAAGACTTAGGCTTGATACTATGTATGATATAGTGAAGTCCCCAATGCATTCCTTGAATACACATTTCTATTCTAGAAGCTTTACTAAGTCTATCTTTACAGTTGAGGCTCGAATTCCTCCATCGATTGATGAAATCAACGACCGGCTCATCCTTCCATTGACGTGTTTTGTGAGTTCAACCATACTTATAGTTCGCCTTGTGCTATAGAGGCGATTGAGAAATTCATGTTCAAGTTGCTCCCAGCTATCGATGAAACCAACCTCGAGATCAATGTACCAATCAAATACATTTTCTTTTAAGGAGCGAACAAACTGCTTGACAAGATAATCTCCATAGGATCCAACATTATTACAAGTTTCGACAAAGTGTGCAATGTGTTGCTTTGGATTTCCTTTATCATCGGATTGTTGAAATTTTGGGGGTTGATAACCTGCGGGCATCTTCAAACTATCAATTTTCGCAGTGTATGGCTTCGCATATGCGAGAGAAGACTTAGCAGCAACATCGTACTTATCTTTAATGGTTCCTATGATGAAGTCTTTCAATTGGTCAATGGGAATAACCCCGTCAGATTTGAAATTTGACGTTCTTTAGGAGTCGTTGTCTGCCTTGCAGATGAGTCTCCTTTACCTTGCATCATAGGGAGCTTTTCAGGTGCATGACTTGAATCTCCCTCCATTATGCTTTCAACTCTATCTGTCACCTTGACAATTTGATTATCTTGATCTTGCATGCTTCGTTAACCCTTCAATTGCCTTTGTTAACTTTGCGAGTTGTTCTTTAACAGTTGAAGTGTTAGTCACTATTGCTTGGATAACTGCCGTGGATGGTGGAACAAAGCATGGATTTTTCCTTATACCATACTTCGAGAGAAACAACTCACATGGAGTGATTGGAGCAGATCCACTGATCAAGACATCATCATCATCTTGTGTGATGAGATTCATAGATCTGGATGGGCTAAGTGGAGCCAATGTCTTCTCAACAATTTCAGCAATGTTCGCTCCTTCCAATTTAGTTGAAAAGGAGCTTGCCCCCTTTGAGGATCGAAAATCAAAGTTAGGAAACGAAGCAGACATCATTTGAAATGCTTGTTGTCCCAACAAGTTTGCTTTGTTCCTAGTGATAGTCCTACGCTTTCCATAGTAGCATCTAACAAGTAGGGAGTGTTGTGGCTCTGTGATTTGATTGCTCCGTTTGAACTGACCAATACCATCTAGACACTTGGCACAACTCTATTGGTTGTTGATTTGACTTGGTATACCACCCTTTCTTGACACATGGCATGATTTAATTAGCTCATTTATTTGTCTTGGATTGCCACATCACTTTGCACGTGACATGATTTTATTGGCTCGTTCTTTTGACTTGGATTGCCACTTCACTTGACATGTGGCATGATTTTATTGGCTCATTCTTTTGACTTGGATTACCACATCACTTGACATGTGGCATGAGCCTGGACTTTAAGATGGGCTAATAGCCATTTGGACCTTGGGCTAATGAAGTGGACTTATTATTTAATTTGTAGTCCAATCAAATGGACTAGCCCAACACATATATATATTGAATTCAAATAATTAGCCCAATTTACTATCCACAATATTTGTTTGGACTAATGTCTTAAATTAGTATGGTCCAAATTATTTTATGGATTTAAATCCCATAAAATTTAAATGCTTACAGTAGTGACTTACACATCCATGATTTCTGGCCTATCAAAAGAGGGCAGATTAGATGAAGCTTTCAGATTATACAATCGGATGATAGAGGCACGCCTAACAGTTCGTGTTATTACATAACATGCACTTGTGTATAGCCTTCATGGTTGAAATGTATTAGGCGAGAAATTGTTCCTTACTAACTTGTAAGTTATTCACTTCATGTAAATCAGATTTAGCTAATTGGAGGTGTAGCAGATTGTTTTGTAATTCTTCCTGATGTTGCACGTGAGCAAAAAAAATTATATAGTGCAGGACATTCTGCAGAGAGTCGGTGTTCCTAACTTGTTTCTGCAAAGATTTGGTGTTGTCCATGGGCATTGTCTGCCATAAACTCAAGGTTGATATTGATTTGAGACCTAAGAAAAAGAGCAAAAAACCGCGGCTCAGATTTAAACTGCTTGATCCATCTTTGATCTTAGCACAGTAATCTTAAAAGACAGGAGATATAGAGCCCTATGAACATGTGTAAGTATTCATACGGGATTTGAGTATAACAACTTTCTATTATTTGAATCGACATGAAATACCAACAATGAGTTTAGGCAACTGTGGTCTTTAAGAATTAATATTGTTTCACTACGAGGTCATGATGTGAATTTCCACTTGCCTATAGTGTATTTCAAAATTTTGAGGCATTTGGTTAAAAATGTTTAGCTACATGTTTGTTCTTTAAGCAGTATTGCTTCCTATGTCGTCGAGTACATTATTCTCTTGAAAATGGAAGAACCAGAATAAAAGAAATGTGTCACTCTAGAGATGCTGGCGGTTGTATTCATATTTTTAGGTTTTCACTTTTTTTGGCTGAGTGGCCTAGATTCTAATCATGATTATACCAGAGAGCAACTACTAGAGGCGCTTTAACTTTTTCATTTACGGAATCGCTTGCGTAGCGTGATATTATGTCACGCCCCGAACCTGGGCCTGGACGTAATACGACACTCGGTGCCTGACTACATGTGACCGAGCGAACCAACTGGCTGGCTGAATCAACATGTGATATCATAACATACTAAATGCGGAAGATAAACTAACATATGCTGATATACTGAAAGTCTGGATGATATAAATCAAAGTACGGAAATACTAATACAATTCTGAAACATATTTGTAGCCAACATAGCTTAATATGAAAAGTCTGAGACTCCGTCTAACTGTTACTCTAGTCTATGAAGCCTCTATTGAAGTACTGAAAACAGTGACTATCTGTAAATACTGAAAGGCTGTAAAGTAATGATAATGCCCCGAAAGAACTGGGGATCACCGAATAGCTGGTACGAGAATCCTAGCGCTCTGCGTCGTCAACCTGTAAATCATTACCTGCATTGTGAATAGCAGGCCCCGGGCAAAAAGGGACGTCGGTACATTTGAATTGTACTGGTATGTAAGGCAACTGAAAGAAAGAATTATAAATGCTGAAACTGAAACTGAAATGATAACTGGGAAGTGATAACTGATAACTGATAAATAAAATGATAACTAATAAATGATAACTGGACTGATAACTGGTAACTGATATGATAACTGATAACTGAACGGTAACTAATAATTGAACTGAAAGGAAGTAAGGATATGAATACTCCCTCTTCTAAATAATGAACAACCTGTTTATCTGAATATTAAACTGCGGCCTCAGGCCCAATATATATATGTGCACAAACTGCAGCCTCAGGCCCAAGTATACGTATACATAACTGCGACTTCAGGTCCAAAATGCATAAAACATAAACTGCGGCCTCAGGCCCAAAGATGCGTAAAGCATAAACTGCGGCCTCAGGCCCAAATACAAGTGTTCAAAATTCAGGGATTTAAAATTAGGAACTGAGAATCATACTGCAATATATGATAGTGAAATACTGAATCACATTGAGTTACATAATACTGGAATACTGGATCACACTGAGTACATAATACTGGAATACTGAATAGGACTAGACTGAGACATGTATTCTTGAACTGATTATGAACACCGAAACTTCAACTGTTTATGGCATACTGAGTAATCTATATTAAAACTCGGGGGCATAAAGCCCAAGTCTATATTGAATACGCACTGAGCTCACAACGTTCAAAATGAAAGCCATGAACGAGTTATGAAGCTAGAGAATAGAAGCTCTACTACTATTCAAGGAACTAGGCTTAACTATATTTTTGAGGCAATTGATACGTCGTAAAAGAAACGTAGTGTAGGGAGAATCATTAATATTCTCAAACATAGAGAGTTGGCCTCCCATACCTTAACTTCCTGCTCTTGAGCATAATACAACATTCGCCAACCCCCTTCAACTTCAATCTATATCAATACAAGTCAAAGGGATTCCGTGTTAGCAATAATACTCATATTTTGGTCACTTAGGCATTTTCTCAAACATTTGGTGGCATAAAGCTTCATAGTCCTTATTAATGGTGTCTCTATACCCAATAACTCATTCTCTTGCTCCTAGATAAATGCTAAAGTCTCAAATAGTTATAATCAACATTATCCTTTATCACCCATAAGGTAAACAACACCCTTAACCAATAATCAACAATCAACAAGCCAAACCTATAATTGTTCATGCTTTTCCATCAAACCCATCAACTCATATCTCATGAACTTGGGTCAATAATCATTAATCCAATGCTAGAATCAATTAGAGGGTGAAGACATTACCTTTTTAACGTTCAATCTTCTTGAATTCAAGTTCTAGGGTTTCTTCTCTCAACAATGATGCCCCAAATGAATATCTAATGATATGAAGGGTTTACCCATGTTAATAAGATGTTGGGATATTGAAATTAACTTAGAATCACCATTAGAACTTACCTTGGATGGTGGAAGGACCCTTAAGGAGTTAGGTTTTTGAGAGTTCCTCTTTCTAGAGCAAGTTTTTA
Source organism: Nicotiana tabacum (assembly GCF_000715075.1). Lineage (NCBI taxonomy): Eukaryota > Viridiplantae > Streptophyta > Magnoliopsida > Solanales > Solanaceae > Nicotiana > Nicotiana tabacum. The sequence continues at coordinate 128,866,709 of NC_134084.1, forward strand.
TGTTTTGGGGTTGTGGGGGACGAAATATAGATTTAAAATGACCCCCCACTAGCGCGCCCGCGCACCTGGAGGCCTGCCCGCACTACTGACCGCGCTAAATGGCAGTAACACTGCCTCAAAATTAGCGCGGCCGCGCTAAGGGCGCGCTATCGGCGCGTATATCGCATACTGTTCTGTTAAGTGTGCATAACTTTTTGCACAGAGATCTGTTCTGGCTCAATAATATATCGTTGGAAAGCTATTTCAAAGGCCTACAACTTTCATGCTTTGAGTTGTCCCAAATTCCTTACTCATTTTCACTAAAACCTTCTGGAATATGAACCTTCTGCAAACTTAGTCGATTTTGTCAAATCTTATGCACCTTACTTTTCATCTTGATTTTGAAATAACTATTTTCACCCATAATCATCCCGATAGGACTTCATATGTCTAAAATATCAAATTAATACCCATTTAACATATCCACACCTAGTCTGAATGTACGAGGTGTTACATTATCTCCCCCTTGGGATCATTCGTCCTCGAATGATTGTCCTGACTGTAACTTCTGCTACCTCCGTACCTTAAATGGGTCTGGTGGAAACTTGAACTTTCATTAACACTTGTATACTAAACTGAATGAATACCTGATTACTGAACTGCTGTAATACTGAAATGAATGACTACTGCATTGGCTGAATATTGGTCTGCCATGGATACGTGAATACTGAACTATCATGGATATATGAATATTGAACTGGCACGAATATTTGAGTAATCTAAGTACTAAGCTGGCATGAATGTCTAAGTATTGGACTAACATAAGTAGCTGAGTATTGAGCTGACATGAGTATCTGAGTACTGAACTAACATGAATATCTGAGTATTGAATTGACATGAGTATCTGAGTACTGAACTGACATGAGTATCTGAGTACTGAAAACTTGAATGTTATAACATGACACATGAAATATTGGCTGTACCACCATTAATTATGGTGACAACTCAAACTCATAAGCTATTTGACCAATCCTTCGCAAGAATCTATATGGCCCAATATAGTAGACACTATGCTTACCCTTCTTCCCAAATCTCATAACGCTTTTCATAAATAAAACTTTCAGAAACACCCAATCATCAACTTGAAACTCTAGGTCTCTATGCCGCACGCTCGAATAGGACTTTTGGCGGCTCTGAGTTTTCTTCAAACGCTATTGAATCAACTTAACTTTCTCCATTGCCCGATAGACTAAATTTGGTCCCAACAATTCCTCTTCACCAACTTTGAACCAACCAATTGGCGATCTACACCTTCGCCCATACAGAGTCTCTCACAGTGCTATCTTGATACTAGAATGGTAGGTGTTATCATTAGCAAGGTCAATGAGAGGTATGTGATTATCCCAATTACTTTAACATCAAGGACATATCCTCAATTGTTTGAATAATGCGCTCTGCCTGGCCATCTTTCTGAGGATGAAAAACTTGTGCCTCCTTTCTGAAAGGACTTCTAAAAGTTCATTTTAAATTGTGCACCACAATCCGAAATAACGGACAACGGAGTCCCATACATCAGACGATTTCCTGAATGTACAACTCAGTATAATCTTCTACTAAATCTGTAGTTTTTACTGGCAAGAAGCGTGCTAACTTGGTAAGTCGATTTACGATCATCCAATCAAATCATGCTTTTAAAATGAGCAAGATAATCCCATTATAAATTTTCATATTTACCATCTCCACTCAAAAGTATATGTATCCTAGGATGAAAACACTAGACTTTCTACTGCTCGACTTTCACTTGCTAGCAATTCGGACAGTTGGCCACAAAATCTGCGACGTTCTTTTTCATGTCGTTCAACCAATAAATCTCCTTGGTCATGCTACATATTTGGGGAACCTATATGGAAAGAATATCTGGGATTATGGGCTTCCAACATGATTTTTCCTCTTTAAGTCCATCTATGTCTGGAACACACAATCTGTCTTGGTACCTCAAAGTACCATCATCTCCCCCTTATTCAAAAGCCATCGTTTTATACTTGTGAATCTATTCTTTCAACTGCAACACGTAGGGATCATCAAACCGTTTCTTCTTCACTTCGGCTACTAAGGAAGAACAAATTCTGTTCTGGACAATAATTCCACTATCTTCAGAATCCGAAAGCCAAACTCTTTGCTTGGCTAAGCAGTGAACTTATTTCACCATAGTTCTCTTGTCTGTCTCAATCATGAGCTACACTTCCCATACTTGATTATCATTCTAAGCACTTCCTGAAAACACTTATAGCATTGTTGCAATCTAAGTCTTTGACTTGTACTCCACAATTAGAGTCTCGTGCAATGGCTTTACCCTCATAACACATAAATAGGCATGATTTTATAGCTTCTCTTTGATCACTTTATCATCAATAACTAAGTTCGGTGATCATTCTACTTACTTTGTGTTTCTTACACATGCTATACATAATCCCTGTGGTAATTATACAATTTTCCCTCATTACCGAACTAATTTTCTTTTTCATATCCCATGCTGGCTATTTGGGTTTCAAATCACTAACTGGACTTACGAAAAAAAATTCACATCACCCCCTTAGACCAAAGGTCTTATACTTGCGGATCCTTCCATTTTTTTTCGGGATTCTAACAACTTTCTTTATCTTCTGCAACTCTTTGCACTTTACGTTAATGACGACTCATCTCCCAACTTACCTCTGAGAAATCTTTCTTACTAGGAAAAACTAAATTATTTACATAAATGGAAAGCTTATGTCTTCATAACTATCCTACATAATCGTAATGATTTAACTTTGCCCATACTGTCAATCCTGGAGAAATCACATTTCGATAATTCCTAAAGGCTATTCTTCTATAGTTTGCTCTCTCACTGCTGGCTGATTTTTTTTCCACTGCCACTGTACTTCGGGTTTAACTTAAACTCTTTGGGCTCTGACACATGCGTTCGGTATTTTCAAACTGCCATCCACTCACTAGAGATAACCTGGCTAAGTGGATCAAATCTCACCTCTACTAGCTCAGCTGAAATTGCTAATTCACTGTATCTACTCAAAACTTACTTAATATCCTTTTACTAACCACCTGCTAACATTATATTTTCTTCTCCTGCTTTGAATAACTAAAATGAAGCATAAGGTTACTCCTAACTTCCCTCATCATCTGACCATATTCTTTTACCACACATTATCATTTTTTTGAACTATGTACATGGATCACACTTAGGAAAATCATCTGTCTTAAACAAAATTAGAATATCTAACCTCAAACTTTCTATATAATACAAAATCATATCATACTATAAACATCCGCGGTAATCACTTAGTCACATAACCTAAGGAGGAACTGCCATATCTTTTATCTTATGTCAATAGCTGCTTCTTATAGTAGCTTACTAGCGTGATACTTCTAGTTCTGATTCGAATAATTCTAAACAACTTAAAATCATTCCCTGAAATTCAATATTGGCTGCTCTTGGTTCTCATTTCATACATCATATCTTCTTGTCATTTGCATGAGTTGTACGAAATCACATCTTTGGTAATAACAAACGTTTTTGACTCCTAGGTATTTTTCCCTTAGTCTCCTCTTTTTTTTCCAAAACTATAATGACCAATTCTAGGCCATTTACGGTCAAATTCTTAACCTGCTACACTGTAGGGTCTGACATACAAATACACTACCACACACATCTGATAAATCACTTCATGCACCATCCGGTGAGTCTTGGGTCTTAATCCCTAAAACATGCGAAGATTTCGCTATAATCATTGTTACTTACATTTTTCCTGAGAACCCATATGCATCACTGTATACTCACAAGTCACCAGAAATTTTGATACATTGAAAATGGATATTTGGTAACCATATAACTGAATACTGGCGTACTGAATAACCATAAACTTGCTAACTGAAAGACTGTATAACTGGAAACTGAGGTAAACTGATAACCATAAAATATGATACATGTTTTTGTACTTTCTGATAAGGTTATGCTCTAATATGCACTACTATCCATTGCATCCCGCTTTTAACATCCTCTCAAGTCTCATATTTACCAACATGTACTCCATAATTATACCTCAATAGGCAATTATCCTCTTTAGGACCTTAGGTTTCTCCTGCGCGTCGCTTGGGCATCCAATACGTTTGGAATTCGATAGGAAGAGAAGGTTAACTATTGCTCTAAGCTTCATGGCACGATCTAGAGTAGAAAGAAATGAGACAATCCTAGATGTCTTGGTAGTTAACCGTTTATATGAGTGACCGGCACACACATATAAAGGAAACTACACTGGACACGGCTTCATAGACTCCCTAGGACTCTTGAACCTAGTGCTCTGATACCAAGCTTTGTCACGCCCCGAACCTGGGCCTGGACGTAACACGACACTCGGTGCCTTAGTACATGTGACCGAGCAAACCAACTGGCATGGCTGAATCAACATGTGATATCATAACATACTAAATGCGGAAGATAAACTAACATATGTTGATATACTGAATGATGCCCCAAATGAATATCTAATGATATGAAAGGTTTACCCATGTTAATAAGATGTTGGAATATTGAAATTAACTTAGAATCACTATTAGAACTTACCTTGGGTGGTGGAAGGACCCTTAAGGAGTTAGGTTTTTGAGAGTTCCTCTTTCTAGAGCAAGTTTTTATGTTTTGGGGTTGTGGGGGGCGAAATATAGCTTTAAAATGACCCCCACTAGCGTGCCCGTGCATCTGGAGGCCTGCCCGCGGTACTGACCGCGCTAAACGGCAGTAACACTTCCTCAAAATTAGCGCGGCCGCGCTACCGACGCGCATATCACATACTGTTCTGTAAAATACGCATAACGTTTTGTACAGAGATCCGTTCGGTCTCCATAATATATTGTTGGAAAGCTATGTCAAAGGCCTACAACTTTCATGCTTTGAGTTTTGCCAAATTCCTTACTCATTTTCACTAAAACCTGCTGGAATACGAACCTTCTGCAAACTTAGTCGATTTTGTCAAATCTTATGCACCTCACTTTCCATCTTGATTTTGAAATAACTATTTTCGCCCATAATCATCTCGATAGGACTACATATGTCTAAAATATCAAATTAATACCCATGTAACATATCCACACCTAGTCTGAATGTACGGGGTGTTACAGTTACCCTTACTTGGAAGAAGAAAAGGAAAACAAAGCGAGATGGTTTAACCCCTTTGTCAACATTTAGATCACGTTTTGTCGCCTATCACTATAGTTTGCATAACTGTTTCAATTACATACAATTTGACGGAACTGGTCAATAGACTTATTTTATTTCCTTGTACGCTCTTTTCATTGCTTCATCATATCAATGGGCACAAGAGATTTTTGTTAGAAAAGATCAGACAGCGGTTCAATTTATTGTTTCTCAGTGTTCCAGATGAATGATTGTCGTACTTGGTTCTTCTTAAGTTGTTTTATTTACTTTGGTAAAAGGTTAGAGTTTAGTTTATTCAAAAATGTTCTGCTCTATGTCGAACTTCTACCAGTTTTTGATGCTGCATTAGTTCTTTTTCATTATATTTTGAACTTGTTTCATTATTTGGGGGCTGCCTTGTTCTTTTTACTTGTTCTTGGAGTTGCTATGCATGTTCCAAGTTACACAAAAATGAAGTAAGCCATCAGATTTTTCAATTAGTTTTTTCCTTGTGCTGTAAGCCAGTACTACCATGTGTTTTGTTAAATTTCTGGACCAATTTTTGGTGGTCCAAGATCAGAAACTTTAGCCCTGAGATTTTCGTCAAGCAAATGTTTGAATATTTGACATCAAAGGTGGATAATTGCCTTCTGGAAAAACAGTATGAAGTCCTCTTGCTGATCATATGCAAATTTCAAGCCTTTATGTCCAGTTCAAATTTGAAAGGTTGGAGCCATACAGATGATCCTTAAGAGTTCCGCTCTCCATGTGCTCGTAAGTAACTTTTTTGGGATAAGGTTTGTAAGTAATTATCATCTCATTCTTTTCATTGCAGTAACCGATCATATGCCTTCGCCATTTCCAACCTTGGTGGAACATGTATATACTACCTATATGTAGCATCTAGCATGTTGAAGAGGTAATAACCACTCTACTTTTGTGATACAAAAGACTCCTATAAGAAAAGAAGATTATCCAAATGAGTGTATGCTTTCATTTCACTGTTCTACATCTGATATATGGCAATTCATTTTTGTCTACCTGAGTAGGAAATGATATTAATGAAGTAAATGCAAGATATTGTTGATCATCAACGTCATCATTTGCTAGAACTCCTGTACTCTCAGAATTTATGAAAACTAATTGCATCTCAGTTTTAAAGAATGTCGCCAGATCTTCCACGGAACAAGCCATTCCCCTTGGAATCAGTTTTCAGTATCACTTTGCGATATGTTCTCTGTTTAAACCATTGCAGAGCTAAGCGAGTCATTCTGTTATTTGGGATGTTCAACTTGATTGTGAAGGGCGTATATCTATCTTTTTCTCGGGAGATGGTTTATCAAGATTTGACTATGATATTTTTGGTGATGTTGTGTCTATTGATACCACATATCAATAAACAAGTGTGACATGATTTATTGGAATAAATTATCATTGGCAAGATATACTTTTTTGTTGTACTTTTTGTTCTTGTCTGATGAGTCTGCAGAATTATTTAAATGGTTGTTCTCTACTCTTAAAAGTCAATTAAAGGTTTATTTCTCTCCCAAAAATTAATATAATTGGTCAAGTTCGAGGAATGACAATTGTCATTAGAGAGTGTTGTCTACCACTAGACATTGACTATGTCTATGGAGCATATCTTAGAATGCATGATCTCGTATGCGTTTACTGGAGAACGATAAAACACGATAGTGTAATCATCTATCAAGGTAAAAAAAAATAATGGAATAGATTTATGACGGTTTAGGGTCTTCATCTTTTTTTTTTCTTTTGTCAAAACGAGAATAAGAAAATGCACGAACCAGACGTGCAAATTTAAAACTGAGTTGATGAAGAGGAATAATTACACAAATCACTGACTGGCTAGTGGCTAAGTAGAGCAACATAAAGGGACTTCTTTTGCAACAAAAGCATAAAAAACGAGGACTTAATTGAAGTTTCAAAAGGTATTTGGGCCAATTTCCACTCTTTCAAAACTATAAAATGGCTAAAATTCAGTTACCGCCGTCTTTCCCAGTTATTGACGAAACAAACTACACCTTCTGCTCATCTATAAGCATAAACCCCGCCGGAAGCCAGACTACCTCACCGGAAAACGGACTTCCTCACCGGAAAACATGTCATCCGTGTCTTCCCTGCGGTAATTGAGGTAAATCCTATATTTACACTAGAAATAGTTTGGCTATTTCGAGTCGACTATAGGCATTAAACTTCGACTGAGACTTCCATAGCAAAAGTTACACCTTTACAAGATATTGACTTGTGCTCAAAATGTCGACTCAAAAGTTTTACCAAACTGTAAAACAACTTTTTCCCAAAAAACCAAATGAAGAAATTGCCAAAGTGATCTCCAATACCCTGATAAATTCGAGGTCTATTGGGGAAATTCCTCCTTCTCTAATTTCCCAGCTTAATCCCCAAGTAATCCATCTTGTTCTTTCAAACCCATCTGTCCCTACACAATCTTGCTTAAGCTTCTTTAAATTCCTCCAAAAAGACCTATCTTTCACTCACCAAAGACCCAATCTTGATTCACATATAGCCTTGGCTTTGCGCTTGCTCGAAGCCAGGAAGTTTGCTGAAGCAAAGAATATTTTGTATGATGTTGCTGCTGCTGATGGTCTGAGGAAACCCTTTTCAGAAATAGCTTCTTTACTCGGTGAGAATCATGTAGAGCACAAGGTTGTAGGGAAGATGTTAGATATGTTGTTTAGGGTTTATGTTGATAATGTTAGGTTTGAGGAAGCTGGGGAGGTTTTTGGGTATATGACGAATGGTGGGTATGAATTGGATGATAGATCTTGTATGGTATACTTACTTGCTATGAAAAGGCGAAAACAATATGACTCGTTGTTCGAGTTTTTCAAAAAGATGATTAAATATGATGTGAAAATTACTGTTTATACGATGACAATGGTTATTGACGGGTTGTGTAAAGTAGGAGAGGTTAACAAGGCAAGAAAGCTCATGGATGAAATGATTAGCAAAGGGGTGAAACCGAATGAGTACACTTACAACACATTATTAGATGCTTATGTGAAGAAGTCAGATTTTGTGGCTGTGAAAGAGATTTTGAGGATAATGAAAAAGGATGGTGTTGATCTTGATGTGACAAGTTATACTCTTCTGATTGACGGGTATTTTAATTTTGGCAATCTTGAAGATGTTGAGAGATTGTTTAGGAAAATAAAAGAGAAGGGAATAGAGCCAGATGTCCATTTATACACCTCCATGATTAGTGGTTGTTGTAAGTTAGGTGATGTCAAAAAGGCATTTACGGTGTTTGATGAAATGGTGGAGAGGGGCCTCGTTCCGAATGCTCACACATATGGAGCTTTGATAAATGGCTTGTGTAAGGCCGGACAGATGCAAGCGGCCGAAGTTTTACTTAATGAGATGCAAAGTAAGGGGATTGACGTAAATCGAGTTATATTTAATACAATGATGGATGGTTACTGTAAGCAAGGTAATATGGATGAAGTATGGAGGCTGCAGAGAATTATGGAGGGCAAAGGACATGAGGCTGATGTATACGTTTATAATATAATTGCTACTGGGCTGCGTAAGTTAGATCGGCATGAGGAAGCAAAGACGTGGTTGTTCTCGATGGTGGATCGAGGCGTAGCTCCAAATGAAATTGCTTATACAACTTTGATTGATATTTATTGCAAGGAAGGAAATTTTGTTGAAGCAAAAAGGGCACTTCGTGAGATGGAAAGTAAGGGAGTTAAGCCTAATACGGCAACATACAACGCCGTAATAGATGGTTATTGCAAAAAGGGTTTGATGAAGGAAGCGTATAAGCTAAGAATTCTAATGGAATCTAAGGGTCTGAAGCCTGATGTCTATACATACACCTCGCTTGTACACGGGGAGTGCATATCAGGGAAGGTAGATGATGCTCTGAAACTTTTCAATGAGATGCCTCTTGAGGGTTTAGCTCCGAATGTGGTGACTTACACAGCAATCATTTCTGGCTTATCAAAAAAGGGCAGATCAGATGAAGCCTTCAGATTATATGATGAGATGATAGAGGCAGGCCTTACGCCTGATGCTACTGCATACTCTGCTCTTGTGGGTAGCCTTCATAGTTGACATTTATCTAGTGTGAGAAGTTGTTCTTTAGGAACTTGTAAGTTGTAAGCTTCATGTAAATCACATTTTAGCTATTTGGAGGCAATAGCAGACTGTTCAATACATCCTCAAGACATTTTACATGAGCACATTCTGCAGAGATTCGGCAGCCTGGCTTTTTGCTTGTTACTGCAGGTCTGAGTGCTGTCCGTGGACATGGTCTTCCATAAATTCAAGGTTGATATTTATTTGCTATTCTAGATAGAGCAAAAGCGCTGCTTAGATTTAAGCTGCTTGAATTCATTTCATGGATTTAGCACAATGAACTTACCTGGGAGGATGACAGGCCTATGATATCTGTACGTATCCAGTGGATTTAAAGTGTCACAACCTTCTGTTTTTTTTAATCAACATGAAGGACCTAGAGTGGTTTAGGCAGCTACAGTCTTAAAATATAAATTTTGTTTTGTTACGCGGTCATGATGAGAAAACCGCTTGCTTGGTGTATTATTTTAAACTTTGGAGGCATTTGGTTCATAATATTTTTCTATTAGACGTTAATCCTTTAAGCAATATTGCTTCCTTTGTCGTCCAGTACACCATTTTCTTGAGAATGGAAGAACCAAAACAAAAGAAGTGCTTCACCTTGGAGATGCTGGTGGATGATAGCAAATTTGTAGTTTATGTACCTTTTTTTGGCTGAGTGCATAACATACTCCAGGTAGCGGTGGAATGAAGCACCAAGTAAGGCATATGATGAATTTGTAATTGGTTTGAGCTCTGACTCTTTGCCAGCAATAGCACAAAGTGCTACCTTAAATTAACATAATGAGAACCATACACTGACAGTTTCCTTTGGTCCAATATCTTTTGGCTTACTGTTTGTTTCAATATCTTTCGGCTTTTAGAATGATTAACTGTTAATGCACCTATAAAAACATTTGACGTCTAAATATTATTTGGGTGTTAATAGACAAAAAATATTCAAAAAAAATATTATTTTTTCATTTTTTAATGTTATAAGAGATAAGAGTTAGAAATCAGCATATCATGTGACAACTTTCTCATTGTGGCCTCTGAGGCACAAATCTATGATGCACTCATTGCAGCCATTCAATCTCTGTTCTTTATGCATGATAAAGAGTTGACATAGTGTGATAAGTCAACTGTCAAAGTTGCCGACGCTCTGCTGATAATTGCACTGGCTTCCTTGTTTTTTCCAGGCAAGCAATAAACTGACGCTATATGCAAGTTTCTTGTACTTGTTTTCGATATACTAATTTCGTACCTGCTGAAGCAGATGCTCCAGGAGAGATCATAACCTTTTCTGAAGCTGTCTGTAACTGTCGAAAGAAATGAAGTTCTGTCTGTCCTTGTTTTTTGAAATTATTTTATAATTTTCTGAAGGCACAAGAAGAGGTAGAGGGCGACCTAAGAAGTATTGGAGAGAGGTGATCGGGCAGGATATGGCGAGGCTTCAGGTTTCCGAGGACATGATATCTGATAGGAAGTTGTGGAGATCGAGTATTACGGTTGTAGGTTAGGAGGTAGTTGAGTCTTGCATTACTTTGTGTCTTTGTGAGCCTAGTCCGGTAGGGTTTTGTCTAAGATAGCTAGGGTAATGTCGTTTCTTACTATTTTCTATTTTCGATGCAGGTTCCACTTACTAGCCATCATTTTGCTTTGCATTTTTCTTTTGCATTTTATGTTCCTATTTTTCCTATGATCTCCGTGATGAATCTAATATTCTCTCCTTTTGTCTTTTTATTATCTTGAGCCGAGGGTCTTTCGGAAATAGCCTCTCTACCCCTTCGGGGTAGGGGTAAGGTCTGCGTACACAATACCCTCCCCAGACCCCACTTGTAGGATTCTACTGGGTTGTTGTTGTTGTTTCTGGGTTTTCTTTGAAGTGGAGTTCCTCTCACTAAACACTTATAGCTCCAAATTGTCCAGATCATAACCTTTTCTGAAGCTGTCTGTAACTCTCTATGCACGTTTTCTTTTTGCACAAAATCTTTTCCTTGAAAATCTTCTCAAGAAACTTTCTCCAAGAATTGTCTGGACGCCTAATAGCTCCAAATTTTTAGCAACATCATGGGGGTCATCTTATATTATATTAGCTATGGCATATCTTTGTCACCATTTGAAAAGACTATTTTATGCCCTATTAAGTCTCTGACTAGCAATTTGCCCCTCCTAAGCTTTTCAGGTTTGATAGTTGATGAAGAACTAATGATGCTTGTGGCATTTCACTGTTTGCTTCAATTTGTATGCAAATAAAAAGATTTTGCAGTATGAAATGTTATTTTCTTGAATGTAATTTCTTCCCCTTACAGTGGTACTCCTCTGCCGCATATGCACTGCGTTCTATATGCTTTCATGGTGAAGTGAGAAAAGAATTTTGCCTTTTGGACTTGCTGCTGTTTGTCTGATTATCTTGGCTCCCTTTGCAGATTCTTAGTGATGAGAAGAAATGTTGGATATATGACCAGGGTGATGGCATTGACGACACTGGTTCAGGAATGTGAGGAGGATTAAATCCATTTGGTGGAGGGGCCAGCTGTTTATATTCCCACTTTGAAGGAGGGGAGTTTCCTTGTAAAGGATTTGGTGAGTGTTCAGGTGAATTCCATTTTTTACCTTGATGGAATTTGTCTTCATACTTAGATACCTCGGCTTGCTTGGGACTGAGGCATTGGTTATTATAATTGTTATTGCTGCTTAACCAATAAACTCACATGGCTGCTGTTTATATCTACTATATGCGATGTGACCAACTATAAGGTGAGTGCAATACAGTATGCTCCTACAGTTTTCCCCTTGAAAAGGTTTTGTTTTGACAGTATCTTTTCTGTTAAAGAAATACCAAGTAGCAGTTGACTGAATGTAAGAAAAAACCCCTGTACAGGACGTATAACAGGTTCATTTGTAACTATCTAGGCTGGTACATTCCGTAGCAGATTAACAGGTTTTATATTATTGAATTGAGCTTCAAAAGTCCAGTGGCCAAAAAATGCATATCAAGTACTCCATTTTGTTATCCATTCTGTGGTACTTGTTTACATGATTTCATATAATTTCTACTGCCCCAAGAACAGAACAAAGTGAAGTTCTTCAATCCAAGAGACTAGAAGGTGAAGCAACACTTTTGATGTCTAGCAGGGGTGGAGCTAGAACATGGGGTACGGGTTTAGACGAGTTCAATAACTTTTACTTCAACCTTGTATTTGTATTAGGAAATTTATTAAATATGTATATAATTAATTATGCAATCAAAAACTAAGATGAGCTATGTTTCAGTGACAAGTATAGAATTCATAAACTTCAAGTCCTGGCTCTACCTCTTAGAAAAATGTGGCATCGATGCTTTACAGATTCAGATTGATGGAAACTCAGTGTCATTATCAAATCCTCCTGAAAATTTTAGCTCATCTACTAAAAATGATTGTACTATCCTGTCATGCATTGACATTGCAAAAAGATAGCAGATAACACAACAAATGTTTTGGTAGATTATCATTTGTTATCTTACATTACATTATAATCAGCTGTACCAAGATATTCTAGATAGTGACCAGTGCAGTTGCAACTAAATTAGCCTCCTCCTCTCCCACCATTTCTATGAGTAATGATTTATGGTTCTCCAGTAACTACATGCAACTTGTAATATAACATTGAGGAGTGTGGTGGGATAAAAGGGATCCTTTCACCTTAGATCTCAGTCTTGAGCCCTAGGAATGAAAGAAACTCTTGGTAGGGAGATCTTCTTTCTTTAGTGGCCCCTAAGCAACACCAATTTGGATTAGTTGAGTCAGTAAGTTTCAAATACCGGACGCATAAAGAAAAAAAGGAAAGAAATAATTTTCACTAGCTATCTTACCCACGAAGGGGAGCCTTGAAATTGCTGCCATGTGACGAGAAGGTCACGGGTTCGAGCTGTAGAAACAACCTCTTGCAGAAATGCATGGTAAGGTTGCGTACAATAGACCCTTTTGGTCCGGCCATTCCCCTGACTCCGCGTGTAACGGAAGCTTAGTGCACCGGGCTGTCCTTTTTAGCTATTTTACCCACCTAAAATCACAAGGTGATAAACTGAATGGAACCTACAAAGGAATTTACTTCACTTCTCCAGCTGTTTTTTTCACTTCATCAGCAAGCTAGCAGCTGCTTTATAACAGTACAGAAACATATTATTCTCAGCTCACCATAAATTGCACCTTTTTACCTAACATTTTCTTTCATCCCAATACCCCACAAACTTCTTCCCTAAACCTCTGATCACATCTTTTTTGAATTCTTAATTAATTTTAGAGCAAGAAATTCACCCCTCATTATAAAAGTGGAGCACATTCTCCTTCTCCCTCCATCTCACAACTTCAAATTAAGCTAAATCAAGAAAGAAAAATGAAACAAATATTTGTCTCACCCCTTCTTTTCTTGTTCTTCTTCTTGCTCCAGTGCACTTGTATTTTCACTCAAGCTCCTGCTATGTCACCAGTGCCGCCAGTACAATCTTCTGCTCCGGCTTCACTGCCTCCAGCTCAATCTACTCCTCCGGCACCAATATTTCCCCCTGCTGTAGTCTCTGCTCCGGCTCCAGGACCGCCTGGTCCACAAAATGTGGTAAAAATCCTCGGAAAAGCTGGTCCATATTCGACGTTCATCAAGTTATTACAAATCACTCAAGAAATTGTCGAAATCACCTCGTTGCTAAACAACTCCAACAGCATAACCATGTTTGTTCCATCGGATGGCGCTTTTTTGAGCCTCAAAATAGGTACCCTCAACTCTTTCAGTGATCAGCAGAAAGCTGAATTGGTTAAATTCCATATTCTCCCTTCATATTTCTCCCTACCACAGTTCCAAACTGCTAGCAACCCTTTACATACACAAGCTGGTGGAACCACTAATCGCGAATTCCCAATCAATGTAACCACAAATGGAACAGCAGTGAACATAACAACTGGAATTGTGAATGCGAGTGTGTCAAGTACAATTTATACTGATAATCAGTTAGCTATTTATCAAGTTGACAAAGTGCTTCTTCCTTTGCAATTCTTTGTACCACCAGCACCAGCACCTGCTCCAGCACCATCAAAGCCGAAAAAGAAGGATCCTTCTTCGGATTCTGCATCTGTTAATGTTGTTTCGTCTGGTGCCACTTCTCTTCTTCCCCACATGATGTTTCGGGTCATGGTCTATCCTGGCTGCTTTTTCTTCTTCTTCTTCTTCTTCTTCTTCTCTATTTGGTTTGTGTGTATAAGCTAATAAGTCGCGCGCAATGCCTGTATGCTTGTGATGATATGTTATGTACATTTAAGTGTAACCTAATAAGATGTTAATTTTCGTGTGTACTCAAGCATGCTTTTGGATATTATGTTATGTTTTAAAAGAATTTAAACATTCACAGAGAACCTTGTTAACAGGTAATTTACATTCCTGTTTCCTTTAAAAGGAAGAAAGAAAATTAAGGAACTGCAAAATCAAAGGTAAACAGCTTAGCTTAGTGCACAACGTGTTTGCTACTACACTAGCTGGCCAGTGTATTGGCCTTGTTGTAATTAGTCCGAAAATGATATATCTCGCGACACCCCAGCGTGGCTCCATATTAGTACAGAACTTTGCATAGGGGTGACAAAATGATTAAAAGAAAATAGTTAACTACCCATATTATCCACTAAAAAATTAATGAACTTTTTAAAAACGGGTCAAATATGGATAAGAACCATATTATCCATTTTCTAAATGGATAATGAATGGGTAACCAATGGATAACCAATGAGTTTAACTTTTACATTTGTAAAGCTTGAAATTAGGGGTTCCTCAAGTTAGGAAGACTAAGAATTCTCCCAAAAATGATCATATGCAAGAAGTCATGGATAATATGGTAAAAATTGCATGGGGCGCCCTATTTGGTCGTCCCCATTTAACCTATACCCATTTTTTTAAAACGTTTTAACCTGTACCCAGTTTTTAAACAACTTCAGCCCCTTTCTAACAACTGAAAGGCACTATTATTAATTCTCTAATACTATCACCATTCCATATGTTTGACCAATTAGGCTCAAACTTCCTAGCCTTACTTCAAATTTATCGTCGAAGGATACTGCTAGCTTGAACATCTCTTCAACCAGAAAATACAGAATATAATTAGCTTGGTATAGAACTTTACAATAACTTGAACTTAATAATGGTTCTGTTACAGACAAAAATCGTGTATATCATCATTTGAGGTGAAAATCAAGAATGCGAAAAAGTGAAAGAAACAAATACTTATGAACAAGGGGAGGATTACACTCATGGTGTAAATAGGCTAAAACTTCAGCTCTAGAGCTGAAGGTCGCCAGTTACAAACAAAAACTTCAGCTCTAGAGCTGAAATTCGACAATTACAAAACAAAAACTTCAGCTCTAGAGCTGAAGTCGCCAGTTACAAAAACAAAAACAAAAACTTCACTAATTACAAATAAAAACTTCAGCAAAAAATAGAGAACAAAACTTCAGCTACTATGCTTAAGTTCAGCAATTACAAACACTTGGTTCAACACACTTGCTACTTCAGTCCCGTCTACTAGAATGCTGAAGTTTTGCGTGATTGCCTTTGCTACTTCAGTCCCATATGCTGAAGTTACGCGAAAAAGTGGGTACGTTTGCAATTTTTTTTTGTAAAGCCGGCACAAAGTTAAAACGTGACCCAAAAAACGGGTATAGATGCAAATGTCCCATTTTTTATCCGTATCAAATATGGGTCGGGTCAAATAATTTATCTGTTTTTTCATTACCCACTTTCAACCCGAACCATATCCGTCCCGACCCGCCCGTTTGCCACTCCTAACTTTGCATGTGTAAAAACATTCCATTTTCCACCGCTGAGAGTATAACTTACGGATGTGGTTGGCTATTGGCAATACACAGTAGATATTGAATTAAAATTCAGTCATGAAATGTGAAAAGAATAAAAAATGTGTTAATCCATTAAATGCTATTCCCAACTTTCTCTATATGTGTAAAAACTGCTAAATGACCTGCCAGTGGCCAAAAGAATTAACTCATAGGGAAAGCTTATGCATATTAATTTCCTGTTTAACAGTAATATTGTAAAATTCTCTGTTGGATTTTCTCATCCTAAAGTTGAGGTAGTAATTTTCCAAAATACTTACAGTAGGAGGAGAAAAACCCTTAACCGTTAAAACTATTCAATGCTGTTCGTTCTTCTTACTTCTATTGAACTTATCTAGAAGATTAACCTGAAAATTTCCCTAAACATTGACAAACACAAGCACATATCTTTCAAAACAATACGCTAAATAATCTAGTGACCGTTAAAACCATGAATTATAATCCCTCCATCATATCCATGCATAACTTTGTCCATGAGCCAAATGACGCACAAGAGCGTTGATAAATATTCTATTTTTTTTTCTGGGGGGGGGGGGGGAAGGTGCGAAATTTGTAATTTTCTTAAGAAAATTTCCAAAGTGACATGCTATGCTAGTCGTTACTACAAGCAACCTGTACATTTTGCGAAAGTAAATTGTTGACTACTTGCTTAAAAAATAATATTCCCCTCTATGTGTGATGTTAGGCTAGAAATCTGTGTTTTAGCCATAGTATTACATTCCAATTGCTGCATTTTTACGTGTGTTTGAGCTCAAATGATGGTGAATTACACTTAGTACGTATTTTATGCCTTGCAGGAAGTGATCCTGAGCTCAAAAGTTAATTTGGAGCTAAATCGATCAATCTGGAGCTTTGAAGTCTGAGTAAAAGCCCAATACATTAAGCTGGGATCGTGTTTAGAGGTCGTGTACCAAGTCTGGATGTTAAAAGAGGACAAATTAGTTCACTCTGAGGAAATTACACTGCCGCACCGCATAGAGCGGCGCAAGGCGCAGCGCAGCAGTGTAAAAGTCTGCCTGACAAGAAAGTGCAAAGCTGCCGTTAAATCCCATTAGCGCGCCGCAGGGTGCGGCGCAACTGTACAATATTTACAGAGCCATGTCCTATTTCGCGCAGGAAAGGGTGTTTCGTCTGGGCCCGACCCTACTTGGTATAAATACATATAAAAATACTATTTTGAGGACTTTTGACACATCTTAGACCTAGGGAGACTATTTTGGAAGGGAGAAAATGTTTGGAGCAATTTTCGGAGGAGATTGGCATCGAATTCTTCATTCCTTCATCTTTACTTTGTAATTTAATTATGCAAATTATTTGGGAAATTATTACTATGAGTTCAGTAGCTAAATTCCTAATCTAGGATTTTGATGGAACCTGTTGAAGGATGATTTTCTCGTTACGTTAATATAGATGTGTCATAGTATTCTCTCTATTTGTTCAACTATATGTTCATTGCTGTTGATTGACGGGCCCTCAATTAGCTGTTCCTATTTAGTGTGCATTACTCGGGAGAGAGTGTATATTTAGGTAGTTGTTGAACATCATCACTCCTAACGTATATGATGGATCAATACGAAGGGTTTAAAGGTGGGATTAGGGAAACGAAACCTTGGGTGCGATCTAAGTGAGCTGTACTTAAAGCTAGCTAGCATAATCCGGGAAAATATGTCTAGTATATTGTTGTAATTACTCGGGAGAGAGTTATGACATTCAGAGTGCTCATGATCGATAGAGAAGACTTAGGCAAAATTATAGAAAATGTAACGGAAAGGATTCCGTCAATAGGGGAAATCATAATTTTAGATCCTTCCAATTCTTGTTTACAAACCATTCATAGTTAATTCTTAATTACTGCATTTTCATTACGTAATATTTAGTTAGTAAACATCCAATCTATTATTTAAATATCTCCGAAGATTGAATATGAGAATATCTGTGAGTCCAATAGCTGTGATTGATAGGTTAATTCCCTGTGGGATTCGACTCAGGACTTGTTAACCGGAATATATTTGCAGCGACCGCTTTGTCCTTTTTATAAGGCATAGTTGGGCGTGATCAAATTTTGGCACCGTTGCCGGGAAATTAACTGTGTTAATTGCAGTTAAGAAGAAGTTCCGAAATTTTTAGTGTAGTCAATTTTCTTCAATTTAAACTGATCATTGAAATTCTAACATTTGTAGTCGTGGTTGTTACAGGTGCATGCCTAGAAACTCCTCAAGAACTGGTGAATTGTTTGAAGCATTATCAGATCTTGAAAAGGTGTTCAAGGCATTGAACCATGCAAACAGGAAAGGAAAACAACAACAGAACTCAACCGAAAAAATTGAACCAGACATGAAAGACGATAATCTAAACAACAGAGACAACGTGAATAACCCAAACAATAGAAACAACGTGAATGACGCAAACGATCAGGGTGTGGTACCTCTTGTTCCAGTAGCAGCACTATATGATTGGGCACAACCCACCGCTGACAACTTAGCAACTGCCATTGTAGTCCCTCAGATACAAGCAGATTCATTCTAGATCACAAATAACATGTTATATTTGTTGCAGAACAAGGGACTGTTCTCTAGGTCATACGTTGAAGATCCTCAGCAGCATCTAAAGAATTTCCTGTCAATCTACGCCACGCAGAGGCAACACAATGTGACACCAGAAGCAATACGTTTGTTGTTTTTCCATTCTCGGTGACATGAGCAGCTCAGACTTGGCTTAATTCACTCCCCGTAAACTCCATCACTACTTGGGAGGAATTAGTCAAGCAATATTTGAACAAATTTCATCCACCCAACAAGACTGCTCAACAAATTGATGAGATATTGAGCTTCAGACAGAAACCAACTTAGACACTACGAGAAACATGGGAGAGATTCAAGGGTCTGCTGATTACTGTCGCACCTCCTTTTTCCGCCCCGCTAGGGTACAAGGGAGTTTTTCCAATTAAAGGACGATCGAAATGTGATTTATTTATTTATTTCAGAGTCGCCACTTGGGAGATTTAGAGTGTCCCAAGTCACCAATTTTAATCCCGAATCGAGGAAAAGAATGACTCTGTTTAACAGTCTGCGCACCAGAAATCCGGATAAGGAATTCTGTTAACCCGGGAGAAGGTGTTAGGCATTCCCGAGTTCCGTGGTTCTAGCACGGTCGCTCAACTGTCATATTCGGCTTATTTATCTGATTTTAATACAAATATGAACTTATGTGCAAATTTTATCTTTTTACCGCTTTTATTATTTTTTATTTATTTTTACAAGAATGTGAACATTGTTTAAAAACATGTCTTTGGATTGCGTCACATAAAATGCACCCGCGATCCAGAACGTATTTTTATTCAATGTTTTGGGATTTGGATTTGGGTCACATAAATGCGCACCCGTGTTTAAGAATGTATTATTATTAAAATCATGCCTAAAGCGATTAGCGTGTTATTATTTATGGGTAAGACTGTGGAATTCACTAAACAGTCCATCCTGAATTCTAAATACTCAATTAAACATTTATTGAGGGCCCCGCAGTTAGTGCATTTTATTGGGCGAGGCTCATCTCATTTTATTTTTAAAAGGACAGTCCTAAAATGCCTACATTTTTTATTGAAATTTGTCTCTACAAAATAAAGGAGAAATATCTTAATTTATTTACATGTTATTACCTAGTTACATTATACTAGGCATGTTCTCAGTTTGTCAAATTAAAAAAAACATAGCAATTCTAATTTTAATCCTAGACCATTTACATGCTGAAATTAACCAATATTATTTAACTAAACAATATTTCTACCAACTTCCTACTAGATGGCCTATTCGTTTGATTTTTGACTCGACGGAATTACTACACCATTTATTTATTTTTAGGCAATGGATGTAGATAGTTCATTTGTTAAGCTATCGTCGAATGTTCCACTATATGTATTAAATATCTACATGATTCTGATTTTTGCAAGCTAAATAATTTATACATACAAATAAAATTCAGAATATAATTAAATATAATTCAGAATTTCAACTCTTCATTTTTTCGTATTCATGCTTCATATTTCGGATTACAATAACCAGCGTGTCAGTTGTGTACCTGATATTGGAAGCAAAAGAAAATGAAGATGAGAATCAACAGCAGTAATAACAATACAGCACAGCAGCAACAAGCCAGCAACAGTAACAACCCAGGAACAGCGTTTGCAAACCGGTGGAGTATTAATCCCAAGACAAAAACTTCAAGCTTTGATGACACAACAACAATTAATGTTAATTTCAAACAATGAAAGAAAGCAGAATATTTTTTTAGTTTTTTTTTATTTGAAAGTTTAAATATTTTTTCGGAATTTTCTCTCTCTTAAATGTTCAGCCTTTTTTTTCTCTCTCTTATTCTCTTTCTGTCAGATTTTTTCCTCTCTTTTTTCTCTATCTGTTCTCCCCTATCTGTATTCAAGACTTCTATATATATATCAAGACCTCTACTTATATCTCATCCCATAAATCTTTTAATCAATTAAAATCAACCCATTTTCTCTACCAACCCATTATCTTCCCACTCATCCCCATTACATTAAATAAATATATCACCCCACCCCATTATATTTTGTCCCCCATGCTTTCACTAAACAAATACAAGATTCCTCCTCACTAAATTTTGTCTTGTCCCCCCTTTATATTAAACAACTATATCACAACCCACCCCAATACATTTTGTCCCCCATGCTTCACATAAAAAATTATAAAATGTACAATTCCTAAACTAACCCTCCGACCTTATTGCAATTACCATTTTACCCCTGAACGTACTACAAATTACCAAACTACCCCATCAGCTATAACAATCAATTAATCAAACTTAACCAAAATATAGACAATATGATCAATTTCTAACAATGTTCAAACAACAAATCACATGAACATGATTTCTTCAATATTTCAACAACAAATCACATGAACATGATTTCTTCAACATTTCAACAACAAATCACATAAACACAAATTGAACAACAAAGAACAACAAAAATTTGATTAAACAATATTTTAGCAACAAACAATCCTATTTTCGGATTCAACAACAACAACAAACAAGTATATTTAGATTTCTAAATTCAATCATATTGAACTTAAAATTAACTCTAACAACATTACAATCAACAATTCCTATATTAAACTTAGACAAGATTATGAGACAAATTCAAGAAATAATCATAAATGATAAACAAGAAATCAAACTATACAAATTTCGGATTCAAGATCAACCAAACAAAGTATGAACATGAATGAATCTATTTTTTTTAAAACAACAAACATGACAGATTAAATGACTAAACCAACATATTTCCCTAACACAACTCAATTCTTTTAGACAAATAACAAGATCGACAAAGAAACAATTATGAACTTGAACTTAACAATATTAACAATTTCTAAAAATACATAAAACACATGAAACAAATTGAAGAAATAATTAATTAAACTTCAATATGTATCTCACCAACATTAAATTAACATATTTTTACCTAAACAATAAAACAAACATGAAATAAACATAAAAACAACTAATTAAATTTCTATTTGAAATCTGAAAATTAATTCAACAAAACATATGAACAAACTAAAAAATTAATTCAAGCGATAGACATGAAAAAAACAAACATTTGTCGTTTTTAGATTCGAGAATATCAAAACAAGATACGGACAAAAATGAAAATTCAAAATCTACCAACCGGATTGAAACAACGACCAACGACCAACTAACGACGAACTCGAACAGTGATCGACGACATCGACCAAAACTCGTCCATGTGTGCGAGGCAGAAGTGAAGAAGACGAAGGCAGCTGGGGGTTCGTTTGGTTACGTGAAGCTGGGGTACGGGCAGCAGCCATGAAAGCTTGCTTGCTTGATGGTGGAGCAAGTAGTGGACTGGCCGACGCAGCAAACAGAAACAACTGGTCGACGCCGGAAACAGAAGCAGCAAACGAGATTTTCGGCCTTGGGAGCTCAACGGAGAAGATGAAGACGCAGCTGGGGTCATCTATGGTCGGAGAAGGAAAAGCTTGAACAACTGGTCTTTTGGACGTGCGGTTGAGGGCTGCCATGGACGTCGAGCTCAAACTCGAGCTTGACGTCGAACGACGAAGATGAAGTCGCAATGGATGGTGAAGCAGAAGGAGCAGCAGTGGCGACGAGCTGTTCGTTGGCTTTTGTTTGGATCACCAATGCAGCTGGGTGTTTGAAGAAGACGATGCAAGGGCAGCCATGGTCGAGCAAGCTTTGAGCTTGACGAAAGAGATGAGGCTATGGTATCGACGGCGTTATGGTGGGTCGTTGGAGATCGAGGGACTTGTGTCGTTTGGTCGAGGAAGAAGAAGGCGGAAGCAGCTGGTTGAGGGCAGCCATTGATGGAGCTTGGAGCTTTTGGGAAGATGAAGAATAGAAGAAGAAGAAAGATAGGGGGGCAGGTCTTTTCTTATTTTTTAGGGTTTTGTTTTTTTTTATTTTTTGTTTTGTTTTGTGTTTGGACAAAAAGTGAAGAAGGGGTGTTGGGTATTTGGGTTATTGGGGCAGACCGGGTCGACCCGGTTTGAAGTGGACCGGGTCATGGGGAAGGTTGGGCAATTATTTGGGCCTGTGGTTTGAACTTTGAAGAAATGGCCCAATCCGATTTTTCTTTATATTTTCGCTCTCTTTTCTTCTTTTATTTCTCTAAAACTAAATTATAAAAATACTTAAATTATTATTAAGAACTAAATTAAGTTATAAAAGTGCAAATTAACTCCCAATAACAATTAACGCACAATTAAGTAATAATTAAGCATAAAATTGTATATTTGGACATTAAATGCTAAAAATGCAAACGATGCCTATTTTTGTAATTTTTAATTTTTTGTAAACAAACTTAATTACTAACAAATTGTAGAATTAAATCCTACATGCAAAATGCGACATATTTTTGTATTTTTATTAATTTAGCAAATAAACATGCACGGACAAATACAAATAATTATTCAAAATATCACAAAATATCACAAAATTGCACACCAAGGAAAATCATTTTATTTTGAATTTTTGGGAGTAATTCTCATATAGGGCAAAAATCACGTGCTCACAGCTGCCCCTCTTTGTCCGAAAACACGAAGGGTTTTCGTGCAAAGATAAAGTGAGCGATTTTTGCCCATCCGAGTACTCCGTGTGAAGCATTTTTTTGAAAAAGATTTGACCGAACCTTGGCTTAAGAGGTTTCCTACATATCCTGGGCTAAACAGGAATCAGGTCAATGTAGTTCGGGAAGTTTTTGGTAGCTGGGACTACCGTAGGACTGCAATGTTACTGTTGTTGCATGCTATTACCACTGCTTACCGATCTCCTTGTTACACCGTGCTTAAAAGAAAAACAAGAAGCTAGGCTAGACTGCAATTTGTTCTTGTTGCCTTGCTTTCTTGTTTGCTTGCATTTCTTCCGGTGCTTTTCTTCTGATGCTTTTCTTCCTTTTGACACATGCACTTGAGTTTGTGCTGGGACCTCTTGTTGCAACCTTCTGCTTCCCGGTGCTGGGGATAACCCTGTTGGGGATTCCTGTTGTAACCCTCTGTTTTATTGTCCTCTGACTTGATCTTGAAATATATGCCTCTGTTGTATGGGCGGGCTCCCAACTTCAATACTTGAAATGAAAAACTGAAATGTATGCCTCTGTTATCTGGGCGGGCTCCCAACTTCAACGCTTGAAATGTAAAGACTGAAATGTATGCCTCTGTTCTATGGGCGGGCTCCCAACTTCAACGCTTGAAATGTAAGGACTGAAATGTATGCCTCTGTTCTATGGGCGGGCTCCCAACTTCAACACTTGGAATAAAAAGACTGAAATGTATGCCTCTGTTCTATGGGCGGGCTCCCAACTTCAACACTTGAAATGTAAAGACTGAAATGTATGCCTGGCTCCCAACTTCGATACTTGAAATGTATGCCTCTGTTCTATGGGCGGACTCTTGAAATGAAAAGACTGAATGTATGCCTCTGTTATCTGGGCGGGCTCCCAACTTCAACACTTGAAATGAAAAGACTGAATGTATGCCTCTGTTCTATGGGCGGGCTCCCAACTTCAACACTTGAAATGAAAAGACTGAATGTATGCCTCTGTTCTATGGGCGGGCTCCCAACTTCAACACCTGAAATGAAAAGACTGAATGTATGCCTCTGTTATCTGGGCGGGCTCCCAACTTCAACACTTGAAAAGAAAATACTGAATGTATGCCTCTATTCTATGGGCGGGCTCCCAACTTCAACAACAACTTTTAAAACAAAATGCCTTTCCTTTCTTCAGGTGGACTCCAGATTGCTAAATTTAAAATTGAATGTCTCTATTCTCCAAGCGGACTCCTGACTTTTGAAATTTAAACTGTATGTCTCCGTTCTTCAGGCAGACTCCTGACGTCAAACTTGAAAAGTATGTCTCTGTTCTCCAGGCGGACTCCTGATTGCTAAATTTGAAATTGAATGTCTCTATTCTCCAAGCGGACTCCTGACTTTTGAAATTTAAACTGTATGTCTCTGTTCTTCAGGCGAACTCCTAACATCAAACTTGAAAAGTATGTCTCTGTTCTCCAGGCGGACTCCTGATTGCTAAATTTGAAATGGAATGTCTCTATTCTCCAGGCGGACTCCTGACATCAGACTTGAAAAGTATGTTTCTGTTCTCCAGGCGGACTCCTGATTGCTAAATTTAAAATTGAATGTCTCTATTCTCCAGGCGGACTCCTGATTTCAACAACAACTTTGAAAAATAAAATGCCATTCCTTTCTTTAGGTTGGCGAGATTTCAACAACTTTTAAAAACAAAACGCCTTTCCTCTCTTCAGGCGGGCTCCTGATTTCAACAAAAACTTTGAAAAATAAAATGCCATTCCTTTCTTTAGGTTGGCGAGATTTCAACAACTTTTAAAAATAAAACGCCTTTCCTCTCTTCAGGCGGGCTCCTGATTTTAACAACAACTTAGGAGGAAATGCCTCTCCTATGGGTAAAAACAAACTTAGGAGGAAATGCATCTCCTATGGGTGAAACTAAAACAAACTTAGGAGGAAATGCATCTCCTATGGGTAAAACTAAACTTAGGAGGAAATGCCTCTCCTATGGGTAAAAACAAACTTAGGAGGAAATGCATCTCCTATGGGTGAAACTAAAACAAACTTAGGAGGAAATGCATCTCCTATGGGTAAAACTAAACTTAGGAGGAAATGCGTCTCCTATGGGTAAAAGTAAACTTAGGAGGAAATGCATCTCCTATGGGTAAAACTAAACTTAGGAGGAAATGCGTCTCCTATGGGTAAAAGTAAACTTAGGAGGAAATGCATCTCCTATGGGTAAAATGAACTTAGGAGGAAATGCGTCTCCTATTGGTAAAGGCGTGGAATGTATTCCCTTGTTATACAGGTGGGCGCCTAAAATATGAAATGGACAGACAAAAAGTATTCCTCTCGTTATACAGGTGGGCGCCTGGCTTCCTATGGGTAAAAACTAAACTTAGGAGGAAATGCATCTCCTATGGGTAAAACAAACTTAGGAGGAAATGCGTCTCCTATGGGTAAAACAAACTTAGGAGGAAATTCATCTCCTATGGGTAAAAAAAAACAAACTTAGGAGGAAATGCCTCTCCTATGGGTAAACCATTTCCTTATTCCTGAATTATTTACTTACCTGTGTTGTCTTCCCTCGAAACTGCTGGGGATTATTTTGCTGG
This sequence comes from Nicotiana tabacum, assembly GCF_000715075.1. NCBI lineage: Eukaryota > Viridiplantae > Streptophyta > Magnoliopsida > Solanales > Solanaceae > Nicotiana > Nicotiana tabacum. The sequence continues at coordinate 128,892,562 of NC_134084.1, forward strand.
GGATGAATTTTCCTTTTCTCCCTTACCCACTCTGGGTTGTCCGACCCTCTTGAAACTTGGTCGAAACTCTGTCGAGGATGCTTCTACATCTCGATGGTCCGCTGGGGATAACACTGCGAACTGCTGAGTAACCCTGCTGGGGATAACACTGCTGAGAATAACTCTGCTGAGTAAATATGTTATCTTACTCCTTCCAAAATTACCTCCTTTTAAGTAGGATGTTTCATTCCTCTGCAAACTACTTCCCCATTTTTTTTTGTTTTTTTTCTTTTTTTATAGCATTTTTCTCCATTTTTTATTTATTTATTTATAGCTTCTTCCTTCGAAAACTACCTCCCTTAAGACTCATTTTGCCTTTCCCCGAAAGGAGCCACTGAGAATACCGATCTTCACCAAACTTGTGTTGGACTCCTCGAAACTGCTGGGGATAACGCAGTCAAGGATAACACTGCTTGGGGATTCTGACTCCTTCAGAACTAGTGCTTCACTCTTCGGAAGGTTGTTGGGAATGATACTGGCCTTTTGCTTTTCTGAGCACAAGTGTCATCCCTTTGTTCTGTCTGCTGGGGAACAACTTCCTCTATTGAAACTTATTATGTTGGGGGCAACACTGGTTCAAAGACCACTTCCCTTGAGACTGGTGTTATCTTTATTCTTCCTCGAATGGGTACCTGACTTCCAGAAAATTTTCTAAATGAAAGGAAAATTTTCTGCCCCAGTTTGACAGTGTCCATTATGGCATGCATTTCTGTCATAAATGCCATTCCTTTACCTGTTTCAAATCAAACAAAATTTGTTAGTTTAAAACGCGGTGGTTGGTTGTGATACTCCTACTGGGGATGACTTTCCCTTTCTCCTTCCTTGCTCTGCGTTTCACAACTTGTTGGGGATGATTTTATTTGCTGGGGATAATCCCTTTCTGCTGGGGATATCCATCTTCTTTTGTGGCATAGCTCGGAAACTGGCATTTCCCCGACCTTTTAGTCGCGTATGAATTTCCCACACCATGCTCATTTCTCTCCTTGCTTTGTCCAAGGGCCTCGGCCTTGAGGTTTATAACCTTTGATTTCGGCAAGGGTATCCCTCTTGACACTCGTCAATCCTTTTGTCAATTCCCTATCGCTGGGGATATCTTTTTTGACACTGGCCTCGCACTTGTTCCTTGCTGATTATACCACTTGGATGTACTAGCCAGATCTCATCTTGCATAATTGTAAAGCTGATGGCATATTTTGAAGTCATTTCTCACTTGTTCTGACCAAACAGACTCTACTGGGGAATTTTTCTATGAAAGGAAAAGATAAAAGGGAACAGAATAAAAGACAAATGAAAAAGATGACTCTTTAACAAAAGAAACTATAAATAAAAACCTATCAAACGCAGATACCGACTCTAATGGTCATGACATGCACATGTGGCCTATCCTCCACCGTCAATCGTCTTTCAAGACCTTCAATTGGCAATTCCCCATCTGATTCTCAATCTTATTCGACTTGTAGTGCCCAAAAGGGTTTTCACTATCAAGCCTCTCTCATTTTGTTTTTTTTTTCTTCTCAGCTTGCATCGCCTTATGGTGTCCGTAAAGATTTTCACCGATAAGACTCTCTCATTTGTATCACTTTCCAGCTGGGGATTTAGAGTGTTACCGGTATGACTCTCTCTGCTGGAGATTAGAGTCCTTTCTATTGTGGAACAGAGTGTTATTTTCACCTGTAAGACTCTCAGTTGTCTGACTTGGCATCTTTTGAAGACCGATCAGAAGGTCTTTCTTTGGACCGTAATGTGGGTTTTGGATAGGGCTAGAAAGAAAGGGTATTAAAGGCTAAAAAAACAAATCAATTCGGGGTTCAAAATTACAACCTTCAGAACCATATTTGTTTACAACAAGCGCAATCCTTGCCCCAGTTTCTTGCTTGGGGATTATTTATTTATTATTATTTTTTAATTTTTATTACACCATGCACACCATGCACACTATGCACCCTATGACGTAGTTCCTCTTTGAGGAATCAGGTCAAACGTAGTTCCCAATTCCTCTGTTTTTATTTGACTTTATTTTGTTGTTTTTTTTTGTTATCATTTTTCTCTTCTTTTTTTTTCGTTTTTTTTTTATTTTTTTTTGATTTTTTTACCTTCCAGGCTCGTATTTCCTAGTCATTGCTATTGATTCCGAACGAGGGGTATGAAAGAAAATAAATAAGGCTCAAAAGGGGGTAACGAAGGATAAAGTGTTTAGATAGCAGAACAAAATGCCTTCGTCATTCCAGTCTTCAAAACATGCCAAGTGCAAACAACACAATTGATCATAGATTTATAGTCTCTTCCGATGGTGCTGGACTTGACAATTATGTTAAACACTTGCTTTTTCATTTGTCATTTCTAAAGCACCGTTGGGCGACACTCTTACTCTCATGAACGACCCTCATGCCAATTTGGCGAATCTTGCATTTAACGATTTTCTTTATGTTTTACTTGCCCCAGTTTCACATGACTCGGGCTTCAAATAATCTCAAACCGTTCTTATTTCCTTTAAATGTTCTGATTGCCTTTCTGGGGTTTTATGATTAACTTTAAAGACTAGGCCCAAACTGTGTGCGCATGTCATGTTACTAGAATCGGCGCCGAACAAAATGATAAAAGGATCAAACAAAAAGAAGAATGGAAATAATAAAAGACCGGATTTTGTATTAGACTACCGGTGAAATGGTTTGAATAACAAAACAATAAAAAAAAACCATAATAAAATCCTAAAACAACCTGGACAAAACTTAAACAAACCGCTATGACAAAAATGGAAAAATAAAAAGGTTTGACACAAGACAATATTCGGATTACATCCCTAAGAATAATCCGGACAACAGAAATGACCACAAAATAAGCCACCACAAGCTTCTCTCTTGCTATCCAAGGAACGGAGCGTCCTCCCACTTTATCAAAATTGGCATCTTAGCCACTGAGCTTCGCATCAGTATTGTCCAGACCATTGCCAACTTCAATATCATCAACCTTAGTCAACAAGTCCCAATAGGATTCGCGTGCTTCTGTTATCAAGCCTGATCCCCGCAAAGTGTGCTTCTGGGTCTTGTATTTCCGGCTTACCACAAACCAACCACCTAACTTTCTTTGTGATTCAAAGCGAAATAGGTTAGAATGGACTCCGTTGGTCCCCATTATTAATAACATCTTTTCCTCTCTTTTTTTCATTTTCTTTTTCGATTTTTTTCTTCATTTTTTCTTTTTTTTTTCGATTTTTTTTCATTTTTTCTCATTTTTTGTTGTGGTCGAATCTTATGGAGATTGCCTACGTATCATGACCCCGCATGAATCAGACCGAGCGTAGTTCGTGACCAATAAATATAAACAATACTCAACATTTTTTTTTAATTTTCATATTAAAACAAACTGGGTTTCAAAGGTTTAAAGATGACCTACAAACTTGAAAATCAAACAACCCGCATATTCTAATCAAAAGATTCACAAACTCAAAAACAAACGGCCAGCTTCCTTTCCCCGTTTGTCAAATGCAACCAAACGACTATTTTTGCAAATGTGGCCCCTTCCAATTCTCACATGAATTTTGAGGTCGGGGAGGATTATTTTATGACACTTTACCAACTTGTCCATTCTTTTACGAAAATAACCTTTCGACAACTGAAAGATACTCTAAGGCTATTTCGGCAAGAAGGGTTTAAGATGCGGCCGAAGCTGGCTCGGCTTATTATGACAAAATTCAAACGGTATTCACCTGACCGCCGACTCTTTGTTTTTTTCTCTTTTAAAATTATAATAAAAACCTGGTGTTGCAAACACGGCCCTTCAACATCTCGGGGACGAAAATTTTTAAGGCTATGTGGGTCAATTGGACCAAATCTAAAACAATGACCCAAAAGTGGTTGCTTATACAAAGTCAGCCTTCCGGCGTCCCTTTCGGGAACATTCGGCTATTGTTGACAAAACAGCATCACCTGACTTACTTATGACAAAATTAAAATTTTGACATGTTTTTATTTATTTGTTATTTTAGCAAAAGGTGGTGTTGGACATCACTGACTTATTTATGACGTGTTTTATTTATTTATTTATTTATTTATTTGTTTTTGGCTTTTTAGCAAAAGGGGGGTTGGACCCGATGAGGGTTGCCTACGTATCTCACATCCAGTGAGAATCAAACCCGCGTAGTTCGGGTAAATTAACCGAACTATTTTAAAACATGACTCTTTTCCATTTTTATTTTTTCCTGGCAAAACAATCTATTTTCCTTTTCTATTTTTTTGAAAAAGACAAAATAACGATTTTTTTTCCATTTTCAACAAACAATAAAACAATCTATTTTTCCAAAAATAAAAGACTCTTTTTTTCTATATTTTTTAGTAAAACAAAATAAAATATTTTCCTTTTTTTTTCAAAATTTCGGCAAAGTTTCGCCAGTAATTGGTCATTGATTTTTTTCTAAAATAATCAATTAACTCCTTAACTGATATATTCTTTTTCCTTTTTTTTTTCTTTTTTTCCCTTCAATTTTCCAACATTCTCGAGATTCAGAAACCGGTCAACATGCAAGTTCGAAACAAATATATGTACAAAGCAAGTAGGATGCATCAGAATGGTCTTTTCATTTCAGGTTGCTAGTCTTAGACGGACCCAACCCCTGTGTTGAGTCCCCTAAGTCAAATGCAACGTGATGCAAATAAGCGTTCCTACTAGGGATCCGGCATGAAGTCACGTTATTCTATATTCAAAACCTCTTAAATGTTCAGCCCTTTTTTCTCACTCTTATTCTCTTTCTGTCAGATTTTTTCCTCTCTATCTGTATTCTGTTCTGTCCGTGTGTTCTCCCCCAAAATCTGATTTCAAGACCTCTACTTATATCTCATCCCATAAATCTTTTAATCAATTAAAATCAACTCATTTTCTCTACCAAACCCATTATCTTCCCACTCATCCTCATTACATTAAATAAATATATCACCCCACCCCATTATATTTTGTCCCCCATGCTTTCACTAAACAAATACAAGATTCCTCCCCACTAAATTTTGTCTTGTCCCCCCTTTATATTAAACAACTATATCACAACCCACCCCAATACATTTTGTCCCCCATGCTTCACATAAAAAATTACAAAATGTACAATTCCTAAACTAACCTCCGACCTTATTGCAATTACCATTTTACCCCTGAACGTACTACAAATTACCAAACTACCCCATCAGCTATAACAATCATTTAATCAAACTTAACCAAAATATAGACAATATGATCAATTTATAACAATGTTCAAACAACAAATCACATGAACATGATTTCTTCAATATTTCAACAACAAATCACATGAACATGATTTCTTCAACATTTCAACAACAAATCACATAAACACAAATTGAACAACAAAGAACAACTAAAATTTGATTAAACAATATTTTAGCAACAAACAATCCTATTTTCAGATTCAACAACAACAACAAACAAGTATATTTAGATTTCTAAATTCAATCATATTAAACTTAAAATTAACTCTAACAACATTACAATCAACAATTCCTATATTAAACTTAGACAAGATTATGAGACAAATTCAAGAAATAATCATAAATGATAAACAAGAAATCAAACTATACAAATTTCGGATTCAAGATCAACCAAACAAAGTATGAACATGAATGAATCTATTTTTTTAAAACAACAAACATGACGGATTAAATGATTAAACCAACATATTTCCCTAACACAACTAAATTCTTTTAGACAAATAACAAGATCGACGAAGAAACAATTATGAACTTGAACTTAACAATATTAACAATTTCTAAAAATACATAAAACACATGAAACAAATTGAAGAAACAATTAATTAAACTTCAATTTGTATCTCACCAACATTAAATTAACAGATTTTTACCTAAACAATAAAACAAACATGAAATAAACATAAAAACAACTAATTAAATTTCCATTTGAAATCTGAAAATTAATTCAACAAAACATATGAACAAACTAAAAAATTAATTCAAACGATAGACATGAAAAAAACAAACATTTGTCGTTTTTAGATTCGAGAATATCAAAACAAGATACGGACAAAAAATGAAAATTCAAAATCTACCAACCGGATTGAAACGACGAACAACGACCAACTAACGATGAACTCGAACAGTGATCGACGACATCGACCAAAACTCGTCCATGTGTGCGAGGCAGAAGTGAAGAAGACGAAGGCAGCTGGGGGTTCGTTTGGTTACGTGAAGCTGGGGTACGGGCATCAGCCATGAAAGCTTGCTTGCTTGATGGTGGAGCAAGTAGTTGACTGGCCGACGCAGCAAACAGAAACAACTGGTCGACGCCGAAAACAGAAGCAGCAAACGAGATTTTCGGCCTTGGGAGCTCAACGGAGAAGATGAAGATGCAGCTGGGGTCATCTATGGTCGGAGAAGGAAAAGCTTGAACAACTGGTCTTTTGGACGTGCGGTTGAGGGTTGCCATGGACGTCGAGCTCAAACTCGAGCTTGACGTCGAACGACGAAGATGAAGTCGCGATGGATGGTGAAGCAGAAGGAGCAGCAGTGGAGACAAGCTGTTCGTTGGCTTTTGTTTGGATCACCAATGCAGCTGGGTGTTTGAAGAAGACGATGCAAGGGCAGCCATGGTCGAGCAAGCTTTGAGCTTGACGAAAGAGATGAGGCTATGGTAGCGACGGTGTTATGGTGGGTCGTTGGAGATCGAGTGACTTGTGTCGTTTGGTCGAGGAAGAAGAAGGCGGAAGCATCTGGTTGAGGGCAACCATTTATGGAGCTTGGAGCTTTTGGGAAGATGAAGAATAGAAGAAGAAGAAAGATAGGGGGCGGGTCTTTTCTTATTTTTTAGGGTTTTGTTTTTTATTTATTTTTTGTTTTGTTTTGTGTTTGGACAAAAAGTGAAGAAGAGGTGTTGGGTATTTGGGTTAATGGGGCAGACCGGGTCGACCCGGTTTGAAGTGGACCGGGTCATGGGGAAGGTTGGACAATTATTTGGGCCTGTGGTTTGAACTTTGAAGAAATGGCCCAATCCGATTTTTCTTTATATTTTCGCTCTCTTTTCTTCTTTTATTTCTCTAAAACTAAATTATAAAAATACTTAAATTATTATTAAGAACTAAATTAAGTTATAAAAGCGCAAATTAACTCCCAATAACAATTAACGCACAATTAAGTAATAATTAAGCATAAAATTGTATATTTGGACATTAAATACTAAAAATACAAACGATGCCTATTTTTGTAATTTTTAATTTTTTGTAAACAAACTTAATTACTAACAAATTGTAGACTTAAATCCTACATGCAAAATGCGACATATTTTTGTATTTTTTATTAATTTAGCAAATAAACATGCACAGACAAATACAAATAATTATTCAAAATATCACAAAATATCACAAAATTGCACACCAAGGAAAATCATTTTATTTTGAATTTTTGGGAGTAATTCTCATATAGGGCAAAAATCACGTGCTCACAATTACGTGTCCACATCATGGTATTTCGGAGCAGATGATGGGGTAGATATTTACATGGGTTTGGCAGATAGTTTGAAAGTCAATGTTGATGCTTCAGCAGGTGGAGCATTTTTGAGCAAAACATTCAGAGAGTGCAAGATCCTACTTGACAAGATGGCACAAAACTCAAGATGGACAACAAAAAATGCTCCAATCACTCCTGTGGTGCACTCAGTGGCTCTAGACCCGGCTAACTCCATGGCTGAAAATATGGCCATTCTACTAACACAAATGAGCATCCTCACCAAAAAGGTTGAAAAATCAGGCCAGAAACAGTAGGTACACATAGTTGATGCAACGAATGAGGGTTTATGTACATCACACATTAATCAACCATATGTCTGCTCGTGGAGTGCTGAAGGTGACAATCAACAATATTAGGAGAACATGAATTATGTGGCCAACTATGGGGGACAGAGACCAGGTGGTCAGAATTGGGGTCAGCAGAATCAATAATATATACCAGCTCAGCAGCAGTACAATAACAACAATAACCATGGGGCTATGTGACCACATGGTCAAATGGTGCCTTATCAAAGACAACAATGGTACAACCAGCAAAATCAGCAGCAGACTTATCAACAACCTCCACAACAACAAATTGTGAGACATGAAGATAGGTTTGCTAAATTTGAGGGAATGATGCAACAAGTGATTGGGTTCACTATAAAACTAATTGACAGAGTAGACTCACATGAGTAGCGATAAAGAATATTGAGATCCAATTAGGACAGATTTCCATGGCCCTAAATAATCATCCTCATGGACCGTTACCTGCAGACACCCAAATCAATCCAAAAGAGCAGGGCCCCAAGCAACTAATGGCAGTAAGTCTCCGAAATGGTAGAGACTTAGATCAGGAGTAAGAAATTGCTCGTGAAAGCAGACCAACGGAGACACTGGTGCCAGTACCCATAGAGCTAGACGATTCAGCAAGGTTAACTAAGGTGACGGTACAACATGCGCAAGAGAACACCAACAAAGAAGAAGAAGTTGTGAAAAATACTAAGGTTGCACCGGAACTGACAGTAGAAGCGGTGCCTGAACAAGAGAAAATCAAATCACAGGGAAGAAGCGACTTCCAGCACCATTCCCACAGAGATTGACCAAGTATCAGAAAGATGAGCAATACAAGAAATTTTTGGAGATGTTGAAGCAAATTCAGGTAAACATTCCATTAATTGATGCTTTAAAGGAGATGCCTGGTTATGCAAAGATGACGAAGGACTTGATGTACCGCAAGTTCGACTTTCACGACTTGGCTATGGTTACACTAACTCAGACTTGCATTGTGGTTGTAACGAGACCCATAGCTGAAAAGCTGTCTGACCTAGGGAGCTTCACAATCCCTGCACAATAGGCAACTTTGCATTTGCTAAGGCACCGTGTGATTTGGGAGCAAGCTTAAACCTTATGCCCCTAGCCATATACAAAAGGCTAGGCATTGGAAGAGCTAGACCCACGTCTATGTTACTATAGCTAACTGATCGAACAATGAAGAGGCCCTCTGGGATTCTAGATGATGTATTGGTACAGGTTGGGAAGTTTGTGTTCCCAGCAGATTTTGTCATCCTTGAATGTCGGGTTGATGAGGAAATTCCCATAATTTTGGGAAGACCGTTCTTGGCCACTGGGAGAGCCTTAATTGATTGTGAAACTGGAGAGCTCAAGATGAGATTAAATGATGAAGAGATAACATTCAATGTGCAGAAATCTATGCAGAGACCAAGTGAATTAGCTAATTTCTCTCTGATAGATGAGGTGGATGTAGTTTTGGAGGAGGAATATGAGGCACTGAACATTAAAGACCCTCTAGAAGCCTGTCTTATGAGCTTAGATGAAGCTAATGGAGAGGAGTTGGCTGAGTGGGTACTTGCTCTTAAAGGCCAAGGTTTTTGGAAAAGCGAGCTCGAATTTGAGACTTTGCACTTAGAGGAAAGAAAAATTCCTCCAGCTAAACTATCAATAGAAGAGCCACCAAGTTAGAACTCAAACCACTGCCATCTCATCTAAGGTATGCATTCTTAGGACCTAACTCAACTCTACCTGTTATTATCTCATCCAGTTTGTTAGATGTGCAGGTAGAACAACTTTTGCAGGTACTAACTGAGTGCAAGATTGCAATTGGGTAGACCATTGCAGACATTAAGGGGATCAGCCCGGCCTTCCGTATGCATAAGATTCTACTGAAAGATGGGCACAAACCTTCCAGGGAACATCAAAGAAGGTCAAACCCCAACATGAAAGAAGTGGTGAAGAAAGAAGTGATCAAGTGGTTAGATGTGAGAATCATATTCCCCATCTCTGATAGCAACTGGGTATCCCAGTTCAGTGAGAACCAAAAAAGGGAGGCATTACAGTAGTGAAAAATGAGAAGAATGAATTGATCTCTACATGAACAGTCACAGGTTGGAGAATCTGTATAGATTACAGGAAGTTAAACTTGGCTACCAGGAAGGACCACTTCCCACTACCATTCATTGATTAGATGCTAGATAGAATGGCAGGGAGGTCTCACTTTTGCTTTCTAGATGGGTACTCGGGGTACAATCAGATTTCTATTGCCCCGGAGGATAGAGAGAAAACATCGTTCACCTGCCCTTATGGAATTTATGTTTTTCGGTGAATGCCGTTTTGCCTATGCAACACACCCGCCACATTCCAAAGATGCATGATGTCCATCTTTACAGATATGGTAGATGAGATAATGGAGGTTTTCATGGATGACTTCCCAGTGGCGGGGAACTCATTCGATGATTGCCTTGTGAACTTGAGAAGAGTGTTGTAAAGGTGTATCGAGACTAATCTGGTACTCAACTGGGAAAAGTGCCATTTCATAGTACAAGAAAGTATAGTCTTAGGGCACCTAGTGTCAAGTAAAGGTATTGAGGTGGACTGTGCAAAGGTTGATGTGATAGAAAAGCTTCCAACACCCACTTCCGTCAAATCAATAAGAAGTTTTCTTAGGCACACCGGTTTTTATAGGAGATTTATAAAAGATTTTTCCAAAATTACTAACCCCTTGTGTAAATTGCTTGAAAAAGATCACCCTTTTGTGTTTTCTGATGCTTGCAGGGTAGCTTTTGAAGAATTGAAGAAGGATTGGTAACAACACCTATCCTAGTTGCGCCCTACTGGGAGCAACCATTTGAGCTGATGTGTGATGCGAGTGACTATGCTGTGGGAGCGGTTCTTGGGCAGCAAAAAGATAAAATCATGCACCCGATATACTATGTAAGTAGAACACTGAGTGGAGCCCAACTAAATTACACTGTGATCGAGAAGGAGATGTTGGCAGTGATGTTCGCATTTGACAAATTCAGGTCATACCTGATAGGCTCGAAGGTAATTATTTACACTGACCATGCTGCTCTCAGGTACTTAATCGAGAAGAAGGAGTCAAAACTGCACCTGATTCGATGGGTGCTACTGTTGCAAGAATTTGATTTGGAGATCCGTGACCGAAAGGGAATGGAGAACCAAATAGCTGATCATTTATCTAGGCTGGAAGGAACTGACAAGAAGGTTGAGGTAGAAGAGATTCTAGAAACCTTTCCAGATGAACAACTACTAGCCATGAGTCTCGAGGAAGCGCCATGGTATGCAGACATTGCAAACTACCTGGCGAGCGGTATTGTTCCTTATGATCTTTCCTCTGCTCAAAAGAAAAAGTTATTTTGTGATTGTCGCATGTACTATTGGGATGAGCCTTATCTATTCAGGATTTGTATTAATAACATGATATGGAGATGTATCCCTGAGATAGACTAGTCTTCTATTTTGCAGGCATATCACGCATCACCATATGGTGGGCATTTTGGGGAAGTAAGGACAGCTGCGAAAGTCTTGGAGTCGGGCTTCTACTGGCCAACATTATTCAAAGATGCACATTTATGGATAAAGGACTGTGATGAATGCCAATGAACCGGGAACATTTCCCATAGACATGAGATGCCCATGAACCCAATTCAGAATGTAGAAGTGTTTGATGTATGGGGGATCGACTTCATGGGGCCATTCGTCATCTCCTATGACAAAAAGTACATACTCATCTCTATGGACTACGTATACAAATGGGTGGAAGCTGCAACACTCCCTACAAATGATTCAAAGGGGGTAATTGGTTTTTTGAGAAAGAACATATTCACCCAATTTGGCACCCCACAGGCAATAATCAATGATGGAGGCACTCACTTTTGTAATCGAGCCTTTGCAAAGTTGTTGGAGAAGTATGATGTACGCCACAAGGTGGTCACCCCATATCATCCACAAACAAATGGGCAAGTGGAAGTTCGAATAGAGAATAAAGAGCCTACTGACTAAGACTGTGAATGCTACTAGAACAGATTGGGCGAGGAAGTTAGATGATGCACTTTGGGCATATCGAACCGCTTTCAAAACTCCAATTGGCATGTTGCCATAAAAGTTGATGTTTGGGAAGGTGTGTCATTTACTAGTAGAGTTGGAGCATAAAGCTTGGTGGGCGTTGAGATGGTTGAATCTTGATAGTGAAGCTGCAGGAACAAGTAGAGTAATGGAGTTGCACGAGCTTGACGAGTTCATCTATCACGCTTTTGAGAGCACACGATTATATAAGGAGAGAATGAAGATGATACATGATAGGAATATTATTGAGCAGAATTTTAAACCTGGAGATACGCTATTGCTATACAACTCACGTCTGAGGTTGTTTCCGGGTAAATTGAAATCACGATGGTCGGGGCCTTTTCGTGTGGTTGAAATTCACCCCACGGGTGCCGTAGAGATTGCTAGAGAAAATGACTCTCACACATTCAGAGTCAATGGACCTATATTGAAACATTATGTGGGCATGGATGAGGCAAAAAGAGTGCCAGTGACCCATTTGATCAAGCCTCCGATGTTGAGCGTACCTTAAATGCGCTTACATGCATCGTGCCGCGACATTAAATCAGGTACTTGTTGGGAGGCAACCCAATTTTTAACCTCACTAACCCATAATTATAGTTTAGGATTATTAGAATTTAGGAGTTGTGAGACTTGATTGGGTAGGTACAAGCATGAATTGGACATAAAATAAGTATATAATAGAGTCGAGGTGCAACTCGTAAGCTAAATGTTAAAAATAAAGCGAACTTTGTGAAAAATGGCCTACCGCGCCGCATAGGGTGTCGTGCCATGTGCCACGCCAGGCCAAATGGGTTTGAGAGACAAAAGAGCAAGGCCTCTGATAATTTACACTACCGCGCCGCATGGGGCGCCGCACCCTGCGACGCGACAATGCTTAATTTATAAGATAAAAAAATAAAAACTTTTAGATTCTTTTAACCAACCACCCGTTCAGCACCCCACCCTTTCTCTCTTTTCTCTCTCAGACCAAACGTTCTAGCCCTTTCTCCCAATTCCCCCAATTCCCCCAATTTCTTTTCTTCTCCAATTCTTTTGCCACACACACCTCGTATCCCTTTCATTCACCCTCAAGGTAAGTTCCTCTATTCTCATCTCTTTTCTTTGGGTAATTTTTGTAGTTGAGTAGTATTAGTTTATTTTGAACTAAACCCTAGGTAGTGTAGTTGTGCTCATTTTTTTTTAAAACTTCTTTGCTTATTTTGGCCATGATTGGTGCTTAACTTGTGGGGTTTCCATTGTGCTTCTAATTGTGGAAGAGTTTTTATATATCTTGGTGCTTATAGAATAGTTTGATGGTGAAGTTGGGTGGAAGTGCCTTTATGGCGAAAATATGTGGAATATTTGTGCAAATTTGGTGCACTTTGTGCCCTTGTTATATTGTGGTGGTTGTAGGATGGTTGATTGGTATGGTTGTGTCATAATCTTAGGAGAATTAAAGTAGAAATTATGAGGAAACTTTGGTGAATACCATATGCTTGATTAAATGCCTCAATGACATAGAAGGTGACATTGTAGCTTAGTAGAGGATAATTATTATGAGATAATGTGGTGCTAGGTGCTAATTGGAGTGTTCGATTCATGCTATGTGCTTGTGTAATGTTGTATTATACTTTCTAAAGTTTGTTAGTAGTGCATTAGTATAACTTCTTTTCTTTCTCTTCTTAGTTACTAGATTAGCTTCTTAATTTTGTATTTTAAGCTAGTATAGTCTGTGGTTTTGTGGTTGTACTATTATGTTGGTGGTTGGGTGGGTTGTTGATTGCTTGTAGTGCACTTCCAATGGGGTAGTCTGACTCCCTGATATACATTTTACTTGTGAACATGCCAATAACATAAGTATGGGATGGTTACCCCATTTGGTCTGGTTTGGTTTTCGTGTTGTGGCTAATACTGTTCGTCTTGTGCAGGTATAATGTCTCACTGCCTGAGCAAACGTTCTAAAACTAGTTCTTTTGAGGTTGCTTCTAGTAGCCGTCGTGGTGGGAGACGGGCACCTCCCCCCACCTCAGTGGAGGAGGAAGAGGAGCGCAATGACCCTAATGCGGATGAGGTACCAGCGTGCAAATATGGTATATGGACTGTCCTTGCCCATGCTTGACACTAGTTCAGACATTTATCTCATCGGTGAATCCGAACCCGGAGGTTGCTTTTGACGATGGGAAGTTGGCCCGCAAATATAGTGAAATATACAACAACATTCGGGCTCTGGGTTTCGACAGTCTGTTCCGTCCGGGTGATGCGGTGAATGTAAACCTAGTCAAAGAGTTTTATGCTAACTGGCAACCTGAAGCAAGCTAGATGCAGTTTACGAAGTATGGGTAAGGTGTAAAGTGATTCCATTCTCCTCCCAGGTGATCAATCGGATTACGAGATTCACAGAGCACTCCCACAAGCTCTTTCAGAGGTTTCTCCTTCGGCCAGACTATCCAGCTATCCACCGCCTGTTATGTGGCACTGACTCTTCTGCCGCATGGACACGAGATGCGAATGAATTTCACAACGACATGAATAAGGCAACATTCCAGCGGCCAGCCAAGGTTGTTTTACGGTTGATTAATGCCAAAATCACGCCCACTTAAAGTGACACTGATGTCCCCCAACTGAAAGTGTGTTTGACCTATGCCTTGTGTGAGCACGTGATTTTTGCCCTATATATGAATAATTCCCAAAAATTCAAACAAAATGATTTTCCTTTATTTTTACAATTCTTGTGAATTTTTGGTGTCATTTCGTGTTAATTGTTTGCATTTTATTGGTGCATGTTGATTCATATAAAACACAAAAATATGCATTCGCGTTTTAGGATATAATTTCATATTTTAGGACCGATTAGAGGTTAATTTGTTTAGAACAAAACGTGAAAAATCACAAAATTAGTCTTTAAACAATTTTAGGAATTAATTAGTCTTTGTTTTGAAATAATTAGGATTTTATGTTAGTTTTGCATCTTTATAAAAATTATTATTAAATTAAAAATGAGAAAAGGAAATAAAAGAGAAAAGAAAATAAGGTTAGAAAGAGTGGTCTTAATAAAGACCCAAATTTGGGCCAATTCGTTGAAAATGTTCAGGCCCAAACACCCTTAGACCCGTTCCAACCAGATCCAGGCCCAATGCTTCAATACCCGGCCTACCCCAATCCAGTCCAAAACGACGTCGTTTCCCCGGCCTTCAATCACGACCGTTGGATCTCATCAATCCAATGATCCGGATCTAACTAGGATGTTTGGTATATAAGTGTCCGAAATTCCCCCCTCACCCCATTCGTACCGTGTCCTTCATCTTCATAAACCCTAATCCGCGTCGCCCCCAAATCCCTCGCCGGCAGTGAACGTCACTTACACCGTTCAAACCCAAATTAACACCATAGATCCCCCATGAATCCCTATTTCCATTCCCGTTATTGGTTTCCCTCGAATGTTGCCAGAGTTCGTCGAATCTCAGTTTGAAGTTTTCCGGCCAAGTCGCAAGTTCATCCAAACCAGCCCAAAATCACACCACACCATCCCCAGACGTCCCTCAACCCAAATCCATGACCATCTTTCTTCGAATCTCGGTGAAGCGGCTCGAATTCCAGATCTAAGAATTTCTGGTCAAAACCCTAACCCAAAATCTTTGTGATTTTGGACCGTAATATCCTTAACCATGTGTTCTCTTGTAAAAACACATGGTTAGGGATTTTATGTGTCAAAAATCTGGAAAGATTCAGACGTCAGCAACTGGCCGGAGTTTCTCGTGCTTCAGTGAGTTTTCCTGTTTCTTTTTACTTGCATGGTTGAAGTTTTAGTTATAGTTTTGATTTCATTAAGTGGTCTGTTAATTTTACGATTTATTTTTGTGTATTAGTATAGTTTAAATTTTCTTTGTTCCTTGTTCCATCTGTTTTAATCAGTGAAGCATCTTCGCATTTTTAGTTTTGTTTTAGTTTGATGCATGTGTCATTGTTAGTTAATCATAGTTTTAATTTCAGAATCAACATAATTGATTAGTTTGGATTCGATACTATTCTGTCCATTAAATGTTAGCTAGATGTTTAGGTTAATTTCAATTTCTTTTTAGTTCGGAATTTGATGTTCGAATGGTCGATTGTGAGCTTATTGGTTAAAAGTTAGTTTAATTTCATTTAATGTTGACTATTAGCTTAAGCTTTGCTTTGATTGATCATGGTCTCTGGTTTTCCTAGTTTGTTTGAGTTTGTGTGATTGAACAATTGGGATTGGTTAGTTCAATTAGTTAATTTCTGAGTTCTAATTAATCAGTCCTAGTTAGTTTTGAATTAATTTAGGGGATTGGTTATAGCTGTTGAGAATGTAGGTAGAATCAGTAACTTTGAGAAGCTTTCAGGGGTAGTTTGGGCATGGAAAAAGGTAATTCTGATAGGAATAGTAATTTCAAAGTAAGAGAAGGGGTAGTATAGGTATGGCATGGGTAGAAGAATACCCTAGGGCCTTCTAGAATAGGATTTTAGTGTACATTTCAGCACAATAGAGGTGCTTACTTGAGTAACAAGTTAGAAATAAGAGGACCAAACTGAAAATAAGGGAGGGACTAAAAAGAAACCCAAAATCTGATTTACTCTTTGGTAGCACCTATAAAAGGGCATCAAATGCCTTGAGGAGGGGGGCTTCTTTTTCAGCAGAAGATTCATATTTCATAGCTAGTTTAGCTTTTCCAAAAAAATTCCCTTTCTAAGTTCTAGATTCAAAGTAGAAGTTAGAAATTCAAAAACCAAAAAAAGGCAAATAGATTCATAAAAAAACTCAAAAAGCACGTACTGTTTCATTCAACCAGGAAACTGATTTTCCATTTTTAGCAGCTGAGTTACAAATATCAGTTCCTTTTCTGGTGATTTGAGTATTCAGAGAAATTTCTGGTTGTTTCAAGTAATATTGGGGTTTCAGTCAGGCTGTTTGGTTCCATTTGTTGAGTTTTCAAGTTTGGGGTGTTCTGGCTGTTTTTAAAACTCAGTGTTGAGTCAAATTTTTGGGATTCTGAGTTGCTGGGTTATTGATTCCTCTATTTGGATTGTGAATTTGCTGTTGCTGCTCACTATCGTCTTAACTGACCTCTCCTTTTCCATTTCTATTCAATTTCCAGGTATTTCTCATGCTCAAGCAATGCTGAAAATTACTGCCACTTGTAGAAAACAAATTTGAAGTGTGAATAATAGGAAACACATGCTTACACTTGAATATTTACCTTTACTGTTCATTTTTGTTGGTTGATTCATTTGGACTGGAATTTCAGTAATGTTAATGAGATTACAAGCTGTATAACTGGACAATGTTGTGCGGTTTTAATTTAGTGTATTGTAACTGAGTCATCATGGTGGTTAATTTTAGTTTAGAATAAATTCTGTCAGTATAGTATATTGTGGTTTACAGAAAACAGAAATGAGGCGTCGAAACAGTAGTATTTTTAAACAATGTCTGTGTTGCAATTGTTAATATCAACAGGTGTTTGTTAATGATTAGTTTGTGAGTTCTAGTACCTTAGTGACATAATTTGAATAAATATGACAAGTTCAGGATTATATTTGGCTTAATTTATCACTTTGATAGTGCTTAAGGTAACTCAATAATTGATTAGTTAAATGGTTGCCCGCAGTTCGTCATTTATGGTCTAAAAGCTTGTTAGTTCAACGAGGGGATGTAATATGGGTTTAATTAGGAGATGGGTCCAATTGGTGGTTTGTCAATCCAGAGGATCGATCCCCAGACCTCTGCGAGCTCAATTCTTATGGGCCATTTCAGGCCCAATGCTTGCATTCACAATAGCTTTCCTCCCAATTGTGCTGGGCCCTTTGAGGCCCAAGACCGGTTGTACGTTTTTTTAGATTGTAGAAAATGTCGTCATTTTTTAGGTTGTCCCTTTTAACAAAAATCGATGAGACGAGCCTTACCGAGCAAAAAGAAATAAATGTGGGGCCCTCAATAATTGGTTGATTAAAAATATTTTAGACTTCGGGATAAGCCGTTTAGTAAATTTCGCGGCTTTCCCTAAAGATAACAACGCGTTAGGCCTTTTAGGAGTGTTTTAAATAAAATTACTTTCTTAAAACTCGGGTGCGCATTGATGCGACCTAAATCCAAATCTCGACGAAGTCGAAATGTGTCGACAACCATGGGTGCATTGATTGCAACGTGGTTCGAAATGCGTTTTCACGACGTCGCAATTTTTCTAAAATAAATAATGATAAAAAGCGGTTTACGAATAAATGGCATATAAGCTAGCATGTGTTAAAATCAGATAAAATCAAATACAACAGTTAAGCAACCGTGCTAGAACCACGGAACCCGGGAATGCCTAACACCTTCTCCCGGGTTAACAGAATTCCTTACTCGGATTTCTGTTTCGCAGACTATAACAGAGTCATATTTTTCCTCGGTTCGGGATTCAACCAGTGACTTGGGACACCATTAATCTCCCAAGTGGCGACTCTGAAATAATTAATAATTAAATCCTGTTTCGATTGTCCTTTAAATGGAAAAACTCCTTTGCGCCCTTCCGGGGGTGTAGGTGAAAAAGGAGGTGTGACAGCTCTGGCGACTCTACTGGGGATCGAACCCAGAATATCTGGTTCAGGGTTCAGAATTCGAGCTTAGATAAATTGTTGTATTTGATTGTATCTGATTTTCCTACATGTTTTGTGCTGAATGTGATAAATGTTACCGCTTTGATATTATCTGAACTGTATATAAACTGTGCTGACACCCTTCTCTCTTCACCTCCGGGGATGTGCTTACTGGTTGAGACTCCCTATTCTGTTAGTGTCATACCTTGAAATAAGAAAGAGGCTGGACAAGTTACGAAGCCGGATGGCCTTTTGGTTCCCGGTAAGTTGCCCCCTCCTCGACTCGAGTTGTCCGCTCGGGTACACAGTCTAGAACACCGACTCAGGTTTTGAACATAGAATAACGTGACTTCATGCCGGATCCCTAGTAGGAACGCTTATTTGCATCACGTTGCATTTGACTTAGGGGACTCAACACAGGGGTTGGGTCCGTCTAGGACTAGCAACCTGAAATGAAAAGACCATCCTGATGCATTCTCTTGTGCTGTGCATTTATTTGTTCCGAACCTGCATGTTGACCGGTTTCTGAATCTCGGGAACGTTGGAAAATTGAAAAAAAAAAGGAGAGAAAAAGAGAGAAACAACAGTTAGGGGGATTAATTGATTATTTTAGAAAAACCCAAACACTGTCGAAACTCTACCGAAATTTTGAGAAAACAAAAAAGAAAAACGCTTTATTTTAACAGTCTGTTTTACTAAAGGCAAAAGAAAATAGAAAAAAAAATACTTTATTTTTGGAAAATTGTTTGTTGAAAAGAAAAGAAAAGAGTCTTTATTTTAGTCTGGGAAAAATAGGTTGTTTACTGAAAATGAAAAAAAAGAGTCGTTACTTTGTCTTGATTTCAAAAAAACAAAAATACAGAAAAGGAAAAATAGTTTGTCTTGCCATGAAAAATGAAAAAAGGGCCTGGTGTTTAAAATATAGTTAGTTAATTGGCCCGAACTACGCCGGTTTGATTCTCACAGGGTGTGAGATACGTAGGCAACCCTCAACGGGTCCAACCTTTCCTTTGCAAAAACAGCCAAAAAATGTCAGAATTTTTATTTTTCGTTATAACAAATTGGGTGATGCTATTTTGTCAAAAATAGCCAAATGTTCCCAAACGGAACGCCGGAAGGCTGACCTTGCATAAATAGTCACCTTTGGTCATGTTTTTATTTTTTCGACCCTCACAGCCTTAAGTTTTCGTCCTCGAGGCGTTGAAAGGCCGTGTTGAAATACCAGGTATTTTTTTATCTTAAATAAAAACAAGTAAGAATTGTGAATAAGCTAAGTAGAGCCGTCTTGTCATAAATAGCCTTAAAATCTTTGTTCCCAAAGTGCTGAAAGGCCACGTTTGAGAATCAAGTTCTTCATTTGAAAATATATAGGTAATTTTGAGTCAAAAATATAGATAGTTTTTTTTTGAGTCGAATAAAAGTTTTTCTTTTTGCTTAAATGCTTTAATAAATGTGCAGGATGAGCACGATGATAAATGAGCCCTTTTCAATAATGACCAAAATCCCTTTTGAGCTGCAATTATGGTGGAATGATTTAGGCAAAGAGGGGCAAGACGAAGTGAAAAAATATTTGAAAGATCTTCTGTGTTTATTAAACATTCAGCCTCGGGGGGATATTATCAGGACATTGGTCGCCTATTGGGATTCGACACATAATGTATTTCATTTCTCAGACTTTGAGCTCACCCCGACATTGGAAGAAATAGCAGGGTACATCGGAAGTGATCAAGCTCCGTTGAGGTTCAAATACTTAATTTCTCCCAGGGCCATTACCATACACCGGTTTTTGGATTCCTTGAAAATACCCCGAACGGTTCATCATCCAGACTTTGCAAAGGGTTTCTGTAGTTTCTGCTTCATATATGATAGATATGGTCACGTGGGCAGGTTCAATAATCTAGACTTTAAGCTATGCAGCAAAAGTAACCGACAAAAATGGGAGGAACACAGACGGGTGACTTTTATGATAGCCTTTTTGGGCCTCATAGTATTCCCAAGGAAAGATGGTACTATTGATTTGAAAGTAGCGGGGGTCGTCAGTACTTTGCAAACCATGGGAAAAAGCACTTTAGCACCTATGATCGTGGCTGACATCTTCCGGGCTCTCACGGCTTGCAAATCCGGGGGCAAATTTTTTGAGGGATGTAACTTGTTGTTACGAATGTGGATGACTGAGCATTTGTGCTCCCACTCTCAGTTATTGAGTTATGGTTCGTTTGAGAAAACCTGTATAGGAGAATTTTACACAAGAATCAAGGGGGCTAGTCTACCTGAAGGAGTCACGGCCTAGACATCATTATTTTGGAACCTCACTGCCAGCCAGATACAGTAGGTGCTTGGATGGTTGCCTGTCGAAGAAGTCATATATATGCCAGCAGCCCGGCCACATTTTTTGTTGATGGGACTCAAAAGCATCCAGCCTTATGCACCATATAGGGTTCTGAGGCAACTTGGGAGGTATCAAGTAGTGCCGAGAGATGAAGATCTGAGTACCCAAGTGGTCGAAATTAGTCCTGACGGTCGGTTCCCCGAGGAAGAGGTTCGCCAAATCTGGAGTGAGTGTCAACATTTGATGGCGAACACTTGTGTGTCAGATAGGGTCAAAGGGGAAGTTGCCCCAGGGTATCATGATTGGTTCAGAGGTGACGTGGCATGTGGGAGACCGGCTAAAAGACCTCATCTCGAAGATTTCGCCAAGTCGTCCCAAGAGCAGTGGGATTGGTTAGCAAAGGAAGAAGGCTATCGAGTTGAGATTGGTAAACTGAAGCAGCATGTTGAGAGTCTGAAATTCAAGAACAGTGTATAGGTTGCCGCGGATCAAGGTGAAAAGAACAGACTTGCTCAAGAAAACGAGGCGCTTAGTGCCCAGATCAGGCAATTGAGGATAACCGTCGATAAGCAACCAAGGAGCCGATCAGATGAGCAATTGATAAAAAAGCTGGAAAACAAAGTCAGGGAATGGCGGGATGAATTAGAAAAATCTGAGAATATCATGGCAGAGCTTAAAGCACAGTGGGCTACAAGAACAGAGGAGCGTCGCCAGTACTTGAATCAGTTGAAAAGGGACCATGAGAAAATTGTTGCCAATTTAAAGAGAAAAGTGGTTGCCGTTGAGGTTAAAGCGGTTAGGCAGGCTAGAGATTTTGGAATTGAAAGTGGACACTGTTACGACTTGTTGGCCCAAATGGAGGTAGAAGTGCATCAGTTGCAAGATCAACACCTGCAGGACTCTCGAGCTTTAAAGACGTGCAACGATCAGATAAGACGCTTGCTTATAGAAAAGAAGCAAACAAAAGACAGGATTAGAGCCATTGCTCATGCCATTTTCAGGAGATGCCGGGTTTGTGAAGACATGACCTACACTACTTTTGTCTCAGCAGTAATGATCTATGTGAAGCGAACCATGAATGAATTAGAGCAGCTTGAAAGGGATTTGGATCCTAGGCTCACGGCGAGGCCGAACGACGCCCCGCAGACACCTAAGTTTGAAGCACTAGAGTATGCATAGTCCGTGTCTGTAATTTTCTACCATTTTGAGTCAGTCTTTCGTATGTCCGTTATCTTTCCAGGTCAAGTATGTCTGCAGTCTTAGAGTCTGTGTTTGCTTTTAATTTGCGTTTGTTAGTTTCATTCCGAAAAGTGTTTAGTTTGTAATAGTTTGTTTTAGTAATGAAAATTTCAAAAAAAAAAATTCTTATTTCCACCCTTTATTTTTGCATTTATTTTCATGAACTACGCTTGGTCTGATTCGTGTGGGGTCACGATATGTAGGCAATCTCCATAGGATTCGACCGTAATCGTAAAAAAAAAAGAAGAAAAAGAAGAAAAACCAAAGAAAGAGATAAAGAAAGAAAAGAGCGGAAAAACAAAAAGAGAAATAAGCGGGAACACAAAAGAGAAAGAAATAAAAGAAAGAGAAGAGCACAAGAGAGGGATGAGGTGATGAAATTTGAAAGAAAGGTAAAAAGAAACAAGGAACGAAGTGCCGGGATGACGCATGCAATCGAGCAAACGCATAATAGAAATGATTAACTGTATAAATGCATTCATGCCAACGTGCGGTTGTCAAATCTGTTAAAACTTAATCGCTAACAAAGTGGTTGTCTAAATGTATGAGTTCAGGCAGGTGGTTAGTTGATTGGCAACTCTAGAAACTCACCCGTACAACACCCGGTCGAAAGATAAAGTAAAAATGATAGGGCAGGATTCGGAAATCAGCAACGTAGACCCTTCAAATGAAGTTGAGGTAACAGATGTGAGTGCTATGAAAGAAGAGATGAGGAAACTAAAAGCACAAATGGCTGAAATGCATCAGGCATGGTCTCAGGGACATCCGACACCACTATATCCCGCTAATCCATCTTACATCCCACCCCTGGCTCAAGCTCAGGAGCCCACCACTCCCCACGCATCTTCAGCCTTCCCCTATCACGCCCAGGGCTATGGTACCACTTCATACGCTCCCCCAGCTCCACCCCAAACAGAACCCTCCCCCACCCATGGTTCCAGTCTTTGTGGCACCTCCCCCAGCCCCATTACATAGATCGTCCAGTGAGCCGCTATTCCAAGCTCACGATACCCAATATTTCCCTCCCGAACCCACTTTCAAAGCGCCTGAGCCATATACCTATTCTCCCCATTTTGAAATCCCGGGAGAGGTTGAGAAACCGGTTAAGAATACAGATCAGGAGGAAGTGATTCATAAAGTCAAAAGCCTGGAGCAATCCTTTAGGAGAATGCATGGTTTAGGTAACCAAGTCAGCGTCGCATACAAAGATTTGTGCCCTTTCCCTGATGTTCAGTTGCCTGTTGGGTTTAAAATACCGAAGTTTGACTTGTATGAGGGGCACAGTGACCCAGTAGCCCATCTGCGTGGCTTTTGTAGCAAAATGAGAGGTGCTGGGGGGAAGGATGAATTGTTGATAGCATATTTCGGTCAAAGCCTGAGCGGATCCGCACTAGAATGGTACACAAGATAGGACCCCGGCCGATAGTATACATGGGATGATTTGGCACAAGCATTCATTGGCCATTTTCAATATAACCTTGAGATAGTCCCCGACCGTCTGTCATTGTTGAAACTGGAAAAGAAGCCTGGGGAAAGTTTAGAGAGTTTGGTTTCCACTGGAGGGAACAAGCAGCAAGGGTTGATCCTCCAATGAGGGAGAGTGAGATGGTAGATTACTTCTTGCAAACATTGGAGCCTACCTATTTTGGTCATCTGGTGACATCTGTCGGAAAGTCGTTTAATAAAGTGGTAAAGATGGGAGCCATGATTGAAGAGGGATTGAAATCTAACAAGATCTTGAGCTACTCAGCATTGAAAGCAACCACCCATGCCATCCAAAGCGGTACTGGTGGTGTGCTTGGAAAGAAGAAGAAGGAAGAAAGTTGCTATGGTTGAAGCTAGTGCTTGGTCCAGGCCCAATAACCCTCCACTCTACTACAACCAACCCAGACCCCACCACCCAAACTACCAATATACCTCATATGGCCCACCGCAACACTACTATCCACCACCAGAACCATACTTTTTTATCCACCACGCCCAGACCTACACTCAGCCTCCGGTGCACTCGCAATGGCATGCACCGAATCCTCAAAACACACATCCACCCCCACAAAGCACCTATCCACCTCCCAGGGCAAATAGACCAGGAACCAGCTTCCGCCCAAACCAAGCTTTTAGAAGTGAAAAGGCCCCAAACAGAAAAATATTTACTCCGCTGGGAGAATCTTACACCGCTCTCTTCCATAGATTGAAACAGTTGGGAATGTTGACCCCAATTGAGTCCAAAGCACCAAACCCCCTTCCCAGAAACCTGGACCATTCTGTTAGCTGCGAGTATTGCTCAGGGATGCCGGGGCACGATACTGAAAAATGTTGGAAGTTGAAAAACGCGATACAAGAACTCATTTATAATCGCCGTATTGAAGTACAGGCTCCAGAGGCCCCAAACATCAATCAAAATCCGTTATCAGCGTATTATGAAGCCAATATGATCGAGCTGATACATAAGGGGTCAGAGACAGACGGTTATGGTGATCCGTTCTACGGAAGCCAAGGTCCAAGAAAAGATAGTGAGCGCAAGGCCAGTGGTTCAGTTAAAAGAAATAAAAGATAAGCCAGTGTTGGTAATGGGAAAAAGACCATTTGTTGCTGCAAAAAATCCAGAGCCAATCAAGTTAGTGGTATCAGGGTCATCATATGCACCCGTGGATGTTGTGAAAGGGGCCTACATAGAACCAGTTGTCATAAAACCGGTAGTCCAATTACCCGTGGTTGATAGCAAAGTCGTACTGTGGAAATATGACAAGGTAGTAGTGACATACAAAGGAAAGGAAATTGAGGAAGAGAGTTGTGAAGCACAAGGACTAACTCGGTCGGGACGTTGTTTTGCTCCCGAAGAGTTGAGAAAGGCTAAGGGAGCTAAAGACAATCCAGTGCTAGTCAAAAAAGTTGTGACGGAAGAAGAGGCAGAAGAGTTTCTGAAAAAGATGAAAGTGCAAGATTATTCCATTGTTGAACAATTGAGAAAAACACCGGCCCAAATATCGTTGTTGTCGTTATTGATCCATTCTGACGAGCATTGCCGAGCTTTGATGAAGATATTGAATGAAGCTCATAGGCCCGACAAAATTTTAGTGAACCATCTGGAGACAATTGCCAACAAGATCTTTGAAGTGAACAGGGTAGCATTTTCTGATGATGAATTGCCTGTGGAAGGCACATAACACAGTAAATCTCTCTACTTGACGGTCAAGTGTGAAGGTTCAATGGTTACTCGGGCACTGATCGATAACGGGTCGAGTGCTAATATTTGCACGTTGTCCACATTGAACAAGTTGAAGATTGATGATGATAGAATCCGCAAAAATAGCATTTGTGTTCGAGGGTTCGACGGAGGGGGAACAAACACAGTAAGGGATATTGTACTCGAATTGACTATTGGCCCGGTCGAGTTCACTATGGAATTTCAGGTGTTGGATGCTGCAGTGTCCTACTATCTTTTGTTGGGTCGATTATGGATCCACGCGGCCAAAGCAGTGCCTTCCACACTGCACCAAATGGTCAAGTTCGAGTGGGACAGACAAGAAATTGTATTATATGGGGAAGATCCCACATGCTCCATGAGTGATGCCATTGTGCCCTTTATAGAAACTGAAGATGATAAGGGACCTTGGGTTTATCAGGTCTTCGACACGGTCCTGATGAGCAGAGTGCCCGAGGGTAAAAGCATTCCATATCCCAAGATGGAAGCTGCGACCATCATGGTAATATCAGAAATGCTGAGTAATGGGTTTGTGCCAGGAAGAGGTCTGGGGGCTGAACTTCAGGGCATTGTTCAACCTGTTTCTCTGCCCAAAAATCTGGACACCTTCGGATTGGGGTTCAAACCAACGGCGGCAGATGTTAGAAAGGCTCGTAAATTGAAAAAGAAATCTTGGGTTCTTCCCAAACCAATTCCACGCTTGTCCAGGTCCTTCGTCAGGCCGGGTAGCAAGAAACAGTCATTGGCAAAGGTGTCAGGTTCACTAATTGGGGCAGAGGGGAACTTGGATAAGGTGTTCGAGAGAGTATTTGCTGAAGTGAACATGGTTGAGGCCGGGGAAGGGTCAAGCGGAGCAGATATACAGTACATCGGACCACATGCTAACATCAACAATTGGGAAGCTACTCCTCTTCCAATTCGGAGGGAGTCGTGGTAGTGGGTTTTGTTTTCCTTTTGTCACCTGGATTATTCCAGGGTTTGTAATCCAGTTGCTATGTTTCGTCCGTTTGGATGAGTTAAAACCTTGTTATATTTACATTCAATGAAATGCAATTTTCTTCGTTCCTAATTTTGTTTCCAATTTTTCTTTTCTTTTGTACAGTTCTTTTTATGCTGATATCAATGATATGACATGCATGGGAATCTTCGGCCCAGTTTTAAAAGCCAATCTAGCTCGGAAGTAATAATACAAGAAATCGAGTGTGATGATGGGGTGGATTGTAACAACGATGAAGCTTATGAGGAAATTAGTAAAGAATTAAGTCATTTTGAAGAAAAACCCAAACCTAACCTAAATGACACAGAAGCAGTTAATCTAGGGGACCAAGACAATGTGCGGGAAACTAAAGTAAGTGTTCATCTGGAGCCACAACTCAAGGAGGAGATAATTAAAGTATTGCATGAGTACAAAAATGTTTTTGCATGGTCATATGATGATATGCCAGGTCTAAGCACCGATTTGGTGGTTCATAAATTACCCACTGATCCGGCACTCCTCCCTGTCAAGCAGAAGTTGAGAAAGTTTAAAACGGACATAAGTGTGAAGATCAAAGAAGAGATTACCAAGCAGTTTGAGGCAAAGGTCATTCAGGTTACACGGTACCCCACTTGGTTAGCTAATGTCGTTCCTGTGCCGAAGAAAGATGGCAAGACCAGGGTGTGTGTCGATTATCGGGATCTTAACAAGGCAAGTCCAAAAGACAATTTCCCACTGCCCAACATCCATATACTGATTGACAATTGTTCCAAGCATGATATTGGTTCTTTTGTGGATTGTTACGCGGGTTATCATCAGATTCTAATGGACGAGGAAGATGCAGAAAAGACGGCATTCATCACGCCGTGGGGAACGTATTGTTATCGGGTCATGCCGTTTGGTTTGAAAATTGCTGGGGAACTTATATTAGGGCCATGACAACCATATTCCATGATATGATACACAAATAAATCGAGGTGTATGTGGATGATGTGATTGTGAAATCTAGACAACAATCCGACCATGTCAGAGATTTGAGAAAGTTCTTTCAAAGGCTTCGCAGGTACAATCTTAAGCTCAATCCTGCAAAGTGTGCTTTTGGGGTGCCATCTGGGAAGTTGTTGGGGTTTATAGTCAGCCGGCGGGGTATTGAATTAGACCCGTCGAAGATCAAAGCCATTTAGGAGTTGCCACCTCCAAGAAACAAAACCGAGGTGATGAGTTTGTTGGGAAGATTGAATTATATCAGCAGGTTCATTGCTCATCTCACGACAACTTGTGAGTCGATTTTCAAATTGTTGAAGAAAGACGCTGCGGTTAAATGGACTGATGAATGTTAGGAGGCTTTTGATAAGATAAAGGGGTATTTGTCAAACCCACTCGTGTTGGTCCCGCCAGAACCAGGGAGGCCTTTGATTCTATATCTGACAGTCTTGGATAATTCATTCGGCTGTGTACTGGGGCAGCACGATGTTACGGGTAGAAAGGAGCAGGCTATCTACTATCTCAACAAGAAGTTCACATCTTACGAGGTTAAGTATACTCATCTGGAAAGGACATGTTGCGCTCTAACTTGGGTGGCACAGAAGTTGAAACATTATTTGTCATCCTACACTACTTACCTCATATCTCGCTTGGACCCGTTGAAGTATATTTTTCAGAAGCCAATGCCTACAGGGAGGCTTGCAAAGTGGCAGATCCTGCTTACAGAGTTCTACATTATCTATGTGACACGGACTACGATGAAAGCACAGGCACTAGCCGATCATTTGGCTGAGAACCCCGTCGATGAAGGTTACGAACCCTTGAAAACTTATTTCCTTGATGAAGAGGTGATGTACATTGATGAATTGGAACAAGCCGAGAAGCCGGGATAGAAACTTTTCTTTGATGGGGCTGCAAATATGAAAGGTGTGGAAATAGGAGCGGTACTTATTTCTGAAACCGGTCAGCATTACCCTATTACAGCTCGACTTCGTTTCTACTGTACGAACAACATGTCAGAATATGAGGCGTGTATATTGGGATTGAGATTAGCTGTGGATATGGGTGTACGGGAAGTCTTGGTCATGGGTGACTCGGACCTACTGGTATACCAAATTCAAGGAGAATGGGAAACACGGGATTTGAAGCTTATACTGTATCGGCAGTGTCTGCATGAGCTTTGTCAACGGTTTCAGGCCATAGAATTCAGGCACATTCCAAGGATTCATAATGAGGTTGCCGACGCTTTGGCTACTTTGGCATCGATATTGCATCATCCAGATAAGGCTTGTGTTGATCCATTGCAGATTCAGGTCCGTGATCAGCATGCTTACTGTAATATGATAGAAGAGGAAATTGACGGCGAGCTGTGGTTCCATGATATCAAAGAGTACATTAGGGTGGGAGTATATCCGATACAGGCCACCGGTGATCAGAAAAGAACGATTCGGCGATTGGCAAGCGGGTTTTTCTTTAGTGGAGGAGTGTTGTACAAAAGAACTCCAGACCTCGGGTTGTTGATATGCATGGATTCAAGACAGGCCACATCTATCATGACTGAGGTACATTCCGGAGTTTGTGGACCGCATATGAGTGGGTACATTCTAGCAAAAAAGATTCTCCGAGTAGGTTATTATTGGCTCACGATGGAGCGGGATTGTATCAGTTTTGTGCGTAAGTGTCATCAGTGCCAAGTGCATGGAGATTTGATTCATTCTCCACCATCAGAATTACATACGATGTCCGCACCATGGACTTTTGTTGCATGGGGCATGGATGTTATTGGGCCAATTGATCCAGCAGCGTCAAATGGGCACAGGTTTATTCTGGTAGCTATAGACTATTTTACCAAATGGGTGGAAGCTAAGACGTTCAAGTCTATGACTAAGAAAGCTATAGTCGACTTCGTGCACTCAAATATCATCTGTCGGTTTGGGATTCCGAAGGTAATCATCACGGATAATGGAGCTAATCTTAATAGTCATTTGATGAAGGAGACATGTGAGCAGTTTAAGATTACCCATAGGAATTCTACTCCATACCGTCCCAAGGAAAATGGTGCGGTTGAAGCAACCAATAAGAATATAAAGAAAATACTCCGGAAGATGGTTGAAGGGTCTAGACAGTGACATGAGAAATTACCGTTTGCATTGTTAGGGTACCGCACCACCGTTCGTACCTCGGTGGGGGCGACTCCTTATTCATTGGTGTTTGGCACCGAGGCAGTAATACCTGCAGAGGTGGAAATCACGTCCCTGCGAATCGTTGCGGAGGCCGAGATCGATGATGATGAATGGGTGAAAAGCCGTCTTGAGCAGTTGAATTTGATTGACGAGAAGAGATTGGCATCAGTGTGTCATGGTCAACTGTACCAACGAAGAATGGCAAGAGCATACAACAAGAAAGTGCGTCCAAGGAAATTCGAAGTCGGACAGTTAGTACTGAGGCGGATTTTGCCTCATTGGGCTGAAGCAAAAGGAAAATTTGCCCCAAACTGGCAGGGACCATTTGTAGTAACCAGAGTGTTGACTAACGGAGCATTGTATTTGACAGATGTGGAAGGAAAATGTATAGAAATGGCCATCAATTCCGATGCGGTCAAGAGATATTATGTATGATTTCTTTATTTCTGAATGTATCTGTTTGTATTTGGCATATCTTAAAGATTGAAATGATAAAGGCGTTTTGTCCTGCTATCCAAACACTTTTATCCCTTGTCATCCCCTTTGAGCCTTACTTATTTTTCATACCCCTCTTTCGGAATCAATGGCACTATCAGGGAACACAGGTGCCGAACATAAAAGAAAGAAGAGAAAAACAAAGGAAAAAGAAAAAGAAAGAAAAGAAAAAGAAAAAAAAAGAAAGAAGAAGAAAAGAAGAGAAAGGAAAAATGAAAGCGAAGGAAAAGAGAAAGAGAAGAAAAGAAAAAGAAAGAAAAGGAAAGAAAGAATAACACAACAACAAAGGTAATTATGATACAGTGAACTACGTTTGACTTGATCCCGAAAGGGTACGTAGGCAACCTTACTCCGAGGTTCAGTCATACCAAAATATAAATCCAAAAATCCCCAATCAAGAAACTGGGGCAGAAGTTGTGATTGTTGTGAAAGTTGGATTCCGAAAGTTGTAATTTGAACCCAATTGAATTGTTTTGAGCCTTTTATACCTTTCTTTCTAACCCAATCCAAAAGCCTACATTACGGTCCAAAGAATGACCTTCTGATCAGTTTTGAGAAATGCCAACATGAACAGGTAGGAATAACCCACGATAAGGGCAACACTCTGGTTTGAGCAAGAAGAACAAAAAAATAAATGAAGAGTCTTATGGGTGAAAACCCTCACGGGCACCATAAGGCGACGGGAGCTGAGGGAAAAATAAATGAGAGAGTCTTGTTGGTAAAAACCTTTACGTGCACCTCAAGGAGAAGGTGAGGTAAGAAATGGCAAACTGAGAAAGGTCTGTTGATGGAAACCGTTTCGTGGTACCGCAGGGAAACAAGGTTAAGGTCTGGGTAAATCAAACAAGTGATGGAAGTTCTAGGCAATGAGGTACGACAATTGAGAGTTGTTTGGTTGGACAGATTGGGCTGATTAATCCAAAATGTATGTCATGACCATTGGTACCAATTGTCTCGCTCAGATAAGTTTCTTTTCCTTCTCTTTTCAAACAGTCATCTAGTTTCGGATTCTTCTTATCCTTAACTCAAAAATCATTGCATTTCATTTTCTTTTGAGGGTTTTATCTAGCTGAGATGTTTCAATGCCACTTTTGTTCAATGCAAGCAGAAAAGACTTCAAAGCTCACTACCAGCTTCTAGAATTGTAAAGCACAACGTGGTCAAAGCATGTCAAAAACAAGTTGATGTCAAGTGGAATACAGGGAATTAACGGAAATTTCATCGGTGAAATGATTGGGGAATGCCGTGGGAAAGGAAAAAGCTCAAACAAAAAGGTCAGAAAAGTAAAATAACAGCATGGGTGTAAAACATTTAGGTCGCCAGATGTTGGGAAATTTAAAAGTTGGTCAGAAAGTCAAGCGGTTCAGGGTCAGTGCGTAGAAGGCAGTCAACACAAAGCAAGGCAGTGGAAGGATTTTTCAGGAAGAATGCCATCAACTAACCACCATTTTAAACTGACGAAATTTTCTTTGATTGAAACAGGGGCAGAAAAGTTAGCTGTTGAGGAGGAATTCTCCAGGAGGGAAAAACAAGCAATAATCAGGTTTGACCGCAAAGTGCGGTTTGATTAAATACAAGATAATCCTGAATATCATAGGGGAATATAATTTGGTTGCAAAGTTTGCATGATTAGAATAAATGCAAGTTGTCAGGACCTTCCTGGATAATAGAACGTAATTCAAATACCCGGGTAAGATAACATGATGTAGTGAGGGTAATACCTTAGGTTTGTAATTATGAGGAGTTGTCAGGACCTCCCTGGATAATAGGATTTAGCTTTCAATTCTTAGTAATATGTGATAATATGATTCAGTTCAACACTCACCCATACACCCAGCTTCCAAACTGGGGCAGAAAATTTTCGTCGGTCGATTATTTTGTTGAAGTCAGGAGTCCGCCTGGAGAATAGAGACATACTTTTCAAGTTTGATGTCACGAGTCCGCCTGAAGAATGGAGACATACAGTTTAATTTTAAAAGTCAGGAGTCCGCCTGGAGAATAGAAACATTCAATTTCAAATTCAGAAATCAGGAGTCCGCCTGGAGAATAGAGACACACCATTCAAATTTTATACAATCAGGAGCCCGCCTGAAGAATAGAGGTGATACAATTCGAATTTTAGTTTTCAATCAAATCTCGTTGTCTAATTTGAAAGTCAGGAGTCCGCCTGGAGAATAGAGACATACCATTCAAATTTTATACAATCAGGAGCCCACCTGAAGAACAGAGGTGATACAATTCGAATTTTAGTTTTCAATCAAATCTCAGTTTAAATTTTAAAAGTCAGGAGTCCGCCTGGAGAATAGAGACATTCAATTTCAAATTCAGAAATCAGGAGTCCGCCTGAAGAATAGAGACATACCATTCAAATTTTATACAATCAGGAGCCCGCCTGAAGAACAGAGGTGATACAATTCGAATTTTAGTTTTCAATCAAATCTCTTTGTCTAATTTGAAAGCAGGAGTACGCCTGGAGAGTAGAGACATACAATTCAAGTTTCGGAAGTCAGGAGTCCGCCTGAAGAATGGAGACATACAGTTTAAATTTTAAAAGTCAGGAGTCCGCCTGGAGAATAGAGACATACCATTCAAATTTTATACAATCAGGAGCCCGCCTGAAGAACAGAGTTCAAGTTTCGGAAGTCAGGACTCCGCCTGAAGAACGGAGACATACAGTTTACATTTTAAAAGTCAGGAGTCTGCTTGGAGAACAGAGACACGTATTTTGAATTTTAGCAATCAGGAGTCCGCCTGGATAATAGAGGAGTATTTTCAATTTTAAGTTTAGCAGTCAGGAGCCCGCCTGGATAATAGAGGAATACATTCGAGTCCTATTCAAGTTCAGCAGTTTGGAGAGAGGGAACAACATCTCAGTTGAATGGTTGAAGTAGCATCAAGGAATTTTATCGAGAAAACACAAGACAATGAGGCAACAAGAAAACACAAGACAACAAGGCAACAAGGAAGTACAAGAGCAATTTTGAAGAATTTAGATAGGATTTTTGTAATTCATAGTTCATAGCTTAGTCTAACTTCTTTTATTTTCGCACGGTGTAATAAGGGAAGTCAGCAAGCAGCAGCAACAGCAATCGCAGTGAAATCACAGCTCTCGGTAGTCCCAGCTATCGGACACTCCCGAACTACACTGACCTGATTCCTGTTTAGCTCAGGATATGTAGACAACCTCTGAAGCAGGGTGCGGTCAAACTTTTCAAAAATGCTTCACACGGAATTTTCAAACGGGCACAAATCGCTCGTATTTGCTCACTTATCTTTGCCCGAAAACATTTCATGTTTTCGAGCAAAGAGGGGCAGCAGTGAGCACGTGATTTTTACCCTATATATGAATAATTCCCAAAAATTCAAACAAAATGATTTTCCTTTATTTTTACAATTCTTGTGAATTTTTGGTGTCATTTCGTGTTAATTGTTTGCATTTTATTGGTGCATGTTGATTCATATAAAACGCAAAACATGCATTCGCTTTTTAGGATATAATTTCATATTTTTAGGACCGATTAGAGGTTAATTTGTTTAGAACAAAACGTGAAAAATCACAAAATTAGTCTTTAAACAATTTTAGGAATTAATTAGTCTTTGTTTTGAAATAATTAGGATTTTATGTTAGTTTTGCATCTTTATAAAAATTATTATTAAATTAAAAATGAGAAAAGGAAATAAAAGAGAAAAGAAAATAAGGTTAGAAAGAGTGGTCTTAATAAAGACCCAAATTTGGGCCAATTCGTTGAAAATGTTCAGGCCCAAACACCCTTAGACCCGTTCCAACCAGATCCAGGCCCAATGCTTCAATACCCGGCCTACCCCAATCCAGTCCAAAACGACGTCGTTTCCCCGGCCTTCAATCACGACCGTTGGATCTCATCAATCCAATGGTCCGGATCTAACTAGGATGTTTGGTATATAAGTGTCCGAAATTCCCCCCTCACCCCATTCGTACCGTGTCCTTCATCTTCATGAACCCTAATCCGCGTCGCCCCCAAATCCCTCGCCGGCAGTGAACGTCACTTACACCGTTCAAACCCAAATTAACACCATAGATCCCCCATGAATCCCTCTTTCCATTCCCGTTATTGGTTTCCCTCGAATGTTGCTAGAGTTCGTCGAATCTCAGTTTGAAGTTTTCCGGCCAAGTCGCAAGTTCATCCAAACCAGCCCAAAATCACACCACACCATCCTCAGACGTCCCTCAACCCAAATCCATGACCATCTTTCTTCGAATCTCGGTGAAGCGGCTCGAATTCTAGATCTAAGAATTTCTGGTCAAAATCCTAACCCAAAATCTTTGTGATTTTGGACCGTAATATCCTTAACCATGTGTTCTCTTGTAAAAACACATGGTTAGGGATTTTATGTGTCAAAAATCTAGAAAGATTCAGACGTCAGCAACTGGCCGGAGTTTCTCGTGCTTCGGTGAGTTTTCCTGTTTCTTTTTACTTGCATGGTTGAAGTTTTTGTTATATTTTTGATTTCATTAAGTGGTCTGTTAATTTTACGATTTATTTTTGTGTATTAGTATAGTTTAAATTTTCTTTGTTCCTTGTTCCATCTGTTTTAATCAGTGAAGCATCTTCGCATTTTTAGTTTTGTTTTAGTTTGATGCATGTGTCATTGTTAGTTAATCATAGTTTTAATTTCAGAATCGGCATAATTGATTAGTTTGGATTCGATACCATTCTGTCCATAAAATGTTAGCTAGATGTTTAGGTTAATTTTAATTTCTTTTTAGTTCTGAATTTGATGTTCGAATGGTCGATTGTGAGCTTATTGGTTAAAAGTTAGTTTAATTTCATTTAATGTTGACTATTAGCTTAAGCTTTGCTTTGATTGATCCTGGTCTTTGGTTTTCCTAGTTTGTTTGAGTTTGTGTGATTGAACAATTGGGATTGGTTAGTTCAATTAGTTAATTTCTGAGTTCTAATTAATCAGTCCTAGTTAGTTTTGAATTAATTTAGGGGATTGGTTATAGTTGTTGAGAATGTAGGTAGAATCAGTAACTTTGAGAAGCTTTCAGGGGTAGTTTGGGCATGGAAAAGGGTAATTCTGATAGGAATAGTAATTTTAAAGTAAGAGAAAGGGTAGTATACCCTAGGGCCTTCTAGAATAGGATTTTAGTGTACATTTCAGCACAATAGAGGTGCTTACTTGAGTAACAAGTTAGAAATAAGAGGACCAAACTGAAAATAAGGGAGGGACTAAAAAGAAACTCAAAATCTGATTTACTCTTTGGTAGCACCTATAAAAGGGCATTAAATGCCTTGAGGAGGGGGACTTCTTTTTCAGCAGAAGATTCATATTTCATAGCTAGTTTAGCTTTTCCAAAAATTTTCCTTTCTAAGTTCTAGATTCAAAGTAGAAGTTAGAAATTCAAAAACTAAAAAAAGGCAAATAGATTCATAAAAAACTCAAAAAGCATGTACTGTTTCATTCAACCAGGAAACTGATTTTCCAGTTTTAGCAGCTGAGTTACAAAGCTCAGTTCCTTTTCTGGTGATTTGAGTATTCAGAGAAATTTCTGGTTGTTTCAAGTAATATTGGGGTTTCAGTCAGGCTGTTTGGTTCCATTTGTTGAGTTTTCAAGTTTGGGGTGTTCTGGCTGTTTTTAAAACTCAGTGTTGAGTCCAATTTTTGGGATTCTGAGTTGCTGGGTTATTGATTCCTCTGTTTGGATTGTGAATTTGCTGATGCTGCTCACTATCGTCTTAACTGACCTCTCCTTTTCCATTTCTATTTAATTTCCAGGTATTTCTCATGCTCAAGCAATGCTGAAAATTACTGCCACTTGTAGAAAACAAATTTGAAGTGTGAATAATAGGAAACACATGCTTACACTTGAATATTTACCTTTACTGTTCATTTTTGTTGGTTGATAATTTGGACTGGAATTTCAGTAATGTTAATGAGATTACAAGCTGTATAACTGTATAATTAATATATGGCATATAGACATAGTGTATTGTAACTGAGTCATCATGGTGGTTAATTTTAGTTTAGAATAAATGCTGTCAGTATAGTATATTGTGGTTTACAGAAAACATAAATGGGGCGTCGAAACAGTAGTATTTTTAAACAATGTCTGTGTTGCAATTGTTAATATCAACAGGTGTTTGTTAATGATTAGTTTGTGAGTTCTAGTACCTTAGTGACATAATTTGAATAAATATGACAAGTTCAGGATTACATTTGGCTTAATTTATCACTTTGATAGTGCTTAAGGTAACTCAATAATTGATTAGTTAAATGGTTGCCCGCAGTTCGTCATTTGTGGTCTAAAAGCTTGTTAGTTCAATGAGGGGATGTAATATGGGTTTAATTAGGAGATGGGTCCAATTGGTGGTTTTTCAATCCAGAGGATCGATCCCCAGACCTGTGCGAGCTCAATTGCTATGGGCCATTTCAGGCCCAACGCTTGCATTCACAATAGCTTTCCTCCCAATTATGCTGGGCCCTTTGAGGCCCAAGACCGGT
The DNA here is from genome assembly GCF_000715075.1 of Nicotiana tabacum. Classification (NCBI taxonomy): domain Eukaryota; kingdom Viridiplantae; phylum Streptophyta; class Magnoliopsida; order Solanales; family Solanaceae; genus Nicotiana; species Nicotiana tabacum. Next base: position 128,928,952 of record NC_134084.1, read on the forward strand.
TGTACGTTTTTTTAAATTGTAGAAAATTGTCGTCATTTTTTAGGTTGTCCCTTTTAACAAAAATCGATGAGACGAGCCTTACCGAGCAAAAAGAAATAAATGTGGGGCCCTCAATAATTGGTTGATTAAAAATATTTTAGACTTCGGGATAAGCCGTTTAGTAAATTTCGCGGCTTTCCCTAAAGATAACAACGCGTTAGGCCTTTTAGGAGTGTTTTAAATAAAATTACTTTCTTAAAACTTGGGTGCGCATTGATGCGACCCAAATCCAAATCTCGACGAAGTCGAAATGTGTCGACAACTATGGGTGCATTGATTGCAACGTGGTTCGAAACGCGTTTTCACGACGTCACAATTCTTTTAAAATAAATAATGATAAAAAGCAGTTTACGAATAAATGGCACATAAGCTAGCATGTGTTAAAATTAGATAAAACCAAATACAACAGTTAAGCGACCGTGCTAGAACCACGGAACCCGGGAATGCCTAACACCTTCTCCCGGGTTAACAGAATTCCTTACTCGGATTTCTGGTTCGCAGACTGTAACAGAGTCATATTTTTCCTCGGTTCGGGATTCAACCGGTGACTTGGGACACCATTAATCTCGCAAGTGGCGACTCTGAAATAATTAATAATTAAATCCTATTCCGGTTGTCCTTTAAATGGAAAAACGCCTTTGCGCCCTTCCGGGGGTGTAGGTGAAAAAGGAGGTGTGACACCTTGTTGACTCGGATGTGGTTCGATCTTGGTAAAATTATGCTAGAGCATATGGTTGAAGTGCGACCACTTGGGGCTCGCCGTCTGCATTACCCGAGTATGATCACTCGATTATTGCGAGCACACCATATAGAGGAGGAGTTCACTACGATAGGACTATTCCAGTGTCTTATCCTATTAGGGCCTTTGATGTTACGTCAGTGATAGACCCCCCTGCTACTGTTGTTAATTCGGACCAGAGGTTGGTCCGCTTTGAGGAGATGCTACAACTACTGTTTGTTGACTTGTGCCTTCGTGTTGCTCGGGGGGAGACCGACTTGGAGGAGTTGCAACAAGATCACCCCCTTTCTACTATCACTCAATAGTGGTTGGGGTTGGCAAGAGGAGGACAGTTGCCACCTGATGAGGATGCGAACTCCATTCCCTCCGATGATGAGGAGTATTTATGCCCCTTTAAGGGTGCTTATGATTAGGCCTTGGGCCTTAGGGAGTCACCTTTTCGCTCTTGATTTTACTGTTTTGCATTAGAGACAATGCATCTCTTAAGTGTGGGGTAGGGTGCTCCTATTTGATTGTATTTGTACTTTTTGTCATTTGCCAATTGATTTTGTTTTATTTGTTTCTTGCTTTCTTAGACAATATGGTCTGTAAACTATAATTATGAATTCTATCGGGCCTGTAATAGTTAGTAATTAAGTATGTAGTTCGACTCTTCCCGACGATGGATTTCGTCGACTGGTTTCTTGAGGGAGATGAGTCGAAAGAAAGAAAAAAAATTAAATTATTTTTTTAAATATGTGAAAATCCAAAAATATGTCTTTTATTTTAGTTTTTTTAGGTAGTGTAACAATTCCCCCTTGGTTTTTCTTTGTGCCGCGGTTCTTTTCTAAGAGTTTTGCTTGAACCGGGTGTAGTTAAATCTTTTAAATTTTTTTTAGGAATTAAGAATCTTTAGTCAGGGAGCTAGTTTGAAGGATCAATTTCCCTTGATTGCATATGCCTTGAGAGTAGTAAGTACCTTAGTTGTGACACCTAGGCTCAATTCTTGACTCTTAAATAAGTGCCCTAAATTGTGTGATTAAAACTGTGCTGAACTGCTTTGACTAGAGTGTCTTGATTAGTCTAATCCTGAGTGAGTTACGCGCCATGTGTGTGTAAAGTTTTGTGTTATTATGTGCATTGCATTTGATGCCTAGAAATTTCCCCGTGTGTTTTCAAAGCGATATAGTAGTTTTGTTCAGTCTTGAAAGTGATATATGCGTTTCTTTGTTGAGCCATATATATATATATTACCCGTCTAATTGCTATGTATCGTAGTTAACCCCTTTGAGCCTGTAATCCTATTTCTTTGGCAACCACTTTATAAGCCTTACCCAATTGTTTGAATTAACCGTCTATTTGAACTTTTTCACCTCTCATGAGCACTTGAATTGTTATGAACTTTGTAAAAGTTAAAGTGGGGTGGTTGGTTTGGCTTTTGAGTGGAACTAATAAAATAAGGAGAAAGGTGCATTGTGTTGAAAAAAAAAGTAAGAGCCACTTGAATTGAAAAAGAAAGAATAGGAAAAAAATAGTTGTATTGTAGTGAAAAGAAAAAAAAATATTCTTTGATAGTGATGACTCTTGACGTAATCGTGCTTAAAGACGTAGGGAGTTAATATATATATTGATGTGAATATGGAGTTATGGTTTGACATAAGTATGATCTTGAATGTTAAAATGTATGTATTAAAGTGCTTAGGGAGGTGTAGTCACTCTTATATCTAAATGTATCCTAGCCATCCCGCAGCCTACAGTACAACCAATTAAAGTCCAACTTGATCCTAGACTGAATGAGCTCGATTAGTAGAGTAGTACCCTACGGGCAAACCTATGGTGCATCTTTTGTGGCATATGAATATTAATTTTGAGAGTGAGTGAATTCTTTCTATCTTGAGTTCCTAAGTGTTTTTAAATTTTATTCTGTGGAACTACTCTCTTTTGTTGTATGAGGGCACTTGATTCATGAAGGAAAGGTAATGTCATTGACCTCTATGTTAGAGTAAGTGGGCGAGTAACTAATGCATGGTACTTTTGAGTCGAATCTTGAGGGTGGGATGTTATGATAAGGTGCTCAGTCTACTTTAATTATTCTTGGCATGGTGTATCCGGGAGGTTGTTTGATGAAAGGTTATCCCTAGATGTAGTGTAGTTCAAATGCTCGAGGACGAGCAATGGTCTAAGTGTAGGGTGTTGGTGTTAGGCTAGAAACTCGTGTTTTAACCTTAAGTATTACATTCCAACTGCTGCATTTGTACATGTGTTTGAGCTCAAATGATAGTGAATTACACTTAGTACGTGTTTTATGCCTTGCAGGAAGTGATCCTGAGTTCAAAAGTTAATTTGGAGCTAAATCGATCAATATGGAGCTTTGAAGTCTGAGTAAAAGCCCAATACATTAAGCCGGGATCGTGTTCGGAGGTTGTGTACTAAGTCTGGATATTAAAAGAGGACGAAATAAGTTCACTCTGAGCAAATTACACTGCCGCGCCGCACGGTGCCATAGTGTAAAAGGCTGCCTTACAAGAAAGTGCAAAGATGCTGTTAAATCCCATTAGCGCGCCGCATAGTGCGGCATAGCTGTACAATATTTACAGAGTCAAGTCCTATTTCGCGCAGGGAAGGATGTTTCGTCTGGGCCCGACCCTACTTGGTATAAATATATATAAAAATGCTATTTTGAGGACTTTGGACACATCTTAGACCTAGGGAGACTATTTTGGAAGGGAGAAAACGTTTGGAGCAATTTCCGGAGGAGATTAGCATCGAATTCTTCATTCCTTCAGCTTTACTTTGTAATTTAGTTATGCAAATTATTTGGGAAATTGTTATTATGAGTATGAGTAGCTAAATTCCTAATCTAGGGTTTTGATGGAACCTATTGAAGGATGATTTTCTTGTTATATTAATATAGAATTGTCATAGTATTCTCTCTATTCGTTCAACTATATGCTCATTGTTGTTGATTGAAGGCCCCTCAATTAGCTGTTCCTATTTAGTGTGCATTACTCGGGAGAGAGTGTATATTTAGGTAGTTGTTGAACATCATCACTCCTAACATATATGAGGGACCAATACGAAGGGTTTAAAGGTGGGATTAGGGCTAACAAAACCTTGGGTGCGATCTAAGTGAGCTGTACTTAAAGCTAGCTAGCGTAATTCGGGAGAATATGTCTAGTATATTATTGTAATTACTCGGGAGAGAGTTACGACATTCAGAGTGCTCATGATTGATAGAGAAGACTTAGGCAAATTTATAGAAAACATAGAGGAAAGGATTCCGACAATAGGGGAAATCATAATCCTAGGTCCTTCCAATTCTTGTTTACAAACCGTTCATAGTTAGTTCTTAATTACTGCATTTTCATTATGTAATATTTAGTTAGTAAACATCCAATTTGTTACTTAAATATCTCCGAAGATTGAATACGATAATTTCTATGAGTCCAATAGCTGTGATTGATAGGTTAATTCCCTGTGAGATTCGACTCCGGACTTGTTAATCGGAATATATTTGCAACGACCGCTTTGTTCTTTTTAAAAGGCATAATTGGGCGTGATCAATATTTCTTCACAAACTTGAAATTGTCTCCATTAAAGAACCCTTTCCAAACTTCTATAATTAAAATATTGACATAGTCTTCTCCTTGAAGGGGAGATGAATAAGTTGACTCAATATTGGCTTTGATTTATTCATTTTTTAGTGTGGACGGTGCTGTAAGTAGCCTCCCCCACTCCCTTCCAATTTCATCGGCGGCACTATATTTATAAATTAGGAAGACGATCAAATTTGTCCTTAGAATTATTTTTAATTTTATTTTGTCAATAGAAAAAAGCCTCATTTTTTCTTTTGATCGTTGGAGATCAATATCGGGAGTCATTATAAATTATAAATTAAAGTAAGAGTAAATTTAACCTTTTCCTTGAAACATTTAACAAGCGAGACAATTTGCGAACGAAACGATAATATATGAATGGACTAGAAATATGATGGAAGATAAGATCGAGTAATTCCAATAGTAAAGAAACAAATTTAGACTTTTATTACAAATAATGAAAAGTTGATTCTCCTTTTTGTTTTCCCCTGTTGGACAAGATGGAGATGCCTTATTAGCAAACATTGAGAAAGAGTTGAATCTGTAAATATGTGAGAGAAAAACTTTTTCGCTCTTGCTAACATCAAGAATAATATTCATTAAATTATTACCCCTTTTTGACCTGTGGAAAAAACTTTATGATTAGAAAATTTGTGAAATTTAGGAGTGTTTGGATAATTAAACATAAGTGGAAAAGTTTATTGACATCATATACAAACAAAATAAATTAAAAATTACCAAGGAATTGTTTGATTCAAAAGATGTTAAAACCTTTTTGAACAAATCAATCAAAGATGAAAGAGTAAATCTTAGTCAAACATAATTAATTCCAGATCGAAAAGTTAACAACAATGATTGCATACGGGATGAAAGAGATATGATTGATCTTATTAAGATTCGACATTGTCTTTCTCATCAATCGATGAAGAAGTAGATTTACATCTTTTCTTCGAGGTCGTTTCCTCTTTTTCTAGAATACAAGAAGGGAGCTTTTTTTGTCTTCCTTTTTGAGAAATCGGAGAAGCCCCCCCCCCCCCCCCCGATTGAGAGCTTTCTTTGGCTATATATAGTCGAATTCCTTTTACCCTTTTTACGATTCGATGCTTTCTTGTCATTAATATGTCCTAGTCGTAATTTTAGGCGTTACTCCTTTTGATTCGTCGATTGGCACAGAGGAGGAATGAAGTGGGCTCTATTGACTTTCACTACCCGGTTACCAAAGCTGGGTGTCAGGTAACCTGGTCGAGCTGGTCAGATTTTGACCAATACAGTTAGTCCCTCCGTCTGTCGGGGTCATCCCATATCGGACTTCGGCATACGGATCATGTTCGTTACGAAGTCGAGAGAAATCTAGCCTACGACTTTCCATTCCTTAGTCACATTTTATGGGTTTTTAGCGGAGTGGTGGTGTCCTTTCGATCCTCCTGGACCGTTTCGACGGTTTTGGAATCGAAACGTCGGTTGGCACTGAAGCGTTGGTTCGTGGTTATCACCATTATGACACATTTCTGGGAGACTGAAACATTTCGTGCCTTATCATATTCGAATGGCGACTCTTGGTTTTCGTTCTCGGGGAATTTATGTCCCTTATAAATAGAGGAAACTTGTCACTTGACTGATTCACTTCATTTTTGCTTGAGAGAGTTCTTCAGATATAGCTTTTTCTCATACCTCGAATTTTTGCTTACCTTCCTGTCTACTGAAATCTTTCGTCTCTTCTTCTCATTACTTCTTTGGCGCATTTTCTGCTAAAAAATGATTGGTGAATCTTATCGCGACCATCTTCCTGCTGCTAATCTGGTGCCGGAGAGCTCTGTTCAGGCCAGTCCGGGGGAGGATGCGGCTGAGGATGAGGAGATTCCTTAGTGGTTGAGATCTTGCCTCGCCCAGGGAGAGAGGGGACTGGCTTTAGTTTTGGCGGCAGAGCGGAGCCGAAACCTGTCCCCTCCATCGTGAGGGAAAGGGGAAATGTAGAGTTGACAGAAAGGTGAGGAATCCCCAATTACGTTGATATGCGGCCGATGGAGGGAGACGACATAGTTCACTTCGACGGTCCCAGGTACTGCGTGTTCTACGCCTACCCCTTTATTGTAGGGTACACACTCCCTCTTCCCATGTTGCTGGTGGATTTTTATCGTTTCTACGAAGTGTGCCCCGCCCAGCTTTCACCTTATTTGTACAAGTTATTCCTTATGCTGCTCAAATATTTGGAACTTGCCGATCGTGAGGTCACTTTAGGCCATATCTCAGCATTTTTGCTCCTCAACTGATCCTTGGTTCGATGATTCACATGCGTCCTCGAGGGTCGAGGAGTCTGGTGGTAAGATGGACGACAGAACCAACCGCCATTTCTATGAGAACTGCTTTTATATGCAGACCGAAAACATTGTGGCGGACCCAATGGGATTCCCTGAGAGATGGAACTTCGCACGTAAGTTTTATCTTTAGTCAGTGAAATGTTCGACCATTTTTTGTGAGTACTAAACTGTCTCGTCTTTGCAGCTGAGAGATTTCCCCCACCGCCTGTCGAAGGGATTCGTGAATAGGTGGAGGCCATTCTTCCCCACACAGTGGGAGTTTGCACATAGTCGACCTTTCATGAGAGGTTTGGACGCAGGCCCCGTACAGGTGAGACAAAGCTTTTATCTGTTGTTCTCTATTCTTCTCTTTTTTGTTTAGCCTCTTATGTATCGTTCGTCGTTGCCAGTGAGGGTGCGGAGAGTAAGGGATCCTCAGCTAGCCTTTCGCCAGCCGGCTGCATCTGCTCGCCCTATCGCAGTATCCACTATACGACCTTCATTGAGGGTTGCTTCGGTTGAATCTGCGGCCTTGGTTACTCCAACGAGGGCCGCTTCCAAGGACGAGGTCCCCACCAATGTCGTTCGCCCAACAGACGAGTCACCATCTACTGGAGAGGAAAAGGAGCCTTCGAAGAGCGGAGAGTAGAGTTTGAGCTGACGCCCCCAACAATAATTCATCTGGACGACTCTCCCTCGACAGGCTCTGGAGAAGGTGTTATTTCGGCTCCCCATAAGGGCGGAATAGAACGTTGGAGTTGTTAGTGCCCACGATCAGCAATCAGGAACTCCTACCGCTGTCTTGGCTCAATCAGAAGTCCCTGCCGTCGTTGATGATCAACACCTTGTCATGGTAGAGAACCAAACCTCTGGGGCCGCTGTTGTGACTTCGGACGTGCCCTCATCTTCTGCAGCGGGTCGTGTTTCCTCTTCAGCAGCAAAAAGGGGAAAAAACATGGTGATTGATGACTATGAGTCTGAGTCGGACCTAGGCTCATTCATTTGGTGGTTAATGCAAAAGGCTCGGCTCGTATCCTCCAGATCCCTTCCGGCGTTAATCTCTTGGCGGAGGGGGAAGATCTGGTACCGTAGTTCAGCCTGTTGTGCTCCGAAGCTAAGCACGAGTCCCTTCAGGATGTTCCCGATGCTGAATTGTGGGACGAGGTGACCGTTATGGGCTTGAGGGTACGTTACATTTTGTTTTCGCTTTATCCTTTTGCCCTTCTCGAAAGTACTAGTTTAACCCATCTTTCTGTTTTCCGGACATATATGGTGGAAGCGGAAAGCATTCGTAGAGCCAATATCCGGGCAAGGGTTTTCTTGAAGATGTTGGAGAAATACCATCGCTACCATGATAGATGTCGCGAGATGCACGAGCGGCTGAGGACGGATCCCCGTAATCGAGCTCTTGTTAAGGAGTTGGAGAAAAAGGACCAGGAATTGATGTATACCATCCGCAACAAGAGTGAGCTCAAGGAGCAACTTTGCATTAAGGACGAGGAGCTCGAGTTGGGTAGGGGGTCACGGCGGAATGCGAGCATTTACAGGGCAGGTTGAGGTCGATGCAGTGGGAGATGGACTAGAGCTTGGTCAAGGTCGAGGCGATGAGCATAGAGTGGACTAGGAAACTGACCGCGATGGAGAGAAAAGTAGCTGGCTTGGAGAACATTGAGAGAGCCTTGTCTGAGTCTTTGGCGAGGGTGACGGCTCTGGAGAACACCATTTGCGTAATCTAGTCTGAATAGGAGTCGGAGAAAGCGGTAGCTACTCTGAGGGAGGCATGGCTCGAGGACCGCATTGGCGTAATTGATCAGGAGGCATCGGTTCTGGGAGATCGGATTGCGGCCTTGGAGGTGGAAAATGAACGATTACGGGCTTAGATTGAGTCATCTTCTGCTGTCGTTCCTCGCCAAATGCTTGAGCTCTGGGTTTATGCTGAAGCCCAGTGGGACATATATAAAAGTTTGTGGGAGGCGGGCACCGTGGCCGAGGATGCTTAAGAATAAGCACGAGCGAAAGCTCGTAAGGCTCGTATTAACTGTGAATATGACGCGGAGAGGCCCAAAGCTAATGAGGATGCGTATGATGGTAATGGAGAACCTCTTGGAGACGGTGATGACAGTGGTGATGATGACGGCGATGATGACTTGGAATGAAGAATGTTATCTTTTGTTTTTATTTTCGTTTGGTTTGTCGACTGTCGTTTGTTTTTTTTTTTGGTTGGCCTAGGCCATATGTAAGCGGCGGTAGTCCGTGCTGTGACCTTGCATAAGTAAAAATTCTTTTCTTTGCTATTTGCCTTGTACTTCACTTTTATTTCCACCGTTCACGGCTTTGGTGCGAGATAAAGGCTCGTCCGACGAGTCCTGATTTTTCTTTTCTTCCGGTGGTGGTTGACCTTTAGGGACGTCATTCCAAATTTATCAAAATGTCGGCCTGTCGTTGTTCAATCGAGGTCGAACTCTTTTGGCGAAGGCTCTTAGCCTTAAAGGGTGTTATTTCGAACTTATTTTAATAATAGCTCGTCGTCGTTCGAACGAGGTCGAACTTTTCTTTTCGTTTGGCGAAGGTCCTTAGCCTTAAAGGATATTATTTCGAACTTATCGAAATAACAGCCCGCCATCATTCGAACGAGGTCTAACTTTTCTTTTCTTTTTGCGAAGGCCCTTAGCCTTAAAGGATGTTATTTCGAACTTATCGAAATAACAGCCCGTCGTCGTTCGAACGAGGTCGAACTTTTCTTTTCTTTTGGCGAAGCCCCTTAGCCTTAAAGGGTATTATTTCGAACTTATTGAAATAACAGTCCGTCGTCATTCGAGCAAGGTCAAACTTTTCTTTTCGTTTAGCGAAGGCCCTTAGCCTTAAAGGAGGTTATTTCGAACTTATCAAAATAACGGCCTGTCGTCGTTCGAATGAGGTTGAACTTTTCTTTTCGTTTAACGAAGGCCCTTAGCCTTAAAGGGTGTTATTTTGAACTTATCGAAATAACAACTCGTCGTCGTTCGAGCAAGGTCAAACTCTTCTTTTCGTTTAGCGAAGGCCCTTAGCCTTAAAGGGTGTTATTTCGAACTTATTGAAATAATAGCCTGTCGTCGTTCGAGTGAGGTCTAACTCTTCTTTTCTTTTGGTGAAGGGTCTTAGCCTTAAAGGGCATTATTTCGAATTTATCGAAATAACAGCCCGTCGTCGTTTGAATGAGGTCGAGCTTTTCTTTTCGTTTGGCAAAGGCCCTTAGCCTTAAATGGTATTATTTCGAACTTATCGAAATAACAGCCCATCGTCGTTCGAGCGAGGTCAAACTCTTCTTTTCGTTTGGCGAAGGCCCTCAGCCTTAAAGAGTGTTATTTCGAACTTATCGAAATAACAGCCCGTCGTCGTTCGAGCGAGGTCGAACTCTTCTTTTCTTTTGGCGAAGGCTCTTAGCCTTAAAGGGTGTTATTTAGAACTTATCGAAATAATAGCCCGTCGTCGTTCGAACGAGGTCGAACTTTTCTTTTCGTTTGGAGAAGGCCCTTAGCCTTAAAGGGTATTATTTCAAACTTATCGAAATACCAACCCGTCGTTGTTCGAGCGAGGTCGAACTCATCTTTTCTTTTGGCGAAGGCTCTTAGCCTTAAAAGGGTGTTATTTCAAACTTATCAAAATAACAGCCCGTTGTCGTTTGAGCGAGGTCAAACTCTTCTTTTCGTTTGGTGAAGGCCCTTAGCTTTAAAGGGTGTTATTTCGAACTTATCGAAGTGACAACCGTCGTCGTTTGAACGAGGTTGATCTTTTCTTTTTGTTTGGCGAAGGACCTTAGCCTTAAAGAGTGTTATTTCAAACTTATTGAAATAACGACCTGTCGTAATTCGAGCGAGGTCGAACTATTCTTTTCGTTTGGCGAAGGCCCTCAGCCCTAAAGGGTGTTATTTCAAGCTTATCGAAATAACAGCCTGTCGTCATTCGAGCAAGGTGGAACTCTTCTTTTCTTTTAGTTAAGTCTCTTAGCCTTTAAGGGTATTATCTCGAATTTATCGAAATAATATCCCGTCGTCGTTCGAACGAGGTCGAACTTTTCTTTTCGTTTGGCGAAGGCCTTTAGCCTTAAAGGGTGTTATTTCGAACTTATCGAAATAACAGCCCGTCGTCGTTCGAAAGAGGTCGAACTTTTCTTTTCTTTTTGTGAAGGCCCTTAGCCTTAAAGGGTGTTATTTCGAATTTATCAAAATAACAGCTCGTCATCGTTTGAGCAAGGTCGAACTCTTCCTTTTGTTTGGGGAAGGCCCTTAGCCTTAAAGGGTGTTATTTCGAACTTATCGAAATGATAGCCCGTCATTGTTCAAACGACGACGAACTTTTCTTTTCTTTTGGTGAAGACCCTTAGCCTTAAAGGGTGTTATTTTGAACTTATCGAAATAACAACCTGTCGTCATTCGAGCGAGGCCGAACTCTTCTTTTCTTTTAGCGAAGGCTCTTAGACTTAAAGGGTGTTATTTAGAACTTATCGAAATAACAGCCAGTCGTCGTTCGAACGAGGTCGAACTTTTCTTTTCGTTTGGCGAAGGCCCTTAGCCTTAAAGGGTATTATTTCAAACTTATCAAAATACCAACCCATCGTTGTTCGAGCGAGGTCGAACTCATCTTTTCTTTTGGCGAAGGCTCTTAGCCTTAAAAGGGTGTTATTTCAAACTTATCGAAATAACAGCCCGTCGTCGTTCGAGCAAGGTCGAACTCTTCTTTTCGTTTGGTGAAGGCCCTTAGCTTTAATGGGTGTTATTTCGAACTTATCGAAGTGACAACCGTCGTCGTTTGAACGAGGTCGAACTTTTCTTTTCTTTTGGCGAAGGACCTTAGCCTTAAAGAGTGTTATTTCGAACTTATTGAAATAACGGCTCGTCGTAGTTCGAGCGAGGTCGAACTCTTCTTTTTGTTTGGCGAAGGCCCTCAGCCTTGAAGGGTGTTATTTCAAGCTTATCGAAATAACAGCCTATGTCATTCGAGCAAGGTGGAACTCTTCTTTTCTTTTGGTGAAGTCTCTTAGCCTTAAAATGGTGTTATTTCGAATTTATCGAAATAATAGCCCGTCGTCGTTCGAACGAGGTCGAACTTTTCTGTTCGTTTGGCGAAGGCCTTTAGCCTTAAAGGGAGTTATTTCAAACTTATCGAAATAACAGCCCGTCGTCGTTCGAGCGAGGTCAAACTCTTCTTTTCTTTTGGCTAAGGCTCTTAGCCTTAAAAGGGTGTTATTTCGAACTTATCAAAATAACAGCTCGTCGTCGTTCGAGCAAGGTCGAACTCTTCTTTTCGTTTAGGGAAGGCCCTTAGCCTTAAAGGGTGTTATTTTGAACTTATCGAAATGATAGCCTGTCGTCGTTCGAACGACGTCATACGTTTCTTTTCTTTTGGCGAAGACCCTTAGCCTTAAAGGGTGTTATTTCGAACTTATCGAAATGACAGCCCGTCGTCGTTCGAAAGAGGTCGAACTTTTCTTTTCTTTTTGTGAAGGCCCTTAGCCTTAAAGGGTGTTATTTCGAACTTATCGAAATAACATCACGTTGTCGCTCGAGCGAGGTCGAACTCTTATTTTCTTTTGGTGAACGCTCTTAGCCTTAAAGGGTGTTATTTTGAACTTATCGAAATAACAGTCTATCGTCGTTCGAGCGAGGTGGAACTCTTCTTTTCTTTTGGCGAAGGATCTTAGTCTTAAAATGTGTTATTTCAAACTTATCGAAATAACAGCCCTGTCGTCGTTCGAGCGAGGTCGAACTCTTTTTTTCGTTTGGCGAAGGCCCTCAGCCTTAAAGGGTGTTATTTCAAACTTATCGAAATAACAACCCGTCGTCGTTCGAGCGAGATCGAACTCTTCTTTTCTTTTGGCGAAGGCTCTTAGCCTTAAAGGGTGTTATTTCGAACTTATTTTAATAATAGCTCGTCGTCGTTCGAACGAGGTCGAACTTTTCTTTTCGTTTGGCGAAGGTCCTTAGCCTTAAAGGATATTATTTCGAACTTATCGAAATAACAGCCCGTCATCATTCGAACGAGGTCTAACTTTTCTTTTCTTTTGGCGAAGGCCCTTAGCCTTAAAGGATGTTATTTCGAACTTATCGAAATAACAGCCCATCGTCGTTCGAACGAGGTCGAACTTTTCTTTTCTTTTGGCGAAGGCCCTTAGACTTAAAGGGTGTTATTTCGAACTTATCGAAATAACAGCCCATCGTCAGTCCCGGTTTCTGGAGAGTCGGTCATCTTTCACGGGAATCCCAGTCCCTTTGGCATTGCTTGCACCGGGTGGTATAATGCTGGTGAATGCAAGGTGTTGATGTTTCGTTTAGGTTCGTGCTGTGTATGCCCCATGGTTGTTTTGTCTGACTCCTGCCGTCCAGCTCGGATATGTTGCCGGCAGGAGGAATTTCAGCTGTGTTGAAGCAATTTTCATCCTTCAATTGAGATGTTCCAGTGTACGCTTGTCCATGCGTGTCTTATGTGCTTGCCCGAACAAAAACTGGGAGGTGAGGATGAGATTTCCTTCGCTCCTGCCCGGTGATCCGGTGGGAGAATGCAGGTTGGTGGCATCGCTTGCTTTGTTTAGTATATCGCTGGTTGATGGGACGAAGATTTTCGAGCCCGGTAATCTTGCTTGGCTCTTCTTCCTCTTCCGTGCTGCTTTTGAGTCTCGCGTGGGTTGGATTCTCCCTTCGTGCTTCTTTTGGTGGGTGATTGTGTTTCTTGACTTTGATCTGGGAGAAACTAGGAATTTTCACTGAGAAATCCCCACAGACGGCGCCAAATTGTTTGACTCAAAAGATGTTAAAATATTTTTGAACAAATCAATCAAAGATGAAGAGGTAAATCTTAGTCAAACATAATTAATTCCAGATCGAAAAGTTAACAACAATGATTGCATACGGGATGAAAGAGATATGATTGATCTTATTAAGATTCGACATTGTCTTTCTCATCAATCGATGAGGAAGTAGATTTACATCTTTTCGTCGGGGTCATTTCCTCTTTTTCTAGAATACAAGAAGGGAGCTTTTTTTGTCTTCCTTTTTGAGAAATCGGAGAAGCCCCCCCGATTGAGAGCTTTCTTTGGCTATATATAGTCGAGGCCCTTTTACCCTTTTCTCGATTCGACGCTTTCTTGTCATTAATATGTCCTGGTCGTAATTTTAGGCATTACTCCTTTCGATTCGTCGATTGGCACAGAGGAGGAATGAAGTGGGCTCTATTGACTTTTACTGCCCAGTTACCGAAGCTGGATGTCGGACAACCTGATCATAGTGGTCAGATTTTGACCAATACAGGAATCACTAAAACAAATCATTTCTGAAAGTGTTTGTGAAAAATGTGTGCAAACAAGCAGTTTTCTTTTTTAAATTGGTTTGTGAGTGGAATAAGGAATACGGAATGATGAAAATAAAAGTTAGGTAGGCTGCCATGGGAGACCTTCTTAAAGACTGGACTAGTCTTATTTTAGCAGTGAGGACTCTCTTGGCTCGGTCACCACTGAATAAGTTTTTCAACAACTAAAACTAAATTTTTACTAGTCCAACTAATTTAAATTCACGCGGTTCATTCTGAGGGATAATTATTTCTATTAAAAAATTTTTCTATTCACAAGGTCGAAATCGAAACCCATGATATTAGGAGTAGAAGAATCTCATTCATTCTACCATATTTCTTGGCGGTAAATTGAACATGTTTTTTCTGAAGAGACTTTATTTTAAGCAAAAAAAAAAAAAAAAAAAAAAGCTTAAAATTTATGTTTTCGCAGAAATTAACACAGATAATCTCGAAAAACTTGTTCCCAAAAAATCAATCACACACACAATTTTCCTGAATTCTTTTTTCAGTTTTTTTAGAACACTTAGTTTTCTTAAAATTTGATCACAACCAAAATCTAATGCTACCTAGGAATTCCAAAGAGTGCGAGAAAGAAGTCTCTAAATATCCAATAAGGGTACTAGAATGTTTTAAAAATGGAAGTAAACTACTAGCAGAACGTGCTCAAATTTATTAAACTATACATGCAAAAAGTGTAGTGCGTTTTACACCAATAGCTCTAAAGAGACTACTAAGTGCATGGTCAGCAATTAGTATTTACTAATATTCAATCTCTTTGTTTTTTTTTTTTTAATTTACCACAAGATCATATCGAATTATATATCTGCAAACCTGTATTATATTCTCTATATCAGTCATTTTTTCTAGAAATAATTGTTGGTTCCCGGTATCTTCTTACTTGCTATATTTGTAAATTATAATTCTGGAGAAAAAAAAGTTAGCGTATAAACGTAAATATAAACGAAACAATAATTAATTCGAGCTCACTGAATTCACAGTGTTTCCTTAAGGAATTTAATCCCCTCCTAGTACCCAAGATTATGGATTATTTCCTCCCAGGATAGAACGAATTACACACTGGTGTAGCGGTACTTCAAACCCCAGTGTTTCAGCGAACAAAAAGTTCTGCAGCAAATCACACTTACGATTACTTTGTTTGTAGTTTAAAAATAATGCAGAACAAGGGAGGAGAACACAGAAGTCGAATGAAAATTCTGAGCGGAAGGACTGCAATGTATAGCCGCTGTTGAGTTCTTACTGAAGAGGATATCAACGATAGCCAAGCTCTCAAATTCGTTTCTGCCTGTGTTTTTCGGTGTCACTGCTTTAACCGTTGTTACACATATTTATAGTGCAGTCAACTATTAAGAAATGACCAGCCACCACTCATGGTGGAGCAATCACTAGGCTGTTATGGAGGAAGCACTTGACATGGTGGAAGGAGCACTTGCTCATGGAGCACTAGGCTGCTAATGGACAATGGAGCATGCACTTGGCCGAACTGGTTGGATACTTGGATTCTATCCATGGATTGGAAAATATCCGTTACAAGCACGGATAATATTACGCTAATATTCACTATTAACAAATAAATTTGATCCAAAAAATAATCAATCAATCATTTGACCGAATCGGAAGCTGAAGTCGAAGCCAAAGTTGCCCTTTTTTTAACTCTTTAAGAGCTACAAGAAGAACAATTATATATATACCCACCAAAAACCTTTTCCTCTTCCAATATGTGACAATATTTCAACAGAGGGAAACTTGAAATTTTACTCAAAAATTTCATTTTCCCTCCATTTCCCATTCACCCTCTTTTTAAGACTTTTTTCATCTTAAAAATTCTCAACAATAACTACAAGAAAATACACATACTTTATACCATAACAAAAATAACCCATATTTTTCTTGGTCTTTGTACGTATTGCATTTAAAATAGGATATATGGTGCATAATATTAAAAAAAATCAATGTTAACCTTATTCTTAGAGTAATAAAAATAGAAAGATGAAATTGAGGTTTTATAGTCTTTTTAGTGTTTTATCCCCGTAAAACTAATATCCGTTTGAAGTTATCCCTTATTACGTATAATATAAAATAAAATTAGAATTACGGTATAAAATTATATCAGTATTACTTAAACATAAAACAAAATGCAGATCAAATGAAGTAACAAATAATATATTATTTTCTTTCTAATCCCTGGAACCAAAAGACCCCTTAATGTTTTAAGGTATCATATAGTACAAGTTTTTAGTAGTAATTCTTTTTGACAAATAAAAATGAAATTAAGAAAAACAAAATAGAGGTTGCATTTGTTAATAATTTTTTTAGTTTCTCGAAGAAAAATCTTGATGTGATTTCTTCTAGGGTGTGTTTGGCATGAAGGAAAATATTTTTAAATTTTCCCATGTTTGGTTGACTTAAATATTTTGGAAAACATTTTCCTTATGAACTCATTTTCCTTTGATTGGAGGAAAAGATTTTCCTTATCAAGAGAAGGAAAAACATTTTCCAAAACTCCTTCTCAACATTTCCCACTCTCACCAACCACCCCACCCCCTCTCTTCAAATAAGGTTTTTTTTTTTTTTCAAATTTCAGTTTTTCCGTTACCTCCCCCCTACTACCCCCTCCACCCTCCCCCTCCCCCCTCCCCCCACAAAAAAAAATTTTACTTTTTTTTTGTAATTTAAATTTCTATTTTTTTTTTCGTTTTTACTGTCACCCCCGGCCCCGCCCCTCTCCCCCGAAAATAAATATTTTTTAAATATATTTTTCAGTTTTAATTTTTTTATTTATCGGTTTAAAGGTTCAAAATTTTACAAGTTCCAAAATTATGAGTTCGGAAGTTTATGTGTTTGGAAGTTTACGGGTTCGAAATTCCGCGGTTTCGAAAGTTTAACGGTTCGGAAGTTTATGAAATTTGTGGGTTCGGAAGGTTGCTGGTTTGAAAGTTTATGGCTTCATGTTTATTATATCTAAATTATTTATGAATACTCTTGAGAAGTCATTTTCCTTAATTTGCGTACCAAACACCGGAAAATGAATAAGATTACTACTTATTTTCCAAAAAAATATTTTCGTTATACCAAACACACCCCTAGTGTACACGTCTATGATCATGACTCACAAAGGCAGGCGTATGTATAATATCGAGGGATTATCGGATCTCGTAAACTTCGACAAAACTTTTTATATATATCTGTATATACCTTAAAAATAATAAATTTAAATAACTTGATGCCCTGAACTAAAAGCCTTTAGAAGGCATCGATCTTTCTAATTTTACCAATTAGATGATATCAGGTGATGTACTGTGCAGCCAGGATATAACAGATAGTCAAGTCAAAATATTTCTTGAACGTGGAAGTTTGCTCATTATCGGGGTGTCATTATGTATAAATAATTAAATATCATATAAAAAATTAAAATACAATATGTGATATATGAATAAAACACAGTTAAGTACCTTACTACAATTCTACTAGACAACTTTCGTTTTTTTTAAAGGAATTATAATAGTCTCGTTAAAATTAATACTAAATACTTTTTTTCCAATTCACTTTAAAAGTATTTGTTGTGGCTCTAATGTTATTGGCAATTAGTGATCTACAGGCAATTTTGCCCTTAACTAATGGTCAAGGGTCCAAAGTCTCGAATTTTATCTTTTAGCATACACAATATATGGTGGAAAATTTTCTAGAACTAATAAAGACACGCAGCTACTGGGAATCAAAGTCTTGAACTCCGTAACAAAGCTGCAGCCCCCGACCAAGTGAGCTAAGAGCTTTTTCTTTAAAGCAGTGCCACTTTATTTATTTGTTTCATCTCTTTGCATATCAGTTAGATATTTATATATTTAGTAAAATAATTCGATCAAGCCGTGATGACACCGCTTGAGTCCACCCCTGCGTATTATAGATTGCAATCATGTGCAGATAATACTTAGTGAGACTGGACAAATTAAGTTTGGTAAGTAACGTTTTATGTTGATTATCTCCTCCCGCCATCTAACACTTCAACCCCACTCTCATTCCCTCCTACCCTCACCTACCACCCAAACCCCCACCCTCATGTTCCCACCGCAGCCTCACCCCTATAGGAGCGGAGGCAGAAGCCAATAGTTATTGCGGGATCGATCAAACTCAGTAACTTTTATTCAAATTGTATATTTGTGTTAAAAAATTCATTAACTATATGCAAATATTAAATATAGAATATAGTTGTCTTTCAAAATTTCCAAACTCTTAAGATTGAAATCTTTCCTCCACCTCTCCACCCCAATTGTATTTGCGTAGATTATATATTAATAATACTCTTCAGACAATATATTATGCTTGTATGAGTCCGAATTTGATCGACCACGGCCTATAATGAGTATGACAAATGACCGAAAACCTGCGAGTCGACAGAGGGGTACGACCCTGAGGTGGAAGTAGAGGCACTATCGTATCGGCATTAGATTGGGTATATAAGTGGGACTTAAGTCTTGTAAAGGGACAAGGGATTTTTCAGACAGAACAATTATCATCTCTCTTTCTACTATTATCATATCTCTCTTTACTATTATCATCTCTCTATCATCATCCTCTCCCCATTATTATCATCCTAGAGTTTATTATCTTCGACTAAGATTTGCCTTTTCATCTTCGATTGATTTGCTTAAAAAGAGTTCAAAATCTTTTGAGTCAAACAATTTGGCGCCGTCTGTGGGGATTTCCGTAGCCGAAATTATAGTTCTCATCTAGGTTCTCGAAAGTTACGATTGTCGTTCTTCAAACCCTATAAAAACCAATAATGGCGGAGAAAGAAGCAACGCTGAAGATGATATCAGATGTCTCAAAAAACCTCCTAAGCTCCCTTAACGAAGCCGGTAGAGAAGACACCGAGAATACAAAACCAAGGGATACACCGGAGGGGGAGATCTCACCCTCTCCACACGAGGATCTGACGGTCTTGAGCGAAAGGAGAGCCTTCACATCCACGACGAGAGAAACACCACCAACAATCAAAAAGCTGCTAGAGGAGTGGTTGACAAGTGCTTTGAGTAGCATGCTCGAAAAACCCCATCAAGGAAATGGTGAAAACTTACCAACGGCAGAAATCGTAGCTACCATCGGCGAGCCAGATGCTATGCGAACGGGCAACACCCACACTGTCATCGACGCAAGTGACGATGCGCTCATGGCCATCCTAAAGAAAATGGAAGAGATGGAAAATGAGAACAAAGCACTCCGTGATCAAATGAAGGAGCACCAGGAAAGAGTTGATAAAATACCTGGCGCACCAAAACTACTACCAAAACGTGATGTGGGCCGATTCGTCGAACAACCATACAGCGATGGAGATGCTCCTCACCCATCCCAAAAACCTTTAAAATACGCCATACTTGAGAATATACGACGGGACCACGGATCCAGAGGATCATCTAATCCATTACGTCACTGCGGTAAAAGGCAATGACCTGTCAAAAGAACAAGTGCCATCTGTGTTGCTGAAAAAGTTCGGTGAGACTCTGATAGGAGGAGCGTTAACATGGTACTCCCAGCTACCATCACGATCGATATCAACATTTGAGGAGATGGCATATAAATTCGCCACCGCTCATGCAGGGGCAAAGAAGGCTGAAGCTAGGGTCAATGACATCTTCGCCATTAGGCAAACGGCGGGCGAGGGACTTCAAGACTTCCTGGCCCGATTCAACAGAGTAAGGATGGGCCTGCCAAATGTATCAGAAGGAATGGCGGTAGTGGCCTTCCAAAATGGGTTAAATAGGAACAGATCAAAGGCAACCAAAACATTGCTCAACAGACTCATGAAGTACCCCCCACCACCGTGGGAAGAGATTCACAACGCCTATTGCGCTGAGGTAAGGGCAGACAAAGACGATCTAAATGGCCCAACTCAGCGACTAACGTCTGTCCAGACCGAGGCAAGGAGATATCGGCATAACGATTGGCGAAGGGATCAACCCCCGCGTTTCAATCGAGAAAGGCATCAGCCATATGTCAGAACATCTAACCCACCTCCTCCAAGGTATACGGACGTCGTGCTACGACATACCGTTCCCCTTCAAAACGAAAGAGGTATGCCTCCACTGTTATCTGCTCATAACTTTTGTGTTTCCCCTTCTGAGATAGTGTACGCATTAGTGAAACTTGGCATGAAGGTGCAATGGCCACAAAAAATGAAATCGGACCCATGCGCGAGAAGGTCAAACATCCTCTGCGAATTCCATCAGGAAAAAGGACATAAGACCGAGGATTGCATAGGTATACGACAAGAGGTGGTCAGGATGTTAAACCAGGGGTACCTGAAAGAACTGCTCAACGATAAAGGAAGGGCCAACTTTGCTAGAGGACGTGACCCATCTCAAGGACCTCCAAATCCACCCTCGCCAACACGTACCATACAGATGATCATTGGCGGTGGCGACGACTCGACAATCAACCATGTGAAGTTCACCACCGCATACAACTCAAATGGACGGTCGCCCACGAATGGTATGATGACATCGAAGACAGTATCATCTTCGAGAAGTCAGATGCCGACGGTTTATCTTTCCCTCATTATGATGCTTTGGTTATAACTTTATGATTCGCTGATACAGATGTAAAAAGAATCATAGTAGACGACGGAAGCGGCGCGTGTATTATTCACCCAAGAGTTCTCATGCAAATGAGGCTCGAAGATAAAATAATACCGCGTTGCATAACACTAATGGGTTTTAACAATGCAGTAGAGCGGACATCCGGGGAAATAGCACTACCAGTCCTAGCAGGGGTAGTCACGCTGGAAACAACATTCCACGTCATGAACCAGGAAACAACCTATAACGCCATCATAGGATGCCCATGGATACATGCCATGCGAGCCTTCCCCTCAAGCTTCTATCAAGTGATCAAATTTCCCACCCCGTGGGGAATATTCAGCATCTGAGGCGAGCCGCGCACCACCCAGGAATGCTATCGGATCGCCCAAGATTGCACGCACACCAAACAACTGAAAGGTGTAAGTGCGGAGGCATAGCAATCAGTTATGTCGGGAACTAAACCCGACCCACCAACAGAGGCCATCAGAGACCCAAACATCATAGAAGCCTGCAAGGCAACTATAGAGGACCTCGACCCAGTCCTATTGGACGACGCCGACAACGCAAAAAGGCTTACATAGGGCACAACCTCTCAGAGCCAGGTAAGTATCACGAATTCTTAACTAACAACACCGATTTATTTGCCTTTTCCCATTCAGATATGCCAGGGATCCCAAAGGACATCGCCACTCATAGGCTGAACGTCGAAACACTCTATCCGCCGGTACGACAGATGAGGAGAAAATTCAATGCCGCAATCAATGAAAGAGGTGGATAAATTACTCGCCAACGGTTCCATCATAGAATCGAAATACCCCCAATGGGTCGCCAATGTGGTCATGGTCAAAAAGAAGAATGGGAAATGGCGAATGTGTGTGGACTTCATCGATATAAACAAAGCATATCCAAAAGACTCCTTCCCATTACCCCATATCGACCAACTAATTGATGCGACAGCGGGGCACGAATTGCTGAGTTTTTTGGATGCCTACTCCGGTTACAACTAGATTCTAATGGCCGAGGAGGATCAGGAAAAGACGACTTTCATCACTCACCAAGGAACTTATTATAAAATGATGCTGTTCAGACTCAAGAACGCAGGGGCCACTTACCAGAGGTTGGTCACCAAAATGTTTAAGGAACAGCTCGGTAAGACCATGGAGGTCTATATCGATGATATGTTGGTAAAGTCGACAAATAAGGAAGACCACATTAGCCATTTGAAAGAGGCCTTCGAGATATTGAGGCAATACAGGATTAAGTTGAATCTGGAGAAGTGCGTCTTCGGCGTGGCCTCGAGAAAATTCCTAGGTTTCCTCGTATCACAACGAGGGATAGAAGTCAACCCGGATCAAATCAAAGCCATCGACACAACACCTGAGGTACTGAC
The DNA here is from genome assembly GCF_000715075.1 of Nicotiana tabacum. Classification (NCBI taxonomy): domain Eukaryota; kingdom Viridiplantae; phylum Streptophyta; class Magnoliopsida; order Solanales; family Solanaceae; genus Nicotiana; species Nicotiana tabacum. The sequence continues at coordinate 128,950,908 of NC_134084.1, forward strand.
CAGCAAAAAATATTTACATAACCGCCTTGTCGAGGTTCATTTCACGATCCTCGGACATATGTCATAAATTCTTCAATGTACTGAATAAATACCACGGGATGCAATGGAACGAGGAATGCATCGACGCCTTGAGAAAATTAAAAGCGTACCTATCCTCACCGCCACTACTTGTCAAAGTGGATCTGGGTGAGTCTCTGCTCGTATATTTGGCAGTATCCGAAGTCGCTGTTAGTGCAGTCTTGGTCCGCAAAAATAAAGGTATGCAATCTCCTATTTACTATATCAGCAAAACCTTAATATATGCCGAGACAAGGTACCCTCACCTTGAAAAACTAGCTCTGGAACTAGTCGTAGCTTCACGCAAGCTTAGACCATATTTTCAATGTCACCCCATAAAAGTAATAACAACCTTCCCCCTAAGAGGTATCCTGCATAAACCCGAGCTCTCAGGCAAGCTTGCCAAATGGGCCATAGAACTAACCGAGCACCACATAACTTACCAACCACGAACTGCCATTAAGTCGCAGGTGCTCGCCGATTTCGTCACTGACTTTGGCGCAGAAATATTGCCCGAGGCGGAACACGAAGCGCTTCGCGCTTCCGCATCTACCGACCTTTGGACCCTCTACACCGATGGCGCTTCGAATGCCTTGGGTTCGGGACTAGGACTCATCCTCGAAGTCCCTACGGGCTAAGTAATTTGCCAGTCCATACGATGCCTCGAAATGACTAATAACGAGGCCGAGTATGAGGCTGTGATTGCAGGTTTGAAGTTAGCCCTCAAATACGGCGCCCGACGCCTCATCCTCTATTGTGACTCTCAACTCGTTGTAAATCAAGTCACCAGGACTTTCCAAATCAAAGAGCAGAGACTGCAAAGGTACCAGTCGGAAATCCACAAACTACTACCGGAGTTTGATGAATGCCGCCTCGATCAGATTCCTAAGGCACAAAACATTGAAGCAGATGGCCTCGCCAATTAGCTGCGGCCACCAAGAATATTAACAAGGAAAACATGGTCACCCTCCTTCGCTCGGCCATAGACCACGTCGAGGTACTTTCTATGAACCTAACTTGGGACTGGCGTAATCGCCTCGTAGCCTATTTGCAGGATGGAATGCTCCTGCAAGACAGAAAAGAAGCCAAGAAACTCCGGGTGTAGGCAGCTCGATACAGCCTAATAAATCACGACCTCTACAAGAGAATATTTGGTGACCCCCTAGCCAAATGTCTTGGACCGCACCAAACAAGGCAAGTACTAGGGGAAGTACACGAGGGTCACTGCGGCGCCCATACAGGGAATCGCTCCCTCGTTCGATGCCTCATTCGCGCCGGTTATGATTGGCCTATTATGAAAAAAGAAGTTGCGAACTATGTCTGAAGATGCGAGCAGTGCCAAAAGTACGCCCCTATGATACATCAAGTAGGAGAATTCCTCCATCCCGTCGCCTCGCCATGGCCTTTCATAAAGTGGGGGGATGGACATAGTCGGCCCGTTGCCAGTAGGACGAGGAAAGGTACGTTTTCTTTTGGTTTTAACTGACTATTTCTGTAAATGGGTGGAAGCAGGTGCGTATACTCAGGTACGCAAACAGGAGGTCATCGCCTTTATATGGAAAAATATTATATGCCGTTTCAGCATCCCCAAAGAAATCAGATGCGACAACGAACCCTAGTTCATCGAAAAGAGAACGACTGAGTTCTTCAAAAAATGGCACATCAAGCGAATACTCTCCACGCCATATCGTCCCGCTGCCAACGGCCAAGCCGAGTCCTCCAACAAAGTAATACTGAACATATTGAAAAAGAAGCTCTAGGAAGCTTTGGTTATGGCCCGAACTACTACCTGAAGTATTATGGGCATGCCGCACTACGCTAAAGTCCAGCACGGGAGAAACGCCATACTCACTGGTCTACGGGACTGATGAAGTCTTACCCATCGAGGTCGGGGAACCCAGCCTGAGATACTCCAATATAAGCAGAGCAGATAACGACGAAAGTAGGTTTCAAGACCTAGATGAAGTTGAAGAACAAAGAGACATGGCCCATGTGAGAATGGTAGCCCAGAAGCAGCAAGCAGAAAGATACTACAACAAAAAAGCCAAGGTAAGGTCACTCAAAGTCGGCAACTACGTCCTCAAGGACAAAACACTGGCATCAAAAGATCCAAATGAGGGAAAATTAGGAACAGATTGGGATGGACCGTATAAAATCATAGCAGTAGCAAACAGAGGTGCGTTCTAACTAGAAACAATGGATGGAAAACTACTTCAAAATAACTAAAACATCGCCCATATCAAGTACTTCCACTTCTAAAAGGCGTCATCTAAGTCGTACTCTTTTTACCTCACCCGAGGTTTGTCCCAATTGGGTTTTCTTGGGGAGGTTTTTAACGAGGCGATGAAGGGGATGCCCTGTGTATCAGAACGTCATTCATCACCTCGGCCCGCCAATACGATCTCTGGGTCGAAGTAATGAAGGGACTACACAGATGATCCAATCTCTATTATATGAGCAGAATTCAATCTCCATTGTATGAAATGCAAATTGTCTAATGAACAAAATTCAATCTCCATTGTATGAACAGAATTCAATCTCCATTGTATGAAATGCAAATCTCCTAATAGCCAAGGCCATCGACATTAGTTCGACCTCGTTCGAACCACGGCGGGATACTAATTCGATGACAGTCGAAGCAACATCATAATGGCCAAGGCCATCGACATTAGTTCGACCTCGTTTGATCCGTAACTGATACTACTTCGACAACAATCGAAGCAACATCCTAATGGCTAAGGCCATCGACATTATTTCGACCTCGTTCGAACCACGATGGATACTACTTCGACGACAGTCGAAGCAACATCCTAATGGCCAAGGCCCTTGACATTAATTCGACCTCGTTCGAACCGCGACGGATACTACTTCGACGACAGTCAAAGAAACATCCTTATGGCCAAGGCCATCGACATTAGTTAGACCTCGTTCGAACTGCGACGGATACTACTTCGACAAAAGTCGAAGCAACATCCTAACGGCCAAGGCCATCGACATTAGTTCGACCTTGTTCGAACCGCGATGGATACTACCTCGACGATAGTCGAAACAACATCCTAATGGCCAATGCCATCGACATTAGTTCGACCTTGTTCAAACTGCGACGGATACTACTTCGACAAAAGTCGAAGCAACATCCTAACGGCCAAGGCCATCGACATTAGTTCGACCTCGTTCGAATCACGACAGATACTACTTCGACGACAGTCGAAGCAACATCCTAATGGCCAAAGCCATCAACATTAATCTGACCTCGTTCGAACTGCGACGGATACTACTTCGATGACAGTCGAAACAACATCCTAAATGGACAAGGCCATCGACATTAGTTCGACCTTGTTCGAATCACGACGGGATATCATTCAACAATAGTCGAAACAACATCCCAACAGAGACACAAGTGTCACACAATAAACAAAAGGGGAAACGACGAATAGACAAATTGACAAAAGTAAAGTTTATATTACAACAAAAAATCATTTACATTCGTCCCTACAAACAGGCCCTAGCACGGCCCACGCCCAAAAATTCCTAAGCAAAAAATAAATGTGCAAATCAAAACTACACGTCGTCCCCAACAGGGTAGGCATCTTCATACCACGAATTCGAGTCAAGGCGATTTATGTAATCAGAAGTGACACCCTCCCCATCAGGAGTGAGCGGGTCATACCCACATAACTCGGGAGCTGCACGTGCTTCAGCATACATTACCTGAACCTCCGCCTCTATCTCCCGGCCCTTGGCATGAAAATCTTTATATACGTCGAGTTGAGCCTCTACATAGACCAACAACTCGTACAAGCAATGAGGCGAGCCCTAACCAGCCAAATGGCAAGATGTTGAAGGCCGAGAACGACAATTTGCCACCTCCGCCGTCAGCGAGGACATTTTCCCTTGCAATGCGGCCAACTCCGCCTCTAACTTCCCAACACGCCTTTCAAACACTACGATTCGACGATCGGAGGCTTCCCTTTCCCCCGCAAGCTCCGACCTGGATATGCGAAGGGCATCCTCCATAGAAACCGTTTCAAAAATAGCAGCGACCAACTTGTCGACATTGGCATTCAACTCGCCCTTAAGTCCATCGACCTCCACTGCCTTAGCACTTAGCTCAGCATTCAATCCGGCTACCTTCAGCTATAAGTCGGCGTTCTCCGCTGTTACCCCCTGACTCAGCTCGAGCTCATCCTCCTTCGCCTTAAGAAGGGCCTCCAATTCGCTATTACTGGTGATAGCCCTCACAAGCTCCTCTTCCCTCTCTTTCAGCTCTTCTACCCTATGCTCCAATTGGTCCTCCCGCTGCTTAAGTCCCTCGCGGAACACCTGGAACTCAAGATCCTGATGATAGATGTCAAACATCGCCCGGTGCTTAGCATAGTACTAATGGTATTTCGACAACATCTTCTTGTAGAGGCCCGTCCTTGTTCGTTCACGGCGATCTCTCTCCACCTCCAGGACGAGGGGTTGACAAAAGAAAAACAGATCTAGAAAAAAAAGCCATCTCCCCACCACCCCTTTTGTACCACGAAGTCTCAGGTGAACCATGGTTCCCCTAAGGAAACCAGGTGAAAATAAGTGCAACAGACGATGAACGGAGATGTCGCACTCTTCCAATTCCGCGTACTTAGCCAGCAGCAGAAGCACCTTGAGTGTGTATGGTGTAAGCTGAGCCGGGCAAACATGATAAACCTGTAAAATTCGTCCGCTAGAGGGAAGAGGGGAATGGTGTAGCCGATAACAAAAGGATATTCGTAGAAGGCACAGTACCTAAGCCTGTGAACGTCAACGTAATCTCCCTCGGCATGATCTCAGCATGATTTTGTTTAAAGGAAGTAAGCTACACAAATAGCGTGAAAGAGAAGAGAACTTCCGGCCAAGAATGAAGATGGAGAAATATGAAAGCAGAAGAATGAGACCGAATAATTATCGCAAATGGCCAAAAGTTTTTCAAAGGAATCAAACCCTTCACCCATTTATAGGGTTGGGTGGCGCCAAAATCGAGGCAGAAGGTTTCAAATCAGCATAGGAAACCAAGCACCAAACCATCAGTCTTTGCCTCGAAAATCTGCGTAATGATGACGCATGTGAAAGCTGATGTCATCCAGGTTGGCGTGTACTCTTAGATATCCCACCAAAATTGACTACCACCTCTCACTAGTCACGTCGTAATATCTTGGCGAGTCAAATTCCTCCTAAGGGAGGCATCAAGTCCGCTCACCGAGGACGCATCCCGTTGCGACCTCGACAAACGGAGAGACTAACTGTATGGGTTCGAATTTGATCGACCACGGCCTATAATGAGTATGACAAATGACCGTAAACATGCAAGTCGACAGAGGGGTACGACCTTGAGGTGGAAGTAGAGGTACTATCGTATCGGAATTAGATTCGGTATATAATTGGAATTAAGTCTTGTAAAGGGACAAGGGATTTTTTAGACAGAACAATTATCATCTCTCTTTCTACTATTATCATCTCTCTCTCTACTATTATTATCTATCTATCATCATCCTCTCCCCATTATTGTCATCCTAGAGTTTATTATCTTTGACTAAGATTTACCCCTTCATCTTCGATTGATTTGCTTAAAAAGAGTTCAAAATCTTTTGAGTCAAACAATGCTTATTTCAAACATCATAAATGAGTAAGAAAACTATTTATTTTCAAGAGAGACATTCTCCTTCATCCCAAACACACCCTAGTTTCAACTTCAATATTGTGAAATCATCCTTTGTGGATTATTGCTTTATCGAAGCCTAACATTTTTGATGAATTAAGTGAAGTGTTCTTAACTTGTAAGTAATAGAAAACCATTGTTAATAATCTGTATTGATGTAAATAAATAAAATAATAATCTTTCTGAAAATTGAAACAGAAAGTTAGAAGAAATTAAATTCCGAAGACAGTACTTGAACTTCTTCAAAATAAATTCTTAAAACGGTATAGGAACAAATAGAGCCCACTGAATACACATTGTGTCCTTAAGGAAATTATTCCCCTCAAGTACCCATGGTTCTATAATATATCCTCCCAGGATAGAACGATTTAACTCACTAGAGTGTTGGTACCAAAAACGCCGATGAACAGCGAACCACTCGAAGGCTGCAAAACACGCTAGAATTTTTGTGCAGAAGAAGAAGAAGATTATCAGAAAATTTCGTAAGTAAATATTCTGGGATTTGAAGGTATATTTATAGCCAATTTGGTATTGTTTCTGAAAAGGTTTGCAACCTTTCAGAACAGTCATAGCTGTTGGAACAGGTTTGACACTGTTTTAGAATAGCCATAGCTGTTGGAAATATTGCAGGAAATGTAAAACGGATTTAAAATAATCTGGGAAAGAAAACGGGCCGAACCAGACCGGTTCACGGTTCATGGGTTAATTAATTAATTAATTAATTATTTGAAAAGAATTTTGTCCAAAAAGATTAATCAATCAATCTTTGACCAAATCCAAATCCGAATCTGAAGCCGACCCGAGCGAGCGACGACAACGACGACGTGAGACTCTTAACTCTTTAAGAGCTAAAAGATGAGCTTCTCTATATATACACAAAGATTTTCTTTCCTTCTACCAATGGGGGACAAAGTGCATTAGTAAAATGAACTCATTCAAAATTTCACTTTCCTCCATTTCTTTTCCCACCATTTTTCATTCACACCTTTTTTGTTATTAATAAATAATAACAAAACCCAACAATCCCCCACATGAATGGGGAATGGCTATAAACTTAAAGGAATGCACAGACTTGTGTGTGTTTTACATGCAAGAATTAATTGCATCTGGATAAGTAGGTTTCCCTTTGAACTTTCCGTAGTGAACTTATATCGGATATACTCGGTCAATTGGTAGATTTGATATCTTTGAACCGTCGAGCTTTGTTGTATACCTAGACAACATAAGGCACACAATCAATCCTTAACCATCTATGGTTCTCACGGTTGTGTTCGTTTCAGCAATGAACACCGCCTGGTTTCATGAGTGCTTAGAGAATGGGCCTTTACTTTCATTCTCCATACACTTCACACTCACATAGGTGATTCCTAAACCTTGTAATCCTAAAGACACACTATCTGGTCATATCTTGCCAGACTTAGCAAATCATTAAAAAGCTTTAAGCTTTATTGACTCATCAAAAGCCTTAATGCTTTACCTCATTTTTTGAACATTGTCTTCATCACGAGAATGGGTTGAGTTATTTGACAATGTTGAACCGTCATTCATAACTTTGTTTGATCTCTTTGAACCAGATCTTAGGATCTCTAGTCTGCTAGATAGAGTTACCGCCATGATGACTTGTCCTAGTCCTTTAACCCCATTCCCTTTGATGATCTTTCAACTGCCTCTCTAGATAGGCCTTTTGTAAGTGGATCCGACACGTTATCTCTTGACTTTATGTAGTCAATTGTGATAACACCACTAGCGAGTAGTTGTCTAACGGTATTGTGTCTCCGTCAAATATGATGAGATTTTCCGTTATACATAACGCTCCCTGCCGTACCTTTTGCCGCTTGAGTATCACAATATATACAAATAGGTGCCAAAGGTTTGGGACAAAATGGAATATCTTCCAAGAAATTTCGGATCCATTCAGCTTCTTCACCAGCCTTATCTAAAGCTATAAATCCAGATTCCGTTGTAGAATGGGCGATGTACGTTTGTTTGGATGATTTCTAAGACACTGCTCCACCCCCAATTGTGAAAATATATCCACTCGTGGATTTAACTTCAGATGATCCGGTGATCCAATTTGCATCACTATATCCCTCGATCACGGAAGGATATTTTTTATAATGCAAAGCATAATTTTGGGTATGTTTTAGATATCCCAAAACTCGTTTCATTGCCATCCAATGTATTTGATTGGGATTACTTGTAAACCGACTCTATTTGCTAATTGCACATGCTATACCTGGTCGCGTACAATTCATGATATACATCAAACATCCCAATACTCTTGCATAATCCAATTGTGAGTCACTTTCACCTTCATTCTTTTGAAGTGCATAACTCACGTCAATTGTAGTCTTGGCAATTTTGAAATCCAAATACTTGAACTTGTCAAGTACCTTTCAATTTAGTGAGACTGTGATAATACTAGACCTTGTGGAGTCTTGTGAATTCTATTTCTAAGATCATATAAGCAACTCCTAAGTCTTTCATGTCGAATTTTCTAGCCAACATGCGTTTTGTAGCATTGATATCTATCATACTTTTGCTCATTATCAACATATCATCAACATATAAACAAACATTGACTTCATGACCTGGAGTATTTTTAATGTAAACACATTTGTCACACGTTGATTTGAAATCCATTTGCCAATATTGTTTGGTCAAATTTTGCATGCCATTGTTTGGGTGCTTGTTTAAGTCCATAAAGCGACTTAACAAGTTTGCACACTTTTTTTTTTTTACCAGGAACCACAAAACCCTTAGGTTGTTCCATGTAAATCTCTTCCTCCAATTCTCCATTTAAGAAAGCTATTTTAACATCCATTTGATGGATTTCAAGACCATACACAGCCGCTAGTGCCACTTACACCCTAATAGATATTATCCTTATTACTGGCGAGTAAGTGTCAAAGTAATCAAGTCCTTCCTTTTGTCTATAATCTTTAACAACAAGTCTTACCTTATATTTGCTAATAGTGCCATCAGCTTTAATTTTTTGTTTAAAGATCAATTTCGGACCTAAAGGCTTATTTCCTGGAGGAAGATCAACCAATTGCCATGTATGGTTATCCAAAATTGATTGAATCTAACTATTGACTTCCCCTTTCCAAAATGCTAAATCAAAAGACGACATAGCTGCTTTAAAAGTTTGAGGCTCATTTTCAAGCAAGAATGTCACAAAATCTGGTCCAAAGGAAGTAGATGTTCTTTGACGTTTGCTACACCTTGGATCTTCTATACTTGGAGTATTTTCCTTTGTTTCTTCCCGAGGTTGTTTAGGTCTTTCACTTAACGACTCGCTTTCAGTTTTATACGGATAGATGCTTTCAAAGAATTCAGCATTATCTAATTCCATTACTGTATTAACATGAATTTCGGGATTATCAGATTTATGAACCAAAAATCGACATGCTTTACTATTTGTAGCAAATCCAGTGAAAACACAATCTACTGTTTTTGGTCCGATTTTAACCCTTTTAGGTAAAGGAACTTGTACCTTTGCTAGACACCCTACACTTTGAAATATTTCAAGTTGGGTTTTCTTCCTTTCCATTTTTCATATGGAATAGATTGCGTTTTGCTGTGGGTTACTCTGTTAAATATTCGGTTAGCTGTAAGGAGAGCTTCCCCCCACAAACTCTGTGGTAATCTGGAACTTAGTAATAAAGAATTCATCATTTCCTTTAATGTCCGTTTTTTTCTTTCCGCAATTTCGTTGGATTGAGGTGTGTAAGGTGCAGTTGTTTGATGGATATTCCATATTCCGAACATATTTCTGCAAGCAGAGATTCATATTCTCCACTTCTATCACTTCTAATGATTTTGATCTTTTTATTCAATTGATTCTCCGCTTCATTCTTGTATTGCTTAAATGCTTCAATTGCTTCATCCTTACTATTAAGAAAATAAACATAACAATATCTAGTGCAATAGTCAATAAAAGTAATAAAATATTTTTTTCCACCTCGAGATGGTGTCGACTTCATATCGCAAATGTCAGTATGAATTAAGTCTAAAGGGTTGAAATTCCTTTCAACAGACTTATAAGGATGTTTTACAAACTTAGATTCAACACATATTTGACATTTCGATTTATTAGACTCGAATTTAGGCAATACTTCTAAATTAATTAACTTCCGCAAGGTTTTATAATTGACATGTTCTAAACGAATATGCCACAAATCATTTGACTCCAATAAATAAGAAGAAACTGAAATTTTATTCATACTGTCAACAACCATTATATTGAGTTTGAAAAGGCCCTCCGTGAGGTAGCCTTTTTCAACATACATTTTGTTCTTGCTTACAATAACTTTATCAGAAACAAATACACATTTGAATCCATTCTTTACAAGTAAAGAAGTAGAAACTAAATTTTTCCTAATAGTAGGAACATGAAAAACGTTGTTAAGCGTTAACACCTTGCTGAAAGTCATCTTCAGGAATATTTTCCCATAACCTTCAATCTTGGCTATTGCATTATTTCCCATGGAAATTTCTTCTTCGGGACTGGCAGTAGAATAAGTCGCAAATGCTTCTTTGACAGCACAAACATGTTGAGTGGCTCCAGAGTCAATCCACCATGCCTTCGGATTTCCAACTAGGTTGCATTCCGAAAGCATTGCACAAAGATCATCAATGTCATCATTCTTCTCCACTATGTTGGCTTGTCCCTTCTTATTATCCTTTTTCAGGAGACGACAATTAGGGCTTTTGTGACCAACTTTTCCACAATTGTAGTAGCTACCCTTGAATTTCTTTTTGTTCTACTCCTTAGTTTGTCCAGAATACCTCTTCCTCTTCTTACTTTTTGGAGCAGTCTCCTCACTGATATTTGCTCCCATGATCGTTGAATTTTCACGAGACTTCTTCTCGGTTGTTTTGTTGTCTTCCTCGATCTTTAGACGTATCACAAGATCTTCCAACTTCATTTCTTTGCGCTTGTGCTTAAGATAGTTCTTGAAATCTCTCCACGAAGGAGGCAGGTTTTCAATCATAGCAGCCACTTGAAATGCTTCATTCACGACCATACCTTCAGCAATAAGGTCGTGAAAAATAAGTTGAAGCTCCTGAACTTGGGTTCCCACAGTTTTGTTGTATATCATTTTATAGTCTAGAAACTTGGCAACCACGAACTTCTTCAAGCATGCATCTTTCGTCTTGTACTTCTTCTCAAGTACGTCCCATAATTCTTTCGAAGTATTCATTGCACTGTACACATTGTACAAGTCATCCTCTAAAGCACTTAAGATATAGCCTTTGCAAAGAAAATCTACTTGCTTCCACACCTCAACAACCATGAACTTTCATTGTCCAGCATGTCCGCAGCAGGCACTGGAGGCACTTCACTAGTGAATTTCTGCATACCAAGTGTAGTAAGCCAGAAGAACACCCTTTGCTGTCATCCTTTGAAGTTGGCTCCAGAAAATTTCCCCGGTTTCTCAGCCGGAGGAACAACAGTGCGGCTTGATGAGGCTATCATCGTTGCACCAACAGTCGCAGAAGGATTTTCATTATCATTTTCTATTTCTCACTGTCAACAACAAAAGAGTTCAATTAGTGGAAAAACCAAAACAACAAATAATACTGTAATCAATAAACAATACGTAATAAAAAACAACCGAAGTTTTTATATACTGTTTTACGTTAAACGATAAAGTTTTTATGTTCTTCAAATCGTTTTCTGAATTTCAATACTCTGATGAAGTTTTTATATCTTCAAATCAGAATAGTAAAATTCAGATGGAGTAGAAAACCACATAGGTTTTAATCTCCACAAACAGAATACAGAATATAATAAAATAATTTCCTTAAGATTGTTAATAATCTGTATTGCTGTAAATAAATAAAATAATAATCTTTCTGAAAACAGAAACAAAAAGTTAGTAGAAATTAAATTTCGAAAACAGTATTTGAACTTCTTCAAAATAAATTCTGAAAATGGTAAAGGAATAAATCGAGCCCACTGAATATACAGTGTGTCCTTAAGGAAATTATTCCCCTCAAGTACCCGAATCACGTCAAATGACATCCGTTTTTCACCAAATTCCACAAAATCATCTTAAATCATATATAAGACTTGTACCAGACGCTGGAACCAAAATACGGTCCCGATATCATCATGTTCTAATCAAATTTCATTTCAAATTCCTTTAAACAATTTCAGAAAATAATTTTCTTTAAAAATTCATTTCTCGGGCTTGGGACCTCGGAATTCGATTCCGGGCATATGTCCAAGTCCCATATTTTTCTACGGACCATCTGGGACCATCAATCATGGGTTCGGGTCTGTTTATCCAAAACATTGACCGAAGTCAAATTAACTAATTTTACAGTTAAAATTTATCATTTTTCACATATTTTCACATATAAGCTTTCTGGCTACGCTCCTGGACTGCGCACGCAAATTGAGGTGATGCTACATGAGGTTTTCAAGGCCTCAGAAATAGAGATTTCAATTTTAAAAGCAAGTGATGACCTTTTGGGTTATCACATCCTCAATCTCTAAAACAATCGTTCATCCTCGAACGGATAGAAGAAGGAAGTACCTGAGTCGGGGAAAAGATGGGGATAACGGCTCCGCATATCGGACTCGGACTCCCATGTCACTACCTCAGGAGGCTAACCTCTCCACTGAACACGAACAGAAGAAAAACTCTTCGACCTCAACTGACGAACCTGCCGGTCTAGAATAGCCACCGGCTCCTCCTCATAAGACAAGTCCTTGTCCAACTGGACAGTGCTGAAATCTAACACGTGGGATGGATCACCATGATATTTACGAAGCATGGACGCATGAAACACTGGATGCACGACTGATAAGCTCGGCGGCAATGCAAGTCTATAAGCCACCTCTTCCACTCGATCAAGAATCTCAAACGGACCAATGAACCTAGGGCTAAGCTTGCCCTTCTTCCCAAATCTCATCACGCCCTTCATAGGCGACACTCAGAGCAATACCAGCTCACCGACCATGAAAGCCAAATCTCGAACCTTGCGGTCGGCATAACTCTTTTTCCTGGACTTAGCTGTACGAAGCCTATCCTGAATAATCCTGACCTTGTCCAAGGCCTCCTGAACCAGATCCGTACCCAACAACCGAGCCTCTCCCGGCTCAAACTATCCAATCGGAGACCGACACCGCCTACCATATAAAGCCTCGTAAGGAGCCATCTGGATGCTCGACTAGTAGCTGTTATTGTGAGCACGTGATTTTTGCCCTATATGTATTACTCCAACAAAATCAAAACTAAATAATTTCTGTCAGTGCGTGCAATATTGGGGATTTTTGTGGCATTTTCTGGTAATTGTTTGCATTTGTCTGTGCATTTTTATTTTTATTTAATTAATGAAAATTGCAAAAAATATGTTGCATTTGCATTTAGAATTTAATTTTACACTTTAGGATTAATTAACAAATTAGTTATTTTATAAAATGGGAAAAATCATAAAAATAGTTTATTTTGCACTTTTAATTTTTATTTTGAATTTGGTAGTTTTTCCTTTAATTTGGTTTTTAATTATTTGTAGTAACAATTATTAGGGTTAATTAATTTAATTTGGTAGGATAATTTGGTTTAGGATTTAATTTAAGTTTTAATTTTAATTTTGGAAAAAAGAAAAAGATTTTTAAAAGAAAATGAATTGAAAATTAATGGAAAATTGGAAAAAAGAATTGAAGAGATAGAAATGGGCTGCCTTCAGTTAAAAGTGCCCAGGCCCAAAGCCATTTTCCCCGTACCCGTCCGTTTGACCTAGGCCCAGATCGTCCAACCCGGTCCAAACCCCCCCAGTACCATACGATGCCGTTTCAGCAAGCTTGATCTGGGCCGTTGATATTGCCTAATCCAACGGATCAGAACTGGGGGGGGGGGTAATATATATATGTCCAAACACACCCTACCCCCCTCATTTCATCGTTCCAACACCCCCGTCTTCAAAGACCTGCCCTCAAGCCCTAGGGACCGCCGCCCTCTTTTGACCACCGTCCGGTGGCGGCGCCACCACCAAACGCCACCAAAATCACACCCTATAGCCTCCTTACTCCCCTCTGTTCAAATCTCAACTTGGTTTTCTTTGAATCCACCAGGAAATTCTCGTATCTTGATCTGAAGAGAAGAACCCTAAATCCCAAAGTCCAAATCAATGGGCCCATTTGAAGATTTAAGACCGTAATAGACGTTATTCATGTGTTTTTGCATGGAAACACACGGTTAGGGTCTATTCCGGTCAAGAAATCGAAGAGTCTTTCAAGGTATATCAAGTCTGCTTCGGGCCGGTTTTAGGTATTTTCCTTGTTTTAACTTTTCTTCTATTTTTCTGCTTCGTCTCCTCTTCTTGGATTATCTTAGTTGTTCCGGAGTTTTGTTGTTCATGCATGGTTAATTCAGAATATTTTCTTAATTAGTTAATTAGTTCGTCTAATAGTTTAGTTAATTTCCTTTACTTGTGTTAATTAGCAGTAATTTAGTTTAGGTTTTTTATTATGAAAATTATTCCCGTACTTGGATTATGCTGCCTTTCAAAGGCTTATAGAATTTAGGGGTTTTAATGTATGATTTGGCCTTTTAGTTCTTGCCGACCCATCTTGCAAATGTAGCCCGTTTAATTTGGTCTATATCCTTGGGTCAATTTGACCCGTTTGGATTTCTGAAGTAATTTTTAGCGGGCTAAAGGGTAATTTAGGTAATTGGTTTAGGGAATCTTATGTAACAATCTTAGGAAGCTTCCAGGAAAGGGGTTTTGAGACTGATTTTGAAATTCTAAAATTTGCATTAGGGGTATGGGAGCTAAAATCAAAATTGGAAAATGGTTAAAATGCAAATCTGAATTCTTCTAGGCTACCCTAATAGCTTGCCTATAAAGGCATCCTAACTTGACTTTCAAGGAAGATTTTAAAAAAGGAGAAAAAGTGCTGAAAAGCACAAAGGGCTGGGGAATGATTCTGAAAATACCCTGAAATTTCTGTATCTCTTGGAGTGGGAATTGGTTCTAAATCTGCTCCCTAATCTTAAGTTTCAACTGGAATTTTAAAAGGCTTCAAAGAACTCTTGTTTTATCTGGGTAAAAATGGTTTAAAAGCTGAAATTGCTGGGTCTTTGGAAGCTGTTTGATTTGGTTTTACTGCTGATCTCTGCTGCTACACCTGCTAGCCTTGTATTGCTCTAAGCTGATTCTCAAGCTTTTTGTTTATCTTTGCTATAACTAGGTACTCATTCGACCTCAAATGACATGTTGAAATAGGAATGAGATTTCTGATGGCACCATGTTTTAAGGCAATCTATTTCAGATTATTTGGTTCTGTATTTACGTGAGCCTGTTGATTAACTTGTGTGTATTTTGATAGCTGATTCGAGTGGCTATAATACTCTACTGAAGCCAATAAGTGTTGTAGTTTTAATGCTGCTTAGTAGTAAGTTCTGACTTTAGGATGCAGAAGATCGATTGTTCTTTGAGCATGAAGCGTGTTATGTTGCAATATAGGAAAGTCTCCTATTTGTTTTAAGTGAAATCAGCCAGTGCCAGCTTTCTTTCCAAGGTCTGGAGCTTGGCATTTCCAAGGCCATTGTTGATAGATGAAGTCTTTCTGAACTTTAAATTGTTTTCTTTATTGCTGGAAATTCGAATTGGTGACTTTAAATAGTGAAAACGACCTGCATATGAGTTGATAATAACCAAGAATCGTAACTTCATGTCAGTATGTATGTTAGCATCAAGAATGTGCTTTGTCTTGGCTCAAGGTCGTTGGCGTTTGTTCAAACTCTAAATCTTCTTAACAATGTAGTTTAATTCATGTGTTAGTTTTAAATCTTAAAAATGGGCCGCTATTGTTGGCCCATTTGTGATCAGTTTCCCCTCCAGCAATTAGACCACCAATCTGGGCTCCATGTTGAACCCATCTGATTCTCGTGCTGGGCAGTCAGCTGACGGGCTCATGGCCATCCTGAGCCCTCCCCAATCAAATATTGGTTTTGCTTGTTACTAGCTCATTGGCTATTAAAGTTTAGCTTAAACATTGGCTTAAAATAGTTAGAAATTCCCTCCTGTCTTTTAATCAATTAATGATGCTCATTAATTAGTCTGGGTTGAGCTATATTATATGTTACAAGTGGCTCGCGGCCTTCATGAGTTAGTTCAAAACTTTTTTTTTAATAAAATGATTCGAGATGCGCCGTGCCAAACAAAAATTGTAAAATGTACGGCCCTCGTTTAATTGATTTTGATTTAATCCTTAGAATTCTAGACGCGCCATTTAGCAAATTTCCATGGCCCTCATAAAGTTAAAACGTCTAGTTGCTTTAAGCGCGTATTTTAATGATGTTATCTTCCTAAACTCGGGTGCGCATTTCATGTGACCCAACCCCAAATGCTAAAACGTTGAATAAAATGTGTTCCGGACCACGGGTGTATTTCATATGGCGTGATCCAAAGGTACGTTTTAAACGACGTTCAATCTTCTTTAAAATCAATTAAAAGAGGTTTTAAAGTTAAAATGCATATAGGTTCAAAATGTTCTAAAATCAGATAATAGGCCAATTATAACAGTTGAGCGACCGTGCTAAAACTACAGAACTTGGGAATGCCTAACCCCTTCTCCCGGGTTAACAGAATTCCTTACCCGAATTTCTGGTTCGCGGACTGTTAAATAGAGTCAACCCTTTCCTCGACTCGGGATTTGAACCGGTGACTTGGGACACCATAAATCTCCCAAGTGGCGACTCTGAATCTTTAAACAAATAAATTTCATTTTGATTGTCCTTTAATTGGAAAAACTCCCTTATCTTTATACCTTCCTCTGGGGGTGTTAGTAAAAAAGGAGGTGTGACAGCTCTGGCAACTCTGCTGGGGATCGAACCCAGAATCTCTGGTTCAGGGTTCAAAAATTCAAGCTTAGAATAATTGGTATAGTTGGCTTTATCCATTATCTGATTTTGTTACATAATTTGGGCGTTATATGCTTATTGATTACTTTTACCGCTTTGATATTCCGTGAACTGTATATAAACTGTTGCGAAATCCCTCTTCTCTCTGAGTCTTCTAAATCATGAAGAAGTGTGCACTTCGTGAGACTTCTTTTCTGTTAGAGTCATATTCCAAATTTAGAACGAGGTTCGGACAAGTTGCAAAGCCGGTGAAGCTTCTGTATTCCTAGTACGCTGCCCTCCCTCAGCTTGAGCTGTCCGCTCGGGTAAGCCAGGTCTAGAACAAATAAACCCAGGTTTTAAACCTAGTATAACAATACCACATGTCGTATCCCTAGTAGGAACGTTTGTTTGCATCATATGCATTCTGACTTTGGAGCCTCAACACAGGGGTTGGGTCTGTCTAGGACAGGTGCACCCGAAACAAAAAGACCATCTTGATGCATCTTACTTGCTACTTGTGCATTTATTTGCTTCGGACTTGCATGCTGACCGGCTTATGAATATTGGGAAAAGTTGAGGTAAGAGAAATAGCAGTATGAGAGTTAATCGCCTGTTCTGGAAAAAAAACCAATGTCCAAATAGTGTCGAATATCTGCCGAATTTTGGAGGAAAAAAAAAGAAAAAAAGTTTTGTTTTCAAAAATAGGTTTATTTTCCAATGAAAAATAATAAAAAAGGAGAGTCTTATCTTCAAAAATAGATTGTTTTATTTGCCCGAACTACGCCAGTTTGATTCTCACAGGGTGTGAGATACGTAGGCAACCCCCATCGGGTCCAACTTCCTTTTTGCAAAATTATCCCAAAAGCCCAAAAAATTTACTTTGATTTGAAAATAATTAGGGTGATGCCATTCTTGTCAGAAATAGCCGAATGTCCCTAAAAGGGCGCCGGGAGGCTATTTTTGCAAGAACAACCACTTTTGTCACTTTCAAAGGTTTTGGCCAGTTAGCTGACATAGCCTTAAAATCTTCGTTTTGAAGTGCTGTAAGGTCGTGTTGGCAAGGCCGGATGTTTTGTGGAAATTTTGGAAAATTCGTCATTTCTCTTAAGTCAAAACAAGTCATGGTTTTCTTTTAATTAAAATCACCTTAATAAATGTGCAGGATGAGCACAAATCAAAATGAACCTTTCTCAGTCTGTGAAGAGATCCCTTTGGAGCTACATATATGGTGGTATGATTTGGGGGACGACAGCAGGAAAGTTGTGACAAAAGCATTGAGCGATCTTATTGGGCTTTTGAAGGTTAAGCCCAGAAAAGACATGATTGAGGCCTTGATACCGTTTTGGGACCCAGCACATAATGTGTTCCACTTTGCGGATTTCGAGTTAACTCCTACGCTAGAAGAGATAGCAGGCTATGCTGGTTTCGAAGGGAATCTCAGAAGTCAATACCCGGTAGCACCAAGAACAGTGACCCCCCACAAATTTTTGGACTTGCTAAGAATCAGTCGGGATGTCCGAGATGGAAATCTGGCCAAAGGATTTTGTACCTTCTACTTTCTGTATCGACGTTACGGGAATCCCTCTGGCTTCGAAACGCCAGATATTGGTCTTACTCACGCTATAAATCAAGACAAGCGGGAAGCTCGGAGAGGATTAGCTTTCATAGTGGCGTTCCTGGGTATTCTGGTTTGCCCGAGAAAAGACGGGAACATAGAGATGGGGCTAGTAGGGATAACTGACTTTATTATGAAAAAGGCAAATGGGACTATAGTGCTGCTGATCTTGGCAAAAATTTACCGAGCTCTTACTCGTTGTCAAGAAGGAGCAAAGTTCTTTGAAGGGTGCAATATGCTGTTACAAATATGGATGGAGGAACACCTTTGCCTCCGTCCCGGATACTTGAATTGCGGTATGACTGGCCTCGAGTGCATTGAAAAACATGAAAAGCGAGTAGAGGGTTGTGAGTTTCCAGATGGTACGGAAGCATGGCATGCTCATTTGAGATCTTTGACTGCAAAATAAGATCGAATGGACATTTGGATGGCTCTCGGTCAACGAAGTGATCTATATGTTTGCTGAGGTGTGTTTCTTGCTATTGATGGGTTTGCAGAGTATCCAGCCTTATGCTCCGCACAAAGTCTAGCGTCAGTTGGGCCGATACCAGACCATCCCACACAATGAAGATTTAAATCAGCAAGTCATTGAGTTAAATCCAAAAGTTGCCTTCCCGAAAGAGAAAGTGTGCCGGATTTGGCATCAGTGCAGATTCTTAGGGCCTAATACTCAAAGTACGAGACCTATCCAGAGGCGAGGTGGAGCCTAGTTATACTGCT
Organism: Nicotiana tabacum; assembly: GCF_000715075.1. NCBI lineage: Eukaryota > Viridiplantae > Streptophyta > Magnoliopsida > Solanales > Solanaceae > Nicotiana > Nicotiana tabacum. The sequence continues at coordinate 128,969,842 of NC_134084.1, forward strand.
TGGTATGGTAAAAGATCCCGAGCTCAAAATGAACCTGACAGGCCTACAAAGAGACCCCATGTCCAGCAATTCACCGACGGAGCTCAGGTACAATGGGATTGGCTGACCAAAGAAAATGAGTACATGGCTACCATAAGCAAGTTGGAAAAGCAAGTCAGGGAACTTCAATTCGAGTATAGCTTGCAAGTGGCGGCGGATGAAGGAGAAAAGAAAAGGCTAGCAAAAGAAAATGAAGCCATTCGAGCTCAAATTCAGAAATTGAAAGTAGCGGCAGAAAATCCAATCCGAAGTGACAGAGATGAAAAGCTCATAGCTAACCTGAGGCAGAAAGTAAATGACTATAGTTTTGATTTGAACAAAGCAGAAAGTGAACTAGCCAAGGCCCAAAAGCAATTGGCTAAAAACGCAGAGGAACGAGTACGCCTGGTTAAGAAATTGAGAGAAAGGTACGACAATGAAGTCGTAGGGTTAAAGAAAAGGGTCATCGCCACGGAAAACAAAATGGTCAAACAGGAAAAAGATTTCAAAGTTGAAAGGGAACATTACTATACAACATTGGCACAATTGGAAATAGATTTGCAACAACTTCAGGAGCAAAATCATGTGGCTGAGCAAACTTTGGAAGCCAGGGCCCAGCAGATTGGGCGTTTGTTACAAGAAAAGTGTGCCATAAGAGAGAGGATTAGAAGCATTGCTGACTACATCGTTATGAAGTGCCAGATTTGTAAAGATATGACCCGCACTACCTTCTTTGCAACAGTAATGACATTTGTTAAACAGATAATGAACGACTTGGATCAACTTCAAAGGGAGCTTGCATATAGGCCCGCGGCGAGATCGAATGATGTCCCGCGGGCACTATGAGCATTAATGTATTCATGATTTCTTTCATTTGAGTCTGCATTTCCTTTTTGTTAGCGTCTATCAGTCATGTTCAGTTTTCTTTCTGCTAAAGTCCGTCAAATTGTTTTCGAGTCTGTATTTTCTTCTGTTGAAATATAATGTCTATTTTTGGAGTCTGTATTTTATCTTTGCATCGAAATCTGTTAGTCTTTTGGAATTTGTTAGTTTTGAGTTTGTGATGGAAGCATTTGTTGTTTTATTTTATAAAAACTGAAAATCCCAAAAATGTTTTATTTCGCACTTATCTACAAGAACTACGCTTGGTCTGATTCATGCAGGGTCATGATACGTAGGCAATCTCCATAGAATTCGACCACAACCAAATAATAAAAAAAGAGAGAGGAAAAGAGGGAAAGAAAATAAGAGGAAAAACAAGAGGAAAGAGCGGAAAAACAAGAAAGAAAAAGAGAAAATAAGAGACAGTAAAAACAAAGAGAGAACAGAGGCCAGAATGAGAGGAAAGGAAAGAAAAGAAAATAAAAGAAAAGGCGATGTTTGCAATTAAAATAAAGAAAAGGCCGGGATGACGCATGCAACCGATCAAATACATAATAGAGACGGTTAACTGTTTAGGTGCATTCACGCCCAATGTGTGGTTACCAATCTGTTAAAGCCTAATCGCTAACAAGGTTGTTTGTTTGATGTATTAAGTCCAGGTAGGTGGTTAGTTGACTGACATTCTGGCAACTTACTCCTACAACACCCGATAGAAAGACAGGCTGAATATGGTCGACCAGGAACCGGAAACAAGTATCGTCGACCCATCGAAAGAGGTGGAAGAAATGGGCGTTAATGCAATGAGGGAAGAAATGAATAAGCTGAAATAGCAGATGGTTGAAATGTACCAAGCTTGGGCGAAGGGGCATCCACCACCGGTTTATCCCGCCAATCCTGCTTATATCCCACCATCAGCCCAACCTCCGGAGCCTCCCACTGTGAACTCATCTCCCGCCTTTCCCCTCTACCAACAATGTCATGGCGCCACTTCCCATACCTCTCAAGCTCCACCACCCAAACAAGTCTCATACCCTCCTCCACCAATTACACCTGTTTTTGTGGCACCTCCACCTGCTACATTACACCGATCTTCTAGTGAACCCCTGTTCCAAAATCACGATAACCAGTACTATCCCCTTAAACCCACCTTCAAAATTCCAGAACCATATCCTTACACTCCTCATCTTGCTATCCCGGCAGATACCAAGAAACCGCCCAAAAATCCCGAGCATAAAGAGATGATCAGAAAGGTCAAAAGCTTAGAGCAATCGTTCCAAGATATGAGGGGGTTGGGAGGTCAAGTAAGTGTAGCCTATAAGGACTTATGTTTGTTCCCAGATGTTCAGTTGCCAACAGGGTTCAAAATGCCCAAGTTTGATCTGTACGATGGGCATGGTGACCCGGTAGCACACTTAAGAGGATTCTGTAGCAAGATGAGAGGAACAGGTGGAAGAGACGAATTGCTAATTGAATATTTCAGCCAAAGTTTGAGTGGGTCGGCGCTAGAATGGTACACCAGACAAGATCATAGAAGGTGGTACACATGGGACGATTTGGCCCAAGCCTTCGCCTATCATTTTCAGTATAATCTAGAAATCATCCTAGACCGTTTGTCATTGACGAAGATCGAGAAGAGGCCCGGTGAGAGTTTTCGAGAATATGGGTTTTGTTGGAGAGAGCAAGCAGCGACGGTTGACCCCCCGATGAAAGAGTGTGAGATGGTTGATTATTTCTTGCAGGCTTTGGAGCCCACTTATTTTGGTCATTTGGTGTCAGTAGTGGGCAAGTCCTTTAATGAAGTTGTGAAAATGGGAGGCATGGTTGAGGAGGGACTCAAGTCTAATAAGATCATGAGTTACTCAGCAATCAAAGCAACCACCCAGGCCATTCAAAACGGTACTGGGGGTGTACTCGAAAAGAATAAGAAAGAGGATGTTGCAACGATCGAGTCGGCAGCTTGGGGGTGGATCCAGGAACCTTCCACGGTTCTAAAACCAGCCTCGACCCCATCCCCAAACCTACCCCCACACTCCATATAGCCCGCCACAAAATTACTACCCACCGCCAGATCCCCATTTTTCTGTCTATCATGCATAAACCTGTACCCAACCTCCCACTCATGCGCAGTGGCATGCGCCAGCTCCACAAAACCCATACCAAGCACCACAAAATAACTATCCACCCCCAAAAGCCTACAAAAATCCTCCTAGAATAGGGTTTCAACCCAATCAAGCCTTTAAGAACGAGAGTCTGCAGAAGCAGAAGACTTTTACTCCATTGGGAGAGTCCTATACTAGTCTATTCCACAGGCTGAAACAGTTGGGCATGTTGAATCCGATCGAAGCCAAACTGCTGAATCCCCTTCCCAGAAATCTTGATCGCTCGGTCAGTTGTGAGTATTGTTCAGGGTCCCTGGGCCATGACACAAAGAAATGCTGGAAACTAAAAATAGTTGTACAATAGCTCATTGATACTCATCAGATCGAGGTTCAGGCCCCAGAAGCACCAAATATCAACTAGAATCCGCTACCATCTCACCATGAGACGCAAATGATTGAGTTAATACACAAGGTAGGGGAGGCTAAGAAACCCTCGCAGACGATGATGATGATCCGCTCCAGTGAAACCAGTTCAAAGGAAAAGGTAACCAGTGGAAAATCAGTGGTCCAGTTGAAAGGGGTAGATAATAAGCCAGTTGTGGTAGCCGAGAAAGGGTCTTCAAGCACTGTTGCAGTGAAACCAGAGAAAGCTAAAGTGGTGGTATCAGGGGTTACAAGTAAACCTGTTGTGGTCGTGAAGGGTGCTTGCACGGAGCCTGTTATTATAAAACCAGTAACTCAGCTTCCGGTGATCAACAGCAAGGCGGTCCCGTGGAATTATGAACGAATGACAGTAACGTACCATGGGAAAGAGGTTAAAGAAGAAGTGTGTGAGACTTATGGTTTGACTCGATCGGGGAGATGTTTTGCCCCCGAAGAGTTAAGAAAAGCTAAGATCTCAAAAGATAATCCAGTGTTGGTGTAGAAAGCAGTGACTGAGGAAGAAGCAGAAGAATTTCTGAGAAAGATGAAAACGCAAGACTATTCCATTGTGGAACAGTTAAGGAAGACACCAGCTCAGATCTCGCTCTTGTCATTATTGATCCATTCAGACGAACACTGTCGTGCTTTGATGAAGATCTTGAACGAGGCTCAAGTTCCAACAAAATCTCAGTAAACCACTTGGAAAAGATAGCTAACAAGATATTTGAGGTAAACCAAGTCACTTTTTTCGATGATGAGTTGCCCGTGGAGGGTACCAAGCACAATAGAGCCCTCTATCTGACGGTGAAATGCGAAGACTCTGTGGTTACTCGGGTACGGGTTGACAACGGGTCTAGCGCGAACATCTGTCCTCTCTCCACATTGAACAAGCTGCAAGTGGAGGATGAAAGAATTCACAAGAATAGTATTTGCATTCGGGGATTCGACGGTGGAGGGAAAGATTCAGTCGGGGACATAGTGCTTGAGCTCACAATAGGGCTAGTTGAATTTACTATGGAATTCCAGGTGCTCGATGTGGCTGTTTCATACAATCTGCTATTGGGACGACCCTGGATCCATGCGGCCAAAGCAGTCCCGTCTACTCTACATCAAGTGGTTAAGTTTGAATGGGATCGACATGAAATTGTTGTACACGGCGAAGATAATTTGTGTATGCCCAATGGTGCCATCGTTCCGTTCATAGAGGTTGATGCTGACAAGGGACCATGGGTTTATCAGGTTTCCAACATAGTATCGATAGAGAAAATTCTGGAAGGAAAGTGCGTGCCAACTCCAAAGATGGTTGCGGCATCAGTTATGGTAGCTGTTGAAATGTTGAAAAATGGTTTCATACCGGGCAAGGGTTTAGGTGCATCTCTGCAAGGTATTGTGCAGCCAGTTTCTCTTCCAAAGAATCTGGATACTTTTGGTCTGGGTTCAAGCCTACCGTTGCAGATGTGAGAAGAGCTAGAAAAATGAAACAGAAAGCATGGGCATTGCCAAAGCCAATCCCGCATCTGTCTAGGTCATTCGTCAGGCTGGGTATCAGAAAGAAACTATTGTCAAAGGTCCCTGGACCACTGATTGGTGCCGATGGAGAATAATAGAAGGGGTTCGAAAGGTTATTCGCCGAGATCAATATGGTTCAGGCTGGGGAAGGGTCCAGCAAGACAGATGTGCAATTTGTGGGACCACGTGCAAAAGTCAACAACTGGGAAGCTACTCCTCTTCCTATCCGGAGGGAGTCTTGGTAGTGGGTTTTGATTTTCTTTAGTTGTCTGGATTATTCCAGGGTCTGTAATTCAGATATTATGTTCCGTCCAGTTAGATATGTTAAAACCCTGTTGTCTTTATATTCAATGAAATGCAATTGTTCCTTTTCCTTAATTTTTTCTAATTTTATTTTTGTTTTTGTTTTCTTCTTTTGTACAGTTCTTTTTATGCTGATATCAATGACATGACATGCATGAGGAATCTTCGACCCAGTTTTAAAAGCCAATCTAACTCTGAAATAATAATACAAGAAATTAAGTGTGATGATAAGTTGGAATTTGAGGATGATGAGGCCTATGAAGAAATTAGTAAGGAACTAAGTCATTTTGAGGAAACGCCCAAACCTAATTTGAATGACACAGAAGCAGTTAATCTAGGGGACCAAAAAAATGTCCGTAAAACTAAAATAAGTGTCCATCTGGAACCTCAACTCAGGGAAGAGATAATTAAAGCATTGTTCGAATACAAAGACATTTTTTACATGGTCCTATGACGACATGCCGGGTATAAGCACTGGTTTAGTGGTTCACAAGTTGCCCACTGTCCCGACATTCCCTCCTGTCAACAGAAGTTGAGAAAATTCAAAACGAATATGAGTGTAAAGATCAAGGAAGAGGTCACCAAGCAGTTCGATGCCAAAGTCATTCGGGTCACCCGTTATCCCACCTAGTTAGCCAATGTTGTGCTTGTACCGAAAAAGGATGGAAAGACCAGGGTGTATGTTGACTATCGGGATCTCAACAAGGCAAGTCCAAAAGACAATTTTCCGTTGCCGAACATCCATATCTTGATTGATAATTGTGCCAAATATGAGATTGGTTCTTTTGTGGATTGTTACACAGGTTATCATCAGATCTTAACAGACAAGGAAGATGCAGAAAAGACGACATTCATCATGCCGTGGGGAACGTACTGCTATTAGGTCATGCCATTCGGTTTGAAAAATGACGGGGCAACCTACATGAGGGAAATGACAACAATATTCCATGATATGATACACCAGGAAATCGAGGTGTACGTGGATGATGTGATCGTGAAGTCTAGAAAGCAGTCTGACCATGTCAGGGATCTGAATAAGTTCTTCCGAAGGCTTCGCAGGTACAATCACAAGCTTAATCCTACAATGTGTGCTTTTGGGGTGCCGTCTGGCAAGTTGTTGGGGTTCGTAGCCGAGGTATTGAATTGGACCCATCAAAAATCAAGGCCATCCAGGAATTGCCACCTCCGAAGAACAAGACCGAGGTGATGAGTTTGTTGGGGAGATTGAATTATATCAGCAGGTTCATCGCTCATCTCACGACAACTTGTGAGCCTATATTCAAGCTGTTAAAGAAAGATGCTACGGTCAAATGGACAGATGAATGTCAGGAGGCGTTTGATAAGATAAAGGGGTATTTGTCAAATCCATCCGTGTTGGTCCCGCAAGAACAAGGGCGACCTTTGATTCTATATTTGACGGTATTGGACAATTCATTCGGCTGTGTATTGGGTCAACATGATATCACTGGTAGGAAGGAGCAGGCCATATATTATCTCAGCAAGAAATCCACACCATACGAGGTCAAGTACACTCAGCTCGAGAGGACATGTTGATCCCTAACCTGGGTGGAGCAGAAGCTGAAACATTACTTGTCATCTTACACTACCTATCTCATATCCCGCTTGGATCCATTGAAGTATATCTTTCAGAAGCCTATGCCCACAGGGAGGCTTGCAAAGTGGTAGATCCTACTCACAGAGTTTGACATTGTCTACGTGACTTGAACTGCAATGAAAGCACAGGACTTGGCAGACCATTTGGCCGAGAACCCGGTTGATGAAGATTATGAACCTTTGAAAACTTATTTCCCTAATGAAGAGGTGATGCACATTGATGAGTTGGAACAAGTCGAGAAGCCTGGATGGAAACTTTTCTTTGATGGAGCTGCAAACATGAAGGGCGTGGGGATAGGAGCAGTACTTATTTCTGAAACAGGGCAGCACTACCCTATTACGGCTCAGCTTTGTTTTTACTGTACCAACAACATGGCTGAGTACGAGGCATGTATTCTAGGTTTGAGGTTAGTTGTGGACATGGGTATCCAGGAAGTCTTGGTCTTGGGTGACTCGGACCTCCTGGTGCACCAAATTCAGGGAGAATGGGAAACACGGGATTTGAAACTCATACCGTACAGACAGTGTTTGCATGATCTTTGTCAACGATTTCAGTCAATAGAGTTCAGGCATATCCCAAGAATACATAATGAAGTCACCGATGCTTTGGCCACTCTAGCGTCAATGTTACATCATCCAGATAAGGCTTATGTGGACCCTTTGCAGATTCAGGTCCGTGATCAGCATGCTTACTATAATATGGTAGAAGAAGAACTTGATGGGGAGCCATGGTTCCATGATATCAAAGAATACCTCCGGATGGGGGTATATCCGGTAAAGGCCACAGGTGATCAGAAAAGAACAATTCGACGATTGGCAAGCAGATTTTTCTTCAGCGGAGGGGTATTATACAAAAGAACTCCATATCTTGGATTGTTAAGGTGCATAGATGCTAGACATGCCATAGTTATCATGACCGAGGTACACTCCAGGGTTTGTGGACCGCATATGAATGGGTACATTCTGGCAAAGAAGATTTTCCGAGCAGGTTATTACTGGCTCACTATGAAGCAAGATTGCATCAGTTTTGTGCGCAAGTGTCATCAATGCCTGGTGCACGGAGATATGATTCATTCCCCACCATCTGAATTACATACAATGTTGGCACCATGGCCCTTTGTTGCTTAGGGCATGGATGTCATTGGGCCAATCGAACCAGCAGCATCAAACAGACACAGGTTTATTCTGGTATCCATTGATTATTTCACCAACTGGGTTGAAGCGACAACTTTCAAATCTGTGACCAAGAAAGCAGTGGTTGATTTTGTGCATTCAAATATCATCTGTCGGTTTGGGATTCTAAAAGTAATCATCACGAACAATGGCGCTAATCTCAACAGTCATTTGATAACAGAGACATGTCAGCGGTTTAAGATTATACATCGCAATTCCACCCCATACCGCCCTAAGGCGAATGGAGAAGTCGAGGCAGCCAACAAGAATATAAAGAAGATACTTTGAAAAATGGTGGAAGGTTCTAGACAATGGCATGAAAATTTATCATTTGCATTGCTGGGTTATTGCACTACTGTCCGTACTTCAGTAGGGGCCACCCCTTATTTGTTGGTGTATGGCACGGAGGTGGTAATACTTGTAGAAATTAAAATCCCATCCCTTCAGATTGTCGCTGAGGTAGAAATTGATAACGTTGAATGGGTCAAAACCCGCTTGGAGCAATTAAGTCTGATTGATGAAAAGAGATTGGCAGCAGTATGTCACGGTTAACTATACCAACAGAGAATGGCGAGAGCATATAACAAGAAGGTACGTCCACGGAAGTTCGAAGTGGGTCAGTTAGTGTTGAGACGTATATTGCCTCATCTGGCTGAAGCAAAAGGAAAGTTTGCCCCAAACTGGCAGGGGCCATTTGTCGTAACTATGGTGTTGTCCAATGGCGCGCTATATTTGACAGATGTGGAAGGGAAATGTGTAGAAATGGCTATCATTTCCGATGCGGTCAAGAGATACTATGTATGATTTCTTTGTTTGATTGTACTTGGTTATATTTGGCATATTTTGAAGATTGAAATGATGAAGGCGTTTTGTTCTGCTATCTAAACACTTGATCCCTCGTCACCCCTTTTGAGCCTTATTTATTTTCTTTCTTACCCCTCTTTTGGAATCGGTAGCAAAGTTCAGAAACGCAAGCGCAAAAGATAAGTAAAGAAAAAAAAAGAGAAAAAGAGAAAGAAAGAATGAAAAGAAAAAGAAAAGAATGAAAAGAAAAAGAATGAAAAAAAAACAACAAAAAGAGAAAAAGAAAGCAAAAAAGAGAAAGAAAAGAAAGAGAAAAGAGAAAATCACAACAACAAAGTAATTTCTATGACATGAACTACGTTTGACCTGATTCCTTTTAAGGATACGTAGGCAGCCTCACGGTTCGGTCCCATCAAAACAAAATCCAAAAGTCTCCATGCAAGAAACTAGGGCAGAAGTTGTGGTTTGTTGTGAGAAACCTGATTCCGAAAGTTGTAATTTTAACCCATTTGTATTGTTTTGAGCCTTTTATACCCTTTCTTTCTAACCCTATCCAGAAGCCTACATTACGGTCCAAAGAAAGACCTTCTGATCAGTCTTTGAGAAATGCCAAGTCGAGCAGGTAAATGTAATTCATGTCAGGGGCAACACTCTGGTTCAAGCAGGAAAAATAAAAATGAGAGAGTCTTATTGGTGAAAACCTTCACAGGCACTGTAAGGCGACGGGAGTTGAGAGAAATAAAATGAGAAAGTCTTATTGGTGAAAACCTTCACAGGCATCGTAAGGCGACGGGAGTTGAGAGAAAAATGAGAGAGTCTTATTGGTGAAAACCCTCATGGGCACCGTAAGGTGAAAGTGAGTCTAGAGATGAACGAATGAAAGAGGTCTGCTGGTGAAAACCTTTCAAGGCACCGTAGGATGAACAAGGTCAAGGTTTGGGTAAGGTAATCAAGTCATGTTAATCCTGGGGCAATGAAGTACGGTAACTGAAAGTTGATTGGTTGGACAGATGGGGACGATTAATCCGAAATGCATGTCATGATCATTGGTACTAGCTGCTCCACTCAGATAAGTTTCCTTTTCTTTTTCCTTTTGTAGCAGTCATCTGGTTTTGGATTCTTCTTATCCTTAACCCGCAAAGTCATCGCATTTCATTTTCTTTTGGGTATTTATCTAAAGATGTTTCAATGTCAGTCTTGTTCAAAGCAAGTCGAAGCTCACTACCAACTTCCAAAATTGCAAAGCACATCATGGTCGGAGCATACTAAGGATAACATGATGTAAGAGGGGGATACAAGGAAACACCGGAAGTTTCATCAGTGGAATGGATTGGTAATGTCATGGGAGAAGCAAAGTTTCAGATTAAAAGTTTAGATGTAAAACAACAGCGGGGGTATAGAACACTCGGCTCGTCAAAGGTCATAGGGTTTGAAAGTCAGTCAGAAAGTCAAAGTGGTTCAGGGCCAGTTCGGAGAAGCCAATCAGAACAAACATTGCGGCAGAAAGATCTTCAGCAAGAATGCCATCAGCTAACCACCACTTTAAACTGACAAAATTTTCTTTGATTGAAACATAGGCAGAAAATTCGTTGGATTCGGAGAAACTCTCCGTGGAGAAAGGCAGTCACCAAACAGGTTTGATTTTTGATTTTCAGGACCCTCCTGGAAAATGGGACATAGTTTAAAGTTCAGAAACAACATAATCTAGCATAAATGTATCCCAAAAGAATATAAGTTAGCTTAGAAGTTTGCATGTTCAAGATAGGATTCAATTAGGAGTTGCCAGGACCCTCCTGAATAATGGGACTTAGCTTTAAGATTTCGATTAGATAACAACATTTAACGTAAACTCTACTATAGGGTAGTATAATTCAGACATGAAAGTTGTCACCCTTAAGATAAAATTTGACCTTTGATTTTCAGGACCCTCCTGGATAATGGGGAGTAGTTTAAAGATCCTCTTAGATAGCACAATTTAGCAAAAGTCACACATGTAGAAGATATAACTTAGATTTTAAATTGTCATTTAGTTAAGAGTTGTCAGGACCCCCCCTGAATAATGGGACCTAGATTTCAAATCCTTAGTAATACTTGGTAATATGATTTAGTTTTACAATCACATTTGTCCCCAGCCGCCAAACTGGGGCAGAAAATTTTCTTTATTTTTGTCTGTTTTGTTGAAGTCAGGAGCCCGCCTGGAGAGCAGGGAATACATTTCAAGTTGAAGTCAAGAGCCCGCCTGAAGAGTAGGGAATACTTTCAAATGTTGAAGTCAGGAGCCCTCCTAGAGAGCAGGGAATACATTTCAAGTTGAAGTCAGGAACCCGCCTGGAGAGCAGGGAATACTTTCAAATCATCAATCAGGAGCCCGCCTGGAGAACAAGGGAGTACAATTTAAGTTTTAGTTTTCAAATTCTTTGCTTTGTTCATTTTGAAGTGAGGATCCCGCCTGGAGAACAAGGGAATACATTTCAAGTTGAAGTCAGGAGCCCGCCTGGAGAGCAGGGAATACATTTCAAGTTGAAGTCAGGAGCCCACCTGGAGAGCAGGGAATACTTTCAAGTCAGCAATCAGGAGCCCGCCTGGAAAACAAGAGAGTACAATTTAAGTTTTAGTTTTCAAATTCTTTGCTTTGTTCATTTTGAAGTCAGGAGCCTACCTGGAGAACAAGGGAATACATTTCAAGTTGAAGTCAGGAGTCCGCCTGGAGAGCAGGGAATACATTTCAAATGCAGCAGTCAGGAGCCCACCTGGAGAGCAGGGAATACTTTCAAGCCAGCAATCAGGATCCTGCCTGGAGAACAAGGGAGTACAATTCAAGTTTTAGCTTTCAAGTTCTTATCGATATTTGGTAATGTGGTCCATTTTACACTTACATCTGTGCCCAGCCACCAAACTGGGGCAGAAAATTTTTCCTTGTTTTGTCTATGTTGAAGTCAGGAGCCCGCCTGGAGAGCAGGGAATACATATCAAGTTCAGCAGTCAGGCACCCACCTGAAGAAGGGGAAAACATCTCAGTTTACAATTCAAGATGGCAACAAACGGATGTTTCCGAGAGAATGGAGGATAACAAGGCAACAAGAAACGCAAGAGCAAGCTTGAAGATATAGATAGGACTTTTGTAATCCATAGATCATAGTCTAGTCTAGCTTCTTTTATTTTATAATGGTGTAATAAGGAGGTTCAGTAAGCAGTAGCAACAGCAACAACAACGGTGGAAGCCCAGCTTCGTGGTAGTCCCAGCTACCAAAATTTCCTGAACTACACTAACCTGATTCCTTTTAGCCAAGGATATGTAGGCAACCTCAGAAGCAGGGTGCGGTCAAATCTTTCAAAAATGCTTCACGCGGAGTATTCAAACGGGCAATAATCGCTCGTATCCGCTCACTTAACTTTGCACGAAAACTCTTCGTGTTTCCGAGAAAAGAGGGGCAGCTGTGAGCACGTGGTTTTTGCCCTATATGTATTACTCCAAAAAATTCAAAACAAAATAATTTCTATCAGTGTGTGCAGTTTTGGGGATTTTTGTGGCATTTTCTTGTAATTGTTTGCATTTGTCTGTGCATTTTTATTTTTATTTAATTAATGAAAATTGCAAAAAATATGTTGCATTTGCATTTAGGATTTAATTTTACATTTTAGGATTAATTGACAAATTAGTTATTTTATAAAATGAGAAAAATCATAAAAATAGTTTATTTTGCACTTTTAATTTTTATTTTGAATTTTGGTAGTTTTTCCTTTAATTTGGTTTTTAGTTATTTGTAGTAAAAATTATTAGGGTTAATTAATTTAATTTGGTAGGATAATTTGGTTTAGGATTTAATTTAGGTTTTAATTTTAATTTTAGAAAAAAGAAAATGAATTGAAAATTAATGGAAAATTGGAAAAAAGAATTGAAGAGATAGAATTGGGCTGCCTTCAGTTAAAAGTGCCCAGGCCCAAAGCCATTTTCCCCGTACCCGTCCGTTTGACCCAGGCCCAGACCGTCCAACCCGGTCCAAACACCCCCAGTACCATACGACGTCGTTTCAGTAAGCTTGATCTAGGCCATTGATATTGCCTAATCCAACGGATCAGAACTGGAGGGGGAGGGTTAATATATATATGTCCAAACGCACCCTACCCCCCCTCATTTCATCGTTCCAACACCCCCGTCTTCAAAGACCTTCCCTCAAACCCTAGGGACCACCGCCCCCTTTTCCACCACCGTCCGGTGGCGGCGCCACCTCCAAACGCCACCAAAATCACACCTTATAGCCTCCTCACTCCCCTCTGTTCAAATCTCAACTTGGTTTTCTTCGAATCCCCCGGGAACTTCTTGAATCTTGATCTGAAGAGAAGAACCCTAAATCCCAAAGTCCAAATCAACGGGCCCGTTTGAAGATTTAAGACCGTAATAGACGTTATTCGTGTGTTTTTGCATGGAAACACACGGTTAGGGTCTATTCCGGTCAAGAAATAGAAGAGTCCTTCAAGGTTTATCAAGTCTGCTTCGGGCCGGTTTTAGGTATCTTCCTTGTTTTAACTTTTCTTCTATTTTTCTACTTCGTCTCCTCTTCTTGGATTATCTTAGTTGTTCCAGAGTTTTGTTGTTCATGTATGGTTAATTCAGAATATTTTCTTAATTAGTTAATTAGTTCGTCTAATAGTTTAGTTAATTCCCTTTACTTGTGTTAATTAGCAGTAATTTAGTTTAGGTTTTTAATTATGAAAATTATTCCCGTACTTGGATTATGCTGCCTTTCAAAGTCTTATAGAATTTAGGGGTTTTAATGTATGATTTGGGCTTTTAGTTGTTGCCGACCCATCTTGCAAATGTAGCCCGTTTAATTTGGTCTATATCCTTGGGTCAATTTGACCCGTTTGGATTTCTGAAGTAATTTTCGGCGGGTTAAAGGGTAATTTAGGTAATTGGTTTAGGGATCTTATGTAACAACCTTAGGAAGCTTCCAGGAAAGGGGTTTTGAGACTGGTTTTGAAATTCTGAAATTTGCATTAGGGGTATGGGGCTAAAATCAAAATTGAAAAAGGGTTAAAATGCAAATATGAATTCTTCTAGGCTATCCTAATAGCTTGCCTATAAAGGCATCCTAACATGACATTCAAAGCAGATTTTAAAAAAGGAGAAAAAGGGCTGAAAAGCACAAAGGGCTGGGGAATGATTCTGAAAATACCCTGAAATTTCTGTATCTCTTGGGTGGGAATTGGTTCTGAATCTGCTCCCTAATCTTAAGTTTCAACTGGAATTTTAAAAGGCTTCAAAGAACTCTTCTTTTATCTGGGTAAATATGGTTTAAAAGTTGAAATTGCTGGGTCTTTGGAAGCTATTTGATTTGGTTTTACTGCTGATCTCTATTGCTACACCTGCTTGCCTTGTATTGCTCTAAGCTGATTCTCAAGCTTTTTGTTTATCTTTGCTATAACGAGGTACTCATTCGACCTCAAATGACATGTTGAAATAGGAATGAGAATGTTGATGGCACCATGTTTTATGGCAATCTATTTCAGATTATTTGGTTCTGTATTTATGTGAGCCTGTTGATTAACTTGTGTGTATTTTGATAGCTGATTCGAGTGGCTATAATACTCTACTGAAGCGACTAAGTGTTGTAGTTTTAATGCTGCTTAGTAGTAAGTTCTGACTTTAGGATGCAGAAGATCGATTGTTCTTTGAGCATGAAGCGTGTTATGTTGCAATATAGGAAAGTCTCTTATTTGTTTTAAGTGAAATCAACCAGTGCCCGATTTCTTTCCAAGGTCTGGAGCTGGGCAGTTCCAAGGCCATTATTGATAAATGAAGTCTTTCTGAACTTTAAATTGTTTTCTTCATTGCTGGAAATTCGAATTGGTGACTTTAAATGGTGAAAACGACCTGCATATGAGTTGATAATAACCAAGAATCGTAACTTCATGTCAGTATGTATGTTAGCATCAAGAATGTGCTTTGCCTTGGCTCAAGGTCATTGATGTTTGTTCAAACTCTAAATCTTCTTAACAATGTAGTTTACTTCAGGTGTTAGTTTTGAATCTTAAAATCGGGGCGCTATCGTTGGCCCATTTGTGATCAGTATCCCCTCCAACAACTAGACCACCAATCTGGGCTCCATGTTGAACCCATCTGATTCTCGTGCTGGGCAGTCAGCTGATGGGCTCACGGCCAACCTGAGCCCTACCCAATCAAATATTGGTTTTGCTTGTTACTATCTCATTAGCTATTAAAGTTTAGCTTAAACATTGGCTTAAAATAGTTAGAAATTCCCTCATGTCTTTTAATCAATTAATGATGCTCATTAATTAGTCTGGGGTGAGCTATATTATATGTTACAAGTGGCTCGCAGCCTTCATGAGTTAGTTCAAAACTATTTTTTAATAAAATGATTCGAGATGAGCCGTGCCAAACAAAAATGGTAAAATGTACGACCCTCATTTAATTGATTTTGATTTAATCCTTAGAATTCGAGACGCGTCATTTAGCAAATTTCCATGGCCCTCGTAAAGTTAAAACGTCTAGTTGCTTTAAGCGCGTATTTTAATGATATTATCTTCCTAAACTCGGGTGCGCATTTCATGTGACCTAACCCCAAATCCTAAAAAGTTGAATTAAATGTGTTCCGGACCACAGGTGCATTTCATGTGGCGCGATCCAAAGGCACATGTTAAACGACGTTCAATCTTCTTTAAAATCAATTAAAAGCAGTTTTAAAGTTAAAATGCATATAGGTTCAAAATGTTCTAAAATCAGATAATAGGCCAATTATAACAGTTGAGCGACCGTGCTAAAACCACGCAACTCGGGAATGCCTAACCCCTTCTCCCGGGTTAACAGAATTCCTTACCCAGATTTATGGTTCGCGGACTGTTAAACAGAGTCAACCCTTTCCTCGACTCGGGATTTGAACTGGTGATTTGGGACACCATAAATCACCCAAGTGGCGACTCTGAATATTCAAACAAATAAACCCCGTTTCGATTGTCCTTTAATTGGAAAAACTCCCTTATCTTTATACCCTCCTCCGGGGGTGTAAGTAAAAAGGAGGTGTGACAGTTATTGTAGGCAAACTCTGCTAAAGGCAAAAACTGATCCCATGAGCCTCCAAAGTCAATGACACAAGCTCGTAGCATATCCTCCAAAATCTGAATAGTCTACTCAGACTGCCCGTCCATTTGAGTATGAAATGTTGTACTCAACTCAACCCGCGTTCCCAACTCTCGCTGAACGTCTCTCCAGAAATGCAAGGTAAACTGCGTACCACGGTCCAAAATGATAGACACAGGCATACAATGAAGACAAACAATCTCCCGAATATAGATTTTAGCTAACCTCTCGGATAAATAGGAGACTACCACAGGAATGAAATGCGCTGACTTAGTCAGCCTATCAACAATGACCCATACTGTGTCGAACTTCCTCTGAGTCTGTGGGAGTCCAAAAACAAAGTCCATAGTGATTCGCTCCCACTTCCACTCGGGAAGCTCAATCCACTGAAATAAACCACCGGGCCTTTGATGCTCATACTTAACCTGCTGACAATTCAAACACCAAGCCACATATGCAACGATATCCTTCTTCATTCTCCGCCACCAATAATGCTGCCGCAAATCCTGATACATCTTTGCGGTGCCCGGATGAATAGAGTACCAGGAGATATGGGCCTCCTCTAAAATCAACTCCCAAAGCCCATCCACATTTGGCACACAAACTCGACCCTGCAATCTCAAAACTCCATCATCATCTAAAGTAATCTACTTGGCACCTTCGCACTGCACCGTGTCCCTAAGGACACACAAATGGGGATTATCATGCTGCCGATCTCGGATACGCTCCGATAATAAAAAATGAGCGACTTTGCAAGCTAACACACAGTTGGGCTCAGAAATATCCAACCTCACGAACTGATTGTCCAAAGCCTGAACATCCAAAGCAAGCGGTCTCTCACCGACCGAAATATAAGCAAGACTGCCCATACTGGCTAACTTCCTACTCAAAGCATCGGCCACCACCTTGGCCTTTCCCGGATGATATAAGATAGTGATATCATAATCTTTCAAAAACTCCAACCACCTCCTCTATCTGAAATTCAACTCCTTTTGCTTGAACAAATACTGAAGACTTTTGTGATCCGTGAACACCTCACATGCCATGCCATACAGATAATGCCTCCAAATCTTCAACGCGTGAACAATGGCTACCAACTCTAAATCATGAACCAGATAGTTCTTCTCATGAATCTTCAACTACCGCGAAGCATAGGCAATGACCTTGCCATCCTGCATCAACACTGCACCGAGTCCAATACGAGATGCATCACAATAAACTATATAAGGCCCTGAACTTGTGGGCAAAACCAACACCGATGCCGTAGTCAGAGCTGTCTTGAGCTTCTAAAAGCTCGCGTCACACTCATTTTACCATCTGAACTGGGCACCCTTCTGGGTCAACCTGGCCATCGGGGCTACGATATATGAAAACCCCTCCACGAACCGACGATAGTAGCTTGCCAATCCCAAGAAACTCCGAATCTCTGTAGTTGATGCTGGTCTAGGCCAGTTCTTTACTGCCTCAATCTTCTTCGGATCAACCTGAATAACCTTCGCTGATACAATATGAACCAAAAATGCAACTGAACTCAACCATAACTCACACTTCGAGAACTTAGCATATAACTGACTATCCTTCAAAGTTTGAAGAACCACCTTGAGATGATGCTTGTGCTCCTCCTGGCTGCGGGAATATATCAAGATGTCATCAATGAAGACTATCACGAACGAGTCCAAATAAGGCTTGAACACTCGGTTCATCAAGTCCATAAAAGCTGATAGGGCATTTGTCAACCTGAATAACATAACCAAGAACTCATAATGCCCGTACCAAGTGCAGAAAGTTGTCTTAGGGACGTCGGATGCCCTAATCCTCAATTGATGGTAGCCAGATCTCAAGTCAATCTTTGAAAATACCTTAGCACCCTAAAGCTGATCAAACAAATCATCAATCCTCGGCAATGGATACTTATTCTTGATTGTAACCTTGTTCAACTGTCGGTAATCAATACACATTCTCATTGACCTTTCCTTCTTCTTAACAAACAACACCGGTGCACCCCAAGGCGAAACACTGGGTCTAATGAAACCCTTCTCAAGCAAGTCTTGCAACTGCTCCTTCAAATCTTTCAACTCCGGTGGGGCCATACGATACAGCGGGATAGAAATGGGCTGAGTGCTCGGAGCCGGATCAATACAAAAGTCAATATCCCTGTCGGGTGGCATACCCAGTAGGTCTGAAGGGAAAATATTAGGAAACTCAGGAACAACGGGCACAGAATCAATAGAAGGAACCTCAGCGCTAGAATCACGAACATATGCCAAATAGGCTAAACACCCCTTCTCGACCATACACCGAGCCTTCACATAAGAGATAACGCTACGGGTAGAATGACCAGGTGTCCCTCTCACTCTAAACGAGGCAAACCCGGTAAGGCTAAGGTCACAGCCTTAGCATGACAGTCCAAGATAGCGTGGTAAGGTGATAACCAGTCCATTCCTAATAAAACATCGAAATCGACCATGTCCAGAAGCAACAAATCTACTCGAGTCTCAAGACCCCCAATCACAACTACACAAGAATGATGGACTCGATCTACCATAATGGAATCACCCACCGGTGTAGACACATAAACATGAACACTCAATTAATCACTAGGCATGACCAGATACAGTGCAAAATAAGATGACACATATGAGTATGTAGACCCTGGATCAAATAACACTAAAGCATCTCTATCTCAAACCAGAACAATACTTGTGATAAACGCATCTGAAGCCTTAGCCTCGGGCCTGGATGGAAGAGCATAACATCGAGGCTGGGCCCCACCACCCTGGACTACCTCTCTAGGATGGCTTGTAGCTAAGTTGGCCTCCACCTCTAGCGGTCTGAGCTCCACCTCTAGCACCTCTACCTCCACCTCTAGCTGGCTGGGCGGGCTGTGGAACATCTGGTGCCTAAACCATGGCAGAGGAACCCTAATGCTGAGAGCTAATCGGTGCTCGAGGGCAAAACCTAGCAATATGACCCATATCACCACAAGTGTAACAAGCCCTAGGCTGTTGGCCCTAACGACCTGAATGACCATCCCGAAAACTTTGAAGCGGCGGTACACTGATAGGAGCAGGTGATGCACTGTAGGACTGCTTATCAGAATACTACATCTGAGGACCATAGGCACCTATAGTACCGTGAGAAACCTAAAGTGCGGACTGGAAAGGCCTTGGAGGATGGCCTCTACCATATGAATCCCTACCTCCAGATGAGGTACCACTAAATCGGCCTGAATGACAGGGCCTTTTGTCTGACCTGTGACCACCTCCCTACGATAGAACCATCTCCACTCTCCTGGCCACATTGGCCGTCTCCTGAAAAGTAATCTCACTCCCAGCCTCCCTAGCCATCTAAAGACGAATCGGCTGAATAAGACCGTCAATAAACCTCCTCACCCCCTCTCTCTCGATAAGAAGTATGATAAGAGCATTACAATCCAAGTCGATGAATCTGGTCTCATACTAGGTAACAGCCATAGAACCCTGTTGGAGACGCTCAAACTGCCTCCAATAGGCCTCTCTCTGAGTAAAGGGGAGAAAATACTCTAGAAATAGCTGTGCAAACTGCTCCCAAGTCAAGGCTGGCGATCCGACTGGTCTAGTCAAGCAATAATCTCTCCACCAAGTCTTGGCGGATCCAGGCAAGCAAAATTGACCCCATTGGTCTCAACTATCCACATGTTCCTGAGAACCTCATGGCAGCTGTCTGGATAATCCTGGGGATCCTCAGTAGATGCACTGTTGAAAGTAGTAGTGAAGAGCTTGGTGAACATATCCAACCTCCACAAAGCATTGGCAGACATAGCTGCTCCATCACCAGTCTGAGCTACCACACCCGGCTGAACTGCTCCAACTAGCTGAACCGCTAGAGTCTGAATCTGGGGAGCTACCTGCTGCGGAGTGCGAGTAGCAGGAGTCTGGGCTCCTCCTACAGCCTGAGAGATAGCTAGTGCTATAGGAAGCAAGCCTGCTCGGGTGGCACTCTCCATGAGGCCTACTAGATAGACCAGAGCATCCTGAAGAATTGGGGTAGTAATAAACCCCTCTAGGACCTGAGCTGGGCCCACTGGAACTGCTAGGGCCGCAACCTCATCATCAAAGTCAACCTGAGGCTCCGCCGCTGGTGCTGCTACTCGGGGCTGAGCTCTGCCCCTACCTCCGTCTCTAGCATGGCCTCGACCTCGCCGTCTGCCCGTCATAGGAGCTGCTACTGGGGGCTCGGGCTGCTGGTTAGTGGATGAGGAAGCATGTGTTCTCACCATCTATGAAAAAACAGAGTATAATTTCAATTAGCATTGAGAAACCAAATCGCATGATAGGAAAGAATAAATGTGAAGTTTTTCCTAACTTTGTAGCCTCTGGGGGATAAATACAGATGTCTCTGTACCGATCCCTCAGACTCTACTAATCTTGTCTGTGAACTGTGAGACCTATGTAACCTAGAGCTCTGATATCAACTTGTCACGACCCGGATTTCTCACCTCTCGAGAGTCGTGATGGCACCTACTAATGAGATCTAGGAAAGCCAATCCTTAAATACTTACTTCATTATCAAATTACTTCTTCTTAACAAATATAAGTCGATAACATGAAAACAACGGAACTTTAAATAATTAAGTAGAAGATAACAATTAAATGTCTGAAATCTGCATCTATTACAAACACTTAAGTCTTAACCACCCAAAACCTGGTGTCATAGTATCACAGACGGTATAAGATTTACTACATACAAAGTTTGAAAAAATAATAATATACTGTTTCTGAATGTAAGGAAAATGAAACAGGAAAGTAGGGATAGAGGGAGACGCTACGGTCTGCAAACGCTTGCAGGTCTACCTTGGATCTCCGCGTGGACTGAAGGTAGCCTCCACACTATGGTCCAAAAGCTGTTCCGGAATCTGCACATAGTGTAGAGTGTAATATCAGCACAACCGATCCCATGTGCTGGTAAGTGCCTAGCCTAACCTCGGCGAAGTAGTGACGAGGCTAGGACTAGACTACCAAATAAACTTGTGCATTTCAAATATATACAGTAGAAAAGAAATACAGAAATAACTAGTCAATATGGGAGGAAGAGCATGTTGTGGGGGAGATAACAATTCCGAATAGAAAGACATCAAGTAATGAAAGAACAGCATACCTCGGATATCAACAAAGAATCAGAAATCAACAAATGCATGGCACCACCCTTCATGCTTTTACTCTCGTCCTCACCAAAGCAATTATATAATAAAAGTGTGCACGGCATCACCCTTCGTGCTTTTACTCTCTTTCCTCACCATATAATCAATAAAATTGGCACAGAATGGTACATCGTGCGGTACAACATCACCCTTCGTGCTTTATACTCTTTCCTCACAATCGCACATGGCATCACCCTTCGTGCTTTACACTCTTTCCTCACAAAACAAACAATACATGGCATCACCCTTCGTGCTTTAACACTCTTCCTCACCCAAACAACAATCACAAACAATGGGGAAAAGGAATAAACAAGATTATAATAGAAATCCCGGCAAGGGAACAACAATTCAATAATTAAGTCCCGGCAAGGTAGCAACATCAATAATACCAACATCCCGGCAAGGGAGATAACCAATAAAGCAACAATATCCCGGCAAGGGAACAATTTAATAACTTCTTTCTTATTCACTTTTACTTCACAACTCACTTTACCACTTGAGCCAATGCTCCAAAGGGTTCAATCAACTCATATGCTTTCACAATTCGTAATATAACTTGAGCCAATGCTCCTCGATATTCAAAGTCACAATTCCTTCCACAAACTTCTCACAACAAATAGAAATCAACTCTAAAGAATGGATAATACAACGAAGTCATGAAAATCACAATATAAGACTCACAGGCATGCTTGACACCAACATATAGATACTCGTAACCATGCCTATACGTCGTACTCAACAATTATCACATAGCAAATAGGACTCGACTCCTAATCCCTCAAGCTAAGGTTAGACCAAACACATACCTCGAACTTCCACGGCCAACTCAAGCCTCAAACACCGCCTTTCCTTTCGAATTCGGCTCTAAATCAATTGTATCTATACATAATCGACTTCATAACATCAATAAACGCTAAACAATCCAATTCCAATGCTTAATTATAGCTTTCTAATCATTTTTCCCAAAAAGTCAAAAATTGACCTCGGGCTCGCTTGGTCAAAATACGAGGTTCGGACCAAAACCCGATTACCCATTCAGCCACGAGCCCGAATATATAAATATTTTCCAAATCCGACCCCAAAATGAGGTCTAAATCACAAATAATCAAAAATCCCTAACTCTACCCAAATCCCTAATTTTCTACCCTTAATTAGATGATTTAAGCCTAGAAATCTAATGGGTGTTAATGGAAATTGAAGAAAATGAGTCTAAAATTACATACCTATGAATTGGTGGTGGAATGCCCTTTCAAAAATCACCCAATTTGGAGTTAAGATGAAGAAGTTATGAGTTTTGGTGTAAATCCCATAATGGCTATTGTTCTGGTCTTTTAAAATAACTGAGCGAAATTACTCATCGCGTTCGCGATGGGTTAGGCCTGAAAAGCCTTCACGTTCACGGAAGCCGGGTTGCGTTCGCAGAGAAGAAACTCCTCGAGCCTCACGTTCGCGTCCAATAGGTCACGTTCGCGTAGGTAAAATGCCCCTCCCCCTGTCCAGGCTCACTAGCCATCGCGTTCGAGTGAGCTGTGTCACGTTCGCGAAGGGTATCCCTCCTTAGCCTCGCATTTGCGACTCTAGCTTCGCGTTCACAAAGAAGAAGTTTGGCTCTTGGGAAATTTGCCTTACGCGTTCGCGAGTGGACCCACATGAACACGAATAACAAAATCCCTGGGCATTGAACAACAAAAACCTGAAACTTTTCATAAGTTCAAAACCTTCTGAAACACACCCGAGCCTCGGGACTCCTAACCAAACATACGTACTAACTCAACAACATCATACGAACTTATATGTGCGATCAAATCGCCAAAATAACCTCAATAACAACGAATTAAACCTCAAAACCAAAGAACTTCCTCAAACTTCTTAAAACATAATTTTTTGCAATTTAGGTCTGAATCACGTCAAATGACATCTTTTCACCAAATTCCACAGAATCATCTTAAATCAAATATAAAACCTGTACCGGGCGCCAGAACCAAAATACGAGCCCAATACCATCATGTTCTAATCAGATTTCATTTCAAATTCCTTTAAACAATTTCAAAAAACAATTTTCTTTAAAAATTCATTTCTCGGGCTTGGGACCTCGGAATTTGATTCCGGGCATACGCCCAAGTCCCATATTTCCTACGAACCCTGAGAGACCATCAAATCACGGGTCTGCGTTCATTTACCCAATACGTTGACCGAAGTCAAATTAACTCATTTTAAAGTCAAAATTTATCATTTTTAATAGATTTTCACATATAAGCTTTCTGGTTATACGCCCGGACTATGCATGCAAATCTAGGTGATGCTACATGAGGTTTTCAAGGCCTCAGAAACACAAGGACTTGTCCTATGAGGAGGAGCTGGTAGCTATTCTAGACCAGCAGGTTCGTCATTTGAGGTCGAAGAGTTTCCCTTCTGTTCGTGTTCAGTGGAAAGATCAGCCTGCTGAGGCATCAACTTGGGAGACCAAGTCCAATATGCGGAGCCATTATCCCTTCTTTTTTCCGACTCAGGTACTTCTTTCTTATGTCCATTCGAGGACGAATGGTTGTTTTAGAGGTGGAAAACGTGATGCCCCAAAAGGTCATCACTTGATTTGCAAGTTAATTTTGTATTCCGAGGCCTTAGAAGCCTTCTTTTTCCTTACCTCGATTTGCGTGCGCAGTCTGGGCGTATATCCAGAATGCTTTTATGTGGAAATTTAATGAAAATGTTAATTTGGCCTTTAAAGTTTAATTTTAGTTGACTTCGATCATCATTTTGGGTAAAAGGACCCGGATCCATGATTTGACGGTCCCGAAGGGTCCGTAGGAAAATATGGGACTTGGGTGTATGCCCGGAATTAAATTCCGAGATCCCAAGCCCGAGAAATGAATTTTTGAAGAAAATTGTTTAATTGAAATTTCAAGAATTTTTGGAAATTTGAATGTATTTGAAATTTATTGTATTAGGCTCGTATCTTATTTCCGGAGCTTGGTACTGTCTTACATGGTGTTTAGATTGAGCCTGTAAAATTTGGTATGAAACAAACTTGAAATGACATGAATCGGACTCTCGGTTGTGAAATTTGAAACTTAACTGTTATTGAGATTGTTCTTTGATTTTGATGCTAAATTCGTTGTTAAAGATGTTAATTTGGCGGTTGGATCGCACGAGTAAGTCCATATGATGTTTTTAAGTTAGTATGCATGTTTGGTTTGGAGCCCCGAGGGCTTGGATCAATTTTGTGTAGGTTTCGGGTTGTTTTTACACTTAGAAAAGTTGCAGGTTTTTAGTTTCTGGTATTCTGGAGTTTTGTTCTTCGCGTTCGCGGAAGGACTCTTGCGAACGCGAAGGGTTAGTCAGGCTGAAGGAAAATTCCTTCTACGTGAACGCGAGAAATAGGACAAAAACGCGAAGCCTTGGGGGTGCTACCCTTCGCGAATATGGACCTGCTATCGCGAACGCGAAGGCCATTTGGCCGAGATGGGGGGAAAGGGATTTTTGTTCTACGCGAACGCAGCCACTGGCATGCGAACGCGATGTCTTGAGGAGCTAAAGCTCCGCAAACGCGAGACACTAAATGCGAACGCGAAGGCAACTGGGCCTGACCCTTCGCGAACACGACAGGCCCTTCGCGAACGCGAAGAAGGCCTGTCTAGTGAATTAAAAACAGTAGAAATCGGGATTGAGTCCATACGTCATATTTTCAAAACTAGAGAGCATTGAGGCGATTTTCAAAGAACAAGTTCTTCCCCAAGGCACTAGTATATGATTCTAAACCTTTTTCGTTCGATTTCCCATTGCATTTCATCAATTTTCATCTAAAAATCTGGGGTTTTATGGTAGAAATTAGGAATTTGGGTAGAGTTAAGGCTTTTTGAATAATTGGAATTTAGACCTCATTTTGGGGTCGAATTTCGAAACTAATTGTATATTTAGGCTCGTGGGTGAATGGGTGATCGGGTTTTGGTCCGAACTTCGAGTTTTGACAAAGCGGGCCCAGGGTCGATTTTTGACTTTTGGGGAAAAATGATAGAAAACCTATAATTTAGCATTGTGTATGAATTCTTTAGCATATATTGATATTGTTAAATTAATTTAGTCTAGATACAAGCAATTTGGAGGCAAATTCTAAAGGAAAAGCGGTGTTTAAGGCTTGAGCTGGCCGTGGAAGTTTGAGGTAAGTGTTTGGTCTAACCTTAGCGTGAGGGATTAGAGGTTGTGTCTTAATTGCTATGTGTTAATTGTGGAGTACGGTGTATAGGCATGGTGACGAGTATCTATACATCAGTGTCAAGAATGTCTGTGGCTCTAGTGTTGTAGTTGTTGTGACTCCGTTAAGATTTATTCATGCTTAACATGTTGATTATCATTGTTGGTTCCCTTGTCGGGATGTTATTGTTTATGATCTTGTCTCCCTTGCCGGGATGTTGTTGTTTATGATATTGTCTCCCTTGCCCGGATGTTATAGTTTACGATATTGTCTCCCTTGTCGGGATGTTGTTGTTATACTTTTGTTCCCTTGTCGGGATTCTTTTGTGATTGATGTTGATTTGTAAATGGGATCGGGTTGCACGCTTGCAACAAGATATATGAAATGGGAGCGGGTTGCACGCCTGCAACGAGATATATGAAATGGGATCGGGTTGCACGCCTACAACAAGAAAGAAATGAAAGTAAATACTGTGTTTGTTTTCCTCATTATTGTTGGCAATTAAATTCTAGTTTCTTTACATTCCTTGTTGGTATTTTCTTGTTATCTGATACTCCTCGTGGCATGCTTTCCCCTCCCCATCTTTAACTGTGAATATCTTCTTTTATTTTCCGTTGTATATGATTTAACTGAATGATCCTTCGTACATTAACACTTATATAAAGATACGGAATGGTACATTGTGCGGCACGACATCACCCTTCATGCATTAACACGCTCTCTCACAAATATCATGCACGTCATCACCCTTCGTGCTTTAACACTTTTCCTTACCCAAACAACAATCACAAAGAAATAAGGTCAAGGGAATCAATAAAATCCTGGCAAGGGAAACAATATTAAAACAATAACATCCCGGAAAGGGAGATAACATTAAAAACAACAACATCCCGGCAAGGGAGACAATATCGTAATCCTCTTCTCTTTTCACATTTACTTGACAAGTCAATTCACAACTTGAGCCAATGCTCTAAAATGTTCAATTGCCAATAATACTTTCATAAATCATCTTACAACTTGAGCCAATGTTCTTCAATGTTCGATTACCAATATTACTTTCACAAGACTTGTTCAACAATAGAATCATCACATAAGGCATGAACAATACAAAACAGAATCATATCTAGTATAAGACTCACGGGCATGCTTGACACCAACGTATAGATACTCGTCACCATGCCTATACGTCGTACTCAACAATTAACACATAGCAAATAAGACACGACTCTTAATCCCTCAAGCTAAGGTTAGACCAAACCCTTACCTCGATGCCACGAACACAATTCAAGCCTCAACTACCGCTTTACCTCTTGATTCCACCACCAATTCGCTTGTATCTAGCCACAAGTTACTTAACTATATCAATAAATGCTAAATGAATCAATTCTAATGCATGGAAATAGGTTTTCTAAAGTTTTTCCCAAAAGGTCAAAAATCGATCCCGGGCCCACATGGTCAAAACCCGAGGTTCGAACCAAAACCCGATAACCCATCGACCCACGAACCCAAATATATAAGTTGTTTTGAAATAGGACCTCAAATCAAGGTCCAAATCCCGGAAATTTGAAAAACCTAAGCTCTACCCAAAACACTCAATTTCCCCATGAAAACCCTTGATTTTGAGTTGAAATCATGTGAAAATATGTTAAAGATTAATGAAAACGAGTTATATATGACTTACAATCGATTTGGAAGGGTACTTGTCTTGAAAAATCGGCCAAAGGTGTTTAGGTTTTGAAAAGGTTTGAAGAATGAAATATTTTCGGCTAAGTTATGAATTTGCAGGTCGCAGATGTCGCAATTGTGACCAGGGTTCGTAATTGCGAACCCCTTCAAAAACTGCTAACTTTGCTAATGCGAAGATTTTGTCACATTTGCGACCCCGTGCAATTCCGGTCACCTTCCCATTTCCGAGGGACCTTCGCAAATGCAATATTGCATTTGCGATGCAGAAGTCGCATTTGCGACCAAGGCAGCCCAGCTCGACTTTCGCATTTGCGATATTTTTAAAGCCTGCAGACCTGTAACATACAAGCAATTTTCTAAGTCTAAATTTCACTCCGTGGCCTATCCAAAACTCACCCCAGCCCTCGGGGCTCCAAACCAAACATGCATGCAAGTCCAAAAACATCATAAGGACTTGCTCGTGCGATCAAACCATCAAAATAACATCAAATATTACAAATTTAGCATCAAAATCAAAGAAAACCTCATGAGCTTTCAAAGTTTCAAATTTTACAACTAAGGTTCCAAATCACGTCATTTCAAGTCCGTTTCTTACCAAATTTTACAGGCTCAACTTAAATCATATATAAGACCTGTACTAGGCTCCAGAACCAAAATACGGTCCCGATACCATCAAATTCAATTGCATTCAAATTTTCAAAAACTCATATATATTCCTGAAAACGATTGTCTTTAAAAATTCATTTCTCGGGCTTGGGACCTCGGAATTCGATTTCGGGCATACGCCCAAGTCCCATATTTTTCTACGGACCCTCCAAGACCGTCAAATCACGATCCTGGGTCTGTTTACCTAAAATATTGACCGAAATCAACTTAAATTTATTTTAAAAGCAAAATTTATTATTTTTCACAGATTTTCACATAATGGCTTTTCGGATACGCGTTCGGATTGCGCACGCAAATCTAGGTGAGACAGAAAGAGGTTTTTAAGGCCTCGAAACATAGAATTTATTTCTAAAACAAGTGATGACCTTTTGGGTCATCACAGATACTCCCCGTAGCATACCTTCCCCTCCCCATCTTTAACTATGAATATCTGCTTTTATTTTTCGCTGTATATGATTTAGCTGCACAGGTTTATTTGATAGTCTCGTCCTAGCCTCATCACTACTTCATCGAGGTTAGGCTAGGCACTTACCAGCACATGGGATCGGTTGTGCTGGTACTATACTCTGTATTGTGTGTAGATACTGATACCGGAGCATTTGGACCACAATGAGGTTGCTGCCTTCAGTCTAACAGGCGTCCGCAGTCCTTGGCATCTCCTTCTATCATTTCTTTTAAGTTTTTACTTATTCAGAGACAGATTCGTGTATTTCTATTCAGACTTTATTTGTAGTATTCTTAGACAGTCTGTGAGATTGTGACACCAAATTCTTGGTAGAGTTATATTTAGACTTCCACAGTTTGTATTAAGTTAAATTATCAGATTTCGTCTTCCGCTTTATTATTGATATTATTATTTCCGTTGTTTTGATATGTTGTTTTGAAATTATAAGGACTTAAAGACTTGAAAAGGGTAATGAAATTAGAATAGTTGGCTTGCCTAGCTTTCACAAGTAGGCGCCATCACGACTCGCGAGAGTGAGAAATTTGGGTCGTGACGAGCACAAAGGTTGACACGATATAAACGATTCTTTGATTATGACGCGACTCTAATACTACGACTTGAACTCTTATTTTGTATGATTTTATCTTTCAAAAAATATTTCTATTTTGAAATTTCAATTTCTAAAACTTTATATATATTATAATAATGATTATTTTTATAATGATGCAAGTGAAGATATTATCCTTAAGTTAAAATTCACTTTAATCGGCTATCTAAAAATTTAAATGATTCTTTGAACGGATTTATTTTAGTATGACTCCACTTTAAGCTTATCGATATCTCTATCCCCATAATTTGAATTTTTATTACCCTATATATACAAAAAAAAAATTCTTTGAATCATTAAATGCTAAATTAGTTGATTATTATTATAAAACATTGCATATATTGTCTTAAAATTGTCAAGTAATTTATTTTTCGACACCATACTTGGCTTAACTTCAATGCAAGCTACTCAAATTGCATTCCAATTCAAATTCGAATATCATATCAGTTTGTTAGTAATAATAAATTTTAAAAATAAATATTCGAGGACATTCTTATCATATAATCTATGTATTTGAGTTTAAAAAAATATATTTGAAATCGATGAGATTAACTTTCAAATTTTTTATACTCAACAAAGATGAAAGAAATTTGTTGTCATCTTTTATTTCTCGTTTTTAGATCTTTCTATCATTTTTTCAATATTTATTTTCTTTTATTTTATTTTTCATGTCATTATTTCTGTTGTTACCAAAAATTAATTTATTTCACTATAAAAGGATGAGTTTTAATAAAAAGTGTCTACATATGAACTTTAATTATATTTTTAGTCTTTGGTTGAAATTATTTCATATTTTTCTTTTGGCTTATCTAATCAGCCTAAATAGGTGCTCACCCGACCACTTAAATTAAAAAATTGAATGATGTGTAATTTATATATAATCCATATATAATATGTGTATAATCGTGTGTTGTCAGTATATCATCTATTTATATTAGCTATAAAAAGTAAACAATAAATATGGTCGGATATTATGTAAATATTCCATAAGATTTCAGTTTTTTTGAGTTTATCCATGATATAACTTCTATTATAATAATTTTAAAATTCTCTATTAATGTTCAAAAATATCTTATCTTTTTATTGTCTTTGAATTAAAAAAGTAAAGAGATTTTTTAAAATAATTTTTTTACATTTAAGAAAAAGATATTTCACGTCATACCAATTTTTTCTTTATATATACTCTTTGTTACACTTAAAAGTCGTTATATAAACTATCAATTATAAACCAATTTATCTTTTGTTGAGTTTGAAAAAAACCTTTCACATAATCCAATGATTCAAAACTAATATTCTTCAATGGAAAAAATATTATACCCTTGTAATATTGGCTTGACTACAGCTAAATGAAGGGGTTTCAACTTATACCCTTCAATTCCTTGAATGTGCTAAATTGAAATTAATGATAGCAATTGTATAGACAAAATTTTGTTATTTGTTTGATGTCCATTTATGCAAATTGACTCTTCAAACATATATTCTTCAAGAAGAAAAAAGAAACAACCTTTTTTTTTTAATATTGACTGCTTTTATGATGTTTCTTTATGACGACCCGACCAGTCGTCTCGTGATATACCACTCTGTTTTCCCAATTTCTTCTTCTTATTGCTTTGTCATTGGTTTTATATGTGATCGGGTTGGTTGGCTCGGGTTCGGAAAGGTTTTGGTAAGGTTTGAAACACTTAGTCTCTTTTGAGGAAGCTTAAGTTGGAAAAGTCAACCGGATGTTGACTTATGTGTTAGAGGGCTCAGATGTGAGTTCCAATGGTTCAGATAGCTTCGGTAGGTGGTTTGGGACTTAGGAGCGTGATCGGAATGTGTTTTGGAGGTCCGGTGTAGTCTTGAATTGGCGAAATTGGATTTTGGCGTTTTTTGGTTTATATATGAGATTTTGATATGGGGGTCGGAATGGAATTTCGAGAGTTGCAGTATTTTTGTTGTGTCATTTGGGATGTGTGTGCGAAATTTCATGTCATTCGGACGTGGTTTGGTTGGGTTTTTGATCAAAAGCGGAATTCTGAAAATTTTGGAAACTTAGGCTTGAATCCGGTGTGTTTTGGTTGATTTGATGTTGTTTGAGATGTTTTGATGGTTGGTATAAGTTTGAATAAGGTTATGGGGGTATGTTTGTGTTGTTGGTTGAGGTCCCGGGAGCCTCGGGGTGATTTCGGGTGGTTGACGTAGAAGTTTGGAATTTTGGTGAAGCTGTAGATTTTTTGCTTCTGTTGTTTCCGCACCTGCGGATTGGCGACCGCAGGTGCAATGCCACAGATGCGATGAAATGGACCGCAAAAGCGAAAAGGGCCTAGGAAGGCTGGGGTCGCAGAAGCGGCTGAGGAGCCGCATCTGTGATAGCGCAGGTGCGGGGAAAAGGATCGCAGAAGCGGAAAGTGGTCGTTTAAGTGATGACCACAGAAGGGGTCCATTGACAGTAAAAGCAGTACCGCAAAAGCGGGCAATTTGTCGCAGATGCGAAATCCCTGGGCCAGAAAGTATAAATTGTTTCTTTTGCAATTTTTGAGCTATTCCACCATTTCTAAGTCGTCTTGAGAGCTTTTTGGATGATTTTGAAGAAGGATTTCAAGGGAACTTCATTAAGGTAAAGATTTTGGACCTAAAACTCGTTCCTATGGTATTATTTCACGTATTAGATCTATAGTTAATGGAATTTAAGGGTTAAAATTGGGAAAACTAGGGCTTGGTATTAGAGATCTAGACTTGAGGATTTGAGGGACCATTTGTGGTCTGATTTTGGTACTTTTGATATGTATGAACTCGTGGGGAGATAAGGAACCTATTTATGTAAATTTTATCGAATTTCGAGACGTGGGCCCAAGGGTCGGGTTTTGGTAATTTCAGGATTTAAGTTGTAAATTTATTATTTTCGCTTGGGCTTTGTTCACTTAGCATATTTTAACACCGTGATTCTAATTTTGGATAGATTCGATGCGAGTGGAGGCCGATTCGAGGGGAAAAGGCGTCGCGGGCTAGAGTTTTTACTAGATTGAGGTGAGTAATGATTATAAATGATGTCCTGAGGGTATGAAACCCCGGATCGCACATCGTTGTGCTATATTGATGTGGCACACACGCTAGATGATGAGAATGGGGTCGTGCACAGTTGGGGATTGTAACTTTGTCCGTCCCGAATGACTATTTTACCGCGTATTTGACTGAAAACTATTTGCTATCATCATGTTTTGGGCTGAATGCCATATTCGGGCCTCGTGCCAACCATTTGTACCCTTAGGGGATTTTATTAATATTTCATCACTATTTTGACTTTATACTTGAACTCAATCATGCTATATTCTACTGTTTTTCATAACTCAGCCATGTTTACTCTACTTTAACACTTAAATGATATTTTGGGTTGAGCACTATATTTTAAGGTTGTCCGAGTGGCTGTGAGGTTCTGACTGAGTAAGGCTGAGGCCTATGTTATGAGGAAACACTAATTATGATTATGAGGCCGAGGGCTTGAGATTTATACGCCACGAGGTGGCTTGTTGATATGAGGCCGGGAGCCTAATGCCACAAGATGGATTGATATTGCGCTTGGGCAGTAAAGGACCCCTCCAGGAGTCTGCACACCCCCAGTGAGCGCGGGTACCCATTGTGATGTGAGAAATAGCCTGAGGGGCTGGTATTATTCTGAGATATTGCCCGAGGGGTGGATTTGTTGACATTGTGCCCGAGGAGCAAACCTTTATGTGCTTATCTTCCTTATTGTTTGTCATTTACCTGCTTAATTGTTAAAAAGGCCTTTTATGAAGTTTAAACTGAACTGAAGTGATTTTAACATATCTTTACTGATTCACTGTTTTACTGGCTTTTTACTACTTCATTATAGCTTGTAATGTGCCTTATGTGATTTCTTGCTTTCAGTCTTTAATTATGATTATTACTCACTAAGTTGGAGTACTCACTTTACTCCCTGCACCCCGTGTGCAGATTCAGGCATTGTTGATCCTGCTAGCGAGAGTTGAGAGCTCCCGGCAGATTTCGGAGTTCACGAGGTAGCTGCTTGGCATCCGCAATCCCGTGTTTCTCCCCCGTTATCTCATTTTTTCCCTTATTAGTGGCTTTGTAATAGCTTTGTATAATTTTTAGACTTGTGTTAGAATTGGTAGATGCTCGTGACTAGTGACAACCCGGTATCGGGCTGTGTTGGGTTTATTTTCTGTAAACTATTCTATTAACTGCTTACTTTTGGATTATTTATTACGTTTTAGACTTAATTCTTATTATTAATTATTTAAAACTGAAATGGGGAAGTGTCGGCTGGCCTTGTCTTCACGAGAGGCAAACTATCACGACCGGGTCCGGGTTTAGGGTCGTGATAAGTTGGTATCAGAGCCTAGGTTACATAGGTCTCACGATAAGTTGGTATCAGACCGGGTTTAGTAGAGTCTCATGGATCGGTATAGAGACGTTTGTATTTATCCTCGAGAGGCAACAGAACCTGTAGGAAAACTTCATATTCTTGAAATTCTTGTCGTGCGAATTTGTTGATCCGAGTACTAAACTTTTTTTATTCTATTCTCTCACAGATGGTGAGGATACGCGCTACCGGTTAGGACGGACGACCACCAGTACCACCAGTTGTGGCCACTAGAGGCCAAGGATGGGATTGTGGTCGCGGTAGGGGCAGGGATGTAGCTTGCACAGCAGCTAGGGCAGCACTTGCAGACCCACCAGCCACCCCAGTTCAGGATCAGGTCATAGTTATGGACGCTCCAGTAGCACCAGCTCAGGCACCAGTTGTGCCCATTGTGATTTCAGGTCTTCAGGAGGCCTTGGCTCAGATTCTATCAGTTTGCACTGGCTAGCTCAGGCGGTCTCAGTTACTACAGCCGCAACTACTTCTCAGGCCGGGGGAGGCAATCAGACTCCCGCCGCTCGCACACCTGAGCAGGTCGTACAGGGACTTCAAACATCGGGGGCACATCCAGCCCAGTTGCTCAGGACTATGTAATTCCTGCCATGCCAGAGGATTAGCAGCGTAGGTTGGAGAGGTTTGGTAGATTTTAGCCTCCGACCTTCAGTGGTGCAGAGGGCGAAGATGCCTAGGGTTTCTTGGATAAGTGTCAGAGGATGCTTCGTACAACGGGTATTCTGGAGACTAGCGGGGTCGTTTTCACTACTTATCAGTTTTTTGGAGCTGCCTTCACTTGGTAGGAGGCTTTTGAGAGGCATAAGCCTGTTAGTGCAGCACGCCTTACCTGGCAGCAGTTCTCCGTTCTATTTCTGGAGAAGTATGTGTCGTAGTCTCGCAGAGAGGAGCTGCGCAGGCAGTTTGAGTGGTTGCGTTAGGGAGAGATAAATGTGACACAGTATGAGATGAGGTTCTCCAAGTTAGATCCTCATGCGATTTGGTTGGTTCCGACAAATAGAGAGAGGATTAGGAGGTTTGTTGATGGCCTCACTTATCAGCTTCGTATTCTCATGACCAGGGAAAGGGTGACTGGTGCTACTTTTGAGGAGGTTGTAGACATTGCTCGTGAGATTGAGTTTGTTCGTCGCCAGGAGCGAGAGTAGAGGGAGGCCAAGAGGCCTCGAGGCTCTGGTAGTTATAGTGTTGCTCCTTCGAGAGGTCAGTTTCAACACGGTAGAGGCCGTCCATTCAGGCATGCTCAGCTAGCTTGCCCAGGTTATCATGGGCCATCATTGGGTCATGGTTCTCATAGTTCTCATCAGGGCCAGTCATCACTTAGTGACCTTCCAGCTCAGAGTTCATCCCGTGCTCCATCAGTTCAGGGCTCTTCTATGCTAGGTGCATCTGCTAGTCACTCTGATGTTAGGGGTTCCCTTCAGTCTCCTTCTCTAACACCTGGGAGTTGTTATGAGTGTGGAGAGATGGGTCACATGTGGAGGCAGTGCCTTCGTCGTCTTGCGAGTTCATCTCAGCAGAGGAGTCAGCCATCGGCTTCAGCGCCAGTTACTTCACCACCGCCCGCCCAGCCAGCTAGGGGTGGAGGTCAGTCAGCTAGGGTTTGCCCTAGAGAGGGAGGTCGCTCAGGTGGCGGTCAGGCCAGTTTCTATGCACTTCCGGCTAGACCCGATACTATTGCTTCCGATACTGTTATTGTAGGTATTTTTTCATTCTGCCACAGAAATGCCTCTATAATTTTGATCTCGGTTCCATATTTTCTTACGTGTCATTATACTTTGCCCGTTATTTGGGTATGCCCCGTGAGTCTCTTGCTTCACCTGTTCATGTATCTACCCCGGTGGGTGATACTATTGTTGTAGACTATGTGTACCGGTCGTGTGTGGTGACTATTGGGGGTCTGGAGACCTGAGTGGATCTTTTATTATTGTGTATGGTAGATTTTGATGTCATTTTGAGCATGGATTGGCTATCTCCATGTCGTGCTATTCTAGACTATCATGCCAAGGCAGTGACATTGGCTATACCGGTTGTGCCATGGATTGAGTGGCGAGGTTTGACTGATTATTTTCCCAGTAGAGTAATTTCATTCTTGAAAGCCCAGCGTACAGTTGGGAAGGGTTGTCTTTTGTATCTAGCCTTTGTGAGGGATGTCGGTGCAGAGACTCCTAGTATTAATTTTGTTCCAGTTGTGAGGGATTTTTCCGATGTGTTTCTTGCAGACCTGCCGGTTGTGCCACCGGACAGGGATGTTGATTTTGGTATTGACCTAGTGTCGGGCACTCAGCCCATTTCTATTCCTCCGTATCGTACGACACCAGCGGAGTTGAAGGAGTTAAAGGAGCAGCTTCAGGAACTCTTTGATAAGGGATTCATTCGTCCTAGTGTGTCACCTTGGGGTGCATCAATTCTATTTGTGAAGAAGAAGGATGGCACTATGAGGATATGCATTGATTATAGGCAGTTGAACAAAGTAACAGTTAAGAACAAGTATACTTTTCCTCGCATTGATGTTCGGGCCTTGGCCAATCGGTTCATGAGGTTGGATATTTTGGAGCCTAGTCGGGTATTGGCTTGTGTGGTTTCTCGGTCTTCCTTATATGATCGCAACAGAGAGCGCCAGTATGATGATCCGCACTTGCTTGTCCTTAAGGATAGAGTTCAACATGATGATGCCAGAGATGTGACCGTTGGTAATGATGGGGTGTTGAGGATGCAAGGCCGGATTTGTGTTCCTAATGTGGATGGGCTTCAGGAGTTGATTTTGGAGGAAGCCCATAGCTTGCGGTATTCTATTCATCCGGGTGCTGTGAAGATGTATCAGGATCTGAGACAGCATTATTGGTGGAGAAGAATGAAGAAGGACATTTTGGGATTTGTAGCTCGGTGTCTCAATTGTCAGTAGGTGAAATATGAGCATCAGAGACCGGGTGACTTGCTTCAGCGGATGGATATTCCAGAGTAGAAGTGGGAGAGGATCACTATAGACTTTGTAGTTGGACTCCCACGGACTTTGAAGAAGTTCGATGCTATTTGGGTAATTGTGGATCAGCTGACCAAGTCCGCACACTTCATTCCTGTGTGTACTACCTATTCTTAAGAGCGGTTGGCAGAGATCTATATCTAGGAGATTGTTCGTTTGAATGGTGTCCCAGTTTCCATCATTTCAGATAGGGGCACTCAATTTACTTCGTAGTTTGGAGGTCTGTGCAGCGAGAGTTGGGTACTCAGGTTGAGTTGAGCATAGCTTTTCACCCTCAGACGGATGGGCAGTCCAAGCGCACTATTCAGATATTGGAGGACATGTTGCGTGCTTGTGGCATTGATTTCGGAGAGTCATGTGATTAGTTTTTACCGCTTATAGAGTTTGCTTATAACAACAGCTACCAGTCGAGTATTCATATGGCTCCATATGAGGCTTTGTATGAGAGGCAGTGTAGATCTCCAGTTGGTTGGTTTGAACCAGGTGAGGCTAGGCTATTGGGGAAAGACTTGGTGCAAGATGCTTTATAAAAGGTGAAGGTAATTTAGGAGAGGCTTCGTACAACACAGTCGAGGCAAAATAAATATGCCAACTGAAAGGTTCGGGATGTGTCCTACATGGTTGGTGAGAAGGTTTTGTTGAAGGTTTCACCCATGAAGGGTGTTATGAGGTTTGGGAAGAAGGGTAAATTGAGTCCTCGGTTTATTGGACCTTTTGAGGTGTTTCGGAGGATTGGGGAGGTAGCTTATGAGCTTGCTTTGCCACCCAACTTGTCGAGTGTGCATCCGCTATTTCATGTTTCTATGCTTCAAAAGTATATTGGCGATCCGTCTCATGTTTTGGATTTTAGCACGGTTCATTTGGATGATAATTTGACCTATGAAGTGGAGCCAGTATCTATTTTGGAGCGTCATGTTCGAAAGTTGAGATCAAAAGATACAGCTTCAGTGAAAGTGCAGTGGAGAGGTCGGCCCGTGGAGGAGGCTACCTGGGAGACTGAGCGGGAGATGCAAAGCAGATATCCTCACCTGTTTGTGCTTCAGGTATGTTTCTTTACTCGTTCGAAGACGAACGTTTGTTTAAGTTGGGGGGGATTTGATGACCCGGCCAGTCGTCTCGTGAGTTACCGCTCTGTTTTTCCCATTTATGCTTCTTATTGCTTTGTCTATCAGTTCTAGATGTGATCGGGTTGCTTGGCTTGTGTTTGGAAAGGTTTTGGTAAGGTTTGAACCACTTAGTCTCTTTTGAGAAAGCTTAAGTTGAAAAAGTCAATCGGATGTTGACTTATATGTTAGAGGTCTCGGATGTGAGTTTGGATGGTTCGGATAGCTTCGGGAGGTAGTTTGGGACTTAGGAGCGTGATCGAAATATGTTTTGGAGGTCCGGTGTAGATTTAAGCTTGAATTGGCAAAATTGGATTTTTGGCATTTTCCGGTTGATATATGAGATTTTGATATAGGGGTCGGAATGGAATTTCGAGAGTTGCAGTAGTTTCGTTGTGTCATTTGGGATGTGTATGCAAAATTTCAGGTCATTCGGACCGCAGAAGCAAAAAGGGCCTAGGAAGGCTGGGGCTGCAGAAGCGATTGAGGAGTTGCATCTGCAATAGCGCAAGTGCGGGGAAAAGGATCGCAGAAGAGGAAAGTGGTCGTTTAAGTGATGACCACAAAAGCGGTACCACAGAAACGAGTAA
This sequence comes from Nicotiana tabacum, assembly GCF_000715075.1. Lineage (NCBI taxonomy): Eukaryota > Viridiplantae > Streptophyta > Magnoliopsida > Solanales > Solanaceae > Nicotiana > Nicotiana tabacum. The sequence goes on from NC_134084.1 coordinate 129,007,610, forward strand.
TTGGCCGCAAATGCAAAATTCCTGGGCCAGAAAGTATAAATTGTTTCTTTCGCGATTTTTGAGTTATTCTGTCATTTCTATGTCGGCTTGAGAGCATTTTGGACGATTTTGAAGAAGGATTTCAAGGAAACTTCATTAAGGTGAGGATTTTGGACCTAAAACCCATTCCTATGGTATTATTTCACGGATTATAGCTATAGTTAATGGAATTTAAGGGTTAAAATTGGGGAAACTAGGGCTTGGTATTGGAGACCTAAACTTGAGGATTTGAGGGACCATTTGTGGTCGAATTTTGGTACTTTTGATATATGTGAACTCGTGGGGAGATACGGAACCTATTGATGTGAATTTTATCGAATTCCGAGACATGGGCCTGGGGTCAGGTTTTAGTAATTTCGGGATTTAAGTTGTAAATTGATTATTTTCGCTTGGGCTTCGTTCCCTTAGCATATTTTGATGTCGTGATTCTGATTTTAGATAGATTCGATGTGATTGGAGGCCGATTCGAAGGGCAAAGGCATCGCGGGCTAGAATTTGCACCGAATTGAGGTGAGTAATGATTGTAAATAATGTCCTGAGGGTATGAAACCATGGATTGCACATCATTGTGCTATATTGAGGTGACGCACACGCTAGATGATGAGTGTGGGGTCGTGCACTGTTGGGGATTGTGACTTAGTCCGTCCCGAATGACTATTTTACCACGTATTTGACTGAAAACTGTTTGTTATCATCATGTTTTGGGCTGAATGTCATATTTGGGCCTCGTGCCAACTATTTGAACCCTTAGGGGATTTTATTGATATTTCTTCACTGTTTTGACTTTATACTTGAACTCAGTCATGCTATATTCTATTGTCTTTCTTAACTCAGCCATGTTTACTCTGATTTAACATTAAATGATGTTTTGGGTTGAGCACTATGTTTTATTGTTGCTCGAGTGGCTGTGAGGTTCTGACTGAGTAAGGTCGAGGGCCTATGTTATGAGGAAACACTAAATGTGATTATGAGGCCGAGGGCCTGAGATTTATATGCCACGAGGTGGCTTGTTGATATGAGGCCGAGAGCCTAGTGATGATGCCACGAGATGACTTGATATTTCGCTTGGGCCGTAAGGGGCCCCTCCAGGAGTCTGTATACCCCCAGTGAGCGCAGATACCCATTGTGATGTGAGATATAGCCCGAAGGGCTGGTATTGTTCTGAGATATTGCCCGAGGGGCAGATTTGTTGACATTGTGCCCGAGGGGCGAACCTTTATGTGCTTATCTTCCTTATTGCCTGTCATTTACCTGCTTAATTGTTAAAAAGGCCTTTTATGAAGTTTAAACTGAACTGAAGTGATTTTTACATATCTTTACTGATTCACTGTTTTACTGGCTTTTTATTGCTTCATTACAGCCTGTAATGTGCCTTACGTGATTTCTTGCTTTCAGTCTTTATTTATGATTATTACTCACTAAGTTGGAGTACTCACTTTACTCCCTGCACCCCGTGTACAGATTCAGGTGATGTTGATCCTGCTAGCAAGAGTTGAGAGCTCCCGCCACACTTCGGAGTTCACGAGGTAGCTGCTTAGCATACGGAGTCCCGTGTTTCTCCCCCCTTATCTCATTTTTTTCCCTTATTAGTGGCTTTGTAATAGCTTTTTAGACTTTTCAGACTTGTGTTAGAATTGGTAGATGCTCGAGACTAGTGACACCCCGGTATCGGGCTATGTTGGGTTTATTTTCCGCAAAATGTTCGGTTAACTGCTTACTTTTGGATTATTTATTATGTTTTAGACTTAATTCTTTGTTAATTGTTTAAAACTGAAATGGGGAAGTGTCGGTTGGCCTTTTCTTCACGAGAGGTGCCATCACGACCGAATCTGAGTTTAGGGTCGTGACAAGCTGGTATCAGAGCCTAGGTTATATAGGTCTTACGAGTCATGAGCAGGTTTGGTAGAGTCTCGCGGATCGGTACGGAGACGTCTGTATTTATCTTCGAGAGGCTGTAGAACCTTTAGGAAAACTTTATATTCTTGAAATTCTTGTCGTGCGAATTTGTTGATCCGAGTACTAAACTTCTGTTATTCTATTCTCCCGCAGATGGTGAGTACACGCGCTACCAGCTAGGATAGACGACCACCAGTACCACCACCTATGGCCATTAGAGGTCGAGGACGCGGTCATGATCGCGGAAGGGGCAGCTGTGAAAAATGATGAATTTTGCCTTTAAAATGAATTTAAGTTGACTTCAATCGACATTTTGGGTAAATGGACCCGGACCCATGATTTGACGGTCCTAGAGGGTCCGTAGGAACATATGGGACTTGCGCATATGCCCGGAATCGAATTCCAAGGTCCCAAGCCCGAGGAATGAATTTTTGAGGAAAATTATTTTCTGGAATATTTATGAGTTTTTGGAAATGAAATGTGTTTGAAATTTGTTGGTATCGGGTCAGTATTTTGGTTCCAGAGCTCGTTACATGTCTTATATGTGATTTAAGTTGAGCCTGTGATGTTTGGCAAGAAACGGACTTGAAATGACGTGAATCGGACCTTATTTGAGAAAATTTGGAAAATTTGATGTTCTTAAGTGATTTCACGATTTTGATGTTAAATTCATAATTATTGATGTTATTATGGTGATTTCAATGCACGAGCAAGTCTGTATGATATTTCTAGGTTGGTGTGCATGTTTGGTTTGGAGCCCCGAGGGCTCGGGTGAGTTTTGGGTAGGCCATGGAGTGGAATTTTAACTTAGGAAATTGCAGATTTTTCAGCTGGTATGATCAAGTCTGCAGGCTTTGCAAATGCGAGAAAAACCACTGCAAATGGGAAAGGGACCTGGTCTGCCATGGGGTTGCAAATGCGACATAGTGACCGCAAAAGCGATCTCGCAAATGCAAAAGGCCCATCGCATTTGAGAAGTGGACGGGAATTTCCCTTGGTCGCAAATGTGAAATTCCGGTCGCAAAATCAACTTTGCAATTGTGATAATTGGTCGCAAATGCGACAACAGCAGATTTCTGAGGGGTTCGCAATTGCGAACCCTGGTCGCAATTGCGATACCTGCAACCTGTAAATTCATAACTTAGATGCATTTCAACCATTTTTCACACTCTTTCAAAATCAAAACACTCTTGGGCAATTTTTTAAAGACAACTTCTCTTCCAAATCGATTGTCAGTCATTTCTAATTAGTTTTCTTCAATCTTTAACATCTTTTCACATGATTTCAACTCAAAATCAATGATTTTCATGGGGGAATTGGGTGTTTTGGGTAGAACCTAGGTTTTTTAAATTTTAGGGATTCGGACCTCGATTTGAGGTCTGATTCCAAAACAAATTATATATTTGGGTTCGTAGGGGAATGTGTTATCGGGTTTTGATTCAAACCCCGGGTTTTGATCATGTGAGCCCGAGGGCGATTTTTGACTTTTTGGGAAAAACATTATAAAACTTACTTTCATGCATTAGAATTGATTCATTTAGCATTTATTAATGTAATTAAGTAACTTGTGGCTAGATACGAGCGAATTGGTGGTGGAATCAAGATGTAAAGCGATAGTTGAGACTTGAATTGTGTTTGTGGCATCGAGGTAAGTGTTTGGTCTAACCTTAGCTTGAGGGATTAGGAGTTGTGTCTTATCTGCTATGTGCTAACTGTGGAGTACGACGTAAAGGTATGGTGACAAGTATCTATACGTTGTTGTCAAGCATGGCCGTGAGTATTGTATTGTAATCGTTATGACTCCATTGTGGTTTATTGTTCTTCATGTGAGGATTATCACGTTCCCTTGCCGGGATGTTGTTGTGGTATTATTGTTCCCTTGCTAGGATGTTTGTTGTGATATTATTGTTCCCTTGCCGGAATATTGTTATTATGCTATTGTTCCCTTGCCGGGATTCTTTTATGAGTGGTGTTGATATATGAAATGGGAGCGGGTTGCACACCTACAACGGAAATGTATGCAATGGGAGCGGGTTGTACGCCTGCAACGGAAATATATGAAATGGGAGTGGGTTGCATGCCTGCAATGGGAATTATATGAAATGGCAGCGGGTTGCACGCCTGCAACAGTAATATATGAAATAGACGCGGGTTGCACACCTGCAACGGTACAATATGAAATGGGAGCAGGTTGCACACCTGCAACGGTACTATATGAAATGGGATCGGGTTGCACGTCTACAATGGTATTTCATGTGTACGTGTTCTTCTTATTTCCTTATCTCTGCTGGTATTTGATTTATGGCATTCCTTACATTTATCTACTATTGTTCTGTTGCTATCTGTTTCTCCCTACAGTATGTTTCCCCCGCCCAACTTTAGTTGTAATTATCTTCCTCTATTTCCGATGTATATGATTTAACTACACAGGTTTATTTGGTAGTCTGGTCCTAGCCTCATCACTACTTCGCTGAGGTTAGGCTAGGCACTTACCAGTACATAGGGTCGGTTGTGCTGATACTATACTCTACACTCTTTTGTGCAGATCCCAGTGCTGTAGACTTTGGACCGCAGTGAGGTTGTTGTTTCATGTTCATCAGGCGACCCAAGGTAGTCATGTAGGTGTCCGCAGGCCTTGGCGTCTCCCTCTATCTATTATTCATGTTTCTTTCATCTATTTCCAGAGACACTGTTGTATTTATTTCTTTCAGACATTTATTTGTAGTACTCCTAGACAGTCTGTGTAGTTGTGACACCAGTCTTGGGTAGATTTATTATGGATTGGTATTAGCAGTATTATTAAAATTTTACAATGAAGCCATCCGCTTATTCCATTCTGTTGTTATCTAATTGTTGTCTCTTAATTGTTATCAGATTAAAATGGAAACAAAGTAAATAGTTTAGTTGGTTGGCTTGCCTAGCTTTCACTAGTAGGCGCCATAACGACTTCCAAGGGTGGGAAATTCGGGTCGTGACAAGTTGGTATCAGAGCTCTAGGTTACATAGGTCTCACAATTCATAGACAAACTTAGTAGAGTCCGAGAGATCGGTACAGAGACGTTTGTGTTTATCCCTAGAGGCTACAGAGTTAGGAAAAACTTCACATCTATTCTTTCCTGTCGTCTGGTTTGGTTTCTCAATGCTAATTGAATTTCTACTCTGTTCTTTCGCAGATGGTGAGAACATGTGCTTCCTCATCCACTAACCAGTAGCCCGATCCCCCAGCAGCAGCTCCCACGAGGGGCAGAGGGCGAGGCCGAGATCATGCTAGAGGCCGAGGTAGGGGTAGAGCTCAGCCCAAAGTAGCAGCACCAGTGGCGAAGCCTCTGGTTGACTTTAATGATGAGGTTCCGGCCCAGACAGTTCTGTTGGGCCCAGCTTAGGTCCTAGAGGGGTTTATTGCTACCCCAGTACTCCAGGATGCTCTGGTCCATCTAGTGGGCCTTATGGAGAGTGTCACCCGGGCTGGCTTGCTTCCTGTAGCATCAGCCGTCTCTCAGGATGGAGGAGGAACCCAGACCCCTGCTACTCGTACTCTAGAGTAGATGGCTCCCCAGTTTCAATTGGAGCAGTTCAGCTAGGTGTGTTAACTCAGACCGGTGATAGGGCGGTTATGTCTGCTGATGCCTTGTGGAGATTGGATAGGTTTACCAAGTTCTTTGCTACCACTTTCAGCGGTGCATCTTTTGAGGATCCCCAGGATTATTTAGACAGTTGTCACAAGGTTCTCAAGAACATGGGGATAGTGGAGACCAATAGGGTTGACTTTGCTACTTTTCGATTATCTGGATCCGCCAAGACTTGGTGGAGGGATTATTATTTGGATAGACCAGTTGGGTCACCAGCTATGATTGGGAGCAGTTTTTCTAGCTATTTTTGGAGAAATTTCTTCCCGTCACTCAGAAAGAGATCTATCGGAGGTAGCTTGAGCGTTTCCAGCAGGGTTCCATGACTGTTGCACAGTATGAGACCAGGTTTATTGATTTGGCCTATCATGCTCTACTTATACTTCCCACTGAGGGAGAGAGTGAGAAGGTTCATTGAGGGGCTCATTCAGCCCATTCAACTTCAGATGGCTAAGAAGATGGGGAGTGAGATTTCTTTTTAGGAGATGGCCAATATGGCCAGGAGAGTTGAGATGGTTCTATCGCAAGGAGGTGGTTAGGGGTCTGACAATAGACCCCGTCATTTAGGCAGATTCAGTGGCACCTCGTCTGGAGGCAGAGATTCTTTTGGTAGAGGCCATCCTCCTAGGCTTTTTGAGTCAGCACTTCAGGCTACTCACAGTGCCCCAGGTGGTCGTGGTTCTCATATGTAGTATTCTGATTAGCAGTCCTACAGTTCACCACTAGCTCCTATCAGTGCACCTCCACTTCAGAGTTTTCAGGGTCGTCAGCCCCAACAGCCAAGGGATTTTTTTACATGTGGCGACACGAGGCACATTGCTAGATATTGTCCTCGAGCATCAAGCAGCTCTCAGCATTCGGGTTCCCGTTCCATGGTTCAGGCACCGAGGGTTCTACAGCCCATCCAGCCAGCTAGAGGTAGAGGTAGAGGAGCTAGAGGTGGAGGTAGAGGTGTTAGAGGTGGAGGCCAACCAGCTGCAGGCCGTCCCAGAGATGTAGTCCAGGATGGTGGGGCCCAGCCCCGATGTTATGCTCTTCCAGCCAGGCCTGAGGTTGAAGCTTCCGATGCAGTTATCACAGGTATGGTTCCGGTTTGTAGTAGGGATGCTTCAGTGCTATTTGATCCAGGGTCTACATACTCTTATATGTCATCTTATTTTACGTCGTATTTGGTCGTGCCTAGCGATTCTTTGAGTGCTCTTGTTTATGTGCCGACATCGGTGGGTGATTCTATTATAGTAGATCTTGTTCGTCGCTCTTGTGTAGTTGTGATTGGAGGACTTGAGACTCGATTAGACTTATTACTGATGGACATGGTTGTTTTGATGTTATATTAGGGATGGACTGGTAATCACCTTACCACGCTATCTTGGATTGTCATGCCAAGACTATGGCATAATACTTGCCGGGGTTTCCTCGTTTAGAGTAGAGAGTGACTCCTGGTCATTCTACCCATAGTGTTATCACATATGTGAAGGCTCGGCGTATGGCCGAGAAGGGGTGTTTGGCCTATTTGGCATGCGTTCATGATTCTAGTGCTGAGGTTCCTTCTATTGATTATGTGCCTATTGTCCGTGAGTTCCCTGAGGTATTTCCTTCAATCTTGTCGGGTATGCTACCAGACAGGGATATTGACTTCTGCATTGATTTGGCTCCGGGCACTCAGCCCATTTCTATTCTGTCGTATCATATGGGCCCGCTTGAGTTTAAAGAATTGAAGGAGCAGTTGTAATACTTGCTTAAGAAAGGCTTCATTAGACCTAGTGTCTTGCCTTAGGGTGCACCGGTGTTGTTTGTCAAGAAGAAGGACAGATCGATGAGAATGTGTATTGATTATCGGTAGTTGAACAAAGTTACAATCAAGAATAAGTATCCATTATTGGGGATTAATGATATGTTTGATCAGATTCAGGGTGCCAAGGTATTTTGGAAGATTGACTTGAGATCTGGCTACCATTATTTGTGGATTAGAGCATCCGATGTCCCTAAGACAGCTTTACGCACTCAGTACGCGCAATATGAGTTCTTGGCGATGTCATTTGGGTTGACTAATGCCCCAACAGCTTTTATGGATTTGATGAACCGAGTGTTCAGGCCTTACTTGGATTCGTTCGTGATAGTCTTCATTGATGATATTTTGATCTATTCCCGCAGTCGGGGGGAGCACGAGCAGCATCTTAGAGTGGCTCTTCAAACTTTGAGGGACAGTCAGTTGTATGCCAAGTTTTCAAAGTGTGAGTTCTGGTTGAGTTCAGTTGCATTCCTGGGTCATGTTATATCAGTAGAGGGTATTCAGGTCGATCTAAAGAAGGTATATGTAGTCGAGAACTAACCAAGACCCACATCAGCTACAAAGATCCGGAGTTTCTTGGGTTTGGCAGGCTATTATCGTCGCTTTGTGTAGGGTTTTCATCTATCGCAGCCCCGATGACCAGGTTGACCTAGAAGGGTGCCCAGTTCAGGTGGTCGGACGAGTGTGAGGCAAGCTTTCAGAGGCTCAAGACAGCTTTGACCACGACACTGGTGTTGATTTTGCCTACAAGTTCAGGGCATTACATAGTGTATTGTGATGCATCTCGTATTGGACTTGGTGCGGTGTTGATGCAGGATGGCAAGGTCATTGCCTATGCTTCACGACAGCTGAAGATTCATGAGAAGAATTATCCGGTTCATGATTTGGAGTTAGTAGCCATTGTTCACGCGTTGAAGATTTGGAGGCATTATCTGTATGGCGTGGCATGTGAGGTGTTCACGGATCACAAGAGTCTGCAGTATTTGTTCAAGTAGAAGGAGCTAAATTTGAGGCAGAGAAGGTGGTTGGAGCTATTAAAGGACTATGATATCACCATCTTATATCATCCAGGAGAGGCCAATGTGGTGGCCGATGCTTTGAGTAGGAAGTCAGCTAGTATGGGCAGTCTTGCTTATATTCCGGTCGATGAGAGACCATTTGCTTTGGATGTTCAGGATTTGGCCAATCAGTTCATGAGGTTGGATGTTTCTGAACATAGCCGGGTGTTAGCTTGCACATTCGCTCGTTCTTCTTTATTGGAGCATATCCGAGATTGGCAGTATGATGATACTCATTTGTGTGTCCTTAGAGACACGGTGCAGCACGGAGGTGCCAAGCAGGTTACCTTAGGAGATGATGGAGTTTTGAGGCTGCAGGGTCAAGTTTGTGTGCCAAATGTGGATGGGATTTGAGAGTTGATTTTAGAGGAGGCCCATAGTTCCTGGTGCTCTATTTATCCGAGCATCGCGAAGATGTATCAGGATCTACGGCAGTATTATTGGTGGAAAAGAATGAAGAAGGATATCGTTGCATATGTGGCTCGGTGTTTGAATTGTCAGCAGGTTAAGTACGAGCATCAGAGGCATGGTGGTTTGTTCCAGAAGATTGAGATTCCTGAGTGGAAGTGGGAGCGTGTCACTATGGACTTTGTTGTTAGACTCCCACGGACTCAGAGGAAGTTTGACGCAGTGTGGGTCATTGTTGATAGGCTGACCAAGTCAGCACATTTCATTCATGTGGCAGACTCCTATTCTTCCAAGAGGTTAGCTGAGATCTATATCTGGGAGATTGTTCGTCTTCATAGTGTGCCCGTATCTATCATTTCGGATCGAGATACGCAGTTTACCTCACATTTCTGGAGAGAAGTTTAGTGGAAGTTGGGCATACGGGTTGAGTTGAGCGCGGCGTTTCATCCTCAGACGGACGGGTAGTCCGAGCGGACCATTCAAATTTTGGAGGATATGCTCCAAGCTTGTGTCATTGACTTTGGAGGCTCGTGGGATCAGTTTTTGCCTTTAGCAGAGTTTGTCTACAACAACAGCTACCAGTCGAGTATCCAGATGGCTCATTATGAGGCTTTGTATAGTAGACGGTGTTGGTTGGATGGTTCGAGCCGGGAGAGGCTCGGTTGTTGGGTACGGATCTAATACAGGAAGCCTTGGACAAGGTCAGGATCATTCAAGATAGGCTTCGTACAGTTCAGTCCAGGCAAAAGATTTATGCCGACCGTAAAGTTTGTGATTTGGCTTTCATGATCGGTGAGCGGGTATTGCTTTGAGTGTCGCCTATGAAGGGCGTGATGAGATTTGGAAAGAAGGGCAAGCTTAGCCCTAGGTTCATTGGCCCATTTGAGATTCTTGATCGAGTGGGAGAGGTGGCTTACACACTTGCGTTTCCGCCAAGCTTATCAGTCGTGCATCCAGTGTTTCATGTGTCCATGCTTCGGAAATATCACGGCGATCCATCCCACGTGTTAGATTTCAGCAATATCCAGTTGGACAAGGACTTGTCCTATAAGGAGGAGCCGGTAGCTATTCTAGACTGGCAAGTTCGTCAGTTGAGGTCAAAGATTTTTCCTTCTATTCATGCTCCGTGGAGAGGTCAGCCTACTGAGGCATCAACCTGGGAGTCCGAAACCGATATGCAGAGCCATTATCCCCATCTTTTCCCCGACTCAGGTACTTCCTTCTTACGTCCGTTCGAGGACGAACGGTTGTTTTAGAGGTGCAGAATGTGATGACCCAAAAGGTTATCGTTTGTTTTAGAAATAAATTTGTAGTTCTGAGGCCTTAAAACCCTCTTTTAGTATCACCTCAATTTGCGTGCATAGTCCGGGTGTGTAGCCGGAAAGCCATTATGTGAAAATTTGTGAAAAATGATGAATTTTGCCTTTAAAATGAATTTAAGTTGACTTCGGTCAACATTTTGAGTAAATGGACCCGGACCTGTGATTTGACAGTCCCAGAGGGTCCGTAGGAAAATATGAGACTTGGGCGTATACCCGGAATCGAATTCCGAGGTCCCACACCCGAGGAATGACTTTTTGAAGAAAATTATTTTCTGGAATGTTTATGAGTTTTGGAAATGAAATGTGTTTGAAATTTGAAGGTATCAGGCCCGTATTCTGATTTCGGAGCCCGATACAGGTCTTATATGTGATTTAAGTTGAGTCTGTGAAGTTTGGTAAGAAACGGACTTAAAATGACGTGAATCGGACCTTATTTGAGAAAATTTGGAAAATTTTATGTTCTTAAGTGATTTCATGATTTTGATGCTCAATTCATAGTTGTTGATGTTATTTTGGTGATTTGAATGCACGAGCAAGTCCGTATAATGTTTCTAGGTTGGTGTGCATGTTTGGTTTGGAGCCCTGAGGGCTCGCGTGAGTTTTGGGCTGGCCACGGAGTGGAATTTGAACTTAGGAAATTGCAGGTTTTTCAGCTGGTATAATCAGGTCTGCACTGGCTCGCAAATGTAAGAAAAACCGCCGCAAATGCGAAAGGGACCTGGTCTGCCTTGGGGTCGCAAATGCGACATAGTGATCTCAAAAGCGATCTCGCAAATGCGAAAGGCTCATCGCATTTGCGAAACGACCTGGAATTCCCCTTGGTCGCAAATGCAAAATTCCGGTCGCAAAAGCGACTTTGCAATTGCGATAATTGGTCGCAAATGTGACAATAGCAGATTTCTGAGGGGTTCGCGATTGCGAACCCCGGTCGCAATTGCAATACCTGCAACCTGTAAATTCATAACTTAGACGCATTTCAACCATTTTTCACACTCTTTCAGAACCAAAACACTCTTGGGAGATTTTTCAAAGACAACTTCTCTTCCAAATTGATTGTAAGTCGTTTCTAACTAGTTTTCTTCAATTTTAACATCTTTTCACATGATTTCAACTCAAAATCAATGATTTTCATGGGGGGAATTGGGTGTTTTTGGTAGAACCTAGGTTTTTAAAATTTTAAGGATTTGGACCTTTATTTGAGGTCCGATTCCAAAATAAATTATATATTTGGATTCGTGGGGGAATGGATAATCGGGTTTTGGTTCCAACCTCGGGTTTTGACCATGTGGGCCCGGGGGCAATTTTTGACTTTTTGGGAAAAACTTTAGAAAACTTATTTTCATGCAATAGAATTAATTCATTTAACATTTATTGATGTAATTAAGTAACTTGTGGCTTGATACGAGCGAATTGGTGGTGGAATCAAGAGGTAAAGTGATAGTTGAGACTTGAATTGTGTTCGTAGCATCGAGATAAGTGTTTGGTCTAACCTTAGCTTGAGTGATTAAGAGTTGTGTCTTATCTGCTATGTGCTAACTTGTGGAGTACGACGTATAGGCATGGTGACAAGTATCTATACATCGGTGTCAAGCATGCCCGTGAGTTTTGTATGTAATCGTTATGACTCCGTTGTGGTTTATTGTGCTTCATGTGAGGATTATCATTATTGTTCCCTTGCTGGGATGTTGTTGTGGTATTATTGTTCCCTTGCTGGGATGTTTGTTGTGATATTATTGTTTCTCTGCCGGAAAGTTGTTATTATGCTATTGTTCCCTTGCCGAGATTCTTTTATGACTGGTGTTGATATATCAAATGGGAGCGGGTTGCACACCTGCAACGATAATATATGAAATGGGAGCGGGTTGCACGCCTACAATGGTACAATATTAAATGGGAGCGGGTTGCACGCCTACAACGGTACAATATTAAATGGGAGCGGGTTGCACGCCTGCAACGGTATTTCATGTGTACGTGTTCTTCTTATTTCCTTATCTCTGTTGGTATTTGATTTATGACATTCCTTACATTTCTCTGCTATTGTTCTGTTGTTATCTGTTGCTCCCCGCAACATGTTTTCCCCCGCCAACTTTAGTTGTAATTATCTGCTTCTCTTTCCGCTATATATGATTTAACTGCACAGGTTTATTTGGTAGTCTGGTCCTAGCCTCATTATTACTTCGCCGAGGTTAGGCTAGGCACTTACCAGCACATGGGGTCGGTTGTGCTGATACTACACTCTGCACTATTTTGTGTAGATCCCAGTGCTGTAGACTTCGGACCGCAGTGAGGTTGTTGTTTCTTGTTCATCAGGCGACCCAAGGTAGTCCTGCAGGCGTCCACAGGCCTTGCCGTCTCCCTCTATCTACTATTCCTGTTTCTTTCATGTATTTCCAGAGATAGTGTTGTATTTATTTCTTTCAGACCTTTATTTGTAGTACTCCTAGATGGTCTGTGAAGTTGTGACACCAGTCTTGGGTAGATTTGATATGGATTGGTATTAGCGGTATTATACAATGCAGCCTTCCGCTTATTCCATTCTGTTGTTATCTAATTGTTAGCTCTTAACTGTTACCGGATTAAAAATGGAAACAAAGTAAATAGTTCAGTTGGTTGGCTTGCCTAACTTTCACTAGTAGGCGCCATCACGACTTCCGATGGTGGAAAATCCGGTTCGTGACACGCCATCACGATTTAATATTGACTGATTTTGTGACGTTTCTTTCTACAACATGTATGTTTACTTTATTATATATGTAAGTAAATTTTTATTTGGTTTTGTAAACTCGTTTTTATTAATTAGATAAACATAGACGTGTACCCTATATATTATATTTATTTTAAAAGAATTTTGTTTTATTCAAATCTAGCTACAGTGTTTCAAAGAACTATACTTATATGATTTTAAATGTGAATGAGGTTTATAGTTATATGGAGTAGTGTTATTTTGCTAGAGGGAAGTAGTATTTAAATAATTATAAAATATAGCAAAAGTTCCTAACATGATTGCATATGATCATTAATCGAATAAGGTATGATAACATGATAAAAAAATTATTTTTAATGTAAATTCGAATTTTAGAACTTTATCTATAAATTCAAAATTATCTTTTAATTCAAATTCCGTATATATATATATAATATTGTATTTAACTAAAATAGTCAAATATAGAATTTAAATGTGAAAGAGTTTTATAATTATATGGAGTAGTTTTTTTTTTTTGGCTAGAGGCGAAGTAGTATTTAAATAATTATAAAATATAACAAAAGTTACTAACATGATTGCATATGATCATTTAATCGAATTAAGTATGATAACATGATAGAAAAAGATAAATTTTATTTTTAATTTAAATTCGAATTTTAGAACTTTATCTATAAATTCAAAATTATCTTTTAATTCAAATTCCGCATATATATATATATATATATATATATATATATATATATATATATATATATATATATATATATATATATATATATAATATAATATAATATATTTAACTAAAATAGTCAAATATAGAATAAAGTTACCATAAATTATTGACATTCATTAGCTTTCCACTTGGCTTAACCATAATGTCAAATATATATGGTAACTTTCTTGATTTAATATATAAATAGATAATACAATGAATATAGTTTTGTATTATCCAAAATTTAATTTAACATTGTTCTTTTGTTCCGTAGCTCCAATTATTTTGTTTAAATTTATCAATAATATTATTTTTCCTATTTAATTATTTTATTAAACAAATTTAAAGTATAGACCCCTTCACATTACTTCTATTCTCCTCTATATATATTATTTTCTATCATATAACATTTTAATTATTTTTCACATTTCGTGTTGTAATTATTATATAAGCATTATCGTATTATTTTTCTAATTCTTTTGAAAATATGCCAAAGTTTAAACGAAGAAGTTGTTTTATTATTTTCCATAAATAGACTCTTTTAGTAATTATTATTTAGTATTATGTATAATAAGCAATTAATTTTTTCCCTTTTGTTTTCGTATAGAGTTTTGACTTTAATATTTTTACAACTTAACTACATGACAATTTTAATTACATCTTTATGTTGTTAATTTGTTGTTTGGCGTTATTTCACTGTAATTTAAATTTTAGGTTTATAAATTATGTTTTCAATTGCGTAATATTATCCATATAATATATTTTTCTCGTAATAATTCAAAAAGTTTTCTCATATCAAATTTAAATGTCTAATCCTTCTATATATCTACAATTATATTATTTGTTTACAAAAAACAATTCTCTATTTTTTGTTCTTTGTCTATTGTTATTGTGTTACTTTTACTTAATATGGTTACATTATTACTTAACTTTTTATTAGCTTGTCACCTACTTTATATCCCTATATGCTACTTCTATTATAATATACTATAATGAATATGGTTTTTCTTTCTCTTAAAATAATTTTTTTGTTTATTTTTAATCTTTCACTATATAATATTTGTCACGACCCAGATTTCCTACCCTCGGGAGTCGTGATGGCGCCTACTAGTGAAAGCTTGGCAAGCCGACCATTTGAATTATTTACCTTTTTTACATTTTAATCTTTTAACAGATAATAACCAACATTAGATGAATAACGGAATTTAATAACCGGAAGACAAAAATGTAATATTTTAATAAAGATGCCAATACCAATCCATACATAAACTACCCAGAACTGGTGTCACAAATTCACAGACAGTCTAAGAATACTACAAATAAAGGTCCGAAAATAAATACAATACTATCTCTGAAATACATAAATGAAACAGGATGAAAGGATTGAAGGAGACGCCAAGGTCTGCGGATGCCTGCAGGACTACCTCGGATCTCTGAATGGACTGAAACAGCACCCTCACTGCGGTCCGAAAGCTACTGCACTGGGATCTGCACAAAGTGCAGAGTGTAGTATCAGCACAACCAACCTCATGTGCTTGTAAGTGCCTAGCCTAACCTCGGCGAAGTAGTGACGAGGCTAGGGCCAGAGTACCAAATAAACCTATGCAGTTAATTCATATACAACGGGAAAATAAAAGCAGGAATGTACAGTTAAGGATGGGAGGGAAAAACATGATGGGGGGAACCTTGAATATTAACAACAGAACAATAGATAAATATAAGGATCACCAAAGTTCAATTACAAGCAAGAATCAGAAATAAAAGACAAGTGCACGGCATCACCCTTCGTGCTTTTACTCTCGTCGTCACCATAAGAATCAATAAAATCTGCATGGCATCACCCTTCGTGCTTTTACTCTCGTCCTCACCATAGAATCAATATAATTAACATGACATCACCCTTTATGCTTTTACCTCACATAATCATGCACGGAATGATCCTTCGTGCATATCACTCATATAAAGGCACAGATTGGTACATCGTGCGGTATAGCATCACCCTTCGTTCTTTACACTCTTCCTCACAAAAATCATACACGGTATCACCCTTCGTGCTTTAACACTCTTCTTCACCCAAACAACAATCACAAGGCAATAAGGGCAAGGAAATCAACAAATTCACAATAAAATCCTTGCAAGGGAACAATAGTACAACACTCATATCCCGGCAATGGAACTAACAAAACCATAACATCCCGGCAAGGGAGATATATTACTTCCAATTGTCAATTATACTTCCACAAATCATTTTGCCAATGCTCTTCCATATTCAAATATCAATATTACTTCCACAAGCCTTGCTAAACAATAGAAATCATCACATAAGGCATGAACAATACAAATGGAGTCACAATAATCATAGTATAAGACTCATGTGCATGCTTGACACCAACGTATAGATACTCGTCATCATGCCTATACGTCGTACTCAACAATTAACACATAGCAAATAGGACACAACTCCTAATCCCTCAAGCTTAGGTTAGACCAAACACTTACTTCGATGCCACGAACATAATTCAAGTCTCAACTACCGCTTTATCTCTTGATTCCACCACCAATTTGCTCGTATCTAGCCACAAGTTACTTAACTATATTAATAAGTGCTAAATGAATCAATTCCTATGCATGAAAATAGGTTTTCTAAATTTTTTCCCAAAAAGTCAAAAATCGACCCCGGACCCACATGGTCAAAACCAGAGGTTCGAACCAAAACCCGACTACTCATTTACCCACGAACCCAAATATATACTTTATTTTGAAATCGGGCCTCAAATCGAGGTCCAAATCCCCAAAATTGGAAAAACCTAGGTTCTACCCAAAACACCCAATTTCTCCCATGAAAACCCTTGATTTTGAGTTGAATTCATGTGAAAAGATGTTAAAGATTGAAGTAAACGAGTTAGAAATGACTTACAATCGATTTGGAGAAGAACTTTTCTTTGGAAAATCGCCTAAGAGAGTTTATGTTTTAAAAGAGATTGAAAAATGAAAGATTTTCGGCTAAGTCATGAATTTGCAGGTCGCAGATGTCGCAATGCGAACCCTTCAGAACCTGCTAACTTTGCAAGTGCGAAGATATTGTCGCATTTGCGACACTGAAGGAAATCCGGTCCACTTCGCATTTGCGATGGACCTTTCGCATTTGCGATATCACATTTGCGATGAACAGGTCGCATTTGCGACCAAGGCAGCTCAAGTCTTCTTCGCAATTGCGATAGATGTTCGCATTTGCGGGCTCGCATTTGAGAGCTAGGCTTCGCATTTGCGAAACCTGCAGACCTGCAACATACCAACTGAAAACTTGCAACTTCCTAAGTTCAATTTCACTCTGTGGCCTATCCAAAACTCACCCGAGCCCTCGGGGCTTCAAACCAATCATGCACACTAACCTAAAAACATCATACGGACTTGCTCATGCAATCAATTCATCAAAATAACATTAACAATTATGAATTAAACCCCAAATTCATGAAATCATTCAAGAACACCAAAATTTCCAATTTTCTCAACTTTAAGTCCGTTTTGTACCAAACCAATACCGATATTTACCAAATCTTACAGATTCAACCTAATTATTATTTCAAACTTGTACCAGGCTCCGGAACCAAAATATAGTCCCGATACCATCAATTTCAAACATATTTCATTTCCAAAAACTCATATATATTCCAGAAAATAATTTTCTTTAAAAATTCATTTCTCGGGCTTGGGACCTCAGAATTCGATTCTGGACATACGCCCAAGTCTCATATTTTCCTACGGACCATCCGAGACTGTCAAATTACGGGTCCGGGTCTGTTTACCCAAAATATTGACCAAAGTCGACTTAAATTCATTTCAAAAGCAAAATTCACCATTTTTCATAGATTTTCACATAATGGCTTTCCGGATACACGCCCAGACTGCGCACGTAAATTGAGGTGAGGCAAAAAGGAGGTTTTAAGGCCTTGGAATACAGAATGTATTTTTAAAACAAGTAATGACCTTTTGGTCCATCACATTCTCCACCTCTGAAACAACCTTTAGTCCTCGAATAGACATAAGAAAGAAGTACCTGAGTCGGAGAAAAGATAGGGATAACGGCTTCGTATATCGCACTCGGACTCCCAGGTCGATGTCTCAACAAGCTGACCTCTCCACTGAACACGAACATAAGGAAAACTCTTCGATCTCAACTAACGAACCTGCCAGTCTAGAATAGCTACCGGCTCCTCCTCATAGGACAAGTCCTTGTCCAACTAAATAGTGCTGAAATCTAACATGTGGGATGGATTGCCGTGATACTTCCAGAGCACGAACACATGAAACACTGGATGTACGGCTGATAAGCTCGGCGGCAATGCAAGTTTGTAAGCCATCTCTCCCCCTCGATCAAGAATCTCAAACGGGCCAATGAACCTACGGCTAAGCTTTCCCATCTTCCCAAATCTCATCACGCTCTTCATAGGCAACACCCGAAGCAACACCCGCTCACCGACCATGAATGCTAAATCATGAACCTTACGATCGACATAACTCTTTTGCTTGGACTGAGCTGTACGAAGCCTATCCTGAATGATCCTGACCTTGTCCAAGGAATCCTGTACTAGATCTATACCCAACAACCGAGCCTTTCCCGACTCAAACCATCCAACCGGAGACCGACACCGCCTACCATATATAGCCTCATAAGGAGCCATCTGGATGCTTGACTGGTAGCTGCTGTTGTAGGCAAACTCTTCTAAAGGCAAAAACTGAACCCACGAGCCCACAAAGTCAATGACCCAAGCTCAGAGCATATCCTCCAAAATCTAAATAGTACGCTCGGACTGTCCGTTCGTCTGAGGATGAAATGTTGTGCTCAACTCGACCCGTGTGCCCAACTCACATTGAATTGCTCTCTAGAAATGTGAGGTAATCTGCATACCTCGGTCCGAAATGATAGACACGGGCACACCATGAAGACGAATAATCTCCCGAAGATAGATCTCAGCTAACCTCTCGGAAGAATAGGAGACTGCCATAGGAATGAAATGCGCTGACTTGGTCAGCCTATCAACAATAACCCACACTACATCGAACTTCCTCTGAGACCGCGGGAGTCCAACAATGAAGTCCATAGTGATACGCTCCCACTTCCACTCAGGAATCTCAATCTTCTGGAATAAACCACCAGGTCTCTGATGCTCGTACTTTACTTGCTGATAATTCAAACACCGAGCCACATATGCAATAATATCCTTCTTCATCCTCCTCCACTAATAATGCTGCCGCAAATCGTGATATATCTTAGCGGCTCCCGGATAAATAGAGTACCGGGAACTATGGTCCTCCTCTAAAATCAACTCCCGGAGCTCATCCACATTAGGCACACAAACTCGACCCTGCAGCCTCAAAACTCCATCATTTCCTAATGTAACCTGCTTGGAACCACCGTGCATCGTGTCTCTAAGGACACACAAATGAGGATCATCATACTGTCGATCTCAAATACGCTCCAATAAAGAAGAACGAGTGACTGTGCAAGCTAACATACGGCTAGGCACAGAAACATCCAACCTCACGAATTGGTTGGCCAAAACCTGAACATCCAAAGCAAGCGGTCTCTCACCAACCGGAATATACGCAAGACTGCCCATACTAACTAACTTCCTACTTAAAGCATCGGCCACCATATTGGCCTTTCCCGGATGATATAGTTTTTGATATCGTAGTCTTCAATAAACTCCAACCACCTTTTCTGCCTCAAATTTAGCTCCTTCTTCTTGAATAAGTACTGCAGGCTCTTGTGATCCGTGAACACCTCACATGACACGCCATATAGATAATGCCTCCAAATCTTCAGCTCGTGAACAATGGCTGCTAACTCCAAATCATGAACTGGATAGTTTTTTTCTCATAAATCTTCAACTGCCGCAAAGCATAAGCAATGACCTGGCCATCCTGCATCAACACCGCACCAAGTCCAATACGAGATGCGTCACAATAAACTATATATGGCCCTGAACCTGTGGGCAAAACCAACACTGGCGTCGTAGTCAAAGCTGTCTTGAGCTTCTGAAAGCTCGCCTTGCACTCGTCCGACCACCTGAACTGGGCACTCTTTTGGGTCAACCTGGTCATCGGGGCTGCAATAGATGAAAACCCTTCCATAAGCCGATGATAATAGCCTGCCAAACCCAAGAAACTCCGGATCTCTGTAGCTGATGCGGGTCTAGGCCATTTCTTGACTGTCTCTATCTTCTTCGAATCTACCTGAATATCCTCTGCTGATACAACATGACCCAAGAATGCATCTAAACTCAACCAGAACTCACACTTCGAAAACTTAGCATACAACTGACTATTTCTCAAAGTCTGGAGGACCACTCTCAGATGCTGCTCATGCTCTTCCCAGGTGCGGGAATAGATCAAAATATCATCAATGAAGAATATCACGAACGAATCCAAGTAAGGCTTGAACACTAGGTTCATCAAATCCACAAAAGTTGTTGGGGCATTTGTCAACCCAAATGACATCACCAAGAACTCATAATGCCTATACCGAGTGTGGAAAACTATCTTAGGGACATCGGATGCCCTAATCTTCAACTGATAGTAGCCAGATCTCAAGTCAATCTTCGAAAATACCTTGGCACCCTAAAGTTGATCGAAAAAATCATCAATCCTAAGGCAATGGATATTTATTCTTGATTGTAACCTTGTTTAACTGCCGGTAATCTATACACATTCTCATCGATCTGTCCTTATTCTTAACAAACAACACCGGCGCACCCCAAGGCGAGACACTAGGTCTAATAAAGCCTTTATCAAGCAAGTCTTGAAACTGCTCCTTCAATTCTTTCAACTTAGGCGGGGCCATACGATACAGTGGGATAGAAATGGGCTAGGTGCCTAGGGCCAAATCAATGCAGAAGTCAATATCCCTGTCGGGTGGCATATCCGGAAGGTCTGAAAGAAATACCTCAGGAAACTCACGAACAATAGGCACAGAATTCATAGAAGGAACCTCAGTGCTAGAATCACGAACATATGCCAAATAGGCCAAACACCCCTTCTCGACCATATGTCGAGCCTTCATATATGAGATAACACTATAGGTAAAATGACCAGGAGTCCCTTTCCACTCTAAACGAGGCAACCCCAGCAAGGCTAAGGTCATAGTCTTGGCATGACAGTCCAAGATAGCGTGGTAAGGTGATAACCAGTCCATCCCCAATATGACATCAAAATCAACTATGTCCAGAAGTAACAAATCTACTCGAGTCTTAAGACCCCCAATCCCAACTATATATGAATTATGGACACGATCTACCATGATAGAGTCACCCACCGGTGTAGACACATATATAGGAGCACTCAAAGAATCACTAGGCATGACCAGATACGGTGCAAAACAAGACAACATATAGGAGTATGTAGACCCTGGATCAAATAGAACTAAAACATCTCTACTACAAACCAGAATAATACCTATGATAACTGCATCAGAAGCCTCAGCCTCAGGCCTGGCTGGAAGAGTATAACATCGGGACTGGCCCCACCACTCTAAACTACATCTCTAGGATGGCCTGCTACTGGCTGGCCTCCATCTCTAGCGGCCTGACCTCCACCTCTAGCACCTCTACCTTCACTCTCTAGTTGGCTGAGCGGGTTGTGGAACACTCGGTGCCTAAACCATGGCACGGGAACCCTGATGCTGAGAACTGCTCGATGCTCGAGGGAAAAATCTAGCAGTATGCACCATATCTCCACAAGTATAACAATCCCTTGGTGGCTGAGACTGCTGACCCTAATGACCTGAATAACCACCCCGAAAACTCTGGAGCGGCGGTGAACTGATAGGAGTTGGTGGTGCACTGTAGGGTTGCTGATTAGAATGTTACATATGAGAACCACGACCACCTGAAGCACCATGAGAAACTTGAAGTGCTGACTGAAAAGGCCTAGGAGGATGGCCTCTACCATATGAATCCTTACCTCCAAACGAGACACCACTGAATCTGCCTGAATGACGAAGCCTCTTGTTAGACCCCTGACCACCCCTTGTGATAGAACCATCTCAACCCTCCTGGCCACATTGGCCGCATCCTGAAAGGAAATCTCACTCCTCGTCTCCTTGGCCATCTGAAGTCAAATAGGCTAAATGAGTCACTCAATGAACCTCATCTCTCTCTCTCTCTCTCTCTCTCTCTCTCTCTCTTTCTCTTAGTGGGAAGTATAAGAAGAGCATGACGGGCCAAATCAATAAACCTGGTCTCGTACTGAGTAACAGTCATAGAACCCTGATGGAGACGCTCAAACTACCTCCAATAGATCTCTTTCTGAGTGACGGGAAGAAACTTCTCTAGAAATAGCTGAGAAAACTGATTCCAAGTCAAAGCTGGTGACCCAACTGGTCTAGCCAAACAATAATCTCTCCACCAATACTTGGCGGATCCAAACAAGCGAAAAGTAGCAAAGTCGACCCCATTGGTCTCCATTATCCCCATGTTCCTGAGAACCTCATGACAACTGTCCAAATAATCCTGGGGATCCTCAGAAGATGCACCACTGAAAGTGGTAGTAAAAAGCTTGGTAAACTTGTCCAATCTCCACGAGGCATCAACAGACATAGCTGCTCCATCACCGGTCTGAGCCACCATACCCAGCTAAACTGCTCCAACTGGCTGAGCTGCTGGAGTCTGAAATTGGGGAGCCATCTGCTCCGGAGTGTGGGTAGCAGGAGTCTGGGGTTCTCCTCCAGCCTGAGAGACGGTTGGTGCTACAAGAAGCAAACTTGCTTGGGTAAAACCCTCCATACGGCCCACTAGACAGACCAGAGCGTCCTGGAATACTGGGGTAGCAATGAACCCCTCTAGGACCTGAGATGGGCCCACCGGAACTGCCTGGTCTAGAACCTCCGCATCAAACTCAATTTGAGGCTCCGCCACTAGTGTTGCTGCTTTGGACTGAGCTCTGCCCCTACCCCGGCCTCTCCCTCTTCCCCTTATTGGAGCTGCTGCTGGGGGTTCGGGCTGCTGATCAGTGGATGAGGAAGCACGTGTTCTCGCCATTTGCAAAAGAACATAGTAGAAATTCAATTAGCATTGAGAAACCAAACCGCACGACAGGAAAGAATAGATGTGAAGTTTTTCCTAACTCTGTAGCCTCTAGGGGATAAATACAGACGTCTCCGTACCGATCCCTCAGACTCTACTAAGCTTGTCCGTGAATTGTGAGACCCATGTAACCTAGAGCTTTGATACCAACTTGTCACGACATGGATTTTCCACTCTCGAGAGTCGTGATAAAGCTTACTAGTGAAAGCTAGGCAAGCCGACCATTTGAATTATTTACCTTTTTCTCATTTAATCTTTTAACAAATAATAACCAACATTAGATGAACAACGGAATTTAATAAGCGGAAGACTGAAATGTAATATTTTAATAAAGATGTCAATACCAATCCATACATAAACTACCTAGAACTGGTGTCATAATTTCACAAATAGTCTAAGAATACTACAAATAAAGGTCCGAAAAATAAATACAATATTATCTCGAAAATACATAAATGAACCAGTGAAAGGATAGAAGGAGACGCCAAAGCCTGCGGACACCTGCAGGACTACCTTGGATCTCCGAATGGACTGAAGACAGCACCCTCACTGCGGTCCGAAAGCTGCTACACCGGGATCTGCACACAGTGCAGAGTGCAGTATCAGCATAACCGACTGCATATGCTTGTAAGTGCCTAGCCTAACCTCGGCGAAGTAGTGATGAGGCTAGGACCAGAGTACCAAATAAACCTGTGCAGTTAATTCATATACAGCGGGAAAATAAAAGCAGGAATGTATAGTTAAGGATGGGAGGGGAAAACATGTTGGGGGAACCTCGAATAATAACATCAGAACAACAGATAAATATAAGGATCACCAAAGTTCAATTACCAGCAAGAATCAGAAATAAAAGACAAGTGCACGACATCACCCTTCGTGTTTTTGCTCTCCTCCTCACCATAAGAATCAATAAAATCTGCACGGCATCACCCTTCGTGCTTTTACTCTCATCCTCACCATAGAATCAATATAATTGGCACGGCATCACCCTTCGTGCTTTTACCTCACATAATCATACATGGAATGATCCTTCGTGCATTATCACTCATATAAAGGCACGGATTTGTACATCGTGCGGCACGACATCACCCTTCATGCTTTACACTCTTCCTCACAAAAATTATACACGACATCACCCTTCGTGCTTTAACACTCTTCCTCACCCAAACAACAATCACAAGGCAATAAGGGCAAGGAAATCAACAAATTCACAATAAAATCCCAGCAAGGGAACAATAGTACAACACTCATATCCCGGCAAGGGAACAATAACAAAACCATAACATCTCGGCAAGGGAGATAACATTAAAATAACAACATCCCAGCAAGGGAATAAAATCATAATCCTCTTTTCTTTTTTTTTCACATTTACTTCACAACTCAATTCACAATTTGAGCCATTACTCTATAAGGTTCAATTGCCCATTATACTTCCACAAATCATTTTGTCAATGCTTTTCCATATTCAAATATCAATATTACTTCCACAAGCCTTGCTAAACAATAGAAATCATCACATAAGGCATGAACAATACAAACGGAGTCACATTAATCATAGTATAAGACTCACGGGCATGCTTGACACCAACGTATAGATACTCGTCACCATGCCTATATGTCGTACTTAATAATTAACACATAGCAAATAGGACATAACTCCAAATACCTCAAGCTAAGGTTAGACCAAACACTTACCTCGATGCCACAACACAATTCAAGCCTCAACTACCGCTTTACCTCTTGATTCCACCATCAATTTGCTCGTATCTAGCCACAAGTTACTTAACTATATTAATAAGTGCTAAATGAATCAATTCCAATGTATGAAAATAGGTTTTCTAAAGTTTTTCCCAAAAAAATCAAAAATTGACCCCGAGGCCACATGGTCAAAACCTGAGGTTCAAACCAAAATCCGATTACCCATTCACCCACGAACCCAAATATATAATTTATTTTGAAATCGGACCTCAAATCGAGGTCCAAACTCCCAAAATTTGAAAAACCTAAGTTCTACCCAAAACACCCAATTTTCCCCATGAAAACCCTTGATTTTGAGTTGAATTCATGTGATAAGATATTAAAGATTGAAGAAAACGAGTTAAAAATGACTTACAATCGATTTGGAGAAGAACTTTTCTTTGGAAAATCGCCCAAGAGAGAGTTTATGTTTTGAAAGAGTTTGAAAAATGAAAGATTTTTGGCTAAGTCATGAATTTGCAGGTCGCAGATGTCGCAATTGCGACCAGGGTTCGCAATTGTGAACCCTTCAGAAACCTGCTAACTTCGCAAATGCGAAGATTTTGTCGCCCGAAGGAAATCCGGTCCACTTCGCATTTGTGATGGACCTTTTTCATTTGCAATGTCGCATTTGCGACCAAGGCAGCCCAGGTCTTCTTCGTATTTGCGATAGATATTCGCATTGCGAAGCCTGCAGACCTGCAACATACCAGCTGAAAACCTGCAACATACCAGCTGAAAACCTGCAACTTCCTAAGTTCAATTCCACTCCGTGGCCTATCCAAAACTCACCCGAGCCCTCGGGGCTCCAAACCAATCATGCACACTAACCTAAAAATATCATACGTACTTGCTCGTGCAATCAATTCATCAAAATAATATCAACAACTATGAATTAAACCCCAAATTCATGAGATCATTCAAGAACACCAAAATTTTCAATTTTCTCATCATTAAGTCTGTTTTGTACCAAACCAATACCGATCTTTACCAAATCTTATAGATTCAACCTAATTATTATTTCAAACTTGTATCGAGCTTCAGAACCAAAATACAGGCCCGATACCATCAATTTCAAACATATTTCATTTCCAAAAACTCATATATATTCCAGAAAATAATTTTCTTTAAAAATTTATTTCTCGGGCTTGGGACCTCGAAATTCGATTCCGGGCATACGTCCAAGTCCCATATTTTCTACGGACCCTCCGGGACTGTCAAATCACGGGTCCGAGTCCGGGTCCGTTTACCCGAAATATTGACCGAAGTCAACTTAAATTTATTTTTAAAGCAAAATTCACCATTTTCACAGATTTTTACATAATGGTTTTCCGGATACATGCCCGGATTGTGCACGCAAATTGAGGTGAGACAAAAAGGAGGTTTTAAGGCCTCGGAATACAGAATGTATTTCTAAAACAAGTGATGACCTTTTTGAGTATTAATTATTTATTTGCTTTATTTTATCATTTAAATTAATTCAAAGTATAAAATTCTCTCACACTATCTTTATCCTCCTCTTTCTAAATTATTTTTCCTAGTAAGTATGATATTTTATTTAATTTTTTCATTTAGTGACAAAAATACAAGTGCATTTGATCAAACTATATAGTACTTCACCAAAATATTACGGTATTTTTATTATTAAACTTCTAGTAATTATTATTTTTGTTGAAGGTTTTAGCCTTTAAAAAATTTATTTTTATTGTGTACTTGTTTAAAATTCAGAAAACTTAGTCTAAAACAGATACTTTGGATTATCCATTATGAAATAAATAAATTATTAAATATATCTACATTCTGAACTTTAGGTTAAAACCTTAAAATATATTCTTTAACTCATTAAAAAGTATTGAATTTTTAAAATAAATTATAATTGCTCATTAGATTACGGTAGGATATATTCTTCTCACACGATATTAGAAAAAGAATCCAAATACTATTGATATCAAAATTCTTTACTTTCCAAATAAAAAAATTTAGTTAGAAAATATTATTACAGTGATTGAACTTTATTTTTTTTTAAAGAATTCTTATTTCAATTTAATTTCAATAAATGAAATTCCATATATAGTTCTTAAGTGATATTTTCTTTTTGGATAATCTCCCACAAACTCTTTAAGATTGCCAAATGATTTTATAATAGTTTGCCACTTGGCTTAACCATAATGCAAACTTTCTTGCTTTAATATGTATGTATATGTATATGTATATGTATATGTATATGTGTCTAGCATGTATGTTTACTTTATTATATATGTAAGTAAAATTTTATTTGGTTTTGTAAACTCTTTTTTGTTATTTAGATAAATATAGACGTGTACCCTATATATTACATTTATTTTAAAAGAATTTCGTTTTATTCAAATCTAGCTACAATATTTCAAAGAACTATACTTATAGGATTTTAAATGTGAAAGAGTTTTATAGTTATATGGAGTAGTTTTTTTTTTTGCTAGAGGCGAAGTAGTATTTAAATAATTATAAAATATAACAAAAGTTCCTAACATGATTGCATATGATCATTAATCGAATTAAGTATGATAACATGATAAAAAAAAATTATTTTTAATTTAAATTCGAATTTTAGAACTTTATCTATAAATTCAAATTATCTTTTAATTCAAATTCTGTATATATATATATTATGATAACTAAAATAGTCAAATATAGAATAAAGTTACCATATACTATTGACATTTATTAGCTTGTCACTTGGCTTAACCATAATGTCAAATATATATGGTAACTTTCTTGCTTTAATATATATTGATAGATATAAATATAGATATAGATTTCAATAAATGGAATTTCATATATAGTTCTTAAGTGATATTTCCTTATTTGACAATCTCCCACAAACTCTTTGAGATTGCCAAGTGGCTTTATAGTAGCTTGTTATTTGGCTTAACCACAATGCAAACTTTCTTGTTTTAGAATATATATAGATTTTGAGAGATTGTCAAAATAATTTGTTAATTACCGGTAATTTATAATGTTAGTTTTCTATTGTTAGTTTGTTAAAAATTGTGTCTAGTTTTCAAAACTAAAATGTATCGAGTCTACTTTAACTAGTATAGTGACCAGAATGTCAACTTTGTCGTGGATTTCTAATCAAATATCATTACAATACAATACTAATATATTAAATTAGACCACATGGCAAAGTATCTATCAATTGATATATGGTGACGGCTTTATTGAAAGGGAAAAAAAGAGTACTACTCCCAGGAAGATACATAAAATATTAAAAAAAGGAGAAAACACTGTATATTTCAAAGATCAGAAATCGTCAAAATCTGCGGGTACGATATATTTCCATTAAATGAAGCTGATTTCTATTTCCCTTCATCTTCGTCTCTTCTTGATTTACATCTCCTTTGCTATTAATGTGGAAATATCAGCATACCAAAACTAAATTGCAGTAAGCCAAATTCAAGATTTGAGTTCATCAAACAGTTACTATGAAGTTTCCTTTTCCATTTACCAGTTGTTTTAGTTCCTCATCTGGTACAATGGATGCCAACCAAATTATCCCATATGGTACGTAACTTCTCAAATCCTCCTCTTTAACTTCTTTATCATTTTTTACGGTCTTGATAATATTATTCCCACCGAAGGGAGCCTCGGAGAAACGATAAAGTTATCTTCGTATGACATATAGGTCACTAGTTCGAGTAGTGGAAGCAGCCATTAATGCTTGCATTAGGGTAGACTGTCTGCATCTCACACCCCTTGATTCGGCCTTTCCTTGAACCCTACATGAACGCAGGATGCCTCATATCCCGGGCTGCCTTTTTGTCGTATAATATTATTCCTATTACTTAAGGATATAAATTCTACTAACAGGTGGACAAAGAGCTCAGAAGTTTTCAGTGTTCACTTACAAAGAATTGAAGGCTGCAACTCATGGATTCAGAGTTTCAAGTAGAATTGGAGAGGGAGGATTTGGTTCTGTTTACAAGGTGGGTTTCTTTGAATTGAAACGGTTTTAAATGAAACAACATGAACAATGAGGATTCATATAGCCAATTCCAGCTAGAGCGAGGGATGGCCATTTTTTTCCTGACTGCATTCGATGCTGATGTTCATTTGGTTTTTTTTCTTGAAAAGGGTCGGCTTGAAGATGGAAGCATTGTGGCTGTAAAGGTTCTATCAATTGAATTAGAAACATTGCGAGGTGAAAGAGAATTTATTTCAGAAATAGCTGCATTGTCTGATATCAGACATGAAAATCTTGTCATTCTCAGAGGATATTGTGTGGATGGAACCAACAGATTCTTAGTCTATGATTACATGGAAAACAATAGTCTAACACAATCTTTTCTAGGTAAATTTTTAAGCATTTAAGTTATATACACTGTTACCGTGAAAGAAATTAAATGCGATCAGGTTACTCAAAGGATATCTACAAGTTAGCCTCTTTAAAATTTGGTATATGTAATCTTGATAATAATACAGGTTACCTGCTACAACAAATAATTAAAGATGGCATGATAGTTTAAATATTTCTTACACTAACGGCGTATATAACTGAACGCATTCTTTAATATCTCTATCATATTAAATTTTGGAGGAATGTTATCACAATGAGTTGGCTTAAATTGATTGTTTTGACCAGCAGGGGAAGAGCAAAACAGAAGTAAATTCACATGGGAACTAAGAAGAGAAATTTCAAAAGGAATAGCAAAGGGACTTTCATATCTTCACGAAGAAGTGAATCCTCACATTGTACATAGAGATATTAAGGCCAGCAATATACTTCTTGATCAGAATTTTACACCAAAAATTGCTGATTTTGGTTTATCTAGGCTATTCCCAGAAAAAACTTCCCACATTACTACCCGAGTTGCCGGAACATTGTAAGTTCAAAGTACATTTTGGATTCCATATTTGAGTGTTTATTGTTGATCATGTTGTTAGTTTCTTGACTTAATTACCTTATGCCTAAAGAGGCTATCTTTCTCCAGAATACGCCATTAGTGGACATTTAACTCGGAAATCAGATGTTTATAGCTTTGGAGTCTTATTGCTAGAAATAGTCAGCGGTTGCCCTGTAATTGCTTTTGACATTGAGAGAGGAGAACATTTCCTAGTTAACAAGGTAATCATATTTCGTAATGTTTAATTTCTATACATTAACAATGTTAAAAAGAATTTATATTATCAGGTCATCTAAAAGGTAATTAGTGGCAATAAGTGGAATTAGAACTTGAAAAATAAGACAAGTATCCTTCTATAGCATAATCTCACTAGTGTATTTATTTCAGGCATGGGAAATGTACAATAGTGGCAAATTATTAGAGCTAGTAGACCCTGTGTTAAATGGAGAATTTTGTGGCGATGAAGCTGTCCGATTCTTGAAGATTGGCCTGCTCTGTGTGCAAGAAATCGCCAGTCTCCGCCCCAAAATGTCTGCAGTCATAAAGATGTTGAGCAGTTCCAATTATATGGAATTAGAGGACATAAAGATTACTCAGCCTGGAATTCTTGCTGATCTGAAAGATGTTAAGATAGGTCAAAAGCAATCTTCTAACAGCTTTTTCTCCAATGCTGTAGCTATAGCTAGAAAGTGTTGGTACAAAGTGTATATTTCAAACACAAAAACTTGGCCTACTGTTTTTGAGAAGATATAAATCAATGAGGCTTTGAATATGTGACCAGCAGGTTACGGGTTCGATACGTGAAAATAGCCTTTTGTAAAAATACAAGATAAGGTTGTGTGCAATAAACCCTTATGATGTGGCTCTTCTCCGGACCCCGCGCATAGCAAGAGTTTTAGTGCACCGAGCTGCCTCTTGAGGCTTTGAAGAGACTGAAATGAAAATGCTCTGAACAAATGTAGCTTAGAGTAGGTCTTTCTTCTGACTTCTTTCTTTTTTAACCTTTATTTGAATATTTAGTTCCATAAGCTGCAGATATTATCCTTGGGTAACAAACAAGGATAACAAATTTTTGGATTTGAGGGACCAAATAAATTTTTTCTTCAATTAATTATAACTTTTTCTAACACTATTTAAATATTTATAACTGTAAAACAGTTGTGGTATTTAATGTTCTTCTTTATGACGTCAGAAAATATGTAAATTTTATTTGAAGGCTTAATATATATTTCTGCCCCTCTCTTTGAACTCACGAATCGATATCACTTTAACGCTACTGGTGACTTGTTGTACATCTCAACTTGTAAAGTATGGGTCTGAGACCCTTACACAAGCGCGTGTAGAAACAAAAATAGAAAGCTGAGGGACCTTTTTACCCTTCAATCAATTATAAGTGGAAAGCCTTTAAGTCCAAGTTGAATTACGGAAATATCCCCTCAAACGCTGAGGGACCTTTTTACCCTTCAATCAATTATTATTCATAGTTATTTTCTTGTATAAACATGTAAATATACAATAATCAGTTCTACTTTATTAGATTTGAATAGAGTACAATGAATCAGCCACTATAATGTCTCCAGAATATATTAAA
The DNA here is from genome assembly GCF_000715075.1 of Nicotiana tabacum. Lineage (NCBI taxonomy): Eukaryota > Viridiplantae > Streptophyta > Magnoliopsida > Solanales > Solanaceae > Nicotiana > Nicotiana tabacum. The sequence goes on from NC_134084.1 coordinate 129,038,461, forward strand.
TATAATATGTAAAGTAGGAACGGTCGTATTCATTGTGTTTACAGCTAGAGTAATTAAGTTCTAAGGAATAATATTTCTTCACATTTCCATTCAAATGGAAACCCCAAAGGTTATATTTGATATATGTACAGTTTTATAACAGTCAAAAGCTGTCACAGACCCAAAATCTAACCATGTCGTGATGGCATCTGTCGTGATACTATGCCAGTCACCTATTTCCGATTATTCCATTTTTCAAATAAAAACTTAAGTAAATCATAATTTTTAACAGAAATCCAATAAGATAAGAAATAGAAATCAAAATCCAGCGAAAAGAAACACAATCCCGACATCGGGTGTCACTAAGTCATGAGCCAAAAACTACTACAACTGTTCCAAATAACATGACCAACACGGTCTGAGAATATCCAAAACAAATAGACTAAAGGAAGATAAGGAAAGGAGAAGGCGAAACTGCGGTCGGCAAGCAGCTACCTCGCAATCTCCACAGAAAGTCTCCAACTGACGAGATCAACAACCGCTACTGTGCCCCGAGCTATTTGGATCTGCACACAGGCGTGCAGGGGGTAACGTGAGTATACAAACTCAGTAAGTAACAAGTCCAACCTATGGACTGACAGGTAGTGACAAACCAAACCTCAATAGGTAATAACATATATCTGAACAGGAAAAGTAGACATGCTTATAGTTCAAGTAAAGTTCAACAGTATTTAAATGCAACTGACAGTACGAATTTCAAAACTCAGTAATTTTACATATACAAATGCACAACTAGCATGATCAATGTTCTATAAACATCCACTTACAAGCACTCAACCCCTCGGTACTGTATATGGCCATCCGGCCCAAGGAAGATCCATCCCGGAATATACATCACTAACCGCAATCATCCAGTGCCGAGGACACAGGCCAGTCCAGCCTCACGGGGAAGATCCATCTCCCGGTATAATACTTCGGACAAGATCCATGTCCAAGGAAGATCCATCCCTAAATATCATCATCTGCGCTCACTGGGGTGTAAAGACTCCGGAGGGGCTTCTCTCATTAGCCTAAGCGCTATAAAAAGCCAACGAAGGCTTGTTCAATATCTCGCTGCGGTGTGCAGCCCAATCTCATACTATCACTCAATATCATGCTCTCGGCCTCCCTCAGTCATAACTCACCAGTCTCACACACGGGCTCTAGATGTCATGATACTAGCCCGGTCAACAGTAAAATGTGGCAAATAATAATAATCGAGATTGAGACATGATATAATATGCATGGAAGGGACTGAGTACAGAATATCAGTAAAATAAATGATATGACAGCAAGAAATGACCTCTGGGGTCTCAATAATATCGGCGTGAAGCTTTAACATGATAATCGGCATGATTTACATCTCAACAATTAAATCGCATAATTATGGCACAGATATCGGTAAGAAAGAACCACTAAGCGGTGTTCTGGAATGATCTAGGCCGCGTTTCCCATGGTGCATGCCCATACGCCTGTCACTTGACATAGCGTCACCTTCCTAATAATCATAGAACACATAGTTCGGAACCCGCAGAACCAAAATTGGAAGTGTTACTTACCTCAAGTCAAGCCAAACTCTAGCCCGCTACGCCTTTTCCTCTCGATTCGACCTCCAAATGCCCCGAATCTAACCAAAATCAGTATATAACCATCAAAATATGCTAAGAGAATAAAACCCACTCAAAAATAATCAAATTATATCAAAATCCCGAAATTGATCAAAACCCAAACCCCGGGCCCACGTCTCGAAATCCGACAAAATTTACATCAATGGAATCCTTATTCCCCCACAAGTTCATTCATACCAAAAGTACTAAAATTCGACCACAAATGATCCCTCAAATCCCTAATTTTAGGTCTCCAATTTTCTAAGCCCTAACCCCCAATTTGCTACTGATTTTCCCATAGATTTCAAGTTTACAACCTTAAAAATCATCATAAAAACGAGTTTAAGGACCAAGAACCTTACCTCTAAGAAACCCTCTTGAATCCTCCCCTGAATTTGCTCCCCAAAGCTTCTTACCGTTTGAAATGTTATGAAAAATAACCCAAATTCGCGAAGGGTGAAATATATATGTTCTGACCTAGCAAAACTGCATCTGCGTTCCAATTATTGCACCTGCGGACCCGCACTTGCAGTCCCAGGTGCGCATATGCGAATTTCACTTATCCGCCCAACCACCGCACCTGAGATGGCGCAGGTGCGCCCAAAGTTTCGCTTTTGCGGCTCTAGCCTTTCCTTCTCTTGGCCGTATTTGCGACTTCAGTTCCGCTTCTGTGGACTCGCACCTGCGGTCCCCAAGCCGCAGGTACAGTTATGACAGGAACTTAGCACTTCAGCTACCAATTCCAACTCAAAACCTCCCGTCAACCATCCGAAATCACCCCGAGCCCCCGTGACCTCAACCAAAAGTACGAACAAGTCATGTAACACCTTCCAAACTTATTCCAATCTTCAAAACACCTAAAACAACATCGAAACATCAAATTAACCACGGATTCAAGCCTAAGAACTCTAAAAACCTCTAAATTCCGCTTTTGATCAAAAAGTCTATAACCCTTGTCCGAATGACCTGAAATTTGCACACACATCACAAACGACTCAACGTACCTACTCTAACTTCCGGAATTCCATTTCGATCCCTATATTAAAATCTCACTTATCAATTGGAAAACTCCAAAATTTCAATTTCGCCAATGCAAGCCTAAATCTACCCCGGACCTCCAAAACACATGCTGATCACGCTCCTAAGTCCCAAATCACCTTCCGAAGCTGTCTGAACCATCAGAATTCACATCCAATCCCTTTTTCACATAAGCCGACATCCGGTTGACTTTTCCAACCTAAGCTTACTAAGTGTCTCATTCCTTTCCAAAACTTCTCCGAACCCGAACCAACCAACCTGATATCATATTATACAGCTGAACAAGACAATAAGAAGTAGAAATGGGGGACACGGAGCAGTAACTCATAAAACGGCCGACCGGATCGTTACATTCTCCCCCTCTTAAACAAACGTTCGTCCTCGAACGAGTCAAGAAACATACCTGAAACCTCAAATTGGTAAGGATATCTGCTACGCATCTCCTGCTCGGTCTCCCAGGTAGCCTACTCCACGGGCCGGCCTCTCCACTGCACTTTCACTAAAGCTATATCCTTTGATCTCAACTTTCAAACCTAACGCTCCAAAATCGCTACTGGCTCCACATCATAAGTCAAATCATCATCTAACTGAACCGTGCTGAAATCCAAAACATTAGACGGATCGCCAATATACTTCCGGAGCATCGAAACATAAAATACCGGATGCACACTCGATGAGCTGGGTGGCAAAGCAAGCTCATAAGCCACTTCCCCAATTCTCCAACGCACCTCAAAAGGCCCAATGAACCGAGGACTCAATTTACCCTTTTTCCTAAATCTCATAACGCCCTTCATAGGCGAAACCTTCAGTAGAACCTTCTCCCCAACCATGTAGGACACATCATGAACCTTCTTGTCAGCATAACTCTTTTGTCTCGACTACGTGTACGAAGCTGCTCCTGAATCACCTTCACCTTGTCTAAAGCATCCTGCACTAAGTCTGTACCCAAAAGCCTAGCCTTGTCGGGCTCTAACCAACCAATTGGAGATCTATAAAGTCTCCCATATAAAGCCTCATATGGAGCCATCTGAATACTCGATTGGTAACTGTTATTGTAAGCAAACGCTGCGAGCGGCAGAAACTGATCCCATGACCCTCCAAAATCAATGACACAAGAATGCAACATGTCCTTCAATATCTGAATAGTGCGCTCGAACTGCCCGTCCTTCTGAGGGTGAAAAGTTGTGCTCAACTCAACTTGAGTACCCAACTCTCTCTATACGGCTCTCCAAAACTGTAAAGTAAATTGAGTACCTCTATCTAAAATGTTGAAAACCGGGACGCCATGCAAATAAACAATCTCTCGGATATAGATCCCTGCCAACCGCTCTAAAGAATAGGTAGCACACAGAGGAATAATGTGCGCGGACTTAGTCAGCCGATCCACCATCACCCAAATAGCATCAAGCTTCTTCAAAGTCTGTGGGAGTCCAACTACGAAGTCCATGGTGATCCGCTCCCACTTCCAATCTAGAATATCTATCTGCTAAAGCAAGCCACCCGGTCTCTGATGCTCATATTTCACCTGCTGACAATTGAGACACCGAGCTACGAATCCCACAATGTCATTCTTCATTCTTCTCCACCAGTAATGTTGTCTCAAATCTTGATACATCTTCGCGGCACCCGGATGGATGGAATACCGCGATCTATGGGCCTCCTCCAAGATCAACTCCCGAAGCTCATCCACATTGGGCACGCATATCCGGCCTTGCATCCTTAATATCCTGTCATCACCAATAGACACATCTCTGGCATCGTCGTGCTGAACTCTGTCCTTAAGGATAAGAAAATGAGGATCATCATACGGACGCTCCTTGATGCGATCAAATAAAGAAAACCGAGAAACCACACAAGCCAATACCCGGCTGGGCTCTGAAATATCCAACCTCACGAACTGATTGGCCAAGGCCTGAACATCAACTGCAAGAGGTCTCTCTCCAACAGGAATAAATGCAAGACTTCCCATACTCACCGCCTTCCTACACAAGCCATCGGCCACTACATTCGCGTTTCCCGGATGGTATAAAATAGTAATATTATAGTCCTTTAGCAGCTCCAACCATCTCCGCTGCCTCAAATTGAGATCCTTCTGCTTGAACACGTGCTTGTCTCAAAATATTTAACGTGTGGACAATGGCAACCAACTCCAAATCATAAACGGGGTAGTTCTTCTCATGGGCCTTCAACTAACGAGAAAAATAAGCAATCATTCTACCCTTCTGCGTCAGCACACACCCAATACCAACTCTCGAAGCATCATAATACACGGTATAAGAGCTTGAAGCTGATGGCAACACTAACACTGGAGTTGTAGTCAAAGCGGTCTTAAGCTTTTGAAAGCTCGCCTCTCACTCGTCCGACCACATGAATGGAGCCCCCTTCTGAGTCAACTTGGTCAAGGGCGATGCGATAGATGAAAATCTGTGAACGAACCGGCGGTAATAGCCCGCCAAACCAAGAAAGTTGCGAATCTCTATGGCTGAGAATGGTTTGGGCCAACTCTGAACTGCCTCTATCTTCTTCGGATCAACCTGAATACCCTCATTGGACACCATGTGCCCCAAGAAAGCCACTGAACTGAGCTAGAACTCACACTTTGAGAACTTTGCATAAAGCTTCTCCTCCCTCAATCTTTGCAACACAACCCTCAAATGCTCCGCATGCTCCTCCTAACTTTGCGAGTATACCAGAATATCATCAATGAAAACAATCACGAACGAGTCGAGATAAGGCTGAAACACGTTGTTTATCAAATGCATGAATACTGCCAAGGCATTGGTCAGCCCAAAGTCATAACAAGGAACTCATAATGACCATATCTGGTCCTGAAGGTTGTCTTAACAATATCTGAGTCCCTGATCTTCAACTAGCGATAACCTAAACGCAGATCAATCTTGGAGAACACCCTCGCTCCCTGAAGCATGTCGAATAAATCATCAATGCGAGGCTGAGGATACTTGTTCTTAATTGTAATCTTGTTCAACTTCATATAATCAATGCACATCCTCATAGTGCCATCCTTCTTCTTTACAAATAGAATAGAAGCACCCCATGGCAAAACACTAGGCTAAATAAACCCCTTATCAAGGAGTTCCTGAAGCTGCTCCTTCAACTCCTTCAGCTCCATTGGTGCCATACGATATGGTGGAATAGAAATGGGCTGAGTGCCCGACACCAAATCAATACCAAAATTAATATTCCCGTCCGGTAGAATGCCCGACAGGTCTCTAGAAAACACATCCGAGAAGTTCATCACTGCCGGAACTAAATCATGGTAGGAGTCTCTGCACTAACATACCTCACAAAGGTCAGATAAGAAAGAAAACCCTTCCTAACCATCTGCTGGACCTTCAAAAATGAAATCACTCTACTGGGAACATAATCCGTCAAACCTCGCCACTCAATTCTTGGCAACCCCGGCAAGCCAATGTCACTGTCTTAGCATGACAGTCTAGAATAGCACGATACGGAGATAACCATTTCATGCCCAATATCACATCAAAGTCGACCATACTAAGCAACAAGAGATCCACTAGGGTATCCAAACCCCCAATAGTCATGATACACGATCGATATATACGGTCCACAATAATAGTATCGTCCACCGGAGTAGATACATGAACAGATGAAACAAGAGACTCGCGGCGCATATCCAAATAATGGGCAAAATATGATGACACATAAGAAAAGGTGGAACCAGGATCAAATAATACAGTGGCATCTCTGTGGTAGACTGAGATAATACCTGTAATCACAGCATCTGAAGCAATAGCATCTGGTCTAGCTGGGAGGGCATAGAAACGGGCCTGACCACTACCTGATCGACCTTCCCCTCTAGGGCGACCCCTAGCTGACTGACCTCCACCCCGAGCTGACTGATCGGGTGGGAAAGTAACTGGTGCTGGAGCCAAAGGCTGACTCCTCTGCTGGGATGAACCATCTGTAAGACGGGGACAGAACATCTTGATATGACCCAAATCTCCACACTCAAAACAACCCCTCGCAGCAAATGGCAGTGGGGACTGAAGAAGGCCCCAAGCACCAGGATGCCCACTAGAAGAACCAGGCATAGATGAGCCCTAAACTGATGGTGCTTGAGTCGAACTCTAAGCTAGAAGGGCACTGAGAGACGAGTGACCCTGATGTGAACTATGAGAGCCATGGCCATATGACCCACCACGGTGACCTCAACGGGATAGCTAAGCATGTCTGAATGAACGGCCTCTGTCGTGCTGAAATTGGCCTCCCGAAGAAGAACCCCCAAAACTACCAATTCCCCGAGGCATCTTGGCCTCCCTCTCCTCTCGCTCTTGGCGGTGAACTGACTCAATCTCTCTAGCAATGTCAACCACCTCCTCATAAGAAGCGCCAAATACTCTGTCTGGTCAAAAAAATCTGTAGCTGGTAGTTGAGACCATTAACAAACCTCCTGATCCTCTCCTTATCAGTGGGAAATAGCCAGATAGTATGACGGGCCAACTCGGAAAATCTCATCTCATACTGCGCCATGGTCATATCTCCTTAACGCAGTTGCTCGAACTGCCTGCGGAGCTCCTCTCTATGAGAATGTGGCACATACTTCTCTAAGAAGAGAATGGAGAGCTGATGCCAAGTAAGGGGTGGTGCACCAATAGGCCTATGCCTCTCATAAGCCTCCCACCAAGTGAAGGCAGCTCTAGAAAACTAAAAAGTAGTAAATGAGACTTCATTAGTCTCTAGAATACCCGTTGTACGCAACATCCTCTAACACTTATCCAAGAAACCCTGGACATCCTTGCCCTCTTCACCACTGAAAGTCGGAGGCTAAAGTCTACTAAACCTCTCCAATCGACGTTGCTCGTCATCAGGCATAACTGGAACTACAAAATCCTGAGCAGGTGCAATCGACTGGGCTGGTGGTGCCTCCAGTGTTTGGAGTCCCTGAACAACCTGCTCGGGTGTACAGGCGGTGGGAGTCTGAGTGCCTCCCCCGACCTGAGAAGTAGCTACTGTAGTAGAAACTGTGACTGCCTAAGCAAGAATAGTGCACACAATCAGAATCTAAGCCAAAGTCTCCTGGAGACCCAGAGTAACAATAGTCACAGTTGGTGCCTGAGCTGGCACTACTGGAGCATCCCACGCTAGAGCCTGATCATGAACTAAGGCGGTGGGTGGATCTTCAGGTGATGCCCTAGTTGTTGTACGGACCACACCCCTGCCCTTACCACGGCCTCGATCGCGTCCTCGGCCGCGTCCTCGACTTCTGGTGGCCCCAGCTGGTGGTACTGGTGGTCGTCCATCCTGACCAGTGGCACGTGTCATCATCATTTGTGAGAGAATAGAATGGCGGAAGTTTAGTACTTGGATCAACAGATTCGCACGACAAGAATTCAAGAATACAAAGTTTTTCCTAAAGGTTCTGCAGCCTCTCGAGGATAAATACAGACGTCTCCGTACCGATCCGCGAGACTCTACTAAACCTGCTCATGACTCGTGAGACCTATGAAACCTAGGCTCTGATACCAACATGTCACGACCCAAAACCATGTCGTGATGGCACTTGTCGTGATACTAGGCCAGCCACTTATTTCCGATTATTCCATTTTTCAAATAAAAACTTAAGTAAATCATAATTTTTAACAGAAATCCAATAAGATAAAAATTAGAAATCAAAATCCAGCAGAAAGAAGCACAATCCCAACCTCGGGTGTCACTAAGTCATGAGCCAAAAACTACTACAACTGATCGAAATAATATGACCAACACGGTGTGAGAATATCCAAAACAAATAGACTAAAGGAAGATAAGGAAAGGAGAAGGCGGAACTGTGGTCGCCAAGCAGCTACCTCACAATCTCCACAAAAAGTCTCCAACTAACGAGATCAGCAACTATTACCGTGCCCCGAGATACCTGGATCTGCATACAGGGGTGCAGGGGGTAACGCGAGTACACCAACTCAGTAAGTAACAAGTCCAACCTATGGACTGACAGGTAGTGACGGACCAAACCATAATAGGTAATAACATATATCTGAACAGGAAAAGTAGACATGCTTAGTTCAAGTAAAGTTCAATAGTATTTAAATGCAACTGACAGTACGAAGTTCAAAACTCAAGGATTTTACATATATAAATGCACAACTAGCATGATCAATGTTCTATGAACCTCCACTCACAAGTACTCAACCCCTCAGTACTTTATATGGCCATCCAGCCTAGGGAAGATCCATCCCAGAATATACATCATTGACCGCAGTCATCCAGTACCATGGACACAGGCCAGTCCAGCATCACGGGGAAGATCCATCTCTCGGTATAATACTTCGGACAAGATCTATGTTCAGGGAAGATTCATCCCTAAATATCATCATTTGCGCTCACTGGGGGTGTAAGACTCCAGAGGGGCTTCTCTCATTAGCCCAAGCGCTATAAAAAAGCCAACGAAGGCTTGTTCAATATCTCGCTGCGGTGTGCAACACAATCTCATACTATCACTCAATATCATGCTCTCGGCCTCCCGTAGTCATAACTCACCAGTCTCACACACGGGCTCCAGATGTCATGATACTAGCCCAGTCAACAGTAAAATGTGGCAAATAATAATAATCGAGATTGAGACATGATATAATATGCATGGAAGGGACTGAGTACAGAATATCAGTAAAATAAATGATATGACAGTAAGAAACGACCTCTGGGGTCTCAATAATATCGGCGTGAAGCCTTAACATGATAATCAGCATGATTTACATCTCAACAACTAAATCGTATAATTATGGCACAGAAATCGTTAAGAAAGAACCACTAAGCGGTGTTCTGGAATGATCCAGGCTGCGTTTCCCACGGTGCACGCCCATACCCCCGTCATTTGGCATAGCGTCACCTTCATAATAATCATAGAACACATAGTTCGGGGTTTCGAACCTGCAGAACCAAGGTTGAAAGCGTTACTTACCTCAAGCCAAGCCAAACTCTAGCCCGCGATACCTTTTCCTCTCGATTCGATCTCCAAATGCCCCGAATCTAACCAAAATCAGTATATAACCATCAAAATATGCTAAGGAAACAAAACCCACTCAAAAATAATCAAACTACATCAAAATCCCAAAATTGATTAAAACCCGACCCCCGGGCCCACGTCTCGGAATCCGGCAAAATTTACATCAATGGAATCCTTATTCCCCCACGAGGTCATTCATACCAAAAGTACCAAAATTCGACCACAATTGATCCCTCAAATCCCTAATTTTAGGTCTCCAATTTTTCAAGCTTTAACGCTCAATTTGCTACTGATTTTCCCATATATTTCAAGCTTACAACCTTAAAAATCACCATAAAAACGAATTTAGGGACCAAAGACCTTACTTCTAAGAAACCCTCTTGAATCCTCCCTTGAATTTGCTCCCCAAAGCTTCTTCCCGTTTGAAATGTTATGAAAAATAACCCAAATTTGCGAAGGGTGAAACATATATGTTTTGACCCAGTAAAACCGCATCTGCGGTCCAATTATTGCACCTGCGGACCAGCACCTATGGTCCTAGGTGCGCATCTACGGATTTCATTTATCCACCCAGCCACCGAACCTCCGATCAAATTCTCGCACCTGCGCTATCGCAGGTGCGCCCAAAGTTTCGCTTTTGCGGCTCCAGCCTTTCCTTCTCTTGACCGCATCTGCGACTTCACTTCTGCTCCTGAGGGCTTGCACCTGCGACCCCAAGCTACAGGTGCAGTTATGACAGGTACTTAGCACTTCAACTGCGAATTCCAACTCAAAACCTCCCGTCAACCCTCCGAAATCACCCCGAGGCCCCCCGGGACCTCAATCAAAAGTAAGAACAAGTCATGTACCACCTTCCAAACTTATTCCAATCTTCAAAACACCTAAACCAACATCGAAACATCAAATTAACCACGGATTCAAGCCTAAAAACTCTAAAAACTTCCAAATTACGTTTTTGATCAAAATGTTTATCAACCCTCATCTGAATGACCTGAAATTTTGCACACACATCACAAACGACTCAACAAACCTACTCAAACTTCCGAAATTCCATTCCGACCCCTATATCAAAATCTCACCTATCAACCGGAAAACGCCAAAATTCCAATTTCGCCAATTCAAGCCTAAATCTACCCTGGACCTCCAAAACACATGTTGATCATGCTCTTAAGTCTTAAATCACCTCCCGAAGTTGTCCGAACTATCGAAATTCATATCCGAGCCCTTTTTCACATAAGTCAACATCCGTTTGACTTTTCCAACCTAAGCTTACTCAAAAGAGACTAAGTTTCCCATTCCTTTCCAAAACCTCTCCGAACCCGAACCAACCAACCCGATATCACATAATACAACTGAACAAGACAATAAGAAGCAGAAATGGGGGAAACAGAGCGGTAACTCATGAAACGACCGGCCGAGTGGTTACAAAAGCAGTAAATTCTTATGCACCTATATTTTACTATGAATCCTTGGGCTACTCTAAAAACTCTAAAATGTGATGAGGGGATTGGCATCTATACCCAGTTTTTGGGTCACAATTGAACTTATACCCGCTTTACAAAAAATATTGCAAGTCTACCCGCTTTTGGAATAACTTCATACATACGAGCCTGAAGTAGCAAAAACTTATGTCTGAAGTTTGAACTTCAGAATTTTTTGACTGAAGTGTGACCTTATCAAAGCAAAATTTCAGATATTTTCGCCTGAAGTTTGGGCTGAAGAACTTTAGTTCATAGTGCAAACTTCAGATAAAATAGTCTGAAGTTCTTCAGTTGTAGTGCAAACTTTAGACCCAATGAAAAACTTCAGACTTGGAAAGGAGCAAAGAGAACGATAATTGAAGCTAAACGTGAAGAAAATCTTCTTATGGCAGAGGAAACAACAGCAAAACACCGTGCCACTGAAACCTCTCCAAAGAAAACTCTCCTTGGATGTTTTTGAAGTGGAAAATTATCAGATTGATATACATTATTGGTCATAAACATTATATAGTGAAGTTTGTGGATTGGGAATTTCTTTGCATTAGAAACAGTGTGAGATTACGCCTTGTAAAATCAATTGCTTTCGTTATTACAAGCATAACAATTTATTCAAGTGTATACAACACCTGAAGAAACTTGTATTGAAAAAACTTAAGAAACCTTCCATGTTAGCAATATGACCAACTCCAGAAGAAGCCTCTTTACTCAAAAGTTTCGAAATCAATAATACTTACACAAAGTTTCATGTGTTTGAGAAAAAAAAGAGGAAAAAGAAAAGAAAGGAGGAAGAAGAGAGCACACAGGTCGCAGGAAGAAGGAGGCGCCTGAAGTTGTAAAATTTAAGGTATAGGTTAAATAATTTTAAAAATATGGATATAGATTAAATGGGAACGACCAAATAGAACGCCCCGTATAATTTTTACGGAATCACAAGAAATTGCCGACAAATCCAACACAGAACAAGGTTACACTTGGTAGTGATTTTTAAAACTTTAACAAAAGTTAATTTCATCAAAGAGATAACTGAGACAAAAAAATTATTTGAAAGGAACCAAAAGTTGAGCTCTTTGTCTCCACCTAGCCAAACTTGAACTCAAACCCTTTATGGTATTCTAATTCTTTGTCAGGTAACTTTTTATGTGTTTTTTTACTTTTGTAGGTGCTGAATATTTTCTTTCTATTCCTAAAATTCTTTTGAAAAATTTAGTATATTTGATTTATTTTACAGCTCTAGCTTGCTGACTAAATTAATGTTGCTTCCTTATCATCTCTGCTAGTGAGTTTTCATCTCTGAGTTATTTCTTGTACCCTGTGTATGATTTTAACATTTGCTTGACAATTAGGCGCTTTAATTTTTAATATTTCTAATATTAAAAATTTCGAACTCTTCTCTGGATTTTAACTAGGGGTGTACAAACCGAACTGGAAAATCGCACCAAACCAAAAAGTCGAACCAAATCGATTAAAAAACCCGATTAAGTTTGATTTGATTTAGTTTGGTATTGAGTAAAAGAATCCGAACCAAATCGACATATAAATATATAATTTTTATATATACTTTTAAGACTTTATATAGAATTTTCTTTAAAAAATGTCTAGAAATATTTACGATTCTCTTATGGGAAGTAATATTTAGTTAAATATGAAGTGCTCTATATTTATTAACTTTAAATAATGGGTTGTATGATCACTTTCTTATCAAGTGTTAGTGAAATGTGTCAATCTCTTTGTTCTCCCATATTTATATGTCAAGATCTATTAAATTCTTATATCTTTTTCGAGTTTGAAATGGTATTTCAATAATTTAAAATTAAATAGAACATATCATTATATATGTTCATATTTATTTTTATGTTTAATTATTAAATTCGATTAACGTTGAAAGTGTACATCAACGTAAAATTATTGTCAAACGACTATCATGTGTTACTAAGAAAATTCTTCCATAAGAATGTTTTAATAGATCATATATTTGTAAACAATATTTACTTATAAAAAAATTTATCAAAGTAAGATTGAAATAATCTTCACATAACAAAAAACGAAAACCTGACAAAACAAACCAATCCAAACCGATATATTTGGTTTGGTTTGGTTTTGATATAATGGTACCGTATATTCCTCCAAATCCCCCCCTCCCCCCACGTTTCTCTCTCCTAAACTCACACCCTCACCCACGTATCACCCCACACCCACGTTTCTTTCCCATTACTTCCTCTGCTAAAACCAGAGAAACATATGTAACCCCCACCATTAACGTCCAATTTCAAGTTTTTTCTTCTACAACCAATAAAAATTAAAGTCAATTCTTCAAAGTTCATACACACATTTACCTTCAGCTTCAAATTTTCTCAATGAAGAAGAACAAACATTCAAAGCACAACCCTAAAAAAGCTAGAGAAACTGATATACCTTCATTCGATTTGGGTGTATTATCACCACATTCACCGAAAAAGCATGGAAAATCTGCACATGCAATTGCAGATAAGAAGCATAGTCTTTCTCCGCGTCAAATCAGGGCTGAAGCTAGAGCTAAACAAAAACATGATTTTAATGCTGGAGAATCTTCGAGTCCAATCAAACAAGCGAAAAGGAAAGCAAAAGAGATAGTGTTCGATGATGATTTTGTAGAAGTGCCTATCAGTAAACCTGGAAAGAAAGTGAAGGTGTCTCCCAGTTCAAAAACTCCCAAAAAGAAGAAAAATTCAAAAAAGGCCTGTAAAGACCTGCCTGGTCGTTTTGCCTTTTTGAACCCCATTCCCTTAAATAAACTTCATGTGCTTGCTTTAGCTAACTTTCGACTTGCGGGGGCGATTGGTTCGGGATTTGGAAGAGTTTGGGGTGAAATATGCCCATTTGATTCCTTAGAATTTTCTTAAAAGACTAAGTTTGACTTTGGTAAATATTTTGAGAAAACGGACCCGGATTCGTGATTTGGCAGTTCCGAAGGTTTCGTGAAAAAATATGGGACCTTGGCGTATGCCCGGAATCGAATTCTGAGGTCCCTAGCCCGAGTAATGAATTTTTATTAGAAATTGTTAATCTGAAGTTTTAAGAATTTAAAGAAATTAATTAATGATTGATTTCATAGGTAACGAGCTCGTATGTTGATTCCGAAGCCCGGTACAGGTCCTAAATATCATTTAAGACTTGCCTGTAAAATTTGGAATCAATCCGAGTAGTTTAAGGGAGTTTTGGCCCGTTAGAGGAAAATTAAGAACTTGAAGTTCATAAGTTTGATTCATTTGGTTTTACGGGTGATTCCTATATTTAGCATTATTTCGGGTGCTCCGAAGGTTTGGGTAGGTCCGTCTCATGATTTCAGACTTGTCGGAATGTTCGGGCGGGGCCCGAGAGCCCCAAGCGTCAATCGGATGAGGCTCGAGTGAAGTGGAAATTTTTGAGAAGAGCTGAAGCTGCTGCTTCTATCATAACTGCACCTGGTTGGTGGACCGCAGGTGCGAGACCGCAGAAGCAATCCTTTCATCGCAGATGCGGCCCAGGGCAGGCTAGGCCAGGAACAATTTCCTTCGAAAAATTTTGGAATCCGGGCACGTGGGCCCGGGTCGGATTTTAGGAAACTTGTGTTAAAGGTTGGGAAATTGCTTAAATAGATAGAATTCGATCTTGTGAACCTATATTGACTAGTTCTTACCTCATTTAACTAGTTTGGGATCATTCGGATCCGAATTGAGGGCTTGGACTCGTTCTTGGTATAGGGAGTTCAGAGTTGGCCACGCCCTTCCTCAGTGACCGAGATCAGGAGTTTCCTAGGGTTAGAAGGTTACTACAGAAGATTCGTGCAGGGCTTTTCATCTATTGCATCACCTTTGACTAGATTGACCTAGAAGGGTGCTCCTTTTCGTTGGTCTGATGATTGTGAGGAGAGCTCTCAGAAGCTTAAGATAGCTTTGACTACAGCACCAGTTCTTGTATTGTCTTCTGGCTCGGGGATGTATATGGTATATTGCGACGCTTCATGCGTTGGCTTGAGATGTGTATTGATGCAGGAGGGGCAAGTTAGGGTTATTCGGTGCCCGCAACTCCTGGAGTCTCGTTCCTCTTTCTATTTAGCTTTGTATTTTTACTCCAACAGCTTTGTATTTATTTCAAACATTTATATGTAGTAATGTAGAAGCTCGTGCACTTGTGATACTAGGTTCAAGGATTTTGTAACAGATGTTTACAGTTTTAGCTTCCGTATTTATATTTTGGATTATTGCAGTTAAATTAGTTTTTCTTCATTAATTAATTTTAGACTGTTAAAAAAGGATAAATTTTTCTAACATTGGCTTACCTAGCAAGTAAAATGCTAGGCGGCATCACGGTCCCGACATGGGGAATTTCAGGCCGTGACAGTTATCTGAAGATGCAAATCAGTGTACCTCTAAGATTGCTCAAAGAAAAAGATTAACTGGTGTTCACCAAATTGATTGTTAATACATCTGTGCAGTTACAGCTTGATGTCATGGCCAAAGAAATAAGGGAGCTGACCTTAGCCTCAATACACAATGAGCCTCATGCAACATGTGATATATATGGAAGAGGTCACCCTACTCATGAATCTCAAGCTACTATGGAGGAAGTGAATGTTTGTGGGTAATTATAACTTCAATGCAATGGGTGAAACGCAACTCGGGTTTTCATGGAGTTCACCTGGGGTACTGCAAATTCATGGTAGCAAAACAATCCCAGATTTCAGGGACAAGGAGCTCCAAGATTCCAAAATCAGCAGAGGCCGCAGTTTCAGCCTCAACAGCCAATTCAGTCTAGGTTAGAAGATCTGATGAAGTCCTTCATTGTCAATTAGAACAAGTAGGCACTCATCACCTCACATACAAGGCATTTCAATTAACAGTAATACCAAATCCTAAGGGGAAGGTCCCCCCCACAAGGTTAGGTAAGCCACTTACCTCGAACCGGCTCAAAATCAACTCGAAACCATGTTCTTGCCATGAGTACTCGACTCCAAATGGCCCAAATATATTCAATTCAATTACATAATGTAAATAACACTTCAAGTAACTGATTCTACAATTAAATTATAAGCTAATACGTGAAATTAGGTAAAATGACTGAAATGCCCCTCGGGCCCACATCTCGGAATCAGGTAAAATTTACATTTCCAGAATTCTCACACTCTTACGAGTTTAGTCATACCAAAAGTACCAAAATCGGACCTCATAAAGCCTCATACAGTGCCATCTGAATGCTGGACTGATAGTTGTTGTTGTAGGCAAACTCCGCCAATGGCAAGAACCGATCCCAAGACCCTCCAAACTCAATCACACACGCACGGAGCATATCCTCAAGAATCTAAATAGTTCGCTCGGACTGTCCATCCGTCTGAGGGTGAAATGTTGTACTCAACTCCACCCGAGTACCCAACTCATGCTGAACGGCCCTCCAGAACCGCGATGTGAACTGAGTACCTCTATCTGAAATGATGGACACTGGAATACAATGAAGATGAACAATCTCCCAGATATAAATCTCTTCTAGGCGCTCCAAAAATAGGTAGTACACACGATAATTAAGTGCACATACTTGGTCAGTCGATCCACGATCACCCAAATAGCATTGAATTTTCTCAAAGTCCGTGGGAGCCCAACTACAAAGTCCATGGTGATCCGTTCCCACTTTTACTCCGGAATTTCTATCTGCTGAAGTAACCCACCCGGTCTCTGGAGCTCATACTTCACCTGTTGATAGTTGAGGCACCGAGCTATAAATCCAACTATATTCTTCTTCATCCGCCTCGACCAATAGTGCTGCCTCAAATCTTAATACATCTTTGCGGCACCCAGATGAATGGAATATTGCGAACTATGGGACTCCTCGAGAATCAATTCCTGAAGTCCATCAACATTGGGTACACAAATCCGACCTTGCATCCTCAATACCCCATCAGCACCAACAGTCACATCTCTGGAATCACCATGCTGAACCTTGTCCTCGAGGACAAGCAAATGAGGGTCATCATACTGACACTCCCTGATACGATCAAATAAGGAAGATCGAGAAACCATGCAAGCTAGAACCTACTAGGCTCTGAAAGATCCAATCTCACAAATGAGCTGGCTAAGGCCTGAACATCCATCGCCATAGGCCTCTCCGATGCTGGTAAATAAGCCAAACTCCCCAAACTCTCTGCCCGGCGACTCAAGGCATCGGCTACCACATTAGCCTTGCTTGGGTGATACAAAATAGTGATATCATAGTCCTTCAACAACTCTAACCACCTCTACTTGCGCAAATTTAGATCCTTTTACTTGAACAGGTGCTGCAAGCTCCGATGATCAATATAAATCTCACAAGGCATACCGTACAAATAATGATGCCAATCTTCAGGGCGTGAACAATGGCAGCTAACTCTAGGTCGTGGACTGGATAATTCTTCTCATGAACCTTCAACTGTCTGGATGCGTAGGTAACCACCCTACCGTCCTACATCAAAACTACTCCAATGCCAATCCTCGAGGCATAACAATAAACAGTGTAAGACCCCGAACTTGTAGGCAATATCAAAATTGGAGTTGTAGTCAAAGCTGTCTTGAGCTTCTGAAAGCTCGCCTCACACTCTTCCATCCACTAGAACGGAGCACCCTTCTAGGTCAGTCTGGTCATAGGGGTTGCAATCGATGAAAACCCCTCAAAAACGACTTTGATAACCTGCCAAGCCAAGAAAACTGCGGATCTCTATAGCTGAGGATGGTCTGGGCCAACTCTATATGGTCTCTACTTCCTTCGGATCCACCTGAATACCCTCACTCGACACCACGTGGCCTAAGAATGCCACTAAATCCAACCAAAACTCACATTTCGAGAACTTAGCATATAACTTGTTTTCTCTCAAGGTCTGAAGCACTGTCCTCGGGTGCTGCTCATGATCTTCTTGACTCTGGGAATACACCAGAATATCATTAATAAAGACAATGATGAACGAGTCAAGATACGACCTGAACACACTGTGCATCAAATGCATAAAGGCTGCTAGGGCATTGGTCAGCCCAAATGACATAACAAGGAACTCGTAATGACCATACCGAGTCCTGAAAACAGTCTTCGGGATATCTGGCTCCCGAATCTTCAACTGATGGTAACCTGAGCGCAAGTCAATCTTAGAAAACACTGGTGCGCCCTGAAGCTGGTCAAACAGATCATCAATACGAGGTAAAGGATAACGGTTCTTCACTATAACCTTGTTCAACTAGCGATAATCAATACACATACGCATAAAACCATCCTTTTTCTTCACAAACAAGACTGGAGCACCCCAAGGTGATACACTAGGCCGAATAAAACCCTTATCAAGCAATTCCTATAACTGATCCTTCAACTCCTTCAACTCAGGATGAGCCATACGGTATGGAGGAATAATAAATGTGTTGAGTGACCGGCAATAGATCAATGCCAAAATCAATATCTCTATCAGGAAGCATGCCCAAAATATCAGCTGGAAACACATCGGGAAAATCCCGTATTACTGGGACTGAATCAACTAAAGGGGTATCAATACTGACATCTATCACATAAGCTAAATACGCGTCACACCCTTTCTCAACCATACGCTAAGCTTTAAGAAAAGAAATAACTCTACTGGGAGTGTGATCTAAAGTACCCCTCCAATCAACACGCGGTACATCTGGCATAGCTATCATCACTGTTTTGGCGTGACAATCAAGAATAGTCAGCTGAAGGTTCATGAGAAGAATTATCCTGTGCACAATCTAGAGTTGGCCGCGGTTGTTCATGCCCTTAAGATATGCAGGCATTATCTGTATGGGGTGTCATGTGAGGTCTATACTGATCATCGCAGTTTGCAGCGTATATTCAAGCAGATGGATCTTAATTTGAGGCAGCGCAGGTGGCTTGAGTTACTGAAGGATTATGACATCACCATTCTTTAAATACGGGCAAGGCAAATGTGGTTGTGGATGCCTTGAGTAGAAAGGCAGAGAGTATGGGTAGCTTGCATTCATTCCAGCAGCGGAGAGGCCACTAGCTTTGGACATTCAGTCCTTGGCTAACAGACTTGCAAGGTTAGACATTTCATAGCCCAGCCGAGTTCTTGCGTGTGTGGTTTCTCAGTCTTCATTATTGGGCAGATCAAGGCACGGCAGTTCGATGATCCACATTTAGCGGTTCTTAGAGAGACGGTACTTCAGGGAGGTGCCAAGGAGGTTTCTATTGGCGAGGATGGTGTTTTGCGACTCGAGGGTCATTTATGTGTTCCTAATGTTGATGGCCTGATGGATATGATTCTAGAGGAGGTGCACAGTTCACGGTATTCCATTCATCTGGGTGCTACGAAGATGTACCGTGACTTGAAGCAGCATTAGTAGTGGCGGAGGATAAAGAAAGACATAGTGGAATATGTAGCTAGGTGTTTGAATTACTATCAGGTCAAGTATGAACACCATAGACCGGGTGGCCTACTTCAATAGATGTCTATACCAGAGTGGAAGTGGGAGCGAATCACCATGGATTTCGTAGTTGGGTTGCCGCGGACCTTGCAGAAGTTTGATTCAGTATGGGTTATTGTTGATAGGTTGACCAAGTCGGCCCACTTCATCCCAGTGGCGACTACTTACACAGTAGAGAGGTATGCTCAGATTTACATTCGGGAGATAGTCTAGTTGCACGGTGTGCCTATTTTCATCATATCAGATAGAGGCCCTCAGTTCACTTCCCATTTCTAGAGAGCAGTTCAAAGTGAGTTGGGACCCGTGTAGAGCTCAGCACAGCATTCCATCCTCAGACTGACGGGCAGTCAGAGCGGACAGTTCAGATTTTAGAGGACATGCTCAGGGCATGTGTGATTGGCTTTGGAGGGAAGTGGGATCAGTTATTGCCCTTGGTGGAATTTGCATACAACAATAGCTATCAGTCCAGCATAGAGATGGCTCCATACGAGGCTTTATATGATCGCCATTATCGTTCTCCTATCGGGTGGTTTGAGCCTGGTGAGGCTAAGTTATACGGTACAGATTTGGTACAGGATGCCTTGGACGAGGTGAAGTTGATCCGGGAGAGGCTTCGTACAGCTCAGTCCAGATAGAAGAGCTACGCGGATCAGAAGGTGCATGATATATCATTCATGGTTGGCGAGAAGGTTCTCCTGAAAGTCTCGCCAATAAAAGGCATTATGAGGTTCGGGAAGAAGGGCAAGTTGATCCCAAGGTTTATTGGTCCATTTGAAGTGTTGAGGCGAGTTGGGGAGGTTGCTTATGAGCTTGCTTTACCCCCCCCCCCCAGCCTATCACGTTCACCCAATTTTTCATACATCAATGCTTTGGAAGTATCATGCTGACTTGTCCCATGTGTTAGACTTCAGTACTATTCAGCTGGATGAAAGTTTGGGTTATGAGGAGGAGCCCGTTGCCATTATTGATAGACAGGATCGCCAGTTGAGGTCCAAGAGGATTTATATGGTGAGGGTCCAGTGGAGGGGCCAACCAGTCAAGGAGGCGGCCTGGGAGTCCGAGGAGGACATGCGGAGCAGATATCCACATTTATTCAGCAGCTCAGGCACTTTTCTATGTCCGTTCGAGGACGAACGTTTGTTTAAGAGGTGGAGAATGTAACGATCCGCCTGGTCGTTTTGCCTTTTTGAACCTCATTCCCTTAAATAAAACTTCCCGTGCTTGCTTTAGCTAACTTTCGACTTGCGGGGACGATTGGTTCGGGATTTGGAAAAGTTTGGGCTGAATATGCCCATTTGATTCCTTAGAATTTTCATAAAAGATAAAATTTGACTTTGGTCAACATTTTGAGCAAACAGACCCAGATTCATGATTTGGCGGTCCTGGAGGGTCCGTGGGAAAATATAAGACCTGGGCGTATGCGCGGAATCGAATTCCGAGGTCCCTAGCCCGAGTAATGAATTTTTATTAGAAATTATTAATCTGAAGTATTAAGGATTTAAAGAAACTAATTAATGATTGATTTCATAGGTACCAGGATTGTATGTTAGTTCTGAATCCCGGTAAAGGTTCGAAATATCATTTAAGACTTGCCTGTAAAATTTGAAGTCAATCTGCGTAGTTTAAGGGCGTTTTGGCTCGTTAGAGGAAAATTAAGAACTTGAAGTTCATAAGTTTGATTCATTTGGTTTTAGGGGGTGATTCCTAGATTTAGCGTTGTTTTGGCTGTTCCTAAGGTTCTGGTAGGTCCGTCTTGTGATTTCAAACTTGTTGGTATGTTCGGGCAGGGCCCGGGAGCCCCGAGCGTCAGTCGGACGAGGCTCGAGAGAAGTGGAAATTTTTTAGAAGACTTAAAGCTGCTGCTTCTGTCATAACTGCACCTGCAGTTGGTGGACCGCAGGTGCGAGACCGCAGAAGCGGTCCTTTCATCGTAGATGCGGCCCAGGTCAGGCCAGGCCAGGAACCACAGAAGTGGCTCCCAAGCCGTAGAAGCGGCTCCGTAGATGCGGTCTCAAGACCACAGAAGCGGTCCCAGCCATTTTAGCCTCTTTCGCAGCTGCGGTCCTCTTCTCGCAGATGCGGAAATCGCTGAGGCAATGAGGTTTATTTAATACGGGTTTTAAGTCATTTTTATCACATTTTCACTCTTCCATTGGCGATTTTAGAGCTTTTGAGAAGATATTCACCTAGCATCTTGAGGTAAGTGTGTTCTACCTATTTCTAGTTTAATGATTTTGTCTAAGGTAGATTAAATACTAGTATTAAGGTGAAATCATGGGGTTAGAGCAAAAATCTAAAGTTTTAGTAAAAGTAAGATTTAACCACGAAATTTGCTATGGAATAAATTAGAAATCATATATTATCGATCCTTAGGTTATAGAGAACAACTTCCTTTGAAAAAATTCCGAATCCGGGCACGTGGGCCCGGGGTCGGATTTTAGGAAACTTGTGTTAAAGGTTGGTAAATTGCTTAAATAGCTAGAATTTAATCTTGTGAACCTATATTGACTAGTTCTTACCTCATTTAACTAGTTTGGGATCGTTCAGCTCCGAATTAAGGGCTTGGACTCGCTCTTGGTATTGGAAGTGCACTTTGGAGCGAGGTGAGTCTCCTTTCTAATCTTGTAAGAGGGAATTGTCCCTATATGTGTAATAATGGAATTAATTGCTATTATATGCGGGGGCTACATACGCACTAGGTGACGAGAGTCCGTGCGTAGCTATTACTATGTTAAGTCCGGGTAGTCTAGGACCCAAAAGCATGCTCTACGTGATATTTTTGTAACTTGATGATAAATTCGGATTCGTATAAATTATTTTGATTAAGGTAAATGAGGCTAGTGGAGGAACCTTATCCTATTTGGTCTTTTAAAAGACAATTTGGATATTCCTGTGAATAACTACCCCTCGAATATATATATTATTGTTTGCTTGTTGATGAGCTTATTTCTATTTGACCGCGTCGCACGTGTGATTCGCGAGCGGGGTAATAGATGCATCTATGGTTCGAGCCGATCAACCCTCGACAGTGCACACTTTACTTTTATGTTGGATCGGGTTGTACGTCCCTCGTTGTTATTTGCGCATGTTTTACTTAGTATTTCTCGGTGGACTGAACTTCATATATGACTTGAAAATGTAAATGGATACCATGACATTATTTGGAAAAAGAACTGTTACTCATTGCCTTAAAACGTTAATAAATTGTGTTATCCATGCTTATTATAAATTCTTCTCATATTATTTGACCCTAGTAAGTATCAAGTCGACCTCTCGTCTCTACTTCTTCGAGATTAGACGGGATACTTATTGGGTACATATTATTTATGTGCTCATACTACACTTCTGTACTTAATTGTACAGGATCTAAGGTAGGTGTATCTGGCTATCAATCCGGTGTGCATCCCTGAGCGGACTTGAGACTTCTACGGTGAGTTGCTTCCCTCCCATGCCTGAAGAAGTCTTTCTTATGTATTTTTGCTGTCTATTCTATTTCGGACAGTAGGATAGTGTGATTCTTTTGTATATTCTACTAGTTGCCCACAACTTGTGACACCAGGTCTTGGCACACACATTAGTAGACTGTATCATTTTGGGGTTGTATGATTATTATGACTTTATTAATCATTTCTGATTTTTGTTTCAGCTTAAAGAATTATTTCAACTATTTTTGGGTAAAGGTAAATGAAATTTTATTTAGTATCTTCCGCGTTGGCTTGCCTGGCAATGATGTTGGGCGCCATCATGACCTATTATGGAAATGGGTCGTGACAAAGCCCCTACTGTTAAATCTCCTAAAATGTTCGAAAACAGTCATTGGTGAAGGTAAGAATTTAGTAATTTCTTCACTAGTTTTTTCGTTTGTTTAGTTGTTAAAATTCTACATAATCTGTGTTTTTTCTACTTTGTAGATTATTTGTCTTCATTTTGAAGATTAATTGTAGCTATATTGATCTGTTTAAAATTATAGATTTTTTGTAGTTATTTTGTATAAAAATTGCAAATGTATCTATGTTTTTTAAGCATTGAATTAATGTGAGATTATTTGTCTTCATTTTGAAGATTAATTGTAGCTTTATTGATCTGTTTAAAATTGTTGATATTTTGTATATTTTTTGTAGTTATTTTGTAGATAAATTGCAAATGTTTCTATGTTTTTTAAGCACTGTATTAATGTGAGATTATTTTTATTTTGTGCAAAATGGACATTTTTTTTTGAATCCCATAATGTTGATTATGGGGTGCTTAGATTCCAGACATTATGTGACCCTAGCATTCCTAGCCAAATTAAAGAGCTTTTGTCTCCAAATGGTTTGAAGCTATTCGAGAAGACATGCTTTGTTTATTTACTGTCATTTCCCAATTTGTGCATGCAAAATGAAGCTATTCATCTTCTTAAGAAGTATGAATTGAATTCATTTGATGCTTCCTATTTTTTAGCTGAGTTAAAAGGTGAGAGGTTAAATTTTGGATTGGGAGAGTTTGCATTAATAACTGGTCTTAGATGTCATACCGAGGTGACAGACTTTGGTTACATTACGAATTATGTCAGTAAGATAATGAGCAGTTACTTTCCAAATAAGGTAAAAGTGGAGAAGACATACCTAAAACAGATTGTAACCAATAAAATCTGGGTAAATGATGAGGATGCAGTAAAGTTATGTATTCTATATCTCATAGAATTCTTCATTTGTCCTTCAGATAAAGACCATATTGGGTTGGTAGATCATTTTAGGTTTTATTTGGTGGAATCCGGTCAGTACGAGACATACCCATGGGGTATTCAGTCTTACGGACAATTGATTGAATCAGTTAGGCAGAGGCTAAATCCTTTCGTTCATTCTTATCTCATTCGAGGATTCCCACTAGCCATGCAAGTATGGTTTTATGAGTGTTGCTCCTTCATCAACACTGATATAGCTGCAAGGATTTCTAATTCAATCCATCGCATACTTAACTGGTCAGCTAGTAAGGGTCAGATATGGTTAGCTACAATTGAAAACAGAATGATCAAGCCTGAATGGTAAATGGTTTTTATTTATAATTATACAATTTACCTATAAAATATCTACAATTTGTCTACATATTCTACCTTAATCGAGCTAATTTGTTTTTTTTTCTCATTCATTTCACCAACATAAATGAATCACCTAAAGAGCTTTCAGCGATGTCTTTGCCTGATGAAGTTGAGTACATAATTGAAGAGGTTGAACATATTTCCGAGGATCCCAAAGTGATGCTCCTCCATTGGAACCCAAAGAATCAATTGGAAAATATGACAAGGAGTCTATTCTTCATAAAATAAGAAAGTTAAAAAGATGTCTTGAGAAGGTAACATGTATTCCTAAACAGCATTATCATGTATACATAATAGTGCATCTGTTCTTTAATGTATGTTAAGACATATTCTGAAGTTAACTATGTCTTTTTTTTAATATGTAGGTCGATAAAAAGCTTGCAGATTTTAGGAAAGATGTCTTTGAATAACTAGGTAGCCTTCGAGGGCTAATAAATAAGTCAGTCAAGACTGTTTTGTAGGTGATAAACAGTAAAATGATCAAGTTGATACAAAGGTAACATTTAAATTTTATTAATATTAACAAAACTATTGTGACAACCCGGCCAGTCATCTCATGAGTTACCGCTCTGTTTCCCCCATTTCTGCTTCTTACTTCTTTGTCTATCGGTTCTATGAGTGATCAGGTTGGTTGGCTCGGGTTCGGAAAGGTTTTGAGAAGGTTTGAGACACTTAGTCTCTTTTGAAGAAGTTGAAGTTGGAAAAGTCAACCAGATATTGAACTTATGTGTTAGAGGGTTCGGATGTGAGTTTCTATGGTTTGGTTAGCTTCGGGAGGTGATTTGGGACATATGAGCGTGATCGGAATGAGTTTTGGAGGTTCAGAGTAGATTTACGCTTGAATTGGCGAAGTTGATATTTTAGTGATTTCCGATTGGTAGGCGAGATTTTTATATAGGGGTCGGAATGGAATTCTGAGAGTTGCAGTAGTTCCATTTTATCATTTGGGGTATGTATGCAAAATTTCAGGTCATTCGGACGTGTTTTGGTTGGGTTTTTGATCAAAAGCGGAATTCGGAAAATTTTGGGAACTTAGGCTTGAATCCGATGTGTTTTGGTTGAATTGATGTTGTTTGAGGTGTTTTGAAGGTTGGTACAAGTTTGAATAAGGTGTTGAAATATGTTGGTGCTTTTGGTTGAGGTCTCGGGGGCTTCGGAGTGATTTCGGATGGTTGACGAAGGAGTTTGAGACTTTGTGAGATTTCAGATTTTTGCTGCTTCTGGTATTTCCGCACTACGGATTGGGGACCGCAGACGCTGCATATGCAGGAGAAGGGTCGCAGAAGCGGAAGCTGGGTAGTTGGTAGGAACCACAGAAGCGGTCTAGGGGCCGCACATGCGATGGCGTAGGTGCGGATATTTCATCCCAGATGCAGTTTAGGCAGTATAAGTGATTTCCACAGAAGCGGATCAAGGACCGCAAATGCGGTACCGCAGAAGCGGTAAAGTGGCCACATATGCGAAAATGCCTGGGCCAGAAAGTATAAATTGTGTCCTTCGCGATTTTGAGCTATTTTCACCATTTCTAATTCGGCTTGGGTGCTTTTTGGATGATTTTGAAGAGGGGTTTCAAGGGAACTTCATTGACGTAAGGAATTTGGACCTAAAACTCGTTCCTATGCTATTATTTCACGGATTAGAGCTATAATTAATGGAATCTAAGGTTAAAAATTGGGGAAACTAGGGCTTGAAAATTTAGACCTTTGCTTGAGGATTTGAGGGACCTATTGTGGTCGGATTTTGGTACTTTTGATATGTATGAACTCGTGGGGAGATAAGGAATCCATTGATGTAAAAATTATCGAATTCCGAGACGTGGGCTCGGGGTTAGATTTTGGTAATTTAGGGAATTGTGTCTTATATTGATTATTTTCGCTTGGGCTTTGTTCCCTTAGCATATTTTGATACTGTGATTCTGATTTTGGATAGATTCGACATGAGTGGAGGCCGATTCAAGGGGCAAAGGCATCGCGCGCTAGAGATTTGACCGGATTGAGATGAGTAATGATTGTAAATGATGTTCTGAGAGTATGAAACCTCAGATTTCATATCGTTGTGCTATATTGATGTGACGCACATGCTAGATGACGAGCGTGGGGCCGTGCACTATTTGGGGATTGTGATTTAGTCCGTCCCAAATGACTATTTTATCGCGTATTTGACTGAAATCTATTTGCTATCATCATTATTTGGGATGAATGCCATATTTGGGCTTCGTGCTAACTATTTGAACCCTAAGGGGACTTTTATTGATATTTGCTCACTGTTTTGAATTTATACTTGAACCCAGTCATGTTATATTTCACTATTTTTGTACTCAGCCATGTTTACTCTGTTTCAACAACTAAATGATCTTTTAATGATATTTTTGGCTGAGAATCATGTTTTACTATTGCCCGAGTGACTTGTGAGGATTTTGACTGAGTAAGGCCGAGGGCCTATGTTGTGAGGAAACATTTGATATTGATTACGAGGCCAAGGGCCTGAGATATGTACACCACGAGGTGGCTTGTCGATATGAGGCCGAGGGCCTAGTGATGATGCCACAAGATGGCTTGATATTGCGCTTAGGCCGTAAGGGGCCCCTCCAGGAGCCTGCACACCCCCGGTGAATGCTGGTATCCATTATGATGTGAGATATAGCCCGAGGGGCTGGTATTGTTCTGAGATATTGCCCGAGGGCGGATTTGTTGATACATTGCCTGAGGGGCGAACCTTTATGTGTTTATTTTCCTTGATTACTTGTCATTTACCTGCTTAAATTGTTGAAAATAGCTTTTGTGAAGTTTAATTCGAGTTAAATGACTTTCACGTATCTTTCACTAGTTTTACTACTTCATTATAGTCTACAGATGTACTTTACGTGATTTCTTGCTTTCAATCCTTATTTATGATTATTACTCACTAAGTTGGAGTATTCACTTTACTCCCTGCACCCCGTGTGCAGATTCAGGCGCATCTGGTCCCACTCCCGAGTACTATCATTTCCAGCTCAGGCGGATTCGAGGAGTCTCTAGGTAGTTGTCGGCGTTCGTAGCCCGGAGCTCTTCCCTATTTTATTTCTTCATGTTCTTAGTTTTTGTATTAAACCTTATAGTTTCCTCTGAGTATTCTGGATTGTTTAGATGCTCGTGACACCCCGGTATTGGGCTGTGTTGGGTTGTATTCCGCATATTATGTTGTTAACTGCTTAAACTTTGGATTATTTTATCATGATTTAGACTGTTTCTTACTATTTAACTGTTAAATACTGAAATGGGGTCTGGTTGGCCTTGTCTTCACGAGATGCGCCATCACGACCGGGTTCGAGAATTGGGTCGTGACAAGTTGGTATCAGAGCCTAGGTTACATAGGTCTCACGAGTCATGAGCGGGTTTAGTAGAGTCTCGCGGATCGGTACAGAGACGTCTGTATTTATCCTCGAGAGGCTGCAGAACCTTTAGGAAAAACTTCATATCCTTGAAATTCTTGTTGTGCGACCTTGTTGATCCGAGAACTAAACTTCTGTTATTCTATTCTCTCACATATGATGAGGACACACGCTACCGGTCAAGATGGACGACCACCAGTACCACTAGCTGTGGCCACTAGAGGCTGAGGACGCGGTCTTGGTTGCGGTAGGGGCAGAGGTGTGGCCCGCACGTTAGCTAGGGCAGCACCTGCAAATCCACCAGCCGCCCCAATTCAGGATCAGGTCCCAGCTATGGACGCTCCAGCAGCACCAGCTCAGGCACCAGTTGTGCCCATCGTGATTCCGGGTCTTCAGGAGGCCTTGGCTCAGATTCTATCAGTTTGCATTGGCCTAGCTCAGGCGGTTTTAGCCACTACAGCCACAGCTACTTCTCAGGTCGGGAGAGGCAATCAGACTCCCGCCGCTCGCACACCTAAGCAGGTTATACAGGGACTTCAGACACCGGGGGCACATCCAGCCCAGCCGGTTGTAGCTGCTTAGGACTATGTAGTTCATGCCATGCCATAGGACGATCAGTGTAGGTTGGAGAGGTTTGGTAGACTTCAACCTTCGACCTTTAGTGGTGCAGAGGGTGAGGATGCCCGGGGCTTCTTGGATAAGTATCAGAGGATGCTTCGTGCAGCGGGTATTTTGGAGACCAACGAGGTCGCTTTCACTACTTATCAGTTTTCTGGAGCTGCCTTCACTTGGTGGGAGGAGTTTGAGAGGTGTAGGCCTGTTGGTGCAGCACCCCTTACCTAGCAACAGTTCTCCATTCTCTTTCTAGTGAAGTATGTGCCGCAGTCTTGCAGAGAGGAGCTGCATAGGGAGTTTGAGTAGTTGCATCAGGGAGAGATGACTGTGACACAGTATGAGACGAGGTTCTCCAAGTTAGCTCATCATGCCATTTAGTTGGTTCCGACAGATAGAGAGAGGATTAAGAGGTTTGTTGATGGCCTCACTTATCAGCTTTGTATTCTCATGACCAGGGAGAGGGTGTTTGGCTCTACCTTTGAGGAGGTTGTAGACATTGCTCGGGAGATTGAGTCTGTTCGTCGCTAGGAGCGCGAGGAGAGGGAGGCCAAGAGGCCTCGAGGATCTGGTAGCTATAGTGGTGCTCCTTCGAGAGGACAGTTTTGTAAGCACGTGATTTTTGCTTCACGGACAATCGCTCCAAAAAGAAAATAAAAATAGTGGCAAATGGCTTCGTTGTACAATTTTTCGATCTTTCCGTAACATGTGTTGTTGGTCATTTGTGGGTCTGTCCATTTTGTGCATTTAGTCATTATCAAACAAAAATACAAAAATATGTGTCGTTAAAAGAAAATTCAAAAAATATATGTATGTGTGCATCGTTCGTTCTAAGCTGTGATCTAACCATTTTTTTTATTTTTATTTTTATTTCTTATGTGTGTTTATTGTTGTAGGTGTTACACAATATGTGTGCAAGCTTATTTTAATTATGTACCTTATTTTAGGAATTTTTGGATTAATTGTTTGAAATAAAAAGGGAAAGGAAAATCGGATTTGGGCCCTGAAACAAGGCCCAAAACCAAAGCATTGATCCAGTCCAAGACGAGCCTGCCCAGGCACCTCCTGAAACGACGCCGTTTCAGGCAAATCCATCTCAGCCGTTCCAATCAATCCAATCCAACGGTCCAGGATCACTATCAGTAACCCGTTTCAAAACCCGACCCAGGAACCAATCCGATCCAACCCCTCACTTAAACCAAACGACCCCGTTTAACTACCAAACGACCCCGTCTCATTTTTCACCATCAGATCCAAGCCGTTGAGATCATCTGATCTAACGGCTCAGATCCAATCCCCTACTCCGTATATAAACCTTCCCTTACACCCCACGCCCCCTATACCAACCCCACCCTTCACTCGTCCCCTTCCCTAAGCTCTGAAACCCCAAACCCTAACGCCGCCCTAGTTCCCCTTTCACCAGAAGCCGGCGGCACGAACGCCGGTGACCACCCCCTTCACACCCCTAAAGCATCCAACCACCCTGAACACGAATCCACTAACCACGAACCTCGAATCACCTCCTATCGTCTCGAATCTGGATTTGAAGATTCGAGACAAAACTCGATCTACACCAAACCTCACCATCTTTGTATCAGACACTCCCCTTACCTTCCTCGTGACCAAACCAAGCTTGGTTTGGTCCGAATCTACCCACAAATCCCAAAAATCCAGATCTGAAAATCCAGACCTTAGAACACATGCACCTGGGGAATCCGGTCGGTCTTGACAAGTGTTTGAGGTCTAATAGACCTTAATCAAGGTGTTCTTATGTGAGAACACCCTGATTAAAGTTTGTTCGGCCTCAAGAGTTCGAAGTTGAGTCTGATTTGGGTCCGTTTTGATTTCAAACTTTTTCGGTAAGTTTCCTTTTCTCTTTGTTTAGTTCTAATTGAGGTGTCAGCATGATTTGTTGTTGTGGTTATTGGTTTTGGTCTGTTACTTTGTCTATTTTCTTCCATCTCTAGCAAAGACCCTTTATTTGGTCGATTGATTTTCTATGTTTGTGTTCTAAATGTACTCTGTGACATACATGTGCGTCAATTAGATTAGTCGTCAAATGAGTTAATTCATATAGGCCCCCCCAGTAATTGAACAAAAGTTGTCTGGTGCCCTTTAGGTCCCTGAACGTATTGTTTATATAAGCGATTGATTATTACCTGTTATAATTAGTGTAGTCGACATGATAAATGTCGTCGATTAGTCTCCTACGACTGAATGTTCAAATATTCTGAATGGGCCTGTATTGTGATTTGAATGTTGGGCATTACCTATGAATGTTAGTTTGTAACTACATTGTAAACAATTAAAAAGCCAGGCTGGGGCAGTTCTGAAATCGAATGATCAAAGCCCAAAGTGCTCTGATGCTGCAATAGGCAGGGCAGTAATAATCAAGGTTAAACAGGGGTAGTTTGGGGTTTGAAAAGAACAAAAATGATTAGTTTAAATGAGCTGACAAGTAGGGTACTAATTTAGGATTAAACTAATACCAATGGGGAACAAGACACAAGGGTATGGGGCTTAAATTGAATAATAAAATGATGCCCATAACTCTTGATTAAAAAAACCAAGCGTGGGGAACAAAGGGGCTGGCACCTGAGATGCTTAGGCATGGGCTTAAAGGGTATGGGTATTCTGCCAATTGGTAGGGCAGGCAGCTTAACTGCACTGGTTCATTTAGCTTATAAATAGGCCATCTGAGAACTGAAAAGGGGCTGGACTTTTGGTCTTCAGAAGAAGAGAAAACAAAGTGGAATTTTTAGTCTTAAGGCTGTAATTTTGAGTCTTGAGAAAGGTTTTGTGAGTTTAAAGAAAAAAAAAAGACTGAAAACATAAGAGAGTTCCAGTAAATATTGTTACTAAACACTGTCTAAAAGTTGTGTAAGGATTCATATTGGTCAAGCTGTCTTGGCCAGGTTTTGTTGTTTGCATTAACTGAGATGCTTGGGATTGTTGAACTGTTGGTGTTGCTGCATTGAACACTCTGCTATCTCTGTTGTTTCCCACTCTGTTTTTTCTGGGATTACTGGTTTGGTACTCGACTATTTGCTGGTCTCTTTTGTTCGGGGAATTATTGTTGGTTGTTCGTGGACTATGGAAAACAATTTTGGTTGTTGGTTTATTGCTGTGCTGTTGCTGTGTATCTGTTGTTGCTGTGTTTACTGCATACTGCCCAGCTGATCATTCCTTTCTTCTTCGTCCTCTATACCAGGTACACAATTACACTACCAATGTAACTCGAAAGTTTGAGCATGAATGCAAAAGAGAGGACCTGCAGATTGTTTTTATATATACATGGACTGTTGTATTAAATGTCATGTGGTATATAATAGTTACATTTTCGTTTGGATAATAGAAGTAGCCTACATGCTTAGTATATCAATGTAGGTAAGTGAATGCTAGTCATATATGTATGCTGTTAGGTGAAAATATTCCCATTGCAATAAGTTGTATTTTAAACTTAGTCTGATGATGTAGTATATTCTCTAACGTAGGTCAAATAGGAAAACTATCCACTTTAATTAAAGTACTTTCCTCTTTTGTCAGATTGTCACATATAAATTGATAAACTCATTTATAGAACAAAGAACCAGTTCAGGGCCTCAACCTCATGAAGGTCGAGCCCAAATCGAAGCAAACCAAGTAGGCCCGCATCGAACAAGCAGTGGCCCAGGTCTGGCCTATCACGCATGGGCTGGATTTGGGCCCATGATTATTTGTTCGGCTGACTGTACATGCAGCCTCATTTCTGATTTTCAAGCTTTTCTGAATGTTGTTACAAACAATTTGCAAACATGTAATTAATTAGGACTATCTACTGTTTTCAATTGATAGAGACAAACACGACAAGAAACGTAGTTGCTATAGGATATCCTTTTAAAACAAGAACGAGATGAGCCTCGATGGAAATAAACAAAACGCGCAGATGCGGGGCCCTTGTTAAATATATATTATTGAAGCATTTAGTTTCCAGGACGGGTTGTTTAGCAAACCTCGCAACCCTCCTAAAATAACTACACGTTAGTCTCTTTAGGATACGCTTTAATAAACCTTACCTTCTTAAACTCGGGTGCACATTTATGTGACCCAAATCCAAATCTCGACGGATTCGAAATGTATTTCTAATCACGGGTACATTGATTGTGACGTGGTTCGAGAGGCATGTCCATGACATCGTGAATTCCTTTTAAAAGTAGAACGAGACGAGCCTCGTCAAACAAAAATATACACAGCCTCGGGGCCCTCTAACTGTATATATATTAAAACACTTAGAATTCGGGACAGGCCGTTTAGCGAATTTTTCGGCCTTACCCAAAACAACAATACGCTAGTTGCTTTAGGCACGTCTTAATAATTTATTCTCCTTAATTCGGGTGCACATTTATGTGACCCAAATCCAAATCTCAACCGAGTCGAAATATGTCAACAACCACGGGTGCATTGATGTGACGTGGTTCGAGGTATGTTTTCACGACGTTGCAATTCTTGATAAAATAACAGTAAATGACAAAAGCGGTTTAAAAGTTAAATTTTGCACATAAGTTCACACTTGTATAAAATCAGATAATCAAGCCGAATATAACAGTTGAGCGACCGTGCTAGAACCACGGAACTCGGGAATGCCTAACACCTTCTCCCGGGTTAACAGAATTCCTTATCCGGATTTCTGGCATGCAGACTGTAATATAGAGTCATTATTTTCCTCGCTTCGGGATTAAAATTGGTGACTTGGGACGCCCTAAATCTCCCAAGTGGCGACTCTGAAATAAATAAATAAATCCCGTTTCGATTGTCCTTTAATTGGAAAAACTCCCTTGCACCCCCGCGGGTGCGGAAAAAGGAGGTGTGACAGCTCTGGCGACTCTGCTGGGGAACCGGTGAACCCAGAACCACTGGTTCAGGGTTCAAGAATTCGAGCTTAGAATAATTGTTATATTTGGCTTTATTATCTGATCTTTATTACATGTTTTTGCATAACGTGCTAAATGTTGTCTTTTACCGCTTTGATATTATCTGAACTGTATATAAACTGTGCCGAAACCCTTCTCTTCTTACCTCCGGGGAGAAGCTCGCTGGTCGAGACTCCCTATTCTGTTAGTGTCAATACCTGAAATAAGAAATAGGTCGGACAAGTTACAAAGCCGGACGATCTCGCGGGTCCCCGGTACGTAGCCCCCTCCTCGACTCGAGTTGTCCGCTCGGGTACACAGTCTAGAACAAATACCCAGGTTACGAACCTAAAATAACTTGACTTCATGCCGGATCCCTAGTAGGAACGCTTATTTGCATCATGTTGCATTTGACTTAGGGGACTCAACACAGGGGTTGGGTCCGTCTAGGACAGGCAGCCTGAAACGAAAAAGACCACCCTGCTGCATCCTGTTTGTGTTGTGCATTTATTTGCTTCGGTTCCGCATGTCGACCGGTTCCTAAAAAAAGGGGGAAAATAGCAGCGTAGGGGAGATAATTACTATTTTTGGAAAATAAAACCAATGTCCAAGTAATGTCAAAACCTCGCCGGAATTTTTCTAAAAAAAAAAAAAAACCTGTCTTTTATTGAGAGTTATTAAAAACAAAAAAAAATATTTTTCTTTTATCACTTTCAAAATCAAAAAAAAATCAAAAAAAAAGATATTTATTTTAAAAGTAAAAAAATGGAAAATCCATAATTCAAAAAATGTGTTGTTTCTTTTGTAGTACCCCTTTTATAAATTCAGACTAATGGTCCAAATATTAAAAAAATATATATATATATTTTAGTCCTTATCTTTTTTCAAAATAATACTTATTCCTGATTTCTAGGTTTTCTCTATTCATGTTATGCCCGAACTACGCCGGTTTGATTCTCACCGGATGTGAGATACGTAGGCAACCCTCGTCGGGTTCAACCCCCATTTTTGCTAAAATAGCCAAAATTAATGAAAAAAAATGCGTTTCAAATAGCCACAATAATAAATCAGGTGACGTTGTTTTGTCATAAATAGCCGAATGTTCCCGAAAGGGACGCCGGAAGGCTGACTTTGCATAAATAGCCACCTTTGGGTCTTGTTTAGCATCTTGTCCAGTAGACCCACACAGCCTTAAGATCTTCGTCCCCGAAATGTTTAAAGGCCGTGTTCAAAACTTGATCCCCTTTGTAAAATATTTTTGAGTCAAGTCATTTTGTTAAAATCACCTTAATAAATGTGCAGGATGAGCACGATGCAAAATGAACATTTTTCAATAATGACCAAAATCCTTGTCAAGTTACGGCTATGGTGGAATGATCTAGGTGTTGAAGGACAAAATGAGGTCAAGAAATATCTGAAAGGTCTCGTGGGTTTGTTGGAAATCCAGCCTCGGGGAGATATCATAAGAGCTTTGGTTACCTACTGGGACCCAGCGCACAATGTTTTCCATTTCTCTGATTTTGAACTCACCCCGACTTAGAAAGAAATGGCCGGGTACATCGGGAATGCTGAACTTCCGTTGAGGCAAAAATACTTGGCCGCCCCAAGAGTTGTCACGGTACATCGGTTCCTAGATTCATTGAAGATACCCATAACGGTCCACAACCCGGATCTAGCAGCCGGATTTTGTACTCCATGCTTCATATATGATAGGTACGGTCATGAGGGGGGATTCAATAATCCAATCAACAAACTGTGCAGCAAGGGTGTTCGTCAGAAGTGGGACAAACACAGACGGGTAGCTTTCATGATGATGTTCCTGGGCCTTCTGGTATTTCCAAGGAAAGACGGAAAAATTGATTTGAAGATATCCGGGGTCGTCAGCACTTTACTCACGCAAAGTGACAGTACTCTCGCGCCTATGGTGGTGTCCGACATCTTTCGAGCTCTTACAGCTTGTAAAGCTGGGGGAGATTTCTTCGAAGGTTGTAACTTGCTCCTACAGATATGGATGTCCGAGCACCTCTGCCATCATTCCGAGATTTTGAGCCATGGTTCCCCGGAAAAGACCTGCATAGAAGAATCTTACACGAGAACCAAAGAGATCAGCTTGCCCAAAGGAGTCCTGGCATGGACCTCGTTCTTTCAAGCTCTTACTGCCAGCCAAATACAATGGACGTTGGGATGGTTGCCTGTTGATGAGATCCTCTATATGTCTGCAGCTAAAACTCATTTCTTACTAATGGGGCTTAAGAGCATTCAACCTTACGCACCCTGCCGAGTTTTGAGACAGTTTGGAAGATGCCAGACAGTACCTCATGAGGAAGATCTTAGCACTCAAGCACTTGAGATAAGTCCTGACGGACAGTTTCCAGAAGCGAAAATTCGCCAAGTCTGGAGTGAGTGTCAATATTTGAAATCAGACACTTGCGTACGGGATCGAGCCAAAGGTGAGACGGCACCAGGTTACCTCGCGTGGTATAGAAGGGAACTTGAGCATGAAAGGCCGGCTAAGAGACCCCACATCCTGAATTTCGCTGAAACATCGCAAAAACAATGGGATTGGCTAGCAAAAGAAAGAGGCTATTGCGCCGAAATCAGCAGGTTGAAACAACAAGTGGAAAGCTTGAAATATGAGCACAATGTGCAGGCTGCTGCCAATATGGGAGAGCGGAACCGGTTAATTCAGGAAAACAAAATGCTCAGATCCCAGATCCAACAGATAAGGATGAA
The DNA here is from genome assembly GCF_000715075.1 of Nicotiana tabacum. Lineage (NCBI taxonomy): Eukaryota > Viridiplantae > Streptophyta > Magnoliopsida > Solanales > Solanaceae > Nicotiana > Nicotiana tabacum. The sequence goes on from NC_134084.1 coordinate 129,074,694, forward strand.
TGCGGATGAACAGCCAAGGCATCGATCAGACGAGCAGCTGATAAAAAGGCTAAAAGGTGAAATCAGGGAATGGCAAGATGGTTTGGAGAAATCCGAAAACGTCATAGCAGAGCTCAGGGCACAGTGGGATACACGAGTAGATAAGCATCGCCGATGCTTGAACCAAGTGAAACATGACCACGAGAAGTCTGTTGCCAAAATAAGGAGAGAGATGGCTACACTTAAGTTTAAAGCAGTTAAGCGGGCCAGGGATTTCCAATTGGAGAGTAGATATTGTTATGACCTGTTGGCCCAAATGAAGACAGAAGTACGGCAGCTGAAGAATCAGCATATACAAGACTCACAGGTATTCAAGACGTGCAGTGATCAGATAAGACACCTACTCATAGAGAAGAAACAAACCAGAGATAAGATCAGGGCCATTGCCCATGCCATCATCAGACGGTGTCGGCGGTGCGAAAACATGACCTGCGTTACCGTTCTCCCAGCAGTGATGGGTTATGTCAAACAGACCATGCACGAGTTGGAGCAGCTCGAAAGGGATCTCGCACCTAAAACCGCAAAAAGGCCGAATGATGCCGCGCGGGTCCCTAAGTTGGAAAATTAACCTCTGGTCGAGTCTTGTTTTAGTTGAGCTTTGATGCTTTCCCATATGTTGTTTTCTATTTTTCTTGCAATCAAATAGGGTCAAAGAACCGTGGAGTCTGTACTGTTGCTTTTTTGTTTGAAGCAATATGTAATAGCAAATTTTGATAAATTAAGTGACTCCGGAAGAATTTCTATGTGTCTTTATTTTGAGGCAGAACTACGCCTGGTCTGATTCACGCGGGGACGTGATACGTAGGCAATCCCCATAAGATTCGACCGCTTTTAATAAAATAAAGAAAAGAAAATACAAATAAAATAAAACGCAGGGTTTCCCAAAATACTTTGAAGGGACGAATGAGCAAACTGGGATGACGCATGTTGTTTGAAGCAAAGCATGTAGAAACGGTTAACTGCCTAGGTGCATTGCATCCTCTATGTGTTGCGATCAAATCTGTTAAAATCTAACGCTAACAAAGTTTGTTGTTGTCTGATTCAGACAAGTTAGTCGTTAAAGAACTCTGGCAACACACTCCTACCAAACCAGATCCAAAGGACCGATAGCAACAAGCATGACTACTTCAGAGAATAGTAATGAGGAAGAAAGGCCGATGAGCCAGTTGCTAAAAGAAGCGATGGAAAAGATTGAAAGGATGGGACTAGAGATGAATGCAATGCAGCTAGCCCTAGCCAAAACACAAAAGAGCCCTGAAACACTGGGACACATGCCAGAATACCCCCACTCTGGCCCTTCCACAAGCCGTCCAAATCCCCTTTATCATCAAGAAAGAAGCCCTCATGATTCCCAAGCTCCACCACCCCATCAACCTCTCCCAACACCCAATATTCCCATTTTTGTGGGACCGACCTCAGCCCCTTTGCAGAGAACGGCCAGTGAGCCATTGTTTTAGGCTCACGATACCCAATACTATCCCCCTGAGCCTACATTCCATGCACCCGAACCACAGGCTTACAATCCCCATTTGGAAGTACCGGCAGAGGTTGAGAAACCGGTTAAGGCCCCTGAACAGGATGAAGTGTTGAGAAAGTTCAAAAGCTTGGAGCAATCCTTCAGGAACTTGCACGGGCTGGGCAATCAAGTCAGCGTGACATACAAAGATCTGTGTCCTTTCCCAGACGTCCAACTCCCGGATGGGTTCAAGACGCCCAAGTTTGATTTATATGAAGGGCACGGTGATCCCATGGCACATTTGCGGGGATTCTGTAGCAAAATGAGAGGGGCAGGCGGCAAGGATGAGCTGTTGATAGCTTATTTCGGCCAAAGTCTGAGCGGATCTGCACTGGAATGGTATACCAGGCAGGATTTCAGCAGGTGGTACACGTGGGATGATCTGGCGCAGGCTTTTGCAGGTCATTTCCAGTACAATCTAGAGATAGTCCCTGACCGTCTCACGTTATTGAGAACTGGGAAGAAACCCGGGGAAAGTTTTCGCGAGTTCGAGTTCCGCTGGAGAGAACAAGCAGCTAGAGTCGACCCTCCCATGAGAGAGGGAGAAATGGTGGACTATTTTTTGCAGACATTGGATCCAACCTACTTTGGTCACTTGGTGACAACGGTTGGAAAATCTTTCAACGAGGTGGTCAAGATAGGGGTCATGATAGAAGAGGGTTTGAGGTCCGACAAGATCTTGAACTATTCGGCACTCAAGGCCACAACCCAGGCCATTCAAAACGGCACGGGAGGTGCGTTGAGAAGAAAGAAAGAAGAGGTTGCCACGATCGAGGCAGGCAGTTGGTCCAGGACTGGCAGGCCACACTACAACCAACCCAGACCTCACAGGTCAGAATACCCATACAGCCCACCACAAAATTTCTATCCACCTCGAGAACCACATTGTTCCGTACACCAAGCACAAGGGATAGGCTTTCGGGGAAATCCAGATGCTAGGAATGACAGGTTGCGGAAGCAAAGAACCTTCACGGAGCTGGGAGAAACGTACACCGCTTTGTTCCACAAGCTGCGGCAATTGGGTTTGGTTAGTCCTGTCCAGACTCGAGAACCAAATCCCCCACCTCAAAATGTAGATCGATCAATCAGTTGTGAATACTGTTCAGGGATGCTCGGGCACGATACCAAGAAGTGCTGGAAGTTAAGGCATGCCATACAGGATCTTATTGACACCAATAAGATCGAGGTCCAGACACCGGAGGCTCCTAACATCAACCAAAACCCACTGCCAGCGCACCACGAAACTTACATGATTGAGTTGGTGTGTGAGGGAGGAGAATTAAGAAAACCCTCACAAACAGTGATGATGATCCAAGTCGCCCCGAAAGAAGTCTTAACCAGTGGAGGAACGAGTGTACAGTCGCAGGGAGAAGGCGTCAAGCCGGTAGTGATATTGGGGAAGAGCCCGTCCATCATAGCAAGCAAACCCGAGCCAAGCAAGTTGGTAATACCAGGGATCCTGCCCACACCGGCAGTCGTGTTGAAAGGGGTATGTAGAGAACGGGTGACCATAAAGCCTGTGGTCCAACTGCCGATGATTGACAGCAGGGCTGTGCCTTGGAAATATGAAAAGGCAGTGGTGACGTACAAAGGAAAACAGGTGGAAGAAGTCAGTTGTGAGGCGCAAGGGCTGACTCGATCAGGTCGATGTTTTGCTCCGGTGGAGCTAAGAAAAACCAACCCAGTGGCAACCAAGAAGCCAGTGTCCGAAGAAGAGGCTGAAGAATTTCTGAGGAAGATGAAAGTACAAGACTATTCTGTGGTTGAGCAGCTGAGAAAAACACCGGCTCAGATCTCACTACTGTCATTACTCCTCCATTCTGAGGAACATCGTCGGGCCCTGTTGAAGATATTGAACGAGGCTCATGTACCCAGTGAGATTTCTGTAAACCACCTGGAAACCATTGCCAGCAAGATTTTCGAGGTGAATAGGGTAACATTCTCAGATGATGACCTGCCAGTGGAAGGTACGGAGCATAACAAAGCTCTATACCTAGCTGTCAAATGTGAAGACTCGGTGGTAACTCGAGTATTGGTGGATAACGGCTCAAGCGCCAATATTTGTCCATTATCCACTCTGGACCAGTTAAAGATCGACCGCGGAAGAATCCGGAAGAATAGCATCTGTGTCCGGGGGTTTGACGGAAACGGAACAGCCACTGTGGGGGATGTTGTTGCTTGAACTGACCATTGGGCCAGTCCTGTTTACCATGGAATTCCAGGTGTTAGATGCCACAGTTTCTTATAACCTGCTGTTAGGACGACCCTGGATTCATGCAGCCAAGGCGGTGCCTTCCACCCTACATCAGACGGTGAAGTTCGAGTGGGAAAGACAAGAGGTCGTGTTACACGGAGAGGATACAACATGCACCATTGGCGGAACCATTGTACCTTTCATAGAGACCGCTGATGACAAAGGTCCTTGGGTCTACCAGATTTTCAATACAGGGTCGGCCAACAAAATTTCTGAAGGAGAAATCATCCCACACCCTAGGGTAGCTGCCGCAACAGTCATGATGGTTTCAGAAATGCTGGGAAATGGATTCGTGCCGGGAAAAGGCCTGGGAGTCAAGCTTCAAGGGATAGTCCAACCTGTCTCCCTTCCTAAAAATCTGGAAACTTTCGGATTGGGGTTCAAACCAACCGCAGCAGACAGGAAGCAAGCGCGAAAAATGAAGAAGAGAGTCTGGTTTCTGCCTAAACCAGTACCACGCCTCTCAAGGTCTTTTGTCAAAGCAAGTGCCAAGGGGTCACCGGTCCCAAAGATTCGAGGACCTTTGATCGATATAAATGAAGACCTGAATCAGAGTTTTGAGAGGCTATTCGCGGATGTCAATACGGTGGAAGCTGGAGAAGGTTCCAGCAGAGCAGAGATACAATTTGTGGGGCCTGAGGCCAAGACCAACAATTGGACGGTTACTCCTCTTCCTGTCCGAGGGGAGTCTTGGTAGTAGGCTTTGATTAATGTTTTGTTTGTTTGTTTGTCCGGATTATTCAAGGGTGTAATCCAAATTTTTACTTTCGTTTTTGTAAAAGTGTGAACCCTTTTATCCCGCAATGTTTAATAAAGCTCTTTTCTTTTGTTCCATTTTAATTTTGTTTTGTTCTTTTTCTTTCTGAACAGTTCTCTTTTTACTGGTTCTAATGACATGGCATGCACAGCGGATCTTCGACCTAGTCTAATAAATCAATCTGAAACCGACTCAATGATGCAAGAGGTCGTTTGTGACGATGAATTTGAATGTGACGAAGGGGAAGCCTTCGAAGAAATAAACCGAGAATTATGCCAATTTGAAGAGAAACCCAAGCCTAACCTAAATGACACTGAGGCTGTGAATCTAGGAGACGCTGATAACGTCCAAGAGACCAAAATTAGCATCCACATTGAGCCGAATGTCAGAGAAGAATTGATCAAAACCCTCATGGAATTCAAAGATGTTTTTGCGTGGTCCTATGACGATATGCCTGGATTAAGCACCAATTTAGTGGTTCACAAATTACCCACTGACCCGGCATACCCTCCGGTCGCGCAAAAGCTAAGGAAATTTAAAACAGAAATGAGTGTAAAGATCAAAGAAGAAGTGATTAAGCAGTTGCAATCGAAGGTCATTCGGGTCACTCGGTATCCCGAGTGGTTGGCCAATGTGGTACCAGTCCCAAAGAAGGATGGAAAAATCAGGGTGTGCGTTGACTACCGCAACCTCAACAAAGCAAGTCCCAAGGACAATTTTCCGCTACCCAACATTCATATCCTGATCGACAATTGCGCTGGGCGCGAGATCGGATCCTTTGTGGATTGCTATGCGGGTTATCATCAGATCCTAATGGACGAGGAGGATGCTGAGAAGACAGCGTTTATTACACCATGGGGAACCTACTGCTATCGGGTAATGCCGTTCGGATTAAAGAACGCTGGGGCAACATACATGCGAGCAATGACTGCTGTGTTTCATGACATGATACACAAAGGAAATCGAGGTGTACGTCGATGATGTGATCATCAAATCTTGGCGTCAGGAGGACCATGTGGCAGACCTAAGGAGATTTTTCCAAAGACTCCGAAGGTATGACATCAAGCTTAACCCGGCCAAATGCGCATTCGGGGTTCCATCAGGAAAGTTGCTAGGATTCATCGTTAGTCGACGGGGGATTGAGTTAGACCCATCCAAAATTGAGTCCATCCGAGATTTGCCACCGCCAAGGAACAAAACAGAGGTAATGAGTTTGCTGGGTAGACTTAATTACATCAGCGGGTTCATCGCTCAACTCACAGCAACTTGCGAGCCCATATTTCGGTTGCTGAAAAAGGATGTTGCGGTAAGTTGGACGGCAGAGTGTCAGGAGGCTTTCGACCAAATCAAAGGGTATCTGTCTAATCCACCCGTATTGGTCCCGCCTAAGCCCGGGAAGCCCCTAATTCTTTACCTGACGGTCTTGGAAAATTTATTTGGTTGTGTGTTGGGGCAACATGACGACACAGGAAGGAAGGAGCAAGCCATCTACTATCTTAGCAAGAAATTCACAGTGCATGAGGTCAAGTACACTCAACTCGAGAAAACACGATGCGCCCTAACTTGGGTGGCTCAGAAGTTGAAGCACTACCTGTCTTCATATACTACTTATCTCATATCCCGCTTGGACCCATTGAAGTATATCTTTCAGAAACCTATGCCCACGGGAAGGTTGGCAAAGTGGCAAATTCTGCTCACAGAGTTTGATATCATCTACGTAACGAGGACGGCCATGAAAGCCCAGGCACTGGCAGACCATTTGGCAGAGAATCCCGTTGATGAAAAATACGAGCCCTTAAGAACGTATTTTCCTGACGAAGAGGTGATGCATACGAATGATTTGGAATTACCTGAGGAACCAGGTTGGAAGCTTTTCTTCGATGGAGCTGCAAACGCAAAACGGGTTGGAATAGGAGCAGTACTCATTTCTGAAACAGGACGGCATTATCCTGTTACGGCTCAACTACGCTTCTATTGCACCAACAATATGGCCGAGTATGAGGCTTGCATTCTGGGTCTGCGCCTGGCTGCTGACATGGATGTCCAAGACGTCTTGGTCTTGGGAGACTCGGACCTCTTGATACATCAAATTCAGGGAGAATGGGAAACACGAGATCTAAAACTCGTACCATACCGACAATGCTTGCATGATCTGAGCAAGCAATTTTGATCGGTAAAGTTCAAACACATCCCGAGAGTTCACAATGAGGTTGCGGATGCCTTAGCCACCTTAGCATCAATGTTGCACCACCCTGACAAAATGTATGTTGATCCTCTACACATCCAGGTCCGTGATCAGCACGCCTAGTGCAATGCCGTAGAAGAAGAAGCAGATGGCAAACCTTGGTTTCATGATATCAAGGAATACCTCAGGATGGGGATATATCCGGAACATGCCTCTGGAGACCAAAAAAGAGCCCTTCGGCATTTGTCGAATGGTTTCTTCCTCAGTGGGGGAATATTGTACAAAAGAACCCCGGATTTGGGATTGTTGAGATGCATAGATGCCAGTCAAGCAATGACGGTTATGGCTGAGGTACATGCTGGAGTTTGTGGACCACACATGAGCGGGTATGTGTTGGCAAGAAAGATCCTTCGAACAGGGTGTTATTGGCTCACCATGGAACACGACTGTATCACTTTCGTGAGGAAATGCCATCAGTGCCAGATACATGGAGATTTGATTCATTCTCCGCCAACAGAGTTACATACGATGTCAGCACCCTGGCCGTTTGTAGCATGGGGCATGGATGTCATTGGGCCCATCGAGCCAGCAGCATCCAACGGTCATAGGTTCATTCTAGTGACCATTGATTACTTCACCAAATGGGTTGAGGCTAAAACCTTCAAATCAGTAACCAAGAAGGCAGTGGTAGACTTTGTTCACTCCCATATCATCTGCAGATTTGGGATTCCAAAAGTGATCATCACGGATAACGGGGCGAATCTTAATAGCAGCTTGATGAGAGAGGTATGCCAACAATTCAAGATTACACACCACAATTCCACCCCATATCGTCCTAAGGCAAATGGAGCAGTCGAAGCAGCCAATAAGAATATCAAGAAGATACTGCGAAAAATGGTGGAAGGGTCCAGACAATGGCATGAGAAATTACCCTTTGCTTTGTTGGGTTACCGCACTACCGTCCGGACTTCCATAGGCACAACTCCTTATTTGTTGGTGTATGGAACTGAGGCCGTGATACCAGCGGAGGTCGAAATTTCGTCCCTCCGAATTGTCGCTGAAGCCGGGATTGATGATGATGAATGGGTCCAAGCTCGATTGGAACAGTTGAGCCTGATAGATGAGAAAAGATTGGCAGCAGTGTGCCATGGTCAGCTGTACCAGAAGAGAATGGCAAAAGCGTATAATAAGAAGGTGCGCCCCAGGAAGTTTGAAGTAGGGCAGCTGGTATTGAAAAAGATCCTCCCACATCAGGTCGAGGCGAAAGGCAAATTCGCCCCAAATTGGCAAGGGCCTTATATCGTGACCAGAGTATTGTCCAATGGTGCTTTGTGTTTGACAGATGTCGAAGGTAGATGCGTCGACATGGCTATCAATTCAGATGCAGTCAAGAGATATTATGCGTAATTTCTTTAATTATGGCAATTTTTTTGGTTGGTTTGTTTGTATTTGGCATTTATTGGATAATGAGATGACGGAGGCAATTCTTTCTTCTACCCAAACACTGTTTAACCCTTGCTTCCCCCTTTGAGCCTTAAGTTATTCTTTCATACCCCTCTTTTGGAATCACTAATGGGAAAGATATGAAAAAAAATGAAAAGAAAAGAAAAAAAAATGAAAAGAAAGAAAAGAAAAAAAAAGAAGAAGATAAAATCACAAGAAATACAAAACCGTGGGAACTACGTTTGACCTGATTCCTCAAAGAGGATACGTAGGCGCCTCATGGCTCGGTCATAGTATGCATCATAGCGAATATAGGATGCATAATGTACATAGTGTGCATAATAGGCACAGCGTGCGTAACGCACATAGCGCAACATAAGTGTAAAAAAATAAATTCCCCAAGCAAGAAAACTGGGGCAGAAGTTATGTTTTAAATTCCAACAATGGTTTGATTCCAAAAGTTGTAGCACATCACCCATCAAATTATGTTCATTTTTCATAGCCTTTCTTTAACTACACACCCAAAACCAACATCAACGTCCCAAAGACCTCCCGATCAATATTCAAGAGATGTCGAGTCAGGCAAATAAGACCGAGAATAATACACCAATCCCCAGCAAAAAAGAGGATCGTAAGACTGGGAATGAATTGATAGTCAAAGGAATCTCCAGCAAAGAAGAGGATCGTGAGACTGAGAATGAATTGATAGTCAAAGGAATCTCCAGAAGAGAGGGTCGTATCTACAACGCCCCGATTCATCGAAAGAAATAAAATGAGAGAGTCTCATCGGTGAAAACCTTCGCAGGCACCGAGAGGCGATGTAAGATGAGGGATATGAAATGAGAGAGTCTTATTGGTGAAAACCTTCACAGGCACCATAAGGCGCCGGGAGATGAGAGAAAAGAGAGAGTCTCATTAGTGAAAACCCCTCGAAGGGCACTATGAGGCGACAAGACGAATCAGCAAAAGCTACCACATTTGCAACAGAATGGACAGTCATTTATCATCCCCAGCAAGTCAGACCATCCGGCAAATCGATTGATACAAATAGACTGGGTCAGGAATCTATGGTGCACGTCGTGATCACGGGGACCAGTCAGGTCCTCCAGATAAGTTCTTTTGAGTTTCTCCTCCCCACCAAATATGGGTTCAGAAAGATTTTTTCCCTCTAGCTTTTATTTTCTCTTCCTAAAATTTGTCTTGAAAAGAATTTTTCAAAGCTTACTACCAGAAACCGGAGGGGAATTCACCCAATGCAAGGATCGTGCCCGGCAATTTTGGAAGAAGTGAGCTCCTAAAGGGAGTGGTTTCGGGAGTTAAAAGCAGACTCCCACACAATATGCTTCAAGAGAAAGCGGGAAGGGGGATTAATTGAAAGCCAATCCCCAGCAGGCTAGAGGCCCCCAGCAGGCAACTTTGCCCACTAATCAATTGGGACATAAATCAAGAGAAGAGAAGAAAGGAAAATCATCCGCCAAAAGGCACCCTCTACCACCACAATGAAAACTGATTAAATCCTTTTGTCTGCTGCAGGAAAACAAAGGATTGATGATGGCAGCAAGATGCAACGCCAGGGAAGTCACCAAAAACCGGGGCAGAAAATTTTCTGCCAATTGTCGAAATTTTCTCGGAAGAACGGGGAAGCAATTTTAATACATTTAAGTTCTAGGTCGCCCACCAGTATAATGCGGGAATACATTTAAGTTCTAGGTCGCCCACCAGTATAATGCGGGAATACTTTTAAGTTCTAGGTCGCCCACCAGTATAATGCGGGAATACATTTAAGTTCTAGGTCGCCCACAAGTATAATGCGGGAATACTTTTAAGTTCTAGGTCGCCCACCAGTATAATGCGGGAATACATTTAAGTTCTAGGTCGCCCACCAGTATAATGCGGGAATACTTTTAAGTTCTAGGTCGCCCACCAGTATAATGCGGGAATACTTTTAAGTTCTAGGTCGCCCACCAGTATAATGCGGGAATACATTTAAGTTCTAGGTCGCCCACCAGTATAATGCGGGAATACATTTAAGTTTTAGGTCGCCCACCAGTATAATGCGGGAATACATTTAAGTTCTAGGTCGCCCACCAGTATAATGCGGGAATACATTTAAGTTCTAGGTCGCCCACCAGTATAATGCGGGAATACTTTTAAGTTCTAGGTCGCCCACCAGTATAATGCGGGAATACTTTTAAGTTCTAGGTCGCCCACCAGTATAATGCGGGAATACATTTAAGTTCTAGGTCGCCTACCAGTATAATGCGGGAATACTTTTAAGTTCTAGGTCGCCCACCAGTATAATGCGGGAATATATTTAAGTTCTAGGTCGCCCACCAGTATAATGCGGGAATACATTTAAGTTCTAGGTCGCCCACCAGTATAATGCGGGAATACATTTAAGTTCTAGGTCGCCCACCAGTATAATGCGGGAATACATTTAAGTTCTAGGTCGCCCACCAGTATAATGCGTGAATACTTTTAAGTTCTAGGTCGCCCACCAGTATAATGCGGGAATACTTTTAAGTTCTAGGTCGCCCACCAGTATAATGCGGGAATACTTTTAAGTTCTAGGTCGCCCACCAGTATAATGCGGGAATACTTTTAAGTTCTAGGTCGCCCACCAGTATAATGCGGGAATACTTTTAAGTTCTAGGTCACCCACCAGTATAATGCGGGAATACATTTAAGTTCTAGGTCGCCCACCAGTATAATGCGGGAATACTTTTAAGTTCTAGGTCGCCCACCAGTATAATGCTGGAATACTTTTAAGTTCTAGGTCGCCCACCAGTATAATGCGGGAATACATTTAAGTTCTAGGTCGCCCACCAGTATAATGCGGGAATACATTTAAGTTCTAGGCCGCCCACCAGTATAATGCGGGAATACTTTTAAGTTCTAGGTCGCCCACCAGTATAATGCGGGAATACTTTTAAGTTCTAGGTCGCCCACCAGTATAATGCGGGAATACATTTAAGTTCTAGGTCGCCCACCAGTATAATGCGGGAATACATTTAAGTTCTAGGTCGCCCACCAGTATAATGCGGGAATACTTTTAAGTTCTAGGTCGCCCACCAGTATAATGCGGGAATACTTTTAAGTTCTAGGTCGCCCACCAGTATAATGCGGGAATACATTTAAGTTCTAGGTCGCCCACCAGTATAATACGGGAATACATTTAAGTTCTAGGTCGCCCACCAGTATAATGCGGGAATACATTTAAGTTCTAGGTCGTCCACCAGTATAATGCGGGAATACTTTTAAGTTCTAGGTCGCCCACAAGTATAATGCGGGAATACATTTAAGTTCTAGGTCGCCCACCAGTATAATGCGGGAATACATTTAAGTTCTAGGTCGCCCACCAGTATAATGCGGGAATACATTTAAGTTCTAGGTCGCCCACCAGTATAATGCGGGAATACATTTAAGTTCTAGGTCGCCCACCAGTATAATGCGGGAATACTTTTAAGTTCTAGGTCGCCCACCAGTATAATGCGGGAATATATTTAAGTTCTAGGTCGCCCACCAGTATAATGCGGGAATACATTTAAGTTCTAGGTCGCCCACCAGTATAATGCGGGAATACATTTAAGTTCTAGGTCGCCCACCAGTATAATGCGGGAATACATTTAAGTTCTAGGTCGCCCACCAGTATAATGCGGGAATACTTTTAAGTTCTAGGTCGCCCACCAGTATAATGCGGGAATACTTTTAAGTTCTAGGTCGCCCACCAGTATAATGCGGGAATACATTTAAGTTCTAGGTCGCCCACCAGTATAATGCGGGAATACATTTAAGTTCTAGGTCGTCCACCAGTATAATGCGGGAATACATTTAAGTTCTAGGTCGCCCACCAGTATAATGCGGGAATACATTTAAGTTCTAGGTCGCCCACCAGTATAATGCGGGAATACATTTAAGTTCTAGGTCGCCCACCAGTATAATGCGGGAATACATTTAAGTTCTAGGTCGTCCACCAGTATAATGCGGGAATACATTTAAGTTCTAGGTCGCCCACCAGTATAATGCGGGAATACTTTTAAGTTCTAGGTCGCCCACCAGTATAATGCGGGAATACATTTAAGTTCTAGGTCGCCCACTAGTATAATGCGGGAATACTTTTAAGTTCTAGGTCGCCCACCAGTATAATGCGGGAATACTTTTAAGTTCTAGGTCGCCCACCAGTATAATGCGGGAATACTTTTAAGTTCTAGGTCGCCCACCAGTATAATGCGGGAATACTTTTAAGTTCTAGGTCGCCCACTAGTATAATGCGGGAATACTTTTAAGTTCTAGGTCGCCCACCAGTATAATGCGGGAATACTTTTAAGTTCTAGGTCGCCCACCAGTATAATGCGGGAATACTTTTAAGTTCTAGGTCGCCCACCAGTATAATACGGGAATACATTTAAGTTCTAGGTCGCCCACCAGTATAATGCGGGAATACTTTTAAGTTCTAGGTCGCCCACCAGTATAATGCGGGAATACATTTAAGTTCTAGGTCGCCCACCAGTATAATGCGGGAATACTTTTAAGTTCTAGGTCGCCCACCAGTATAATGCGGGAATACATTTAAGTTCTAGGTCGCCCACCAGTATAATGCGGGAATACATTCAGCTCTAGATTTTGGAATCAGTCACCCCACTTGAAGACGGAAGGGTACAACAGAGATCCCCAAATAGGAAACAATAAAATCCCCAGCACCAAGAAGCAGACAACTGCGGAGGCAAGCGCGCAATTCAAAAGGAAAGGGAACGCGTCTCAAAAGAAGCAGTTTGGGAACGCTATAGCATGCCCAGCATAACAATTTTGTTGAAAAGCCATACCACCAGAGAAAACAATTGAAAGGCTTGAAGAAGAGGGCATGTTCCCAGCGGACCAAGCGAAGTGATGAAAACTGGCATTCAAACGTCAGCGAAGGACCAGCGTCATCTCCCAAAGTCACAAGATAAAGGCATCAGAGGAAAGCGTTAGCCGAAAAGAAAGCAAGGCAACAAGAACAAGTTGAAGATGGACAAGATTTCATGATCCTCAGTCTAGCTTAGCTTCTTGTTTTTCCTTTTAGAGCAATGTAACAGGGAGATCGGTTGAGCAGTAGCATCCTACAGCAGCATGCGACAGCGCACAACAGCACCAAGCACTACAGTCACACGGTAGTCCCAGCTACCAAAATTTCCCGAACTACATTGACTTGATTCATGTTCAGCCCAGGATATGTAGGAAACCTCTGAAGCAAAGGTTCGGTCAAATCTTTTTCAAAAATGCTTCACACGGAGTATTCGGACGGGCAAAAATCGCTCGCTTTATCTTTGCGCGAAAACCTTTCGTGTCTTCGTGCAAAGAGGGGCAGCTGTAAGCACGTGATTTTTGCTTCACGGACAATCGCTCCAAAAAGAAAATAAAAATAGTGGCAAATGGCTTCGCTGTACAATTTTTCGATCTTTCCGTAACATGTGTTGTTGGTCATTTGTGGGTCTGTCCATTTTGTGCATTATTCATTATCAAACAAAAATACAAAAATATGTGTCGTTAAAAGAAAATTCAAAAAATATATGTATGTGTGCATCGTTCGTTCTAAGCTGTGATCTAACCATTTTTTTTATTTTTATTTTTATTTTTTATGTGTGTTTATTGTTGTAGGTGTTACACAATATGTGTGCAAGCTTATTTTAATTATGTACCTTATTTTAGGAATTTTTGGATTAATTGTTTGAAATAAAAAGGGAAAGGAAAATCGGATTTGGGCCCCGAAACAAGGCCCAAAACCAAAGCATTGATCCAGTCCAAGACGAGCCTGCCCAGGCACCTCCTGAAACGACGCCGTTTCAGGAAAATCCATCTCAGCCGTTCCAATCAATCCAATCCAACGGTCCAGGATCACTATCAGTAACCCGTTTCAAAACCCGACCCAGGAACCAATCCGATCCAACCCCTCACTTAAACCAAACGACCCCGTTTAACTACCAAACGACCCCGTCTCATTTTTCACCATCAGATCCAAGCCGTTGAGATCATCTGATCTAACGGCTCAGATCCAATCCCCTACTCCGTATATAAACCTTCCCTTACACCCCACGCCCCCTATACCAACCCCACCCTTCACTCGTCCCCTTCCCTAAGCTCTGAAACCCCAAACCCTAACGCCGCCCTAGTTCCCCTTTCACCAGAAGCCGGCGGCACGAACGCCGGTGACCACCCCCTTCACACCCCTAAAGCATCCAACCACCCTGAACACGAATCCACTAACCACGAACCTCGAATCACCTCCTATCGTCTCGAATCTGGATTTGAAGATTCGAGACAAAACTCGATCTACACCAAACCTCACCATCTTTGTATCAGACACTCCCCTTACCTTCCTCGTGACCAAACCAAGCTTGGTTTGGTCCGAATCTACCCACAAATCCCAAAAATCCAGATCTGAAAATCCAGACCTTAGAACACATGCACCTGGGGAATCCGGCCGGTCTTGACAAGGGTTTGAGGTCTAATAGACCTTAATCAAGGTGTTCTCATGTGAGAACACCCTGATTAAAGTTTGTTCGGCCTCAAGAGTTCGAAGTTGAGTCTGATTTGGGTCCGTTTTGATTTCAAACTTTTTCGGTAAGTTTCCTTTTCTCTTTGTTTAGTTCTAATTGAGGTGTCAGCATGATTTGTTGTTGTGGTTATTGGTTTTGGTCTGTTACTTTGTCTGTTTTCTTCCATCTCTAGCAAAGACCCTTTATTTGGTCGATTGATTTTCTATGTTTGTGTTCTAAATGTACTCTGTGACATACATGTGCGTCAATTAGATTAGTCGTCAAATGAGTTAATTCATATAGGCCCCCCCAGTAATTGAACAAAAGTTGTCTGATGCCCTTTAGGTCCCTGAACGTATTGTTTATATGAGCGACTGATTATTACCTGTTATAATTAGTGTAGTCGACCTGATAAATGTCGTCGATTAGTCTCCTACGACTGAATGTTCAAATATTCTGAATGGGCCTGTATTGTGATTTGAATGTTGGGCATTACCTATGAATGTTAGTTTGTAACTACATTGTAAACAATTAAAAAGCCAGGCTGGGGCAGTTCTGAAATCGAATGATCAAAGCCCAAAGTGCCCTGATGCTGCAATAGGCAGGGCAGTAATAATCAAGGTTAAACAGGGGTAATCTGGGGTTTGAAAAGAGCAGAAAAGGTTAGTTTAAATGAAGCTGACAAGTAGGGTACTAATTAAGATTAAACTAATACCAATAGGGAACAATACACAAGGGTATGGGGCTTAAATTGAATAATAAAATGATGCCCATAACTCTTGATTAAAAAAACCAAGCGTGGGGAACAAAGGGGCTGTCACCAAAGATGCTTAGGCATGGGCTTAAAGGGTATGGGTATTCTACCAATTGGCAGGGCAGGCAGCTTAACTGCACTGGTTCATTTAGCTTATAAATAGGCCATCTGAGAACTGAAAAGGGGCTGGACTTTTGGTCTTCAGAAGAAGAGAAAACAAAGTGGAATTTTTAGTCTTAAGGCTGTAATTTTGAGTCTTGAGAAAGGTTTTGTGAGTTTAAAGAAAAAAAGACTGAAAACATAAGAGAGTTCCAGTAAATACTGTTACTAAACACTGTCTAAAAGTTGTGTAAGGATTCATATTGGTCAAGCTGTCTTGGCCAGGTTTTGTTGTTTGCATTAACTGAGATGCTTGGGATTGTTGAACTGTTGGTGTTGCTGCATTGAACACTCTGCTATCTCTGTTGTTTCCCACTCTGTTTTTTCTGGGATTACTGGTTTGGTACTCGACTATTTGCTGGTCTCTTTTGTTCGGGGAATTATTGTTGGTTGTTCGTGGACTATGGAAAACAATTTTGGTTGTTGGTTTATTGCTGTGCTGTTGCTGTGTATCTGTTGTTGCTGTGTTTACTGCATACTGCCCAGCTGATCATTCCTTTCTTCTTCGTCCTCTATACCAGGTACACAATTACACTACCAATGTAACTCGAAAGTTTGAGCATGAATGCAAAAGAGAGGACCTGCAGATTGTTTTTATATATACATGGACTGTTGTATTAAATGTCATGTGGTATATAATAGTTACATTTTCGTTTGGATAATAGAAGTAGCCTACATGCTTAGTATATCAATGTAGGTAAGTGAATGCTAGTCATATATGTATGCTGTTAGGTGAAAATATTCCCATTGCAATAAGTTGTATTTTAAACTTAGTCTGATGATGTAGTATATTCTCTAACGTAGGTCAAATAGGAAAACTATCCACTTTAATTAAAGTACTTTCCTCTTTTGTCAGATTGTCACATATAAATTAATAAACTCATTTATAGAACAAAGAACCAGTTCAGGGCCTCAACCTCATGAAGGTCGAGCCCAAATCGAAGCAAACCAAGTAGGCCCGCATCGAACAAGCAGTGGCCCAGGTCTGGCCTATCACGCATGGGCTGGATTTGGGCCCATGATTATTTGTTCGGCTGACTGTACATGCAGCCTCATTTCTGATTTTCAAGCTTTTCTGAATGTTGTTACAAACAATTTGCAAACATGTAATTAATTAGGACTATCTACTGTTTTCAATTGATAGAGACAAACACGACAAGAAACGTAGTTGCTATAGGATATCCTTTTAAAACAAGAACGAGATGAGCCTCGATGGAAATAAACAAAACGCGCAGATGCGGGGCCCTTGTTAAATATATATTATTGAAGCATTTAGTTTCCAGGACGGGTTGTTTAGCAAACCTCGCAACCCTCCTAAAATAACTACACGTTAGTCTCTTTAGGATACGCTTTAATAAACCTTACCTTCTTAAACTCGGGTGCACATTTATGTGACCCAAATCCAAATCTCGACGGATTCGAAATGTATTTCTAATCACGGGTACATTGATTGTGACGTGGTTCGAGAGGCATGTCCATGACGTCGTGAATTCCTTTTAAAAGTAGAACGAGACGAGCCTCGTCAAACAAAAATATACACAGCCTCAGGGCCCTCTAACTGTATATATATTAAAACACTTAGAATTCGGGACAGGCCGTTTAGCGAATTTTTCGGCCTTACCCAAAACAACAATACGCTAGTTGCTTTAGGCACGTCTTAATAATTTATTCTCCTTAATTCGGGTGCACATTTATGTGACCCAAATCCAAATCTCAACCGAGTCGAAATATGTCAACAACCACGGGTGCATTGATGTGACGTGGTTCGAGGTATGTTTTCACGACGTTGCAATTCTTGATAAAATAACAGTAAATGACAAAAGCGGTTTAAAAGTTAAATTTTGCACATAAGTTCACACTTGTATAAAATCAGATAATCAAGCCGAATATAACAGTTGAGCGACCGTGCTAGAACCACGGAACTCGGGAATGCCTAACACCTTCTCCCGGGTTAACAGAATTCCTTATCCGGATTTCTGGCATGCAGACTGTAATATAGAGTCATTATTTTCCTCGCTTCGGGATTAAAATTGGTGACTTGGGACACCCTAAATCTCCCAAGTGGCGACTCTGAAATAAATAAATAAATCCCGTTTCGATTGTCCTTTAATTGGAAAAACTCCCTTGCACCCCCGTGGGTGCGGAAAAAGGAGGTGTGACAAGTTTCAGCACAGCAGAGGTTGTCCATTTAGGCATACTCAGCCAGCTCGCCCAGGTTATCATGGGGCGTCATCGGGTCATGGTTCTCATAGTTCTCATCAGGGCCAATCATCACTTAGTGCCCTTCCATCTCAGAGTTCATCCCGTGCTCCATCAGTTTAGGGCTTTTCTATGCTAGGTGCATCTGCTAGTCCCTCCGGTACGAGGGGTTCCCTTCAATCCCTTTCTCTATCACCTGGGAGTTGTTATGAGTGTGGTGAGATATGTCACATATGGAGGCAATGCCCTCGTCGTCTTACGAGTTCATCTCAGCAGAGGGGTCAGTCATCGGCTTCAAGCGCCAGTTACTTCATCACCACCCGCTCAGCCAGCTAGGGGTGGAGGTCAGTCAGTTACGGGTCGCCCTAGAGGGGGAGGTTGATTAGGTGGCAGTCAGGCCCATTTCTATGCACTTCCAAACAGACCCGATGCTATTGCTTCAGATGTTGTTATTACAGGTATTGTTTCAGTCTGTCACAGAGATGCCTCTGTATTATTTGATCCTGGTTCCACCTTTTCTTATGTGTCATAATACTTTTCTCGTTATTTGGTTACGCCCCTTGAGTTTCTTGCTTCACATGTTCATGTATTTACCTCGATGGGCGATACTGTTATTGTAGACCGTGTGTACCGATCGTGTGTGGTGACTATCGGGGGTCTGGAGACCCATGTGGATCTTTTATTATTGTGTATGGTGAATTTCGATGTCATTTTAGGCATGAATTGGCTATCTCCATGTCGTGCTATTCTGGACTGTCATGCTAAGACAGTCACATTAGCTATACCGGGTGTTCCATGGATTGAGTGGTGAGGTGTGATTGATTATGTTCCCAATAGAGTGATCTCATTCTTGAAGGCCTAGCGTATTGTTGGGAAGGATTGTCTTTCGTACCAAGCCTTTGTGAGGGAGGTTGGTGTTGAGACTCCCAATATTGATTCTGTTCTAGTTGTCAGAGATTTTCCCGTTGTATTTCTTGCAGACCTGCTAGGCATGCCACCGGACATGGATATTGATTTTGGTATTGACCTAGCGTCGGGCACTCAGCCCATTTCTATTCTGCCGTATCGTATGGCACCGGCTGAGTTGAAGGAATTAAAAGAGCAGCTTCAGGAACTCCTTGATAAAGGGTTCATTCGGCCTAGTGTGTCACCTTGGGGTGCATCGGTTCTATTTGTGAAGAAGAAGGATGGCACTATAAAGATGTGCTTGATTATAGGCAATTGAACAAAGTAACAGTTAAGAACAAGTATCATTTGCCTTGCATTGATGATTTATTCGACCAGCTTCAGGGAGAGAGAGTGTTCTCCAAGATTGATCTCCGTTTAGGTTATCACCAGTTAAAGATCAAGGACTCGGATATTCTTAAGACGGCTTTCAAGACCCGATATGGTCATTATGAGTTCTTAGTGATGTATTTTGGGCTAACCAATGCCCCAGCAACGTTCATGCATTTGATGAACAGTGTGTTTCGGCCTTATCTCGTTTGTCATAGTCTTCATTGATAATATTCTGGTGTATTCACGTAGTCAGGAGGAGCAAGCGGAGCATTTAAGAGTTGTGTTGTAGAGATTGAGGGAGGAGAAGCTTTATGCAAAATTCTCCAAGTGTGAGTTTTGGATCAGTTCAGTGGCTTTCTTGTGGCACGTGGTGTCCAGCGAGGGTATTCAGATTGATCTGAAGAAGATAAAGGCGGTTTAGAGTTAGCCCAGACCGTCCTCAGCCATGAGATTCGCAGCTTCCTTGGTTTGGTAGGTTATTATCGGCGGTTTGTTCAGGGATTTTCATCCATCGTATCGCCCCTGACCAAGTTGACTTAGAAGGGTGCTTCATTTGTATGGTCGGACGAGTGTGGGGAGAGCTTTCATAAGCTTAAGACAACTTTGACCGCAACTCCAGTGTTAGTTTTTCCATCAGCTTCGGGTTCATATATCGTGTATTGTGATGCTTCGAGAGTTGGTATTGGTTGTGTATTAATGCAGGAGGGTAGAGTTATTGCTTATGCTTCTCGTTAGTTGAAGCCTTATGAGAAGAAGTACCCCGTTCATGATTTGGAGTTGGCTGCCATAGTTCACGCGTTGAAGATTTTGAGGCATTACTTGTATGGTGTGTCTTGTGAGGTGTTTACTGATCATCGTAGTCTCCAGTACTTGTTCAAGCAGAAGGATCTTAATTTGAGGAAACAGGGGTGGTTGGAGTTGCTTAAGGATTATGATATCACTATATTGTACCATCTTAATTTGAGGCCAATGTGCTTTGAGCCGAAAGGCGGTGAGTATAGGGAGTTTGGCGTATAATCCAGTTGGGGAGAGACCTCTTGCAGTCGAATTTCAGGCCTTGGCCAATCGGTTCGTGAGGTTAGATATTTCGAAGCCTAGTCAGGTATTGGCTTGTGTGGTTTCTCGGTCTTCCTTATATGATCGCATCAGAGAGCGCCAGTATGATGATCCGCATTTGCTTGTCCCTAAGGACAGAGTTCAGCATGATGATGCCAGAGATGTGACCATTGGTGATGATGGGGTGTTGAGGATGCAGGGCCGGATATGTGTGCCTAATGTGGATGGGCTTCGGGAGTTTGTTCTGGAGGAGGCCCATAGCTCGCGGTATTCCATTCATCCGGGTGCCACGAAGATGTATCAGGATTTGAGGCAGCATTATTGGTGGAGGATAATGAATAAAGACATTGTGGGGTTTGTAGCTCGGTGTCTCAATTGTCAGCATGTGAAATATGAGCATTAGAGACCGGGTGGCTTGCTTCAGTGGATGGATATTCTAGAGTGGAAGTGGGAGAGGATCACTATGGACTTTGTAGTTGGACTTCCACGGACTTTGAATAAGTTCAATGTTATTTAGGTGATTGTGGATCGGCTGACTAAGTCCGTGCACTTCATTCCTGTGTGTACTACATATTCGTCAAAGCGGTTGGCAGAGGTCTATAATCGGGAGATTGTTTATTTGCATGGTGTCCCAGTTTCCATCATCTCAGATAGCGGCACTCAGTTTACTTCACAGTTTTGGAGGTCTGTGCAGCGAAAGTTGGGTACTCAAGTTGAGTTGAGCACAGCTTTTCACCCTTAGATAGACGGGCAATCCAAGTGCACTCTTCAGATATTGGAGGACATGTTGCGTGCTTGTGTCATTGATTTCGGAGGGTCATGGGATCAGTTTCTACCGCTTGCAGAGTTTGCTTATAACAACATCTACCAGTCGAGTATTCAGATGGCTCCATATGAGGCTTTGTCTGGGAGACGGTGTAGATCTCCAGTTGGTTGGTTCGAGCCGGGTGAGGCTAGGCTATTGGGGACAGACTTGGTGCAGGATGCTTTAGAAAAGGTGAAGGTGTTTCAGGAGAGGCTTCGTACAGCGCAGTTGAGGCAGAAGAGTTATGCTGATAGGAAGGTTCGAGATGTGTCCTACATGGTTGGTGAGAAGGTTTCACCCATTAAGGGTGTCATGAGATATGGGAAGAAAGCTAAGTTGAGTCCTCAGTTCATTGGGCCTTTTGAGGTGCTTCGGAGGATCGGGGAGGTGGCTTATGAGCTTGCATTGCCACCCAGCTTGTCGAGTGTGCATCTGGTATTTCATGTTTCTATGCTCCGGAAGTATATTAGGGATCCGTCTCATGTTCTGGATTTCAGCACGGTTCAGTTGGATGGTGATTTGACTTATGATGTAGAGCCAGCAGCTATCTTGGAGCGCCAGGTTCGGAAGTTGAGGTCAAAAGATATCGCTTCAGTGAAAGTGCAGTGGCGAGGTCGTTCCGTGGAGGAGGCTATCTGGGAGACCGAGCGAGAGATGCAGAGCAGATATCCTTACCTATTTGAGGCTTCAGGTATGTTTCTTGACTCGTTCGAGGATGAACGTTTGTTTAAGTTGGGGAGGATGTGACAACCCGGCCAGTCATCTCATGAGTTACCGCTCTGTTTCCCCCATTTCTGCTTCTTACTACTTTGTCTATTGGTTCTATGAGTGATCGGGTTGGTTGGCTGGGGTTCGGAAAGGTTTTGAGAAGGTTTGAGACACTTAGTCTCTTTTGAAGAAGCTGAAGTTAGAAAAGTCAACCGGATATTGACTTATGTGTTACAGGGCTCGGATGTGAGTTCTGATGGTTCGGTTAGCTTCGGAAGGTGATTTGGGACTTAGGAGCATGATCGGAATGGGTTTTGGAGGTTCGGAGTAGATTTAGTCTTGAATTGGCGAAGTTGATATTTTAGCGATTTCCGGTTGGTAGTAAGGTTGTAGTGTGGTCCGGGCCCGGGCCAAATGGGCCTGGGCTTTAGGCGGGCCGGGATAAGGCGGGCCCGGGCTTCACGGTCCCAATGGGTGGAACCGGCCCACGGTGGTCCTAAGCCCACATGGTCCTGAGCTAAATGGACCGGGTCCACGGGCCAAACGGGCTTTTTTCGTTCCGGGCTATTTTTTTTAATTTTTTTTATCTAAGGCACTTTCTTGTAAACTATATATGTATATACTAGTATAAATTACTTATATATAGCTATATAAATATATATAGTATATATAGTATGTGTATTAGATATATAATATATATACTGTATCAAATTTAAACACAAAATAAATTGCAAAGAAATATTCAAGGGAATGTCTTATATATTTTACTATTACGACATTAACAAAGAATGGCAATATCTTTCCTAGTCTTCCTCCCCCCAATGGAATGTGCACAACAAGGTACTAATACCACCATTAAAAGGAAAAACAATTAAGGAAGATGTGCCAAAATACAAGTTACATGTTAGTCTATGTATTATCTCTAACAAATCTCATAAATACTTCAAGATCCGGAGGAATTTCCGTTGGTGGTGGTGGAAAAGAAGCTTGTTCATCACCGCTTCCGGGCGAAGCAGCATCTTGCGCAAGTTCTGCTAGCATTTCTTCATAAGCTTCATCTATCTCCGTTGTGATTCTGTAGGTCCAAAATTTCTTCTTTCCGAACGGATCCAATCTCTGAAGAGTACTGATTTTTCCAAGCTCTCCCTCATAGACGCTCTATGATCACCACTTTGAAGTCTCGCTTGACTGAATGCGCTCTCTGATGCCACTGTTGAAGCTTGAACACTTAAAATATCTCGAGCCATCCTTGAAAGAACCGGATAGTGTTTTTGTTTGTCCTTCCGCCATTCCAAAACATCGAAGGAGTTGTCGGGATTCTCTGATTCAAGTCCCTGCGACAAATAGACTTGAAGTTCATTTAGTTGTGAACTATCACCAAAATTATCACCTTGAGAATCCCTGAACTCCGTCCAAGAACTAAGGGCTTTTAGGCCCGCAGTTCTTTTAGATGCTTGCGAACTAGACGAAGTAGGAGTTGGAACATTTGGTCTAGCTTGATCTAAGGCAAGTTGATAAGCATTATAAATTGTTTGAGCATTTATTTTAATTGAGGCTTTTGCATCTCCAAGTGTAGCAAAATTCCTCAGCTAAAAGTGATAAAGCGTTATAAATTTGTGAATACCAAAAGTGAGGATCTCCTAATTTTATTGTAGGATTTAACAATGCAGCAACACCAAAAATAGGGTAGATAGGGAAAAAATATTTTTTAAACTTAGCTTTCATATAATTAATAGCTTCTTGATAAATTACTCCACCCTCTGAAAATTGAGTATATAAATCTACAAGTGCTGCAATATAAACTAAACAGTTAGAAATAGTAGGATAATATTGGTTAGATAATTCATATGTAGCAATATGAAATTGTTCTAAAAAGTCTACAAGTATTTTAACATTACTCCAATCTTGATTTGTAAGGTGCTCATCATCATCATCATCATCACCATCACCTACATGAGCATTATACGTTGCGCTTATTGGGTTCCTATATTCATATGCAACAACTAAACTTTCATACATGTAATTCCATCTAGTTGGACAAGCTTTAGAAACATTTCTTTCTCTAAGGCCAAATTCATCACATTTTTTAAAATAGTCTCTAAGTCTACTTCTATGGTTGAATAAAAAAACCAAATAAGAGCCATTTTAACCTTTTCATTTCTACATTTAAAACTTTCATACCAGCACCGACGATTAAATGGTAAATATGACAAATACATCTAACATGTAAAATATTACTAAATGCAGGATTTAGTGTAGTTGTAAGCAAGCCTATAGCGTTAGTGTTACTAGAAGCATTATCCATTGAAACCGACATAATTTTATCTCTAATGCAAAAATATCTACAAATATCTGCAACTGTGTTAGCAATAAACTTACCTGTGTGGCGTGAATTAATTATTCTATAAGCAATAATGCGCTTTTGCATTATCCACTCCTCATCTATCCAATGACTTGTAACAGTTAGATAATCACAGTCATTACCACTTCTACCAATATCAGTAGTAATAGCAATGCGACAATCTATATGAGTAAATAAATAGCGCAAATATTGTTCATATTCATGTTTATATTTATAAATATCGCTCTTTACGGTTGCGCGAGGCCATCCTTTATAAGTAGGATTAAAAACTCTTCTAATATAATGCACAAAATGAGGGTTAGAAGGAAAACTATAGGGTAAGCACATAACAGTAACCATTTTTTGCCAATTCTTCACGATCTTTATTTGGATCATAATATAAAATGTCACCGGTAACAGTGTTAATTCCCGGTTGAACTAGATTTGAACTTGTACTAGGGTTAACCGTAGTATCTACACTTGTCCCCTCTTGCGCAGCTTTCATTTGTAAAAATCTAGCTTTATCTCTAGGGTGTGTCTTTATGTGTCTAGTCAAACTACCTGTACCGTTACGGTCTCCAGTAAATTTATGAACTAGTTGAGACCCACAAGTTTTACACTAAGCCTTATTTTGTTCTCTTAGTTGAGTAAAAAAGTGCCAAACAAGAGATGTTTCAGGCCATTTAGCAGGTTATCTATTAAAAGTAGGGGTTACTACAGGAGGGTCAGGTGGGGCATCATTTGGGTTATTAACAGGACTAGTAGGTGTACCATCTAAATCCGGTTGCGTTTCATCTAAATCATCATTTTCAAAGATAGTTTCATTAGGATAAAGAGCATTCATAACTTCTTCATTTAATTGTTGACCTGGTGCAACATCATGGCAAGATTGACTAACGGAAAATTGAAAATAATGGTTGTCACTATCAAGAATAATAGGTGGAGGAGGACGGGTAACAGGTCTAGGTCGGGGAGTCGGGGGAAGAGTAGTAGCTTGGCTACTTGTTGAGAATTGGGAAAAAGTATAATTATAAAAAGTTTGGGGTTAAAATAAATTTTGGGCGCCAAATGGCTATTTTCTAAAGTGCCAAACGGTTGAATTTTGATGGCCAACGGCTAGATTTTAAAAATCTGAACGTTGGTCATTTTCAAGAAAAAAAAAATTAAAAATAGTCGTTGGGGCCCGTTGGGCCCGGTTGAACCGGCCCAGGCCCGCATGCCGATCTCGGGCTTAACGGTCCTGGGATCACGGGCTATTTGGGTTGGACCGGCCCACTACGGGCCTATGCACCACTAGAGACCGGGCCTGCTTGAACCGGTCCGTTTGGCTCGCGGTCCTGGGCCGATCCCGCGCCCGGACCACAATACAGCCTTAGTTGGTAGGCGAGATTTTGATATAGGGTCATAATGGAATTCTGAGAGTTGCAGTAGTTTCGTTGCGTCATTTGGGATGTGTGCAAAATTTCAGGTCATTCGGACGTGTTTTGGTTGGGTTTTTGATCAAAAGCGAAATTTGGAAGATATTGGGAACTTAGGCTTGAATCCGATATGTTTTGGTTGAATTGATGTTGTTTGAGGTGTTTTGAAAATTGGTACAAGTTTGAATAAGGTGTTGGGATATGTTGGTGCTTTTGGTTGAGGTCCCGGGGGCCTCGGAGTGATTTCGGATGGTTGACGGAGGAGTTTGAGACTTTGTGAGATTTTAGATTTTTGTTGCTTCTGGTATTTCTGCACCTGCGGATTGGGGACCGCAGGTGCGACGCCGCATATACGAGAGAAGGGTCGCAGAAGCGGAAGCTGGGTAGTTGGCAGGAACCGCAAAAGCGGTCTAGGGGTCGTACCTGCGATAGCACAGGTGCGGATATTTCATCGCAGATGCAGTTTGGGTAGTTTAAGTGATTTGCGCAGAAGTGGATCAAGGACCGCAAATGCGGTACCGCAGAAGCGGTAAAGTGGCCGCAGATGCGAAAATGCCTGGGCCAGAAAGTATAAATTGTGTCCTTCGCGATTTTGAGCTATTTTTACCATTTCTAATTCGGCTTGGGAGCTTTTTGGACGAATTTGAAGAGGGATTTCAAGGGAACTTCATTGAGGTAAGGAATTTGGACCTAAAACTCATTCCTATGCTATTATTTCACGGATTAGAGCTATAATTAATGGAATCTAAGGTTAAAAATTGGGGAAACTAGGGCTTGGAAACTTAGAACTTTGCTTGAGGATTTGAGGGATCTATTGTGGTCGGATTTGGTACTTTTGATATGTATGAACTCATGGGGAGATAATGAATCCATTAATGTAAAAATTATTGAATTCCGAGATGTGGGCCCGGGGGTCGGGTTTTGGTAATTTCAGGATTTGTGTCGTATATTGATTATTTTCGCTTGGGCTTCATTCCCTTAGCATATTTTGATGCCGTGATTCTAATTTTGGATAGATTCGATGCGAATGGAGGCCTATTCGAGGGGCAAAGGCGTCGCGGGCTAGAGATTTGACTAGATTGAGGTGAGTAATGGTTGTAAATGATGTTCTGAGGGTATGAAACCCCAGATTTCATATCGTTGTGCTATATTGATGTGACGCACATGCTAGATGACGATCGTGGGGCTGTACACTGTTGGGGATTGTGACTTAGTCCCTCCCGAATGACTATTTTGCCGCATATTTGACTGAAATCTATTTGCTATCATCATTATTTGGGTTGAATGTCATATTTGGGCTGAATGCCAACTATTTGAACCCTTACGAGACTTTTATTGATATTTCCTCACTGTTTTGAATTTATACTTGAACTCAGTCATGTTATATTTCACTATATTCATACTCAGCCATGTTTACACTGTTTTAACACTTAAATGATCTTTTAAACGATATTTTGGGCTGAGAATCATGTTTTACTATTGTCCGAGTGGCTTGTGAGGATTTATGACTGAGTAAGGCCGACGGCCTATGTTGTGAGGAAACATTTGATATTGATTATGAGGTCGAGGGCCTGATATATGTACGCCACGAGGTGGCTTGTTGATATGAGGCCGAGGGCCTAATGTTGATGCCACGAGATGGCTTGATATTGCGCTTGAGCCGTAAGGGGCCCCTCTAGGAGTTTGTACACCCCCAGTAAGTGTGGGTTTCCATTGTGATGTGAGATATAGACCGAGAGACTGGTATTGTTCCGAGATATTGCCCGAGGGGAAGATTTGTTGATACGTTGCCCGAATTATGTGTTTATTTTCCTTGATTGCCTATCATTTACCTTCTTAAATTGTTGACAAAGGCTTTTGTGTAGTTTAATTCGAGTTAAATGACTTTCACATATCTTTCACTGGTTTTACTGCTTCATTTAGTCTGCAGATGTACTTTATGTGATTTCCTGCTTTTAGTCTTTATTTATGATTATTACTCACTGAGTTGGAGTACTCACTTTACTCCCTGCACCCCGTGTGCAGATTCAGGCGCATCTGGCCCCGCTCCCGAGTGCTGATCATTTCCAGCTCAGGCGGATCCGAGGAGTCTCTAGGTAGTTGTCGGCGTTTGTAGCCCGGAGCTCTTCCCTATCTTATTTCTTCATGTTCTTAGTTTCTGTATTAAACCTTGTAGTTTCCTCTGTGTATTCCGGATTGTTTTGATGCTCGTCATTAATGACACCCCAGTATCGGGCTGTGTTGGGTTGTATTCTGCATATTATGTTGTTAACTGCTTAAACTTTGGATTATTTTATCATGCTTTAGACTGTATCTTACTATTTAACTGTTAAATATTGAAATGGAAAGCGTCGGCTGGCCTTGTCTTCACGGGAGGCGCCATCACGACCGGGTCTGGGTTTAGGGTCGTGACAATTATTTATGTCACCTCTAAAATATATATCCTAACTAATATAAAACTTTCAATTTGCTGGGAGTTCAACAAAAAATACTGACCAACCAAAAGACAAGAACAATCAGCAATTTCAATTCACTAGTAGAGAACCAGTGCAGGCCAGCATCAGCAAAATAGGTATCTACAAAATAACTCCACTTTATCTACAATTATCTACAGAATATCTACAAAATATCTACAAGTTATCTACAAAATATCTACAATTTGTCTACATTATATATACAAAATATATACAAATAAACACAACATATTGGCACAGCTCTACAGATTTAGGTAGATCTTATAACACACCTACATATCTTCTTAAACTGTCAAGCCACTACTATCCAGTATTATTTAATATTTTTAATGAAAAAAATAGAACATGTTGAAGGTGCACTTGGTGAAGAAAATCATCCAGCACGTGTTGATTTATATACACATTTTGAAGGTGCGGTTGATGAAGAGAATGCAGGTATGAAATTGTATTCAGAGATATTTGCTTTATGTTTCAATATTTTTACCATTTTATTAAGCTAGATATACATGGTATTACAGAGAGGGAAGATATGCATGCACAATCTTTAATCCACGGAGTGATAGTAGCAGCTCAAAGAGAACAGCAGAATGAGGAAGATGACAATGTAGGTGAAGAGGCAGAAGAGTATGTGAATGTAGGTGATTCAGAAGAATCCGGAGGTGAGAAGAAGGAGGTTAGACTTGATGATTTCGAGCTTCCTAGTAACTTCTCCCAATTGGTTAAGTTCGGCGAGCCTATACAAGATGAAACAACACCCGTGCATCAAGGTAGAAAAAGGCAGCCGGGAAAGCATGCCCGATCACCATTTCTCCCTTTATACATTTCTGGTGGAAGCACCTCGGTTGGACCTCAAATAT
Source organism: Nicotiana tabacum (assembly GCF_000715075.1). NCBI lineage: Eukaryota > Viridiplantae > Streptophyta > Magnoliopsida > Solanales > Solanaceae > Nicotiana > Nicotiana tabacum. The sequence goes on from NC_134084.1 coordinate 129,103,452, forward strand.
TTCACCTCAAGCACCTATTTACTAGTGTTATTGGTCAAGATGTAGATCCTGAGTTGTTGGATCAATTCAACAAGTGGTTATACCACGGTACCGACACAGGTTCAAAGGGGTTAGTTTGCACAATTTGATACTTTTATTCCAGTATTCATCTTTTACATATCCACTTCATTCAACAATTTTATTTTAATTTCTATTTGTTTATATAGGAGGAAGGCTCCGTATTCTATAAAGGACAACCAAATTAAGCCATGGTAAGATCTTGGAGTGGAAAAGGTTGACAAGAAGGAGTGGTTCTTTTCCCTAGCACACCCCGGACAAGTCCTCAATAACTCGGTAAGATTCAATGTATTTGATTTGTTGATTTTTTGTAGATAATTTGTATTCTGATTGTAGATGTTTTGTTTTCTGTTTGTAATGTAATTGTAATTATTTTGTAGTTTGTGTAGATTATTTGAAGATAACTTGTAGTATAAATGCAATCTATTTTTGTTGTAGCACATTGATGTTATAATGTATTACTTGAGGAAAATAGGCAAGTATGGCCCCCATAACAAGACCAGGTTTACTACAACAGATTGTTTGTTCAAGACTAGGATTGAACAAATTTATGAAAATTTCCAAAATTCTCCTCAAGAAAAGAAGTTTTCTGTTGTCAAACCCCAGGACGTTGTAGCAGAATATATATTGGGGTATAGAATACTCGCAAATGTTGCATGGGATGAAGTTGATTATGTCATCATGCCCGTTAACATTGTAGAAAAATTCCACTGGGTGTTGGTTGTTTTTGACATTGCAGACAGGAAACTTTATGCGTATGATTACATGGTCTCTTCACACAATCATCCCATTGTTGAATCTTGTGTCGACAAGTTTTCTGTTATTATCCCTTTGTATTTGTCATGCACCGGTTTTTATGGGAAGCGTAAAAACATCAACTTCAAGAATAAAAAGGCATACATTGAGAAAGCTATTACCGACCCTCTTAACATTCAGTGGATCGTCGGAGAGATACCACAGCAAAAAGAAGGATCACTGTAACAAAAATCTTCTTTCTTTCTATACATTTAACCCTTTTTTTTCTAATCGTTTGGTAAATATTGACATTTTTTTAATCTTTGCAACGATTGTGGTGTATTTGTTGTTGCCTTTGCAGAGTATGTTAGTCTTGGAGAGTTATCAATTCCGGTAGAAGACCTTTCTGATATTGACCAACATCGTAGACGCTATGGAGAGCTACTTTGGGACTATGCTAGAAAGAAGCAGGAGCATGGGGCAATTAGTGAAAGTGAGGTGACAGGCAAATTAGCAAGGAGAAAAAGTGCACCAGCTTTGAATGAGAAAATACAGTCTAGAGGAAGAAGAAGTAGTTGTAATGTGTCACGACCCCAACCCGAACCCAGTTGTAATAGCGCCTCTCTTGAAGATAAGGCCAGCCGACACTTCCCATTTTCCAATTATTAATAGTTAAGCATTTAAGAAATGGTCTAAAAACGATAAAATAAATCCGAAATAACTATGATAGCATAAATACGCGGAAGAACACCTATACATAGCCCTAACCGGGGTGTCACTATTCATGAGCATCTATAAGTCATAATACAAATCGGCTAAGTCAATAAACTAGTATAACTGTCTGAAAAGAGATGAAGTGACAAAGGAGTAGAGACACGGGGCTGCAGACGCAAACAGCTAGCTCGTGAACTCCGAATGTCCGCCTGAAGCCGGAAGGTAGCACTTGGGAGCGGAACCAGCTACGCTTGAATCTTCACACAGGGTAGAGGGAGTAAAGTGAGTACTCCAACTCAGTGAGTAAAAAATGTAAATAAAGACTGAAAGCAAGAAATCACGTAAGGCACAAAGCATTCTATAAAGAAGCAGTAAAACCATTTAGAATCAGTAAATCAGTGAAAGGTAGGTAAAATCCTTTAACTCAAATGTAGTTTCATGAAAAGCCTTTTTTCAATAATTAAGTAGGTAATTGGCAGCCAAATATGAAAAATAAACACATAAAGGCTCGCCCCTCGGGCACAGTATCAATAAATCCGCCCCTCGGGCAATATCTCAGAATAGTACCAGCCCCTCGGGCAATCACATAGAACAATACCAGCCCCTCGGGCTCAATCTCATATCACAATGGGTACCCAAGCTCACTGGGGGTGTACAGACTCCTGGAGGGGCCCCTTACGGCCCAAGCGTAATATCAAGCCACCTCGTGGCATCATCACTAGGTCGTCAGCCTCATATCATTCAAGCCACCTCGTGGAGTACATATCTCAGGCCCTCAGCCTCATAATCAGTATCAAATGTTTCCTCACAACATAGTCCCTCGGCCTTACTCAGTAAAAAATCCTCACAAGTCACTCGGGCAGTAGTAAAACATGTTTCTCAGCCCAAAAATATTGTTTAAAAGATCATGTAAGTGTTTAAAACAGAGTAAACATGGCTGAGTATAAAAACAGTAAAATATAACATGACTAAGTTCAAGTATAAAGTCAAAACAGTGAGAAATACCAGTAAAAATCCCTGAAGGGTTCAAATAGTTGGCACAAGGCCAAATATGGCATTCAGCCCAAATAATGATGAAAACAAGTATATTTCAGTCAAATATGCAGTAAAATCATCAGTCGGGACGGACCAAGTCACAATCCCCAACAGTGCACGACCCCACACTCGTCATCAAGCATGTGTGGCACCTCAATATAGCAGTACGATGTGCAAGTCCGGGGTTTCATACACTCAGAACATCATTTACAATCATTACTCACCTCGAACCAGTCAAATCTCTAGCTCGCGATGCCTTTGCCCCTCGAATCGGCCTCTACTCGTGTCGAATCTATCCAAAATCAAAACTAAGACGTCAAAATATGATAAGGGAACGAAGCCCAAGCGAAGACAATCAATAAAGGGCACAAATTCCGAAATTATCAAAACTCGACCCCCGGGCCCACATCTCGGAATTCAATAATTTTTACATCAATAGATTCTTTATCTCCCTACGAGTTTATACGTATCAAAAGTTCTCAAATCCGACCCCAAATGGTCCTTCAAATCCATAATTAAGGGCCTAAGTTTCCAAGCCCTAGCTTCCCCAAATTTCACCCTTGATTTTCTTAATTTCTAGCTCTAATCCATGTATTATTAGCATAGGAACGAATTTTAAGTCCAAATCCCTTACCTCAATGAAGTTTCCTTGAAATCCCTCTTTTAAATCGTCCAAAAAGCTTCCAAGCCGAAGTCAAAAATGGTGAAATAGCTCAAATTCGTGAAGTGAAATAACTTATATGTTCTGCCCAGACCTTTTCGCATCTACAACACAATGCCTGCTTCTGCGGAAATCACTTATCCAGCCTAAATCGCATCTGCGACGTCGCAGATGCGGTCACCTTACAGCTTTTGTGGTCTCTGCTCACCGGACCCCTTTTCGCTTCTGTGATAGATCTCCCGCACGTGCGGTCCCCAATCCGCAGGTGCGAAAATACCAGAAGCAGCAATTCAGCAGCTGCAACAACAATCCAAACTTCCCGTTAACCATCCGAAATCATCCCGAGGCCCCCGAGACCTCAACCAAAAGTACAAACATAACCCAATACCTTATTCAAACTTGTTCCAATCATCAAAACACCTCAAACAACATTAAATCATCCAAAACACATCGGATTCAAGCCAAACTTTCTAAAATCTTCTAAATTTTGCTTTTGATCAAAAACCCAATCAAACCATGTCTGAATGACCTGAAATTTTGCACACACATCCCAAATGACACAACGGAACTACTGCAACTCTCGGAATTCCATTCCGACCCCTATCAAAATCTCACCTACCAACCGGAAATCGCCAAATTATCAACTTCACCAATTCAAGCCTAAATCTACTATGAACCTCCAAATCTCATTCCGATCACACTACTAAGTCATAAATCACCTCCCGAAGCTAACCAAACCATCAAAACTCACATCCGAGCACTCTAACATATAAGTCAATATCCAGTTGACTTTTTCAACTTAAACTTCCTTAATAGAGACTAATGTCTCAAACCTTACCAAAATCATTCCGGACTCGATTTGACCAACCCCATACCACAAAACACTGATAAACAATGCATAAAGAAGCAGAAATAGGGAAAATGGAGTGGTAAATCATGAGATGACTGGTCGGGTCGTCACATCCTCCCCAACTTAAACAAACGCTCGTCCGCGAACGAATCAAGAAACATACCTGAAGCCTCAAACAGGTGAGGATATCGGCTCTGCATCTCCTACTCAGTCTCCTAGGTAGCCTCCTCCATGGGCCGACCTCTCCACTGTACTTTCACTGAAGCTATATTCTTTGACCTCAACTTTTGAACCTGACAACCCAAAATAGCTACTGGCTCCACATCATAAGTCAAATCATCATCCAACTGAACCGTGCTGAAATTCAGAACATGAGGCGAATCCCCATTGTACATCTGGAGCATAGAAACATGAAATACCGGATGCACACTTGACAAGCTGGGTGGCAAAGAAAACTCACAAGCCACCTCCACAATCCTCCAAAGCACCTCAAAAGGCCCAATGAACCGAGGACTCAACTTCCCTTTCTTCCCAAATCTAATAACACCCTTCATAGGCAAAACCTTCAACAGAACCTTCTCACCAACCATGTAGGACACATCCCAAACCTTCCTGTCAGCATAACTCTTTTGCCTCGATTGCGTTGTACGAAGCCTCTCCTGAATCACCTTTACCTTTTTTAAAGCATCCTGCACCAAGTCTATCCCCAATAGCCTAGCCTCACCGGGCTCGAACCAACCAACTGGAGATCTACACCGCCTCCCATATAAAGCCTCACATGGAACCATCTGAATACTCGACTGGTAGTTGTTGTTATAAGCAAACTCTACAAGCGGTAGAAACTCATCTCATGACCCTCCGAAATCAATGACACAAGCACGTAACATGTCCATCCATCTGAGGGTGAAAAGTTGTGCTCAACTCAACTTGAGTACCCAACTCTCTCTGCACGACCCTCTAAAACTGTGAAGTAAACTGAGTGTCTCTATCTGAAATGATGGAAACCGGAACACTATGCAAACGAACAATCTTTCGGATATAGATCCCTGCCAACTGCTCTGAAAAATAGGTAGTAGATACAGGAATGAAGTGCGCGGACTTGGTCAGCCGATCCACAATCACCCAAATAGCATCGAACTTCTTCAAAGTCTGTGGAAGTCCAACTACAAAATCCATAGTGACCCTCTCCCACTTCCACTCTGGAATATCCATCTGCTGAAGCAAGCCACCCAATCTCTGATGTTAATATTTCACCTGCTGACAATTGAGACACCGAGCTACAAATCCCACAATGTCTTTCTTCATTCTCCGCCACCAATAGTGTTGTCTCAGATCCTGATACATCTTCGCGGCACCCGGATGAATGGAATACCGCGAGCTATGGGCCTCCTCTAGAATCAACTCTCGAAGCCCATCCACATTGGGCACACAAATCAGGCTCTGCATCCTCAAAACCCCATCATCTCCAATGGTCACATCTCTAGCATCATCATGCTGAACTTTGTCCTTAAGGACAAGCAAATGCGGACAATCTGGTGTTGCAACCTCAACCATACAATAGAAAATATATCAACGACTTGGTCTCCACCTGTAGGAGTCTCACCTCTACCTCTAACATCCTGACCCCTACCTCTGGTTGGTCATATAAGTGGAGTAGTAACTGTAATATGGCACGTAGCCTGAGTGCTTTTACAAAATATGTTTCTTCCAAGTCTAGGACAATTTTCCCATGATGTGCCTTGTACTACCACATTCATTACAATCCCTTTGAGGGTTCGGCTACTCATACTGAGTCTACGCTAGATAACTGGAATAACCATTATACGAACCTTGTGGTGGTGGTGCATTAAAAGAACTTTCTGGAGCAGCCCGAGTAATCAGATATATTGAGTGGGTTGGCCGGCTGGCCGAGCCCCTGTCATAATGATTTGTAGTTGTAGAATAGAATCCGCTAAATCCTTTAAAACCTCGAGACCTCTTGGTCTTCTTAGCTTCCTTTTTTCCTCATCCAGAATACATTCTAACATTTTGGCAATTTCTACCACTAGCTGAAATGAAGCATCAACTTGTAGCTTCCTAGGTTTTACTAAATTTCAAGATCATAATTGAGTCCTTTAATGAGTCTGTGGACTCTCTCTCTCTCTAGCTTAGGAACCAAAGTAGGAGTATGACAGCTAACTTATTGGACCTGATGATATATTCTGACACCGTCATGGTGACCTCACACAACCGTTCAGACCCTATATACAACATATTACGGAGAAACTAGGAGACAAACTCCTTCAAAAACATTTATGAGAACTGAGTTGAGTAGGTGGTGTTGCATTGGCTAGTTTGCCCTCTTCATAGGCTTGCCACAAACAACAGTGGCTAATTTCTTCTTTTGTAATGTTGACTCAACACTGCTGAGCTAACCTATTTATTCATATACTCTCGATTCTTCTTTGGGGTAACTCTTTCCTCTAATTATGCAAAATAATCACAAAAGTATACCTACATCAAGATAAATCTTGGCACGAACTACATAGTCCAGAAGATCGTCAACCACTGTACTTCCTCTAAAGCACCCAAAAATCTAAAACCTTGACTTCCACACTAAGCGGACCTTCAATAAATTTAAGGTTATTTTTCTAACTCCTTTGATACTGAAGTATTGGATAATTAAAGAGGCAGATATACCGCAAGTCCCAACCTTATCCCCTGCATGTCTCAGTCCTTAAATATGTGTAAATTATTGGGGAGCCTTTCGGTACCATATATATGTACATTTCAGGTCAAAACTGATATAACACATGACCATTCGATCTATTCATTGATAGTGGACATCCCCATTTTGCGCGAAGTCATGGGTCACAACGTACGATAATCCATAATGTTGACCTGTTAACTCATATAAATCAACCAGACGTCAAGGTCTGTTGCACCCCTACAAGATTCACTAGTTGATCTTCTCAATACGTCCGCATCTTCAGACGGAACTATAACGGGTCTAGTAAATACCTAATCTTTCCACCACCTCTTGGCGGAATTGGTCATCTGAAACACAGTAAAATCAACCCCTATTGCTTTCAACTATTCCCATATTCTGCAATACTTTATGGCAGCGGTTCATAAAATCTTGTGGGTCCTCAGAAGGTGTACCACTGAAATAGACTGGATATAGCTAGGTAAACTTATCCAATCTTGGCAAAGCCTCAAAAGACAAGGCAGGCCTGTCATCGGCCTATGCCGCAATAAGTGGTTGAGTTGCCCCAACTGGATGAGATTAAGCTAAATCCTTCATAAGCTCATGCAACACAACCCATCTAATTCCTCAAACCATTTGCAAATCTCGCATTCACCCTCGTAACAGTCAATCTAACTCTCATACGCGATCCAAACTCAAACTGTAGCACATGTAATTCACTGGTAAAAGAGGACTCGCTACAAAATAACATAGGGTTCACACAAACGCGACACACCTCGCAGGAGGTAATCCACCTGCTTAACCTCAAACTAGTATCTCTCTACATTCTTCCATAATCATACTATTACACAATCACTTAATCCCCCCCAGTCTGAACTCATAACACAACATGAAGATCTACTCCACTCCACAACTAAGCTACACGAGAGGTCCTTCAACACACCCATAGCTCGAGGTCATACGTCAACTCAAGACGGAAGTCAAACATCCAATAGTCCTTACTACATCTCTAATAAACTCTTCTTGTCACATTCGAACAATCTGAATACATCTCGCAATAAAATCATACTCGCCCCATAGTTATCCAGTCACAAATCCCACCAATAAGGACACAAATAGACATATAAGTTCCAAATGCACGTGCTCACACAATCGAAATCTCAGTACTCAAGCCACAGTCAAAACCCGGCCTCAAGTCCTTCAGACTGGCCCAACATCACATACAGAAATCACATCTCGCACCTCATCTAGGGAATCACAAGCTGTCGATGCACAGTAGATACCGAGCGCTCATGTGCGCAAACGAATGTGTGGAAGGAATTAAGGAATTATGCTTCAAGTTTAACCAATGTCGCACGATAAGAATTCAAGAATGTGGAATTTCCTAAAGGGTCCTATAGCCTCTCAAAGTTAAGTACAGATGTCTCCGTACCGATCTGCAAGACTCTATTAAACCCGCTCAAGACTCGTGTGACCTATGTAACCTAGTGTTGATACCAACTTGTCACGACCCTAAAACAGACCCGGTCGTGATGGCGTCTATCGTGGAACTAGGCCAGCTAACATAATTACTAAATCTAACCATTTTTTCTATAACAGTCATTTTGAAGCCATTAATTAACAAGAAATCTTATAGCATATGTCTAAATAACCAGTGCAGAACAAATATACAAGCCCGACATCGGGGTGTCACAAGTCACGAGCATCTACTAAGGTCTGAATACAACGAAGAGTCTGAAAATAAACTAAAAATAGTCTAAGGAAAACAAGAGGGAGAAGAGCAGGGATGCGAACGTCGGGCAGCTACCTTGCTAACTCCAATGACTCTGCCACTAAGTAATCAACACCCGCTACCGGGTTCAGAAATACCTGAATCTGCACAGAAGGTGCAGGGAATAATGTGAGTACGCCAACTCAGTAAGTAATAAAGGTAAATGAAAGCTGAGCAGTAAGAGAACACATAATTTCACGTCATAGCACTACAACAAATACCGTATATTTCTCAAAAAAATAGTACATAAACCATTTACTTCGTAAATCAAACTCAGTTTCAGTAAAACCTTTTAAAATAACTTTCAATAGTTTCAAACGAGTGATAAAACAGTGAGTAAAAATGATAGAAATGTAAACAACCCCTCGGGTAAAACATGTACCATAAACCGCCCCTCGGGCATAATATCAATAGAACCAGCCCCTCGGGCTACCTCACAATCACTCGTAATCAGCCCCTCGGGCATAACATGAATCAAGAACTGCCCATCGGGCAAAACATGGATCAAGAATAGCCCCCCAGGCAACAATATGAAATAACAACAGCCCTTGGGCTACATCATATCAGTCACACTAGGTACCCGCGCTCACTAGGAGTGTACAGACTCCTGGAGGGGCCCCTTACGGCCCAAGCGCAATAACAAGCCATCTCGTGGCATAATCAAATAGGCTCTCGACCTCTTATCAACAAGCCACCTGGTGGCATAACAAATCATGCCCTCGACCTCAAAATCATGAATCAATATAAGTACTGTTGCGGCGCGCAGCCCGATCCCATAGTATCCTCACAACACAGGCCCTCGGCCTCACTCAGTCAAAAATCTCTCATGCCACTCGGGCAACAGTAAAACATGATGATCAGCCCAAAATATTGTTTAAAATATCAAAATGGAGTAAATATGGCTGAGTTATGAAAACAGTAGAATACAGCATGACTGAGTACAAATATGTAGTGAGGAATAGTAGTAAAAATTCCCTAAGGGTCCAAAACAGTTGGCACGAGGCCCAAATAAGGCATTCAGCCCAAAACATGATAATACTTTCCAAAACACAATGATATCAAACAGTTTTCAATCAAATACGCGGTTTAACAGTCATACAGGACGGACTAAGTCACAATCCCCAACGGTGCACGACCCCACGCTCGTCATCTAGCGTGTGTGTCACCTTAAAGTAGCGCAACAATGTGAAATCTGGGGCTTCATACCCTCATGACAATATTTACAATCATTACTTACCTCAATCCGAGAAAAATCCTACTCCGAAATGTCTTTTCCCCTCGAATCGGCCTCCAATCGATCCGAATCTAGCCACAGTTAATTTAATTCAGTCAATACTAATTATAGGAATTAATTCCATATGAAAATACTAATTTTCCAACAAAATTCGAAATTAACCCAAAATTATCAGTGGGGCCCATGTCTCGAAATACGACAAAACTCACAAAATACGATAACACATTCAATTACGAGTCCAACCATACTAATTTTACTAAATCCGACTCCGAATCGATGTTCAAATCTTGAAAATTCATTTTTTGAAGATTTTACAAAAATCTCAATTTCTTACACCTAAATCTGAAATAATTGATGAATATGGACATGGATTTATGAAATATAATCACTTTCGGATATAGAACACTTACCCAAGTCAAAGTCGTGAAAACTCCCCTTGGAATCGCCTAAATCCGAGACTCAAAACTCAAAAATGAGTAAAAATGGCTAACTCTCGCGTTTAAGAATCTGTCCAAGCAAGTTGCATTTATCATTTGAGACTTATAAATCGCATTTGATACATGCGATTTCGCCTCTGTCCCAGAAAAAAAACAGCATTACCAACCTTCAGTAAATCGATCATAACTTTCTGTACAAATATTCAAATGATGAACGGTTTAACTTTCTGAAAATTAGACATCAAGAACTACAATATTGATATGTTTCTCATTACCTAGTTCCTTATAGTCAGTCGATCATAACTTTCTGTACAAATATCCAAATGATGAATAGTTTACTTTCCTGTAAATTAGAATGCAAGGTCTACAACTTTCATGTTTTGAAAATTTTCAGAATCCTTATATAGTTTGAGATATAAGCTTCCAATGTATGCTCCTCGCATCAAAATTTTCAAACCTTGTTGTCAAAAACCAGCAAGTTAAATAGGCCTATAAATGGTCCGAAACTCACCCGAGCCCCTCGGGACTCTAACCAAATATGCCAACATGTCCCAGAATACAATACGAACTTAGTTGAGGCTTTAAACCACGCTAAACAACACTAAAATTACGAATCGCGCATTGAATTGAATTATGAGTTTTCAAATCTTCCAACTTCTACTTTTTGCGCCGAAACATATCAAATCAACCCGGAATGACTTTAAATTTTGCACACAATTCATAAATGACATAATGGATCTGTTCCAATTTTCATAATCAAATTCCGACCCCGATATCAAAAAGTCAACTCTCGGTCAAACTTTCCAAAAATCTTCTATTTTCCAACTTTCGCCAAAATGCGTCAAATTGTCCTACGGACTTTCAAATCCAAATCCGAACATGATCCTAAGTCTAAAACACCATACGAAACTATTGAAATTATCAAAATTCCATTCCGGGGTCGTTTGCTCAAAAGTCAAATCTCCAGTCAAACTTAAGAAATCTTTAGCCTTAGATTTCTAGATTCCGTTAAATGGCGATAATTTGAGCTAGGGACCTCCAAATTCGATTTCGGGCATATGACCAAGTCCCAAATCACGATACGGAACTACGGGAATGGTCAAAACTTGGATTCAGGTTCGTTTGCTCAAAATATTGACCAAAGTCAACTCAATTGAGTTTTAAACCTCTAATTCACAATTTAATCCATTTTTCACATAAAAACCTTCCGGAAAATTATATGGACTGCGCACGCAAGTTGAGGAATTATTGATACTGCTTTTCAAGGTCTTAAAATACCAAGATAATTATTTAATTTAAAGATGACATTTTGGGTCATTACAGATTCCGACCCCGATATCAAAAAGTCCACTTCCGGTCAGACTTCTCAAAAACCTTCAAATTTCTATCTTTAGCCAAATGACTTCAAAATGACCTACGGACCTCCGAATTCACTTCTGATCATGCTGCCAACTCCAGAATTATCATACGGAGCTATTTCCAGACTCGGAATCCCAAACGGACATTGATAACCCTGAAATGCACGTCAACCCAAACTTATGAAATTCCTCTAAAATGCTAACTTCCACAATAGGTGTAGAAACGTTCCCGTGTCTTCCAAAACCCAGTCCGAACATACGCCCGAGTCCAAAATCATCATATGAACCTGCTGGAACCTTCGAATCCTGATTCTAAGGATTTTACTCAAAAATCCAATCTTAGTCCATTCTTTCAACTTAAAGCTTCCGAAATGAGAATTCTCTTTCCAAATCAACTCCGAACTTTCCAAAATTCAATTCCGACGATGCGTACAAGTCATAATACCTGAAGTGAAGCTGCTCATGCCTCAAATCGCCGAAGAACGTGCTAAAGCTCAAAACGACCGGTCGGGTCGTTACAAAATCACTCTATGAAAGTATTATCTCAATACAGAAAAATCCTAACTAACTACATTATGATCTTAAAAAACCTCAATAATTACCCATCAAATTCTGTTATCCTGAACTCACCAACAATTTTTATGAAATATTCTGTTAACTACATTAAATTTTATTTCCTTTTGGGTGCATTCTTGCAAGATTTTTTATTATGCCCTTCTCCTTCGCAGTTGACACATGAAACCTTGTACTTATTTGAATTTATTTCATCATATAATTTGTATTTTTCTTTTTGAAGTCTTCCTGGCTGCTTTTCTCTCCTGTAGGTGGATTTACTACTTCTTTAGATATATGTTGTGGCACATTTTATTTGCTTTCATCAGGCATGGGATTTACTGGTATTTCATAAGTACGCAAGAGGTTCTTCCTTGTGTAATAAGGAGAACAATATTGTTCAAAAGACTCATCTCTGTGTCTTAAAGCAGTCAAAGCATGTGGACAAGGAAGTTCATCAAGCTGGAATTGCCCACAACTACATCTCTTATTTTCAAGACAAATAATATAGCGCCTCACACCATCTAGTACCGTATGTATATAGTCTGTTGAAGCCCTCACCTACAATTACATTACAAAAAAAAAATAATTCATATACGGTTAAATACAAAATATCAACAAAAAATCTACATTGTCTTGTATAAATTAATTTGATGCAATAAATGATCAGATCTTACTCTAAGCTTGTGCGACAATGTTTTGTTGTCATCCAACTCTTTGTTGAATTTAAACCCAAGGTATGTGAATGTACATTTTGCTTTCAATAACTTTTCTTTCGTCCAACGTTCAAGAAGAGTCCTCATATACTCTAATAGTTCTACTATCGGCAGCTCTCTTGCATATTTTGTTACAGCATTCAACGACTCTGCAATGTTTGATGTCATAGTCCAAGTTCTGTTCACCGTAGCATGTACTCGAGACCATCTATGGTAGTCAATATCGTATAAGTATACTTTAACACGCGGGTCAATCTCTTCAATCTTTGACATCCTTTCATTAAATTCATCAAGCGTGTATGATCGTGCCGTAGCAAAGTACAATTCGCTTAACTTTAGATAACCCTTCTTGAACTTTGCCCTTATATTTGTCCAAATATGCCACATGCAAGAATAATGTGGCATGCCGGGATAAACAATAGATGTTTCCTTCAAGATACTCTCATTCCGATCCGAAACAACACACATATTTGGTCTCTCACCATATGCATGTTTGAATTGCTCAAAAAACCACTTCCATGATGCGTCATTTTCTGAATCAACAACAGCATATGCCAATGGTAATATGGTACCTACATTATGTGGCAAATAGCAATTAATTAGCTGCAGGAAAAATGCAGAGGAAGACACATACATACAACTACAACTTTTCAATAATATATCTACAATAAATCTACAAATACTACAAAAAACAGACAAGCTACAATATTTCTACAATAAAACTACAATACTGGCTGCATTCATTGTACTAGATGTTAGCATTATTCCCATGTATGCTGACTTTAAGAAGGTCCCATCAACTACTACAACTGGCCTACAATATTTCCAACCACTGATTGACGTACAAATCGCAACAAATGCATATAAGAAGCATTCATCTGCGGTCTTCTTCAATTTAACTACAGATCACAGATAAGTCTTCTCAAGAATATAAAAATAACTTGGTAATTTGTTGTAGGAGTCAGCAGGATGACCTCTCAAAAATTGTAAAGCCTTTTCCTTTGCTCTCCAAGCTTGCATGTAGGTTAGATTCACGCCGTGTTCAGACAACATGTCAATTTGTATGTCTTTTGGTGTGTAAATTGTCTTAGGATCAGAATATTTTGGAATAACCATGCTACCAACTACCATGGAAGTAGGTTTGCGTTGTATGAATGTATTGTCCATTAAAGAGCATGTGTGTTGGCTGTTGAAATGTCTGACCTTGAACATTACAGAATCATTTATGCTAGTTGCCTTGAAGTGCCATGTACAGTTTTCACCAACACATAACAGCCAATAGCTACAAAATAAATACAATTTAAACACTGATTTAAAATATAGATTTAAAAAAAAGACTATTTTAGCTTAAACGTTCACATTATACAATTTATATACAACATAACTATAATTCATCTAGAATACTGATAAACATTATCACAAGAAAAAATTGAAGTAGTAAAAAATTACAAATAAACTACAAAATTAAAAAAATAATGATCTTTGATCATTCATATGTTCATACCTTCTAGAACTAGATCTTTTAACCCTGAATTGGAACTTGTGCATGACAGAATAGTGTTTCATTGCAGTTGCAATTGTTTGCTTGTCTTGGTATACTTGTCCTACTTCAATAAAATTTGGTGTACTATCTGTTATTATTATACTTTCATATTCCTCTATAACGGAAGATGTTGGCATATCAAGTAACTTTAGTGTTCCAGACGAACCTGCATGAAAATAAAGATAAATACTGTTATGAACAGTTTATAGAAATTTTGTAGATAATTTGTGGAAACATTGAAATTTTGTATTTCATATTAATTTTTCAAATGATATGTAGTTTAATTATTGAATAAATGTAGAAATTTTGTAGATATTGTGAAAATCCATACTGATATATATATTTACTCTGACATGTAGTTTATTTGTAGATAAAATGTAGATAAAGTGTAGGACATTGATATACAACCAGAATTTGATAGAAAATGTAACAGCACAAACCTGCAACTGTGTTCTCATTGGTGATACTCAATTCCATATTGAAATCGCGGACAATTATACATAGTGGATATGATCCTAAGTTTTTGTTTTCCTTTTTCGTCTCCATGTATACACGAACACCCATATCGTTCCTAATTTCCATTGGAGGACAATGCTCGTTGACATTGTATTTGATTTCTATAATTTTTTCGGATGTATCGATCATTAATTGCTGTGCTATTGTAAAAATCAATAGACTATTACTCGCATCCTCATCGACTACAATGCCATCGACCTGAAATTCTCTAGATCTCCCATAGCTATCCCAATTCTCATTCAGTTGTAGCATAATTGGGATTTTGGACGTAACTGCGTTTGTTGTAGAAGATTTAGTCGTTTTTGATTTGTGAAATCAGAAAAAATGTTGAAACATATTGTATCGCAAAAATAGAGTCGCTAAATTTTGAATCAAAACAGGCGATAATTATTAATGTGTGATTTGCGTTGTAAAATATCTGGAAGAATATTTAATTTCTCAATATTAGCGCGCCTAAATAAGGAAGCCTACAGCTACAATGATTCTTTATTTAATGAATTGTCTATATTTTGTAGAAATATTATTAACATGGTGAGTAATATGTAAACTATGAACATATTTGGTAATATAGTTTCCTATATGGTATAGGAACAAAAATTTCCCTTTATTTTTTCCCTTGTATTTGCAGCATGAATAGTATTCACTAGAGATGGAAAAGAGATGCAAAAATTGTGAACATTAAATCTCAGGTTTAAAGTAATGGCTTTTCTTGTAGTACTGCACTATTGGAAGATTATGTTAGTAAATTGGTGCATGATCTTGAACACTTTATGGATCAATTGGATGCAGATGTCATATGTCAATTATTAAGAATAGAATAGCATCATACTTAATACTACTATTTATGTGATGTATTTCTCTTTTAACTTGAAATAACCACAAGAATTTAAATATCTTACTCATATCATGAAGCTACATTGTCACAACCCGCACCTTGGGGTTGTGACTTCGGCAAAGAACTGGTGAGAAAAGGCTCTTCTGATTGTCTGACGTAGATCTGTCTACTCGAGCAACTTGGTAAAGGTAAAAACAAGAAGGCTTGAATAATTTATGAAAAAAAAGTCATGTTTCATAAGGAAAATACAAAAGGACATATTAATATAGAGTGTTACAAGAGCATACCGAGGAGACATAGTAGGTGAAGAATAACTATTGCGACATATTCATTGGTGGTCTTGAGGATATACAACGAAACTTCTCTTGTTTACTCTTTTATTTTTATTTTATAGCAAAAACAAATGCTTTTAGAATATGCTACAAACATTCTTTTAAATTTTGTTTTAAACCTTACACATATGTTTAAATAATAACTATGACTTAAAAAAATATATCAATTGACATGGCTACACGTGCAACGTACGTAACCAGAAATTAGTAATAGAATATAAAGAGCCCTGGTCAATCAAGTATTATTATTGAATACAGAATAAGGAAATTTACAGGGGACAGGAATTAAACAAAAGTAGGAAATGCAACCAAACAAGAAGAAAAGCTTCAAAATGACAATGTTTGGCACATTTAAATTAAGTGCCAACCCACAAAGCAAACAAAAGCACAATTAAAAGAGGCCATCTCCACCAATACCACTATACAATTTTGACCATTTAATATTCATTCCATCTCCTTAAATAGCTCTAAATTCTTATCATTTAGGCATTGCTCCTGAATGAGCCAAGTGCTTTGACTGCTCCAGCTCTCAGAATGTATTGGTGATACAATGCAGCAATTGCAGCACCAATAAAAGGTCCAACCCAGAAAATCCACTGTCACATTAAAAAGGCAATATTGTAATTTACCAATGTATATTTATGTTAAATTGAATAAAAACAATAGGATGTGCAATTTTGGTTAAGGTAAAATTGCTTACTTGGTCATCCCAGGCTTTTTCTTTGCCATATATGACTGCAGCTCCAAAACTTCTAGCTGGATTAATACCAGTTCCAGTGATTGGGATTGTAGCCAAGTGAACCATGAATACAGCAAATCCAATTGGAAGTGGTGCCAATACCTTAATTCAATTACAAAATATTGACTTCAACTCAAGTTACCAAAAACAAGCATTAATACATTGACTATATAAATAACTATCTATGTAATTTAACCTGTGTAGCAATTTGTCTGTCTTATTCTTTAAAAAAATAATTGGCTCCACTTATTACGAGGGGAGCCTTTGGCGTAATTGGTAAAATTGTTGTCATGTGATCAGGAGGTCACGAGTTTAAGTCATAGAAACAGTCTTTTGCAGAAATGCAGGGTAATTATTTTTTAGATGACCATATAGTATGAAATTTTCTTAGTGCCCGTGTATATAAGTTAAATTCAAGAAAATACAGGGAAAATGTTAACAAGAGTAATAGATAGAGTGTTGCAAAATTTTACTTACAGGAACATGAGAGTCTCTGGCATTTCTCTTGGGGTCAGTGGCCGAAAAGACAGTATAAACAAGGACAAAAGTTCCAATGATTTCAGCAGCTAATCCAGTGCCAGTGCTGTAGCCTGTTGCAAGCTCATTGGCACCACCACCATAATTAACATAGTAAGACTTCTGAAATGCCTTCACCAAACCACAACCACAAATGGCTCCTAAACACTGTGCTATCATATACATAACGGCTCTGGCCAATGAGATTTTTCTAGCCAAGAAGAGCCCAAATGTCACTGCTGGGTTAATATGTCCTCCTGCATACACAAAATGTGAACCCCATTATTCTCCTGAGCAAATTAAAACCTTTGCCAAAACCAATTTTTGTTAGGTAATTTTGAAGACATAATTAAGTAAATAAAAATGTGTCGCCTCTAAAAACTTAAGCGGTTAGATTAGATGGTCAATCAATTCAACGTAGTTCTGGGCAGGCAAGACCTCTTAGATTCAAGTCTCACTGCCACTCAGAGTGGCGGATGCAAAGTACTGGTACCGGATTCATCCGAACTCATTACTTTCGACGCATAACACAAATTTATTTGTAAAAATTTACTAAAATTATTAAAAATTACTAATAGATATGAACTTATAACTTTAAAAATACATTGGGTTTAGTGCTAAGAACATAAAGGTTTGAACTCATAGAGCTTAAATCATGGATCTGTCTCTGGCCACTTAGCCAGTATAAAAAAATTTAAAAAGAAATCATGTGTTTGACTTATGAAAAAGAATCGGACATACACGTGACGAGGCATGTTGAAGACACAATTAAGTAAATAAAAGTGTGATATATATAACCGGCTAATATTTTAGATGAGATAGTCACAGAAATTACATACCAGAAATACCAGCAGTGCAGTAAACAAGAACGAAAATCATGCCACCAAAAGCCCAAGCAATGCCAAGAATGCCAACACCACCACATTCATCACCATTATGTTTAGTATCACTTTGGCTCTTGTAGCCAATCACAGTGAGGACAGTGATATAGAGAAATAACAGAGTTGCAATAAATTCAGCAACAATGGCTCTATAAAATGACCATTTTCCAAGTTCCTCTGCATCAATTAGTGGTGCTGGAGGTGGATCTTGGTAGTCCTTATTAGGGGCATATTGATCAGTGCCATACTCAATGTCTTTGGCCATTTTTGCACTCTGTTCTCTAAATTAAGGCTCACCAAAAGAAGATTATGCTAATCTTGAATAATGTTGTTTTTAAAGCTTTTAGATAGAAATATGTAGAATTGATTGTGGTGGAGTTGCTGGAGAGTGAGGAGAATTTATATAGAGGGTTTGGACTTGAGTGGAGCATTAATTTAACTCATTTCCTGCCGCCCCATATTACCTTTTGTTTTTTGTATTTCTATTTTTTTCACTTTCATGGTGAACATACCCAACTTCGAGCTAGAGGCTGAGCTAGAATATGATTTACTAATTCGGCGGAATTCATTAATTTTAATTCAAATTTTATATTTGTCTTTAGTAATTCAATGAATATAAATAAATTTATTAATTTACAATTCAATAATTTTAAACGATTAGAATTCTGAATCCATAAATTTCAAATCGCCGCTCTATATCTAGCTAGAGGATCTAGAAGGGTGAGGAATGCTAATTATCCATACAGTCATTACTCATTAATAATAATGTGTGCATTTAGACTTGATCTAGTTATATATAGTGTAGGTACCAATCACTACCGAACAACAATCGTACTACTTGATACAGACGATTTCTTTTTTTTTTTTTTTCCGTCGGACCATAGTCTTGACCTCCGATCGAGCTACAAGAAGACAGGCCAAAGGGTGTTAGGCGAGGGCCAACACATTACACATTAGGAGATGAATACTACAAATTTTTTCGAAAAATTATAAAATACTAGGCAACTATACAATATACTCTATGTGTGTATACATAGAGTGTGTAAAGACAGAAATTACCCTCTCATCAATTAAAAAAAATAGTTTGGTGTGTAAAGTATTTCGCGTTCACACAGAGTCCGAGGAAGGGCTACACTCAAAGTGTGTCATGTAGACAGCCTATCCTAATAATACAAGTATTAGTGGCTGCGTTCACAGCTTGAACCCGTGACCGATACGTCGTGCGGAGATAACTTTAATTGCTCATCAGTATAATACTTTAATATGAACAAATGATATTCTAATATATATATATATATATATATATAATGCTAAAGTGAACCGACCATTTTTATACCATCATGAATGATCAACCTCAAATTTTATTTCATGGTGGCTTACACCACCGTCCAATCCAACGCAAGCCACAATTGCAATTACTAACCACTTATACAATGCCATGTCAACAGCCGCCATATTTCAATCATTTGATTTTATTAAGGATTAATATACTCCTATCTGTTTAATTTGGGCAAAATCATGACATTGTCTACCCCACTTGAAAAAGAACAAAAAGGGCAGTATTGCCATTTTAAATGGTTATAGGCTTGCCATGTGTAGAGCAAGTAAGGATCATTGTAAAAGGGGTAATGCTGCTTTTGTGGACTCTATTAATTGGACGGTTATCTATTGTATTTCTCTAATGAAACCTCATTTTGAGTGTGGAAATGGTGTCGTGAACCCGCTTTGGCAATTATTTTAAGTAGTTGTCTTCTGTTTCATGATTCAAAATTACGAGTGGATTTGGAACTTTCTTTGTCGAATTTATATGACGTTAACAATAATTATGGTTGTTGCATTTATAAGGTCATTTGTGATGGTTATATTGTAGGAAAAACTATGTAGAATGTATATTTTTTATATATTAATGTATGATATGCATATAAAAACATACATATATTATAAAAAATCAATGTATATTATTTGTATATTTGGCTAGCAAATATAATTATTTTTTGCCGACAGGTCAAATGTGTAACTTGGCTACTAGTCAACAATAGCAATGACATTTAAGTTTAAGTTTGTAAAGTAATTAACCTTCACCGATGAAGGAAATTATTCCTTCCTTTTACAGAAATAAAAGTAATTCCCTTGGAGAAATAATTTTCAATTATTCATGTAATTAAACAACAACATGTTTTATAAGTAAAACATTTTCAACTATACAAAACGCACCAGTTGTATGGTTTCTAATATTAAGTGGCAAAAACTTCAAGATGTTATCCTCATCGCATTATTTGATAGCAATGATTCTAAGTTCTAAATAACACCATCAAACTCTATTAATAATCTAAAGCATTGTTATTAGTTCACTGCACATATGAATTAAACAACGAAAAGCTAATAAAAATTAAAATGTACATCGCATGGATTATAATTGCATGTCAAAAACAATCCAGCAATCCCTCTAGCTGGCAATCGACACCTAAAATATTCTCTGATTCTTCAGCTGGGGCCAAAAACTTCAATGTCACATCGATTAAACTCTAAATCATAAACCCTAATTAAGAGCTATAATCACATTCTGTAAAAAGAGCTTAGCTTCACTACATTGAGTGGCGGATCTACAGGATAATGTGTGGGTTCCCGGGAACCCATTAACTTTTTCACAGTCCTTGTATATGTATTAAAAAGTTCATTAAATATCTATAAATATTTGATTGTGAACTCAGTTACTAACTTGAGATCGTTATAGGAACCCATAAACTTCAAAGTCTTGATCGGTTGATCCGCCTCTGACTACACTTGACAATATACACATATTTTTACGTAGCAGATACATTATGTGTCATCGTCAAACCCCTCGTTGATCTCTTCTCTGATGGTCTCTAATCCAGATTTATGTGAAGGTTTTCGTCGATATGTTATGAGGGCTGGAGCAACCTCTACCCAAGAATGTATATTTCTAGTTTCCTTTGCCATCTTTGTCTGAAATTGTTTGTCAAAGCCAAAACTAGAGCGGATATAAATCAAATAGTAACCTAAAATTTGGATTTATTTGCCCTCTTTCCTCCTAGCTTAGCTTGTGGAAGAAAGAGAGATCGGAAAATGAGTTGTTCTTTTAGGAAGATTATATATATTCTTTGATAAATTTTGATCTTTTGATGAATTGAGACCATTTTGATTGGGCATTATATAGTTGGTGCAGAAAGGAGAATTAGTGGTAGACTAGTCCTTAAGACAAGGACAAAGCTTCACTCTGGTTCTTGAATTATTCAATGGTGAGATTTTTCAGGAGTTTTGAATGTCTCACCATGAAAATAGAATACATTCATGACTTCTTCCCAGCATAACCTGAAACGATTTTAACTGCCAAAAACTACGTCCAATGAAGTACGTATATGATGCTCGATTTTGAAGGGAGGAAAAAACATCGAATTCTTTAATTGTAATCCGTCCTAAATTCTTTGAATTTCTCTATCGACTTATTACTTCATCTGTTTCAGTTTATATAATATAACCTTATTTTTTTAAATTTTGTTTCACAACAATGATCCTTTTGTAAATCTGAAAATACTTTAACTTAAAATTCTAATCTTAACCTTAATGACATATTTTTATAGCCACACAAATGTTATGGCATATTTAATATCCTCGATCCAACTCCCCTCCATTTACTAATCTCTTCATTTCTCTAAGTTCCTACTTGGATGGGAGACACTTATCATGGTTAAAAATCAATGGATAGGATTTAATTGAATAAAGCAAAACCTTAACCATAATTAAAGTATTTAATTCCTTCTTTTATTCATTCCCAAATAATATCTTTTGCCTCTCCTAGCGGTAGAACTTCCTATAATTCCTCTCTTCGCGCCAAAATATATCTGCTCTCACCGAAAATCATGGTACCAGAGAAAATCTTTCAGACTTTTACCATGAAAATCCAATCCTTGAAGATCATTGTTAGGTTAAAAATCAACAGAAAAAAAAAATACACCAAGAGGAGAAACAGAGAACAAGACAGCAAGTCGTGGGAACTTCATTTTTCTTGAAATACTTGATCAGGATCCCGCAATATGTTTAGCAGTCTCAATAGTGATGCCACAAACATATCATCGTACATGTATATGGCACTTGGAACAAAATGCATTTAAACATCTTAACCATATCTTTAGAGCTCAGAAATCATTAGCAAATTGCTTTATTATTACGAGTATGAAGATGATTTTCTAAATGCATGGAAGGAAATGCTTGAGAAGCACGACCTTAAGGATAATAGTCGGTTGAAGAAGACCTTGGCTATAAGGGAAAATTGGTCCATGACATATGGTACAAATGTATTTTCAGCCGGTATGCGAAATACACAATTGAGTGAAAGTTTCAATTGATTTAGATATTGTACTGTTCTTTAAGCATTTTCAAAGAGCTGTTGATGATAAGCGTGCTAATGAAAGTAAGTCAAATTTTGACATGACCTAACGAATATTTGTCTTGAAGGTTAAGCTTCCGTTATTAATTCAAGCGAGAGAAATATATACTGCAACCACATTTGATTTGTTTGAAAAGCAGTAGGAAAAGTCATTACTTGTCTCTATAAATGCCTTTCATAATGAAGGAGAATTTTTTAAATATAATGTTAGCACGCATGGAAGTCGCAGGGAGCATATAGTGGTAGTGAAGTGCTCAACAAATTAAAGGTGTCTCTTGCAGTTGCAAATTATTCGAATTTTCAAGTGTACTATGTGGACATGCTCTAAAGATTCTGGATACCTTAAATGTCAAGGATAAGATTCCTGACTATTATATAGTATTAAAAAGGTGAACAAAAGAAGTTACCAACTTGGTTGCAATGGAGATTAAGAGCCCGTTTGGCAAGCTGCCAAAAATTGCTTTTTTTAAAAAAGTACTTTTTTAAGAAGTGCTTTTTTCAAAAGTACTTTTGGAAAAAAAAATAGTTTGTATTTGGCCAATTCATTTAAAAAGTACTTTTTGCAACATTTGATAAATACATTGTGTTTGGCCAATCTTTCAAAAAAATGCTTTTAAGTATCAAATTACCAATTTAAAGAGAAAAATGAACGTATATATTTATTGTAAGAGACTTTTATTATTTTTATTTTATTTAATTAAAATATAAAGCATAAATTAAACATACATATTAAAGATTTAAGTCAATATAACATATATAATTATATCAAATCATATAATGTTATCTAGTATAATTACTTATTGTCATTATTCAGCATGAATTAGAAGGCTATTCCACAAAGTACTATATATTGATAATCCATCATAAAATAATAAGCAAAGACACTCTCACATGATAATATTCTCAACAATTTCATCTCTAATTCTATCACACAACGCTTCCATATTAGTTGAAGACTTACCTTGCGTTTCTAAAGGAATACCAGAAGGCCCATCTCCTTCCTCAATCTCTCCAGTAATGTCTTCATTAGCATAATAATTGAATTCCTTATTGGTAGAAGAATATCGTCAGATGAAATTATGTATAGCCATCTAGTTGTAACAAGATGATTCTGAGTATTAAACTTGAAAGTTGGCATTGAGCGTAAAGAGAAATAATTTTAAATATATAAGAAATTATTGTTTTCTTTAAAAAAAAAAAAAAGTTAAGTATGTTTAAATTCAAATTCAAAAAGAGTAACTAATTATTAACAACTAATTTAATTTTTTTTAAAATTTAAATTCAAAGGAAAACTAATTATTACCTAACCTAACTAACTTTGCCCTAAATTACCAAGTGACCTATTGTGAGACGGTCACTTACCTTAATGTGGGGGCTTTTTCTTCTTCTTTTAATAATATATAGATAAAAGAAATTATAAATGATTATTTGTAGGAAGAGAATTGATAATCCAAGAAGAATGTAGATAATTTGATTTAGTGTGATAAAAGAAGAAAATAATTTGGAAAGTTACACCACATTACACAAAAAAAAAAAATCAAACACAAGAAACATCAAAAAAGAAATTAGAAAGTTACAATATATTCATATACTCCATATGATATCTCTAATTTTAAAAGAATAGTAGAAACTAGAAATAAAAAGAACAGAAAAGGCTTAAATTAGTAAGGGATAATTTGAAAAATATAAATTTATGGTGAGGACAGTTTTGTCTTAAATAAATTAATTTTCTGCTTTTGCTTTTGCTTCTTGGAAGAAGCTAGAATTTTTTGCTTCTTCCCAAAAGCAGAAAAATTGCTTCTGTTGCTGCTGGCCAAAAGTACTTCTCCATCTTAGCCAAATGGCTTAAATTTTTTAAAAAGTATTTTTTTAAGGAAAAAAAAGTACTTTTGACCTTCCAGGAGCTTGGACAAACAGACTCTAAAATGTTTAACGAGGGAAGTGATACAAAAGTTGAAGTCAGTACAAGGTATAGACATTTATACCAAAATCTTGTCCAAATTGCAAGTGAAGCTTTAGAATCCAGAGAACGGTATGAGTTAGTTGCACAGTATTCCAACGAGATAATTGCAAAGTTGAAGTTGAAGGAAGTAAAAATAAAAAATATAATTAATCTCATGAAAGTCCATCAGTTCCAAGCGAAGTTCTCCATGATGAGACAATATTTGTTGATAGTGCAAATGTCACAAAGATATATAATTGTGTTAAAGAAGAAGCAACCAACTCGTAGCTCCAATACTCGACCAAAGAGTTTTGTGAAAAAGATCAGGAAGAAGAATAAGTTCAATCGCCAGTATCTCCTCCATTGCAAACTGTCCAACATGTAAGTCACCTTGCAAAGCTGAAAGCACCATGTCCGCCATTGTCTAATGCCACAACGAATACGGTATGTCATAATAACTAGTATATTTTATTCCTCGTGTGATAATGTGTAAAAGCTTATTTTTCTCATTATATGATAGGGATTGGGAGAAGAAAATTCTACCCATGGTATTCTTCAGAATTGTCTCAGCTAACATCTCATGGAAGTCTACCTCAACTCCTACGAGTTAGTATTTTTATTTTTATTTTTATTTTTTGCGATTTTATGTCCTTATTTTTATAAGTAATACCTCTCATATGAACTATTTTACTTGCAGGATATTTCATTTCATGATTTAAACATCAAAATTGCAGTAGAATTGAGATAATTCATGGTTCTGTTTATTAACTATTATGAATTTAGTATTTTTAATTTGTGAATAAGCAAGAGGATGGATGACTTTTGTGTTGGTGAATTTATCTTGCTGCGCCCTTTCACTACTGAAGCAGCTGATCTACATTCCCTTTGAAATTATCTCATGCTTGATAATTGATGGTCTGATATTCACCTAGAAAATCAAAGGAGACGCATAGCCTAGAAAATCAAAGGAGATGCATAGCTTGTCAACTTTGTTATTGTCGGAAAGAATTGCTCAAATCTCCCCTTATACAAATCTCTGTGATTTTTCTTTTTTTTTTCTTTTTTTTGCTGAACAATGATTATAACAATTGTTTTTCGTTGTTCCTGTGTTGTGAAAGCTAAAAATAGAGCTGAAGATTTTTCTTCTGTTGGTTCCCTCAAATTCCCCTTATTGTCCTCCTCTGTTTCAAGAAAAAAGTTAGCTCTAAAATTGGTGCAAGATTGGAACTTACTTCTACTATTTGTACCGTTCTTTAATTATTATCAAATGTTGGAACTTACTTTTATTTCTGATCTTTTAATAAGAATGGAAGATTTTGTAGAATTGAAAAAAAAAAAAATAACTCGTAGAAAGAAAATTACTACAAGAAAAAGAGAAGGAATCTTAGATAATGTGTAGCTATAATTGTGGGATTGCAAAAGATATTATTTGGGAAGAATAAAAGAAGGAATTAAATACTTTAATTTTTAATTAAATCTCATTCATTAATTTTTAACCATGACAAGTGTCTCCCATCCAAGTAGGAACTTGGAAAAATAGAAAGATTAGAAAAACGAGGGGAGTTGGATCCTAATATCACAAACAGAATAATACTTTATTTTTCCTTAAATTTTGTATCAGGTCAAATGTGTAACGGAGAGGAGAACCATATTGCAATCTCAAGATATCTAGTTTTATGTGTTTGAGTGCTTTAGAATATAGGATTTGGAGCTGCAAAATGGCAAACGAGTAGAGTAGTATTAGTTAATAAACCCAAAGGCACTTGGTTATTATCTGACTTAACACAATATAGGACTAGTTACATCAATGATTCAATTCTGAATGAAGGTCCTAGAGATCCCATTATGGCATAACGTTGCAAGACCATAATCTAAGATTGATTCTAAGCCATTAATAAAACTTAAAAAATACATCACACAAAACTAAGGGTGCAATCAGCGATACTGGAAGCTAAATTTATTAAAGAAACGAGTGTTCAGACAGGATAAAAACAAGCGAACATCAAAACAAATCACACAAGTCTAAAAACATTTTTCAACCAAAGGGTCGAAACAAAGACAATAGTTCCAAGAGCCACAACACTGAATTCTCAAAAGCCACCACGGAGACGAAGAACCAGGTGAAGAGTTGATTCTTTCTGAATGTTATAATCAGCAAGGGTACGACCATCCTCCAGCTGCTTACCAGCAAAAATCAGCCTCTGCTGGTCTGGTGGAATACCCTCCTTATCCTGAATCTTTGCCTTCACATTGTCAATGGTATCCGAGCTCTCAACCTCCAAGGTGATCGTCTTCCCAGTCAAAGTCTTGACAAAAATCTGCATCCCTCCTCTCAAGCGGAGCACCAAATGGAGTGTGGACTCTTTCTGGATGTTGTAATCAGCAAGAGTCCTCCCATCCTCAAGCTGCTTCCCAGCAAAAATCAACCTCTGCTGGTCAGGTGGGATCCCTTCCTTATCTTGAATTTTAGCCTTGACATTGTCGATGGTGTCAGAACTCTCAACCTCAAGGGTGATAGTTTTCCCTGTCAGTGTCTTCACAAAGATCTGCATACCACCCCTAAGGCGCAGCACCAAATGGAGGGTTGATTCCTTCTGGATGTTGTAATCAGCTAGTGTCCTTCCATCCTCAAGCTGCTTCCCAGCAAAAATAAGCCTCTGCTGGTCAGGTGGAATCCCTTCCTTATCTTGAATTTTTGCCTTAACATTGTCGATGGTGTCCGAGCTCTCAACTTCAAGAGTAATAGTTTTCCCGGTCAAGGTTTTCACAAAGATTTGCATACCACCCCTCAGCCTCAGCACCAGATGGAGAGTGGATTCCTTCTGAATATTGTAGTCAGCAAGGGTACGACCATCCTCAAGTTGCTTTCCAGCAAAGATCAACCTCTGCTGATCTGGAGGAATGCCTTCTTTATCCTGGATTTTAGCTTTGACATTGTCAATTGTATCGGAACTCTCAACCTCAAGGGTAATAGTCTTTCCTGTCAAAGTTTTTACAAAGATCTGCATACCACCACGCAAACGGAGAACAAGGTGGAGGGTGGACTCCTTTTGGATGTTGTAGTCAGCAAGGGTACGACCATCCTCAAGTTGCTTTCCAGCAAAGATCAACCTCTGCTGATCTGGAGGAATGCCTTCTTTATCCTGGATTTTAGCTTTGACATTGTCAATTGTATCGGAACTCTCAACCTCAAGGGTAATAGTCTTTCCTGTCAAAGTTTTTACAAAGATCTGCATACCACCACGCAAACGGAGAACAAGGTGGAGGGTGGACTCCTTTTGGATGTTGTAGTCAGCAAGGGTACGACCATCCTCAAGTTGCTTTCCAGCAAAGATCAACCTTTGCTGATCCGGAGGAATGCCTTCCTTGTCCTGAATCTTTGCCTTAACATTATCAATTGTGTCTGAGCTCTCAACCTCGAGAGTGATAGTCTTCCCAGTTAAAGTTTTTACAAAGATCTGCATACCACCACGCAGACGAAGGACAAGGTGGAGGGTAGATTCCTTTTGGATATTGTAGTCGGCAAGAGTTCGGCCATCCTCTAACTGCTTTCCAGCAAAGATCAACCTTTGCTGATCCGGAGGAATTCCTTCCTTATCTTGGATCTTTGCCTTAACATTGTCGATAGTGTCTGAACTCTCAACCTCGAGAGTGATGGTTTTTCCAGTGAGGGTCTTTACAAAGATTTGCATCTATAATTCATGAAAAGAAAATAATTAGACAAAAGGAAATACTAATTTTTAGAAATATAGGTAAGGGAAATAAAAACCAAACACATAAGAACACATAGCATGAACCAATTCCTTAACACATGGATATAGATGTCGAGAGAGTGCATGAACATAAAAATTGATTGATTTACATCAGATCTACATAATAGCATGAAGTAATAACCCAAAATTTAAAAGTGAGGAACATTAAAATAAGGTCAGACAAAATTTAAAAGTGTGGAACATTAAAATAAGGTCAGATTCAAACACAAGCGATATATTATACCAGACAGGCACATAAACCAATTCAATCCCTCGTCCTCATAACTTCATAGATGATGTTATGGGTAAACAGTGTAAAAACAGCTTTTTCACAAAATAAAAACAAGCACTAATTGACAAAAAGATAGCTTACCACAAGGATAGCCAATAATTAATTGATTAGATCTAGATCAATAAAAGATGCAGAAATATAACATCACCAATTAAAACTTAGATCAAATTAAAGGCCAAAACATAGCGCTCAACAAAAACATCGAGAATAAATAAAAGCAAGCAAATTCTGCAATTTCCAACCGACCGGATCAATTTATTTAACAAAAACAGAGATTAAACAAATTCACAAAAAAAAATCAGATCCGTGCTCAGATCAGATCGAAACTAACAGATCTAAAACAAATAATCCGGTATACAATATACAACACACAAAGGAACAGTAAAGGAAAACAAAAAAAAAAACGAAATAAAATTCGAATAAGGAAACTAGAAAAAGAAGAAATTTTACCTTGAAACGGTTGTTGGGAATCAAACGAGAGAGAAAAGAGATCTTCTTAGAGAAGGAAAAGCAGAAAAGATATTTTTAATAGAGAGAAGAATGAGAAGTGAGGAAGATAAGAATAGAAGGGTCTCTTTATATAGGACGTGATGGCCTACCTTCTCCTTGTAAATGCCGGAGTAGGTGGGATCCACTTTTGGATAGGTTTAGGTAAACCATTAATTTAAGCGATTCTATAATGCACTGCCAACCGAATAATAAATAAAATTGACTAATTTAATTATTTTTTAATTAAATAATTGGAGTAGTTGTCAGTTGAGGATTATAATGCGTTACCCCATTCTTTTCCAATTTCTGAGTTGGAGGTATTTTTTTTATTACTCTTACTCCCTATCGTATTAACAGCAGATGTTACTACAAATAACTGTCTTAAATTATTTGTCATTTTATAAGTTTAAGGTAAAATTAATTATTTTTTTTATCTTTAATAGTAAATATTCTTGAAGATGGAGATAATAAATACATAGAATAAATATTCAATGCAGAGAAATTATATCTTAAGACATAAATAAGGGTAGAATAGTCCAATCATTTTTCTAATTAATATTTCTTAAGGGGCATGTAAAAGAGAAACACGACGCATAGGGCTGTTTATCAGCGGATTGAACGGTTATTTACTCTTAACGGTTTGGCTTATCGGTTATCGGCTTTTAAATATATTAATCTGCTAGCCACCTGATAAGATATCAGATGGATTGGTATCGGTTCAGTTCTTATTGGGCGATTTATCGGCCTAATTCAATTTTTTTTTTAAATAGAATAGAAATTCTGAATTTGAAACTAAAACTTTTATACATGATTTTAAGAAGCAGAAGATTTCACACTTCTATTTTAGAATTGGAAAAGGCTCACTACGAACTTGGGGACTAATTTGGTACTAAGTGACTATAGTGATTGAAGGGTTCATGTCATGCTTGCAGATGCAAACATTCCCTGTAATTTTGGGAATGACCCTAGGAAGCACCAAACAGAGTTGATACAAATAATGATTAATTGAACTGTGCTTGAAGATACAGACTGAATAGCTTAAAGTTGTACAGTGTTCTTAGGTTCTCTTTTGCAAATATTATCCAAAAAAAATTACCATAATATTCTATTATGCACTTGATGTAAATATTATTTGGGTATGGTCATCTATTTTTATTTTTATATGGAGCAGTCTATTGATACGTGAAACTCAAAAGGAATCTGAACACTTCATATTTTGAGCACGGGCAATATATATATATATATATATATATATATATATATATATATATATATATATATATATATATATGTGTGTGTGTGTGTGTGTGTGTGTGTGTGTGTGTGTGTGTGTGTGTGGTCATCTGTTTTCATTTTTATATGGAGCAGTCTATTGATACGTGAAACTCAAAAGGAAGCTGAACACTTCATATTTTGAGCACGTGCATTTGTACGGGCAACCTCCCTCTAGTATGTGTGTGTATATATATATTTTTAATGGGTTAACGGATTATTCGTTAAAAATTTGAATAATCCGCCCTCAAACCGATAAGCCGTTAATAAAAAAATTTCAATCTGTTCCTCATTCGTTAAACCGTTAACCCGATACCAATAAGCCATTAAGCTTCAATTTTCAGTTTCGGTTCGTTTTTGAACACCCCTAAGGACACATAATATGGGACATATGGAGTAATATAACTCCCGTCTATATATAATTGTTTCTTAAATTTTTTATGCACTCGCCAAGGAAGGGTATTAATAGCTGTAGTTATTATATATTTTTCTTAAAATATATTTATCCCTACTAACAGCCCAATAATTTAAGTAGCAACGCTGAATTTTAAGGAAAAATACTTCTAACCATTCTAACACGCTAAATATTTCAAACTAATATTAATTTATGAAAAAACATTGTTGACAGAAAGAAGTATCGTGTACAACATATTATTAATAAGAAGAGTTCAACTTCTACGAACAAAAAAAAGGTTAAAAATAAATCCACAATTCCATACAAATTAAACTAGAAATCGTGATTTTAACATTTACAACCTTGGCTTGATAATAACATGACAAGACCTTATTGACATGGCTTTAGCTCATTCAAACGAGCTGAAATTTCCACCAATTAATTTATGATTTTATTAGAATTTTTAGTCCATTTTGATTGTTCTATTATTATCTGTACTACTTTGAAATTTTCGATTGTTCTAGAACCATAATCATTAGACTTGTGTAAGACATTGTCTTTTGATTATTCTTCTTTTTGTATTTCTATAGCTTTTTACTTGTTTTATAATGTGAAACGCTATAAAACTTTTTCTAAATTTAGTCTTAATACAGTGATTTTGACCTGCTGGTCTTTATTAGTTTGGAAGTAAGGTCTGCTACTGATATTCTAGAAAGTTCCAGCATATTCCCTCTAGATAGATATTTTCTCGAAGTTAAACAATTTATCGTACATTTAGAAAACTAACGAAGAAACTACCATTTACATGCACGTCAACTGAGACCAAATTCAAGCTTTCTTATTAGATGCCATCTTTTTCAGTTGCGTTGTTATGTACACTGTTAGTATAGCTGTGAAATTGTCACCAACCAACTGACAATAATTCCTCAATTATTTATATATGAGTAAATAAAATAGATACTTCTTCATTTCGATAATGTTTTTTGTATATGATCGATTAAAATTTGTGGCAAAATCATGACAATTCCCAGATTTTTCAGGATTGTGGCTGAAGTTTTGGTAATCATCATTATTTTGACACAAATCTTGACAATCACATAATTTACTGAAATTTCTGGGGGAGGGAAGGGGGGAGGTGGGGGCGTGCTACAAGTCTGTTATTGGGGTCAAAAAATTAATAATGGCACAAAAGTATCCTACTTTTGTCATTCTCCCAACCAAAGGACAAAGATTATTTTTAGCCTGCAACCGAAACTATTTACATCTTATATAATATACAAATATATATTGTGATAACCCAAAAGGTCATCTTATATTTTAGGACTCGATTATGTGTTACGAGGCCTTTAAAATCTCATTTTTACCCTCCTCGATTTGCGTGCGCAGTCCGGACGTATTTTCGGAAAGCATTTATGTTAAAAGTTGATGAAAATAATAATTTTTGCCAAAAAGTTAATTTTAGTTGACTTCGGTCAACATTTTTGGTAAACGGATCCGGACTCGTGTTTTGAAAGTATCGGTAGGCCCGTATTGAAATATGGGACCAGAGCATATGTCCGGAATCGAATTCCGGGATCCCTAACTCAAGATATGAACTTTTGATGAAAATTGAAAGTCTGAAAACTAAATGGTTTTGAGAATTTGGTTAATGTTTGATCTTATTGGTATCGGGTCCGTATTTTAGTTCTGGAATCCGGTACAAGTTCAATATGATATTTGAGATTTGTCTGTGAAATTTGGTAAGAAACGGATTTGATTTGATGTGATTCGGACGTCCGGTTGTGAAAATAGAAGTTTAAAGCTTTCTTGAAAATTTCATTCGATTTGGTGCTAAATTCGTAGTTCTAGGTATTGCACGAGCAAGTTCGTATGATGTTTTTAGACTTGTGTGCATGTTTGGTTTGGAGCCCAGAGGGCTCGGGTGAGTTTCGGATAGGCTACAGGAGGTTTGGACTTAGGAAAATCTGGTGTTTTTGGCTTCAGATGTTAGATGGTGCTTTCTTCTTCGCATTCGTGAAGGGACTCTCGCGAAAGCGAAGAGTAAATTGGCATGTAGGAGACTTTCTTCTACGCGAACATGAAGGACTGGTCGCGAACGCGGAGCGTTGGGGGCATTACCCTTCGCAAACGCGACCAGGCTATCACGAACACGAAGCATTGGGACCTAGGGGAGGGAAAGAATAATCTTCGTGAACGCGGCACGTGGCTCGCGAACGCGAAGGCTATTAGAGCCACTACTCCGCGATCGCGCCAGACCCTTCGCGAACACGAAGAAGGTGTGTGATGCATGTGTAGTAAAACAGACCAAAAACGGGAATTTCTTCAAATTTCATATCTCTTTCATTAGAACTCGACCTAGGGAGATTTTTAAAGGGGGACTTCAACACCAAATCATAGGTTTGTACTCTTTAACTCATTTCTTTCAATTTCCATCATCAGCCATTAGATTCCTAGTCCTAAACCTTGTTCTTTCATGGTAGAATTAGGGATTTTTGGAAAAATTGGGAGGTTTTTGCAAATTAGGGATTTAGACCTCGATTTGAGGCCGGATTCTTGAACTAATTACATATTCGGGCTCGGGGGGTGAATAGGTGAATGAGTTTTGGTCCGAACGTCGAGTTTTGACCAAGCGGGCCCGGGGTCGATTTTTGACTTTTTGGGGAAAATTCTGAAAAACCTAAATTTATGTATTTAAATTGATTTCTTTAGCAATATTTGATGTTATTAAGTTAATTATGGCTAGATACGAGAGGGCTGGAAGTGGAATCTAGAGGAAAAACGGTACTTGAGCAGTGAGTAGCTTGTGGACCGAGGTAAGTACATGTCTAACTTTGACTCGAGGGATTAGGAACTCTTAACTTATTTGCTATGTGAAAATCCATGCGAGTGACGTATAGGTGAGGTGACGAGTACCTATGCGCCGCCAATTTATCTGTTTTGCATGTTTCCTTCCCGTTCTTCTTATATTGCCCTTTCCCTGCCTTAACTGCTACATGCTTTACTTGTATTTTCATGCTTAATTGCTACTTGTCAGACATTATTTTTCATTGTTGAAGGTATTAGCTACCCCCGTAGTCTCATTGTCTTATATTGATTGCTTAAGCTAGTTTGTCGATTTTTTATTGTATATTTTGGATTGGTTTCGCTGAGTAGTATTATTTGTGTGAAGTTTCATAATGTACAAGCTTTCTGTTTGGTTTGGTTTGAGGTTTTAAATATTGTGAAGAATTTTGAGTTAAATTGTGAAATTTCTATACTTATTGAGTAATTGATGCTAATATGGTGGGATCGGATTGCACGCCACAACAGGAGGAATAAAAGTGATATATTGAGGAGGAATGAGGGTGAAATGCTATGATACGGTAGAATCGGGTTACACGACTCAACGGGAGGAATAAGAGTGGATTGATATGGAGTAATAAGGGTGAATATTCATATTGATATTGATATATGGTGGGATCGAGATATGCGTCGCATTAGTTTATGTGTTTATGTATCTTTCTTCTACTGTGTAAGTTATTCGGTAGCTTTGCATTTCACTTAAGGATTGGTTATAGCTGGATACTGATAAGACACTTGAGTTCTGTATTCATTCCTTGTAAGTTACTGCTTTATTTTATCTTGTCCTTCTTTCTGCTTTTATTATACACTATATGCAGGTTATATTGTAATTGCCCCGCCGTAGCCTCGTCACTACCTCGTCGAGGTTAGGATCAACACTTACCAATACATGTGGTCGGTTGTACTGATACTGCACTTTGCACTTTCTATGCAGATTTTGGAGTAGGTAGCGGCTAATCGAGAGGTCGGTTGCAGATATTTTCAACTCGGAGACCCAAGGTAGTCCTGCCAGCGTCTGCAGGCCCTGGCGTCCCCTTCTACATCTCTATATTATTGTTTTCTTTATTTCCAAAATAGTTGTAATTTCTTTTAAATTGATGTTTGTAGAAAATCATAGTGTATTCGTGAATAGTGACATCAGATTCTAGATAGTAATAGTAATAGTATTGGTAACAGTATATAAACAAAGAGGTTATTTACTTACTTCCGCATTTATTTCTACTTGTTTTAGCTTGTTTATTTTTAATCATTGGAACATAAAGGAAATTGGTTAATAAAATTATAACGTTGGCTTGCCTAGTAAGTGTGATGTTAGGAGCCATCACGGTCCCGACACACACACACACACACACACACACACACACACACACACACACACATATATATATATATATATATATATATATATATATATATATATATATATATATATATATATATATACACACACACACAGTGTGTGTCAAAGTCAGAGATTTTTCCAAATGTGTTCAAATTTGAAAGAAGTAAAAAATAATTCCCAACAAAGGGTGTTCAATATATATTTTATACATCTAAAATTAATATTTCTTATATTATACAGTATAATTTTTCGTAATATTTCGACGAAGGGGTGGTCAATTGACCTCCCTTAGCAAAGGGTGGGTGAGGAGAGAGTGTGTGTCGTTTTCGGCTATTATTTTGAGAGCTTCTATATAGTGTCATTTTCCTAATAAGAAACTTGGTAACCATTGACAGTTCATGGTTCACTATGTTGTTGCTATTATGTGGGTTTGGAGCTAATAGGCCTATTATCGCAGCCCACTAATCTCTCCCTTCTATAGAACTTCATTTGTCTGGGTTTTAAACTGATAAAGACGGCCATAAGAGGAGAGAAAATCCCATACAAGAAATAGACCCACTTCATTTGACTTCTAGAGAGGGAGAGATAAGACCATTACCTAAACAAAATTGCGTTTTAGTAAAAAGATAAATTTCCAATCTACAATCAATCCTAAAACTAATTTTGAGAGAGCTTTGTTACCTTTAATTAACAAAGATGTGTTGGAGGACCAAAAATATTCCCTTGAAATTTTAGCAAATTTTTGAAAGCAATACTGGCTTTACATGTTTCGCGAGTACGTGTATATAATGTACTTAGAAATTAAAAAGGAAATTGGAACTGAAAATGAAGATTTTATTAAGTAATTCGAAATGTACAACTAAATGCTGGAATTGAAACTATCTAACTAAGAACAATAGCTCTAGTCTCCATTGAATCCAAGTTTTTGCCTGTAGAATTAATGGAAGGAAGTTAGAAGAAGGTTGAAGAAAGAGTGAGGTCGTTAGAGAGAGAGAATAGAGAGAGAGGGTAACATAATATACCAGATCATAACTGCCTAATTGGTTAGGCCCAAATTGGTTATAAGCCGCTTCAGCTGATGACCCAAATCCGTTAGAGCTAAAATCAAATCTAGGCCCTCCATTTCAAGAATACATCTCTGCCATCCACTCACCTATGTGCCACTCACGTGCTAGACTTTATTAACCCTATCTAACTTTCCTAATTCACTTTTTCATTTCTAACCTTAGCCGACATCTAACAATACCCCTCCGATGAAAACAATGACCTTGTCCTCAAGGTAAGAGATTAGCCACTAATTCTGGAAACCTGCTTTTGATTTATCCCCAATCTTCCCAAGTTGCATCCTCAGCTCTCAAATTAGCCCATTTAACTAATACCTTGACTCCAACTCCATTGTTAACCTTCACCATCTTCCGTTGCAAGATTGCCATTGGTTAGACTAAGACACAACCATTCTCATCGCAAATTGGGGGTTGTGGTTGTGGAGTGATGTCAGGACCTACGCGCTTCTTTAACTGGGACACATGAAACACATGTTGGATCTGAGAATTCGGAGGCAACTCTAACCGGTAAGCTACTGATCTTATCCTTTGTAGAATCTTGTAGGGGCCATAAAATCTCGCGCTTAGTTTAAGATTCTTCCTCACTGCAACTAAAGCTTGCCTGTAAGGGTGAAGCTTTAGGTAAACCCAGTCACTCACATTTAGAACCTTGTACGATCTGTTTCTATCAGTATAAAACTTTATTCTTGCTTGGGCTTGAGTGAGGTTGTCCTTAAGAAGCTGCAACATCTGTTGTCTTTGGGCTATGCATGTCCCGGCTTGTGTCTGTGCTGATTGGGGTATGGACCCCAAGGAAATTTTTGGTGGTGCAAAACCATACAATGCCTGGAAAGGAGTAGTCTTTAGGGCGATGTGATAATTGGTGTTGTACCACCACTCAGCCAAAGACAACCATTTCACCCATTGCTTAGGATTGGTAAACACCATAGCTCGTAGATAAGCTTCCAAACACCTGTTTAAATTTTCCGTCTGTCCATCTGTTTGGGAATGGTAGGAGGTTGACATATTCAGTTTGACTCCCATAGATTTGAATAATCTCTGCCAAAACTGGTTGGTGAATACACTATCTCTATCAGAAATAATAGTCTTAGGCAAACCATGTAATTTGTAGATGTCTCTCAAGAACAAATCAACCACATCTTGTGCTGAGAATGGGTGTTTCAGAGCTAATAAATGGCCATATTTTGTGAGCCTATACACCACCATTAGTATAGCATCTCTGTGGCCTGATGATGGTAACCCTGCCACAAAATTCATGGCTATGTCCTGCCATGGCAAATCAGGAATTGGTAGAGGTTGTAGTAAGCTAGGTGTATGTATATTCTCAGTCTTCACCCTTTGACAAATGTCACACTCTGAAACCCATATGTAGACATCACTCTTCATATTAGGCCAATAAAAAATCATCCTCATCCTTTTGTAAGTAACCTGCTGACCAGAATGCCCTCCCAAAGGAGATTGGTGCAGTGCTTCAAATATCTTAGCTCTTAAGTCTGTCCTCTTGCCAATGTAGATTTTCTGATCATAGCTCAAAATACCCTGTATTAGAGTGTAATTGGGGCTGCTGCTAGTACTAGTTATCAGCTCAGTAATCAGTTTATGAGTTGCAGGGTCATGCTCATAATTTTGCTCCACCTCACTGTTCCAAGTAGGCTCAGTAGAAGATAAGGCAAATAAGGATGAGTCTTCTTCTCCTCTCCTGGAAAGTGCATCAGCTACCCTATTCTCAGCCCCATTTTTGTACTGGACCTCATAGTCAAGTCCAAGTAATTTGGTAAGACCCTTCTATTGTAGTGCAGTGGTAACTCTATGTTCCAATAGATACTTCAAGCTGTGATGGTCTGTTCTTATTATGAAATGGCCCTCTTGAAGGTAATGTCTCCATTTATCCACAGCTGATAATACAACTATGAATTCTTTCTCATAGGTAGATAGTCCCAAGTGTCTGGGAGCTAAAACTTTGCTAAAAAAAACAATAGGTCTGCCCCTCTTGCATAAGCACTGCCCCCATCCCTTTAGAATAAGCATCAGTCTCTATTATGAAGGTCTTGTTGAAATCTGCTAATGCTAGCACAGGTGCATTGGACATGGCATGTTTAAGGATCTGAAATGAATGTTCAGCTTCCTCATCCCAGTGAAATCCATTTTTCTTCAACAAGTTGGTTAGGTGCCTGCTTATAACCCCATATGACTTGATGAACCTCCTATAGTACCTTGTCAATCCCAAAAATCCCCTAAGGGCCTTGATAGTTTTAGGAGTAGGCCAAGAAGCCATAACTTCAATATTTGAAGGATCAGTGGAAACTCCTTCTCCTGTAATTATGTGCCCCAAGTACTCTACCTTTGTTTGGCCAAAAGAACATTTGTACAGCTTAGCAAATAGTTGTTATTTCCTCAATATTCCTAGTACTTTGTTCAGATGTATAACATGATCCTCCATAGCAGAACTGTATATTAAAATATCATCAAAGAATACTAACACAAACCTTCTAAGATAATCCCTAAAGATATAGTTCATTAGTGATTGGAATGTGGCAGGTGCATTCGTCAGTCCAAAAGGCATTACCCTGAATTCATAATGTCCCAAATATGTTCTAAATGCAGTCTTGTAAATGTCTTTTTCTCTCATTCTTATTTGGTGATAACCTACCCTTAAGTCTATTTTGGAAAAAATTCATGATCCACATAACTCATCCATTAAATTATCAACTAAGGGAATAGGAAACTTGTCTTTGATGGTCATGTTGTTTAAGGCTCTATAGTCAATACAAAACCTCCAACTTCCATCTTTTTTCTTTACTAATAAAACAGGAGATGAAAATAGAGAATGGCTTGGTTGTATGATGCCATTGCTGAGCATCTTACTCACCTGCTTTTCTATCTCATTTTTTTTTGAAAAGAATTGTATCTGTAGGGTCTAATACTTACAGGGTTTGCATCTGCTTTCAGGGGGATAAAATGGTCATGGGCCCTTTTTGGAGGCAAAGAGGTTGGTTCCAAGAACACATCTGGATACTGCTTCAGCACCTTGTCAATGACTGTAGGTATTACATTTGATTCTGCTACTTCTTCTGCTGAAATTGTAAATAGATGAGACCATATGCCTTGTCCCTTCTTAAGTAGTTGCCTTACTCCATTTGTTGTTAAACTCTTGAGCTCTGTTTGGTTGTAAATTCCCTTGAGTTCTGCCTTTTTCCCTTTGTGAGTCACTTGCACCTTATACTCCACAAAGTCAAGTAGGACCGGATTATGCATCTTCATCTAGTCCCCTCCCAATATTATGTCATTGCCCCCCAACTTAGTGATTCTGACTGCATCTTCAAACTCCACACCTTGTATTTTCCACTTGAATTTGTGGCAAATGTGCAAGCTCATTAGGTAGTTGTCATTTGCTATTGTCACCCTCATAGGTATAGCTTCTGAAATAGTGCAACTTGTCTTTCTTGCTGCCTCTATATCTAGGAAACTGTGTGTACTTTCTGAATCCAACAAAACAGTTAGGGAATTCTTCTTGGCTTCACCCCTCAGCTTAATGGTGTTGGGTACTTCAGTTCCAGATAGTGCATTTAAGCTTATTGCCTCATCCAATATCTCCTCTTCTGGTATTACCATTGTTTCCTCTTGCTGTAGGGCCTCCTCTAAGTTCTCCTCTGTAGCAGCTGATATTGCATTCAACTGCCTTGATTTACATATATACCCAGGGTGGTATTTCCCCCACACTTGTAACACAAGCCTTGAGCCTTTCTACTCTCAAACAACTTGTTATTAGCATAGCTAGAACCCCCATTTGAACCTTTGGGAGGCTGGGAATAATAACTTGCAGAGGTTTCCTTATTCCCTTGTAATTTCCCAGCTTTAGTAATAGCTTCCAATAGGTTCTCCTTATGCCTAGCCTTCTCTACTGCTTCGTTGAATGAGTAAGAATCCAACATTTTAACTGTATGTCTAATTTCCTCCTTTAAGCCCTCAATGAAGAATTTAAGGAAGAACTCTTCTGGTATAGTAAGATTTCTGATTAGCACCCAAGATTTAAGTTCCTCAAATTTCTCCAAATATTCATCTACTGTCCCTGTTTGTTCTATTTTTTTGAATTCCCCAATAAGGTTTAATTTGTTGTTAGATGCACCCTCAAACCTACTACAAATTTCAGTAGTAAAATCTGCCTATCTAACTATTCCTTTACTTATGTGATAGGAAAAGAACCAAGATTCAGCCTTACCATTGAGGTGAAGTACTGCCTCCTCAAGCTTTTGCTGTGGATCAGTGATATTATTGTGCTGAAAGAATCTTTCACATTTCCTCAACCATGCGCAGGGATCCACTTCATCAAAATAGCGCATTTTCACTCGATATTGAGAAGAGTGGCCATGGTTTCTTCCTCCTAGGTTTTCTCTGTTCTCCCCCACCCATGGCATAGTAATTAGCCCAACATTTGTGAGATTCTCCATTGGCACGCTACCCAGAAGCCCATCCTGTGGAGGAAACAACTTTTCTACTAATAACTCTAATTTCTTCCCCAGATTTTCTAATCTTTCATCATTTGTAACCATGTATTGTTGAAATTGGGTCTCTAAATTCTTCAGAGACTCATCTGTAGCTTTAGATCTCGTTTCTGCACCTGTTATTTTGGACTGGCCAGGAGGAAGCTCTGATACCAATTGTAATGTACTTAAAAATTGAAAAGGAAATTGGAACTGAAAATGGAGATTTTATTGAGTAATTCGAAATGTACAACCAAATGCTGGAATTGAAACTATCTAACTAAGAGCAATAGCTCTAGTTTCCATTGAATCCAAACTTTTACTTGTAGAATTAATGGAAGGAAGTTAGAAGAAGGTTGAAGAGAGAGTGAGGTCGTTAGAGAGAGAAAGAGAATAGAGAGAGAAGGTAACAGAATATACCAAATCATAACTGCCTAATTGGTTAGGCCCAAATTGGTTATAAGCTGCTTCAGTTGATGGCCCAAATCCGTTAGAGCTAAAATCAAATCTAGGCCCTCCATTTCACGAATACATCTGTGTCATCCACTCAACCATGTGCCACTCACGTGCTGGACTTTATTAACCCTATCTAACTTTCCTAATTCACTTCTTCATTTCCAACCTTAGCCAGCATCTAACAGTGTAGGTTTATAAGATAGTCAAATAACTCCAATAACTCCAATTGTAATGGTTTTGTTGAGTATGTGTATGTATGTAAGAATAAGATAGTCCATTACTCTAATTCCATGATTGAATAAACATCTCTCTTGAATCTTGATGAGGATTGAAGCAGTAGTATTAAAAAAGTGAGAATAATAATGAACAACAGCATATATGCATTGTCAGGGCGGAGCTAGAGACCCGCGTAAGGTCTTGGTCGAACTCAATAGTTTTAATACAAACATTGTATTTATATTGAAAAATTCATTAAATATGTATAAAAATTAAATCTAGAACAAAGTTACTAACACATGTCATTACTATTATTATATAATTAAGAATACTTAAAGTTCAAATCCCGGCTATCCCTCTGTGCATTGTATTTATGGTTTAGTTTCCACGGATTTAGTACGATTCAAAGTATTTGTCTTTTCTTTTTCTCAAACTTAGCTTTTGATATCTGAAACTCTTTTATAGTAGCTGATTTTCGTTAGCAAAACTCAGACGATAGTTACATTATTGTGATGATCAACTAGGGTTAGTAACTAAATCCAAGTCCGCCTTTGAGAAAAAGACATAAAAGTGTACTTAAGTCGTTACTCATATAATTATCTTTCTCAAAAGACAAAAATAAAAATAAAAAGAATTCGTCGCCGAAGAGATTCGAACTCTGGAAACCACATGCACTTAGCAGGCACACGCCTTAACCACTCGGCCAAAGCGATTTTGCTCTACTTTTCCTTTTAAGGCGCTAAATAATTAGTTTTCACTTCAAAGATTAAAGTTAATAAAATATAACAACTAACATAAACTATTTTCGATAGGTGCTCAGTTCAAGAGAAAAAAATACACGCCCAGTGGGACTCGAACCCACAATCGCTTGATTAGAAGTCAAGCGCCTTATCCATTAGGCCATGGGCGCTTTTGTTTATAAAGCATGATGGCATTTACAAAATAAAGTTTCTTTCTGAAAGTAATAATATTACACATTGCTTGTCCTATAAATAAAGTAACTGAAAAAGAATAAAATACAAGTCTATAGTTACATTAATAGAAAAGATAGTTTTATTTTGGTATCAGAAAAGAAGATTATAATGAGTTTCAGCATTGAAGAGACGGAGTGTATTTCCAAGCTTGTATCGGAGTTTAAGCATGAACACGAGAACAAAACCTTGTTAGAGAGAGAACATATTTTGCAGAAGAAATATTTGGTTCTTTTTACTACTACGGTATCCGTTTAAGTTATATGAGTGTAAAAAAATTAATTAAACTATCGGATCACCCAAAAGATATTTAGAGGCAAGTCTCCTTAAAATATAAAATTTGTAATCTTGAAAAAAATAAAAAATATTACCTGCTACAATAGGTAAACACTATAAAAATTATTTACACTTGTATTATATAACGTGAATTCTGTAGTCATCCTATGGACCAATCCAAGTATGAAGAGATATGGCTCTTCTCCTCAAAAATGGGGTTTTTCTTTCCCAGTAAGAACTGAGAGTAAAATAGAGGTTCACAAGGAGACCTTTATACAAACAGCCATTGCATTCACTGTTCATTTTTTCTAGCCGATATACATAGATTATATGTTCATTACAAACAACATTAATATACAAGGATTATACATATACAATGCATCCGTGAGCTATTTTTAGTTTAAGCGTGGGTGGACGGCTATTTAGTAATGCTCCAAGTAGTCATGGGCCGAGGTCATTCATGGGTTTTTGCATTTTGTTTGGGCCTTTTGCATCTTGGGCTCATGGAAATTGGATTTCAAGACACTTTGATGTTGGGCTATGGAACTTTTAAGTATTTGTTGTCTAACTATTCTTTTTGAGCAATTTATGCAAAATATCCATTAAGCTTAAAATAATTATCCTTTCCTACCTATTTTAAAATTATTTACAATATATACTTACCCAATTAAAACTAATTACCTCTACCTACCTATTCATCCCAATTTTTGTTAACCCATTTGGCTTAGCTTAGCTTAATTTGGCTTGGCTTGGCTTGACTTCGTTTTGGCTTGAATTGGCTTGGTTTTTAGTAGTAACTTAGTTTGATTTTATTTGGCTGGGTATTAAAAAAATGGGTAGGGGAAAACAAAGTGGGTAGGAGCGGGTAAATACTTTCCGCCCCATGGTTATTTGCTAAAGAGCCCCGCCTCGCCCCACCCCACCCCACCTTTTTTTTTTTTTTCGCTGAAGTAGTTGTGTATAACTGGTATTATTAACAACTCAACCAGTGAACCATGGATGAAATGTACCTACTACCTACGAAAGAAGATCTTCCAGATAAGATGATAATTGAAGGGACATGCATTTAACTATCTCTATTTCCTCAAGTTCTTACTTGAATGGATAACATATACTTTTAATATATCTGGTCTAGATTATTTTTAATTTTTAATTTTAACTTTTTTGCGTCTAGATTTAATTACCTGACATAAAGTTTAGTGTAATGAAAATAAAGTTGATCAAACGAAAGAATTTGCTATGTTTTGTTGTTCAAACTTTGAAAAGCTTTTAAATCTAGCCTTTTATTTTAACCTCCGAAAGCTGAATGTTTTTGAAACTGAAAGGCTCTCAAAGTTGGTAAATAACTAACCGGTTTTTTACTTAGTTGTACTATAATAAAAACCTATTTACCACCTTTATTTAGGTTCCTTATTAATTACTTTGTACATCTATCTTACTAGTTATATACAAAACCATAAAAAAGAATAAATTCAAAATCCCTTAAGTCTAGACACTCAACTCCCATTTTCAAGAA
Organism: Nicotiana tabacum; assembly: GCF_000715075.1. Lineage (NCBI taxonomy): Eukaryota > Viridiplantae > Streptophyta > Magnoliopsida > Solanales > Solanaceae > Nicotiana > Nicotiana tabacum. The sequence goes on from NC_134084.1 coordinate 129,147,332, forward strand.
TCCCTCCTACATTGAAGGTTCTTTTCTTTTCCAAAGAATTACAAAATCATCTTTTCTCTTTCTTAACAATTATTTAAAATTATTCTTACCTATAGTAAGAAATCTCGCTTACCAAAATCTTGCTTACCCAAAGTTATCTCCCCCCTCCCCCCCCCCCAAAAAAAGAAAAATTGTAGATTCTGTTCCTCTTACAAAGCTTTTGAAATTCAATTTTTCTCTTTCTTACTAATCAATATTTCTTATTGATACAATACGACGAAATTGAAAATATTGCTCTAGAATCAAGCTGTGGGTAAGTTTTGATTCTTGTTTTCTTTCTTTCTAAAATCTTTATTGTATGTGACTTATATATGATACATCAATACCCAAAATAATACTCGATACAAAACTAATATAATTATAATGCGATTATATTAAATTTTTAATGTAGAGTTATGATTGAAACTTGAAGAAGTTGAAGATCATAATTGTGTCACAATTTTTTTGAAATGTATCGCGATTGTATTATAATTGTATATGTATCATAATTGTTGCAGGAATTGTATTACAAATGTATGATAACTGTATATTCATTGTATATTGTTACGAGCAGTTGTGCATTCCTGACGAATTTCACAGTTTGTATTACAAGTATGATAATTGTATATAAAAATTTATTAGTATTGTATCAGGTATTATTTTGGGTACTAATATACCAGATACAAGTTAGTATACAATTATGATACAAGTATGATACATTTATGTTTTAGGCATTGATGTATCTGATACAATTTAAATACAATTATGATACAGTTATCATACAAATATCATAAAAATTCAGAACATTTTTTTAATAATATAAAATTATCGGTAATAGTGGAAAGAGAGAAGATGAAGATTCTGGGCGTAGATTAATGGATTTTGATGTAAAAAAAAAAGGAGAGAGAAGAAGAGAGGATGAAAAAGGAAAGGATATAATTGTATCCCTTAATTAAATGCACTAATAATGGAGTGAGAGTCTTTTAAGAAGCAATATATACAATTTGAAAGAATAATCTAGATACTTATTAAAAACTTCAAAACATAGAGAATATAGGTAAATAAGTTTCTAATATAGTATAACTAGCTAAAAATCCCAAATAATTAATTCTTAAATAACTTGTTTCCTAACCAAACAAGCCCTAAAGGGTGTCACAATCCGTCCCTCTTCACACTCTCTCCTTCTCTTTCCACGAATGGTTATGGGGTCATTTTGCCGTATGGATTGGAAAAAATAATTTATAACATAAAAATTTGTATAAAATAGTGCGATGTTTAATTAAAAATAGAAGAATAAAATTCTTTAATGATAAAATTGCTCGTAACGTGGGTAATTCTTACATACTAGTAACATTTTTTGTGTTATTATTCACATCATAATTATTCCTATAAGAAACTTAGCCGTAATTACCTCATTATTGTTCACATATAAATAATTCATACGTCAAATTTCCCCATAATTAACATGTGAACCAAAACCACGCAAGCTTTTCTCTTTTCTCCATAAATTAAACACTAGACATTAAATAGGGAGCCGTGTATACTTAATGGTTTTCATACTAAAGCCGAAAGGAGATCCCTTTAAATATGTTACACATATCAACTATTTCCTCCCGAGAAAAACAAGTGACTTTTGATTTTTGCCATACATCTTAAGAAAATAGTACTCTCTCCGATCCACAATAGATTCTTTTTTGACTTTTTTTTGTGATCCAAAATATCTAATTTTTTCAAATTTAAAGAATAAATTAATTATTTTTTTCCTTAATGGTTTTCATACTAAAGCCAAAAGGAGATCCCTTTAAGAATGTTACACATATCAACTACTTCCTCCTGTCTGTAACAAGTGACTTTTGATTTTTGTCATACATCTTAAGAAAACAGTACTCTCTCCAATCCACAATAAATTATTTTTTGGCTCTTTTTGTGGTCCAAAATATCTGATTTTTTCAGATTTAAAGAATGAATTAATTATTATTTTTCCTACATTGCCCTTTGAGTAAATATTGTTGGAGTATGTGTTAGGAGTATTTATGTGAGGAGATAGTAAATATTTATATGGTCAATCTCATTACTAATTAATGTTAAAAAATAAATTTCTTAATCTGTGTGAAAATAGCTAAAATAATCACTTATTGTGGACCGGAGGGAGTAACTACTGGAAAATAAATAAGTATTTTGACTAATTATCGTTAATTAAAAATCACATATTGTTAACTTGACACATTGAAAAATATAAATAATTAAGGAAAATTTTGAAAAACTAAATTTTTTTTTTTTGATTATGTAAAAAAGATACTTATTTTGAACAAAAAAAAAATACTAAAAAATCACTTATTATGAACCAGAGTGAGTAATCAATTTTGCCATAGCACAACTTTCCAAATAAGTACTTACTCCCTCCGTTCCAGTTTATGTGAACTTATTTCTTTTTTGGTTCGTTCAAAAAAGAATGACCCCTTTTTAAATTTGGAAACAATTCAGCTTAAACTTCCAATTCTACCCTAAATGAAAAGTTTTTATAACCACACAAATATTCTGGACCCCTTTTTGATTTGTTTAGGACCATAAATTCAAAAAACCTTCATTTTTTCTTAAACTTCGTGCCCAGTCAAACAAATTCACTTAATTATGAATTTGGGGTTTCCATTTTTAAATTTTTTAGTGACCACCCCAACATCATGTGATGGGACCATTTCATTCTTTGTCTAATCCTTTGATTACGTTTTGCTATAGACAAACACATGTATGGGCAGCAATCACAACTACGTCAAGTTTGGTTGAGACATGTCCAGTCACAGCTGAGAATGCTGGCTGTGGCCCCCCATCCACCCTCTCATTTATTGTTCTCTTTTAGCAATCAAGACTTGGTTGCTAATCACATGCCGATTCAGAAAATTTAATACTCCCCTTGGTTAATTATTTGAACTTTTATGGTATCAGCAAGAGTTTAGTTTCCCACCTTATAATTTGGTTCGCCAATTTTCTCTCCCCTACCTCCTTAAGAAAAAGGAAAGCAAAAAAAAATCACCGCAACTTGGAGACTCCATTTTGAATTTAAGTTTTTTTTTTGGTAAATAAGCAATTTTATTACCAACTAAGAGAATTCAGCTTAAGAAAAAAGAAAATAGCAAATTGGACTACCCCAGATTTGCACTCCAACTCTACTTCGTTAACCATGTCAAATAGTCTAAAACCCTTATAAGACAAGATCAAAGTTCATATTATTTATTCTACTGTTCAACTTTCTGCACATAATGGTTCTCACAAGGATTCTCCTAAATGATCATCCTGATAATTCCTGGAGGTTGTCTTCTTTTGCTCTGAAACACCACCATTCCTTTCTTGCTAGATGTAATACTCAGTTGCTACCAAAGTTATTTTGTATATGGTGGCTGCGAGTCCGGAACTAAAATAATGTTTATTTGGACTCAAAACACAAATAGGTAAAAAAACCAATTGATGACCAATTTATATATAACGCATGGGTTGAATGCGCTATACCTTAACGACACGTTTGTCCATTAAGGTATAGCGCATGCAACCAATGCGCTATATTTGAATTTTAAATGGCGGTCAAAATATAACTATAGCTCATATACGGGATGCACTATACCTGAAGTTGAAAAGACAGGCAGGTATAGTGCATCCCGTATATGCTCTATACCTATATAAAAAAATGGTCCAGCCATCTTCCTCGACAGAACTGAGAAAACGGTACTCCCGCCCTATTTTTTATGCAAAATTCTCCAATGGAGTCCACCCATCCTCAAAAATTGTGTCCCCTCCGTATTTTTGTGAGCTAACATCGGATCTAAGGCGTTGTTGTGTAGTGGGTCTCTTCTATTGCTCATTTCGCTGGTCAAATCATCAATTTTTCACAAATCAAAAAACTGTAAATCGAGGTATTCCGACTTACTTTTTGATAAAACTCATGTATATAAAGTACTAAATTAGTTGTTTTTACTATGTTGCCTGCTTTTTGTGATCGTTTTGTGATATAATTATTTTTTATTTTTTATCCAGATTAGTTTATTTATGTGCTAAAAAATTAATATATTGTCATGTTATTAAATAATTAGTGTTATATGTGATTTTAGCGTTGACCGTATAATAATATGTGAATTTATTGTTGTTTAGTGTCCTTTAGTGTTATGTTGTACATTTAATTGTTATGTAGTGCCCATTAGCGTAATAAAACTGATAATAAATTTTAGCTTATGATAGTTGACTTTAATTATGACCATTTAGAGTTGTGTGACTTTAGTGCTCTTTAGGATTATGTAGTCTACAATAAAAATTACGTGAACTCGCTAACTAACTCGGTTAGAGTACTCAATTATGGATTTAATGTATTAGTAGATAATTATCTTATTAGTTATGAAAATTAAATACTTAATTCTCTTATAACCCCAAAATATATCTGAAAAAAAAAAGATGATAGTTCTAACAAAATCCTCCCGAATTTTAGTCAAAAAATGTAAAAAACTAACATAAAAAACAATAATATAGAAAAAATTTCAACCTAAGTATTATTATATGAATAATTGTTAAATATATCTTATTAGTTATGAAAATTAAATATTTAATTCTCTTATAAACCCAAAAAATATTTGAAAAAAAAATGATAGTTCTAACAAAACCCTCCCGAATTTTAGTCATAAAATGTAAGAAACAAACATATAAAACAATAATATAAAAAAAATCGACATGAGTATTTTTATATGAATAATTATAAAATATATCTTATTAGTTATGAAAATTAAATATTTAATTCTCTTATAACCCAAAAAAATATCCGAAAAAGATGATAGTTTTAACAAAACCCTTCTAAATTTTAGTCATAAAATATAAGAAACTAATATATAAAACAACAATATAGAAAAAATTTCAATCAAAGTATTTTTATATGAATAATTATTAAATATATCATGGTTAGTTATAAAAATTAAATATTTAATTCTCTTATAACCCAAAAATGGCCAAAAAAAGATGGTAGTTCAAACAAAATCCTGCTGAATTTTAGTAAAAGATGTAAGAAACTAACATATAAAATAATAATATAGAAAATGTATCAACCTAAATAATAATATAGAAAATTTATCGATTATATATTAATATAAAAAATATCACAATATATTTAAATATGTTAAACGATTAAACAGAAAAATACTTTAATTAATATTGTTCAATTTACAGACATCGTCATGGAACTTCCCCCTGTACATCCTGGACCTCCATCACGAGAGCTACTGTTTCTCCAGGGCAACCATAGACCTTCACATTCATTTGGGATGGACAGTGTCTGTCCCAGACCTTCCACCCCATACATATAGACGATCTTTGAAAGTTCATTAGGGACCATCCACTGCTTCTCGTACAGTTAGACGCATTCCGCGGATGGGGTTTTATCGGATTATAGAGATCGGCTGGTTGTAGTTTGACTAGGCCCCGATCACGGCTATGATAGAGCGGTGGCGACCGGAGACGCACACGTTTCATCTACCCATCGGCGAGGCTACCATCACGCTAGAAGACGTGGAGGTTCTTTTCGGGTTGCCCGTTGATGGTATGCCTGTAGCTTACCCGTATGCTTTTAAGGACTATACAGGAGAAGACTACCTTCATATGTTGTAGAGGCTTACTGGTTTCCAGCCTGTGGAGCCGACTGCGTTGAGTGGTGCCAGTCAATTGCAGCTAACGCCCGTTAGACAACATCTGGCGCCGCTGTACACGGATATTACTGATGACTCACCGCCAAAGGATATCGATCGGTATATGAGGTTGTTGCTGCTGATGATGTTTGGTGGTATTCTGTTCCCAAACACTTCAAAAAACCTAGCCAGCTTGCAATTTCTACATCATTTGGAGCGGCTAGATGAGTTACCTGGTTATAGCTGGGGTGGAGATGTTCTAGCTTACATTTATAGGCACATGTGCCAGTCGTCCATGGGCACCGTGAGAGATGTTGCCGGGTTTATACTGCTGCTGCAGATGAAAACATAGTCAATTCTTTTCATTATTATAAGAGAGACTAGTCTTAGAGTATGCGCTTTGCGCGTCTACCCTATATCCATAAATGTATAATTTTAAAAGATTAAATAACCATTATTACGTTAATGTGTTTGAGTTATTGAACAAAATTAAAGAAAAAAGAAATAAGTTCCTAAAAATAATGAATGTTGGTCCAATTTAACTAGTCCAATAAATAAAAGAATCTTCCTCACAAAAGTTCTTATATGACTTATTATAATTTCTGAGAATTCATGCGGGAACTTTTTTATGAAAATTATTGTTTTTTTGTTACTTAATACTGAAAACAAGTACCAAATTAAATTAATACTATAATATAATTAATTTTGCTCTATTTTCTTTTTTCTTTCACTGCATGCTCTTCATGCAAAAATAAATTTATGTATTTTAAGAGTTTATCAACTGGAAAAATAATTTTAACGATCTCGAAAAGAATTGAGTTGAATTCTTTTGCTAATTATTTAATTCAAAGACTTAATCATTCATTACCAATACTACAAATAATTTATTTATTTTGCATTGGGGATATAGAAAATATAGATATTTTTTAACTCCGTCCTACTCGAACAACATTTTTCTTTTCATCGATTTTTTATAATATTTAAAAATTATATTCAACAATTAGAATTTTTTTTGCTTAAGATTAAGATTAAATAGTTGGTCAAATAAGAAAATAATTTATATAAGGTATCTTAATTAATCTTTTTGAAGTTCTAAATAGTAGTACTTCCTATACAATTTAATAAGAAAATATTACTATTGCAAAGTTTTATTGATTTTAAAGTTTTAAATATTATAAAAAATAGTTAATAATATTTTTTCTCGATTAATACAAGTAGGTTAGTGTCTTCTTGGGACCACCATCTTTTTCTTTTTAATTATTAACGTTCAAGCTAAAAGCAAAAGAATATAAATAAAAGAAAATAATCTATATATCAGCTTGGCAGATTCGAAACTATAAGAGTTGTTTGTTGTGGATTAGTTAATATTTCGAATATATTATAAGTGATTACCAAAAGTTACTTAAAGTAATAACTCCCACTGAAGTTATGATTGGTCATTAGCTCCCAACACACATCAATTAATTAGAAATATAAATTCACCCAACTTCAGGTACATAAAATAAAACTAAAATAAACGTATGATTATGTGCATATGTAACTAGAAGGAAAATCTTGCTCATTGTTATTTGGCATAAATATTCGAAAAGAAAGAAAGATTTTAATGCCTAAATAATAGGAGTTTTTACAAGGAAATGTTTGATATTCAAATTTTTTAGTTAAGTTTAAAATTTTAAATATTAGGAAAATAACTAAATTACTATTTTGACCAATGTGAAACTTATTTAAAAGGGTAAAAAAGGCGAACGACATTTCGCTAAAGGCCTTCGTGCTTTTAATATAGTATATAGATATTAAAAAATGACTTAAATTTTACGTCCACAATCAATATTAGGTTTGGGCCTCGGAGCGGTTCCTGCAGTTCGATCCACTTCTTCCACCGATAGCTCCAGATGCACCACCTCCACCGTTTCTCCCACTAGCTAGGAGGTGGGTAGATAGGCGTGGCCACGCCCGCGAGGTCGAGGCTCGACATCATCTCCCTTATTATAGGGATTTGTTGGATTTACATGAAGACACTGAGTTACATATATACTTAAGTTTACTTGGCATGTCTTGATATGTCTTACGTTTACTCACGATTCCTGTGTTTAATAAATAGTTCATATGGAGGCCATACAATGACGCACTCATAGCTGGATTTCCAGATTATTGCTCCCGCGGTCGAGATATGTGGATGTCTGCGGTCCCACTTATATGCCTCGATATAGTCGAGCATCATGCTACCGAGCGAGTCCTTCGACAGTTTGGTCGATGCCAACTTGTACCTATTCCGCCCACTTGGCATTCCACACATTACCAGCGGGATGATCGCCGCAAGGTCGACCAGACATACTTGGCCTAGCTAGAGACCAAGATAGAGGATTTAGACCAGAGGTATGGCCTGATTCTGCCATATCCTCCACCTGATCGTTTGGACAGGGAGCATGAGTACATGGGTTGGTATCGTAGAGTTACCCGACTTCTCATCAGGAATTCAGTTCATCGCGCTGGTGGTCGATACATTCCATACACCGGGAGGCATGAGGCGCTGTTATGTTATTTGTTATACTTACTTATAATGTTACATTACTTTAACAACCTTCCTTAATTAATATTTTATATCCTATGCAGGCTATTGGCTTATGCAAGTTCTACCAGTTGGGACTCAAGATGCTCCAACATACAGGCGAGGGAGCAGCAGTTGTGCATGGGCTTGGCCGTCGGGTTACTGATCATGCTGCTGCCACATTGAGATGTGCCCGAGAGGATGCGTCCTTAGGATACGAGGCTGCTTATGTGCCGTCTCAGGAGTACCATCATGGGCCACAAGTAGCCCCTAAACGTGGTAGATGTGGCAGGCGTGGCCAAAGAGGAATGGGTGGCCCATGTGGTCGTGGTGGTCGGCGAAAAAAAGGACGGGGTCCCCAGCAAGGGGACGTTGAGGCACCCGTGGAGGATATTTGAGATAATCAGCCAGGTGACTACCCTGAGCCACACGATGCTACTCATTATATGATGTCATTCAGCCTTCAACTGTCACTAGGGACTTCACAATTGACCCCGTCAGCTCCAATGTTGATCGCGGGCACATCATTACGCAGTATGAGTGGGATCAATATTTTCCTGATCGTCTAGAGCCATCAAGGGTTGCTGTTGATCGTCCATTACGAGAGGTACATAGTGGGAGACAACTGAGTTATGGCTCATCACCGAGGGCTGCTGAGGATATTTCAGGTACAGATAGAGATATATCACATCGGGGTGAGACGTCAAAACCTTCATCTACTCCAGTGCACCTCGATGTTCCGGTAAAGCATTGTGTGGCTACTCAGGCGTAGGTTTGTTTGTATTACTATTATTTCAATTTGTTTTTACCTTATAGATTAGTTAGTAATATCTAAAGTGTTTATATTTCATTAAAGATTTCGTTATCACTCGTCACAGAGGCCACATGTGCGATACTCGCTTGCCAAAGACGGATGATCCTATTCAGGAGTCCACTGAGACCATGGTATGACCATTAAATTGTTTTGTTAATACGTACATTATTATTCTATATTTCATATACTAAAATAGCTTATTATTTTGTAGGTTACAGATGGCCTAACGACCGCTTCTATTGAGCCTGCCACCTTTACTGACGATCATATTACAGTGTATCCTCCGATTAAGAGGGGACGTGATGAGGATGATCTTGATAGCGTAGCTGGGCGGGAAAGGACGCGCCTTAGGCCAGCCAATGCTTTAAATCATACAGGCTGTGGGAATCATTGATATGTATTTTGAGTTGTATATATGATATTAAATATATAATGGGAACCACTATAGGTGTTTGCGTATGTAGCAACACTATATTCTTTATCAACATAGCTGGTTGTCGCAAAACCTGTATGTTAAAAGCACTTCATGGCATGTGAGCATGGCAAATGATAGATCGATCATTTCCCATACGAATATAATCTTCTAGATTCATTGATGCCATGGGTATTATTACTGTGATTTTGATGTAGACCAGTGCGAAGTTCAAACACCATCCTTCTGCAAAGTCCACTTTTCAAGCTCATGTCGTATCAACCAATGATAGATTTCTGGGTCTTCCTGCCTAATCAAGTTCATTCGCCTCCTAAATTTATACTCTTGATGATCTATTGCAGCCATCCACATCAAATCATGTAAGCTCTTGTTCGGATGAGCCCTCTGGAAGTTGGCCTGCAAGTGCCTAACATAGTAATAGTGGTAGGCATACGATTCCTGCCATGCACACAAATTTTGTACAGAACTTAAAATACCACCATGCTGATCAGATATTAGACACCTGAACGCTGTTTGACAACATGCTCCTTCAAGTGGTTCAAAAATAATGTCTAAGTCTCTTGGTTTTCATTGGTATAAATAGCAAATGCGAGGGAAAATATGCTTCCATTAGCATCTACTACAACGATGATCAACAACTTAATATCATACTTTCCATAGACATGAGTGCCGTCTATTGATATTACCGACCGACAATGCACAAAACCATCAATGGCTAGTTTAAATGCCAGAACATATATCTGAATATGAATTTTTGTATTCCCGGACTCTGCTCAAGCTTCCATTCAACAACAGTCCCGAGGTTAAAATGGTGCAATGCAGCCATGTACCTGGGTAGAGCGGCAAATGACTTATCCCAGTTACCAAAAACAATCTCAAATGCATGTGTATGCCCGAGAAATGCCTTTCTTTTGGTAATGGTACATCTATATATCTGGTGGACAGATGTTATACACTCTTTAATCTTATGTACCTTATGGACGATTCAATGTGTGGAATCAAGACAAGAGAAATCAAGTCAATATTCAAACTAAAATGATTCCCACTGAATATGTCCATATCACAAGTGTGGGTGCCAATGTATTTTCTCACAATCTATATATTTGTTTTCAACTTTCTCGCACGCATCATCCATGTACAACCTTGAAACTATCTACGACAAATAACCTTGTATACTTCCGGAGATGACTCACGATAATGTTTTATGTTGTACATTCGTACCGCCCTGCTTAGGCGCGCTTTATCAGCAAAAAGTATATTCATTTACAACACTGTTGGTCTAGATTCATCCCACATTAATGTCCGAATGTCATCAAGATCCCTTGTGAGGGCATCCACATCTAGTATACTGGGCAACTAATCAAGGTACGGAATCCCCCTTGAATGAAATAACGCATATGACTCGTATACTCTAGGTCTAACGAGAGGTGGAGTCTTCATATATAGAGCACGCTCATTGGTGGCATCATGCCCCCCCGACAAATCAGGTTGATCATTCTCATTCTCATCATCATCACCCTCATCAGGGAAGGGTATGTCATCTCCAGAATCATCAACATTGTTGCCATAATAACTATCATCTTTCTGACTCTGTATATCTGCTAGATCCTGATTAAATATATCGTCTTCGGGCAATTGATAAGGACATGACCTTCAAGTTGCTTGTTTTCACTACAAAACCAATAAAATAATAAGTTTCTCAAATTCATCCTAGCATTATATATAAACTTTATCTCTTAACTTACAAATCATAATCTGTTGATATCTCATGATGCACATTATCGAGTTTCTAATGACTCCCGGATGGACCACCATGATCCAAATTACCAAAACTGGGCATATTCCAACTGTCCGTTGGTTCATAACTTGTAAAATTCATATCTGGCTGGTACCCCCTTTGGAATATATCATATATGAGTGTTAATACAAATATGATACATAAAAACATATAGTAATACAAAGGAAAATTAAAATTTACCACTTGGCGTGTAGATCATGTAAACTTGGAAAAAAAATTATGTCCTCGCTCCTCATTCGCCCGTGGAGATAAGTTTAGATCTGACCAAACTCTTTCAAACAGAACCTGTTCAGACAAAATTGCTCCAAAACACCACCCGATAATTGAGGGTTATCCCATTTTGCGGAACCTCAATATTGCAAACGTCTTCAGACTTGACGTACATTTCCAACGTTTTTATCACAAGAAGTTCCCGGTGTTCATCCGGAGTCCTCAAAAAATTTGTCAGAGTTTCATCGTCTTCGATGTTAAACTCAACATAACAAGCAATCCCTTGCGGAGTAACATAATATGGATATCTTCCGGCTACTTTAATATTAACCGAATATTTCCTCACACTCATTTTTTACATAACAACAAAACTGATCTATCATGCTTCATTATAAGTGGCAACTTAACAATATATTGTGGAGAACAACTATAGGTACTAAGTTATTCTCCACGACAACCTCACCCCCCAATATAATGCAACCCTAATTTTTTGCTCTTCGGACATTATGACAAATTGCAAAAAAAGTTAAGTAAATAAATATTTCAAAATGAGTAAAAGAAACTAAAAAGGATTTAGAAAACTGGCCTATCCTGAATGGATTGTTAACGAAATAATGAAACTTCTTAAATAAGCAAAAAGCCAATGCGGGGGGTACAATAATTGATGGTATAACATATTCATTATACGCGCTATATATGCAGCACGATAAATGCATGCGCTATATCCACCAATCATTGGTGGGTTAGTCAAATTCAAATATAGCACATGGGTTGTATGCGCTATACCTTAACTGTCATAACCCTAAACTCGAACCCGATCGTGATGGCGCCTCTCATGAGTACAAGGCCAGCCGACACATTCCCACTTCATTTTAAGAAATTAAAGTAATAAGTATTAAGTCTTTAACATGATAAAATTCCAAAATAAGCAGTGAGTAGTACAATTTGCGGAATTAAAACCAACACAACCCGGCATCGGAGTATCACCAGTCATGAGCATCTATCAATATACTACAAGTCTGAAGAGTCTACACAGCTATTACAGAATCACTAACAAGAAAAAAGAAATGAGATAGAGGGAAGAACACAGGGCTGCGAACGCCGAGCAGCTACCTCGTGAACTCTGAAATCTGCCGGGAGCTCTCAACCCTCGCAAGCAGGACCTGCAGCGCCTGAATCTGCACACGGGGTGCATGGAGTAAAGTGAGTACTCCAACTCAATGAGTAATAATAATAAATGAAGACTGAAAAATAAGAAATCACGTAAGGCACATCAACATGCTATAAAGAAGCAGTAAAAGCCAATGAAAGCAAGGAAACAGTGGAGATATGTAAAGTCACTTTAGTTCAGTTTAAGCTTCTTTAGAAATTCCTTTTTAACAGTTAAGCAAGTAAATAACAGGCAGCTAGAAAAGATAAACACATAAAGAACCGCCCTTCGGGCACAATACCAACAGAATCAGCCTCTCGTGCAACACATGGAACAATACCAGCCCCTCGGGCTATATCTCATATCACAATGGGTACTCGCGCTCACTGGGGGGTGTGTGCAGACTCCTGGAGGGTCCCCTTATGACTCAAGCGCAATATCAGGTCATCTCGTGGCATAATCACATAGGCTCTCGGCCTCATATCAACAAGCCACCTCGTGGCGTACAAATCTCAGGCTCTCGGCCTCATAATCATAACCAGTGTTTCCTCACAACACGAGCCCTCGGCCTTGCTCAGTCAGAATCTCATAAGCTACTCGGGCAACAGTAAAACATGATGTTCAACCCAAAATATCATTTAAAACATCATTTTAAGTGTTAAAGCTGAGTAAACATGGCTGAGTTATGAAAACAGTAGAATATAGCATGACTGAGTACAAATATAAAGTCAAAATAGTGAGAAAATATCAGAAAGAGTCCCCCAAGGGTTCAAATAGTTGGCACGAGGCCCAAATATGGCATTCAGCCCAACACATGATGATAGCAAATAGTCTTTCAATCAAATACACGGTAAAACTGTCATACGGGATGGACTAAGTCACAATCCCCAATGGTGCACGACCCTACACTCGTCATCTAGCATGTACGTCACCTCAATATAGCACTACGATGTGCAATCCGGGGTTTCATACTCTCAGGACAACATTTAAAATCATTACTCACCTCAATCCGGTCCAAACTCTAGCCTGCGACGCCTTTGCCCCTCGAATCGGCCTCCACTCGCGTCAAATCTATCCAAAATCAGAATTACGTCGTCAAAATACACTAAGGGAACAAAGCCCATGCAAAATAATCAATTTACAATACAAATCTCGAAATTACCAAAACCAGACCCCTGGGCCCACGTTTCAGAATTCGATAAAATTTACATCAATAGATTTCTTATCTCCCCACGAGTTCATAAATATCAAAAGTACCAAAATCCGACCACAAATGGTCCCTCAAATCCTCAAGTCTAGATCTCCAATACCAAGCCCTAGTTTCCCCAATTTTAACCCATAAATTCCATTAATTATAGCTCTACTCCATGAAATAATACCATAGGAACGAGTTTTAGGTCCAAAATCCTTACCTCAATGAAATCCCCTTGAAATCCTTCTTCAAATCGGCCAAAAATCTCCAAAATCCGACTTAGAAATGGTGGAATAGCTCAAAAATCACGAAGGAAATAATTTATATGTTCTGCCCCAGCTAAACCGCTTCTGCGGTCAGAAACTCGCACCTGCGGACCTGCACCTGCGGACCTGCACCTGCGGTCCAAGGTGTGCCTCTGTGCAAACCACTTAAACGCCAAACTCTACATCTGCGATGCATAGTCCGCACCTGCGCCATCGCAAGTGCGGCTCCTTGACCGCTTCTGCGGTTCCAGCTCCCTTGGTCCTTTTTGCTTCTGCGACTAGCATTCCGCATCTGCGGCGTCGCACCTGCGGCCCCCAATCCGCAGGTGCGGAAACAACATAACAGGAAAATCTGCAGCTTCACCAAATTCCCAAACTCTCCGTCAACCATCCGAAATCACCCCATCCCCGGGACCTCAACTAAAAGCACCAACAAGTCCTATACCACTACCCAAACTTGTACCAATCTTCAAAACACCTCAAACAATATCGAATCAACCAAAATACATCGGATTCAAGCCTAAGGATTCTAAAATCTTCTAAATTAATCTTTTGATCAAAAACCCAACCAAACCACGTCCAAATGACCTGATATTTTGCACACATATCCCAAATGACTCAACGAAATTACTAAAACTCTCGAAATTCCATTCTGACCCCTATATCAAAATCTCGCCTAACAACCAGAAAACGCCAAAACTCCAAATTTCGCTAATTCAAGCCTAAATCTCCTCCGGACCTCCAAAAGACATTCCGATCACGCTCCTAAGTCCCAAATCACCTCCCGAAGCTATCCGAACCATTAGAACTCACATCCGAGCCCTCTAACATATAAGTCAACATCCAGTTGACTTTTCCAACTTAAGTTTCCTCAAAAGAGACCAAGTGTCTCAAACCTTCTCAAAACCTTTCCGAACCCGGTCCAACCAACCTGATCACATATAGAACCGATAAACAAAGCAATAAGAAGTAGAAATGGGGAAAACAGAACGGTAACGCATGAGACAACTGGCCGGGTCATCACATTAACGGACAAATATGATGTTAAGGTATAGCGCATTCAACCCAGGTAGCCTCCTCCACGGGCTGACCTCTCCACTGCACTTTCACTGAAGCTATATCCTTTGACCTCAACTTTCGAACCTGACGCTCCAAAATAGCTGCTGGCTCCACATCATAAGTCAAATCATCATCCAACTGAACCGTGCTGAAATCCAGAACATGAGAGGGATCCCCAATATACTTCTGAAGCATAGAAACATAAAATACCGGATACACACTCGACAAGCTGGGTGGCAAAGCAAGCTCATAAGCCACCTCCCCAATCCTCCGAAGCACCTCAAAAGGCCCAATGAACCGAGGACTTAATTTACCCTTCTTCCCAAACCTTATAACACCATTCATGAGTGAAACCTT
Source organism: Nicotiana tabacum (assembly GCF_000715075.1). Classification (NCBI taxonomy): domain Eukaryota; kingdom Viridiplantae; phylum Streptophyta; class Magnoliopsida; order Solanales; family Solanaceae; genus Nicotiana; species Nicotiana tabacum. The sequence goes on from NC_134084.1 coordinate 129,162,831, forward strand.
CAACAGAACTTTCTGACCAACCATGTAGGACACATCCTGAACCTTCCTATCAACATAACTCTTTTGTCTCGACTGCGCTGTACGAAGCCTCTCCTGAATTACCTTCAATTTTTCTAAAGCATCCTGCACCAAGTCTATCCCCAATAGCCTAGCCTCACCCGGCTTGAACCAACCAACTGGAGATCTACACCGCCTCCCATACAAAGCCTCATATAGAGCCATCTGAATACTCGACTGGTAGCTATTGTTATAAGCAAACTCTGCAAGTGGTAGAAACTGATCCCATGACCCTCCGAAATCAATGACACAAGCACGCAACATGTCCTCCAATATCTGAATAGTGCGCTCGGACTATCCGTCCGTTTGAGGGTGAAAAGCTATGCTCAACTCAACCTGAGTATCCAACTCTCGCTGCACATACCTCCAAAACTGCGATGTAAACTGAGTGCCCCTATCTGAAATAATGGAAATTGGGACACCATGCAAACGAACAATCTCCTGGATATAGATCTCTGCCAACCGCTCTAAAGAATAAGTAGTACACATAGGAATGAAGTGCGCAGACTTGGTCAGGCGATCCACAATCACTCAAATAGCATCGATTTCTTCAAAGTTCGTGGATTTTGGTTCTCCCTCTACTGAATATCATTAGTTTAGTGCACATTAGAGTGAAATGGAGTGGTGTTAGTTCGGAAATAGAGATGGTAAGGACATGGAAATTTTAGGATTATGTCATTGATTTTCCCCTCTATATCTTTCTTTCTTTATTAGTTTTCTTTAGGTCAATGCCCTCTCTTTAGCTATATTGCTACTTTGAGGATTAAATTTGCAGTGTTTCATTTTGTGACATCATTTGATTGCTTTAGATATACTATTGTCATCAGTTAGTGTATTTAGAGTGCCTTGCAAGACTCATGACTTGTTTACTTGGGATTGTTGGGACGATGATAGAAAATCTTTAAACGGCTCCCTTTGATGGTTTCGATTCACCTTCTCTCATTTTGTTAATACCTCAGTTTCCTTAAATTATATCTTCCTTAAATTGTTTGGATGTTTGTTGCTGGACGTTTATCTCGTCAATTGGTTGTTTGGATATGGAAATGTTTTGGATGATTGTTGAACTGTGGGTGCGGGAAAAGTCGAGGCCCATTATTGATTAATTTGTTCGCATGGTGTAGGGCTCGGTCTAATAAAAAAAATAAAAAGTTAAAAAGGGAATGAGCATGAAATTAATTTTTAGTTTTATTTGCTTTGCTTTTACTATATTGTTCGCTAGGAGCATGCTTAGGCCGATAACATTTGGGTAGGCAAGCCTTAGGACTTCTGTTAACTTTGAGGCGAAAGGTCGTTCCCTTAGTTAAATTTATTGGGGAATGCTCGGACTTGTATATATTTTATTCTGGGGAATGCCCCGTAGTACTTATATTTGGAGGCCAAAAGTAGAGCTTGCAGTATTTTATTTTATTTTTATTTTTCTATTATTAGGTAGGGGACGACCTCGAGCCTTTTTGTGTGTTTATTTTTCTGCATTTGTTTTACCTTAATTCGAATATTCTAAAAGGCAACTTGATCATGTACGCAACCGTGATTTTCACGGGACCTGGGGAGTACCTAACACCTTCTCCCAGAGTCAAATGAATCCCTTTATCCGAATCTCTAGTGCGGACTTAGTTTTAGAGTCTAAAATATTTTAAAAGGAAAAATTATTTTAAAAAATGGTGACCTGACACATCGAAATCAAAGTCAGGTGGTGACTCTGAGTTATTTTCTTTTGAACACAATTTTGTCACTTTTTAATTAAAAACCCTTTTGAGCTTTACAAATCCTTTTATTATTTTAAGAGGGTTAGTGGGTTGTAAAAAAAGGGTGTGACACCAATAACTCATAATAACCATATCGGGCCCTGAAAGTTGTCTTAAGAATACTGAGTCCCTGATCTTCAACTGGTGATACCTTGAACGGAGATCAATCTTGGAAAACACTCTCGCTCCCTGAAGCTGGTCGAATAAATCATCAGTGCGAGGCAAAGGATAATTGTTCTTAATTGTTATTTTGTTTAACTGCCTATAATCAATGCACATCCTCATAGTGTCATCCTTCTTCTTCACAAATAGAACCAGCGCACCCCAAGGTGACACACTAGGACTAATGAACCCCTTATCAAGGAGTTCCTGAAGTTGCTCTTTTAACTCCTTCAACTCCGCTGGTGCCATACGATACGCCGGGAATAGAAATGGGCTGAGTGAATGACACTATGTCAATGCCAAAATCAATATCCTTGTCCGGTGGCATGCCCGAAAGGTCTGCGGGAAACACATCGGGAAAATCCCTCACAACTGAAACAGAATCAATACTAAGAGTCTCTGCATCGACATCCCTCACAAAGGCTAGATACGAAAGACAACCCTTCCCAACCATACGCCGGGCCTTCAAAAATAAGATTACCCTACTGGGAACATAATTAGTCAAACCTCGCCACTCAATCCGTGGCACACCCGGTATAGTCAATATCACTGCTTAGCATGACAATCCAGAATAGCACGATACGAAGATAGCCAATCCATGCCCAAAATGACATCAAAATCCACTATACATAATAGTAAAAGATCCACTCGGGTCTCCAGACACCCAATAGTCACCACACATGACCGGTACACACAGTCTACAACAACAGTATCGCCCACCAAAGTAGATACATGAACAAGTGAAATAAGAGACTCACAGGGCATATCCAAATAACGAGCAAAGTATGATGACACATAAGAAAAGGTGAACCGGGATCAAATAATATAGAAGCATCTCTGTGGCAGACTGAAACAATACCTGTAGTAACAGCATCAGAAGCAATAACATCAGGTCTAACTGGAAGTGCATAGAAACGGGCCTAACCGCCACCTTATCGACCTCCCCCTCTAGGGCGGCCTCTAGCTGATTGACCTCCACCCCTAACTGGCTGGGTGGGTGATAGTGGAGTGACCGGCGCTGATGCCGATGGATGACTCCTCTGCTGAGACGAACCTGCAAGGTGACGAGGACACTGCCCCCATATATGACCAATCTCTCACACTCATAGCAACTCTCGGGTGTTGGAGAAGGGGGCTGAATGGAACCCCTAGCACCGGAACGACTAGCTGATGCACCTAGCATAGAAGATCCCTGAACGGATGGAGCACGAGACGAACTCTGAGTTGGCAAGGCACTAAGTGATGACTGGCCCTGATGAGAACTATAAGAACTATGACCCGATGATGCCCCACGATAATCTGGGTGAGCTGGATGAGCATGCCTGAATGGACGACCTCTGCCATGCTGAAGCTGACCTCTCGAAGGAGTACCACCATAACTACCAGATCCTCGAGGCCTCCTGGCCTCCGTCTCATCTCGCTCCTAGCAACGAACTGACTCAATCTCACGAGTAATGTCAACAACCTCCTCAAAAGTAGCACCAGACACCCTCTCCCTGGTCATGAGAATATGAAGTTGATAAGTGAGGCCATCTACAAACCTCCTAATCCTTTCTTTATCTGTCGGAACCAACCAAATAACATGACGAGCTAACTCAGAGAATCTCATCTCATACTGCGTACAGTCATCTCTCCCTGATGCAACCACTCAAACTGCCTGCGCAGCTCCTCTCTGCGAGACTGCAGCACATACTTCCCTAGAAAGAGAACGAAGAACTGCTGCCTGGTAAGCAGTGCTGCACCAACAGGCCTATGCCTCTCAAAAACCTCCCACCAAGTGAAAGCAGCTCCATAAAACTGATAAGTAGTGAAAGTGACCCCGCTGGTCTCCAGAATACCCGCTGTACGAAGCACCCTCTGAAACTTATCCAAGAAACCCTGGGCATCCTCGCCCTCTGCACCACTGAAGGTCGGAGGCTAAAGTCTACCAAACCTCTCCAACCTATGCTACTCGTCCTCTAGCATGGCATGAACTACATAGTCCTAAGCAGCTGTAATAGGCTGGATGCGCCTCTGGTGTCTGAAGTCTCTACACGACCTGCTCAGGTGTGCGAGCGGTGGGAGTTTGATTGCCTCCCCCAGCCTGAGAAGTAGTTGCGGCTGTGGTGACTGAAACCGCCTGAGCTAGGCCGGTGCATACCGATAAAATCTGAGCCAAGACCTCCTAAAGACCCGGAATCATAATGGGCGCAGCTGGTGCCTGAGCTGGTGCTGCTGGAGCGCCCACAACTGGGAACTGATCCTGAACTAGGGTGGCTGGTGGATCTGCAGGTGCTGCCCTAGCTGTTGTGCGGGGCCCACCCCTGCCCGTACTGTGACCACGACCGCGTCCTCGGCCTCTAGCGGCCAAAGCTGGTAGTTCTGCTGGTCATCCATCCTGACCGGTAGCGCGTGTCCTCACCATTTGTGAGAGAATAGAATGACCAAAGTTTAGTACTTGGATCAACAAATTCGCACGACAAGAATTTCAAGAATATGAAGTTTTTCCTAAAGGTTCTGCAGCCTCTCGAGGATAAATACAGACGTCTCGGTACCGATCCGCGAGACTCTACTAAACCTGCTCATGACTTGTGAGACCTATATAACCTAGGCTCTAATACCAACTTGTCACGACCCTAAACCCGGACCCGATCGTGATGGCGCCTCTCGTAAAGACAAGGACAACCGACACATTCCCACTTCATTTTAAGCAATTAAAGTAATAAGTATTAAGTCTTTAACATGATAAAATCCCAAAATAAGTAGTGAGTAGTACAATTTTCAGAATTAAAACCAACACAGCCCGACATCAGGGTGTCACTAGTCATGGGCATCTATCAATATACTACAAGTCTGAAGAGTCGACACAGCTATTACAGAATCACTAACAAGAGAAAAGAAATGAGATAGGGGGAAGAACACAGGACTGCGAATGCCGAACAACTACCTCGTGAACTCCGAAATCTGCTGGGAACTCTCAACCCTCGCAAGCAGGACCTGTAACGCCTGAATCTGCACACGGGGTGCATGGAGTAAAGTGAATATTCCAACTCAGTAAGTAATAATAATAAATGAAGGCTGAGAAATAAGAAATCACGTAAGACACATTAACATACTATAAAGAAGCAGTAAAAGCCAATGAAAGCAAGGAAACATTGCAAATATGTAAAGTCACTTCAGTTCAGTTTAAGCTTCTTTAGAAATGCCTTTTTAACAGTTAAGCAAGTAAATGACAGGCGGCTAGGAAAGACAAACACATAAAGAACCGCCCCTCGGGCACAATACCAACAAAATCAGCCCCTCGGGCAACACATGGAACAATACCAGCCCCTCGGGCTATATCTCATATCACAATAGGTGCCCACGCTCACTGGGGGGTGTGTAGACTCCTGGAGGGGCCCCGTACGGCCCAAGCGCAATATCAAGCCATCTCGTGGCATAATCATATAAGCTCTCGGCCTCATATCAACAAGCCACCTCGTGGCGTACAAATCTCAAGCCCTCGAACTCATAATCATAATCAGTATTTCCTCACAACATAGGCCCTCGACCTTACTCAGTCAGAATCTCATAAGCCACTCGGGCAACAGTAAAACATGATGCTCAGCCCAAAATATCATTTAAAACATCATTTTAAGTGTTAAAGCTGAGTAAACATGACTGAGTTATGAAAACAATAGAATATAGCATGACTGAGTACAAGTATAAAGTCAAAACAGTGAGAAAATATCAGAAAAAGTCCCCTAAGGATTCAAATAATTGGCACGAGGCCTAAATATGGCATTCAGCCCAAAACATGATGATAACAAATAGTCTTTCAATCAAATACACGGTAAAACAGTCGTACAGGATGGACTAAGTCATAATCCCCAACGGTGCATGACCCCACGCTCATCATCTAGCGTGTGCGTCACCTCAATATAGAACTACAATGTGCAATCCGGGGTTTCATACCCTCAGGACAATATTTAAAATCATTACTCACCTAAATCCGGTCCAAACTCTAGCCTGCAATGCCTTTGCCCCTTGAATTGGCCTCCACTCGCGTCAAATCTATCCAAAATTAGAATCACGACGTCAAAATACGCTAAGGAACGAACCCCATGCGAAAATAATCAATTTACAACATAAATCCCGAAATTACCAAAACCCGACCCTGGGCCCACTTCTCAGAATTCGATAAAATTTATATCAATAGATTCCTTATCTCCCCACGAGTTCATACTTATCAAAAGTACCAAAATCCGACCACAAATGGTCCCTAAAATTCTTAAGTCTAGGTCTTCAATACCAAGCCCTAGTTTCCCCAATTTTAACCCCTAAATTCCATTAATTACAACTATAATCCATGAAATAATACCATAGGAACGAGTTTTAGGTCCAAAATCCTTACCTCAATGAAATCCTTCTTCAAATCGCCCAAAAAGCTCCAAAAATCGACTTAGAAATGGTGGAATAGCTCAAAAATCGCGAAGGAAATAATTTATATGTTCTGCCCCAGCTAAACCGCTTCTGCGGTCAGAAACTCGCACCTGCGGTCCTAGGTGCACCTCCGCGCAAACCACTTAAACGCCAAACTCTGCATCTGCGATGCATAGTCCGCACCTGCTCCATCACAGGTGTGATTCCATGACCGCTTCTACGGTTCCAGCTCCCTTGGTCATTTTCACTTCTGCGACTAGCATTCTGCATCTGCGGCCCCCAATCCGCAGGTGCAGAAACAACATAACAGAAAAATCTACAACTTCACCAAATTCCTAAACTCTTCGTCAACCATCCGAAATCACCCCGAGGCCCCCGGGACCTCAACCAAAAGTACCAACAAGTGCTATACCACTACCCAAACTTGTACCAATCTTCAAAATACCTCAAACAACTTCGAATCAACCCAAACACATCGGATTCAAGCCTAAGGATTCCAAAATCTTCTAAATTACGCTTTTGATAAAAAACCCAATCAAACCACGTTTGAATGACCTGAAATTTTACACACACATCCCAAACGACACAACGAAATTACTGCAACTCTCGAAATTCCATTCCGACCCCTATATCAAAATCTCGCCTAACAACCGGAAAACGCCAAAAATCCAAATTTCGCCAATTCAAGCCTAAATCTCCTCCGGACCTCCAAAATACATTCCGATCACGCTCCTAAGTCCCAAATCAACTCCCGAAGCTATCCGGACCATCGGAACTAACATCTGAGCCCTCTAACACATAAGTCATCATCCGATTGACTTTTCCAACTTAAGCTTCCACAAAAGAGACTAAGTGTCTCAAACCTTCTCAAAACCTTTCCGAACCCGAGCCAACCAACCCGATCACATATAAAACCGATAAACAAAGCAATAAGAAGCAAAAATGGGGGAAACAGAGCGATATCTCATGAGACGACTGGCCGAGTCATCACATTAACGGACAAATTTTATGTTAAGGTATAACGCATTCAACCCATGCGTTATATATAAACGGGTCATCCATTGATTTTTTTAACCTATTTTTGTGGTTTGAATCTAGAAAAATCACACTTTGGTTCCGGACTTGGTGGTTGCCACTCTTTCCTCTGTGATTACTTTCAAGCCATTGCAAATGGATTTAATTTATATAAATTGGTAGTTCTCACAGTATTTGCGTAGTTTAAAATGTAATAGTAGGTTAATTTTGTAAATATTTTTACGCCGTTGATATACAAAACCTAAAATTCTATACCATTTCCAAGAAAATTGATGCTAGGGGTGCTTATCGGGCGGATTGGACGGATAATTACGCTTAACGGTTTGGCTTATCGATTATCGGATTATAAATGTAATAATCCGCTAGCTATCCAGTAAGATAACTGGTAGATTGGTATCGGATTAACGATTATCGGGCGGTTTATCGGCTAAATCAAATAGAAATTTTTTGAACACTCCTAGTCTTGTGAATATTAAATGGCCAAACCTGATAAAGTGACTCGACTCCTTCGTTCACATATAAGTTTCTTCCCTTTTTAGTTTATCAGGTTACATCATAGAATATGTTAACAATTTATAGCTTGTACTGCACTTATTATAAATATTTCTTTTGGTTGCATAGTTATCTTGTTTCATGTCCAAAAAAAAGGGAAAGACTAAAAACTGGTCAAACTGACTGAAAACCTATATACAATCAGAATCCCCTGCACCTACGAAACTTGACTGAAAAATTGAAGGCATTTTTTAAATTTATTTTCTGATAAATACTCCTATAACTTCTGTTGATCCCATTTCTAAATAGAATTCATAGAGGTCATGATTTTCTCTAGAAGAAATCAACTACTTAACGAAGATATACATATTGCCATGAATAATGAGGTAAAATTTCACATATACAGATGAGAAATAATTTTAGAAAAAGGAAGTAACATAGTAGGGATTTCGCCATGTAGTGTTTCAATAGTACTTTATACATATAGGGGTAAAAGTATAAATATAAAAATTCTTATCGGGTTAACGGTTTATCTGATAAGAAAATTGAGTAATCTGTCTCCAAACCGTTAAGCGGTTAGTTATAAAATCTCAATCTGTTCACCAATCATTACCCTGATAACCCGATACCAATAAGCCAATAAACTATCGGTTCGGTTAACGGTTACGGTTTAGTTTTAAACAGCCTTAATTGATGCTATAATTATTAGCATTTCTAGGTCATTTTTGGTTTTTTCACTCCAGTGGGATTATGGGGGTGAATATTATCTAAAGTTTTCTTGAAATTAAAACCAAAAATTTCAGAAGAGAAGAATTTCAATTGGAGAAACTATACAAATCAGACGTATAAAGTACATTTAATTTGCTAGAGTTGCATACATTGAACTAAATGATCTAAATGCAGTTTTCAATTTGACAGCAGCTCCAATTGAGGAATTATTATCATTGTTATGATAGGGAAGTCATTATCATACTTTAAGTTTTTCTTTAGTCCTTTAACATCTATGAGCTGCCATTTTTAATTTGTTGCCATTAAGAATGCCATAGGGACTATTCAAACATCTAATCTTAGGCTTTTTGTTAGCAGTTTGCATGATTAGAGTAGTCCAGCACTAGAATATTACTTTCTTCAACCTATCAGCTTATGCCAATATATTATTACAAATCATTGTGTCATTTTCATTATCATAAAACTCTGGTTACTTTATGTTTCTCAACAAACAAATGGAAGTACCATTTTTCTATAGTGCTACTTTGACGTGCACTGCCCCTATAAAAAGGCAGCTTGGTGCGCAAGATATTTTGCGTTCACGGAGAATGCGGAAAAGGACCACATCTCAAGGGATGCGAATCAGTCAGTCTATCCTAATACAAATATTAATAACAACTTCTACGACTTGAACCTATAATTTATAGGCCACACAAAATAACTTTATTGTTATTCCAAGGCACTGCCCCTGTGACTGTCTATTTCAGTAGCTAAGTAAATAATACTTTACGTACCCTATACTTTTTCCGTTTCAAATAATGTCAACTTCACCTTATAAAGGAATTTAAATGAATAACATCCAATTTTCCCCTCCACCTTATCGCTAAGTCCCAATTTTCTACCCATTCATCATAAAATTTGACATTCTTGGCATATAGAAAAGAACGTGGCACACAAAAGAGTAAATGAAACAGAGTGACATGGCGTTAAAGATGTTTTTAATAAGTCCTTTGCCGACATCATGTTATAGCATAAAGCCGAGTTTTCATAAAAATCCGAAAAATCGAAACAAATCGAAAATTAGATCTAATCGATCAAAAAATCGATACTTTTTGGTTTGGTTTGGTTTTGATTTTGAATTTTAAAAATCGATCAAATTTAATTTATTTTGATTTTAATCAAAAAATAACTGGAAAAAATCGAACCAAACCGACTATAAAAGTAGCTATTTTAAATTTATAATTACATCTATATATATGTATATTTTTGTACAAAGTTTCTAAAATTTTATGATAAATGTTAATCGTTTGCACTTTTAGTACAGTTCACCTTTACATTCTAGTTTGATTGGTAGTTTTCGTTTGTTAAGTATAAGAATCCATTTCATGTTAAAAATAATCTATTTTTAATTGAGTCCTTAAATTATTCATCACTGTTTGATTCAATTATCATCAATATATCTTGGTAAACAATAGGTTTCTCAAAAGGGCAATTGATTTGATAGTGTTACATTGAAAATGTAGTTGCCGGAATATGTGTTTGGTAGTGTATGTCTTATATTTAAGAAAAAATCGACAAATAACCGAAAAAACCGACAAAACCCGACATAAACTGAATCAAGAAAAACCGACTTAATTGTTTCGATGTGGTTCTAATATTTGAAAAACCGACTTACTTGATTTGGTTTCTTTTTAGAGAAAAACCGATTCAAACCGAACCATGAACATTTTTCGCCACAAGATATATAGTTAGAGAAGGCAAATAACCCATGTGACTAACAACAATTTGGTGTGTGGGGCAATATTATATTGCACTTAAATCTGTACAAGTAATAGACAGGGACATAGGGTTTATGTTCACGCATATATTCGTCTTTATGGACCATTTGTGGCTCCTACGAGACACTCTCATAGTGATATTGAAAACAGCGTTAAATCTATATGAATATAATCAATAGCGAATCTAGAATTTATAAGTTTTGGGTGCTTCATCGATTTTAGTATGAATTTACGATGGTCAAACATGATCTAGTGGGTATTCATAATCAATTATTTAAAATTTTAAGTATTATCTATGAATGCATAACACAATTTGGCCAAAGCTAATGGGTGCTTCAATACCCATACTTCAAAATGTAAGTCCGCCATGAAATATAATTGAAAATCTTTTGATAGGGAGCGTTACTTCTTTAATAAATTTATCTAGGATAAATTCTTATGAGTAGAGCCACGGAGTTCCGAATACCTATATTCCAACAAAACCTTTTCGAATAGCTATATATAAAATATTTCTAACCCTAGCTAATTAGCATCCGTTATAGATGGACTCGACCCAATAGCTATTGTATTGGTCAAAATCTGATCGTCGCGACCAAGTTGATCGACGCCCCACCTCAGTAATTGGGCAGTGAAAGTCAATAGAGCCCACTCCATTTCTCCTCTATGACATCCGATGAATCGGTAAGAGTGACGCCTAAAATCATGACCTAGACACATCAGTGGCAAGAAAATGTCGAGTCAAGCAAAGGGCAAGGATACCCCTATATATAGCCAGGGAAAGCTCTCAGCAGAGGGGCTCTCCGATTTCTAAAAAGGAAGACAAAAAAGATCCCTTCTTGTATTCTAGAGAAAGAGGAAATGACCTCGAAGAAAATATGTAAATCTGCTTCCTCATTGATTGATGAGAAAGACAATGTCGAATCTTAATAAGATCAATCATATCTCTTTCACCCCATATGCAAATCAGTGTTGTTAACTTTTCGATCTAGAATTAATTACGTTTGACTAAGATTTACCCCTTCATCTTTGATTGATTTGTTCAAAAATATTTTAATATCTTTTGAGTCAAACAATTTGGCGTCGTCTGTGGGGATTTCTTAGTGAAAATTTCCTAGTTTCTCCCAGATCGAAGACAAGAAATACAACCACTCACCAAAAGGAGCACGGAGGAAAAACCCAACCCACGCGAGACATAGGAGCATCGTAGAAGAGGAAGAAGAGCCAAGAAAAATCACCGGGCTCGGAAATCTTTGCCCTATTAACCATCACTACACTAAACAAGGTAAACGGTGTTACCAACCTATTCTCCCCACCGGACCGCCGGGCGAGAGCGAAGAAAATCTCATCCTCACCCCCACTCTTTGTCCAAGCAAGCACATAAAACCCGTGTGGACGAACGTACATAGGAACACCTCGATCGAAGGACAAAAATTGCTTCAACACAGCTGAAATACCTCCTGCCGGCAACATCTCCAAGCTGGATGGCAGGAGTCGGACAAGAAAACTATAATGCATACACAACACGAATCTAAGCGAAACATCAACACCTCGTATTCACCAGTGTTGCACCATCTAGTGCAAGCAATACCAAACAAACTGGGACTCCTACGGAAGATGTCCAACTCTCCAGAAATCGGGACTGACGACGGGCTGCTATTACGGTAAATTCGAAATAACACCCTTTAAGGCCAAGGGCCTTTGCCAAAAAAGAGAAGGGTTCGACCTCGATCGAACGACGACGGGCTATTATTTCGACAAGTTCGAAATAACACCCTTAAAGGCCAATGGCCTTCACCAAAATAGAAAAGGGTTCGACCTCGATCGAATGACGACGGGTTGTTATTTCGATAAGTTAGAAATAACACTGTTAAAGGCCAAGGGCCTTCGCCAAAAAAGAGAAGGGTTCGACCTTGATCGAACAACGACGGGTTGTTATTTCGAAAAGTTCAAAATAACACCCTTTAAGGCCAAGCTCCTTTGCCAAAAAAGAGAAGGGTTCAACCTCAATCGAACGATGATGGGCTGTTATTTCGACAAGTTTAAAATAACACCCTTTAAGGTCAATGGTATTCTCCAAAAAAGAGAAGGGTTCGACCTCGATCGAACGACGACGGAATGTTATTTTGATAAGTTCGAAATAACACCCTTTAAGGCCAAGGGCTTTCACCAAAAAAGAGAGGGTTCGACCTCGATCGTATGACGATGGGCTGTTATTTCGACAAGTTCGAAATAACACCTTTATGGCCAAGGGCCTTCGCCAAAAAAGAGAATGGTTCGACCTTGATCGAACGACGGAAGGCTGTTATTTCAACAAGTTTGAAATAACAACCTTTAAGTCCAAGGGCCTTCGCCAAAAAAGAGAAGGGTTCAACCTCGATCGAACGACGACGAGCTGTTATTTCGATATGTTCGAAATAACACCCTTTAAGGCCAAGGGCCTTTGCAAAAAAAAGAATGGTTCAACCTCGATCGAACGACGATGGACTATTATTTTGACAAGTTCGAAATTACACCCTTTAAGGCCAAGGGCCTTCGCCAAAAAAGAGAAGGGTTCGACCTCAATTGAACGACGATGGGCTGTTATTTTGATAAGTTCAAAATAACACCCTTTAAGGCCAAGGGCCTTCGCCAAAAAAGAGAAGGGTTCAACCTCGATAGAACGACGAAGAGCTGTTATTTTGATAAGTTCGAAACAACACCCTTTAAGGCCAAGGGCCTTCATCAAAAAAGAGAAAGGTTCAACGCCTTTGCCAAAAAAGAGAAGGGTTCGACCTCGATCGAACAACGACATGCAGTTATTTTGACAAATTCGAAATAACACCCTTTAAGGCCAAGGGCCTTCGCCAAAAAAGAGAAGGGTTCGACCTTAATCGAACGATGATAGGTTGTTATTTTGATAAGTTCGAAATAACACCCTTTAAGGCCAAGGACCTTCGCCAAAAAAGGGAAGGGTTCGACCTCGATCGTACGACGACGTGCTGTTATTTCGACAAGTTCGTAATAACACCCTTTAAGGCCAAGGGCCTTCACCAAAAAAGAGAAGGGTTCGACCTCGATCGAACGACGACGGGCTGTTATTTTGACAAGTTCGAAATAACACCCTTTAAGGCCATGGGCCTTCGCCAAAAAATAGAAGGGTTCGACCTCGATCGAACAATGACGGGCTGTTATTTCTACAAGTTCAAAATAACACCCTTTAAGGCCAAGGGCCTTCACCAAAAAAGAGAAGGGTTCGACCTCGATCGAATGACGACGGGCTGTTATTTCAACAAGTTCGAAATAACACCCTTTAAGGCCAATGGCCTTTGCCAAAATAGAGAAGAGTTCCACCTCGATCGAATGACAACGGGCTGTTATTTCGACAAGTCCGAAATAACACCCTTTAAGGCCAAGGGCCTTCACCAAAAAAGATAAGGGTTCAACCTCGATCAAACTACGACGGGTTGTTATTTCGGTAAATTCGAAATAACACCCTTTAAGGCTAAGGGCCTACGCCAAAAAGAGAAGGGTTAGACCTCGATCGAACGACGACGGGCTGTTATATCGATAAGTTCTAAATAACACCCTTTAAGGCTAAGGGCCTTCGTCAAAAAAGAGAAGGGTTCAATGCCTTTGCCAAAAGAGAGAAGGGTTCGACCTCAATCGAACGACGACAAGCTGTTATTTTGACAAATTCGAAATAACACCCTTTAAGGCCAAGGGCCTTCGCCAAAAAAGAGAAGGGTTTGACCTCGATCGAACGATGATGGGCTGTTATTTTGACAAGTTCGAAATTACACCGTTTAAGGCCAAGGGCCTTCGCCAAAAAAGAGAAGGGTTCGACCTCGATTGAACGATGATGGGTTGTTATTTTGATAAGTTCAAAATAACACACTTTAAGGCCAAGGGCCTTCGCCAAAAAAGAGAAGGGTTCAACCTCAATCGAACGACGATGAGCTGTTATTTTGATAAGTTCGAAATAACACCCTTTAAGGCCAAGGGCCTTCGTCAAAAAAGAGAAGGGTGCAACCTCGAAAAAGAGAAGGGTTCGACCTCGATCGAACGACGACAGGCTGTTATTTTGACAAATTCGAAATAACACCCTTTAAGGCCAAGGGCCTTCACTAAAAAAGAGAAGGGTTCAACCTCGATCGAACGACGACAGGCTGTTATTTTGACAAATTCGAAATAACACCCTTTAAGGCCAAGAACCTTCGCCAAAAAAGAGAAGGGTTTGACCTCGATCGAACGACGATGGGTTGTTATTTTGACAAGTTCGAAATAACACCCTTTAAGGCCAAGGGACTTCACAAAAAAAGAGATGGGTTCGACCTCGATCGAATGATGATGGGCTGTTATTTCAGTAAATTCGAAAGAACACCCTTTAAGGCCAAGGGCCCTCGCAAAAAAAGAGAAGGGTTCGACCTCGATCGAACAACGACGAGCTGTTATTTCGATAAGTTCGAAATAACACCCTTTAAGGCCAAGGGACTTCGCCAAAAAAGAGAAGGGTTCGACCTCGATCAAATGATGACGGGCTGTTATTTTGATAAGTTCAAAATAACACCCTTTAAGGCCAAGGACCTTCGCCAAAAAAGAGCAGGGTTCGGCCTCGATCAAACGACGACGGGCTGTTATTTCGAAAGTTCTAAATAACACCCTTTAAGGCCAAGGGCCTAGGGCAAAAACTACCAAAAGGAAAGAAAAACCAGGACTCGTCATATGGGCGTCTATCTTGCACCAAAAGCCATAAAAATGGAATAAAAGTGAAGTATAAGACAGATAGCGAAGAAAAGAACTCTCATTTATACAAAGTCATAGTGTGGGCTATCGCCGCTTGCATATGGCCCAAGCCAACCCAAAAAGAAAAAAAGAAGAAAAACACACGAACGAATGACAATTGACAAACAATTGAAAATGAAAACAGAGGACAACATTCCTCATTCGGCGTCATCACCGCCGTCACCATCACCACCATCATCACCATCTCCAAGAGGTTCTCTATTACCACCATCCGCATCCCCATTAGCTTCGGGCATCACTGCGTCATACCACAATCGATGCGAGCCTCCCATGCTTTTGCTCACGCTTCTTCATAAGCAGCCTCAGCCACGGTGCCCGCCTCCCACAAACTCTTGTATATATCCCGCTGGGCTTCAACATAAACCCAGAGTTCATGCATTTGGTGGGGAACGGCAGTGGAAGATGACTCAATCTGAGCCAATAATCGCTCATTTTTTGCCTCTAGAACCGCGACCCAATCTCCCAAAACCGATGCCTCCTGATCAGTTACACCGATACACTCCTCGAGCCTCGCCTACTTGAGGGTATCTGTTGCTCTCTCTGACTCTTGTTCGGATTGGAGGACGCGGATGGTGTTCTCCTAGGCCGTCGCCCTCGCCAAAACCTCGGACTAGGCACTCTCAATGCTCTCCAACCCACTGACTTTGCTCTCCATTGCAGTCAATTTTCTCATCCACTCCACACTCATCGTCTCGACCTTGACCAAGTTCTGATCCATCTCCGACTGCATCGACCTCAACCTATCCTACAGATGTTCACATTCTGCGGCGACCCTCTTACCCAACTCGAGCTCCTCATCCTTAATTCGAATTTGCTCCTCGAGTGCGCTCTTACTGCGGATAGTTTGCATCAATTCCTGGTCCCTTTTTTCCAACTCCTCACCAAGAGCCCGATTACGGTGATCCGTCCTCAGCCGCTCATGCATCTCACGACACCTATCGCAGTAATGACGATACTTCTCCAACATCTTAAAGAAGATTTTTGCCCAGGTGTTTCCCCTACGAATGCTTTCCACTTCCACCATATATGTCTAGAAAACGCAAAGACGGGGTTAGGCTAGTACTTCCGAGAAGGGCGAAAAAAGAAAGCAAAAGTAAAATGCAACGTGCCCTTAAGCCCATGGTGGCCACTTTGTCCAACAAATCAGCATCAAGAACAGACCGTAGGGACTTATTCTCGGCCTCGGAGCATAACATGTTGAATTGCGGCACCAGATCCTCCCCTTCCCCCAAAAGATTGACACCGGAAGGGATCTGAAGAATATGGGCCGAGCCCCCCGCATTAACCACCGAATGAGTAAGGCCCTCCTCAAACATCCTGACATCATCGAGGTCCAAGCCTGACTCAGATTCATAGTCGTCAACCACCACACCTTTTCCCCTTTTTGCTACTAAAGGTGGAGCCCGACTCACTACAGAAGATCAGGACACGTATGAAATCATGACGGCGGCCCTAGAAATCTAATTCTCCATCACAAAAGGTTGTTGGACACCAACAGCGGCAGGGATCTCTGATTAAGCCAAGGCAGCGGCAGGAGTCTCTGATTGTCGGTCACAGACATCGATAATTCCGACGGTCTGCTCCGTCCCTATGGGGGCGGGGGGAACCACCATAACTTCCTCTCCATAACCCGTCAGGGGAGAGTCATCCAGATAAATTACTATCGGGGGCGCTGTCTCAAACTCCACCCTCTATATCTTTGGTGGCCCCTCCTTTTCTCCTGTAGATGGTGACTCACCCGTTAGGCGAATGACATCGATCGGAACCTCATCCCGAGAAACAGCCCTCGCAGGAGTAACCAAAGCCGCAGACTCAACTAAAGCAGCCCTCGATGGAGGTCGGGTAATGGGTACTATAATACAGTGAGCAGACACGGCTGACTAATGAAAAGCTAATGGAGGGGCCCTTGCTCTCCGCACTTTCCCTGAAAATGACAAACGACGCATGAGAAGCTAAGTAAAAAGGGAAAGAACAGTAGACAAAGACGTTATCTCACCTATAAGGGGCCTGCGCCTGAACCTCTCATGAAAGGTCGACCAGGTGCGAATCCCCACCGTATGGGGAAGTATGGCCTCCACCCACTCACGGATACCTTCGACAGGCGGAATAGGCAATCTCTCTGCTGTAAAGACATGAGAAAATTTAGTACCCATAGAAAATGGTCGAGCACTTCGACGACTAAAAATACAAATTTACGTGCAAAGTTTTATTTCTCAGGGAATCCCGTTGGGTCCGCCACGATATGCTCAGTTCGCACATAAAAGTAATTCTCGTAGAAATAATGGTTGGTCCTGTCGTCCTTCTTCACCACCAACCCCCTCGATCCTTGAGGACACATATGAACCATCAACCCGCGAATAGGTTGAGGAGCAAGGATGCTGAGCATATGGTCCAAAGTGACCTCACGACCGGCGAGTTCAACATACTTGAGAAGCATAAGGAATACCTTGTATAAATATGGCAAAAGTTGGGTGGGGCACAATTCGTAGAAGTGGCGAAAATTCACCACCAACAGGGGAAGAGGAAATGTGTAACCTATAATGAAGGGGTAGGCATAGAACACACAGTAACCGGGGCGGTCGAAGTGAACTATGTCTTTTCCCACTGCCGGCCGCATATCAACATAACCGGGAATCCCCCATCTTTCTTTCAACTCTACAATGTCCCTCTCCCTTAGAACAGAGTGAACAGGTTCCGGTTCGACCCCGGCGGGAGTAGTGAAGTCAGTAGGCTCTATCCCAGGGCGGGGTAAGATCTCAATCACTAATGGGACCCCCTCATCCTCCACTACATCCACCCCTACAGTGATCTGAGCAGCACTTTCCGATATCGGATCAACTCAGGGAGATTGTCACGAGAAGAATCGCCAGCCATTCTTGTCAGAAAATACGCCAAAGAAATAATAGAAAGAAGAGATGAAAGTTTTTAGTAAACAAGGGGGCACGTAGAAATTTGAGGTATCAGGAAGAAAATATATCTGCAAGATTCTTCCGAGTGAAAGATGAAAAAGTATGTCAATCGAATGACAAGTTTCCTCTATTTATAAGAGACATAAATCCCCCGAGCACAAATCCCAAGAGTCGCCAATCGAATCTGGTAGGGCACGAAACGTTTCAGTCTCCCAGAAACGTGTGTCATAATGGTGATAACCACAAAATAATGCTTCAATACCAAATGATGTTTCGATTCCAAAACCGTCGCAATCGTCCATGGGGATCAAAAGAACGCCGCCACTTAGCTAAAAACCCACAAAATGTGACTAAAGAACGAAAAATCGTAGGTCAGATTTTTCTTGAATTGGTAACGAACATGATCTGTCTGCCGAGTCTGACATAGGACGACCCCGACAGACGGAGGGACTAACTATATTGGTCAAAATCTGACCGTCATGACCAAGTTGACTGATGCCCCGCCTCAGTAACTGGGTAGTGAAAGTCAATAGAGCCCACTAAATTTCACCTCTATGACATCTGACGAATCGGTAAGTGTGACGCCTAAAATCATGACTAATTGCAGCCTACTCCACACTATTAATTATGTAGCGAGAGAGGGTCGGAGCAGCCTTTACCCAATTTTGGGTCGGGGATCGATTTCCATAGAGAGCTAGAATTTGGAATCGAGTATCTATCTAGTTTAGGATTGCGTATGTGATCCAAATTACACTTCTAATCATTTTTGGGATTTTCTTTTTTACTTCTACTATTATCAAACTACAAACGGTAAATGCAACTAGATTAAGCTAAGAGTTAATGCTACCTGTTGTTCAAATGGTTTAAATGGTACTAGGGTAGTGACTTTTGCCTAGGTGGTCAATTGACGGGTACTTGAATCTAAGGCACAATTGACATAGTTAGGGGGTATGGTATAACCTTTGTACGATATTACCCACTCTACACCTGTCGGTGGTTAGAGTGATTTTGCCCGAATTGACTTTCTCAAGACCAATTGGGTATGCAAATTTGCACAAGCAACTAGGGTTCAAGTCGGGTATTACTCTCTAGAGGTTTAACCCTTTAATTAGGGTTATCAATCTCTTGAGTACTCCCCAATACCTTGTGGACTAATTTCGGAGACTTAGGCTCTCTTTCTCAAGAAGAGCCCAAATCAACTAAACACAAACTAGTGTTTGCAACCACTAATTGAACCATTAACCATGAAATTGGCCCAAATATCAAACACCCATAGTCAATTTAACCCTAAAATACAAGACCCATCAATTACCCACACTAGGGTTGAGCCATAACCCTAGCTTATGGGTCTAGCTACTCATAATTGAAGAAGAAAAACAAGAAATAGATGAAGAACAACTCATATTAATTAATTGCTAAGCTAAATAACAAGATTCAATGAAACTAAGTAGATAAAATTGCCCAAAATAGCTAAGAATCTCGAACCCACGAGTGCAGATGCTTAATTACAATATCTGATACCCTAAAAATGGGAAAAGAAGCTATTTATACTAAGCTGAAAAATCTGGACTAGGGCTCTAATCTTGAAAATCTGACTCTTTGAACTCGGGCAGTGCGGACCGCACAGAATGGACTGCGGCCGCGGAGGCTTCTAGTGCGGTCCGCATAGAATGGACTACGGACCGCATTGGCTTGAAATCTCCAAACTGCAACTTCTCTGATTCTTGGCTATGCGGACCGCACTAAATCGAATGTGGCCGCATTGCCTTCAGTGCGGACCGCACAAATCCTAGTGCGGCCGCATTTCTTCTTTGCCTGGAATTCCACCTCTCTGAATCTCCTAATGCGGACCACACAAAGTGGTGTGCGACCGTACTAGTCCTGTTTTTCCTGAGCTTTGTATTATCTTGGGACTTGTGTAAGTTTCACTCCTTTTTGAGTTGATCTTTGACATTTTTTCACTTTGTTGATCAAACCTGCAATCAAGCACAACTTGTGAGCCTCTCGGGACTATTTTGTATGAATTTTTAATCAAAACATAAGCAAGAAGGAGCATAAAATGTATCAAAATCCCTTGTTATCAACTCCCCCAAATTTAAGATTTTGCTTGTCCTCAAGCAAACAAAATAAGACTCACCCCTTAAGAGAATATTCAAGAACGTTTCAGCTATCCTAAAGTAAGTAACCTCATCTATCATCAATTGGGACTAACAATCGCCCTCAATACAAATGAATCATTAACAACTTTTACTCCTTGAAACACCCTGGAATAAGTGCGACACAAGAGCATCAAGAATTGACTCAACACATCAAAGAACTCTTTTTCTATTACTTCGGTCATTGTGGAACCCAAACTCACACATCCTCAACTCTCCCTAATCAATCCTCACCTTTAGAATAGTGGCACTCAAAACGAGTTTAATGGAAGTTCACTCATCTCTCTAAAAAAAATCACAAGTCCGGCTCTAGGTACCATATGCTTGCCCCTTATGTGAGTATCCACTAATGTAAGCTTCATTCAAATCAAGATCATATAGGGCTTTTGTGGAGACATTGTGAAGGCTTTTGGTTCGGGGTAGGAAATGTTTTGGTAAGTAAGTTCCATCTTCCCTTAAGCACTTTTTTTGATTCATTTGGCACACATTCACTTGACTCTTTGAGTCATTTCACTTCTTTCTAAGGGGTTAGAGAGACACACTTTCACTCTTTCTTATGCATTTCAAACCTTTTCTCCTTTTTCAACTTTCCACACCTTTCATTCTTTGCTTTCCTTGGATCCCTTTTTATTCTTTTTCACATTGAACATTCTTTTTGCCTTTTTTGCTTTTCTTTCTTTTTCATTGCCTTTCCTTTTCCTCATTTTTGTGCCTTTTTACCACTTTGTTGCAATCCTTGTCTCTCCTCCCAAATTTATACTTTTGCCAAGTACTAAAGGAAAGATCGGGTGTCAAGAGAGGGTATCATTTAGAACGGGTATAGGCTTGTATCATGGTTCTTGAAGAAAGAAGGTCTAAGGCTCAAAAGGGTTGACTAGGGATCTTATCATTGGTAGGTTATGGAAGTGTTCAAGCTATCATTTGGACCAAGGAGAGCCTATAATCATGTCTCAAGTCAGAATTCACTTAGGATTTCACCTCAACAAACATTCAGGGCAAGTTCTAGACCAATGGCTCGGGACTTGGACTTGCAATGCAATTACTCACCACACATGCTATGGGATTGCTAAAGATGCAGAGTCGGATGCCCACAACAACCTTAGATAAGATTTGAGCACACAATGGTCCCAAAAAACCACTTGATGATTATCGGTCAACACAAGAGTCTCAAGATCACTACTTTCACCATCCTAAACACAACAATTTGTTTTTTACCATAAGATCAAAGGCAAATGTGCTAGGCCCAAGTGAAGCTTTGCTTGAGGCACCCTTAACTACTAACTAATAAAAACGAAAAGAAAAACGAACTCAAACCCTTAAGAAGGTTGTCACGCCATCCATCATTAGGAAGAGCCACCCGGTTCACACAACACTCCACCTTTGGAAATAACCGTGGCATTAAGAAAACCAAAGGCTTATTGCAAACTTGAGAAACAAGAAGCTACGAATCACAAAGAAGAAGCTAAAAATAAAAAATTTGCGGAAAGTAGAATGAATATATACAAGAGAGGATTTGAATATACAATAGATATGATGAATATGTACAATGTAACACAACTTTATATGCAGACCCAAAGTAAAATAAAAGTGCGATAAATGTACGAAATGTTAAAATTATATACAACCCAAAGGTGAAAAATCAAGAAAGCATAAAAAAGTATCAAATATATATATACAATCATCCAAATGAATAAAAAGTAGGGTCTACCCCCTCAAATGAAAGCTAGCATTGTCCCCAATGGCAACTAAACCAAATAAAGCATCAAAAAGAGATAGGAAAAAGGATATAGGGATTCCCCATGGCCTGTCTATCTGCATAGGCTCCTGAGTGGTCCCAGGGTCCTCACTGTGGTCGGAAACCTCAGACTGGTTCCCTGTGGCCTGCTGCTGGGACCTGGGTCTGGACCTAGACAGGCTCCTGTCGTGCATCCTGTGGATGACTGGAGGAGGCCTCCGGTGGGTCGGCTAATCACTTCAAACTCCACACTACTAAAAAGTAGGAAGAGAGTGTCGCAATAGCTTTTACACGATATGAGGGTCAGGATCGATTTCCACAGGGAGCTAGGAATGGAGTTGAGTATCTATCTAGACTAGAAGTGTGTATTTGTTCCAAATGTCACTTCCATACATTTTTGGGGTTTTAGATTATAAACTACTATTACCAAGCTATTAATTGAAACTAGATTATGCTATGAGATAATTTTTAAGTTGTATCTAATGGGAAGAAGGGCACTAGGGTCGTGACATTACCTAGGTGGCTAATTGACGGGTATAAGTTATTAAAGTTTGATTGACATAATTGGGGCTTATGCTATAACCGTTGCACAATTTTACCCACTCTCACATCTCTTGGTAGAGAGAGTGATTTTGCCCAATTGACTCTTTCGAGACCAACCGGATAGGCAAATTAGATCAAACAACTAGGGTTCAAGTAGGGTGATTACTCTCTCGAGGTTTAACCCGTTAACTAGGACTATCAATTCTCTTGAGTCCATCCCAATTCCTTGTTAGGTCAATTTTGGAGACTTAGGCTCTCTTTCTCCAGAACAGCCAAGTCAACTTAGCACAAACCAGTGTTTGCAACCACCAATTCATAGATTAAACCATAAAATTGACCCAAATAACAAACACCCATAGTCAATCTAACAATAGATGACAACACCTATCAATTACCCATACTAGGGTTGAGCCACAACCCTAGCTAATGGGTTTAGCTACTCATGCTTGAAGAAGAAAATAAAGAAATAGATTAAGAACAAGGCATATTAATTAGATGCTAATGTAAATACAGAGAATCTATCGTTAATTTGAAGCTAAGATGCCAAAAATGGCTACAAATGAGGTTCCCACGAGTGCAGCTCAGCTCTGATATATCTGATAACCTAAAAATGGTAAAATATTCTATTTATACTAGGCTGGAAAAACTAGACAAAAATACCCCTACGGGGTCAGTGCGGGTCGCATAAAATGGACCGCGGCCGCACTAGGCTCTTGGACTTCAGTTCTGGGCTTTCTGAACTTGGGCTCCGCGGACTGCGTAGAATGGACGGCAGCCGCGGAGGCAGCTGTCGCGGTCCGCACATCCATGACCGCGGACTGCATTTGTATTTCCCATCTCACTGAATATCTCTTCCGCGGACCGCACAAAAAGGTAGCGCTGCCGTAGAGCCTTCACCATGGACCGCGAAATGTGTACCGCGACCACGTTACCTGAAGCCCATTTTTGCCAACTCTCTGAACCTTCTTCCGTGGACCGCACAAAAAGGTAGCACGGTCGCAGAGCCTTCATCTCGGACCGCGAAATGTGTACCGCGGCCGCTTTGCCTGAAGCCTGTTTTTTTTCCTTCTCTCTAAATCACCTAGTGCGGCCGCATTCGACTTTGTGCGGTCCGCACTAGGCTTGTTTGCCCTCAGTTTACTGTGTCTTTGATACTTGAGCAGGTTTTACTCCTTTTGAGCCCATCTTTGATATTTCGTCACTTTGTCAATCAAACCTGCAATCAAGCACAACTTATGAGCCTTTTTGGACTATTTTGTAACAATTTATAATCAAAGCATAGGCAAGAAAGAGCATGAAACTCGTTAAAATCCCTACTTATCAACTCCCCCAAACTTAAGCCTTTGCTTGTCCTCAAGCAAACAAAATAAGACCCACCCCTTAAGGAAAAATCCAGTATTTCCAACTATCCTAAAGTAACCTCAACAAGCATCAATTAGGACTAACAATTGCCCTCAATACAAATGAATCATTAACAACATTTAAACTTTGAAAAACTATGGATCAAGTGTGACACAAAAGCATCAAGAGTTGACTCATTACATCAAAGAACTCTCTCCATTCACTTTGGCCATTGTGGAACCCAAACTCACACATCCTCAATTCTCCCTAAGCAAACCTCACATTTTAGAGTATTAGCACACAAATCGAGGTTAATGGGAATTCACTAATCTCTCTCAAGGAAAAGTCACAAGTCCGGCTCTAAGTACCATATGCTTGCCCCTCATGTAAGTATCCACTAATGTAAGCGTCCTTCAACTCAAGATCATATAGAGCTTTTGAGGAGTCAATGTGAAGGCTTTTGGTTCAGGGTAGGAAAAGTTTGGTCTAAATGGGTTCCATCTTCCCTTAAGCACTTCTTTTGATTCATTTGGCACAATTCTCTTGACTCTTTGTGTATCTCACTTCTTTTTAAGGGGTTAGAGAGACGTAATGTCACTCTTTTTATTGCACTTCATAGCGTTTCTCCTTTTTCAACTTTTTTCACACCTTTTTCTCTTTTGTTTTTTTCTTGAATCCCTTTTTATTCTTTTTCACATTGGGCTTTCTTTTTGTCTTTTTCTTTTCTTTTCTTTTCTTTTTCATTGCCTTCCTTTTCTTCGCTTTAGTACCTTTTACCACTTGTTCCTTCTCTCGTCTCTCCCCCCAAACTTAGACTTTTGCCATTGTTCAAGGGAAGATCGGGTGCCGAAAGAGGGTGTATTTTAGAATGGATATAGGCTGATAGTATTGGTTCTTGAAAGAAAAAGGTTTAAGGCTCAAAAGGGTTAACTAGGGAGTATATCATTGCTGGGCTATGGAATTGTTCAACTATCATTTGGATCAAGGAGAGTCTATAATCACTTCTCAAGCCAAATTTCACTTAAGATTTCGCTCAACAGACATTCAGGGCAAGTTCTAGACCATTGGCTCGGAACTTGGACTCACAATTCAATTTCTCATCACACAAGCTCAAGGATTGTTAAAGACATAGAGTCGGGGACCCACAACAACCTTAGACACGATTTGAGCACACAATGGTCCTGAAAGACCACATGATGATTGTTTGGTCAACACAAGAGTCTGAAGGTCACGACTTTTACCATCCTAAACACAACGACTTGTCTTTGACCAAGGGATCAAAGGCAACTGTGTTAGGCCCAAGTGAAGCTTTGCTTGAGGAAGTCTTAACTACAAGCTACCAAAAATAGAAACAAAAACGGAATCAAACCCTTAAGAAGGTTGTCACACCATCCATCATCGGGAAGAGACATCCGGTTCACACAATACTCCACCTTTGGAAAGAACCATGGCATTAAGAAAACCAAAGGCTTATTGAAAGCGCCAAAAACAAAACAAAAAGCTACGAGCCTATCTAAGGAACTAAAAACGATTTTTTTACAAAAATAGAAAATAGAATGAATGTGTACAATAGAGGATTTGAATATACAATGGGGATGAATATATACAATAATGTAACTTTATATACAGACCAAATGAAAGATAAAAAGTGCGATAAAAGTAACTAAACATAAAATTATATACAGACCAAAGATGAAAATCAAAAAGACATAAAATTTAACAATATATACAATCATCCAAAAATGTTGGGCGCACCCCCTCAAATAAAACCTGGCATTGTCCCCAATGCCAACTAAACAAATAATCACGAAAAAGTATAAGGAAATGATATGGGAACACCCTAAGCTGTGTCCGTCTGCATGGGATCATCAATGGTCCCTGGGTCCTCTGTATGCGTGGGAACCTTAGACTGGTTTCTGGTCTCATGCTGCTCAGCTGCTAGGACTGGGGCATCGACCTGGACGAGCTAAATATCAGGAACATCCTGTGGCTGACTGGAGGGAACCTCCGGTGGGTTCGCCAACTGGATGATCGCCTCATCTGCACTATGGAGCTTCTTCTTCTTCTTTGGAAGCCTCTATGTCTGCTCCTGCTTTGGCTCTGCTGCTGGTACTGCGGCTGGAGGTGGATCCTTAAATAGCAAGTCTAAAGGCAGCTGGTCTGCCTTCAGTTTGTCCACATCCGCTCTAAGCTCCTTCACAGACTCCTTGGAAGCTCTTGTTTTGCGTAGTTGTGCTCCCTGGAAAGCTCCTTCAGGACCTTGCCATGTGAATCTACTGCCTTAGCCAAGGCACCTTGAGTACTGATGATCTTTTCCTGGTTCTCCAAGATCTTCTTCAATGTATGCTCAATGGCCTGTGGAAGTTGCAGTGCCGACTGAGCCGCAATGGTAGAAGTCAAGATGGACAGCTTGGATGACGCAACTGACATCCAGTTGTTCAAGCTATGAAGTGTCTGGCTCAGCTGGTAGGCAGTGATAGGATGGGCCCAGGAAGATGGAATCCCTAGGCTAGCTGAAGTAGAGGGACCAGCAGTAGTGGAAGGTCCGGAAGGCATGACAACAACTGTGGAAGTAGGCTCAGTGGAGGATTCTACCGCAACCGGCTCTTCAGACTGGCCGGTTGGGGCGAAAGCAAGTGGCTTGTAATTTTTGTCCTTTGGGTTGTCTGACTCCTTCAGACTGTACCATGAAAACAGAGCCACAGGTTTGACCTTGATGTCAAAAGGTCTCTTCTCCACCTCCAGGTCCCTGAAATACTTGTGAGGGTGCTGGGAAAAGGGTAGTTCCGGTCATGCTCAACCCCATTGCAGAAATGACGCGGGACATCACATTGCCCACATTGATAGGGTATCCCGCCATAATAGATGCAACAAGAACATCCCGAGCAAGCGAAATAGTCTGATAATGGTTAGTTGGGTCGAACCGACTGCACACAAATGTCAACCACCCCTTAGCCTCAAAGTTAAAAGTCCTCCGAAGTATTTTGACCCCTGCTTGCAACCACTCCGGAATCGTACCCGGGACTGCCAGGTATGAGACTAACCACGGACGAACCTCCTCGCTCATTGCCAACTTTTTATTGTAAAGGGACTCATCTTCTTTGTTGAACCCCAGGTATTCATTTAGTGCCTTCCCGGTAAATACCACATTTTTGTTTCGCACTTTGGTCACTTTAGTGCCCTTCAAGATGTGGGCCACATTGCTATAAAATTCCTTGACCATGTGCTCATTCGCCTTCACACAATTATCTTTGAAGTGCTCCTAACCCACTCGAGCTTGAAACTGTCTATGTACATTGGGGTATAGGGGTAGAAGGTATCTGTCAATGAAGCTTCTCTCAAGAATCAACTTTCTTGCCGGCCACCATTCTCTAAACTTGTGGAATGCCATCTGGCTGACAAATCTATCTTCCCAAACAACGGTATTTCTAGTCCAGTCAACACCCCCAACTTGAGGCATACCACACCCATGTAACTCCCCATATCCCTCATCACCTCTAGCACCCTCTCCAGATATTGACGTTGTGGGAGAGGTAGAGTATTCATCCCCACTACTTGCCGCTGATCCCTCAGATGACCCAGAAGAAATGTTGATTGAAGCTAGAGCATCGGGGGAAGAGGGAGGTATGGCGTTCTCCGGATACAGGATGCATAGTGGGACTGAATTTGAAGATATCTCCCGGGAGGGCTCGTACTCACTCCCCGAGTAGTCAATGGCTCTGTCGGCCGCTTTGATTGATTTCCTCATGTCCTTTATGTTTTTTCTAGCCTGGGGAGTGAGTTTTACCATTCTTTTCTTCCCTCCCGGGGAGGAATTACCTCGCTGGGTTGTTTCGAGCCTTTGCCTCTTTGTTTAACCATTGCCTACAAGCATAAACATCTAGCTTTGTTAGTATCAACACAGACAGTGAAAGATTTGTGGAAAATGAATTGCAGAATAGAAGATCAAAAGTTGCAGAACATATTGAAGAAACAGTGTACCGCGGCTCGCATAAAAAGGAGTGCAGCCGCATTGGGTGTACCGCGGACCGCACAAAATCCACCGCGGTCCGCATTGGGGTAGGGTCTAGAAAACCACTCCTCTGAATCACTTCACCGCGGTCCGCACAAAGTGTTATCACGACCGCGGTGGGCCAGCGCGGACCACACTAAGTGCAATGCGACCGCGCTGGGCGCAAGTCAACTTTCAGACACGAGTACCGCGATCCGCACAAAATGGTATTGTGGACTGTGTCAGGGCACCGTGGACCGCACAAAAGCTACCGCGGTCCGCAGAGGGTGCTTAGTTAAGGCACTGAGTTAGGGTTTCCAATTTTTGCAATTTTGTTCAAGTTTTCACCTACTTTGTCCCTACTCAATTTACCCAGTCATTATGCACATTAAGCACCCCAGAACTAACACTTAAACCAACCTAAGCTAACAAAAATAGAGAAAACATGACGAAAAAGAAGTTACAGGCTAATAGTAATAAAATAAAAACAAAATTAATCAATTAAACAAACAAGGAATGAGTGAAATATTACCAGATGTGAAGATGAAATGCAATTAGTCAGTCTAAGGAAGAATTACGGTCACAAGAGAGTATGAACAGTAGCTTTTAGGTCTCTGAGTGTTAAATTTTCGAAAAGTGTAAATGGTGACCCCTGAGCTCTATTTATAGAAAAAGATGTGGGACCCAGTCTTACCTACCAGCGCGGCCGCACAAAACAGACCGCGGACCATGCTGGGTTTATTTAGAAGAAACTTGAGAAGGCAACCTCCGCGGTCCGCACAAAACCAGACTGCGGTCGCGGAGGTCCACCGCGGACCGCACTAAATGGAGTGCGGCCGCGGTGGCAAACTTTAGAGAGTACCTCACTTGGCCTTCACCAGTGCGGACCGCACAAAGTGCAATGCGGCCGCAATATCAAACTTCAGAGACTGTTCAATTTTTCCAAAATGTTTTGCACTGCATCAACACAATCCCTGCAACATCTCACAAACAATTAGCTCAAAAATCAATCCTAAACTACAAAGAAAATCAGAGAAAATAAGAAGAAAAAGACATGGGTTTCCTCCCAAGAAGCACCTGATTTAAAGTCGTGGCACGACGCATGTTACCATCACAACACTTTAGATGAAGAAGTGCCACCATGTGGCTGTCATCAATTTTTCCAAGATAATGCTTGACCCGGTGACCATTAACTCTGAAAACTCACCATCTTTGTTCCTTTGATCAAGATCACCAAATGGGGTCACAAACACAACTTCAAATAGCCCACTCCACTTTGACTTGAGCTTACCCGGAAACAGATGTAACCGGGAATTGAACAAGAGAACCATATCTCCAACCTTGAACTCCTTACCCCGAGCATATTTGTCATGAAGGTACTTCATTTTGTCCTTATACAAGGATGAACTTGAGTAGGCATGGAATCTAAACTCATCGAGCTCATTCAGTTATTCAACACGAAGATTTGCCGCAACATCCCATTCCAAATTCAACTTCCTCAAAGCCCACATGGCCTTGTGCTCTAACTCAACTGGAAGATGACAAGCTTTTCCAAACACCAACCGATACGGAGACATACCAATCAAAGTTTTGTAAGCCGTCCGATAAGCCCATAGAGCGTCATCCAACTTTTTCGACCAATCGGTCCTATTAGCATTGACAGTTTTTGACAAGATGCTCTTAATTTCTCTGTTGGAGACTTCCACTTGACCACTAGCTTGAGGATGATAGGGGGTAGAAACCTTATGATTGACACCATACTTGGAAAGCAACGTGCCGAAAGCCTTGTTTCAAAGTGAGACCCCCCATTACTAATAATCGCACGAGGAGTGCCAAACCTTGTGAAGATGCTCTTTTTAAGAAACACAACAACAATCCGGGCTTCATTATTAGGCAAAGCCACGGTTTCAACCCATTTTGAGACATAATCAACTGCCATGAGAATGTAAGTATTCTCACAAGAGCTAACAAATGGACCCATGAAATCGATGCCCCAAACATCAAAGATATCCACTTCAAGAATCGTATTGAGAGGCATCTCATCCCTTTTTGAAATTCCGCCCGCTCTTTGGCACGCATCACATCTCTTCACCAAATCGCCCACATCTTTGAACAAGGTGGGCCAATAGAATCCAAAACTAAGAACTTTCGAGGAGGTCCTCACCCCACCATGATGGAGACCATAGGGTGAAGAATGACAAACCTCTAAGATACTCGATTGTTCTTCCTCCGGGACACATCTACAAATCACACCATCCGTGCAAATTTTGAACAAGTATGGCTCATCCCAATAGAAATCCAAACTATCATGCTTGAGCTTCTTCCTTTGGTTAGAAGAGAGCTCACACGAGATTATTCCAGTCACAAGGTAATTAGCAACATCGGCAAACCATGACATATCCTTCATTGACACCGGAAGGAGTTGTTCGTCGGGAAATGAATCATTGATCTCAAGGCCGTCATAAGGCCTCCCCTCCTTCTCCAAATGGGACAAGTGGTCCGCCACTTGATTCTCACTACCCTTCCGGTCAATAATTTCTAGATCAAACTCTTGAAGAAGTAACACCCTTCTCATCAATCTCGCCTTGGAGTCTTTCTTGGTCATCAAATACCTAAGGGCGGCATGGTCGGTGTGCACTATAACTTTGGCCCCCATAAGATAAGGTCGAAACTTTTCCATAGCAAACACAATATCCAACAACTCTTTCTCTGTGACTGTATAGTTCCTTTGAGCCTCATTCATGGTCTTGCTTGCGTAGTACACCAGATGAAATATCTTGTTGATTCTTTGGCCCAAAATAGCCCCAACCGCAACATCACTAGCATCACAGATGATCTCGAAAGGCAAGCTCCAATTTGGTGCGGTAATGATGGGGGTAGAAGTTAACTTGAGCTTGAGAAGCTCGAATGCTTGCATACAACTCTCGTCGAACAAGAACTTTGCATCTTTCTCTAGCAACTTGCACATAGGGTGTACCACTTTAGAAAAATCCTTTATGATCCTCCGGTAAAAACCCGCATGCCCTAGAAAACTCCTCACCCCTTTGACAAAAATAGGGGGAGGAAGCCTTGAAATCACCTCTATCTTGGCTTTTTCAACCTCAATTCCTCGCTTCAAGATTTTGTGACCCAACACTATACCCTCTTCAACCATGAAATGGCATTTTTGCCAATTGAGTACGAGGTTTGTGTCTTCACACCAGGCCAATACTGTATCCAAATTTTTCATACACTCATCAAAAGAATCCCCAACCACACTGAAATCATCCATGAAAACCTCCAAGATATCCTCCACCATGTCGGTGAAAATAGCTATCATGCAACGTTAGAAGGTTGCTGGAGCATTACACAATCCGAATGGCATTCGAGAGAAGGTGAATGTGCCATAGGGACATGTAAAAGTTGTCTTCTCTTGGTCCTCGGGGGAAATTAAAATTTGATTGTACCCCGAGTAACCATCAAAGAAGCAATAGAAAGCACACCCCGTAAGACGATCTAGCATTTGGTCAAGGAATGGCAATGGGAAATGATCTTTTCGGGTCACCTTGTTTAGCTTCCGGTAGTCCATACATACTCTCCACCCGGTGACCGTGCGAGTAGGAATGAGTTCATTGTTGTCATTGGCCACCACAGTCATACCACCCTTCTTCGGCATACATTGCACCAGAGAAGACCAAGAACTTGATAACCTCTTTCTTCACCACTTCTTGCATCGCCTCATTTAATCTTCTTTGATGCTCCAATGAAGGCTTTGCATCCTCTTCCAAGATGATTTAGTGCATGTAAAATGCGGGGCTTATTCCCCGAATGTTAGCTAGAGTCCATCCAATTGCCTTTTTCCGCTTTTGAAGCACTGCCAAAGTGGCCTCAACCTGCATGTTAGTGAGCCAAGACGAAAGAATAACTGGTAAAGTAGGATTTGAACCCAAGAATTCATACCTAAGGTGTGGAGGAAGTGGCTTCAACTCCAACACAGTTATCTCCTTAATAAATGGCTTTGTTGGTGGAGTTTTCCAATTTTCAAGATCCAAAGATAGCTTCCTCAGCTCATAAGAATAAGAGTCCATCCCATGTAGGTCATTGACACTTTACACTCTACTAGCATCATCATTGACATCCATGTTCAAGAGGACTACTTCAAGCAGATCTTCCACGTTAATCATAGCACTGGTATCATACACAATTACTGTTGTGACAAAGTCTACAAATGAGTAGACCTCGGTACTATTGAACTGATTCATAGATTTGCAAACGTGGAAAATGACATTTTTGTCTCCCACTCGAAAAGTGAGCTCACCCGCTTCAACATCAACCAATGCCTTCCCCGTTGCAAGGAAAGGTTTGCCCAAGATAATAGGAACCTCATAGTCCACCTCACAATCCAAAATCACAAAGTCAGCCGGTAGTATGAATTTGTCCACCCGGACAAGCACATCATCAATAATGCCCAAAGGTTGCTTCATCGATCGATCCGCCATTTGAAGTCTCATTGAAGCTGGCCTAGGTTGCCCAATACCCAAAGTTTTAAAAACCGAGTAGGGCATCAAATTGATACTAGCTCCCAAGTTACAAAGAGCTTTAGCAAAATCCGTACTCCTAATGGTGCAAGGAATGGTGAAAGCACCGGGATCTTCAAGCTTCGGGGCCATTGAATGCACTATAGCACTAAACTGGTGAGTCATCTTTATAGTTTCACAGTCCATAGAACGCTTCTTTGTAACCAATTCTTTCATGAATTTTGCATAGCACAGCATTTGTTCAAGTGCCTCCACCAGAGGCACATTAATAGATAAGCTCTTCATCATACCAATGAACTTTTTAAACTGATTATCAATCTTCTGCTTTGCGAGCCTTTGAGGATAAAGTGGAGGTGGCCTTGGCAGAGGAACCTTGGCCTTTAGCACCTCCGGCTCGGGCATGTCTATCACGTGTTCCCTAGACGGGTTGACGACATCATGGGTTTCTACCTCGGCCTCACCAATATCAATCCTTACATCATTGTTCACATTCTCTTCAACCACATCTTCAACAATTAAAGGTACATCAACATCCCGCACCTCAACATTTTCATCCACAACTTGCTTTTGCTTTGAGGCATTCACATCACTGCTTCTCCCACTTCTTGTTGTAACCGCCATCACATGATTGTTATTTCCACCCTTCAGGTTCACTACCGTATCACTTGGTAGAGCACCCTTCGGGTGAGTATTCAATGACTGAGAGATTTGGCCTAATTGCACCTCCAAGTTTCAGATAGAGGTGTTGTGAGAAGCCAACTGTGCATCGGAATCCGCATTCCTCTTTATCATCTGCTCGAACATCATTTCAATTCTACCCATATCATTACCAGAAGAACTAGGACCCTGAGAAGAGAAAGGGGGTGGATTGTTCGGTTGTTGGTATATTGGGGGCCTTTGAAAGCCTTGGCCCCTGTTGCCTTGGTTTCCATTGTTGTTCCACTCGCCTTGATTGTTGTTGCTTCCCCTGTTGTTGTTATTTCCATTCCAGTTGCCTTGGTTGTTGTTCTGATTACCCCAATTGTTGTTTTGGTTGTTTTTCCAATTGCCACCACTTTGTTGTTGATTGCCCCAATTTCCTTGGGGTCGCCATTTGTTGGTTTGAAGAGTTACCCCTATTGCCTTGATAGTTGTTGACATATTGTACCTCTTCACTTTGGTCATCATAACCATCATTTTGACACCCATCATATTCATCAACAAATTGCTTAGAATTTCCTTGATTTTGTTGCCTCCTTTGCCTTCTCTTGTTGACAAGAATACTAACACCCTCCATGGCATTCACTTGGTGAGGATTTTGAACTTGTTGCAATTGTGCCTTAGCCAATTGATTCATTGTGGTGGTAAGCTTAGCTATCGCTTGCCCGTGTTCATGTAATTCCTTTTGTAAATGGATAACCGTAGGGTCACCTTGAGGCACGTTTGCTCTACTCTGCCATGTTAAAGATGAGTCCACCATTTCATCAAGTACATCACATTCCTCCTCATAATAAAGTTTCATAAAATTTCCCCCGGCTAATTGGTTAACAATGCATTGATTTGTAGTATTTATGCCTCGGTAGAAGGTTTGTTGGATCATGGCCTCGGTCATATCATTATTTGGTCACTCCTTCACCATCGTTCTATATCACTCCCAAATCTCATGCAAAAGTTCTGTTGGTTCTTGCTTGAAGGCTAATATTTCATCTCGAAGTGCCTCCATATGACTAGGAGAGAAGAATTTGGCAATAACCTTATCCGCCAACTTATCCCATGTTGTGATGGAATGGTTAGGGAGTCTCTCGAGCCAATCCAATGCCTTTCCCCGAAGTGAGAACGGGAAAAGTCTCAATCTCAACGCATCCTCGGACACATTCGTTTGTTTGCTCCCCCAGCATGTATCTACGAACCCCTTGAGATGTTTGTAGGCATTTTGATTTGCAGCGCCCGTGAAGTACTCACACTGCTCAAGTAAGGTCAACATCACATTGGTTATATGAAAGTTGTCCGCCCGGATTTGGGGCGGAACAATAGCACTTGCGTAGCCCTGGTTCAGTAATACTCTGGGAGCCGCTCTTGGAGGTGGTGGAGGAGGGTCTGGAATATTATCATTTGGATTAGCATTTGCATTGGCATTTCAGCCTCTCTGTTGTCCTTGAGGTGCAAGAGGCACCTCATCTTGCTCAAGATCTTCTACCTCCTCCACCGCTATCACGTTTCCAAAAGGGTCATTTGCGTTGTTTAATGCCATATTGGTACCCGAGTAATCAAAAAAGTAAGTAACAAAGAAGGAAAGAAGAACAAAACTCAAAACTAACTAAATAGATAGCAAACACTGTTAGCTCCCCGGCAACGGCGCCAAAAAGTGATCACTTCAAACTCCACACTACTAAAAAGTAGGAAGAGAGGGTCGCAATATCGTTTACCCGATATGAGGGTCGGTATCGATTTCCATAAGGAGCTAGGAATGGAGTTGAGTATCTATCTAGACTAGAAGTGTGTATTTGTTCCAAATGTCACTTCCATACATTTTTGGGTTTTTAGATTATAAACTACTATTACCAAGCTATTAATTGAAACTAGATTATGCTATGAGAGAATTGTTAAGTTGTATCTAATGGGAAGAAGGGCACTAGGGTCGTGACATTACCTAGGTGGATAATTGACGGGTAGAAGTTATTAAAGTTCAATTGACATAATTGGAGCTTATGCTATAACTGTTGCACAATTTTACCCACTCTCACACCTCTCGGTAGAGAGAGTGATTTTACCCAATTGACTCTCTCGAGACCAAATGGGTAGGCAAATTAGCTCAAGCAACTAGGGTTCAAGTTGGGTAATTACTCTCTCGAGGTTTAACCCTTTAATTGGGACTATCAATTCTCTTGAGTCCATCCCAATTCCTTGTTGGGTCAATTTTGGAGACTTAGGCTCTCTTTCTCAAGAAGAGCCAAGTCAACTTAGCACAAACCAGTGTTTGCAACCACCAATTCATAGATTAAACCATAAAATTGACCCAAATAACAAACACCCATAGTCAATCTAACAATAGATGGCAACACCCATCAATTACTCACACTAGGGTTGAGCCACAACCCTAGCTAATGGGTTTAGTTACTCATGTTTGAAGAAGAAAATAAAGAAATAGATTAAGAACAAGGCATATTAATTATATGCTAATGTAAATACAGAGAATCTATTGTTAATTTGAAGCTAAGATGCCAAAAATGGCTACAAATGAGGTTCCCACGAGTGCAGTTCAGCTCTGATATATATGATAACCTAAAAAATGGTAAAATATTCTATTTATACTAGGTTGAAAAAACTGGACAAAAATATCCCTACGGGGTCAGTGCGGACCGTATAAAATGGACCGCGGCTGCACTAGGCTCTTGGACTTCAGTTCTGGGCTCTCTGAACTTGGGCTCCGCGGATCGCGTAGAATGGACCATGGTCGCGGAGGCAGCTGTCGTAGTCCGCACATCCATGACCGTGGACCGCATTGGTATTTCCCATCTCTCTTAATATCTCTTCTATGAACCGCACAAAAAGGTAGCACGACCGCGAAGCCTTCACCGCGGACCGTGAAATGTGTACCGCGACCGCGTTACCTAAAGCCCATTTTTGCCAACTCTCTGAACCTCCTTCCGCGGACCGCACAAAAAGGTAGCACGACTATGGAGCCTTCACCGCAGGCCGCAAAATGTGTATCACGGCCGCTTTGCCTGAAGCCTGTTTTTTTCCTTCTCTCTGAATCACCTAGTGCGGCCGCATTCGACTTTGTGCGATCTACACTAGGCTTGTTTGCCCTCAGTTTACTATGTCTTTGATACTTGAGAAGGTTTTACTCCTTTTAAGCCCATCTTTGATATTTTGTCACTTTGTCGATCAAACCTGCAATCAAGCACAACTTATGAGCCTTTTGAGACTATTTTGTAACAATTTATAATCAAAGCATTGGCAAGAAGGAGCATGAAACTCGTTAAAATCCCTACTTATCATCGGCCAACTGGATGATAGCATCATCCGCTCTGGGAATCATCCTCTTTCTCTTTGGAGGCCTCTGTGATTGCTCTAGCTGGGGATGAGCTGCTGGCATAGGATCATCGAGCAATAAGTCCAAAGGCACATGGTCTACCTTCAATCGGTCAACATCAACCCTCAGCGCTTTCACGGACTCCTTGGAAGCCCGCGTCTTCGTCAATTTCTTGTGCTCCCTAGAAAGCTCCTTGAGAGACTGGCTATGTGAAGCAACTGCATCTGTGAGCACCTTCTAAGTGTCGAGGATTTTCTTTTGGTTGTCTAAAATTTCTTTCAAAGCATCCTCTATTGACTGGGAAACCTGTGGGGCTGGAGGTGCCGACTGAGCCTCTACCGTGGTAGTCAGGATGGACAACTTGGATGAGGCAAGTCTGCATTCAGTTGTTGATACTCAGAAGTGTTTGGCTCAGTCGGCGGGCAGTAATAGGATGGGCCCAGGAAGATGGAATCTCCGGGTCCGCTGAGGTGGATGGACCAGGAGGGGCAGCAGTGGAAGTAGAGGCAGGATAAGCTGGAGTCACTACCACAATTGGCTCTTTAGACTGGCTAGATGGAGCAGTAACTGTACTCTTGAACTTATTGCTCTTGGGGTTGTCATCCCCCTCCATGTTGTACCAGGATAAAGGATCCTTCACTTTGACTTTGATGTCGAAGAGCCTCTTCTCCACTTTCAGGTCCTTGGAAGTACATAGTGAGGAAACTGGGGAACGGGTAGTTTCTGTCATGCTCGGCACCCACAATAATAATAATCCGCGACATCACATTCCCCACATTGGTTGGGTACCCCACCATGATCGAAGCCACTAACACAACCCGGTGGAGAGGGAGGGAGTTGTCATGTGTCGTAGGGTCCAACCTGCTACATACAAAGGTCTCCCACCCCCGTGCCTCAAAGTTCAAACTCCATCTCAAGATCTTGACTCCAGCAATCAACCAGTCGGGGTAGTACCTGGGATTGCCAAGTACTGTGCTAGCCAGGGACGAACTTCCTCGCCCATTTCCATCTTTGCCATGTACATGATCTCATCTTCCTCATTAAACCCAAGATAGTCATTGATTGTCTTCCCGTCGAACAACACCTTCAGATTTCGAACCTTGGTCACTTTTGAGCCCTTTTTTATGTGGGCTACGTTGTTGTAAAATTCCTTGACCAAGTGTTCATTTGCATCCCCACGCTCATCTAGAAAATGTTCCCAGCCCACTCTTGTCCTAAACTGCCTTCTCACGTTGGGGTTGTGAGGTAGCAAGTCTCTATCAATAAAATTTTGCTCCGGGATTAACTTTCTCACCGACCACCATTCCCGGAACTTGTGGTATGCTACCTCACTAACAAATCGGTCCTGCCACACCTCCGGCTTCCTAGTTCAGGCAATACCACCCACTTGTGGTTCACCTCCTTCTCCTACTTCTTCGTCTCCCCCTACTTCCTCCTCATCACCTATTGCACCCTCTCCGGATAATGAAGTTGTGGGAGAGGTGGAGTATTCCCCACTACCATCACCTGAGCCCTTAGACGACCCAGAAGAGATGTTCACTGATGCTTGGGCAGTGAGGGATGCTGGAGGTGTATCTCTCAATCTATGCCTCTCCGGCCAGTCAGGGATGTATTCTGGCACAGAGTCCGAAGAGATCTCCTGGGAGGGCTCGTACTCACTCCCCGACATGTCAATGGCTCTATTAGCAGCTTTTATCGCTTTCCTCATGTTCTTGATGTTTTGCCTAGCTTGGGGAGTGAGTTTTATCATTTTCTACTTCCCTCCCTGGGAAGATCCTCCTCTTCCCGGTTGTTTAGATCCTTTGCCTCATTGTTTTACCATTGTCTGCAAACACAATTCAAATGACTTTGTTAGTATCAATAGCAGTAGGCAAGAAACAAAATTGCAGACAGAAGAAAGAGTTGCAGACATGTTGCAGAAGGTACCCAGTGCGGACCGCACAAAATGGTGTGCAACCGCACAGAGGCCAATGCGGACCGCACAAAATGGCCATGCGGTCCGCACAGGGGTGTGATTCAGACTACCCACGCTTTGTATCTATGCAGTGCGGACCACACAAAATGTAGTGTGTTCGCACTGCCCAAAGTTCAGCTTTCAGAAGTTTCATCACTGCGGTCCGCATAAAATGGTACTGTGGACCGCACCGGTGCACTGCGGACTGCACAGAAATGACTGCGGTCCGCACTGAGTGCCCAGTTGTGGCACTAAGTTAGGGTTTTAACGAATTTTTGATTTTAAGCATAATTAATACCTAAACAATGCCCTTAAGTGATTTCCCTTTGTTTTTAACTACAAGAGCCTACTCTAATCAAGAAATTTACAACCCTAACCTAATCAATTGAAGAAAAACTATGGGAAACATAGAGAGGGAAAAAAGAAGAACTAAAATCAAAAGAAGTTAACAAAATTAAACAATTAAAGGCAAGTAATGGTACCGGATGTGAGAGTTATTGAAGAGTAACAAGTCCAAGCAGTTAATTACGAACAAATATGGTGATGAACAGTACTTGTATGAGTTTTAAGAGTGAGGGTTCAAAAAGGGTAAAATGAGGGCCTCAGGCCTTATTTGTAGAAAAGGACCTAGGGCCCAGTCTCACCAACCAGTGCGGACCGCACAAAATCAACCGTGGTCCGCACTACACAGCTTCTGCCAAGTTTGACCAAGTAACCCACTGCGGTCCGCACAAAATGGTTAGCGACCGCAGTGGTCCACTACGGACCGCACAAAGTGTAGTGCGGCCGCAGTGGCAAACTTCAGAGAGGTCATCATTTCACCCTTCACTAGTGCGGTCCGCACTAAATGTAGTGCAGCCGCACTAACAACTTCAGAGACCTGGCACGTTTTTCCACTATGTCCTGTACTGCACCAACACAATCCTGTAACATCTCACAACTACTTAGCCCAAAAATCAATCCTATACTACAAAGAAAATCAAAGAAAAACATGAAGAAAAACACATGGGTTGCCTCCCAAAAAGCGCCGGATTTAACGTCGCGGCACGACGCAAGTTACTATCACATCATTTGAAATGGAGAAGTGCCACCACGTGGCTGTCATCAATTTTTCCAAGATAATGCTTGACCCGGTGCCCATTA
The DNA here is from genome assembly GCF_000715075.1 of Nicotiana tabacum. Taxonomy (NCBI): domain Eukaryota; kingdom Viridiplantae; phylum Streptophyta; class Magnoliopsida; order Solanales; family Solanaceae; genus Nicotiana; species Nicotiana tabacum. The sequence continues at coordinate 129,202,295 of NC_134084.1, forward strand.
ACTTTGAAAACTTCACCATTTTTGTTCTTTAAATCAAGAGCACCAAACGGGGTCACACACACCACTTCAAAAGGTCCACTCCATTTTGATTTGAGCTTTCCCAGAAATAGACATAACCGGGAGTTGAACAAGAGAACCAAATCACCTACTTTGAACTCCTTTCCACGAGCATATTTATCATGGAGGTACTTCATCTTGTCCTTATACAAGGAAGAACTGGAGTAGGCATGGAATCTGAATTCATCAAGTTCATTAAGCTGCTCCACACGAAGATTGGCTGCAACATCCCACTCAATATTAAGCATCATCAAAGCCCACATGGCCTTATGCTCTAACTCAACCGATAGATGGAAAGCTTTCCCAAACACCAACCGATTCAGAGACATACCAATTGGAGTCTTGTAAGCAGTCTGACAAGCCTATACAGCGTCATCCAACGTCATCGACCAATCGGTCCTATGTATTGACCGTCTTTGACAATATGCTTTTGATTTCCCTGTTGGAGACTTCCACTTGACCACTTGCTTGAGGATGATAGGGGCTAGAAACTTTGTGATTGACACCATACTTAGAAAGCAATGTGTCGAAGGCTCTATTGCAAAAATGAGACCCCCATCACTTATGATTGCACGAGGAGTACCAAACCTTGTAAAAATGCTTTTCTTGAGAAATGCAACAACACTCCAGGCCTCATTGTGGGGCAAAGCCACGACTTCAACCCACTTTGAAACATAGTCTACCGCCACGAAAATGTAAGTGCTCCCACAAGAGCTAACAAATGGGCTCATGAAATCAATGCCCTATACATCAAAAATATCAACCTCAAGGATGGTATTGAGAGGCATCTCATCTTTCTTCTAAATTCCACCCGCTCTTTGGCATTCGTCGCATCTCTTCACAAAATCACCCGCATCTTTGAATAAAGTTAGCCAATAAAACCCACAACTAAGAACTTTAGAAGTCGTCCTCGCCCCGCCATGATGGCCACCATAGGGAGAAGAATGAAAAGCCTCCATGATACTCAATTGCTCCTCCTCCGGGACACACCTTCGGATCACACCATCCGTGCAAATCTTGAACAAGTACGGCTCATCCCAATAGAAATCCAAACTATCCCGCTTGAGCTTCTTCCTTTGGTTAGAAGAGAGCTCACACGGGATTATACCGGTCACAAGGAAATTAGCAACATCGGCAAACCATGGCATATCATTCATCGACACCAAAAAGAGTTGTTCGTCAGAAAATGAATCATTGATCTCTAGGCCATCACGAGGTCTCCCCTCCTCCAAGCGGAAAAAGTGGTCCGCCACTTGGTTCTCACTACCCTTCCGGTCCACAATCTCCAAATCAAACTCTTGAAGTAACAAGACCAATCGCATTAGTCTAGCTTTGGAGTCCTTCTTCGTCATCAAGTACTGGAGTGCGGCATGGTCGGCATAAATAATAACCTTAGCACCCATAAGATATGGCCGGAATTTTTCCATAGCAAACACAAAAGCTAAAAGTTCTTTCTCGGTCACTGTGTAGTTCACTTGAGCATCATTCATTTTCTTGCTTGCATAGTACACCAGATGAAACATTTTGTTCACTCTTTGACCCAAAATCGCCTCAACCGCAACATCGCTCGCATCACACATGAGCTCAAAGGGCAAGCTCCAATTAGGTGCGATAATTATAGGAGTTGTGATCAACTTATGCTTGAGAAATTCAAAGGCTTGCATACACTTTTCATCAAACACGAACTTAGCATCTTTTTCTAACAACTTGCACAGGGGATTCACTACCTTCGAAAAGTCTTTGATAAATCTCCGGTGGAACCCAACATGCCCAAGAAAACATCGGACTCCCTTTACGGATGTAGGGGAGGGAGCCTTGAAATCACATCGATCTTTGCTTTATCTGCCTCAATACCATGCTTCAAAATTTTATGCCCAAGAACAATTCCTTCTTCCACCATAAAGTGGCATTTCTCCCAATTGAGAACAAGATTGGTTTCTTCACAACGGGCCAACACCCTATATAAATTCTTCAAGAATTCATCAAATGAGTCCCCCACAACACTAAAATCGTCCATAAACACTTCCAAAATGTCTTCCACCATATCAGTGAAAATGGCCATCATGCACCGCTGGTGCATTACACAACCCAAAAGGCATCCTAGAGAAAGCAAAAGTGTCATATGGACAAGTGAATGTGGTTTTATCCTGATCTTTTGGAGCAATAAGGATTTGGTTGTACCCAGAATACCCATCCAAGAAGTAATAGAAGGCACGCCCAGCAAGTCAGTCTAACATCTGGTCAAGGAAAGGAAAAGGAAGGTGATCCTTGCGGGTCACTTTATTCAACTTGCGGTAGTCCATGCAAACCCTCCAACCGGTAACTGTTCTTGTCGAAATCAAGTCATTTTTAGAACTTGTCACAACGGCCATGCCACCCTTCTTCGGTACACATTGCAATGGTGAAGTCCAAGAGCTATCAGAGATGGGGTACACAACCCCGGCATCCAACCACTTGATCACCTCCTTTTTCACAACTTCTTGCATTGCCTCGTTCAACCTCCTTTGGTGCTCCAAGGAGAGCTTTGCATCATCTTCCAGAATAATCTTGTGCATACAAAATGCAGGGCTTATACCCCGAATATCAGCTAGAGTCCATCCAATTACCTTTTTCCGCATTTGAAGCATCACCAATGTGGCATCAACCTGCATGTTAGTAAGGCAAGAAGAAAGAATAACTGGCAAAGTAGAATTTGAGCCTAAGAACTCATACCTGAGGTGTGGAGAAAGTGGTTTCAACTCCAACACCAGAGGCTCCTCAATTGACGGTTTGGTTGGTGGAGTCTTTCTATTCTCGAGATCAAAGACAATTTTCTAGGCTCATAAGAATAAGATCACATTCCATATAAAGCATTCACACACTCCACTCGGCTTGCATCCTCATTGACATCAAGATTCAACAATACGGCCTCCAATGGGTCATCCAAATTGATCATTGCACTAGTATCATCAATTATCACTGCTGTGACGAGGTCAACAAAAGAGCACACCTCGGTACTGTTGGGCTGCTTCATAGATTTGCACACTTGAAAGATCACCTTTTAATCACCCACCCGGAAGGTGAGTTCCCCTGCTTCCACATCTACCAATGCCTTCCCCGTAGCTAGGAAAGGTCTTCCCAATATGATAGGAACTTCATAGTCTACCTCGCAGTCCAAGATCACAAAATTAGCTAGCAAGATAAATTTGTCCACCCGGACAAGCACATCATCAATAATACCCAAGGGTCTCTTCATCGATCTATCCGCCATTTGTAACCTCATGGAAGTCGGCCTAGGTTGACCAATACCCAAAGTTTTGGAAACTGAGTAGGGCATCAAATTGATACTAGCTTCCAAATTACATAGAGCCTTGGAAAAATCCGCACTCCCAATTGTGCAAGGAATGATGAAAGCACAGGGATCTTTAAGCTTCGGGGCCATTGAATGCACTATAGCACTAACTTGGTGAGTCATCTTTATAGTTTCACAATCCATAGAATGCTTCTTTGTGACCAAGTCTTTCATGAATTTTGCATAGCCCGGCATTTGTTCAAGAGTCTCCACTAGAGGGACATTAATGGACAAGCTCTTCATCATGTCAATAAACTTCTTAAACTGATTATCATTCTTTTGCTTTGCGAGCCTTTGAGTATAAGGTGGAGGTGGCCTTGGCAAAGGAGCCTTGGCTTTAGGCACAACCGGCTTCGGTATGTCTATTATGTGTTCCCTAGACGGGTTCACATTACTTTGAGTTTCCACCTCGACATCATGAATATCAATCCTCACTTGGTTGTTCACATTTTCTTCAACTACCACAGGGACTTCATCTTCTTGCCACTCAACATCATCATCCAAGATTTGCTTTTATTTGGAGGCATTCACATCACCGCCTTTCCCACTTCTTGTTGTAACCATCATAACATGATTGTTCCCACCCTTCGGGTTCACCACCGTATCACTTGGTAGAGCACCCTTGGGGCGAGTATTTAAAGACTGAGAGATTTGGCCTAATTGTACCTCCAAATTTCTGATAGAGGTATTGTGGGAAGCCAACTGTGCATCAGAATCCGCATTCTTCTTCATCATCTGTTCGAACATCATTTTAATTCTACCCAAATCATTGCCAGAAGAACTAGAACCTTGAGATGGAAATGGGGGTGGATTATTCGGTTGTTGGTACATTGGGGGCCTTTGAAAGCCTTGCCCCCGATTTCCTTGGTTTCCATTGTTCCATCCACCTTGATTATTGTTACCCCAATTGTTGTTGTTACCATTCCAATTCCCTTGGTTGCTTTGATTGTTGTTATGATTACCCCAGTTTTTGATTTGGTTGTTGTTCCCCAATTACCACTGTTTTGTTGTTGAATGCCCCAATTGCCTTAAGGTCTCCACTGTTGTTGGTTGGAAGAGTTGCCCCGTTGGCTTTGATAATTATTCACATATTGAACCTCTTCACTTTGTTCATTATAACCATCACTTTGAAATCCATCACAATCATCATCAAATTGCTCAGAATTCCCTTGGTTTTGTTGCCTTCTTTGCCTTATTTTATTGACAAGCATATTAACACCCTCCATGGCATTCACTTGGCAAGGATTTTGAACTTGTTGCAACTGTGCCTTTGCCAATTGGTTCATAGTAGTTTTAAGCTCAGCTATAGCTTGCAAATGATCATGTAATTCCTTGTGCAAATGAATAACCGTGGGGTCACCCTGATGCACATTGGCTCTACTTTGCCATGCAGAAGAAGTGTCAGCCATCTCGTCAAGTACATCACATGCCTTGTCATATGACAGCTTCATAAAATTGCCCCCAACAAGTTGGTTCACTATGCATTGATTTGTTGTATTGATGCCCCGATAGAAGGTTTGTTGTATCATTGCCTCGGTCATATCATTGTTGGGGTATTATTTCACCATTGTTCTATAACGCTCCCAAATCTCATGCAAAGGTTCCGTGGGCTCTTGCTTGAAAGCCAATATCTCATCATGCAATGCCACCATATGCCCCGGTGAGAAATATTTAGCAATGAACTTATCCACCAGCTCATCCCAAGTTGTGATGGAATGATTGGGAAGTCGCTCGAGCCAATCCAATGTCTTTCCTCTAAGTGAGAATGGGAAGAGTCTCAACCTAAGAGCATCCTCAGACACATTCATCTGCTTGCACCCCCAACATGTATCCACGAACCCCTAGAGATGTTTGTAGGCATTTTGATTTGCAGCGTCTGTGAAATATCCACGCTGCTCTAGTAAGGTCAACATCACAATGCTTATCTGAAAATTGCCTGCCCGAATTTGGGGTGGGACAATAGCACTTGCATAGCCTTGGTTCGGAAGTACTCTGGGATCCACTCTTGGAGGTGGCGGAGGAGGGTCTGGAATATCACCATTCGGATTAGCATTGGCATTGTGGCCTCTACATTGTCCTTGAGGTAAAAGAGGCGCCTCATCTTCCCCGACATCATCTACCTCCTCCCCCGCAATCATGTTTCCAAAAGGGTCATTAGCATTGTTCGCTGCCATTTGGTACCTGAGTTGTTACATAAACAAGTTAGTAACAAATAAGGAAAGTAGAACAATACACAAAACTAACTAAATAGATAGACAAAACTATTAGCTCCCTCACAATGGAGCCAAAAAGTGATCACGACCTACTCCACACTACTAATTATGTAGTGAGAGAGGGTAGGAGCAATTTTTACCCAATTTTGGGTCGGGGATCAATTTCCACAGAGAGCTAGAATTTGGAATCGAGTATCTATCTAGTTTAGGATTGCGTATGTGTTCCAAATTACACTTCTAATCATTTTTCGGGTTTTCTTTTTACTTCTACTATTATCAAACTACAAATGGTAAATGCAACTAGATTAAGCTAAGAGTTAATGCTACGGGTTGTTCAAATAGTTTAAAAGGTATTAGGGTAGTGACTTTCGCCTAGGTGGTTAATTAACGGGTACTTGAAACTAAGGCACAATTGACATAGTTGGGGAGTATGGTATAACCATTGTACGATATTACCCACTCTACACCTCTCGGTGGTTCGAGTGATTTTGCCCGAATTGACTTTCTCAAGACCAATTGGGTATGCAAATTTGCACAAGCAACTAGGGTTCAAGTCGGGTATTACTCTCTAGAGGTTTAACCCTTTAATTGGGGCTATCAATCTCTTGAGTACACCCCAATTCCTTGTTGGACCAATTTCGGAGACTTAGGCCCGCTTTCTCAAGAAGAGCCCAAATCAACTAAACACAAACTAGTGTTTGCAATAACTAATTCAACCATTAACCATGAAATTGGCCCAAATATCAAACACCCATAGTCAATTTAACCCTAAAATATAAGACCCATCAATTACCCACACTAGGGTTGAGCCACAACTCTAGCTTATGGGTCTAGCTACTCATAATTGAAGAAGAAAAACAAGAAATAGATGAAGAACAACTCATATTAATTAATTGCTTAACTAAAAACAAGATTCAATGATGAAAAGTAGATAAAATTGCCCAAAATAGCTAAGAATCTCGAACCCACGAGTGCAACTGCTTAATTACAATATCTGATACCCTAAAAATGGAAAAAGAAGTTATTTATACTAAGCTGAAAATCTGGACAAAAATGTCCCTGCGGGGTTAGTGAGGACCGCACAAAATGGTGTACGGCCGCACTAGGGCTCTGATCCTGAAAATCTGACTCTCTGAACTCGGGCAGTGCGGACCGCACAGAATGGACTGTGGCCGCGGAGGCTTCTAGCGCGATCCACATAGAATGGACTACGGACCGCATTGGCTTGAAAGCTCCAAACTACAACTTCTCTGATTCTTGGCTCTGCATACTGCACTAAATCGAGTGCGGCCTTATTGTCTTTAGTGCGACCACATTGTCTTCTGTACAGACCGCACAAATCCTAGTGCGGCCGCATTGCTTCTTTGCCTGGAATTCCACCTCTCTGAATCTCCTAATGCGGACTGTACAAAGTGGTGTGCGGCCGCACTGAGCCTGTTTTGCCTAAGCTTTGTCTTGTCTTGGGACTTGTGCAAGTTTCACTCCTTTTTGAGCTGATCTTTGACATTTTGTCACTTTGTTGTTCAAACCTGCAATCAAGCACAACTTGTGAGCCTCTCGGGACTATTTTGTATGAATTTCTAATCAAAACATAAGCAAGAAGGAGAATAAAATGTATCAAACTCCCTAGTTATCAATGACCTAGACACATCAGTGGCAAGATGTCGAGTCAAGCAAAGGGCAAGAATACCCCGACTATATATAGCCAGGGAAAGCTCTCAGAAGGGGGCCTCTCCGATTTCTAAAAAGGAAGACAAAAAAGCTCCCTTCTTGTATTCTAGAGAAAGAGGAAATGACCTCGAAGAAAATATGTAAATGTGCTTCCTCATCGATTAATGAGAAAGACAATGTTGAATCTTAATAAGATCAATCATATCTCTTTCACCCCATATGCAAATCATTGTTGTTAACTTTTCGATCTGGAATTAATTACGTTTGACTAAGATTTACCCCTTCATCTTTGATTGATTTGTTCAAAAAGGTTTTAATATCTTTTGAGTCAAACAATATTCCAACAAAACCTTTCCCATGTATCAAAATCATTAAAAGTGCAAGGGCAGCCGTCAGTACACAAAGTATTATATATGCATGCAGGGTTCGGGTAAAAAAAAAGATTGCACGCTAACGAGTGTAATATAGGCTGCCTACACACATATAAAAATCATTGCACAATAATTAATTCCTTGATGAATTTTCACACAATTTAGCCAAAGCCCAAAAAAACAAAAAACAAAAAAACAGAAAATAGACTCTTGAACCACCAGACGCCTTTTTTGTAGCTTAAACCAGCAGATCATTCCCCATTATGCATGACTTTTGCACATGTTCAAATGAAACATCGGACCAACATATAACTATCATTTTATCAAATAGTGCACATGGGGTCTTTTCCTTAATTATCTCATTTGTTTGACTAGCGCCACCACCATTATCTGAATATGAAACAGAGGCTGAGGCCCCTCCTTTCTCCATCTTTATCTGTTTCCACTAGCCCCCTTCTGTTTTCTGTCTTGGTCGTGGATCATAGCATTGTTATGGTTGTCCCTTAACTGAAACTTAACAACAAACAGCAATCTAAAAATCAGTTGAAACATGTCCATATGTTACATAGTGTATATATATTGGGCTAAAATGCCGGAAGATACTTCTAACATGGTATGGTCACCGAAGCCCAAAGGAGAGGATGTGTATACGTATTTGAAGTTACGGTTAAAGGTAGTAAATCGGCATATAGACGGGTAAACCCACTAAGCTGTGTCTATGCCATCACTCCGCCATCTCTATACTCGTCTCGCCAAACCATTTACTTTGATACCAGTTGTTGGGCTAAAATGACTCAAAGATATTCTTAACATGATGTGATATTATCTTCTTTTGGCCAAACTCATACAGTTTTTCCCAAAATACCTCACACCATTAAGAGTATCCAACTCCTTATAAGTGAATTATTTTTCTTTTCTACTTTCCATGTGGAACTTTATTCTTACACACCAAACAGTATAGCCCCTCTTTCCCACTCCTCAATAATCGGTCGATGCTTTCCTTTTCTAGCAAGAGTTTAAGTTTTATGCACTAATTATAGTACATGTAAATCTCTATGATAAATATTAATTAGAAACCAGATAAAAATGGAAACTGACTTTGTAAAACGAGTTTAATCACACATAAATTAATTCATTTGGATAATACAATCATCGCTGGCTTACTAATACTAAGTGGTCCTGAAAACTAGCACATCATGGATGTCTCATGTCTCCTTTCTAATGCAATACAACTACAAGAGGGACAAAACGGATCAAACTGGCTTCAGTGATATCACTTGTTATTAAGAAGTTATTGCACTTATATTGTTCTGTGTATACTATTCAGTAATCAATTAGGGTTGTGGTCCATGTTCAGCTTTTTGTTAACCATTCCTGTTTATAGTTTTAATTTAAGGTTGGCTTAAACTAAAGAAAAATCAAATGTAATACATAGGGATGGCAATTGGGGCGGGAAGGAGCAAGGCAAGTATTTACCCACTAAGATTTTGACCCACTCTGCTCTTCCCCGTTTAGCCTTTTTTCAAATTTTTGCCCTGCTCTGCCCCGTCCCATTAAGCCTTGCCATGCCCCATTTAGATTCTCTTTTATTGACCTATATATGACTATTTAGTTTTACCTTTGTTCTTTTTATTTTTCCCCTCATTATTTGATGCTATAAATCCTTTGAGTGTCTCTCGACTATATTGTTTGACTCAAAAGATATCGAAACTTTTTTGAACAAATCAATCAAAGAAGATGAAAGGGTAAATCCTAGTTAAATATAATTAATTCTAGATCCGAGATGAATAATATGAATAGAAAAACATAGTCAAGTATGAGTATTAGCCGTGATTATGGCTAGATTTAATAGCATAAAGAAAGATACATTAAGTAACATTAAGTGGCAATAAAATATAAATAAAGGAAAAGGTTCACCCAATCTTGAGTGAGACAGATCTTCTTTCATTTGATAAAGACGAATGATAGACAAATACAAGAACCTTAGGACCCTTTTTGGATCCGAAGAAGGTATGGGATCACAGATCCTCCAGAGAGGTGTGTTTACATATTTTCTAGAGAGAGGGAGAGAGCTCCTCAGAGAATCCTAAAAAAAAGGGTATCCATAGAAAATCCTAAAAAATTACAATTAGAGGGAATATTCAGTAGAATATTCCCTTTGAGGATTCCAAAGCAAACTAGCTATTTCATCGTTGTCTAACCTCAGTCTTATTAATGACTATCCGACCTCGGCTATTGATGATTGTCTGACCTCGGCTATTGATGACTGTTCGACCTCGGCCTTATGTCAGTCCAACCTCGGCCTTGTGGATGACTGTCTGACCTCGGCCTTATGTCTCCGCGTGTCGAATTTCTCTTATCTAATTTTGACTCATATAGTTAGTCCTTCTGCTTATTGAGGTTGTCTCTTGGTCGAGCTCGGTGAGCGGTCTTCATTAATCGTAGTTCGAGAAATTCGGATGGGGAGGTCGACTAGTATGGATCGCAGCAGAGGGTGCCGATCTTTAGGTCAAAGTGGTATCCCCGTAGGCTGAACTTTAGCAGAGTTCGATCAGGGCCAATGACTCGAGTGATGATTCAATCGAGAAGACGGTAGAGTTGGGGAAGGTCGTCGAGTCCGGGATGGTGGCTTCGACAAGGATGGCGGCATCGGAGAAGGTCATTCACGTCTTCAGATCTAGACGGGCGAGTAGGCTGAATGTGAATTCAGACGAGGTCGCCGAATGTAAATTCAAGTAAGGCCAAACATTGATTCGGACGAGGCTGAACGTTGATTCGGACGAGGCCGAATGTTGATTCGGACGAGGCCGAACGTTGATTCAGAATAGGCCGAAGGCTGATTTGGACTAGGACGAGGCTGATTCGGTCGAGGCCGAAGGTTGGTTCGGACGAGGCTGAACGTTGGTTCGGACGAGGCTGAATGTTAGTTCGGACAAGGTCGAGGGTTGGTTCGAACGAGGCCGAATGTTGGTTCGGACGAGGACAAATATTGGTTCGGACGAGGCCGAATGTTGGTTTGGACGAGGCCGAATGTTGGTTCGGGTGAGGACGAAGGTTGGTTCAAATAAGGCCGAATGTTGCTTCGGATGAGGCCAAATGTTGGTTCGGTCGAGGCCGAAGATTGTTTCGAACGAGGCCGAATGTTGGTTTGGACGAGGCCGATTGTTGGTTCGAACGAGGCCAAAGGTTGGTTCGTACGAGGCCGAATTCATCTTTTTGGCGATGGCCCTTGACCGTAGGGGTGTTATTTCGAGCTGGTCGAAATGTTAACCCATCGTGGTTCGAACGAGGTTGACCTCTTCTTTTTTGGCGATAGCCCTTAGCCGTAAGGGTGTTATTTCGAGCTTGTCGTAATGTTAACCCGTCGTGGTTCAACGAGGTCGGCCTCTTCTTTTTTGGTAATGGCCCTTAGCCGTACGGGGTCGACCTTTTTCTTTTTTTGCGATGGTCCTTGGCCGTAAGGGTCGGCCTCTTATTTTTTGGCGATGGCTCTTGGACGTACGGGGTCGACCTCCTTCTTTTTTGGCGATGGCCCTTGGCCATAGGGGTCGACCTCTTCTTCTTTTTAGGCGATAGATTTTGGCCATACGGGGTCGACCTCATCTTTTTTGGCGATGGCCCTTGGTCGTAGGGGTCGACCTCTTCTTTTTTGGCGATGGCCCTTGGCCGTACGGGGTCGACCTCCTTTTTTTGGAGATGGCTCTTGGCCGTAGGGGTCAACCTCCTCTTTTTGGCGATGGCTCTTGGCCGTACGGGGTCGACCTCCTCTTTTTGGCGATGGCTCTTGGCCGTAGGGGTCGACCTCTTCTTTTTTGGCGATGGCCCTTGGCCGTAGGGGTCGACCTCTTCTTTTTGGCGATGGCTCTTGGCCGTAGAACTCGACCTCCTCTTTTTTGGCGATGGCCCTTGGCCGTAGGGGTCGACCTCTTCTTTTTTGGCGATGGCTCTTAGCCGTACGGGGTCGACCTCCTCTTTTTTAGCGATGGCTCTTGGCCGTATGAGGTCGGCCTCCTCTTTTTAACCGATGGCTCTTGGCCGTACGGGGTCGACCTCCTTCTATTTTGGCGATGGCCCTTGGCCGTAGGGGTCGATCTCTTCTTTTTTGGTAATGGCTCTTGGCCGTACGGGGTCATCCTCCTTCTTTTTTGGCGATGGCCCTTGGTCGTAGGGGTCGACCTCTTCTTTTTTGGCGATGGCTCTTGGCCGTACGGAGTCGACCTCCTCTTTTTTGGCGATGGCTCTTAGCCGTACGGGGTCGACCTCCTTTTTTTTGGGCGATGGCCCTTGGCCTTAAAGGGTGTTCCCTGGGGGAGTCCTAGTTTTGATTAGCTTCTGCATTTCTTGGGTGAGTCCTAGTTTGCTTAATTTTGCTTTCATTGGAGAATACGACGGTTTCTTGGGTGACTGCCCCTACTTTTATTCCACTTGGAGAAATAGTTAGTTAAAACAAAATAAAAAGCATTCGTTACCTCAGTTTGATCACGTTCCCTTCTCCGGTTATGCTTTCGGTGGCCGCTACCAATTTGGCAAGGCCATCTGTTTCGATATTTTATGCTCGAGGTATCTGGTCGAGTTGACACTCATCAAACTCGGGCAGTAGCTTATGAATTCCTGCCTGATATTTTTGTAGCCTTTGTTCTTTTATTTAGAAAGTCTATGTGACTTGGTTGATGACGGGTTGTGAGTCATATCGGAGGATGATTCACCGTGCTCCATACTTGAGAGCTAGTTTCAGTCCTTGTAAATGTCAAAGCAAAAAGTGAAGTTGGCATGGCAAAGCACACGAAGGCCTGAAAGGACGTCACTGTGCAGAACCACATCTCTCAACCGTGGTAATTTAGCTGCCAAGCATAATGTTGGGCCACTGTAAAGAAGGAATAGACTAAAATTTGCAAGGAAGACATCAATTGTTATGGACAGTGGTGGAGTGCACTAAATAGAAAAAAAAGTGAAACGTGGAAAGCATTAATTAAATGATAGAAATGTGTGTTGTTGTTAAGCTTTGTTCCATTGACGTTTGCCAGGTTGTCCTTTCTCATCATCAAGAAATGTGATCTTCTAATTTATTGCTTTTCCTTTTACCCTTTACTGTAACATGAGGATAACATAAAAGAGCAAAGATGAATACAATTTTCAGCTCATGATAATGCTTATCAAATGAGGCCATATTGATTATCATTAATCAGCAGCAAAAGTCTTCAACTTCTATAATAACTTCCTACGAGGAGCATATATAAAATTATCCTACTACCTTTATTATTGTTTTTCTATTTTCTGCAGCCTATTGAATATGGTAGTCTTCTTTAAACAAAGAGGAAGAAGAAAAAGAAAATCAAATGATAACCCTTTAACTAGTTGCCTCTCATTTGCACAAGCACCAAATACAAAAACTATTTAGTGTATCAAATTTGTTTGGCTTCCCTGAAGACGCTCCATAGTTGGAATTGAATTTTAGATATAAAGGAAACTAAAATTTTAACTAGAAAATCCCAACAGACGGCGCCAAATCTTTTTACTCAAAAGATATCGAAACCTTTTTGAACAAATCAATCAAAGAAGATGAAAGGGTAAATCCTAGTTAAAGATAATTAACTCTATATCCGAGATGAATAATATGAATAGAAAAACATAGCCGAGTATGAGTATTAGCAGTGATTATGGCCAGATTTAATAGCATAAAGAAAGATGCATTAAGTAATATTAAGTGGCAATAAAATGTAAATAAAGGAAAAGATTCACCCAATCTTGAGTGAGACGGATCTTCTTTCATTTGATAAAGATGAATGATAGACAAATACAAGAACCTTAGGACCCTTTTTGGATCCGAAGAAGGTATGGGATCACAGATCCTCTAGAGAGCTGTATTTACATATTTTCTAGAGAGAGGGAGAGGGAGAGTGCCCCCCTTTTTTGGAAGTCCTCACTTCCTATTTATAAGGGGTATCCATAGAAAATCCTAAAAAGTACAATTAGAGGGAATATTCAGTACAATATTCTCTTTGTGGATTCTAAAGCAAACTAGCTATTTCATCACTGTCCGACCTCGATCTTATTAATGATTGTCCGACCTCGAATATTGATGACTGTCCGACCTCGGCTATTGATGACTGTTCGACCTCGGCCTTATGTCTGCCCGACCTCGGCCTGTCCGACCTCAGCCTTATGTCTCCATGTATCGAATTTCTCTGATCTAATTTTGACCCATACATATATATCATAAGGTAAAAATAGTATTTCACTATTTGAGTAATTGTTTTAAATATATGAGTTCAGCTAATGATTTAGTATTAGAACAGATATAAAAACATCACGCTTTACCTTTGCAGAAGATTCAGTAATTATTTTAATAACTATTTGGACATACCAATACAGGATAGTTGGAAACATTCTCTCTTTTTTTGGAAATTGTTTTTAATACATGACCTAACCATGCCCTGCCCTAACCCATTAATTTTGTTCGAAAATAATGTTTTGCCCTGCCCCGCCCCTCTTTATTTAGATCTTCCCGTACCCTACCTCATTACTGTATTAATAATACATTGGGACAACAAGAAGAAAACGATCAAGAAACCAGAGCAGGACTAGTTGAAGAGAATGGTTGAAAACTTCGATTAAGCTGAAACTTGCTTCAGTTTTTATATCATTGTCTAAGACTCCTTAGCCGAGGGTCTATTAAAAACAGTCTCTCTATCCTCACAAAGTAGGGGTAAGGTCTGCATACACACTACCCTCCCCAGACCTCATGGTGTGGGATAATACTGTGTCTGTTGTTGTTGTTGTCGTCGTCTAAGAGTCACTTAAATATTTATATTTTTTGTTTTCAGCTTATAGACATGTGATAAAGAACAAGAAATACAGGACTATACTGCACACTTAGTGTTATGAGACGATGCTAATGTTTTTGAATTGGAAATAGTCTGAAGTCTTAGAATTTCTTTATGATATTTTGCAAATTTGGTCTTAAGTTTAGTTTATGTCAATAGAGTCCTTTATTATTTAGTTTTTAGTCCCTCCAAGTGGCCACTGCTTTATTTGCCACCTGTCTAGGTTGTTAAAGAATTTTGTCTTATTTATCTCTGTGTAATTCCATTTGGAATATTATGCTAAATGAAACAATCCTTATCTTTTCTTCTTATTTGTCTTCTTATTTGCTTTTATTATTTTCGTCAGTAGCCATTGTTACATATTGGTATCAGAGCGGTGACATTCCGACGTCCTGTTCCAGTGATGGTGGACAAATAACAAGGTAAAGCATCTGAGGATGCTAACAATTGGAAGAAATTTGAATCGCAGATGAAGGCCTATATGTTAGATAAACAGAAAAGAATAGCTCAAATGGAGGAGCTTCAAGCTCGACTTGATGCCGAAGCTGCTCGAAGAGAAGAGGAAAGTAACCGGAAGATCGAACTTTTGTTGTCACATCTCGAGTCCGAACGACGAGCTGAGTCTTCCGTCAATACTCCGGCACATGCCTTGTTATTACAAGGTGGTTCATCTTCAGAAATGGGTGAGTCTTCTGTGGGGTGTAATCTCCGCTCTTCTGCTTCTTCATTTACTCCTTCAACCACTAATATTTCATTTTTCCAAGCTGGTAGGGCTATGACACTTACTCCAACTCCCTTCAATTCTCAAAATACTACCATATTATCACCACCTCCCTCTTTCTATCCAAGTATTACCAACTTTTCCACTACTTCTTTCACTCTTTTTTATTCCAATTCTATGAATACTACACCTGTTAACACTAACAGTGTTAACAATCCCATTATACCTACTATGCCTACTAGTCTCCACACCACCCCTGTTTCTTCTACCAACACTATGCCTACTTCAATGGTTTTACCCATTTCTCTTTCTTCATATCAACCCATTTGTTTCACATACAGACCAGCCCTAACTCTTCACCAACACAACATAATATCCTCTTTTGGTCGACCTGCTAGTTCTCAAATGCCTGCTTTGGGTCCAGCTCTCATTCATATACCTGCAAACACACAATCTAGTTAATTTTCCAAAAGCCAAATTAACCTTTCCAGAATTTGACACTAACAACCCACGGGATGGATTAGAAGGTGTGACAAATATTTTGAACTATACCAGGTTCCTTCTGACCTTAAAATGCAGTATGTTGCAATGCATGTTAAGGATAAACTTGATACATGATTTGATATTTATATGATGGATCATGAGGGAAATGTTTCATGGGAGTTGTTTTGCTTAGATATGTGTCGGAGATATGGTAACATTAGACCAATGGATGTGGTGGTGGGATTTAATCGATTAGAGCAAAAAGGTGACGTGGATAGCTATCAGGTGAAGTTTGAAGAGTTGCGGTATTACTTGTTATTAGTAAATCCAACTTTTAATAAACCCTATTTTGTTTCATGTTTTGTGGGTGGTCTTAAAGATAATTTAAAATCAATCCCTCTAACATTAATGGATGATTTGGAGGTTGCAAAATTGCATGAAGAGGCATTATCTGCTATCTATAGAAACCTGCAGCCTAGATACACAGTTACCTATCCTAGATCCACTCTAAATTCTCCCAACTCAGTACCATCAAATGCTAAAACCATACCAACCCTTCCCAATCCTACAACTCAGAAACTATTGACCAATGGGCCTACAAAGCAGAATGTTCCCAATAATATGTCATTGGATGTATTGAGACAACATAATCTTTGTTTTAGATGTCATGAACGATATTATCCAAGGGCATCAATGCAAGCCCAAGTCATTACAACTGATGACCGGTGAGTATGAAAAAGGAGAAAGTTTAGGTGCAGCTCAAGTTGTTGTCGAGGCTTAAGAGGAAAGCCCAGTAGTGGAAGAGGGTGCAAAAGTAACAGCTGAAGTTTCTTTGAATGTCTTAATGGGCTTGGACTCTTTGGATTCTTCACCATCTACAATTAAAATTTTGGGTCGGGTCAAAAGAATTCCACTTGTCATTTTAATAGATTGTGGATCAACTCACAGTTTCATTAATCCAAATGTACCAAAGAAATTGGGCTTACTGGGAGAACCTATGAAGAGGGCTATGCGTGTTAATGTAGCCAGTGGGCATAAAATGGTTTCTACTCATTTAAATCCTAGCTTTGTTTGGGAGATGAATTATATTTCATTTACTTTTAATTTGCATTGGCTAAAGGTTCCTGATTGCGACATATTCTTGGGAATGGATTGGATAGATTCGGTTGCTCCAGTGTTGTTACATACCAATCCTCATAGTATTTCATTCATTATGGGAGGCACTGTGGTGACCTTGTTTGGGAGTCAAGAGGCTGCTCAGATATCGTCCACCAATGCCAAGGCAATAATAAAATTGTTACAAGGAAATTATTGTAGCTTTGTGGCTCAGGCCAAACTGAATGCATTAGAGGGTACAATCACTACATTGGACATTCCAACCCAGCTTGAAGAGCTATTATCTAGTTATATGGATTTATTTAGTGATCCTAAAGGGTTGCCTCCTAGTCGTGACCGTGATCACACTATTGAACTAATTCCTGGTGCTAAAGTAGTAAATCAAAGGTTGTATCGCTACTTTATGAGCAGAAAAATGTCATTGAGAAATTGGTTCAAGAGATGCTACAAGCTAGCACTGTAGTTCCCAATTCATCCCCCTTTGCTTCACCACTTATATTGGTGAAAACGAAAGATGCTTCTTGGCGGATGTGTGTGGATTCCAGAAAATTGAATGACATTACAGTGAAAAATAAATATCCAATTCCAGTTGTTGAAGATCTATTTGATGAATTGCATGGAGCACATTTTATTCTAAATTGGATTTACGATCAGGTTATCATCAGATTCGCATGAAAGCAGGGGATGAGTTCAAGACTGCTTTTCGCACCCACCATGGATTTTGGTAGTTTCGTGTCATGCCCTTCGGGCTCACTAATGCCCCGACAACATTTCAGGCACTTATGCATAAAATATTTGGGCCTTATCTTAGAAAATTCGTCTTGGTTTTCTTTGATGATATATTGGTCTATAGTGCCAATTTGATTGACCATATGGCCCATCTTAAGGTTGTTTTTGAGCTATAACGGGCTAATCAACTATTTGCAAAACGCTCCAAGTGCAATTTTGGTCAGGCCCAAATTGAGTATTTAGGACATATTATCTCGGGTAAAGGGGTCAGCACTGATGACTTAAAAATAGAAGCCGTGCTTAATTGATCCACGCCCAACAATGTAAAAGCTCTTAGAGGTTTTTTGGGACTGACTGGTTATTATAGAAGATTTATCTAGCATTTTGCTTTGATTAGTCGTCCTCTTAACAACCTGCTGAAAAGGGGAGCCTTTCTATGGACAAATGAAGCAACACAAGCATTTGAAACTTTGAAACAAGATATGATCCAGGCCCTTGTTTTGGCACTACCCGACTTTTCTAAGTCTTTTATAGTGGAGGTCGATGCATGTGGATCAGGAGTTGGGGCAGTGTTAATGCAGGAAGTTAGGCCCCTGGCCTTTCTTAGTCAAGCCTTGAGCCCAAAACAACTTGGGCTCTCCACTTATGAAAAGGAGTTGATTGCACTGTTGTTGGCTATTGAAAAATGGAGGCATTACTTGCAGCTGGCCCACTTCATTATCAAAACTGATCATTTCAGTTTAAAGTTCTTAAAGGACCAAAGAATGACTACCTCCTTACAACACAAAGGCCTAACTAAGTTGTTGGGTCTTAGTTACGAGATTCAGTACAAAAAGGGGGTAGAAAATGTGGCTACAAATGCTCTATCTCGGCAATTTGAAGAAGAGGCTGAATGCAAGGTAATATCAGTAGTCCAACCAACTTGGATGCAAGAAGTTTTAAGCAGCTATGAAGAGGACATTGAAGTGGATAAAGTGTTGTCTCAACTACTACTGGATGCTAGTGCAGTACCAAGTGTGACCCTACAACAAGGCCTTTTAAGGCACAAAGGCCAAATATGGATTGGCAGCAGTGGGAACCTGAGGCATCAATTGGTAGAAGCTATGCACATAACTACTTGGGGAGGACATTCAGGTGTCCATGCCACTCATCAAAGACTCAAGTCTTTATTCTAATGGCCCAAACTCAATGAGGATGTTAAAAGGCTAGTCTCTAAATGTGATATATGTCAGAGAAACAAAGGAGAAAATGTGGCTTATCTAGCCCTTACCAATTCCTTCAAGGGCGTGGGAGCATATTACGATGGATTTCGTTGAAGGACTGCCTGAGTCAAATGGTAAAGAGGTAATCTTTGTAGTTGTGGATCTCTTTACTAAGTATGCTCATTTTTTAGCATTATCCCACCCTTATACAGCACCACAAGTAGCACAAGTTTTCTTGGATCCCATTTACAAGTTACATGGAAGTCCAGTTTCAATTGTTTCTGATAGAGATCCGGTATTTACAAGTTTGTTTTAGAAGGAATTATTTAAGGAAATGGGAGTGCAACTAAGGCGGAGTACAGCATACCATCTACAAATGGATGGTCAAACAGAAAGGATGAATAAATGCTTGGAATGCTACCTTCATTGTATGACAGGTCATAAACCTGCGAATTGGAGCAAATGGTTGAGCTTAGCGGAATTCTGGTACAACTCGACTTACCACTCAGCTATTCAAATGTCCCCTTTGTTGAATTTGGCAAAACTATTTGTCCCACATCGGTGGGAAGAGAAGGGTTGGGGGGATTTCCCCCCTATAAAAGAAGGCTTAATGTTTAGGATTTAAACACACCTCTCATTTGCCTTCTCATCTGTTTAAAGCATTTGTATCTTCTCTCTTTAGTATTATTTCACTTGTATTTTTGGAGTGAAATAAAATATTGGTTGTGTCCGAGGAGTAGGCAAAATTAGCCGAACCTCGTAAATTCTGGTGTTCCCTTTATTGTTGTTTTATTGTCTTATTTATTATTTGGTGGCTGTCATAATTTTTGGTATAGTAGTTGTGACTTATTCACACTATATACATTTGGCTTCCGCAACAATTGGTATCAGAGCTAAGGTACTGTCTAAGTATGCTCTGTGGTTGCAGCATAGTCTGATCTTCCACATCAGAAAAGATTTATCTTGGTAACTGAGTCAAGGTTCTGTCTGAGTATGCTCTGTAGTTGCAGCTTAGTCTGATCTTCTACATCAGAAAGGAAATAATCTTGATTTGTGTCGTCAGCTATTAAATAATATTTGCGTCAAATATGGGAGACAATAAACAAGAAGAATCTATATCAAGTGTCAACAATACGTCATCATTGGCATCTTCGCTTATGACAAGAATTGTGTCAAATGCGAAATTTGCGGTAGAAATTTTTGACGGGTCCGGACATTTTAGGATGTGGCAAGACGAGGTTCTAGATGTCCTTTTTCAACAAGGGCTAGATCTGGCCATTGAAGAAAAGAAACCAGATGTTATTGGAGAAGAAGATTGGAGAATTATCAACCGTGTTGCTTGCGGTACCATTCGATCCTACCTTGCTAGAGAGCAGAAATATCCATACACAAAGAAAACTTCTGCAAGTAAATTATGGAAAGCACTGGAGGATAAATTTTTGAAGAAAAACAGTCAAAATAAATTGTACATGAAGAAGAGACTGTTTCACTTCACCTATGTTCCTGGTACTACGATGAATGAACTTATCACCAGTTTCAATAAGTTGGTCACAGATTTGCAAAATATGGATACAACTTATGATGATGGTGACTTGGCCTTAATGTTGTTGGCATCACTTCCTGATGAATACGAGCACCTTGAAACTATTCTACTCCATGGAAATGACGAAGTTTCTCTCAGAGAAGTTTGTTCGGCTTTGTACAGCTATGAACAAAGAAAGCGAGAAAAACAGAAGGGCGGAGAAGGAGAAACACTATTTGTGAGGGTTCGTCCTCAAAATCAAATGAGGACAAAGAAGGGAAGATCCAAGTCAAGATCCAGACCCAGCAAAGATGAATGTGCTTTTTGTCGAGAAAAAGGGCACTGGAAGAAAGACTGTCCGAAGTTGAAGAATAAGGCCAAACATAACAATGGAAAGACCATTATGGATTCAAATGTAGCTGATTGTGATGATTCAGACTTCTCATTAGTTACAACAGAGTCATCAACATCATCAGACATATGGTTGATGGACTCGGCTTGTAGCTATCATATGTGTCCCAACAGGGACTGGTTCGTGGAATTTCAAGAAGGAGAATATGGAGTCGTCCACACAGCAGATAACAACCCTCTTACCTCATATGGCATTGGTTCAATACGATTAAGGAACCATGATGGAATGATCAGAACATTAACAGATGTTCGATATGTACCGGATTTGAAGAAGAATCTCATCTCTGTGAGAGCCCTAGAATCAAAAGGGTTCAAAATCATTGCAGAAAATGGAGTGATGAGAGTATGCTCCGGTGCACTAGTGGTAATGAAGGCTAATCGGAAGAATAATAATATGTACCGCTATCATGGCAGTACAATTATTGGGACAGTGACAGTGACATCCAGTGACGACAAAGAGGCAGAAGCAACCAAGCTATGGCACATGCGCTTGGGACATGCTGGAGGAAAATCCTTGAAAACTCTATCAGATCAAGGATTGTTAAAAGGAGTCAAGGCTTGCAACTTGGAGTTTTGTGAGCATTGTGTCAAAGGGAAACAGACAAGGGTTAAATTTGGTACAGCGATCCATAATACTAAAGGCATTTTGGATTATGTACACTCTGATGTTTGGGGTCCTTCCAAAACACCTTCATTGGGTGGGAAGCACTATTTTGTAACCTTTGTTGATGATTTTTCTCGAAGAGTGTGGGTGTATACAATGAAAAACAAAGATGAAGTGCTAGGAATTTTTCTCAAATGGAAGACGATGGTGGAAAATCAAACAGGCAGGAGGATCAAGTGTATTCGCACAGACAATGGAGGTGAATACAAAAATGATCATTTCAATAAGGTCTGTGAAAATGATGGCATCGTCCGACACTTCACTGTTAGACATACACCACAACAGAATGGAGTGGCAGAACGTATGAACCGGACCTTGCTGGAAAAGGTATGGTGTATGTTGTCCAATGCTGGCTTGGGCAAAGAATTTTGGGCTGAGGCAATTACATATGCATGCCACCTCATTAATCGTCTACCATCTGCTGCTATTGATGGCAAGACACCATTTGAAAAATGGTATGGAAAACCTGCTGTAGATTATAACTCTTTGCACGTGTTTGGCTCAACTGCATATTATCATGTGACGGAGTCAAAATTGGATCCAAGGGCAAAGAAGGCTATTTTTATGGGAATTACTTCTGGAGTCAAAGGATATCGCTTATGGTGTCCTATGACATAGAAAGTAATATTCAGCAGAGATGTTACCTTTGATGAATCTGCTATGGTAAATAAGGTAACAGAAGACACCAAACAAAATAAAGGTGCTTCTAAGCAGGTGGAGTTTGAGGGAAAATTTATTTTTCCTACACAAGAAGCAGAGGAGGAAACAAATGAAGATTACCCTCTGGAAGGAGAGCCAGTAGAGGAGATTCCAACTCAGGAACCTCAACAACAACTTGAATCAATAGCAACCAGCAGGCCAAAAAGAACAATAACGAAACCTGTTCGTCTCATTGAGACGGTTGCTTGTGCAACCTCAATTGTAGCTGATGATGTTCCTACCACTTATAAAGACGTTGTCCAAAGTTCAGAAGAAGATAAGTGGAGGATTGCCATGAATGATGAAATACAGTCCCTTCATCAGAATCATACATGGAGATTGGCCAATCTCCCGAAGGGAAAGAAAGCAATTGGGTGCAAATGGGTATTTGAAAAGAAGGAAGGATTTCCTAACCAAGTAGATGTTTGCTACAAAGCAAGATTGGTGGCCAAAGGATATGCTCAAAAGGAGGGAATTGATTACAATGAAGTATTTTCTCCAGTTGTAAAACATTCCTCCATTAAAATTATGTTGGCTTTGGTAGCACAATTGGATTTGGAACTAGTTCAGATGGATGTAAAAACTGCGTTTTTACGTGGAAACATGGAGGAGGAAATCTACATGACTCAGCCAGAAGGATTCAAAGTTGCTGGAAAAGAAAATATGGTGTGCAAACTTGAAAAATCGTTGTACGGATTGAAACAATCTTCTTGACAATGGTACAAGCGATTTGACGAGTTTATGTTGCGGCAAGGGTACAAGAGAAGCAAATACGATCATTGTGTGTATTTGCACAAGCTTAAAGATGGTTCCTTTGTATATCTTCTCCTATATGTTGATGATATGTTGATAGCTTCCAAGAATTCGGAAGAAATTGATAAGTTGAAGATTCAACTGAAGAAGGAGTTCGAGATGAAGGATTTGGGTGAGGCAAAGAAAATTCTTGGCATGGAGATAATTAGAGATAGACGTTCAAAGAAACTCTGTTTATCTCAAAAGGAATATTTGAAGAGAGTACTTCAACGTTTTGGCATAGATGACAAGACTAAGCCAGTTAGTACTCCACTTGCTTCCCATTTTAAGCTAAGTACTATTATGTCGCCAATGGATGAAGCTGAACGAGAGTATATGTCAAAGGTACCATACGCAAATGCTGTTGGTAGCTTGATGTATGCAATGGTTTGCACAAGGCCTAACATTTCACAAGCTGTTGGAGTTATTAGCAGATATATGCACAATCCAGGGAAGGAGCATTGGCAAGCTGTGAAGTGGATTCTACGGTATATTCATAATACTACAGATGTCGGGTTAGTTTTTGAGCAGGAAGACAATCAGTCTGTAGTTGGATATTGTGACTCAGATTTTGCGGGTGATCTGGACAAACGAAGATCAACTACTGGTTATGTGTTTACTTTTGCAAAGGCATCAGTTAGTTGGAAGTCTACTTTGCAGTCAACAGTTGCTTTGTCTACAACAGAGGCAGAGTACATGGCTATTACAGAGGCTGTGAAAGAGGCAGTTTGGCTTCAAGGATTACTAAAGGAGCTTGGTGTTGAACAAAAAGGTATCACAATTTTTTGTGATAGTCAAAGTGCTATTCAATTAGCGAAGAACCAAGTTTATCATGCAAGGACGAAGCACATTGATGTTCGGTATCATTTCGTACGAGAAATCATAGAAGAAGGTGGAGTCACAGTGAAGAAAATTCCATACTACAGAGAATCCTGCTGATATGCTGACAAAGGTGGTGACTGCGGTCAAGTTTCAACATTGTTTGGATTTGATCAACATTGTTGAAAACTGAAGATTGAAGATGAAGACACAATCAAAATTTGTTATTGAGAGAAAATTGAAGATGTGGAATTTTGCCAAGGTGGAGATTTGTTGAATTTGGCAAAACTATTTGTCCCACATCGGTGGGAAGAGAAGGGTTGGGGGGATTTCCCCCTATAAAAGAAGGCTTAATGTTTAGGATTTAAACACACCTCTCATTTGCCTTCTCATCTGTTTAAGACATTTGTATCTTCTCTCTTTAGTATTATTTCACTTGTATTTTTGGAGTGAAATAAAATATTGGTTGTGTCCGAGGAGTAGGCAAAATTAGCCGAACCTCGTAAATTCTGGTGTTCCCTTTATTGTTGTTTTATTGTCTTATTTATTATTTGGTGGCTGTCATAATTTTTGGTATAGTAGTTGTGACTTATTCACACTATATACATTTAGCTTCCGCAACAATTGGTATCAGAGCCAAGGTACTGTCTACGATCCTCCCCTGCCAACATTTGAACTGATTGCTCAGTCTCGGGTGAATTCAGTGGATGAAGTGTTAAAAGAAAGACAAGTGATTGGTCGAGTGTTGCAGAAAAATCTGAAGAAAGCGCAAGAAAGGATGAAACTTTATGCAGATTCTAAAAGAACTAAGAGGGCTTTTGAGGAAGGAGAATGGGTATACCTCAAACTGCAACCATATCAACAGGCGTAGGTAGCAATACGGAAGAATCTGAAGTTAGCATCAAAGTACTACGGGCCTTATCAGATCTTGGAAAAAATTGGCCAAGTAGCATATAAATTGAAGTTACCGCCCGGATAAAAAATTCACCGGTGTTTCATGTTTCGCAATTGAAGAACAAAGTGGGTAATCAAGTGGTAGCTATGATTGATCCTCCAATTTGCAATAACGAGGGCCAAATTCTTGTGGAACCGATGGCGATTTTGGATCGGAGGATGGTTAAGAAAAGGAACAAGGCAGTGACAAAAGTTCTGGTACAGTGGGCTAATCTTTCTCCTGAAGAGGCTACGTGGGAAGACTACGGATTACTTCGTTCTCAGTTTACTGAATTTGATGATGCATAACCTTGACTTTACTGTCAAGGATCTTCAATGGGGGATGTGATTGTTGTGAGACGATGCTAATGTTTTTGAATTGGAAATAGTCTGAAGCCTTAGAATCTCTTTATGATATTTTGCAAATTAGGTCTTAAGTTTAGTTTATGTCAAGAGTCCTTTTTATTTAGTTTTCAGTCCCTTCAAGTGGCCACTGCTTTATTTGCCACATGTCTAGGTTGTTAAAGAATCTTGTCTTATTTATCACTGTGTAATTCCATTTGGAATATTATGCTGAATGAAACAATCCTTATCTTTTCTTCTAATTTGTCTTCTTCTTTGCTTTTATTCTTTTAGTCAGTAGCCGTTGTTACACTTAGCAAGTCAGCATTAGGAAATAAATACAAATGCATATCTTAATAGTTACAGCTTACAGTATATTAAGGAAATTTCCACTTGAAGAGAACAGGGGGGGTGAGATATATAGCCAATTCTAGAGAAATTTACAGGGTGAATAACAAAAAAGAACACCCTTCCCCCACAACAAAAATACGAATTTCAGGCTAGCTTGTTCAAATTCAATATTTTCATGTCCTAACGCGAAACTTTACGCTGCAAATCCAACGTTCATCTTGCCATTTCTTGTGCTTGAGGGTAGCCAAGCTGCTCCATCTCCCAGCTCAACTTAGACGCAACTCTTTCATGGCAAGGGACATATTCCTGCAATCGCAAAGAAAATATGTACTTCTAAATATAGATTTCCATTTTAAACAGTACTTTAATGAAGAATAAGAATGACTTTACATGACAAATATTGTTGAACGATGATTGTGGCTAGACTAATATGGCAAGGATTATTATTATTCCCTTTTGCCAGAAGGGGTCAATGTTCATTATAGGCTGCAGATCAAGCAAATATACGTGAAGAAAATGCGATTTTCTTGTCTTTTTAAGGGTAAAAATGTTTCTAAGCAGGTAAAGAGAGGAAGTTAATTTCTTGATCAAAACATTGCATTTGCTTCTACTAAGAGTTTTACCTCCAATTTCTTGACTAGCTCTTTTGGTGTTGGTGCTGATACAATGATGTGGCGGGCATTTGGACAGATGAAACCTTCTTCGACAGCTTTGTCGATAAATGACAACAATGAATTGTAATATCCATCCACATTCAGCAATCCTACCTGCAAAATGTATGTTTTTTTCAGTTCTCAATTGTGAATGTTGAAAATAAAAACTGATGATCTTAAATTTATACAAAGAATTAAAGAATATACCGGCTTATCGTGGATGCCAAGTTGTGCCCAGGTTATCACTTCAAGTAGCTCCTCAAGAGTTCCATAACCACCTGGAATGTGAAGGAGATAATACCCGTTAATGCTTCTTCTAAAACCATCTAATGTTGTGCTTAGCTACTGAGAAATTAATGATTAATAGACCATAATGTCCTACTTAGGTTGATCAAATTAGTCAAATGTTAAAAAGCAAAGTGGGAAAATGGAAACATAAAATCAAGAACAACAGAAGAATGACACAGTGCATGAATCTCATAAATATAATAATCCTCTGCCAAAATGTCTAGACAAGGTGTTTAATTCAAAAATAGTTCTATTTTATTCTGTTAGGAAGTTTTGTGACTATATAGTTAAGGCAGCCCAGTGCACTAAGTTCCCGCTATGTGCGGGTTTCGGAGAAGGGCCGGACGATAAGGGTCTTTTTGTACGTAACCTTACCCTGTATTTCTACAAGAGGTTGTTTTCACGGCTCGAACACGTGACCTCCAGGTCACGTGACAACAACTTTATAAGTTACACCAACGTTTCCATTCTGACTAGATAGTTAAGATGCAACCAAAAGGAATAATATGAGCAGTTTGAATTGTAGAGAACTGAGATCCTTAAGTGGAGTGTGCATGATTCCTTGTTAGGTTCAGCAGCCAGTTGGTATTACCAATTTAGTGAAAGTATGACAGTTTAATTTTTTCCCGTTTTCTATCACCCCAACTGACTATAGCACATTAAAGGAAAAGAATAAATGACAGAAGTAGGTTCTTTCACAGTGAATAACTCCAATTTCAGTGCAAGATATTGATAGGTCAACAACTACGGTTTGAACTGTTGCTCCTTAATCATGACACTGGGGAAATTGTGAGAACTTCAAGGACCATAGAGCTTGTGAAATAGTAACTGATTATTTAAGCTTCACAACAAAAGCAACTACTAACATGTGTTGCTCGGATCCTCCAAAATACCGCTAGGTGTGTTGGATCGGATCCTCTAAAAATAATGCATTTTTGAATGATTTGACACGATTGCAGCGATATTTTTGAAGGATCCGAGCAACATAGCTACTAACCCCTCACATCCTTTCCTTTTCTTCTTTTTCCTTCTCGCTAAACGACTATTAATACTCCATAATTAGGTACCACTCTTTTGTAACATGGGTGCAAATTTTGTACAGATATATATCTTTAAGAATATTTTCGACTAGGTTAGGCTATCTACATCACACCCCTTTGGGTGCGACCCTTCCTTGGACCTTGCATGAACGCGGGATGTCTTGTGCGCCGGGCTGTCCTTTTAATATTTTCGACTAAATATAAATAATTTTTAGCATAATTAATTCTTTATGGCAATCCCTTGTTTTGGGACTTGTATCAAGGAGTAAGAATGCTGTACAAATCCTGCAAAATTCTATTATTGTTGTCCTTTAAAGGAACTTATACATAGTTTCTCTAACGAGGACAGAAGAGGAATACTAAGCCAAAAAGATAACTATCTGAACTATCAGAAGAATAAACAATAGGAGGCATATAATGAATCTATTGCCCAAAATAGCAAATATTAAAGCACTGATTTTCTTTTTTCATTTGCGTGTAAAAGTTAAACTTTGACTATAGACCTTATACCAACCTGGTAAGGCAATAAAAGCATCAGAATGCTTAGCCATTTCTGCTTTCCTTTGATGCATATCTGCAACAGCCTTCACTTCTCCTACTGTTTCACCAGTTAACTATTGAAAAAGTACAATATATCAGGAAAAAAAAACCTTTTTTTCAAAAATCAGATATTTGGTATAAATAAAGATAAAAAATGAAAGAGAGAAAAGTTCTGCTTGTTGTGTAGTGAATTTTGTGCAGTAAAGCAATGATGAGTATTTCAGTAAAAAAGAAAACTTAATCCCAAAAAAGTCTTTAGAGTCAGCAGTTGCAGAAGAAAGTAGCCTTGGCCTTAATACACCACTACAGTTCAAGATATATATAAAAAATAAAAATAAATAAAAACAAAAGTTCAAGATATATACATACATATCAGTTGCAGAAACAGCCAAGAAAGAAAACACAAGAGCTAATACTGCTCTCTGAAACAGAGTGAAGAAGGAAAAGTCAGGAAAACCATTTAGAACCTAAAAATACATACTAATATTAATGAAAAGTCAGATGTCAAAGTACTATTGTATATGGATAAGGCAATCAAAGACAAGAAAACACAAACAGTGTCTTCAGTACCCAAACAATTAAGAAAAGAACACAGCATAGAACTTTGTAAATACTGTCTTTGCTACATCAACTGAAATAAATAAACTCAAAGTTCCAGCTCTTAAACAATGGAATAATTATTGTTATACAAACATTAATTTTCTTGATCATAGCAGACATACCTCTCTAGGCATGAGTGTCTTGGGAATGACTCTGCAGGCAGACAATAACATGACAAAAATTAATTTAAAACAAATTAAAGAAACCAACTATACCGTACTAATTAACACAAGAGACATCCTTTTTTTGGTTTATTATTTTTGGTTTCCGTCCGGTGTTCGGTACTTTCGTTGGAGCCTGAAAATAAATTTGGATTCGCGCTTGAAAGTCCTACACTGTGGGGTAAAGCTCTTCCTAACAAAGACGACTCTATGTCCAGGGCTCGAACCCGAGATCTCTGATTAAGGATGAAGGAGTACTTACTACTCCATCGTTGGTAACATATGGATCTTGTTGTTCATTTATCATGTGCATGTGTACTGTATAAAATATAATCTTTTAACTCTAATATTAGAGTTTTGAGGGACAACTAAGATATTATTAGCATATAAAATAACTTGTTCTCACCCAATAACATGGCGACCACCATCATGAACGGCTTGTGAAACCAAACCCATTAGACCTATGCTCCCTCCTCCATATACCAAATCAATATTCCTTGAGACCTTCCACAATACAAAATCAAGATTAAAAAAGTTAAAGGATTGAGAAATTAAAGTTTAAAATAATTTCACCTAAAGTCTAAAAGCAGAATCACATTGTTTAACGATTATGAAAAGGGTAAAAATGGATTATACCATGTTAATAAAACAAATGTACTTTTTAGTGTCTGTTTCATTTGCTCCTATATGTTATGAAGAAGATAAGAGGCCATAAATGCAAAGATTGTACAATTTAGAGAATAAGAGAGAAAAGGGGCCCCAAAGAAATAGGAGTATGAGATCAAAAGACCCTGTAGATGAAAGTTACGGTAAGTATAGATTTTTTAAAAGTCTAGAAAACCTTGTTATATTTCCCATGTGCTAAACTCAAAGCAACTTGCAGAAAAGAATGAATCTTGACATGAGTGGTATGCTACACACACACACAAAACTCAAAGCAACTTGCAGAAAAGAATGAAACTTGACAGTAGTGGTATGCTTACACACACACACAAAGAAAAAACTCAAAGCAGCTTGCAGAAAAGAATGAAACTTGACATGAGTGGTTGCCAACACACACACACAAAAGAAACAGAAATGCTCTGTATTTAAGAGAAATACAAGCACTGCATGTAAGTCCTCTGCTTAAAGAACAGCATATTGCAGAAAAATTAGAGAAAATTGAGCAAAAGGGGAACAATCAACCCAAAATTCCAATCAAAAACTTGACATTTACTTTAAAGTAAGACCCCATTATCATGGAAACATAAAAAAGAAACCATCTTTATGCAGAAACCAGAATGAGATAAAAAGCAAAAGGGTTAAAGTAAAAATCAAAAAACAGAAAAAGAAAAAGGGGGCCATTTTTCCATACCAATTCTTTGCCAAGCTGAATAGCAGCATCTTGATAGCTACTCTTCTTGCCTTGACTACTCCCACAAAACACACAAATCCTCTTGAATTTTGATACCTTTACAACATCACTCTCCCTCTCCATATTTTTGTGTTTTGCCCCTTTTCTTATGACACTGTTCCCTTTATGTTATATAAAGAAACCTCAGAATCTTGCTAATGCTATTATTCTCTTTCCATATGGCTGAGAGAGCAAGCAATATATATAGAGAGAAAGAGCCAACTAAAGACTGGAGATTTATAGATATTGTATCCTTACATGTACGTGTACCACAGTCCACAGAAGAAAATTGCCTAGAGCTATTTGGCTTTTTAGCTTGACCACGTACCCCATTGACCACACCAAAATGGTTCTATGTATAAGCCGCATTCCACGTCACCCAACACTTATAACACTTGTTTTATACTCGGTCTGGCACGGGACCATTTTTAATGATAGAGGTGTTTCTGCGTGCATCTTAACTATTTTATCACTATGTTTCGAATATCTGCTTAACAAAACTTATAGGTCGTTTGGATGGTTGTTGTATGGGGTGAAATTGGTGGATAACAGGTGGTCAAATGATAAAGCGACACGTGGAACCGAAGACAGATAAAAGATGAGTTAACAAATAATTGACATCGAATGCGAAGTATATAACCGGTACAAGATGGATCCTGAAGGAAGCATAGCCGATAGTAGAGATTCAAAGGTTTAATATCGGAAGGCATTCAATGAGCAGCCGTCACAAAGAATATCTGCATTCAAAGCCAGACATTATGCACCCATCAGTGACGCATTTATTCTAATTCAAGAAGCTTGATTTGGAGATCTTATTTCCCTCACTATAAATAGGAGGGTTAACAATCATTGTAAGACAAAAAAAATATTCTGTACACAAAGTTGTACTTCACTATTTTACGCTCAATCTAATAGTTTCATCATCGCTTTATCATTGTTTTCATTTCTGCTCTCGAAAAGATCGAGTTCGGAGTCAGGCTCGCTATCTTCTTTAATTTCAGTCGTTAACCTTATTTTTTGCTCTATTTCTTTATCATTTTTTGGTCAAATCAGTTCACTTGTCTATAAACCACGCGATAAATTCAACTGTACCGTTTTATAGGTAAACAGTTGTTATGCATTGTTTCATAATATATTGTATTGTATTGTATTGTATTGTATTGTACTGTATTATTTTAACATATACAATATTTAGATAGATTGTATTGTTTGCCGTTGTTTCATAATACCATGCACTAATAATATGAAGAATAAACTTATAATATTACAAAAAAAAAATGTAAGGTACGAAATAGAATTATTATAGAAAAAAGTGGGGTAAAGGATAAAATAAGATTATCTAATAATAAGGAAGGCAAGATGAGAGAATAAAATAAGGTAACGACGTCATACAATGCGATACAATAAAATTTAAATAATAATTAAAATAAATTATTATATTGAAATTAATACAATACAATAGGTAAAAACCATCCAAACAGGTTGTTAGACAAATAAAAAAGTTACCTAACATTTTACCTTTTTGGAGTTTGAAACAAAAACCTCATAGTTAAGAACGAGATTAAAACCTTAGGTGCTAGCACGAGTGGACCATTGCATTACTTCTACTATAATTTTCTTTTATATTTGGCATTTAGTCTTCGGAGTTGTAATAAAAATCTCTTCACATATGAAAAAGAAAAGACTTGAGTTTTTAAAGTTTGTAATTTGATTTTCTCTAAGTTTAAATGAAACTGGTTAGATTTCAGGTAAAATAAAATTATGATATGGTAAGTTGCGTGACCAGCTCATTCTCTATCTCATGGGCATTTTTATTTTTCTAGATATGTCTTTTAACGTGCAAGATTGATTTTTCTCTTAAATCAAACAATAATTTTTTTGAAGTGAGTCAAATTCAACTTCGACCGAATTAGAATCACCAACAATGTCGTATCGAATTTTAGGACTGTACTTTATGGAGTGTAAAACTATTTATCTATGGAGAGAGAAACAGAAAGTGTAGAACTTCTGATTTATGTCAATCTTGAATATTCTCAGAAGTCTTATCACAACTGCTATGTACAGTTTTCCTTAAATCTGGTTGACCACAGTCAACATGTACAATCTTACTAAAAGCACAAATATAATTAGAGAATATTGTAACCCTACCAAGAGAACCATTGGTACATGTTGTAAAGAAATATTGCATAAGTATATTACTATTACACACATGAGTATTTTGCTGAAATTTTTTCCATCTCATAAGAACTTAATAGAACCATATAATGCAAAAATATAATTGGAGATGAGAACTAACTTTTTTATTAAGGGCTGAAGCCGTGAACTAATGATATTGGGGCATTTGCATCTATACTCGCTTTTTGTGTCACGTTTTAACTTGTGCCCGCTTTGTAAAAAAAAAACTGCAAGCGTACCCGCTTTTTCGCATAACTTCAGCATACGGGGCTGAAGTAGCAAGGCAATCACGCAAAACTTCAGCATTTCTAGTAGACGGGCCCGAAGTTCAGCTTAAGAGCTGAAATTTTTGTTTTGTAACTGGCGAACTTCAGCTCTAAAGCTTAAATTTTTGTTTTGTAACTGACAAAGTTTTTGTATTGTAACCGGCCAACTTAAATTCTAGAGCTGAAATTTTTGTTTGTAACTGGCGAACTTTAGCTCTTATTGCTGTTAACTTGCTTAGTTGCACCATGCTGATTGTTACATACGAAGGCGAGCACAATCATTCCCTTTCAGTTGCAGAAACAAGTAGTCTAATTTTAGAGTCTTCTTAGTTAGAACAAATTGTAGTGATATTAAAATTAGTTGCCCCGCAAAGAAGAAGGGTTTCCGATCAATGTAAACTGGAGTAATATGTAACAGATTGGCTGGCGCAATTCTTCTTACTCCAGTGACTAACTAATGGTGGAAAAATTTTCCTGCAAATTTGACAAAACAAGCATAATATGAGCAGCTTGTACAATCATAATTATAGCGATTTTGTTGAGGATGAGTTTTTCTTCTTTAAGCCATTGCTTGAGAATGGTGGTAGTATTAGAGAATTAATCATAGTGTTTTTCAGTTGTTAATAGAAGAAAAAAAAAAGAGAAGAAAACGAAGGAGGAGAAAGGAGTTCAAGTTGTTTAAAAAGTGGGTACAAGTTAAAAGTTTTTTAAAAAAATGGGTATAAGTTAAATGGGGGCGACCAAATAGGACGCCCCGTGCAATTTGGTACAATGATATTGGTAAAAATAGCATGGTATAGCCAGTTTTCGGACTGGTCATTCAAAAATAACCAACATTTACGAAGTCAATGAAAAATAGCCATTATTTTGCTGCAACAGAGACCGGTCCAGCATAATATACTGGAGTTCGGTGCACCTGTGTATGAACTCCAGCATATTATGTCGGACCGGTATACTTTGCTGACTCCAGTATAATATACTGGAGACTGGAGCACCGGTGCTCCAAACTCTAGTATATTATACTGGACAATTATACTTGCTGGAACTCCAGTATATTATGCTGAAGTTCTAGTGTACTTATGCTGGAGTTTCAGCATACTTATCCTAGAACTCCAGTATAACATGTTGGAGTTCAAGCATACTTATGCTGGAATTCTTGTATAATATACTGGCGTATTTTCCGGGTTTTGAACAGTGTTTTCAGTCAGATTTATCTTTACATGAAAAGTGGCTAAATTTCGATTACTTTTGAAATTGAGCTATTTTTGAACGACCAGTTGTAAATCTGGCTATTTTTTTATTATCTCCCATGATATTGGCAAAGACCAATTTTAGCCCGTGACTAAAATTATTTATCATCAGTAGCCGTAAAAATATATAAAATTTATATACAACATACATAAATATGTGTACACACACATATATATAATATCATATTTTCAATTATATTTCGTCCTTTCTTCCCACTGCAATGGAGATAAAGAAACATTAAAGTTCGATAACATATTAAGAGAGGAAAGAGATACAAAAGACTATCAAAATATAAAAGTATATGTGTGTCACGACTTGGAATTCCTACCGTCGAGATCGTGATGGCTCCTAACATTTCACTTGCTAGGCAAGCCAACGTTAGAACAATCTATCCATTTTTAACTGTTTAAGTTAGATATTGGGGAAGAACAGAAATAACTGAAATAAACCAAAGTAATAATGCGGAAGTTAAAATAGCCCAACGTTTAATACATTCCTGAACCCGGTGTCACAAGTGCATGAGCTACTAGAATAGTACATACAAATGTCTGAAATAAATACAAAGTCGTCTGCATGAAAATATACAACTGAAATAAAGAAAAGGGAAGGGGACTCCAGGAGCTCCGGGCGCTGAGCAGCTGTACCTCAAGTCTCCGCAAGCTGTCTGATCCGAGCTCACTAATAACCGTCATTGGGACCGACTCCAAAATATGCACAAGAAGTGCATAGTGTATTATGAGTACAGTCGACCCCATATACTCTATAAGTGCCGAGCCTAACCTCAACGAAGTAGTGACAAGGCTAAGGCGGGTCACTCACACTACAATCTGTACGCAATATATAATAAAGGCAGAAAAAGGAAATACGGAACAAGATAAGAAATTTAACTGCAAATAATAACTACATCCTCAAGTTATTAACCAGTGTCTTCCAGAATTACCAATTCTTAGCATTTCAAATGAGAATATCGAAAACCAACACAACTCAAGGAAATAGAAACACATAGGTTGTTGCGGCGCGCAACCTGATCTCACCGTACAACATAGAATCCTCCCTTATTTCACCGTAATAACATCAACAACAGAGATAATATATAACTGTTGTGGCGCACAATCCGATCCCACCATATATCAATATCAGTATCATAACACAACCTTATTTTACCATATCAATCCACCCTTATTCCACCTGTTGCGGTGTGCAACTCGATCCCACCGTACAAAACAAATTCACCCTTATTCCATTGTATCAATCCACCCTTATTCCACCTGTTGCAGCGTACAACCCGATCCCACCATATCAATACCAAATACTCAATGTGCATAGTCAATCTAACAATTTAAATCACGAGAACCTTTATGTTCAATGAATACCAAACTGAACCAAAAAGTAAATCTTGTACAGCATGGGAATCTACATAAGTAACACTAAAGAGCGAAACCATTCCAGTAATTGACAATTAGAAGGTGCAAATAAGCCAATTTGAGCAATTGACAGGAAATCATGAAACTATGTAAAGATCTAATATTATTAGCAGCAGAAGACATTGATTAACATGTGACAGTTAAGCATGGAAAACAGTTAAGGCATATCACAATTAAGACAGGGAAAGAGATAATTAAGGAAAACGGAAAATCAAGGAAAACAGATGATTCGGCAGTGTATAAGCACTCGTCACCTTGCATGTACGCCGCTTACATGAAATTCACATAGCACATAGTCCGAGGGTTCCTAATTCCCTCAAGTCAAGGTTAAACACGACACTTACCTCGCTCAAAAGATCACTCAAAGCTCAACTACTGCTTTGCCTTCCACACAAGCCTCCGAACCAACAATATCTAGCAAATTACCAACCAAACGATTCAAAATAAGCCTTAAGAATGACCCACGATTGCAAAAGATTCAATTTAGGTCATTATTGAAAAACTCAACTCTCGGGCCCGCTTGGTCCAAACCTGAAATTCGAATCAAAACACGATTACCCATTCACTCACGAGCCCTGTTATATAATTTATTTTGGAATCTGACCTCAATTTGAGGTCTAAATCTCAATTTCATCAAAATTATTAATTTTACCCAAACCCCCAATTTCCACCATGAAAACATTAGATTTTAGGTTGAAATCTTAGAAAATGTAATGAAGGATTGAAAGAAAATGGGTTAGAATCACTTACCAATGATTTTGGGAAGAAAGGATCTTAGAAAAATCGCCTCTACAGTTCTAGGTTTTGCAAACACTAGGAATGAGAAAAAAATACCGTCTAACTCAAGTTTTACACATCTGCAAATGTCGCAATTGCGATATCATATTCGCAATTGCGAACATCGCAATTGCGAGAAAGAGGTCGCAATTTCGAACTTCTTCCCAAAGCCCAGTAATCGCATTTGCGATAAAGTGGTCGCAAATGTGAACCGTGATACCATCGCAAATGCGGACCATTCTTCGCAAATGCAAAGATTATCCTAACAGTGCTGAGTCGCAAATGCGACTCTGCCTTCGCAAAAGCGGAAATGGGAAGTTCGCAAATACGAACTTTTACCTCGCAAATGCGAATAACCTCTGTCATGCCCAAGCTCGCAAATGCGATGATCTCTTCGCAAATGCGAGATCTGCAGCAGACACCAGAAATCAAAATGCATCAGCTATGTTTTCTAAGTCCAATTCACCTTGTAGCCTATTCGAAACTCATCCGAGCCCTCGAGGCTCCAAACCAAACAT
The DNA here is from genome assembly GCF_000715075.1 of Nicotiana tabacum. Taxonomy (NCBI): domain Eukaryota; kingdom Viridiplantae; phylum Streptophyta; class Magnoliopsida; order Solanales; family Solanaceae; genus Nicotiana; species Nicotiana tabacum. Next base: position 129,238,632 of record NC_134084.1, read on the forward strand.
GCACACAAGTCCAAAAACATCATACGAACTTGCTCGCGCGATCAAATCGCCAAAATAACACCTAGAACTATGAATTCAACACCAAATCAAATTAAATTTTCAAAAAAATATTGAAACTTCTATTTTCACAACCGGGCGTTCGAATCACGTCAAACCAACTCCGTTTGTCACCAAATTTGACAGACAAGTCATAAATATTATAATGGACCTATACCGAGATCCGGAACTAAAATACGGTCCCGGTATCAATAAATTCAAACTTCGGTCAATTCTTAAAAATCATTAAACTTTCAAACTTTCATTTTTGATAAAAATTAATAACTCGAGCTAGGGACCTCCGAATTCGATTCCAGGCATACGCCCAGGTCCCAAATTACGATACGGACCCACCGGAACTGTCAAAATACGGATCTGGGTCTGTTTGCTCAAAACATTGGCCGAAGTCAACTTCAATGAGTTTTTAAGGCAAAATTCTTATTTTTATCAGTTTTTAACATAGAAACTTTTCGGAAAAACACCCGGACTGCGCATGCAAATAGAGAAAGGTTAAAGTGAGGTATTTAAGGCTTCAAGTACAGAATTGGGTTCTAAAACATAAGAGGAATTCTCCCCCGAACTGGAAGATCGATCATTTCGAGATCTTCGAACATATTCGAGGGTTCAATGTTACTATTGTAACTTCGGCCAATGACCTATCGGGTCATCACAATGTGGGTCTATTTATGGCTAAATGTTGATTATAGTTTAAACCTGTTAGTATTAGGCGAAATGGTTTCCTGGCCACTTAAACTTGATGGGATTTTAAAAGCCGATACATAAACTTATAACTTTCCCATTTGAATACTCGAACTTAATTTTTTCCATAATTAATAAACATATTTGACCATTGACCATGCCCATGTGGCGTCAGTTGGTCCTAATCAGCAACCCATGTGAGGAACACGACGCATAGGAGCGTGAAAACCCTTTCCCAACGCCCAACAGTACAAAATTGTATACATATTTTGTTTTCCTTAAATACTCCTAACAATTAATTGGCATGCTTGAATAGTACAGGTTTTTTTTGTCTTTTTCACAAACATTAAAACCCATCATAATTTTGCACCCCCATGCCCCGTTCCTCTCTCCCCAGTTTCTCTCTATTCAGAAACTCTCGTTCTCCATCCTCTTTACTTACGCCATAGACACTCGAGAAAGAAAAATTGATAAGTTCTCTCTTTCTGTTTCTTTCATTATACAATGTGCCAACAAAATTTTTAAATATTTGAGTAAGTGAAATAATATTTCTTCACAATTTACCACCCATCTCAATAAAAGAACCCAAAATACAATCTTTCATTTTTTTCAACCCCACTCTTTCTAGATCTGCAATTTTCGATCTGATAAAAATGATGGGTTAGTGCCGTCCAGATCTGATTCTATATTACTCTAACTGCTGAAGCTTCTTAAAAAAAAACTAAAAAGGAATGTCAACAATGAAGGAAAAAGAAATAATTATTGTCCAAATAATATTCTAATTTGTGTTCTGTTTATAGGTTGCATCTATTTTATCAGTTTAATATTTTTGCTTGTTGAGGTTATCATCACTGACATGAAAAGAAAAGATAGAGAAAAAGAATTGGGCAGGCTTAGTTTTTGGACTAAAAGACAGTAAAATCCCTCCTGCTAATGTGTTGTTAGGATGCTTCTAGGGGACCAGGGTTAGGTTTTTCGCGCCCTTGACGTGTAAGACATCCATTGGTCATTTGCTGAATGGATGGACACGTATGTGTATGTGTAATACACGCGCACATGGTCTCTTGTCAGATGTGTTTATTAGTTATGGAAAAAACGAGTTCGAGTGTTCAAATGGGAAAATAGAAAGTTTATGTATCGGCTTTAAAAAATCCGACAAGTTTAAGTGGTCAGGAAGCCATTTCGCCTTAGTATTAACTTATCGCGCCTTTTGTAGATAATTTTAGAAGGAACCTTCCAAGTGCCTTAGTAACTCTTGGTCGCTAGTGGTAGCTATTTTTTTCATCCCGATAGTAATAGTGTTATTCTCGTATTTACATATGTCTAGATTTTTAATACTATCTAAAGATGTAGTGTTTCGATTTTACTATTATCTTTTTGTTGTAACTGCTTTCACTACTGTATATCTTTCTTCTGCACTGTTATAATTATGTATGCTTGCTTTGAGCTGAGGGTCTACCAGATACAGCCTCTTTACCTGCACATGGTAGAGGTAAGGCTACATATTCTTTGCCCTCCCCAGAGTAATTGTGGGATTACACTGGATATATTGTTATCGTTATTGTATTTTTTATTTGGTGTCTGATATCAACTTAGAAACCTGGATTAATTCGAATCTCGTAAAATTACCGGTAAATCCTTTTTTGTAAAGTATTTTCAAAAATATATGTTTTCTTTCACACCAAACATATATTTTTCAGTGATATTGATCTATTCATTTTTCCGTTTTCTTTCTTTTTGTTTTGGTTTAACGGGTTGATATTATATTTGTGTATCATTCTGAAGAATATTCCACAGAAATGATACCTTATACTCCTTACAAATTGACTCATCAATATTAGACATTTCATCTCTTTTCCTTTTCCTTTTTTTTAAGGTTAATGACATCAAAGTGCACTAATAATATTCTTTCTTTTTGGCTTACATGACTTATTTGTTACCACTCATGTTACAAAGTTCGTGGAGCTTCAGTCATCCACATATAAAGAACAAAAGAATCTCAATTACGAGTAAATAATAAGATTAATTAGTTAAATAACCATGCCAACATCAGAATCTCTGTCCCCTTGTGTTTTTCTTTTTCTTTTCCAGTCTTCTGCTCCTTTTCAAAAAATGTCTTGAAATACTTTAATTAGAAATCCAGCATTATTTAAACTCCAAATAAAAATAGGAACTCCATGATTAATACCTATATATAGGAATTTAAATTTCATATAGTTACATTATATATATTAATTTGACAATTGCCCCACCGCGGGATTACACTGGATTTATTGTCGTTGTTGTATATACTCATTTGATAATTAATCTCCTCAAGCTTTTCTTCACCTTAATTTTTTAGATTTCCAGTCAATATTAATGTAAAGTTTACTTTAGCTCTAACTGACTTAGATTGAACATATATCGTTTATATCGTACTTAATTTTTAACAAGTTTTGTCCAGCTCTCTGAATAAAGATTTATGTTCTTTTTGTCTTTTCCCCTGCAAGTTGAAAAGATTAGCACCTTTTCAACCTAGAAAAACTGGTATTACTAATTGAAATCTAGGCTTTTTAATAAACGTCTTTCGATTCTCGGTTTCATATGACCTAAAACTTTAGGTCTTTATTGAAAGTGTTCATATATTTTATTTTTATTCTTTACGTTCAAAAGTCCGATAGAAATACTAGTTAAGTAGTCTGCTCATCCACTTTCAAATCTTAAAACATGGGTCCGTCTCTATTTACATACCTTGGTGGGGCTTCTTGAGACCAAATTCATAGTCATAGCAATATAATAATCACCAAATTGTATGGGCAAGTACATGGGAAAATTCAGAGTTATAGATTAGAGACATGTGGCAATTGCCAATGAAGCTCTGTGCAAAGATTATTGAAAAAATTAACAAACATGTGGGTATTGGTGTAACAGGCTTGTACCCTCCTCCACTAGACAAACTTGTTGTATTCATAGGAAACATTTAATTCTTAATTTCATACCCCCCATATCACTTCACTTTCCATCTTGTCCCCATATACTTTCACTAGCTTACACCCATCATTACAAAGGGGTTATATAGGTAAATTAGATTTCCACACCCTACCTACTGGTGTAAAATTCCTAATTCTGCCTCTGTTTCAAATGATAAGTCGCATAGACTAAGTACAAGCAATTATAAACACAATATTATTGTTGTACAGTACGGGGTCGTTTGATACGATGGAAAAACAAAAATAAGTATGAGCTAAAAATTTAGTACTGCCTTATTCGTTAGGGATCGTTCGTTGGAAAATAAGTTATCTCATGATTAATTATTTTGTACTTAGTTATCTCACTCTTCCATGAGGATAAAAAATACTACAATCCCGGGATAACTAATTATAGGATTAGTTATATCACAATTTTATCCCAACCAAACGTGGAATAAACTCAACTCAAATTTCATCATGGGATTAATTATTCCTTATCCACTGTATCAAACGAGCCCTTATTTGGTTAAATAATGGGATAAGTTATCTCAGAATTAAAAATAGTACCGGGTATAACATATACCTATTAGAGAATGAAATAGTAATCCCACAATAAGTGATCCCACAGTGAAGCAGTAAAATCGATAATCACATGATTATACAACATACTAGACAACCAATAAAAAATAATACCAAAATAACTAATCCCAACATAACGAATCCAATATAATTAATCCCAACTAACTTGTCTTCAAAGAAATGACCCCTACCAGTAGTACAACTTTTGGAGGCATAAGAAAGGTACGTACATTAATTAAATCTAGCGACTGTGTCTTAAATTCTAAAGTTGTAATGGACCTGTAGCATACTGATGAAATTGCTTGTCAAAAATACAATAACATACTCAATATTAATCCGTCTGGAGAGCATAGTGTGTAGGTAAATCTTACTCCTACCTTATAGAGAGACAGTATCTGATAAACCCTCGGCTCAGAAAAGCATAAACACTACATTAATAAAAGGAAAAACAAGAAGGAATTTGCTAGTCAAAAAGTATCCAAAAATAAGTATATAATACATATATATAAAACAAATATACAATTTGTCAGTTATTATTTTGTAAAAATTTCAGAAACTGAGAGTAGTTTACCCCATGCCGTTTAGACTAATGTGTATGATAAGAACATTGCCAAATCCTAGGTTGGCCTATATATCTGGCTTTCTCCTCTCTCTCCTTTTTCTACCAAATTACAGCCCACTCTGCAGTAAAACAAATTAACAAGTATAATTAAAACATAGTAATATAAAGAAGTTTTACACTATCATTACTCAATTACAAGTAGTAACTTTTTAAAGATAAATATAAACTTGTAACTTGCAAAACATGAAAAATGACAAGTTTTAGCAGGTAAAACGGCGTTGGTAGTATAAAAATATTTTATATTATCAGTACATAAAACTTAAACAAATTGATGACCTTCAATGCAGATAGGGTACAGAGTACATAATGAAGAATAGGGGTGGCGAGAAAGGGATGGCGAGGCAGTGGCAAACAAATATAAGAAGACAAAAGTTCTAATGGACCTAACTATCAATTTATTGTTAGAAAATGACTCTAGCGAATGGGGTAAATGTATAAATATTGGCACAGTCTCAAGTTGCAATTTTCGGGAAATTTCGAGCTCAATATATATATGCAGGGCTCGACTTCATTACCTTTTCTTGGAATTGGAGAAGAAAAACTCGAAGAGTAAGTAGTGTTTAATGACTAAGAAATGACTACTATTCAAACTGAGAGCGTAGAGATGAGTGCCATAGGGTAAAACTCATAGCTTAGTAGTTACTGGGTTCGCAATTGAGTATTTATACATATTTAATGAATTTTTTAATACAAATCCAAGGTCTTAACAAAAGCTACTGGGTTCGTCTGAACCCGTACGTAATATTCTCCCTCCGCCTCTGAATAAAACGGTCTAAAGTTATTCTTATATTGTCCACTTTAGGTTAAGCCTTCACAGATTTCTCCAAAAGATCTCATATTTTTAAAAGTATCCATCAACTTATAAATAGAATTTTTCTTTCCAATTTCCATACGGGACTTATTCATACACACTGAGTTCCACATGACTCATTAGCATTCATGGGTTAATTTGGAGATTAATTGAGTGTCACCCACATGATTCGAGTATTTGTGGTCACTGAAGGATCATAGAAGATGTTGTATATGCATCTTTCAAGCTACGAATAAAGATATATAGTTCGTAAAGTGGCTAAAAAATAAACAAAGGCACTAAGCAGGCCTACGCCATTACTCCGCCATTTTCATACTAGTCTTGCTAAATCGATGGTTCTGATACTAGTTATTGGGTAAAACGTCCTAAATTAAAAACTCTTAATATGGTATGATATTGTCCGCTTTGAGTGTAACTCGCATTGTTTTTTTCAAAATCCCTTACACTATTATGCTCCCGTTTGAACATAAAATTTGGGAGCTTTTTTTTTTCAAATTTGTTGTCAAATATCTGTTTTTTTTATTGGCAGATTTTGAAAATAAAATCTTCAAATACCAAAAACGGCTCTAGAGTAGTTTTTGAATTTTTGAAGTTATCTACTCATAAAACTTCAAATTCTTTTCAAGTAAAATGCATGTCCAAACACAATTTCAACATTCATAAACTATTTTTTTTATTTCTTTTTTTAAATACTCATTTTTTCAAGTTTCAACCAAATTTATGTTCAAACACTGACTGAGAGTATCCAACACCTTATAAGTAGATTTTTATTCACCCACCCAACAATATGCATCCATAGACGGAGCGAGAATTTTTGGTGTACCTTTCTATCACGCATTGAATGTAAAAAAGATAAATAAAGTGACCATTATGCTCAAGTCACGTACTCAAAATTGTGATACATGCATCATTTTCTAAAATAATGTTACAAGGACAAAATATTCAGTGAACTTAGAGAGACAACGCCGCAGTACGTAGTAGTACCATTATTGACCAAACATTCCAAGAATTCTCTTTCTCTTCCCTTTGGTTTCTTTAGTTCAGTAAAGAAATAATATAAAGTAAATATGGAGGTACATGTCTTTCTAAGGTATGTGGGTTTATCATCTTGTAACAAGGAAATTTTGGATGAAAAAGTTTGTTGAATTGGAGTGGTTCATATAGCTAATTAGGGACGTGATCAACTTGAAGAACGCACCTTTTATTAACGTGCAACCAGATTGCTTTGAAGTTTTCTCTTTTGTTTTATACGTGTATATATATATATATATATATATATATGCAACTAACAATTAGAACCAGAGGCGAAACCAGAATTTAAAGTTTATGGGTTCTGAACTTGTCATTGAACTCATAACTAGTTTTACTTACTAGGTTCACAAATAAATATTTATACATATTTGTGACTTTCTAATTTACATCTATATATTATATTAAAAGTACGAAGTCCCTTAGCGAAATGTCGTTCACCTTTTTTATCCTTTAAAAACATATTTTACATTGGACAAAATTATAAAATCAAAAAACTTTCCTTATATTTAGGAGTTCTAAATAAAAAAAATATAATATAATTTAGTATTTGATATCTTCTTCTAACAAGGATATAATATATTAAGACGTAAAAGAATACAAAAAAAAGTAGGAGGAAATGTTTTTGTTTGTTTCCAACAAGGAAACTTCACCTTTTTGTGTGATTTATTTTTTCTTTGTCCTTGTTTAATCATAAAGACCAATTTGCCTTTATTTTTCTTTCATATGATTTATATGTTGCTTTAAAAATTTAAATCATAAATATTTTCTTAGAAGCTTTATTTTTAAATTCGTTAAAATTTACTACGGCATTAGGTTTTGAAATAGTAATTATTGTTGAAAAAAATAGTAATCATTAATTTGTCATAAAAAATTAATTATCATAATTTAAGTACAGAAATACCTAAATTACCTCAATGCATATGTTAAAATATAAATAAAATGGAAAAGGACTTTTATTTTTTGGTAAAAAAGAACCTAATATTATTACTAAGAAAGTTTGTTATATAATTTAACTTTATAAAACATGAATTAGTTATTAAATTCATCTAATAGCTAATAGGATTTTTTATTATATATAACTGATTTTGTCATTAAGTAGGATTAGCGATGAATTTTATTATTTAATTACATATTTTATCTATCGCTAATTTTTCTTCTCTTTGTAATTAACTTGTCTTAGAATACATGGTACCTAGACGATTATTTTGATACGAAATTAATATAAAAGAACGAGAAACAAAATAACACTAAACTTTCAAGATTATCTTGGTTGTTGTCATGCTTAGATAGGCCATTTGTTACTTTTTTCGATTAAGTAGGCTCAATATTTATCATATTCAAGAGCTTATATTTTTAAAAATCTTATTTTTAAGGGCTTATATATATTTTTTATAATTTTATACGTATCAATAGAAGGTACGCACATCGTGCGTATCCTAGCACGAAGCCCCTTAGCGAAATGCCATTCGCCTTTTTGACCTTTTAAAAATAGATGGTATATTGGTTATAATTGTAATTTAATTATTCTACTAATATTAAATACTTTAAAATCAACTAAATATTGGTCATTAAATCTTCCCTTATTCGAACTACATATATAGAAACTCCTAAATTTTAGGAATTTAAAACCAAATAAAAATTTATTTATAAATCCTTTCCTTAAATAAATTGTGTAAAGTAATTATGTTTATTCCTTATGTTATTAGACAAAATATATATATACGTGTTAGAAATCTACTAATAAAATTTTAGATCTAATTTTAAGTCTTCAAAAATTAAAGATTACTAATAATATGTAAATCAAACTTACAACATACTAGGTCGAGTATGAAAATATATATAAATAAGTTTAATACGATATGCTTACGGTGTGAAAATAATAGTAGTATTTTAATTAAAGTAATAAGTACTATAATGCACTTTGAGTTCATTATTATTTGAATAAGTTAAATACATATTGAAAATTTATACACATATTAAATTACAAATCCAATTACAATACTCGAAAAGTAAAACATAGATAAGATAAATTTATATAATGAAATTAATGAAAATAAATTAGATACATTTTGTCATAAGTAATTTAAGGTAGTAATTAAAAGAGCAAAAATAAAACATAGACAACGAAAGGTATAAATTGATATTCCTTATTCAATTAGCTATACATAATCAATATTTTTTGTTAAAATAAATTTACACATTTATTTTAATTCAAAAATAATATTTATATAATTTTTAAAAAGTTAGATAGATTATGTATGGGTCCAAATTTGAACAAACACGGCTGTTGATGAGCACGACGAACGACGAGATTCTCACAACTCGAAATCTTGCAGAGGACGACTTTAAGGCGAATAAGAGACGGTACGACTTTTGCAGTAGCGCAGACCCATTAGGGGACATTGGGAATATTCTTTCGAATATTCCCTGTCACTTGTCTTTTAGAGTTCAGAAAGGTGGGGTTCCTTATATAGATAGTGTCACACCTCCTTTTTGCGCGCCCGCCCCGAAGGGTTAAATGCGCGAGGGAGTTTTTCCAATTTAAGTGACAATATTCGAAATGGGATTATTTATTTAATTCAGAGTCGCCACTTGGGAAAGGTTTGGTTTTTGGTGTCCCAAGTCACCGGTTTATCTTGAATCCCAAATCGAGGAAATTTTCGACTTTTCCAAATGAAGTCTGCGAACCAGAAATTCTAAGTAAGGAATTCTGTTGACCCGAGGGAAGGTGTTAGGCACCCTCTAATCCCGTGGTTCTAACACGGTCGCTTAGGCTAAATATCTGATTTAAATACATGTTTGTGACTTACGTGCTTTTATTAAGTTTAAACCGCTTTTATTATTATCATTTATTTTTTATAGAATTGCAACGTCGTGAAAATGCATCTCGAACCACGTCACAATCAATGCACCCGTGTTTGTTAACACATTTCGACTTCGTTGAGATTGAGATTTGGGTCACATCAATGTACACCCGGATTTAAGAATGTAATTTAATTAAGCCGCGCCTAAAGAGTCTAACGCGTTGTTGTCTTTGGAGAAAGCGAGGAAATTCACTAGACCGCCCATCCCAAATTCTAAATATTTATTACGATTATTTATTGAGGGCCTCTCAATGTGTATCTTTATTTGACGAGGCTCGTCTCGCTTATTTTAGAAGGGATATCCTAAAGTGACTACATTTCTATTATGTTCGTCTCTAACAATGCTTGAACAACTTCGGATTCTTATTTGATTATCTGATTAGTCGTTTATGGGGCGTGAATTGTTTCATGCCTTGTTTCATGGATGAACATGCTGTTAAATTGCTAAAGGAGGTTAATGTACAAGATTAATAAAAACTGCTAAAACCTATGTTAAATGTTCTTCAAACCCGAATTTAAGACTCGCCTATTTAAACTAGGTCAGTGGAGTTAACTATCGGAAACTGCTACTAATAGGGTTTGAACGTGATCATGTAAACTGCCTAACGAGGTTCGATAAAGTTAGAACTTGACAGATTAAGACTACATTATATTCAGCAAGGTTAAGGCATTCTGCCCTGTACATACAAAATATAGCTGAAGAGGAAGCCTAATTATCCGTATGCCAACACTCATGCATTCCTTATCATACAACTAACTAAATAACTGAAATCACAATTTTTAAATGAAACTAAACTTTAATTAAGTACAGACTACCTAATGTGCTCCTTTATTGAGTTACGAACTAAACAAGTTACACAAATCTAATAACACTCATAAAACTTGTGACTACAGCAACGAGTGATTAAACTCCCGCATATCTTTCATTTCATGCTTTCAATGTTACATCAATGCGAAGTTCTAGTGTGTACCTAGATGTTGGATACAACAGAAGAAGCAGGGAGGTCAGTAGAGCAACACAAGCAATACCAAATAGCAGCAGTGACAACAGGTAACAAACAAGAACAAGTCCCAGTGCAAGATACAACTATGGCCGATGAAAAATGGCAAAATGACAGCAGCCAAACAGTGTAGTAGAAATAGAAGTCCAAGACAGACCAAACCCAGGAAAAACCAACCAGTGCGAACCACAACCAGTAAACTTTTTTCGAGACTTGGAAGAAATCAGTATTGATCAAGCAAATCGAAATCAGTAAAATCAAAACATGAATGAGAATGAAAGCTTCTGTATTTCGTTTTATGCCTCTCTCAATGTATATCTGTCTATACCTCTCTATTTTTTCCTCAAAGATGTTTTCCTTTCCTTCAAAATCCAGTGTCAATTTCCAGTCTCAAAATCTGTCTGAGTCTTTTCAGTTTTCTGTTTTTTAACCCTTCAGTTCTCAATCTTCCCCCCTCTATCTATCTGTGTTCCTTATGTGTGTCTGTGTGTGTGTATCTCTCAATGTGTATCACTCTTCTTCCTTCTTTTTCTGAAAAAATTCTCTCTTTTTCTGTCTCCCCCAAAATCAATCTCCCCCCTTTTCTAATGGAAGTTCCCCCGTTTTATAAGCCTAGCATCAGCCCTTTAACAGCCTGTTAGACAAATCAGAACCCCTCCCATGTGACCTGTTTTCTTTCCACTCAACTACTCAAAATAAAGCCATCCCATGATATTCCCTGACAAACCCCTTTTAATCACCTTATTAAACTAAAAAGCAGACATGGGCAGCAGGAATATAACCTGACAACACATGCTGTCAAGTTATTCCTCATCTCAAAAGGGCCTTTATGCACATGTTGTGCACAAATGCATATGCCACCAATTCAGATGGCAGCTAACAGACCAGACCCTTAAATTTCTGATTCAAATACACTAACTATAAGTAACTAATTCAATTCCTAATTGATTCAGACAATGCTTAACAGAAACAGATCAAGTTATTATAATTCAAACAGCTGAACTATTTGACGACACGTATCGAATCGACTATACTAATTACAACATATACAATCAAACCCAAGGATTGGAATCAAATAGTATTGCACCAAGGGTTCAAATTGCACTGTCAAACAGAGATTAACTTGGGGATTGATTACTCAAACAATTTCAATTCAGTCGACTAGGCAGTTTACATACACACACATTATCGGTGAATGAGGAAACATTTGACCAAATACAGAGGTCCAGGCAAGGTGGGCAAAAACAGTTGGTAAAATTCAAAACACAAATTAAACAAGACGTTTGGCCATACGAACAGACCTTTAACAAACACACGAAATGAAATAAAGAAAAGAAAACAAACTTACCTTAAAATCTTTCAAAGAAAAATCAGAAAAATCAACTCGTGTTTGAACGGACCCTTCTTAGGGTTGAACGGACTTTAATAAAAGTGTTCTCAGCTGATAACACTTCGATTAAGGTCCATTAGACCCTAATCACTTTAGCTCAAACGGACACAGGCCAAGCTTGGGGTTTCTGGGGTTCACAGATGGTAGATTTGGGATTTGGGTTTCATGGTTAGATTCGGACCAAACCAAGCATGGTTTGGTCATGAGGGAGGTTCGGGGAATGTCTGGTGTGAAGCTGGGGTACATCGGTGTAAGTCGAGGTTCTTCTCGAATCTTCAAATGAAGATTCGAGACGATGGGGGAAGGTTCGAGATTAGTGGTTTGCAGATCTATGTTCAGGGTGTCAAGGTGGTCCTAGGGTGTTAAGGTGGGGGTCACCGGCGTCCATGCCGCCGGGTTTTTGGTGAGGGGAAAAGGGGCGGCTCTAGGGTTCCGGGGTTGGGTCTGTTGGAAGGGATGAGGACGAAGGAGGGGTATTTGGATAGGGGTGGGGTACGGGTGGAAAGCTTATATATGGGGTGGATGGCCTGATCTTAGCTGTTAGATCAATCGAGATCAACGGCTTGGATCTAGAGGTTTAAGTGAAACGACGTCGTTTGCTTTCATACTGGTGGATTAGGTTGGGTTTCATTAGGTTGGGTCTGATAATGGGTAAAGGAGATCAGCCCGACTTGAACGGCTGAGATTAGACGGCCGCATACGACGTCGTTTGGGTAAAGGACTGGTCTGATCTGGGCCGTTCCCCTGAACCAATCAACGACTCAAAAGGATGACGCCCATACGGCGTCGTTTGGGGCATCCGGCAGAAAGCCTGGTTGGACTGGGTCATTTACATGAGTTTGGGCCTGATTTCATTTGAAATTATGGCCAAAATCCAATGTTTTTCTTCTTATAACTTAAAAAAAAAATCCTAATAAAATTATACCAATATTAATTAATACTCAAAACAACAATTATCACTCACATTGACATTTAATTAAAATAAAATTACTTAATGACAACAAAAATAATAGAATAAAAGACGCATATTTTTTACGATTTTCCTTTTAAAGTACCACTTACGGTTCAACTACACACGATACACATTTTTTTTTGTATTTGTTTTAATAAAAATAAAATGGGCAAAAAATCATAAATAATTAACAACGTACCACGTAAAAATAAAAAAAATTGTACAGCAAGATCAATTGCTATTATTTTCGTTTCTTTTTGGAGTGATTGTCGCAAAAACAAAAATCACGTGCTCACAGCTGCCCCTCTTTGTTCGGAAACACGAAGAGTTTTCGTGCAAAGATAAAGTGAGCGGATATGAGCGATTTTTGCCTATTAGACTACTACGTGTGAAACATGTTTTGAAAGATCTGACTGAATCTTCGCTTCAAAGATTTCCTACATATCTTGGGCTAAACAGGAATCAGGTCAATGTAGTTCGGGAAATTTTGGCAGCTGGGACTACCATGGGATTGCAATGCTTGCTGTTACTGCTGTTGCTGTTGTCGCCGTTGCTTTACTGACCGCCTTATTACAACCAAAGAAAAATTGAAACTGAACTAAATACTTATATGCATGTCAACTGCTAGTTACAAGATTCCTATCTATGATTCTTTTGCGACTTGATCTTGGGTCTTAGCTGATTTTGCTTGGAGACTTCGATCAGAATCTTGATGCTTGCGAGTTGTAGGTGCTTGTTTAATCTCTGGGATACCGAGTGAGACGTGATTGGCAGAGTTCGGGACCTTGATCAAAACCTGGCGCGATCCGTCTGCCATTTTCTCCGGTATCTCGGGACATCTTCTTTTTGTCTTTTTCTTCTTTGATTCTGAGTTGAGACTCATCTCGTGGGTCGTTTCGATCTGTGTGGCTCGAGGTTAGACCTGCGGGGAAAAAACAAGCGAACGAAATTTTCTGCCCGAGTTTCACTAGGAAAAATTTCGTGAGTTATTTGCCAGGAAGTTCTAGAATTGATGAAGGAATTTGGAAAATTTCAGCTTCCAAAATGCCGATTCCGGGATTGGATCCACGGTACGGCCACAAGATATGAGTGCTCAGTTTAGGGTTGGAGCTCTAAGGCTGGCGGGATGGAAATAGTTCAGTTTAGGGTTGGAGCCCTAATGCTGACTAGCTGGGGAGAAGTTCAGTTTAGAGTTGAAACACTAATGCTGACCAACTGGGGAAAAGTTCAGTTTAGGGTTGGGGCCCAATGCTGACTGAAGGAAAAAGAGTTCAGTTTAGGGTTTTAAAACCCTAATGCTGACTAAAGGAAAGAGTTCAGTTTAGGGTTTAAAACCCTAATGCTGACTAAAGGAAAGAGTTCAGTTTAGGGTTTAAAACCCTAATGCTGACTGAAGGAAATAGTTCAGTTTAGGGTTTAAAACCCTAATGCTGACTAAAGGGAAAGTTCAGTTTAGGGTTTAAAACCCTAATACTGACTGGTTGGAAAGAGTTCAGTTTAGGGTTTAAAACCCTAAGGCTGATTAAACGGAAAAAGTGCAGTTTAGGGTTTAAAACCCTAATCCTGATTAAAGGGAAAAGTTCAGTTTAGGGTTTAAAACCCTAATGCTGACTGAATGGAAAAAGTTCAGTTTAGGGTTTAAAACCCTAATGCTGACTAAAGAAAAGAGTTCAGTTTAGGGTTTAAAACCCTAATGCTGACTAAAGGGAAAGTTCAGTTTAGGGTTTAAAACCCTAATGCTGACTAAAGGAAAGAGTTCAGTTTAGGGTTTAAAACCCTAATGCTGACTAAAGGAAAGAGTTCAGTTTAAGGTTTAAAACCCTAATGCTGACTAAAGGAAAGAGTTCAGTTTAGGGTTTAAAACCCTAATGCTGACTAAAGGGAAAAAGTTCAGTTTAGGGTTTAAAACCCTAATGCTGACTGAAGGAAAAAGTTCAGTTTAGGGTTTAAAACCCTAATGCTGACTGAATGGAAAAGTTCAGTTTAGGGTTTAAAACCCTAATGCTGACTGAAGGAAAGAGTTCAGTTTAGGGTTTAAAACCCTAATGCTGACTGAATGGAAAAAGTTCAGTTTAGGGTTTAAAACCCTAATGCTGACCGAATGGAAAAGAGTTCAGTTTAGGGTTTAAAACCCTAATGCTGACTGAATGGAAAAAGTTCAGTTTAGGGTTTAAAACCCCTAATGCTGACTAAAGGAAAGAGTTCAGTTTAGGGTTTAAAACCCTAATGCTGACTAAAGGAAAGAGTTCAGTTTAGGGTTTAAAACCCTAATGCTGACTGAATGGAAAAAGTTCAGTTTAGGGTTTAAAACCCTAATGCTAACTGAATGGAAAAAGTTCAGTTTAGGGTTTAAAACCCTAATGCTGACTCAAGGAAAGAGTTCAGTTTAGGGTTTAAAACCCTAATGCTGACTAAAGAAAAAGTTCAGTTTAGGGTTTAAAACCCTAATACTGACTGAATGGAAAAAGTTCAGTTTAGGGTTTAAAACCCTAATGCTGACTGAAGGAAAGAGTTCAGTTTAGGGTTTAAAACCCTAATGCTGACTGAAGGAAAGAGTTCAGTTTAGGGTTTAAAACCCTAATGTTGACTGGAAGGAAAAGTTCAGTTTAGGGTTTAAAACCCTAATGCTGACTAAAGGAAAGAGTTCAGTTTAGGGTTTAAAACCCTAATGCTGACTGAAGGAAAGAGTTCAGTTTAGGGTTTAAAACCCTAATGCTGACTAAATGGAAAAGTTCAGTTTAGGGTTTAAAACCCTAATGTTGACTGAAGGAAAAAGTTCAATTTAGGGTTTAAAACCCTAATACTGACTGAATGGAAAAGTTCTGTTTAGGGTTTAAAACCCTAATGCTGACTGAAGGAAAGAGTTCAGTTTAGGGTTTAAAACCCTAATACTGACTGAAGGAAAGAGTTCAGTTTAGGGTTTAAAACCCTAATGCCGACTAAAGGAAAGAGTTCAGTTTAGGCTTTAAAACCCTAATGCTAACTAAAGGAAAAAGTTCAGTTTAGGGTTTAAAATCCTAATGCTGACTGAAGGAAAGAGTTTAGTTTAGGGTTTAAAACCCTAATGCTGACTGAAGGAAAGAGTTCAGTTAAGGGTTTAAAACCCTAATGCTGACTCAAGGAAAGAGTTCAGTTTAGGGTTTAAAACCCTAATGCTAACTAAAGGAAAAAGTTCAGTTTAGGGTTTAAAACCCTAATGCTGACTGAATGGAAAAAGTTCAGTTTAGGGTTTAAAACCCTAATGCTGACTGAATGGAAAAAGTTCAGTTTAGGGTTTAAAACCCTAATGCTGACTGAAGGAAAGAGTTCAGTTTAGGGTTTAAAACCCTAATGCTGACTAAAGGAAAGATTTCAGTTTAAGGTTTAAAACCCTAATGTTGACTAAAGGAAAAAGTTCAGTTTAGGGTTTAAAACTCTAATGCTGACTGAATGGAAAAGTTCAGTTTAGGGTTTAAAACCCTAATGCTGACTAAAGGAAAGAGTTCAGTTTAGGGTTTAAAACCCTAATGCTGACTAAAGGAAAGAGTTCAGTTTAGGGTTTAAAACCCTAATGTTGACTGAATGGAAAAAGTTCAGTTTAGGGTTTAAAACCCTAATGCTGACTAAAGGAAAGAGTTCAGTTTAGGGTTTAAAACCCTAATGCTGACTAAAGTAAAGAGTTCAGTTTAGGGTTTAAAACCCTAATGCTGACTAAAGGGAAAAAGTTCAGTTTAGGGTTTTAAAACCCTAATGCTGACTAAAGGGAAAAAGTTCAGTTTAGGGTTTTAAAACCCTAATGCTGACTAAAGGAAATAGTTCAGTTTAGGGTTTAAAACCCTAATGCTGACTGAATGGAAAAAGTTCAGTTTAGGGTTTAAAACCCTAATGCTGACTAAAGGAAAGAGTTCAGTTTAGGGTTTAAAACCCTAATGCTGACTAAAGGGAAAAAGTTCAGTTTAGGGTTTAAAACCCTAATGCTGACTAAAGGAAAAGTTCAGTTTAGGGTTTAAAACCCTAATGCTGACTGAAGGAAAAGATCAGTTTAGGGTTTAAAACCCTAATGCTTACTGAAGGAAAGAGTTCAGTTTAGGGTTTAAAACCCTAATGCTGACTGAATGGAGAAAGTTCAGTTTAGGGTTTAAAACCCTAATGCTGCTCGAAGGAAAAGATCAGTTTAAGGTTTAAAACCCTAATGCTGACTGGCTGGGGACAAAGTTCGAGGATACTAACCTCTTTTTTTTTGAATTTTCTTATTTTAGTAGAAGATAAAAGGGAATCTCACGGAAACTTACCTTTCGAGTGGATTCCTTATTGTCAAACTGTTTCTTGTACTCATGTACCTTCTTCGTTGGGTGACACCTGCTTCTTGCACGGTTGTCTTTGATTATACCTGTTTCAACTTCTCAAACAAAGAACATTTGTTAGTTCGGAAATGGCGGTTGGTTCGGTGACCTTGATTGTTCCCATTGCTTTGTTGCGTCCTTATTTCTGTTGAGAAATCCTGCCATTGATTGGATTCAAATGGCGAAACCCTTTTGGACTGCTCAGGCTTGTATTGTCAAATTCCGTGATGATTTGCC
Organism: Nicotiana tabacum; assembly: GCF_000715075.1. Taxonomy (NCBI): domain Eukaryota; kingdom Viridiplantae; phylum Streptophyta; class Magnoliopsida; order Solanales; family Solanaceae; genus Nicotiana; species Nicotiana tabacum. Next base: position 129,256,125 of record NC_134084.1, read on the forward strand.
TTGTAATGCTCCCTATTTTGTGTCCCGTTTTGCTTGGGGATTCTCAACGGGGATTTTATTGGGGATATTCTGTGGGAATTTATGCAAAGGGAAGCTCTGTGGGGAATATTTACAAAGTGGATTCTTTGTGTGCATTTTCGTACAACGGGAACATGCTGGGGATTTGTTTCAAAGCGGACTTTCCAGGATTTGTTGGGGTAAGCTCGCTGGGGAATTTTACAAAGGGACTCGCTGGGGATTTGCTGGGGAAATCCTCTTCTTTTTTTTTATTATTAACCAAGGGAAGACCTTGTGGGGATCTGTACAAGAGAGAAAATCTGTGTGGATTTCGTTGGGGCAGACTCTTTGGGGAATATTTACACAGTGGATTCTTTGTGCGGATTTGTACAAAGGGAAACCCTGTGGGGATTTGTACGAGGCGGACTTGGGGGGGAAATTTCTCTCTTTCCTCTTTACCTCGAACGCAGTCAAACATCATGATTCATCAGGTTTGGACAAACGCACCAACGAAACGAGGTATTTTCCTTCATGAAACGGAATTCTGTGAAACCAAACCTGCCACCTGTCCTTTCCGGTATATCTGGAACTTGGTGTTAAACATGAAAGGGATTCAAAGAAAAACAAAGAAAGGAGAAAGTAAATTTCAGAAAAGGAGTGTCCCTTTCGGGACGAGAAAGACTTATCTGAGGAAGACAATGCTGGCTTTAAATGGACATGACATGCCCTTTGGACTGAACGCCTGACCTTCAATGAACTTGCTTTTCCCCGAACCAAAACGGATCTGTGATCCCAAACCGGTGGAACTTTGCCGAGACCTCCTTGGGTGGAGTCATTCTTTCGGCCAACAGTGCCCTTTGCGGGTTTTCGCTGGCTGACCTCTCTCATTTCTCTTCCTGTCATCGCTTGATAGCACTCTTTGCGAGTTTTTACTAAACAAGATCTCTCATTTTGGTTTCTCTACTCCCGTCGCCTCGCGGTGCCCGAAGGTTTTCACCGACGAGACTCTATCATTTTATCTCTCTCAATTTAGAGTGTGCCGGCCTCCATTCGTGACGCTTCTTGGCTTCCCGCTATCTTTGGTAATTGATCTGAAAGGCTTGTGCTTGGCAAAGTAGATGATACTACGACTTCTAAGCTGCTTGACGTGCCCCGGTTTCAATTTTAGGGTAAATGGGATTTTATTGTTGGTGTGACTGAACCTCAGGGAGAGGCTGCCTACGTATCCTTTCGGAATCAAGTCAAACGTAGTTCAGGCCTCAATCAATGTTTTTTTTTGTGACCGGCTCAAAGGCTTGTAGAGAGAGTTGATAGTGGGAATAAAACCTTCAGCATTTCAAATGTGTCAGGACCGCTGGGGCGTCACTCAGACATAGTATGTTTTGACTGCGTCCGCATTCACTGCTGTTTCGGGATCATTTCCTTCCATGTCACCTAGGTACAATGCTCCTCTCGGCAATATCTTCCTGATGATGTATGGGCCTTTCCAGTTTGGAGCAAATTTTCCTTTTGCTTTCTGGTGATGTGGCAGAATGCGCCTTAGTACCAGCTGACCTACTTAGAAATTCCTGGGTCGGACTTTCTTGTTGTAAGCGCGGGCCATTCTTCGTTGGTACAACTGTCCGTAACAAACCACAGCCATTCATTTTTCATCAATCAAAGTCAACTGCTCCAACCGAGACTTAACCCATTCACTGTCCTCGATTTCTGCTTCAACAATGGTTCGAAACGTAGGGATTTCTACTTCTGCTGGTATCACAACCTCGGTCCCATAAACCAAAAGATAAGGAGTTGCCCCTACTGACGTGCGTACCGTAGTGCGATATCCCAATAATGCAAATGGTAACTGCTCATGCCACTGTCGGGAACTTTGGATCGTTTTCCTCAAAATCTTCTTGATGTTTTTGTTCACCGCTTCTACAGTGCCATTGGCCTTTGGCCGATAAGGAGTAGAACTCCTATGCGTTATTTTGAATTGCTCGCATACATCTCCCATCAAGTGACTGTTCAAGTTTGCTGCGTTATCTGTAATTATAGTCGTAGGAATACCGAAACGACAGATAAGATTTGAGTGTACAAAATCCACTACAGCGTTTTTAGTGACCGACTTGAGAGTGATAGCCTCTACCCATTTTGTGAAGTAGTCAATGGCAACCAGTATAAATCTGTGTCCATTTGAAGCCTTTGGCTCGATTGGTCCAATGACGTCCATGCCCCAGGCGACAAATGGCCAAGGTGCAGACATGTGATGCAGTTCCGTGGGAGGTGCATGAATCAAATCACCGTGCACCTGACACTGATGACACTTCCGAACGAAGCTAAAGCAGTCATTTTCCATGGTTATCCAATAATAACCTACTCGAAGGATTTTCTTTACCAAGACGTACCCGTTCCTATGGGGTCCGCACACTCCTGCGTGTACTTCGTGCATGATCTTTCTTGCCTCCTCGGCGTCGACACATCTTAGTAGGTTGAGGTCCGGGGTCCTTTTGTACAACAATTCACCGCTCAGAAAGAAACCACTTGCATGCCGCCTAATGGTTCTCTTTTGATCTCCAGTAGCGTGCTCGGGGTATTCTTGCGTCTTCAGGAACCTCTTGATGTCATGGTACCAAGGCTGCATATTTGATCCCGCCTCGATTACGTTGCAGTAACCGTGTCTTTCCCTGATTTGGATTTCCAAAGGATCGACGTGGGCGTTGCCCGGGTAAGGTAGCATTGAAGCCAGAGTAGCAAGTGCATCCGCCAGTTCATTGTGACACCTCGGGATATACCTGAACTCTATTGATTTAAAACGCTTGCCGAGGTCCTCCACGTGCTGTCGGTAAGGGATAAGTTTGACATCCCGAGTTTCCCATTCACCTTGGACTTGCCGGATAATCAGGTCAGAATCTCCCATAATCAGTAAGTCTTCGACATCCTGATCGATCGCCATATGCATGCCCATAATGCAGGCTTCATACTCAGCCGTATTGTTTGTGCAAAAGAAACGCAGTCTAGCTGTGGCGGGATAATGCTGACCAGAAGGCGAAATCAAAATTGCCCCGATCCCTACACCTTTGGCATTCACGGCTCCATCAAAGAACATCTTCCAAACATAAGCGTCCTCCGAGACCACTTCTACGGTGTTTACTTCTTCCTCTGGAAAGTAGGTACTCAATGGCTGGTATTCCTCATCGACCGGATTTTCGGCCAAGTGATCTGCTAGCGCCTGGGCTTTCATTGCCGTGCGAGTAACATAGACTATGTCGAATTCAGTAAGCAAGATTTGCCACTTAGCCAGTCTTCCAGTAGGCATTGGTTTCTGAAATATATACTTCAAAGGATCCAACCTGCTTATGAGGAAGGTAGTGTGAGCTTGAAGATAATGTCTCAGCTTTTGAGCAACCCATGTCAGAGCGCAACAGGTTCTTTCCAGCAGAGTGTACTTGGCCTCATAGCCGGTGAATTTCTTGCTCAAGTAGTAGATTGCTTGCTCCTTCTTTCCAGTTATGTCATGTTGCCCGAGGACGCAACCGAAAGAGTTCTCCAAGACTGTCAGATACAAGAACAATGGCCTTCCTGGCTCTGGCGGGACCAAAACTGGGGGATTCGAAAGGTATTCTTTGACTTTATCAAAGTCTTCTTGACACTCATCCGTCCATTTTATTGCCGCATCTTTCCTTAACAGCTTGAATATGGGCTCACACGTGCTTGTCAGTTGGGCAATAAATCGACTGATATAGTTTAATCTGCCCAACATACTTATCATGTCTTTCTTCGTTCTTGGGGGAGGTAGATCCCTGATAGATTTTATCTTTATTGGATCTAATTCGATACCTCTCCTGCTCACTATAAAGCCCAAAAGCTTGCCCGATGGAACTCCAAAAGCACATTTGGCTGGGTTCAGCTTCAAGTCATACTTCCTCAGTCTCTCGAAGAACTTCCTCAAGTCTTGGATGTGATTATCCTGCGTCCTGGACTTGACTATCATGTCGTCCACGTACACCTCTATTTCCTGATGCATCATGTCATGAAAAATGGTAGTCATGGCCCTCATGTAAGTATCCCCAGCATTCTTCAGACCAAATGGCATGACTCGATAACAGTAGGTGCCCCAAGGCGTAGTGAAAGCAGTTTTCTCGGCGTCTTCTTCATCCATCAATACCTGATGATATCCAGCGTAACAATCTACGAAAGACTGTATCTCGTGTTTGGCGCAATTATCAACGAAGATGTGGATGTTGGGCAGTGGGAAATTATCTTTGGGACTTGCTCTATTCAAATCTTGGTAATCTACACATACCCGAGTTTTCCCGTCCTTTTTTGGTACTGGAACCACATTTGCCAACCATGTTGTATACTGGACTACCCGAATCACTCCCGTTTTAAGTTGTTTGGTGATCTCCTCTTTAATCTTGTCACTGACCTCAGTTTTGAACTTTTGTTGCTTTTGTTGAACTGGAGGACAATCAGGATGAATTGGCAATTTATGAACCACTAGATCGACACCTAGTCCCGGCATGTCATCGTATGACCAAGCAAACACGTCTTTAAATTCAAAAAGAAGTTGAATTATCGCATCTCGCATTTTCTTGTCCGTGTGAATGCTTATTTTGGTCTCCCGGATTTCTTCAGGAGTTCCTAAATTAACCGGTTCAGTGTCATTCAGATTTGGCTTAAGTTTATTCTCAAAATGTTCCAATTCTCGGTTTATTTCCCTAAAAGCTTCTTCTTCATCATATTCTGGTTCTGGGTTCATTAATTCACAGTTAAATAGCTCGTTGTGATCTGGGCGTGAAGTCCGCAAGCATGTCATATTTAAAGCCGCATTATTATAACTGAAAGGAAAGATAAAAGGAAAAATAACAAAAATCAGAACAAAAAAAAATGGGAAAGCAATGATGATTTTTTTCATTTTCTTTGGGAAGTTGGAAGACAACAATGTTTACAACTTAGGAATTCAAAACAATAATTGAAGGGAAGAAAACGTTCAAGTTATGTCCTGGAGATAACTTGTGACACAGGAAAGGTGGCAGGACAGGTCTACCCGGACTTTCGTCTAGTCGGAAATGGCGTGGCCTCCCAGTTTCGAAGTTTGGCGTTCGGCCCCACGTACAACATCTCAGCAGTGCTCGTGCCTTCACCTGGTTGAACTATGTGAGTCTCGTAGAGCATTTCTCTCATTGCCCCACATATATCCTCGATTTCCTCAGCCGTGAAGACCTCATCGTCTTCTTCTTCGGTGTACCTTGGCCTGATGAAAGTTTCATATAAATCCGGCAATGGTCGAGGTAACTTCCAACCCTCATTTTTCCTTTTCTTTGCCCACTCTTCATCTCCTAGAGTGGGTTTGAAACCTAGTCCAAAAGGTTTCTTGGTGGTAGGCAAGGTGATGGGTTCTGTTATTCCTTGCAGGGTTCGTCCAAGCCCTTTCCCTGGCCTAAATCCGTGCTGGATCATCTCTTTGGCCACCATAACCGAGGCGTTAGACAAGAAAGACTTGGGGAAAGGTATTCCCTCTTCATGCTGTTCTGCTAGTACAATCTCGAAAGCTTGATAGACCGTATGTTCGCTCCCTTCTCTTGGTTTAAGATATGGGATGGATGGGTCCCGATAAATAGCATGCTCATCTTCTCCATGGACCACGATCTCTCGGTCTTCGTACTCAAACTTCCCCATCTAGTGAAGAGTGGAAGGCACAGCTCCTGCCGTATGGATCCAAGGTCTGCCGAGGAGAAAATTGTAGGATGTATCCATGTCGAGCACCTGGAAGGTTACTTCAAACTCGACTGGTCCTATGACCAACAACAGGTCTATTTCCCCTATAGTATCTCTCTTGATGCCGTCGAAAGCCCTTACGCAGACATTATTGGGTCGGATACTTCCGGTCCCAATTTCCATTCTTTGTAGTGTGGAAAGCGGGCAAATGTCGACACCTGAACCTCCGTCCAACATCACCCTCTTGACATAGTAGTCTTCGCATTTAACTATTAGATGCAGGGCTTTGTTGTGAGCTGCTCCCTCTGGAGGTAAGTCGTTATTGCTGAAAGAGATTTGGTTAACGGCAAAGAACCTTTCTGTCATTCGCTCCAGTTGTTCAACTGAGGTTTCTGCTGGTACGTATGCTTCATTCAAGGTCTTGAGTAAGATCTTTTGATGCTCGGTTGACCTCATTAGCAGGGATAGCATGGATACTTGCTAAGGGCACTTGCGCAGTTGATCTACTACTTCATAGTCTGGCATTTTCATTTGTTGGAAGAAAAATTCCGCTTCTTCAACGTTTACCGGCTTCTTTGGTGGGAAGCGTCTCCGTGTGGCGTTGTTCAGCTCTTGGGTGTTTGAATACTTTCCAATGAAGGTATTTTCCGGAAGTTCTCCCGTGACCTCTTTACCTTTGTACGTTACCAACGTCCTCTGATAGTTCCATGGTACTGTGGACAGGTTTGTCATTGGATTTTGTGGCACGCGTCCGATAACCACTGGCTCATTCATCCGAGGTGGTTGAATCGTCCCCCGGACCACATAGGCCCCTTTTGGTACGTACATAGGTTTTGCCTTTTTGACCTCGAAGCTCTGCGGCTTCTCTGCTCGACCTCGTGGGATGTAAAGAACTCCATCCTTTACCGGTACCGCTTTCTTCTCCACCTTCTGGGCTGTTTCAGGCTTTTTCCCTGCATCGACAATGGCGATTATAGCTTTCAAAGCAGGGTCAAATTCTTTGTCTTAACAAATCATCCCGATCAGCGGCCCATAATTATGAGCAGGTAATGGATTGTTAGTCACATTTGGGACCTCCTCGTCCCTTAGCACTATTTTCCCTTGCTCTATTAAATTCTCGACCACTCTTTTCAATGACCAGCAGTCATTTGTATCGTGCCCCTCGGCCCCTGAATGATAGGCGCATCTGACTCCAGCTTTGTAAGAAGGTGACGTCGGGTTTTGCCTTGTTTGAGGGACTGGTTGCAGGAAGCCCAACTGGACTAGCTTCGGGAACAAAGTAGAGTATGGTTCACCGATGGGCGTGAAAGTCCGCCTTCTAGGTGGCTCCTGAGGGCGGAAGTTATTCTGCGGAGGTTGTGGGTTATAGTGGTTGAGGTAAGGAGGCTGATTTCTGGGAGGTGGAGCTTGGCCTCGGTTGGCTTGTTGCGGCGGATGGACATAAGGCTGGGCATTCATGACCATATAGGGTTGATGAGCATATGCCAGATTTGAGTGGGGGTAGTAGTGTTGTGGGGTTCTTTCCGGAAAATGGGGTCGGGGATTACGATATTCCCTTGTTCCTGAGGCCGCCATGGCCGTTTCTTCCTTTTTCTTCCCCCTTGCCATTCCTCCGGACCTGCTTTGGACGGCTTGGGAGGTCGCCCTTATGGCTGCTTGACTCAAAATCCTACCTGTTTTCAGACCATTCTCCACCATCTCTCCAATCTTAATTGCTTCTTCAAACGGCTTTCCCATGGCTGACATCATGTTTTGGAAATAGTCAGACTCTTGAGCTTGGAGAAAGGTAGTGACCATTTCCACTTCATCCATGGGAGGCTTCACCCTCGACGCCTGCTCGCGCCACTTAATATCATACTCTCTGAAGCTTTCTGAAGGTTTTTTTTTTCAAGTTCGACAGAGAATTTCGGTCTGGTGCGATGTCGATGTTATACTGGAATTATCTCACAAAATCTCTAGCGAGATCATCCCAGACATGCCATCGGGACATGTCCTGGTCCATGTACCATTCCGAGGCTATTCCTACCAGACTTTCCCTGAAATATGCCATTAGCAATTCCTCTTTTCCGCCGGCTCCCCGCAATTGGTTGCACTATTTCTTAAGATGTGCAATGGGGTCACCGTGTCCATCGTACTTCTCAAACTTTGGGGTCTTGAAACCCACTGGTAGGTGCACGTGAGGGAACATGCATAGGTCGGCGTAAGAGACACTCTTCTGTCCGCTCAATCCTTGCATATTCTTCAAGCTCTGTTCAAGGCTTCTCATTCTTTTGGCCATCTCATTTTGTTCTGCAATTCTGGGGTTCTGATCCTGCCCAGGTGCAAGCTCGCACTGAGGCTGTGGAGGATTAGTGCTGGTAGCGAACCTAGTTGGTTCCATCGAGAAAGATGGGGCTTGGAATGTAAACGTGGACGAGTCAAAAGTCGGCTTGTATGCAGCAGGTTGTGCCGTGATCGGGCAAGGTGGTGCAGTAAAGATATTGGTGTTTACATCCGTCGTTGACACCCGAGGATGAGACTCAGAGGGCGATCCAGCAGAGAAGGCTGGGTATCCGAATGGGGTATCAGGATAACTTATGGGGACATTAGAAGTCCCGCTTGTCCTGGAGAATAATTCAGGGAATCTAGGGACGATGTTTGGTGGCTCTTTTCCATTATTCCAGTCATCAAGCATTTCGAGCATGCGAAGCCGCAAGATTCTATTTTCCTCTGCAGTTGCGGATTCGGGTGTGGGGACGGCCGAGATAGAACTTTCCTCGGAAACAGGGATTGTTGGCAACGGAATCTCTGAAGACATTTCTACACTTCCTTTTGACCTTGTGAAGTAAGTGTGAACACTGCCTCCTGTCTTAACAATAGGTAATAGAACACTCCCTTTCGACCTCGTGAAGTATGAGTGCGAGGCCAGACTTTCACCAAACCAACCGCCTTTTCCAAAACCTGGAAAGAAACTCAATGACAAACGAACGGTTAATTCGAATCAAATAACAGATAAGCAATCTCACGTTGGGGCATGATGCACCTATACAGTTAAATGGATTCCTACATGTTTGCGACGAAAGCATGTGTCATTCCGGCATTCTTTTAGGCTTTTTATTATTTTCCCCCTTTTTTTCAATTTTTCTCTTTGGTTAAACCGCGACCGGATCCGATGAGGATTGTCTACGTATCACGATGCCATGTGAATCAAATCATTACGTAGTTCAAAAACACAAATGAGCGTAAAAGAAACACACATTTTATTGTTGAAACGGTCTATTACAAACTACATTTTGCAAAAGAAAGAGCAAACTTTGAAAATAAACCTAGACTCAACATAGACAAAAACAAACTGATGGGAAAAAACATGCAGAAGATGCTAAGATACAGACTCAACTTATGAGTACATTATGGTTTTGAAAATTGGTGCCCGCGGGGCATCATTCGGCCTCGCCGCGGTCCTAGGTGTGAGATCCCTCTCAAGCTGCTCCAGCTCATGCATGGTCTGTTTGACATAACCCATCACTGCCGAGAGGACGGTAACACTGGTCATGTTCTCACATCGTAGACATCGTCTGGTGATGGCATGGGCAATGGCCTTGATCCTATCTCTGGTTTGCTTCTTCTCTATGAGTAGGCGTTTTATCTGATCGCTACATATCTTGAATACCTGAGAATCCTGTATATGCTGATTCTTCAGTCGCCGTACTTCTAACTTCATTTGGGCTAACAAGTCGTAACAGTATCTGCTCTCAATTTGGAAATCCTTGGCCTAACTAGCTGCTTTGATCTCAAGTATAGCCATCTCTCTCTTTATTTTGGCAACAGTTTTCTCGTGGTCGCGTTTCAATTGGTTCAAACATCGGCGATGCTTCTCTACTCTTATTCCCCACTGTGCCTTGAGCTTTGCCATAATCTTTCCCGATTCTTCTAAACCATCTCGCCATTCCGTGACTTCTCTTTTTAAACCCTTAATCAACTGTTGGTCTGATCGACTTCTGGGTTGTTCATCAAGAGACAATCTTAATTTCTGGATTCGGGCCTTAAGTTCTTCATTCTCTTGGACCAATTTATTCTTTTCGCTTCGATCCGCCGCGATTTGTACGCTGTTATTGAATTTCAGACTGTCAATTTGTAGCTTCAAACCACCGATCTCTGCCCGATACCCCCTTTCTTTTGCTACCCAGTTCCATTGCCCTTGGGACGATTCTACAAAATCTTTGAGATGCGGTCTCTTAGCTGGTCTTTCGCAAGATAGGTCGCCTCTGAACCAAGCGTGATACCCTGGGGCAACTTCCCCTTTTGCTATATCCATCACACAAGTGCTTGCTGTCAGATGTTGGCACTCACTCCAGATTTGGCGAACTTCTTCTTCGGGGAAACGACCGTATGGACTGATTTCAATCACTTGGGTACTCAAATCTTCATCTTTCGGCACCACTTGATATCTCCCAAGTTGTCTCAAAACCCGATATGGTGCATAGGGTTGGATGCTTTTAAGTCCCATCAACAGAAAGTGGGGCCTGGTTGCCGGCATGTATATGATTTCCTCAATAGGCGACCATCCGAGCGTCCACTGGATTTGGCTAGCAGTGAGAGTTCGGAAAAATGAGGTCCATGATGTGACGCCCTCAGGTAGATTGAAACCTTTGATTCTAGTGTAGAATTCTCCAATACAAGTTTTTTCGGGCGAACCGTAACCCAAGAGCTGGGAGCGGTGGCATAAATGATCGGTCATCCATATTTGCAACAGTAGGTTACATCCTTCGAAAAAGCCGCCCCTGGATCGACAAGCAGTGAGAGCCCGGAAAATGTCAGCCATAATTATAGGCGCTAGAGTACTTTTATCTTGGGTAAGCAAAGTACTGACGACCCCAGTTATTTTTAGATCGATGTTTCCGTCCTTCCTTGGGAACACTATAAGACCCAAGAAGGTCGTCATAAAAGCTAACAGCCTATGTTCGTCCCACTTCTGTCGGTTGCCTTTATTACACAGTTTGAAATCTGGCTTATTGAACCCGCCCTCGTGACCGTATCTAGCATACATGAGGTGGAGACTGCAGAAGCCTTTGACAAGATCTGGATGGTGAAATGTTCGGGGTATTTTCAGAAAATCCAGAAACCGGTGTACCGTGACGGCCCTAGGTGCAATCAAGTATTTGAACCTTAACGGAGCTTCATCACCCCCAATGTATCCCACTATTTCTTCCAAAGTCGGGGTGAGCTCGAAATCTGAGAAATGAAATACATTGTGCGCCGAATCCCAGTAAGTGACCAATGATCTGATAATATCGCCCCGAGGCTGAATGTCTAGTAAATCCGGGAGATTTTTCAGATATTTCCTCACTTTGCCTTGCCCCTCCTTGCGTAAGTCGTTCCACCATAATCGCAACTCAAAAGGGATCTTGGTCATCATTGAAAAGGGTTCGTTTTGTATCGTGCTCATCCTGCACATTTATTTAGGGTGATTTAAAAAACTTTTATTAGACTCAAAAAATTAAAATTATCTAGATTTTTTAAAAGATTTTTTCTTCAAAACGGGAGGTTGGATCCGATGAGAGTTGCCTACGTATCTCACACCGTGTGAGAATCAAACCGGCGTAGTTCGGTCGGATCAAAATAGGGGAAACAAAAAATAAAATCCTCTAAAGAAAAGAAGAATAACTCTTTTTTTTGTTATTTATTTTTTGAAAAGAGACCAAGGAAATACTTATACATTCTAAACTTCCTTTTTTTTCCATTTTTTTTTGAAATTTCGGAAATCTTTTAAGAGGTACTAAAAATGAAACAAAATTTTTTTCTTTTGATTTTTATTTATTTATATATATTTTGGATTTTGAAAGTGATTAAAAGGAATAGTCAAAAAGACAAGCTTTGTTTTCATTTTTTTTTACGTATTATTTTTTTTTCAAGAAAATTCCGGCGAGGTTTTGACATTACTCGAACATTGGTTTTTTTCAAAAGAATAAGTAATTATATCCCTACCCTGCTATTTTCTTTTTTTTTTTTTTGAAATTTTTTTGGAAACCGGTCAACATGCAGATCTGAAGCAAATAGATGCGCAAAACAAAACGGGATGCAGCAGGATGGTCTTTTCATTCCAGGTTGTCTGTCCTAGACGGACCCAACCCCTGTGTTGAGTCCCCTATGTCAAATGCAACATGATGCAGATAAGCGTTCCTACTAGGGATCCGACATGAGGTTTCGTTATACTAGGTTTATAACCTGGGTAGATGTTCTAGACTGTGTACCCGAGCGGACAACTCGAGTCGAGGAGGGGCAACTTACCGGGAACCAAAAGGCCGTCCGGTTTCGTAACTTATCCGTCCTCTTTCTTATTTCAGGTATTGACACTAACAGAATAGGGAGCCTCGACCAACGAGCTTCTCCCCGGTGGTGAAGAGAGAAGGGTTCAGCACAATTTATATACAGTTCAGATAATATCAAAGCAGTAAAAAACAAACATTGTAGCACGTTATGTCAAAACATGTAATAAATATCAGATAATAAAGCCAAATATAACAATTATTCTAAGCTCGAATTCTTGAACCTTGAACCGGAGGTTCTGGGTATAAAATTCCCCAGCAGAGTCGTCAGAGCTGTCACACCTCCTTTTTGCGCGCCCGCCCCGAAGGGTTAAATGCGCGAGGGAGTTTTTCCAATTTAAGTGACAATATTCAAAATGAGATTATTTATTTAATTCAGAGTCGCCACTTGGGAAATGTTTGATTTTTGGTGTCCCAAGTCACCGGTTTATCTTGAATCCCAAATCGAGGAAATTTTCGACTTTTCCAAATGAAGTCTGCGAACCAGAAATTCTAAGTAAGGAATTCTGTTGACCCGAGGGAAGGTGTTAGGCACCCTTGAATCCCGTGGTTCTAACACGGTCACTTAAATTGTTATAATGGCTAATTATCTGATTTAAATACATGTTTGTGACTTACGTGCTTTTATTAAGTTTAAACCGCTTTTATTATTATCATTTATTTTTTATAGAATTGCAACGTCGTGAAAATGCATCTCGAACCACGTCACAATCAATGCACCCGTGGTTGTTAACACATTTCGACTTCGTTGAGATTGGGATTTGGGTCACATCAATGTGCACCCGGATTTAAGAATGTAATTTAATTAAGCCGCGCCTAAAGAGTCTAACGCGTTGTTGTCTTTGGAGAAAGCGAGGAAATTCACTAGACCGCCCATCCCAAATTCTAAATATTTATTACGATTAGTTATTGAGGGCCCCGCAATGTGTATATTTATTTGACGAGGCTCGTCTCGCTTATTTTAGAAGGGATATCCTAAAGTGACTACATTTCTATTATGTTCGTCTCTAACAATGCTTGAACAACTTCGGATTCTTATTTGATTATCTGATTAGTCGTTTATGGGGCGTGAATTGTTTAATGCCTTGTTTCATGGATGAACATGCTGTTAAATTGCTAAAGGAGGTTAATGTACAAGATTAATAAAAACTGCTAAAACCTATGTTAAATGTTCTTCAAACCCGAATTTAAGACTCGCCTATTTAAACTAGGTCAGTGGAGTTAACTATCGAAAACTGCTACTAATAGGGTTTGAACGTGATCATGTAAACTGCCTAACGAGGTTCGATAAAGTTAGAACTTGACAGATTAAGACTACATTATATTCGGCAAGGTTAAGGCATTCTGCCCTGTACATACAAAATATAGCTGAAGAGGAAGCCTAATTATCCGTATGCCAACACTCATGCATTCCTTATCATACAACTAACTAAATAATTGAAATCACAATTTTTAAATGAAACTAAACTTTAATTAAGTACAGGCTACCTAATGTGCTCCTTTATTGAGTTACGAACTAAACAAGTTACACAAATCTAATAACACTCATAAAACTTGTGACTACAGCAACGAGTGATTAAACTCCCGCATATCTTTCATTTCATGCTTTCAATGTTACATCAATGCGAAGTTCTAGTGTGTACCTGGATGTTGGATACAACAGAAGAAGCAGGGAGGTCAGTAGAGCAACAGAAGCAATACCAAACAGCAGCAGTGATAGCAGGTAACAAACAAGAACAAGTCCCAGTGCAAGATACAACTATGGCCGATGAAAAATGGCAAAATGACAGCAGCCAAACAGTGTAGTAGAAATAGAAGTCCAAGACAGACCAAACCCAGGAAAAACCAACCAGTGCGAACCACAACCAGTAAACTTTTTTCGAGACTTGGAAGAAATCAGTATTGATCAAGCAAATCGAAATCAGTAAAATCAAAACAGGAATGAGAATGAAAGCTTTTGTATTTCGTTTTATGCCTCTCTCAATGTATATCTGTCTATACCTCTCTATTTTTTCCTCAAAGATGTTTTCCTTTCCTTCAAAATCCAGTGTCATCCAGTCTCAAAATCTGTCTGAGTCTTTTCAGTTTTCTGTTTTTTAACCCTTCAGTTCTCAATCTTCCCCCCTCTATCTATCTGTGTTCCTTATGTGTGTCTGTGTGTGTGTATCTCTCAATGTGTATCACTCTTCTTCCTTCTTTTTCTGAAAAAATTCTCTCTTCTTCTGTCTCCCCCAAAATCAATCTCCCCCCTTTTCTAATTTAAGTTCCCCCGTTTTATAAGCCTAGCATCAGCCCTTTAACAACCTGTTAGACAAATCAGAACCCCTCCCAAGTGACCTGTTTTCTTTCCACTCAACTACTCAAAATAAAGCCCTCCCATGATATTCCCTGACAAACCCCTTTTAATCACCTTATTAAACTAAAAAGCAGACATGGGCAGCAGGAATATAACCTGACAGCACATGCTGTCAAGTTATTCCTCATCTCAAAAGGGCCTTTATGCACATGTTGTGCACAAACGCACATGCCACCAATTCAGATGGCAGCTAACAGACCAGACCTTTAAATTTCTGATTCAAATACACTAACTATAAGTAACTAATTCAATTCCTAATTGATTCAGACAATGCTTAACAGAAATAGATCAAGTTGTTATCATTCAAACAGCTGAACTATTTGACGACACGTATCGAATCGACTATACTAATTACAACATATACAATCAAAGCCAAGGATTGGAATCAAACAGTATTGCACCAAGGGTTCAGATTGCACTGTCAAACAGAGATTAACTTGGGGATTGATTACTCAAACAATTTCAATTCAGTCGACTAGGCAGTTTACATACACACACATTATCGGTGAATGAGGAAACATTTGACCAAATACAGAGGTCCAGGCAAGGTGGGCAAAAACAGTTGGTAAAATTCAAAACACAAATTAAACAAGACGTTTGGCCATACGAACAGACCTTTAACAAACACACGAAATGAAATAAAGAAAAGAAAACAAACTTACCTTAAAATCTTTGAAAGAAAAATCAGAAAAATCAGCTCGTGTTTGAACGGACCCTTCTTAGGGTTGTACGGACTTTAATCGAAGTGTTCTCAGTTGAGAACACTTCGATTAAGGTCCATTAGACCCTAATCACTTTAGCTCAAACGGACACAGGCCAGGCTTGGGGTTTCTGGGGTTCATAGATGGTAGATTTGGGTTTCCATGGTTAGATTCGAACCAAACCAAGCATGGTTTGGTCACGAGGGAGGTTCGGGGACTGTCTGGTGTGAAGCTGGGGTACATCGGTGTAAGTCGAGGTTCTGCTCGAATCTTCAAATGAAGATTCGAGACGATGGGGGAAGGTTCGAGATCAGTGGTTTGCAGATCTATGTTTAGGGTGTCAAGGTGGTCCTAGGGTGTTAAGGTGGGGGTCACCGGCGTCCATGCCGCCGGGTTTTTGGTGAGGGGAAAGGGGGCGGCTTTAGGGTTCCGGGGTTGGGTCTATTGGAAGGGATGAGGACGAAGGAGGGGTATTTGGATAGAGGGTGGGGTACGGGTGGAAAGCTTATATATGGGGTGGATGGCCTGATCTCAGCCGTTAGATCAATCGAGATCAACGGCCTGAATCTGGAGGTTTAAGTGAAACGACGTCGTTTGCTTTCATACTGGTGGATTAGGTTGGGTTTCATTGGGTCGGGTTTGATAATGGGTAAAGGAGATGGAACGAGGGCTGTTAGATCAGCCCGGCTTGAACGACTGAGATTAGACGGCCGTATACGGCGTCGTTTGGGTAAAGGACTGGTCTGATCTGGGCCGTTCCCCTGAACCAATCAATGACTCAAAAGGATGACGCCTATACGGCGTCGTTTGGGGCATCCCGCAGAAAGCCTGGTTGGACTGGGTCATTTACATGAGTTTGGGCCTGATTTCATTTGAAATTATGGCCCAAATCCAATGTTTTTCTTCTTATAACTTAAAAAAAAATTCCTAATAAAATTATACCAATATTAATTAATACTCAAAACAACAATTATCACTCACATTGACATTTAATTAAAATAAAATCACTTAATGACAACAAAAACAATAGAATAAAAGACGTTTATTTTTTACGATTTTCCTTTTAAAAAACCACTTACGGTTCAACTACACACGATACACATTTTTTTTGTATTTGTTTTAATAAAAATAAAATGAATCATAAATAATTAACAACGTACCACGTAAAAATAAAAAAAACAGCAAGATCAATTGCTATTATTTTCGTTTCTTTTTGGAGTGATTGTCGCAAAAACAAAAATCACGTGCTCACAGATAGCATGAAACAACTTTGTAAAGGGAGACTTTTGGTTAATCCATGATACCTACTGTAAACTTGATTACATAAAGAATCGAGAAGATTATTGCTGAGGGTTTTTCTTTTAGTCTAAACGGGATAAGGAATCCTTATTATCTGTATCCAACTCATCTATCTGTATCCTTATTATTACACTTAGCTAAGATTTACCCCTTCATCTTTTTTGATTGATTTGTCCAAAAAGGTTTCGATATCCTTTGAGTCAAATAATTTGACGCCGTCTGTGGGGATTTCTATAGCTGAGACCTTAGTTTCGTCTAGATTCTTGAAAGAAATAATCACTTTTTTTAGTCTCACTAAGGCCAACAATGGCGGGAAAGGGAGAAGCAAGGCTAAAGGAAATAGTAGGTGTCACGAACAACCTCATGAATTCCCTCAATGAGGCCAGTGGAGAAGACAACGAAAACGTAACACCAAGTGCTACACATGAGGGGGATATCTCACCCTCCCCCTCCCCCGCACGAGGGTTTAACTGTCTCACACCTCAATATCTGCAGTAGGAGAAGCACCACCGGCCGTGAAGAGGCTGTTAGAAGAATGATTGACAAACACCTTGAGCAACATACTCGAGAAACCCGTTCAGACGGATATCTAACCCGCAAAAATCGCAGCTGTCGCCGATGAGCCAGAAACTACACGAACAGGTAACACCCGTACTGTCATTGATACGGGCAACGGTGCACTTGCAGCCATCTTAAAGAAAATGGAAGAGATGGAAAATGAGAACAAAACACTCCGCGACCAGATGAAAGAGCATCAGGAAAGGGTTGATAAAATACCGGGCGCTCTGAATTTGCTACCAAAACGTGACGTGGGACGATTCGTCGAACAACCATACAATGAAGGGGCAACCCCTCACTCTATTCCATAAACCTTTAAAATGCTGCCATATCTGAAAATATATGATGGCACCATGGATCCGGAGGATCACTTAATCTATTACGTTACTGCAGTAAAAGGTAACAATCTATCAAAAGAACAGGTGTCGTCAGTACTGCTGAAAAAGTTCGGCGAAACTCTGACAGGAGGAGCATTAACGTGGTACTCCCAACTACCAGAACGATCGATATCAACGTTCGAAGAAATGGCAAATAAGTTCATCACCGCTCTCATGGGAGCAAAAAAGGCAGAGGCCAAGGTAAATGATATCTTCGCCGTTAGGCAAAACGACAGGCGATGGACTTCGGGATTTCCTAGCCCGATTCAATAGGGTAAGGATGAGCCTACCGAATGTGTCAGGAGGGATAGCGGTAGCAGCCTTTCAAAATGGGTTGAGCAGAAACGGGTCAAAAGCGACCAAGAAGCTGCTAAGTAGACTCATGAAGTACCCCCCCACCACCACGTGGGAAGAGATCCATAACGCCTATTGCGCCGAAGTAAGGGCAGATGAGGATGACCTCAATGGCCCGATGCAGAACCTAACTTCGGTCTAAACCGAGACAAGGAGAGATCGCCGCAACGACGGCCGAAAGGATCAGCGCCACGGTTCAACCAAGAAAGGCACCAGTCCTATGTCCGAACATCCAGCCCACCTCCTCCACGACATACAGATGTCGCACCTCGACACATCGCATCACCCCAAAGCGAAAGAGGTATGCCTCCACTGTTATCTGCTCATAACTTTTGTGTTTCTCCTTTAGAAATAGTGTGCGCACTGGAAAAGCTCGGCACAAAAGTGTAGTGGCCACAAAAGATACAATCGGATCCGAGCACCAAGAGATCAAACGTTTTGTGTGAATTCCACCAGGAAAGGGGACACAAGACCGAGGACTGCATAGGTCTGCGACATGAAGTGGTAAGAATTTTAAACCAGGGATACCTGAAAGAACTTTTGAGTGACCGAGGACGGGCCAACTTCGCTCGTGAATGTGATTAACCGTAGGGGCCTCCAAAACCACCATCACCAGCTCGTACCATACAGATGATCATTGGTGGCGGCGACGATACTATAATCAACCATGTGAAATTCACCACCACACACAAACTCAAATGGACAGTCGCCCACGAACAGTATGACGACCTCGAAGACAGTATCATCTTCGATAAGTCGGATACCAACGGTTTGTCTTTCCCTCACTATGATGCTTTGGTTATAACTTTACACATTGCGGACACCGACATAAAGAGAATAATGGTGGATGACGGAAGCGACGCATGTATTATTCACCCTCGAGTTCTCATGCAGATGAGGCTCGAGGATAAAATAATACCAACACTGACGGGTTTTAATAATGCAGTGGAACGAACCTCTGGAGAGATAGTGCTAAAGATCCAGGCAGGAGGAGTCACCATAGAGACGATGTTCCACGTTATGAACCAGGAAATAGCCTACAACACCATTATAGGGAGTCCATGGATACACGCCATGCGAGCTATCCCGTCAAGTTTCTATTAAGTAATCAAATTTCCCACCCCATGGGGGATATTCAGCATCCGAGGTGAGCAATGCACCGCCCAAGAATGCTACCAGATCGCCCAAGATTGCACACACACTAAACAACTAAAAGGGTCAAGTGCGGAAGCATAACAATTAGCCATATCGGGAACCAAACCCGACGTACAAATGGAGGCCATCAAAGACCCGGATATCGTAAAAGCTTGCAAGGAAACCATAGAGGACCTCGACCCTGTCCAACTAGACAATGCCGATAGCATGAAAAAGGCATATATCAGACACAACCTCTCAGAACCAGGTAAATATCATGAGTTTTTAACTAACAATGCCGATTTGTTTGCCTTTTCCCATTCAGATATGCCAGGAATCCCAAGGGATATCGCCACACACAGGCTGAATGTCGATCCTCTTTACCGGCTAGTCCGGCAAATGAGGAGAAAGTTCAATGCCGCCATCAATGAGGCGGTCAGCGAAGAGGTTGATAAATTACTCGCTAATGGTTCCATCCGAGAGTCAAAATATCCCCAATGGGTCGCCAACGTGGTCATGGTCAAAAAGAAGAACAGGAAATGGCGGATATGTGTCGACTTCACCGACTTAAACAAAACATGCCTAAAAGATTCATTTTCATTACCACACATCGACCAGCTCATCGACGTAACGGCGGGACACGGACTACTGAGCTTCTTAGACGCCTACTCTGGTTACAACCAAATTCTAGTGGCTGGAGAAGACCAAGAAAAGAGCACTTTCATCACTCACCAAGGAACGTACTACTACAATGTAATGTCGTTCGGTCTCAAGAATGCAGGGGCGACGTATCAAAGGCTAGTCACCAAGATGTTCAAAGAACAACTTTGTAGGACTATGGAGGTCTACATCGATGACATGCTAGTAAAGTCGAAAAAGAAGGAGGATCACATTGACCATCTGAAGGAAGCTTTCGAGATATTCAAACAATACGGGATGAAGCTAAATCCCGAAAAATGAGCCTTCGGCATAACTTCAGGAAAGTTCCTTGGTTTTCTAGTGTCACAAAGGGGTATCGAGGTCAACTCGGATCAGATTAGGGCCACCGAAGGAATACTAGAGATATTGACCAGCAAGAAGTAGGTGCAGAAATTAACAGGACGAATAGCCGCCCTATCAAGATTCATTTCACGATCATCAGACAGATGCCATAAATTTTTCAATGTGCTAAGGAAAGACCACGGACTGCAATGAAATGTAGAATGCGTCGATGCCTTGAGGAAGCTAAAAGCGTATCTATCCTCGCCACCATTACTCGTCAAGGCAGACCCGGGTGAATGCCTACTAGTATACCTAGCAGTCTCTGAAGTCGCGATAAGTGCAGTCTTGATCCGCGAAAACAAAGGTACGCAATCTTCGATTTACTATATCAGCAAAACCTTAATTGATGCTAAAACAAGGTACCCTCACCTTGAAAAACTAGCTTTGGCATTAGTCATAGCTTCACGAAAGCTTAGACCATATTTTCAATGTCACCCTATAAAAGTGGTGACAACCTTCCCCCTGAGGGGCATCCTACACAAACCTGAATTATCGGGTAGACTGGCCAAAGGGGACATAGAATTAAGCGAGCATGACATAACATACCAACCACGAAATGTCATTAAGTCGTAGGTGCTCGCCGATTTGGTCACTGATTTCAGCGTGGAAATATTGCCTGAAGTAGAGCAAGAGGTACTCCGCGCTTCTGCTCATTCCGACCTCTGGGTCCTATACACTGACGGCGCATCTAACGCATTGGTATCAGGACTGGGACTCGTCCTTAAGTTTCCTACGGGCGAAGTAATTCGCCAGTCCATACGATGCCCCGAGATGACTAATAACGAGGCCGAGTATGAATCTGTGATTGTAGGATTGAAATTAGCCCTCAAATATGGTGCTCGACAACTCGTCCTCCACTACGACTCTTAACTCGTGGTGAACCAAGTCACGGGACTTTCCAAATCAAAGAACAGAGACTACAAAAGTACCAGTCAGAAATTCACAATCTGCTTCCAGAGTTCGATGAATGCCGCCTCGACCAAATACCCAGGGCGCAAAATATCGAAGCAGACAGCCTCGCCAAGCTAGCGGCATCCACCAAAAATATCAACAAGGAAAACTTGGTAACCCTTCTCCATTCCGCAATAGACCAAGTCGAGGTACATTCTATAAACCTAACTTGGGACTGACGCAACCGCCTCATAACATATTTGTAGGATGTAATTCTCCCACAAGATAAGAAAGAAGCCAAAAAAGCTTTGAATACAGGCAACCAGATACAGCCTCGTATATTGTGATCTCTACAAGAGAACATTCGGCGGCCCCTGGCCAAATGTCTTGGGCCAAATCAAACAAGGCGAGTATTGAAAAAAGTACATGAGGGGCACTGCGGCGCCCACACGGGAAACCGCACCCTCGTCCGATGCCTCATCTGAGCTGGATACTACTAGCCTACCATGAAAAAAGAAGCTGCGGATTACGTCAGGAAGTGTGAACAGTGTCAAAAGTATGCCCCTATGATACACCAAGCAGGGGAACTCCTTCATTCCGTCACTTCGCCATGGCCATTCATAAAGTGGGGGATGGATATTGTCGGACCCCTCCCAGCAGGATGAGGTAAAGTACGTTTCCTTTTGGTTTTAAATGATTACTTTTCTAAATAGGTGGAAGCAGGTGCATACACTCAGATACGCGAGCAAGAGGTCATCGCGTTCATATGGAAAAATATAATATGCCGTTTTGGCATCCCCAAAGAAATTAGCTGTGACAATGGACCTCAGATTGTCGGAAAGAAAATGATCAAGTTTTTCGAAAAATGGCACATCAAACGAATACTCTCTACGCCATATCATTCCACCGGCAATGGTCAAGCCGAATCCTCCAATAAAGTAATATTGAATATATTGAAAAAGAAGCTCGAGGACACCAAATGGCTATGGCCTAAACTACTACTAGAGTACTATGGGCATACCTCACTACACCAAAAACCAGCACAGGCAAGATGCCATATTCACTAGTCTATGGGATTGATGTAGTTATACCCGTCGAGGTCGGGGAGCTTAGCTTGAGATACACCAATGAGAACGGACCAAACAATGACAAAAAAGTAGCCTACAATATCTGGATGAAGTCGAAGAACGAAGAGATATGGCCCACATAAGAATGATAGCCCAAAAGCAACAAGTAGAAAGGTATTACAACAAAAAGGCCAAAGTGCGACTGCTCAAGGTCGGAGACTACGTCCTTAAAGCTAGAACATAAGCAGCGAAAGACCCTAATGAGGGAAAACTGGGAACAAACTGGGACGGACCATACAAAATCACGGCGACAGCAAACAAAGTAGCGTTCCAGTTAGAGACAATGGAAGGAAAACTACTCCAAAACAACTGGAATGTTGCCCATCTCAAATACTTCCACTTCTAAAAGGAGGCACCATCTAAGTCGTACTCTCTTTCCCTCATCCGAGTTTTATCCCAATCGGATTTTCTCGGTGAGGTTTTTAATGAGGCGACAAGGGTGACGTCTCGAGGTTCAAAGTATTGTTCATTACCCCGCCCGTCGACGTGTTCTCTAGACCGAGTAATGAAGGCACTAGATATAGATAATCAAATCTTCATTGTCTTTACAGAGTCGACATCGACATGTGATTCTTACAAGAATATAATTAAATCGTCATTGTATGAATAAAGCCATATATTTTCCTACGGGAATATGATCAAACCTTCAATGTGAACATCCTAATGGCCAAGGCCATCGACAAAAACATGAGTTCGACCTCATTTCGAACTATGATGGGATCCTACTTCGACGACAGTTCGAAGCAACATCCCAATGGCCAAGGCCTGTCGACGAAAATATGAGTTCGACCTCGTTCGAACTACGATGGGATCCTATTTCGACGGCAGTTCGAAGAAACAACCCAATGGCCAAGCCATCGACGAAAATATGAGTTCGACCACGTTCGAACCACGACGGGATCCTACTTCAACGATAGTTCAAAGCAACATCCCAATGGCCAAGGCCATCGACGAAAATATGAGTTCGACCTCGTTCAAACTACGATGGGATCCTACTTTGACGATAGTTCGAAGCAATATCCCAATGGCCAAGGCCATCGACGAAAATATGAGTTCGACCTCGTTCGAACTACGACGGGATCCTACTTCGATGACAGTTCGAAGCAACATTCCAATGGCCAAGGCCATTGACAAAAATATGAGTTCGACCTTGTTTGAACTACGACGGGATCCTACTTCAACGACAGTTCAAAGCAACATCCCAATGGCCAATGCCATTGAAGAAAATATGAGTTCGACCTTGTTCGAACTACGACAGGATCCAACTTCGATAACAGTTCGAAGCAACATCCCAATGGCCAAGACCATCAATGAAGATATGAGTTCAACCTCGTTCGAACGACGATGGAATCCCTTTTTGACGATCATTTCGAAAATAGCATACCAGAGACTAAAGCCATCGCCAAAAGAAAAAGGAATCGACCTCACCCGAAAGCTAAATCGACTTAACAGGCATTGCAAAGATCATCACTAAATCGATAAAACAAATTCTACATTACATCAAAATGTTACACCTATCTTTATAACGGGCTCAAAAATGCCCCTTACAAAAGTCCCAAAACAAAAAGTAAGTACAAACAAAAGGTTACATATTATACCCTATTGGGTACGCATCTTCGTACCAAGAGTCAGAAGCAAGAGGATTCGCATCATCGGAATTGATGTCATTCCCGTCAGGAGTAAGAGGGTCGTACCCACACGCCTCCCGAGCTGCCCGAGATTCGGTATGTAGGACCTGAAGCTCTGCTTCAGTTACCCTCCCCTCGGTATAAAAAGCCTTGTACACGTCAAGTCGAGCCTGAGCATGGACCACAACTCATATAAGAAATGAGGGACGACCGGATTGGCCAGAGCACGAGATGTAGAAGGTTGTGAGCGTCGACTTGCATCCTCCGCTCTCAACGAGGCCACTTGTCCATTCAATAAAGTTAGCTCCTCCTCCAACTCCTTAACACGCCCTTCAAGACCTGTGACCTTAAGCCTCGAGGCCTCCTTCTCCTCGGTCAGATCCAACCTATAAATACGAAGGGTATCTTCCAAGGCCGCTGTTCCAGAAATAACCACCGCCAGCTTATCAGCACCGACGTTCAGTTCGCCCTTAAGCCCCTCAATCTCTACCTTCTTCGTACCCAATTCGGCGGCCAAACTAGCCCTCTTTGCTTGTAAATCAGCATTCTCGGCCATCACCTCCCTACTTAACTCAAGCTCATACTCCTTCACCTTAAAGGAGGCCTCGAGTTCACTGTTGCGGGCAACAACCTTCATAAGCTCCTCATCTCACTCCCTTAGCTCCTCGACCTTGCGCGCTAGTGTGTCCTCCCCCTGTTTGAGTCCTTCACGGAACAACTAAAAATCGGGGTCCTGATTATAAATATCGGCCATTGTGTGATGCTTAGCACGATACCGTTGGTATTTGGAAGACATCTTCCCGTAAATAGCCATCCTCTTCCTTTCCCAACGCTCGTGCTCGGTCTCCATGATAAGGGTCTAACACAAAAAAAGAAGAAGTTAGAGACAAAAACACAAGTCGGCAATCACAAAAGCAAGACCAACGATGAAAAGGAAAAGGACACCTACCCGCAAGGCCATGCCGACAACGTTCTGAGACAACTCCATGTCACTCAGTGCCCTAAGCACCTCGCTCTCAGGGGTAACACATAGAGAGGCTAAAACAGATACCATTTGGTCGCAGTTCAACAACAAATTGTAGTCCCCCGAAATAACTATGTGAAGATCATATCCTTCCATTCTGACCTCCACATGAGTATGGCGACCTATGAACTCATCCTCCGGGTCGACATCTGAACCCGAGCCTTTGCCCTTGACACGATGTCCCCCTCTAACATTGGATGATGCGCCACCCTCAGTGGAGCACATGGAGTCGGCCCCTGGGTAAATCCCTTCCGTTTGGGGGGACCCCCCCTAAAATGGCGTCGGCCATAAAAGTGGGAACAGGTGCCTCCTGCAATGCCCTACTCCTACCAGCGTCCACGACCACATCCTTCTCAAGCTCCATTCTCCTCTTTTTTCTCAACAATGACTCATCCCTGTTAGAAGATTCGTCCAAAAGATGTGGGGTTGGTACTGAAGAAGCCTCCTCCCTCACGACCATGTCCTGAGAGGGACCTTCTACTTGAATCGGTTGACCCACTCGAACAGACTCAGTCAAAGCGAACTGCATTCCCGCGGCAGCAATGACCTGTCAGAATGTAGGGACTGGTGCCCTCCACCTGGAAGCTCCTCAATCTCTCGTCATGGAGAGGCATATCAAAAGATGATGACATACGACCAACAAAGCGATAAGGGGGAAACACTTACCGGATGGCACCCTTGGGCCATAGCGTTTTATGAAGGCGGGCCAATCTCGGGTTTTCGCTGCATGGGTCAATAGACGTGTTACCCAATCCCTGATGCCGGCAATAGGGCGGGGCGGACGTCTCATAGCTGCAAACAGGGAACAAACGAACCTTATAATGAATATAGATAAATGAAGAGCAAAATGAGTAGCGACACTTACGAATCTCGTTCCGTCGCTCCGAGAACCTGGCAGAGTCAGAAATAATATGTTCAGTTTTGACAAAGAAATACTTGTGCCAAAACTTGCGACTCGCTCGATTGTCGGTCCCAACCATCAGCCTTTTTGTGCCACGATACCTCAAATGCACTATAGTACCCCTATGGAAGCTGGGCGAGAACATGTGCAAGAGGTGATGGATGGAAACATCGCATTCCGCCAACTCCGCATACTTAGTCAACAACAGAAGTATCTTGAGCGTGTATGGAGAAAGTTATGCCGGGCAAATTTGGTAGAACCTACAAAACTCTTCCGCTAATAGGGGGAGAGGAAAAGAGTAACCAATCGCGAAAGGGTATTCGTAGAAAGCGCAGTACCCAGGTCTGGAACCTCTACGAAATCCCTTCCCGCTGAAACCATGTCAACATGAGCGGGAATGTCGTACTTTGCACGAAGAACGTCGATGTGAACTTGCTCCGTCTCAAAGAATACGGGGGTAGGAGTAGAAGGGGTATCTTTAAGGAAATCACTTCGAGACATGGGATGTCTCGGCAGTAACTCCTCCACCGAAGGAAGACTGTCACCCTCTTCTACCGCCATACCCTCACCACTTGAAGGGGGCGCCATAGACAACGGGGCAGCCTAATAAACCCCTTCACGAGATCGATGTGATCTTGGCATGCTTTAGTTAAAAAAAAGTTAGTGACACAGCAAGAAAAAAGGAAGAAGAAGAGGTTATGAACGAAGAGTGTGAGAAGAAGCAGAAGGGTGTTAAGAAAAACTCGGAGAAATAAAGAGGGATGATCAGAAATGAAATGGCCAAGAATTTTTGAAAAAACAGACCCTCCACCTATTTATAGGATTGGGTGGCGCTAGAATCGAAGCGGAAGGCCACGGAGTTGCATCAAAATCGAAGCGTCAAGCCATCAATCCCACATCTCGCAAAACACGCGCAATGGTGACGCACGTGAAGCTGATGTCATTTCCCGGTAAAAAGTATTACTTGGTGTCTTGCCGAGCACGCTGACTGCGTACCATTGGCCAGGCCGTAATGCTTCGTAGGGCCAAATTTCTCCGTAAAAGTGCATGGTGTCCGCTCATCGAGGACGCACCCAGTTGCAACCCCGACAAGCGGAGTGACTAACTGTATGGGTCCAAATTTGAACAAACACGGCCGTTGATGAGCATGACGTACAATGAGATCCTCACAGTTCGACATCTTACAGAGGGCGACCTTAAGGCGAACAAGAAACTGTACGACTTTTGCAGTAGTGCAGGCCCATTAGGGGACATTGGGAGTATTCTTTCGAATAATCCCTGTCACTTGTCTTTTAGAGTTCAGAAGGGTGGAGTTCCTTATATATATAGCATGAAACAACTTTGTAAAGGGAAACTTTTGGTTAATCCATGATATCTACTGTAAACTTGCTTACATAAAGAATCGAGAAGATTATTGCTGAGGGTTTTTCTTTTAGTGTAAACGGGATAAAGAATCCTTATTATCTATATCCAACTCATCTATCTTTCATTCTAGAGATTATTACACTTAGCTAAGATTTACCTCTTCATTTTTTTTGATTGATTTGTCCAAAAAAGTTTCGATATCCTTTGAGTCAAACAGATTACACGCGTAACGCACGTATCGTAAAACTAGTACAAATATAAAAGTCTAAGCAAGAGTTCTTGGGTTCGTCCGAACCCCCATCTACTTCTCTAGCTCGGCCACTGTTGGTACCCAAAACGGATCAGTACAGGAAAGTTGTGTTGTAAAATGTTGTGTTATGTAAAAGAGACTCACCCTTGAGATTTAAATACGATGAAATGGCTGAAATTTTGTCAACTTTAATTAAAAAAATTCAAACCTTGAATTGGACCAAAATAAAAAAAACTTTCAAGTAAAAAGTGTTTATACTTCTTAGTTATCCTACTTCACGCAAATTTACTTGAACGGAGGATCTATCGAAAATATTTTTTCTATCTTTTATAAGGTAAGAATAAAATTACGTATAGTTTACCCTGAATTTAAAAATAAATACTAAAAAGAAAGTAAACTAAAATGAGTTTGAAATGGCTAAGGGAGTGGCTGTTTTGTTTGTTTGCCATTGGAAGGACAGTGAAAAAGCAGAGGCAAAAGCCCCTATTCAGACACTTGGCCCGTAGGCTTATCAGTTCATGCTTTTGTGGACTGTGGCTGCTGACTACTGGTTGGTTGTGGATGAGAAAACAACACTCATTATTTTCTGCACCAATCCCATTTCATTTACATGCTATCTTGTCCCCAAAAGTGTGATCTGACTTATGTTCCCATTTTGGCCCTTTTCTGTCTTCTTTCATCACATCTTTTGTCCCATTCACATGAAATATTTGACTCAACATATCAATAAAGATTGTACTAGTAGAATTGATAAAATTCCTTATTCTTAACTAAAAAAATTTGAGTTCTGTCTGAGTCAAGAAAACTATATTTTGATAGGAAACGTTTTTTCATGAATTCATATTAGTTAAACTCCTATATGGATATCCAACACCGATCAGAATATTATATATATATATATGTCTGACATGTCATAGCTAAACCATAAAATTAAGAATTACTTCATGTGTTTCAATTTATGTGTCTTAGTTTAATAGAGCACAAAAATTAACAAAGAAAAGAAAACTTTTTAATCTTGTGTTCTTAAGCTAAAGATGTGTGTAATGTACCAAAATATCCTTGAATTTATGGTATTAAATGTTACGTGGAAAGAAGTTGGAGTTAAAGAGTTACTATTAAATATAAAAAAATATTCTTTTTTAAATAGACCAAAAATGAAAGTAAGACACATAAATTGGAATAGAAACAATAATGTTTTTCAAGTATAAAAATGAGATATTCATTTTTAAACATATTTAATAAATAATAAAAAAATTCATAAAATTTCATCTTTACTTCTTTTTGTTTTTTAAAGATTCAAAAGTTAGAAAAGCCAAATATCAGGGGATTGAAAAATTGATTGGGGAAGAACATGTAATGCTTTTCCAACATGTAAGTACACGAATTTTTGAGTCTTCAGTCTTCATCCTTTTGCAAAGGCCAATTAGAAGGAATATCACATGATAAGCCACACATTTAGGAACAGACGCATATGCTTTTTTGGTTCTACTCTAGTGGTGTGGACATGATTTTTCTTAACCAATATCACAACTTATAAAAGAGATGAACAAAAGAATAAATCATTATAATGATAAGCGATGATACTTTTATATGTATCCTATTATTCATATTTTTCTTATAAATGTTTAGTAAAAATTTCGACGAAACAGTATCCCGTACCACCACATGATATAAGGGGCATATGCTATTGCAAAAGACTTACTTCTTCTCCACCTGTTGATTTAGGAGCAGCCTTGTCTTTTCCTTTGTACTATTTATAGTTGATAAAGAATAGGTTCTAAAAGCGGATAGGCCGATGGTAGGGAAAGCTAGCACACATCATTTCTATAAAAATAAGTGAGTTTCACGACGAGTCCATATGTACAACTTCCCTACCAATTCGGTCTCCAGAATGGATCGGCTAAACATTTCATTAGGGAGTCTGGTCTTGACTCTTCTGTTTGGTATTCATTCTCATTTGGCTCTTTGAATCACATCCAGCAGTGGTTGGAACAGCTCGCAAATTCCAACTATGTCACCTACTTCATTGCCCCTAACCGTTTCTCGTACCTCAATTGAAACATAATGGTTTCATGTTTTTTTATAGATAGATTATCTCTCTCAATTCATTTCTGATTCCCTCATTCAATCTCATGAAAAGCAAGCTCGGCAGATCCTGCCTTAATCTGTCCTCAGACAGTCAGCCCTCATCAGGCTGCTGGCGTTGCGAAATGCTCCGCCGCAAAGTAAGCTTTGTGATAGTATATAAAAAATTCACCTCATATTTTAACTTTTCTTGAGAAAATTAGATGTTTGGTTAAAGAAAGAATAAAGGCAAAAAAAGCGAGTAATAAAGTAAAAGGTAATTCTTAGTTTGCTTGGCAAACTTTTGAGTGAGAGACCAGCTGGTACACTTTAGTTAGAAAAATTATACCCTTTGATTTTAGATTTTCTGACTGAATAATAACCAAGTTTTGAATTTTCAGATAAAGCTTTGAGGGACTCTGGCAGTTAATATGGTTAACAAGTCAAACAAACATTCTCAACCTTTATCCAATCACCAATTTGTTGAACACGAGAGACTAGAAAACTACAAAAAAGTACAACTTTCTTATTAAACCCCTAGCTAATTATCAATATTACTATTTTTAACTGCAAGTAATCGTCGTTAAAGTAGAAGTTGACACAAGTCAATTATTTATATCGAGTTAGTATAAAGAATTTCTTTGCTATCAATGTGACTGATTATAGTAAGTTATTATCTTAGTTTACGGGTTAACATATGGGAAATGTAACTATTCCAACTCAATCGATTCTAAATTTTGAATCATTCTTTTGCATTGATCACTATGCATATATCTGTTAATTAAGGGGTACAATATACTACAGCAAAAAGCCTCTAATATCAAGTTTAACAACTTTAATTAGTAGTGGTAAAATGGATAAAAAATTAATTATTTATTCATATTATCTACTTTGGTGTAGGTTGAAGGGGCGTTTTTTTTCTTTAATGAGCCCCACGTACTGCGAATCCATATTAATTGAGTCCTCACACCGAATTAAAAACCAAAAATAGATCTTCAACCTATTTTTTTATTGAGAAAAATAATTAATTGAGGATACGAAGGGAGTAACTAATTAAGGATGTAAGGTGACTAATACTCCCTTTAGGCCATATATTTTGGTTACATTTTCTCAAAGAAAATTTGAAAATATTCTTTGTTTATAAAATATAATCATGTTTTAAAAGGAAAAACTTCAAAAAAAAAATCAGTTTCAAAAAAACTGAGAGGGACAATTTTTGGATGAAATTTTTTTCTTATACTTACAAAATTTCAACTTTTTTCAAATAAGATGTATTTCCAAGCACAACTTCAATTTTTAAAAATTATTTTTTAAAATTTTTTTTTTTCAAGTTTTAATCAAATCTATGTCCGAACGCTAACTAGGTTAAAAGGCCCCTTCAAGTTTCCTACTTTAGTGGAGTAAATGGTGTTCCACTTTATGAAGCTATTTAATGTCTGAAGCTCATGAGCTTGTCTAGCGTCCACCAAACATCTTAATATGACCCTTTTCAACCCTACTGGTACTATCCACTTCTCTCTTCCTTTGGTTAATTGGCTCTCATGGAAAGTCTCTACTTTTTTCATGGGGTTCTGTGTCTCTTTTGTCTATATATATATATATGAGCAGTGGCTGACCTAAGTGGTGGAACCCGCTTCACAAAAAAATATTGATGTGTATATGTATAATTAAAGTTGTATAAATTTTGTATAAATATTTATTTGAACTCACTTGACAACTATTATTTTACTACTAAAGTTATATACTTCTAAGATTGAACTCGCTTGTACAAAATCCTGGATCCGTCACTGTATATGAACATTCATAATGATTACTATTATAGTAAAATGGCAATTAATCCCGTTTGGATCAATTAATGCATGCATAAAGTTTAAAGCAAGACACTAATCATTACATTGATAGGCAAGATCTAAAAATTAAATCAGTACGTAATTGCATGTCATCCTAAGTGCGCTGTTCTTCTTACTCTCAACTCTTAACCAAGTAACTAACCAATTTTACGCTGAGAGGCGGACCAACTATAGTTTGAGGAGTCGCCGGTGCTCACAAACTTCGGTAAAAACTCCGTATACACTTACAAATGTCTTTAAGAAATAGTAAAATATTAGTATAGGCCTCTGTATCAATCTTTATGAGCAGTGATAAATTTATATTGAATGTCATGATGGCCCGTGACCGTCGAATCTTGGGTCCTCCTCTAATTACGCTTGACAGAATTCGAAACATTTTCCCTCCGCGATGCTACAGAGAAGCGAGGAAATGTGAATATTCATCATTCAATGATTCTTAGGTAAAAATACTTACATAACTCTTACTTTGACCATTATAACATATAGGAGTATGGTTTTAGGGGAGTGATTGGCCTCAACTTGCCCCCTTTTTTACTTCAGGATAAAATATACTCCTTCACTTTCAATTATGCTGTGTTCCATACGAAACAGAATGTAAGGAGGAGGAAAAACGAAATTTTTTTAAACTTGTGCTTTAAAGATGCAATAACAATTATGTGGCTATAAAATTATATTATTATTAAGAATAAAATAAAAAGTTTAAAGTTTTATTTTTTTAAATATATAGATTAGGTTCTTTTTGCAACAAACTGATAAGGAAAAAGAGAATATAAAATGAAACAATGGTATTATTAATAATAATGTATTATTCGTTATATCTTAGATCGTCCAACTAAAAATTAAGTTTATTTACTATTTATTACGTAAGAGAACCTACCATTATTAGCCAACGTGAAAGACCATGATTAGTTCTTTAGGGGTCGTTTGGTAGGGCGTATAAGAATAATGCTAAATAAGGTGCATTAGTAATGCAGGGGTTAGTAATGCAAGCATTTGTTATACATAGATTATTTCTTATGCATTGTTTGGTATGGTGTATTAAAAATTAAAATGCATTGCATAATTTTTAAGAAATTTAATTGTTTACAAAAATGCCCTCCATATTCTTTAACTTAAGAGATTAAGGATAATTTTATCTTTAACCATGCTAATGCATGCATTAATAGCCTTTGTATAGCTAATGCCATAGTTTTCTATGCATTAGCTATACATAGGATAATACCAAATAGAGTGTATAACTCATGCTTGTATTAGTTATGCATAGATTGAAAAAGTGTACCAAACAAAGCATTACTAATACACAAAGCTAATTCATACATTATTTTCTCTAACACACTCTACCAAACGACCTCTTACTGTCTTAAGTCGTACAACATTCTGCTGCCTTGGCTTCAAATGAAATATAGCGAAAGTGAGAATAGTTTCTAGAAATTATTATAGTTACGAGGGTCGAGGGATAATGGATAATTAATCTCGGAATTAAATTTAATATGAGTTTATCTCATGTTTGGGTAGGATAACAATATAATATAACTAATTTTGGGATTAGTTATCACGGAATTATAATATTTTTTTTATCCATATGAGAGGATAGAATAACTAATCCCGAGATAACTTCTCCGACCAAACGACCCCTTAAAGTAGTGATTCAAGAACTTTTGTAGAAGCAAACGTGCTACCCCATGCACTTATACATGTCTTGCTGTATAATTATCGGGCAGTGAAGCACTCCAAGAACACGTTTGAATATAGATTTTGGCTATGTTTTTAAAAAACAAAAATTAAAAATATTGTACATTTATGGAATTTGATCAGCTTTAGATTTTGGATGAAAAAATTTCTTCTACTTAGTAAAATTCAACTTTTTTCAAGTAACACACATGTCTAAATACAACTTTAGCTTCCAAAAACTATTTTTCAATACAATTTCACAAACTCTTTTTCAAGTTTCAACCAAATATGTGCAAACGCTAGCTAATTAGGCTTTTTTAAAAAAAAATTTATTAGAACCTTCTGGGTCAAATGTGTAACTTTTTCACTTTAAGATTATTTCCAGAAGTATTTATAGGCAATAGTTTAATTAGTCCAGTTCACTTTTCTCTTTACTGGGAATAAGATTCAAAATTTCAGCAAAGGCTTTTATTATTCATTGCACACTACACTGTGATAAAAGTACAGAAATTTTTGCTAGTTAAGTTAGTTGAGCATAAGCTACAACAAACTGAATTTATTTTTGCTCCGGCATATAATCCACATTTATCAAGTACACAAATGAAGTCTAAGGAAACCAAATAAGGTGTACTAAAATGCAAAGGGTCAGTTGTTTTGTGGCGCGAGCTAAAAGTGAAAAAAGCCCAAGTATTATGTTTACGTTAAGTGGTGTGGATTTGGGGCATTTGCATCTATACCCGCTTTTTGGGGACGTTTTAACTTGTGCCTGCTTTGCAAAAAAAAATTACAAGCGTGCCCACTTTTTCGCGTAACTTCAGCATATGGGGATGAAGTAGCAAAGACAAAAGCATTCTAGTAAACAGGCCTGGAGTAGCAAGTATGCTGAAGTTTTTGTTTGTAATTGTTGAACTTAAGCATAGTACCTGAAGTTTTGTTCTCTATTTGCTGAAGTTTTTGTTTGTAATTGCTGAACTTAAGCATAGTAGCTGAAGTTTTGTTCTCCATTTGCTGAAGTTTTTGCTTGTAATTGCACTAAATAAACTGAAGTTTTTTTGTCCTGGATTCATTAGTTTTGTCATTAAGCTTTTTCAAAAACTTCAGCAGAAGATGCTGAAGCTATTTAGTTCATTTATAAAAACTTCAGCACTAAATAAGCTGAATTTTTTTTGTCCTGGATAAACTTTTTCAAAAATTTCAGCAGAAGATGCTGAAATTATTTAGTTCATTTGTAAAAATTTCAGCACTAAATAAGCTGAAGTTTTTGAAGAACCAGTATCCATCTTAAAAGCACAAATTGCATTAATATGGACAAGTGTAACATTAACCAGTTTTTACATCAAGAAAAATTTCAATAGCCAACGAGTTGTGAGGAACAGTCAAGAATTCAGCTTTTGGAATCAAAATTAACCAACGTACAGAGGAACCGTGTCCTTTAAATAGTTCTCTTTTGCTTTGCTTGTGATCCTGATCAATTATTTTTGAGTTTCGATGCACCAGGACATATCCAAAAGGGAACTGCGATAAAGACAACTACACATATGACTAAAGCAGAAAAATAAATTTCCAATGATGCTACACGAAGTTATCAAAACTTAAGCTTCCATCCGCTAAAAAGTTCACAATTACAGAAACATCTATGCCTAGAATTTTAAGTTTTAAGAAGATTTTTCCAGTTTCATTATACAAGGAACAACTTCAGAAGAAGATAAAAAAGCAATTGTATATAAGAAACTTTCAAAAACTGTACAGTTGCTTTAGCAGCACCAACAACAGCAGAAGAAAGAAGAAGAAGAAGAATAAGAAAACGAAGGAGGAGAAGGAGGAGAAGAAAGGGGGCTGAAGTTGTTTAAAAAATGGGTAAAAGTTAAAACTTTTTTTAAAAACTGGGTATAGGTTAAATGAAAGCGACCAAATAAGACGCCCCGTGCAATTTTACTGTGGATTTGTCCTAATTGGCTAATTCTCTTGTCAAGATTACTTGGGCTGACGGTCAGTTTTGTCTATGAACAATAGCTTTATTAGCCTGGGCCGAACCATGGCCAATTCCAAAAGCCCATTCTACTCGTTATTGACCGGTAGAAATGATACCATGGAGCTGTTTTGAACACTCACATTTAAAACATATTAAGTTTTGAAAGAGGGATTTTCATAAAGCACTACATTGTAGAGCTTAATCAATATATATAACTATAGTCTATCTAATTATCATTTGTAGTTATTGTTCAGGTGTTAACAATTTGTATCACTTGTATTCGAACGCGCAATGAATACAACTTATGTCAACTGTATTCAATCGCACAACGAATACAATCTATATCAACTACATTCATTCACACAACGAATACAACCAAGGCAAAATACAGGGGTATATACAAAGAATACTCCATGTATCGATTATATAAAAATAGAATGATCTTGTTGAAAGTCAAGAATATTGTGTGACAGGAAAGTGCCGTTGTCACTCAAAGGTAAGCTTTATAGAGCAGTGGCTAGACCGGACATGATGTATGGGGCTGAGTGTTGGTCAGTTAAGCACTCGCATATTCAGAAAATGAAAGTAGCAGAAATGAGGATGTTGAGGTAGATGTGCGGGCACACAAGGATGGATAAGATTAGGAATGAAGATATTCGGGAGAAGATGCATATAGCTCCTATGGATGACAAGATGCAGGAAGCGAAAATCAGATGGTTTGAGCACGTATAGAGGAGAAGAACATATGCCCCGGTAAAGAGGTGTGAGCGGTTGGTTTTGGCGGGTACGAGAAGAGGTAGAGGGCGGCCTAAGAAGTATTAGGGGAGAAGTGATCATACAGGACATGGCGTGACTTCATATTTCCGAGGACATGACCCTTGATAGGAAGACGTGAAGGCCGAACATTAGGATGTAGGTTAGGAGGTAGTTGAGCATTGTTCTACTTTGTACGGATGCGAGGCTAGTCTGATAGGGCTTT
Organism: Nicotiana tabacum; assembly: GCF_000715075.1. Lineage (NCBI taxonomy): Eukaryota > Viridiplantae > Streptophyta > Magnoliopsida > Solanales > Solanaceae > Nicotiana > Nicotiana tabacum. Next base: position 129,291,669 of record NC_134084.1, read on the forward strand.
GTCTTAGACTACTAGTGGTTCATGTTGTGTTCGCACGATTAATAGTTTTTTTTGTGTCGGACCTTATCTACTGATTATTGTTAGTGCTTTGCACCTATTCTCTGATGCTTATGTCGCTGTCATTATTTCTATTATATTTGTTGATAGTACTGATATATTATCTCTCTTTTCATCTTCTTGAGTCGAGGGTCTACTGAAAATAACCTCTCTACTCCCTTAGGGAAGGGGTAAGGTTTGCGTACCCACTACCCTCTCCAGACCCCATTTGTGGGATTTTACTGTGTTGTTGTTGTTGTTGTTGTTGTTGTTGAGAGTCAAATTCAAGACCGCTTCTTACTAAGCGAGTGGTCTAACCAACTGAGCTACGAGAGCTTAAATAATTGATCTCTTATTTTCAGTACTACAGGTGGATTTTCTATAAAATCAAATGGGATTTTTACCTTCCTATACTACATATGAAACTTTATTGCCCTCCTTAATCAAATTTTAACTTAATTACATGTTCATATACAATTTACCAATTGTATACAAATTAGTTTTAAATGAGAATCCCTAGGAATTAAATAAGAAATCAGTTATTTTTCATCCATGTTCTCTCTTTCTCTCTCCGTCTCTCTTCATCTCTCTATCTCTCATTCTCTATTCCTTCCCCAATTTTTCTTCCTCTAATGTTTTCTACTTTTTTATCTTTTCATGTTGTATATATTTTTAATGGAATTCATCAATGGATTCAATTGTTTTACTATAAAGTTTTTACTTAGCAATTTCCTTTTATGTTGCACAATTGGTGTTTAAATTGAAATTGTCAATCGTTAATTTTTGAGGGTGTTTGACTCTCCACCATTGACAGCCATTATAAGCTTTGAATCTTTCAATTCGAATTTAGGTTTTTAAAAATTATTATTTGTTTGAATTGGGTATTGTTGCAAATAATTAAGAATATTGTTTGGAGTTTATATCTCAATTTTGAGGGTGTTTGGTGAAGAATTGACTTGATTTTGGCTGAATTTCAGATTGAAACTCTAAGAAGAAGAAGAAGAAGAATACATGACATACAATATACTTACAAAATTATAGTAAAGTTATATTATAATTGTATATAAATTATATTCTGTTGTAGTTATATATATTTTTTATTTGAATATTGTATGAAAGTTGAAAAATAGTTGTATAATGAATGAAGCGTTATATAAAATTTGTATTCAAGTTATTAATACTGTCTTTTTACATAAAGTTGTTGATATGTATCAAAATTGTATTAAGCGAGAAAGTTTTGATTGGAATTTTAGAGAGGAAGAAGCACACACCACATACAAAATATATACAAATCCGATTCAAAATATACAAAAGACATATTTTATAAAATTTGTATGAAAATTATATTTAAGTTGTATGATGTTGTAGATGTATTTTAACCGGATAAAAATAATGTATGAAAGTTATAGATAAGTTGTAAATAAGTGTATACTATATAATTAATTGTATGAAATTTATTTTTAGTATGTATGTTGTTGTAGATATATCAATTTGTATTAAATTTGTACGAAATTTATTTTTAAATTTGTATGTTGTTGTACCATCAAATTGTATAATATTAAATTTAAATACGATGTATCCATTTTAGTGCTGATTTAAATAGGTTTCTTTAATTTGTGATAGATCGGTGTATTGGGTAAGTTAACCAATCAAGTGAAGCAGAATACTTTACTAGCCCGCATGATAGTTATTTACCTCATAAAATCTTTTGGACAAACCAATGAACTGTTTCTTCGAATCTTCAATTCCTACGACCTTCTTACTAGGTGTTGAATTCATCTCTTGAAAAAGACTATCAAACTGTAGGATAATCCGATTTTCAAGAGAGCACAATACAAACAGAAGTGTCACAAGTTTGAATTCAATAACATTCTTGCACGGTTAAAGTTCCATACTTAGTGGGTAGCAATATAAAAAAGAAAAGGGCAAACTAGTGACAGACTGGAGGTTACTTCAATAGGTTGATTGACAGAAGACAATTTTTATGCTTACCTTATTGAGAGAGAGACGTTGAGAGAGAGTGATGGAGAAAGAAAGAAAAATTGATGAGAGTGAGAGAGGCGGCAGTGAGGAAAGAAGAGAAGCTAAGAGAGAAAAAAAAGAAAAGGATGTAACTAAATCCCCTAATTTAAGGCACTAATAATGTATTGTATATAATTTGTAAGTAATCATTGTTTAGGGCAAGTAATATACAAAACTAGGATAATTTTGGTAAATAAGTATCAAATATTGTATAGAAAAAAAAATCCCGAATCAAATATAACTATCATGGTAATGTTCTGAAAGTATAGTTATGAATGATTAATACAATATATATGTTTGTTGTATCACATAAACTTGTAATTTTTGAAACGTGCTTAAAGTTTAGTTAGTTTTCGTAAATTTCGGCCTACTCATGCTAATGCTTCTTATTTTTCTTCTTTAGACCTTTGGATGATGATTTGAAGTTACTCTCGACGAGTGTATTCAAAGTTCATAAGGTCTGAAGTTAAGATTTGGTTAACTCAACTTAAGACGCGCGACTTCGAAAATCAAACAGTCAGGTCTATAGTTGATTTTGAGGTAGCATACTTTACAGATTTTGTAAATTTCGACTACTGATTAAATAGGTTGTGCACTTCCTCTTATAATTTAGGGTTCAAGAAAAATCAGACCAAATAAAAGATCCAAATAAGATGAAACCAACTATGCAAAACAAATTTTGTGACCAACATTAATTATTTTATAGAGATTTCAGTATTTCTAGCTATGAAAAAGTTGTATAGACATATTCATGCTTGAGTTTGTATTAATCCATGTTAAAGTTATTTAGGAGCGATTTTTTTAAATATTTTAATCATTAAAGTTAAGCAAGCCTGAAAATATATATTAATGTGAGTTTTTTTGATTTGTGAAAGTGAACAACTGATATGTCTCATAGTGAAAATTCTCACATATAAATGTTTCAACATATAATAAGCTAATCAATTTGTTTGATTCCATGTGATTAATTGTATCCTTAACTCTAGTAGTATATTGAATGAAATATAATTTTATACGCAAACCAAACTATGAACACTTTTAATAACTATTGTCACACCCCCTTTTTTTAACCAACTCACTTAACCCTTTTAAGAAATATAAAAGAATTTTGTAGAGCTCAAAAAGGGTTTTTCAATTTTGAAAGTGACAAAAATGGTGTTCAAAAGGATTAACTCAGAGTCGTCACCTGACATTTGATTTCGGTGTGCCAGGTCACCGCTTTTTTTAAAAATGATTTTTCCCTTTAAAACACTTTGAACTCTAAAACTAAGTCTGCGCCAGAGGTTCAAGTAAGGGGGTTTATTTGGCTCGGGAAGAAGGTGTTAGGCACTTCTCAAGTCCCGTAACTAGTGCGGTTACATACTTGATCTAGTCGGCTTTTAAAATATTCAAACGAGGCAAAAATAAACAGAGAAAAGAAAAATGAACACAAAGAGGCTCGAGGTCGTTCCCACCTAATAAAGGAAAACAAAACAAAATGAAATAAAAATAAAACACTACAAATCCATATGCTCCTCCTCAATGCTCGTCAAGGCCTCCAAAATACTTACAAAGTTCTTCGGGGCATTCCCCGGAATAAAATATCTACAAATTCTTCGGGGCATTCCCCTGACAAATTTAACTAAGAAAACGACCTCTCACCGGAATAAAATAAAAGAAGCAACCTACGATTTGCCTATCCGAGTGTGGTCGGCTTAAGCATGCTCCTAGCGGACAATGTAATAAAAGTAAAATAAACAAAAGTTAATTTCATGCTCATTTCTTTTTAACTTCTCATTTCATGAATTTGACCAAATCAATTCCTAAAGCATTATCTAATGGACTCGACTTTCCCCGAGGCTCAGCAACCACTCAAAATAACTCGTTCAAATCATCCACACAAATATACAAAGGATATCTAAGAAAGCATTGAAATCAGTCAAAACATGATAGGCTCACTCACAAATGAAAAACCATTCTGACCGTGGGAAAAATACTCTCAATGAAAGAATTTTAAAAGAAAAGAATCATGACTCTATGTTAAAGAATACTGGACTACTAAAAGAAGATTGAAGATTAAACTAACATTCGAATCCTACAAATTCTTAACCAAACACTAACGCTTACCAGAATAAGATATTTACTATTTTGATGTTTAAGAGAATATTATAAGTCAACTTTTTATAATAACTATACTATCAAATTAATTGTATTAGCAGTAATTCTCATAGTATGAAAATAATATTGGACTGATGTTTTATATTAACTCATAATGACAAGTGAAGATAACGGAGCACGCCAATATCTGAGCTAAAATTCGAATCAATTTCTATTTTGTATCCCAAGCTCCCATCATACTCAAATCAACACAAAAGTAGAGGGAAAGGATCAGACCTGAAAATAATACTTTCAATTAGTATAATTTCAGCAATTCACGGACAGAAGCAAAGGGGCAGTCACGACCGAGACTAGACACGACAATCAAACTTCAAGCAGAAACGCGAACCGAACCACAACGGGCCTCAACGGCAGCCAAAAATCCGAATACGAAATGAAAAGACATAAGGAATCAAAGAAAAAATTTCATTCACAGAGCCATTTTCTTAATCCAAATCGACATGGGGGTCATCGGGCGGCTGGTCTTTTGAATTGGGTGTGCCGTTTCCTCTTGTCTTTGCGTGTGTATCAAGCGAGAATAAGATATGGGTGTGAGAGTCAGCGATGGCGGCTTGTGGAGATGTGAAAAGATGAGGCGCCGCTGCTCTTGTGTTTCCGGCGGGTCTGACAGCGGCTGTGGTTAATGATGGGTCTGTTTGGCCGCTGCTGTTCTAGGTTGCTGAAGGGTGGTGTCTTTGGGTGTTGGGAGGGTGGCTGGCGGCGTTGTGAGTGTGAGGGTGGCTGCTAGAGTCTTCTCTTAGGTATTTTTGGGTTTGTTTGTCCGAGTTCTTTGGTTGTTCAAGAGGTTGAAGAAGAAGAGGGGACGGCTAGGCTGCTGTTGTTAGGTTAGTCCAGGTTCTCCATGGTTAGCTCTTGTCCTTGTTCAAGAAGAAAATTTGATGGGGTCTCTTAGGGTTAGGTTTGGGCTTTTTTGTTAATGGGCAAAGGAAATTAGTTTAACTAGGCTAAGAGCAAGATAAAAATTAGTCCAAAAATTAATTCTATTCCCTCCCCTTTTTTTTATATGTAAAAATAATATAGCAAACAAGATAAACTATTAAAAATACTACTTAATCTTACTTAAGAAAATAACTATTACAATGACACTAACCGTTTAAAACAAATCTATTTTTTTTGTATTTTTCCAAGATTAAAAATAACTACAAAACCTTAATGAAATTATTTTTTTTGTAATTTTTGTTTTTCTGTGAGAAAATAAAGTAAAAGGGTCAAACTAACTAAAATAACGATATTAGGCCTAAACTACATATTTACATACTAAAATATAAAAAATCTTGGAGAGGATCAAAAATCACACGTCTACAACAATATTTCATCGTATATAAATCATATAAATCTTGAAACATTGTGAAACATTTTGCAACAAGGTCAAACATATTAGACCAAATATCGTAAAAGGACAAAAGCCATCGTCCAAAGTGTCAAAAAAGTAAGTTTACTTTTTAAATATTGAGTAGGTTTAGGCTTTCAAATATCATAAAATCCATGAAAATCATAAACCCTAAACGCCTACCCTAATTCCCCCACCTGTAGATGCAAAGACTCCGTTTTTTCTCACAAATTTTCTTGTGAAGATCTCAACTTTTTCAATTTGCATTAATTGTCAATGGATCAATGACGACTTAATAAAATTAAGGCAGATTAACTTTCTCGCCTCTTAAACTTGCATCCATTTGTAAAGCCGATAGGCGAATTTGCAACTTTCCCATTTGAACATTCCTACTTGATAAATTGGGTATTATAAACGCCTCCACCAACGCGTGATTCTTAACTGCGCTGACAAAGATGACACGTCACATTTTAAACCTTTTATTGTTTGACACGTTGTCACACCCCTTTTTTCACCTCACTAATTTGTAAAGCTCAAAAGGGTTTTCAACAAGAAAGTGACAAAAGAAAGGAATTTTCTCAGAGTCGCCACTTGACATAAATCTTGGTGTGCCAGTTCTTTAAAAAATATTTTTTCCTTAAAAACTTATTTGACTCCAAAAAACTGATTTGCACCAAAGATTTAGAGTAAGAGGTTTATTTGACTTGCGGAGAAGGTGTTACGCATTACCCGAGTCTCGTAAAAAATACGGTTGAATACTTGATCTAGTTGGCTTTAAAGGATACTCAAATTGAGGTAAAACACACGAAAGCAAAAATAAACACAAAAGGTTTGAGGTCGTCCCCCACCTAATAAAAGAAAACAAAATAAAATAAAATAAGTCTTACTATCCTATCTTACGCCTCCAACGATGATATCACGACCTCTATTTACATTCACTTCGGGGTATACCCCTGAATAAAAAATATACAGAATCTACGGGGTATTCTCTTGAATATAATTAAAGGGGACAACCTCTCACCTCGAATAAAATAAAAGATGATACCTAAAATTCGCCTACTTGTTCAATTCTTGCGGTCCTATATAGTAATTGTTTAATTTGAACCAACCCCCAAAAGACGTGCCTGAAACAATGAAAAGGCTCTAACGGTTCCAAGCATGGCCATAAGTGTTTGAGCAAAAAAAGTATGAGACCTTGTTTTGTTAAACTAATTAAATAAGAAGATGGAGGGTAAATCCTAGTTAATGATAATTAATTCTAGATCTGAAATGAATAGAAAAATATAGTTGAGTATAAGTGCTGACAGTGATTATGGCAAGATTTAATAGCATAAAGAGAGATGTATTAAGTAACATTAAATGACAATAAAATGTAAATAAAGGAACATAGTCACCTAACCTTGAGTGAAGCGGATCCTTTTTCATTTGATAAAGATGAATAATACGCAAATATAAGAACCTTAGGACCCTTTTTGGATCTCTTCCAGGTCTGGGATCACAGATCCTCTAATCTCTTTTAAGCGGAATGTTTACATGTTTTCTAGAGAGGGGGAGAGAGAGCCCCCTTTTTGGGAAGTTTTCTCTTCCTATTTATAATGGGTATCCATAGAAAATCCTAAAAAAGTACAATTAGAGAGAATATTCAATAGAATATTCCTTTTGAGGATTCCAAAGCAAACTAATTGTTTCATCACAGCCCGACCTCGGCCTTATTGATGACTGTCCGACCTCGGCCTTATTGATGACTGTCCGACCTCGGCCTTATTGTCTCCGCGTACTGAATTTCTCTGATCTAGTTTTGACCCATACAATTAGTCCCTCCGCTTATCGAGGTCATCTCTTGGTCGAGCTCGGTGAGCGGACTTCATTAATCGTAGTTCAAGAAATTTGGATGAGTCGATCGAGAAGATGGTAGAGTTGGAAAAGGCCGTCGAGGCCAGGATGGCTGCTTTGGCAAGGATGGCGGCATCGGAGGAGGTTTTCCGTGTCCTCAGATCTAGACGGGCGAGGAGACCAAATGTTGATTCGGGTGAGGTCGCCGAATGTGAATTCGGGCGGGGTCGCTGAATGTGAATTCGGGCGAGGAGACCGAACGTTGATTCGGGAGAGGTCGCCAAATGTGAATTCGGGCGGGGTCGCCCAATGTGAATTCGGGCGAGTTCACAGAATATGAATTCGGATGAGGTTGCCGAATGTGAATTCGGGCGAGGTCGCATAATGTGAATTCGGGCGAGGTCGCAGAATGTGAATTCGAGTGAGGTCGCAGAATGTGAATTCGAACGAGGTTGCCGAATGTGAATTCGGGCGAGGCCGAAGTTGATTCGGACGAGGCCGAAGTACGATTCGGACGAGGCCAAAGTTTGATTCGGATGAGGCCGAAGTTGATTCGGACGAGGCCGAAGTTTGATTCGAACGAGGCCGAAGTTTGATTTGGACGAGGCTAAAGTTGATTCGGACGAGGCCGAAGTTTGATTTGGATGAGGTCAAACTCTTCTTTTTTGGCGATGACCCTTGGCCGTCGGGGTATTATTTCGAGCTGGTCGAAATATTAACCCGTCGTGGTTTCGAACGAGGTCGAACTCTTCTCTTTTGGCGATAGCCCTTGGCCGTCGGGGTGTTATTTCGTGCTGGTCGAAATGTTAACCCGTCGTGGTTCGAACAAGGTCGAACTCTTCTCTTTTGGCGATGGCCCTTGGCCGTCTGGGTGTTATTTCGAGCTGGTCAAAATGTTAACCCATCGTGGTTCGAACGAGGTTGAACTCTTCTCTTTTGGCGATGGCCTTTAGTCGTCGGGGTGTTATTTTGAGCTGTTCGAACTCTTCTCTTTTGGCGATGGACCTTAGTCGTAGGGGTGTTATTTCAAGCTGGTCGAAATATTAACCCGTCGTGGTTCGAATGTGGTCAAACTCTTCTCTTTTGGTGATGGACCTTGGCCGTTAGGGTATTATTTCGAGATGGTCGAAATGTTAACCTGTCGTGGTTTGAACGAGGTCGAACTCTTCTCTTTTGGCAATGGCCCTTAGTCGTCAGGGTGTTATTTCGAGTTGGTTGAACTCTTCTCTTTTGGCGATGGCCCTTGGCCGTCGGGATGTTATTTCGAGCTGGTCAAAATATTAACCCGTCGTGGTTCGAACGAGGTCGAACTCTTCTCTTTTGGCGATGGCCCTTAGCCGTCGGGGTGTTATTTCGAGTTGGTCTAACTCTTCTCTTTTGGCGATGGCCCTTAGCCGTCAGGGTGTTATTTTGAGCTAGTCAAAATGTTAACCCGTCGTAGTTCGAACGAGGTCGAACTCTTCTCTTTTGGCGATGGCCCTTGGCCATCAGGGTGTTATTTCGAGCTGGTCGAAATGTTAACCCGTCGTGAGTCCCAGTTTTTGGAGAGTTTCGGGCATCCTCTGGGTGAGTCCCAGTTTGCTTTTGTGTGTTTCCTGGGTGAGTCCCAGCTTGCTTTATTTTGCTTGCGTTGGAGAATATGAGGCGTTTCCTGTTCGCACATCTAGGAGAATGCTCCTGCTTCTATCCCACTTTGAAAAATAGTTAGTTAAACCAAATAAAATCATTCGTTACCTCGATTTGATCTAGTGCAAAGAAATGCTAAGAGGGCAAGCAAAGGTAGCAGGAAGCGGTGATGGTGGAGTAGAGTTGAACAACTCCCAAATTCATCACCTCGTGAATATTGTCTTTTTAATGATGATGTAGTTGAAAATGCAGTCTGTGTCCGTGACCTCATATGAGGTCAAGATATATTAACTTCAAGAACTATAGCTTATAATATTGAATCTTTTGCAACTAGATACAATTCCTGCACAATGAAAGTGAAAGAGAAAAAGATATCTTTCATCCCATGGGAGCAAATGGGGTTGAAGAAATTTTCTTTTCGTAGCAAAATCAATTACTAGTCATGTTTGTTTTAAGGAATTTTGGGTAATTATGAGAGATCTGTTTCGTGTATGAGTGGGAGGGATCATTGTAATAATGATAAATCTGTACATAGTCAAATAAGAATGAGATTACTGTAATTGCCGGAATTTTTCCATTTCGGCTAGATCTAGATCTGGATAGATTTTGATCCTCTTTCTGTTCAGCAATCCCAAACAACGACGATACTCTACGAACTTGCTAGAATCGAATTTTAGATCTAGAAGAAACTAAAATTTTAACTAGGAAATTCCCACAGACAACGTCAAATTATTTGAGCAAAAAAAGTATGAGACCTTTTTTTGTTAAACTAATTAAATAAGAAGATGGAGGGTAAATAATAGTTAATGATAATTAATTCTAGATCCGAAATGAATAATATGAATAGAAAAAATATAGCTGAGTATAAGTGCTGGCAGTGATGGTCAGATTTAATAGCATAAAGAGAGATGTATTAAGTAACATTAAGTAACAATAAAATGTAAATAAAGGAAAAGAGTCACTCAATCGTGAATGAAGCAGATCCTCTTTCATTTGATAAAGATAAATGATAGACAAATATAAGAACCTTAGGACCCTTTTTGGATCTCCTCCAGGTCTGAGATCACAGATCCTCTAATCTCTTTTAAGAGGAATATTTACATGTTTTCTAGAGCCCCATTTTTGGGAAGTTTTCTCTTCCTATTTATAATGGGTATCCATAGAAAATCCTAAAAAAGTACAATTAGAGAGAATATTCAATAGAATATTCCCTTTGAGGATTCCAAAGCAAACTAGCTGTTTCATCACCGCCCGACCTCGGCCTTATTCAATAAAAATTCTTGCACTTTATCACATCTTTTAGAAACCGCAACAAGAGTTAGTTGAAGTTGATGAGCAAAATAATGAATAGAATGAGCACCTTTACTTTCTTTTTGCATCAAGATTTTAAGCCCATTTATATCACCTTGCATATTGCTTGCTCCATTGTAACATTGTCCACATATGGAAGATGGACTTAAAGAATGTTGAGCAAGTAAACCAACAATTCCATTCTTTAGACACAAAGCAGTAGTTTCACGAACATGAACAATACCAATAAATCGCTCCATCACACTTCCCCTTCTATCAACATACTGCAAAACAATAGCCATTTGCTCCTTACATGACACATAACGAGATTCATCAATTAATATAGAAAAGTGATCATTATTTAAATCCTCAATGATACATTTAACTGTTTCTATCTTACATGCAGTAATAATATCCTTTTGAATGTAAGGAGAAGTCAATTGATTATTCTTTGGAGCTTTTTTAAATGCATCGGCAACATGATCACATCTTTTAGTATACCATCTAAGAAGTTCAATACAGTTACCTCTATTGAGAGATAATTCATCTTCACGATGCCCTCGAAATGATAATCCTTGGTGTAAAAAATATCTTATCACATCAACCACGACCTGTAAACGAATCCGATATTCTAGCTTTTGTTGATAAGATTGTTTAGCAAGTACACTTTGAATGGATTGTTTTTGTCTCATCAAATCTTCACTTTTCTTTCTTGACTAATTATGAATACTATTTGGTCCACTAATATGCATATCAAATCTATCCTTCTTGTTCCAACTTGTAAATCTTATACTTGAAAATACATCTCCTCCCCCTTGATTGATGCATTCATCTTGAGACAAATAACAAAAGAAGCAAAAAGCTGCATTTTTTGTTACGCTATACTCTGACCAATCATACTCAGAAAACCATTGAGGATTAAAGCGACGCAATTTGCCATAAAAATTTCTTTGAGGAAATTTGTGCTCTCGAGGTTGGAAAGCACCTCTTTGAAGATATGTTCTTCGTATTGCATCACGATCATTTGGATGATATTTTCGAATTGCTAATCTTTCCCCAGGATCAACCTCTAAAGAGCCTAAATTAACTCTTTCACTTTGTTGATGTTGTTTCGACTCATTAGCTATTTCTTCCAAGTTAGATAAATCTTGAGATGTTGAACTTGATTTTGGAATTTTGGAAGTTGTAGGATAGTATCTCTTCATTGTAATTTAATCTGAATCAAAATTCAAGTATCCACTTTATTCTTTAGATAAATCCTAAATAAGTTCATTATAACAAGAAAATAGAAAGAAATAAACTAGGAGCAAATCTATACCACGCACTCGTATACTCTAATTTCGACATTTACAATCACATGAATCAGTCAAACTATGTTAACATGACCAACACGAGAATAACTTATAATAAACAATTTCAATAACCCCCAAAATCATTCCCAAAAAAATTAATTATAAATTCAAAATTACCATAATAGATTCATAGTTCTAGTCATAAAGAAATAAAAAAGTAAAAGAACAAACACATAATATGATATTATCATCGAAAGAGACAAAGAATTAGTACTAACCTGGTGCAATTTAGGTTCTTTGGAGTTTGAAAACAAAAAAGTGGGCAGTCCTTTTTATACTAATTGAGGCCGTCCGTGTATAATTGAGGGCAAAGAAACAGTACTAAATCCTATTTCAGAAGGGTTTTAAATAATTGCTTGTATGATCAAGTAGTTTGTAAAGTGGTCAAACAATTTTTAAATACAACCCATACTTTTAGCAATAGGCCCGTAATTAGCAGCCATGTTTTCAAATTAAGTGAAACTGTCGAAAAATATATTTTTGGAGCTAAGGGAGTTCGAATCCGTGACATCTCACACCGAATCTGAAGGCTGAAGCTGACAACTGTTGGACTACTAAGCTATTTCGATGGAAGCGGTGTCACTTTTAATCCTTTTATCTGTAATTTTTGTTTTACTTATTGTCACACCTCCTTTTTCCTACACTCCGGAGAGGGAGTATAAAGGAGTTTTTCAAATTAAAGGACAATCGAAACGAGATTATTTCACTTAAAGATTCAGAGTCGCCACTTGGGGAATTTATGGTGTCCCAAGTCACCAGTTAAATCCCGAATCGAGGAGAGATTGACTCTGTTTTATAGTCCGCGAGCACAGAAATCCGGGTAAGGAATTCTGTTAACCCGGGAGAAGGTGCTAGGCATTCCCGAGTTCCGTGGTTCTAGCACGGTCGCTCAACTGTTATAATTGGCCTATTATCTGATTTTTAATACATGTTTTAGTCTATGGTTCAATTTTAACCTTATAACCGCTTTAATAATTTTTAAAGAAAATTGCAACATTGTTAAAACACGTCTTGAACCACGTCACATAAATGCACCCGTGGTCTTCGACATATTTTGACATTGTTGAGATTTGGATTTGGGTCACATAAATGCGCACCCAAATTTAGGAAGATAATATTATTAAATGATGTGCCTAAGCAGATACGCATTTGCAACTTTGCGAGGGCCATGAAATTTTGCTAAATGGCGTGCCTCGAATTCTAAGGATCAAAACGACGTCAATTGAAATGAAGGCCACACAATTGTCATTTTATTTGATACGACTCACCTCATAATTAAATACTAATCAGTTCAAGTGATAAATGAACTTGAGAATTCTGGCTAAAAAAACTTTGGGTGGAAATCCTACACACAAGTGCTTTCAGATTTGGGCCCAAACGTGAACCCAATTTCTTAAGTGAGATGACTGTCCAAGGTCATACCCTAGGAGGACTCAGCTGGCCTTGACTTTCGTCAATTGGGCCAGTATCAGGCCCCTAATATCATAATCGACGTTTAAGCCCAAGTCGGCTGGCTAAAAATCACTCAAAATTATAGGCAGAGCGAGATCGGACTAACAATTATTTCTGAACCTTAACTAATCAACTCAAATTGACTAACTAAATGTCTATTTCTATTTTTACATGTATTAAACAAATCCGCTTATAAAGGGAAACATCCAGTGAACCAAACGAGCAAGCTACTGAGCTCAAGAAGCAAGCCCAAGTAGCGGCAGCAGGCCTTTTCTTTGCAAAAGACTTCAGTATCCAAGGCTCAATGAGCTCAAAACCTTTAAAGAACAAGGCTGAAGATCCCAGACTCAATATCGAGTCTATGCTAAAGCAAAACAATCACAATTACAAGTAAAACACGAATTGATAAGTCTCATCACTAACCAATAACTAGTATACCCAGAAGCTTTGAATATTGTTAACAGTACATGTCCGGAAGTAACTTGTAAAGAAAAAGAAAACTGACCACAACCTAGAACCTATTCAATTAGCTATTTCGTGAATCTGAATGTTGTTTAAACATGACACGTATGCCATGACATTTTAAGTGAATCATATAGCAAAATATAGCTCTAATACAGTCCTTTTACTTAAATACATAAGAGGATGTAGGATCCAACTTCTGACTCATTTAGCACACACTACATCTGGTCCAAAATGTTCTGCGTCAACTAGATTCAAACAAGACCATATTTAAATCCTAAAGTAAACATGTAACATTTACAGCATGGTCGACTATACACGAGAGAACTTAACTATGAGAAGCATGAAGCAGAAAAGATTCATATACAAAAGATATAAAGCTAAGCTACGACTCAGCAACATAAAAATTACACGTCATCATTCCATTTCCATTTCAATCTTCAATTTGAGTATCACATTGTATGAGTCTCAAGAACATGTACCTGGAATTTGAAAGGGAAAAAGAGGTGAGGAAATAGTGGGCAGCAGCAAAAGCAAAAATCCAGCAATATCAATGAAACACTAAGCTCCACCACAGCTCAAAACCAGCTTTTGAAACACCAAAATCAAGCCATCTCCAAAGCTGATGCAAGATATGAAGTTTTTCAAAGATTCTAACTGATGGGAAAACTAAAACAATCCAAGCTGAAATAGAATTTTGATTAGTTTTTCATCAAGGAAAAAGGCTGGAAATCAGTGCAGTTTTTGAGTTTTTAGCCGTTTGGCTTTTTCAGAAATTTTCTTTCTTTGGTCTCTCTTTCTTGCCCTTGAAATGCAAGAATGATATGCCTTTATAGGCAAGGCCATAGGGCAACCATCAGATTTCAATTCTTTCAATTTTGCCCTTTTTCCATTTTTATTTTTGCTACTTAGTCCCTCATTTAGTGACTTATCTGCCAAGTAAGGCTCTTTTTCAGCTTCTAGGAAGCTTCCTAGGCAGTTACCAATAGATTCCCTACCCCTATTTCCCAAAATTACCCCCTTAGAGCCCTGTTCTTTGCTTCAGCATACCACATGGGTCAAGTTGATCCAAGGTTCAACCCCAAGCCTAGGCTTGTGACCCGGACTGACTTTCCTCTCCTTTGGGCTTTCAAATTAATAGAAACCCAACCCAATTCAGCAATGCACAATAAACCTAACCCAAAATTCAAACCAACAGGGGTTGCAAACCAACCTAATTAAAGACAGTCGAGTAATTTCAGAACATGCAATCTAAGCTACGAATGATGATTTTCCTTTCTTATTTTTCCTTAAGCCAACATGCTAGATTGACATTAAAACTAAACTACTAATTATCAGAAAACTTTATAGCCTAGAATAAAAATCAAATAAGGACAGAAGGATACCGATTAAGAGAAAGAAAACTGAAGGGATGGAAAAGAACCAAGTGCACAAATGCATGTCGAACAAACTGCCTGAAAGAACCAGGAAGAGACGAAGCAGAAAGACGAACAAAAATGCAAAGAAAGAAAAAGAAATTACCAGTTTAGACTTGAAATCGACGGGTAATTCTGATTTAGTCTTGAAATGGTATAAATTGTCTGTTCTTTGTCAAGATCAGACGAAGAACATCACTTCAAAACGAACCAGGCTTGGAACAAACGAGGAGCTTGGAGGGGTGACCTTGCATGAGGGAATCCGACTTCGAACTTTAGAACTTCGAACCCTAGATTTACGATTTGAGAGGCTTTGGAGGGAATTCGAAAGAACTAGATGGGGATTTGAGATGAGGGGAATGAGGTGGTTATAGGGTGTGATTTTGGGACCAATTGGATGAGTTAGGGTTTGGGTTGTTCTCTTCGATTCAAGATTCGAGAGGCTGGGCTGGGATTCGAGGGAGGGGGTTTGGATATTTGGAAAGAGGAGAAGGAGAGGAATCTATGGTGTAAAAATAGGGTCGATTGGAGCAACGCCGCCGGCAGAGACGATTTCCGGTAGGCAGCTCACGACGGAGGCGATGAGCGTTCTCTGAGGGTGTGTGGAGATGACGAGAGGGGGTAGGGGGGTCTGGATTCGGACCGTTAAATACTTATGAAGCTTCAGTTCTGAGCCATTTGATCAAGGGGAGATCAACGGCTCAGATTCCACAAACCAAAACGGTGTCATTTGATTTATTGACTGGCCGGACCGGGTATTGGGGCGGATCTGGGCTGCAATTGGGCGGGTATGGGGTATTTGGTTTGGGATTAGGAAATTAGGATTAAAGGAAGCCCAATTATCTGACTTCTTCAATTCCTTTTTTCTCTTTTCCTTTTCAATTCATCTTTCTTCAAAATTCTTTTCTTTTCTCTCTTTTTTCAAAATTAAAATTAAAACCTAAATTAAATCCTAAAACTAAATTAATCTATCAAAAATACTAATTGATTTTAAATAATAATTAACACGACCAATTAAAAACCAAATTTAAAGAAAACTACCTAATTTACCAATTAATCTAAGAAATATAAAATTAAATCCTAAATGCAAATGCAATATATTTTTTGTATATTTTTTCATGAATTAAATAAACGTGCACAGACAAATGCAAACAATTAAGAAAATTCCCCAAAATTTTCCAAAAATGGTAAATGATTAAACGAAAAATCTATTTCTTTGGGATTCTGTAGGAGTAATTCATATAGGGCAAAAATCACGTGCTCACAACTGCCCATCTTTGCCCGGAAACACGAAGTATTTTCGTGCAAAGATAAAGTGAGCGGATACGAGTGACTTTTGCCCGTTTGGATACTCCGTGGGAAGCATTTTTGAAATATTTGACCGCACCCTGCTTCTGAGGTTGCATGCATATCCTTGGCTATAAAGGAATCAAGCCAGTGTAGTTCGGCAAGTTTTGGTAGCTGAGACTACCATGAAGCTGTGATTTCACTGTTGTTGCTGCTGCTACTGCTTACTGCATCCCTTTATTACACCATGATAAAATAAAAAGAAGCTAGACTAGACTATGATCTATGCATTATAAAATCCTATCTATATCTTCAAACTTGCTCATGTGGTTCTTGTTGCCTTGTTGACTTGTATTCTCCCGGTGGAATCCCTTTCTTGCTGCCTTGAATTGTAATATGAGATTTTTCCATTTCTCCAGGTGGATGTCTGACTGCCAACTACACTTGAAATGTTATTCCTCTCTCCAAATGGACACTTGATTGCTGAACTTGAATGTATTCCCTGCTCTCCAGGCGGGCTCCTGATTACTGAACTTGGAATGTATTCCCTGCTCTCCAGGCGGGCTCCTGACTTCAACAAAATAGACAAAACAAAGAAAATTTCCTGCCCCCGTTTGGGTATCTGGGCACACATGTAAGTGTAAAACGGATCACATTATAAAATGTCAATAAGAACTTGAAAGCTAAAACTTGAATTGTACTCTCTTATTCTCCAGGCGGGCTCCTGATTGGAAACTTGAAATGTATTTCCTGCTCTCCAGGCGGGCTCCTGACTGCTGACTTGAAATGTATTCTCTGCTCTCCAGGTGGGCTCCTGACTGCTGACTTGAAATGTATTCCCTGCTCTCCAGGCGGGCTCCTGAATGCTAATCTGAAATGTATTCCCTGCTCTCCAGGCGGGCTCCTGACCGCGGACTTGAAATGTATTCCTACTCTCCAGGCGAGATCCTGACTGCTAACTTGAAATGTATTCCCTGCACTCCAGGCGGGCTCCTGACTACTAACTTGAAATGTATTCCCTGCTCTCCAGGTGGGCTCCTGACTGTTAAACTTGAAATGTATTCCTTGCTCTCCAGGCGGGCTCCTGACTTTAGCGAAATAGATAAAACCAAATAAAATTTTTCTGCCCCAGTTTGGTAGCTGGGCATAGATGTGAGTGTAAAACTACATCATGTTATCAAGTATTACTAAGAATTTGAAAGCAAGGTCCCATTATCCAGAGGGGTCCTGAAAACTCCTAGCTAAATGACGGTTTTAAATCTAAATTATATCTTATAAAGGTATGACTCCCACTAAACCTTGTTATCTAATATGGTCTTAAAACTTTATCCCATTATCCAGCAGGGTCCTAAAAGTCAAACATCAAGTCTTATCTAAAGAGTGACAACTTTTACGACTGAATTATACTACCCTACAACAGAACTTACGCTAAATGTTGTTATCTAATTGAAATCTTAAAACTAAATCCCATTATTCAGGAGGGTCCTGGAAACTCCTAATTAAATCTTATCTCGAACATGCAAACTTCTAACCCTGCTTATATTCCTTTGGGATACATTTATGCTAGATTACGCAATTTATGAACTTTATGCTAGGTTCCATTTTCCAGGAGGGTCCCGAGAATCAAAAATCAAACCTGTTTGGTGACTGCCTTTCTCCACGGAGGGTTTCTCCGCAACAACCAAAATTTCCTGCCCCTATTTTAATCGAAGAAAAATTTTGTCAGTTTAAAATATGGTGGTTAGTTGATGGCATTCTTGCTGAAGGTCTCTCCGCTGCATTGTTTTGTTTTGACTGGCTTCCCCAAACTAGCCCTGAGCCGCTTGACTTTCAAACCTCCATGACTTTGGATGACCCGTGTGTTCTATACCCGAACCATTGTTTCACACCTCTGACCCCTTTAATTAAACCTCTGCATCTCCCATGAAATTACTAAATCATTCTGCCGATGGAACTTTTGCCGGCACTTTATCCCACTTTACATCATGCTATCTTTGGTATGCTCTGGCCGCATCGTGCTTTGCAATCTTGAAGCTGGTAGTGAGCTTTGAAATTCCTTCTTATTTGCTTAAACAGTACTGACATTGGGAACATCTTAGAGAAATAAACCCAAAAGAAATGAAATGCAATGACTTTCAGAGTTAAGGATAAGAAAATCCAAAACTGGAAGACTATCTGAAGAGGAAAAAGAAAAGAGACTTATCTGAGTGGAGCAACTGGCACCAATAATCATGACATGCACTTCGGATTAATCGGACCAGTTTGTCCAACCAACCAACCTTCCGTTGCCATACTTTGTTGTCCCAGAACTTTCATAACCTGATTTCTTCACCCAAAATCCTGTCCTTGTTCATCCTGTAGTTCCTTGAAAGATTTTCACCAACATACCTCCCTCATTCGTTCATCTGTCAACTCACTTTCGCCTCAAGGTGCCCGTGAGGGTTTTCACCAATAAGACTCTCTCATTTTTATCTCTCTGCTCCCGTCGCCTTACGATGCCCATTAGGGTTTTCACCAATAAAACTCTCTCATTTTTATTTCTCTCAGCCCTCGTCGCCTTATGGTACCCATGAGGGTTTTCACCAATAAGACTCTCTCATTTTTGATTTCTTTTCCCTGTTTGGCCCAGAGTGTTTCCCCTGATATGAATCACCTCTACCTGCTCGACTTGGCATTTCTCGAAGACTGATCGGAAGGTTTTTCTTTGGGCCGTAATATGGGCTTTTGGATGGGATTAGAAAAAAAGGGTCTAGAAGGCTCAAAACAATTCGAATGGGTTCAAAATTACAACTTTCGGAATCAGATTTCTTACAACAACCACAACTTCTACCCCAGTTTCTTGTTTGGGGACTTTTGGATTTTTATTTTGATGGGACCAAACCATGAGGCTGCCTACATATCCTTGACATGAATCAGGTCGAACGTAGTTCATGCCATAGAAATTACTTTGTTGTTGTGATTTTCTCTTTTCTCTTTCTTTTCTTTTCTCTTTTTGCTTTCTTTTTCTCTTTTTGTTGCTTTTCTTCTTTCCTCTTTTTTTTTCTCTTTTTTTTTCCATTATTTTCTTACTCTTTCATTCCTTTTTTTTCTTTCCTTTCTCTTTCTCTTTTTCTCTTCTTCTTTTACTTATCTTTCACGTTTGTGTTTCTGATATTCGCTACTGATTCCGAAAGAGGGGTATGAAAGAAAATAAATAAGGCTCAAAAGGATAACAAAGGTTAAAGTGTTTAGATAGCAGAACAAAATGCCTTCGTCATTCCAAATCTTCAAAAATATGCCAAGTACAAACAAATATAAATTAACCAAAGAAAATCATACATAGTATCTCTTGACCGCATCGGAGTTGATGGCCATTTCTACACACTTGCCTTCTATATCTGTTAAATATAAAGTGCCATTTGACAACACTATAGTTATGATGTATGGCCCCTGCCAGTTCGGGGCGAACTTGCCTTTGGCTTCAGCCTGATGAGGAAGAATGCGTTTCAATACTAACTGACCCACTTCAAACTTCCGTGGATGCACCTTCTTATTGTATGCTCTTGCCATTCTTTGTTGATACAATTGGCCATGACACACTGCTACCAATCTTTTCTCGTCGATCAAACTCAACTATTCCAAGCAGGTTTTGACCCACTCATCATCATCGATCTTAGCCTCCGCGACAATTCAAAAGGATGGAATTTCCACTTCCGCGGGTATCACTACTTCGGTGCCATACATCAACAAATAAGGAGTCGCCCCTACTAAAGTACGGACAATAGTACGATAACCCAATAATGCAAACGACAGCTTCTCATGCCATTGCCTGGACCCTTCCACCATTTTCCGAAGTATCTTCTTTATGTTCTTGTTGGCTGCCTCGTCTGCTCCATTCCCCTTGGAGCGATATGGGGTGGAATTGCGATGTCTAATCTTGAACTGCTGACATACTTCTTTCATCAAATGACTATTGATATTAGCCCCATTGTCTATAATGATCACCTTTGGGATCCCGAACCGACAAATGATATTTGAGTGCACAAAATCGACCACTGCTTTCTTGGTCACGGACTTGAAAGTTTTGGCTTCCACCCACTAGGTGAAATAATCAATGGTCACCAGAATAAACCTGTGCTCGTTGGAAGCTGCTGGCTCGATTGGTCCAATGACATCCTTTCCCCAAGCAACAAAGGGCTAGGGCGCAGACGTTGTATGTAATTCAGATGGGGGAGAGTGAATCAAATCTCCATGCACCTGACATTGATGACACTTGCGCACAAAACTGATACAATCTCGTTCCATAGTGAGCCAATAATAACCTACTCGGAGGATCTTCTTTTCCAGAACAAACCCACTCATGTGCGGTCCACATACTCCAGAATGTATTTCGATCATAATAGCTGTAACCTGCCTAGCATCTACGTATCTTAACAGTCCAAGATCTGGAGTTGTTTTGTACAACACCCCTCTACTGAAGAAAAATCCACTTGCGAACTGCCGAATTGTTCTCTTTTGATCACCTGTGGCTTGTACTGGATACACCCCCATCCTGATGTATTCCTTGATATCGTGAAACCAAGGATACCCATCTAGATCTTCTTCTACCACATTACAATAAACATGCTGGTCATGGACCTGAATATGCAAAGGGTCTACATAAGCCTTATCTGGATGATGTAACATTGATGCCAGAGTAGCTAAAGCATCAGCGACCTCATTATGAATCCTCGGAATATGCCTGAAATCTATTGATTGGAAACGTTGACAATGATCATGCAAACATTGGCGGTATGGTATGAGTTTTAAATCCCATATTTCCCATTCTCCCTGAATCTGGTGCACCAGAAAGTCCGAGTCCCCCAAAACCAAGACTTCCTGGACACCCATGTCTACGGCTAACCTCAAACCCAGAATGCACGCCTCCTACTCAGCCATGTTGTTGGTACAATAGAAACGAAGCTGAGCCGTAACAGGGTAGTGATGCTTTGTTTTATAAATAAGTACTGCTCCTATCCCAACGCCTTTCATGTTAGCAGCCCTATCAAAGAAAAGTTTCCATCCTGGCTTTTCGACCTGTTCCAACTCATCAATATGCATTACCTCTTCATCAGGGAAATAAGTTTTCAAAGGCTCATATTCTTCATCTACTGGGTTCTCAGCCAAATGATTAGCCAATGCTTGGGCTTTCATTGTAGTCTTAGTCACGTAGATGATGTCAAATTCTGTGAGCAAAATCTGCCACTTTGCGAGCCTTCCCATGGGCATAGGCTTCTGGAAGATATACTTCAACGGATCCAAGCAAGAGATGAGGTAAGTAGTATAAGATGACAAATAATGTTTCAGCTTCTGGGCTACCCAAGTTAAGGCGCAACACGTCCTCTCAAGATGAGTGTACTTAACCTCGTAAGATGTGAACTTCTTGATGAGATAATAGATGGCCTGCTCCTTCCTGCCAGTGATGTCATACTATCCCAACACACATCCAAATGAATTGTCCAAGACTGTCAAATACAGAATCAAAGGTCTCCCTGGTTCTAGCGGAACCAACAAAGGTAGGTTTGACAAGTACCCCTTTATCTTATCAAATGCTTCCCGACATTCATCTGTCCACTTGACTGCGGCATCTTTCTTTAAAAGTTTGAAAATAGGCTGACAAGTTGTCGTGAGCTGAGCAATAAACCTGCTGATGTAATTTAATCTTCCCAATAGACTCATCACCTCAGTCTTGTTCTTTGGGGGTGGCAACTCCTGGATAGCTTTGATCTTTGACGGGTCTAATTCAATACCTCGGCGGCTGACTATGAATCCCAACAACTTTCCAGACGGGACACCGAACGCGCATTTTGCAGGATTGAGCTTGAGGTTGTACCTGCGAAGCCTTTGGAAGAACTTTCTCAGATCTCTGAAATGGTCATACTGCTTTCTAGACTTTACAATCACGTCATCCACATAAACCTCGATATCCTTGTGTATCATGTCGTGGAATATGGTCGTCATTGCCCTCATGTAGGTTGCCCCAGCATTTTTCAAGCCAAATGGAATAACCCAATAGCAATACGTTCCCCATGGCATGATGAATGCTGTCTTTTCTGTGTCCTTCTCATCCATTAAGATCTGGTGGTAGCCCGCATAACAATCCACAAAAGAACCAATCTCATGTTTGGCACAATTATCGATCAATATATGGATGTTCGACAGTGGGAAGTTATCCTTGGGACTCGCCTTGTTGAGGTCTCGATAATCAACACACACCCTGATCTTGCCATCCTTCTTCGGCACAAGCACAACATTAGCTAACCATGTGGGATACCGGGTGACCCAAATGACTTTGGCCTCAAACTGTTTGGTGACCTCTTCCTTAATCTTCACACTCATATCAATTTTAAATTTCCTCAGCTTCTACTTGACAGGGAGGCATGCCGGGTCAGTGGGCAATTTGTGAACCACTAAGCCAGTGCTTAGACCCGGCATGTCGTCATAGAACCATGCAAAAACATCTTTATTCTCGAACAGAGCTTTAATTATCTCTTCTCTGAGATGTAGTTCAAGATGGATGCTTACTTTAGTTTCCCGGACATTATCTTGGTCCCCTAAATTGATTGCTTCTGTATCACTCAGGTTAGGCTTGGATTTTTCTTCAAAATGGCTTAATTCTTTACTAATCTCTTCAAAGGCTTCATCCTCGTCATATTCCGATTCAACATCACATTCTATTTCTTTAATTACTATTTCAGAATTAGATTGGCTTTTAAGACTGGGCCGGAGATTCCTCATGCATGTCATATCATTGAAGCCAACATAAAAAGAACTGTACAAGGAAGAAAAGAAAAACAAAATAAAACTACCAGGAAGAAAAAAAATTGAAAAATTGCATTTCATTAAAATTAAAGACAACAAGGTTTATACATCCAAATGGACGAAACATAGAATCTGAATTACAACCCTGGAATAATCCAGATAAACTTAAAGAAAATCAAAGCAAACTACCAAAACTCCTTTCTGGTGGGAAGAGAAGTAGCTTCCCAATTGTTAATGTTTGCACTGGGCCTAACAAATTGCATATCCGCCTTGCTAGAACCCTCTCCAGCTTCCACCGTGTTCACTTCGTCGAATATCCTCTCGAACTTTTCAATCAAATATCTGTCCATATCAATCACCGAACTGGGAACCATCGTCACTCGGCGCTTTCTGGTACCAGGCCTGACAAATGATCTGGAAAGATGCGGGACTGACTACGGAAGGGCCCATGCTCTCTGTTTCATTTTTCTGACTCTTCTCACGTCTGCGACTGTGGGCTTGAACCCCAGACCAAATGTATCTAAGTTTTTAGGAAGAAAAACCGGCTATACGATACCATGCAGAGATGCACCCAAACCCTTGCCCGGTACAAAACCATTTTCCAACATTTCAACGGCTACCATGACTGATGCAGTAGCTACCCTAGGAGTTGGAACGCACCTCCCTTTTGGAATTTTCTCTACCGATACTGTGTCAAAAACCTGATAAACCCATGGCCCCTTGTCGTCTTCAAACTCTATGAGCGGAACAATGACATCACTGGGAACACACAAATTATCTTCACCGTGCACAACAATTTCCTGTCTATCCTATTCAAACTTGACCATTTGATGCAGAGTAGACGAAACCGCTTTGGCAGCATGAATCCAGGGGCGCCCCAATAAAATATTATAAGAGACTACCACATCCAACACTTGAAATTCCATAGTGAACTCAACCGGCCCTATGGTTAACTCTAGTATTATATCACCCACTGAATCTTTGTCCCCGCCGTCAAACCCCCGAACACAAATGTTGTTCTTGTGAATTCTATCATCGTCCACTTTCAGCTTGTTCAACATGGAGAGAGGACAAATGTTCGCACTAGACCCATTGTCGACTAGAACTCGGGTGACCACAGAATCTTCGCATTTCACCGTCAAATACAGGGCCCTATTATGCTTAGTGCCCTCCACGGGCAACTCATCGTCGAAGAAGGTAACCCTGTTCACCTCAAATATCTTGTTAGCAATCTTTTCCAAGTGGTTTACTGAGATTTTGTTAGGAACATGGGCCTCATTCAAGATCTTCATCAAAGCCCGATGGTGCTCATCTGAATGGATCAATAATGACAATAGCGAGATCTGAGCCGGTGTTTTCCTTAACTTCTCCACAATGGAATAGTCCTGCACTTTCATCTTTCTCAGAAATTTCTCTGCTTCTTCCTCGGTCACAACTTTCTTCACCAAAACTGGGTTATCTTTGGAGGTCTTAGATTTTCTCAACTCTTCGGGGGCAAAACATCTCCCTGATCGAGTCAGTCACACACTTCTTCTTTAACCTCTTTCCCCTTGTAAGTCACTGTCACTCGTTCATAATTCCATGGGACTGCCTTGCTGTTGACTATAGGTAATTGAGTTACCGGTTTGATAATGACAGGATCTGTGCGGGCACCCTTCACAATTACCATAGGCTTGTTTGTCACTCCTGGCACAACCACTTTCGCTCTTTCATGTTTTCCTGCAACGTCACTTGAGGACCCCTTCTTGACCTCCACAGATGGTTCATTATTTGCCCCGTTCAACTTGATCACAAACTTCTCACTTGTTGACTTTTCAAATGGCTTGCCTTCACTAGCCCGAATCATCATGACAGTTTGAGAAGGCTTCTTAGGCTCCTCTCCCTTATGCACTATCTCAATCATATTTGTCTCATGATAGGCCGATAACGGGTTCTGGTTGATATTGGGTGCCTCTAGGGCTTGGACCTCAATCTGATTAGTATCAGTGAGCTCTTGAATAGCTGTTTTCAATTTCCAGCATTTCTCTGTGTCATGACCTGAGGCCCCTGAACAATACTCACAACTCACCGAGCGATCAAGATTTCTGGGAGGGGGATTTGGCAGTTTAGCCTCGATCGGATTCAACATACCCAACTGTCTCAATCTATGGAATAGACTAGTATATGATTCTCCTAATAGAGTGAAAGTCTTCTGCTTCTGCAACCTCTCATTCTTAAAGGCTTGGTTTGGTCGATTTCTATAGGCTCTTGGGGGTGGATAGGTATTTTGTGGAGCTGGCGCACGCCATTGTGCGTGAGCAGGAGGTTGGGTATAGGTTTGTGCGTGATGGACGGAAAAATGGGGATCTGGCGGCGGGTAGTAGTGTTGTGGTGGGCTATATGGAGTGTTGGGTTAAGTTTGATGATAAGGTCGAGGCTGGTTTTAGTAACGTGAAGGGCCCCTGGACCCGACCCAAGCTCCCGACTCAATTGTCGCAACATCCTCCTTCTTTTTCTTCTCGAGTACACCCCCAGTACCGTTTTGAACGGCCTGGGTAGTCGCTTTGATTGCGGAATAACTCATGATCTTGTTAGAATTGAGTCCCTCCTCAACCATGCCTCCCATTTTTACCACCTCATTAAAGGACTTGCCTATTGCTGACACCAAGTGACCAAAATAGGTAGGCTCCAATGCTTGCAAGAAATAATCAACCATTTCACTTTCTTTCATTGGGGGGTCAACCCTCATGGCTTGTTCCCTCCAACGGAATCCATACTCTCTGAAACTCCCACTAGGCTTCTTCTCTATCTTCTTCTCTATCTTTTTCTCTACAAAATCCTCTTAAGTGTTCTACTAGGTCACCATGCCCGTCATACAGATCAAACTTGGGCATCTTGAACCCTGATGGTAACTGAACATCTGGGAACAGACATAAATCCTTGTAGGCCACACTTACTTGATCCCTCAACCCCCTCATATCTCTGAATGATTGTTCTAAGATTTTTACCTTTCTGATCATCTCCTCATGTTCGGAATTTTTGGGTGGCTTCTCGGTCTCTGCTGGGAGATCAAGATGAGGGGTGTAGGAATATGGTTCCGGAACTTTGAAGGTGGGGTCAGGGGGATAATACTGGTTTTCGTGAGTGTGGAACAGAGGTTCACTGGAAGATCGATGTAATGCAGGAGGTGGAGGTGCCACAAAAATAGGTGTGATTGGTGGGGGAGGGTGTAGGACTTGTCTGGGTGGATGAGCTTGTGATGTATGGGAAGTGGTGCCATGGCATTGTTGGTATAGGGGAAAGGATGGAGATGAGTTCAAAGTGGGAGGTTCCTGAGGTTGAGCCAATGGTGGGATATAAGCAGGGTTGGCGGGATAAACCGGTGGTGGATGACCCTTTGCCCAGGCCTGGTACATTTCAGCCATTTGCTGCTTTAGCTTATACATCTCTTCCTTCATCGCATTAACATTCAATTCTTCCACCTCTTTTGACGGGTCGACAATACTTGCCTCCAATTCTTGGTTGACCATATTCAGCCTGTCTTTTGATCGGGTGTTGTATGAGTGGGTATCCAGAATGCCAATCAACTAACCACCTTCCTGGACTCAATATATCAATAACAACCTTGTTAGTGATTAAGGCTTTAACAAATTGGTAACCGCACATTTTGGGGAATGAATGCACCTAAGTAGTTAACTGTTTCTATTATGCATTTGATCGGCTACTTGCGTCATCCCGGCTTTTTCTTCCTTCTTTTCCTTTTATTTTTTCATTCTGGCCTTTGCTTTTCTTTGTTTTTATCCTCTCATTTCCCTCTTGTTTTGCCATTGTTTCTTTCTCTTATTTTCTCTCTATTCTTTTCTTTTTCTCTTGTTTTTTCCTCTTTTTTTTTCTTTTCTTCTTCTTTTTTTCCTTTGGTTATGGTCAAATCCTATGGAGATTGCCTACGTATCATTACCCCACATGAATCAGACCGAGCGTAGTTCTGGGAGATAAGTGTGAAAGTAAATAATAAAATATTTTTGGGATTTTTGATTTTTCATAAAAGCAAATGCTTTGATTACAAAGACTCAAAACTAACAGACTCCAAGAGAAACTAACATACGTTGATGAAAAGACGAAATACAGACTCCAAAAATAAACTATTATACTCCAACAAAAGAAAATACAGACTCAAAAACAATTGACAAACTCCAGCAGAAAGAAAATACGGACTCAACACAACTGACAGACTCTAACGGAAAAGGAAATACAGTCTCAAATGAAAAATCATGAATACATCAATGCTCCTGGTGCCCGCGGGACATCATTCGGTCTCGCCGCGGGCCTATATGCAAGATCCTTTTGAAGTCGATCCAAGTCACTCATTGTCTGTTCAACATATGTCATCACTGTCGCGAAGAAGGTGGTGCGAGTCATATCCTCACAGACTTGGCACTTCACAACAATGTAATCGACGATGTTTCTAATTCTCTCTCTTATGACACCTTTTTCTTGTAATAAACGCCCGATCTGCTGGGCTCTAGCTTCCAAAGTTTGCTCAGCCGCATGATTCTGCTCCTGAAGTTGTTGCAAATCTATTTCTAATTGTGCCAATGTTGTATAACAATATTCCCTTTCAACCTTGAAGTCTTTCGCCTGTTTGATCATTTTGTTTTCCATGGTGATGACCATTTTCTTTAATCCCGCGACCTCATTGTCGTACTTTTCTTTCAACTGCTTAACCAGGCGTGCTCGTTCATATGCGTTTTTAGCCAATTGCTTTCGCACCCTGGCTAGTTCACTTTCTGCTTTGTTCAAATCAAAACTATAGTCACTCACTTTCTGCCTCAGGTTATTTATGAGTTTTTTATCTTTGGCACTTCGGGCGGGGTTTTCTGCCTCTATTTTCATTTTCTGAAATTGGGCTCGAAGGGCCTCATTTTCTTTGGCTTGCTTTTTCTTTTCACCTTCGTCTGCTGCTGCTTGCAAGCTATTCTCGAATTGAAGTTCTTTGACTTGTTTTTCCAACCTTCCTATTGTGGCCCTGTACTCATTCTCCTTAGCCAACCAAGCCCATTGTTCTTGTGACGCCTCGACGAATTCCTGAAGATGGGGTCTTTTTGCCGGCCTCCCAAACTCAATTTCTCTTCTATACCAAGCAAGGTACCCTGGTGAAACCTCACCTTTGGATCGATCACGTACACAGGTATTGTCTATTAAGTATTGACATTCTCTCCAAATTTGGCGGACTGCTGCTTCATGAAACTGACCGTTAAGTCTGATCTCGACTACTTGGGCACTGAAATCTTCATCTCTCGAAACTATCTGGCATCTCCCCAGCTACCTCAAAACCCGATATGGGGCATAAGGCTGGATACTCCTGAGTCCCATCAAGAGGAAATGAGGCCCGATGGCTCGCATGTATATGACCTCATCAACAAGCAGCCATCCAAATGTCCACTCTATTTGGTTTGCATTGATAGAACGGAGGCGCGCTACCCACTCTGTGACCCCCTTTGGCAAGTTGATCCCGTCAACCCTCATGTAAAATTCTTCTATGCATGTTTTCTCTATCGACCCATAACTCATAAATTGAGAACAATGGCATAAGTGTTCGATCATCCACATCTGCAACAACACGTTGCACCCCTCGAAAAAGTCTCCTCCGGCTTTGCAAGCTGTGAGAGCGCGAAAGATTTCAGCTACTATCATGGGTGCGAGGGTGCTGTTGGCTTGAGTGAGCAAAGTGTTGACAACCCCGACTACTCATATGTCAATATTCCCATCTTTTCTAGGAAACACCAAAAGTCCCAAAAAGACCACCATAAATGCAAAACACCTGTGTTCTTCCCACTTAAGGCGGTTTCCTTTGCTGCAATTTTTTTTTTCCGGATTGTTCAACCCCCCTATATGACCATACCTGTTGTATATAAACTGCAAAATACAAAAACCAGCTGCCAAGTCTGGGTTATGGACCCCCTGCTTATTTTCAAAGAGTCTAGGAACCTGTGTACGGCTACGGCCCTTGCAGCAATCAGGCACTGGTGTCTGAGAGGAACTTTGGGACCCCCAATATATCCGGCTATTTCTTCCAATGTTGGGGTAAGTTGAAAATCTGAGAAGTGAAATACGTTGTGGGCCGGGTCCCAGAATGTAACCAACATCTTTATGATGTCTCCCCTAGGATTAATCTTCAGCAACCCAGTGAGGCCTCCCAAGTATAGATTGATCGTGTCTTGTCCCGATTTACCCAAATCATCCCACCACATATGCAATTCCGAAGGGAACTTGTTCAAGACTATTATTGGCAAATTCTGACTTGTGCTCATTCTGCACATTTATTAGGGTGGTTAAGCAAAAAATCACGATTCAATTGACTCAAAAACAAAACTGACACTGTTAAGATTTTTTATTTCAAAAGTAAAAACCCAGCTTTGCAAATATGGCCTTTCAGCACTACCGGGGAATGATTTTAAGGCTGTGCTCGCTAACCGGCTAAAAATTTGAAAAGGACCGAAGGCGGCTGTTCTTGCAACAATAGCCTTCCGGCGTCCCTTTGGGGACATTCGGCTATTTTTGACAAGAGTGACATCACCCTACTTATTTATTATTTAAATAAAATAAGATTTTTGTTCTTTTTGGGCTAATTTGCAAAAGGAAAGTTGGACCCGATGGGGGTTGCCTACGTATCCCACATCCGGTGAGAATCAAACTGGTGTAGTTCGAGCAAAAGAGGTGAGGAAACAGTGGGCAGTAGCAAAAGTAAAAATCTAGCAATATCAATGAAACACTAAGCCCCACCACAGCTCAAAACCATCTTTTGAAACCCCGAAATAAAGCCATCTCCAAACCAGATGCAAGATATGAAGTTTTTCAAAGATTCTAACTGATGGGAAAACTAAAACAATCTAAGCTGAAACAGAATTTTGATCAATTTTTTATCAAGGAAAAAGGCTGGAAATCAGTGCAGTTTTTGAGTTTTTAGCCGTTTGTTTTTTTCAGAAATTTTCTTTCTTTTGTCTCTCTTTCTTGCCCTGGAAATGCAAGAATGATATGCCTTTATAGGCAAGGCCATAGGGCAACCATTAGATTTCAATTCTTTCAATTCTGCCCTTTTTCCATTTTTATTTTTGCTACTTAGTCCCTCATTTAGTGACTTGTCTGCCAAGTAAGGCTCTTTTTCAGCTTCTAGGAAGCTTCCTAGGCAGTTACCAACAGATTCCCTACCCCTATTTCCCAAAATTACCCCCTTAGAGCCCTGTTCTTTGCTTCAGCATACCACATGGGTCAAGTTGATCCAAGGTTCAACCCCAAGCCTAGGCTTGTGACCCGGACTGACTTTCCTCTCCTTTGGGCTTTCAAATTAATAGAAACCCAACCCAATTCAGCAATGCACAATAAACCTAACCCAAAATTCAAACCAACAGGGATTGCAAACCAACCTAATTAAAGACAGTCGAGTAATTTCAGAACATGCAATCTAAGCTACGAATGATGATTTTCCTTTCTTATTTTTCCTTAAGCCAACATGCTAGATTGACATTAAAACTAAACTACTAATTATCAGAAAACTTTATAGCCTAGAATAAAAATCAAATAAGGACAGAAGGATACCGATTAAGAGAAAGAAAACTGAAGGGATGGAAAAGAACGAAGTGCACAAATGCATGTCGAACAAACTGCCTGAAAGAACCAGGAAGAGACGAAGCAGAAAGACGAACAAAAATGCAAAGAAAGAAAAAGAAATTACCAGTTTAGACTTGAAATCGACGGGTAATTCTGATTTAGTCTTGAAATGGTATAAATTGTCTGTTCTTTGTCAAGATCAGACGAAGAACATCACTTCAAAACGAACCAGGCTTGGAACAAACGAGGAGCTTGGAGGGGTGACCTTGCATGAGGGAATCCGACTTCGAACTTTAGAACTTCGAACCCTAGATTTACGATTTGAGAGGCTTTGGAGGGAATTCGAAAGAACTAGATGGGGATTTGAGATGAGGGGAATGAGGTGGTTATAGGGTGTGATTTTGGGACCAATTGGATGAGTTAGGGTTTGGGTTGTTCTCTTCGATTCAAGATTCGAGAGGCTGGGCTGGGATTCGAGGGAGGGGGTTTGGAGTTTCGGAAAGAGGAGAAGGAGAGGAATCTATGGTGTAAAAATAGGGTCGATTGGAGCAACGCCACCGGCGGAGACGATTTCCGGTAGGCAGCTCACGGCGGAGGCGGTGAGGGTTCTCTGAGGGTGTGTGGAGACGACGAGAGGGGGTAGGGGGGTCTGGATTCGGACCGTTAAATACTTATTAAGCTTCAGTTCTGAGCCATTTGATCAAGGGGAGATCAAGGACTCAAATTCCACAATCCAAAATGGTGTCGTTTGATTTATTGACTGGCCGGACCGGGTATTGGGGCGGATCTGGGCTGAAATTAGGTGGCTATGGGGTATTTGGTTTGGGATCAGGAAATTAGGATTAAAGGAAGCCCAATTATCTGACTTCTTCAATTCCTTTTTCCCTTTTCTTTTTCAATTCATCTTTCTTCAAAATTCTTTTCTTTTCTCTCTTTTTTCAAAATTAAAATTAAAACCTAAATTAAATCCTAAAACTAAATTAATCTATCAAAAATACTAATTGATTTTAAATAATAATTAACACGACCAATTAAAAACCAAATTTAAAGAAAACTACCTAATTTACCAATTAATCTAAGAACTATAAAATTAAATCCTAAATGCAAATGCAATATATTTTTTGTATATTTTTTCATGAATTAAATAAACGTGCACAGACAAATGCAAACAATTAAGAAAATTCCCCAAAAATTTCCAAAAATGGTAAATGATTAAATAAAATATCTATTTCTTTGGGATTCTGTAGGAGTAATTCATATAGGGAAAAAATCACCTGCTCACAGCTGCCCCTCTTTTCCCGGAAACACAAAATGTTTTCGTGCAAAGATAAAGTGAGCGGATACGAGCAATTTTTGCCTGTTTGGATACTCCGTGAGAAGCATTTTTGAAAGATTTGACCACACCCTGCTTCCGAGGTTGCCTACATATTCTTGGCTTTAAAAGAATCAGATTAGTGTAGTTCGGGAAGTTTGGTAGTTGGGACTTCCATGAAGCTGTTGATTTCACTGTTGCTGCTACTACTGCTACTGCTTACTGCATCCCCTTATTACACCATGATAAAATAAAAAGAAGCTAGACTAGACTATGATCTATGCATTACAAAATCCTATCTATATCTTTAAACTTGCTCGTGTGGTTCTTGTTGCCTTGTTGACTTGTATTCTCCCGGTGGAATCCCTTTGTTGCCGCCTTGAATTGTAATCTGAGATGTTTTCCATTTCTCCAGGTGGATGCCTAACTGCCAACTACACTTGAGATGTTATTCCTCTCTCCAAGTGGACACTTGATTGCTGAACTTGAATGTATTCCTTGCTCTCCAGGCGGGCTCCTGATTGCTGAACTTGGAATGTATTCCCTGCTCTCCAGGCGGGCTCCTGACTTCAACAAAATAGACAAAACAAAGAAAATTTCCTGCCCCCGTTTGGGTATCTGGGCACACATGTAAGTGTAAAACGGATCACATTACCAAATGTCAATAAGAACTTGAAAGCTAAAACTTGAATTGTACTCCCTTGTTCTCCAGGCGGGCTCCTAATTGCTAACTTGAAATGTATTCCCTGATCTTCTGGCGGGCTCCTGAATGCTGACTTGAAATGTATTCCTGCTCTCCAGGCGGGCTCCTGACTGCTAATCTGAAATGTATTCCCTGCTCTCTAGGCGGGCTCCTGACTGCTAACTTGAAATGTATTCCCTACTCTCTAGGCGGGCTCCTGACTGCTAATCTGAAATTTATTCCCTGCTCTCCAGGCGGGCTCCTGACTGCTAACTTGAAATGTATTCCCTGCTCTCCAGGTGGGCTCCTGACTGCTGACTTGAAATGTATTCCCTGCTCTCCAGACGGGCTCCAAACTGCTAATCTGAAATGTATTCACTGCTCTCTAGGCGAGCTCTTGACTGCTGACTTGAAATGTATTCCCTACTCTCCAGGCGGGCTCCTGACTCCTAACTTGAAATGTATTCCTTGTTCTCTAGGCGGGCTCCTAACTGCTAACTTGAAATGCATTCCCTGCTCTCCATGCGGGCTCCTGACTGTTAAACTTGAAATGTATTCCTTGCTCTCCAGGCGCGCTCCTGACTGCTGACTTGAAATGTATTCCCCGCTCTCCAAGCAGGCTCCTGACTTCTAACTTGAAATGTATTCCCTGCTCTCCAGGCGGGCTCCTGACTGCTAAATTGAAATGTATTCCCTGCTCTCCATGCGGGCTCCTGACTGTTAAACTTGAAATGTATTCCTAGCTCTCTAGGCGCGCTCCTGACTGCTGACTTGAAATGTAATCCCTTCACTCCAGGCGGGCTCCTGACTGCTAACTTGAAATGTATTCCCTGCTCTCCAGGTGGGCTCCTGACTGTTAAACTTGAAATGTATTCCTTGCTCTCCAGGCGGGCTCCTGACTTTAGCGAAATAGATAAAACCAAATAAAATTTTTCTGCCCCAGTTTGGTAGTTGGGCACAGATGTGAGTGTAAAACTACATCATGTTATCAAGTATTACTAAGAATTTGAAAGCAAGGTCCCATTATCCAGAGGGGTCCTGAAAACTCCTAGCTAAATGACAGTTTTAAATCTAAATTATATCTTATAAAGGTATGACTCCCACTAAACCTTGTTATCTAATAGGGTCTTAAAACTTTATCCCATTATCCATCAGGGTCCTAAAAGTCAAACATCAAGTCTTATCTAAAGAGTGACAACTTTTACGGCTGAATTATACTACCCTACAACAGAACTTGCGCTAAATGTTGTTATCTAATTGAAATCTTAAAACTAAATCCCATTATTCAGGAGGGTCCTGGAAACTCCTAATTGAATCTTATCTCGAACATGCAAACTTCTAAACCTGCTTATATTCCTTTGGGATACATTTATGCTAGATTACGCAATTTATGAACTTTACGCTAGGTCCCATTTTCCAGGAGGGTCCCGAGAATCAAAAATCAAACCTGTTTGGTGACTGCCTTTCTCCACGGAGGGTTTCTCCGAAACAACCAAAATTTCCTACCCCTATTTTAATCGAAGAAAATTTTTGTCAGTTTAAAATGTGGTGGTTAGTTGATGGCATTCTTGCTGAAGGTCTCTCCGCTGTATTGTTTTGTTTTGACTGGCTTCCCCAAACTGGCCCTGAACCGCTTGACTTTCTTATTGACTTTCAAACCTCCATAACTTTGGATGACCCGAGTGTTCTATACCCGAACCTTTGTTTCACACCTCCGACCCCTTTAACTGAACCTCTGCATCTCCCATGAAATTACTAAATCATTCTGCCGATGGAACTTTTGCCGGCAGTTTATCCCACTTTACATCATGTTATCTTTGGTATGCTCTGGCCGCACCGTGATTTGCAATCTTGAAGCTGGTAGTGAGCTTTGAAATTCCTTCTTATTTGCTTAAACAGTACTGACATTGGGAACATCTTAGAGAAATAAACCTAAAAGAAATGAAATGCAATGACTTTCAGAGTTAAGGATAAGAAAATCCAAAACTAAAAGACTATCTGAAGAGGAAAAAGAAAAGAGACTTATCTGAGTAAAGCAGCTGGCACCAATAATCATGACATGCACTTCGGATTAATCAAACCAGCTTGTCCAACCAACCAACCTTCCGTTTCCATACTTTGTTGTCCCAGAACTTTCATAACCTGATTTCTTCACCCAAAATCCTGACCTTGTTCATCCTGCGGTGCCTTGAAAGATTTTCACCAGCATACCTCCCTCATTCGTTCATCTGTCAACTCACTTTCGCCTCAAGGTGCCCGTGAGGATTTTCACCAATAAGACTCTCTTATTTTTATTTCTCTCTGTTCCCGTCTCCTTACGGTGCCCATGAGGTTTTTCACCAATAAGACTCTCTCATTTTTATTTCTCTCAGCCCTCGTCGCCTTTTGGTACACATGAGGGTTTTCACCAATAAGACTCTCTTATTTTTGATTTCTTTTAACTGTTTGGCCCAGAGTGTTGCCCCTGATATGAATCACCTCTACCTGCTCGACTTGGCATTTCTCGAAGACTGATCAGAAGGTCTTTCTTTGGACTGTAATGTAAGCTTTTGGACGGGATTAGAAAGAAAGGGTCTAGAAGGCTCAAAACAATTTGAATGGGTTCAAAATTACAACTTTCGGAATCAGATTTGTTACAACAACCACAACTTCTGCCCCAGTTTCTTGTTTGGAGACTTTTGGATTTTTATTTTGATGGGACCGAACCGTGAGACTGCCTACGTATCCTTGATAGGAATGAGGTCGAACATAGTTCATGTCATAGAAATTACTTTGTTGTTGTGATTTTCTCTTTTCTCTTTCTTTTCTTTTCTCTTTTTGCTTTCTTTTTCTCTTTTTGTTGCTTTTCTTCTTTCCTCTTTTTTTTCTCTTTCTTTTTTTTCATTCTTTTCTTCCTCTTTCATTCTTTTTTTTTCTTTCCTTTCTCTTTCTCTTTTTCTCTTCTTCTTTTACTTATTTTTCACGCTTGTATTTCTGATATTCACTACTAATTCCGAAAGAGGGGTATGAAAGAAAATAAATAAGGCTCAAAGGGATAACAAAGGATAAAGTGTTTAGCAGAACAAATTGCCTTCGTCATTCCAAATCTTCAAAAATATGCCAACTACAAACAAATATAAATTAACCAAAGAAAATCATACATAGTATCTCTTGACCGTATTGGAGTTGATGGCCATTTCTACACACTTGCCTTCTATATCTGTTAAATAAAAAGCTCCATGTGATAACACTCTAGTTACGATGTATGACCCCTGCCAGTTCGGGGCGAACTTTCCTTTGGCTTCAGCTTGATGAGGAAGAATGCGTTTCAATACTAACTAACCCACTTCAAACTTCCGTGGACGCACCTTCTTATCGTATGCTCTTGCCATTCTTTGTTGATATAATTGGCCATGACACACTGCTGCTAATCTTTTCTCATTGATCAAAGTCAATTGTTCTAAGAGGGTTTTGACCCACTCATCATCATCGATCTCAGCCTCCGCGACAATTCGATGGGATGGAATTTCCACTTCTGCGGGTATCACTACTTCGGTGCCATACATCAACAAATAAGGAGTCGCCCCTACTGAAGTACGGACAGTAGTGCGATAACCCAACAATGCAAACGGAAGCTTCTCATACCATTGCCTGGACCCTTCCACCATTTTCCGAAGTATCTTCTTTATGTTCTTGTTGGCTGCCTCGACTGCTGCATTCGCCTTGGGGCGATATGGGGTGGAATTGCGATGTGTAATCTTGAACTGTTGACATACTTCTTTCATTAGATGACTATTGAGATTAGCCCCATTGTCTGTAATGATAACCTTTGGGATCCCGAACCGACAAATGATATTTGAGTGCACACAATCGACCACTGCTTTCTTGGTCACGGACTTGAAAGTTTTGGCTTCCACCCACTTGGTGAAATAATCAATGACCACCAGAATAAACATGTGCCCATTGGACGCTGCTGGCTCGATTGGTCCAATGACATCCATTCACTAAGCAACAAAGGGCCAGTGCACAGACATTGTATGTAATTCAGATGGGGGAGAGTGAATCAAATCTCCATGCACCTGACATTGATGACACTTGCGCACAAAACTGATACAATCTCGTTCCATAGTGAGCCAATAATAACCTACTCGGATGATCTTCTTTGCCAGAACATACCCACTCATGTGCGGTCCACAGACTCCAAAATGTATTTCGATCATAATAGTTGTAGCCTGCCTAGCATCTACGCATCTTAATACTCCAAGATTTGGAGTTCTTTTGTACAACACCCCTCCACTGAAGAAAAATCCACTTGCCAACCGTCAAATTGTTCTTTTTTGATCACCTGTGGCTTGTACTGGATACACCCCCATCCTAATGTATTCCTTGATATCGTGAAACCAAGGCTCCCCATCGAGCTCTTTTTCTACCACATTACAATAAGCATGCTGGTCGTGAACCTGAATATGCAAAGGGTCTACATAAGCCTTATCTGGATGATGTAACATTGACGCCACAGTAGCCAAAGCATCAGCGACCTTATTATGAATCCTCGACATATGCCTGAACTCTATTGATGGAAACATTGACAAAGATCATGCAAACATTGCTGGTACGGTATGAGTTTTAAATCCCGTGTTTCCCATTCTCCCTAAATCTGGTGCACCAGAAGGTTCGAGACCCCCAAGACCAAGACTTTTTGGACACCCATGTCTATGACTAACCTCAAACCCAGAATGCATGCCTCCTACTCAGCCATGTTGTTGGTACAATAGAAACAAAGCTGAGCCGTAACAGGGTAGTGATGCCCTGTTTCAGAAATAAGTATCGCTCCTATCCCAACGCCTTTCATGTTAGCAGCCCCATCAAAGAAAAGTTTCCATCCTGGCTTTTCGACCTGCTCGAACTCATCAATGTTCATTACCTCTTCATTAGGGAAATAAGTTTTCAAAGGCTCATATTCTTCATCTACTGGGTTCTCAGCCAAATGATCAGCCAATGCCCGGGCTTTCATTGCAGGTAGACGATGTCAAATTCTTTGAGCAAAATTTGCCACTTTGCGAGCCTTTCTGTGGGCATAGGCTTCTGGAAGATATACTTCAACGGGTCCAAGCGAGAGATGAGGTAAGTAGTATAAGATGACAAATAATGTTTCAGCTTCTGGGCTACCCAAGTTAAGGCGCAACACGTCCTCTCAAGATGAGTGTACTTAACCTCGTAAGATGTGAACTTCTTACTGAGAAAATAGATGGCCTGCTCCTTCCTGCCAGTGATGTCATGCTGTCCCAACACACATCCAAATGAATTGTCCAAGACTGTCAAATATAGAATCAAAGGTCTCCCTGGTTCTGGCAGAACCAACACAGGTGGGTTTGACAAGTACCCCTTTATCTTATCAAATGCTTCCTGACATTCATCTATCCACTTGACTGTGGCATCTTTCTTTAACAGTTTGAAAATAGGCTCACAAGTTGTCGTGAGCTGAGTAATAAACCCGCTGATATAATTCAATCTCCCCAATAGACTCATCACCTCAGTCTTGTTCTTTGGGGGTGGCAACTCCTGGATAGCTTTAATATTTGACGGGTCTAATTCAATACCTCGACGACTGACTATGAATCCCAACAACTTTCCAGATAGGACACCGAACACGCATTTTGCTGGATTGAGCTTGAGGTTGTACCTGCGAAGCCTTTGGAAGAACATTCTCAGATCTCCGACATGGTTAGACTGCTTTCTAGATTTTACAATTACGTCATCCACATAAACCTTGATCTTCCTGTGTATCATGTCATGAAATATGGTCGTCATTGCCCTCATGTAGGTTGCCCCTGCATTTTTCAAGCCAAATGGCATAACCCGATAGCAGTACGTTCCCCATGGCATGATGAATGCTGTCTTTTCTAGGTCCTCCTCATCCATTAAGATCTGGTGGTAACCCGCATAACAATCCACAAAAGAACCAATCTCGTGTTTGGCACAATTATCGATCAATATATGGATGTTCGGCAGTGGGAAGTTATCCTTGGGACTTGCCTTGTTGAGATCTCGATAATCAACACACACCCTGGTCTTTCCATCCTTTTTCGGCACAGGCACAACGTTGGCTAACCAGGTGGGATACCGGGTGACCCGAATGACTTTGGCCTCAAACTGTTTGGTGACCTCTTCCTTAATCTTCACACTTATATCAGTTTTAAATTTCCTCAGCTTCTGCTTGACAGGGGGGAATGCCGGGTCAGTGGGCAATTTGTGAACCACCAAGCCAGTGCTTAGACCTGGCATTTCGTCATAGGACCATGCAAAAACATCTTTATACTCGAATAATGTTTTAATTATCTCCTCTATGAGTTGTGGTTCAAGATGGACACTTATTTTAGTTTCTCGAACATTATCTTGGTCCCCTAAATTGATTACTTCTGTCTCACTCAGGTTAGGCTTGGGTTTTTCTTCAAAATGGCTTAATTCTTTAATAATCTCTTCAAAGGCTTCATCCTCGTCATATTCCGATTCAACATCACATTCTATTTCTTGAATTACTCTTTCAAAATTAGATTGGCTTTTAAGACTGGGCCGGAGATTCCTCGTGCATGTCATATCATTGAAGCTAGCATAAAAAGAACTGTACAAGGAAGAAAAGAAAAACAAAATAAAACTATCAGGAAGAAAAAAAATGGAAAATTGCATTTCATTGAAATTAAAGACAGCAAGGTTTATACATCCAAACGGACGGAACATAGAATCTGAATTACAACCTTGGAATAATCCATATAAACTGAAAGAAAATCAAAGCAAACTACCAAAACTCTTTCCTGGTGGGGAGAGAAGTAGCTTCCCAATTGTTAATCTTTGCACTGGGCCCAACAAATTGCACATCCGCCTTGCTAGAACCCTCTCCAGCTTCCACCGTATTCACTTCATCGAATATCCTCTCGAAATTTTCAATCAAATCTCCGTCCATATCAACCACCGAACTAGGAACCTTCGTCACTGGGTGCTTTCTGGTACCAGGCCTGACGAATGATCTGGAAAGACGCGGGACTAGCTTCGGAAGGGCCCATGCTCTCTGTTTCATTTTTCTGGCTCATCTCACGTCTGCGACTGTGGGCTTGAAACCCAGACCAAATGTATCCAAGTTTTTAGGAAGAGAAACCGGTTGTACGATACCTTGCAGAGATGCACCCAAACCCTTGCCCGGTACAAAACAATTTTTCAATATTTCAACGGCTACCATGACTGATGCAGTAGCTACCCTCAGAGTTGGAATGCACCTCCCTTCTGGAATTTTCTCTACCGATACTATGTCAAAAACCTGATAAACCCATGGCCCTATTCGTCTTCAAACTCTATGAACGGAACAATGGCATCACTGGGAACACACAAATTATCTTCACCGTGCATAACAATTTCCTATCTATCCCATTCAAACTTGACCATTTGATGCAGAGTAGATGGAACCGCTTTGGCAGCATGAATCCAGGGGCGCCCTAACAAAAGATTATAAGAGACTACCACATCCAACACTTGAAATTCCATAGTGAACTCAACGGGCCCTATGGTTAACTCTAGTATTATATTTCCCACTGAATCTTTGCCCCCGCCGTCGAACCCCCGAACACAAATGCTATTCTTGTGAATTCTATCATCGTCCACTTTTAGCTTGTTCAACGTGGAGAGAGGACAAATGTTCGCACTAGACCCATTGTCGACTAGAACTCGGGTGACCACAGAATCTTCGCATTTTACTTTCAAATACAGGGCCCTATTATGCTCAGGGCCCTCTGCGGGCAACTCATCGTCGGAGAAGGTAACCCTGTTCACCTCAAATATCTTGTTAGCTATCTTTTCTAAGTGGTTTACTGAGATTTTTTCAAGAACGTGGGCCTCATTCAAGATCTTCATCAAAGCCCGACGGTGCTCATCTGAATGGATCAATAATGACAATAGCGAGATCTGAGCCGGTGTCTTCCTTAACTACTCCACAATGGAATAGTCCTGCACTTTCATCTTTCTCAGAAATTCCTCTGCTTCTTCCTCGGTCACAACTTTCTTCACCAACACTGGGTTATCTTTGGAGATCTTAGCTTTTATCAACTCTTCGGGGGCAAAGCATCTCCCCGATCGAGTCAATCACACACTTCTTCTTTAACCTTTTTCCCCTTGTAAGTCACTGTCACTCGTTCATAATTCCATGGGATTGCCTTGCTGTTGACTATCGGTAATTGAGTTACCGGTTTGATAATGATAGGATCTGTGCGGGCACCCTTCACAATTACCACAGGCTTGTTTGTCACTCCTGGCACAACCACTTTCGCTCTTTCATGTTTTCCTGCAACGTCATTTGAGGACCCCTTCTTGACCCCCACAAATGGTTCATTATTTGTCTTGTTCAACTTGATCACAGACTTCTCACTTGTTGACTTTTCAAATGGCTTGGCTTCACTAGCCCGAATTATCATGACAGTTTGTGAAGGCTTCTTAGGATCCCCTCCCTTATGCACTATCTTAATCAAATTTGTCTCATGATGGGCTGGCAACGGGTTCTGGTTGATATTGGGTGCCTCTGGGCTTGGACCTCAATTCGATTTGTATCAATGAGCTCTTGAATAGATGTTTTCAATTTCTAGCATTTCTCCGTGTCATGACCCGGGGCCTCTAAATAATACTCACAACTCACCGAGCGGTCAAGATTTCTGGGAGAAGGATTTGGCAGTTTAGCCTCGATCGGATTCAACATACCCAACTGTCTCAATCTTTGGAATAGACTAGTATATGATTCTCCCAATGGAGTGAAAGTATTCTGCTTTTGCAACCTCTCATTCTTAAAGGCTTGGTTTGGCCGAAAACATGTTCCAGGGGGATTTCTATAGGCTCTTGGGGGTGGATAGGTATTTCGTGGAGCTGGGTATGGATTTTGTGGAGCTGGCGTATGCCATTGTGCGTGAGCAGGAGGTTGGGTATAGGTTTGTGCGTGATGGACGGAAAAATGGGGATCTGGCGGTGAGTAGTAATGTTGTGGTGGGCTATATGGAGTGTGGGGGTAAGTTTGGTGATAGGGTCGAAGCTTGGTTGTAGTAACGCAAAGGGC
This sequence comes from Nicotiana tabacum, assembly GCF_000715075.1. Lineage (NCBI taxonomy): Eukaryota > Viridiplantae > Streptophyta > Magnoliopsida > Solanales > Solanaceae > Nicotiana > Nicotiana tabacum. The sequence goes on from NC_134084.1 coordinate 129,333,359, forward strand.
CCCTGGACCCGACCCAAGCTCCCGACTCAATTGTCGTAACGTCCTCCTTCTTCTTCTTCCCGAGTACATCCCCAGTACCGTTTTGAATGGCCTGGGTAGTCGCTTTGATTGCGGAATAACTCATGATCTTGTTGGACTTGAGTCCCTCCTCAACCATGCCTCCCATTTTTACCACCTCATTAAAGGACTTGCCTATTGCTGACACCAAGTGACCAAAATAGGTAGGCTCCAATGCTTGCAAGAAATAATAAACCATTTCACTTTCTTTCATTGGGGGGTCAATCCTCACGGCTTGTTCCCTCCAACGGAATCCATACTCTCTGAAACTCTCATCGGGCTTCTTCTCGATCTTCGTTAATGACAGACGATCTGGGATAATTTCAAGATTGTACTAAAAATGGCAGGCGAAGGCTTGGGCCAAGTCGTCCCATGTGTACCACCTGCTGTGATCGTGTCTAGTATACCATTCCAATGCCGATCCGCTTAGACTTTGGCTAAAATATGCCATCAGTAATTCATCTTTCCTCCTGCTCCTCTCATCTAGCTACAAAATCCTCTTAAGTGTGCTACTGGGTCACCAAGCCCATTATACAGATCAAACTTGGGCATCTTGAACCCTGATGGTAATTGAACATCTGGGAACAGACATAAATCCTTGTAGGCCACACTTACTTGACCCCTCAACGCCCTCATATCTCTGAATGATTGTTCTAAGATTTTGACCTTTGTGATCATCTCCTCATGTTCGGGATTTTTGGGTGGCTTCTCGGTCTCTGCCGGGAGATCAAGATGAGGGGTGCAGGAATATGGTTCTGGAACTTTGAAGGTGGGTTCAGGGGGATAATACTAGTTGTCGTGAGTCTGGAACAAAGGTTCACTGGAAGATCGGTGTAATGCAGGAGGTAGAGGTGCCACAAAAACAGGTGTGATTGGTGGGGGAGGGTGCGGGACTTGTCTGGGTGGAGGAGCTTGTGATGTATGGGAAGTGGTGCCGTGGCATTGTTGGTAGAGGGGAAAGGCTGGATATGAGTTCACAGTGGGAGGTTCTTGAGGTTGAGCCAATGGTGGGATATAAGCAGGGTTGGCGGGATAAACTGGTGGTGGATGACCCTTTGCCCAGACCTGGTACATTTCAGCCATTTGTTGCTTTAGCTTATACATATCTTCCTTCATCGCATTAACATCCAATTCTTCCACCTCTTTTGACGGGTCGACAATACTTGCCTCCAATTCTTGGTTGGCCGTATTCAGCCTGTCTTTTGATCGGGTGTTGTATGAGGTGATTGCCAGAATGTCAATCAACTAACCACCTGCCTGGACTTAATATATCAACAACAACCTTGTTAGTGATTACGACTTTAACAAATTGGTAACCACACATTTTGGGGAATAAATGCACCTAAGCAGTTAACCATTTCTATTATGCATTTGATCGGCTGCTTGCATCATCCCGACTTTTTCTTCCTTCTTTTTCCTTTTCTTTTTTCATTTTGGCCTTTGCTTTTCTTTGTTTTTATCCTCTCATTTCCCTCTTGTTTTGCCATTGTTTCTTTCTCTTATTTTCTCTCTATTCTTTTCTTTTTCTCTTGTTTTTTCCTCTCTTTTTTCTTTTCTTCTTTTTTTTTTCCTTTGGTTATGGTCGAATCCTATGGAGATTGCCTATGTATCATGACCCCGCATGAATCAGACCTAGCGTAGTTCTGGGAGATAAGTGTGAAAGTAAATAATAAAATATTTTTGGGATTTTCGATTTTTCATAAAAGCAAATGTTTTTATTACAAAGACTCAAAACTAACAGACTCCAAGAGAAACTAACAGACGTTGATGAAAAGACAAAATACCGACTCCAAAAATAAACTATCATACTCCAACAAAAAAAATACAGACTCGAAAATAATTGACAGACTCCAGCAGAAAGAAAATACGGACTCAACACAACTGACAGACTCTAACGAAAAAGGAAATACAGACTCAAATGAAAAATCATGAATACATCAATGCTCCTCGTGCCCGCGAGACATCATTCGGTCTCACCGCGGGCCTATATGCAAGATCCCTTTGAATTTGGTCCAAGTCACTCATTATCAGTTTAACAAATGTCATCACTGCCGCGAAGAAGGTGGTGCGAGTCATATCCTCACAGACTTGGCACTTTACAACAATGTAATCGGCGATGTTTCTAATTCTCTCTCTTATGACACCTTTTTCTTGTAACAAACGTCCGATCTGCTACGCCCTGGCTTCCAAAGTTTGCTCAGCCGCATGATTCTGCTCCTAAAGTTGTTGCAAAGCTATTTCTAATTATGCCAATGCTATATAACAATGTTCCCTTTCAACCTTGAAGTCTTTCGCCTGTTTGATCATTTTGTTTTCCATGGCGATGACCCTTTTCTTTAATCTCGCGAACTCATTGTCGTACTTTTCTTTCAACTGCTTAACCAGGCGTGCTCGTTCATCTGCATTTTTAGCCAATTGCTTTTGAACCCTGGCTAGTTCACTTTCTGCTTTGTTCAAATCAAAACTATAGTCACTCACTTTCTGCCTCAGGTTATTTATGAGTTTTTCATCTTTGGCACTTCGGGCGGGGTTTTCTGCCTCTATTTTCATTTTTTGAATTTGGGCTCGACGGGCCTCATTCTCTTTGGCTAGCCTTTTCTTTTCACCTTCGTCTGCCGCTGCTTGCAGGCTATTCTCGAATTGAAGTTCTTTGACTTGTTTTTCCAACCTTCCTGTTGTGGCACTGTACTCATTCTCCTTATCCAACCAAGCCCATTATTCTTGTGACGCCTCGATGAATTCCTGAAGATGGGGTCTTTTGGCCGGTTTCCCAAACTCAATTTCTCTTCTATACCAAGCAAGGTACCCTGGTGAAACCTCACCTTTGGATTGATCACGTACACAAGTATTTGCTGTTAAGTATTGACATTCGCTCCAAATTTGGCGGACTGCTGCTTCATGAAACTGACCGTTAAGTCCGATCTCTACTACTTGGGCACTAAGATCTTCATCTCTCGGAACTATCTGGCATCTCCTCAGCTACCTCAAAACCCGATATGGGGCATAAGGCTGGATACTCCTAAGTCCCATCAAGAGGAAATGAGGCCCGGTGGCTGGCATGTATATGACCTCATTCACAGGCAGCCATCCAAATGTCCACTCTATTTGGTTTGCAGTGATGGAACGGAGGCACACTACCCACTCTGTGACCCCCCTCTCCTACGCCCTTCGCGGGGGTCGGAAAAAGGAGGTGTGACAGCATGTTTTCTCTGTCGACCCATAACTCATAAATTGAGGACGATGGCATAAATGTTCGATCATCCACATCTGCAACAACACGTTGCACCCCTCGAAAAAGTCTCATCCGGCTTTGCAAGCTGTGAGAGCGCGAAAGATTTCAGCTACTATCACGGGTGCGAGGGTGTTGTTGGCCTGAGTGAGCAAAGTGCTGACAACCCCGGCTACTCGTATGTCAATATTCCCATCTTTCCTAGGAAACACAAAAAATCCCAAAAAGACCACCATAAATGCAAAACACTTGTGTTCTTCCCACTTAAGGTGGTTTCCTTTGCTGTAGATTTTGTTTTCCGGCTTGTTGAACCCCCTATATGACCTTACCTGTTGTATATAAAATGTAAAGTACAAAAACCAGCTGCCAAGTCTGGGTTGTGGACCCCGCTGCTTATTTTCAAAGAGTCTAGGAACCTGTGTACGGCTACGACCCTTGGAGCAATCAGGTACTGGTGTCTTAGAGGAACTTTGGGACCCCCAATTTATTCGGCTATTTCTTCCAATGTTGGGGTAGTTCAAAATCTGAGAAGTGAAATACGTTGTGGGCCGGGTCCCAGAATGTAACTAATGCCTTTATGATGTCTCCCCTAGGATTAATCTTCAGCAACCCAGTGAGGCCTCCCAGGTATAGATTGACTGTGTCTTGTCCCGATTTACCCAAATCATCCCACCACATATGCAATTCCAAAGGGATCTTGTTCAATACTGTTATTGGCAAATTCTGACTCGTGCTCATTCTGCACATTTATTAGGGTGGTTAAGCAAAAAATCACGATTCAATTAACTCAAAAACAAAGCTGACACTTTTCAGATTTTTTATTTCAAAAGTAAAAACCCAGCTTTGCAAATATGGCCTTTCAGCACTTCCAGGAAAAGATTTTAAGGTTGTGCTCGTTAACCGGCTAAAAATTTGAAAAGGACCGAAAGCGGTTGTTCTTGCAACAACAGCCTTCCGGCGTCCTTTTGGGGACATTCGGCTATTTTTGACAAGAATGACATCACCCTACTTATTCATTATTTAAATAAAATAAGATTTTTGTTCTTTTGGGCTAATTTGCAAAAGGAAAGTTGGACCTGATGGGGGTTGCCTAAGTATCCCACATCCGGTGAGAATCAAACTGGCGTAGTCGAGCAATTTTTTTTTAAAAAAAATAAAAAATAAACCAACTTCTTTTTTTCTTTTCCAGAAACACCAAAATTTTCCTTCCCTTTTTTCTTTCTTTAAAAACCACAAAATTTCTCTTTCTTTTTTTTTCAAAATTTCGGCAGAGTTCCGGTATGTTTTGGGACATTGGTTTTTCAAAACAGACACTTATCTCTCTCAACCATCTCATTAACCTTTCTAAATTTCCTCATAAGCCGGTCAACATGCAAATCCGAAGCAAATGAATGCACACATAGCAAGTAAGATGCATCATAATGGTCTTTACGTTTCGGGTGCACCTATCGTAAACAAACCCAACCCCTGTGTTGAGTCTCCAAAGACAAATGCATATGATGCAAACAAACGTGCCTACTAGGGATCTGGCATGAGGCTGAGTTATTCTAGGTTCAAAAACCTGGGTATATGTTCTAGACTGTGTACTCGAGTGGACAACTCGAGCCGAGGAGGGGGCTACGTATCGGGAACCAAAAGGCCATCCAGCTTAGTAACTTGTCCGAGCCTCTTTCTTATTTCAAGGTATGACACTAACAGAATAGGGAGTCTTGACCAGCGAGCACATCTCCGAAGATGAGAAGAGAAGGGTTTCGTAGCAGTTTATATACAGTTCCAGATAATATCAAAGCGGTAAAAGCAACATTTTGCACATATAGGCCTAACATGTAACAATTTATCTAAGCTCGAATTCTGAACCCTGAACTAGAGATTCTCAGTTCGATCCCCAACAGAGTCGCCAGAGCTGTCACACCTCCTTTTTCCTACACCCCGGAGGGGGAGTATAAAGGAGTTTTTCCAATTAAAGGACAATCAAAACGGGATTATTTCACTTAAAGATTCAGAGTCGCCCCTTGGGGAATTTATGGTGTCCCAAGTCACCGGTTAAATCCCGAATCGAGGAGAGATTGACTCTGTTTTACAGTCCGCGAACACAAAAATCCGGGTAAGGAATTTTGTTAACCCGGGAGAAGGTGCTAGGCATTCCCGAGTTCTGTGGTTCTAGCACGGTCCCTCAACTGTTATAATTGTCCTATTATCTGATTTTTAATACATGTTTTAGCCTATGGTTCAATTTTAACCTTATAACCGCTTTAATTATTTTTAAGGAAAATTGCAACATTGTTAAAACACATCTTGAACCACGTCACATAAATGCACCCGCGGTCTTTGACATATTTTGACATTGTTGAGATTTGGATTTGGGTCATATAAATGCACACCCGAATTTAGGAAGATAATATTATTAAATGACGTGCCTAAGCAGTTATGCGTTTGCAACTTTGCGAGGGCCATGAAATTTGGCTAAATTGCACGCTTCGAATTCTAAGGATCAAAACGACGTCAATTGAAATGAAGGCCACGCAATTGTCATTTTATTTGATATGACTCACCTCATAATTAAATACTAATCAGTTCAAGCGATAAATGAACTTGAGAATTCTGGCTAAAAAAAACTTTGGTTCGAAATCCTACACACAGGTCCTTTCAGATTTGGACCCTAACGTGAACCCAATTTCTTAAGTGAGATGACTGTCCAAGGTCATACCCTAGGTGGACTCAGCTGGCCTTGACTTTTGTCAACTGGGCCAGTATCAGGCCCCTAATCTCAGAATCGACATTTAAGCCCAATTCGGCTGGCTACAAATCACTCAAAATTATAGGCAGAGTGAGATCGGACTAATAATTATTTCTGAACCTTAACTAATCAACACAAATTGACTAACTAAATGTCTATTTCTATTTTTACATGTATTAAACAAATCCGCTTATAAAGGGAAACATCCAGTGAACCAAACGAGCAAGCTACTGGGCTCAAGAAGCAAGCCCAAGTAGCGGCAACAGGCCTTTTCTTTGCAAATGACTTCAGTATCCAAGGCTCAATGAGCTCAAAACTTTTAAAGAACAAGGCTGAAGATCCCAGACTCAATATCGAGTCTATGCTAAAGCAAAACAATCACAATTACAAGTAAAATACGAATTAATAAGTCTCATCACTAACCAATAACTAGTATACCCAGAAGCTTTGAATATTGTTAACAGTACATGTCCGGAAATAACTTGTAAAGAAAAAGAATTTGACCACAACCTAGAACCCATTCAATTAGCTATTTCGTGAATCTGAATGTTGTTTAAACATGACACGTATGCCATGACATTTTAAGTGAATCATACACCAAAAGATAGCTCTAATACAGTCCTTTTACTTAAATACATAAGAGGATGTAGGATCCAACTTCTGACTCATTTAGCACACACTGCATCAGGTCCAAAATGTTATGCATCAACTAGATTCAAACATGACCATATTTAAATCCTAAAGAAAACATGTAACATTTACATCATGATCGACTATACATGAGAGAAATTAACTATGAGAAGCATGAAGCAGAAGAGATTCATATACAAAAGATATAAAGCTAAGCTACGACTCAGTAACTTAAAAATTACACTTCATCATTCCATTTCCATTTTAATCTTCAATTTGAGTATCACATTGTATGAGTCTCAAGAACATGTACCTGGAATTTGAAAGGGAAAAAGAGGTGAGTAAACAGTGGGCAGCAGCAAAAGCAAAAACCCAACAATATTAATGAAACACTAAGCCCCACCACAGCTCAAAACCAGCTTTTGAAACCCCAAAATCAAGCCATCTCCAAACCAGATGCAAGATATGAAGTTTTTCAAAGATTCTAACTAATGGGAAACCTAAAAAAAATCCAAGCTGAAACAGAATATTGATCAGTATTTCATCAATGAAAAAGGTTGGAAATCAGTGCAATTTTTGAGTTTTTAGCCGTTTGGTTTTTTCAGAAATTTTCTTTCTTGGGTTTCTATTTCTTGCCCTTGAAAGGCAAGAATGATATGCCTTTATAGGCAAGGCCATAGGGCAACCATCAGATTTCAATTCTTTCAATTCTGCCCTTTTCCCATTTTTGTTTTTGCTACTTAGTCCCTCATTTAGTGACTTGTCTGCCAAGTAAGGCTCTTTTTCAGCTTCTAGGAAGCTTCCTAGGCAGTTACCAACAGATTCCCTACCCCTATTTCCCCAAATTAACCCCTTAGAGCCCTGTTCTTTGCTGCAGCATACCACATGGGTCAAGTTGATCCAATGTTCAACCCCAAGCCTAGGCTTGTGGCCCGGACTGACTTTCCTCTCCTTTGGGCTTTCAAATTAACAGAAACCCAACCCAATTCAGCAATGCACAATAAACCTAACCCAAAATTCAAACCAACAGGGGTTGCAAACCAACCTAATTAAAGACAGTCGAGTAATTTCAGAACATGCAATCTAAGCTACAAGTGATGATTTTCCTTTCTTATTTTTCCTTAAGCCAACATGCTAGATTGACATTAAAACTAAACTACTAATTATCAGAAAACTTCATAGCCTAGAATAAAAATAAAATAAGGACAGAAGGATACCGATTAAGAGAAAGAAAACTGAAGGGATGGAAAAGAACCAAGTGCACAAACACATGTCGAACAAACTTCCTGAAAGAACCAGGAAGAGACGAAGCATAAAGACGAACAAAAATGCAAAGAAAGAAAAAGAAATTACCAGTTTAGACTTGAAATCGACGGGTAATTCTTAGTCTTGAAATGGTATAAATCGTCTGTTCTTTGTCAAGAACAGACGAAGAACATCACTTCAAAACGAACCAGGCTTGGAACAAACGGGGAGCTTGGAGGGGTGACCTTGCATGAGGGAATCTGACTTCGACCTTTAGAACTTCGAACCCTAGATTTACGATTTGAGAGGCTTTGGAGGGAATTCGAAAGAACTGGATGGGGATTTGAGATGAGGGGAATGAGGTGGTTATAGGGTGTGATTTTGGGACCAATTTGATGAGTTAGGGTTTGGATTGTTCTCTTTGATTCAAGATTCGAGAGGCTGGGCTGGGATTCGAGGGAGGGGGTTTGGAGATTCGGAAAGAGGAGAAGGAGAGGAATCTATGGTGTAAAAATGGGGTCGATTGGAGCAACGCCGCTGGCGGAGACGATTTCCGGTAGGCAGCTCACGGCGGAGGCGGTGAGGGTTCTCTGAGGGTGTGTGGAGATGACGAGAGGGGGTGGGGGGTCTAGATTCGGACCATTAAATACTTATGAATCTTCAGTTCTGAGTTGTTTGATCAAGGGGAGATCAACGGCTCAGATTCCACAATCCAAAACAGTGTCGTTTGATTTATTGACTTGTCGAACCAGGTATTGGCGCGGATCTGGGCTGTAATTGGGCGGGTATGGGGTATTTGGTTTGGGCTTAGGAAATCAGGATTAAAGAAAGCCCAATTATCTGACTTCTTCAATTCCTTTTTCCCTTTTCTTTTTCAATTCAACTTTCTTTAAAATTCTTTTCTTTCTCTTTTTTTTTTAAAACTAAAATTAAAACCTAAATTAAATCCTAAATCTAAATTAATCTATCAAATATACTAATTGATTTTAAATAATAATTAACACGACCAATTAAAAACCAAATTTAAAGAAAACTACCTAATTTACCAAATAATCTAAGAAATATAAAATTAAATCCTAAATGCAAATGCAATATATTTTTTGTATATTTTTTCATGAATTAAATAAACGTGCACAGACAAATGCAAACAATTAAGAAAATTCCCCAAAATTTTTCCAAAAATTATAAATGATTAAACGAAAAATCTATTTCTTTGGGATTCTGTAGGAGTAATTCATATAGGGTAAAAAGCAAGTGCTAACGCTTATTATTTAAATATATATGTAGTAAAAAAATTCGACGAAGTGGTGTCCCGTGAAACCGCTTGGGTCTATGTAAATCCGCCCCTGTGTTCAGCTATGTTGAGTTGTATCGAGTTGGTAGGTTTGGGTTCGGAGTAATTTTGGAGTGAAATGAACACTTAGTAACTTAGTTAGAAAGCTAAGTTAGAAAAGTCTTTGGAATTGTCGGGGAGCACAGTCGCCTGACTTTAAACGTAACTTCAGATCAATGATTAATTATCACAAGCCTGCGTTGGTTGCTCTGCTAGAAACACAAATGCAAGACCATGAGTCTCTTAAATAAGCGTTTGGGTTCTCAAACTTGGCTCAGTCACAAGCTCAGGGCATAGCTGGAGGTATAGCTCTACTTTGGAAGGCTGATGAACTTCACCTAGATCAAGTAGCTGCCACAAGCCAAGAAATCCATTCCATTGTTCAGGTACACCCCAATGCCAATCCTTGGTTGTTATCTATTATTTATGCAAAGAATGATCCACATGCGCGTACTGTCTTATGGTAAAATATTCGTATTTTGCATGAAAACATAAACTTATCTTGGTTAATTGGTGGTGACTTCAATGAAGTTACTAACTCCACTGAAAAAGTTGGGGGCCTTCCAATAAATAATAGAAGGAGTGATAACTTCCTCGCTTGTCTTAACCACTGCCAATTAATTGATCTAGATTAATCGACACATCTCCCACCATATCTTAGAAAGGTTAGATAGATGCCTAGCAAACTATGATTGGTTAACCATTTTTCCTGAATCCTCCGTTCATCATCTCCCTTGCACACACTCCGATCATAGTCCTTTACTACTTACTCTAAAAAAACATAGTGCTCCCCAAGATAAAATATTTCATTTTGAAACAATGTGGACCACTCACCCACAATTTACTTCACTAATCACCTATAATTAGACCACTAATAAACCCCTACTCACTGCCATTCAAGACTTCACCACTCACATCCAAGAATGGAACAAAACCACATTTGGAAATATTTTTCATAAAAAAAAAATCCTTTTAGCAAGGCTTCAAGGCATCCAAAATTCTACAAAATACAACACTAGTCACTTTCTACAAAACCTAGAAACTGATCTTATAGCCCAATACAATGACTTACTAAAATTAAAGAAGATTTTTGGAAGTTAAAATCTAAAATAAGTTGGCTACGAGAGAGGGACGCCAATACAAAATTTTTTCACCTATCTACTCTAAAGCGTCGTAGACGTAACCGCATTACTGCTCTACAAGATTCAGTAGGCAATTGGATCTAAAACCAATGAGATATTAACCTTTATATTGAAAATCATTACCATAGTTTATTTACCACAACTCACACTCACAATACCACTCCTACGTTACAAGCCATGCATCATGCCATCAACCCTACTGACCTTTTAAAACTTGATGCACCAGTTACCTCTTTAGAAATCACTACTGCACTCAAAACTTTCCAACCTTTTAAAGCCCCTGGACCGGATGGTCTCCACCCATATTTCTTCCAAACGTATTGGGCACTTGTACATCACTCTGTGATCTCCTTTTGTAAGGATATATTCAATTCACAACAATTACCTCCTGATATAAATAAAACTTAAATATGTCTCATTCCAAAAATACAACAACCCTCACTCATAACCCAATATCGGCCTATAAGTCTTTGTAATACTATATACAAGTTAATTACTAAACCTATTGTAGCTCGTATTAAATCAATATTAGCTACTCTCATCATCCCAGAACAATCAGCTTTCTTGCCTACTCGTAGAGCCTCTGATAATGCAATCATTGTCCAAGAAATTATGCACCACTTTAAGGAAAAAACAGGTTCTCAATCTTCTTTTCTCCTTAAACTAGACCTAGAAAAGGCTTTTGATAAGCTAGAATGGGGCTTCATCCATGAAACCCTTCATTACTTCAAATTTACTCCTAAATTAATTAAATTAATCATGTCCTACATCACAACCTCCTCCATGTCTATTCTCATTAATGGTCAACCATCCCCCCTCTTCTCACCGTAAAGAGGCATTCGACAAGGGGATCCTCTATCACCTTACATATTCATTCTTTGTATGGAAATGCTCTCGCGAAAAATACACATGGAGGTTGACTACCAAAAATGGCAACCCATACTATTATCCCGACAAGGACCACCACTCTCTCATCTGTTATTTGCAGATGACATCACTATTCTTTCAAAAAATAAATCCATCAGCATAAATTCCATCATAGAAACACTAAACTTCTTTACCAAAGTTTCTGGACTAACCATTAATTACAATAAATCAAAAATATTCTTCTCAAAAAACACATCTCAAAATCCTAAAGATATAGTCATTACTTCTTTCCACATAAGGGAAGGATCAAAATTTGGGAAATACTTGGGATATCCCATTTTCACAAAGAAACCTAAGACTGCTGACTTCCAATTCTTGTTAGATAATTTCAAGACTAGACTAGCGGGATGGAAAACCACTTGCCTTACCATGGCAGGCAGAACCACTCTTATTAAATCAACCCTAAATTTCCTACCCAATCATGTAATGAAAATTATCAAGCTCCCCGCTCATATTACCCACAGTTTAGATCAATATCAGCGTAATTTCCTTTGGGGATCCACCCCTAACCATCGTAAATTACACCTTATCAACTGGCCTACAGTTCAACAATCAAAACCTAATGGAGGCCTTGGAATACAAAACCTAAGTGCCAAAAATAGTGCTCTATTAGGCTCTCTAGCCTGGAGACTATTCAACTTCTCTTCAACCCACTAGGCTTCCATTCTAATTTCCAAGTACACATCCTCAATCACTTCTACTAATATCTCCTCTACTTGGAAAGCCATTCAACATGGATAAGCCTCATGTCAACTTGGTATCCAATGGCATGTTGCCAATGGTACCCATATTCAATTTTGGACAAAGCCCTGGATAGGCACCAACCTCACACTCAGAACATCATTGCAGGACCTTTGCCCAAACATGACCAATGTGCCACACTGGCCTCTTATATCAACGGGAATTTCCTAAACATTTCTCAAATATCTTTTGATCTCCCTCCTGATTTACATCAACAACTTTAAGCCCATTATATCTCTTCCTTAACCAACCCTTAATCCCATGATCACATTTACTGGAGCCTCACACTAACGGGCAATTTTCAGTTAAATCCCCATATGGACAGCTATGTCCCAACTCAGAAAACAACTCCTTCCAATGGCTATGGAAACTACAACTCCCTCAAAAGATAAAACATTTATTTTGGCAAATGTCACACCATCGACTACTAACGGCTAGCTACCTCTATAATATACATGTCACTAACAACCCTCTTTGCCCAGTATGCCACTCCAACGATGAAACTATAGCACATCTATTCTTTGAATGTCACCAAGCAAAAATGGTATGACAACAACTTGGCTGTCAACGTTGATCGCAGCCTACTCCACACTACTAAAAAGCAGGTAGAGAAGTTTGTAATAGCTTTTACCCGATTTGTGGGTCGAAATCGATTTCCACAGAGAGCTAGGAATGGAGTCGAGTATTTATTTAGGTTGGAATTGCGTATTTGTTCCAAATATCACTTCTAATCATTTTTGGGTTTTCTTTATATTCTACTATTATCAAACTACAAATTATAATTGCTACTAGATTAACTACGAGTAAATTGCTACAAGTTGTATCTAATAGTTTAAAAGGCACTAGGGTAGTGGCATCCTCCTAGGTGGTCAATTGACGGGTAATTGAACCTAAGGCATGATTGACATAATTGAGGAATATGCGATAACCGTTGCACAATTTTACTCACTCTCGCACCTCTTGGTAGAGAGAGTGATTTTGCCCAATTGACTTTCTCAAGGCCAATAGGGTAGGCAAATTTTCTCAAGCAACTGGGGTTCAAGTCGGGTATTACTCTCTCGAGGTTTAACCCTTTAATTGGGACTATCAATTCTCTCGAGTCCATCTCAATTCCTTGTTGGGTCCATTTCGAAGACTTAGGCTCTCTTTCTCAAGAAGAACCCAAGTCAACTTAGCACAAACTAGTGTTTGCAACCACTAATTCATAGATTAAACCATGAAGTTGACCCAAATAACAAATACCCATAGTCAATCTAACCTTAATCACAACACCCATCAATTACCCACACTAGGGTTGAGACACAACCCTAGCTAATGGGTCTAGCTACTCATTCTTGAAGAGAAAAATAGAGAAATAGATGAAGATAAAGACATATTAATTAATTGCTAAGGTAAATACAAAGGTTCAATGATAAAAACTAAGTAAAAATGCCCAAAATGGCTAAGAAAAGTTTTCTCACGAGCGCAGCTAACGTCTGATAATATTTGATGCCCTAAAATGGAAAAAAGTTCTATTTATATTAAGCTGGAAAAATTGGACAAAATTGCCCCTGCGGGGTTAGTGCGAACCGCACAAAATGGTGTGCGGCCGCACTAGGCTCTTGAACTTCCAATCTTAACTCTCTAAACCCAGGCTCCGCGGACCACACAAAATGGACTGCGGTCGCGAAGGCTTCTAGCGCGGACCGCACAGGCTTGAACCTCTGAACTTGGCATCTCTCTGAACCTTATCTCTGCGGACCGCACAAAATTGGAGTGCGGCCGCAGAGGTCCACTGCGGACTGCACAGAGTGTAGTGCGACCGCATTGCTTCAAAGCCTGAAATGCTGAGTCTCTGACCCTCTCTAGTGCGGACCGCACAAAGTGTAGTGCGGCCGCACTAGGCCTGTTTTTCCTGAGTTTGTCTTGTCTTTGGTACTTGTGCAAGTTTCAATCCTTTTGAGCTGATCTTTTGACATCTTGTCACTTTGTTGATCAAACCTGGAATCAAGCACAACTTATGAGCCTTTTGGGACTATTTTGTATGAATTTATAATCAAATCGCAAGCAAGAATGAGCATAAAATACGTTAAAATCCCTAGTTATCAACTCCCCCAAACTTAAGCTTTTGCTTGTCCTCAAGCAAACAAAATAAGACCTACCCCTTAAGGAAAAATCCAAGAAATTTTCAGTTGTCCTAAAGCAACCTTAACTAGCATCAATTGGGACTAACAATTGTCCTCAATACAAATGAATCATTAACAACATTTAACCTTTGAAAAACCATGGATCAAGTGCGACACAAGAGCATCAAGAGTTGACTCAACACATCAAAGAACTCTCTCAATTACTTTGGTCATTGTGGAACCCAAACTCACACATCCTCAACTCCCCCTAAGCAAACCTCACCTTTTTAGAATATTGGCACACAAACCAAGGTTAATGGAAATTCGCTCATCTCTCTCAAGAAAAAGTTATAAGTCCGGCTCTAAGTACCATATGCTTGCCCCTTATGTGAGTATCCACTAATGTAAGCTTCATTCAACTCAAGATTATATAGGGCTTTTGTGGAGTCATTGTGAAGGTTTTTGCTAAAGGAAAGATCGGGTGCCAAGAGAGGGTATCTTTTAGAACGGGTATAGGCTTGTATCATGGTTCTTGAAAGATGAAAGTCTAAGGCTCAAAAGGTTTAGCTAGGGATCATATCATTGGTAGGCTATGGATTTGTTCAAACTATCATTTGGATCAAAGAGAGTCTACAATCATGCCTCAAGTCAAAATTCACTTATGATTTCGCCTCAACAAACATTCAAGACAAGTTCTAGACCAATGGCTCGGGACTTGGACTTGAAATTAAATGACTCATCAAGGTCGGGGGCCCACAACGACCTTAGATATGATTTGAGCACACAATGGTCCCGAAAAACCACTTGATGATTATCGGTCAACACAAGAGTCTCAAGGTCACGACTTTCACCATTCTAAACACAACAATTTGTCTTTGACTATGGGATCAAAGGCAAATGTACTAGGCTCAAGTTAAGCTTTGCTTGAGGTACCCTTAACTACAAATCACTAAAACAAAAGAAAAATGGACTCAAACCCTTAAAAAGGTTGTTACGCCATCCATCATTGGGAAGAACCATCCAGTTCACACAACACTCCATCTTTGGAAAGAACCGTAGCATTAAGAAAATCAAAGGCTTATTGAAAACGTCCAAAACAAAACAAAAAGCTACGAACATAAATAAGAAGCTAAAAATGAAAGAAATTTTTGCGAAAAATAGAATGAATATATACAATAGGGGATTTGAATATACAAAGGGGGATGCATATATACAATGTGATGTAACTTTATATACAGACCCAAAGAAAGATAAAAAGTGCGATAAAAGTAACTAAATATCAAATTATATACAGACCAAATATGAAAAATCAAGAAAGCATAAAAAAATATCAATATATACAGTCATAAAAAAAATGTAGGGCTCACCCCCTCAAATGAAAGCTGGCATTGTCCCCAATGCCAACTAGTCTAACTAAGCACAAAAATATAGAGAAAAGGGATATAGAAGACTCCCTAAGCCGTGTCTGTCTGCATAGGATCATGGGTGGTCCTTGGGTCCTCTATGTGCTCGGGAACCTCAAACTGGTTCCCGGTGGTCTGCTCTGTTGCTACTGGGATCGGGGCCTAGACCTTGATAGGCTGTGGAACTGGTAAATTCGATGGCTGACTGGAGGAAGTCTCCGGTGGGTCCGCCAACTGGATGATGGCATCATCAAGCAACAGGTCCAAAGGCAGCTGGTCTGCCTTCAGTCTATCAATATCTGCCCGCAGCTCCTTCATGAACTCCTTGGAGGCTCGTGTCTTCCTAAGCTTTTTGTGCTCCCGAGCAAGCTCCTTGAGAGCCTTGCTGTGTAAATCAACTACGTTGGCCAATGCATCCTGAGTGGTGAGGATTTTCTTTTGATTCTCGAGTATCTCCTTCAAAGCATCCTCTATCGACTGTGGGATCTGTGCTGGCTGAGGTGCCGATTGAGCCTCTACATTAGTAGTCAATGTAGACAACTTGGATGAGGCAGTCTGCATCTAGTTGTTTATACTCAGTAGGGCCTGGCTCAGTCGGTGGGAAATAATGGTATGGGCCTGGGTAGATGGGATCTCTGGGCCTGCTGATATGGAAGGGCTAGGAGGAATGGATGAAGATATGGAAGGTCAAGGGGGTAAGTCAGCAAAAGTGGAGGTAGGCTCAGCACGGACCTCTACCACAACTGGCTCTTCAGACTGTCCAGTGGGGCAGAAGTAGGGGCTTTGTAGTTCTTGTCCATGGGGTTGTCATTTCCCTTCAAGCTATACAGGAAAATGGGGCTATCGCCTTGACCTTGATATCATATGGCCTCGGCTCCACCTCTAGATCTGTGAAGTACTCAGTGAGAAAGCTGGGGAAAGGGTAGTTCCGGTCATGCTCTTCTCCCATAATGGTGATAACTCTGGACATTACATTCCCCATGTTGATAGGGTACCCCGCCATAATAGAAGCAACCAAAACAGCCCGGTGGCGAGGAAGGGTCTAATCATGAGTGGTCGGGCCCAACCGGCTGCAAACAAAGGTCTCCTAACCCCTCGCCTCAAAGTTTAGGGTCATTCGCAATATTTTGACCCCAACTGTCAACCAATCAGGAACGGTACCTGGGATTTCCAGGTACTGAGCTAACCATGGACGGACCTCCTCACCCATCTCCATCTTCCCCATATATAGAGTCTCATCCTCCTCATCGAAGCCCAAGTATTCATTAATTGACTTCCCATCGAACAAAACCTTAAAATTACAAACTTTGGTCACCTTGGAGCCCTTTTTGATGTGGGCTACATTACAATAAAACTCTTTAACCAAATGCTCGTTGGCGTCCACACAGTTATCTAAGAAGTTCTCCCAACCCACTCTAGTTCTAAACTGTCTCTACACGTTGGGGTTGTGGGGTAGTATATCATTGTCAATGAAACTCCGCTCCGGTATCAAATTTCTCACCAGCCACCACTCCCGAAATTTGTGGTACACCACTTCGCTCACGAACCTTTCCTCTTAGACATCAGGTTTTCTTGTTCTGGTAATACCTCCCACCTGAGGCTCACCACCTCCAGCTGCCTCCTCATCTCCATGAACCTCCTCCTCACCTCTGCCTGCACCCTCCCTAGATAATGAAGTTGTGGGAGAGGTGGAGTATTCACCACTGCCGGCTGTTGAGCCCTCAGACGACTCAGTAGAAACATGCCCTGGTGCTTGGGTAGTGGGTGATGAGGGAAGAGTGTCTCTATGTCTGGCCTTTTCCGGATACGAGATGTATTCTGGGACTGAGTTCTAAGAGATATCCCGAGAGGGCTCGTACTTATTCCCCGACATGTCAATGGCTCTGTCGGATGCTTTTATGGCCTTCCTCATGTTCTTGATGTTTTGCCTAGCTTGGGGAGTGAGTCTGACCATTTTCTGTTTTCCACCCCAGGAAGATTCACCTCTGCTAGGTTGTTTTGATCCTTTGCTTCTTTGTTTTACCATTGTCTGCAAACATCATTCAATGTATTTGTTAGTATCAATCAAGGCAGTTCAAGTTATTGCAGCAGAACAAATTGCAGAATAGAATCAAAGTATTGCAGACAGTCCTCAGAAGATGCCTAGTGCGGACTGCACAAAATGGAGTGCGGTCACACAAGGACCAGTGCAGTCCGCACAAAATGGTAGTGCGGTCCGCATAGGGGTGGGGTTCAGAATACCCACTCTCTGAATCTTGATAGTGCAGCCCGTACAAAATGGTACTGCGGCCGCACTGGCCCAGTGCAGACCACACAAAATGTAGTGCGGCCGCACTTCCCAAGGGTTATCTTTCATAAGTTCATCAGTGCGGTCCGCACAAAGTGGTACTGCGGACCGCACTAGGGCACTGCGGACCACACAAAAATGACCGCGATCCGCACAGGGTGCCCAGAAGTGGCACTAAGTTAGGGCTTGAGATTTTGCTTTTAAGGTCAAATTTCCACCTAATTAGAGGCCCTAATCGATTACCCAGTCCATTAAACTACTAAGTTCACAAGAATCAACATTTAAACTAATCTAACCTAGAAATCGAACTAATTACGGGAGGAAGAAGAACAAAAAGTTAAGAAAAATGGAATTTAAACAAACTTACAAAATTAAATAAAGAAGAAATGAGTGTAATGTTACCAGATTATAAGATGAAGTGAAGTTAAATAGTGCCAATCAAGCAATTATGATCAAAGAAGAAGAGGAACAGTATTTAGAGTCTTTGAGGTTCAATTTTTCGAAAAGGGTAAAAGGAGTCCCTCAGGGTCTATTTATAGAAAAACCCTTGGGGCCCATTCTCACCTACCAGTGCGGACCGCACAAAATGGACTAGCGTCCGCACTGAGCTGTTATGATCAAACTTGGCCAATTATCCCACTGCGGTCCGCACAAAATAGACAGCGGCTACAGTGGTCCACTACGGACCGCAAAAAGTGTAGTGCGGTCGTAGTGGCCAACTTCATAGAGGTATCACTTTGGCCTTCACTAGTGCGGACCGCACAAAGTGTAGTGCGGCCGTACTGGCAACTTCAGAGACTAAACAATTTCTTCATTATGTCTTGCACTGCATCAACACAATCCCTGCAACATCTCACAACTAGTTAAGCCCAAAAATCAATCCTATACTATAAAGAAAATCAAAGAAAACAACAAGAAGAAAAACACATGGGTTGCCTCCCAAGAAGAGCCTGATTTAATGTCACGACATGACGTAGGTTACCATCACATCATTTGAAGTGAAGAAGTGCCACCACGTGGCTGTCATCAATTTTCCCAAGATAATGCTTGACCCGATGCCCGTTAACTCTGAAGACTTCACCATTTTTATTTTTCAAATCAAGAGCACCAAAAGGGGTCGCAAACACAACTTCAAACAGTCCACTCCATTTGGATTTGAGCTTTCCCGAAAATAGACGTAACCGAGAGTTGAACAAGAGAACCAAATCACCTACGTTGAACTCCTTTCCACGAGCATATTTGTCATGAAGGTACTTCATCTTTTCCTATACAAGGACGAACTGGAGTAGGCATGGAATCTAAATTCATCGAGTTCTTTGAGCTGCTCTACACGAAGATTGGCTGCAACATCTCATTCAAGATTCAACTTCCTCAAAGCCTACATGGCCTTGTGCTCTAACTCAACCGGAAGATGGCATGCTTTCCCAAGCACCAACCGATACGGAGACATACCAATCGGGTTTTTGTAAGCCATCCGATAAGCCCATAGAGCGTCATCCAACTTCTTCGACCAATCGATCCTATTTGCATTGACCGTCTTTGACAATATGCTTTTGATTTCCAGATTGGAGACTTCCACTTGACCACTTGCTTGAGGGTGATAGGGGGTAGAAACTTTGTGATTGACACCGTACTTAGAAAGCAACGTGTCAAAAGCTTTATTTCAAAAATGAGATCCTATTTCACTAATAATCGCACGGGGAGTGCCAAACCTTGTGAAAATGCTCTTCTTAAGAAATGCAACACTCCGGGCTTCATTGTTAGGCAAAGCCATAGCTTCAACCCATTTTGAGACATAGTCAACCGCCACGAGAATGTAAGTATTCCCATAAGAGCTAACAAATGGACCTATGAAATCGATGCCCCAAACATCAAAGATATCCACTTCAAGAATGGTATTTGGGAATCGTCACACCTCTTCACAAAATCACCCGCATCTTTGAACAAGGTTGGCCAATAGAATCCACAACTAAGAACTTTCTAGGCAGTCCTCACCCTATCGTGATGGCCACCATAGGGTGAAGAATGGCAAGCCTCTACGATACTCAATTGTTCTTCCTCTGGGACACATCTATGAATCACACCATCCGTGGAAATATTGAACAAGTGTGGCTCATCCCAATAGAAATCCAAACTATCCCCGTGAGCTTCTTTCTTTGGTTAGAAGAGAGCTCACACGGGATTACTCTAGTCACAAGGTAATTGGCAATATCGGCAAACCATGGCATATCATTCATTGACACCGCAAGGAGTTGTTTGTCGGAAAATGAATCATTGATCTCAAGGCCATCACAAGGCCTCCCCTCCTCCTCCAAACGGGATAAGTGGTCCGCCACTTGGTTCTCACTACCTTTCCGGTCCATAATTTCTAGATCAAACTCTTGAAGTAGTAACACCCATCACATCAATCTTGCCTTGGAGTCTTTCTTTGTCATCAAGTACCTAAGAGCGGCATGATCGGTGTGCACTATGACCTTGGCCCCCATAAGATACGGCCGAAACTTTTCCATTGCAAATACTATAGCCAACAACTCTTTTTCGGTAATCGTGTAGTACCTTTGAGCCTCATTTATGGTCTTGCTTGCGTAGTACACCGGATGAAACATCTTGTTAACCTTTTGACCCAAGACAGCCCCAACTGCAACGTCACTTGCGTCACACATGAGCTCGAAAGGCAAGCTCCAATTTGGTGCGGTAATGATTGGGGTAGTGGTCAACTTAAGCTTGAGAAGCTCAAATGCTTGCATACATCCCTCATCGAACACAAACTTTGCATCCTTTTCTAGTAGCTTGCACAAGGGGTTTACCACCTTTGAAAAATCTATTATAAACCTTCGGTAGAACCCCGCGTGCCTAAGAAAACTCCTCACCCTTTTGACAGAAATGGGGGGAGGAAGCCTTGAAATCACCTCTATCTTGACTTTGTCAACTTCAATTCCATGCTTTGAAATTTTGTGACCCAACACTAAACCCTCTTCAACCATGAAATGGCATTTTTCTCAATTGAGTACGAGGTTTGTGTCTTCACATCGGGCCAATACTCTATCCAAATTTCTCAAACATTCTTCAAAGGAATCACCAACCATATTGAAATCATCCATGAAGACCTCCAATATATCTTCCACCACGTCGGTGAAAATAGCCATCATGCATCTTTGGAATGTCGCCGGAGCATTACACAATCCGAACGACATCCGAGAGAAAGCGAAGGTTCCATACGGACAAGTAAAGATGGTCTTCTCTTGGTCCTCCGGGGCAATTAAGAATTGATTATAACCCGAGTACCCATCCAAAAAGAATTAAAAGCACGCCCCCCGAGACAATCAAGCATTTGGTCAAGGAATGGCAATGGGAAATGGTCCTTTCGGGTCATCTTGTTTAGCTTCTGGTAGTCCATGCAAACCCTCCAACCTGTGACTGTCCGAGTAGGAATAAGTTCATTGTTGTCATTGGTCACCACAGTCATACCACCCTTCTTCGGTACACATTGCACCGGAGAAGTCCATGAGCTATCAGAAATGGGGTACACAACCCTGACATCCAACCATTTGATCATTTATTTCTTCACCACTTCTTGCATAGCCTCGTTCAATTTTCTTTGATGCTCCAAGGAAGGCTTTGCATCATCCTCCAAGATAATTTTGTGCAGACAAAATGCGGGGCTTATTCCCCGAATGTCAGCTAGAGTCCATCCAATTGCCCTTTTCCGCTTTTGAAGCACCGCCAAAGTGTCCTCAACCTGCATGTTAGTAAGGCAAGAAGAAAAAATAACTGGTAAAGTAGAGTTTGAGCCCAAGAATTCATACCTGAGGTATGGAGGAAGTGGTTTCAACTCCAACACCGGTGGCTCCTCAATTGATGGTTTTATTGGTAGAGTTTTTCGGTTTTCAAGATCCAAAGACAATTTTCTAGGCTCATAAGAATAAGAGCTCATCCCATGTAATGCATTCACGTACTCCACTCTACTTGCATCCTCATTGACATCAAGATTTAATAGCACGGCCTCAAGAAGATACTCCACGTTGATTGTAGCACTGGTATCATCCACAATCACAACTGTGACAAGGTCTACAAATGAGCACACCTCGGTGCTATTGGGTTGCTTCATCAACTTGCAAACATGGAAAACGGCCTTTTCATCACCCACTCGGAAAGTGAGCTCACCCGCTTCAACATCAACCAATGCCTTCCCCGTTTCAAGGAAAGGTCTATCCAAGATAATAGGAACCTCATAGTCCACTTCACAATCCAAAATGACAAAGTCGGTCGGAAAATGAATTTGTCCACTCGGACAAGCACATCATCAAAAATGCCCAAAGGTCGCTTCATCGATCGATCCGCCATTTGAAGTCTCATTGAAGTTGGTCTAGGTTGCCCGATACCCAAAGTTTTGAAAACCGAGTATGGCATCAAATTGATACTAGCTCCTAAGTCACATAGAGCCTTGGCAAAATCCGCACTCCCAATGGTGCAAGGAATGGTGAAAGCACCGGTATCTTCAAGCTTCGGGGACACTGAATGCACTATAGCACTAACTTGGTGAGTCATCTTTATAGTTTGACAATCCATAGAACGCTTTTTTGTAACCAAGTCTTTCATGAATTTTGCATAACCCGACATTTGTTCAAGTGCCTCTACCAAAGGCACATTAATAGATAAGCTCTTCATCATGTCAATAAACTTTTTAAACTGATTATCATTCTTTTGCTTCGCGAGCCTTTGAGGATAAGGTGGAGGTGGTCTTGGCAAAGGAGCCTTGGTTTTTGGCAAAACCGACTCCGGTATGTCAATTATGTGTTCCCTAGACGGGTTCACATCATTTTGGATTTCCACCTCGACTTCTTGAATATCAATCCTCACTTCATTGTTCACATTTTCATCAACCACATCTTCAACTACCAAAGGGACTTCGTCATCTTGCAACTCAACATCATCATCCATGACTTGATTTTGCCTAGAGGAATTCACATCACCGCCTCTCCCACTTCTTGTTGTGACCACCATAACATGATTGTTCCCACCCTTTGGTTTCACTACCATATCACTTAGTAGAGCACATTTCGGGCGAGTATTCAATGACTGAGAAATTTGGCCTAATTGCACCTCCAAGTTTCAGATAGAGGTGTTGTGAGAAGTTAACTGTACATCAGAATCCGTATTCCTCTTCATCATCTGCTTGAACATCATTTCAATTCTACCTATATCATTACTAAAAGAACTAGGACCTTGAGAAGGGAAATGGGGTGGATTGTTTGGTTGTTGGTACATTGGGGGCCTTTGAAAACCTTGCCCCCGGTTGCCTTGGTTTCCATTGTTATTCCACCTGCCTTGATTGTTATTGTTGCCCCAATTGTTGTTATTTATGTTCCAATTGCCTTAGTTGTTGTTTTGATCACCCCAATTGTTGTTTTGGTTGTTGTTGTTCCAATTACCACCACCTTGTTGTTGATTGCCCCAATTTCCTTGGGGTTACCATTGTTGGTTTGAAGAGTTGCCTCTATTGCCTTAATAGTTGTTGACATATTGTATCTCTTCACTTTGATCATCATAACCATCATTTTGAAACCCATCACATGTATCATCATATTGCTCAGAATTCCCTTGATTTTGTTGCCTCCTTTGCCTTCTCTTGTTGACAAGCATACTAACACCCTCCATGGTATTCACTTGGCGAGGATTCTAAACCTGTTGAAACTACGCCTTAGCCAATTGGTTCATAGTAGTAGTAAGCTCAGCTATCGCTTGCCCATGATCATGTAATTCCTTGTGCAAATGGATAACCATAGGGTCATCTTGAGGCACATTTGCTCTACTCTGCCATGCTGAAGAAGTGTCCGCCATTTCATCAAGTACATCACATGCCTCATTATAAGAAAGCTTCATAAAATTGCCCCCGGCCAATTGGTTAACAATGCATTGATTTGTAGTATTTATGCCCCGGTAGAAGATTTGTTGGATCATGGCCTCGGTCATATCACTATTTGGGCACTCCTTCACCATTGTTTTATACCACTCCCAAATCTCATGCAAAGGTTCAGTTGGCTCTTGCTTGAAGGCTAATTTTTCATCTTGAAGTGCCACCAAAAAGTTGATCGCAGCCTACTCCACACTACTAAAAAGCAGGAAGAGAGGGTCGCAATAACTTTTACCCGATTTGTGGGTCGGGATCGATTTCCACAGAGAGCTAGGAATGGAGTCGAGTATCTATTTAGGTTGGAATTGCATATTTGTTCCAAATATCACTTCTAATCACTTTTGGGTTTTCTTTATATTCTACTATTATCAAACTACAACTTATAATTGCTACTAGATTAACTACGAGTAAATTGCTACAAGTTGTATCTAATAGTTTAAAAGGCACTAGGGTAGTGGTATCCTCCTAGGTGGCCAATTGACGGGTAATTAAACCTAAGGCATGATTGACATGATTGGGTAATATGTGATAACCGTTGCACAATTTTACCCACTCTCACACCTCTCAGTAGAGAGAGTGATTTTGCCCAATTAACTTTCTCAAGACCAATAGGGTAGGCAAATTTGCTCAAACAACTGGGGTTCAAGTCGGGTATTACTCTCTCGAGGTTTAACCCTTTAATTGGGACTATCAATTCTCTCGAGTCCATCTCAATTCCTTGTTGGGTCCATTTCGAAGACTTAGGCTCTCTTTCTCAAGAAGAACCCAAGTCAACTTAGCACAAACTAGTGTTTGCAACCACTAATTCATAGATTAAACCATGAAGTTGACCCAAATAACAAATACCCATAGTCAATCTAACCTTAATCACAACACCCATCAATTACCCACACTAGGGTTGAGACACAACCCTAGCTAATGGGTCTAGCTACTCATTCTTGAAGAGAAAAATAGAGAAATAGATGAAGATAAAGACATATTAATTAATTGCTAAGGTAAATACAAAGATTCAATGATAAAAACTAAGTAAAAATGCCCAAAATGTCTAAGAAAAGTTTTCTCACGAGCGCAGCTAACGTCTGATAATATCTGATGCTCTAAAAATGGAAAAAGGTTCTATTTATATTAAGATGGAAAAACTGGATAAAATTGCCCCTGCGGGGTTAGGGCGGACCACACAAAATGATGTATGGCTGCACTAGGCTCTTGAACTTGCAATCTTGACTCTCTGAACCCAGGCTCCGCGGACCGCACAAAATGGACTGCGGCCACGGAGGCTTCTAGCGCGGTCCGCACAAACTCGATCGTGGACAGCACAGGCTTGAACCTCTGAACTTGGCATCTCTCTGAACCTTGCCTCTGTGAATTACACAGAATGGGAGTGCGGCCGCAGAGGTCCACCGCGGACCGCGCAAAGTGTAGTGTGGCCTCATTGGTTCGAAGCCTAAAATATTGAGTCTCTGAACCTCTCTAGTGCGAACCACACAAAATGTAGTTCGGCTGCACTAGGCCTGTTTTTCCTGAGTTTGTTTTGTCTTTGGTACTTGTGCAAGTTTCACTCCTTTTGAGCTGATCTTTTGACATCTTATTACTTTATTGATCAAACCTGTAATCAAGCATAACTTATGAGCCTTTTGGGACTATTTTGTATGAATTTATAATCAAAGCGCAAGCAAGAAGGAGCATAAAATGCATCAAAATCCCTAGTTATCAAACATCCCAACAACCATGTTCAAACATTGCAGGAATAAACAGCCTTAAAACTATCGCGCATCATTCTCCTAAATAACCTTAATAACACTAATTCAAGCTCCACTACTATCATCTGCTATGCCCTATGGCACATCTGGAAAAGTAGAAATCGACTTGTCTTTGATAATGCAAATAACCCCCCTAATATATAGCACATAATAGGACAAGCTGCTGAGTATTTTCATCTAGGTAGTACACATATCACACATAATAACCCTCACACATACATAGATGTTAAGTGGCACCCTCCTGCTCACATGAGGTATAAATTAAATCCAGACGGTGCCTATACTTTCAAACATGGAAAAGGGGGGTTTGGAGGTGTCATTCGCAACTCAATGGGTAATTGGGTTATGGGATACATGGGAACACGTCCAAGAGGGAACCATCACTACATAGAACTCACAGCCCTACTAGAAGGGTTACAACTTGCTCTACAACACAAACTTGCACCGTTGGAAGTTAACGTGGACTCCACTGAGGTAATCTCTCTGCTTATTCACATTAATCCACATTACTCATCCTTAACACATGAATGTAGGTACCTCCTCCAACAGCTGGATAGGCCATGGGTAATCCATACTTACAGGGAACAAAACCAAGTAGCAGATACACTAGCCAAACATGGAACAGCATTAGCATGCAATGCTACCACAACAGTCTTTTTTCAACCACCTCCGTTTGTAATGCATGAATTTCTAGCAGACCAATGGGGCACTTTTACAGGCGCCCTCTACGCAGCTCTTCTGAAGAAGAACCTATCTCTTTTTGTATTGGAATTGTAGTGTCCACTAGCATAGAAAATGTAGTAGACATTAGTCCTACTAGGGACAATGTAGTAACCGCTGGTGGGAGTGCTCCTCTGTCTTTTTGTGCTGCAGAATCCCCACCACCTACTGCTCCTTGTAATACTACTTAAATCCTAATATATGACTCCTTTATTTACCAAAAAAAAAAGTTAGAAAAGTCAATTGAAAGTTGAGTTATGAGTAGAGGAATTCAGATTTGAACTTTTATGATTCGATTAGCTTTCTTGGTTGATTTTATACTTAGAAGTGTGTCTGGAATTTAATTTGGAGGTCAGTGGTAGAATTAGGCTTGAATTGGTGAAAGTTGGAAGTATAGAAGTTCTTAGGCTTGAATTCGAGGTTGATTTGGTATTTTAGTGTTGTTTTGGGTGTTCTGAAAGTTCGACTAAGTTTGGGTAGTGATATATGACTTTTTGGAATTATTGGTTGAGGTCCCGAGGGCCTCGGATGAGTTTTGAATAGGTTTGGGTTGTGTTCCGGTCATTTTTCTTATGTTTTGACGCCGTTTCTTCAAGCATAAATGATATCATATTGAACAAATGAGCTTCGGTTTCTTTTTTGAAGCATTAGATCCATATCATAATTACGGACCCGTAGCAAAAAGAACAGTCAAATTTGGACATCGTATGAGGATTTTATGGTCATTTTACTAAGAATTAGATTGCCAAATTTTTCAGATTAATTACGAAATTGCCATTGACGGCATATTTAAAAATCTGCTCTATTTGCAAATATTGAAACCAACATATCTCATTCATTATAAGGTCAAATTGAGTGATTCAAAAGTCTAACTTGACTAGAATTTCACAAGGAATCCATTGGAGGCATAAAATACGAGTTTCGGGATCATTTGGCATGAGAAACGAGGTAGAATAACTGACAGAAAATATATAAAATTAGGGTTTGTTCATTCAGTCATATTTTGAGTTGGGGAGCTCGGATTTGCGTGATTTTGGAGGCGATTTTTACCATAGAGATTGGGGTAAGTGTCCTCTACTCGGTTTTGGTTATATTTCTTGAATCCATCTTTATTTTCGGGATTTGATTGATGATTTCAAAGTGAAATTGAGGGAGTTAGGGCTTGAGTTTTGGGGAGATTTAGTTAGAGATTTGAGGGACCAAACAGAGTCCGATTTTGATAAACTTTATATGGTTAGACTCGGGAGAAGACGAGGTTTATTATTCTGCCATTTTTGACTAATTTTGAGACATGGGCCTGGGGGTCGAGTTTTGGCCGATTTCGGATTTCTAGCATATTTATGTAGTTTTTATTGTGGAATTCGATTCTTTAGACTATGTTGATTGTAGTATTCTGATTATGGATAGATTCATAGCTTTTAGAGACCGAGTCCAAAGACGAGGGCATTCCGGAGTAGGATTTTACGCTGTTAAGGTAAGTAATAGTTTTAACTCTGGCCTTGAAGGTATAAACCTGGAGAATTTGATATCATGTGATTGTTTGGAGGTGATACCCACTCTAGGTGATGGGCGTGTGGGTGTATAGCTTGAGGGATTGAGACTTGGTCCGTCCCGTAGGGCCACATAGCGATCATATGTGTTTACGTAGTTACTTGTTGTTGAACTTGCCTGCCTTCATGTTAGAGATCATGGTTAGGCTTTGTCCATGCTCACATATTAGCAGTCTGCGTAGCACGTGAGCTGACCGTGCGGGTCGAGGTATTGATACCATAGTGCGTGAGTTGTCCACGTAGAACGTGAGTTGACCGTGCGGATTCAGGTATTGATATTATAGCACGTGAGTTGTCCGTACAACACGTGAGTTGTCCGTACTTAGCGCCTGGGCTTTGGGAGCCCTTCCGGATTCTGTACACACCCCCAGTGAGCGCAGGGTGTTGATTGTTTTAAGTTTGTTGAGTGCTGAGTGCGAGTGATAAGTAATGGAGTGACACTGTTGTGAGGTTGTATTTATTTGTGTTATTGCTGCATTTATCTATTAAATTTCTTTGTGGCATTTACTGAGTTATGGATTTTACCTATTTATTTCTGTTTATTTTTTTAAAATTGTGAAAATAAATAATTGCCTGTTTCACTTAGCTCATCACTACTGCTCAGTTCCTTAGTTATTTCTGTTACTACTGAGTCGGTTATACTTATACTACACCCTGCACTTTATGTGCAGATCCAAGCGAGTTAGAGCGCGACGATCATTGAGTTCAGGCTGGCTATATGTGGAGATTGCAAGGTAGCGGCTAGTGTCCGCAAGACCTTGTTACTCCTATTATCATTTCTTCTTTTGGACAGTTAGACAGTTTATAGTTTTAAATGCTCATGACTTAGTGGCACCTCGATGTTTGGGGTTCATTTCCATATTTTTCAATATTATATTTAGATTTTATTTAGTTTATGAAAAATTTAGATGTTGAAATATTTTATTAATTTCTTATAATCGGTTTAGTAGTAATATTTTGGGAAGTAGGCTTTCCTTGTAACACGATAGACGCCATCACGACCGTAGTTAGATTTTGGGTCGTGACATTAAACCTCCCTCTTTGTTTGTTCCCCTTCCCCAAAACTCCTATATTTTTTTTCCTTTTTTATCTCCAGGTGAGGTCGATGGTTGTTTGGAGCTGGATTAATGGGGTGATGGCTGGCTATCGGGATGGTTTAACGAAGGACAAGTGGAGGTTTGGGGTGGTTTCAGGACTTCTGTTGTCACGACCCAATTCTAGTTTAGTAGTGATGGCGCCCAACACCGTTGTTAGGCAAGCCAACGATGAACAATATAGTGAATTTTATTTTTAATAAGTTTTTCAAATAACTAACTTTCCTTAATTTAAAGGATTTAATGAATAACGGATTTAAAGTAATCAAAATGAAAGTAGCTAAATGCAATCATAATCGTATAAATACAACCCAAAATCATAAGTCTACTAGTGTGTGCCAAGATCCGGTGTCACAAGTATATGGGCTACTAGTAGAATATACAAAAAATTTCTAATCTATTGTCTGAAATGGAATGAACAGAATAAATAAACAAAAGAAAGGCTCTGGCTGCTACAGAACGGCTCGGAAGGGTAGCTCACCGTGTAATCTCGTATCAGGGATCAAATATGTGCGCCAGACAGGTAACCAGATGTACCTGCCTCAGATCCTGCACAATTAAGTTCAGAAGTGTAACTTGAGTACATAAACAACATGTACCCAGTAAGTATCCAATGTCGACTTTGACACTTACTATGGCTAACAATGATATATCAAAATTATATACTAAGCATGGATTTCATGAATAATACTGAAAGCACAATAATAGGAAATAATAAATTCTTCTTTTGCAAATATTAAGTCCCAAGTTTAGTTTTATCATTTAATAGTTTGTATCTCAAGGCATTTAAGCAATATCAATTATGGATAGTTCCAAAGATTTATCATGCGCAAGTTATGTCGAGGTTGTATAGTCCGATTCAACATAATATTTAAGTTGTGCACTGCCAAGGGTCGAACGACACGAACCATAGATGCATCTATCTGTTACCGAGGCATTCGGCCCACTTCACAAATAGAAAACATTTTAATTAAAACACAAATTCCCATGTATAGTCAAGTGTTCCATTCACAACTTCAAGTAAGTGAATTTAACCTTTTACAATTTTTTTATCAACTTTCAATATGACTTAAGCAATTAAATTAACAAGTAGGAGTGCAAACATTTCAAGTATAGCATGGTATGGGACCTAGACTACCCGAACAATACCATAATTAGTAGTTACGTACCGATTCTCGTCACCTCGTATGTATGTGGACCCCACCCCCCACATAGGAGAACATATTAGTTATAATTAACCTATGGGGTTAATTCCCTCTTACAAAGTTAGAAAAGAGACTTACCTCGCCTCAAACCTGCTTTCCGGTCCAAAATTATGCTCAAACCCTCAAATCGGTGCCGACCAATTCAATACTATTCAAATAGTGTATAAACTAATCAATACATGCTTAAACGTTCATATTTCGACTATTTAAGTGATTACCCAACCCTAAATGTAAGGTTCCTAAAATTCACTCCCGGGTCCACGTGCTTGGATTTCGGAAATTTTCGAAGAAAGTTGCTACCCATAACCTCATGAACTCAAATATATGATTTTTTTTTTACTAAATTTCATGATAAATTTTGTGGTTAAATCTCATTTTTATCAAAAACCAATGTTTTCCATCTAACCCATGAATTCTATAAATTTAAATGTTAAAATCTACCCATAATCTATGTATTAAACTTAAATTAGGTAGCAATTACTTACCGCCAATAACTAGGTTGAAATCCTCCCTTTTAAAGCTCTAAAATCGTCCAAGTGTGTGAAAAATGAGAGAAAAATACCCAAGTCCCGTATTTAAAACAAGCTTTTGCCTAGCTATGACAGCCTTCTACACGAATGCGGAAGAAGCCTCGTGTTCGCGAAGGCCTACGTTATGTCACGACCCAAAATCCCTCCGAAGGAGTCGTGAAGGCACCTAGTATCTAAACTAGGTAAGCCTAATATTTACCGAAATAACATTAACATTTACTCACTTCAAATTTAATAACTCACAATTTCCAAAACCGGTGGTACAAGTCATAAGCCTTTCTAAGAGTAGTTATACAAAGTAATACAATACTGTTCCAAAACGAGAAGGAATCAATGGAACATAAATACAAACGAAGGTGACTCCGAGGCCTACGAACGCAGCAACAAGTTACCGTGAGTCTCCACCGCAATGACCTGCACAGCTACTATCGATCAATACCTGGATCTGTACATAAAAAATGTATAGAAGTATAGTATGAGCACACCACGGCGGTGCCCAGTAAGTATCAAGACTAACCTCGGTGGAGTAGTGACTAGGAACAGTCAAGACACCTACTGGTCAAATGAAATGAACAGGATATGATAATAAAATATCAAGATAAGAATAACGAGGTAATACCAACAGCGGAGAGAAATCAAAATACAAATAGTAGGAACAATAAAGGGAGAACACGACAAGTAAATCAGATAACCAAGTAAATCAACACTGACATAACATGAACAGAGACAAGTAAGAATGTATCCAAGTAAAGAAGGCAATTCCAACTCAATCAATCACATCATGTCTAGTACACAATCCCGACCATCTCAACCCTCGATTTATCATATCATAATCTCAACTTCCGAACCTTCAGCACACATGGTACCTTGTGCCCCCATATTTTTCATCTCACTTTTAACAATTAAACCCACATGCTATACAATATATAATGTCCGTACAGTGCACTCAATATATTCAAGAAGTCCCATTTACCTAATATAAGTAAAATTACAATTTCTAAGCTAATTAGGAAAGCCAGCGAGAAAAGATAAAGTTGTTTATTTTGAAATCATTTGAGTATTGAAAGTATTCCTTTTAATTTAAAATAGAGCATTGAATGGATTATTACCTTTAACATGAGAGTTAATAACTTAAAACTTAGTAGAAATTCCTTTTTAAGTAAAATACAACCTCAGACGGTTTAAGGGGGTATAATTGAGAAACTAATTAAATTAGAATGTAACAATTATTGAAGTTTGAAGTATTGGAATATATATATATACGGTGAGGTATTGGAAACATTGTAGGTTCTAACACAAAGGATCACAACAATAAATGAATTTAAACACCAATCAGACCGATCCAAATCATATATAGTATTGTTGCGGCATGCAGACCGATCCAAATCATATAGTGATGTTGCGGCGTGCAACCGATCCAAATCATATAATATTGTTGTAGCATGCAACCCGATCCAAATCATATAATGATATTGCGGCGTGCAACCCGACCCCACTTGTCCACCCTTATTACTCCTCGTTGCGACGTGCAACCCGATCCCATATAATATTGTTGCGGCGTGCGACTCGATCCCATATAATATTATTGCGACATGCAACCCGATCCGAATATACAAATCAACACCAATCACAAAAGAATCATGGCAAGGGAACAATAATATAACAACAATATTCCGTCAAGGGAACAATAGTATAACAATAATATCCCGGTAAGGGAACAATAGTACATAATAAGGGTCACGGAAAACCAAGAAGCACGATAACCTCAACAAAATAACAAGACATAATAAGCACGTGGTAACTACATCGGTAACCACAAAAATTGGACATGTAACCCATTTGTACGAAGTCGTAGAGGAACTCACAATCAAGAAGTATCAAATAATAAGGAAGACAATCACTTCAATTAAGGCAACTAAAGGTCAATGTAACACGTAAGGATTAGAGGAAAGGTAACAACATCATATGAAGCATATAGAGATAATTTAAGCAATTATTAAACCTAATCATAACAGGATAATTTCCACATTATGAACATATGGACCAAAGAACCCTAGAGAAAATTTTCCACAAATAAGTCCAAGCACACACTTCTCACCTCGCATGCACGGACTACAATTAGCATATAAGACTCAAATCCTAAGGGGAAGTCCCCCACACAAGGTTAGGCAAGATACTTACCTCAAAGACGACAAACCGATACTCTAAAATGTACTTCTCCGGTGAAAAGACCTCCGGATGGCTCAAATCTAACCAAATTAACTTCAAAGCACAAATAAAACATATAAGAAACTATTCCGGATCATAAAGTCTCAATCTATAACAAAATCCAAAAATAGGTCCAAAAGTCGACCCCCGGGACCGCGCCTAGGAACCCGACAAATTTTACGAAATCCGAATACCCTTTCCAATATGAGTTCAACCATACAAAATTTATTAAATTTCGATAACATTTGGCCCCTCAAATCATGATTTTTTATTTTTAGGAATTTTCTTCAAAACCCATTTTCCTCAACCCAAATCACAAATTAAATGATAAAAATGAAGACAAAACTCATGGAATATAATCAATTCCATGTTAAGAACACTTATCCAATCATTTTTCTTGAAAAACCCACAAGGAATCGCCCAGCACCGAGCTCTAGAACTCCAAAAATAATAAAAATGGCAAACCCTCGGAATAGAGCACTATTTATTCTACCCGGGTCTTAAAGCATCGCGAACACAGAGGAAGTATCGCATTCGCGAAGAAGAAAAAGGAAGGTTGCCCAGTTGTGCTTCGCGAACGCGACAGCACGCACGCGAACGCGAAGAAGGAAAATATTATGGCCCAGAGATTGCTCTTAGTGAACGCGTGAACTAGTACGCGAAAGTGAAGAGTGGAACAGCATAACTACGCAAACGCGTGAGGGGGACGCGAATGCGATGAAGGATAAGGAAGGCTATTCGCGATCGCGGAAAAGGAATACCAGAAGCAGAATACAGTAGTCCAAACAATGGGAAAAATGACCCATAGCTCACCCAAAACACACCCGAGGCTCCCCGAGCACCATCCAAACACACAAACAAGTCATATAACCTAACATGGACTTGCTCGAGGTCACAAACCACATCAAACAATGCCGAAACGACGAATCACACCAATAATCAAACTTAGGAACTTTCAAACCTTCCAACTTCCAAAACTCGTACCGAAACCTATCAAATCAACCTGGAATAACGTCAAATTTTGCAGACAAGTCCAAAATGACATAACGGAGCTTTTCCAACTCTCGGAATCGCATTCCGACCCCGATATCACAAAAGTCAACTGTGAGTCAAACCTCTCCATTTTCTAAACTTCAATTTTTCCAACTTCCGCCGAAACACCTCAAATTAACCTACGAACATCCAAATCCAAATCCGGACGCGCACCTAAGTCCAAAATCACCATATGAAGTTGTTGAGTTCACCCACGAACCATTCTGGGGCTGTTTACTTAAAAGTCCAATTCCGGTCAAATTCTCACCGTTTAAACTTCCAAAACTAGTTTCCTTCTTCCAATTCGTCTCTGATGCATCCGGAAACATAAATCCAACCATGCACGCAAGTCGATACACATAATATGAAGCTACTAGTGATCTCAAACTTTCGAACTTGACGAAATTGCTCAAAATGACCAGTCGGGTCGTTACATCCTCCTCCACTTAAACATACGTTTGTCCTTGAACGTGCCCGGAGTCGTTCCAAAGCCATCGAACCACTGCATGAGCTCACCATACATACACCTGGGGGTGATTCCCCATCACCCAACCTAAACAAAACTTATAATGCAACTTAACTAAAGATCTCATCTCCTCCTTAGCCCATAACCTTAGAACAGAACTCAAACCTCAACATTTGAAATTCATCATAGGATCTGAATCCCACGTCATCACACTGCATGAACCTTAACAAGCTGAATCGAGCCAATATTCCAATCCAGAATAGAATCACATGCTGCTCCACACAACTCAAATTTCTCGAAGCAATAACCTCTGACCACCATAGCCGCTCAATAACATCCTAGATGCCGGCAATACACTTCACATTGAATATAACCTTGTTCCAGACCTCCACATCACTGCTCATGATAAAGAAACATGCGAGAACTCATAGCCGCCCATGAAGACAATAAGTTAAGAAGCTCTCTTGTCCGCCAAGGGTCATCCCCCAAATCTTAGCAGAAACACCTTCATACTTCCAAACATTCCTCACCCCCGATATTATAGTACTAATATCAGGTCTAAGAACCTCATCTCAGCCAATACAAGCAACACAACTAACAACTCATCACGGAACCACACGGATTCTCACATACACAGTTCGTACACCAAACCAACAATAACTCAATTATGTAGCACAAGTAAAGAAAAGCAGAGTATAAGAATTATCTAACGAGTACAACACGTATAATAACAGAAGTGTAGTTCTTCATTAAATCATCCCACGGAGGGAAAATACAACACCAAATAAATACAAAGAAAGGGTATCCCACATAACATCTGTTGCGGTGTGCATCCCGCTTCCAAATACTCATCAAGCCAAAATGTTCGGGCTCACTGAACATATGAATACTGATATCAAGTACAACAGAGTGCACAAATAAAATTGTGGGAAAATGAATAAAAGTGCTAAATCATGAAAGAAGCAAGCACAACTAATGTGCAATGAGCAAATCAATATCATGAGGGTTATCTCGCCTACATCGCCATAAGGCCTAAACAGAATTACAACATGCGTGGGGAATAATCATACAACCTCACCGCCTAACACAACATAAAAGAGTAGCGCATAACATAGGCTAGGGGCATAAATAATATCCATTCTGCCTGATAACATAACCATAATGACAACCTCTTAGGAGCACTCAAACTTGATCTGATACAAGATACATATTCTCATTGAGCTTTCAAATAGCCCCCAACCAAATCTTAATTATTTTCAAATAGGTGAATATCCTTTCCAAAAAATCCACAGCAACCTATCAATCATGCATGCTATTAACTATCTCATCCTTAACGTTTCTTCACAATCCGCAAACAGGAAATAGTCCACATATGAGTGCATCTAGCCCCAGAACCTCAGGAATACCAAAATTTCCATACTCAAACTCCACTACGCAAATCAAATGGCTGATATATCACTTACACCCTATCATTCTGTTGAAGCACTCATATAGAGTTTCTGGCCGCGTAACAAAACATGAACCTCGAAAGCCTAAAACCCAGTAATCACAGTTCTACCAGCCACGCACCCACAAACCAAACCTCAAGGTCCTTTCCAAAAATGCACACTCTTCACATATGATAGCCAACAATGCCAACACTCTATTAATTTCAAATACCGATTCAGGAGAAAATCGCAATGTACCACATTATTCTTTATGGCCATAGTAGACACTGATTGGGGCCAACCCTGCACTACTACAAAGTAGTGAGAGTGGTCGAAGCAGCTTTTACCCGAGAAGGTCGGGATCGATTTCCATAGGGAGCTAGAAATGGGAATCGAGTTTCTATCTAAATTGGAGATGCGTAATTGATCTTAATTGCACTTCTAATCATAGTTGGTTTTGATATTACTTCTAAATTTATGTAATAAGATGCTAAATTAAGCTAAGTTAAGCTAAGAGTAAGATACTTGAAGGTTGTCTAAATAGTTAAAAAGCATTAGGGAAGTGACTTTCTCCTAGGTGGATACTTGACGGGTTCTCGAGTCTAAGGGTAGGTTGTCATGTTGGGGATTACGATATAACCATTGCACGATACTACTCACTCTATACCTCTTGATAGTTTGAGTGATTTTGCCCTAATTGACTTTCTCAAGACCAATTGGGTATGATAATTTGTGCAAGCAACTGAGGTTCAAGTCGGGTATTACTATCTCTAGGTTTAACCCTTTATTTGGGGTTATCAATCTCTTGAATACGCCCTAATTCCTTGTTGGACTAATTTTCCTAGACTTAGGCTCTCTTTCTCAAGAAGAGCCCAAGTCAAATAGGCACATATTAGTGTTTGCAACCATTAATTCAACATTGAAACCATAAATTAGTCCAAATATCAAACACCCATAGGCATTCAAAACTTAAAACACAAGACTCATCAAATACCCACACTAGGGTTGAGCCACAACCCTAGCTAATGGGTCTAGCTACTCATAATAATAGAAGAAAACAAAGAAATCGATGAAGAAAAACCCATAATATTTAATTACAAGCTAAAACTTGAAGATTCAATGGTAAAACTATTGTAAAATTACTCAAAATGGTAAAGGAACATTATTCACGAGCGCAGCTGCTAGTTAGAATACAATTGATTGACCTAAAATGAGAAAAGAAACTATTTATACTAGGCCAAATTTTTAGGACAAAAATACCCCGGCGGGGGTAGTGCGGTCCGCACAAAATCGAGTGCGGCCGCACTGAGGCTTTTGGCTTTAAACTTCTACTATCTGAACTTGGCTACCGCGGGCCGCATAAAATGCACCGCGGCCGCGGTGGCTTCTATTGCGGTCCGCACAAAAAGGATCGCGGACCGCATTGGCAATGATTCCCCAAATTGGCAACTCTCTAAACTCTGTCTTTGCGGACCGCACAATATCGAGTGCGGCCGCATTGAGCCCATTGCAGTCCGCACAAATTGCTTTGCGGCCGCAATGCTTGAGTCTCAGAAAAAGCACCTCTCTGAACTTCCTCTTTGCGGACCACACAGAATGGAGTGCGGCCGTATTGGTCCTGTTACACTATGCTTGGACTTGTTCTTGGTACTTGTGCATGTTTCACTCCTTTTTGAGCTGGTTTTGACGAATTGTCACCTTGTTGACGAAACCCTGCAATCAAGTACAACATGTATGTCACGACCTGGATCTCCCACCCTCGGGAGTCGAGATGGAGCCTACTAATGGGAGCTAAGAAAGCCAAACCTTAACTACTTGCTACACTTTCATATTTCTTCTTTTTATCAAACACAAGACGATAATATGATAACAGCGAAATTTTATGTAAATAAGTGGAAGTCAACAATTATATATCTTAAGTCTACGTCATTACAACTTTCAAAACCTCAAATACCCAAAACCTGGTGTCACAGTGTCACAGACTGTCTAAGAGTTTCTACATACAGGGTCTGAAGAAATACAATACACTGTTTCTGGTAAAAGAAAAAAAAAGAAACGGGAAATAGAGATAGAAGGAGAAGCCAGGGCCTACGGACGCATGCAAGTCTACCTTGGGTCTCCGGGTGGACTGAAGGAATCCCTCCAACTACTGTCCAAAAGCTGCTCCTGGATCTGCACACAGTGTAGAGTGTAGTATCAACACAACTGACCCCATGTGCTGGTAAGTGTCTAGCCTAACCTCGGCTAAGTAGTGACGAGGCTAGGACCAGACCACCAAATAAACTTGTGCATTTCATATATGTATATATAGTGGAAAAGAAATACAGAAAATAACCAGTCAATGTGGGAGGGGAAACATGTTGAGGGGGAGATAATAGTTCTGGATAGAAAGGCATCAAGTACGGAGAGAAACAACATAACTAGAATATCAACAAGGGCTTTAACACTCTTCCTTACCCAAACAATCACAAGCAAAGGGGCAAAGGAATAAACAAAATAGTAGTAGAGATCCCGGCGAGGGAACAACAGTTAAACAATTAAATCCCGGCAAGGGAATAACAATTAAATCAACAATAGCCCGGCAAGGATGACAACATAATGATCTCATCTCTTTCTCAATTTTTACTTCACAATTCACTTCACAACTCGAGTCAATGCTCTAGAGGTTCGATTATCTCTTATACTTTCACAATTCATTTCACAACTCGAGCCAATGCTCCTCAATGTTCATAGGTCAAAATTCTTTCCACAAACTTTATACGACAATTAGAAATCTTCACCAAGGCATGAATAATACAACGAAAGCATGAAAATCACAATATAAGACTCACGGTCATGCTTGACACCAACATATAGATACTCGTCACCATGCCTATACGTCGTACTTGACAAGAAGCAAATAGCAAATAGGACACAACTCCTAATCCCTTAAGCTAAGGTTAGACCAAACACTTACCTCGATGCCTCGAACACAACTCAAGTTTCAATTATAGCTACCCCTTGATTCCACCGCCAATTCGCTCGTATCTAGCCACAAGTTACTTAACTATATCAATAAATGCTAAATGAATCAATTCTAATGCATGAAAACAGGTTTTATAAAGATTTCCCCAAAAAGTCAAAAATTGGCCCCCGGGCCCGCATGGTCCAAACCCGAAATTCGAACCTAAACCCGGTTACCCATTCCTCCACGAGCTCAAATATGTAATTTGTTTTGAAATCAGACTCCAAATCGAGGTCCAAATCCCCATGTTTTTTGAAAAACCTAGGTCCTACCCACAACATCCAATTTCCCCCATGAAAATAATTGATTTGAAGTTGAAATCATGTTAAAAGATGTTAATGATTAAAGAAAACTAATTAAAATGACTTACAATTGATTTGGAGAAGAAATGTTGTTTGAAAAATCGCCTCTTATATTTTTGGGGTTTTGGAAAAATAAAAATAACTGGAAATACCGTCTATTTATACCCCTCTCAGACCCTCCTTGTGGATCGCATAAAAAGGACTGCGGCCACGGAGCTCCACCGCGGACCGCAAAAACCCACCGCGGCCGCGAAGTCGCGGACCGTGAGACCTGACTTCAGAGACATGCAACCTCTCTAAATCTGCAACTTTTTCCTAAGTTCAAAACTTGTCGAAACACACTCGAGCCCTCGGGGCCCCTAACCAAACACACGTACTAACTCAACAACATCATACGAACTTATCTGTGCGATCAAATCGCCAAAATAACCGCAGTAACAATGAAAAACTTCAAAATCAAGAAATTGTTTTTCTCAAACTTCATCAAGTATCAAATTTAGAAATTTAGGTCTGAATCACGTCAAACGGCGTTCGTTTTCAATCAAACTTTACTGAAATGACTTAAACCATATATAAGACCTATACCGGGCGCTGGAACCAAAATACGGGCCCAATACCATCTCTTTCTAATCAAACTTCATTTCAAATTTCCTTAAAAATTTTCAGAAAACAATTTCCTTTAAAAAATTCATTTCTCAAGCTCGGAACCTCGAAATTCGATTCCGGACATACGCCCAAGTCCCATATTTTCCTACGGATCCTCCGGGACCGTCAAATCACAGATCCGGGTCTGTTTACCCAAAATATTAACCGAAGTCAAAATTATTCATTTTACAGTCAAATTTTTTTATTTTTCACAAATTTCATATTTAAGCTTTTCGGCTACGCGCCCAGATTGTGCACGCAAATCGAGGTGACTCTAAATGAGGCTTTCAAGGCCTCAAAACACCGAAGTTTCGTTTTAAAACAAGTGATGATATTTTGGGTCATCACATTCTCCACCTCTAAAACAACCGTTCGTCCTCGAACGGATAGAAGAAGGAAGTACTTGAGTCGGGGAAAAGATGGGGATAACGGCTTCGCAAATCGAACTCGGTCTCCCAGGTCGATGCCTCAGGAGGATGACCTATCCACTGAACACGAACAGAAGAAAAACTCTTTGACCTCAACTGACGAACATGTCGGTCTAGAATAGCTACTGGCTCCTCCTCATAAGACAAGTCCTTGCCCAACTGGATAGTGCTGAAATCTAATACGTGGGATGGATCGCCGTGATATTTTCGGAGCATGGACACATGAAACACTAGATGCACGATTGATAAGCTCGGCGGCAATGCAAGTCTATAAGCCACCTCTCCCGCTCGATCAAGAATCTCAAATAGGCCAATGAACCTAGGGCTAAGCTTGCCCATCTTCCCAAATCTCATCACGCCCTTCATAGGCGACACTCGGAGCAATACCCGCTCTCCAACCATAAAAGCCACGTCTCGAACCTTGCGGTCTGCATAACTCTTTTCTCTGGACTGAGCTGTACGTAGCCTATTCTGAATAATCCTGACCTTGTCCAAAGCCTCCCGAAACAGATTCGTACCCAACAATCGAGCCTCTCCCGACTCAAACCATCCAACCGGAGATCGCCACCGCCTACCATATAAAGCCTCATAAGGAGCCATCTGGATACTTGACTGGTAACTGTTATTGTAGGCAAACTCTACTAAAAGCAAAAACTGATCCCACGAGCCTCCAAAGTCAATGACACAAGCTTGGAGCATATCCTCCAAAATCTGAATAGTCCGCTCGGACTGCCCGTCCATCTGAGGATGAAATGTTGTACTCAACTCTCGTTGAACTGCACTCCATAAACGCGAGGTAAACTGCATACCTCTGTCCGAAATGATAGATACAGGCACACCATGAAGACGGACAATCTCCCCGATATAGATCTCAGCTAGCCTCTTGGATGAATAGGAGACCGCCACAGGAATGAAATGCACTGACTTGGTCAACCTATCAACAATGACCCATACTGCGTCGAACTTCCTCCGAGTCTGCGGGAGTCCAACAACAAAATCCATAGTGATCCGCTCTCACTTCCACTCGGGAAGCTCAATCCTCTAAAATAAACCACCAGGCCTCTGATGCTCGTACTTAACTTGCTGACAATTCAAACACCGAGCTACATAAACAACGATATCCTTCTTCATTCTCCGCCACCAATAATGCTGCCGCAAATCCTGATAAATCTTCGCGACGCCCGGATGAATAGAGTACCGGGAGCTATGGGCCTCCTCTAAAATCAACTCTTGGAGCCCATCCACATTAGGCACACAAACTCGACCCTGCAATCTCAAAACTCCATCGTTATTTAAGGTAACTTGCTTGGCACCTCCATGCTGCACCGTGTCTCTAAGGACACACAAATAGGGATCATCATACTGTCGATCGCGGATACACTCCAATAAGGAAGAACGAGCGATCGTGCAGGCCAATACATGACTAGGCTCAGAAATATCCAAACCTCACAAACTTACTGGCCAAAGCCTGAACGTCCAAAGCAAGCGGTCTCTCACCGATCGGAATATAAGCAAGACTGCCTATACTGGCTGACTTCCTACTCAAGGCATCGGCCACCACATTGGCCTTTCCCGGGTGATATAAGATAGTGATATCATAATCCTTCAACAACTCCAACCACCTCCTCTGCCTCAAATTCAGCTCCTTTTGCTTGAACAAATACTGAAGACTCTTATGATCCGTGAACACCTCACATGCCACGCCATACAAATAATGCCTCCAAATCTTCAATGCATGAACTATGGATGCCTACTCTAAATCATGAACTGGATAGTTCTTCTCATGAATCTTCAACTTCCGCGAAGCATAGGCAATAACCTTACCATCCTGCATCAACACTGCACCAAGCCCAATACGAGAGGCGTCACAATAAACTGTATAACGTCCTGAACCTATGGGCAAAACCAACACCGGTGTTGTAGTCAGAGCTGTCTTGAGCTTCTGAAAGCTCACCTCACACTCGTCTGACCATCTGAACTAGGCACCCTTATGGGTCAATCTGGTCATCGGGGCTGCGATAGATGAGAATCCCTTTACGAACCGATGGTAGTAGCATGTCAATCCCAAGAAACTCTGAATCTCTGTAGTTAACGCTGGTCTAGGCTAGTTCTTGACTACCTCAATCTTCATCAGATCAACCTGAATACCCTCTACCAATACAACATGACTCAGAAATGCAACTTAACTCAACCAGAACTCACACTTCGTGAACTTAGCATATAACTGACTTCCCTCATGGTCTGAAGAACCACTCTAAGATGTTGCTCGTGCTCCTCCCGGCTGCGGGAATATATCAAAATATCATCAATGAAGACTATCACGAACGAGTCCAAATAAGGCCTGAACACTCGGTTCATCAAATCCATAAAAGCTGTTGGGGCATTGGTCAACCCAAATGACATAACCAGGAACTCATAATGCCCGTACCGAGTGCGGAAAGCTGTCTTAGGGACATCGGTTGCCCTAATCCTCAACTGATGGTAGCCAGATCTCAAATCAATCTTTGAAAATACCTTGGCACCCTGAAGTTGATCAAACAAATCATCAATCCTCGGCAATGGATACTTATTCTTGATTGTAACCTTGTTCAACTGCCGGTAATCAATACATATTCTCATCGATCTGTCCTTCTTCTTAACAAATAGCACCGGCGCACCCCAAGGCGAAACACTAGGTCTAATGAAACCCTTCTCAAGCGAGCATTGCAACTTTTCCTTCAACTCTTTCAACTTCGGCGGGGACATACGATACGGCGGGATATAAATGGGCTGAGTACCCGGAGCCAAATCAATGCAAAAGTCAATATCCCTGTCGGGTGGCATATCCGACAAGTCTGAAGGGAATACCTCAAGAAACTCACGAACAACGGGTACAGAATCAATTAAGGGAACCTCCCTAGAATCACAAACATATGCCAAATAGGCAAAACATCCCTTCTCGACCATACGCCGGAACTTGACGTACGAGATAACACTACGGGTAGAATG
This sequence comes from Nicotiana tabacum, assembly GCF_000715075.1. Taxonomy (NCBI): domain Eukaryota; kingdom Viridiplantae; phylum Streptophyta; class Magnoliopsida; order Solanales; family Solanaceae; genus Nicotiana; species Nicotiana tabacum. The sequence continues at coordinate 129,376,468 of NC_134084.1, forward strand.
ACCAGGAGTGTCTCTCCACTCTAAAAGGGGCAAATCCGATAAGTCTAAGGTCACCGTCTTGGCATGACAGTCCAAGATAGTGTGGTAAGGTGATAACCAGTCCATCCCCAATATAACATCGAAATCGACCATGTTTAGAAGCAACAAATCCACACGAGTCCCAAGTACCCCCAATCACCACAATACAAGAACGAGGGACCCGATCTACCACAATAAAATCACCCACCGATGTAGACACATAAATAGGAATACTCAATGAATCACTAGGCATGACCAGATAGGGTGCAAAATAAGATGACACATATGAGTAGGTAGATCCTGGATCAAATAACATTGAAGCATCTCTATCACAAACTAGAATAGTACCTGTAATGACTGCATCTGAAGCCTCAGCCTCGGACCTGGCTGGAAGGGCGTAACATTAGGGTTGGGCCCGACCACCCTGAACTACATCTCTGGGACGGCCTGCAGCTGGAAGGCCTCTACCTCTGGTGGCCTGAGTTCCACCTTTAGCACCTCTACCCCCACCTCTAGCTGGCTGAGCGGGCTGTGGAACACCTGGTGCATGTACCATAGCACGAGAACCCTGATGCTGAGAGCTACTCGGTGCTCGAGGGCAAAACCTGGCAATGTGACCCGTATCACCACAAGTGTAGTAAGCCCTCGGCTGTTGAGACTGCTAGCCCTAACGACCTGAATGACCACCCCGAAAACTCTGAAGCGGCGGTGCACTGATAAGAGCAGGTGTTTCACTGTAGGACTGTTGATCGGGATATTGCATCTGGGAACCACGTCCACCTGAAGTACCGTGAGAAACCTGGAGCGCTGATTGAAAGGGCCTAGGAGGATGGCCTCTACCGTACGAATCTCGACCTCCAGATGAGGTACCACTGAATCGGCCTGAATGACGGGGCCTCTTATCTGACCCATGACTGCCTCCTTGTGACAGAACCATCTCAACTCTACGGGCCACATTGGCCGCCTCCTGAAAGGTAATCTCACTCCCAGCCTCTCTAGCCATCTAAAGACGAATCGGCTAAATAAGACCGTCAATAAACCTCCTCACCCTCTCTCTCTCGGTGGGGAGTACGATGAGAGCATGGCGAGCTAAGTCGATGAACCTGGTCTCATACTGGGTAACAGTCATGGAACCCTGCTGGAGGCGCTCAAACTGCCTTCGATAGGCCTCTCTCTGAGTAACGGGGAGAAACTTCTCCAAAAATAACACTATAAACTGCTCCCAAGTCAAGGCTGGCGATCCGGCTAGTCTCGCTAAGCAATAATCCTTCCACCAAGTCTTGGCGGATCCAGACAAGCGAAATGTAGCAAAATCAACCTCATTGGTCTCAACAATACCCATGTTTTGAGAACCTCGTGGCAGCTGTCTAGATAATCCTGGGGATCCTCAGTAGATGCACCACTAAAAGTAGAAGTGAAGAGCTTGGTGAACCTATCCAGTCTCCACAAAGCATCGACGGACATAACCGCTCCATCACCGGTCTGAGCTACCACACCTGGCTGTACTGCTCCAACTGGCTGAACCGCTGGAGTCTGAATCTGAGGAGCTACCTGCTCCGGAGTGCGAGTAGCAGGAGTCTGGTCCCCTCCTCCAGCCTGAGAGACGGCTGGTGCTACAGGAAGCAAGCATGCCCTGGTGACACTCCCCATGAGGCCCACTAATCGGACCAGAGCATCCTGAAGAACTGGGGTAGCAATAAACCCCTCTGGGGCCTGAGCTGGGCCCACCGGGACTGCTGGAGCGGAATCTCCTCATCAAAATCAACCTGAGACTCCATCACTAGGGCTGCTGCTCGGGGCTGAGATCTGCCCCCACCTAGGCCTCTAGCACAGCCTCGGCCTCGCCCTCTGCCCCTCGTGGGAACTGCTGCTGGAGGCTCGGGCTGCTGAGCGGAGGATGAGGAAGTGTTTGTTCTCGCCATCTGCGAAAGAACAAAGTAGAAGTTCAATTAGCATTGAGAAACAAAACCGCACGACATGAATGAATGAATATGAAGTTTTTTCCTAACTCTGTAGCCCCTGAGAGATAAATACAGACGTCTCCGTACCGATCCCTCAGACTCTACTAAACTTATCTGTGAACTATGAGACCTATGTAACCTAAAGCTCTGATACCAACTTGTCACGACCCGGATCTCCCACCCTCGGGAGTCGTAATGACGCCTACTAATGGGAGCTAGGCAAGCCAAACCTTAACTACTTGCTACACTTTCATATTTCTTCTTTTTATCAAACACAAGACGATAACATGATAACATCAGAATTTTACGTAAATAAGCGAAAGTCAACAATTATATATCTTAAGTCTACGTCTATTACAACTTTCAAAACCTCAAATACCCAATACCTGGTGACACAGTATCACAGACTGTCTAAGAGTTTCTACAAACAGGGTCTGAAGAAATACAATACACTATTTCTGGCAAAAGAAAAAAAAAAGAAACAGGAAATAGAGATAGAGGGAGACGCAAAGGCCTACGGACGCATGCAGGTCTACCTTGGGTCTCCGAGTGGACTAAAGGAAGCCTTCCAACTACTGTCCAAAAGATGCTCCTGGATCTGCACACAGTGCAGAGTGTAGTATCATCACAACCGACCCCATGTGCTGGTAAGTGTCTAGCCTAACCTCGGCAAAGTTGTGACGAGGCTAGGACCAGACCACCAAATAAACCTGTGCAGTTCATATATGTATAAACAGCGGTAAAGAAATACAGAAAATTACCAGTCAATATGGGAGGGGGGAAACATGCTGAGGGGGAGAGAATAGTTCTGAATAGAAAGGCATCAAGTACGGAAAGAAACAACATAACTAGAATATCAGCAAGGAAGCAGAAAGCAACAATTGCACGGCATCACCCTTCGCGCATTTACTCTCAGTCTCACCAAAGTAGTCATATAATAATAATGTGCACGGCATTACCCTTTGTGCTTTTACTCTCATCCTTATCAAAACAATCATATAATCAAAATGAGCACGGCATTACCCTTCGTGCTTTTACTCTCTTTCCTCCCCATATAATCAAAAGAATTGGCACGGAATGGTACATCGTGCAGCACGGCATCACCCTTCGTGCTTTAACACTCTTTCCTCACAATTACAAACAATGCATGACATCACCATTCGTGCTTTAACACTCTTCCTTACCCAAACAATCACAAGCAAAGGGGCAAGGGAATAAACAAAATAGTAGTAGAGATCCCGGCGAGGGAACAACAGTTAAACAATTAAATCCCGGCAAGGGAATAACAATTAAATCAACAATAGCCCGGCAAGGATGACAACATAATGATCTCATCTCTTTCTCAATTTTTACTTCACAATTCACTTCACAACTCGAGCCAATGCTCTAGAGATTCGATTATCTCTTATACTTTCACAATTCATTTCACAACTCGAGCCAATGCTCCTCAATGTTCATAGGTCACAATTCTTTCCACAAACTTTATACAACAATTAGAAATCTTCACCAAGGCATGAATAATACAACGAAATAATGAAAATCACAATATAAGACTCACGGTCATGCTTGACACCAACGTATAGATACTCGTCACCATGCTTATACATCGTACTCGACTAGAATCAAATAGCAAATATGACACAACTCCTAATCCCGCAACCTAAGGTTAGACTAAACACTTACCTCAATGACTCGAACACAACTCAAGTTTCAATTACAGCTTTACCCATTAATTCCACCGTCAATTTGCTCGTATCTAGCCACAAGTTACTTAATTACATCAATAAATGCTAAATGAATCAATTCTAATGCATGAAAATAGGTTATATAAAGATTTCCCCAAAAAATCCAAAATCGACCACGGGCCCGCTTGGTCCAAACCCAAAATTCGGACCTAAACCCGATTACCCATTCCCTCACGAGCTCAAATATGTAATTTGTTTTGAAATCATACTTCAAATCGAGGTCCAAATCCCCATTTTTTTTTGAAAAACCTAGGTCCTACCCAAAACACTCAATTTCCCCCATGAAAATAATTGATTTAAAGTTGAAATCATGTTAATGATTGAAGAAAACTAGTTAAAAATGACTTACAATTGATTTGGAGAAGAAATGTTGTTCGAAAAATCGCCTCTTATGTTTTTGGGATTTTGGAAAAATAAAAATAACTGGAAATTCCGTCTATTTATACCCCTCACAGACCCTCACCGCGGACCGCATAAAAAGGACTGCGGCCGCGGAGCTCCACCGCGGACCGCAAGAAATCGAGCGTGGCCGCGGAAGCTTGGCCTTGCTCACCGTGGATCGCACAAATCCTACCGCGGTCGCGGAGCCCCCACCACAGTCGCGAAGTTTCCACCGCGGACCGCGAGACCTGACTTCAGAGACATGCAACTTCTCTGAATCTGCAACTCTTTCCTAAGTTCAGAACTTGCTGAAATACACTCAAGCCCTCGGGGCCCCTAACCGAACACACGTACTAACTCAACAACACCATACGAACTTATCCGTGCGATTAGATCGCCAAAATAACCTCAATAACAATGAATCAAACTTCAAAATCAAGAAATTATTTTTTCTCAAACTTCATCAAGTATCAAATTTAGCAATTTAGGTCTGAATCACGTCAAACGACGTCCGTTTTCAACCAAACTTTACAGAAATGACTTAAACCATATATAAGACTTGTACGGGGCACCGGAACCAAAATACGCGCCCGATACCATCTCTTTCTAATCAAACTTCATTTCAAATTTTCTTAAAAAATTTCCTTTAAAAAATTCATTTCTCGGGCTCGGGACATCAGAATTCGATTCCGGGCATACGCCCAAGTCCCATATTTTCCTACGAACCCTCCGGGACCGTCAAATCACAGAACCGGGTCCATTTACCCAAAATATTGACCGAAGTCAAATTTATTCATTTTACAATCAAAACTTTTCATTTTTCACAAAATTTCATATTTAAGTTTTCCGGCTACGCGCTCGGACTGCGCAGGCAAATCGAGGTGACTCTAAATGAGGTTTTCAAAGCCTCAGAACATAGAAGTTTCGTTTTAAAACAAGTGATGACCTTTTGGGTCATCACAATGTAAGCTTTTGGGACTATTTTGTATACATTTCTAATCAAAACTCAAGTAAGAAGGAGTGTAAAATTCATCATAATCCCTAGATATCAACTCCCCCAAACTTAAGCTTTTGTTTGTCCTCAAGCAAACAAAATAAGACTCACCCCTTAAGAGTAAATCCATGAAAATTCGGCTGATCAAAAGTGACCTCATCTAGAATCAATTGGGACTAACAATTGCCCTCAATTCAAATGAATCATTAACAACATTCACTCTTTTAAGCACCATGGATTTAGTGCGACACAAGAGCATCAAGAGTTGACTCAGCACATCAAAGAAACTTTTTCTATTACTTTGGTCATTGTGGAACCCAAACTCACACATCCTCAACTCTCCCTAAGCAAACCTCACCTTTAGGATTGTAGCACTCAGAACGAGGTTAATGGAAATACACTCATCTCTCTCTAAGAAAAGTCACAAGTCCGGCTCTAAGTACCATATGCTTACCCCTTATGTGAGTCACCACTAATGTAAGCTTCATTCAACTCCAGATCATATAGGGCTTTTGTAGAGACATAGTGAAGGCTTTTGGTTCGGGGTAGGAAATGTTTGGTCTAAGTAGGTTCCATCTTCCCTTTAGCACTGCTTTTGCTTTATTTTAGCATATATTCTCTTGACTTTTTAAGTCCTTTAACTTCTTTCTAAGGGGTTAGAGAGACACATTGTCACTTTTTCTTGTTCATTTTAAACTTTTTCTCCTTTCTCAACTTTCCACACCTTTCATCTTTTTTTTTAAACTTTTATTGAATTCCTTCATTCTTTTCTACATTGATCATTATTTTTGTCTTTTTGATTTTCTTTCTTTTTCATTGTCTTTCCTTTTCTTCATTTTTTATCTTTTACCACTTTGTCACATTCCTCGTCTCTCCCCCCAAACTTATGCTTTTGCCTTGTGCTAAGGAAAGATCGGGTGCCAAAAGAGGGTATTTTTAGAACGGGTAAAGGCCTGTATTGTGATTTTTGAAAGAAAAAGGTCTAAGGCTCAAAAGGGTTGACTAGGGATTTTATCATTAGTAGGCTATGGAAGTGTTCAAGATATTATTCGGATCAAGGAGAGCCTATAATCACCTGATTCCGAGGTTGTTTGCTTAAAATTTTGACTTAAGTCAAACTTAGCCTTTTAAGGCTAACTTAAGGAACTAAGTGTTCCGATTTCAACCCGAACCCTTCCAAATGCCGAACTAACCATCCCCGCAAGTCATAAATTAGTAAAAGCATGTAAGAAAGTCTTATTTAGGGGAACGAGGTTGTAGAAAGCAAAACAATCAATTGGTGTGAGCATGTAATTTTTACCTCACCAACAATACTCGCACAAAAAATTTATAAATAGATTATTCTTATTTGTTTTTAAGATTCTTTTTTTAAGATTTTTGGTAGTTATTTGCAATTATTCGTATTTAGTTACATTTTTCATGCATTTTGAAGTCATGAAAAATAACAAAAATATTTAAATCTTCATCATATGGAATTGTTAGGTTTTTTATTACATTCATCATCTAATTGAATGGTTTGATTATATTATTAGAAGAAAATCACAAAAATTATTTATTTTGATTAGTTTTTAGTTCTTAGTGCTAAATTAGTAATTCTCTTTTAATAATTTAGGATTGACTAATTATGTAAATAATATAAATAGATAGTTAGTTAAATTTTATAAATTAAGATAATTTAGTACTTAATTAGGATTTATTTAAATTAATTAGATTTTTAAAATTAAAGAAAAGGGGTCTAGTTAAGTTTTGGCCGAATTGGGCCAGTTTAAATCGCCCAAGCCCAATACCCAGTCCAGTCTTAAATCCCTCCTAACCAAAAACGGCACCGTTTTGGTGCCAATTGATCTCAATCGTTGATCCTTTTGAATCCAACAGCTCAGAACTCCCCCTCTATTTAATATATAAGTGTCCTAAACACCTACCCCCCAAGCCCCCCAAGAAGCCCCCTCACTTCCGTCTCTCTCCCATCTCTCATATCTCTCTCTAACCTCATCCCCTAAACCCTAGCCGCTACTAAACTTCATCGTTGTCGCTGCCCACCGAAAATCGCTCACGGCGGCGACGACGCCCTAAATCCCCCCAAAACCACACTATACACTCCCTGCACCGCCTTAAACCTAACCAGCCAATAGCTCTCCCAAAAACCCCACAAAAATTGGTGGATCTTAAATCCAAAACCCCCAGCAACCTTAGTCCCGCCATACACCGCCGCCGGAAATCGCCTACGGCGACGGTCACGGCGGCGGCGAAACCCTAACCAACCCAAAATCACACCATAGAACCCCCATACACTCTAGAACCCTATCACACCAACGGATCTCCCAAAAACTCCACCAAATTAGGTGGATCTTAGATCTCGACTCCCAAAAACCCTAGCCCTGCCTTACACCGTCGCCGGAAATCGCCCACGACGACGGTGACTTCCGAACCACCTCAAAATCAAATTCCATAATCTCCTATTTACCCTCAACATAGATCTACCATTAATCCCTCAAAAAACCCCATAAAAACCCCTTAGTTTCATATCTGAAAACTCCCATAAACCTTAGATCTGCCTCCTATTAAATTTTCCACCTAACTTGTCCAAAAATCCTTCTGCCAAGATCTCCCATTAGAGGTTTCAGATTCCAGATAGGTGTCTTTAAGAGGATTTTTAGCAACTAAATTCCCTTTTGCCAAAAACAGTCCGATTTGGGTATATTTTTTCCTTTTTCTCTTTATTTTATTATTATGTATTTTATTTTTAATATTTTTATGTTTATGTCTTCATTTGTTTAATTTGTTATGTTGTTTAATTTCATTAAATAGAATTGCTTAGGTCAAATTATACCAATAATTAGTTAAGTGCATGCTTGGCTTTGTCTGTTAGTGTTAGGGATTGGGTTTCACCGATTGGCTCATTTAACTTGGCTCAAAATTTGGGCTTGTTTGTGATAGACAGGCCCACAAATTTAGTATTGTTTAATAGCCCAAGGTCTTTTAGACCAGAGTCACGCGACTCAGGCCCAGAACTAGGTCTGGTTCTGAGGTAATTTCAAAACCCTGAAGGACCAATTTTGGAATTTTAATTTGAAAATTTTCAGTAGATAATAGGAAGTTTCTAGAACAGGGACAATTGCCTCAATCTGAGTAGGAAAGGATAAGGATAGGGTTTAAAATAACCAGAAATTGGACAGTTGTCCATTTTTTGTGGTAAGAAGGTACCAGAAATTGGACAGCTGTCTATTTTTCTATTTTGGAAAGATGCCATTTTCTGACTTTTAGGGAAAGCTGGCAGATTCCCTACACCTTGACCCTTACCCCTTTTTGCACCCTTACTTTATATAGACACTCTCTTTCTTCCATTAAGGACACAGGAAATTCCCTGAAAATAACTGATTCTGCACTGCTTTTGAATCTTTTTCCTTCATTTTTAGCAAAGAACTCCTATTGGTTTCATACTTTTTCTGGGATTTCTGAGTTTGAATTTGAAGCTGTTTTGATTTCCTGTTTGGTATTCTTGCTGCTGCTTTTGCTCAAATTTTTCAAAGACTTATTTTCTATCTTTCTTTTGATTCCTTGCTGCTACTGAGGTACTACTCCTAATAATTTAAATTTGAGTTTTGTTTAAAGATTTTTGTTATTCTGTCAAATTTTAATATTATGACTATTATTTGGTGTTTGTCAAGTTGTGTTTGTTTGAATGTAGTTTTGGATGTGAGTTAAGTTACTGCATGCAGCATGACCAATATTAATTGAAATTTGTTTAGCTGAAGTTATTTGTAAATCTGTATAAAGTTGGTCATTTACACAAGTTACTCTACTTAAGTTTTGCTAATTTCATATTTAAAGTTTTCTGAAGGTTGTTTAGAATCTGTTTGAGCTTCATGTGATTGTTTATGCTAAAGGGTCATACCCTGAAAAACCTATGTATTTGTTTACAATAGTAGGAGCAATACAGTATTTTGAAAGAGAGTTGTTAGGAGTAGCAATATATAGATTTGTCTGATTATGTATGAGGAATTAAACCTATTGGTTAGTTAAGGAGTTGTAATAATTTAATTCTCTCTATACTTCGTTTGTATGACATGCTAGTTTAACATATTAGTTGATTTTGATGTATCATTTAAAGCAATTGAATACATTAATTCTGGTTTGGTAGTTTTCGAACTTCCATATTATGAAAATTGGGGTTTCTGAGCAAACTGGACGATGGGCCTGGTATATTTTCAGGCCCAAATCAATTGGATCCTATGGAATTATATTTTTTGTTTCTACTAATGAACTAAATTGATAATTTGATTAAAGGTATATTTATTCTCTAAGTTTTTTTATATACACAAATGATTTTAAACTTATCACTTTGATATGGTTTTAGCATAAGAAACAAAAATGCTTAGGAAGTCAGTAAAATTTATCGAATTGGGTTTGGTTTTGAATATGAATGATTTGTTTCTGCTCACGTCCCATGTTCTTTTCAGCATCATATTTTAAAAGAAAGTGAAAGAGTACAAGTGAGATTTAATAATTGGCATTACAAAATAAATCACAAAATTTTAGTCCTAAATTGGTCCAAATAATTGACAATATGTGTATTGGGCCAGAGTCATCTGGATTCAGCCATCATCAGGCCCAAATCTTATTTGATTGAATTCCTTTAGCATGTCAAATGATTGACAATTATGCAGGCCCAAATCCTCTTTATTTTGGACCCATTCACCAGCTGATATGTAAGTTGTCCAATTATTTCAATAATGTCTCATATAGCATGGAGCCTTTACATCTAGTCTCAAAATATAGGAAAATAGCTTATAAACGTGATTATAGACTTAAGTATACTCCTAGTCGAATTAACTATTGTAATGATGTACACGTACACGTGACATAGTTGTGATTCCAAAAACAAACCAAAGTACACGTCTGTGTGACCATGGTCAAACATTTCCAGTAATAATAAAACGCTTCAATTGAATACTCGTAGAAATGCTTTTGGGCGCGGTTTAAATTATCATCGTGATCGAGTACACGTTAGCGTGACATGATTACAATTTTTAAAATAAAATCAAGGTACACATCCGCGTGATTTTGGCCAAATGATTTTTATATTAATTAAGTGCTATTAATTATGTACATGTACGCGTGACATAATTTTAGCACACTAAATCAAATGAGTACACGTACGCGTGACTCGTTTTGAAGATATTCCGTAATAACGAATAATCGAGTAATTAAAAGCGGTAAAAAGGTAGAACATGCATAGGTTCTAAAATGAGTAATTTAACAATTTAATTAAGCCAGGTATGATTAAAAGCGACCGTGCTAAAATCACGAAACCCGAGAATGCCTAACACCTTCTCTCGGGTTAACAGAATTCCTTACCCGGTCTTCTAGCTTTCGCAGACTTTAAAACAGATTCAAACTTCCTCATTTTGGGATTTTAAAATAAACCGGTGACTTGAGATACCCTAAATTATTCCAAGTAGCGACTCTGAAACGAAATAAAATAATCATATTTCGATTAATATCACTTTAATTGAAAAAACTCCCTATCCCTTACGGAAAATGGAGGTGTGACAGCTCTGGCTACCTTGTTGGGGATCGAACCCAGAATCTCTTGTTCAGGGTTCAGAATTCGAGCTTGTAATTTAATTTGTTCTTGGCTTTATTATATGTTGAAATTATTGTGTTTTTGGGCCTAATGTGCTAATTGCCGCTTGATATTATTTGAATTGTATTAAATTGTCTTCTTACGCTTTCCTTCTGAGTCTTCTAAAGATATGGTGCACACGTACGCGTGGTCCACTTTTTTGTTAGACTCATACCAAATAGAACGAGGCTGAGTCAGCAACTAGGCTGGGTAGACTTTCGTACTCCCGGTACATTGCCCCCACCTCAGCTCAAGTTGTTCGCTTGGGTAAGCCATGTCTAGAACACAACCCCATGTTTAAACTTAGAACAACATAGTCTCATGTCGGATCTCTAGTAGAAACATTTATTTGCATCATGTGCATTTGACTTTGGGAACTTAACACATGGGTTGGGTCCGTCTAAGATAGGTGTACCCGAAATAAAAGACCATCCTGACGCATCCTACGTGCTATTTGTACATTTATTTGCTTTGGATTATATGTTGATCGACTAGGAAAAGAAAATCAAGAGAAAAACCAAGAGTGAGATAGGAGAGAAATTAAGCCCGATTCTGAAAACCTCGGTATTTTAAAATATTCTAAAACTCTACCAAAAATTTTCCAAAAAATAGAGTCATTTCAAAAATGGGTCAATAACATGTTTTCTCGATTATATCAAAATCGTTCGAACTACGCAGGGCTGATTCTCACCAGATGTGAGATACGTAGGCAGCCTACATAGAGTTCGGCCTCTTTTTTGCACAAATAACCAAAAATAAATAAATATGTCCAGTGCTTTGATTAATTTAATAAGCCGACCCATATCTTGACTCATTCGTCATTGTATTTATTGATGATATTCTGGTATATTCTCGGAGTCGGGAAGATCATGAGCAGCACCTGAGGACAGTGCTTCAGACTTTGAGGGAAAAGAAGCTATATGCAAAGTTCTCGAAATGTGAGTTTTGGTTGGATTCTGTGGCATTCTTATGCCACGTGGTATCGAGGCCCAGTGTATCACCCTGGGGTGCTCATGTCTTGTTTGTGAAGAAAAAGGATGGTTCTATGCGTATGTGCATTGATTATCGCCAGTTGAACAACGTTACAGTGAAGAACCGTTATCCTTTGCCCAGTGGTGATGATTTGTTTGACCAGCTACAAGGTGCACAAGTGTTTTCTAAGATTGACTTGCGTTCAAGTTACCATCAGTTGAAGATTCGGGAGCCAGATATCCCAAAGACTGCTTTCAGGACTCGGTATGGTCATTACGAGTTCCTTGTTATGTCATTTGGGCTAACCAATGCCCCAGCAGCCTTTATGCATCTGATGCATAGTGTGTTCCGGCATTTAGCACATTAGGTCCAAACATGTAAAAATCAGATAATAAATAAAGCCAAGTATAACAGTTATTCTAAGCTCGAATTCTTGAACTCTGAACCAGAAGTTCTGGGTTTCTGTCCCCAGCAGAGTCGCCAGAGCTGTCACACCTCCTTTTTACACCCGAGAGGATATAAATGAGTTTTTCCAATTAAAGTGACAATAATCAAAATGGGATTATTTATTTAATTTAAGAGTCGTCACTTGGGATATTTGGTGTCCCAAATCACCGGTTTAAAATCCCGAACCGAGGAAGTTTTGACTCTTATTTATGGTCTGCGAACACTGAAATACGGGTAAGGAATTCTGTTAACCTGGGAGAAGGTGTTAGGCATTCTCGAGCTCCGTGATTTTATCACAGTCACTCAACTATTATTAATGGCCTAATTATCTGATTAATTATATATTTTATACCTATTGTGCATTTTTAATCTTATAACCGCTTTTAATTATTTTAAACCGCTTTTTAGGATTTATGGATTTATTTCTTGAACAAGTTACAATTGTCGTACACTTGCCGTTTTGGAACACATTGCAAACCACGCTACATGAAATGCGCCCGCGATTTGCGACATGTTTATTTATTATATTCGAAATTAGGTTGGGTCACATGAAATGCACACCCGAATTGAGATTTACGTATCATGACCATGCCACGGGAACCGTACCCATGGCCACGATAATTTATTATTGATTGCGCCTAAAGTAACTAGCACATTTAATTATTTTCCTAATCTTTGAGATTGTTGTGATGGCCATATATTATAAATTTTAGTAATCGTTTTAACAATTAAACAATTATGTAAAATGAACTGAAACCATAAGACACATCCCAATTCTATATTTAAAATGGCACAATTATGAAATTACCCTCGTGACCAATCACTAGTAGATTTAAATCAAATAAACTATTATAATAAATAAATAAAAAATCAGCAACTAAACTTCAAATAAACAATCATATATATATTTAAAGAGGAAGAAAAGCATCATGAATTGCATGAATGTCTCGCTAGAAGGTCAATTAGTTCAAAATGTCCAAATGTTGTTGTTACATGAATTGCGTTCCAACAAGTTGGCAAACTAAATGAAAGAAAAAGAGAGGTGATCAACTTATCGAACAACAATACAGTTAAAAACAACAATGACGACAACGATAATTTTTGACAAGTATCAAGATACTTACCAGGAGCTAAAAGTAAATTTATGTTCAATCCATGTAACATAGATTTACCCGTAAGCAAATTTATGTACACAGCCAGCCAATACAGCAGAAAATCAAGGAAGAGAGTTCAGCTCTGAAAATCTGAAATTTTACTTTGTGGAAGCTTTGAAACCAAAAGCCATTGGACCGCGAACAAGATCTCCATCCGAAAGCCTCAGCCAGATACCTTATAGAAAAATCGAACAAACTCGAGAGGCGAAAGCACAAATCACTGTGTTTGCCGATCTGATTTTATCAGTACTAGTGAATGCCATCACAGTGCTGCACGCGCAATAACTAAGCACCCAAGCGAGAGAAAAAACAAGGAAAAAAAAGGGGATCTAAGCCAGCATCATCCAAGAACCAATTGTTGGCTAAATTAGAAGAAAATATAGGTAGATGAATATATGTATGAATATGCACGCATCTACATACAGATTACAGAATGCAATTCTTTGCTTGTCCTAGGGAAGTGAGAGCTAGAAGAGAAGAACTAAGGTAGAGACTGAATTTAATCTTGGGTGTGTCGCTCGGCGGTCTTTTTTTGGAATTGGGGGTGATCGGTTGAAGCCCTTTTTTGTTATCTCTTAGGTCTAGGTCCTTGGGAATTGGGAGTGCCGTTTATTTTTGGGTCTTAGGTCTAGGAATTGAAATAGGTTGTCATCTGCGAACAGCAAATGAGAGACTCTTCGGGCATTGGGTGTCCTGATCGGAGCTGAGAATCCTTAAAAAACCTCCGTTCGCCGCACGATCCAACATTTTACTCAGAGCATCCATCACTAGAAAATAGCATGGGGGATAGGGGGTCACCTTGCTTGAGACCCCTGGAACTGCCAAAGAAACCACACGGGCTACCGTTAACCAGGACAGAGAATCTGACTGAGTAAATGTAGAACTTGATCCATCCCCTCCATCTTACCCCAAACCCCTTCCGCATCATAATGAAATCCAGGAACTCCCAATTGACATGGTCGAAAGCCTTCTAAAGGTCCAACTTGCATAGTAAGCCGGGCTCTATATTTTTCCTTCTGGAGTCTACAAGTTCATCTACCACCAAAGCAGTATCCAGGATCTGTCTACCTTCCACAAACGCATTCTGAGAAGACGAAACAGACACGTTAAGAACCTTCTTGAGTCTAACAGATAGCACTTTCGAAATAATCTTGTAAATGCTCCCCACGGGACTGATAGGCATGTAGTCTCTAATACAAGATGTACCTTCTTTCAAGCACAATGGTAATAAAAGAAGCATTGATACTTCTCTCGAAAACACCATTCACATGGAAGTATTCAATGACTTCCATCAACTCCCCCTTAATGGTGTCCCAATAGAGCTGGAAGAAGGCCAAAGAGAAACCATCAGGCCCGGGGGCCTTATCACCAACGCAACTCGACACCCGTGCACCTCCTCCTCCTCGAAAACCGTTTCTAGTCACTCACTGTCTCCCTCCCCTATGTGGTTGAACTCTATCCCCCCAACGTAGGCCTCCAAGTAACTTCCTCTTTGTAAAAGTTCTCATAAAACCCCACTATCACCCCTTTTACCTCCTCCTCTCCTTCAATCCTCACATCATCCACAACTAAGGACTTTATGAAGTTTCTCTTTCGATTTGCAACCGAAACTCTGTGGAAAAATTTGGTATTCGAATCCCCCTCCTTTAACCAGAGCGCCCTTGATTTTTGCCGCCAACTAGTCTTCTGAGCTATTGCTAACTCGACTATTTCCCTCTTAACCTCCACCAATCTTGCTTTCTCAGATTCATCTAACTCCCTCGCCCCTTCCCTTCTCTCTAATTCCCCCAATTCATGCATAAGCTCCCTCATTTTAACCTCTACCCTCCTAAAACCTCCTTATTCCACCTAATAATATCTCCCTT
This sequence comes from Nicotiana tabacum, assembly GCF_000715075.1. Taxonomy (NCBI): domain Eukaryota; kingdom Viridiplantae; phylum Streptophyta; class Magnoliopsida; order Solanales; family Solanaceae; genus Nicotiana; species Nicotiana tabacum. Next base: position 129,391,631 of record NC_134084.1, read on the forward strand.
GAGCAGTTTAAGTTTCTTTGAAAGACAGAATAAAGGTGTCCCTGATACCCCGTAACTTGTCCACCATTCTTTCACTTTGTTAGCAAATTCTGGCACTTTCAACCACATGTTCTCGAATCGGAAAGGAGCACCCTGCATCTATCTAACAAGATAGGCAAATGATCCGAAGTCAGCCTAGGTAAAGGAATCTGCAGCACATTCGGCACCGGCTCATCCAAGGAGGACGATATCAGAAATCTATCAAGTCTAGGCCTTGAATTGAAATCCTCCGCCCTGGCCCAAGTAAATCTTTCCCTGACAGAGAAGTATTACCAAGCATTAATAAAATACTACGAGTGCACCTAATTATAGAGTTTGTGCGTGAAGTGAATATTTCTATATCTATTAGTTTTTGTTTGGTTATGTTTATTCCCTCAACGGAATTAATATGTGAGAAACTTGAAGCGACTCCAAACAAAGAAAGGGAAAATTTGATACTTTTTTCCTTTATGTAGCCTCCAAGCAAAGGTTAAGTGTTATTGGCAAATCGGCCTTGAAAATCTCAAGGAGCATTCTTCCTTTAGAAGGGGAAGAGAAACCCTGAAAGCTACTGCATTGGTGTGATGACAGCTGCGGAAGGCCGAGGAAGGCTATTGGTCCATATCCAAATTTGAGTGTATTGTTATTTGATTTATTCAAACAAATTTTTTTTAGACATACCAAGGATTTAAAGCTAGTAGATACCACATATGTTATATAATTTTAAAGATTTTCTTGAATTTATATAGCCGTGTTAAAACCGAAATAGTAGGTTGTGTTGATGGAAAGATCTACTCGTTTGGTGTCATGCATATTTCCATTTGCTGTCATTTGATACCTTCTGCCCTGCAATTAGAGGACATGGAAGCCAAATCATACATTCAAGTTCTAAAAATTCGCACCTAAGTCATGCATCTTATTCATACTAGTTGGAGAAGCCCGGGCACTTCCACAAAATAGCTTGTTAAATTGATAGTGACTTGAAACCTGATATCTAAACTCTGCACACTTTGGAAGTTCTTCATTTCTATTGAGGATTTTTATATGCTATGTAAATGTATTCAACTATGATTTATGTTTAAGTGTGTAAGTGAAAACAAGAGAAAGTTATATAAATTTCAAAGTGTTTAATTTATGTACTCTTGATTTAAAAATATGTTACTGTAAAAATTCTTTACGCCGACAAATACATGATGTGAAAACTTTAACAGCTTGTTTGGATGGTTGTTACCTATTGTATCATATCGTATAGTTATTTTAAATACAATGTTTGTTTTGATTGTTATTTAAATTTTATTATATTGTATTGTTAAATCCATCGTTACGTAACGATGAAATGTGTCACTTTATGTAGCGACCGATTTAGTGTGGTTGCGTCGTTTCCTTGTCTTTTTTTCTCAATCTCACCCTTCATTATTATTAAATAATTTTATTTTATCACTTACCTTACCTTTTTATATATTGTATCATTTTTTTATAATAATTTCGTAAGTTTATTCATCATATTACTGGTGCGTGATACCATGAAACAACGGTAAAACGACACATTCCATCCAAATATTGTATTTATCAAATGATACAGTATATTACAATACAATACAATACGATACATTATGAAACGATATGTAACAACCATCCAAACAAGCTGTAAACAAATTACATATAGAAAAAGAATTTTTTTTTCAAAAAATCATACTCCTAGCAAGTTGTTCATTTGGTAGAGATTAATGTGACATCTATGGTTGTAACTGCAGTAAGTACAAATTGAAGGAGACAAAACGTAAAATAGAAAATTGAATTTTCCTTCATTTTCTTTTTCCTTTAATTGCATTCTTTCGTTTTCTTGTTTCGTTTCCTGGAAGAAGAAACAAGAAAGGACCATGCATGTATACACCAATTCAGTTGAGCTGAATTATCAACACTAGGACAAGAAAAACAAAAGAGATGTATATAATATATGAAAACAAAACTTTACAGTAACATGAAGGAATGAAAGCACAACCAAACTAACTCTGAGTTTTTCAATCCATAACATCCACTTTGCAGTAGGAAAATACAGTCATTAGAGTAACAAGAAGAATGACTCCATCTTTCAGAATGATGAACACTCATCATCCTTGGATATAACCACATTGCCTTCTTATTCTTTAGTTGTACTACTTCTGCACTTAAAGATCCTATTTTGTATTTTTCTCTCTAATCTCTTTTAGTTCAAGAGCTTCAAAATATAATAGAAGAAAGAAAAAATATGGTTATAATAATGCATATAAGAACGATCGCAAAAGATTTGCACGTAGTGGTTCTGTCACGACCCAAACCGATGGGCCGCGACGGGCACCCGGTACCTTACTCGACCGAGTACCAATGTAACGTATCTTTCTTATTACATCGTCATATACACGTGACATACGGGCCTAATAGGCCAACATAATCATTTAAAAAACTCAAACATAGGCCGACAAGGCTGTACAATCTTTCACGTATACGACATATGTCTACAAGCTTCTAAGAGTACATAAATGTCATAAAGGTCGGGATAGAGTCCCGCCATACCAAACAAAACACGTCTAAATCATACTAACCAAACAAGCAACTCCGAAGCAAATGGAGCGCACCAACATCTTCCACTAAGCTGATAGCCTACTTGGAGGGCTCTCGACCTATCTATCGGGACCTGCGGGCATGAAACGCAGCGTCCCCAGGCAAAAGGGACGTCAGTACGAATAATGTATTAAGTATGTAAGGCACATAAATAAATACATAAGAGACATGGAAGAAATATAGAGTGCATGACTCAACCTGTAAGTCTGAATAACTTTGTAAATCATAAATTACTTTTAGCGTCATGCATATGCGTATAAATGTCATGTCGTGCATAGGTAGATGTTTCATAATATCATCAGCCTCTGAGGGCATCCCATCATATCATATCAGCCACTGTGGGCAAAATCATCATCGTATACCAGCTAATCAGGTGGTGGTGCATATATAACACCATAACCTTTCCCATATCCCATATACATACATATATACGTGTATATAACGCCGTTTGAATCATATTTACATATATACGCATATATAACACCGTTTGAATCATATTTCAGCCACTGTGGGCAACATCATCATCATAAACCAGCTAATCAGGTGGTGGTGCGTATATAATGATGTAGCCTTTCCCATATCCCATATACATATACATATATATACATACATATATACGCGTATATAACGCCATCTGGTCATGGGTCAATGTACATGAATGCAATGCATGAAAAGTATGTTAATAAAATCTTTCGGAGCTTTATAAGAACATTTTGCCTTTGAGTAATATCATAAAGTAAACTCTTTTCAACTTTCATATTTTTTTGAGACACATGAACAGATGATAAAATATTATGACACACGAAAATTAAAGAACATAGATATCTCTAATACTTCTATGAATAGAATCATTCATGGAATTTGTGCATTTGCACGTTTCGTTCGTATCATATGGATCATGCCAAAAGAAAGAAGGGATTGCTTTAACATACCTGGACCAATTCACAATCCCTCGTCATACAAGGAAACCAATACGTTCCTGTCCATATCGCATCATACAAAGATGCATACCAAAACTTAAAGCTTAAAATTTCTGTACACAAGCTGATCCAAAAGGAAATTTACCAAAGCTAATTCATATATCCCCATACACCAACATAAGTGACTAGCGACAAAGTAGAAGCCCTTGAGTAACACTAATTATGATTTGGTTAACCTATGAATTAGCAAAATCAACAACATGAAACCATATTAATTTCACATCCAAGAAATTCCCTTAAAGCAAATATCCAAATGCTAAATAAGTTGTAGTGACAATAAAGACAGTGAGACTTGACAAAATACGGTTTATACCCAATTGTAAACGCTTTCTATAACTCCCCCAAATAAACTATGATATGGATTGAAAGAGGAAAGATCTATGATGTCTTTCAAAATAAGTAGAGTGGAAATAGCTATCAATAAATTGAAAAGTGCACGAAGGGACAAAATTTCAAGGTTGTGTATCTTAAAGATTTATCTAAAAAGAAGTCCATGTGTTATCTAATTTGGTTGCCTCAAATGATGAGTCATCAATTTGGAATTGAAGGGGCTGCCACGTGGGGTATTTTTTTTTAATTTATCCACTTATTAGTTAATCGGGTAATATTTCGTTACCCGGTAATTAATCTATTACACTCATAATTTAAAAATTATCACAAATTACTTAAAATTCTATTTATTTTCAAAGTACTTCATATATACTTTATATATACTTTATATATTATACTACCATGGTCATATGGTATCTTGCATGGTACTAGTTTATAATTGTCGGGTATTATTACTTGATTTGTATTTTATCCCAAATTGCCAAACTTCGACAAAAAATTCGTTTTCTTCGATTTTACTTATCCTCTTATGTTCACGAGTTTACTCATCACTTATGATATGGCATAATCCTTATAACCCCCAAATAATTTTTTTCCTTGGACTGATGTCAATTACCTTACGACAAATTCAACGTAAAATATTGCAGGGTGCAACATCGTCGTGACTTATTACTGCGAGCATAACATTGTCGTAATATAATACCGCGGGACGTAATATTGCGGGGTGTAACATCATTCCCCCCTTTGGAACATTCGTCCTCGAATGTTGACTAATGCTCTTATCATTTTCTTAACTTATATCTTCCGAATACTTTAGACTTTTCCTGCCATCTAGGCAACTGTTCTATGAATAAGGTCCAAAGTCTAGGGCATCCCCCCTTAGGCCTCCTTCTCACACCACAACTTGTAGTCAGAATCCTTCCAATCACGTAACTGTTGCTACCTTTCATCATGCAGCCTATATAGTTTTGATCTTGTAAGTGTGCCCAATCTCTAGGCTTCATATGTAGAGCTTTATAAGATGTCCCTTTGAGCATTAATGAGTATACTGAAGTTCTTTGCTCGTTACTTGGTTGAATACACGAATATTGTTATATCTCATCGCATAGGTCCATTTAACCATCTGTATGATTTTACTGCCATAACTCTTACTTTAATTTATCGTTGCTAAGGTCTGTTACCAAATCCCAGCTTACTCTCATTGCTCATTCCATATGTACAAATTTAAGTCCTTTAATGCTTCCTCATTACTGTTCATCTTTAGAATGACAGCCTAATCTTATCTCATACTTTGTAACTTTTGTCCATCCATTATTGATTCACCTCAATATTGATCTACAATATACCACCAATAACTTAAACTTTTATGTAATATTGCTGCTAGGATTCACGTTTTATCGGGGAACGTCTGAAATGATTAGATTGATCCACCTGGGGCGATACCCTGCTTTCATAACCGTACCTCATAACATCCCAATGTGATTCACCTTGCATGGGTACTTTAATCTTATCCAATTCATAAGATCCGTTTCTTTTCTTCGTTGAATCATGACTCAATCGAAGACACAAACGTCATTTTTTTTATCTATTACAATTACACCCTTATTCTATTACCAGGGTGGATCTAAATGCTATTAGTCTTAGACTCCTTTGAGTACATTCAGGCTATAGTGAGCTTTGTATAATTTAGAGAAACCATCTGCTCTTCTTGTTTTCATGGGCTTAATCCTGAGGACTTATCCATTTTCGTTACCTTCTCACTCGCCCTTTATTATCCTTAATCTTGTTTTCTAGAACCTTGTCGCTTCACCATACAATGGCTTACGACCTACACAACTCTATTTATAGTACTTGCAACCTTTCAACTTGCTTGCATCATAGATTTCCTTGTGTCATTCCGGGACATTAAGCGAGATATCACATCGTCTCTAACTCTTATTTACTATCTTAATTAGCCTCCTCGATACCTAGAAACCATAGGCTATGAGATATGCCATTGATTATGCCGCTATCATTCCTAGATATTGAATCTCAGAACTTCTAGCCTTCTATTCGAAGTATGGACTATTCACATATTCTGCCTTTGAGTATCTCGTACGTTGTTCACCTTTACCTTACTTACCTTAAAATCTCGCATCGTATCTTCTATCTCTTTCATGACCTCCCTTCCACATAGGTATAATTCACGTCCATAACTTGAATCTCTATTATAATACTCGTACCTCTGTACATATACAATCCGGTGGGAGTTTCATACTGACTTCTTATGAGATTGGTACCCTTCTAACTGGCTTTATCTTAGAGTCGTTATAGAACATAGTCGTTGTGCTATCTCTCTTGCACCTCTAATATTAAGAGTGATTCTGAGGTCTATAATTCTCTTGGTCCCTCCTATTTCGCTTAGTCGATGTAACTATTTAGTATCCTCTTCTTTCTGATGAGCCTCTATGTAGGCTTAAGCTATCTTCCGACCTGCGGCTCCTAGTATTAGTTATTACTTTAGCATTTCATAGGCATTGAGGGATATTTATGATAAAATCCTTTAACAATTCAATCCTTCGTCTATGACCTAGGCTTAATTCTTTCTTTTAACGTATACCAGAATCTTCTACAGCTGTATATGATGCAGGTATAGAACTCCAATCTCTTAAGTGTGTTAATAACGTCACCAACTCGGGATCGTTGATCGAATATTTCCTTTCGTTCCTTCTTAGCTTTCTTTAACGCAAGCTATTACTTTTCCTGGTCTTTTTGCCCCCTTGTTACGTGCATGCTTAGCTTATCTTAGTTCCCATGCACGCCAGAGTTTTTGTGCAACTCATATGGTCTTGAATATTACTTTTTAATTCTTACTTCCTGTTCATTAGCCACGGTAGGTGCCACTTTCCTTTGGAATGCTTACAATGTTATTGCGAGATTGTTGTTATATGACTATTTCCTCTTTAGGTCGTTGTGCTTAGGTTGAAGCCTTCTTTCTTATCTCCTCAGCTAGTCTTTCGTTGTAGTACTTAGGGAGAACCCTTGACTCTCGTAAAGCTATGAGCTTATTACAGACCTTTTTGATGTCCTTACTTGCCTATAATCATCTATAGTTGCTTACTTCCATGCCCTTGTGCTTGTATGGTTGCTTCTGAACTGATATTTTGACTGCCTTCCCAGTGGCACTTTCTTTTATTCCCGAAACACTCATACGGTACCTTTAACTACCCCGACTCTTGTTTGAATATATCTCAAGTTTTATAATGATATTTTTCGAGGCTGAATTCTCCATGTTGGGTTCTACTATGTTTACCTTACATGATCTGATAACTCCTCTGTAACCTCCTGTTTAGCCATAACTGGGATCTTCCTGACCAATTATTAACTACTCGCTGGCCCATTCTCATATCAATATTCCTCGTAATCTTTCTTGGGTTATTTCCTTTGTCTTAACTTACATCTCGCACTGTCTCCTTATTTATTAATAATAGCTCGGGTTGGAACCTTTACTTCCTCTCCTTGATGTTGTGCTTGCACAATATTCTTGAATCATAGCGTATCTGTAAGATTTTGGATAAGTGTCATCTCATTCCTCTTTTATTTATCGCATTCTTCCTTTACCATTCCATAGCCACTAGAATCACTTAATTCTGACTTAATGCCACATCACTCCATATTCCCTCCTTTAGGGGTGTACTAAAAGCTGAAGCCACGAGGATCTACCTATAGATGTTTTACCTCTTCATTTTTGGCATCGTTTTCTCAACATCAATGATCCTTACTCGCCTTGCGGCAATCCTTCTGTACCAAGGATGACAAATTCCTTACTCGCGATGGTGACACTTAGCATAAATGGCCCATACAGTCTCTTAAGCTTAACTTTGCTCATATTGATTGCTCTAGGGAAGCGTCTCCCTGAATGACTATTCTCTAAATTCATCGTGAATCTTCTTTTGTGGTCCATTCTATTACCGCCGGAACAAAATATGAAATTCCCATGATGCCGAGTACTTTCCAATCATTCAGTGCCTAATTCATATTTAATTTATCTTATTTACCAGCCCATACTGATTTCTATTACTATGGGGATTAACTCTCTCTTCTGGTAGTCGCGTTGGAGTCATGAACTTATTTCTCGAAATGAAGATATGACCTTATGGCCTATATTCTTTTGTTGTCTTAAGGCCCATCACCTTTCGTCTTTTTCTTTCTTTGACTATAGGTTTTGTAACACTCTACCATTTTCATCTATGTATCACACCTTATTCATAATGCTTCCTTATCTCGCTTTTCATTATTCTGCTAATATTTCTGCATATCCTTTTTCTTGTGAAAACTTCAATACGACATTCTTTCGCTTTTAGTTTTCCTTTGCTGCATCCAGTGGCTCTTCAAGTTTCTTAATGTTCTCGCTTTACTAGAGACACGAGCCACACTAAGGTAATATTTATCCCTTCAAGGTTTATAGTGCATGTCTTTGTAGTACTCATATCTGGTTGCACTATTTTAGAGTGTACCATCTGGGTGTCTCATAAGGAGATCTACTAGCACACTTGCAATATCCTTCAGAAATATCAACTAACGCAAACAATCCATTCACTATTTTGGTTTACTCTAACCCCAGCCAGGTCTTGATGTTCCGTCCTTTTCTTAAACTACACCTATTAGCCCCCATAGGGCATAACTGAGATGGGTACGGCTAATTGTACATACATCTGTTACTGCTGAGGGTAACTCTTAATGCTTATATTTTTCTATCGGAACTGTAATACTGATAATCTTCATTAACTGGGCACCTCGTACCCTTCTTCACCTTGTTTCTTTTATTTCTTGAAAGCATTGTCTTTCACCATAAATGTGGATAGATATTCTTGCCTTAAGGTTCCTTATCAAGAGGCTTACACCTTTCAGTACGCACATGAACTGCTGAAGACCTCAAAGTTACTCAACGTAAGCATGATGCAAAGTCGAGTTCCTCTGACTCAACTCTTCCATATCCATGTCTTTTACCAACCGTCTTTATAGATGTAGGTATTGTCTTATTACGAGTAAAACAGAAGTTAGAAATTTGAATTCTTACAACTGAGCTCTACCACACGATTTAGAGTAAAAAGAAAGAGTGACAATCCTAAATGCCCTGTAGCCTCTTGCTTATAAGTGTGATGCACGACACACCCATAAACAAAACTCTACTAGACACGGCTTGTAGACTCCCTAGGACAGAACTGTTCTGATACCACTTTTGTCACAACCCAAACCGATGGGCCACGACGGGCACCCGGTACCTTACTCGACCGAGTACCAACGTAATGTATCTTTCTTATTACATCATCATATACACGTGATATACAGGCCTAATAGGCCAACATAATCATTTATAAACTCAAAACATAGGCCGACAAGGCCATACAATCTTTCACGTATACGACATATGTGTACAAGCCTCTAAGAGTACATAAATGTTATAAAGGTCGGGATAGAGTCCCACTATACCAAACAATACACGTCTAAATCATACTAACCAAACAAGCAACTCCGAAGCAAATGGAGCGCACCAACATCTTTCGCTAAGCTGATAGCCTACTTGGAGGGCTCTCGACCTGTCTATCGGGACCTGCGGGCATGAAACGCAGTGTCCCCAGGCAAAATGGACGTCAGTACGAATAATGTACCGAGTATGTAAGGCACATAAATAAATACATAAGAGACATGGAAGAAATATAGAGTACATGACTCAACCTGTAAGTTTGAATAACTTTGTAAATCATAAATTACTTTTAGCGTCATGCATATGCGTATGAATGTCATGTCGTGCATAGGTACATGTTTCATAATATCATCAGCTTCTGAGGGCATCCCATCATATCATATCGGCCACTATGGGCAAAATCATCATTGTATATTAGCTGATCAGGTGGTGGTGCGTATATAACGCCATAACCTTTCCCATATCCTATATACATATATATACATATATATACATACATATATATGTGTATATAATGCCGTTTGAATCATATTTACATATATACGCGTATATAACGCCGTTTGAATCATATTTCAGCCACTGTGGGCAACATTATCATCATATACCAGCTGATCAGGTAGTGGTGCGTATATAACGCCGTAGCCTTTCCCATATCCCATATATATATACATAAATATATACGCGTATATAACGCCATCTGGTCATGGGTCAATGTACATGAATGCAATGCATGAAAAGTACGTTAATAAAATCTTTCGGAGCTTTATAAGACCATTTTGTCTTTGAGTAATATCATAAAGTAAACTCTTTTCAACTTTCATATTTTTTTAAGACCCATGAATAGATGATAAAATATTATGACACACGAAAATTCAAGAATATAGATATCTCTAATACTTCTATGAATAGAATCATTCATAGAATTTGTGCATTTGCACGTTTCGTTCGTATCATATGGATCATGCCAAAAGAAAGAAGGGATAGCCTTAATATACCTAGACCAATTCACAATCCCTGGTCATACAGGAAACCAATACGTTCCTGGCCATATCGCATCATACAAAGATGCATACCAAAACTTAAAGCTTAAAATTTCTGTACACAAGCTGATCTAAAAGGAAGTTTACCAAAGCTAATTCATATATCCTCATACACCAACATAAGTGACTAGCGACAAAGTAGAAGCCCTTGAGTAACACTAATTATGATTTGGTTAACCCATGAATTAGCAAAATCAACAACATGAAACCATATTAATTTCACATCCAAGAAATTCCCTTAAAGCAATTATCCAAATGCTAAATAAGCTGTAGTGACAATAAAGACAGTGAGACTTGACAAAATACGGTTTATACCCAATTGTAAACGCTTTCTATAACTCCCCCAAATAAACTATGATATGGATTGAAAGAGGAAAGATCTATGATGTCTGTCAAAATAAGGAGAGTGGAAATAGCCATCAATAAATTGAAAAGTGCACAAAGGGACAAAATTTCAAGGTTGTGTATCTCTTAAAGATTTATCTAAAAAGAAGTCCATGTGTTATCTAATTTGGTTGCCTAAAATGATGAGTCATCAATTTGGAATTGAAGGGGCTGCCACGTGGGGTGATTTTTTTTACTTTATCCACTTATTAGTTAACCAGGTAATATTTCGTTACCCGGTAATTAATCTATTACACGCATAATTTAAAAATTATCACAAATTACTTAAAATTCTATTTTTTTTAAAGTACTTTATATATACTTTATATATTATACTACCATGGTCATATGGTATCTTGCATGGTACTAGTTTATAATTGTCGGGTATTATTACTTGATTTGTATTTTATCCCAAATTGCCAAACTTCGACAAAAAATTCGTTTTCTTCGATTTTACTTATCCTCTTATGTTCACGAGTTTACTCATCACTTATGATATGGCATAATCCTTATAACCCCCAAATAATTTTTTTCCTTGGACTGATGTCAATTACCTTACGACAAATTCAACGTAAAATACTGCAGGGTGCAACATCGTCGTGACTTATTACTGCGAGCATAACATTGTCGTAATATAATACCGCGGGACGTAATATTGCGGGGTGTAACATCATTCCCCCCTTTGGAACATTCGTCCTCGAATGTTGACTAATGCTCTTATCATTTTCTTAACTTATATCTTCCGAATACTTTAGACTTTTCCTGCCATCTAGGCGATTGTTCTATGAATAAGGTCAAAAGTCTAGGGCATCCCCCCTTAGGCCTCCTTCTCACACCACAACTTGTAGTCGGAATCCTTCCAATCTCGTAACTGTTGCTACATTTAATCATGCAGCCTATATAGTTTTGATCTTGTAAGTGTGCCCAATATCTAGGCTTCATATGTAGAGCTTGATAAGATATCCCTTTGGGCATTAATAAGTATACTGAAGTTCTTCGCTCGTTACTTGGTTGAATACACGAATATTGTTATATCTCATCACATAGGTCCATTTAACCTTCCATATGAATTTACTGCCATAACTCTTACTTTAATTTATCGTTGCTAAGGTCTGCTACAAAATTCCATCTTACTCTTGTTGCTCATTCCATATGTATAAATTTAAGTCCTTTAATGCTTCCTCATTACTGTTCATCTTTAGAATGACAGCCTAATCTTATCTTATACTTTGTAAATTTTGTCCATCCATTTTTCATTCACCTCAATATTGATCTACAATATACCACTGATAACTTAAACTTTTATGTAATATTGCTACTAGGATTTACGTTTTATCGGGGAACGTCTGAAATGATTAGATTGATCCACCTAGGGTGATACCCTGCTTTCATAACCGTACCTCACAACATCCCAAGCCAGAACATTTACCGCCGAAACATAGAAGAATTATTTGAGAATGTACTCTTGTCATAGTTAATTATTCGTATCGGGTTTTGGATGACTCGGGAGCATTTCAGCACCTAATAGTGAAAGTTGGTTCTTTGAAATTTTTTGAAGTTCTTTAAATTTGGTTTGGAGTAGGTTTTGGTGATATTGAGGTCTAAATGGAATTTAGAGATTGGGAATAGTTTCGTAATATCATTTAAGACTTGTACGCAAAGTTTGGTGTCAATCAGGGTAGTCTAAGTATGATTCGACGCGTTCGGAGCGATTTAGAAACTTGAAGTTCAAAGTTTGATCCAATTTGATTTTGGGGTGTGATTCTTGGATTTGTTGTTGTTTTACGCATTTCAAGGGTTCGAGCAGGTCTGTATTATGATTACAAACTTGTTGGTGTAGTTGGACGGGGTCCCGGGGGATTGGGTGTGTTTCGGACCACCCAGAGAGTTAAATCTGAGAAGCTAAATTTTCCAATTCTGGTTTCCTTATTTGCGAATGCAAGAGGGCCATCGCGTTCGCGAAGAAGGATTTGGGGAAATGGGCAAATTGCCCTTCGCGTTTGCGGTTAGGCTCATGTGTTCGTGAAGCCATAAGAGCCTAGGCCTTTGCGTTCGCGGACTGCATTCGTGTAGGGGGAAATGGGGCCAGGGAGGGCCAGTGGACTTTGCTCTTCGCGTTCGCGAAAGAGCTGTTGCATTCGCGATGCTCAGTCAATGTGTAACGACCCGACTGGTCGTTTTGAGCAATTTTGTCAAGTTCGACAGTTTGAGGTCACGAGCAGCTTCATATTATGTGTATCGACTTGCATGCATGGTTGGATTCTATTTCTGGATGCATCGGAGTCGAATTGGAAGAAGGAAACTAGTTTTGGAAGTTTAAATGGTAAAAATTTGACCGGAATTGGACTTTTGAGTAAACAGCCCCGGAATGGGCTGTGGGTAATCTCAACAGCTTCGTATGGTGATTTTGGACTTAGGCACACATCCAGATTCAGATTTAAAGGTCTGTAGGGTAATTTGAGGTGTTTCGGCAGAAGTTGGAAAAATTGAAGTTTGGAAAATGGAGAGGTTTGACTCATAGTTTACTTTTGTGATATCGGGGTCGAAATGTGATTCTGAGAGTTGGAACAGCTCCATTATGTCATTTTGGACTTGTCTGAAAAATGTGGCGTCATTCTGGGTTGATTTGATAGGTTTCGGCATGCGTTTTGGAAGTTGGAAGGTTTGAAAGTTCCTAAGTTCGATTATTGGTGTGATTCATCATTTCGGCGTTGTTTGATATGGTTTGTGACCTCGAGTGAGTTCGTGTTAGGTTATATGACTTGTTTGTGTATTTGGACGGGGTCCCGGGGGCCTCGGGTGTGTTCCGGGTCATTTTTCCCATTGTTTGGACTATTGTATTCTGCTTCTGGTATTCCTTCTCCACGATCATGAATAGCCTTTTCCGTTCGCGATGCGTTGTTGCTGGTCGCCTTATTTTCCTTCTTCGCGTTCGCATAACAAGCCACGCGTTCGCGAAGCTCTTCCTTATCCTTCATCGCATTCGCGTCCCCCTCACGTGTTCGCGTAGTTATGATGTTCCACTCTTCGCGTTCGTGTACTAGTTCACGCATTCGCAAAGAGCAATCTCTGGGCCATAATATTTTCCTTCTTCGTGTTCGCGTTCACGAAGCACAACTGGGCAGCCTTCTTTTTTCTTCTTTGCGAACGCGATATTTCCTCCGCGTTTGCGATGCTTTAATACCTGGGCAGAATAAATAGTACTGTATTCCGAGGGTTTGCCATTTTCACCATTTTTGGAGTTCTAGAGCTCGGTTTTGGGCGATGATTGGGTAAGTGTTCTTCACCTATAATTGATTATATTCCATGAATTTGTCTTCATTTTTATCATTTAATTTGTTATTTAGGTTGAGGAAAATGCTAGTTTTTGAAGAAAATTCCTAAAAATGAAAAATCGTGATTTGAGGGGCTAAATGGTATCGGAATTTAATAAATTTTATATGGTTGAACTCATATTGGAATGGGTATTCGGATTTCATAAAATTTGTCGGGGTTCCGAGGCGCGGGCCCAGGGGTCGACTTTTGTACCGATTTTTGGATTTTGTTAAACATTGAGACTTTATGATACTGAATAGTTTCTTATGTGTTTTAGTTGTGCTTTGAAGTTAATTTGGTTAGATTTGAGCCGTCCCGAGGTCTTTTCACCCGAGAAGTACATTTTAGAGTATCGGTTTGTTGTCTTTGAGGTAAGTATCTTGCCTAATCTTGTGTGGGGGACTTCCTCTTAGGATTTGAGTCTTCTATGTTAATTGTAGTCCTTGCATGCGAGGTGACGAGTGTGTGCTCAAACTTATTTGTGGGAAATTTTCTCTAGGGTTCTTAGGTCCTTATGTTAATTATGTGGAAAGTATCCTGCTATGATTGGGTTTAATAATTGCTTAAATTGTCTCTATATGCTCCATATGACTTTGTTAGCTTTTCTTTAATCCTTACGTGTTACATTGACCCTTAATTACCTTAATTGAAGTGATTGCCTTCCTTATTGTTTGATACTTCTTTATTTTGAGTTCCTCTACGACTTCGTGCAAATGGGTTAAATGTCCAATTGTTGTAGTTACCGGTGTAGTTATCACGTGTTTATTATGTCTTGTTGTTTTGTTGAAGTTATCGTGCTTCTTGGTTTTCCGTGGCCCTTATTATGTACTATTGTTCCCTTGTCGGGATATTCCTGTTATACTATTGTTCCCTTGCCGGGATATTGTTGTTATATTATTGTTCCCTTGCCCGAATTCTTTTGTGATTGGTGTTGATTTGTATATTGGGATCGGGTTGCACGCCACAACAATATTATATAGGATCAGGTTGCACGCAACAACGATGAGTAATAAGGGTGGACAGGTGGGGTCGAGTTGCATGCCACAACGTCATTATATGATTTGGATCGAGTTGCATGCCGCAACAATATTATATGATTTGGATCGGGTTGCACGCCAAAACATCACTATATGATTTGGATTGGGTTGCACGCCGCAACAATACTATATAATTGGGATCGGGTTGCACACTGCAACAAGAAAGAATAAAAGTGAATATTGATTCTTATGGTGAGAACGAGAGTAAAAGCACGAAGGGTGATGTCGTATACTTTCTGCTGCTGTGTTTATTGTTGTTATCAATTCAAGTGTTTAAACTGTTTAAATTCCTTTATTGATGTGATCCTTTGTGTTAGAACCTATAGTGTTTTCAATACCTCACCGTATATATATATATATACACACACACACACACATATTCCAATACTTCAAACTTCAATAATTGTTACATCCTTAATTTAATTAGTTTCTCAATTATGCCTCCTTAAACCGTCTGAGGTTGTATTTTACTTAAAAAGGAATTTCTACTAAGTTTTAAGTTATAACTCTCATGTTAAAGGTAATAATCCATTCGATGTTGTATTTTAAATTAAAAGGGGTACTTTCTTTACTCAAATGATTTCAAAAGAAACAACTTCACTTTTTCTTGCTAGCTTTCCTAATTAGCTTAGAAATTGTAATTTTACTTATATTAGGTAAATGGGACTTCTTGAACATATTGAGTGCATTGTAAGTACATTATATATTGTATAGCATGTGGATTTTGTTGTTAAAAGTGAGATGGAAAATATGGGGCACAAGGTGCCATGTGTGCTGAAGGTTCGGAAGTTGAAATTATGATATGAGAAATCGAGGGTTGAGATGGTCGGGATTGTGTAGACATGATATGATTGATTGAGTTGTCATTACCTTCTTTACTTGGATACATTCTTACTTGTCTCTGTTCCTGTTATGTCAGTGTTGATTTACTTGGTTATCGTTTGTTACTACCCGTGTTCTCCCTTTATTGTTCCTACGTACTGTTTGTATTTTGATTTCTCTCCGCTGTTGGTATTACCTTGTTATTCTTATGTCGATATTTTATTATCATATCCTGTTTATTTCATTTGACCAGTAGGTGTCTTGACTGTTCCTCGTCATTACTCCACCGAGGTTAGTCTTGATACTTACTAGGCACCATCGTGGTGTGCTCATACTACACTTTTGTACAATTTTTTGTGTATAGATCCAGGTATTGATCGATAGTAGTTGTGCGGGTCATCGCAGTGGAGACTCACGGTAACATGTTGCTATGTTCGCAGGCCTCGGAGTCACCTTTGTTTGTATTTACGTTCCATTGATTCCTTCTTATTCTAAAACAACGTTGTATTTACTTTGTATAACTACTCTTAGAAAGACTTATGACTTGTACCACTGGTTTTGGGAATTGTGAGTTATTTAATTTGAAGTCAGTAAATGTTAATGTTATTTCAGTAAATGTTAGGCTTACCTAGTTTAGAGACTAGGTGCCATCACGACTCCTTTGGAGGGATTTTGGGTCGTGACAAGTTGGTATCAGAGTTATAGGTTCATGGGTGCGACGAGTCATAAGCAGGTTTAGTAGAGTCTTGCGGATCGGTACGGAGACATCTGTACTTATCTTCGAGAGGCTACAGAACTGTTAGGAAATTCCACTTATTTCCTTATCGTGCGATATTGATTCAGTTCTAAGTATATAACTTATGTTCCTTTACATCCACTCATGTATAATATTACGCTCTCAGCGATCGCCATGCGCCAGTGGTTCGTGATGCTATAGACGGGCTATGAAAGAGTCAAGGATGCTCATGCATTGTCTCAATGTGCTGTCCAGATTGAAGATACAGAGGTATTGAGAGACTATTCAGGTGTTCATATGGAGGCGCAGCAGTTTCCGGCATCTGATTAATGAATGCGAGCTTGGAAAGGTTTAATTGGTTGACTAGTCGTTGCGATTGTGGCAAGGTCACGAGGTGGGTGTTGATTGGGAATAGTTGGTGGTATTGGAGTACCTTGTGATTTGTGTTGTGCAAGCCATGAAATTTAATTTTGCGGATCATCAGACACTATTTTCTAAGGCTTTGCGCCAAGTGGAGGAGTCCAATAGTGGCATTCAGATTACAGACTCAAATTTATATCAGTTTTAGCCTGAGGTATGTGTATATGTAGTATTGGTAGGTTCACGGGTTTGGGGTATGACTAGGGTCTGAGATCTTGCACGAGATGATATTGGGGTTCACAATATTTCTACGTCAATAATGTATCTACATATCAGCATCAAGGGGAGTCGGAGGAACAACTTCGGAATCATAGGAGGTTAATTCAGCGTGGGTATCGTGGTTGCAGCAGAACGGGGTGCTTTAGAGGAAATGTAGTGGTTTATGAGTTTCTTGCTACGTGGTTCATGCTAGAGTCATCTGTATGTGGGGCTTTGATTGGGATTATCGCATATCGACTATCCGAAGAAATGGGTCAGCTCAGTAGTGTTGGGTCAGTATAGTAATGGAAGTAATTGGTCCTTTTGAATGGCAATTCTCTACTGACATTTGTGACAACACTCTTGTATTGGATGGTTTGTGTAACTTGGTTGAGTTGGGGGAGGTGCAGTCCTGATGGCTTAGTTGCGTGCGGGCGGATCTCGGAGGGTTCTCGATGGTTTGACTACGAGTTGAGTTGGGTGTCTAATAACTAGGGATTATGATGCATTTTACACTCCTTCTTACTTGAGTTTTGACTAGAAATGTGTATAAAATATTCTCAAAGGCTTACATGTTGTACTTGATTGCAGGGTTTGGTCAACAAGGTGATAATTCATCAAAACCAGCTCAAAAAGGAGTGAAACAGGCACAAGTACCAAGAACAAGTCCAAGCACAGTGTAACGGGACCAATGCGGCCGCACTCCATTCTGTGCGGTCTGCAAAGAGGAAGTTCAGAGAGGTGCTATTTCGGAGACTCAAGAATTGAGTCCGCAAAGCAATTTGTGCGGACCGCAATGGACTCAATGCGGCCGCACTCGATATTGTGCGATCCGCAAAGACAGAATTCAGAGAGTTGCCAATTTAGGGAATCACTACCAATGCAGTCCGTGGTCTTTTTTGTGCGGACCGAAATAGAAGCCATCGCGGCCGCAATGCATTTTGTGAGACCCGCGGTGGCCAAGTTCAGAGAGCAGAAGTTTAAAGCCAAAAGCCTCAGTGCGGCTGCACTTGATTTTGTGCGGGCTGTAGTACCCCCACCGGGGTATTTTTGTCCAGAAAATTTAACCTAGTATAAATAGTTTCTTTTCCCATTTTTAGGTCAATCAGTTGTATTCTAACTAGCAGCTACGCTCGTGAACAGTGTTCCTTTACCATTTTGAGTAATTTTACAATAGTTATACCATTGAATCTTCAAGTTTTAGCTTGTAATTAAATATTATGGGTTTTTCTTCATCTATTTCTTTGTTTTATTCTATTATCATGAGTAGCTAGACCTATTAGCTAGGGTTGTGGCTCAACCCTAGTGTAGGTATTTGATGGGTCTTGTGTTAATTTGTGCTAGACCCATTAGCTAGGGTTGCAAACACTAATTTGTGCTTATTTGACTTGGGCTCTTCTTGAGAAAGAGAGCCTAAGTCTAGGAAAATTAGTCCAACAAGGAATTGGGGCATATTCAAGAGATTGATAACCCCAATTAAAGGGTTAAACCTAGAGATAGTAATACCCGACTTGAACATCAATTGCTTGCACAAATTATCATACTCAATTGGTCTTGAGAAAGTCAATTAGGAAAAAATCACTCAAACTACCGAGAGGTATAGAGTGAGTAGTATCGTGCAATGGTTATATCGTAATCCCCAACATGACAACCTAGCCTTAGACTTGAGAACCCGTCAAGTATCCACCTAGGAGAAAGTCACTTCCCTAGTGCTTTTTAACTATTTAGACAACCTTCAAGTATCTTATTCTTATCTTAACTTAGCTTAATTTAGCATCTTATTAGTATAAATTTAGAAGTAATATCAAAACCAACTATGATTAGAAGTGAAATTAAGAGCAATTATGTATCTCCAATTTAGATAGAAACTCCATTCCCATTTCCAGCTCCCTGTGAAAATCAATCTCGACCTTCTCGGGTAAAAGCTGCTTCGACCACTCTCGCTACTTTGTAGTAGTGCAGGTTTGGCCTCGACAACCCACCTCTTGGAGATCTTTCGCCGGGGGAGTAAGTAGATGACAATGTTGATGATGAGGTTCCTATTGTACCTCAAGGACAAAGGAGAGGCCACCAGTCCAATAACAATATTCCAGACCGTCCCCCGCTACCTCCAAGAGTGGCTCCTCGAGTGCTTTCCAACCAAGGATATGCAAGTGCAATTGTCCCACCCCGGATCCGGGCAGGCAATTTTCAAATTACCAATGTGATGCTGATATTGCTGGAGTAGCGTGGGTATTTCACAGGCGTTGCGAATCAAAATGCTTACAAACATCTCAAGGGTTTCGTGGATACCTGTTGGGGGAGCAAGCAAACTAATGTGTCCGAGGATGCACTTCGGTTGAGACTATTCCCTTCCTCACTTAGAGGGAAGGCATTGGATTGGCTTGAGCAACTTTCCAACAATTCCATCACTACTTGGGATGAGTTGGAGAATAAGTTCATTGCAAAGTTTTTCTCACCGGGGCACATGGCAGCATTGAGAGATGAGATCTTAGCTTTCAAGTAGGAGCCCACCGAACCATTAACATGAGATTTGGGAGCGATATAGAACAATGGTAAAGGAATATCCCAATAACGATATGACTGAGGCGATGATCCAACAGACTTTCTACCGGGGCATTAACACAACAAACCAGTGCATAGTGAACCAACTTGTTGGGGGTAACTTCATGAAGCTATCTTATGATGAGGCTTGTGACATTCTTGACGGGATGGCTGACACGTCATCCGCTTGGCAAAGTAGAGCCAATTTGCCATAGGGTGACCCCACGGTCACTCACTTGCACAAAGAGCTACATGGACATGGGTAGGCTATAGTAGAGCTGACAGCCATAATGAACTAGCTAGCAAAGGCACAGTTACAATAGATTCAAAATCTGCACCAAGTAAATGCTATGGAGGGTGTCAAGATGCTAGTGAACAAAAGAAGACAAAAAGGTCAACAGAACCAAGGGAGTTTGGATCAATTTGATAATGATTGTGGTTGATTCCAAGATGATGGTTATGATGGGCAGAATGAAGAAGTGCAATACGTCAACAATTATCAAGGCCAAAGGGGCAATTCTTCAAACCAACAACAATGGAGACCCCAAGGCAACTAGGGAAATCAACAACAACAAGGTAATGGTAATTGGGGTAACAACCACCAAAATTCCAATTGGGGCAATCAGAATGATAATCAGAACAATCAGGGTAATTGGAATGGCAACAATAACAACTGGGGTGGTAACAACAATCAGGAAGGTTGGAACAATGGCAATCAAGGAAACCGGGGGCAAGGCTTTCAAAGGCCCCCAATATACCAACAACCGAACAATCCACCCCTATTTACATCCCAAGGTCCTAGTTCTTCTAACAACGAAATGGGGAGAATTGAAATGATGTTTGAACAGATGATGAAAAAGAATGCGGACTCTAATGCTCAGTTGTCTTCCCACAATACTTCAATCAGAAACTTGGAGGTTCAATTAGGCCAAATCTCACAATTCTTGAATACTCTCCCTAAGGGGGCACTACCAAGTGATATAGTAGTTAACCCGAAGGGTGGGAACAATCATGTGATGGAGGTGACTACAAGAAGTGGAAGAGGCAGTGATGTGAATGCCTCCAAGCAAAAAGCAGTTTGAGTGATGAAGTTGAGTTGCAAGAAGATGAAATTCCTTTGGTGGTTGAAAATGTGGTTGATGATAATGTGAATGAAGAAGTGAAGATTGATATTCAAGATGCCGAGGTGGAGACTCAGAATGACGTGAACTCGTCTAGGGAACACGTAATAGACATGCCGAAAACGGTTGTGCCTAAAGCCAAGGCTTCTTTGCCAAGGCCACCTCCACCTTATCCTCAAAGTCTCGCGAAGCAGAAAAATGAGAATCAGTTTGAAAAGTTCATTGACATGATGAAGAGCTTATCCATTAACGTGCCTTTGGTGGAGGATCTAGAACAAATGTCGGGCTATGTTAAATTCATGAAGGACTTGGTGACAAAGAAAAGATCTATGGATTATGAAACTATCAAGATGACCCACCAAGTTAGTGCAATAGTGCATTCAATGGCCCCAAAGCTTCAAGATCCCTGTGCTTTCACCATTCCTTGCACCATTGGGAGTGCGGACTTTGCTAAAGCTCTATGTGATTTGGGGGCAAGTATCAGTTTGAAGCCCTACTCAGTTTTCAAGACTTTGGGTATTGGGCAACCGAGGCCGACTTCCATAAGATTGCAAATGGCGGATAGAACTATGAAGAGACCATTGGGTATTATTGATGATATCCTTGTCCGGGTGGACAAATTTATCTTGCCAGCTAGTTTTGTGATCTTGGATTGTGAGGTAGATTAAGAAGCTCCAATCATATTGGGAAGACCTTTCCTTGCTACTAGGAAGGCCTTAGTTGATGTGGAAGCAGGGGAACTCACCTTCCGGGTGGGTGATGAGAAAGTGGTCTTTCATGTGTGCAAGTCAATGAAGCAGCCCAATAGTTCTGAGGTGTGCTCTTTTGTGGACCTTGTCACGGTAGTGATAGTTGATGATACCAGTGCAATGATAAATGTTGAGGACCCTCTAGAGGCCGTATTGTTGAATCTTGATGTCAATGAAGATGAAAGCCGAGTGGAGTGCGTGAATGCTTTACATGGGATGGGCTCTTACTCTTATGAGCCTAGCAAAGTATCTTTGGATCTTGAGAATAGGAAGACTCTACCAACAAAACCTTCAATTGAGGAACCTCCGGTGTTGGAGTTGAAGTCGTTGCCTTCACACCTCAGGTATGAGTTCTTAGGCCCTAGTTCAACTTTGCCAGTTATTCTTTCCTCTTGTCTTACTAACATGCAGGTTGATACCACATTGGCGGTGTCACAACCAAGAATTCCCACCCTCGGGAGTCGTGATAGCGCCTACTCGTAGAAGTTAGGCAAGCCATGAACTTAGAAACCACTAACTCATTTGTTTTTATACATGTTTCGCCAGTTAAATTATTAATGACTATGCATTTAAATGATAGCGGAAAATAAAATTTAGCGAAAGTCTTAAATAAATATGAAACCCAAATATCTAGAAACCAATACATGTATCTACCCAGAACCTGGTGTCACATCATCCACGGACTACTAAGAATACTACATACATTAGTTTGAAATAAAGATAACATTGTCTGTCTCGAATACATGAGATAACAGAATATAAAATAGGATAGAGTAGACACCGGGCCTGCGGACGCCTGCAAGGCTACCTAGGTGTCTAGGTGGACTGAAGGCTGGCTCCCGAGCTAATGTTGCTGCTCAAACGCTGCTCCGGTATCTGCACATAAGTGCAGAGTGTAGCATCAGCACAACCAACCCCATGTGCTGGTAAGTGTCTGGCCTAACCCCGGCGAGGTAGTGACGAGGGTAGGACCAGACTCCAGATAAACCTGTGTAGTTATATAATATATGGCAGAAAAAGGTAAATAGGTAATAAGCAATCAAAGCTGGGGAAGGGGAACATGCGTCGGGGGTAGCAGATAAAACAGAATATCAAAGAATAATAAGGAAACTACAATTTAACTTCTAACACAGAAAAAAGGAAATAAGGCAACTTTCACTTTCAGTTTCATCTTGTTGAAGGCGTGCAACCCGATCCCATTTCTCATATCTTGTGGTAGGCGTACCACCCACTCCCATTTTATTATATCTCGTGGTCGGCGTACCACCTACTCCCATTTCATTATATCTCGTAGTAGGCGTACCACCTGCTCCCATTTCATCGAACTTGTGGTAGGCATACCACCCACTCCCATTTTATCGTATCTCGTGGCAGGCGTGCCACCTACTCCCATTTCACTTATTTTGTGGTAGGCGTACCACCCGCTCCCATTTTATTTATCTTGTGGTAGGCGTATCACCCACTCTCATTTCATTATATCTTGTGGTAGGCGTACCACCCGCTCCCATTTCATCATATCTTGTGGTAGGCGTACCACCCGCTCCCATTTTATTATATCTTGTGGTAGGCGTACCACCCGCTCCCATTTACAAGTCATCACAAAATTACATGAAATCCCAGCAAGGGAACAAAAATAATATAATAACTTCCCGGCAATGGAACAACAATATCGACACAGTCATCCCGGCAAGGGAGAATCAGTTATAACCAAATCCTAACTCATTTTGTACTTAGCTCAATTAATGACAATACTCAATCATAACTAAGATCTACGAGGATAAAATCAATCTTTACTCAATATAGGAGATCATTAATTAAAGCATCTGAAGTGCCATCTATGAGCACAACAACGTTCAAATTTAAGACTCACGTCATGCTCGACAGCAACGTATAGATACTCGTCACCATGCCTATACGTCGCACTCAACAAGAAGCAAGTAGCAAATAGGACTCAACTTCTAATCCCTCAAGATGAGGTTAGACCGAACACTTACCTCGAACTTTCACGACCAACTCAAGCCTCGAACACCTCTTTTCCTCTCAAATTCGGCTCCAACCCAATCGAATCTATACATAATTGACTCAATATCATCAATAAGTGCTAAACAATCCAATTCCAATGTTCAATTATAACTTTCCAATCATTCTTCCCAAAATCCCAAAAATCGACCCCGGGCCCGCTTGGTCATAATACGAGGTTCGGACCAAAATTCGATCATCCATTCGCCCACAAGCCCGAATATATAATTTGTTTTCAAATCCGACCCCAAAACGAGGTCTAAATCACAAATAATCAAAAAGCCCTAACTCTACCCAAATCCCTAATTTCTACCCTTAATTACATGTTTTAGGCCTAAAAATCTAGTGGGTGTTGATGGAAAATGAAGAAAACAAGTTAAAGATTACTTACTCAAGAGATTATGGTGAAGAAAAGCTTCAAAAATCGCCTAAGAGCTTTGGAGAAGAAGAGGTTTGTGAAATTTTTATAAAATCCCGAAAGTGTTATGTTTTTGGCCTTTTTAAAATCACTGGGCGAAAATGCCCTTTGCGTTCGCGACTGACCCTTCACGTTCACGATGGTCAGGCTGGATGAGCCTTCGCGTTCGCGTACACGGGCTCGTATTTGCGGAGAGTAATCACCTCGAGCCCTCGTGTTCGCGTAAGACAACTACCCCACCCCTGCCCAGGCCCATTTGGCCTTCGTGTGGCCAGGACCGCGTTCGCGAAGGGTTATCCCCCCTCAAAGCCTCGCGTTCGCGACCTGAGCTACGCGTTCGCATAGAAGGAAATTCCTTCAGCAACAATTAACCCATCGCGTTCGCGTGGGTACTCCCGCGAAAGCGGAGAAGGAAGTACCAGAAACCCAACAGCTGAGAAACCTGCAACATTTTCTAAGTCTGAAGCCCTCCGAAACATATCTGAATCACACCCGAGCCCTTGGGGCTCCTAACCCGTGCGATCAAATTGCCAAAATAACCTCAAAAACAATGAATCAAACTTCAAAATCAAAGGATTTTTCTCAAACTTCATAAAACCTCAACTTTAGCAATTTAGGTCCGAATCACGTCAAACGGACTCCGTTTTCAACCAAATTTTACAGAAATGACTTAAACCATATATAAGACCTGTATTAGGCGCCGGAACCAAAATACGGGCCCGATACCATTGCTTTCTAATCAGATTTCATTTCAAAATTCCTTAAACATTTTCAGAAAATAATTTTACTTAAAAATTCATTTCTCGGGCTTGGGACCTCGGAATTCGATTCCGGACATACGCCCAAGTCCCATATTTTTCTACGGACCCTCCGGGATCGTCAAATCATGGGTCCGGGTCCGTTTACCCAAAATATTGACCGAAGTCAAATTTATTCATTTTAAACTCAAATTTCATCATTTTTCACAGAATTTCATATTTAAGCTTTCCGACTACGTGCTTGGACTACGTACGCAAATCGAGGCGACTCTAAATAAGGTTTTAAATTCCTTGGAAGCACAGAATGCAATTAAAAACAGGTGATGACCCTTTGGGTCGTCACATCTCCACCTCTAAAACAATCGTTCGTCCTCGAACGGATAGAAGAAAGAAGTACCTAAGTCGGGGAAAAGATGAGGATAACGGCTCCGCATATCAGACTCGGACTCCTAGGTCGATACCTCAGGAGGGTGACCTCTCCACTAAACACGAACATAAGGAAAATTCTTCGACCTTAACTAACGAACCTGCCGGTCTAGAATAGCCACCGACTCCTCCTCATAATACAAGTCCTTGTCCAACTGGATAGTGCTGAAATCTAACACGTGAGATCGATCGCCGTGATACTTCCGAAGCATGGACACATGAAACACTGGATGCACGGATGATAAGCTCGGTGGCAATGCAAGTCTATAAGATACATCTCCCACTCGATCAAGAATCTCAAACGGGCCAATGAACCTAGGGCTAAGCTTGCTCTTCTTCCCAAATCTCATCACGCCCTTCATAGGCGACACTCGGAGCAATACTCGCTCACCAACCATGAAAGCCACATCTATAACCTTGCGGTCTGCATAAGTCTTTTGCCTAGACTGAGTTGTACGAAACCTATCCTGAATGATTCTGACCTTGTCCAAGGCCTCCTGAACTAGATCCATACCTAACAAGCGAACCTCCCCGGCTCAAACTATCCAACCAGATATCGACATCGCCTACCATACAAATCCTCATAAGGAGCCATCTGGATGCTCGACTGGTAGCTGTTGTTGTAGGCAAACTCTGCTAAAGGCAAAAACTGATCCTACGAGCCTCCAAAATCAACGACACAAGCTCGGAGCATATCCTCCAGAATCTGAATAGTCCGCTCGGACTGGCCGTCCGTTTGGGGATGAAATGTTGTACTCAACTCCACCTGAGTGCCCAACTCTCGTTGAAATGCTCTCCAGAAATGTGAGGTAAACTACGTACCTCGGTCCGAAATGATAGACACAGGCATACGATGAAGACGAACAATCTCCCGGATATAGATCTCAGCTAACCTCTCAGATGAATAGGAGACTGCCACAGGAATGAAATGCACTGACTTGGTCAGCCTATCAACAATGACCCATACTGCGTCGAATTTCCTCCGAGTCTGCGGGAGCCCAATAATGAAATCCATAGTGATCCGCTCCCATTTTCACTCAGGAAGCTCAATCCTCTGAAACAATCCACCAGGTCTCTGATGCTCATACTTAACCTGCTGGCAATTCAAACACCGAGCTACATATGCAAAAATATCCTTCTTCATTCTATGCCACCAATAATGTTGTCGCAAATCCTGATACATCTTCGCGGCTCCCAGATGAATAGAGTACCTGGAGCTATGGGCCTCCTCTAAAATCAACTCTCGAAGCCCATCCACATTAGGCAGACAAACTCGACCCTGCAATCTCAAAACTCCATCATTACCTAAGGTAACCTGCTTGGCACCTCTACGCTGCACTGTGTCTCTAAGGACACACAAATGAGGATCATCATACTGCTAATCATGGATACGCTCCAATAAAGAAGAATGAGCGATCGTGCAAGCTAATATACAACTAGGCTCAGAAATATCCAACCTCACAAACCGATTGGCCAAAACCTGAACATCCAAGTCAAGCGGTCTCTCACCGAACGGAATATAAGCAAGATTGCCCATACTAGTTGACTTCCTACTTAAGGCATCGGCCACCACATTGGCCTTTCCCGGGTAATATAAGATAGTGATGTCATAATCTTTCAACAATTCCAACCACCTCCTCTGCCTCAAATTCAACTCCTTTTGCTTGAACAAATACTGAAGACTCTTATGATCCGTGAACACCCCACACGCCACGCCATACAGATAGTGTCTCCAAATCTTCAATGCGTGAACAATGGATGCCAACTCTAAATCATGAACCGGATAGTTCTTCTCATGAATCTTCAATTGCCTCGAAGCATAGGCAATGGCCTTGCATCCTGCATCAACACTACACCAAGCTCAATACAAGATGCATCATAATAAACTGTATAAGGCCCTAAACCTATGGGCAAAACCAACACTTGTGTCGTAGTTAGAGCTGTCTTGAGCTTCTGAAAGCTCATCTCACACTCGTCTGACCATCTGAACTGGGCACCTTTCTGGGTCAACATGGTCATCGGGGCTGCAATAGATGAAAACCCATCAATGAACCGACGATAGTAACCTGCCAATCCCAAGAAACTCTAAATATCTATAGTTGATGCTGGTCTAGGCCAGTTCTTGACTGCCTCAATCTTCTTTGGATCAACCTGAATACCCTTTACTAACACAACATGATCCATGAATACAATCGAACTCAACCAGAACTCACACTTTGAGAACTTAGCATATAACTGACTATCCTTCAGAGTCTGAAGAATCACTCTGAGATGTTGCTCGTGCTCCTCCTGGCTACGGGAATATATCAAAATATCATCAATGAAGACGATCACAAACGAGTCCAAATAAGACCTAAACACTCGGTTCATCAAATCCATAAAGGCTTCTGGGGCATTTGTCAACCCAAACGACATAACCAAGAACTCATAATGCTCGTACTGATGGTAGCCAAATCTCAAGTATATCTTTGAAAATACCTTGGCACCCTCAAGCTGATCAAATAAATCATCAATCCTCGCAAATGGATACTTATTCTTGATTGTAACCTTGTTCAACTGCCGGTAATTGATACACATTCTCATTGAATCATTCTTTTTCTTAACAAACAACACTGGCACACCCCACGACAAAACACTGGGTCTAATGAAACCCTTCTCAAGCAAGTCTTGCAACTGCTCCTTCAACTCTTTCAACTCTGGCGGGGTCATGCGATACGGCGGGATGGAAATGGGTTGAGTGCCCGGAGCCAAATCAATGCAGAAGTCAATATCCCTATCGGGTGGAATCCTTAGCAGGTCTGAAGGGAATACCTCAGGAAACTCTCGAACAACAGCAACAGAATCAATAGAGGGAACCTCAGCACTAGAATCACGAACATATGCCAACTAGGCCAAACACCCCTTCTTGACCATACGCCAAGCCTTCACATACGAGATAACACTGTGGGTAGAATGACCAGGAGTCCCTCTCCACTCTAAACGAGGCATACCCGGTAAAGCTAAGGTCACAGTCTTAGCATGGCAATTCAAGATAGCATGGTAAGGTGATAACCAGTCCATCCCCAATATAACATTGAAATTAACCATGTCTAAAAGCAATAAATCTACACGAGTCTCAAGACCCTCGATCACTACAATATAAGAATAATGGACTCGATCAACCATAATAGAATCACCCACCGGTGTAGATACATAAACAGGATAACTCAATGAATTACTAGGCATGATCAGATATGGTGCAAAATAAGACGACACATACAAGTACGTAGACCCTGGATCAAATAGCACCGAAGCATCTCTATCACAAACCAGAATAATACCTATAATGACTGCATCTGAAGCCTTAGCCTCGGTCCTGGCTGGAAGGGCATAACATCAGGGTTGGGCCCCACCACCCTGAACTATCTCTCTGGGACGGCCTGCTGTTGGCTGACCTCCACCTCTGGCGGCATGAGCTCCACCTCTAGGACCTCTACCTTTACCTCTAGCACCTATACACCCACCCTAGCTGGCTGGGTGGCCTGTGGAACACCTGGGGCCTGAACCATAGCACAAGAACCCTGATGCGGAGAACTGCTCGAAGCTCGAGGGCAATACCTAGCAATGTGCCTCGTGTCGCCACAAGTAAAACAAGCCCTCGGCTGCTGGGCTGACGACCGTGGAAACTCTGAGGCGGTGGTGCACTGATAGGTGCTGGTGGTGCACTGAAGGACTGCTGATTAGAATACTGCATCGGAGGACCACGGCTACCTGAAGCACCGTGAGAAACCTGAAGAGCTAACTGAAAGGGCCTAGGAGGATGGCCTCTACCATATGAATCTCTACCTCCAGACGATGTCCCACTGAATCTGCCTGAATGACGGGGCCTCTTATCCGACCCATGACCACCTCCCAACGATAGAACCATCTCAACTCTGCGGGCCACATTGGCCGCCTCCTGAAAAGTGATCTCACTCACAGTCTCCCTAGCCATCTGAAGACGAATCGGCTGAATCAGACCATCAATAAACCTCCTCACCCTCTCTCTCTCTCTCTCTCTCTCGGTAAGAAGTATGATAAGAGCATGGCGAGCTAAGTTAGTGAACTTGGTCTCATACTAGGTAACAGTCATAGAACCCTGCTGGAGGCGCTCAAACTGCCTCCGATAGGCCTCTCTCTGAGTAATAGGGAGAAACTTCTCCAAAAACAATACTGAAAACTGCTCCCAAGTCAAGGCTGGCGAACCGGCTGGTCTAGCTAAGCAATAATCCCTCCACCAAGTCTTGGTGAATCCAGACAAGCAAAATGTAGCAAAATTGACCCCATTGGTATCAACAATACCCATGTTCCTGAGAACCTCGTGGCAACTGTATAGAAAATCCTAGGGATCTTCAGAAGAAGCACCGCTGAAAGTAGTAGTGAAGAGCTTGGTGAACCTATCCAGCCTCCACAAAGCATCGGCAGACATGGCTGCTCCGTCGCCGGTCTGAGCTACTACACCTGGCTGGACTACCCCAACTAGCTGAACCGTTGGAGTCTGAATCTGAGGAGCCACCTGCTCTGGAGTGCGAGTAGCAGGAGTCTGAGCCCCTCCTCCAGCCCTGAGAGACGGCTGGTGCTACAGGAAGCAAACTTGCTCGGGTAACACTCTCCATGAGGCCCACTAATCGGACCAGAGCATCCTAAAGAACTGGGGTAGCAATAAATCATTCCGAGACCTGAGTTGGGCCCATAGGAACCGTTGGGGCCAGAACCTCCCCGTCAAAATCAACCTGAGACTCCGCCATTGGTGCTGCTGCTCGGGGCTGAGCTTTGCCCCTACCTCGACCTCTAGCATGGCCTCGTCCTCGCCCTCTGCCCCTCGTAGGAGCTACTTCTGGGAGCTCGGGTTGTTGAGCGGTAGATGAGAAAGCGCGTGTTCTCGCCATTTGCGAAAGAACAGAGTAGGAAGGCAATCAGTATTGAGAAACAAAACCGCACAATAGGAAAGAACAAATGTGAAATTTTCCTAACTCTGTAGCCTCTGGGGGATAAATACAAACGTCTCCGTACTAATCCCTATGTAACCTAGAGCTCTGATACCAACTTGTCACGACCCGGAATTCCCACCCTCGGGAGTCGTGATGGCGCCTACTCATAGAAATTAGGCAAGCCATGAACTTAGAAACCACTAAATCATTCGTTTTTATACATATTTCGCTAGTTAAATTATCAATGATTAAGCATTTAAATGACAACGGAAAATAAAATTTAGCGGAAGTCTTAAATAAATATAAATCCAAATACATGTCTTTACCCAGAACCTGGTGTCACATCATCCACGGACTACTAAGAATACTACATACATCAGTTTGAAAGAAAGATAACACTGTCTATCTCGAATACATGAGATAACAGAATATAAAATAGGATAGAGTAGACGCCGGTCCTGCGGACGCCTGCAAGGCTACCTCAGTGTCTAGGTGAACTGAAGGCTGGCTCCCGAGCTAATGTTGTTGCTCAAACGCTGCTCCAGTATCTGCACATAAGTGTAGAGTGTAGCATCAGCACAACCGACCTCATGTGCTGGTAAGTGTCTGGCCTAACCCCGGCGAGGTAGTGACGAGGATAGGACCAGACTCTAGATAAACCTGTGCAGTTATATAATATATGGTGGGAAAAGGTAAACAGGTAATAAGCAATCAAATCTGGGGAAGGGGAACATGCTTTGAGGGTAGCAGATAAAATAGAATATCAAAGAATAATAAGGAAACTACAATTTAACTTCTAACACGAAAAAAAAAAGAAATAAGGCAACTTTCACTTTCAGTTTCATCTTGTTGCAGGCGTACAACCCGATCCCATTTCTCATATCTTGTGGTAGGCGTACCACCCACTCCCATTTCATTATTTCTTATGGTAGGCATACCACCCGCTCCCATTTCATTATATCTCATGGTAGGCGTAACACCCGCTCCCATTTCATCGATTTTGTGGTAGGTGTACCACCCGCTCCCATTTCATCATATCTTGTGATAGGCATACCACCCACTCCCATTTCATTATATTTCGTGGTAGGCGTACCACTCGCTCCCATTTTATTGATCTTGTGGTAGGCGTACCACCCGCTCCTATTTCATCATATCTTGTGGTAGGCGTACCACCCGCTCCCATTTCATTATATCTTATGGTAGGCGTACCACCCGCTCCTATTTATAAGTCATCACAAAATTACAAGAAATCCCGGCAAGGGAACAAAAATAGTATAATAACTTCCCGGCAAGGGAACAACAATATCGAAACAGTCATCCCGGCAAGGGAGAATCAGCTATAACCAAATCCTAACTCATATTGTACTCAGCTCAATTAATGATAATACTCAATCATAACTAAGATCTACGAGGATAAAATCAATCTTTACTCAATATAGGAAATCATTAATTAAAGCATCTGAAGTGCCATCTAAGAGCACAAGAACGTTCAAATTTAAGACTCATGGTCATGCTCGATAGCAACGTATAGATACTCGTTACCATGCCTATATGTTGCACTCAACAAGAAGCAAGTAGCAAATAGGACTCAACTCCTAAGCCCTCAAGCTGAGGTTAGACCGAACACTTACCTCGAACTTTCACGGACAACTCAAGCCTCAAACACCGCTTTTCCTCTCAAATTTGGCTCCAACCCAATCGAATCTACATATAATTGACTCAATATCATCAATAAGTGCTAAACAATCCAATTCCAATGTTCAATTATAACTTTCCAATCATTCTTCCCAAAATCCCAAAAATCGACCCCGGACCCGCTTGGTCAAAACACGAGGTTAAGACCAAAACCCGATCATCCATTCGCCCACGAGCCCGAATAGATAATTTTTTTTCAAATCCGACCCCAAAACGAGGTCTAAATCACAAATTATCAAAAAGCCCTAACTCTACCCAAATCCTTAATTTCTACCCTTAATTACATGTTTTAGCCCTAAAAATCTAGTGGGCGTTGATGGAAAATGGAGAAAACAAGTTAAAGATTACTTACCCAAGAGATTATGGTGAAGAGAAGCTTCAAAAATCGCCTAAGAGCTTTGGAGAAGAAGAGGTTTGTGAAATTTTTATAAAATCCCGAGACTGTTCTGTTTTTGGCCTTTTTAAAATCACTGGGCGAAAATGCCCTTTGCGTTCGCGACTGACCCTTCGCGTTTGCGATGGTCAGGCTGGGTGAGCCTTCACGTTCGCATACACGGGCTCGTGTTCGCGTCCAAAGGTTCGTGTTCGCGTAAGACAACTACCCCACCCTTCGCGTTCGTATGGCCAGGACCGCGTTCGCAAAGGGTTATCCCCCCAAAGCCTCGCGTTCATGACCTGAGCTACGTGTTCGCATAGAAGGAAATTCCTTCAGCAACAATTAACCTATTGCGTTCGCGTGGGTACTCCCGCGAACGCAAAGAAGAAAGTACTAGAAACCCAACAGCTGAGAAACCTGCAACATTTTCTAAGTCTAAAACCCTCCGAAACACATCTGAATCACACCCGAGCCCTCGGGGCTCCTAACCAAACACACATACTAACTCAACCACTTCATACGAACTTATATGTGCAATCAAATCGCCAAAATAACCTCAAAAACAATGAATCAAACCTCAAAATCAAAGGATTTTTCTCAAACTTCATAAAACATCAACTTTAGAAATTTAGGTCCGAATCACGTCAAACGGACTGCGTTTTCAACCAAATTTTACAGAAATGACTTAAAAAATATATAAGACCTATACCGGGTGCCGGAACCAAAATACGGGCCCGATACCATCGCTTTCTAATCACATTTCATTTCAAAATTCCTTAAACATTTTTCAAAAAATAATTTTACTTAAAAATTCATTTCTCGGGCTTGGGACCTCGGAATTCGATTCCGGGCATGCGCCCAAGTCCCATATTTTCCTACAGACCCTCTAGGACCATCAAATTATGGGTTTGGGTCCGTTTACCCAAAATATTGACTGAAGTTAAATTTATTCATTTTAAACTCAAATTTCATCATTTTTCACAGAATTTCATATTCAAGATTTCCGGCTACGCACCCGGACTGCGCACGCAAATCGAATCAACTCTAAATGAGGTTTTCAAGGCCTCGGAAGCATAGAATGCAATTAAAAATAGGTGATGACCCTTTGGGTCGTCATAGGCGGTGCTCCAAAAGCAGAAGAAGGCAATTAGATGGACTCTAGATGATATTCGGGGGGATGAGCCCCGCATTTTGTATGCACAAGATTATTCTGGAAGATGATGCAAAACCCTCCTTGGAACATCAAAGGAGGTTGAACGAGTCAATGCAATAAGTTGTGAAAAAGGAGGTGACCAAGTGGTTGGATGTCGGGGTTGTGTACCCCATCTCTGATAGCTCTTGGACTTTGCTGGTGCAATGTTTACCGAAGAAGGGTGGCATGGATGTGGTTGCAAATTCGCAAAATGAGTTGATTCCTACCAGAACGTCACCGGTTGGAGGGTATGCATGGACTACCGCAAGTTGAATAAAGTGACCCGCAAGGATCACTTTTCATTGCCTTTTCTTGATCAGATGTTAGATCGACTTGTTGGGCGTGCCTTCTACTATTTCTTGGATGGGTATTCAGGTTACAACCAAATCTAGATTGCTCCTGAAGATCAGAAGAAAACCACATTCACTTGTCCATTTGGCACCTTTGCCTTTTCTCAGATGCCTTTTGGGTTGTGTAATGCACCGACTACATTCCAGCGGTATATGATGGCCATTTTCACCTATATGGTGGAAGATATCTTGGAGGTGTTCATGGACGACTTTAGTATTATGGGTGATTCATTTGAGAAATGTTTGAAAAATTTTGATAGAATGTTGGCCCGTTGTGAAAAAACCAATCTTGTTCTTAATTAGGAGAAATGCCACTTCATGGTGGAAGAGGGCATAGTTCTTGGGCATAAAATTTTGAAACATGGTATAGAGGTGGACAAAGCAAAAATTGATGTGATTGCAAGGCTCCCTCCCCCTACCTCTATCAAAGGAGTTAGAAGTTTTCTTGGGCATGCGAGTTTCTACCGGAGATTTATCAAAGACTTTTTGAAGGTAGTGAATCCCTTATGCAAGTTATTGGAAAAAGATGTCAAGTTTGTGTTCGATGAGAGATGTATGCAAGCTTTTGAACTTCTCAAGCACAAGATTTTTTCCCGTTTGGAGGAGGAGGGGAGGCCTCGTGATGGCCTAGAGATCAATAATTCATTTACCGACGAACAACTCTTTTCGGTGTCGATGAATGGTATGCCATGTTTTGCAGACGTTGCTAATTTCCTTATGACTGGTATAATCCCATATGAGCTCTATTCTAACCAAAGGAAGAAGCTTAAATGGGATAGTTTGGATTTCTATTGGAATGAGCCATACTTGTTCAAGATTTGCACGGATGGTGTGATTCGAAGGTGTGTCCTGGAGGAGCAATTGAGTATCTTAGAGGTTTGTCATTCCTCTCCCTATGGTAGCCATCATGGCGGGGCGAGGACGGCTTCCAAAGTTCTTAGTTATGGGTTTTATTGGCCAACTTTGTACAAAGATGCAAGTGAACTTGTGAAGAGGTGTGACAAATGTCAAAGAGCAGGTGGAATTTCGAAGAAAGATGAGAAGCCTCTCAACACCATTCTTGAAGTTGATATTTTTGATGTATGGGGCATTGATTTTATGGGCCCATTTGTTAGCTCGTGTGGGAACACATACATTATTGTGGCGGTTGACTATGTGTCAAAGTGTATTGAAGCCGTGGCTTTACCCAACAATGAGGCCAAGAGTGTTGTTGCGTTTCTCAAGAAGAGCATTTTTACAAGGTTTGGCACTCCTCGTGCAATCATAAGTGATGGGGGGTCTCATTTTTATAATAGAGCTTTTGACACTTTGCTTGCAAAGTATGATGTCAACCACAAAGTTTCTACTCCTTATCATCCTCAAGCGAGTGGCCAAGTTGAAGTCTCAAACAGGGAAATCAAAAGTATATTGTCAAAGATGGTCAATGCAAATAGGACCGATTGGTCAAAGAAGTTGGAAGATGCTCTTTGGGCTTATAGGACTGGTTACAAGACTCTGATTGGTATGTCTCCGTACCGGTTGGTGTTTGGGAAAGCTTGCCATCAACCGGTTGAGTTAGAGCACAAGGCCATGTGGGCTTTGAGGAAGCTGAATCTTGAATGGGATGTGGTAGCTAATCTTCATGTAGAGCAGCTTAATGAACTTGATGAATTCTGATTCCATGCCTACTCCAGTTCGTCCTTGTACAAGGACAAGATGAAGTACCTTTACGATAAATATGCTCGTGGCAAGGAGTTCAAAGTGGGTGATTTGGTTCTCTTGTTCAACTCTCGGTTACGTCTGTTTCTGGGAAAGCTTAAGTCCAAATGGAGTAGACCTTTTGAAGTGGTGTTTGTGACTCCGTTTGGTGCACTTGACTTGAAGAACAAAAATGGGGAGGTTTTCAAAGTGAATGGGCACAGGGTCAAGCACTACCTGGGCAAGATTGATGACATCCACGTGGTGGTACTTCTTCATCTAAAGTAATTTGATGGTAACCTACGTCGTGCCACAACGTTAAATCAGGCGGTTCTTGGGAGGCAACCGATATGTCTTTCTTTTTGTTTTTCTTTGATTCTCTTTGTAGTGTAGGATTTATTTTTGGACTGACTGGTTGTGAGATGTTGTAGCATAGTTTTGATACAGTGCATGACCAAGTTGAAAAATGATCATTCTCTGAAGTTTGCAATGCGGATCGCACTTCATTTTGTGCAGCCGCAAAGGCCTTTGTACGGGGGCAAAAGGTCAATGTGGACCGTAGACTGATTTTTCTAAAGTGCGGAGTCTCTGAAGTTTTCCACCGCAACCACATTACATTTTGTCCGGTCGCGGTGGACCACTGCGGTCGCACTGGATTTCTTGCGGTCCGCAGTAGACAACCTCCCAGTGCTTCATGTTTCTGATCACCGCGAACCACAGTGCCATTGTGTGCGGTCCGCGGTGGGTAGGTGAGATGGGCCTAGGACCTTTTTCTATAAGTAGGACCTGAGGCCCTCATTTCAAACTTTTCGACCTTTTTACTCTGAGAGCTTCAAAATTACTGTTCATCCCTCAAAATTGCACGAATTTAACTACTAAGGCTCATTAATCAAGATTGCATCTCACTTCTGGTAACTTTAATTCTTTCTTAGTTGTTTAATTTTGTTATTTTCTTTGAACTTTTATTTTTCTTAGTTTTTCTTCCTTTTCTTTTCGTTTTTCTTTTAATTCTGTAGCATAGGTTAGTTTAATCCTGTTTTAATTAGGAATAATTAGTTACAACACTGATGCAATACCTAGGCAATCATTAATAGGTGAAAATTTGGACTAAAAATGTGAAAAACTTAAACCCTAGGGTGGTATTGCTGATGGGCACTCACCGCGGACCGTAGTGGATTTTGTGCTGTTCACGGAGCTCTTGTGCGGTCCAAAAAGAAATTTTATGCGGACCGCGGTGGTAAATGTTCTGAAAGCTGTCAAGTGAGGACTGTGGCCGCAATGCATTTTGTGCGGTCCGCGGTGCCTCAATGCGGACCGCAATGCATTTTATGTAGTCCGCAGTGCATAGATTCAGAGAGTGGGTAGTCTGAACCCCACCTCAGTGCGGACCATAGTGCATTTTGTGCGGTCTGCGGTAGCCTCTTTGTGGTCGCACTTTAGTTTGTGCGGTCCGCGGTCTACAATTCTGCCTAACTGTCTGCAATGTTATCCTACAATTCTGCATTTCACTGATTATGCTGATACTAACAAGGCTCAATTAAATGTTCTTTGCAGACAATGGTGAAATCACGAGGCAAATGTGATAAACAATTAGGAAGAGGAGAGTCCTCCGGGGGTAGAGGAAAGGGTATGATCAAACTGACCCCGCAAGCCCTGCAAAACATCAAAAACACCAGGAGGCTCATAAAGGTGCTGACAGAGCCATTGACAAATCGGGGAGTGAGTATGAGCCTTCCCGGGAGGCATCATCTGACTCCGTGCCAGAGTATGTTCCCGACTGGCCGGAGAGAAACAGGTTGAGGGATACACCTCCAGTATCTCCCACTGCCCAAGCATCAGTGCGCATATCTTCTGAGTCGACTGAGGGCTCAGCTGCAGGCAGTGGCAATGAATATTCCACCTCTCCTATAACTTCACTATCCGGGGAGGGGCCCGTAGAAGAAGAAGGGGAAGAAATAGAAGGGGTAGAGAGAACTAGAAATCCAGAGGCATGGCAGGACAGTTTCATAAGTGAAGTGGCCTACCACAAATTCAGAGAATGGTGTCCCGAGAGGAAATTGATACCTGAGCGTAAATTCATCACCCGAGACATTTTGCCTCACAACCCCAATGTGTTGAGGCAGTTCAGAGAGACAACTGGCTGGGATTCTTTCATAGGCCATGTGGAGGATGCCAATGAGCACTTGGTGAAGGAGTTTTACACGAATGTTGCCCACATCAAAAAGGGCACCATAGTAACCAAAGTGCGGAATTTGAAAGTGAAATTTGATGGCAAAATAATAAATGATTATTTGGGCTTTCAGATGAGGATGAGGCACTGTACCTAGAAAAGGTGGCATTAGGTGAGGCTACTCGTCCTTGGTTGGCAGAGTACTTGGCAATTCCAGGTACCACCCTAGATTGGTTAACTGCGGGAGTGGGGATTCTGAGGAGGACACTGAACTTTGCAGCTAAAGGGTGGAAAACATTTGTGTGTAGCAGGCTAGACCCCACCACTCACGACAACTCACTTCCTATCCATCGGGCTATATTGGTGGCATCGATCATGGCGGGGTACCCGATTAATATTGGGAATGTGATGTCCCGGGTAATTACACGGGTGGTGAATGAAGGTGACAGATCCTATCCCTTCCCCAACTTCCTGACTATGTACCTTGAGGACTTAGATGTGGAGAAGTGGAAATTTGATATGAAAGTGAAAACAAAGGCACCGTTCTTCTGGTACAGCCTACAGGGTGATGACAACCCTAAAGGCAAGAACTACAAGGGCAAATCCACTGCTTCTACTAGCCAGTCTGAAGAGCCAGTAGTAGTAGTGGCCCCTACTCAGCCTCCTTCCACCATAATAGACATGGCCCCAGGACCCTCTACTTCTTCAGCTCCAGAGATTCCCTCATCCACTGCATACCCCTTGACTGCCCACCGCCTGAGCCAGACCCTCGCCAGTATCAACAACTAGATGCAGACAACTACTTCTAATCTATTTGTACTATCTACTATGGTGGCAGCCCAGCCAGCACCTCCTCCGCCACAGGTCCCACAGTCAGTGGAGGACACTCTGAAGGAGATTCTGGACAACCAAAAGAAGCTCATAGATGCGGTTGATTCTCATGGAAAGGCATTGAAGGAGCTTGCTAGGGTGGCAAAGAAAATGAGAAAGACTAGGGCTTTAAAAGAGTCGGTGAAGGAGCTAAGGGTGGAGGTAAAAAGTTGAAGGCAGATCACTTGCCTCTGGATTTGTTATTGCATGACCTGGCGCCAGCAGCCCAGCCCCAGCCAGAGCAGGAGTCAGAGAGACCACCCAAGAGGAAGAGGGTGATTCCTCGTACTGATGATGCAGTTATAGAGTTGGAGGACCCGCAGGGAGGTTCCTCCAGCCAGCCCTAGATTCCAGTACAGGTCAAGGACTCAGTCCAGGCCCAGGTCCTAGTGGAGCCACAGATCACAGGGATCTAGTCACAGGTTCCCGAGCAGACAAAGGACCGAGGGACCCAGACTCAGGATCCTATGCTGACGGAGGGCCCATAGGGAGTTTCTTTTTCCTCTCTTCCTTATTTTGTGCTTAATTTGGTTTGTTGGCATTGAGGACAATGCCAGCTTTCATTTGAGGGGGTAGCCCTATTTGGATGACTGTATATATGACAGTAGTTTTTTCCTTATGCTTTCTTTTTACCTTTGGTATGTATATAACTTTATCATTTCATTGCACTTTTCGTACTTTTTACTTTTGGGTCTGTATATAAAGTTACGTTCTTATGTATAGATTCATTCTCCCTATTGTATATTCGACTAATTCCCCTCTTGTATATATTTATTTTTACTTTCCGCATTTTTCCTTTCATAACTTCTTATTTTATTTTAGTAGCTTCTTGTTTTGAGTTTTTG
Organism: Nicotiana tabacum; assembly: GCF_000715075.1. Classification (NCBI taxonomy): domain Eukaryota; kingdom Viridiplantae; phylum Streptophyta; class Magnoliopsida; order Solanales; family Solanaceae; genus Nicotiana; species Nicotiana tabacum. The sequence continues at coordinate 129,431,138 of NC_134084.1, forward strand.
CGTGAAATAAGCCTTTGGTTTTCTTAATGCCACTGTTCTTTCCAAAGGTGGAGTTTGTGTGAACCGGGTGGCTCTTCCCGATGATGGATGGCATGACAACTTTCTTAAGGGTTTGAGTCTGTTTTCTTTTTGGTTTTTAGTTGCTAGTTGGTAAGGGTGCCTAAAGCAAAGCTTCACTTGGGCCTAACACATTTGCCTTTGATCTTATGGTCAAAAACAAATTGTTGTGTATTGGATGGTGAAAGTGGTGACCTTGAGACTCTTGTGTTGACCGATAATCATCAAGTGGTTTTTTGGGACCATTGTGTTGCTCAAATCTCAACTAATGTTGTTGTGGGCCCCCGACTCTATTTCTTTAGCAATCCCAAAGCTTGTGTGGTGAGAATTTGAATTACAAGTCCAAGTCCCGAGCCATTGGTCTAGAACTTGCCCTGAATGTTTGTCTAGGCAAAATTCTAAGTGTAATTTGACTTGAGATGTGATTATAGGATCTCCTTGATCCGAATGATATCTTGAACACTTTCACAATCTACCAATGATAAAATCCGTAGTCAACCCTTTTGAGCCATAGACCTTTTTCTTTCAAAAACCATGATACAAGCCTTTACCCGTTCTAAAATACCCTCTCTTGGCACAAATAACCACTTGTTGCTAATATTGCATAAGTGGTAACCTTCCTCTTATTTTTCTTGTATAAAATTAAAAACTTTGTTTTGCAAAAGAGTCCACTAGAGTAAGCCCTAACCTTAATCATCCACAGGTACAAAATGAACATAGTCCAGAATCTGCCATTAACGGTCGCAGAGCAGGCTTCACTGCAGCTTCAAATGTGGTGGTATGACTTAGATAAAGATGGTCAGGATTGGATAACAAAGCATTTGGGCGCTCTCATAAACATCATGAATGTTAAACCACGGAATGATCTGATTAAAGCCTTTGTAACCTTCTGGGATCCCACCCACTACGTCTTTCGCTTCTCAGATTTTGAGTTTACTCCTACCTTGGGAGAAATAGCCGGATATGCTGGCTTTGGTTGGGACTTGAGAAGTCAACAACTTATATTCCCAAGGCCTCCCTCTGTGCATAAATTCTTCAATCTCTTTAACATCAGTAAGCAAATGAGAAGACCAATATAAACAAAAGATGTTGTTCCTTTTATTTCCTATACTCCAGGTTTGGGCACTTAGTTGGATTTGAAACACACGAAAAAGAGTAAAACAACAAACAAAATAAGAGCACCTGGAAAATTCATCGTCGCTTTGCTTTCATAGTGGCGTTTCTGGGAATTATAGTCTTCCCGAATGCAGAAGGGGCAATAGATATCTGTATGGCTAGAATTGTGCAAATCCTCACTACCAAAGAAGATCATACACTTGCTCCACTAATATTGGCAGACGTCTATCGAGCATTAACATTGTGTAAGTCCGAGGCTCGATTCTTTGAAGGTTGAAATATTCTTTTGCAAATGTGGTTGATCGAGCATCTCCGCCATCACCCCAAATTCATGAGTTATGGCCCAAGCAAGAACAATTTCATCAGGAGTTATGAGGAGAGGGTGAGAGATTACAATTCTCCATAAGGGTTTGAGCCTCGGTCTCCCATCTAAGAACTCTAAAGGCAAGCCAGATTGAATTGACTTTGGAGTGGCTTCCGGTAAGGGAAGTCATATACATGACGGCTACAAAAGGCTATTTGATGTTGATGGGTTTAAGAAGCACCCAACCATACGCACCACAGAGAGTCTTAAGGCAATTAGGAAGATATCAAGTGGTGCCCGAAGATGAAGATTTGAGTACCCAAGTCATTGAGCTACACCCAGAAGCTACATTACCCGAGGCTTTAGTCCAACAAGATTGGAATGGATGCCAATATTTGAAAGATGACACCCAAGTGCCAGATCTCGTGAGAGGAGAAGTGGACCTAGATTATGCCGTATGGTTTGAGAGAAGGTCTTGTGCTAATGATGAGTAAGAGCTCGAGCCCGAAATGCCTGCCAAAATACCTCATGTTCAGGCTTTTGATGATAAAATCCGAGAAAGGTTGGCCTTGGGAGAGAAGAAAAAGAAATATCAAGCCACCATCCATGCCTTGGAGGAAAAATTGAGGAACCTCGCATTTGACAATGACTTACAGGCGCAGGTGGCCGAAAGTGAAAAGAGAAAATTGACCCGAGAGAACGAGGCACTCCGAGCCTAACTTCGGGACATGAGTATAGCCTCCAAAATTCCTGTAAGGAGCGAGAAAGATGAAAAACTCATCAACAACTTAAGAATGAAGGTACATGACTGTGCAGCTGACTTGACAAAGGCCGAAAAGATTTGTTAAATGCTCAAACGAAGTTGGTCAAAGGAGCGGAAGAACAGGCCAAATTAGCCCACCAGTTGAAGCAAAAATACGACAAAAAAGTAACAGTTTTAAAGAAAGGCCTGGTTGTTCTTGAGAATGAAATGGTCCAGCAAGCAAAAGATTTAAAGGCAGAAAGAGAGCATTGCTACGCATTAATTTGCCGACAAGAAGAAAGCATGCAACAGTTACAAGACCGAAACAACATAGATACACAAGTGTTGGACGCTCAGGAACAACAAATTGGGCGTCTTCTTCAAGAGAAAGGTGTCATCAGAATAAGGAAAAAAGATATAGCAGACTATGTCGTAATGAAATGTCACGAATGTGAAGACATGACTAGGTCTATGTTTTTTGTTGTCGTGATGACCTTCGTTCGCCTGGTGATAGATGACTTAGATCGTCTCCAAGAAGATATTTTACAAAGGCCCGCGCAAAGACCGGCTAATGTCCTGCAGGCTCCCAGAGTACCAGTGGAGGCTATTGTGTACTTTTAAGTTTTCATTTTTTGAGTCTGTACTTTTTTTTGAGTTTTGTTCAAAGTTGTGTTGTTGTTTATTTCGAGTCTGTATATTTTATTTAATAGTCGTCAGTACTTTTGAATTCCTGTATAGAAGACCAAAAAAGAGATTTCTTTGTTAATGAAAAAGAAAATGAAAAAAAATAGTGTCTTTTGTCATTTTGCACTTATTCCCTGAACTACGTAATGATCTGATTCATGCGACGTCGTGATACTGTAACGACCCGACCGGTTGTTTTGAACTTTTGCACTTTGATCGCCAGTTCCCAGGCATGAATTTCTCTCTTGTAACGTATTATGACTGATGTAGATCGTTGGTTTTGGTTTTCAGGAAAAATCAGAATGAATTTGAAGGAACGGTCTCAGTTGAAAGCTTTGAATTTGAAAGGTTTGACTAAGAGTTGACTTATTTGTATATGAGCTCAGATCGGAAATTTTATTATTTGGATAGCTTCGTTGGGTGATTTATGACTTAGGAGCGCGATCGGAATGCATTTTGGAAGTCCGTGGAAGGATTTGGCTTGAATTGGCAAAGTTAATATTTTGGCGAATTCCGGTTGATAGGTGAGATTTTGATCCGAGGGTCGTAATGGAATTTCGATAGTTGTTTTAGCTTCTTTATGTCATTTGGGATGTGTGTGCAAAATTTCAGGTCATTTGGACGTCGTTTGGTCGACTTTTTGATCGAATTCGAATTTCAGAAGTTTTGGAATTCTTAGGCTTGAATCCGAGGGTGATTTGATGTTTTGATGTTGTTTTGAGCATTTCGAAGGTTGGAACAAGTTTGAATTATGTTATGGGGTGTGTTGGCATGTTTGGTCGAAGTCCCATAAGGCTTGGATATGTTTTGGAAGAGTTTTTGGAAGATTTTGGCGTTTTGATTATAAGCATGTAATTATCCAAAGGTCCATTTTTAGTTCTAGAGATCGAAATTTGATTTTGAGACTTCCGAAATTTTGATAATGAATTATAAGACTGATCTGGAAAGTTTGGTCTAATTTCATCAAGTCGTGATTGGGTTTTTGACACGAAATATGAGTTAATTGTTTAACAAGCGAAATGGATATTGAACTGAGCAAATGAGCTCCGAATTGAGTTTCGACTGAAGGGCTATGTTCGTATTATTATTTGTGACTCATAGGAACAAGAAGCATCGAATTCCGAGTTCGTATGATGGATTTAGAGCCTTTTTAGTGAAAAGAAAAGCTGATGCAATTTTCTGGGCAGTTTCTGCATTTTTCGCACGTGTGAACAGTAATCGCACCTGCGTGAACAATATCCGTGAATAGTATCATGTACAGTAAACATGAACATTATCCGTGTATAGTATCCGTGTACAGTGCATATGAACAGTACCCCGTATACAGTACCCATGAACAGTGCCGTGAACAGTAAAATGCGTGAACAGTAACCACGGAAATTCTGGACAGAATGTTGAGTTCTGAAAATGGGATTTTTCATTTTTACCAAATTGGAGCTCGGGGAGAGGCGATTTTCGGAAGATTTACAGAGAAAACAACGGGGTAAGTTTCTTAACCTAATTTTGGTTAGATTACCCGAATCTATTACTAGTTTTGGCATTTAATTGGTGATTTTAGTTGGGAAAATCTTGAAAACCCTCTTGGTTTACTTTGAAGATTTGAGGGTCGAGTTGATGTCGGATTTTAGTAAAATTGGTATGGTTGGACTCGTGGTTGGATGAGGTTCCCATTTTCCATTTTTACCAAATTGGAGCTCGGGGAGAGGCGATTTTTGGAAGATTTTCAAAGAAAATAACGGGGTAAGTGTTCTTAACCTAATTTTGGTTAGATTACCCAAATCTATTACTAGTTTTGGCATTTAATTGGTTATTTTAGTTGGGAAAATCTTGAAAACCCTCTTGGTTTAATTTGAAGATTTGAGGGTCGAGTTGATGTCGGATTTTAGTAAAAATTGGTATGGTTGGACTCGTGGTTGGATGAGGTTTCATATTCGATAATTTTTGTTGAGTTCCGAGACGTGGTCCCCACAGGCGAATTTTAAGTGCAATTTTGAATTTTTAATGGAAAATGTAGAATTTCATAATGGAATTAATTCCTATAATTTTATTAACTGAATCGAATTATTGTGGCTAGATTCGAGGCATTCGGAGGTCGATTTGAGAGACAAAGGAATCGCGAGCTAGAGGATTAGCCGGTTCGAGGTGAGTAATGATTGTAAATGATGTCCTGAGGGTTTGAAACCCCGGATTTGCACATCGTAGTGCTATATTGAGGTGAGACACGCGCTAGATGATGAGCACGGGGTCTTTTACTACCGAGGATTGTGACTTGGTCCATCCCGATTGATGATTTTACCGCATATTTGATTGAAACTTATTTGTTATCATCATGATTTAGGTTGATTGCCATACTTGGGCTTCGTGCCAATTATTTGAATCCTTTGGGAATTTTTATCACTAATTCCTCACTGTTTTGACTTATATTTAAACTCAGTCTTGTTGATAATTATTGTTTTACAAACTCAACCGCTTTTATGCAGATTTGAAAACTCAAATGATATTTCTAAATGGTATTTTGGGCTGAGAACTACTGTTTTACAAATGCCCGAGGGGCTTATGATGATTTCTGGACTGAGTGAGGCCGAGGGCCATATGTGAGGATATGTCGAATGATATGAGGCCGAGGGCCTGAGATACTATTTATGCCACGAGGTGGCTTGAGTGATGTGAGGCCGAGGGCCTGAGATACTTTATATGCCACGCGGTGGCTTGAGTGATGTGAGGATATGTTGAGTGATGATTCCACAAGGTGGCTTGATATAGTTCTTGGGCCGTAAGGGGCCCCTCCGGAGTCTACACACCCATAGTGAGCGCGGGTACCCATTGTTCTGAGTGATTGATACTATGCCCGAGGGGCTGATATGAGTGATTGTGAGGTAGCCCGAGGAGCTGATACTATTTTGAGAGTGAGCCCGAGGGGTTGTTACTGATCTTATATTGAGCCCAGGGGGTTGTTACTGTTCTGATATTGAGCTCGAGGGGCTGGCACTGTTCTGATATTAAGCCCGAGGGGCTGGTTCTATTGATATTATGCCTGAGGGGCGGTTTGTTGTACATGTTTTGCCCGAGGGGTTGTTTACATTTCTATAATTTTTTATACTCACTTGTAAACTACTTGCTTTACTTGTTGAAAAAAAAGAGGTATTTTTACTTGATTTCTCACTGCTTTATTGTTTAAAGTGATTTTACTGCTTTAGTATGGAATATCTTGGGTTTTTGCGTGATTTCTTGCCTTCAGTATTTATTTATTATTATTACTCACTGAGTCAGAGTACTCACATTACTCCCTGCACCTTGTGTGCAGATTCAGGTATGTTTTGGCTGATCGGAGGCAGAGTCATCAGGGTTTAGCAAGGTAGTTGCCGGCGTTCACAGCACTGCTTTTCTCTCTCCTCATTTCATTAGTCTGTATTTGTACACTCTAGGCTTTTAGTTGTATTTATACCCTAGTAGATGCTCGCGACTTGTGACACCCCGGTTAGGGCTGTGTTGGGTTGTGCTTCCGTTAATTATATCATTAAATCATATTTAAACTATTTATTAATGTTTAACTATTTTTGAAAAGGTGATATGGGTTTGTTGGTTGGCCTTGTCTTCACGAGAGGTGCCATCATGACCAAAGAGGGGTTTGGGTCGTGACACGTACGCACTAGAGCCTAGGTTACATAGGTCTCACGAGTCATGAGCAGGTTTAGTAGAGTCTCTCGGATCGGTATGGAGACGTCTGTATTTATCCTTGAAAGGCTACAGAACCTTTACGAAAAAATCACATTCTTGAATTCTTATCGTGCGTCCTTTGATTCAGCTTGAAATGTAACTCTTTGAATTCCTTCCACACGTTCGTATGCGCGCATGAGCACTCAGTATCAGATATGCCTTGATGGCTTGTGATTGAGGGGCGAGATGTGATTTCTGTGAGTTTGATGTTGAGCCAGTCTGGAGGACTTGAGGTCGAATATTTGCCTATGGCTTGAGCACCGAGGTGCTGATTGTGTGAGCAAGTATTTTTGAACTTATTTGTTCGGTAGTGTCCCTATTAGTGGGAGTGATAGCTTGATAACTATGTGATGAGTATGTTAGTACTGCGAGATGTATCCATCTTGATTTGAGGTATAGCCCCAAGTTATGGGTGTGAAAAGACTCTTTTCATGTGTCCTAGTTAGGAGTGAAGTAAATTTCATGTTTCGGTATGAGTTTAGACTCAGGAAGACTAAGTGACTGCGTAATGGTTATGACGGTGGAAGGTATACATAAATGTTAGTTTAAGGCGAAGAAGGTGGGTTATCTCATGCGAAGTGTTCTGAGGTTATACGATCCTTATGTGTCTGTTAGATTTGCGAGTGAAGGATATGTGTTGCAACTTAAATTAGGTCACTTAGTGAGTGGGTGTAACTGTTGCGAGAGTTGAATGCGAGATTTGCAGAAGAGTTAAAATTCAAGATGATCTGTGTTTTCACAAGCTTATAAAAGATTTGAGTTTAATCTCATTATGGTATCATGGCATCAATAGAGTATAATCGTTATGAGTTATTGAGCGTGTGTTAATCTATGGCTTCGAGCCAAGTGGGGGAGTCCACAATTGAATAGTTGATTGCACGGTTATGTTCTCTAATGGTTCCAGTTCGAGGCGTATGTGTAAATCAGTTGTGGCTCGATTAAAGGAAATTTCAATAGAGGCTATGTTATGCTTTATGGGTGTATGATAATGGGGGAATGACTTGAGTTGTGGTTGGTAACGAATGCTCAGTGCATAGAGCAGGAAGTTTCTTGGTTATAGTGGAATGAGGTCACATTCTACAGTGTCGGAGTGCAAATGAAGCACAGGTTGTTCGGTTCGTTTAATCAATATAACTGCGATTTGAGTAGAGTGGATGCCTCTAGAGAATGGTCCTATTGTGTTGAAAATTTTATATGTAATAATTGGAGGCTTTCAAGTTGTACTTATGGATAGAAACTGAGTTTTCCTTGGAAGATGTCAAGACTTGTGGTGTTTTCCATATTAATTGTGGGATTCTATGTATCAGTATCAGGAGGTAACGGATTTAGATCCGCAGGAAGTTCTTCAGAGCGAAGTATTTCGAATGTGGTGCTTTTGGGAATATTTAAGAGAGAATATCAAGTCGAAGATGAATCAGAAGGAAATTTAGATAGATGGGGTAGCTTGATAGTAGACCGAATCGGTATGGTAAGGATATGATTAATTTCTGGTGTGTGTTCGAGGTAATAAGTTCTTTTAGGTATTTTGCGGCGATGCTCTTAGGTTTTGATGGCTTGCTTAGCTTGATTGAGTTAGAAGGATTCAGTCCTGACAGGTCTGATTTGTGCAAAGGGAACTCGGAGAGTTCTTGATGGTTTTACCGTGGTTTGGAGATGTATATTTTCTATGGGAATGCGTACCATGGGATGTATAGTGATTTTCTTCTAGATAGAACCAATGGAAACTTCTTGATTGGTTGAGTACGTAGATGTTTGTGGCTCGGAACTGATATGAATTTCTCGCGATTATCCTAGAGTGGTACGGTTTATACGATATGTTAGGTAAGACTGAGATTTGCATGTGTAAGGTCACGGTTCAGATTTGAATGGAAGGTCATAAATTCTTAGGCAGCACGGGCAGTTTCAGATAATTAGAGAAATGAACTTCAGATGATTTGAGAAGGGATCTCCAGATGATTAAGGAAATGGTAATGCTAATTGAGGTGATTTGACGAGGGTATATGTTCCAAAAAGAGTCAGTGTGATTGAGTTGATGGTACTTCGGTAGTATTGCAGCACTTCTCATCAGGTTAGCTGCTGATATTCGAGTTTGCTTGGCAGCACCGAAGAATCTTAGAGTATCTCTCGTGGGGTAATTGGGTACTAGAGGTGAGTTATATATGAGAGTGGCGGAATTGGGATCATATATGGTAATTCATGTGTTTTATGGACTTGGAGACTAGGAGTTCTCATATACAGGTTAGCTTGTGGTTGTGGATGGCAAAATGTGGGTAAGTTAGTCAGATATTAGTATGTGATATGATTCAGTCATTGTGGACCTTCAAAGGATTATTTATCTATTGTGTGTAACTGGAGTTGATGTATGGTCCATTGGTAGACCTATATGGGATATGTGTCTGGCATCGAGGCGATTTTGTTGACTTCAAGTTGTTGTTGGCGAAGGATCTGTTGCTTTGGTTGTTTTGAGCTATTAGCAATTATGGGGATCTATGCGTTACCTTTCTGTGTTGTGAGACGATACGATCTGTTGGTTATAGGCACCTATGGTGTGGTTCTATCGGAGTTTCATAATGGAAGTCGAGCGGGAAAAGTAATTTGGTGTTGCTCAGTGAACGACATATCGGTTATGTCATATCGGGTGTGCGTGGTGTATGTTATTTACTTCACTGTGAGTATGATGAATTGCTTTGGTTCCAGATATCAAATTGTGCGTAGTTGTCGATTTTGAGCATAGTGACTTAAGGTGGTTCCATGTGGAGCAGTGTTTAAATAAGGTCACGCATTGCAGTGAATATATGTGGAGGTATGACCTTGCAGGTTAGATTCGTGTGTTCTGTTCCTACGATGTGAGACGGGTTCTCAGTCTTGTGTTGTGGTGGTACTAGTGAACTTGAGGTTCAGCTCTTTCATTTGAGTCATTTTCATGATTTGAGTATGTTCGGATTGTTGCGTATTGATGCATGTATTGTGCAAGTTGTGGCTTAGGTTTGTATGGATGTGTCATGTCACCAGAGTAATGTGTTGGATTAGAGGAGATCGTTGGGGATCATTAATAAATACAAACGGATTCGATTTCAGCATGTTTGATGGGTAAATATCGAGGTTCGGTTCAGAAATTTGCTATGGTCTTGCCAAAGGAGAAGTAACCTTATGGATGACTGATCTGAGAGATGGTTATGATTTATTGCGTGTTTCATTTATCATTGGAAGTATATGGAAGTGTTGGAATGAGACTTTAGTTGATAAGAGGTTTCTACCGGTAATCGGGTGTTGTGTGCAGCTGTTGTGAATGGAAGTTATCGCTACATGTGTTTGAGTTACATGGTATATTGGATAATTGCACTTGAGGTTGCAGGCATGGGTTACTACAGCTAGTTCGGGTCTATTAAAAGTGTAGGTGTGAGGTTTTGATCGTATTGATGGTTTCAGAAGTGAAAATGTCGTTCTATGGTTTATGGGCTAGATTGGATTGTGTAATTTTAGTTAAAAGGTGTTATCGGACCTATATGAGATAGGGTGAGGTGGGATCACCCCCGGCTATATGCATGGTAAGGTTATTCAGCGATTGGTGGGCTTTTAGAACAGCTCTGGGTACGTTCGAGGATGAACGTGTATTTAAGTGGGGAGGATATAATGACCTGACCGGTCATTTTGAACTTTGCACGTTGATCGCCAGTTCCCGGGCATGACTTGCCCCGTGTAACGTATTATGATTGATGTAGATCGAAATTTGATTTTGAGACTTCTGGAATTTTGATAATGAATTATAGGACTGATCTGGAAAGTTTGGTCTAATTTCATCAAGTCGCGATTGGGTTTTTGACACGAAACATGAGTTAATTGTTTAACGAGCGAAATGTGTATTGAACTGAGCAAATGATCTCCAAATTGAGTTTCGACTAAAGGGCTATGTTCGTATTATTATTTGTGACTCATAGGAACAAGATTCATCGAATTCCGAGTTTGTATGATGGAGTTAGAGCCTTTTTAGTGAAAAGAAAAGTTGCTGCAATTTTCTGGGCAGTTTCTGCATTTTTCGCACGTGTGAACAGTAACCGCACCTGCGTGAACAGTATCCGTGTACAGTACCATGTACAATAAACATGAACAGTATCTGTGTACAGTATATATGAACAGTACCCCCGTATATAGTACCCCATGAACAGTACTGTGAACAGTAAAATGCGTGAACAGTAACCACGGAAATTCTGGACAGAATGTTAAGTTCTGAAAATGGGATTTTCCATTTTTACCAAATTGGAGCTCGGGGAGAGGCGATTTTCGGAAGATTTTCAGAGAAAACAACGGGGTAAGTGTTCTTAACCTAATTTTGGTTAGATTACCCGAATCTATTACTAGTTTTGGCATTTAATTGGTGATTTTAGTTGGGAAAATCTTGAAACCCCTCTTGGATTAATTTGAAGATTTAAGGGTCGAGTTGATGTCGGATTTTAGTAAAATTGGTATGGTTGGACTCATGGTTGGATGAGGTTTCATATTTCGTATTTTTTATTGAGTTTCGAGACGTGGGCCCCACGGGCGAATTTTGAGTGCAATTTCGGATTGTTAATGAAAAATGTAGAATTTCATATGGAATTAATTCCTATAATTTTTATTAACTGAATCGAATTATTGTGGCTAGATTCGAGGCATTCGGAGGTCGATTTGAGAGACAAAGGCATCGCGAGCTAGATGATTATTCGGTTCGAGGTGAGTAATGATTGTAAATGATGTCCTGAGGGTTTGAAACCCCGGATTTGCACATCGTAGTGCTATATTGAGGTGAGACACGCGGTGGATGATGAGCGCGGGGTCTTTTACTACCGAGGATTGTGACTTGGTCCATCCCGATTGATTATTTTACCGCATATTTGATTGAAACTTATTTGTTATCATCATGATTTGGGTTGATTTCCATACTTGGGCTTCGTGCCAATTATTTGAATCCTTTGGGAATTTTTATCACTATTTCCTCACTATTTTGACTTATATTTAAACTCAGTCCTGTTGATAATTATTTTTTTACAAACTCAGCCGCTTTTATGCAGATTTGAAAACTCAAATGATATTTCTAAATGGTATTTTGGGTTGAGAACTACTGTTTTACAAATGCTCGAGGGGCTTATGATGATTTTTGGACTGAGTGAGGCCGAGGGCCATATGTGAGGATATGCCGAGTGATATGAGGCCGAGGGCCTAAGATACTTTATATGCCACGCGGTGGCTTGAGTGATGTGAGGTCGAGTGATATGAGACTGAGGGCCTGAGATACTATTTATGCCACGAGGTGAGTGATGTGAGGCCGAGTGATATGAGGCCGAGAGCCTGAGATACTTTATAAGCCATGTTGTGGCTTGAGTGATGTGAGGATATGCTGAGTGATGATGCCACGATGTGGCTTGATATAGCGCTTGGGCCGTAAGGGGCCCCTCTGGAGTCTGCACACCCACAATGAGCGCGGGTACCCATTGTTCTGAGTGATTGATACTATGCCCGAGGGGCTGATATGAGTGATTGTGAGGTAGCCCGAGGGGCTGATACTATTTTGAGAGTGAGCCCGAGGGGTTGTTACTGATCTAATATTGAGCTCGAAGGGCTATTACTATTCTGATATTGAGCCCGAGGGGCTGGCACTGTTCTGATATTGAGCCTGAGGGGCTGGTTCTGTTGATATTATGCCCGAGGGGCGGTTTGTTGTACATATTTTTCCCTAGGGGCTGTTTACATTTCTATCATTTTTGATACTCACTTGTAAACTACTTGCTTTACTTGTTGGAAAAAAAAGAGGAGAGATTTTCACTTGATTTCTCACTGCTTTACTGTTTAAAGTGATTTTACTACATCAGTATGGAATACCTTGGGTTTTTGCGTGATTTCTTGCCTTCGGTCTTTATTTATTATTATTACTCACTGAGTCGGAGTACTCACATTACTCCCTGCATCTTGTGTGTAGATTCAGGTATGTTTTGGCTGATCGGAGGCAGAGTCATCAGGGTTTAGCAAGGTAGTTGTCGGCGTTCGCAGCACTGCTTTTCTCTCTCCTCATTTCATTAGTCTGTATTTGTACACTCTAGGCTTTCATTTGTATTTATACCCTAGTAGATGCTCGTGACTTGTGACACCCCGGTTAGGGCTCTGTCGGGTTGTGCTTCCGTTAATTATATCATTAAATCATATTTAAATTGTTTATTAATGTTTAACTATTTTTGAAAAGGCGATATGGGTTTGTTGGGTGGCCTTGTCTTCACGAGAGGTGCCATCACGACCGGAGCGGGGTTTGGGTCGTGACACAAATGCAAACAATAATAAACAAAAATCTACGAAATTGCAAACAAATGGAAAGATATTTTGTTTTGAATTTGTGGGAGTAATTCATATAGGACAAAAATCACATGCTAGAGCAAAAACAGCAAGAAGGGGAAGAAAAGAATCAGGACTTGAAATTTTAGAAAAGAAATTGCAAAGCCGGGATGAAACACACAGCTATTGCAAAACATTTAGAAACATTTAACTGTTTAGGTGCATTACATCCCCAATATGTGATTCCCTGTCTGTTCATTTTTTCAAACTAACCGGTTTTGTTGTGTATGGCATCAAGTCAGGTCCTGTTTTTAGGTGGTTGGTTTTGTGGTAGTCTGGCTTCCCATCCCTACTTCACAAGATCCAAGGGCAATATTCCTATGGCTACCGAAAGTCATCTACCAATTATTAATCCTTTAGAGGATAGCCTGGTATCGGTTATCCTATTGTCAGAATCAACAACTGCTGAAGAAAACAGAATAATGCATTGTCGTATGTTAGATATGTGGGACGCCTGGTCTAATGGCAAAGAACCGCCTAGTGCAATCCCTGAACCGCTTCCCAGGACAAGCAGAACCTCCAATGTCCTTATTCCAGTAACCAACTCATTCATCCCGTTTGGGTATCCCACCATATAGGCTAATTTCACCGATATGCCTTATGAGGTTCTCCCCCAGGCACTGTTTTCGAGAGTATCTTCTACAGTATTCATGTACAGACTAAAATGGCTTTGCAGTAATAATCAATCCAAAAGGGAAGTGTACTCCAAATTCTTTCCCGCATTTTACTCACTCTCTTAAATTGAAAAAATGAATGAACGATGAAAAAAGGAAAAAAAATGAAATGAAATGAAATGAAAGAAAAGAATAAAAGTTCAAAATCATGATAGTATAGGGTCTCCAATCCTTAGCTGCATTTTTTCCAACATAAGGTCTCCAATCCCTAGTTGATTTTATCTTAGACATAGGGTATCCACTCCCTAGTCTCTTTTCCAACATAGGGTCTCCATTCCTTAATTGATGCCAACATAGGGTCCCCACTCCCTAGTTGATGCCAGCATAACCTGATGACTTTCCAACATATGGTCTCCACTCCCTAGTTGATGCCAGCATTATCTGATGACTTTCTAACATAGGGTCTCCACTCCCTAGTTGATGCCAATATCACTTGATGATTTTCCAACATAGGGTTTCTATTCCCTAGTTGATGCCAGCATAACCTGATAATTTTCTAACATAGGGTCTCCATTCTCTAGTTGATGTCAGCATAACCTAATGACTTTCCAAAATAGGGTCTACACTCACTAGTTGATGCCACCATAACCTGATAACTTTCCAACATAGGGTCTCCACTCCCTAGTTGATACCAACATAACTTGATGATTTTCCAACATATGGTCTCTACTACCTAGTTGATGCCAGCATAACCTGATGATTTTCTAACATAGGGTCTACATTCCCTAGTTGATACCAACATAACCTGATAATTTTCCAACATATGATCTCCATTCCCTAGTTGATTCCAGCATAACCTGATGACTTTCCACCATATGGTCTCTGCTCCCTAGTTGATGCCAGCATAACTTGATGATTTTCTAGCATAAGGTCTCCATTCGCTAGTTGTTGCCAGCATAACCTGATGATTTTCCAACATAGGGTCTCCACTCCCTAGTTGATGCCAGCATAACCTAATAATTTTCCAATATAGGGTCTCCAATCCTTAGTTGATTTTACTTTTAGGCGTAGGGTTTCCACTCCCTAGTCTAGGTTTCCTCCGGGTGCACCACTCACCCCTTTTTATCATTTTCAATAATGAAGTAGTATAGAATTTTGTTACAATAACTCACGAAATTTTGGGGCAGAAAAATTTCGTTCGTTTGTTTTGATGCCTGAGTAGGTTATACCTCGAGGCATAAGATTCGAGACGACCAAAAGAAGAGGTCTTAGTCCAGAATAAAAGAAAGAAAAGAAAAGAGTTAAAACCAAAGTGTAGATGTGGACTGCTCAAAACATGGATCAATCCACAAACTTGTCTTGTACTGATCCGAAAGCTCAAGAAGAACGAGCCAACATCTGCTGCTACCAAGTATCAAAATTCAGATCATAGTCTGATTGAAGAACCAGCCAAGACTCAAGATCAAGCTTCAGAAGATTTATAGATAGGAATCTTGTAATTCGTAGTTGATAGGCTTAGCTAGTCTTTTTTATTTTGACTTTGGTGTAATAAAGAGCTCAGCAGTAGTAACAGCAGTAACAGACGTGAAATCACATCTTCCCGGTAGTCCCAGCTACCAAAACTTTCAGAACTATACTAACCTGATTCCTTTATAGCCAAGGATATGTAGGCAAGCTTGAAGCAAGGTTCGGTCAATCTTTTTCAAAACGCTTCTCATGGAGTATCAAACGGGTAAATATTGTTCATGATTGCTTACTCTATCTTTGTCCGAAAATTCTTCGTGTTTCCGAGCAAAGAGGGGCAGCTGTGAGCATGTAATTTTTACCTTACCAAAAATACTCCCACAAAAAATTAATAAATAGATTATTCTTATCTGTTTTTAAGATGTTTTTAAAGAATTTTGGTAATTATTTGCAATTATTTGCATTTAGTTGCATTTTCATGCATTTTTATCACTTTGAAGTCATGGAAAATAACAAAAAATATTTAAATATTCATCATATAGCATTGTTATATTTTTTATTACATCTAGCATCTAATTGCATGATTTGACTATATTATTAGAAGAAAATCACAAAAATTATTTATTTTGACATTTTTTTAATTCTTAGTGTTAAATTAGTAATTCTCTTTTAATAATTTAGGATTGACTAATTATGTAAATAATATAAATAGATAGTTAGTTAAATTTTACAAATTCAGATAATTTAGGGTTTAATTAAATTAATTAGATTTTTAAAATTAAAGAAAATGGGTCTAGTTAAGTTTTGGCCGAATAGGGCCAGTTTAAATCGCCTAAACCCAATACCCATTCCAGTCTTAAATCCATCCTAACAAATAACGGCACGGTTTTGGTGCCAATTGATCTCAGCCGTTGATTTTTTTGGATCCAACGGCTCAGAACTCCCCCTCTATTTAATATATAAGTGTCCTAAACACCTACCCCCCAAGAAGCCCTCTCACTTTCGTCTCTCTCCCCTCTCTGATGCCTCTCTCTAACCTCATCCTCCAAACCCTAGCCGCCACTAAACTCCCTCGTCGTCGCCGCCAACAAAAAATCGCCCACGGTGGCGGTGACGGCCAAAATCCCCCAAAACCACACCATACACTCCCCGCACCCCCTTAAACCTAACCAAGCCAATAGCTCTCCCAAAAACCCCACCAAAATTAGTGGATCTTAAATCCAAAACCCCCCAGAAACCCTAGTCCCGCCGTACACCACCGCTGGAAATCGCCCACGGCAGCGGCGAAACCCTAAACCAACCCAAAATCACACCATAGAACCTCCATACCCTCTAGAACCATACCATACCAATAGATCTCCCGAAAACTCCACATTCGGTGGATCTTAGATATAAACTCCTAGAAATCCTAGCCCCACCTTACACCGCCTTCGAAAATCGCCCACAGCGGAGGTGACTTCCAAACCACCTCAAAATCAAACCTTATAATCCCCTCTTCACCCTCAACACAGATCTACCCTTAATCCCTCCAAAAACCCCATAAAAACCCTTAGTTTTAGATCTGAAAACACCCTTAAACCTTATATCTGCCTCGTGTTAAATTTTCCACCTAGCTTGTCCAAAAATCCTATTGCCAAGATCTCCCATCAGGGGTTTTAGAGTCTAGATGGGTGTCTTGGCAAGAGGGTTTTTAGCAACTAGATTCCCTTTTGCCAAAAACAGTCCGATTTAGGTATATTTTTTTCCTTTTTTTCTTTTCTATTTTTCCCTTTATTTTATTATTATGTATTTTATTTTTATTATTTTTATGTTTATGTCTTCATTTGTTTAATCTGTTATGTTATTTAATTTCATTAAATAGAATTACTTAGGTTAAATTATACTGGTAATTAGTTAAATGCATGTTTGGTTTTGTCTGTTAGTGTTATGGATTGGGCTTCACTGATTGGCCCATTTAACTTGGCTCAAAAGTTGGGCTTGTTTGTGATAGACAGACCCACAAATTTAGTATTGTTTAAGAGCCCAAGGTCTTTTACACTAGAGTCACACGACTCAGGCCCAGAACCAGGTCTGGTTCTGAGGCAATTTCAAAACCCTAAAGGGTCAATTTTGGAATTTTAATTTGAAAATTTTCAATAGATAATAGGAAGTTTCTAGAACAGGGACAATTGTCCCAATCTGAGTAGGAAAGGATAAGGATAGGGTTTAAAATATCCAGAAATTGGACAGTTGTCCATTTTCTGTGATAAGAAGGTACCAGAAATTGGACAGCTATCCATTTTTCTATTTTGGGAAGATGCCATTTTGTGATTTTTAGGGAAAGCTGGCAGATTCCCTGTACCTTGATCCTTATCCCTTTTTGCACCCTTACTCTATATAAACACTCACTTTCTTCCATTAAGGACACATAGAAAATTCCCTGAAAATACACTAATTCTGCACTGATTTTGAGTCTTTCCTTCATTTTTAAAAAAGAACTCCTACTTGTTTCATACTTTTGACGGGGCTACTGAGTTTGAATTTGAAGTTGTTTTGGTTTCCTATTTGGTATTCTTGCTGCTGCTTTAGCTCAGATTTTTTAAAGTCTTATTTTATATCTTTCTTTAGGTTCCTTGCTACTACTGAGGTACTACTCTTGATAATGTAAATTTCAGTTTTGTTTAAAGATTTTTATTATTTTGTCAAATTTCAGTATCATGACTATTATTTGGTATTTTTCAAGTTGCGTTTGTTTGAATGTAGTTTTGAATGTGAGTTAAGTTACTGCATGCAGCATGACCAATATTGATTGAAATTTGTTTAGCTGAAGTTATTTGTAAATTTGTATAAAGTTGGTCATTTACACTAGTTACCCTACTTAAATTTTGCTAATTTCATATTTACGGTTTTCTGAAGGCTGTTTAGAATCTGTTTGAGCTTCATGTGATTGTTTATGTTAAAGGTTCATACCCTGAAAAACTTATGTATTTTGTTTACAATAGTAGGAGCAATATAGTATTTTGAAAGAGAGTTGTTAGGAGTAGCAACATATAGATTTGTCTCATTATGTATAAGGAATTAAACATATTGGTTAGTTAAGGAGTTGTAATAATTTAGTTCTCTCTATACTTCTTTTGTATGACATGCTAGTTTAACATACTAGTTGACTTTGCTGTATCATTTAAAGCAATTTGTCATAACCCTAAAACGGACCTTGTCGTGATGGCGCCTATCGTGAAACTAGGAAAACCGACACAAACCCCAAACCAACCAAACAATTATAATAAGTCATTTAAAAGCAATTAATAAGCTATAATCCCAAAATATAAGGTAGAATAGAACAGTGCGGAAATAAAACATAGCCCGACATCAGGGTGTCACCAGTCATGAGAAACTACAACTCGTCTAGAAATGTGAAAAGACAACATAGTCTAAACAAAGCTAATACAAAGCGGAATAAGGATAGGAAGGAGAAGCACTAGGCTATGAACGTCAAGTAGCTACCTAGTCAACTCCGAAAGCCTACTAGAAAACAAATCAGCACTCGCTAGCGTGACTCGAGACTCCTGGATCTGCACATAGGGTGCAGGAAGTAATGTGAGTACACCAACTCAATAAGTAATAAAAGTAAATGCAGCTGAGCAGTAAGAAAACACGTAAACCACAACATAACGCTACAACAAAACAATATAAATCCAGAACAATGCGGTAAAGCAGTAAAACACGTGAAAACACCTCAGTTAAGAAAAACCTTTTTAAAACATCTTACAATAGTTTCAAACGAGTGATGAAAATAATGAGACAATGATAGAAATGTAAAATAGCCCCTCGGGAAATATATCAACAGAACCAGCCCCTCGGGGCTACCTCATAATCACTCGTATCAGTCCCTCGGGCAATAAGATGAAGCAACAATAGTCCCTCAGGCAATATCACATCTCGCACTGGGTACTCATGCTCACTGGGGGTGTGCAAACTCTGGAGGTGTCACGACCCAATTCCACTACAGGTCATGATGGCGCCCAACACTCTTGTCAGGCAAGCCAAGTTCTCATTTTACTTTTTACCAGAATAATTGCAATAATTTATTAAGTTAAAACAAGTAATAACCAGTAATGTACCAAAAATAAGTATACAATTCTTAAACGAATAGTATACTAATGTGTGTGCCAAGACCTGGTGTCACAAGTTTACGGGCAACTAGTAGAATATACAAAAGAATAAATCTATCTTACTGTCTGAAATAAAATAGACAGCCAAAATAAAGAGAGACTCCATCATGCCGCTGAACGGCACAGGAAGGGAGCAGCTCATCGTGGAAGTCTCGTACACTGATCAAGAATGTGTATTGGACTAGTAACCAGATGTACCTGCCTCAGATCCTATACAATTAAGTACAGAAGTATAGTATGAGTACATAAACAATATGTACCCAGTAAGTATCCTGTCTAATCTTGAAGAAATAGAGACGAGAGGTTGACTTGACACTTACTAGGGTCAAATAATATAAGAAATGAATTATACTGAGTATGGATAGAGCAAATAATTAGCAGTTTATAGCAAGAAATAACATGTCCTCTCCTAGATAATATCACAGTTGGCCACTTTCGTTCCAGGGCAAATAATAAAGCTCATTTCATAGAAAGAAATACTGAGTAAAGCATGCGCAAGTAGTGCCGAGAACATAAGGCCCGATCCAACATAAAAATAAATTGTGCACTGCCGTGGGTCGAACGACGCGAACCATAGATGCATCTATTACTCCGCTCGCGAATCAAACATGCGACGCGGTCAAATGTAATTAAACACAATAACAAGCAGACATGAATATACAACTGGGGAGCAATTACTCACAAAAATATCAACTTTTTTTTAAAAAGGCCAAGAAAGATAATGTTCCTCTTACTAGTCTCATTTACCATAATCACCATGACTTAAACAATCCAAATTAAACATAAAGTTGCAAGAATATCACATAAAGCATGCTTTTGGGTCCTAGACTACCCAGACTTAGCATAATAGTAGCTACGCATGGACTCTCGTCACCTAGTGCGTACATAGCCCCCGCATTTAATGGCAGATTATTTGATTACATCACCTATGGGGACAATTCCCTCTTACAAGGTTAGATAGGAGACTCACCTCGCTCCAAAGTGTACTTCCAATACCAAGAACTAGCTCAAACTCTCAAATTTGGGGCCGAACGATCCAAAACTAGATATACGAGATAGGAACTAGTCAATACAAGCTCACAAGACCGCATTCTAACTATTTAAGCAATTTCCCAACCTTAAACACAAGTTTTCCAAAATTCGACCCCGGGCCCACGTGCCCGGATTTCAAAATTTTTTGAAGAAACTTGTTTTTTATAACCTAAGGATCAATAATATATGATTTCTAATGCAATTTGTAACAAATTTCGTGGTTATATCTAACTTTTATCAAAACTTTAAGTTTTGCTCTAACCCCATGATTTCCTTAATCTTTGTGTGCTAATCTACCCAAGATATAAGTATTAAACTTAGAAATAAGGGGGATGAACTTACCTGAAGAAGCTAGGTGGAAATCTTATCTCAAGAGCTCCAAAATCGCCCAATACACGAGTGCAAAGTGGGCAAAAATGGCTGGAGCCCGTATTAAATGAAGCTCATTGTTTTTTCATCTGCGGTCAGAGGACCGCATCTGCGGTCCCACTTCTGCGAGAGGGAGGCCGCATCTCCGGAATTGACCAAGCAGGCTGGGACCGCTTCTACGGTCTTGAAGCGGCTTCTGCACAGCCGCTTCTGCGCAGTTGCTTCTGCGGTTTTGAACCTGGTCTACCTTGGCCGCATCTGCGATAGGACGACCGCTTCTGCGGTCTCGCACCTGCGGCTGACCAACCATAGGTGCGATTATGACAGCAACCTGAAGCTTCAGCTCTTTTCAAATTTTCCAACTTCACTCGAGCCTCGTTCGATTGTCGCTCGGAGCTCCCGGGCCCAGCCCGAACATACCGACAAGTTTGAAATCATGAAACGGACCCGCTCGAACCTTCGGAATGCCCGAAACAACGATAAATCTAAGAATCACCCCCTAAAACCAATTGGATCAAACTTATGAACATCAAGTTCTTCAATTCACTTCTAACATGCCGAAACGTACTTATACTACTCGGATTTACACCAAATTTTACGGGCAACTCTTAAATGTTATATTGGACCTGTACTGGGATCCGGAACCTACATACGAGCCCGATACCAACGTGATCAATCATTATTTAGTTTCTTTAAATCCTTAGAATTTTAGTTTAACAATTTCTAATAAAAATTCATTACTCAGGGCTAGGGACCTCGGAATTCGATTCCGGGCATACGCCCAGGTCCCACATTTTCCTATAGACCCTCCGAGACCATCAAAACACAAATCTGGGTCTTTTTGCTAAAAATATTGACCAAAATCAAACTTAACCTTTTAAGAAAATCTTAAGGAATCAAATGAGCTTATTCCAACCCAAACTCTTCCAAGTCCCGAACCAATCATCCCTGCGGGTCATAAATTAGTTCAAGCAAGTGCAAAAGGTTTTATTTAGGGGAACGGGGTTCTAAAAAGCAAAACAACTAGTCTGGTCGTTACAGGAGGGGATCCTACAGCCTAAGCGTTATAACAAGCCATCTCGTGGCATAACTAAACTGGCCTTCGGCATCATAACAAGCCACCTCGTGGCATAACAAATCAGGCACTCGGCCTCATAATCATGAATCAATACAACACTGTTGCGGTGCGCATCCCGATCCCATAATACCCTCACAACACAAGCCCTCGGCCTCACTCAGTCAGAAATCTCTCAAGCCACTCAAGAAATAGTAAAATATGATGCTCAGCCCAAAATATCATTTAAAATATTAAAACGGAGTAAATATGGCTGAGTTATGAAAATAGTAGAATACAGTATGACTGAGTACAAATATGAAGTCAAAATAGTGAGGAATAGTAGTGAAAATCCCTAAAGGTCCAAAACAGTTGGCACGAGGCCCAAATATAGCATTCAGCCCAATACAGGATAATACCTTTCCAAAACACAATGATATCAAACATGTTTGTAATCAATTACGCAACTTAACAGTCATACGAGACGGACTAAGTCACCATTCCCAATGGTGCACGACCCCACGCTCGTCATCTAGCGTGTGTGTCACCTCAAAGTATTACAACGATGTGAAATCTGGGGTTTCATACATTCAGGACAGCATTTACAATCATTACTTACCTCTATCCGGTCCAAACTCTAGCCCGCGATGCCTTTTCTTCTTGACTCGGCCTTCAGATGCTCCAAATCTAACCAAATTTATACCATCAAAATATTCTAAGGGAACAAATCCCACTCGAAAATAACCAATTTACATCAAAAATCTCGAAATTCGCCAAACCCGACCCCCGGGCCCACGTCTCAAATTTCGATAAAAATACAAAACCAGAATCCTTACACTCTCACGAGTTCATAAATATCAAATACATCAAAATCCGACCATAAATGACCCCTCAAAATCCTCAAATCAAAGTCTCAAATTTCAAGCCCTAACTCCCCAATTTTAGGCTTTAGATTCCACAAATTTCATGTTTAATTAGGTAGAAATCATAATCGGATCGAGTATTAAGTCCATAAATCTTACCTCCAAGTGTTTCCCTTTGATTCCCTCTTCAATTCTTCTCAAAAAGCTCCAAAATCGCTCAAAAATGGTGGAAGTTAGACCCAAAATTGCAAACAATATCTATTTAAACATTCTGCCCAGGTGACCCTTTCCTTCTTCGCGAACGCTACCAAAGCCTCGCGTTCGCGAAGCACAAAAATCCATTGACCACTTAATCCTTCTTCGCGAATGCGACCCCCTAAATGCGAATGCGAAGCTTCAGCTTCTCAGACTATCGTGAATGCGACACATCTAGTGCGAATGCGAAGCACAAATGACTAGGACCCCAGCTGCTCCAATTACTCTACGCGAATGTGGGAACCTCATCGCGTTCACGATGCATACAGAACCTCACCCTTCGCGAATACGGGACAAACATCGCAAACGCGAAGGCAAAATTTCCAGCCTCACTACTCAGCTCTTTGCGAAAGCGAAGGCCAAAAGTCTGCAACAGAAATAGTAGAAAATCTGCAACTTTCAAAACAAGGATTTGATCCGTTTAACCACTCGAAACTCACCCAAGGCCCTCGTGACCTTAACCAAACATGCCAACATATCCCATAACATCATTCAAACTTGTTCCTATCTTCTAAACACTCAAAACATGTAACGACCCGGCCGGTCATTTTAAGAATTAATTCCCCAAACCCCTATTAACTACTTTCCCCGTGTTTGTTTCTGCTATTTTGTTTTGCCGGGATGATTTGTTTTGAATTTTGGAGTATTTTTGGACACTTATTCCCTAAAAGAGAGCATAAGCTTTAGAATTTGGATCATAGTCGGAGCAGTATGAAGACGGCCTCGGAATGAAATTCAGTCAGTTTTATTAGCTCCACTGGGTTATTTCGGGCTTAGGGGCATGTTCGGATTGTATTTTGGAGGTCTGTAGCTTATTTAGACTTAAAATGCCGAAAGTTAAATTTTTCAAGTTTCTGGTTCAATAGTGAGATTTTGATATCGGTGTTGGAATAGAATTCGGGAAGTTGGAGTGGCTTTGTAGTGTTGAATGTGATGTGCTTGCAAAATTTCCTGTCATTCGGTCGAGGTTTGATAGACTTTTTGATCGAAAACGGAATTTGGGAGTTTTTGGAGTTCTTAGGCTTGAATCCGATTTTAATTTGGTGTTTTGATGTTGTTTTGAGCGTTCCGAAGGTTGGAACAAGATTGAATGATGTTTTAGGATTGTTTGGCATGTTTGTTTGAGGACCCGGGAGCCTCGGGTGTGTTTCGGATGCTCAACGGGTCATTTTTGGACTTAGAGAATTGCAGATTTGCTGTTGTGTTGCAGAGAAAACCTTCATCGCATTCGTGAGAGGGTTCTCGTGTTCGTGTAGAGCATATGGGTGAAGCAACCGAATCGTGCTTCGCATTCGCGATGATGCCATGCGTTCGCGAAGGTATGGGCCCTTTGGTCTTCGTGTTCGCGACATTGTCCTCGCATTCGCGTAGGGTCCGCCAGTGTAAGCTACGCATTCGCGAGTGGACCCTCGCATTTACGAAAGAGGAAATGCTGGCCACGGATTTTTGTGCATCGCGTTCGCGACAATGGTTTCGTGTTTGCGAAGAAGGAATTACCTGGGTTGATTATAAAGTTTCAAAATCAAGGGTTTAGCCATTTTTATCAAAACTAGAGTTTGGGAACTCGGATTTGAACGAGATTTTGTGGGATTTTCAGAGATATCAATTGAGTAATGATTCCTAACTCCTTTTTGCTTATAACTCATTAATCTAAACGTGAATTCATCATCTAATTTCGGATTTGGGGTGAGAAATTGGGGGAAATTTGGAAAAGTTCTTAGGCCTAATTTTGGGGTTTTGATTAAGATTTTGGCATAGGATTTGGATAATTTTGGTATAGTTAGACACGTGAATGAATGGGGGTTCATAATTCGTAACTTTTACCCGATTCCGAGACATGGGCCCGGTGGACTTTTTGCACAATTTTCTTAATTTTGCGTGTTAGCTTCGAATTAATTAGTGGAATTAGTTACTTGAAATATTTACATTATGCAATTGATTTGAATAGATTTGGGTCATTTGGAGTCAAGTACTCGTGGCAAGAACGTGATTTCAAGTTGATTGAGCTGGTTCAAAGTAAGTGGTTTGCCTAACCTCGTGGGGGGAACTCCCCTTAGGATTTGGTATTGTTGAGATATGAAAAGCCTTGTACGTTAGGTGACAAGTGCGTATATGTGCTAATTGTTAAAAATCATGTTTTCATTAAGTAACTATAACTGTGTTTTTCTTCCTTGTTGTACATTACTTGTAATTTAAACCTACTATTAGTTTAGGGAAGCATGCCTAAGTGACTTAATTGCTTTACTTGTTCAAACTGTTTTATTTGAATTTTGTGCATCATGCTAGGTTAGAAATACCTATTTTACCTTGGTATGAAATTGGATTAAATTGAATATTCTTCGTGTTGCTGCTGTGTGTTTACTTTGGGACTACGGGACAGTATCCCGGGAGATCCCACTATTTGTTTACTTTGGGACTACAGATCGGTATTCCGGTAGATCCCCCTGCACATTTATATTTGGGACTACGGGACAGCACCCGGTAGATCCCCTGTACTGGATATTTACTTTGGGAATACGGATTGATATTCCGTGAGTTTCCCCCGCATCTTTATGATTCGGACTACGGGACGGTATCCAGGGAGATCCTCTAAACATTTACGTTTGGGACTACAGGACGGTTATCCCGGGAGATCCCATTTAGCTATTTCTGTGTACTCAGTAAGATTCCTTCTGTGTTTTTTATTTGTTATAGACTGTTAGCACTTAAATTATATTGTTGTATTCTATAATGTTTTATCTTATTTTTCATCTATAATCAGTAGGGCCCTGAATTTCCTCATCCCTACCCGACCGAGGTTAAGCTTGGCATTTACTAAGTACCGTTGTGGTGTACTCATGCCCTTCCTGCGCATATTTTTCATGTGCAGATCCAGGTTCTTCGGCTCAGCCCTATCATCCTTTAGGCGAGGCGTTTCTTCAGAGACTTTGAGGTATATTTGCCGCGTCTGCAGACCAAAGAGTCCCTTTTCACTCTCTCTTGTAGTTACAGCCCTTTTGTATTTAATTTGATTTAGACATTCTGGAGTTAGAGCACTATGTAGTATCCTTAGCTTGTGATTTTATGAGATTCCGAGTTTTGGGAGATATTTTCAGTTAAGAGTGTGTATTTGTATATGCCGAGCGGCATCTTTAACGTTTTCATTATGTTTATCTGCAATTTCTATTAGTTTTTATCTATTGTGTTCCCTTTTCCACAAATTGTTAGGCTTACCTAGTCGTAGAGACTAGGTGCCATCACGATAGTTCACGAAGGGCGAAATGGGGTCATGACAAGTTGGTATTAGAACTCTAGGTTCATAGGAGTCATGAATCACAAGCCGATTTATTAGAGTCTTAAGGATCGATACAGAGATGTCTGTACTTATCTACGAGAGGCTATGTAACTGTTAGGAAAACTTCACTTCATTTGATTTCCTTGTCATGCGAGATTTCTGATATCACAATTCTAAACTTCTGTCTTCTATTCTCTCACAGATGGTGAGGACACATACTACCAGAGATAACCAGGCACCCGCGCCCCCTGCTAGAGCCGTCATAGGTCAGGGTCGGGGTAGAGGACAAGGACGCGCCCGTATTGCAACTAGAGCACCCGTGCAAGCTGCCACAAAGGAGCCACCGGCAGCTCCAGCTGGAGTCCAGCACCTGATATGCCTACTGCTACTACTATTCCAGCACTTCAGGAGACTCTTGCACAGTTCGTGAGCATGTACACCACTCTAGCTCAGACAGGGATGATTCCCCTTGCTGCAGCCACATCCTAGGCTGGGGGAGAAGCACAGACTCCCGCCGCCCCCACTCCTGAGCAATGGGTCCAGGTTGATCAGATCCCAAAGGTTATACCGACACCGCCTATAGTCCCAGATCAGCCCGAAGACAGGGCAGCGGCTTCAGAGGATGAGCAGTGGAGGCTTGAGAGGTTCAAGAAGTATAAGCCTCCTGTATTTAGTGGTTTAGCATCAGATGATGCCCTGGGATTTCTGGAGGAGTGTCACCGTATCGTTCGCACTATGGGCATATCAGGATCGAGTGGGGTTTCTTTCACTGCCTTCTAGCTTCGAGGAGCTGCCTACCAGTGGTGGCATACTTTTGAGTTGGATAGTCCAGCTGAGGCAGCATCCCTTACTTGGACTCAGTTTTCAGATATGTTCCTGAGAGAATTTGTTCCCCAAAGCCTCAGGGACGCACGACTTGCAAAGTTTGAGCATTTGCGCCAGGGCACTATGACTGTTTCGGAGTATGTAGTCCATTTCATTGACTTGGCTAGGCGTGCACCAGCTTTGGTGGCTACAGTTCGTGAGAGGGTTCCATAGTTTATTGAGGGGCTCATTCTCAGTATCAGGTCTAGCATGGCTCGTGAGTTGGAGATGGATATTTCTTATTAGCAGGTGGTGAGCATTGCTAAGAAAGTGGATGGTATGCATGCTCGGGATAGAGAGGAGAGAGAGGCCAAGAGGTCTCGAGAGTTGAGCCATTATTCTGGTGCCCGTGCTTCAACTATAGTTCGGCATGGTAGGGGTTATATGAGTTGCCCCGTTCATTCAGATCTTCCAGCAGCCAGTGGTATTCCAGCTCCTCCTAGACTTAAGAGCCTTACTATGCACCTCCAATATCTAGTGCGCCTCCTGCACGGGGTGTTTTTAGTGGTCAGTACAACAGACCTGGCCCGAGCCAGTCACAACCACCACGTCCTCCCAGAACTTATTTTGAGTGTGGTGACACACGCCATATGGTGAGGTATTGCCCCAGACATAGGATAGGTACACCTCCATAGACTCCTCGGCCACAGCGTGCCCCGCAGAGTTCCCAGGCTATGGTTCTAGCACTAGTTTCCACCCCACATGCTCAGCCAGCTAGAGGTGGAGGTTAGAGAGGTAGAGGTCTTCCTAGAGGGGGAGGCCAGGCCAGATATTATGCCCTTCTTTCCCGTATTGAGGTTGTCGCCTCCGATTCTATCATCACAGGTATTGTCCCGGTTTGTCATAGAGATGCATCGGTTCTATTCGATCCAGGCTCCACTTATTCTTATGTGTCTTCTTATTTTGCCCCACATTTGGGCATCTCTCGGGATTCTTTGAGTTCCCCTGTTTATGTTTCTACTCTTATGGGGGATTCTCTTATTGTGGACCGCATTTATCGGTCGTGTTTGGTTGCTCTTAGTGGTTTTGAGACTAGAGTCGATTTATTATTGCTCAGCATGGTAGATTTTAATGTTATCTTGGGCATGGACTAGTTGTCACCCCATTATGCTATTCTTGATTGTCACGCCAAAACTATGACGCTGACTATACCAGATGTACCGCGAGTAGAGTGAGGGGTACTTTAGATTACACTTCCAGTAGAGTTATTTCTTTCTTTAAGGCTCAATGAATGCTTGAGAAAGGGTGCGACGCGTATCTAGCCTATGTGAGAGATGTTAGTGTTGATACCCCTGCAGTTGATTCAGTCCCAGTAGTACGGGACTTCCCTGATGTGTTTCTAGCTGATCTTCCGGGTATGCTACCCGACAGAGATATTAATTTTGGCATTGATCTGTTGACGGGCACTCAGCCCATTTCTATTCCTCTATATCGTATGGCCAATCCTGAGTTGAAGGAGTTGAAGGAATAGTTACAGGAATTGGTTGATAAGGGTTTTATTTGGCCCAGTGTATCACTTTAGGGTGTTCCTGTCTTATTTGTTAAAAAAATGGTTCTATGCGTATGTGCATTGATTATCGCCAGTTAAACAAAGTTATAGTGAAGAACCGGTATCCTTTGCCTCGTATTGATGATTTGTTTGACCAGTTACAGGGTGCACGAGTGTTTTCTAAGATTGACTTGCATTCAGGTTACCATTAGTTGAGCCAGATATCCCGAAGACAACTTTCAGGACTCGGTATGGTCATTACGAGTTCCTTGTTATGTTGTTTGGGCTGACCAATGCCCTAGCAGCCTTCATGCATTTGATGCACAATGTGTTTCGGTCATATATTGACTCGTTCATCATTGTCTTTATTGATGATATTCTGGTATACTCCCGGAGTCGGGAGGATCATGAGCAAAACCTAAGGACAGTGCTTCAGACTTTGAGGGAAAAGAAATTATATGCAAAGTTCTCAAAATGTGAGTTTTGGTTGGATTTTGTGGCATTCTTGGGTCATGTGGTATCGAGTGAGGGTATACGGGTGGAACCGAAGAAAGAGGAAGCAATGCAGAGTTGGCCCATACCATCCTCAGCTACAGGGATCTGCAGTTTTCTTGGCTTGGCGGGTTATTACCTTCGATTTGTTGAAGGATTTTCATCTATTGCAGCACCTATGACCATGTTGATCCAGAAGGGTGCTCCGTTCTAGTGGACGGAAGATTGTGAGGCGAGCTTCTAAAAGCTCAAGACAGCTTTGACTACAGCCTCAGTTTTGATATTGCCTACAGGTTTGGGGTCTTATACGGTCTATGGTGACGCCTTGAGGATTGGCCTTGGAGCGGTATTGATGCAGGATGGTAGGGTGATTGCCTATGTATCCAGATAGTTGAAGGTATATGAGAAGAATTATCCTGTCTATGATCTCGAGTTAGCTGCTATTGTTCACGCCTTGAAGATTTGGCGTCATTATTTGTACGGTATTCCTTGTGAGATCTATATTGATCACTAGAGTTTGCAACATTTGTTCAAGTAGAAGGACCTTAATTTGCGCCAGAAGAGGTGGTTAGAGCTGCTGAAGGACTATGATATCACCATCTTGTATCACACGGACAAGGCCAGTGTGGTGGCCGATGCTTTGAGTCGTCGGGCGAAGAGTTTGGGGAGTTTGGCTTATTTACCAGTAGCGAAGAGGCCATGGCGATGGATGTTCAGGCCTTAGCCAGCCAGTTCATGAGATTGGATCTTTCGGAGCCTAGTTCGGTTCTAAATTGTATGGTCTCTTGGTCTTCCTTATTTGATCGTATCAGGGAGCATCAGTATGTTGACCCTCATTTGCTCATCCTCAAGGACAAGGTTCTGCATGGTGATGCCAGAGATGTGACTATTGGTGATGATGGGGTATTGAGGATGCAGGGTCGGGTATGTGTACCCAATGTTGATGGGCTTCGGGAGTTGATTCTAGAGGAGGCCCATAGTTCTCGGTATTCCATCCATCCGGGTGCCGTAAAGATGTACCAAGATTTGAGGCATCATTATTGGTGGAGGCGGATGAAGAAAAATATAGTTGGGTTTGTATCTCAGTGCCTCAATTGTCAGCAGGTGAAGTATGAGCACCAGATATTGGGTGGGTTACTTCAACATATAGAGTTTCCGGAGTGAAAGTGGGAGCGGATCACCATGGACTTCGTATTTAGGCTCCCACAAACTTTGAGAAAGTTCTATGCTATTTGGGTGATTGTGGATCGGCTGACCAAGTCCATGCACTTCATTCTTATGTGTACTACCTATTCTTCAAAGCGGTTGGCGGAGATTTATATCCGGGAGATTGTTTGCCTGCATGTTATTCCAGTTTCCATCATTTCAGACAGAGGTACTCAGTTCACATCATGGTTCTGGAGGGCTGTACATCATAAGTTAGGTTTTCGGGTAGAGTTGAGCATAATATTTCACCCCTAGACGGACGGATAATCTTAGCACACTATTCAGATTCCTAAGGATAGCTCCGTGCATGTGTGATGGAGTTTAGAGGTTCTTGGGATCAGTTCTTGCCACTGGTGGAGTTTGCCTACAACAACAACTATCAGTCCAACATTCAAATGGCACCGTATGAGGCCTTGTATGATAGGCGGTGTAGATCCATGATGGGTTGGTTTGAGCCGGGTGAGGCTAGATTATTGGGCACAGACTTGGTTTAGGATGCTTTGAGAAGGTTAAGGTGATTCAGGATAGACTCCATACAGCCCAGTCCAGATAGAAGAGTTACACGGACCTGAAGGTTTGTGATGTTTCATATATGGTTAGAGAGCGGGTTCTGCTTCGGGTTTCCCCTATGAAGGGCGTTATGAGATTTGGGAAGAAAGGGGAGTTGAGTCTGAGGTTTATTGGTCCTTTTGAGATATTGAGACGTGTTGGGGAGGTTGCTTATGAGCTTGCCTTACCTCCCAGCTTGACAGGAGTTCATCTGGTGTTTCATGTTTCGATGCTCCGGAAGTGTCACAGTGATCCGTCGCACGTGTTGGATTTCAGTTCAGTCCAATTGGACAAGGATCTATCTTATGTTGAGGAGCCAGTGGCAATATTGGGCAGGCAGGTTTGGAAGCTGAGATCAAAGAACATTGCATCAGTGAAGGTTCAGTGGCGGGGTCAGCCGGTCGAGGAGGCGACCTGGGAGACCGAGCAGGATATGCGCAGTCGTTACCCTCATCTTTTTACCACTTCAGGTATGTCCCTATGCTCGTTCGAGGACAAACAAATGTTTTAAGAGGGGGAGAATGTAACGCCCCGGTCGGTCATTTTAAGAATTAACGCCCTAATCCCTTATTAACTACTTTTCCCGTGTTTGTTTCTGCTATTTTGATTTGTCAGGATAATTTGTTTTGAATTTCGGAGTGTTTTGGGACACTTAGTCCCTAAAAGAGAGCTTAAGCTTTAGAATTTGGACCGTAGTCAGAGTAGTGTGAAGACGGCCTCGGAATAGAATTCCGTCGATTCCGTTAGCTCCGTTGGGTGATTTCGGGCTTAAGGCATGTTCGGATTATGTTTTGGAGGTCCGTAGTTAATTTAGGCTTGAAATGCCGAAAGTTGAATTTTTGAAGTTTCCGGTTCTATAGTGAGATTTCGATATCGGGGTCGGAATAGAATTCAGGAAGTTGGAGTAGCTTCGTAGTGTTGAAAGTGACGTGCTTGCAAAATTTTAGGTCATTCGGACAAGGTTTGATAGACTTTTTGATCGAAAGTCGAATTTGGGAGTTTCTGGAGTTCTTAGGCTTGAATCCGATGTTAATTTGGTGTTTTGATGTTGTTTTGAGCGTTCCGAAGGTTGGAACAAGTTTGAATGATGTTTTCGGATTTGTTGGCATGTTTGGTTGAGGTCCCAGGGGCCTCGGGTGTGTTTGGGTGCTCAACGGGTCATTTTTAGACTTAGAGAATTGCAGATTTTTTGTTGTTGTGTTGCAGAGAAAACCTTCATCGCAATCGCGAGAGGGTTCTCGCGTTCGCGTAGAGCATCTGGGTGAAGCAGCTGAATCGTGCTCCACGTTCGCGATGATGCCCCGCGTTCTCCAAGGTATGGACCCTCTGGTCTTCGCGTTCGCGTAGGGTCTACTAGTGTAAGTTACGCGTTCGCGAGTAGACCATCGTGTTCGTGAAAGAGAAAATGTTGGACACTGATTTTTATGCATTGCGTTCGCGACAATGGTCTTCGCGAAGAAAGGAATTACCTGGGCAGATTATAAAGTTTCAAAATCGAGGGTTTAGTTATTTTTATCAAAACTAGAGTTTGGGAGCTTGGATTTGAACGAGATTTTGAGGGATTTTCAGAGATATTAATTGGGTAATGATCCCTAACTCCTTTTTGTTGATAACCCATTAATCTAAATGCGAATTCATCATCTAATTTCGGATTTGGGGTGAGAAATCGGGAAAAAAATTGGAAAAGTTCTTAGGCCTAATTTTGGGGTTTTGATTAAGATTTTAGCATCGGATTTGGATAATTTTGGTATGGTTAGACTCGTGAGTGAATGGGGGTTCATAATCCATAACTTTATTCGATTCCGATATGTGGGCCCGGTAGACTTTATGGGCAATTTTCTTAATTTTGCATGTTAGCTTAGAATTAATTAGTGAATTAGTTACTTGAAGTTATATTTACATTATGCAATTGATTTAAACAGATTTGGGCCATCTGGAGTTGAGTACTCGTGGCAAGAACGTGATTTCGAGTTGATTGAGTTGGTTCAAGGTAAGTGGTTTGCCTAACCTTGTGGGGGGGTACTCCCCTTAGGATTTGGTATTGTTGAGATATGAAATGCCTTGTACGTGAGGTGACGAGTGCGTACATGTGCTAATTGTGGAAAATCATGTTTTCATTAAGTAACTATAACTGTGTTTTTCTTCCTTGTTGTACATTACTTGCAATTTAAACCTACTGTTAGTTTAGGGAAGCATGCCTAAGTGACTTAATTGTTTTACTTGTTCAAACTGCTTTATTTGAATTTTGTGCAGCATACTAGGTTAGAAATACCTATTTTACCTTGGTATGAAATTGGATTAAATTGAATATTCTTCGTGTTGTTGCTGTGTGTTTACTTTGGGACTACGGGACAGTATCCCGAGAGATCCCCCTATTTGTTTACTTTGGGACTACAGATCAGTATTCCGGTAGATCTCCCTGCACATTTATATTTGGGACTACGGGACAGAACCCGGTAGATCCCATGTACTGGATATTTACTTTGGGACTACGAATTGGTATTTCGGGAGTTTCCCCTGCATCTTTATGATTCGGACTATGAGACAGTATCCCAGGAGATCCTCTGGACATTTACGTTTGGGACTACGGGACAATATCCCGGGAGATCCCCTGTTGCTATTTATGTGTACTGAGTTAGATTCCTTCTGTGTTTTTATTTGTTATAGACTGTTAGCACTTAAATTATATTGTCATATTCTATACTGTTTTACCTTATTTTTCATCTATAATCAGTAGGGCCCTAACTTTCCTCGCCACTACCCGACCGAGGTTAGGCTTGCCACTTACTAAGTACCACTGTGGTGTACTCATGCCCTTCCTGCACATGTTTTTCATGTGCAGATCCAGGTTATTCGGCTTAGCCCTACCATCCTTGAGGCGAGGTGATTCTTCAGAGACTTCGAGGTATATCTGTCGCGTCCGCAGACCGAAAAGTCCCTCTCCACTCTCTCTTGTAGTTACAACCCTTCTATATTTACTTTGATTTAGACATTCTGGAGTTAAAGCACTATGTAGTATCATTAGCTTGTGATTTCATGAGATTCCGAGTTTCGGGAGATATTTTCAATTGAGAGTGTGTATTTGTATATGTCGAGCGGCATCTTAAACGTTTTCATTATGTTTATCCGCAGTTTCTATTAATTTTTATCTGTTGTTTTCCCTTTTCCACAAATTGTTAGGTTTGCTTAGTCATAGAGACTAGGTGTTGTCATGATAGTTTATGGAGGGCGAACTGGGGTCGCGACAAAACAACATCAAACATTAAATCATCATCGGATTCAAGCCTAAGAAGTTTCAAAGCTTCCAAATTCCGCTTTCGATCAAAACGTCTATCAAACCTCGTCCAAATGACCTAAAATTTTGCAAACACGTCACAAATGACACAAGAGACCTACTCCGACTTCCGGAATTCCATTCCCACCCCTATATCAAAATCTTCCCGATCAACCGGAAAACGTCAAAATTTCAATTTCGCCAATTCAAGCCTAAATCTACTCCGGGCCTCCAAAATACATTTCAATCACGCTCCTAAGTCCCAAATCACCTCCCAAAGCTATCTGAATCATAAAAACTAAATTCCGAGATTGTTTACCCACAAGTCAACTTTCAGTTGACTTTTCCAACTAAAATGTCAACTTAAGAGACTAAATGTCTCATTTCTCTACAAAACCTTGCCGAACCCAAACTAACCAATACGATGCCATATAATACAGCTGAACAAGATATAAAGAAGCAAAAATGGGGGAAATGAAGCGGTAACTCATGAAATGATCGGTCGAGTCGTCACACAATTGAATACAGTAATTCAGCTTTGGTAGTTTTAGAACTTTCATATTATGAAAATTGGGTTTTCTAAGCAAACTGGATGATGGCCTGGTATATTTTCAGGCACAAATAAATTGGATCCTATGGAATTGTATTTTTTAGGGTCTACTAATGAACTAAATTGATAATTTGATTAAAGGTATATTTATTTTCTAAGTTTTTTTTATATACAAAAATGATTTTAAACTTATCACTTTGATATGGTTTTAGCATAAGAAACAAAAATGCTTAGGAAGTCAGTAAAATTTATCGAATTGGGTTTGGTTTTGAATATGAATGATTTGTTTCTGCTCACGTCCCATGTTCTTTTCAGCATCATATTTTAAAAGAAAGTGAAAGAGTACAAGTGAGATTCAATAATTGGTCTTACAAAATAATCACGAAATTTCAGTCCTAAATTGGTCCAAATAATTGGCAATATGTGCATTGGGCCAGAGTTGTCTGGACTCAGCCATCGTCAGGCCCAAATCCTCTTTGATTGAATTCCTTTAGCATGTCAAATGATTGACAATACATGCATTGGGCCAGAGTCATATGGACTCAACCATTATCAGGCCCAAATCCTCTTTATTTTTGACCCATTCAGCAACTGATATGTAAGCTGCCCAATTATTTCAATAATGTCCCATATAGCATTGAGCCTTACATCTAGTCTCAAAATATATGAAAATAGCTTATAAACGTGATTGTAGCCTTAAGTATACTCCTATTCAAATCAACTATTGCAATTATATACACGTATGCGTGACATAGTTGTGATGTCAAAAACAACCAAGGTACACGTCCGCATGGTCATGGTCAAACATTTCCAGTAATAATAAAATGCTTCAATTGAATACTCGTAGAAATGCTTTTAGGCGCAGTTTAAATTATTATCGTGATTGTGTACACGTTAGCGTGACATGATTACAATTTTCAAAAATAAAACCAACGTACACGTCCGCGTGACTTTGGCCAAATGATTTTTATATTAATTAAGCAATATTAATTATGTACACGTATGCGTGACATGATTTTAGCACACTAAATCAAATGAGTACATGTACGCGTGACTCGTTTTCAAGAAAATTCCGTAATAACGAATAATCGAGTAATAAAAAGCGGTAAAAAGGTAGAATATACATAGGTTCTAAAATAAGTAATTTAACAATCTAATTAAGCCAGGTATGATTAAAAGTGACCGTGCTAAAACCACAGAACCCGGGAATGCCTAACACCTTCTTCCGGGTTAATAGAATTCCTTATCCGGTCTTCTGATTTTCGCAGACTTTAAAACAGAGTCAAACTTCCTCTTTTTGGGATTTTAAAATAAACCGGTGACTTGGTACACCCTAAATTATTCAAAGTGGCGACTCTGAAATTAAATAAAATAATCATATTTTGATTAATATTGCTCTAATTGGAAAAACTTCTTATCCCTTACAGAAAAAGGAGGTGTGACAGTCGGGTCGTTATATCTCTTTCTCGCTGGGTGTTTTGAAGTGTAGAGAGAGATGATGAAGGTCTTTCTTCATAGCCGCTAGAGAGGAGCCTGTCGATATTTTACCACTGGTCAAACACTAACATACCGAACTTGCAGCAACAAAGAAAAATGAAAAAGGGGAGAAGAAAGGATTGACGCCAGTTGTCGCTGACGATGAACTTTGGCGGATGGCAAGGAAGAGCAGCGGGAGTGGTCTCTCGAGAGTGAGAGATGATAGAGCCAAAGACAAGAGGCGGCTCTCAAGATGGTGAGAGGAATGAGAGATTAGGAAAAGTTAAAGGCAGGCGCTGGGGGTTAGAAAAATGAGAGAGAGAAGAGTTTTCCCGCTACTAGTATTCCTCCCCTGTTAGGGTTTGTGTAGATTAGGTTTTTTTTAAATTACGATAAAACAAGGGTCGTTGGATCAAATAGAATAGAGGGTAGAGATTTAAAGCAAGATGGGACAGGTCAGTGGGTTCTAGGTCATGGGTTAGATGGGATAGGGCTAAGGGGTACTATGAGATCTAGAATTGGACCTCTTTTGAATTCCTTTTGGGCTTATTTATTGGACCTATCACTTATGCAAGAAATTAGGAAAGACTTGGCCCCAAAATTAAATATTCTTTTTCCTTCTACAAAATAGTAATTAATCCTAATAAAATATCAAAATGGAATATTTAAATAAATTATATAAAAAAAACTAGTTTTGTATTTTCAAATATTATACTAAAATAAAAGTATAGAAAAGTACGTTAGAATCATGGTAAAACTAAACTAATATCATTATAAAAAATACTAATGACCCTAAGTAAAAATAAGAAAATATATAACGAAATCATTTTTTTTTGTGTTTTCAAATTTATATTCTAAAATTAAAAAAAATAAGAGTAAACTAAAACCCAATTAAAGTAATTCATGTAAATATATTTAAAATACTAGGAATACTAAAACTAACTTTAAAATTTGTGCGGGTCATAAATTACGTGCTTACAACTGCCCCTCTTTGCTTGGAAACTCGAAGAGTTTTTGAGCAAAGAATTAAATAAGCAACGCAATTGATTTCTGACCTGACACTTATTCAAAACAAAACAAAGATGGACAAAAGATTGTGATTGAGCCCTGGTATCTGAGCTACCTATATATCCTTGGCTATAAAGGAATCAGGTCACTTGTAGTTCAGAAGTGAATTGAGTGATGGAGTATGTGGAGAGGATGAGAGAGTAGAGTGAGATACCGTTAGAGGCTTCGATCCACGGTTCTTGCCATTACATCATAAATTGAAAGCAAAAATTACAGCAAAAATAAAAGAAAAATACAAAATTCTATCTACTTCTTGTCTTGAATCTCCACTTGATCCTTCAACATGAAACTAAAAATTCACTCTATTCTTCAAGTGGGCATCCTGCTAACTTGAATTTGAAGAAATCTGGAAGTTGACCCTATTTTTCAAGCAGACATCCTGCTGCTTGCACTTGAAATAAGCTTGAACTTGGAGTAGACTTGAGCTTGCAAACCTTGTTCTTCAGGCGGCTCCTGCTACTTCTGGTTTGAATTGAAAAAACTGAGGTTAACACTATTCTTCAGGAGAGATCCTGCTGCCTCTAACTTGAACTTGAAACTGAAAGTTGACCCTGTTCTTTCAGGCGAGCTCCTGATGCTTCTCTAACTTGAACTTGAAAACTTATAACGACCCGACTGGTCGATTTGCTTTTTAGAACCCCGTTTCCTTAAATAAAACTTCTCGTGCTTGCTTTAACTAATTTATGACCTGCGGGGAGGGTTGGTTCGGGATTTGGAAGGAATTGGGTTGAAATATGCTCATTTGATTCCTTAAGATTTTCTTGAAAGGCTAAGTTTGACTTTGGTCAATATTTTTAGCAAACGGATCCGGATTCATATTTTGATGGTCCTAGAGGGTCTGTAAGAAAATACGGGACCTGGGCGTATGCCCGGAATCGAATTCCGAGGTCCCTAGCCCGAGTAATGAATTTTTATTAGAAATTGTTAAATTGAAATTCAAAGGATTTAATGAAAAGGAATAATGCTTGATCATGTTGGTATCGGGCCCGTATGTTGGTTTTGATCCCGGTACAGGTTCAATATAACATTTTATTCTTGTCTGTGAAATTTGGTGAGAAACCGGACTGATTTGATGTGATTCGGACGTCCGGTTGTAAAGATAGGAATTTGAATGTTCTTAAGGATTTCATGCGTTTTGGTGTTGAATCCATGGTTTTAGGTGTTATTTCGGCGATTTAATCGCTCGAGCAAGTTTGCACAATATTGTTGGACTGGTGTGGGTGTTCGGAGTGGAGCCCCGAGGACTCGGATGAGTTTCGGGCATGGGTTGGGGGTGAAAAACACCCCAGTTTTCTGGTGTTTCTGTGAGAAATTGCAGGCCTCGCAAATGCGAGGAATTTGTTTGCAATTGCGACCTCGCATTTGCGAAGAAACCACCGCAATTGCGATGAAGGCAGCAGGTGGGCAGCATCGCATTTGCGACAATTTCACCGCAATTGCGAACCCTGCAGGGTCCGCATTTGCGACCCCAGGATCACATTTGCGATGAAAGCAGGAAGGGAGCCAGTTCGCAATTGCGAAGATTTTGTGGCAATTGCGAGTTCGCATTTGCGAACCTGATGTCGCAAATGCGACATCAGAGACCTGGGCACAACTTTTAAAAATGGGACTTAGGCCATTTATTTCATTTTATCTCTACACTTGGGCGATTTGGGAGCTTCCAAAGAGGGGATTTCAACATAGCATTGTGAGGTAAGTTAATTCTACTTAATGTGAGTTTAATACTTGGGTTTTAGGTAGATTAACACACAAAAATTTGTGAAAACTATGGGATTAGAGCAAGACCTAGGGTTTTGATAAAAGTTAGATTTAACCATGAAATTCGTTATGAAATGAATTAGAAATCATATATTATTCATCTTTAAGTTATAGAGAACAACTTCCTTTGAAAATTTTCGGAATCCGGGCATGTGGGCCCGGGGTCAGATTTTAGGAAACTTGTGTTTAAGGTTGGAAAATTGCTTAAATAGCTAGAATACGATCTTGTGAGCTTATATTGACTAGTTTCTACCTCATTTAACTAGTTTTTGATCGTTCGGCTCCAAATTGAGGGTTTGGGCTCGTTCTTGGTGTTGGAAGTACACTTTGGAGCGATGTAAGTCTCCTTTCTAACCTTGTAAGAGGGAATTGTCCTCGTAGGTGTAATAATTGAATAATTTGCTACTAAATGCGGGGGCTACGTACGCACTAGGTGATGAGAGTTCATGCATAATTACTATTATGTTAATTGTCCAGGTAGTCTAGGGTCCGTAACATGATATATTTGTGAATGTCTCTATATTTTCTTGCTAATGTGATCACTTAGGATATGCTAGAGACTTGAAAAAGGAATATAAGCGAATGTATACACTTGTTAGACACTTGTACGAATTTGTTTGAAAATAAATGTGCCTTCATGTGTTTTTCTTGGTATTAATTGATATTTGTGGATCGGGCCGATCGCCTCGGTAGAAATAGATGCATCTATGGTTCACGCTATTTGTCCCTCTGGCAGTGCACAGTTTATTTTTTGTTGGATCGAGTCGTCGACCTCGGCATAATGTGCGCATGATATCTACATGAAATCTTATCCATGACTTGTTCTGCTAAATATTTGAAATGTAAATGGCTAAATGTAAAATTGTTAAAAACATGACTTATTACCTCTTGCTACAAACTATTGATTATTTATGACTCCCATGCTTAACATAACAATTTATTATATTATTTGACCTTAGTAAGTATCAAGTCGACCTCTCGTCTCTACTTCTTCGAGATTAGACGGGATACTTACGGGGTACATATTGTTTATGTACTCATATTACACTTTTGTACTTAATTGTACAGGATCTGAGGCAGGTACATCTAGCTATCAGTCTGGTGCGCGCCCCTGATTCATAGTCTGAGACTTACACGGTAAGTTGCCCCTTCCTGTGCCGTCCAGCATCCTGATGGAGTCTTTCTTTACTTTTGCTGTCTATTTTGTTTCGGACAGTAGGATAGTTTTATTTTTTTATACATTCTGCTAGTTCCCCACTACTTGTGACACCAGGTCTTGGCACGCACATTAGCAAACTTTTATTTTGGGGTTGTATGATTACTTTTGGCATATTACTATTCATTTCTGGTTTTAACTTTAACTTAAGGAATTGCTGCACTTATTTTTGGTGAAAGTAAAATGAGAACTTAATTATATTTCCGCGTTGACTTGCCTGACAATGGTGTTGGGCGCCATCATGATCTATTAAGGAAACGGGTCGTGACAAAACTGAAAGTTGACCATGTTCTTCAGGCGGAATCCTCTTGCTTGATCTTGAAAGGAACTGAAAGTTGACCCTATTCTTCACGTGGGCTCTTGGTACTTCTCTGATTTGAACTTAAAACTGATTTCTGAAATATTGACCCTTGTTCTCTAGGTGGGTGCCTGCAATCAAAACAAACAAATTTTCTGCCCCAGTTAGTACTAGGAAGATTTGTGAGTTGTTAGCAAAACTGTAAATCACCTATGTTTTTGATGAATGATGCAATGATGAGAGTAAAATTAAAGACTCGACTAGGATGTGCATCTCTTGTGAGATTGAGCTTAAGGAAAACTATAAACTGAGCTTGACCAAAATAAAAATTGACCCTATTCTCTAGACGGAACTCCTGAACCATAGAAAAACTAAAGATTAACAACTTAAGAAAATGAAAAGTGACCCCATTCTACAGACGGGACCCCTGAACTCGATGGAAGCTAACGATTAACACCTTAAGAAAACTAGAAACCAACTCTATTCTCCAGGCGGGACCCCTGAACTTAAAGAAAGCTAAAGACGAACAACTTAAAGAAACTAAAATTGACCCTATTCTACAGGCGGGACCCCTAAGCTTAAGAAAAACTAAAGATTAACAATTTAAAAAAACTAAAAACTGACCCTATTCTCCAGGCGGGACTCCTGAAATTAAGAAAAACTAAAGACTAACAATTTAAGAAAATTAAAAACTGACCATATTCTCTAGGCGGGACCCCTGAACTCGATGGAAGCTAACGATTAACACCTTAAGAAAATTAGAAACTGACCCTACTCCAGGCGGGACCCCCTGAACTTAAAGAAAGCTAAAGATTCTTCTCAACTAAGGGGAATGCCTTGGAGGTAAAAAAAACCTTCTCAAAGAGCCATTGTGCTGACAAAATTTGGGCACGACACCTAAAAGGTTCAAACTTCCAAGCTTTGATTTGGACACAGTCTTCGTCCCTGTTTCAAACAAAGAAAACTTGTGAGTTTAAAACATGGTGGTTGGTTTGTGGCCTTGACCTTGAGGGTGATTGCTCCTATACTTGCCATGATAACTTTGATTTCAACTTGGAAGACCTTGTTTGTTATTGACTAACCATTTTTTTGTCAACTCTTATCACAAAAAATTCCTCTGATCCGTTCAAGCCCAAATCCCTCTATCTGTTATATTGTGCTCATGAATTGACATTTACTGAACCTTTGCATTTTACATGAATTCCAAAGCACGTCAATCGTCACCAACTCAGTGCGCATGCCACTTTTTCCTGACTTATGCCACTTTGATGTGCTAGTCAGACTCCGCTTTGTGCAATTGGAAAGATGGTAGCAAATTTTGAAATCATTTCTCATTTGTTCTGACAAAAAAAACTCAAAAAGAGGATTTAAACAATGCAAAAGGAACATAGTAAGGGGACAATGGAAAGAGATGATATCTAATAAGAG
The DNA here is from genome assembly GCF_000715075.1 of Nicotiana tabacum. Lineage (NCBI taxonomy): Eukaryota > Viridiplantae > Streptophyta > Magnoliopsida > Solanales > Solanaceae > Nicotiana > Nicotiana tabacum. Next base: position 129,472,862 of record NC_134084.1, read on the forward strand.
AATTACAAAATAGAAACTTATCTGATGTGGATACCAACTCTAATGACCATGACATGCATTTTAGATTAAGTGGCCTAATCTATCCAGTAAGTCTAATTTTCAATTCTTGTCGTACCTTCAAACTTTAAAAACTCCAATGATCCAATTGTTCTATTAGATTCACAATCCTTATTCGACTTGTGGTGCCCCAAAGTTTTTTCTCTCAACTTACAATCGTCTTATGGTGCCCGTGAGGGTTTTCACCAATAAGACCCTATCATTTTATTCTTTCTTCTTATTTCCTATGATTTTGCAGATGACAAGGCATTAGCCATGGTAGAAATATCATATGCTCTTGGCATGTCTAACTCGGCACTCTCAAAGATTATTTGGAAAGTCTTTTTTTTGGACTATAATATTGCTGTTGGACAGGGTTAGAAAGAAAGAAATGCATGAAGGCTCAAATTCGAACTAAGACAAAATGGGGTATAACTTTAAAACTTTTGGAACCGTCTTTTATAGAAAACAAAACTTCTGCCCCAGCTTCTTTTGAAGTGAGGAATTTTAGAATTTTTGACTTGGTGTGACCAATACTAGAGTAAGGCTGCCTACGTATCTTGTGGTAACAAGAATCAGGCCGAACATAGTTCAAAAAAATACTTTTTGTTGTTGCTATTTTTCTTTTTCCTTTTTTTCCTTTTGAATTTTTCTTTTGGGATGAACTTTCTAAAACAAACATATGGGGACATGAACATTTTTTTTTATGACTCTAATTTGATTCCAAAGGAGGGGCGATCAAAGAAATCAGCACAGGCTCAAAAGGGTACCGAAGCGTATAAAGTGTTTGGGTAGCTAAAAGAGGGCCTCCCAATCTCTGAAAATGCCAAGTATACCACATGCAACTTGAGGATGAAAAATGAGGACCATGCATAGCATTTCTTTTGCAGCATCGGTATTGGTATCACAAATATGTCTCCCCCGGTTAGTGTTTGTGTAGATTAGTTTTTTTTAAAAAAAATTTAGGATAAAACAAGGGTCGTTGGATCAAATAGAATAGAGGGTAGGGATTTAAAGCAAAATGGGGCGGGTCAGTGGGTTCTGGGTCGTGGGTCATGCGGATTAGGGCTAAGGGATGCTAAGAGATCTAGAATTGGACCTATTTTGAGTTCCTTTTGGGCTTCTTTATTGGACCTATCACTTATGCAAGAAATTAGGAAAGACTTGGCCCCAAAATTAAATATTCTTTTTCCTTATTCAAAATAGTAATTAATCCTAATAAAATATGACAAAATATTTAAATAAAGCATTAAAAAAATAAAATTATTTTTGTTTTCAAATATTATACTAAAATAAAAGTAGAGAAAAGTAAGTTAGAATCATGATAAAATTAAACTAAAATCATTATAAAAACGGAAAAGGGCCAAAAATGCCCTTTAACTATTAGAAATCGATCAATAATGCCCTCCGTTTACCTTTTGGCCCAAAAAAGCCCTTACAGTTAATCAATTGGAGCAAAAATGTCCTTCCCAACTAACGGAGCACCATGTCAGACATCCTAAAAAAATCAGAATCTTCCAATCACCTGATTCTTCCTTGAACAACTCTTATTGATTTCGATTGAACCCGGTAGTTCTATGGTGCATCTTCCCCTAACATCATCCCTCTGCCATTGATTCACCTGCACATTGGATCATCTACCACTCCCAACCTTGAATCAATGGAAAAGAAGAAGAAGACCCCCACTGCAAAAGATGCCCAAACCAAAATCCTCAACAAAAATCTCTCCACTTTCATCCTTTTCTGGTGACAACTTCTGATAGGGGGTGTGAAAGAGAAATGCTCCCGGGCAGCAGTGGTATCTCCGCTCCCTTCAAAATAATTTTTGTTAATGGAGATGGTGAGAGTTGGTCTCACAAATGATGGAAAAGCGAAATTTTTGGGAGTAGTCTTGGTCCTCGAAAGAAATGGGAGATAGCTGGTTCTTTTCCTTTTAATGGTGATTGGTGAAGGTGAAGGTGGTAAATTTTGGACGGCATGATTAAGAAGAATAGAGGTGGAGGCATGGTGGAGTTTTTGGTGGTTTTGCTATAGGTTTAGATAATGAATATAATATTTGAATAAGAAACTAAAAAAAAATTACAACAATTTATTTAATGGACCTTCAAAACTTTTAGTAGCTTCAATGGCAGTCACTAGCAATGGTATAATTTTTGGAAAACGATATGCATGATAAAAGAATGAAGAGTCCGTCCGCTAGAGTTCCATATCAGCAATACTATAACATTTTTAATTTTGGTTTCATCTGACGTGGTGCTCTGTTAATTGAGAAGGGCATTTTTGCTCCAATTGATTAACAGTAAGGATTTTTCTGGGCCAAAAGGTAAATGGAGGGCATTATTGATCTATTTCTTTAGTTAAAGGGCATTTTTGGCCCTTTTCCGTTATAAAAAATATTAATGACCCTAAGTAAAAATAAGAAAATATATATTGAAATCATTTTTTTTGTGTTCTCAGATTTATATTCTAAAATTAAAAAAATAAGCGTAAACTAAAACCTAATTAAAGTAATTCATGCAACAACAACAACAACAACCCAGTATAATCCCACTTAGCGGGGTCTGGGGAGGGTAGTGTGTACGCAGACCTTACCCCTACCCTAGGGTAGAGAGACTGTTTTCAAATAAAAACCCGGCATCCTTCCCTCCAAGAACTTTCCACCTTTGCTCTTGGGGAGACTCGAACTCACAACCTCTCGGTTGGAAGTGGGGGTTGCTTACCATCAGAGCAACCCCTCTTGTCTAAAAGTAATTCACGTAAATATTTTAAAAATACTAGGAATAATTAAACTAACTTTAAAAATGCGCGGGTAAAAAATTATGAGCTTACACTCGTATAATCAGTATGTCCATTTTATAAGAATTAATTTATTAAAATTTAAAATTCTTTATCCTTCTCTTTCTTCTCCATAAGCATCCTTTCATCACTATGGGACAACTTTCAAATTTTGCTGACAAAATCTCTTAAAATATTGTCATTTAAATGCCTCTCTGAAAATCCTCCTTCATTACTTCTCCCCCATAATCGTCTCCTCAATTAGATCACCATATAAAGATTGACAGAAAAATGCCAGTGCTCAACTTTTTTGACACCCGGTAACAAACTAGATCAGAGAACTTGAAAAGCATACCACCGGAAAAAAGAAGTCACCAGAAAAATTGAGCCCCTATCTTTTCTGATTATCCCTTTTTTCCTTCTCGAAATTCTCCCTCTTGAAACCATCCAAAGACCAGATCTAAAAAGCAAGATGCTAGACGAAATGCTTTAATCGATCGTCTTTTCCGATGATATTATCGAAAAAAATCCAAATCCAAAAAGGCAAAACTGTTTTCAATTTTTTTTTTTGAATTCTTGATTTCAAGCCTTTTAACAGAGACCCATGCCATTGAATTCAGGAACCCATTCACTTTGTGAATTACAAAGTTGAGAACTTTATTAATAGAGAAAAAAAAAGAGAAGAAATTAATAAAAAAAGAATTCTACTAAACAAGTGTCTTTGAATCTGGATTTGATGAGTATCTATTGAATTATTCCTATCCTGATGCTGAAACAGAAGTTGGACAAAGGATAGAATGAAAGAGAAAAGAAAGTGAAAGAGGTGTAGATGGACCTAAGGGAGGGGTAACGGAAGAAACAAGGGTCCTTTTCCTTTTTTCTTTATTGTCTTTTTTGTTCTTTTATAAAAATTAGTCAAAAAATTGCAAGTTACACGCCTAATAGCAGTGATGTGCATGCATTATTGCGATGTCATCTACACCTCCACATAGGTATGGTCAACAGCTAAATGTGTATTAGTTAAGGGAATCATGAGTTCGAGTGTTCAAATGAGAAAATTTAAATTTTATATATCGGCTTTCAAATGCCCTACAAATTTAAATTGTGAGGAAACCATTCCGTCTAAAATTAATAAGCTTAAAGTCACACATTTTAAGGCCTAATACCTTTTTTTATTAGAATTCTCATATTTATACACAATATGCAAAAAAAGTAAGTCATCATTTTTTTCGTACAAAATTCACATATATTAGAATTCACATATTTATACACAATATGCAAAAAAAGTAAGTGATCATATTTTTCGTACAAAATTCACATATATTACTTCTTGTTTATAGTGTAATATTATTAAATGGCATAAAAGACTTTAACTTCACATAGTTTATTATTATTATTATTATTATTATTATTATTATTATTATTATTAAGGATGTACGAAGTTTTCTGCTAGGCACGTATCTATAATATATAACTTTTGATATTGTTGTAAAAAAATGTACTCATATTTACTAATATGAGATTTAAGTAGTTTAATTCAAAGTTCTAAAAGATTTTTAGTGTTAAAGAGTAGACAATCTTTATTTCTTTATTTTTTTACAAATTTTTTTGTATTAATTTATTGTCTAAACTAAAATAAATCATAAAATTCACTATTAAAATTCTTTGGGGCCTCAAAATTTGGAGGGGCTAAATCGAGGCTTTACTAGCCTCCCCTTGAGCCACCAGTCTACCTGACGTTCTCAATCAAATTTTATAGAGTCTCATTAAGATAAGATAACAATGACAAAGAATATTAAAGGTAGTGAATTTGTCATTCAGTTATCAAATGTGAATAAAGCTAGTTGAGTAGAACGTTCGTGTTGGTCTTAACGGAACTAGTTGCCTAAAACCAGAATATATTAAAAGACGCTTAAACTTCTTTCATAAAATTCATATAATAATAATATACGGAAAAAAACTACATAACTTTGATCTAGTGATGAGAGCGCAATACATGATGTATGAGTTAGGTGCACGTCACCCTCCCCTATATAAAATCATGATATTAAGCGAAAATGATGAAATGACGAGCGTGTTATTCATCGAGTTTTGAACCTTGCGACATTTTCCTCAGGGGTTTCTTAGTTACAAAAAAGAGATACAAAAGAACTTGCTTTATGATAAATGGATTAATCAAATGTTACAATACGAATAGTTGATTTAAAGAAAGAGTTGAAATTAAAAAATAAAATCGAGTAACATGAAAAAAGACTATACGTAGAGTAAGAAAAAAAAAATAACGAGAAGGTAAATATATACTTTAGTTTAATGAGAGAAAAAAAATATCTAATTAACTCATTCAATCCTATTATTAAAATTTAAAATCTTTTATTAATAATTATATAACTATAAGTTACATATATTATATGGAGTACTAGTATAATAGTATTTCATATTTTTATGACCTTAAATAAATATTTGGGGCTAGGTCAAAGACTTCACTTGCCTCACTCTAGAGCCGCCCTTGCAATGGATTTGAAGTTTGCCTCCTCAGCGAAGAAAGAGGTGAGTCTCTCAGCCGTGTAAAGTTGCAATTTTTTCGATTATACAGTAAATGCTCACAAAATTAGCCTGTTTAGTACATGCCCTCGTTTAAATTAGTTTTTATGTACCCACTTTTGCAGGAGTTAAGTACAATTAACTGGTTAAACGATTTAAAAATTTGTACTGCTCATATTTTTGAGCTGATTTTACAATTTTTTTTTCCAGAACTAGACAGTAATTAGGTTTTCCAATACTGCAAATTCAAAATTTGTGTATAATAGATTATTACTAACAATTAGTTTCAGAAGAAACGATGATATGTAATTTCTCATTTTTAAATGTTAAAAGGTTCTAGTCGAAATTGTCAAGTTAGCTCAAAAGCGGCAGATGAAAGGGAGTAGCGGAGGGTGGAAAGATTTTTTGAGATCGTACGACAAGAAGTTAGGTGTTAGCTTGAGTGACCCGTCGAAGAGGTCCGTTGATGATTTGCTTGCGTTTTTGAAGACGTTTAGCCAAGAGGATGACATAAAGGTGGTTTAATAACGATTGACTCTTGTTTTCATTCGGTTAATTAGCGTAAAATAATGCTGATAATACTAATGCCATAATGTTCCTTTTGTGCAGCTTTTTAAAAAGGTGTTTCAATGCTATTCCAATCGAGAGGCTGTAGAGAAGCTTCAGAAAAAATCCCCGGATAGTGAATCCGCCGAACAGGTGAAGAGTATATTTTGGCTTTTGTGTATTATTACGAATCATAACTGGTTACTGCAACATTAGGGCAGTTTTGTTGTAAGATAGTTGGGAAGAATCTACTTAAGTGGGTTGAGAGTAGCTAATTCATCTCCAGTCGCTGCTAATAGGTCTTATAACTTGTTCTGTTAGAATTTAACTGCGGCTATAACTTGTTCTGTTAGAATTTTACTGCGGCTATAACTTGTTAATATATATAGTTGATATTTGAGAATGACAACCTGGAGATCCCTGGTTTGAATACCAGCTACAACACATGCTATGATGAGTGATTTTCTCTAACCTTGGTGGGTTCGAATACCAGCTACAACTATGATGAGTGATTTTCTCTAACTTGGTGGGTGGAATTACCATTGACAGTATGTGCTTGTGGGCAGGACATGCTGCTCGGTGGATTATAGTCAAGCTGCTCGCAAGCTAGCAGGGCATGGTGATATAAAAAAATGAAAAATAAAAATAAAAATTGGAATTAATATTCAGAATTATTGATAGCAAAATAGTTGCATGCTCTCCAATTTTGATACCCCCACCCCACTTTTTTTCGAGGAAGATGCTGGTTGGCATCTTCTTATGAAGGTTTATGATCACTATATCTCAACAACTTCTGTGCTTAATAAACTGATATTGTGGCAGTGCAGGGACTGGTTCGTTTAACTTTTGAGCACCCTCAATATCCGACAGAGTACTCGTTTCCATCACATGAGGAGGTTTGTTTACTGGCTTTGGTGTTCTTCTCTTATTGTCTGCTTAAGAAGTTATATCTCTGCAAACTATGTCAAAAATGTTTACTTAGGAAGTTCTACCTCTATTTAAGAAGTTCCTTCTTAAAAAATTTCTTAACTGATGTGTTTCCTGTAACAATTTATAAGGTCTATTGGGTCACAAGCTTCAGCTTATTTGTTTTGAAATGAAGTTATTTTAAGAAAAAAATGCATGGTTTTACTTGCATATCATGATCCCCTGCAGTATATTTTAGGTGCATTTTGGTTTAGCTTGTTACCGAAGTGGTTAGAGTCAAATCCATGAAAAAAATTCTGTGGCACTGGAATCACTACATTTGTATAATTGGCTGTTCTAACGTAAAAGTATACTTCTCTTACTACAATGTACATCCATGGGAACAGGGCTGGTTAGTCATGAGAAGGACTAAAAAGTCTAATTTCGTAAAATCAAAAAAGGCAATGATTGCAATTGATTGCGAAATGGTTCTTTGCCAAGATGGAACCGAAGCTTTAGTCAGAATCTGCGCTGTGGATGATAAGTTGGAGGTATTTTTTGGGCATTATACCTTTTTATGGCATAAACATACTGTTTACATAACCAATTGCAAATGGAGCCACCTGCTTGGCCTCTTTATCTCTGATGTAGTTCCACTCTTTTTTTCATGTCACCATAAGTTATTTTGAAGTTCTGAAATTTGCAGGTTAAACTCAATGAATTTGTGAATCCAAACAAACCAATTGCAGACTACAGAACTGAGATTACTGGAATAACCGCAGGAGATTTAGATGGAGTTTCTTGTTCATTGGCTGATGTACAGGTATAAGTTGTTCAATTTAGGTTCCTTCTCAAAAAAAAGGTTGATCTATTTAGGTTGTCCAGTAGCCATTAAAATTTCTTTCTCTGAACTTTTGTGTGCTGTGATCCAGATGTCCATGAAGAAGCTATTATCACATGGAACCATATTGATTGGCCACAGTTTACACAATGACCTTCGTGGTAAGCTACATCTTGCATCATAAGTGATGGTCTTTAATTAACATTCAAATCTTTGGTGCACATCTGCTGGTAAATGGAAATGACATTAATTTTGTGATCATTTGTCTCTTTTTAATATCCCCAGGTTTTAATGTTATTTCTACTCCCTTTTCTCTTTTCTTTCCCTGTCTTTCAGAGTATTATGTCGTACTTTTTAGTCAGTTATGTCCTTCGCTTCCTTTTTTTTGTTTTGTTGATAAAGCTCTGCTATATCGTTCTTAATAGCTTTGAAGATAGATCATGCAAGAGTGATTGACACATCTTATGTCTTCAAATATTGGGATCAGCCATCTAATAGAAGACCTTCTTTAAGTAATTTGTGTAAGGTAAGCTGTGCTTCTTTAATTTTAGTATTTCTTTCCCATGCTACAATGTGTTCACTCTGTTCAGTTGTTGGCCATATCAACCCTCACTTTGGATTCCTATTTTATTTGGGAATTTATAAGTGCAGACATTTCTTCAAATGCTTTTATCTGAACATCCAAAGAACTCCAATCATTTTATGTTTGGTAAAATAGTTGTGCTGTTTTTTGTTTAGCAGAGTCTTTTTGTGATTTGTCTCCCTGTTCTTTTTTTTCCAACCGTGGTTCCTTTTACAACCTGAAGATTTTAACTGTTTATCACACGCTCTGCTTGGTGAATGCTATTGTTTACTTACAGTAGTTTCCAAATAGTCTGTGTTAGGTTTTGAACTTCGAAAGAAGGACTCTCCACATAATTGTCTGGATGACGCATGCACTGCAATGAAACTTGTTCTTGCCAAGATTGAACGTGGAGTTGATTGTATCATACCGTTTGTTCGTGAGGAGGTAATATAATAAAGCCTTAAATTTTAATTTTCATTTTCTTTCTTGTGTCCTTATTCTAAGACGGTCATCTACTCCTTTGAATTTAGGTGCAAGAGCCCAAGATTGCGAAGCTACTTGTCCACAGAATACCAGTGGCTCTTCATAGCGAAGAGTTACACAAAGTTGTTCCTGGGGACTTTACCATAGAAGTTAAGGTTAGGAGATCTCGTGCTTTATTCTCTCGCATGTCATAAATAATGAATGACATCTTTATGCAGTTTGCACTACTTTATGCTGGTTAGTTTATAAAAGCATATGTCGACATTCAGTCGTTGAAGAATCACATTCTTGCTTGTTTGGGTATTTTTGTAATGGTCTATGCTATAGTCATTCCTCATATTACATGGATCCTTCAATTGCCTTAACGTACTCGTGTCGAACTGGTGTGACATTGGGCATAGGTGCTTTGTGCTAATTCTTCAAAAAACACTAACATTTGTAAGAAGCTACGTGTGCCAATGTCAAATGTTCACAATTACCTGCACCAGATACGTGCTTGTAAACAAATCCATGTGACATGTGTCATTATAAGCGTTATTAAAATTAAGTCCTACAGATTATGTTTTTACTATAAAACCAAAACCAAACCTGTTTTTAATTCAAATGCTACCAAAGAATCTGTAGTTGAAATTAGCTAGTTACTTGTTTTTTCCAAATCTAGACTCTACATAAGCTACTTCATTCTGCAGCTGGCATCACAGCTTCCACTTCCCTCCCACTTTCTAAATTTTCCTAGTACACAAATTTTAATTGAATTTATCCATTTAATTGTTCAAAAACTTTGAGTACTTGCTCCTGCACTCTCTCTCTCTCTCTCTCTCTCTCTTTTTTTGAAATTTGTAATCTTTAGCTTTCAAAACCCCTTCTCCAGGGACTAACAGCAGTAATTGCTCTTATCACCCAATATTGTAGTCTAGATATTTTCTGCCTGCTGTTTGAACTTCTTGTTATTCCATCCCTATCCCCCCATCCCCCAATCCAGGGAAACAAAGCTTCCGACATGATTATCTCGAGCAATTTGAAGTTTCCCACATTTTATGTGCTTCTGAATTTAAGAGAACCATTGCTCTCTTTGTTACAGCAATAGTAATCGAGATGCTTGCACGCAAAAGGTGTTTGAGTAACAATTTGCATGGTTCTTCATCACTTGAGTTGGAACTTTACTTTATTGTACTTAATTTGTCCATTTATGATTTGCTGGTAGGCTAATAAAAAAGGGCAAGCAGACAAGTATTCTGCCTCTGTCAATTTCAAAAATCAGCAAGAGGCAAATGAGGCATTTGAGAAGCTTGAAGGCAACCAAGATAAGGTTGGTATTCTTTCAGGATTTCTTTGTACAAAAGGGCTTTCATCGTCCAACGGGAAGACCAAGTGTGTACACGAGAGAGGCATATGCTTTTATATAACCTGCATGTCATAACATTTGTTTATCCATCTTTGTTAGGATCCTGTCGGACGACCACAAAAGCTCGTTTCATTTCATCTTGATTCCGGTGTATCAGGGGTTTTGTGTGTTTGTAAGATGGCTCCCAATAACTTAGCTATAGAGGTTAACCCAATGAAGAGGTCATCTGAAGATGAAGAGACCGTGAGAGAGCCAAAGAAACCGAGAATAGAAGACCAATGTGCAGAGCTCAAGGAGGCTGGTGCAGGTTGTAATCAGTGTGAAACGCATGTGAAGGAGATTGAGAGGCTAAAGAAAGAATTAAGCCACAGAGACGAAGAAATCTCCAACTTGAACAAACTCATTGTTAACCTTGTGAGAAAACAAGGATTGTAACTCCCTAATTAGATTTAAGGGGACGATACAGAAAACAGGTTAGAGTATCATTTTTGACATCAGAGGCCTATGTTTACTTCATGAAGGTCAAAGCGCAGCTATTGTTTAAGCTGCTTTCTTTTGGACCGGCGGAGAGAAAAGGCAAGAAAAAAGAAGATTCTCTCCTCATTAATGGAGGCCGTTTCTGGAGATGGCGTTTAATATGGTAAAAGCAATGCTGCCTGGAGTAGCTTCGTGTGTGATTGCAGTCCTCTTTGATTGTGAAGAAAGGGGGGGGGGGGGTGTTGTTTGAAGATTTTTCACTTATTTGATTTTTTTCATCTTGAATTTCAGGCAAGATCAATTGTAACAGTGTTTTCACCTTTGATTTCTTCTATTTCTTTAAGCTTTATGAACTTTTTCCCTCTTTTTAATCATCTTTAAATTTTTTTATGTTCTTTGTGGGCATCTCTTTACCTCATTTTTTTGTGCTCTGCTAGGAATTGGCGTATAGAACTTTATGACCAAGCTATGATCTTAGGTGTGTTCTGTTCAATTCCTTTCAATAGTTTCAGTTGGAAATGGTGGTTTTCTTATTTCCTTTTGAGAAATATTTTCACAAGATATCGATTAAAGAACTTTTTCTTATAATATTATCCCATCCTCATAATGGAAAACCAAGTTTCAATGTTTATTATTCAGTGACCAGAACCCGTAGCTGCAAATAATATCAGGGCAAGAGCCTGTTTGATTCGAATTAGTCAACTGAATTTAATCATTTTCACGATGCTTGGTGAGATTTATTTTTGTTAGATTATAACAAACCATTTTTTTCTATTAGTCTTTTTTGGTGTGTGTGTATATATATATATAAAGAGATAGAGGAATTTTGGGGGGGGGGGGGGACGGACTATTAACCCACAAAAGTCTATTGTATACAACTTTTTAGATCAAATATAAAAGGGAAACTCCAGTGAAGTAGGGGTGTCAATGGATATTCGAAAACCGACCGAACCGTACCGAACCGATTTTTAGGTTTCTTTTTAAGAAACCGTAGGTTTTATATAAATCTATAACCGCACCGATAATTAGGATAGGTTTTTATTTTATAAAAATAAACCAAAAAAATACCGAATCGTACCGAATAAATTTTACATGTAGCAAATATATTTATTTAGTAAGTTTAAAAATAATAATGCATTAAATTTTCTTTGAGCCTTGGAATTATGAAAAGTATTACAAGCCAACAAGTAATTAAACTCAAAATACTAATTCCTAAAACTTATTATACTACTTCTACTTAAACTAAGTTATTTCAAGTATCTTTATTAGCAAGACACAAAGTATTCTAGCGATTATGAGTAGCAAACTGCAATGTATTGAATATGTTTCCTTTCATATAATTTAGATTTATCTTTTTGAATATTTAATCTTCTATAGACTTTATTCTTGAGTCTCAGCCTAGTATATCTTTCAACTCACGTGATTAATATTTTTTTTGCCTTTGTTTGATTTCTTTTACGCTGTTGTAGAATAGTTGATGGATCTATACTCTAGCCATTTTTTTTTAATTCATCACCCTTTAAACAGTAAAAATGTCTAGAGAGTTTTGCTAAGTCCTATAAAAGAACGTATGTTATTACAACTCTACTTCTACTGGTGAATTTTACATGATATTAAAAAAAATACCGAAAATTAACCGAACCGTACCGATACCGAAGAGAAACCGACTTGATTGGGACGATTTCAAAAAATCTAATTTTGGTTATACATAATAAAATAACCGAAAAATTGATATAGTACAAATTTTATAAAATAACCGGTTGAACCGAACCATTGACGCCCCTACAGTGAAGGGCTAATTGTTAAATACTAGTAGTAACTATATTCAGCAGACCTTCTCAAGCCTCTAAGCTACAATAAAAAGTCAAATACTGTTCCATGGAAATGGGTCTAAATGTCATATTAGTACTCTAATTTGAATGTAGGGACAAAATTACCATCCTACTTGAGCAGACATCTTTCTTGCCATCACTTTACACACTAACGACAGTAAAAAAATTGAATAAAGATTTGTAAAGTTCTCTGTTTCCTAGATTTTCTTTGTTGTAAACTTGAGACATGGAAAAAGAACTACAGTTTTCAAGTATTTTTATTGGATAAATAACATTGTACCTTAGTCCCAATCCAAGGTGGCAACTATTGAAAAAGAACTACAGTTTTCAAATCTTGTTGTATAGTATATTGAAGATGCTCCTGGCACAACATTTTCATTCACAAAACCTATGGTAAAAAGGGCGAATCAAATATATGTGATGAAAGATTGAAAACCCTCCACCTTATAATCTGAGATCACATATTGGAATTTTTGGATTAGAGAATTTTTTGTTAGGGCTGCATCCTATATGGTGAAAAATTAGCAATCGAAAGCATCATTAGCTTACACTTTGATCAAAGTAGCATAAAGCAAGTAAAATCTCGTGTGAATCATTAAGGACCACCTTGTAAGGCGAAATATTTATGGGTGACCGATAGTGAAGTAGTACCGTGAGGAAAAAAGAATTTCTATTTGGAAGTGAAATAAAATATAAAACCGTAAGCTTCGATCCAGTGGCCGAGGAGACAGGACTTTGATCATATGCGTGTTGAAGAATGACCGGTGACTCATAGGCAGGGGCGGATGCATCATAGAATTACCGGGTTCAACTGAACCCAGTACTTTCGACGCGGATTACAAATTCATGTGTAAAAAATTACAATTAATAGTATATATGAACTCATAACTTTAAATATTGAACCCATAGAACTAATTAAAATCCTACAGTCGTCTCTGCTCATAGGCATAGGTATAGACAGTGGCTTGACTAAGGTAACCTACCTGAGCCATAGCAAAAACAAGTTTTCAGGTGCAATTGTATGAACCCAAACCTTGGGTATCTATGTTACTCTGTTAGTGAACCATTCCAATATAAATCTGAATTAGTCGAAGTTAACAAAGTTTCGAAAATCACGATAATAGCATACTATTATATGGAGTGTTAGGTAAACATATCAAACTCTCAAAAGATTCTGCAAAGCCAACCAACGTTGACTAAATGACCTGGTTACTTAGCTTTGACCCTAGTCCACACTTTCTCGTAGTTTTCCATGCCATATTTTATTCTAAAGAAAATGCCAAACAGTATGCTGCAAAAAGGAGTGTGAACTTATGATATAGGAGTAAAAAAAATAAACAATAATTAAATATTGATCAGTAAAGAAAGATTGATCAGTTCACAGACTTGATCATATAATAATTAAATAGTAACACTAACACATAGAAAACGCAAACATGCATTGGCACCCCTTTATTATGATATCCTTCGCCTGAAACAAACGGTCGTACTCCAATTTTCAAGACCCATAAATGTTGAAATTAGTGCAAATTTAAGTTTGTTTTTTCACATTATAAACTTATAATCCCTTTAATTATAGGACGCTTTCTGATATCTAATCAAACATATTTTGCTATAAATTATCATATATATATATATATATGCGCTTTATCCTTCCTCTTAAAAACTAATTTAACGGATCTAAACTTAAAAATAAGAAGTACAAGTACAAAACTTCCTCTTACAGAAAAAAATGAGTAAATAAATAATCTGGTTATAACATATGTTAGGTTCATGAAAAGGCCAAAAACTGTTTTAAGTAACTTAATAAATTTGGCGGAATATCTCGAAATCTGAAATTATAATTACGAAACTTAGGACCAAAATTGAGATTTTTCTTTACTTTATTCTTAGCCAAGAAATTTGACTCAAGTGATTTTATTCAGTTTTTTTCTTTCAGGATTTAAGTGATATATATTGAAATTGTAAAATCTTTCTACATTATGAAATATAGTTTAACCTGTGATAGTTTATTAATTATACTATTTTTAGCATAATTTAATGCTTAATTATAAGATAAATACACTTGTAATTATTACGCGTATTGTTTTACACCATTAGTGCATTTGAACTCAAACTCTTTCTTTACTATATTTGGCCTTCTTTAGTATATAAGCTAGTGTAGTCGGTTACAATCGGAAATATGCAATTTAAATATATGCAGTATGAATATTTTCAAACGGTCATCATGACCAATTCTTATTTTTCCCATTAACAAGAACTCAAAGTCCCTTGGTTTTCCTCTTGGTTCCATTCTACATACAAAATGAAGTTTGTATTACTACAACTTCAACTTCTATTACGTACTTACTACTATAATTTATGAGGTTATATAAGTAGTAATGTTGCTCACAATATAAATAATTTTTGTACTAGTATAAGATTATTTAAAGTACAATTATATCGGTTGATAATTTGAAAAATAAAACAAAAATTCTGTTAAAATCATTTAAACTATATTAACAACGTAAAAAAAAATTACACTGTGAATATGTAAGTTCTGAGAAGGTCTGATTATGAATATGGTGTGTGTATACTGTTTACCCTTAGAAACGGATAATAATTGAATTTATACGTGGTTTTATGGATATGTGGATTAATTTAATACAAGTAATCAATAACGTTAGATAAGCGATCTAATTAAAGGTAAAATAAATAACCAAACCAGTTGTGATGTTGACTCCGGGCTCGGACCTAAGCTTAACATTGTTCTGCCCTCGATTCGGAGCCAAATTATATGTAAAGAACTACGAGCAAACTAAGAACTTTTGAATAACTTAGAAGCAAAGAAACAAGTTTATATTGCCTTGATATGCGTGTTACCGTCCTCCTCCTATTGAATAAAAATGATGAAGACACAACCAAAAATTTTTATTGAGAGAGAATTGAAAATGTGGAATTTTGCCAAGGTGGAGATTTGTTGAAGTTTGGCAAAATGCCAAAGTCCCACATTGGTTGGGAGTTAAGTTTGGAGGGGATTTTTCCCCTATAAAAGAAGGCCTAATGTTTAGGATTGATACACACCTCTCATTTGCCTTCTCATCTGTTTAAGACATTTGTATCTTCTCTCTTTAGTATTATTTCACTTGTATTTTGGAGTGGAATAAAATATTTGGTTGTGTCCGAGGAGTAGGCAGAATTAGCCGAACCTCGTAAATTCTGGTGTTCCCTTTATTATTTCTTTATTGTCTTATTTATTATTTGGTGGCTGTCATAATTTTTGGTATAGTAGTTGTGACTTATTCACACTCTATACATTTGGCTTCCGCAACAATTGGTATCAGAGCCAAGGTACTGTCTAAGTATGCTCTGTGGTTGCAGCATAGTCTGATCTTCCACATCAGAAAAGATTTATCTTGGTAACTGAGTCAAGGTTCTGTCTGAGTATGCTCTGTGGTTGCAGCTTAGTCTGATCTTCCACACCAGAAAGGAAATAATCTTGATTTGTGTCGTCAGCTATTAAATAATATTTGTGTCAAAGATGGGAGACAATAAACAAGAAGAATCTACATCAAGTGTCAACAATACGTCATCATTGGCATCTTCGCTTATGACAAGAATTGTGTCAAATGCGAAATTTGCGGTCGAAATATTTGACGGGTCCGGACATTTTGGGATGTGGCAAGGCGAGGTTCTAGATGTCCTTTTTCAACAAGGGCTAGATCTGGCCATTGAAGAAAAGAACCCAGATGTTATTGGAGAAGAAGATTGGAGAATTATCAACCGTGTTGCTTGCGGTACCATTCGATCCTACCTTGCTAGAGAGCAGAAATATCCATACACAAAGGAAACTTCTGCAAGTAAATTATGGAAAGCACTGGAGGATAAATTTTTGAAGAAAAACAGTCAAAATAAATTGTACATGAAGAAGAGACTGTTTCACTTCACCTATGTTCCTGGTACCACGATGAATGAACATATCACCAGTTTCAATAAGTTGGTTACAGATTTGCAAAATATGGATACAACTTATGATGATGGTGACTTGGCCTTGATGTTGTTGGCGTCACTTCCTGATGAGTACGAGCACCTTGAAACTACTCTACTCCATGGAAATGACGAAGTTTCTCTCAGAGAAGTTTGTTCGGCTTTGTACAGCTATGAACAAAGAAAGCGAGAAAAACAGAAGGGCGGAGAAGGAGAAGCACTATTTGTGAGGGGTCGTCCTCAAAATCAAACGAGGACAAAGAAGGGAAGATCCAAGTCAAGATCCAGACCCAGCAAAGATGAATGTGCCTTTTGTCGAGAAAAAGGGCACTGGAAGAAAGACTGTCCGAAGTTGAAGAATAAGGCCAAACATAACAATGGAAAGGCCATTATGGATTCAAATGTAGCTGAGTGTGATGATTCAGACTTCTCATTAGTTACAACAGAGTCATCAACATCTTCAGACATATGGTTGATGGACTCGGCTTGTAGCTATCATATGTGTCCCAACAGGGACTGGTTCGTGGAATTTCAAGAAGGAGAATATGGAGTCGTCCACACAGCGGATAACAGCCCTCTTACCTCATATGGCATTGGTTCAATACGATTAAGGAACCATGATGGAATGATCAGAACATTGATAGATGTTCGATATGTACCGGATTTGAAGAAGAATCTCATCTCTGTGGGAGCCCTAGAATCAAAAGGGTTCAAAATCATTGCAGAAAATGGAGTGATGAGAGTATGCTCCGGTGCACTAGTGGTAATGAAGGCTAATCGGAAGAATAATAATATGTACCGCTATCGTGGCAGTACAGTTATTGGGATAGCGACAGTGACATCCAGTGACGACAAAGAGGCAGAAGCAACCAAGCTATGGCACATGCGCTTGGGACATGCTGGAGGAAAATCCTTGAAAACTCTATCAGATCAAGGATTGTTAAAAGGAGTAAAGGCTTGCAACTTGGAGTTTTGTGAGCATTGTGTCAAAGGGAAACAGACAAGGGTTAAATTTGGTACAGCGATCCATAATACTAAAGGCATTTTGGATTATGTACACTCTGATGTTTGGGGTCCTTCCAAAACACCTTCATTGGGTGGGAAGCACTATTTTGTAACCTTTGTTGATGATTTTTCTCGAAGAGTGTGAGTGTATACAATGAAAAACAAAGATGAAGTGCTGGGAATTTTTATCAAATGGAAGACGATGGTGGAGAATCAAACAGGCAGGAGGATCAAGTGTATTCGCACAGACAATGGAGGTGAATACAAAAATGATCATTTCAATAAGGTCTGTGAAAATGATGGCATCGTCCGACACTTCACTGTTAGACATACACCACAACAGAATGGAGTGGCAGAACGTATGAACCGGACCTTGCTGGAGAAGGTACGGTGTATGTTGTCCAATGCTGGCTTGGGCAAAGAATTTTGGGCTGAGGCAATTACATATGCATGCCACCTCATTAATCGTCTACCATCTGCTGCTATTGATGGCAAAACACCATTTGAAAAATGGTACGGAAAACCTGCTGTAGATTATAACTCTTTGCACGTGTTTGGCTCAACTGCATATTATCATGTGACGGAGTCAAAATTGGATCCAAGGGCAAAGAAGGCTATTTTTATGGGAATTACTTCTGGAGTCAAAGGATATCGCTTATGGTGCCCTATGACAAAGAAAGTAATATTCAGCAGAGATGTTACCTTTGATGAATTTGCTATGGTAAATAAGGTAACAGAAGATACCAAACAAAATGAAGGTGCTTCTAAGCAGGTGGAGTTTGAGGGAAAATTTATTTTTCCTACACAAGAAGCAGAGGAGGAAACAAATGAAGATTACCCTCTGGAAGGAGAGCCAGTAGAGGAGATTCCAACTCAGGAATCTCAACAACAACTTGAATCAATAGCAACCAGCAGGCCAAAAAGAACAATAACGAAACCTGTTCGTCTCATAGAGACGGTTGCTTGTGCAACCTCAATTGTAGCTGATGATGTTCCTACTACTTATAAAGACGCTGTTCAAAGTTCAGAAGAAGATAAGTGGAGGATTGCCATGAATGATGAGATACAGTCCCTTCATCAGAATCATACATGGAGATTGGCCAATCTCCCGAAGGGAAAGAAAGCAATTGGGTGCAAATGGGTATTTGCAAAGAAGGAAGGATTTCCTAACCAAGTAGATGTTCGCTACAAAGCAAGATTGGTGGCAAAAGGATATGCTCAAAAGGAGGGAATTGATTACAATGAAGTGTTTTCTCCAGTTGTAAAACATTCCTCCATTAGAATTATGTTGGCTTTGGTAGCACAATTGGACATGGAAACTTGGAGGAGGAAATCTACATGACTCAGCCAGAAGGATTCAAAGTTGCTGGAAAAGAAAATATGGTGTGCAAACTTGAAAAATCGTTGTACGGATTGAAACAATCTTCTAGACAATGGTACAAGCGATTTGACGAGTTTATGTTGCAGCAAGGGTACAAGAGAAGCAAATACGATCATTGTGTGTATTTGCACAAGCTTAAAGATGGTTCCTT
This sequence comes from Nicotiana tabacum, assembly GCF_000715075.1. Lineage (NCBI taxonomy): Eukaryota > Viridiplantae > Streptophyta > Magnoliopsida > Solanales > Solanaceae > Nicotiana > Nicotiana tabacum. Next base: position 129,491,712 of record NC_134084.1, read on the forward strand.
TGTATATCTTCTCCTATATGTTGATGATATGTTGATAGCTTCCAAGAATTCGGAAGAAATTGATAAGTTGAAGATTCAACTGAAGAAGGAGTTCGAGATGAAGGATTTGGGTGAGGCAAAGAAAATTCTTGGCATGGAGATAATTAGAGATAGACGTTCAAAGAAACTCTGTTTATCTCAAAAGGAATATTTGAAGAGAGTACTTCAACGTTTTGGCATAGATGACAAGACTAAGCCAGTTAGTACTCCACTTGCTTCCCATTTTAAGCTAAGTACTACTATGTCGCCAATGGATGAAGCTGAACGAGAGTATATGTCAAAGGTACCATACGCAAATGTTGTTGGTAGCTTGATGTATGCAATGGTTTGCACAAGGCCTGACATTTCACAAGCTGTTGGAGTTATTAGCAGATATATGCACAATCCAGGGAAGGAGCATTGGCAAGCTGTGAAGTGGATTCTACGGTATATTCATAATACTGTAGATGTCGGGTTAGTTTTTGAGCAGGAAGACAATCAGTCTGTAGTTGGATATTGTGACTCAGATTTTGCGGGTGATATGGACAAACGAAGATCAACTACTGGTTATGTGTTTACTTTTGCAAAGGCACCAGTTAGTTGGAAGTCTACTTTGCAGTCAACAGTTGCTTTGTCTACAACAGAGGCAGAGTACATGGCTATTACAGATGCTGTGAAAGAGGCAATTTGGCTTCAAGGATTGCTAAAGGAGCTTGGTGTTGAACAAAAAGGTATCACAATTTTTTGTGATAGTCAAAGTGCTATTCAATTAGCGAAGAACCAAGTTTATCATGCAAGGACGAAGCACATTGATGTTCGGTATCATTTCGTACGAGAAATCATAGAAGAAGGTGGAGTCACGGTGAAGAAAATTCATACTACAGAGAATCCTGCTGATATGCTGACAAAGGTGGTGACTGCGGTCAAGTTTCAACATTGTTTGGATTTGATCAACATTGTTGAACACTGAAGATTGAAGATGAAGACACAACCAAAATTTGTTATTGAGAGAGAATTGAAAATGTGGAATTTTGCCAAGGTGGAGATTTGTTGAAGTTTGGCAAAATGCCAAAGTCCCACATTGGTTGGGAGTTAAGTTTGGAGGGGATTTTTCCCCTATAAAAGAAGGCCTGATGTTTAGGATTGATACACACCTCTCATTTGCCTTCTCATCTGTTTAAGGCATTTGTATCTTCTCTCTTTAGTATTATTTCACTTGTATTTTGGAGTGGAATAAAATATTTGGTTGTGTCCGAGGAGTAGGCAGAATTAGCCGAACCTCGTAAATTCTGGTGTTCCCTTTATTATTGCTTTATTGTCTTATTTATTATTTGGTGGCTGTCATAATTTTTGGTATAGTAGTTGTGACTTATTCACACTCTATACATTTGGCTTCCGCAACAGCTGTGATATCCGGTTGGGCGCGGATCACGGCCCTTCGTTAATCGTGTGCAACCGTTTGGTAATGCTTTCCGAGGTCTTGGAGCTCGAACATGATTCGAGGGGTGTTGTCTCGATGTCTCCGGTGGTTCTTCGTTCGGGCCTTAGTACGCGGGGTTCCTAGCTTCGATTCCGATTCCACGTCGTTTGCCCCACCGGAAACTTGGTTTTACCCGTATACATGTACCATAATCTCTTGTCAGGTTTGCAAATACAAATAAATACAGGGTTTTCTTTTTTCTTTTCAAAGGTAAAATAATGCATCCAAATTTGTGTGAAAATGAAAGGAAATATAGCCAATAGGTTGAGGCTGGCCAGCTCGAAGATAAGGTGGCATTTTACATTATTGTTTTCTGAAAAAGACTGCCATTGCTAGTGACTGCTACTGTAATGGCTCAACCCCATAGCTGAACTCATTGAAGCAAACTTAGCCATCTCTTGTGACAAAAATGGCTCATTTCTAATGCCTAAGAAATCTCTCGTTAGACAATTATTCATTCCCTGCTGCATGTTCATCGGAACTGCTGGAGTCTGCATGCCAACTGTTTGCATAATTGCCTGATCCAGATTTATTGCCTTAGTATTTGCCGACGAACTAAAATTTGTACACAAAATGAGTCCACCATTGCCCTCTGCCAAGGATACTGTGTAATCTTGGGATAATTTGGGGAATTTTTGATCTGTTGTTTCACTACTATGCAAACTGCTAAAGGTTGGTGTATTTGACGGAGAAGAAGAAGAAGAGCTCATTAAGTTGAAACTGTTGCTAAAGACAGTACTTTGGTTGCTTTTTGTAGAACCCATTTGAGCAGCTTTTTGTAAAAGTGCAGTGGCTGACATTGGCGTTGAAGATTTGGCTAAATGGTTATTTTGAGTACTATCAGAATACAAAGAACTTAAAGTTTCAGCCATTGAAGTGCCTTGTGATGAAGATAGTGAAAAGTTTGCAACTGTTGAAGATGATCCAAAGACATTTGAAGAAGGCATTTGCATCATATCTACAAATCCACTTGTAGTGGTTGACTCGAAAAGATTTGAATTTGCAGACATTTGAAGAGGATTATTATTAGCTTGATCTAACCAAAGTGATAATCTTGGTTTCTGCTGCTGCTGATTAAGAGAATTCCCATTACCAAATTCTGGTCTATAAAATGTTCCGATTTGGGAAATCCCATGCAAATTAGACTGCTGGTTCAAAAGGGTGTCATTAATATTTGGGAAGTTCATATTGTTAGCCCCAACTGAAGTGATTCTTGAACTCTCCTCAGCTAAAGCATCACAGAAAGCTCTGTGTGTGATAAAACTATCTTTTCTGCAATAAGAATTAAAAAACAATAAGCTTTCAAAACAAATGGTATCCAACAATTAAGCGGGCACGCTTTTGGGAAGTATTTAGTAGAAGTTGAAAAAAGAGTATATTTGAAGTTGAAGTCCGAAAATTAAAAGAGAATTTTGGATTTTGAACTTGAAGTTGAAAAAAGAGTATTCTTGTTTTGAAAATCTTTGAACTACTGAAGCTCAGTATCTGCAAATACCAATAGCCATCCATTATATGAAAATGAAGAATATTGCATGGATGGATGAGCATTTATTTTACTTCCATTAATAGAGATGAGCATTTATTTTACTTGGAACAAATATTCCCCAACAAAAAAAAATGTTACATAAATTAAATACCTGGAAAAGAGTGTGCCACAGTCACATTTGTACTCTCTAGTTCCACAAGTTTTACTATGAGCTTTCCAATCTGATTGAACTGCATACTTCTTTGAACATTTCTCACACTTCCATTTCTTTTCTCCATGTTTTCTGCTAAAATGTTTCTTTATTCCAGTGAGATCTCCAAGTGCACGTGATGCATCATGGTGAATACAAGTCTTTTCTGGACAAATATACACTTTCTTCTTCACTATTTCGTCTTTATTTCTTTGTTTTAGCTTCCATGGAAGATTGTGTCCTCTTCTATGAAGTTGCAAATTTTGGTCCCTTTGAAAACCTTTGTTGCAGATTTCACATAAAAATCTGTTTGTAGCCATGAGTGACTTTGGTGAAAGAGCAATAACTTCAGCATCTGGATCTGTCAAGAAAATAAACACTCTAAAAAACCAAAGCATAAAATCTGAAAAAGCAGTTCTATATGTACATGCAAGCAGAGGCAGATCTAAGATTTAAGCTTTTACTCATTTAAGATCGGATTTCTTAGAAAATATGGATTCAGAGTATGATATCTAATGCGATTTTTCAAGATTTTAAAATATATATATATATATGGTCTAACTAAAAAATTGTGTGGTTCAAGTCAGGAGCGGACGTAGCTTACGGGTTCATTTGAACAAAAAAACATTCGATATCAAGTATGTGTATATATATATATATATAAACTTACTAAAATCTCAACAAATCTTAAAACTGAATCTACAATAAGTTTAATGCTGAAAATATTAAACACACCTTGGATTTACCTCTGGTTCAAGTAAAAGTATAGCAAATGAAGTAATTTGAAGCAAAAATAATAATATATATAATATACCTGGTGTTCCAGGAAGATTTCTTCTTTTCTTGGAAGAAGAAGGATTAGGTCTAGGGTTAGGGTTTGTTTGAAGTTCATGTTGAGGTAGTACTGCTTTAACAGAAGAAGGAAATGAAAAAACATCTCCAGACATCATATTGTTAATGGGGTTTGGTTTTGGTAGCTAGAAAACAAAGCTAAAGAAAACACTTGGGTTTTTCTTGCCAAAGACAAACAGATAAGAAAATCTTGGTGGTATTCAAAATCTCAGAAGTTTCACAGATTATGCCAAAAGAACAAACTAACAAGAAACCTTATAATTAGGCAGCAAACAAGAGCACAAACAGAAAGACACAAAGTTTAAATCTTAAAACATCAAGAAAAATACAATAATCACTTCAACTTTGGGAGCTAGAGGTTAGCAAAGTTTGTTTGATTTCAAAAGAAAACACCAAAAAAAAAGAGCTTGAAAGCTAAGGAGAATATTTCCTCTCTTATTCTAAACAAACACTCTCTCTCAATTTCCAGCTTCCTCTTCTACGTCCTTTCAACTTTATCTCTACCTCTTATTTTTCGAAGTCGGTCAGCCATAGACTTAGCAGCTGGCCCACCTCCCCCCCCCCCCCGCTCTATCTAAGTATAAAAATTTTTATACTAAACTTAAATTTATTATTTATATTGACATTGTAAAATTGTCACTCGTTATGTTCCCGTGACAAAGTTCGGATTTCGAGAGTCAAACTTCTCATCTTTGACTATGACTTCGGACATAGAATCTTTAAGATTTTGAAAATAAAATTTATATATTTGAAAAGTACGTAAAAAGTACTATAAATCATAATAATTAATATTTAAAATATCTAAAAGACAAATAAAAAAATCGTAGTCAAAGAAATATTTATTTGACTCTCAAAATTCGAACTTCACCGCATAAATTGGGACGGAAAGACTACATTATCAATGTAGTAAACTTATTATAATAGATTAAGTATTATTTTTATCAAATTTCTAATTACAGTAATTCTTTATTACCAATTACCTATAGTTACCTTATAGTAAACGATTTGATTATATATATATATATATATTTTACACTATTAGTTATATAGACCTAAGCTCGAACTAGTAGTAAATAGGAGTACTATATTTTGCCAATTGCCACATTGTATATGTATTGGCTGTATGCTGCTTGTAACCAGAATGTGTAGAGCTGTGTGCCATTTTGTAGTTTTTCGAGCTAAATTCCAATTACCAATACCAATGTTATAATAATATTTTAAGAGCATAGAACAGCAGCTAAATTAAAGTGTGACTAGGAGATTGATTCGTTACTGCCACCAGATGCCTCAATGTAACATTTTGTCTATTTAATTTTTGACCTTTCTCCTCCTTCAATTTTTTACTGATAAAGGAAGTGATATTTATACCGTGCGGATGTAGTGTTAAAATGACGGATTCAATTGAACTATAACTTTTGACGTGAAGTATAATTTATATGTAAATATTCATTACATTTAAAAAAAAAAATGAATCCATAACTTTAAAAATATAATGAGTTCAATGCAAAAAAATTTAAATATTGAATCAATAAAATTTAAAACTTATATCCACCTCTATATTTATACCACTGAGAATATAAAACGAGGATTATAAGACTCCTGCAATATTGAAGTGTGCAACTGAAGAAAGGAGAATTGAGTACATGAAGTTTTTATATAGTAGTAGTAACTAGTAACTAGTAATAATAAAGAAAATCTGCAGAAAGTCTGAAACAGATGAAAAGGATGTAAATTGATGGGATTGTGAAATAACTTTTGACAAATCTGCGAATAAATTACTCTTAAATTTTTTATTGGTATTGAAACTGAGAACGTGAAAGTAGAAAAGTTTGAGACCTTTTCATTACTTCTTTCTTTCTTCTTTTGATAATCTTCAGAGATCAGGAATAAAATGATTACAAAATAATTAATCTATTTTGGACCCACTTGTGTCTGGTTCAAAAAATATGGGGACCAGTTCTGTTCATTTTGCAATTCCCAAGGGGTAGTCCGTGAATCTGTTTTTGTGTGATACTCTTCAAGTCATGTGTGCTACAGTAGACTGAGCGTGTGGGGTTCCAGCTGTGATTTTCTGTACGTCTCATCTTGATACTATGTGTTTGGTACATCCGGAAATATTTTCTTAAAAATATTTTTTAGTATTTGGTTAGAGATTATAAAATATTTTTTTATGTTACTCCTTACCCCCTTCCCCAAGTCCCCATGTTTCCTTGCTTTCCCCCTCTCCCCAAATACCCAAGTTTTTGGGACTTTATTTTCTTCAACAATTTAATTATTCTTCTAAAAATTACACAAACCTAAAGGAACTAATGTGATGTTTTACTCTTTTACACAAAACAACGTTAAAATTTATGATCCATAACTATAAAGAAAGTACTCTTTTTTTGGTTTAAAAAGAAAGTACTTTTTCTACGACATGAAAATAAAGTAATCATTTTATTGAAATAAATGAAAATACTTTTTCTACATCATGAAAAAAGATACTCATTTTGTTGAAATGAAAGTAAATACTTTTTTTACATCATTAAAAAAAAATTGTTAAAATAAAAAATACTTTTTTATGTCACGAAAAAATACTCATTTGTTGAAATGAAAAAAAAATCTATCTATAACATGAAAAAAAGTATTATTAATAATATTTTTATTTAGGATGGGGTAGGGAAAGGTGTTGGAATATAGTTTGAACATAAAAAAAAAAAGGTGGGGCGGGGTTGGGGTGAGGGTGGGGGTGAGTAGGTTGGGGTGTGAGGGTGGGTTGGTGGGGATGGGGAATAGGGCGGGGAAGGTTGAAAAAGAGTTTTGGAAAATATTTTCTCTTCTCTTGATAGAGAAAACAATTGGAGGAAAATGAGTTCACGAAGAAAATATTTTTCAAAACATTTAAGCCAACCAAACATGGGAAAATTAAAAAATATTATTTGAAAAATATTTTCCTTCCTACCAAACATACCCTTCGTTTTATATATCAATATAATTCTTGTTAGTCTCTCCTGTTTAACGCAAGTGTTAACTTAATTAAATCAATCCAATTCAAAATATAAAAATTAACCCAAATAGCCACATACCTAATCAGTTAAACTAAGAGCGTGTTTGGATTAGCTTTTAAGTCGGTCAAATCAATTTTTAAGCTTTTTTTAGCTTTTTTCGATGTTTGGCAAAATTAAAAAGTGCGTAATATAAATTAAAAACTGCTTAAAAAAAGCCACAAGTAATAAGTTGGACAACCCCAACTTATTGCCTTTTGGCTTAAAAGCTATTTCTGCTGAAAAATCACTTTTTTAAACAAATCCAAATGGGCTCTTATAATAGCCGGTGATGTATAATATATGATAGTTGTGTAATATTAATGTTTAATCTATGTATATCGGCAAGAAAAAGTAAATATTGAATCTGACCGTCTATTTGTGTAACAATCCAATAAGTATTCTTTTATAAGATTAATACAATAATAAGAACAACCCGGTAAAATCCAATAGGTGCGGGGTCTAGGGAGGATTGTGTATATGCAGACCTTACCCCTACCCCGATGGAGTAGAGAGGATGTTTCTAAAAAATGAAAAAGAGAAAAAGAGGCACTATATCAGTACCATCAACAGATAGAAAAAATAACAACATCATAAGAACCAGAAAATAGTGAAATGCAATAACAATAACCAGTAAAGAATGCCTGGTGCTATGAGAAATGGAAGAATAGTGTGAACACAACATAAACTGCTGACAGTCTAGGGCAAACCCTATCAGACTAGCCTCGCACCCGGCACGAAGTAGAAAAAAGCTCAACTACCTCCTAACCTATATTCCTAATGCTCGACCTCCACACCTTCCTATCAAGGGCCATGTCCTCGAAAATCTGATGTCACGCTATGTCCTACTTGATCACCTCTCCCCAAATACTTCTTAGATCGCCTTCTATCTTTTTTCGTACCCGCAAAAGCTAAGCGCTCACACCTTCTTACCGGGGCATCATGGCTTCTCCTTCGCACATGCCCGAACAATCTGAGCCTCACTTCCCGCATCTTGTCTTCTATAGGAACCACGCCCACCTTCTCCTGAATATCTTCATTCCTAATCTTATACATCCTAGTGTGCCCGCACATTCATCTCAACATCCTCATTTCTGATACTTTCATCTTCTTTATATGTGAGTTATTAACTGGCCAACACTCTAACCCATATACAACATGACCGGTCTAACCATCGCTCTATAAAATTTATCTTTGAGTATCGATGGCACTTTCTTGTCATACAAGACTCCAGATGTTAACCTTCATTTCATCCATCCCACCTCTATACGGTGTGTGATATCCTCGTTGATCTCCTCGTCCTACTGGATAACCAACCCAAGGTACTTGAAACTGTCTCTTTTGGGGATGACCTGTGATCCAATTCTCACGTCCATGCCCGCTTTCCTCGACTCGGCGCCGAACTTGTAATCCAAGTATTCTGTCTTAGTCCGACTCAACTTTGAACCCTTAGACTCAAGGGGTTGTCTCTAAACCTCCAGCCTCTCGTTAATACCGCCTTGCATCTCATCAATTAGAACTATGTCATCAACAAATAACATACATCATGGCACCTCTCCTTGGATACGTCGTGTCAGTGCGTCCATCACCAGGGCAAATAAGAACGCGATGAGTGCAGATCCTTGATGTAACTCCATAACAACCAAAAAATGCTTCGAGTCGCCTCCCACTGTCCTAACCCGAGTCTTAGCTCCGTCATACATGTCCTTGATCGCTCTAATGTAAATTATTGGCACACCTTTTGCCTCCGGACATCTCTAGAGAACCTCCCTAGGGATCTTGTCATATGCTTTCTCTAAGTTAATAAACACCATGTGCAGATCCTTCTTCCTATCCCTGTATTGTTGTGATGACCCAAAAGGTCATCACTTGTTTTAAAATGAAACTCCGTGTTCTGAGGCCTTGAAAACCTCATTTAGAGTTACCTTGATTTGCGTGCACAGTCCCGACGCGTAGCAAGAAAGCTTAAATATGATAATCTGTGAAAAACGATAAGTTATGATTATAGAATGAGCTAATTTGACTTTGGTTAATATTTTGGGTAAACGGATCCGGACCCGTAATTTGCTGGTCTTGGAGGGTCCGTAGGAAAATATGGGACTTAGGCGTATGCCCGGAATTGAATTCCGAGGTCCCGAACCCGAGAAAAGAATTTTCAAAGAAAATTATTTTCTGAAATTGTTTAAAAATATTCGAAATGAAATTTGATTAGAACATGATGGTATCGGGCCCGTATTTTGGTTCCGTCGCCCGGTACAGGTCTTATATATGATTTAAGATATTTTCGTGGAATTTGGCAAAAAACGATGTCATATGACGTGATTTGGACTTAAATTGCAAAGTTTATATTTAAAGAAGTTTTGAGAAGATTTCATAGATCTTGAGATTTAATTTGATGTTCATGATGCTATTTTGATGATTTGATTACACGAATAAGTCCGTATGATGTTCTTGAGGTTTTGTGTGCACTTGGTTTGGAGTTCCGAGGGCGCGGGTGAGTTTCGGGTAGGTTTTAGGCTTAAAACCAGAAATTGCAGGTCTCGGAACCCCCACCAGTGCGGTCGACCTTGTGCAGTGCGCGGTGAAGGCTGTGCGGCCGCAGTCGGCTTTGTGCGTTCGCACAGGGCACTGCTGTGCGGCCGCAGTCGACTTTATGCAGTCCGCACAGGGGGTCTAAGAGCGGTATAAATAGATGGGATTTTCAGTCATTTTTCATTTTTCAAAAACCCAAAAACATAAGAGGTGATTTTTCAAACAACTTTCTTCTCCAAATCAATTGTAAGTCCTTTTTAACTAGTTTTCTTCAATCATTAACATCTTTTAATATGATTTCAACTTCAAATAAATAATTTTCATGGGAAAAATTGTGTGTTTTGGGTGGAACCTAGGTTTTTCAAAAATTGGGGATTTGGACCTCGATTTGAGGTCCGATTTCAAAACAAATTATATATTTGAGTTTGTGGGGGAATGGGTAATCGGTTTTAGGTTCGAACCTCGGGTTTTGACCATGTGGGCCCAGGGGTGATTTCTGACTTTTTGGGTAAAACTTGGGAAAACTCATTTTCATGCATTCAAATTGATTCATTTAGCGTTTATTGATGTAATTAAGTAACTTGTGGCTAGATACGAGTGAATTGGCGGAGGAATAGAGGAGTAAAGCTATAATTGAAGCTTGAGTTGTGTTCGAGGCATCGAGATAAGTGTTTGGTCTAACCTTAGCTTGAGGGATTAGGAGTTGTGTCCTATTTGCTATTTGTTTCTTGTCGAGTACGACGTATAGGCAAGGTGACGAGTATCTATGCGTTGGTGTCAAGCATGACCGTGAGTCTTATCTTGTGATTTTCATGATCTCGTTATATTATTCATGCCTTGGTGAAGATTTCTATTTGTTGTGTAAAGTTGTGGAAAGAATTGTGACCTATGAACATTGAGGAGCGTTGGCTCCAGTTGTATAACGAATTGTGAAAGTATAAGTGATAATCGAAACTCTAGAGCATTGGCTCGAGTTATGAAGTGAATTGTGAAGTAAAAGTGAGAAAGAGAAGAGATCATTATGTTGCCCCTTGCCGGGCTATTGTTGAGTTAAGGTTCCCTTACATTGTGTTCTTAATTGATATTACGGATACTCAGGTTGATGATTCTTCATGTTAGGTGTTGTAACAAATTTGGTTATAGCTGGGTAGTTAGGTGTTGTAACAAGTTTAGTTATAGCTAAGGTAGTTAGATGTTGAAACTAGTTGAGTTATAGTTGAGATAGTTAGGTGTTGGAACAAGTTTGGTTATGGTTGTTTCTTCCTTGCCGGGACGTATATACTTGTACTGTTGAGTTTCCTTGCCGAGATAGTGTAGTCTATTGTTGTTCCCTTGCTGGGACGATTAATTATGATTATTGTGGACTGTATATTTGGAACGGGTTGCGTGCCACAACATTATTAGATATTATATTGGATCGGGTTGCACGCCGCAACAACTACATATGTGGATCGGGTTGCACGCCGCAACAGATATTATATTGGATCGGGTTGCACGCCGCAACAGCTATATATGTGGATCGGGTTGCACGCCGCAACAGATATTATATTGGATCGGGTTGCACGCCACAGCAGTTATATATGTGGATTGGGTTGCACGCCGCAACAATGTTACATGATAAGGGATCGGGTTGCGTGCCGCAACAGTATTGTTATTGCATTGATTGTAGACATCGAGTGTTTTTTCATACTTTATTAAGTTTCTGATATAATTGATATGTTTCCCCGAAACATGTTTCTCCCTCCCTTTAAAACTGTTATTACCTGTTTATATTTCTGTTGTATATTATATAACTGCACAGGTTTATCTGGAGTTTGGTCCTAGCCTCGTCACTACCTCGCCGGGGTTAGGCCAGACACTTACCAGCACATAGGGTTGGTTGTGCTGATACTACACTCTGCACTCTGTGCAGATACTGGAGCGGCGCTTGATCAACAGCAGTAGGGGAGCCAGCCTTCAGCCCACTGAGACACCGAGGTAGCCTTGCAAGCGTCCGCAGGTCCGGCGTCTCCTCTATCTTTTATTATGTTCTGTTATCTTATGTATCGGAGACAAACAGTGTTATTTTTCCTTCAAACTGTTGTGTGTAGTACTCTTAGTAGTCCGTGGATATTGTGACACCAGTTTCTGGGTAGAGGCTTGTGTTGACTTTCGAAACATTTTGGTTTTATATTTATTTAAGACTTCCGCTTAAATCTCATATTTCGCTATCATGTAAGTGTTTATCACTTGTTAAAATGAGTTGTAAAAAGGATTAACATAGAAGAGTTAAAGATTTCTAAGTTCGTGGCTTGCCTAGCTTCTACGAGTAGGCGCCATCACGACTCTCGAGGGTGGGAATTTCGGGTCGTGATAAGTTGGTATCAGAGCTCTAGGTTACATAGGTCTTACAATTTACGGACAAGCTCAGTAGAGTCTGAAGGATCGGTACGGAGACGTCTGTATTTATCCCCCACAGGCTACAGAGTTAGGAAAAACTTCATATTTGTTCTTTCATGTCGTGCGGTTCTGTTTCTCAATGCTAATTGAATTTCTACTCTGTTCTTTCGTAGATGGAGAGAACACGCACTTTCTCATCTACCACTCAGCAGCCCGAGCCCCCAGCAGTAGCTCCCACGCGGGGCAGAGGGCGAGGCCGTGCTAGAGGCCGAGGTAGGGGTAGAGCTCAGCCCCGAGCAACAACCCCAGTGGCGGAGCCTCAGGTTGACTTTGATGACGAGGTTTTGGCTCTAGCAGCTCCGGTGGACCCAGCTCAGGTCCCAAAGGGTTTTATTGCTACCCCAGTCCTTCAGGATGCTCTTGTCCGATTAGTGGGCCTTATGGAGAGTGTCACCCGAGCGGGCTTGCTTCTTGTAGCACCATCCGTCTCTCAGGCTGGAGGAGCGGCCCAGACTCCTGCTACTCGCACTCTGAAGCAGGTAGCTCCTCAGATTCAGACTCCAGCGGTTCAGCTAGTTGGAGCAGTTCAGCCGGGTGTGGTAGCTCAGACCGGTGATGGAGCGGCTATGTCTGCCGATGCTTTGTGGAGGCTGGATAGGTTCACCAAGATCTTCATTTCCACTTTCAGCGGTGCATCTACTGAGGATCCCCATGATTATCTAGATAGCTGCCACGAGGTTCTTAGGAACATGGGTATTGTTGAGACCAATGGGGTCGATTTTGCTAAATTTTGCTTGTATGGATCCGCCAAGACTTGGTGGAGGGATTATTGCTTAGCTAAACCAGCCGGATCGCCAGCCTTGACTTGGGAGCAGTTCACACAGCTATTTCTGGAGAAGTTTCTCCCCATTACTCAGCGAGAGGCTTATCGGAGGCAGTTTGAGCGCCTCCAGTAGGGTTCCATGACGGTCACCCAGTATGAGACCAGGTTCATCGACTTAGCTCGCAATGCTCTTGTCATACTTCCTACCAAGAGAGAGGGTGAGGAGGTTTATTGATGGTCTTATTCAGCCGATTCGCCTTCAGATGGCTAGGGAGGCTGGGAGTGAGATCACTTTTTAGGAGGCAGCCAATGTGGCCCGTAGAGTGGAGATGGTCCTGTCGTAGGGAGGTGGTCATGGGTCGGATAAGAGGCCCCGTCATTCAGGTAGATTTAGTGGTGCCTCGTTTGGAGGCAGGGATTCATATGGTAGAGGCCATCCTCCTAGGCCCTTTCAGTCAGCTCTTCAGGTCTCTCACGACGCTTCAGGTAGCCGTGGTCCAGAGATGTGGTATTCCGATCAGCAATCCTACAGTGCACCACCAACTCTTATCAGTGCACCGCCGCTCCAGAGTTTTCGGGGTGGTCATTCTGGTCACCAGGGTCAGTCTCAGTTTCCTCAGCCACAACACTTAGGTGGATGTTTTGAGTGTGGTGAGTATGGTCATATTAGGAGGACTTGTCCTAGGTTGGTGGGTACTTAGTCGCAGCAGCAGGGTTCCGGTGCTATGGTCCAGGCACCAAGTGTTCCACAGACCGCCCAACCAGCTAGGGGTGGGGGTAGAGGTGGAGGTAGAAGATTTAGAGGTAGAGCTCAGGCTACTAGAGGTGGAGGTCAGCCAGCTGCAGGCCATCCCAGAGATGGAGCCTAGGCTAGTGGGGCGTAGCCCCGATGTTATGCTCTTCCAGCCAGGCCTGAGGCTGAGGCTTCAGATGCAATTATTACAGGTACAGTTCTAGTTTATGATAGAGATACTTTAGTGTTATTTGATCCAGGGTCCACCTACTCATATGTGCCATCTTAGTTTGTACAGTATCTGGATATGCCTAGTAATTCATTAAGTGTTCCCGTTTATGTGTCTATACCGGTGGGTAATTCTATTATAGTTGATCGAGTCCATCGTTCTTGTATTGTGGTGATTGGGGGTCTTGAGACTCATGTAGATTTGTTGCGTTTAGACATGGTCGATTTCGATGTTATATTGGGGATGGACTGATTATCACCTTACCACGCTATCTTGGACTGTCATGCCAAGACTGTGACCTTAGCTTTACCGGGTATGCCTCATTTAGAGTGGAGAGGGACTCCTAGTCATTCTACCCGTAGTGTTATCTCTTATGTGAAGGCTTGGCGTATGGTCGAGAAGGGGTGTTTGGCCTATTTGGCGTATGTTCGTGATTCTAGTGCTGAGGTTCCTTCTATTGATTCTGTGCCCGTTGTTCGAGAGTTTCCTAATGTTTTCCCTTTAGACCTGCCGGGTATGCCACCCGACGGGGATATTGACTTTTGCATTGATTTGGCTCCGGGCACTTAGCCCATTTCTATCCCACCGTATCGTATGGCCTCGCCTGAGTTAAAAGAGTTGAAGGATCAGTTGCAAGACTTGCTTGAGAAGGGTTTCATTAGGCCGAGTGTTTCTCCTTGGGGTGCGCCGGTGTTGTTTGTTAAGAAGAAGGACGGATCGATGAGAATGTGTATTGATTACCGGTAGTTGAACAAGGTTACAATCAAGAATAAGTATCCATTGCTGATGATTGATGATTTGTTTGATCAGCTTTAGGGTGCCAGGGTATTTTCGAGATTGACTTGAGATCTAGCTATCATCAGTTGAGGATTAGGGCATCCGATGTCCCCAAGACAGTTTTCCGCACTCAGTACGAGCATTATGAGTTATTGGTTATGTCATTCGGGTTGACAAATGCCCCCGCAGCTTTTATGGATTTGATGAATTGAGTGTTCAGGCCTTATTTGGATTTGTTCGTGATAGTCTTTATTGATGATATTTTGATATATTCCCGCAGCCGGGAGGAGCACGAGCAACATCTTAGGGTGGTTCTTCAGACCTTGAGGGATAGTCAGTTATATGCTAAATTCTCGAGGTGTGAGTTCTGGTTGAGTTCAGTTGCATTCCTAGGTCATGTTATGTCCGCAGACGGTATTCAGGTTGATCCGAAGAAAATTGAGGCAGTCAAGAACTGGCCTAGACCAGCATCAGCTACAGAGATTTGGAGTTTCTTGGGATTGGCAGGCTACTATCACCGGTTCGTGGAGGGGTTTTCATCTATCGCAGCCCCGATGACCAGGTTGACCTAGAAGGGTGCCCAGTTCAGATGTCGGACGAGTGTGAGGCGAGCTTTCAGAATCTTAAGATAGCTCTGACTACGACACCAATGTTGGTTTTGCCCACAGGTTCAGGGCCTTATACAGTTTATTGTGATACTTCTCGTATTGGGCTTGGTGCAGTGTTGATGTAGGATGGCAAGGTCATTGCCTATTCTTCGAGGTAGTTGAAGATTCATGAGAAGAACTATCTAGTTCATGATTTAGAGTTGGCAGCCATAGTTCACGCATGGCAGATTTGGAGGCATTATCTGTATGGTGTGGCATGTGAGGTGTTCACGGATCACAAGAGTCTTCAGTATTTGTTCAAGAAAAGGGAGTTGAATTTGAGGCATAGGAGGTGGTTGGAGTTGTTGAAGGAATATGATATCACTATCTTATATCACCCGAGAAAGGCCAATGTGGTGGCCGATGCCTTGAGTAGGAAGTTAGCCAGTATGGGCAGCCTTGCTTATATTTCGGTCGGTGAGAGGCTGCTTGCTTTGGATGTTCAGGCCTTGGCCAATCGGTTCGTGAGGTTGGATATTTTTGAGCCTAGTCGGGTATTAGCTTGCACGGTCACTCGTTCTTCTTTATTGGAGCGTATCCGTGATTGGCAGTATGATGATACCTATTTGTGCGTCCTTAGAGACACGGTGCAACGCGGAGGTGCCAAGCAGGTTACCCTAGATGATGATGGAGTTTTGAGATTGCATGGTCGAGTGTGTGTGACAAATGTGGATGGGCTTCGGGAGTTGATTTTAGAGGAGGCCCATAGCTCCTGGTACTCTATTCATCCGGGCACCGCAAAAATGTATCAGGATTTGCGGCAGCATTATTGGTAGCGGAGAATGAAGAAGGATATCGTTGCATATGTAGCTCGATATTTAAACTGTCAGCAGGTTAAGTATGAGCATCAGAGGCCTGGTGGTTTATTTTAGAGGATTGAGCTTCCCGAGTGGAAGTGGGAGCAAGTTACTATGGATTTCGTTATTGGACTCCCGCAGACTCGGAGGAAGTTCGACGCAGTATGGGTCATTGTTGATAGGCTGACCAAGTAAGCGCATTTCATTCCTGTGGCAGTCTCCTATTCATCCGAGAGGTTAGCTGAGATCTATATCCGGGAGATTGTTCGTCTTCATGGTGTGCCTGTATCTATCATTTCGGACCGAGGTACGCAATTTACCTTGTGTTTCTGGAGAGCAGTTTAGCGAGAGTTAGGCACCCAGGTTGAGTTGAGTACAGCATTTCATCCTCAGACGGACGGGCAGTCCGAGCAGACTATTCAGATTTTGGAGGATATGCTCCGAGCTTGTGTCATTAACTTTGGAGGCTCGTGGGATCAGTTTTTGCCTTTAGCAGAGTTTGCCTACAACAACAGTTACCAGTTGAGTATGCAGATGGCTCCTTATGAGGCTTTATATGGTAGGCGGTGTCGATCTCCAGTTGGATAGTTTGAGCCGGGAGACGCTCGATTGTTGGGTACGGATCAGGTTCAGGAGGCTTTGGAAAAGGTCAGGATTATTCAGGATAATCTTCGTACAGCTCAGTCTAGGCAAACGAGTTATGCAGACCACAAGGTTCGAGATGTGGCTTTTATGGTTGGAGAGCGGATATTGCTCCGAGTGTCGCCTATGAAGGGTGTGATGAGATTTGGGAAGAAGGGCAAGCTTAGCCCTAGGTTCATCGGTCCGTTTGAGATTCTTGATCGAGTGGGAGAGATGTCTTATAGACTTGCATTGCCGCTGAGCTTATCAGCCGTGCATCCAGTGTTTCATGTGTCCATGCTTCGGAAATATCACAGCAATCCAACCCACGTGTTAGATTTCAGCACTGTCCAGTTGGACAAGGACTTGTCTTACAAGGAGGAGCCAGTGGCTATTTTAGACCGGCAGGTTCGCCAGTTGAGGTCGAAGAGTTTTCCTTCTGTTCGTGTTCAGTGGAGAGGTCAGCCTCCTGAGGCATCGACCTGGGAGTCCGATCTCGATATGCGGAGTCTTTATCCCCATCTTTTCCCCGACTCAGGTACTTCTATCTTCTATCCGTTCGAGGACGAACAGTTGTTTTAGAGGTGGAGAATGTGATGACCTTGTTTTAAAACAAAAATCCATGTTTTGAGGCCTTGAAAACCTCATTTAGAGTCACCTCAATTTGCGTGCGCAGTCCAGACGCGTAGCCGAAAAGCTTAAATATGATAATCTGTGAAAAACGATAAGTTTTGATTATAGAATGTGCTAATTTGACTTCGGTCAACATTTTGGGTAAACGGACCTGGACCCATGATTTGACGGTCCCGAAAGGTCCGTAGGAAAATATGAGACTTGGGCGTATGCCCGAAATCGAATTCGGAGGTCCCGAGCCCGAGAAATGAATTTTCAAAGAAAATTGTTTTCTGAAATTGTTTAAAGAAATTCGAAATAAAATTTGATTAGAACATGATGGTATCGGGCCCGTATTTTGGTTCCGGTGCCCGGTACAGGTCGTATATATGATTTAAGACATTTCTGTAAAATTTGGCGAAAAACGGATGTCATATGACGTGATTTGGACCTAAATTGCAAAGTTGATGTTTAAAGAAGTTTTGAGAAGATTTCATTGATCTTGAGATTTAATTTGGTGTTCATGATGTTATTTTGATGATTTGATTACACGAATAAGTTTGTAGGATGTTCTTGAGGTTTTGTGTGCACTTGGTTTGGAGTTCCGAGGGCTCGGGTGAGTTTCGAGTAGGTTTTAGGCTTAAAACCAGAAATTGCAGGTCTCGAACCCCCACCAGTGCGGTCCGCGGTCGACCTTGTGCGGTGCGCGGTGAAGGTTGTGCGGCCGCGGTCGGCTTTGTACGGTCCGCACAGGGCGCTGCTGTGCGGCTGCAGTCGACTTTGTGCGGTCCGCACAGGGGGTCTGAGAGCGGTATAAATAGATGGGATTTTCAGTCATTTTTCATTTTTCAAAACCCCAAAAACATAAGAGGCAATTTTTCAAACAACTTTCTTCTCCAAATCAATTGTAAGTCATTTTTAACTAGTTTTCTTCAATCATTAACATCTTTTAACATGATTTCAACTTCAAATCAATGATTTTCATGGGGAAAATTGGGTGTTTTGGGTAGAACCTAGGTTTTTCAAAAATTAGGGATTTGGACCTCGATTTGAGGTCCGATTTCAAAACAAATTATATATTTGAGTTCATGGGGGAATGGGTAATCGGGTTTAGGTTCGAACCTCGGGTTTTGACCATGTGGGCCCAGGGGCGATTTCTGACTTTTTGGGTAAAACTTGGGAAAACTCATTTTCATGCATTCAAATTGATTCATTTAGCGTTTATTGATGTAATTAAGTAACTTGCGGCTAGATACGAGTGAATTGGCGGAGGAATCGAGGGGTAAAGCTATAATTGAAGCTTGAGTTGTGTTCGAGGCATCGCGGTAAGTGTTTGGTCTAACCTTAGTTTGAGGGATTAGGAGTTGTGTCCTCTTTGCTATTTGTTTCTTGTCGAGTACGACGTATAGGCATGGTGACGAGTATCTATGCGTTGGTGTCAAGCATGTCTGTGAGTCTTATCCTGTGATTTTCATGATCTCGTTGTATTATTCATGCCTTGGTGAAGATTTCTATTTGTAGTGTAAAGTTGTGGAAAGAATTGTGACCTATGAACATTGAGGAGCGTTGGCTCCAGTTGTATAACGAATTGTGAAAGTATAAGTGATAATCGAAACTCTAGAGCATTGGCTCGAGTTGTGAAGTGAATTGTGAAGTAAAAGTGAGAAAGAGAAGAGATCATTATGTTGCCCCTTGCCGGGCTATTGTTGAGTTAAGGTTCCCTTACATTGTGTTCTTAATTGATATTACGGATGCTCAGGTTGATGATTCTTAGTGTTAGGTGTTGTACAAGTTTGGTTATTGCTGGGTAGTTAGGTGTTGTAACAAGTTTAGTTATAGCTGAGTTAGTTAGATGTTGAAACTAGTTGAGTTATAATTGAGATAGTTAGGTGTTGGAACAAGTTTGGTTATAGTTGTTTCTCCCTTGCCGGGACGTATATACTTGTAATGTGGAGTTCCCTTACCGGGATAGTGTAGTCTATTATTGATCCCTTGCTGGGACGGTTAATTATGATTATTGTGGACTGTATATTTGGAACGGGTTGCGCGCCACAACATTATTATATATTATATTGGATGGGGTTGCACGCCGCAACAGATATTATATTGGATCGGGTTGCACGCCGCAACAGATATTATATTGGATCGGGTTGCACGCTGCAACAGGATATTATATTGGATCGGGTTGCACGCCGCAACAGCTATATATGTGGATCGGGTTGCACGCCGCAACAGTTATATATGTGGATTGTGTTGCACGCCTCAACAATGTTAAATGATAAGGGATCGGGTTGCGCGCCGCAACAGTATTGTTATTGTAGTGATTGTAGACAACGAGTGTTTTTTCATACTTTATTAAGTTTCTGATAGAATTGATATGTTTCTTCGAAGCATGTTTCCCCCTCCCCTTAAAACTGTTATTACCTATTTATATTTCTGTTGTATATTATATAACTGCACAGGTTTATCTGGAGTCTGGTCCTAGCCTCGTCACTACCTCGCCGGGGTTAGGCCAGACCCTTACCAGCACATGGGATCGGTTGTGCTGATACTACACTCTGCACTCTGTGCAGATACCGGAGCGGCACTTGATCAGCAGCAGTAGGGGAGCCAACCTTCAGTCCACCGAGACACCGAGGTAGCCTTGAAGGCGTCCGCAGGCCCGACGTCTCCTATATCTTTTATTATATTATGTTATCTCATGTATCCGAGACAAACAGTGTTATTTTTCCTTCAAACTATTGTATGTAGTACTCTTAATAGTCCGTGGATATTGTGACACCAGTTTCTGGGTAGAGGCATGTGTTAACTTTTGAAACATTTTGGTTTTATACTTATTTAAGACTTCCGCTTAAATCTCATATTCCGCTGTCATGTAAGTGTTTATCACTTGTTAAAATGAGTTGTAAAAAGGATTAACATAGAAGAGTTAAAGATTTCTAAGTTCGTGGCTTGCCTAGCTTCTACGAGTAGGGGTCATCACGACTCCCGATGGTGGGAATTCCGGGTCGTGACAATTGTTCCACCAACCTCCTAATAAGGTGGATAGCTTCCATGGTTGAACGCCCGGGCATGAACCCGAACTGATTGTCGGATATAGACACCGTCCTCCTCACCCTCACTTTCACCATCCTCTCCCTAATTTTCATGGTATGACTTAATAACTTGATACTCCTATAAGATATTAATTAATATTAGAGATAATATAATGAGTAATTTAGTCAAATAATTCTTATAATTAATACAATTAAATGATGTCTTAATGAGAATGTCAAAATCTTAAACACTTATTTTGGATTCGAGGAATGATATACAACAGTATTTAACAGCACACAAAACGAAAGAAAAGACTAATTTTTTACACATAGTGCTTTAAGAATCTTGTTCTTTTAAGCATATTCAAAATCTTAGACCGGTCTCGGATTCGAGTTCTGTAATTGAAAAATTAAACTCTTACTAGGAAATATTTTCTTCTCTAATACATCTTATCCGATGCGAATTTGAACTAGTCAGACCTATAAATTTCAAACACCAAATGAATAAACAATAAGAGGCTATTTTTATATTTTTCTTCATTCTGATTGATTGTTTTATTCCTATTACAAGAGCATGCCATTAGTATTGTTTACAAGTATCAAGTTGGAAAACGAGAGGATCATGCATGTGAAGAAATTTTAGTTTCATATATATTTTTTACAAGGAAGCAATAATCAATAAAAGAATCAAATTTGTTAGCTATCATTTTCAGACTACCATTTCATTTTTATGATTGCTCTTTTGAAAATAACATCTTCTGCTAAATTTGTCATCACTCGCTTTTTCTGGCCCCTGGTTGGCAAATTTTTCTATTTTTCTAACCGCAGAATTATACCATATATATTTGAAAGAAAATAATTGTGACATCAAATAATTTGTGTTTTATTCTTGCATGATTGAATTCGATTTAGAAACAACCCTAATCTTATAGTATAATATAGCCCATATCTCATCCCAAAAATTCTAGCAGCACTACTTTAATGCATCCTTTCAATATTTCAATTATATTTGAGAATTTTTTCGTACTAAGCGGGTGCTCTAACCAACTAGGTTACTAGAGTTTATTGCTCTTTTGTTTCAGTTCAAGACAATTGATCTCTTGTTTCAGTACTACAGGTGAATTGCTACAAAAAATTAAAAAATAGCTGCGAACGGTAATTTTCAGAAAGTATAGCTACGAATGATAAATATAATGTATATATTTGATGTATCGCATAATATTTTCATTCTTTTTCTAGACACGACAGTTTCATACGACTAACCTTTTGATATTTTTGTTGTTGAAATTTTTTAGGTTATGACTTTTTGTAGCGTCGTCCTACTTCGTCAAACATGTTGTGATTTTTATAGTTATAGCTTTGAGAAAGAGCGCGAATTCGGATTTAGTCAAACACCAATACGAATATCAAACATCGGGGTGGAAAAGGCAAAAAAAAAAGCGAAAAAGTTCTGCTATAGTCCCATCATGGCCTTTGAGAAATGTACTTTAATATACAACTGAACTTTTTGAAGGAATATTGGATTGCAAGTCTAAGCTGAAGGAATAACTTGCAATCCAATTCTTCAAACTCTTTTGTGGTTGCAACTATTACGTAAACTCCTATCTAGGAGGAGTATATATTTATCTTCACCTTTTTACACCCTTTGTTTCACAGTACCATTAAAAAACAAATAAACGTAGAGGAAAGGAAATATCTTGATGGCATGCAGCTAAATTAAAGTGGTCCTTGCCCTAGCGTAATTCACTATTAAAATAAAGAACATAGTTGACATTATTACACCAATTAAAAAGGTGAAATGATGAGCTCACAATAAAATTATAATTCAACTGCTAGCTAGCTTTTGGCCGCATGCACTTGGATCCTACTGCAAACTGAATTATTCTTTCTCCCTCCATACATATGTTTAATAATTGAGGGTAAGTTATATATACGGTTAGCAAGAGGCGGATTCAGAATTCGACGGTTACAGAGACATCATTACATTCGATATAAATTTATTGCTGCTCATGAAAATTGATAAGAGTCTCTATTAATATTTGATTATTTCTTAAAGATATCTGCAAGTATATATAAAGTTTTTGCCGAAATTTTCAGGTGACGGTGACCCGGCCCTCTTCCTACCATATGCCTCTAACTCTTAGTATATAAAAAATTAACATCAATGTGTCACCTGTACCAATTGTAAGGAGTAAATAATATATCTTATTTCTAAAATTATGAATCTATCATTTAAGGAGGTTACATGTTGATATAACCAACTGTTATCCTACAAAAGGGATAAAAGAAGAAGTTTAATACTTGTGTGTTTGTCTGACGGCTGCTTGTGCACATTGTACTTTTCAATCAATATAATATTTTCAATCAATATAATACTAAAACATAACATTCACATAATCGTAGGAACATATATATGTGTGTCACAAAGTTTTCCTAGTATATTTATGTAAGTACAGTAATTAAGATTTGATTATATGTCCGAGTCTCCGACCACATACGAACATCACTTTGCATAGATTCCTTCCTTCACTCCCCTATGCACGCAAAATCATATATTAATGTAGGAATAATTGTATGAACAATTATTTTTAAAGTGAAAACGAATGTTAAAGTTTAGTAACTATTGTTATTATATTGTTAATAAGCCCCGCTTCCCCTGCATATCAGTCTAATTACTGTATTTCTTCTAACGAAAACAAAATTAGGTACGATAATGCCGTTGCGGAATTTAATTAATATGTTTAGTTTTAGATTGTTTTAGCTTTAGTTGTTCTGGAAAGACAACAGTGTCTTGACAAAAAAAAAAGACAATTATGTCTGTATTTTGTTGTGAAAAGCTATATATTGAATAACCAAAAAGTAATTACGAATGGAATAGTTTGTACAAACTCCTTTGAATTCTGCAACTCGAGATCTGAAAGATTATATCTATCAGTTCTTTTTTCTTTTTCCTTTTCGTTTTTTTCTTAATTAATCCATTGCATTTTTTTTTAAAGTAAAAGGCAGATGACTTTTAAATTACGTAAAAACAGTGGCCAAACAACATGCACGTTCCCCAAAAGCCAAACATCTCGATATTTTTTGGGGACTAACCACACATGGGGCTGTCTTGCTACAATCTATGGGATCCAATGCTACTATGTGATATTTGTAGATTTCATTGTTATTTCGAAGAAAAAAAAAGCCTCATTTGTACAACAAAAAGAAGTTAAAATCATTTTTAGATTTCATAGAGCAAATATCATGAGTATAGTCTAAGCTGCTCAAGGGGCTCTCCTGATTGAATAATTACTTAATTTACCCGAGCGGAAAAGGAAAAAAATATTAAGCTCCTACCAAAAAAAGATTTAATATCAGTATGTTCATAGTTCAACATTGCGAGTGTGCGAGCAAAGTTTCAGAAGGTATATGTTAAATGTAAAAGTATTATTAATGATGTGAGGTATTTTAAAAAA
Source organism: Nicotiana tabacum (assembly GCF_000715075.1). Lineage (NCBI taxonomy): Eukaryota > Viridiplantae > Streptophyta > Magnoliopsida > Solanales > Solanaceae > Nicotiana > Nicotiana tabacum. Next base: position 129,515,401 of record NC_134084.1, read on the forward strand.
AAGCGTATAAATTAACCAAAGCAATCAGTATCATAGCGTTAAGAGTATAGTATTGGGAAAAAGATACTATATAGCCGCTTTCAAAATAATTGCCAAAAAAATTTTAAAATATTTTATACACTTCTTCGACGACTGAATGTAAATAATTTCTGGAGCGAGCTAAAAGTGATAATACTCCTAAGAGTATAATAGCCCAACAAGCATTACTGAATACTCCGTATGTTTTAGGCTTTTAGCGTGATATTCTTTTAAATTTGAAATTTTATACTTATATTATTTGCACGTTGACTAAACTAGACTAACGCCTTCATTCTTAAAAGTGTGCATTAAAACAAAGAAAATAGAGGGAAATATATATCTCGAACTTTTACCACGCTTTTATATATTTTTTCCATTATTTTATAATAAATGATTATACTTTAAGATTTCATTTTGACAAAAAAAGGTAGTCCTTCTCATGGTCGCTTCAGCGTTCCACTAGTAATTTGGAACGTAATTTCTTCCACCTAATTAATTCGCTTTGATCCTATAATAATCTATTTTTATATGTATGCCAAGCAACACGAAAACAAAAGATGATTACACATTCAATATCTATATCGGACAAGATTGCGATATCAATCTTTGCTTGGAGCTGTCGCCATCTTTAAAATAACAATGTTACATCTATTAATTCGTTCGTCAGAGAAATGTCAGCATAATTTAAGAGGAAATTGGATAGGTTTTGTGTCTTCATGTTATTTTGAAGTTGCTTTATAATTATTTTATAGGGCCGGGTAAAAACGAATATTATAATAAAGAAGAGAGAATACTACTTAGGAAATTAGGTCACGGGACTAAAATATTCGTTATCTAATCACAATCCTTTAATCTTTTGTAAAATGATGATTTCGTTCAATTGGCATTACTGAAAAATAAACAACCCTTCTCCACTAAAACCGGAAATACATTGTCCAAAGATAAAAACAACAATTACTACACCTCAATCTCAAACTAATTAAACACACAAGCAAGTAGAATACGCATGCTAGGCTTAACCATCCATATTAACTTTTTCTTTTTTTTAAATGCACACACACAAACAAAAATATAAACAAATTAATGATAAATAAATGGATCGTGAAGGCCAACATACACGTCGATCCAACATGCACTTTAACGGAGTTTTACTTCTTCAAGACACTGCAATTGATGAGAGTCGCCAGTTAGGCTATTTGGTAATTGGTAGTACTCTTGCTGAAGACAGTTTATTTACACTAGTAGAAACTATGAAAAAGGATCAACATATTACACGTAAATCGCGGGCTGACACTCTTAATTGCTGACATTATAAGATGAAATAATGAAACAAAAAGAAAAGGACAAGACAGGATCTGAAAACTTACTTGTACAAATAGGCTGCAATCCCAAGAATGATGATCAGCAAAATGATGTCGATACAAAAGTTTCGACTAGATCTCAGCTGCAAAACAACCAAAGTTTGTCAAACAAAGCTCAGGAGTAATCCTTGTATCAGTGCAGATCACTTACTGCAACTGAATATAGCGGTAATTAAGCTTACCTGGTTAACTGTATCCTTGAGCCTAACGTTGGTATTCTTCAAGTCTGAGGTTGCCTTGTCCACCTATTGAGAAGTCGAACCATATCAATCTTTAGCTATGCTTCTTTCCATATCAAGTATTACATAAAACAGTTAAGTAACCAACCTTTGTGTCAATCTCATCCATCAGAGGAACTTGTCTATCCAACTCCTGCATGCAATGCATCACATCTTTAGTACCTATGTCAATTGGAATGATATAAAATAAAAACCATGAATGCAGCAAACCTCGTTCATATCACTGGCCATGTTTTTCAAAGTATCCAAGCCTTCTGCTATGACCTCCAAACCTTGGTCCTGTGCGACGTGCAAACTTAAATCTTAAACATAGTCCAGGAAGCAGTAAAGAAGCAGTAAACATAACCTCAATTAAGGGGGAAAAAGCTTCATTCAAAGAATTTCATGATAAACAACCGAAAAAAGGACATACCTGTCTCATTTTCCGCATTTCATACTCTTGCCTGAATTGACTTGACTCTTCAGTTTGTTGAAAATATTCATTGTCAAATTGTCCATCTGTAATCCAAGTACACTCCGTAAGTGATCTAACAATCAGCTATAGCCTACGCAAGACGGACTACATGATACTTTTATTTCATGATAAATTATGCCGTTAAAGGCTCATTTTAGGCACACTTAAACCCTGAAGCTAGGTGAGGCTCATGTAGGTGGTTCGCTTCGTTTAGCAAGCTCTTTAGCACAGGTATGCACCTTATCGGCAATAGGCTCTATCTTGAAGAGAGTGGCACTGAACAATAAATATAACTGAAAAAGAGATACATTATTTAAAAAATGTTATGAGTGAATATGTTACTTCTTAGGAAAAAGAATTAAGACCTTTCATATTAGAAACTAGTCACTTAAGCTGCATTAGAAACTTATAACTGCATCTAAACAAAATATTAAATTGGATATTAAACTTAATCCACATGTTTTTTACTACATAAATTTGAAGTTTTTCATTTAATTTTTAATTAGTTTTTCCTTGCATAACATATATTCTTCTATGTTTTTCTTCACTGTGTCTTTCTTTCCTGAAGCTCATGCTTTAATTGCGGTACAGATAGAGCCCCAACAGACCTGGGGCGCTTTTTGCCCTTGACAACACTAAATACACATGCAGAGAGAACAACTTACAGGAAAATCAGTCAAATGGCAGAAATTATCAATCACCTGAATCAAATTTAATTTCTGTGCGAGAACCTGAAGCTCTCCATCCTCCAGATTGTTTGGGTGGAGCTGCAGAGCCATCTGGTATGGCATTTATTCTATCTGGTAGTGCAAGAACCAAATCATTACGGGCAGCAAGTTCTTCACCCGACAGACCTTTGACCTGAAATTGAGGGTTATTTAGTACCAAGGAAACTATTTAATACCACAGATTACCATATAAATGCAGATTTACTCTTTCGGTAGGGAGGAGAGCAGCAACAGTAGTGAACATTGCAAGAGATATTGGTTATCAAGTAACTGAAAAGTGTGAACATTGCAAGAGATATTAGTTATCAACTAACTGAAAAGAAGATGAACACAGTTCGAAGTGCAACAACCAAAGGTTTCTAAGCTCCATTACTGTCGTCTTTACATTGAGTCCTTGTTTACTCTTATAAATGAAGCAAGCAGCTAAAACAGTTTTGCATATTGAGGTTTAACTCAGACACGTCAGTCAAGACTGAGCAGTACCCACTTGTAACTATACAAAGTAGAATAACGCAACTTCGCCCCTCGGTCCTTTTCTACTCTACAAAGGAAATGTGCTGCAATGACTAGGTTAAGAAACCTTTTTTTTTTTAAATCAGGGTGGAGTAGGTTAAGAAACATGTACGACGCTAGATTACCAGAGCATCAAGATCCACAATCATTTTGGTAATGTCTACCACTAGCTAAAAAAATTAGAAGAGATTATGGCTAGTGGGAATTGAACTAGTGAACTCACAAAGGTTTTGAACCCTCTTAACCACTGAGCTATGCTTTTGGCCTATTACCAAGGGGCTAGATTACCAGAGCATCAAGTCCACAACCTATTTTGGTAATGTCTAGTCCCCAACCATCTCCAGATGAGTCACAAGCTTTTCTGGTCAATTACAATAAATAGCTTCTTGGTTTGTTTGGGAGGGGGTATATTATCACCTCTATTCTATCCAATAATTTATGGATACACAGATGGAAGCTTTCAGACTCTTAATCCCTCAATCTGATGGAGTACCATCAACGCAAAACCTCTGAATCCAGCGTTTTGGCATTTTTATCAGATACACTCCTATACTCAGGCCACTTTGCTCAAAATCTTCCAAATTATCTTCAGTTACCTTTTAAGTAGCATGGATATGAAATCAGAACACAACTGATTGTTTGTAACAAAAAGAAATCACCTGGAAACTATATAATGCACGTGCAAATATTATGTCGCTTCAATCTACCAAAGGAGAACATAAAAAAGAAAAATAAATTACTGACAAGTGTACATATACAAGGTATAATTCGTCAATCCCATGGATTCAAGTTATTCTGAGAAACCAAAAGAATAAATTTTAACATTCTGAAAAAGAATGAAAACTGCATACTGGGTATCTAAATTTATTCGCAATTTTTCACCAATCTCGTTTCTTCCTGCCACTTAATCAAACAAGAGGAAGCAAATTCTAAGTTTTCATAAATTTCCTTACAATAAAAGGACCTTATTTAATTTTTTTCCAAAAGTTGTCTTTAATTAGGGCTGTGTGCAATAATTCAAAATTAAAGTTTTCTGAGTCTCTTTGAGCGACTGGGTGTTTATTTCCCCTTATTCTACCACTCAACTTTACTTCTTTGTGCTCTATTTCCATTCTTCTATCAGCCCTCTTCATCTCTCAAGCTCTCCCACTCCCTTGGACTCTTGTTCTCATAAGATTGACAGCTTCTCTCAGATTGTTCTTGGAATTTCAACCTGCAAATTTCAAGCCAGCAGCCCAACGCAGCATCATCCCTCCCTCCCTCCTCCTCTCTCTCCCTCTCCCACTCTCTCATAGATAGTCTCTCTTCCTTAAGATTGAAGAAGGAAAATAGCATGACCAATTGCATTTTTTGTTTGTATACTACTCTGGAAACCCAACATGTCCCTGGTCAAAAATCCCACCAACCAAAAGACCAAATCATAATAACCAAAAGGAAACCCAAATTGAGGAACCAAAGAATCCTGTAAGTTAATTAAAATTATTGAAAACTGACTGAATGAACAACCTTATTTTCTAGGCTTAACAAAGTATTTTAGCGATATCAGAAATAGGGAAGCCGTACATGATTGTCCTCAGCAAGTGACATGGTTTCCAGAATTTGAGATGTTAGACTCAAGTAAGATTTGGTGAGCCTTCTATTTTTCTTATCTACAGGACAGCCAAATTTAGATTTAGAGATTTTAACATGGTATAAAGGAACACTATAAGTCTATTCCTCCAAAAGTAAAGCAAAGAATGCAACTTGCTGAAATAGTCAGGTACGAGCTCACACAACACCATTAGCTTAGGAGCATCAAGCTATAAAAAGGAGAACTGCATAGTCCGCGAGTTCATCTGGGTTTGCTATTAGTTGCTAACCAGGATAGGAGAATTAAAGTCTTACAACTTATCGGACTTTTGTTCCGGAAAATAGAAGCTCGATCCTGAGAATCAATCCCAATCGAATCTATGGAAGGGAGACCCTCTATCCTCTTAATCTTTAGAGTAGATATTATATATAGGATAATCAGTCCACTGCGGTGCCCAAGACAAGGCAAGATGAATAGGAATGTTGAAGGGACATAAGGCTCAGCTAAGGTAAGGAAAGACCCTGACCATCTAGGTCACCAAGTACTCTTATTTTTTAGGGAGTCGGAGACGATCGAAGAGGCAGCAAAATAGGAACTTTCGATCAGGGAGAGCTCAACAAGGTCGAGACCAAGATGATGGATATTCCAAGGAAGATCGAAGAAGATGAATGAAGGTTTATACCTACCCCTAACTGGCACTATGAATCCAATCCCATCTACGACATCTGTGTAGCCGTAGATAACCACCCCTCCCCCACCAAATGGTCCCTTTTTTCTAGAAGTGATGTAGCCATGTAGGATGATCAGTACACATCTTATCCGCAAAGCAAATGACCTAACAATACAATATATATCACTGTCAATCAATCAACTACACCACAATAAAAGGTTAGTTGTGATCAGCTATGTGAATCCTATATCTCCATTCCCCTTTATTACAACGCGTCTTGTAGGCACCTTCTAACCAATTCAACATCCTTGTATTTCAATATTTCATAATATATCATCAACCTATGCAACCCTCGTCTTTTCTACGTACTTATGATCATCTATGCTTTTACAAAACTCACATATTACAAACATACAAATCAAAAAGAACAATTTTAAACCGGCTTCCACTCCCCCTCCTTCCAACATTGTTCTTTATCTTACCTTTCATCAAAATCCAGAACCAGTCAACCAAATCAACAATCTCGAAAGATAAACAGATTATGAAAAAGTAATCCAAGTACAACATATCCCATCAGTTAATTTCCAATATCATTACAGAACCAAATCAGCTATAAAAAAAAAGTCAAAGTAAACCACACCTTCCTTACAGCCAACCTCTGCAATTTTGGAACCTCCTCGAGTAACTTGGCTTTAGTTCTCCGAATTTCAGCGTTGATCGCCACAACAGATGCCCTATTTTTCTCATTAGCAGCTGTTTCCGCTTTCTGTAACCGCAAGGAAAAACAAAATGTGTAAAACTAAACCCTAGAACACACACAGACAAAATGTTAAAAAGGTGAATTATTTACCTGAAGAGAAGCTTCGATGTCGGATTCAACGGAAGAATAGAGACGAGCGAAGGCGTCGTCGCCGGCAACGTTGGAATCCTTGTGCTTGTCGATGTCGTACTTGTCATATTTCTTACAGATTGAGTCAACCCGTGTCAGTATATCTATTACGCTCATTTTCCTTCTGATTATTCCACTGCACTTCTTCTTCTTCTCTCACAATTTGTGGAGATCACGAAATAAATACGAACGGGAGATTTTTACTTTGAAGACGGAGAACACACTCTTCAAAATACAGACTGGAGTAATTTTTTTTTTCTTTTCTAAAAGCATAGGGGTCTCTTTCGGGTTTACGGTTTGGGTTTGGGTTTTAATATAGGTAAAAATAGCAGGTATAACCAGTTTTCGGACTGGTCATTCAAAAATAGCCAGTGTTTACCAAGTCAATGAAAAATAGCCACTATTTTACTACAACAGAGATCGGTCCAGCATAATATACTGGAGTTCGGTGCACATGTGTATGAACTCCAACATATTATGTTGGACCGATATACTTTGCTGGCTCCAGTATAATATACTTGAAACTGAGCATTGGTGCTCCAAACTCCAGTATATTATGCTGGACCGATATACTTGCTGGAACTCCAGTATATTATGCTAGAGTTCTAGTGTACTTATATTGGAACTCCATCATATTATGTTGGAGTTCCAACATACTTATCCTGGAACTCCAGTATAATATATTGGAGTTCAAGTATACTTATGCTGGAACTCCAGCATAATATACTGGTGTATTTTCCGGGTTTTGAACAGTGTTTTCGCTCAGATTTATCTTTACATGAAAAATGGCTAAATTTCGATTACTTTTGAAATTGAGCTATTTTTGAACGACTAGTTGTAAATCTGGCTATTTTTGAATTTCACCCTTAATATAGAGATTTTTGTTTAAGGCACAGTAATGCATAGATTGCCCCAGAGACAATTTGTAGGTATTTGGACATAAAAATTGTAATTTTTGAAAAAATAATTATATTTGGAGTTAAAGTTGAAAAATGATATTTGAAATTTGAAATATGTTTGGACATACATTTCACTTGAAAAAATATTGCATTTTTTTGAGCGGGAAACTTTTTTTTTTCCTGAAAATAAAGATTTGTCTTTAAAAAACTCATTATCGAAAATTTTCTAAAAACTTGCAAAATTTTATAGAAAAATATATTTTTGGAAAAAAAAAATGTATGGACAAAACGGTGCCTTAGACAAATTTGGTGCACGAAATATTATTGGGCTTAAAAGGCAAAAAGACTAACGTGCTGAACGAAATTCTGTTCTTGACCCGCCAATGAATATAGATTTTCATCGAGACACTTAATATGTTTGAAATTAATGTTTTAAATGTCTTTAATAGTCGACTAAACTTATACGGTGTTGGTATCATAGACGGAGCTAGCCTATTGTATTCGCCTAGATCCAGTCACTTCCGCTTAAATATTATATTTATATTAAAAAAATTATTAAATTTGTATTAATATTTAATTATGAGACTAATAACTAAGACGAGCTATGAGTTCTGTAAAAAATTTAGAATCCTTAAATTCTGTCTCCGCCTTTAAATTTCACCAAATCCCATGATGTTGATCCTGGAGCCTTTCGGTCAATGATGACAGTGAAGGAATTGGAATAGCTTAAGTCTAAGTTCGGCCTTCCCAATCACATTAAATTAATCCCTGCTGGGTGGGATACAGTGCAGGTCCACCGTCCTGGGTATTGCGCCTTCTACGCCTACCCCTTCCAAGTCGGCTACTCTCTCCCTCTTCTTCCATTAGCGGAGGAATTCTATCGTTATTATGGTATTTTCCCAGCTCAGCTCGCGCCGTACGTTTATAAACTTATAAAGACGCTTACCAAATTTGTCGAGCTAGCCAGGGTCGAGTTGACACTTCAGCACTTAATACATCTGTTCGCCCCTAGCTTTTATAGGGGAACGATGTTGGATAATTGGGTAATTAATAATTTTTTGGCGGGAGATTAGATAATTAATTAGAAGTTTGTGGATAATTATTTAAGTGAGATTTTGGATAATCATTAGGGGACAACACTTCCATGCAGGATTGTAGAATTATGGCAGCAAATTGCCATCTAATTAGGTGCTTAAGGAGGTGGTGACAGAAATTTAAAGATATGGACACCTTATCTCATTCTTGTTGAAGAATTCTATTAAAAGACTTCTCTTTAATTCACAAAATGGAATAGAGATGTTTTACATCTACTAAGTAACGGGTGAGGCTTCAGCAAAGAAATTATACGAGATTATCATGTAATAGCAGTGCGAGATGCAATTCTAAAAGAGCACGGTCCAACTTTCTCAATAATATCATACGGATTTTTCCCTACTTCGATCCACCGTTAAGTATTTTCGCAAAAGACGTGTGTTAGAGGGATTATGGTTAGAGAATTGATTCAGGTATGTTAAGGCTATCCCTTCTTTCTTTTTGGCATGATCCAAATGATACAAACTAAACGAGCAAACACACAGCTTTCATAAATGACTCTATTCATAGAAGTACTAGGGGTGTCTAAGTTCTTGATTCCCCATGTGACATATTATTATATTTTCTGTTCATGAGTCTCAAAAAAATACGTAGTTGATAAAGTTTATCCGAAAGGTATATTAATCTTAATTAATATATTTCTTATGCATTTCATTCATTTATACATGTACATTGACCCATGACCAGATGACGTTATATACGTATATATTATATGTATATGGGATATGAAAAAAGGTTATGATGCTATATACGCACCACCACTTGATCAGCTGGTATACGTTGATGATTTTGCCCATAGTGGCTGAGTTGATATGATGGGATGCCCTCATAGGCTTGATGATATTATGTACACATATACCTATGCATGGTATGATATTTATACGCATATGCATGATATTTTAAATAATAAATGATTCACAGAGCTATTCAGACTTACATGTCAAGTCTTTTACTCCATGTTTCTCTCATGACTTTTATTTACTAATGTTCATTAGTTACATAATCGGTACTTTATTTGTACTGACGTTCCTTTTGCCTGAGGATGCTGCGTTTCATGCCCGCAAGTCCCGATAGACAGGTTGAGAGTCCTCCAAGTACGCTATCAGCTCAGCGAAAGGTGTTGATGCGCTCCATTTGCTCCGGAGTTGCTTATTTGGTGAGTATGATTAGTACATGTATTGATTGGTATGGCGGACCCTTGTCCCGACCTTCATGATATTATGTACTCTTAGAGGTTTATAGACAAATATCATGTATATGAAAGATTGTATGGCTTTGTCGGCCTATGTTTGAGTATATAGAGGATCATGCCAGCCTTATAGGCTCATATGTCATATGTATAAGTTTGTATTACACATTGGGTCATCCTATATCGAGTGTTCCCTCATATTTCACTCTAGTTATCTCACAACAGCCCTCTCCATTTCATTTACCTATGATAGTATAATACGAAAGATATGTTATGTTGGTACTCAGTTGAGTAAGGCACCGGGTTCCTGTCGCGGCTATCTGATTTGGGTCGTGACAAAAGTGGTATCAGAGTAGTTCTGTCCTAGGGAGTCTTCAAGCCGTGTCTAGTAGAGTCTTGTTTATGGGTGTGTTGTGCACCACACTTATAAGAAAGAGGATAGAGGGCATTTAGTACGGTCACTCTTTCTTCTTACTCTAGATCGTGTGGTAGAGCTCAGTCATAGAAATTCAAATTCCTAAATTCTATTATATTCGTCATACAACCACACCTACATCCAAAAAGACAGTTGATAAGAGATTGAATGTGACTGTAGAAGAGTTGAGTCAGAGGAACTCGATTTTTCATAATGCTTATGATGAGTATTAGGTCTTCAACAATTCATATGTGTACTAGGATGTGTAAGCTTCTTGATAAGGAGCCTTAAGGCATGACCATCTATCCACCCTTATGATAAAAAGCAATGAGAGAATCAGAAGGTATATGCAAGTTTCAACAAGTAAAAGAAGCAAGGTGAAAAAGGGTACGAGGTACCCAGCTAGTGAAGATTATCATTATTTACCATCCATGAAGAGAGATATAAGCATTTTGAGTTACCTTCAAATGAAACCACGGTATGTACAATTGGCCACACCCATCTCAGTTATGCCCTATGGGGGCTAACATAAGTAGTATAAGAGAAGAACGGATACCAGGATCCGATTGGGGTTAGAGTGACCCAAAATGGTGGATGGATTATTTCTGTTAGTTAATATTTCCGAAGGATATTGTAAATATGCTAATAGATCTCCTTGTGAGACACCCAGATGGTGCGCTCTAGAATAATACAGCTAGATATGAATACTAGAATGTTAAAAAAAATTACAAAGATAGGCACTGAAATCCTGGAAGAGATAAATATTACCGTAGTATGGCTCCCATCTCTAGTAGAGAGAGAATGTTAGGCAACTCAAAGAGCCAGTGGATGAAGCAAAGGGATCTAAAAGCAAAAGAATATCTTGTTGAAGTTTTCAGAATGAAGTGATAGACAAAAATATTAGCAGGGAAATAAGAAGAGAGTTAATGAAGGATTATGAGTAAGATGTGATACATGGATGACAACGGTAGAAAAAAATGAAAAATGACAGTATTACAAAGTCTATAGTAAAGTAAAGAAAAAGACGAGAGGTGATAGGCCTTGAGACAACAAAAAAGTATAGGCTATAAAGTCATATCCTCATTTCGAAAAATAAGTCCGTGACTCCAACGTGATTACCAAAAGGAAAAGTTAGACCTAGAGTAATAGAAATCAGTATGGACTGGTGAACAAGATAAACTAAATATGAATTAGGTATTGAGTGATTTGATAATAGTCGGCATTATGAGAAATTCAGAGATTGCGTTCCTGCAATAATAGAATGGATGACAAAAGAATATTCATGAGAAATTCAGAGAATGGTCATTCAGGAAGATGCTTCCCTGAAGCAAGCAATGTGAGCAAAGTTAAGCTTAAGGGACTGTGTGTGCCAGATACACTAGGTGTCTCCCTCATGAGTAAGAAATTTTGTTATCCTTGGTACAAAAGGATTTCTGCAAGGCGAGTAAGGGTCATCGATGATGTGAAAAGATGCCAAAGATGAAGAGGTAAAATATCTATACATTGATCATCGTAGCACTAAATCTCAGTACTCCCCCAAAGGGGAAATATGGAGTGATGTGGCATTAAGTTAGAATTAAGTGGTTCTAGTAATTATAGAATGGTAAAGGAAGAATGCGATAAAAATGAGAAAGGGATGAGATTGCACTTATTCAAATCCTATAGATATGCAAAGATTTCAGAACATTATGCAAGCACGTCAAGGAAAGAAAGTGCGGGTTCCTGTCTGAGATGTTATTGATAAATAAGGAGCCAGTGCTAGAGGTAAGTTAAGACAAAGGAAATAACCAAGAAAGATTACGCAGAATATTGATATGAGAATGGCCCAACGAGTAGTTAGTAGTTGATTCAGGAAGAGCTTAGTTATGGCTAGACAAGAGGTTACAGACAAATCAACATATCATGCAAGATAAACATATTAAAACCCAATATAGTGATTTTGGACTCGCAATTATGACATTGTAATACTTGAGAAATATTCAGATAGGAGTTGGGGTAGTTAAAGGTACCATATGAGTGTTACGAAAATAAAAGAGAGTGCCACTGGGAAGATAGTCAAAATATCAGTTTAGAAGCAACCCTACAAGCACAAGGGCGTGGAGGTAAGTAACTACGGATAATTATAGGCGGGGAAGAACATCAAAAATTCCGTCAAGTATACGATGTGATAAGCTCGCGGCTTTACAAGAGTTAGAGGGTCCTCCCTAATTACTACAATGAAAGACTAGCTGAGGAAATAAGGAAGAAGGCTTCAACCTAAACATAGTAACTTGAAGAAGAAATGCTCATGTAAAAACGGTCTCATTACAACATTCTATGCACTCCATAAGAAAGTGGCACCTACTGTGACTAATGAACGAGAAGTAAAGGCAAAAGTAATATTCGAGATCATATGAGTTGCATGAAAACTCTGGCATGCATGGGAACTAAGATAAGCTAAGTATGCACGCAACAAGGAGGCAGAAAGACCAGGAAAGGTAATAGCTTACGTTTAAAGAAAGCTAAGAAGGAACAAAAGGAATTATTCGATCAATGATCCAAAGTTAGTTACGTTATGTGCGCACTTAAGAGTTCGGAGTATTATCCATGCAGCATATATGTTGACAATCATACAGCCGCAGAAGATTCCGGTATAAGTTAAGAGAAAGAATTGAGCCCAGGTCATAGATAAAGGATTGAATTATTAGAAGATTGTATCATAGATATTCCATAGCATCCATAAAGGGCTAAAGTAATAACTAATATCATGAGTTGTAGATTGGAAGATAACTTAAGCTTACATAAAGGCTGATCAAAGGGAAGAGAAAACTAAAGAGTTACATCAACTAAGGGCAACGGGGTTCTAAAAGGCAAAACGACCAGTCGGGTCATTACATTCTCCACCTCTTAAACAAATGTTCGTCCTCGAACGAACATAGAAAAGTACTTGAGTTGCTGAATAAATGTGGATATCTGCTCTGCATGTCCTCCTCGGACTCTCAGGTCGCCTCCTCGATTGGTTGGCCCCTCCATTGGACCCTCACCGCGGAAATCCTCTTGGACCTCAACTGGCGATCATGTCTATCAATAATGGCAACTGGCTCATCCTCATAACCCAAACTCTCATCCAGCTAAATAGTACTAAAATCTAACACGTGGGATAGGTCGGCATGATACTTCCGAAGCATCGATACATGAAAAACCGGATGAACTCCCGATAAGCTAGGGGTAAAGCTAGCTCGTAAGCAATCTCCCCAACTCGCCTCAACACCTCAAATGGGCCAATAAACCTTGGGCTCGGCTTGCCTTTCTTCCCGAATCTCATAACGCCCTTCATTGGCGAGACTTTCAAGAGGACCTTCTTGCCAACCACGAATGATACATCACGCGCCTTCTGATCCACATAGCTCTTCTGTCTGGACTGAGCTGTGCGAAGCCTTTCCTAAATCAACTTTACCTTGTCCAAGGCATCCTGTACCAAATCTGTACCGTATAACTTAGCCTCACCAGGCTCAAACTACCCGATAGGAGAACGACAACGTTGACCATATAAAGCCTCGTATGGAGCCATCTCTATGCTGGACTGATAACTGTTGTTGTACGCAAACTCCGCCAAGGGCAAGAACTGATATCACTGCCCTCCAAAGTCAATCACACATGCTCTAAGCATGTACTCTAAAATCTGAACTGCCTGCTCCGACTGGACGTCGGTCTATGGATGAAATGTCATGCTAAGCTCCATGCGGGTTCCCAACTCACCCCGAACAGCTTTCTAGAAATGCGAAGTGAACTGAGGGCCTCTATCTGATATGATGGAAACAAGCACACCGTGCAATCGGACTATCTCCCGAATGTAGATCTGAGCATACCTCTCTGCTGTATAAGTAGTCACCACCGGAATAAAGTGGGCCGACTTGGTCAACCTGTCAACAATGACCCACACTGAATCAAACTTCTGCAAAGTCCGGGGCAACCCAACTACGAAATCCATAGTAATGGGCTCCCACTTCCACTCTAGTATAGGCATCTGCTAAAGTAGGCAACCCAGTCGCTAGTGTTCATACTTGACCTGCTGACAATTCAAACACCTAGCTACATACTCCACTATGTCTTTCTTCATCCTCCGCCACCAATAATGCTGCCTCAAGTCACGATACATTTTCGTAGCTCCCGGATAAATGGAATACCGCGAACGATGTGCCTCCTCTAGAATCTTCTCCCTCAGACCATCAACATTAGGAACACATAGACGACCTTGGAGTCGCCAAACACCATCCTTGCCAATAGAAACCTCCTTGGCACCTCTCTGAAGCACCATCTCTCTAAGAATTGCCAAATGTGGATCATCGAACTGTCGGGCCTTGATCTGCCCCAATAATGAAGACTGAACAACCGCACACACAAGAACTCAGCTGGGCTCTGAAATATCCAACCTCACAAGTCTGTTAGCCAAGGACCGAATGTCCAAAGCTTGTGGTCTCTCCTCTGCTGGAATAAATGCCAAGCTACCCATACTTTCTGCCTTCCTGCTTAAGGCATCCGCGACCATATTAGCCTTGCCCGAATGATAAAGAATGTTGATATTATAATCCTTCAGTAACTCAAGCCACCTGTGCTGCCTCAAATTAAGATCCCTCTATTTGAACAAATGCTGTAAGCTGCGATGATCCGTATAAACCTCACATGACACCCCATACAGATAATGCCTCCATATCTTAAGAGCATGAATGATCGCAGCCAACTCTAGATCGTGCACAACATAATTCTTCTCATGAACCTTTAGCTACGCGAAGCATAGGCAAAAACTCGCCCATCCTACATCAATACACATCCCAATCCAACGCACGAAGCGTCGCAATATACCGTATACATCCCTGAATCGGAAGGCAACACAAGAACTGGTGCTATAGTCAAAGCTGTCTTGAGCTTCTAAAAGCTTGCCTCACAATCATCAGACCAATGGAAAGGAGCACCCTTCTGGGTTAATCTAGTCAGAGGTGATGCAATAGATGAAAATCCATGCACGAATCATCTATAATAACCTACTAACCCTAGGAAACTCCTAATCTCGGTTACCGAAGTAGGACGTGGCCAACTCTGAACTGCCTCAATCTTCTTGGGGTCCACCTTAATACCCTCTCCTAACATAATATGCCCAAAGAATGCCACTGACTCTAGCCAGAACTCACACTTGGAGAACTTAGCATATAGCTTCTGCTCTCGCAAGGTCTAAAGCACTACCCTCAAATGTTGCTCGTGCTCCCCCAGGCTATGGGAGTATATCAAGATGTCAATGAAGACGACGACAAATGAATCAATATAAGGCATGAATACCCTATTCATCAAGTCCATGAATGTTGTTGGGGCGTTAGTCAAGCCAAAGGACATCACCGGGAACTCATAGTGGCCATATCCATAGACAGTGTTTGGAACATCCGAGTCACGAATCTTCAGCTGATGATACCCTGACCTCAAGTCAATCTTGGAGAACACCCTAACACCCTGCAACTGGTCGAACAAATCATCGATACGAGGCAACAAATACTTGTTTTTGATGGTGACTTTGTTCAACTGGTGGTAATCAATGCACATCCGTATAGTTCCATCCTTCTTCTTCACAAATAACGCTGGTGCACCCCAAGGCGGTACACTAGGTCTAACAAACCCCTTTGCTAACAATTCCTCAAGATGATTCTTCAACTCTTTCAACTCCTTCAGAGCCATACGGTACGGTGGGATAGATATAGGCTGGGTGCCTGGAGCCAAATCAATGTAGAAATCAATATCACGATCCGGTGGCATGCCAGGAAGATCATAAGAAAATACATCGGCGAACTCTCAAACTACTGGAACTAAATCAATCGTCGGAGACTCTACGATGGTGTCTCGAACATAATCCAAATAAGCCAAATACCCCTTCTCGATCATTTGCCGAGCCGTCAGGAAAGAGATAACCCGACTAGATGTATCAACTGTGGAACCCTTCCACTCCAACCTCAGCAACCCTGGCACTGCTAAAGTAACAGTCTTGGCATGGCAATCTAGGACGGCGTGATATGGGGATAGCCAATCCATGCCCAGGATGATCTCAAAGTCGATCATATCAAGCAACAGGAGGTTCGCTCTAGTATCGAAACCATAGAATGTGACCACACAAGACTGGTAGATCTGATCTACAACCACAAAATCACCAATAGGAGTGAACACATGAATAGGAGTGCCCAAAGGCTCAGGAGAAATAACCAGGAAATGAGCAAACAGAGATGATACATATGAATAAGTAGACCCTAGGTCAAATAATACTGAAGCATCTCTACCGCCGACGGAAATAATACATGTGATGATGGCATCTGAGGCCAATGCATCTGGCCTGGCCGGAAGGGCGTAAAATCTGGTTGGAGCGCTGGCTGGCTGGCCTCCACCTGACTGAGCAATAGCTGGTTGATCTCTCTCTGCCTGGCCTTCACCTCTAGGATGACCCTTACTAGTCTGCCCTCCACCTCTAGGTGGTGGGGCAGCCGGTGCTGAAATCATAGGCTGTTGACCCTACTACACTGCCTTGCCCCGAAGTCTGGGGCAGGTCCTCTTCATATGACCCGGATCTCCACACTCATAATATACTCTCGGCATCATAGCCTGTTGCCTTGAAGTCCGAGACTGCTGACCCGAATACCCACTGGAAGATCCCTGGATAGCCGGTAGGCGATACGAACTCTCCGACGCGGCATTGAAGTGAGTACTGGGAGAATCCTGATGACCAGCATACCCGCCGGAGGAACCCTGAACAGCTGGTGGGCGGTAAGAACTCTCTAGCATCGCACTGAAATAAGGACTCACTGGAGCACCTTGGGGAGGGGGTGGTGGTGTTGAATACAAGGGCCTGCTGGGCTGACCCTTCCCGAAGTGACCTTTACCTCTAGCTGGGGAACCTCTGAACTCTCCCGAAAACCGGGCCCTCTTGTTAGGCTGAATCTGCTCTCTACCCCTCTGGCAATACCCCTCAATCCTGTGAGCAATCTCTACCACTAGCTGATACTCAGTACGCATCTCCACCTCTTGAGCCATGCTAGCTCGAATACTGGGGTGCAACCCCGCAACAAATCTCTACACTCTCTCTGCATCTGTGGGAAGTATCATGAGTGCATGGCGATACAACTCAGAGAACCTCACCTTATAATCGGTTACAGACATCTGACACTGCTCAAGATGCTCAAACTGGTACCGTAGCTCTTCCCTCTTAGAGGGTGGAATATACCTATCCAAGATTAACTGGGTAAACTGACCCCAGGTGAGGGGAGGAGAACCTGTTGGCCTGCCGAAAATGTAGGACTGCCACCATCTATGGGCCTTGCCCTCTAGCTGAAAAGTAGTGAAGTCAACTCCATGCGACTCCAATATCCTCATGTTGTGCAGTCTGTCCCAGCACTTGTCAATAAAATCTTGGGCATCTTCATGACTCTCACCCCCGAAGATAGGAGGGTGAAGTCTAGTCCATCTATCCAATAACTTCTGCGGGTCACCGTCCGCAGCTGGTCTGAGCTAGTGTGCCACTGGAGCAACTGACTGTGCCCCATCTGCGGGTAGTGCACCCGGTGTCTGATACACTGCAGCTGCATGTCCAGGAGCCTGAGCAGTAGGGGTCTATGCTCCCCCTCCTACCTGTGATGTAGCTGGATCTGCTGGAAATAAACCAGCCTGAGTCATAGAATCCATGAACCGCAACATATGGCCCATGACCTCCTGGGATCCCGGTATTGCCATAAAGTCCGTCGGGGTAGGCTCAGCTGTGGGCACCTCGCCCTGCTCCTCGATGATAGGATCTCTCGCGGGATCTGCGGGTGGTACTACTGGGATAACTCTGGGACGCCCCCGTCCCCTACCATGGGCCGGTGCCCTCCCCCAGCCTCTGCCTCGACCTCTAGCAATAGGGAGAGCAGCTTTGCCCGGGTCTGGAACATCAGTCGTGCGTGTCCTCACCATCTGTGAGAGAATAAAAGAGGGAAATTAAGCATACCAACCACTACACGATAGGAAATGAATAAAGAGTAGTTTTCCTAACACCCTATAGCCTCTCGAAGATAAATACAGACGTCTCTATACTGATCCACAAGACTCTATTAAGTTTGCCCATAACTTGTGAGACCTACATGAACCTAGTACTCTGATACCATGTTGTCACAACCCATTTCCATAATAGGTCATGATGGCGCCCAACACCATTGCCAGGCAAGCCAACGTGGAAAAATACTAAATAAGCTCTCATTTACTTTTATCCAAAAATAGTTTCAATGATTCCTTAAGTTGTAATAAAATCAGAAATAATCGGTAAAGCCGAAAATAATCATACAACCCCAAAAATAATACGGTCTACTAATGTGTGTGCCAAGACCTAATGCCACAAGCTATGGGCAACTAGTAGAATATACAAAAGAATCACACTATCCTACTGTCCGAAATAGAATAGATAGCAAAAATACATAAGAGAGACTCCTTCAGGCTGCTGAACGGCATGGGAAGGGAAGCAGCTCACCGTAGAAGTCTCGAAATCCGCTCAGTGATACGCACCAGACTGATAGCCAGATACACATGCCTCAGATCCTGTACAATTAAGTATAGAAGTATAGTATGAGTATATAAACAATATATACCCAGTAAGTATCTTATCTATTCTCGAAGAAGTAGAGATGAGAGGTCGATTTGATACTTACTAGGGTCAAATAATATGAGAAAAGAATTTATAATAAGTATGGATAGCACAATTTAATAACATTGTATGGCAGAGAATAACAGTTCTTCTTCCAAGTAATATCATGGGTATCCATTTACGTTTCAAGGCATACATGAAGTTCAGTCCACAGAGAAATACTAAGTAAAGCATGCGCAAGTAACACCGAGGGACGTACGACCCGATCCAACATAAAAGTAAATTGTGCACTGTCGAGGGTCGAACAGATCAAACCATAGATGCATCTATTACCCCCGCTCGTGAATCACACGTGCGACGCGGTCAAATATAAATAAACTCATCAACAAGCAAACGATAATGTATATCTGGGGAGTAGTTATTCACAGGAATATTCAAGTTCTTCTTTAAAAGACCAAGCAAGATAAGGTTCCCCTACTAGTCTCATTTACCTTAATCAACATAATTTATACGAATCCGAATTTATCATCAAGTTACAAAAATATCACGTAGAGCATGCTTTTGGGCCCTAGACTACTCGGACTTAAAATAATAGTAGCTACGCATGGACTCTCATCACCTAGTGCGTACGTAGCCCCCGCATATAATAGCAATTAATTCAATTATTATACCTATGGGGACAATTCCCTCTTACAAGGTTAGAAAAGAGACTCACCTCGGTCCACAATGCACTTCCAATATGAAGAACGAGTCCAAACCCTCAATTCGGAGCCGAACGATCCCAAACTAGTTAAATGAGGTAGGAACTAGTCAATATAAACTCACAATATCGAATTCTAACTATTTAAGCAATTTTCCAACCTTTAACACAAGTTTCCTAAAATCCGACCCCAGGCCCACGTGCCCGGATTCTGAAATCTTTCGAAGGAAGTTGTTCTCTATAACCTAAGGATTGATAATATATGATTTCTAATTCATTCCGTAACAAATTTCGTGGTTAAATCTAACTTTTATTAAAATCCCTAGGTTTTGCTCTAACCTTTGATTTACCTAAATTCTAGTGTTTAATCTACCTAAAATACAAGTATTAAACTAAGAATTAGTGGGATAGACTTGCATCATGATGCTAGGTGGAAGTCTCTTCTCAAAAACTCCCAAAATCGCCAATGAAAGAGTGAAAATGGTAAAAGTTGACTTAGAACCGTATTAAATGAAGCTCACTACTTCAGCGATTTCCGCATCTGCGGTCAGGGGACTGCATCTGCGAGAAAGGATCGCATCTGTGAAAAGGGGCCTAAAGGGCTGGGACCGCTTCTACGGTTCGAGAGCCGCTTCTATGGTTTGGCCTGGCCTTCCATGGCCGCATCTGCGATAGATGGACCGCGTCTGCGGTCTCGCACCTGCGGTCCACCAACCACATGTGCGGTTATGACAAAAGCAGCAGTTTCAGCACTTCTAAAAAATTTCAACTTCACTCGAGCCTCGTCCGATTGACGCTCGGGGCTCCCGGATCCCGCCCGAATATATCGACAAGTCTAAAATCACGAAACAGAGCTACTCGAACCTTCGGAACGCCGGAAACAATGCTAAATCTAATAATCACCCCCTAAAACCAATTAAATCAAAGTTATGAACTTCAAGTTCTTAATTTTCCTCTAACGGGCCAAAACGCCCTTAAACTACTCGGATTGACATCAAATTTTGCGGGCAAGTATTAAATATTATTTCGGACCTGTACCGGGCTTCGGAACCAACATACGAGCCCGATACCCATGTGATCAATCATTAATTAGTTTTTTTAAATCCTTAAAAAAATTCAGATTAACAATTTCTAATAAAAATTCATTACTCGGGCTAGGGACCTCGGAATTCGATTCCGAGCATACGTCCGGGTCCCATATTTTCCTATGGACCCTCCAGGACTGTCAAATCACGAATTCGATTCCGTTTGCTCAAAATGTTGACCAAAGTAAAACTTAGCCTTTTAAGAAAATCCTAAGGAATCAAATGGGCATATTTCACTCCAAACTCTTCCAAATCCCAAACCAACCGTCCCCGAAAGTCGTAAATTAGCTAAAGCAAGCGCGAAAAGTTTTATTTTAAGGGAATAGGGTTCTAAAAGGCAAAACGACCCGTCAGATCGTTACAATGACAATATGCATAAAAAAATATAATATTTTCAACCTGATTTTGATCAATTTAAAGCTCGAGACATATATAATCCCTCATATGCAAGGATAATGCGACACCATCAAATAGGCACATACCTTCAACCTTATTTTGATCAATTTAAAGCTCTAGGTACATACTTTCTACAATTCAAATAAGAAAATGATTTATATAAATAAATTTTCTGTAATTTTAAATTTTTAAATATTAGGAGTTCTTAAAGAAATGTTTAATAGTTAAAATTTTAATTAATGAATGGTGTACTAAATTTTTAAATCAAACTACCCAACATTTAGCTAAACAATAAAAAATATTAATAGAACTATAATTTTATAAATCAAAATTATAATAACAAAAAGACAACATTAAAGATTTTACTAATAAAAGAAAGCATAAAAACAAAGGAAAGAGAGAGTTGTGGGGATTTGTAGTTTGTAGAGAGCTTTTGGTAAAAAAGTTTTTGTAGAGCTTGACTTTTAATTATAAAATTTATTTAAGAAATAATTTTTGGTTAAAAAATTACTTTTAAGATTAGTTATTTATTCCTACACAAATTTTAAAGTTTTAAAGTTATTTTATTAGAAATTTTTTAGATTGAAAAAGAATCAAATAGAATATATATGGTGGTCTCCATTTAGTTTTGACAAACAAAATGGACAAAACTTTGAACTCGTGAACAACACATTCTCGGCAGAATGTAACTTCTGAAATTTCATTTTCCATTTTTAGCAAATTGAAGTTCGGGGAGAGGCAATTTTCGGGATATTTTCAAAGAAAATAATGGGGTAAGTGTTCTTAACTTAATTTTGGTTAGATTACCCGAATCTATTACTAGTTTTGGCATTTAATTGGTGATTTTAGTTGGGAAAATCTTGAAAACCCTCTTGATTAAATTTGAAGATTTGAGGGTCGAGTTGATGTCGGATTTTGGTAAAATTGGTATGGTTGGACTCGTGATTGGATGAGATTTCATATTCCATAATTTTTGTCGGGTTCCGAGGCGTGGTCCCCACAGGCTAATTTTTAGTGCAATTTCGGATTTTAAATGGAAAATGTAGAATTTCATATGGAATTAATTCCTATAATTTTTATTGACTTAATCGAATTGTTTATGACTAGATTTGAGAATTTCAGGCACGAATTCGCGAGGCAAAGGCTTGTTGGAATTTTTAATTGGTTGCAAAGCGAGGTAAGTGTTTGGTCTAACCTTAACTTGAGGGAATAAGAGCTGAGTCTTAATTGCTAATTGCTATTTGTCGAGTACGACGTATAGGCATGGTGATGAGTATCTATACATTGGTGTCTAGCATGACCGTAAGTCTTTATATCGCGAATATTCGAATTTGGTTGTATCTTCCATGATTAAATGATGACTTCTATATGTTGCAAAGTGCATGTGAAAGAAATGGTGATATTTAATATTTGAGGAGCGTTAGATCAAGTTATAAAATGAATTACTAAGTAAGAACTGAAAGAAAGAGAAAGAATTATCGAATTATTCCCTTGCCGAGATAATTGTGGAATTGTTGTTATATTCCTTGCCGGAAATTTTATTGTTAATTATTGTGCCCTTATTGGAATCCCGATTATTATCTTTACTTCCTTGTCCCTTATTTGTGATTGTAATTTGGGTGAGGAAGAGTGATAAAGCACGAAGGGTGATGCCGTGTATTGTTTGATATGGTGAGGAAAGAGTGTAAATCACGAAGGGTGATGCCGTGTCGTACTATGTGCCATTCTGTACTGATATCTTATTGATTATATTTTGAGGAAAGAGAGTAAAAGCACGAAGGGTGATGCCGTATACAGTTTTATTTTATATATTGCTTGGGTGAGGAAGAGAGTAAAAGCACGAAGGGTGATGCCGTGCAAATTGTTGATTCCTTTTGATACTTATTAATATTATGACTTTGTTGTCTTCTTCTTTTATTGAATATTTCTATTTGAAACTGTTACCTCCCCACAGCATGTTTCCCCTCCCACATTCATTGATTGCTTCCAGTACTTCCTTTGTTGCCTATATATATATATATATATACTTGAACTGCACATGTTTATTTGATTGTCTGGTCCTAGCCTCGCCACTACTTCGCCGGGGTTAGGCTAGGCACTTACCAACACATGGGGTCGGTTGTGGTGATACTACACTCTGTGCTCTTTTACACAGATACAGGTTTCGGACAACAACAGTAGTAGCGCGGGTGTGAGCAGTCAGACTAGTGAGACACCGAGGTAGCCTTGCAGGCGTCCGCATGCCCGACGTCTCCTTTATCTATTATTTTAGTCTGTTATCTCATTGTATTCGAGATAAACAATTTATTATTTTCTTTCAGATGATTGTATTCAGTATTCTTAGAAGTTCGTGAGTAATGTGACACCAGTTCTTGGGTAGAGATTTATGTTGGATTCCGCATTTATATTCAGTCACTTTAAATTAAGTTTTCCGCATATTTATTTAATTCATTCATTTTTTATGCTATTACTAATATTTGATAAAAGAAATAATTTATAAAAGATAAAAGTAGTTAAGAGTTGACTTGCCTAGCTCTCATTAGTAGGCGCCATCACGACTCCCGAGAGTGGAAAATTCGGGTCGTGACAAGTTGATATCAGAGCTCTAGGTTACATAGGTCTCACAACTCACGGACAAGCTTAGTATTGTCTGAGGGATCGGTAGGGAGACGTCTGTATTTATCCCCCAAGGGCTACAAAGTTAGGAAAAACTTCACATTATCCTTTCTTGTCGTGCGATTTTGTTTCTCAATGCTAATTGAATTTCTACTCTGTTCTTTCGCAGATGGCGAGAACACGCGCTTCCTCATCTACCGCTCAGCAGCCCAAGCCCTCAGCAGTAGCTCCCACGAGGGGCAGAGGGCGAGGCTGAGGCCGTACTAGAGGCCGGGGTAGGGGCAGAGCTCAACCTAGAGCAGCAGCACCAGCGGTAGAGGCTCAGGTTGACTTTGATGATGAGGTTCCAGCCCAGTCAATTCCGGTGGGCCCAGCTCAAGTCCCAAAAGGGTTCATTGCCACCCCAGTTCTTCAGGACGCTTTGGTCCGATTGGTAGGCCTCATGGAGAGTGTCACCCTAACGGGTTTGCTTCTAGTAGCACCAGCCACTTCTCAGGCTGGAGTAGGGGCCCAGACTCCTACTACGTGCACTCCAGAGCCAGTAGCTCCCCAGGTTCAGGTTCCATTGGTTCAGCCAGCTATGGCGGTTCAGCCGGGTGTAGTGGCTCAGCCCGACAATGGAACGGCTACGTCCGCCGATGCCTTATGGAGATTGGACAGGTTTACCAAGCTCTTCACTACCACTTTTAGCGGTGCATCTTCTGAGGATCCCCAGGATTATCTAGACATCTGTCATAAGGTTCCTAGGAACATGGGCATTGTTGAGACCAATGGGGTCGATTTTGCTGCATTTCACCTATCTGGATCCGCCAAGACTTGGTGGAGGGATTATTCCTTAGCCAGGCCAGTCGGGTCGCCATCTTTGTCATGGGAGCAGTTTTCAGCATTTTTCTGGAGAAGTTTCTCCGTGTTACTCAGAGAGAGGCCTATCGGAAACAGTTTGAGCGCCTCCAGCATGGTTCTATGACGGTCACTCAGTATGAGACCAGGTTCATTGATCTAGCTCGCCATGCTCTTGTCATACTCCCCACACAGAGAGAGAGAGGGTAAGGAGGTTTATTGATGGTCTTATTCAGCCGATTCGTCTTCAGATGGCCAAGGAGGCCGGGAGTGAGATCATATTTCAGGAGGCAGCCAATGTGGCCCGCCGAGTCGAGATGGTTCTGTCATAGGGAGGTGGTCATAGGTCGGATAAGAGGCCCCGTTACTCAGGCAGATTTAGTGGTACCTCGTCTAGAGGTAGAGATTTGTATGGCAGAGGCCATCCTCCCAGGCCCTTCCAGTCAGATCTCTAGGTTTCCCATGGTACTTCAGGTGGTCGTGGTTCTCACATGCACTATTCTGATCAGCAGCCTTACAGTGCACCACCAGCTTCTATCGGTGCACCGCCGCTTCAGAGTTTCCGAGGTGGTCATTCAGGTCGATAGGGTCAGCAACCGAGAGCTTGTTACACTTGTGGTGAACCAGGTCACATTGCCAGATTTTGCCCTTGAGCACCGGGTAGTTCTCAACATCAGAGTTCTCGTGCCATGGTACCGGCACCAGGTGTTCCACAGCCCGCCCAACTAGCTAGAGGTGGGGGTAGAGGTGCTAGAAGTGGAGGTAGAGGTCATAGAGGTGGAGCTCAGACCGCCAGAGATGGAGGCCAGCCAGCAGCAAGTCGTCCCAGAGATATGGTTCAAGGTGGTAGGGCCCAGCCCCAATGCTATGCTCTTCCAGCCAGGCCAGAGGTTGAGTCTTCAGATGCAGTCATTATAGGTACTATTCTGGTTTGTGATAGAGAGGCTTCAGTGTTATTTGATCCAGGGTCTACGTATTCGTATGTGTCCTCTTATTTTGCACCGTACTTGGTTCTGCCTAGTGATCCACTGAGTATTCCTGTTTATGTGTCTACACCGGTGGGTGATTCTATTATGGTCGATCGAGTTCATCGTTCCTGTATTGTGGTGATTGGGGGTCTTGAGACCCGTGTTGATTTGTTGTTTTTAGATATGGTCGACTTCGATGTTATATTGGGGATGGACTGGTTATCACCTTACCATGCTATCTTGGACTATCATGCCAAGACTGTGACCTTAGCCTTACTGGAACTACCCCATTTAGAGTGGATAGAGACTCCTAGTCATTCTACCCGTAGTGTTATTTCGTATGTGAAGGCTCGAAGTATGGTCGAGAAGGGGTGTTTGGTTTATTTGGCTTATGTTCGTGATTCCAATGCTGAGGTCCCCTCCATTGATTCTGTGCCTGTGGTTTGCGAGTTTCCTGAGGTATTCCCTTCAGACCTGCTGGGTATGCCACTCGACAGGGATATTGATTTCTGCATTGATTTGGCTCCGGGCACTTAGCCCATTTCTATTCCGCCATATCGCATGGCCCCTCCAGAGTTGAAAGAGTTGAAGGAGCAGTTGCAAGACCTGCTTGAGAAGGGTTTTATTAGACCCAGTGTTTCGCCGTGGGGTGCGCCGGTGTTGTTTGTAAAGAAAAAGGATGGTTCGATGAGAATGTGCATTGATTACCGGCAATTGAACAAGGTTGCAATTAAGAATAAGTATCCACTGTCGAGGATTGATGATTTGTTCGATCAGCTTCAGGGTGCCAAGGTGTTTTCCAAGATAGACTTGAGATTTGGCTACCATCAATTGAGGATTAGGGCATCCGATGTCCCTAAGACAGCTTTCCGCACTCGGTATGGACATTATGAGTTCTTTGTTATGTCATTTGGGCTGACGAATGCCCCAGCAACTTTCATGGATCTGATGAACCGAGTGTTCAGGCCTTATTTGGACTTGTTCGTGATAGTCTTTATTGATGATATTCTAAGATATTCCCACAACCAAGATGAGCACAAGCAACACCTCAGAGTGGTTCTTCAAACTCTGAGGGATAGTCAGCTATATGCTAAGTTCTCGAAGTGTGAGTTCTGGCTGAGTTCAGTTGCATTACTAGGTCATGTTGTATTAGCAAAGGGTATTCAGGTTGATCCAAAGAAGATTGAGGCAGTCAAGAACTGGCCTAGACCAGCATCAGCTACAGAGATTTGGAGTTTCTTGGGATTGGCAAGCTACTATCGTCAGTTCATGGAGGGGTTTTCATCCATTGCAGCCCCGATGACCAAGTTGACCTAGAAGGGTGCCCAGTTCAGATGGTCAGACACGTGTGAGGCGAGCTTTCAGAAGCTCAAGACAACTCTAACTACGGCACCAGTATTGGTTTTGCCCATAGGTTCAGGGCCTTTTATAGTTTATTGTGATGCTTCTTGTATTGGGCTTGGTGTAGTGGTGATTCAGGGTGGCAAGGTCATTGCCTATGCCTCACGATAGTTGAAGATTCATGAGAAGAACTATCCGGTTCATGATTTAGAGTTGGCAGCCATTGTTCACGCATTGAAGATTTGGAGGCATTACCTGTATGGTGTGGCATGTGAGGTTTTCACGGATCACAAAAGTCTTCAGTATTTGTTCAAGCAAAAGGAGTTGAATTTGAGACAGAAGAGGTGGTTGGAGCTGTTGAAAGATTATGATATCACTATCTTATATCATCCGAGAAAGGCCAATGTGGTGGCCGATGCTTTGAGCAGGAAGTCAGTCAATATGGGCAGTCTTGCTTATATTCCGGTCGGTCAGAGGCCACTTGCTTTGGATGTTCAGGCCTTGTCCAATCGATTCGTGAGGTTGGATATTTCTGAGCCTAGTCGGGTATTAGCTTGCACGGTCGCTCATTCTTCATTATTGGGGCGTATCTGTGATCGGCAGCTTGATGATCCCCATTTGTGTGTCCTTAGAGACACGGTGCAGCGTGGAGGTGCCAAGCAGGTGACCTTAGATGATGATGGAGTTTTGAGATTGCAGGGGCGAGTTTGTGTGCATAATGTGGATGGGCTTCGGGAGTTGATTTTAGATGAGGCCCATAGCTCCCGGTACTCTATTCATCCGAGCGCCGCGAAGATGTATCAGGATTTGCGGCAGCATTATTAGTGGTGTAGAATGAAGAAGGATATCGTTGCATATGTAGCTCGGTGTTTGAACTGTCAGCAGGTTAAATATGAACATCAGAGGCCTGGTAGTTTATTTCAGAGGATTGAGCTTCCCGAGTGGAAGTGGGAGCGGGTTACTATGGATTTCGTTATTGGACTCCCGTAGACTCGGAGGAAGTTCGACGCAATATGGGTTATTGTTGATAGGCTGACCAAGTCAGCGCATTTTATTCCTGTGGCAGTCTCATATTCATCCGAGAGGTTAGCTGGGATTTATATCCAGGAGATTGTTCGCCTTCATGGTGTGCCAGTATCTATCATTTCGGATCAAGGCACGCAGTTTACCTTGCGTTTCTGGAGAGCAGTTCAGCGAGAGTTAGGCACCCAGGTGCAGTTGAGCACATCATTTCATCCTCAGACGGACGGACAGTCCGAGCGGACTATTCAGATATTGGAGGACATGCTCCGAGCTTATGTTATTGATTTTGGAGGTTCATGGGATCAGTTCTTGCCTTTAGCAGAGTTTGCCTACAATAACAACTACCAGTCGAGTATCCAGATGGCTCCTTATGAGGCTTTATATAGTAGGCGGTGTCGATCTCCGGTTGTATGGTTTGAGCCGGGAGAGGCTCGATTGTTGGGTACAGATTTGGTTCAGGAGGCCTTAGACAAGGTCAGGATCATTCAGGATAGGCTTCGTACAGCTCAGTCCAGGCAAAAGAGCTATGCAGATCGTAAGGTTCGAGATGTGGTTTTCATGGTTGGTGAGCGGGTATTGCTCCGAGTGTCGCCTATGAAGGGCGTGATGAGATTTGGGAAGAAGGGCAAGCTTATCCCTAAGTTCATTGGTCCATTTGAGATTCCTGATCGAATGAGAGAGGTGACTTATAGACTTGCATTGCCACCGAGTTTATCAGTCATGCACCCAGTGTTTCATGTGTCCATGCTTCGGAAGTATCACGACGATCCATCCCACGTGTTAGATTTCAGCACTGTCCAGTTGGACAAGGACTTGTCTTATGAGGAGGAGCCGGTGGCTATTCTAGACCGGTAGGTCCGTCAGTTAAGATCCAAGAGTTTCCCCTCTGTTCGTGTTTAGTGGAGAGGTCAGCCTCCAGAGGCTTCGTCCTGGGAGTCCGAGTCCGACATACGGAGCCGTTATCCTCATCTATTCCCCGTTTCAGGTACTTCCTTCTTCTGTTCGTTCGAGGACGAACGATTGTTTTATAGGTGGAGACTGTGACGATCCAAAGGGTCATCACCTGTTTTCTTATCCATTCTGAGCTTCCGAGTGAAAACCTCATTTACAGTCGCCTCGATTTGCATGCGCAGTTTGGGCGCGTAGCTGGAAGCTCAAATATGAAATTCTGTGAAAATTTGCTAAGTTTTGATATTAAAATGAATAAATTTGACTTCGGTCAATATTTTGGGTAAACAGACCCGGACCCGTGATTTGACGGTCCTGGGAGTTCTGTAGGAAAATATGGGACTTGGGCGTATGCCCGGAATCAAATTCCAAGGTCTCAGGCACGAGAAATGAATTTTTGAGTAAAATTATTTTCTTAAAATATTTAAGGAAAATGGAAATGAAATTTGAATAGAAACTGATGGTATCGGGCCCGTATTTTGGTTTTGGCACCCGGTACAGGTCTTATATATGGTTTAAGCACTTTCTGTAAAGTTTGGTTGAAAACAGACGTTGTTTGACGTGTTTCGGACTCAAAATGGAAAATTTGATGTTTTATGAAATTTGAAAGAATTCTTGGATTTTAAAGCTTAATTCGTGGTATATGAAGTTATTTTGGCGATTTGATCGCACGGTTAAGTTCGTAGGATGTTGTTGAGTTAGTGTATGTGTTTGGTTAGGAGCCCCGAGGGTTCGGGAGTGTTTCGAAGGTGTCTCAGAGTGATTTCGGACTTAGGAAAATTGCAGAAAATTGCAGAAATAGTACCCGTGAACAGTACCCATGAATAGTACCCCCGTGAACAGTAGCCATGAACACTAAAAACGCGTGAACAGTAACCCCGAAAACATTCTGGGCCGAATGTAACTTCTAAAAATGGGACTTCGTCCCATTTTCCATTTTTAGCAAATTGAAGCTCGGGAAGAGGCGATTTTCGGGATACTTTCAGAGAAAACAACGGGGTATGTGTTCTTAACTTAATTTTGGTTAGATTACCCGAATCTATTACTAATTTTGGCATTTAATTGGTGATTTTAGTTGGGAAAATCTTGAAAACCCTCTTGGTTTAATTTGAAGATTTGAGGATCGAGTTGATGTCGGATTTTGGTAAAATTGGTATGGTTGGACTCGTGGTTGGATGAGGTTTCATATCCCGTAACTTTTGTCGGGTTCCGAGACATGGGCCCCACGGGCGAATTTTTAGTGCAATTTCAAATTTTAAATGAAAAATGTAGAATTTCATATGGAATTAATTTTTATAATTTTTATTGACTTAATCGAATTGTTTATGACTAGATTTGAGAATTTCGGGCACGAATTCCCGAGGCAAAGGCTTGTTGGAATTTTGAATTGGTTGCAAAGTGAGGTTAGTGTTTGGTCTAACCTTAGCTTGAGGGAATAGGAGCTGAGTCTTAATTGCTACTTGCTATTTGTTGAGTACGACGTATAGGCATGGTGACGAGTATCTACACGCTGGTGTCTAGCATGATCGTAAGTCCCTATATCGCGAATGTTCGAATTTGGTTGTATCTTCCGTGATTAAATGATGACTTCTATATGTTGTGAAGTGCATATGAAAGAAATGGTGATATTTAATATTTGAGGAGCGTTGGCTCAAGTTATAAAATGAATTACTAAGTAAGAAATGAAAGAAAGAGAAATAATTATCGAATTATTCCCTTGCCGAGATAATTGTGGAATTGTTGATATATTCCTTGCCGGGAATTCTATTGTTAATTGTTGTGCCCTTATTGGAATCCCGATTAATATCCAGTTTACTTCCTTGCCCCTTATCTGTGATTGTTGTTTGGGTGAGGAAGAGTGATAAAGCACGAAAGGTGATGCCGTGTATTGTTTGATATGGTGAGGAAAGAGTGTAAAACACGAAGGGTGATGTCGTGCCGTACGATGTGCCATTCTGTACTGATATCTATTGATTATATTTTGAGGAAAGAGAGTAAAAGTACGAAGTGGGATGCCGTGCACAGTTTTATTTTATATATTGCTTGGGTGAGTAAAAGAGTAAAAGCACGAAGGGTGATGCCGTGCAAATTGTTGATTCCTTTTGATACTTGTTGATATTATGACTTTGTTGTCTCCTTCTTTTATTGAATATTTCTATTTGAAACTGTTACCTCCCCACAACATGTTTCCCCTCCCACATTGATTGGTTGCTTCCAGTACTTCCTTTGTTGTCTATATATATACATACTTGAACTGCACAGGTTTATTTGATTGTCTAGTCCTAGCCTCATCATTACTTCGCCGGGGTTAGGCTAGGCACTTACCAGCACATGGGGTCGGTTGTGCTGATACTACACTCTGTGCTCTTTTGCACAGATACAGGTTTCAAACAGCAGCAACAGTAGTGCGGGTGTGAGCAATCAGACTAGTGAGACACCGAGGTAGCCTTGCAGGCGTCCGCAGGCCCGGCGTCTCCTTTATCTATTATTTTAGTTATCTCATTATATTCGAGACAAACAATTTATTATTTTCTTTCAGACGATTGTATTCAGTATTCTTAGAAGTTCGTAAGTAATGTGACACCAGTTCTTGGGTAGAGATTTATGTTGGATTCCGCATTTACATTCAGTCACTTTAAATTAAGTTTTCCGCATATTTATTTAATTCAGTCATTTTTTTATGCTATTACTAATATTTGATAAAAGAAATAATTTATAAAAGATAAAAGTAGTTAAGAGTTGGCTTGTCTAGCTCTCATTAGTAGGCGCCATCACGACTCCCGAGGGTGGAAAATCCGGGTCGTGACATTAATCCTTAACTCTAGTAGGCAAAATTTTGACCTCTATCTCATACCTGCAACAAAAATCATAAAATGGGGTTTAAGATATCAATATTTTAAATTAGTCCAAATCAGAAAATTTAAAATTATGAGTAATGAACGTACATATATAAAAAAACAAAGTGGAGATAATAGGTTTCTTTCGTAGAATAAAAAGTAAAGTTACATCAGTAGAATTCAAATACGAAAAATATAAAGTTTTGAGTACAACTTATATAGAGAAAAAGATGGAGATAAGCTTTTGCCCATAAATAAGAGGTAAATCTACGATATGAAAGGTTATGAAGATCAGTCAATTAATAAGGTGGTCTTTCTAAATTTTTAAACGGAAGAATAAATATGAGTGTTCTTGTAATTAAGTGTGATTTAAAGAGGATAATAAAAGTGGAATGTCATAAGTCAAAACTAACTCTGTGGCTAATACATGCTTAATAAACCTTGCATATAGGGATGTTCACGGTTTGACGGAAAACTGATCCAAACCGAAAACCAAACCAAACCGATTAAGTAAACCGATATTTTTTTAATTTGAATTGGTTTTGATTTTAAATTTTAAAAATCGATAATATTTGGTTTGGTTTTGGTTCTATTATAAAAAACCGAAAAATAAACTTAACCAAACCGATTAATTATATACAAAATTTAATAATTATTCATATACAATATAATATCTTTTTCTAAATAATTTTAAATATTTTATGCAATTTAATTGTTATTTTAAATTTGGATTTATCCTACTTATATCTTAAAAGATTGTCTAAGCCCAAAACAATAAGAATTGACCAATTTTCTTTTCCTTAAGAGACTTTAATTCTCTAACCCTCCACACATACTTTTGTCCAACAGAAGAGTTAAAAAAATCCTACCATAAGAGTAAAGAAAGCAAACTCAAATTGCAGGACTACAGTGGCTAAAGCTTGAGAAAGCAAACTTTTAGTTCGTTTTTTGTTCATTCTTTTCATATAAAGAGGTAAATAAACTTTCAGTTCCGAAAAAAATATATAAAAAGCATAAATTTAGCAAATTATTTTCAGATTATTGTATAGTGTTGTTTCTCTATTATCGACTTATTATTAGCTTATTAAGAACCGAAAAATCGAACCAAACCAAACCAAACCAAACCAAACCAAATCAATAATAACCAAACTGATGGTTTGTATTTAATTTGGTTTGGTTTCGGTTTTAAAACTTTAAAAACCGATTAAATTAGTTTGATTTTGGTTTTAATCAAAAATCGATCAAACCGAACCGTGAACACCCCTTCTTGCATATATTGAATGGATAATTAGTTAATGAGTAACAATTTGCATTCAGTATATGAATTTGGCTCGTATTAAATTAGCCAAATGAATTTAGCCTATTACTTGAGTTATTCAATGCAACTCCTTACATTCTCCAAAATTTTTTGAAACTTTATTAGTATGTGTAATTCCATTTTTGCACAATTAATTTTTTACTTTAGTAGTATTTGCTTGAAATGTAAAGAATGACATTTAACTTTTATAGGACAATTTGGTATTCAACTTTCACTTTGGGTTTTCCTACTTATAATATAGTATGATGATATAGATATAGATTAGAAAAATAACAAATGATTATTTAGTTCAATATGAAATCTATTTTTAAAGGGTAAAAAAGACAAATGATATTTCCCTAAGAATCTTCATGCATTTAATATAGTATAAATATAGATCTATATTTTTTTTAATCATAGTTTTCGCGTTTAATTATAGATTTGGTTAAAACTTAAAAAAAAATTAAAGTTGTGTTGAAAAATAATTTTTAGAAGTTAAAATTGTTTTTGGACATGCATTTTATTTAAAAAAAAACCTTGAAATTTTGTGAGTAGAAGAAAACTTTTCACCCACATACTACCCTAAACTATTTTTTTGACAACTTGAAAAAAAAATTCAATTTTTTCAAAAGCTGAACATGTTTCAGTGTTTTCAAAATATACCCTGAATCTATAGCCAAACGGGTGCTTAGTGTTTCATTGGGTAGTAACTAGTAAGTAGAGTAAACTGTTAAAAAATATAGCATAGAGTTCACATTACAAAACTCTCTCTCTCTCTATATATATAATTAAGGGACATTGCCCAAGTGATGTGGCATGCCTCATTGAGCATGAAACCCAATTATCTTTTTTGTCAATTATTTGGCTTTTATCCTATTTTTCTGTTAATCTGCTATTTTTATAAATCGAGAAGTCGCTTCTTCAAAAACCAAAAGTCACGTCCTTTTTCTCTTCATTCTCATTAAGAAACAAATTATGACACCCTTAAAAATCCAAACAAGCGTCATTCAATGAAAGTTGAACTTGCCCGTTTGCTTACAAAATTAAAAGTAACTGTTTCCTTGCCCTTTTACTTTTTATCTCTTCACTAACGCCTCTTAATATGTTTGAATGAAAGCCCAAACGTCTTTATTCAGTGAAAGTTAAACTTGCCTGTTTCACACCCTTCTGCTTCATTACGCAAGGTTTGTTTTGGCACTATAATCAAATATTATTGAATGTTTGTGGAATATATCAACAAAATTATTATTTTTGCAGGATTGTCGTTGATTTAATATTCTGATTCTTGATATATTAAGTTTTCCACGGGTGAAAATATCTCCAAATTTTGCTTCTTTGCAGATACGACACAAAATGGTTTGCAAAAAATTCCATACAAAATTATACCAGGGAGTGTATTAGTTATTTTTAGGTTACTTAATTAGAATGTTTATTTTCAAATGCATGCTATAATTCGAAAGGGTGATCGTCCCAAAACTTGATGAGTTTTTTGTAGGCTCTTTATGATAGTGCTTGCATACTTATTGGTTTTCTCTGGTTTTTATGGAGCATCAGTTTTTCTATATTGTGTTGGGTGCAGGACGGAATATATGATACCACAAATAGCGCAACAGGAAGTAGGAATATGCTTATGCAAATGGCTAAAGGAAAAAACCCCTTAAGACTCATAGAGTTTTATCACAAATACTAAAACTTCCATCTAGATTGAAAGCATTTGGTTTTCGGGAAAGTAATCGATGGAATTGGGTTGAACATGTGATAACTGGTGTTAGTGATCTTTCTCAAAAAACATATATTTTTAACAAACCATTATAAAACCCGGTTAAAAGCTGAGTTTCCTTAATGTAACTTTGGTATTAATTTGAGTTCTATATATTTTAATACTCAACTTTCTTAATTATAGAAAAAAAAGTTAAAAAGCTCCTGTAACCAATTATTTAATTTGTTATAAATTGCATCTTGGATTGTGACTTTTGGAATTTGTAATCCCTATTTGTTTATTGTGTTATAAATTGTATCTTTTCTTCCTTTTTTTACTCACTTAGCATCACCTCTGCATCACACTTCATTTTTTTTTTATTTTTGTTGATGAAGAAATAAGTTCTCCTCTGTTATTATTTTTTGGGTATTTTTTACTATCCTCTCCGATTTTCATTTTCTTCTGCTTGAGTTTTCTTTACTGAGTTCTTTGTGCGTATGAAAAATATTCGAGTAGTAAATATAAATTTACAGTAGAGAGTAACGGAATCAAAAGTTATGTGTAAGGAAAAAAAAACTGGTCCTACAAGGCCAATATGGCAACAACAGATTTATTGCCTCAGCATCAACCTCTAACGCTCTATCAATGTGGCTGACTTTATATTTCAAGTTTTTTATTTTGTTAACGCAGAGGTAGTTCTCACTTTGTGATTACTTGGTTTATAGTTATTTTGAATTTTTCACTTTTTTAATTTTTAACATTTTGCTTATGGGTTGTGATATTTTTTTATTTTCATCTCTTTTTCTTTTGTGCCAAT
This sequence comes from Nicotiana tabacum, assembly GCF_000715075.1. Lineage (NCBI taxonomy): Eukaryota > Viridiplantae > Streptophyta > Magnoliopsida > Solanales > Solanaceae > Nicotiana > Nicotiana tabacum. Next base: position 129,550,628 of record NC_134084.1, read on the forward strand.
AGATGCACTCAAAAATAGTTCTGAGACTAACAAATATGCGATTTATTTTAATTACCCCTTTCTCTGTATTTCTTTCCTCTTTTTTTTTTTCAATTAAAATTTTGATCTTTATGCTTATTAGCATGTTAGTTTTACTTTTTAGATATTCATATTGTCAATGTCATTGCCTAATTAGGAAACAAACATTTATAACTAAGTGAAGAATCTAATGTTAATGTCTTTATTTTACATGTACAAAAAGTTTTTTTCTTTTATATTTTTCTTCTTTAAATATACAAATTTATACTTGTATATTGTCTCTGCTTTTTCCTTTTTTCCTTTAATTGTTACACTAAGGTATTTTTTGGTGAAAAGTACTAATTATATGCCAATGATATGGATAATCATTAATGAATTGCCTCACAAAATGTACGAGTACCGGTAAATACATAAACAAACGCAATAATGTGCTTATGTGTTTTGTTGTGTCATATGAATGATTAGAAAGTTAATTACTTTCTTACCTATGATTTTGTCGATTTACAAGATCGGTTCTTCCGTCTAAAGGCACAATTATCTTACCATTGATTTTAATGGTTGTTTGAAATTTGGTAGTTTTTACTTTGATAATTTTTCGCAAAAGAAAAAGATGAATATTTCTATCATTCACGAGAAATAAATAAATGAATATAGGAATAGTATATGTGAGAGTAAGAAAATGATTCTTTTTTTTATTGCAATTTTAGAAAACTTAAAAAGATGTTACTATGTGTTAATGAAATAGGATAAGGATGTATGAAAAATTGTTATAAATCAGTAGATGGTTAAAAATACATATGATGGACCACAAGGTAGTGTAACATCTCTCTTAAAAGAAATAATTTTTGTTTTTTTTCTCCCTCTTTCAAGGCACCTCTAGCATTAATACGAAAAGAAAAAAATTTCTTTCGATGGAAACAACTATGCATTTTATGAATCATTTAATCGAGTGGTATTGTATTTCATTTCTATCAGTTGAATTGAATAGTTTCAAATCATCTTATATTTAATTATAATTAAAAAAATCAGAATCAATTACAAAAAATTAAAGAGTGCGTTAATTAATAATATTTTCGTGAAAAGAAAAAAGGAATAGTGCAATAATTACTACTCACTAACACCTATATGAGCATATAAGTCAATCGTCTTTGACATGATGAATGCCATTTTTCTATTTAAGGATTTAATGAAATTAATATTAGTTATTTCTCTTTTATAGTCTAAAGAAAGCTTAGTGGTGAATGGGTTACTATTGATATATTTTCAAGTTCAAATGTATGGTTTTATCAGACAATAATTATCTCTTTAGGATAATAAAATTATCTTTGAAATTAATGATATGGAATGTTTTGGAAATAATTAAAATATTTATAAAGAAATATATACACATGAAAAATTAATCTACTCTATCCCGGATAAATTTACAATAAGATCGTATTTATAATTTAATTTTTTTTATAACCGACTAGTAATTGCATATGTCAGGGGTAGGGGTGTAAAATGCAAAGTAGTCGGATAATCTTAGCTGAAAACTCCCTATGCGACTAATAAATTATGGTCTTTTCCTTTACACAAACTAGCAAAAGAAGACTTCGTGAGAACTTTGGGAAGACTAATTTGGTGTAGACTGTAGAGGAAGAAGAAGACTTTTGTGAAGGAGCAAACGCAACAATGGCGGATCCTGTAATTGGTGCTACTGTTCAAGTTGTGCTTGAGAAATTGCTTTCTCCCGCTATTGAGGAGGTCAAAAGTTTAAGGAACTACAAGAAAGATCTCAGAATGCTGACACAAAATGTATCCATGATCCAATTTTTCATTCATGATGCTGAAAGACGACAAGTTGAGGATCAGGCTGTTGATAAATGGCTGAAGAGGCTTGAGAGAGTTGCTGAAGATGCTGAAAACCTGTTTGACGAAATGAGATATGAATCTCTCAAAGCTGAAGTGACGAAGATCCGAAGCAACCCTAGGAAAAAGTTCGGTAATTTCTTTTCTGATATAGCTTTTAAGAGCAAAATGTCTCGAAAAATCAACAACATCAATGAAGAGTTGAGGGCTATCAATCAGTTAGCCAATACTCTTAGTCTCCAACCCCTAAGTGGTCCTTCTCAGCAAATATTACCAATTCGAGAAACGGATTCCATAATAGTTGCTTCAGATGTTGTTGGTAGAGAGAAGGATGTTGCCGAAATAAAGGATAAGATGTTGAACATGAGAGAGGATATTGTTTTGTGCACCTTTTCCATAGTGGGTATGGGAGGTTTAGGGAAAACAACTCTGGCTAAGAGAATTTTCAATGATGAACACATCAAGCAACATTTTGAAAAAAGAGTTTGGTTGTGTCTACCTGAAATGTTAGAAACTAAGAGATTTCTTGAACTGATCCTCGAATCATTGACAGAGAGGAAAACTGAGGTGCAAAGCAGGGATATAATAGTAAAGAAGCTGCAAGATGAATTGGGAGGGAAGAAGTATTTGCTTGTCCTAGATGATTTGTGGCGTGTCGATCCTACATTGTGGCATGAGTTTGCGGACACCTTGAAAGGAATAAACATATCCAGAGGAAACTGCATTCTCGTGACTACTCGTAGGGATCAGGTGGCATCCGCAGTAGCAACACATCTTCATATGTTGGGAAAATTAGCAGAAGATCACTGTTGGTCCATTTTCAAACAAAGAGCATTTGCTGATGGGGAGGTACCAGAGGAAGTCGTGAGCTTGGGCAACAGGGTTGTTGAAATGTGTCAAGGTCTACCGTTGGCAGCAAATGCGTTGGGAGGCCTCTTACGCAATAAGGGAAAACATGAATGGCAGGAAATTCTTGATGGCAACGCCCTTGTTGCAGGTGAAGGTGATAATGGGGAAAATAGCTTAAAGAAAATCCTAAAACTGAGCTATATTTATCTACCATCTCCACATCTGAAAAAATGTTTTGCTTACTTTGCAATGTTTCCAAAAGATTTTGAGTTTGAAAAGGACCAACTAATCCAACTCTGGATGGCAGAAGGATTTCTTCGTCCATGTCAAGAGACCTCTGTGATGGAAAACGTTGGGAACAAAGTTTTTCAACTTTTGTTGCAAAATTCCTTGCTGCAAGATGTTAAGCTAAATGAGCACAACGATATAACACACTGTAAGATGCATGATCTTGTGCATGATTTGGCTGGAGATGTTTTTGTTGCGGAAGCCAAATGTATATAGTGTGAATAAGTCACAACTACTATACCAAAAATTATGACAGCCACCAAATAATAAATAAGACAATAAAGCAACAATAAAGGGAACACCAGAATTTACGAGGTTCGGCTAATTTTGCCTACTCCTCGGACACAACCAATATTTTATTCCACTCCAAAAATACAAGTGAAATAATACTAAAAAAAGAGAAGATACAAATGCCTTAAATAGATGAGAAGGCAAATGAGAGGTGTGTTTAAATCCTAAACATTAGGCCTTCTTTTATAGGGGGAAAATCCCCCCAAAATTCAAGAGCCCACCGATGTGGGACAAATTTGCCAAACTTCAACAAATCTCCACCTTGGCAAAATTCCACATCTTCAATTTTCTCTCAATAACAAATTTTGATTGTGTCTTCATCTTTAATCTTCAGTTTTCAACAATGTTGATCAAATCCAAACAATGTTGAAACTTGACCGCAGTCACCACCTTTGTCAGCATATCAGCAAGATTCTCTGTATTATGAATTTTCTTCACCGTGACTCCACCTTCTTCTATGATTTCTCGTACGAAATGATACCGAACATCAATGTGCTTCGTCCTTGCATGATACACTTGGTTCTTCGCTAATTGAATAGCACTTTGACTATCACAAAAAATTGTGATACCTTTTTGTTCAACACCAAGCTCCTTTAGCAATCCTTGAAGCCAAATTGCCTCTTTCACAGCCTCTGTAATAGCCATGTACTCTGCCTCTGTTGTAGACAAAGCAACTGTTGACTGCAAAGTAGACTTCCAACTAACTGGTGCCTTTGCAAAAGTAAACACATAACTAGTAGTTGATCTTCGTTTGTCCAGATCACCCGCAAAATCTGAGTCACAATATCCAACGACAGACTGATTGTCTTCCTGCTCAAAAACTAACCCGACATCTACAGTATTATGAATATACCGTAGAATCCACTTCACAGCTTGCCAATGCTCCTTCCCTGGATTGTGCATATATATGCTAATAACTCCAACAGCTTGTGAAATGTCAGGCCTTGTGCAAACCATTGCATACATCAAGCTACCAACAGCATTTGCGTATGGTACCTTTGACATATACTTTCGTTCAGCTTCATCCACTGGCGACATAGTAGTACTTAGCTTAAAATGGGAAGCAAATGGAGTACTAACTGGCTTAGTCTTGTCATCTATGCCAAAACGTTGAAGTACTCTCTTCAAATATTCCTTTTGAGATAAACAGAGTTTCTTTGAACGTCTATCTCTAATTATCTCCATGCCAAGAATTTTCTTTGCCTCACCCAAATCCTTCATCTCGAACTCCTTCTTCAGTTGAATCTTCAACTTATCAATTTCTTCCAAATTCTTGGAAGCTATCAACATATCATCAACATATAGGAGAAGATATACAAAGGAACCATCTTTAAGCTTGTGCAAATACATACAATGATCGTATTTGCTTCTCTTGTACCCTTGCCGTAACATAAACTCGTCAAATCGCTTGTACCATTGTCTAGAAGATTGTTTCAATCCGTACAACGATTTTTCAAGTTTGCACACCATATTTTCTTTTTCAGCAACTTTGAATCCTTCTGGCTGAGTCATGTAGATTTCCTCCTCCAAGTTTCCATGTAAAAATGCAGTTTTTACATCCATCTGAACTAGTTCCAAATCCAATTGTGCTACCAAAGCCAACATAATTCTAATGGAGGAATGTTTTACAACTGGAGAAAACACTTCATTGTAATCAATTCCCTCCTTTTGAGCATATCCTTTGGCCACCAATCTTGCTTTGTAGCGAACATCTACTTGGTTAGGAAATCCTTCCTTCTTTGCAAATACCCATTTGCACCCAATTGCTTTCTTTCCCTTCGGGAGATTGGCCAATCTCCAAGTATGATTCTGTTGAAGAGACTGTATTTCATCATTCATGGAAATCCTCCACTTATCTTCTTCTGAACTTTGGACAGCGTCTTTATAAGTGGTAGGAACATCATCAGCTACAATTGAGGTTGCACAAGCAACCGTCTCTATGAGACGAACAGGTTTCGTTATTGTTCTTTTTGGTCTGCTGGTTGCTATTGATTCAAGTTGTTGTTGAGGTTCCTGAGTTGGAGTCTCCTCTATTGGCTCACCTTCCAGAGGGTAATCTTCATTTGTTTCCTCCTCTGCTTCTTGTGTAGGAAAAATAAATTTTCCCTCAAACTCCACCTGCTTAGAAGCACCTTTATTTTGTTTGGTGTCTTCTGTTACCTTATTTACCATAGCAGATTCATCAAAGGTAACATCTCTGCTGAATATTACTTTCTTTGTCATAGGACACCATAAGCGATATCCTTTGACTCCAGAAGTAATTCCCATAAAAATAGCCTTCTTTGCCCTTGGATCAAATTTTGACTCTGTCACATGATAATATGCAGTTGAGCCAAACACGTGCAAAGAGTCATAATCTACAGCAGACTTTCCATACCATTTTTTAAATGGTGTCTTGCCATCAATAGCAGCAGATGGTAAGAGATTAATGAGGTGGCATGCATATGTAACTGCCTCAGCCCAAAATTCTTTGCCCAAGCCAGCATTGGACAACATACATCGTACCTTCTCCAGCAAGGTCCGGTTCATACGTTCTGCCACTCCATTCTGTTGTGGTGCATGTCTAACAGTGAAGTGTCGGACGATGCCATCATTTTCACAGACCTTATTGAAATGATCATTTTTGTATTCACCTCCATTGTCTGTGCGAATACACTTGATCCTCCTGCCTGTTTGATTCTCCACCATCATCTTCCATTTGAGAAAAATTCCCAACACTTCATTTTTGCTCTTCATTTTATACACCCATACTCTTCGAGAAAAATCATCAACAAAGGTTACAAAATAGTGCTTCCCACCCAATGAAGGTGTCTTGGAAGGACCCCAAACATCAGAGTGTACATAATCCAAAATGCCTTTAGTATTATGGATCGCTGTACCAAATTTAACCCTTGTCTGTTTCCCTTTGACACAATGCTCACAAAACTCCAAGTTGCAAGCCTTTACTCCTTTTAACAATCCTTGATCTGATAGATTTTTCAAGGATTTTCCTCCAGCATGTCTCAAGCGCATGTGCCATAGCTTGGTTGCTTCTGCCTCTTTGTCGTTACTGGATGTCACTGTCGCTGTCCTAATAACTGTACTGCCACGATAGCGGTACATATTATTGTTCTTCCGATTAGCCTTCATTACCACTAGTGCACCGGAGCATACTCTCATCACTCCATTTTCTGCAATGATTTTGAACCCTTTTGATTCTAGGTCTCCTACAGAGATGAGATTCTTCTTCAAATCCGGTACAAATCGAACATCAGTTAATGTTCTGATCATTCCATCATGGTTCCTTAATCGTATTGAACCAATGCCATATGAGGTAAGAGGGCTGTTATCCGCTGTGTGGATGACTCCATATTCTCCTTCTTGAAATTCCACAAACCAGTCCCTGTTGGGACACATATGATGGCTACAAGCCGAGTCCATCAACCATATGTCTGATGATGTTAATGACTCTGTTGTAACTAATGAGAAGTGTGAATCATCACAATCAGCTACATTTGAATCCATAATAGCCTTTCCATTGTTATGTTTGGCCTTATTTTTCAACTTCGGACAGTCTTTCTTCCAGTGCCCTTTTTCTCGACAAAAGACACATTCATCTTTGCTGGGTCTGGATCTTGACTTGGATCTTCCCTTCTTTGTCCTCGTTTGATTTTGAGGACGACCCCTCACAAACAGTGCTTCTCCTTCTCCGCCCTTCTGTTTTTCTCGCTTTCTTTGTTCATAGCTGTACAAAGCCGAACAAAATTCTCTGAGAGAAATTTCGTCATTTCCATGGAGTAGAGTAGTTTCAAGGTGCTCGTACTCATCAGGAAGTGACGCCAACAACATTAAGGCCAAGTCACCATCATCATAAGTTGTATCCATATTTTGCAAATCTGTGACCAACTTATTGAAACTGGTGATATGTTCATTCATCGTGGTACCAGGAACATAGGTGAAGTGAAACAGTCTCTTCTTCATGTACAATTTATTTTGACTGTTTTTCTTCAAAAATTTATCCTCCAGTGCTTTCCATAATTTACTTGCAGAAGTTTCCTTTGTGTATGGATATTTCTGCTCTCTAGCAAGGTAGGATCGAATAGTACCGCAAGTAACACGGTTGATAATTCTCCAATCTTCTTCTCCAATAACATCTGGTTTCTTTTCTTCAATGGCCAGATCTAGCCCTTGTTGAAAAAGGACATCTAAAACCTCGCCTTGCCACATCCCAAAATGTCCGGACCCGTCAAATATTTCGACCGCAAATTTCGCATTTGACACAATTCTTGTCATAAGCGAAGATGTCAATGATGACGTATTGTTGACACTTGATGTAGATTCTTCTTGTTTATTGTCTCCCATCTTTGACACAAATATTATTTAATAACTGACGACACAAATCAAGATTATTTCCTTTATGGTGTGGAAGATCAGACTAAGCTGCAACCACAGAGCATACTCAGACAGAACCTTGACTCAGTTACCAAGATAAATCTTTTCTGATGTGGAAGATCAGACTATGCTGCAACCACAGAGCATACTTAGACAGTACCTTGGCTCTGATACCAATTGTTGCGGAAGCCAAATGTATATAGTGTGAATAAGTCACAACTACTATACCAAAAATTATGACAGCCACCAAATAATAAATAAGACAATAAAGCAACAATAAAGGGAACACCAGAATTTACGAGGTTCGGCTAATTTTGCCTACTCCTCGGACACAACCAATATTTTATTCCACTCCAAAAATACAAGTGAAATAATACTAAAAAAAGAGAAGATACAAATGCCTTAAATAGATGAGAAGGCAAATGAGAGGTGTGTTTAAATCCTAAACATTAGGCCTTCTTTTATAAGGGGAAAATCCCCCAAAATTCAAGAGCCCACCGATGTGGGACAAATTTGCCAAACTTCAACAGTTTTAAAATCTAAACTATTTAATCTGGAAGGTGTTGGAGGAGAAAATCTTTCTCAACTTCGATACTTTGGATGGGACTCACCAAGTGATCAAATAGATAAGATAAATGAGCCAGGACATTTGTGCACGTTGTTTTGGAGAAGCAATATATCTGAAGATATGCTATTGAGCTTTCAGTTTTTGAGAGTTTTAAATCTGTCCATGTCAGGCATCAAGGAGTTGTCAGCCTCAATTGGCAAGCTAATATACTTGAGATATCTTGATCTCTCCTACACTGAGATCAAAGCCTTGCCCAACTCCATTTGCAAGCTTTACAATTTGCAAACATTTAGAGTCAATAACTGCTTTTCACTCGAGGGGCTTCCGGATGAGATGGGAAATATGATAAGTTTGAGACACATATATTACAATTCTTGTTACCAATTCATTACTGGTTGGGGATCACGATGTATCTTTAATGACCACTTTCAGATGCCACTTAACATGGGGCAATTGACTTGTCTTAAGACCCTACAATTTTTCAAGGTAGGTTTAGAGCAAGGTCGTCGAATTAAAGAATTAGGTCATTTGAAAAACCTTGGAGGTGAATTGACGATCAATGGTCTCCAATTGGTATGTAATAGAGAAGAAGCTCAAACAGCATATCTGCAGGAGAACCCGAATATCATCAAGCTGGCATATTTATGGTCCCATGATGAACCAGAAGGCTGTGAAATCAATTATGAGTATGTGTTGGATGGTCTTCAACCACATCCAAACTTGAAAACCTTAGCAGTGGTGGACTATTTGGGGACTAGATTTCCTGCATGGTTGAGAGAAGATTTGCTACCATATCTGGTCAACTTGAAATTAAGTGGTTGCAAAAAGTGCAAAGAAGTTCCATCACTTGGCCAACTTAAACTCCTTCGGCATCTTGAGCTGGTAGGATTCCATGAGACGGAATGCATTGCACCTACATTTTATGGTGTTGAGGTTAGCAATAATGGATCAAGCAGCGATAATGCAAATATCCAAGTGTTCCCATTACTTAAAGAACTAGTTTTGGATGATATGCCTAGCCTTACTGAGTGGAAGGGAGTGGAATTGATACCGACAGAAAATGGTGGTAGAGATGGAGTTGGAGTAAGAATGTTTCCTGGACTTGAGAAGTTGAGGATTAGAAACTTTCCTTTGAGCATTGTACTCTTTCACTTGAAACCAAATGTCCTTCTAATTCTTCATCAAACAAGGAATGTTTACATTTCTTTATCAATGTGGTTTAATATTGAAAATTTATGTTCTTTCTCATAGGTGACTAGATCAAACATCATGCTAGAGGGATATCAGCACTTATTAAGTAGGGATACAGGCTAGATTTGTCACTCTACTTTTAGTAAATTATTCACATTTATACCTAGTTCTACTATATGTCCAAATACGTCCCTATCGTTAAGAAAGTAAATAAATTTGTCTCCAAGTCTAACAGAGTTACATTGTTCTTTTAACTGCCAACTAAGTAAATTTCTAACCCAAATTAAGAAGACCCGTTCCTAACCCGACTAACCAAGAACCCGATTTAATAAATGTGTTTATTAAACACCTTTTGCTGATGGGTAAGATCGCGTGGATCTCACTTTTCCCAACGTGTATAAGGGTTGCCGGACTCCGGCGATCATCTTTATCAGCCTAATTTCTTCATCCTCTCCGGCCATCTTCATTTTCTCAACTTCTTTTTCTTCTTCTTCTAGCCGTCGCTGCCACCTGCTCACCAAAACCTTGTCACTTTTCCGCTGCAATTATTCCAGAATATTCGATGATCTCAGTGACATCCATGTTGGGGTTGATATCAATTAGAATATTTTGGCTTCAAATCAGTCAACGCCAGAGCCTTATTTTCCTCCTCTCTTTCTTCAACAAAACCCACTTACGTTACTCAATTTTGTGTTTTTCAGTGGTGTATAACCTTAAACATAATGTGGCAAATCTTACAACTCCATGAATGTGTGCTGTAGTTTGCTTTGATGATAGAAGAAGCCATAATTTTTAGGGGAAAAGCCTAGATTTATTTCTTATTCTAGTAAAACTAGGATCTCGATATATGCGTTGTACGTGAACCACTTACTTAGAGCCTATTTAAATTAGCTGATAATTGTACATAGATAAGCTTTAGGTGTCATAATCTTTTTTATGTGTTGAAATTCACTTATATTAAGTAGCTACTTGCTTGGATAGAAATATTAAACAGGTAATACACAATTAACCAATTACAGAAAATTAACAGTAAGTTGTTCCTTTATTAAAATAATTGAAATACCCTTAATTTTTTTACGAAAATTATACATTTAAAAGTATATTAAGAAAAAAAGAATGATAAATATGGATCGGAGAGGAAGTTTTATTTGTTGAAAGGTAATTTGAGAATTTAAAAGAAATAAAAGGATAACATAGTTTATTATGACTTTTGGCTGATATAAGGTTATAAAGACTTGGTTTATAAGCACTTTAGCTTTTTACCAAATGTGTAAATAAGTCAAAATGTGCTTATAAAACAGTTTGGCCGCTTATAATTAAGTAAAGACGAATTCATGATTTAAACTATATAGCTTAACCTTTTAAGATTCTTCGCATTGAGTCTATATATTAGATTTCTAAAATTGTGGGTTTAGATCTACTATTACAATCTTAAAATAAAAAATATATTCACTTACCTAAAGTGTGTAATCAAATGCTTATTTTCAAGGGTTCAAAAAGTATTTTCGATCTAGAAGGAGAAGTCAAAGTAAAATAGGTAATACAAATATGCTATCTCGTCAATCCATCATTACAATCCTCCCAAATATAAAGATAAATCTAATGATACCATTAAAATTGTGAAAAGTTATCCCCATATTGACGTGCTCTAATCATCTAGATGCTTCTCAAATAAATTAACCATTTAATCAAAATAAAATGACCATGCATCTAATCATAAAGTCACCCAAAATATTTTTACAAATTAAAATATTTAATGAGTAAATTCTTTGGATGGTCAGCCAACTTATGGGAACATCCTATCAAAGTTACTTTACTTTTTTTAAGACTACAAACCAACTATTGCATTTTGGCTCAGAAAATAAAAACTATACATTTTGACATGCCGTGCTATATTAAAACTCAACCCACCCACCCACCCACCCCTACCCCAAAGGTATATCGTCTGATTTACTGAATTAATTATATAGATAACCTTGAATATAAATTACTCATATAGATTTACAAAAAGAAGTCACTATATAAGTTTATTAGAAATTTGGGTTATGGATTAAATGAGTTGTATCAATAAAAATAAAATTTTAATATGATATGGCATGTCAAAATATATAGTATTCATTTGCTGAGTCAAAATGCAATTGTTGAATGATTTTGTTGTTCTAAAAGGAACAAAACTGACTTTGATAGGATATTCTCATAAGTTGAGTGACCATATAAAGAATAAAGATCTAAAAAATAATTTGTTCAAATTCCGTACCAAAACCTCAACAATAAATACAAAATAAAATATCAACATTAAATTTAAAAATTGATTAGAATTTTACGTGTGGTGTTCCTTACTCCATACTATCATCTAAGACTAAACAAAAAGAAAGTAATTGTACAATGTAAGTCGCACCTTTAATTGAAAGATTCCCTCTTCAACTAATTAAGATGAGGTTTAAAGTTATAACAGATATATTAAGACGAGCAACTCATGAGTAGAAGCATAATAGTGGTATTTGTTGGAAATAATAAACTTACCATATCCAACTTTACTTTAGAGGAAAAATAAAAGTTTTTTTTAGGTCTTTTACAAAAGAAAACATTATCAACTTTATAATATTATAGGTCATTCTATAAAAGAGGAAAGCTTACTGGTGAAAATTACTTTCGACTTTGAATTGCAATGACTCATTGAGTGATTAAAGAGCAAATAATTTTTGTAGTACGTTAATTTTTTACATAGTACACACTAAAGAATTGTGCTTAAAGTCAAAGTAATACTAAAATATTTTAAGTTCCAATATGCGTAATAATTTTATGTATCAAAATATAGATGGTGATTAACATGAAGTTAATTAAATAGTAAACTTTACTTTAGAGGAAAATTAAGCTAAAATAAAAGTTGTAGGAGTATAATAGTGTGTGTGTTTGTGTTGTGTTTTAAAACTAATAGATGAGAGGAAAAATAATAAACTTTAGAGGATAATCTATCCTCCTGCAAAGAAAAAATTTATTACATCGACGTCAAATTGTTTTGTGGACAAAGCATATCATTCTAGGTTTGAAAGTTAAAAGAGAAGGATATGTAACATAGGTGAGAAAAAAGTAAAATATACATCAAAAAAGTTTTTTTTTTTTGGTTTCTCACCAGTATCCGATACTTGCATTGGAGACGGACTATATCTGGATTCACGCTGCGTAGAGCCCCATTCGGAGGGAAGCGCTCCCTACCAAGGATTTTTCCATATCAAAAAAGGTTGAAACAAAATATTACTAAAAAAGAAGCATTATAGGTCAAGAGTACTCATGTTTTATCTATGGTATAACGGCAAAAACTTTTGAAAGGAAAATCTATAAAGTCTCATATTGAAATATCTATATGAAAATAAAAATAATTAAATTAAAATGATTACCTATAATATTCGAAACGACGACCATTTGGAAGGTAGATTGATGATATTACGTAACTAATTTTTTGTCAATTCCTTTGGTTGCTTGAAAGTTTATGTCACTGACTCATTGCACGTTTTAATTTCACAATAGGATATCCAAGTTAGTCTTGCATTATTGAAGAGTTATCATCTGGCAGACATGATAATTAGTTTTTCATATATTCAATGTTGAAGACACTCATTAAAAGATTATCTTTACGAAAGATGAAAGAATAGTGGAAGAAATTATCTTGACATGAAAAAAATAATGGATGAATCAGAATTTTATGGTTGTGCTTTAAAAAGGATCTAAATTTGAGGAAAAGTTGAAATCCTATGAAGAGCCTCCATACGTGCTTCTTTTGAATGTGAAGCGTTGTGATTGTTTGGACGAGGCCTTAGGTTATTAATTGGGACTCTTAGGGTATTCAGGTAAACAAAAAAAATATTTTAACATTGCGTTTAAAAAGGGTTATGCATCTAATAGTTGTGGCTTGTGACCCTTCATGAAGGGGTACATAGGTTATTGGACCTTAGTTATTTTTAAATTTTTATTAATAGGGTATTTAAGTTAATTAGAAGGGTATCTTAGTAATTCAACTTTTGTCTTAAAGGCTTCCCACTATTAATATAATATAGATAAATGTATCTTAGATAGTTTGGTCAGTTAATTGGAACGGGTCTTTTTATTTTGGGTTTGAAATTTGCTTAGTTGGGAGTTAAAGAGAAGGGTCCCAGTGCCACTATGGATCACTGTTAGGGTTGGGGATAAATTTATTTACTTTCTTAACGGTAGGGACGTATTTGAACACACACTAAAACTAGGTATAAATGTGGATAATTTACTAAAGTAGAGGAACAAATCTAGCCTTTATCCCTATTAAGTATTAATTATCTCTCTCTCTATATAAAGGTGGGAAATGGAAAAGTGAGGTGGCACCTCTCTTTGGTCTTCATTTACTTTTTTTTTTTTTTTTGGATTTTCACCTCAATTTAAGTACAATTATTTCATTTAATTATTAAGCATGAATTATAGCCTTCTTTATAGCTGCAATAATTTCTGTCATAACTGAATGAAATAAGGGAAGGAGAGGAAATCTGTTGGTAACGTAGCAGAGTAAACACATTAGCTTCTGAAAAGGCACAGTCAAACAATAGTATTTAGGCTTCAAAATTCTCAAGAAAAGAAAGACGAAAATTTATACAACTATAATTTATTTCCTCAATGCAAGCATAAAAATAAAGGTACCAAGAGATAGGCGCGGAGACAAGAAGATCTGGCGATCAAGCCACTCATTTCATAAAGTCAAAGGCGACATCTCCATGTTTCTTTTCCTTATTTTTTCCCTTTGTTGCAATTCTCTTTTCCTAAAATATGTAGTTATTCGTTAGCTTAGTATGCTTTCACTCAATAAAAATTAAGGCTTTCTATTTTGTAGGATAACTAATATTGGGGGTAATCTTCGCATTTATATTTTTTGGGGTCCCATTACTTTGTCATGAATTTGTATCACTTTGCAAATATGTAAGATATCAAATACTGGTAAGGGAGTTTTAGCATTTCAAATTATAAACGGGTTTTCTGGTAAATCCCCACTCCTCCTATTTTTTTCTTACCAAATTTAATGAAAGATGTTTGTTTTATTTTTTCAATCGTTAGAAGTAATTACATAATTATGAGTATTAAATTGTATCTATTTTGTTATTTATCTTTTGCTCTTTCCAATTCTCCATTTGACCAGCCAATTCCCAATCCAGCTATATGTAGTGCTCTCTAATCTTATGACTATGATATTGTGGTGAATTCTCAAACAACAATATTTCCTATTACATGTTGAAATTATAATAACGTCCAAATATTTCAATATATGTTAATGTATGCACGATGATACATATCATACTATATTTATGTATATGAGACTAAGATTTTGATGATGATATTATAAATATCTTTTTATATATCAAACTCCACGAGTCGATCGACAAGTTTGGTAAGCTTTTATTTAATGAAGTTGATCCAGTTTTGCTTCGTATTTCATATACAACTTCCATTTCCAAGTCATTTGTTATTTTTATTTGTGTGTTTAGATCATGAGGCATTGCAATGGTGACTGTGGTATTACAAGCATTTTCTGATATTTTTTTTTTAATTTTTATTTGTATATAAAAAATATGGTCCAGAAGGTACACATATTTTATTGGGCTTTACTAAGAGATCGTTGTGTGAAGAATACGTTTTGTATCTGATTTATAGAGAAATACCGTGGAACTTCTCCAAAACCAAAATGACAATTGTTTTATCATCATTTTTTGTCAGTTTTCTCTTATTCCGCCAATTAGGCAACAACAACAATAACAATAATTTTTATATTTTTCACTTCCTTTTGTTTAAGGTGTATTATGCATAATAACTCTCAAAATTAATCAAATTTGGTAAAATTTCTTCGCTTTTTAAAGTTTTTTGTGTACTAAATTTAATGAGGCAAATTCAAAGAGCAACCATAAAAAAAGAAAGGCAAAGGAAAGAAAGAAAAGAATAATAATAGAGGAAGTATAAGATAAGAATAGAGAGAAAAAGAAAAGTAGAAATACTAGAGACTAGAGAGATTAGGGAATTGGAAAGAAAAGAAAAAGAAGATCAATAAAAGAAAAAATTTATAAAAAAAATATAATGTGGGGAAAAATTAATTAAATGGTTTTCTCTATTTTAGTTTTTTTCACTTTCCATTTCATGTTTTTTAGAAGTTTTACCATTTAGAGAAAAAGGAAAACTCAAGTGCAGATATAAATTCATCTATCTAAGTTATATTTAAACAGAGAATTATGTATCAAACCTACATGCGCACATCTCACCCCCATACAAAATTACAGACCTCCTTATTTCTTTTTGTTCTATAGAAATTTTTGATAATGAAAACTGCAATCCTTTAAGCTCAATTTCTAATTAGTAACTTCATCCATATATAAAATTATTTCTTATATGCATACAAATAAATACATATTATCTCTCCAATTTTGATTGAATTGATAATTAATTAATTTTAAATTTAATGATATTATTATAACCGCGCAACGCGCGGCCAAATTCTCTAGTTGAGTATATAAAGTTGCTCATTTGCCCAAGTGAAACAATTTTCTATATTCTTTTATGTGGTCTCTTTTGATAAACTATTACTTTATTCTACAATATAATGAAAATGAAAAACGGCTACCTTTAAATTCTTTTCCCTTTCATGGGTTTTCTTCCCCCCCTAAATTCTGCTTTTAACTTAACCTATTTACCTTTATCTCTTTTATCGTTCTCTGTTAGTTGAGAACTCTCAAGGGACATTTCTAAGAGTATGTTTTAGAAACCAATAGAAGTTTCTTAATAGACTTATAAAAAGGTAAGCTTTGTGTCTCTGCAGAAGGCTGATTTCCCATATTCCAGAAATTTACGATAGGGAAAAGAATTCAGAACTTAGTACATCTCTGTTTCACTTTCAGTTTCTGAGTCAATTATTTTTCTTCGTTTTCACGAGTTACTCTCCTCCTCTCCTTTAGTTTCCCAAACTTCTCATTCCTTGTACCAATGCATGTTACTATAGTATTAAAGAATTTGTGGAAAAAAAGTTTTTCATTAGTTCCGCCATTTCTCTTTCAAATATTTGACATAAAAAAAAATCAAAGTTATCGGTGAATTGCATATGTGCTTTCCCTTAAGCAGTTTGTTCTTTCTCTTGAAATCAATTGTTGTTCTTCTTTCCTCATCAAACAAGGAATCTACATTCGTTTAAAGATGTGAATTAATATTGAAATTTATGTTCTTTCTCCTAGATGACTAGATCAAATGTGATGCTAGAAGGTTGTTGTGCTATATCAAGTCAAAATATAATCACGTTGGCGAAATATCCATTTTGAGTTTGTAGAGGAGTGCTATAAAGTATAAACACATTCCAGGAATCAAAGGAGAGAATAGAGAATGGAACCAATGATCATCACCGCCAGCAATAACTCTGATTTTCAGATTTCAAAGGAAAATGCAGCAGACACTGGGAACATCATCCTTAACCATGACTTCTCAGATGGGCTGTACTTCTGGCGCCCAAATTGTTGTGATGTTTTTGTGGTTCAAGTAGGTTCTAGATACCGTAATGGATTAACAACCACTATTGTGTCAAATTGCAAGCAATGTTGGCATGGCTTAGAGCAAGACATTGCGAGCAGAATATCAGCAGGTTCTACGTATACAGTTTCTGCTTGTGTTGGCGTCTCTGGTACCTTTCATGGTTGTGTTAATGTACTGGCTACACTGAAACTGGTGTATCAAAATTCACAAACAAACCTTTCTATTCGTTGGGAAGTAAGAATCTGTATCTATTTTGTTTTTCTTGCCTTTCATTGTTTAGGAAGCAATAGTCGTGGTGACTTTTCTTACCAATTACTTTAGTAGCATTCATGTTCCAGCATATTCTTAAGTAGATGGTTACTACGTCAAGTTCGCTTCTATTATCGTATTTCCTGTTGTTAGTGTTTAATACTACTTATCCCCCCCCCCCCAATTTTATCTCTCTTCTTGTTCTTCTCTCCTCGTCTTCTTCCTCTTCTTCTCCTTCTCACTCTTTCTAAGCCGAGGGTTTATCGGAAACAACTTCTCTACCTTCACTAGGTAGGGGGATCCCACTTGTGGAAATATACTGGGTTTGTTGTTGCTATAACAAGTGTGTCAAGTTCTTTTTGGCACTCCTTTTCTCATGATGCGGATTTACCGTTTAACATACTAATGTAGCAGTCTCTCCATAGCAAACCCATTAGTGGTGGGTTGACTTTTTAAAGTGCACTGTGGTCTGAATCTTCAGCTATAGATCATTACTGGAGTATTTCATGATTATTTGGTAAAGACATTTTATGTAAATCTTGTTTCTTTTGGTGAAGTAATATCATTGATGGCATCCGTGGATGCAGAAAATCAAAAGTACATAGTGCTAGGAATTAGGAAATATTAATCAGCTCCATACTGAGAGGTCTAAATTAGATATTTAGAGAGCTGACATAATCTAAAAGACTATCTTGACAGTTTACAGGGAAGAAATTATGCCTTTACAGAGTGAATGAGATCGAGTCGATACGCCATCAAGCATCTTTCATTCCTTTCAGTCCAAATACACCAAAATATTCTGGCTGATATCATCTTCCTGATAGTTTTAGCAACTTTCCACAGGCTCCAGCTTTCATAGGCACCCTGGATGTTGTTAGGCATGACCCAAGATAGTCCAAAAATAAAAAAGAACTCCAAATGTCTACAACTGCTGGCAGTGTAGGAAGAGATGTTTGTTGGTCTCCAGGCATTGATAGCACATGTAACATCTGTTTGCTATCTTGGATGTTCCTTTTGCTTATGTTGTCCTGTATTAGACAGGCTTCATAGATTGTTTTCCAGGTGAATTATTTAATCTTTAAAGGTAGTTTTGTACCCCATATGAGCTTCCAGGGACAATATAAAGTATTCCCAGTCAAGGATAGTCCCCTTTTTAGTGCTGCACTAGTTTATTCTGTCATCTTCGTGATTAGGGGCGGAAAACGGGCGGGTCGAATATAGAACGGGTCGAAAATGGGTGATAAAAACGGATAAATTATCCGACATGACCTATATTTAATATGGATAAAAAACGGATTAACCGGCGGGTAATATGGGTAACCATATTATCCATGGTTTCTTGAAT
Organism: Nicotiana tabacum; assembly: GCF_000715075.1. Taxonomy (NCBI): domain Eukaryota; kingdom Viridiplantae; phylum Streptophyta; class Magnoliopsida; order Solanales; family Solanaceae; genus Nicotiana; species Nicotiana tabacum. The sequence continues at coordinate 129,569,170 of NC_134084.1, forward strand.
ATGATCACTTTTGGGAGAATTCCTAGTCTCCCAAACTTGAGGAACCCCCAATTTGAGGTTTTACAAAAGTTAAACTCATTAGTTATCCATTTTCTAAATGGATAATATAGTTCTTATCCATATTTGATCCGTTTTTAAAAAATTCATTATTTAATCCATTTTTTAATAGATAATATAGGTGGTTAACTATTTTCTTTTAACTATTTTACCACTAATATTCTTGATCAATCGAAAGACTCATTATGTTCCAATCTTGAATGTTCCTTCTGACTGTTTTAGCAATTTGACATCTGACCATTTTATCAAATGGTATTTGTGCCCCTTACTGTTGCTTTCACATAATAATGATCTCCTGATATTGTCTATTGTACCACTTTTTTTTGGTATTGGAATGAGTGACATTAGATAAGTAGGAATATATTGATGATCAAACTAAGTTTTCCTCACATTGATAAGTATTATAGTTTCGAAGAAGCAATATCTTCTCAAACTTCTCAATGATTCCATTCCATATCTCTGCTGATTTAAATTTGGTCTCTACTGGCAGTCCCAGGGATGTTGGCAGTAGCGGACCCATAATTTTTAATAAAGAAAGTTAAAATATAAAAAATAAACTCACTAACAAAGCAAAAGGATGTTAATATATAGTGTATTCACATAAATAAATAATAAAAAAAGGTTCAAAATTGCCCCTCGACTATTTGAAATAGGATAGGTTTTACCTTCCCTTAAAAGTTGGCATCAATTGTGTCCCTGCCTTGACCTAAAGGGGTCACTACACTCCTTCACTAACGGACGCAATTTTCCGAATATTTTTATTCCGAAAAAATATTTTTCTTTTTTTTAAAGTCCACCTGGCACAATCCACCCCTCTTCCCCACCTTTTTTTCTAGAAAGGATAAAAGAATGTCCTTGAACTATACGAAATGGAATAATTATACCCCTCCCCAACCCCTTATTTTAGTCTCTCTTTTTTTTTCCGCTTCATTTTCTTTCTCTTTCTTCTTCCTCTCCTTTCAACCTCCATCGAAGGGCAATACCCAAATACTTTGATGATGAACTTGTCAAATTCCAAATGCCGTAAAACAAAAAATGCACAATATGCTAGAAATAAATTTTAAAATAGCATACAACATTAAGCCGAAAAATAGCCGAAATTGTAAAAATGGCACTTCTAAATGTGATTCCATAGTGAACCCCTTTTTCGCATTTTTCATTGAAGTAACAACAATAGTTTGTTAAATACTCGACGGAGACCAAAAGTAAACTTTTTAACAGTCTTATGTAATCAAAATAACTAAGGAGTATATTTAAGGGCGCATTTTAAAATTACCCCAAAATATAAGGATCATTTTTGTTATTTACTCTCACATTTAGGTGAGTTTTTAACCAAAAATGATCAAAGGTATTTTTGTGAAGTATGTGTGTAATAATAAATTTTAAATAACTACTTCTATAGTCGATTTGGTTTGATTTTTTGGGTTATGTTTTGATTAAAATCAAAACCGAACCAAATTTGATCGGTTTTTGAAATTCAAAACCAAAATCAAACCAAATAAAAAAAGTATCATTTTTCTGGTCGGTTTGGTTCAATTTTTCAGATTTTTATGAATACCCCTATATATAGGGTTGAGAAAATGAATATTGGTTCCTCTAAATCAAGTTAAGTTCAAAAGTTCTTACCCAAAAAAAATTGGTACTATTCTTATGGCTTTCTAGGAAAGCTAACATTGGGTTGACTGCACATGCTTGATTGGTTACTGATGTTAGGCTAGAAACCCGTGTTTTAGCCGTAGTATTACATTCCAATGACTGTATTTTTACGTGCGTTTGAGCTCAAATGATAGTGAATTACACTTAGTACGTGTTTTATGCCTTGCATGAAGTGATCCTGAGCTCAAAAGTTAATTTGGAGCTAAATTGATCAATTCGGAGTTTTGAAGTCTGAGTAAAAGCCCAATACATTATGCCGGGATCATATTCAGGGGTCGTGTACGAAATCTGGATGTAAAAAGAGGACGAAATAAGTTTACTCTGAGAAAATACACTACCGCGCAGCAGTGTAAAATGATGCATGACACGAAAAGAAGAGGCTGCAGACAAAGTGCACTAACGCACCGCATGGTGCGGCGCAACTGTTCATTTTTTTATAAAGCCAAGTCCTATTTCGCGCAGGAAAGAATGTTTCGTCTGGGCCCGACCCTACTTGGTATAAATACATGTAAAAACGCTATTTTGAAGACTTTTGACATATCTTAGACCTAGGGAGGCTATTTCGGAAGGGAGAAAATGTTTGGAGCAATTTCCGGAGGAGATCGACATCGAATTCGTCATTCCTTCATCTTTGCTTTGTAATTTAATTATGCAATTTATTTGGGAAATTATGAACACGATTATGAGTAGCTAAATATTTAGTCTAGGGTTTTGATGGAACCTATTGAAGGATGAACTTCATGTTATGTTAATATAGTTTGCCCGGTTTAATCTCTATTTGTTCAACTACGTTCTTATTGTAGTTAATTGATATGATCCTCAATTAGCTGTGCCTATTTAGTATGTATTACTTGGGAGAGAGTGCATATTTAGGTAATTGTTGAACATCACCACTCCCAAAGTATATGAGGGATCAATAACCGAGGGTTTAAAAGCTGGATTAGGGATAACGAAGCCTTGGGTGTGATCTAAAGTGAGCTGTAATCAAGGGCAGCTAGTGACTAGCGTAACTCGGAAGAGTGCGTCTAGTAAATTGTCGTAATTACTCGGGAGAGATTTACGGTAATAAGAGTGCTCATGATCGATATGATCACGTGATTTTTGCTTATGTGAATTACTCCCATAAATTCAAGAAAAAAATAAATTTCACCCATTATTGGCAATTTCGTAGATTTTGTAGCATTTTGTTAATTGTTTGCATTTGTCTGTATATGTTTAATTTTGCTTAATTCATGAAAATAAAAAAATACATTGCATTTGCATTTAGGACTTAATTTTACATTTTAGATTAATTAGTAAATTAATTTGTTTGACAAAAAATAGAAAAAAATCACAAAAAATAAATCATTTTTGCATTTTTATTTTTAGTTTCGAATTTTGTAATTTGGTAATTAATAGTTGTTGTAAATTTTATCTTTAGTAATTAATCTAATCTTGTAGGATAATTTGGTTAAAGATTTAATTTATGTTTTATTTTAATTTGGAAAAAAGAAAAAGGAAGTTTCAAATTGAAAAAGAAAAGAAAAAGGAAATAAAGAATAGGATTTTTGGGCTTTTTTACTTCAATTCCCCCAACCCAAGTGTTTAAACCCCCTTACCCGTTCAAATTGGTCCAAAATCCGCATTTTACCTGGTCCGCCCCAATTTGACCAAAACGACCCCGTTTCGATTTCTCCAATCTAGACCGTCGATCTCACTTGATCGGACGGTCCGGAACTGCGTCCTCTAAAATATATAACTGTCCTAAAACCTTACCCCACCCCATTTCATCTCCCTCACTTCTCATCTTCCTCTTCAGAGATCTCCATGAACCCTAGAGCGCCGCCCCAGTTCTCCACCACCTCTAGCCGGCAGCGCCACCCCAAATCGTCCCAAATCAACACCACAACACCCCCCATGACTTTTCCTTTCCCAATCCCTAACCCGTTTCCCTTGAATCACCCTAGGATTCTTCGAATCTTGAATCAAAGTTTTGAACCCTAAAATCCCAAAACCCCAAATCGGCAAATTTAGTGAAGGGTTATGGTTGAAGCTGACTTTATTTGTGTGTTCCCGTTGAGAACACACGATTAATCTCAATTTCGACTAAATCGAAAGTGTGAAGATTTTTCAATTCCGCTGTCCAATCGTTTCTTTTTAGGTATTTTTCCTTTTTCTGTTGCTTCTCCTTTCTTCATTTTCCACTTTTTATTCCTCCTCTCGTTTTCTTCTGTTTCCTTCTTTTCTTTCTTATTTTTCTAGTTCTTCAAGTCATTTCTTATGCATGTTAGTTTTTAGGCCCGTTTCTTTAATTAGCACGTTTTTGTTTGTTGTTCGATTGTGTTCAAATGTAGTTCTGTCTCTATTTCCTCTTTAGGCCCAAGATTTCATGAGTTCTTATGACCCTGTAAGTTAACATTTGTAGGTTTTGAGTTTTTAATTTTTGAATTGAGGCTCTGTTAAAGCAGAAGCCCAAGGAGAAAAGGGACTAGCCCAGGTTTTGCAGACCCATGTCAGTTTAACCTTGGGTCAATTTGACCCGTTTGGTTCCTGAAGTAAAAACAGGGGCTTTAAGGGTTAATTTAGGAATTTTAGGCTAGGGCATCTTTAATAACTGACTAAGGAAACTTCTAGGAAGGTGGGATTGAGACTAACTTTCATAAACTGATTTTAAATTAAGGGTACAGTAGCAAAAACAAAAATTCCAAAAGGATTAAAGAGCAAAGCTGAACTCATTTCTGCTGCCCTAAGGTTTGGCTATAAAGGCATTGTTTCTTGACTCCCAAGGGGGATTTTTTTTGGAGAGAGAAATTCAGAGACTGAAAATACATAAAATTTAGAAAAATAGCTGAACTTTCAAATATTGAAATCCTTGCAATTCCTGGTGAAAAAACTGGTTCAGTGTCCTATTTGTTCTAGTATCTAAAATCTGCAAAGTGGTTCTGGTTCAGTTCTGGGTTTGAAATTGGTTTAAAGTTTGGTTGTTGCTGGTTTAAAAGTTTGGTTTTTGCTGGAGTTACTGTTGTTGCTTCTTCGTTTGCTGACTTACTGCTGCTACTTTTTAAATTTCAAGCTCATTTTCCCTATTTTGATTGCTGTAATCAGGTACATATTCCTGGATTCTACTAGATGTGAAGCCAAACTTGAAGTATGAAATGAAAAAAATGGAGTTCAAAGCATAGCATCAATTGAACTATTTATAATTCAGTTGTATCTTCTGCATTATATTGTGTTTTATTGCCTGATTTACTGTATTTTCTAGTTAATTTCTGATTTTAATAGTTGAACTCTTACTCTTATATTTAACTTTGGACTGTTAAGATATGAACATAACTTAGTTGAATGACACGTAAGTTGTATGGTGGTGTTCTGTACTAAGTTAATTTCTGTGATCTGGTTTGTGATAATTTTGGTTTTTAAAAGACTTCAAAGTCTACTGATTTGTTTGTAAATAACAGAAGTAAAAGCATGAAGCCTTTTATGTTAGATATTCTATTGAAAAGAATTAGTTTCGAACCTTAGATTAGTTTTGGTTTCTGTTTGGTTTTTTAATGAAATAATTCAGCACTCTTTCATTTTTCAAAAGACCTGGAGTTGGATAGGTCTTAGTAGATGCCTTTTTTTTATATCATTTTAAGTTTGTTTTGACTTTAAAGATCGAAGTTAGTTAAAGTTGCTATGTAGGAAACCATGATATTAATTTCAGTTGTGGTAAGCAACACTTCAATTTTTGTTTCTCTGCATAATTGCATTTTAACTAAACAATGCACTTCATTTTTGCCTTGCTGAAATTGTTCAAGTATAATTGGGTCTGGACCACTGAAGGTCAGTTTAGAGCCCAAGACTTTTGAGGTCCAAGTTTACTTGGTTTCATGGGGATTTGAACTTCAGTCCCATGCCTTTACATTGAATTTGAGATCTGTTTTGGGCTTAAATTTGAGGCTGCCCAAAAATGGAAGGTTTAAGGCCTGCAGTTTCCTTGGGCTTATATCCGAGCCCAATGCCTCTCTTGCCTTGATGCGGATGCGTTGTGAAAATAATTGGGCCTGCGGCCAGATTTGTTTCTTTCTATAACCAAAGTGTTGATTTCTTTTAACACCAAGCCTTTTCTATTAGTTTGAGTTTGAACTTTAGCTTAAAAAAATAACTTAGAATTTCCTTAATATTTTAATCAATTAATTAGTTCCTTTAATTAGTTTGGGGTGTGCTATATTAGCCAAGCATACAATTATGGTCCCCAAAATTAAATTTAGAAACCCTTTTGTTAGAATAATTTGAGGCGTGCCATGCCAAATAAAATCTCAAAACCCTTGACCCTTACTTAATTAATTTTAATCCTTTAGAAATCGAGGTTATTACACCTCATTTTTCACTACACCCCGCAAAGGGCATGAAGGAGTTTTTCCGTTTAAAGGACAATCGGAACGGGATTTAATTATTAATTATCAGAGTCGCCACTTGGGAGATTAATGGTGTCCCAAGTCACCGGTTTAATCCCGAACCGAGGAAAATACTGACTCTGTTACAGTCTGCGAACCAGAAATCCGAGTAAGGAATTCTGTTAACCCGGGAGAAGGTGTTAGGCATTCCCGAGTTCCGTGGTTCTAACACGGTCGCTTAACTCTTGTATTTAATTTTATCTGATCTTAATACATGCTAGCTTATGTGACTTTTATTTAATTTGGAACCACTTTTATTATAATTATTTTTAAAAGAATTGCAACGTCGTGAAAATGCGTTTCGAACCGCGTCGCAATCAATGCACCCGTGGTTGTCAACACATTTCGACTTCGTCGGGATTTGGATTTGGATCGCATCAATGCGCACCCGAGTTTAAGAAGGTAATTTAATTAAATTGTACCTAAAGATTCTAACGTATTATTATTTGGGGAAGGCTGTGGAATTTACTAAACAACCTTTTCAAATTTAATTATTTTAATAACCATTCGTTGAGGGCCCCACATACATGATTTTGTTTGGCGAGATTCGTCCCAACATTTTATTAAAAAGGCCCATTTGAGAGTGACTACAATTTTCTATTGATCAATTGTCCCTAAAAAAAGAAAGAAAACTTAATTACGTGAAAACTGAACTGAGATTATGCACTAAAATTCAGTAGTCCAACCTCAACAATGAGCTGGACCACTGATGGGCTTCAAAAATGGCCCAAAAATTCGGTCAGGTAGGAGAAAGGGAAGCCCAGGTGACAGATAACAGCACCTGAGATCGAATCCCCCAGGAAGCCCAAACTCATGAAGGCAGTTCGTGTGACAACCTGAGATGGCTTATCGCTGAGCCCAGCGAGGCCTCGATTTAGTTCAGCCAAACGCCTACTGAAATTACCCCTAAATGATTTTAAGTGTTCGATAATTATAGAAAAGGGGAAACAATACGCATCTACTCGAATTAAAGGGATATTAGTCAATTGAATTCCAATTTTATGCACAGATTAATTTATCTACTGGTATTCCAGTGAATCCTCAGATATCATTAAGGTGAGAACCAGGCTGTAGACACGATTTCAACAACACAAAGCAAACTAATTACTTCTGAATTAATTCACGCCAACATTACTATCAACCTATCATGTAATCAACTAACACTAGTGCTCACTTTATAGTAATCACATGAATCCGAAACATAACAGTTTATATAGTCCATTTAGCACAAAAGCAAGCAAAACTTAAACAATATCCATGAACTAAACACTGAATACGTAGATCTGGAAATTAGCTAAATCAGAACTCAATTCTGCAAGTAAATTCATTCTTCACATAAATTCATTTCTGCACACTTTAGCTCACAGTCATCAGGGGTGCAATTGTGTACCTGGATAAGGGAAAATATGAGAAGGAAAGAAGTCAGCTACTTTGAACAGCAACAACAACAAAACTCAGCAGTATATCATCACAGAACAGGCCAGGAAATGCTTTTGATAAATCAGAAATATAAGCAGACTCAACAGATCAGTCCAACACACACTTGAAATGCATTCCTAGCCCTCACAGCTGAGCCTAGATGCCTCTGAAATCCTGCTGGACCTAAATCTCAATTGAAGTCCAAACTAATAGGCCCTAAACTCACTTGAATCAGTCGTTAGTCACTCCCAAACACTTTTTAGAAATAGAACCTCGAGCTGGAATGAAGAATGCCCAAGGAAGGATTGAGAATCACTAACACTAATGATGAAATAGTAAATCTGTTTTTGATTTTTTCATTTTTTGATGTTTTTTCTCTTAAGTATTGGAATTGAAATGCTAGCTGAAATTGAAAGCAAGGAGGAGAACTTTTGGTGGGGATTTTTGGGCTGAAAATTCAATCCCCTTCCTCAAGGCACTTGATGCCCTTTTATAGGTGATACAAGAGGGTCAATCAGATTTTGGGTTTTCTTTTTAGTCCCTCCCTTATTTTCAGTTTAGTCCCTTTATTTTTGACTTGCTCAATAAGTAAATCCCTCTATTGTGCTAACACCTACACTAAAGTACCCTTCTAGAAGGCCCTAGGATGCTCTTCTACCCCCACAATACCTATACTGTCCTTACCCCTACTTTAAAATTACTATTCTTATCAGAATTACCCTTTTCCATGCCTAAACTACCCCTGAAAACTTCTCCAAGTTACTGATTCTACCTATATTCTCAACAACTATAACCAATCCCCTAAATTAATTCAAAACTAACTAGGACTGATTAATTAGAACTCAAAAATTACCCAATTGAACTAACCAATCCCAATTATTCAATCACCCAAACCCAAACAACTTAGAAAAACCAGGAGAACAGGATCAGTCAACATTAAATGAAATTAAACTAACTTTTAACCAATAAGCTCACAACTGACCATTCGAACATTAAATTCAGAACTAAAAAGGCAATTGAAATCAACCTAAACATCTAGCTAACATTAATGGACAAAATGGTATTGAATCCAAACTAATTAATTATGCCGATTCTGCAATTAAAATTATGATTAACTAATAAATGACACATGCATCAAACTAAACTAAAATGCGAAGATGCTTTACTGATTAAAACAGATGGAACAAGGAACAAGGAACAAAGAAGATTTAAACTATACTAATACACAAAAATAAATCGTAAAATTAACAGCACTCTTTAATGAAATCAAAACTATAACTAGAATTTCAACTATGCAAGTAAGAGGAAACAAGAAAGCTCACTGAAGCACGAGAAACTCCGGCCAGTTGCTATCGTCCGAATCTTTCCAGATTTTTGACACATAACATCCCTAATCATGTGTTTTACAAGAGAACACATGGTTAAGGATATTACGGTCTAAAATCACAAAGATTTTGGGTTAGGGTTTTGGCTAGAAATTCTTAGATCTGAAATTCGAGCCGCTTCACCGAGATTCGAAAGAAGATGGTCATGGATTTGGGTTGAGGGAAGTCCGGGGATGGTGTGGTATGATTTTGGTCCGGTTTGGATGAATTTGCGACTTGACCGGAAAACTTCAATCGGAGATTCGACGAGCTCCGGCAATATTCGAGGGAAACCAATGGCAGGAATGGAAAAAGGAGAGTGAAGAGGACGAGGGGTGTAACTTTGGGGGTGATTAGCATCGGCGCCGCCACCGGCGATCTAGGGGTTTCAGGGCGGCGCGGCTAGGGTTTGTGGGGGAGTGAGGAAGACGATGGGGAATGGGGTGGGGGGGGGGACCTTCGGACACTTTTATAGTACGACTACCCCGCCTCTGAGCCGTTGATCTTGTTAACCTCGACGGTTTGGATTGATCGACGCCAAACGGCGTCGTTTTGATTTTAGCGTATTGGACCGGATGGGGAGAGGGTTCTGGGCTTGGGTCGGAACACTGATTTAGGCTGAGGTTTGGGTTAAATTGAGATGAGCCTAATTTTCTTCTTGTTTGTTTTTTTTCTTTTATTTCTTTTATCTATTTTGTATTTTGTTTTCCATTTTGTAATTTTGTATTTATTTTTCTGATTTTATAAAATTGCAACAATTAAAATAAAGTCCTAATATATTTCAAAACTAAACTAATTAAATTCTAAAATTATTTAAAACCTATTTTATGCCAAATTTATGATTAAAACAATAAAAATACGAAAGTGAGCTATTTTGTAATTTTTCATGTTCGGTTCTAAAACAAACTAACCCCTAATTGATCCTAAAAATATAAAATAATATCCTAAATGCAAATGTATATTTTTTGTATTTTATATGAATTAACATGCACAAATAAAATGCAACCATTATCAGAAAATGATACCAAAATGCACAAAAAATTGTAAAAATAAAGAAAAATTATTTTGTTGGAATTTTTGGGAATTATTCATATATAGAGCAAAAATCACGTGCTCACAGAGGTGTGCCATTTAGTTGAATTTTCCTTGGCCCTCGCAAACTTGAAAGTCCGTAGTTGCTTTAGGCGCATAATTTAAATTAATTTCCTTAAACTCGGGTGTGCATTTCATGTGACCCAACTCCAATTCTCAACAACGTTAAATAAAATATGTCGCGGACCGTGGGTGCATTTCATGTGGCGTAGTTCAAGATGTGTTTTAGATAACGTTGAATCTTTTTAAAATTAATTAAAAATGGCTAATAAGTTAAAAATGTATCATAGGCTAAAACATGTATTAAAATCAGATAATAGGCCAATAATAATAGTTGAGCGACCGTGCTAGAACCACGGAACTCGGGAATGCCTAACACCTTCTCCCGGGTTAACAGAATTCCTTACCCGAATTTCTGTGTTCGCGGACTGTAAAACAGAATCTTTCTCGATTCGGGATTTAAACCGGTGACTTGGGACACCATAAATTATCCCAAGTGGCGACTCTAAATTTAATATAAATAAATTCCGTTTTGATTGTCATTTAAATTGGAAAAAACTCCCTTATACCCTTCCGGGGGTAAGAAAAAGGAGGTGTGACAATCGATAGAGATGATTAGGCAAATCTGTATGAAACATAATAGGAAGGGATTCCACCAATAGGGTAAATCACAACCTTAGATCCTTCTCTTAATTGTTTATAACTTAATCATAGTTAGTCTTTAGTTACTTAATTGCAGTCAGTTATAGTTAGTAGAAATATCCTCAATTGTTATTTAAAACGCTTGGAAAGTTGATTATGTAGAATTTAGTGATTCTAACAAGAGTAATTGATAGGTTAATTTCTTGTGGGTTCGATTCTGTGCTAAATACTCAGATTATATTTGCAACGTCCGCATGTCCTTTTTATAAGGCATAGTTGGGCGTGATCAAATTTTGGCGCCGTTGCCGGGGAATTAACGGTGTTATCAATTACAATTGAAAAAAGTACAAAAATTCTTAGTGTAATCAGTTTTCTCATTATCCAATCTATACATTGAAATTTTAACATTTGTTGACTTGGTTGTACAGGTGCATGCCTAGAAACTCATCGAGAACTGGTGAAGTATTTGAAGTATTATCAGATCCTGAGAAAGTTTTCAAGGCCTTGAATCGAGCCAACCGAAAAAGCAAACAACAACAAACAACTGAACAATTCGAACCAGACATGGGGGATCACGTAGTAGACCCAACTACGCCATTAACGCCAGTGGCACCTCTTGTGCTAGAGGCTGCTCTATACGACTGGGCACAACCCACAACAAAGAACTTAGCCACAATGATTTTAGTCCCACATATACAGGCTGAATCGTTTCAAATCATGAACAACATGCTGCACTTGTTGCAAAACAAAGGACTATTTTTGGGGTCACAAATCGAAGATCCTCAACAGCACTTGAAGAATTTCCTGTCAATTTGCAAAACTCAAAGACATCCCAACGTAACTCAGGAAGAAATAAAGCTGTTGTTGTTTCCATTTTCAGTGACAGGAGTTGCCCAGACCTGGCTAAACTCACTCTCCATTAATTCCATAACGACTTGGGAGGAGTTAGTCAAGCAATTTGTGAACAAGTTTCATCCACCCAACAAGATTGCTCAACAACTTGATGAAACTTTGAGTTTCAAACAGAGACCAATGGAGACACTAAAAGAAACATGGGAACGATTCAAAAGGATGTTGGTTATATGTCCGCACTACGGTATTCCAGATAAGATGTTGGGGCATCAGTTTTATATGGGTTTAGTAGATAGCGTGAAGGGTACTGTTGATGCTTCAACTGGTGGAGCATTTTTGAGCAAAACATGAAGAGAAAGCCAAAGTCTACTTGACAAGATGACACAGAATTCGGGGTGGACAACCAGGAATGCACCTATCACTCCAGTGGTTCACTCAGTGCCCTTAGATCCATCCAACACTCTTGCTAAAAACATGGCCACATTAATGACACAAATGAGTATACTCACCAAAAAGGTGGAAACGTCAGGGCAGAAGCAGCAGATACACATTGTAGACACTACCAATGGGGGCTTATGCACATCTTGCATTAGTCAACCAATTGGTAACCAGTGGAATGCATAAAGTGATCATCATAATTACCTTGAGGACATGAATTATATGTCTAATTATGGAGGCCAAAGATAGGGTGGCCAAAATTGGGGCCAACAAATCAGCCATACAAGCCAGTCCAGCCACAACTCAACAATGGAGGCATGGGAGGTATGAGACTTCACAATAATATGACACCTTACCAAAGGCCAAAGGGATATAATAATCAGCAGCAGAGTTATCATCCTCCTCAGAAGTAACATGGTGGAAGGTAGGGAGATGGGTTTGCTAGACTTGAGGCAATGATGCAGCATGTTATTGGGTCAAACACAAAAATGAGTGAAAGAGTAGATGCACATGAGTCAGCTATTAAGAATATTGAAGTGCAGATGGGCCAGATTTCGATGTCTTTGAATAATCGTCCTCTTGGGACATTGCCTGCAGATACGCAGGTGAATCCAAAAGTTCAAGGCCCGCAGCAGCTGATGGCAGTGAGTCTACGTAATGGCAGAGACTTAGACTTGGAGCAAGATAGGGCTCAAGAAAGCAGACAAGCTGAGACACTTGTACCAGTGACCATTGAGCTAGATGAGTCAACGAAATTGACAGAGGTGATAGTACAGCCTACCTAGGAAGAACATAACACACAGATAGAGGCTGAGACAGCCCAGGAACCGGCAGTTGAGGTGGGAGATGACAAAGAAAATACCCAAATCATTGGGAAGAAGAGACCTCCCGCACCATACCCACAGAGGCTGGCCAAGTACCAAAAAGAGGAGCAATACAAGAAATTCTTGGAGATGCTGAAACAAATCCATGTAAACATTCCATTGATCGATGCTTTGAAGGAGATGCCTGGTTATGTAAAAATGATAAGGGACTTGATGTCCCGAAAATTTGATTTCCAAGACTTGGCCACAATGACTCTTACTCAAACCTGCAGTGCGGTGGTGACTAGACCAATTGCTGAGAAGCTGTCTGACCCAGGGAGTTTCACAATTCCATGCACTATTGGTAACTTTGCTTTTGCCAAAGTACTTTGTGATTTGGGGGCTAGCATAAATCTTATGCCCCTGGCAATTTATAAGAGGTCGGGGATTGGAAGAGCCAAACCCACTTCTATGTTATTGCAGCTAGCTGACAGAACCGTGAAAAGACCCTCTGGTATCTTAGATGATGTGTTGATTCAGGTAGGGAAATTTGTGTTCCCTGCAAATTTTGTGATTCTAGATTGCAAGGTAGATGAAGAAATTCCCATAATTATGGGAAGGCCGTTCTTGGCCACTGGGAGAGCTCTCATTGATTGTGAGACTGGGGAGCTCAAGATGAGGCTAAACGATGAGGAGATAACATTCAATGTGCAGAAATCTATGAAGCGACTAAGTGAATTCGCCAATTGTTCTCTTATTGATGTCGTGAATGTAATCGTAGAAACAAATGATGAGATATTGACTATTGAGGACCCTCTTGCTGCATATATGGTAAATGTAGATGAGGTGAATGGGGAAGAATTGGCTGAATGGGTGCTGGCTTTAAAGGGCAGGGCGTTTTGTGATAGAACACTTGAATTCGAGCCCCTGCATTTAGAAAACAGAGAAACTCCTTCAACCAAGCCATCCATAGAAGAACCACCAAAGCTGGAGTTGAAGCCACTGTCCGCCCATCTCAGGTATGAGTTCCTAGGACCTAACGCCGCACTACATGTTATTATCTCATCTAGTTTGTTAGATGTGCAGGCACAACAACTTTTGTAGGTACTCAAGGAGTGGAAGACTGCCATTGAGTGGACCATGGCAGACATTAAGGGGATCAACCCGACATATTGTATGCATAAAATTCTGCTGGAAGAGGAACACAAACCTTCCAGGGAGCACCAAAGAAGGCTGAACCCCAACATGAAGGAAGTGGTGAAGAAAGAAGTGATTAAGTGGTTGGATACGGGAATCATTTTCCCAATCTCTGACAGCAACTAGGTTAGCCCAGTGCAATGTGTTCCTAAGAAGGGTGGCATAACGGTGGTCAAAAATGATAACAATGAGCTGATCTCTACAAGAACCGTCACAGGTTGGAGAATTTGCATGGACTACAGGAAATTAAATCTGGCCACCCGGAAAGACCACTTCCCACTTCTCTTCATTTATTAGATGCTTGACAGACTGGTAGGGAGGTCCCACTTCTATTTTCTGGATGGGTACTCAGGGTACAATCAAATCTCCATTGCACCAGAGGATAGAGAAAAAACCTCCTTCACATGCCCATATGGCATTTATGCTTTTCGGAGGATGCCCTTTGGCCTATGCAATGCACCCGCCACATTCCAAAGGTGCATGATGGCCATATTCACTGACATGGTCGAAGACATAATGGAGGTATTCATGGATGATTTCTCAGTGGTGGGAAATTCATTCGACGAGTGCCTTATAAATCTGACCCGAGTGTTGAAAAGATGTATTGAGACTAACCTGGTACTTAATTAGGAGAAGTGCCATTTTATGGTACAAGAGGGCATAGTCTTGGGACACCGGGTATCAAGCAAGGGAATCGAGGTGGATCGTGCTAAAGTTGACGTGATAGCAAAGCTGCCACCCCCTACTTCAGTCAAGGCAATCAGGAGCTTCCTCGGGTATGCCAGTTTCTATCGGAGATTCATAAAAGACTTCTAAAAAATTGTCAACCCTCTCTGTAAGTTGTTAGAAAAAGATCACCCTTTTTTATTTTCTGATGATTGCAGGGTAGCATTCGAGGAGTTGAAAAAGAGGCTAGTCACAACACCCATCATTGTTGCCCCCGACTGGGAGCAACCATTCGAACTCATATGTGACGCCAGTGATTATACAGTAGGGACAGTGCTGGGACAATGGAAACACAAGCTAATGCACCCAATCTACTATTCAAGTAGAACATTGAGTGGAGCCCAGCTGAACTACACTGAGACTGAAAAGGAGATGTTGGTTGTAGTGTTTGCATTCGACAAATTTAGATCATACCTGATTAGCTCTAAGGTAATTGTATATACTGATCATGCAACTCTCAGGTACTTGATTGAGAAGGAGTCCAAATCGCGCCTGATTTGTTAGGTGCTGTTACTGTAAGAGTTTGACCTTGAGATTCGTGACCGTAAGGGCACAGAAAACCAAGTCGATGATCATCTATCACAACTTGAAGGAGCTGAAAACTTAGTTGAGGTGGAGGATATTCTGGAAACCTTTCCAAACGAGCATCTACTCGCTACAAGCCTTGAGGAAATGCCATGGTATGCAGACTTTGCAAATTACCTGGCAAGCGGTATAGTTCCTTATGACCTTTCCTCTATGCAAAAGAAAAGTTTTATCGTGACTGCCGCATGTATTACTGGGATGAACCTTATCTATTTAGAATATGTGTTGACAATATGATCCGGAGGTGTGTCCCCAAGATAGAACAATCTTCTGTTTTGCAGGCATGTCATGCATCGGCATAGGGCATTTTGGAGGAATCAGGACGACAACAAAAGTACTAGAAGCCGTGTTCTATTGGCCAACAGTGTTTAAGGACACATATAAATGGGTGAAGGGCTGTGATGAATGTCAGCGAACCGGGAACATTTCCCGTCGCCATGAGATGCCCATGAACTCGATTCAAGAGGTTGAAGTGTTGATGTATGGGGGATAGACTTCATGGGACCCTTTGTCAGCTCCTTTGGAAATAAGTACATATTTGTTGCTGTAGATTACGTGTCCAAATGGGTCGAAGTTGCAGCACTACCCACCAATGATGCAAGAGTGGTGGTGGGGTTTCTGAAGAATAATATATGCACCCGTTTTGGGATCCTGAGAGCTATTATTAGTGACGGAGGCACTCACTTCTGCAATCCAGCCTTTGAGAAATTGCTAGCAAAGTACGATGTGCGCCATAAGATGGCAAACCCATATCGTCCTCAGACAAGTAGACAGGTCGAAGTGTCTAATAGACAGATAAAGAGTGTGCTAACCAAGACTATGAATTCCATAAGAACTGATTGGACGAAAAAGCTAGATGATGCACTCTGGACCTATAGAACTACTTTCAAAACACCAATTGGTATGTCACCATACAAGTTGGTGTTTGGGAAGGCCTGTCACTTGCCAGTGGAACTAGAACATAGAGCTTGGTGGGTAATAAAACAGCTGAATCTAGACATTGAAGTTGCGGGAACAACTAGAGTTACAGAATTGCATGAGCTTGACGAGTTCCGATATCTTGCATTCGAGAGCACGAGGTTGTATAAGGAGAGAATGAAGCAGTTACATGACAAGAACATTGTTGAGAGAAATTTCAAGCTCGGAGATATGGTGTTGCTTTATAACTCAAGATTAAGGCTATTTCCGGGTAAACTCAGGTCACGATGGTCTAGACCATTTTGAGTGGTCGAAGTATTCCCTTCAGGTGTCGTAGAGATTGCCTTAGAGAAATACTCACATACATTTAGAGTCAATGGGCAGAGATTGAAACTATATGTAGGCATGAATGAACCAAAGGAAGTGTCTGAGATGCACTTGACTGAACCTCAGAGGTCGAGCGAGCCTTAAATGCGCTCATCTGCGTCATGTCGCGACGTTAAATCATACGCTTATTGGGAGGCAACCCAATTGTTAACCTTACTAACCCATAATTGTAGTTTAGTATTATTAGCATTTAGGAGTTACGAGACTTGATTGGGCAGGTACAAGCATGAATTGGACATAAAATAAGTACATAATAGAGTCAGGGTGCAACCCGGAAGATAGATGTCGAAAATAAATCGAACTCTGTGAAACATGGCCTACTACGCCGCATGGGGCGCCGAGCCAAACGAGTTTGAGAGACAAAAGTTGAGGGCCTCTGATAATTTACACTACCGCGCTGCATGGGGCACCGCACCCTGCGACGCAACAGTACAATTGTATTTTTTTTAAAAAAAATTCTAGCTTTTTTTAAAACACTCGTTCAATGCACCCCCCTCAATCGCTTTTTCTCTTTTCTCTGTTCTTCACCAAATAAACGCCCCAACCCTTCCCCCAAATCCCCCATTCTCTTTTCTTCTCCAATTCCTCTCCCACACACACCTTCCATCCCTTCCATTCATCCTCAAGGTAAGTTCTCTACATTCTTCTCTTTTCTTTCAGTAATTTAGTATAATGAGTAGAATAGTTTAATTTGAGCTAAACCCTAGGTAGTGTAGTGGTGCTAATTTTTTCAATTTAATTGCTTATTTTGGCTATGATTGATGCTTAACTTGTTGGGTTTCCCTTGTGCTTATACTTGTGGAAGATTTTTAGTATGTCTTGATACTTATAAATTTTTTTATGGTGAAGTTGTGTGGAGGTGTCTTAAAGGCCGAAAATTAGTGGGTTTTTTGTGCAAATTTGGAGCACTTTGTGCCCCTTGTTACATGGTGGTGGTAGTAGGATGGTTGATTGGTATGGTTGTATAGTACTCTTGGAAGAATTAAAGTTGAAATTATGAGGTAACTTTGGTGAATGCCATGTGTTTGATTAAATGCCTCAATGACATAGAAAGTGGCATTGTAGCTTAGTAGAAAATAATTGCTATGAGAAAATGTGGTGCTAGGTGCTAATTGGAATATTCGATTCATGCTTTGTGCTTGTGTAGTGTTGTGTTGTATTTTGAGAAGTTTGTTAGTAGTGCATTAGTATAACTTCTTTTATTTCTCTTCATAGTTACTAGATTAGCTTCTTAATTTTGTATGTTAAACTAGTATAGTCCGTGATTTTGTAGTTGTACTATTATGTTGGTGGTTGGGGGGATTTTTGGTTGCTTGTGGCGCACTTCCATCGGGGTAGTCTGAGTCCCTGATATACATTTTACTTGTGAACATGCCAATAAAATAAGTGTGGGGTGGTTACCCTATTTGGTCTTGTTTTGGGTTTTCGTGTTGTGGCTAATATTGTTCGTCTTGTGCAGGTATAATGTCTCGTCGCCCGAGCAAACTCCCTAACAGTGGTTCTTCTGAGGTTGCTTCTAGTAGCCGTCGTGGTGGGAGATGGGCACTTACCCCCGCCCCAATAGAGGAGGAAGATGAGCGCATTGACCCTGATGCGGATGTGGTGCCAGCATGCAAATATGGTATACGGGTTTTCCCCGCCCATGCTCGACACTGGTTTCAGACATTTGTCCCGTCAGTCAACTCGAATCTTGAGGTTGCTATTGACGACGGGAGGTTGGCCCGTAATATGGTGAAATTTACAACAACATTCGGGCATTGGGTTTCGACAGTCTGTTCCGCCCGGGTGATGCAGTGAATGTGAACCTAGTCAAAGAATTTTATGCTAACTGGCAACCTGAAGCCAGCCTAGATGCGGTTTACGAAGTGTAGGTAAGGGGTAAAGTGATTCCATTCTCCTCCCGGGTGATCAATCAGATTATGAGATTCACAGAGCATTCCCACAAGCTCTTTTAGAGATTTCTCCATCGGCCAGACTATCCGGCTATTCGCCGCCTGTTATGTGGCGCTGACTCTTCTGCCTCATGGACATGATATGCAAATGAATTCCATAAGGACATGAAGAAGGCAACATCCCAGCAGCCATCCAGGGTTGTTTTGCGGTTGATTAATGCCACGATCAAGTTGACTCAAAGTGACACTAATGTCCCCCGACTGAAGGTGTGTCTGATCTATGCCCTGTTGACTCGGATACAATTCGACCTTGGTAAAATCATGCTTGAGCATATGGTTAAAATGCGACCATTTGGGGATCGTCGTCTACATTACCCGAGTATGATCACCCGATTGTTGTGAGCATACCTTGTGGAGAAGGAGTACCACTATGACAGGACTATTCCATTGTATTACCCTATTAGGCCCTATGATGTTACGCCGGTGATAGACCCCCTACTACGGCTGTTAATTCGGACCAGAGGATGGTCCATGTTGAGGAGACACTATAGCTAATGTTCGCTGACTTGAGCCTTCGGGCTACTCGAGGGGAGGCCGACTTGGAAGAGTTGCAGCAGGATCACCCCCTTTCTACTATCACTCAGCAGTGGTTGGGGTTGGCGAGAGGAAGACAGCTACCACCCGATGAAGATGTGAACTCCATTCCCTCAAAAGATGAGGAGTATTTGCGCACCTTCGAGGGTGATGATGATTAGGCCTTGTGCCTCAGGGAGTCCCCTTTTCACTCTTGATTTTCCTGTTTGGCATTGGGGACAATGCAATCTCTTAAGTGTGGGGTGGGTGCTCCTATTTGATTGTATTTGTACTTTTCTTTGTTTTTCATTTGCCAGTCGGTATAGTTTGATTTGTTTCTTGCTTTCTTAGACAATTGGTCTGTAAACTATAATTCTAAATTCTATCGGGCCTGTAATAGTTAGTAATTAAGTATGTAGTTCGACTCTTCCCGACGATGGATTTCGTCGACTGGTTTCTTGAGGGAGATGAGTCGAAAGAAAGAAAGAAAGAAAAATTCATATATGTGAAAATCCAAAAATATGTCTTTTATTTTAGTTTTTTTAGGTAGTGTAACAATTCCCCCTTGATTTTTCTTTGTGTCGCAGTTCTTTTTCAAGAGTTTTACTTGAACCATGCATAGTTAAATCTTTTTAATTTTTAGGAATTAAGAATCTTTAGTTAAGAAGTTAAGTTGAAGGATCAATTTCCCTTGATTGTATATGCCTTGAGAGTGGTAAGAGCCTTAGTTGTGACACCTAGGCTCAATTCTTGACTCTTAAATAAGTACCCTAAATTGTATGATTAAAACTGTGCTTAACTGCTTTAACTAAGAGTGTCTTGATTAGTCCAATCCTGAGTAAGTTATGTGCCATGTGTGTGTAAGGTTTTGTGTTATTCTGTGCGTTACATTTGATGCCTAGAACTTGCCCTGTGTGTTTGCAAAGCGAAATAATAGTTTTGTTCAGTTTTGGAAGTGACATAGGCATTTCTTTGTTGAGCCATATATACATATTTTACTCGCCTAATTGTGATGTATCGTAGTTAACCCCTTTGAGCCTATAATCCCGTTTCTTTGGCAACCACATTACAAGCCTTACCCAATTGTTTAAATTGACCATATATTTGAACCTTTTCACCTCTCATGAACACTTGAATTGTTATGAACTTTAAAAAAGTTAAAGTGTGGGGCTAGTTGGTTTGGTTTTTGAGTGAAACTAATGAAATAAGGAGAAATGTGCACTGATTTGAAAGAGCAAGAGCCACTTGAATTGAAAAAGAAAAAAATAGTTGTATTGTATGCAAATATTCCTTGATAAGTGGTGGCTCTTGATGTAATTGTGCTTAAAAATGTATGGGGTAATATATATTGATGTAAAGGTGGAGTTTTGGTTTGACATAAATGGGGTTTTAAATGTTAAAATGTATGTATTAAATGGCTTAGGAAGGTGTAGTCACTCTTACCTCTAAATGTATCCTACCCGTCCCACAACCTACATTACAACCAATTAAAGTCTTACTTGATCTTAGATTGAATGAGCTCGATTAGTAGAGTAGTACACTACGGGCAAGCTTATGGTGCATCTTGTGTGGCATGTGAATATTATTTCTGAGAGTGAGTGAATTGTTTCTATCCTGAGTTCCTAAGTGTTTTAAATTTTATTATGTGGAACTACTCTCTTTTGTTGTATAAGGGCACTTGATTCATGAAGGAAAGGTAATGTTATTGACCTCTATGTTAGAGTAAGTGGGTGAGTGACTAATGCATGGTACTTTTGAGTCAAATATTGAGGGTGGGATGTTATGATAAGGTGCTCAGTTTACTTTAATTATTCTTGGCATGATGTATCAGGGAGGTTGTTTTATGAAAGGTTATCCCTAGGTTCAGTGTAGTTCAAATGCTCGAGGATGAGCAATTGTCTAAGTGTGGGGTGTTGATGTTAGGCTAGAAACCCGTATTTTAGCCGTAGTATTACATTCCAATGATTGCATTTTTACGTGCGTTTGAGCTTAAATGATAGTGAATTACACTTAGTACGTGTTTTATGCCTTGCAGGAAGTGATCCTGAGCTCAAAAGTTAACTTGGAGATAAATTGATTAATTCGGAGCTTTGAAGTCTGAGAAAAAGCCCAATGCATTAAGCCGAGATCGTGTTCGAGGGTCGTGTACGAAATCTGGATGTTAAAAGAGGATGAAATAAGTTCACTCTGAGAAAATTACACCGTCGCGCCGCATGGAGCTTCGTAAGGCGCGGCACAGCAGTGTAAAATGATGTCTGACACGAAAAGAAGAGGTTGCAGACAAAGTGCACTAACGCGCCGCATGGTGCGGCGCAACTGTTCATTTTTCACATAGCCAAGTCCTATTTCGACCAGGAAAAGGTGTTTTGTCTGGGCCCGACCCTACTTGGTATAAATATATGTAAAAATGCTATTTTGAAGACTTTTGACATATCTTAGACCTAGGGAAGCTATTTCGGAAGGGAGAAAACGTTTGGAGCAATTTTCGGAGGAGATCTGCATCGAATTCTTCATTACTTCATCTTTGCTTTGTAATTTAATTATGCAATTTATTTGGGCAATTATGAACACGATTATGAGTAGCTAAATATTTAGTCTAGGGTTTTGATGGAATCTATTGAATGATGAACTTCATGTTATGTTAATATAGTTTGCCCGGTTTAATCTCTATTTGTTCAATTACGTTCTTGTTGTAGTTAATTGATAGGATCCTCAATTAGCTGTGCCTATTTAGTATGTATTACTCGGGAGAGAGTGCATATTTAGGTAATTGTTGAACATCACCACTCCCAAAGTATATGAGGGATCAATAACCGAGGATTTAAAGGCGGGATTAGGATAACGAAGCCTTGGGTGTGATCTAAAGTGAGCTATAATCAAAGCCAACTAGCGTAACTCGGGAGAGTGCGTCTAGTAAATTATCGTATTTACTCGGGAGAGATTTACGGTAATAAGAGTGCTCATGATCGATAGAGATGATTAGACAAATCTGTATGAAACATAATAGGAAGGGATTCCATCAATGGGGGAAATCACAACCTTAGATCCTTCTCTTAATTGTTTACAACTTAATCATAGTTAGTCTTTGGTTACTTAATTGCAGTCAGTTATAGTTAGTAGAAATATCCTCAATTGTTATTCAAAACATTTGGGAAGTTGATTCCGTAGAATTTAGTGAGTCTAACAAGTTTAATTGATAGGTTAATTCCTTGTGGGTTCGACTCTGGGCTAAATACTCAGATTATATTTGCAATGTCTGCGTGTCCTTTTTATAAGACATAGTTGGGCGTGATCAGTTACTATTGGAGTAGTACTTACAGTAATGTACTTTTCTTATTCAGGTATGATTATTTTTTCTATATTCGTTATAATTTGCTTATCATGTTTTTTTAATTAAAATTGAGTCAAGTTAATTAATTTTAAAGTAAAGTAAAGTAACTCATTCTTTTGGAACTAATTTTAGGAATATTAGGAAAAATTGTGGAGGAGTCAAATATAATAAGCTTGATTTGCAATTTGGAAAATTCAAATGTTCTTTACAGTAAATTTTATTTATAAATATTTTAACATTTCTTCACTATGAAATCTTTTATTTGGAAGTTTAAGACATTCATATTTAAATTCTAGTCGAAAAACTAATTTTTGCCAATCATACTATAGTAGTGTTAATTTTTTCATTAAGTACAATAAAATATCAATTTATCAACATTTGAGATGCGATTGTGGTAGTATATTTTGTGATAAGATATATTTATTTCATTCAACTAATATTCTTCTTTCGAATTCATAGATGAAAGGATTTAGAACTTTGAATCAGACAAAGGGTAAATGTGCATACAACATATGATTTATATGCACTAAACAAAATTAACTGATTTTAACAATACCTATGTACCTTTATTACAATTAACTACTATTCTATATAGGTGTACACCATAAATTGACAATGAATTACTAGCCATCCCAAGAAAGACATATATTGATCGAATTTCTTTTTAGCTTCTACAAACTATGATTTGCATTAGACAATAACTTCTTGATATATATATATATATATATATGCAACTGCAAAAAGGAGGCTACAATTTCTTAAACACAAGTCACAAACTTTAAACTTTAAGATGTGAAAGCACTTACAATCTTTATTGCTCATATTCATGTGTTATTTAAGTATGTGTTATTGAAGTATTATAGGCTCATCATTCATGTCACGACCCAATTTCTAACCAAGTCGTGACCGGCACTCGGTGTCGTAACTTGAACGAGCGAACCATCTTGCTTTTTCTATTCTATTATATTTCTGTTATGCAATGCATCTCAATACAATTCGATATGATTCAAAGTAAATTCTTTTCTGAATCTTTAATTGAAATAATAGTTTGCAAAAGAAATTCATTCTATTGTCTGGAATACATTGAAAAATAAATATAATGCAAAGTGGACACCCATGACTCAGTTCTGACTATGTCTATGAAGCCTCTAAAAAATACTGATTAGTAACATAAAATTGTGGAATCAACGAACTCCACAAACTAAAATGGAGCTCACCAAATCTGCTGGTAATGGGAGGAGAATATCCTAGCTCGCAGCCTGCTTACCTGCAAAATCTGTGCCTACATTGACATAGGTCAAATGTAGGTTCCATGTAGAGAACGTCAGTACACCACAATGGTACTCAGTAAGTAAAGCAATGCTCCTACTAAAGCTAGAACGAGACTCTGAAAGAAGTATGTATGCATGATATAAAAATTCTAAAAGCTTCTGATGAAGTATTGAAACAAATAACTCATATATCTAGTATAAATTTCTTCTTGATGTCATTCATGAGAATTCTCTTTCTTTTCTGAAAAAAAATATATAATTCAAATAGATAAATAAATAAACTTTATCGAAACAATCCTTGTAAATTTTCTAAAGCATTTTCTTTTCTTTTCTTTCTGAGGAATTCCATTGATTCTGACATTCTTTCTGATTTTGATTTTGATTTTGAAAATATCACAATATGATCGGTATAGTGGACGATCCCAACCCGATCACCTGGACCCCAATCTTGTGGTGCCTCACAGTTCAAGGTTCTAGCATGCTCGCGTTCTAGTGCCTTACCAGGACACTTCTATCGTAGTTCCCAAACCAATGGTACAATAATCTCCTACTCTGGCTCGAGTAGTTTTGGGATAACTGTCACGACCCTAATCCCGAATCCGGTCATGATGGCGCCTCTCCTAAAGACAAGGCTAGCTAGAGCAAAACAGACCACCTCTTTTAAACAGTTAAATACCATAAATCGTTCTAAAATATGATATAATAACCATAATTTGCGAAAATAATGATAACAACAGTAGAAATCATCCCGACACAGCCCAAACCGGGATGTCACAAATCATGAGCAACTAAGGATCCTGATACGAGTCTACTAGATATAATATCTGGTACAACTGTTTGAAGAATATAAAAGTAATAAGATAAGGGAGGCACGGGGGCTGCGGACGCCAAAAGCTACCTCGTAGTCTCCGAAAATACTGCCTGGACTGGGAGATCAGCTCTCAGGAGCGGACTCTGCGATGCCTGAATCTACACACACGGTGCAAGGCGTAATGTGAGTACTCCGACCTAGTGAGTAATAATCATAAATAATGGCTGAAAGCGAGAAAACACGTAAAGGCACAAAGCAGTTCTATATCAAGCAGTAAAATCACTTAAAGCAGTAAATCAGTGAAGAAGTCAAATGGAATCCCTTTAAACCAAGTAAAACAGGTAATTTAGCAGGTAATTAACAAGTAGAAATCCGCCTCTCGGGCACAGTAACAATCGCTCAGAACAGTATCAGCCCCTCGGGCTCACTCTCAGATCATGATGGGTACCCGCACTCACTGTGGGTGTGCAGACTTCGGAGGGGCCCCTTACGGCCCAAGCTCTATATCAAACCACCTCATGGCATCATCTCTCGGCACTCGGCCTCACATCACTCAAGCCACATCATGGCGTATAAAAGTGTCTCAGGCCCTCGGCCTCATATCACTCAGCATATCCTCACATATGGCCCTCGACCTCACTCAGTCCAAAAATCATCACAAACCCCTCGGGCATTAGTAAAACAATAGTTTTCAGCCCAAAACATCATTTAGAAATATCATTTAAGTTTCAAATATGAGTAACAACGGCCGAGTTTGTAAAATAGTAAATATCAACAGGACTGAGCTCAAGTAATAAGTCAAAACAGTGAGGAATTAGTGATAAAATCCCCAAAGGGTTCAAATAATTGGCCCGAAGCTCAAATATGGCAATCAGCCCAAATCATGATGATAACAAGTAAATTTCAGTCAAATACGCGGTAAAATCATCAATCGGGATGGACCAAGTCACATCCCCAATAGTAAATGACCCCACGCTCATCATCAAGCGTGTGTCTCACCTCAACATAGCACTACGATGTATAATCCGGGGTTTCAAACCCTCAGGACATCATTTACAATCATTACTCACCTCGAACCGGCTACAACTCTAGCTCGCAATGCCTTTGCCCCTCGAATTGGCCTCCACGTGCGTCGAATCTTACCAAAAGCAGAACGAATACGTCACAATATGCTAAGGGAACAAAGCCCAAGTGAAAACAATCAAAAAATATCAAAAATCCCAAAGTTAGCAAAACCCGAGCCCCGGGCCCACTTCTCGAAACTCAGAACTTTTTACATCAACGGGTTCCTTATCCTTCCACGAGTTCATACATATCAAAAGTTCTCAAATCCGACCTCAAATGGTCCTTCAAATCCCAATTCAAAAGTTCAAAATCCCAAGCCCCAGTTCTTCCATTTTTAGCTTAAGTTCCATGAATTTATAGGTTCAAAAATCTTACCTCCAATCAGTTCTCCTTGAATCCCTCTTCAATCTCCCTCAAAGAGCTCCCCAAAATGTTCAACTATGGAGTAAAAATGGCCCAAAATCGCGGATGAAATAACTTATAAACTTTCTGCCCATGTCTGACCCTTCCTTCTTCGCGAACGCGGTCAACCTCTCGCGTTCGCGTAGCACAAATTTACGATGACCAACTTTTACCTTACACGAATACGACACGCCAGTCACGAACGCGATGCCTCCTCCACCTTGACCTTCGCGAACGTGAGACACCTGACGCGAACACAAAGAGAAAATTCCACTAGACCCCAAATCCTTATACGCGAACTCGGACAGCCTCATGCGAACGCGAATCACAAACTCCTAGCCTTCTGCGAACGCGAGGCACCTCTCGCAAATGCGAAGGCTTAATTCTGGCCTTCCTCAAATTCTTCTATGCGAATGCGAGGCTCCACTCGCGAACGCGAAGAGATAATTCTCTGCAACAGCTGGGCAGATTTTTCTGCAACTTTCAAACTCCAAAATGGTCCGATTGACCATCCGAAACTCACCCGAGGCCCCCCCGGGACCTCAACCAAAAGCACCAACACATCCTAAAACATCATTCAAACTTGTTTAAATCATCAAAACACATCAAACAATACCAAATCTATCAATTCACATTGAATTCAAGCCTAAGTTTTCTAAAAACTTCCGAAATACGCTTTCGATCAAAAACCCAACCAAACCACGTCCGAATGACCTGAAATTTTGCATACACATCACAAATGACATAACAAAGCTACAACAACTCTCAGAATTCCATTCTGACCCTCGGATCAAAATCTCACCTACCAACCGGAAATCGCCAAAATACTAACTTCGCCAATTCAAGCCTAATTCTACACCGGACCTCCAGAACCAATTCCGATCACACTCCTAAGTCATAAATCACCTCCCGAAGCTAACTGAACCATCGGAACTCACATCCGAGCTCTCTAACACATAAGTCAACATCTGGTTGACTTTTCCAACTTAAACCTTCTTAAAAGAGACTAAGTGTCTCATTTCTTACCAAATCCACCCCGAACGCAAACTAATCAACTCGATCACATAAAACGCAGATAACGAAGCATAAAAAAGCAAAAATAGGTTAAATGGAGTGGTAACTCATGAGACGAATGGCCGGGTCGTCATATCCTCCCCAACTTAAACAAACGTTTGTCCTCGGACGAGTCAAGAAACATACCTGAAGCCTCGAATATGTGAGGATATCTGCTCCGCATATCCCGCTCGGTCTCTCAAGTAGCCTCCTCCACGGGCCAACCTCTCCACTGCACTTTCACTGAAGCTATATCCTTTGATCTCAACTTCCGAACTTGACGATCCAAAATTGCTACTGACTCCACATCATAGGTCAAATCATCATCTAACTGAACCGTGCTGAAGTCCAAAACATGAGACGGATCCCCAATATACTTTCGGAGCATAGAAACATGAAATATCGGATGCACACTCGACAAGCTGGGTGGCAAAGCAAGCTCATAAGCCACCTCCCCAATCCTCCGAAGCACCTCAAAAGGCCCAATGAACTGATGACTCAATTTCCCTTTCTACCCAAATCTCAAAACACCCTTCATGGGTAAAACCTTCAGCAGAACCTTCTCGCCAACCATGAAGGACACATCTCGAACCTTCCGGTCTGCATAACTCTTCTGTCGCGACTGCGCCGTACGGAGCCTCTCCTGAATCACCTTCACCTTCTCTAAGGCATCCTGAACCAAATCTGTCCCCAATAGCCTAGCCTCGCCGGGCTCGAACCAACCAACTGGAGATCTACACCGCCTCCCATACAATGCCTCATATGGAGCCATCTGAATACTCGAATGGTAGTTGTTGTTGTAAGAAAACTCTGCAAATAGTAGAAACTTATCCTATGAACCTCCAAAATCAATAACACAAGAACGCAACATGTCCTCCAATATCTAAATAGTACGCTCGGACTGCCCGTCCATCTGAGGATGAAAAGCCGTGCTCAACTCCACCTGAGTACCCAACTCTCGTTGAACAGACTTCCAAAATTGGGAAGTAAACTGAGTACCCCAATCTGAAATGATAGAAACTGGAACACCATGCAGCCGAACAATCTCTCAGATATATAACTCTACTAACCACTCTGAAGAATAGGTAGTACACACAAGAATGAAGTGCGCGGACTTGGTCATCCGATACACAATCACCCAAATAGCATCGAACTTCTTCAAAGTCCATGGAAGTCCAACAACAAAGTCCATAGTGATCCTCTCCCACTTCCACTCAGGAATAACCATTTGCTGAAGCAAGCCACCCGGTCTCTGATGCTCATATTTCACCTGCTGACAATTGAGACACCGAGCTACAAATCCCACAATATCTTTCTTCATTCTTCTCCACCAATAGTGCTGCCTCAAATCCCGATACATCTTCGCGGCACCCAGATGAATGGAATACCACGAGCTATGGGCCTCTTCCAGAATCAACTCCCCAAGCCCATCCACATTGGGCACATAAATCCGACCCTGCATCCTCAACGCCCCATTATCACCAATGGTCACATCTCTAGCATCATCATGCTGAACTCTATCCTTAAGGACAAGCAAATGCGGATCATCATGCTGGCGTTCTCTGATGTGATCATAAAGGAGGACCGAGAAACTATACACGCCAACACCCGACTGGGCTCTAAAATATCCAACCTCACGAACAGATTGGCCAAGGCCTGAACATCAACTGTAAGAGGTCTCTCCCCAACTGGGATGTATGATAAACTCCCCATACTCACTGCCTTTCGGCTCAAAGCATTGGCCACCACGTTGGCCTTTCCCGGATGGTACAATATAGTGATATCATAATCCTTAAGCAACTCCAACCATCTTCGCTGCCTCAAATTAAGATCCTTTTGCTTGAACAAATGCTGAAGACTGCGATGATCGGTGAATACCTCACAAGATACACCATACAAATAATGCATCCAAATCTTCAATGCATGAACTATGGCAGCCAACTCCAAATCATGAACAGGGTAGTTCTTCTCCTGGAGCTTCAACTGACGAGAAGCATAAGCAATAACTCTACCCTCCTACATCAATATACAACCAATCCCAACTCTCGAAGCATTATAATACGTGGTATATGAACCTGAAGCTGATGGCAAAACCAATACTGGAGTTGTGGTCAAAGCTGTCTTGAGCTTCTGAAAGCTCTCCTCACACTCGTCCGACCATACAAATGAAACACCCTTCTGAGTCAACTTGGTCAAGGCGATGTGATAGATGAGAATCCCTGAACAAACTGGCGATAATAGCCTGCCAAACCAAGAAAGCTATGAATCTCTGTGGCTGAGGACGGTCTGGGCCAACTCTGAACTGCCTCTATCTTCTTTGGATCAACCTGAATACCCTCGTTGGACACCACGTGCCCCAAGAAAGCCACTGAACTGAGCCAAAACTCACACTTGGAGAATTTTGCATAAAGCTTCTCCTCCCTCAATCTCTGCAACACAACTCTCAAATGCTCTGCGTGCTCCTTCTGACTATGCGAGTACACTAGAATATCATCAATGAATACTATAATTAACGAATCAAGATAAGGCCGGAATACGCTGTTCATCAAATGCATGAACGCTGCTGGGGCATTGGTTAGCCTGAAAGACATCACAAGGAACTCATAATGACCATATTTGGTCCTGAAAGCAGTCTTAAGAATATCTGAATCCCTGATCTTCAACTGGTGATAGCTCGAATAAAGATCAATCTTGGAGAACACTCTCGCTCCCTGAAGCTAGTCAAACACATTATCAATTCGAGGCAAAGGATACTTGTTCTTAATTGTTACCTTGTTCAATTGCCTATAATCAACGCACATTCTCATGGTGCCATCCTTCTTCTTCACAAACAGGACTGGTGCACCCCAAGGTGACACACTAGGCCGAATGAACCCCTTATTTAGAAGTTCCTGAAGCTGTTCTTTCAATTCCTTCCACTCCGCTGGTTCCATACGATACGATGAAATAGAAATGGGTTGAGTGCCCAGCACCAGATCAATACCAAAATCAATATCCCTGTTCGGTGGCATGCCTGGCAGGTCTGCAGGAAACACATCGGGAAAATCCCTCACAACTGGAACAGAATCAATACTGGGAGTCTCAACTCCAACATCTCTCACAAACGCTAGATATGAAAGACAACCCTTCCCAACCATACGTTGGGCCTTCAAGAAAGAGACCACTCTGCTAGGAACATAATCATTCACACTCCGCCACTCGATCCGCGGCACACCCAGCATAGCCAAAGTGATTGTCTTAGCATGACAATCTAGAATAGCACGACACGGAGATAACCAATCCATGCCCATAATGACATCAAAATCCACCATGCTCAATAACAATAGATCCACTCGAGTCTCCAGACCCCCAATAGTCACGACACATGACCGGTACACATGGTCTACAACAATAGTATCACCCACCGAGATAGATACATGAATAGGTAAAGAAAGAAACTCACGGGGTGTACCCAAATAACGAGCAAAGTATGATGACACATACGAAAAGGTGGAACCATGATCAAATAATATAGAGGCATCTCTGTGGTAGACTGAAACAATACATATAATGACAGCATCTGAAGCAATAGCATCTGGCCTGCCTGGAAGTGCATAGAAACGGGCCTGACCGCCCCCTGATCGACCTCCCCCTCTGGG
The DNA here is from genome assembly GCF_000715075.1 of Nicotiana tabacum. Lineage (NCBI taxonomy): Eukaryota > Viridiplantae > Streptophyta > Magnoliopsida > Solanales > Solanaceae > Nicotiana > Nicotiana tabacum. Next base: position 129,599,760 of record NC_134084.1, read on the forward strand.
GGAGACCCCTGGCTGTCTGACCTCCACCCCTAGCTGGCTGGGCGGGTGGTGAAGTAACTGGAGCAGAAGTCAAGGGCTGACCCCTATGTTGGGACAAACTAGCAACATGACGAGGACACTACCTCCACACATGCCCAAACTCTCCACACTCAAAACAACTCCCAGGTGCTGGAGAAGGGGACTAAAGGGAACCCCTCGCACCAGACTGACTAGCTGATGCACTCGGCATAGAAGAACCCTGATTTGACGGGGCACGAGATGAACTCTGAGCTGGGAGGGCGCTGAGTGAAGGCTGGCCCTACTGAGACCCATGATAACCACAAACTGAAGATGCCCCGCGATGCTCTGGACGGGCTGACTGAGCAGGCCTAAAAGAACGACCTCTACCATGCTGGAACTGGCCCCTCGAAGGAGCACCACTATAACTGCCCGATCCTCTTGGCCTCCCTCTCCTCTGGATCCTGATAGTGAACCGTCTCAATCTCGCGAGTGATATCAACCACCTCCTCGAACGTAGAACCCAATACCCTCTCTCGGGTCATAAGAATACGGAGATGATAGTTAAGGCCATCAACAAATCTCCTGATCCTCTCACGATCTATCGGAACCATCCAAACGGCATGACGAGCCAACTTAGAAAACCTCGACTCATACTGTGACACAGTAATATCCCCCTATATCAACCACTCAAACTATCTACGCAGCTCCTCTCTATGAGACTGCGGTACATACTTCTCCAAGAAGAGAGTGGAGAACTACTGCCAAGTAAGGGGCGCTGCTCCCACAGGCCTACGCCTCCCACCAAGTGAAGGCAGCCCTAGAAAACTGAAAGGTGGTAAATGCCACACTACTAGACTCAAGAATCCCTGCTGTACGGAGCATCCGCTGGCACTTAGAAAATCCTTGGCATTCTCGCCCTCAACACCACTGAATGACGGAGGCTGGAGTCTACCAAACCTCTCAAGACGACGCTGCTCATCATCCGGCATAACTGGTACCATGAACTCCTGAACTGGTGCAACCAGCTGGGCTGGAGGTGCCCCCGGCATCTGAAGTCCCTACACTACCTACTCAGGTGTGCGAGCAGCGGGGGTCTGATTGCTTCCCCCCGTATGTGAAGTAGTTGCTGCTATAGTGGCTGAAACTGCCTGAGCCAGGTCAGTGTAAACTGATAAGATCTGTGCCAAGGCCTCCTGAAGACCCGGAATCACGATGGGCACAGCTGGTGCCTAAACTGGTGCTGCTGGAGCATCCATAGTTGGAGCCTGATCCGGAGCTAGGGCAGTTGGTGGATCTATAGGTGTTGCCCTCACTACTCTGCCTCAGCCACGACCACGATCGCGTCCACGACCTCTGGTGGTCTCAGCTGGTGGCACTGGTGGTCGTCCACATCGTCCGGTAGCTCGCGTCCTCACCATCTGTGAGAGAATAGAATAATAGAAGTTCAGTACTCGGAATAACAAGTTCGCACGATAAGGATTTCAACATTGTGAAGTTTTTCCTAAAGGTTCTGCAGCCTCTTGAGGATAAATACAAACGTCTCCGTACCGATCCGCGAGACTCTACTAAACCTGCTCTTGACTCGTGAGACCTAAGTAACCTAGGCTCTGATACCAACTTGGCACGACCCTAACCCTGAACCCGGTTGTGATGGCGCCTCTCGTGAAGACAAAGCCAGCCAGACCAAAATAGACCACCTCTTTTAAATAGTTAAATACTATAAATCATTCTAAAACATGATATAATAACCATAATTTGCGGAAATAATGATAACAACAGTAGAAACCATCCCGACACAGCCCAAACCGGGGTGTCACAAGTCATGAGCAACTAAGGATCCTGATACGAATCTACTAGATATAATGTCTAGTACAACTGTTTGAAGAATATAAAAGTAATAAGATAAGGGAGGCACGGGGGTTGCGGACACCAACAACTACCTCGTAGTCTCCCAAAACACTGCCTGGACTTGGAGGATCAGCTCCTAGGAGCGGACTCTGCGATGCCTGAATCTGCACACATAGTGCAGGGAGTAATGTGAGTACTCCGACCCAGTGAGTAATAATCATAAATAATGGCTGAAAACGAGAAAACACGTAAAGGCACAAAGCAGTTCTATATCAAGCAATAAAATCACTTAAAGTAGTAAATCAACAAAGAAGTCAAATGGAATCCCTTTAAACCAAGTAAAACAGGGAATTTAGCAGGTAATTAACAAGTAGTAATCCGCCCCTCGGGCACAATAACAATCGCTTAGAACAGTATCAGCCCCTTGGGCTCACTCTCAATATAGTATCAGCCCCTCGGGCTCACTCTCAAATGATGATGGGTACCCGCGCTCACTGTGGATGTGCAGACTCCGAAGGGGCCTCTTACGACCCAAGCGTTATATCAAGCCACCTCGTGGCATCATCTCTCGGCACTCGGCCTCACATCACTCGGCACTCAGCCTCACATCACTTAAGCCACCTCATGGCGTATAAAAGTGTCTCAGGTCCTCGGCCTCATATTACTCAGCATATTCTCACATATGGCCATCGGCCTCACTCAGTCCAAAAATCATCACAAGCCCCTCGGGCATTAGTAAAATAATAGTTCTCAGCCCAAAATATCATTTAGAAATATCATTTAAGTTTCAAATATGAGTAACACCGGCTGAGTTTGTAAAACAGTAAATATCAACAGGACTGAGCTCAAGTAATAAGTCCAAATAGTGAGGAATTAGTGATAAAATCCCCAAAGGGTTCAAATAATTGGCACGAAGCCCAAATATGGCAATCAGCCCAAATCATGATGATAACAAGTAAATTTCAGTCAAATACGCGGTAAAATCATCAATCGGGATGGACCAAGTCACATCCCCAATAGTAAATGACCCTATGCTCATCATCAAGCGCGTGTCTCACCTCAACATAGCACTATGACGTACAATCCGGGGTTTCAAACCCTCAGGACATCATTTACAATCATTACTCACCTCGAACCGGCTACAACTCTAGCTCGCGATGCCTTTGCCCCTCGAATTGGCCTCCACGTGCGTCGAATATAACCAAAAGTAGAACGAATACGTCACAATATGCTAAGGGAACAAAGCCCAAGCAAAAACAATCGAAAAATATCAAAAATCCCGAAATTAGCAAAACCCAAGCCCCGGACCCACTTCTCGAAACTCAGAAATTTTTACATCAACGGGTTCCTTATCCTTCCACGAGTTCATACATATCAAAAGTTCTCAAATCCGACCTCAAATTATCTTTCAAATCCTAATTCAAAAGTTCAAAATCCCAAGCCCTAGTTCTTCCATTTTTAGCTTAAGTTCCATGAATTTCTATGTTAATTTCACAGTAGAATCACGTTTTAGGTTCAAAAATCTTACCTCCGATCAGTTCTCCTTGAATCCCTCCTCAATCTCCCTCAAAGAGTTCCCAAAATGATCAACAATGGAGTAAAAATAGCTCAAAATCGCGGATGAAATAACTTATAAACTTTTTGCCCAGGTCTGACCCTTCCTTCTTCGTGAAAGCGGTCAACCTCTCGCGTTCGCGTAGCACAAATTTACGTTGACCAACTTTTATCTTACACGAACGCGACACGCCAGTCGCGAACGCGAAGAACAAATTCCACTAGACCCCAAATCCTTATACGCGAATGTGGACAGCCTCATGCGAACGCGAAGCACAAACTCCTAGCCTTCCGCAAATGCGAGGCACCTCTCGCGAATGCGAAGGCTTAATTCTGGCCTTCCTCAAATTCTTCTACGCGAACGTGAAGAGATAATTCTCTGCAACAGCTGGGTAGATTTTTCTGCAACTTTCAAACTCCAAAATGGTCCGATTGACCATCTGAAATTCATCCGAGGCCCCCGGGACGTCAACTAAAAGCACCAACACATACTAAAACCTTATTCAAACTTGTTCCAATCATCAAAACACCTCAAACAATACCAAATCCATCAATTCACATTGAATTCAAGCCTAAGTTTTCTAAAAACTTCCGAAATATACTTTCGATAAAAAACCCAACCAAACCACGTCTGAATGACCTAAAATTTTGTACACACATCATAAATGACAAAACAAAGCTACGGTAACTCTCAGAATTCCATTCTGACCCTCGGATCAAAATCTCACCTACCAACCGAAAATCGCCAAAATACTAACTTCGCCAATTCAAGCCTAATTCTACACCGGACCTCCAGAACCAATTCTGATCACATTCCTAAGTCATAAATCACCTCTCGAAGCTAACCGAACCATCGGAACTCACATCCTAGCTCTCTAACACATAAGTCAACATCCGGTTGACTTTTCCAACTTAAACCTTCTTAAAAGAGACTAAGTGTCTCATTTCTTACCAAATCCACCTCGAACGCAAACTAATCAACTCGATCACATAAAACGCAGATAATGAAGCATAAAGAAGCAAAAATAGGGAAAACAAAACGATAACTCATGAGACGACTGGCCGGGTCGTCACAATAACATAAATTACTAAAGGCTATGAACCCTTCTCGGAGATTTAAGGAAACTCCCAAAATATTCTTCTGAGTGATTCTTGTATCACACAATTTAAAATAATGATATATCTCCACAATTCTCATCAAATCAGTTCCATAAAATCATGTAAAAGAAATTTCAAGAGTTTATACATTAAAGAAATATATGCAAGTCATGGATGTATGAGACACATGATTTACGAAAAAACATACTATTCTTGAGTTATTAACCATGATAATCATCTAAGATCTTTTCTATAATTCGAATGGATAACGTGAGTCCACTCGTTCCATTCAGAGCCCACACTAACATCCTATATAGTCCAATAATTACTTATGTCATGATATTTGTGAGAAGATAACTTTAGTAAAAGTATTATATCTACTCACTTTGATTCCTTGCTTTTGAATACCTTCGTTTTCTCCAATCCAATGAGTTCAACTTACCAAACAAATCTATACATAGTTAATTTAAAAATCAATACTAGAAGTTCTAAGATTTTCAAAATATAGAAACCCTAGGTTTGACTCTTCTCTCCTTTCAGGGTTCATCGTTAATCTAAGTTCTTGTAGTAATTTATAGGAAAAAATATCAATCATAAACCTCTCTAACAATCGTGGTTAAAAACGGTTATGAAACTTACCTTGAGTCGTGAAACCCTATATTAGCGGAGAGACCTTGTTCTTGAGTGCTTGTTGAGAATCTAGCGATTTTGGGATGGAATATTATTAGAATTGCTGTTTGGAAGTAGTATTCTAGCGTTAATCGCATTAAAAACTCACCTTATGAGAACCTTTGGATGACTTCAGGATGAGATGAGAGGGTTAATCCTTAAAGAATGAGGCTATTTTCTCTCTCTTTGTCTCTTTTATTTCAATTTCACGCCTTCAGTGTCACGGTCCGAGCCCAACGCCACCCAAAATGCCCCAAATAAAATTACTTCTAATTTTGGCGTTCTGATTCGCGCCTGGCGCACCCTTGGGCGCCCAAAACGCGGCTCATTTTTCTGACAGAATAGTTTTCAGTAAAACGCCTATAACTTTTTATAGGAATATCGAAATGACAAACGGTTTGAAGTGTTAGAAACTAGATTTCAAGATATTTCTTTTTATATATAACTCAAATATCAATTCATTATATATTGATAGATATTTTTATTGAAACTTAGGTCACATGTGGCTAAGGTCATTTTCATCCCTTAAATTGCTCTAATGGATTCCAATTTACTCCTCTCCTCTTTTAACCATCCATTCAACCTTCTAAACATAAGATTTATGTATTTTATTCTTTCATAACTTTTTACACATCTTTGTGTCCCACTTAGAGCTTGAACGAGAACATATTACTTAGCAAATTTTTTCGGGACTTTACAATCTTTCCCCCTTATATGACATTCGTCCTCGAATGTTTAATGGGTAACTTAAAGTTAAAACTCCTTCTATTAGCTCTCTGTCTCTTTTGTATAGTTTACCTAAACTGCAAAATTTGGCCAACACTTAGAATTTCTTGTAAATTTCTATAGTGCCTCATATGAAACTAGACAACCACAAAACTTTAACGTGTCAAAGCTGAATCTTTATTACCGCATTGCTATCCAACTAAAACCCAAAATCAAGGCTCTCATAATTACATATAGCTATCAAAACTGGTACGCATACAAATTGAAAAACTTATCAAACTTGGAACATTTACATACCTCTTCCTTAAATAAATAAGAGTACTTTTTCTTCGTGTCTTCTTCTGCTTTCCATGTAGCCTTTTCTAAGTCTTTTCTTTAGTCTATCATTTCTTGAGGATAACATGGAGCATCACTTCGTGTTTATAGATCTTTCATGACTTTTAAGGGAAACTTATTTAATATTAAAACCAATGCAAGTTCTCATATATATTGGATGAAGCTACCATATAATTATAATTTTACAATAACATCCCTCGCTTGTGATTCAACCGTTATGTTCGAATTAGCCATTCTTACTACTCTCATATGCGACTCAACCTTACGCACTATTCAACTTCTCTTCTAAATCTTTCATCATGAAAAGACACATATAGATTGGGAAATTTTCCCACTATTGTAGGCCTTCTCATAAAAATTATAAGAACTAAAAGCTACCTCGGAAAACTTGACTCATATTTAGGCACTTCTTTCTTGCTTTTTCTTTCTGACCTTCTTAAGGTTTAGGGGAATTGAGACATCACCTCCCTCATCTACTCAAAGTGTGTGTGTGTGTGCGTATATAACGATATTTCTGCAACCTCAATTTCAAGACGTCATTTATCCACATAAGATTGCTGGTGCTCTTTAATCTCTTATATCTAACATTCCTTTTTATCCTTTTTGAGTCTTGAAAAACAACTTATCTTCTCAGGTTTGGCATATCAATTTGGCTACTCTACCCTCTGCCAACTTGGTTGTTACAAATACAACTACTTCTGAACTTGTGACAATATCTAACTTTGTGAGTTGCTTGATCTGCGGATGTGCTATTATCCACCTTCATATGACTTGTGACAAGTGATACAACATAAACGCTAGAACATCTATATATGTTCTTCATCTTCTCACCTTTTTCTAATTCCTTGAAACTACCTAAAACATGATGGTGCTCTCCTACTATTTATGGGATTACAGTAGTATAATGCCTGTCATGCCTCACTTATTGGCACCATTCTCATCACACAATCCACTGCACGATAGACATATATGAAGGGTACAACATTACATAGCTCAGGCTATTTGCACCTTAAGAATTTTACCCCCTTGGTCTTGCGCTATATGTGTGCTCACAATATTCCTTTTTTGTGGCATCCCTCATTTGGCTCTCTTAATCCCTTGATACATCCTATTCTATAATATTCATGCTACTCCTATGTTACTTTTGTATTTAACCCGCATTATACAAGCACCTTTAAAATCTGTGCACATACTTGGACCTTCCCTTTACTGCAATGACGGTTTGCTAGCCAATGATAAATAATTTTGGCTTTGACTCTTAAGAGAGGATGTTACTTCATTCCCTAGTATGAGTCTATGGTCCTGACACCACACACAGTGCAATTATATGTACTTACTATCTATTTATTTCTCAGATGAATGAGGTTTTTTCTTGTTGGGGCCATTTCACATCGATTTTACTTATCACGATCACCTTTGAAAAGATTGAGCTTGATCTTTACCATTCTTTGTGCTTCATAAGATTCTTCCTTAATTGCAAATGTTTCACTTTAGTAACCTAGTAATCAATCACTATTCTCATAAGGAGATATGTTCTTTCATGCATCCATCTTCTTGGAGCAAAGTGTCCTCCATCTGCTTTGAGTCTTACCTCGTATATAAGTTTTTCAAGTACTAACCATTGGTCTAGATTTATTATAATATTGTCAACATCTCTTTAAATGTGCTTTCCGCGTGCATTTAATCCTTCCATCATAATCAAGACTTCCTCGATTCAATACTTTGTAGATGAACCCCTTCCTGATTCATTACTCGCATATCTTAATACTACTAGTTAGTCATGATTTCATCTAGTGTTTTTTTTCTTCTAGTTATCTTTCTCTTTAGGATATACTTTCTTATTTCATCATCTAGCTCGTGTAATACCTAACACCTGACCACTTATTTGATCAATTGGCTCATTTTTCGTGATCTGATGTCGCCCAAATTCACACTACTGATTGGGAATGTGAAGCGGTCGATGTAATTATAATTACCCAACGTGAGTCGGGGCTGATTCCATAGAGAGCTTATGTTGGATTAAGTATATATCTATATTAAGTGTATGATGTGCCCAAAATGCACTTTCACATGTTTGGTTGGTTCTTTCTACTTCTAATTTTTATGCTAATGTTTCTAAATGAAAAGCTAGAGAACGATATTTTTGGTGTTATTGTTTTTCAAATTTATAAAAGATCTAGGGTCATGACTTCCACCTAGGTGGTTACCTAACAGATTGTGGGCTTTAGGGTAGGTTTGATTGGTCAGAGTGTAATATAACAATCACACGCAATTACCCACTCGATACCTCTCGGTAATTAGAGTGGTTTTGCCCAATTTGGCTTTCTAAAATCCAAATGGGTAATTCACAAAACAAGTGATAGATTCTCAAGACAGGTCTTACTATCTCTAGATTCAATCCTTTAATTAGGGCTATCAATTTCTTGAGTTCACCCCAATTCATTGTTAACCAAGTTTTCCTAGACCTAGTCTCTCTTTCTCAAGTAGAGACTAAGTGTCACAACCCTAAAACTGAGCCGATCATGATGGCGCCTAACGTGAAACTAGGCCAGCCGACACAAACCCCAAAACCAACCAGACATTTATAATAAGTCATTTAAAGCCATTAATTAGCTAGAATCCCATAATATAAGTTGAAATAAATAGTGCAGAAACATAACACAACCCAACATCGGGGTGTCACTAGTCATGAGCAAGTACAACTCGTCTAGGAATAAGAACGGACAACATAGTCTGAAAAACAAAATGCTAATACAAAGCTGAATAAGATAGGAAGGAGAAGCACTTGGCTGCGAACGCCAAGCAGCTACCTAGTCAACTCCGGAGACCTGCTGGATGACCGATCAACACTCACTATCGCGCCTCAAGACTCCTGGATCTGCACACAAGGTGCAGGGAGTAATGTAAGTACGCCAACTCAGTAAGTAATAAAAGTAAAGGCAGCTGAACAGTAAGAAAACACGTAAACCACATCATAACACTACAACAAAACAGTATAAGTCTAGAACAATGCAGTAAGGCAATAAAAACTAGTAAAAAAATTCTCAGTTCAGAAAAACCTTTTTAAAACATCTTTCAATAGTTTCAAACGAGTGACGAAAATAGTGAGTAAAAGGGTAGAAATGTAAACAGCCCCTCGGGCAAAACATGTACAACAACCGCCCCTCAGGCAAAATATTAATAGAACCAGCCCCTCGGGCTACCTCACAATCACTCGTAATCAGCCCCTCAGGCAATAACATGAAACAACAACAGCCCCTCAGGCAATATCACATCTCACACTGGGTACCCGCGCTCATTAGGGGTGTTCAGACTCCGGAGGGGCTCCTACAGCCCAAGCACTATCACGAGCCATCTCGTGGTATAATCAAACTGGCCCTCGACCTCATAACAAGCCACCTCGTGGCGTAACAAATCAGGCATCTGGCCTCGTAATCATGAATTGTAACAACTTGCTGCGGCGCGCAGCCCAATCCCAAAATATCCTCATAACATAGGCCCTCGGCCTCACTCAGTTAGAAATCTCTCAAGCCACTCGGGCAATAGTAAAACAAGATACTCAGCCCAAAGTATCATATTAAAATATCAAAATGGAATAAATACGGTTGAGTTATGAAACAGTGGAATAGAGCATGACTTAGTACAAATCTGAAGTCAAAACAGTGAGGAATAGTAGTAAAAAGCCCCCCTAAGGGTCCAAAATAGTTGGCACGAGGCACAAAACATGGTAACACTTTCCAAAAAACATGATGATAGCAAATAGTTTTTAATCAAATACGCAGTAAAACAGTCATACAGGGCGGACTAAGTCACAATTTCCAACGGTGCACGACCCCACGCTCGTCATCTAGCGTGTGCGTCACCTCAAAGTAGCACAACGATGTGAAGTCCGGGGTTTCATACCCTCAGGACAATATTTACAATCATTACTTACCTCAATTCGGTCTAAACTCTAGCCCGTGATGCCTTTGCCTCTCTACTCGGCCTCCGAATACTCCAAACCTAGCCAAAAATAGTACCACACCATCAAAATATGCTAAGGGAACAAAGCCCACTCGAAAATAACCAATTTACATAAAAAAAATCCCCAAAATTGGCCAAACCCGACCCCCGATCCCACATCTCGGATTCCGATAAAAATCACAAAACTAGAATCCTTACACTCTCACGAGTTCATACATATCAAATACATCAAAATTCGACCACAAACGACCCCTCAAATCCTCAAATCAAAGTCTCCAATTTCAAGCCCCAGGTCTCCAATTTTAACCCTTAATTTCCATAAATTTAAAGTCTAATCAGTGAAATAACACCATTTAAATGAGTTTTAGTTCCAAGAATCTTACTTCCACGAAGTTCCCTTGAATTCCTCTTCAAAAATCTCCCAAAAAGCTCCAATCCCGGATACAAATGGTGGAAAACAACTCAAATTTCGCGAAGAAGGACTTATATACTTTCTGACCCAGGGGTTTCGCACTTGTGGCCCCTTTCCCACTTCTGCGGTCAAACAACCACTTCTGTGATTTTCACTTAAGTCCCTCAGGGTCGTATCTGCGTCTAGGAACCACAGATGCACCCAATGCACTGCATTTGCAGCCAAGCTCCAACTAGCCAAACTTCGCTTCTGCGGCCTCTTCTATGCATCAGCGGCGTCGCACCTATGGTCCCCAATTTGCAAGTGCAGAAATAGCAGAAGCAGAAAATCTGCAGCACAACTCCAAAAATCCAACTATCCGTCAACCATCCAAATCCATCCCAAGGCCCTCGAGACCTCAACCAAACACGCCAACAAGTCACATGACACTATTCAAACATGTTCCAACCCTCGGAACACTCAAAACAACGCCGAAACACCAAATCACCCTCGGATTAAAGCCTATGAATTTTCAAAACTTCCAAATACCTCTTTCGATCAAAAAGTCTATCAAACCTCGTCCGAATGACCTGAAATTTTGCACACATATCAAATATGACACAACGGACCTACTCCAATTTTCGGAATTCCATTCCAACCCCTGTATCAAAATTACTATTATCAATCGAAAAACGCCAAAATTCCAATTTCGCCAATTCAAGCCTAAATCTACCTCGGACCTCCAAAACACATTCCGATCACGCTCCCAAGTCCCAAATAACCTAGCAAAGCTATCCGAACCATCGAAATTTACATCTGAGACCTTGTTCACATAAGTCAACATCTGGTTGATTTTTTCAACTTAAACTTACTCAAAAGAGACTAAGTAACTCATTCCTTTCCAAAACCACTCCGAACCCGAACTAACCAACAAGATGTGATGATATACAGCTGAACAACATACAAAGAAGTATAAATGAATGAAACAGAGCGGTAACTCATGAAACGACCAGTCGGGTCGTTACACTAAGTCAATTAGGCATGAATTAATATTTTCAACCATTAATTATTAAATTCAAGCAAGAACTAGGCTAAATATCACTAACCCAATCACAAATAAACCCTAAATTAATCACCCACTAAGTAACCATACTAGGGTTGGTTCACAACCCTAGCTAAGAAATTAGCTAATCATAGAGAAAATTGAAGAAACTAAAGAAGAAAAATAAGATTAAACTCATAATAGATGATAAAGGGAAGAAAATTCAATGTTAAAATGATAAACGATTATAAAGTTACCCAAAGCAGTAAAGGAAAAATGACTATCTATTTTCTTGTGTTCGATTTTGACCTAATTTTGACAAAAATGACTATTTATACACAGTTGAAATTATCAGACAAAATTGCCCCTGCGGAGGTTCTGTGACCGCACAATTCTGTATGCGATCTGCACTTTGAAGTTGGCTTGACAAGATGGACTTCTGCGGCCGCACAATTCTCGGTTGCGGCCATACTTCTTCAAATTCCGCGGACCGCACATTTCTGAGTGCGGCCGCACTTTTGAACTTAAGCTTGACATGAGAGACTTCTGCGGATCGCACGTTTTTTAGTGCGACCGCACTTTTGAATTCTATGGCCGCACAATAATAGTGCGGTCCGCACTTCTTCATGGAGCCAGACTCCCATCTCATAGAACCTCATCGTCTGCGGCCACACAATAATTGTGCGGTCCGCACTTTGCAAAGGAAATATGTCAGAGTTTCTTCATGGACTGCGGCCGCACTCAATATTGTGCAGTCCGCACTTTGCTCTTTTTTCTTTATTTTAGTCCTTGTCCAAAATTACTCCTTATTGAGTTGATTTTCATCTCTTTGGCTTATATTCCAACACTCCTGCAAGAAAGTACATTTTATCAGTTTTCGCCTTTAAGCAATTTTGAGCTAAAACGAAAGTAAAAGAGTGCAAATAAGTAGTCAAAATCCCTACTTATCAACTCCCCAAACTTAAGCTTTTGCTTATCCTCAAACAAATAAGGTAATTCCCACCTCCACAAGAAAAGAGCTATTTCAGCTAGCCTAAGGTGAATCAAACACACATCAACTAGGACCAACAATTACCCACAATACTTATGAATTATCAACAAAGCAATGATTTGACTTTTTAAGTATAATAGTTCTAATGTGACACTAGATCATCAAGAGTTGACTTTATTCATCAAGGAAGCTGGCTCTTTCATGTAGGTCATTGTGGATCCCAAACTCCTTCTCATCTACTCTCCGCTAGCATATCTCATTTAAGAATGTGGCACTCAATTCAAGGATTTATGAGAAGTTTGCGCATCTATCTCAAAAGAATATCACAAGTACGGCTCTAAGTACCTTATGCTTGTCCCTCATGTAAATCACCACTAATGTAAGCTCACTCGACTTGAAATCATGTAGGGCTTTTTCGGGATATAATGAAGGCTTTTGGACTAAGGTAGGATTTGTTGGAATAGAATGGGTTCATCTTTCCTTAAGCACTCCATTTTTCTCTTTTTGGCTCATACTTTGTCGACTCTTTGAGTCATTTTCTTTTTCCTCGGGGGAACTAGAGAAACTTAACGTCACTCTTTCTTGGTCATGATATTCATTTTCTCCTTATTTGTTTTCTCCATGACTTTCATCCTTGTTTTTCCTTGAATCTCTTCAACTCTTTACTTTATTAACTTTCTTTTGGCATTTTTCTTTTGTTCTTTCTTTCTTTTCTTTGCCTTCCCTTTTCTTCATTTCTTTCCTCTCCTTTTTACCTTTATATCACTTTCAAACTCCTCATCTCTCCCTCAAACATATGTTTTAGTCTCAAGAATGTTAAGAAAAGCTCGGGTGCCAAGAGAGGGTTACTACAAAATAGATAAAGGCGTGTAACGTGGTTATCAAATGAAAAAGGTCTTAAGCTCAAATGGGTTGACTAGGATATCACATATTGGTGGACTATGGAAAATTTCAAATTGGATCAAGGAGAGCCTACAATCATTTCTCAAGCCAAGCCAAACTTAGAATTTCGCCTAGAAAAACATTCGGGGCAAGTTCTAGACTATTAGCACGGGTACTTGGACTTGCAACTAAATATCTCACCTCACACGTTGCTGGATTGCTAAAGAGAACAGAGTCGAGGTCCCACAACAACCCTAGTTAAGATTGAAAATCACAAATGGTTTAACTAAATCACTCGATGAATGCTTAAGTCAACACAAGAGTCAAAAGGTCACTACTAGAGCTATTTCCTGCCACGAACTTATTTTTAACCATAAGGCCGTAGGTAAATGTGTTGGTACCAAGTGAAGCATGCTTGAGACCATTTTTCATTATTACTACTATTCTTACCTAAACACCAAAAACGGACTCAATCCCTTAAGAAGGTTGTCACGCCATCCATCGTTGGGAAGAGCCACCCGGTTCACACAAAACCTACCTTTAAAAAGAACCGTGACATTAAGAAAACCAAAGGCTTATTGCTCACTTAAACATAAATAGAAGCTACCAAATAAAATAGAAACTATTAAAGTAAACAAGAAGTTATACTACTAAGAAAAACAAACTAAAGGAGCTATGAAATAAATTATTGAAAGTAAGACAAATGAATATACAAACCGAGGAAAAATGAATATATACATCAAAAGAGAGGGAGGAATATATACATAATTAAAGATAGAATAAAGATAAAAGAAAAGGAGTATTAAAGCTATTACAGGCTAATGTCATATGAAACTAACCAATATAGACCACCACCCCCCCTAAATAAGGGTAAGCGTTGTCCTTAATGCTTAACAAAAATTAGAATAAGGAAGGGTAGAGAGTGAAGAAAACTCCCTATGTGGTATCAGTGAGCATGGCATCATCAGCACCCTCAGGATCCTCCAACTGGATCTCATCATCCTCCGGTCGGGGAATAACGGGGTTGGTGAACATCTGAAGCATCTCCTCAGTAGTGTGGGTAGCAAGGTCTGGCTCTTTAGACTGGCCAGCTGCTACCTCTGATGCCTCAGGTACTGATGGTACTGCTGGTGCTGACTTCATCAACAGATCAAGTGGTATATCCCCAGTGGATGCAATCTTGGCCACTTTTTTTCTCAATCTATCCACTGATTTCTTTAAAGCTTGAGATTTCCGCATCTTCTTCACCTATTTTCCTAACTCCTCAATAGCTCTCCCATGCGCCACCAATGTATCTATGATGGTCTTATGGTTTTTCAAGATCTTCTTCAATGTTTCCTCCACTGACGGAGGTACCTGTGGTGCTGCTAGAGTAGAAAACTGTGTTGCAACAACACTGGATATGTCAGACAGCTTTGAAGTAGTTGTCTGCATCTAGTTGTTGAGACTCATCAATGTTTGGGAGACTCGCAGCGCAGTGAGTGGATATGTGAAATAGGTAGGCAATGGTACTGATGTAGATGGTCTAGAAGATGGAGGTGGTCGCATGTCATCTGTCTCGGTGGAAGGACTGCCTGCTGTGGAAGGACTGCCTGTTGTGGAAGGCACTGCAACTGTAGAAAGCATAAGAGCTGTAGAAGGTTTAGCAGATGAATCTGTAACCACCACCGTTGGCTCATCAAACTGGCCATCGGTGGCAGTTGCCTTACCCTTGAACTTTGGGTTTCCTAGACCTTGCAAAGAGTACCATGAGAAGGGCTTTTTATCCCTCACCTTTGTATCAAAGCTCATCGACTCCACCTTTGCATTCGTTAGGTATTTTGTGAGTGTGTTGGGATATGGATAGGAGATTTCACCTTTTAGGACAACCACTGACATGTTGTCTGACATGATGGAACCCACATTAATTGGGTACCCAGCCATGATAGAAGCTACCAAAACTGCTCGGGGTAGTGGAAGATTGTTTTTATTTTGGCTCGGGTCTAACCGGTTGCACACAAAAGTTTGCCACCATTTTGCTTCAAAATTGAGGGCGGTCGTGCAATGGAAACCCCTATTGTGATCCACAGTGGTGGTGGTCCTGGAGCTGCCAAGATCTCTACTAGCCAAGGGCGAGCTGCATCACCCATAGAAAGCTTTTCCAGGTATTGGGCTGGCTCTACCTCCTCAAATCCCATGTACTGGTTCAGAGTTCATTGATCGAATCTGACCATCAAAATCCTCACTTTGGTACTTTGGTACCTTTCTTGATGTGTGCCACATTGGCATAGAATTCACGTACCAAGTGCTCCTTGGCATTCACAACACTCTGGGTGAACCATGTCCACCCTTTACGCTCCTTGAACTGCTTAAGGACATTTGGATTGTATCTATCCAAATCCTTCAATAAGAATTGCCGCTCAAGTGTGAGCGATCTCTAGGACCATAATTCTCTAAACTTTGTGAAGGCTGTCAAACTCACAAATCTATCTTCCTATATCTCCTTCTTCTTTGACCTCTCTAGGCTACCCACTCTAGTGTCACCTCCTCTACCATCATTAGGAACATCATCATCATCATCTAGTGCAACTAATCCACGGGGAGTGTGTGTAGAGGAGGACTCTGAACCCTGGCTGCCGGCATCTGAACCCTCAAAAGAACTTGTTGTGGTAGAGGGTTTGTCACAGAGTTGGTATCTCCTAGGGAAGTGTAATGGTTGGGATAGTGGCCTTCGGAGGCTTCCCTAGATGGGACGTATGAGCTTGATTCTGAAGGCTCTTTGGACCTACCTCTCTCTGTGGTTTACTTTTTGGTCAACGTTTTTTTCTGCACTCCCAAAGGTTAAGTACCTTTGCCTCGGCCTCGGGAGGGTTCACCTCTCCCTTTAGATGTATCGCCTCTGCCTCGTGATCGAACTATTGTTTGCAATACAAGGCAGATAAGTCAGTTACATTTCAAAACAGTGTTAACAGATGCAGCAAAATAGTGTTTAAAAGAGACAGTGCGGACTGCACAAAAGTGAGTGCGGTCGTAGACTGCCATGTATGGACCGCACAATCCCAGGTTCAGACTACTGGTTCTCTGATCTTTCAAAAGTGCGGTCGCAAACATTTTTCCGCAGTCGCATAATTTTTCTGCGGACCGCCCAAGTTTGAGTATGATCCACACTTTTCATGCATTACATTTTGCCCTAACTTAAGATCTGCGCACCGTAGAATTTTGTGTGCGGCCGCACAATTTGAAATCACACAACACTGACTTTATGTTTTGCAATTTTTGCATAATTTAGACATGGTATTTGCAAATAAACATGATTAATAATCTAACCAGTCCCCATGAACATATATGTTGTTACCCACATGATTTTATGCACACGTGAATAACATTTGACATTTTAGGCCTAAAATAACTATACTACTGAAGAACAAAAACTAAGAAAAACTGAAAAATCTAAAAATTCATTGAATATACCAGTGATGAAGGATGCATGTAAGAATCTACACTGATGAAATGAATGAGGAGTGTGAACTAATTTGTCGTGCATTGTGCTTGCTTAGTTCTCAAGAACTCAGAGTGTGTAAAGTTGTGAATATTGCACTGAGGTTCTATTTGTAGGTTGACTAAGTCGGTCAAACGTTAAGCTGAGTGCGGCCGCATAATTTTGAGTGTGGTCCGCACTCTTTATCTGGACCTTGATGAAGCTCTGCAGTCCGCACAAAAGCGAGTGCGGCCGCATAAATTTGTGCGGACCGTACAATTTCAAGTGCGGCCGCAAAATGGCTATGTTTTCTATCAGACACAACTTCAGAGAAGTTGCATTTTTGAGCCTCCAGTTGTGCGGCCGCACAATAAATTGTGCGGCTGCAAATTTTTTGTTGCTATGGTGATCAAGATTGTGCGGTCCGCACTTTTTTCAACACTTAGCCATTTTCCTGGGCACCGTCCCTACAAAGCACACTCATTCCTATATACACTTCAAAACTAGTTAGCAGAAAATAAAACCTATCTAAAGAAGAAGAAAAAAAAGTAAAAAAAAACATGGGTTGCCTCCCAAAAAGAACCTGATTTAACGTTGCGGCACGACGCAAAATACCAATCATTTGAAATGAAGAACTGCCACGACGTGGCCATCATCAACCTTTCCGAGATAGTGCTTCACCCGGTGCCCATTGACTCTAAACACTTCATCATTCTTATTTTTTAGGTCCAATGCACCAAAGGGGGTTACATTCACAACCTCAAATGGGCCACTCCATTTAGACTTCAACTTGCCCAGAGCCATCCGCAACCAAGAGTTGAATAATAACACAAGATCGCCTCATTTGAACTCCTTGTTTCGAATGTACTTGTCATGGAGGTACTTCATATTCTCCTTGTATAGAGACGAGCTTGTGTAGGCATGATACCAAATGTTACAACCCATGTTCTCGTATGTAGAAGTACGCCATAAGTAAGTTGATAAAAGCTCGAAAATGAGATGATACAACCCGCATTTTCGTACGTTAAAGTTTCGTCGTAAGTTAATCGACATAAGTTCGGGAATGAGATTATTTTGGGATTATAAGTATTATGTTATTTCAAATAAGTAATAAGTATATTCTCGAAGGTGAGAGTGTAAGCAAATCGACGAAAATGAATTTCGTCGAAGTTTGACATTACGGGATAAAATACGGTTCGAGCTATAATACTTGGTATTTATGAACTAGTGTCACACAAGGTACCCCATGACCATGATAGTAAAGTGTATAAGGTATGCTAAAAGTGAAAAGTATTTTAAGTAATTTGAGATAATTCCTAATTATGTGGATAATTAGGTAATTATTGGATAATGGGGGATTAGCAAATTAATTAAGGAATTAAGTGGATAATTATTGGATAAGGACTAACCCCTTAACGTGGCAGCGTATGGAACAAGGATCAAAGATAAAAAATATGACTCTTAGTCATTAAAAATAGGTGGCAAATAGGGGCCTTTAGTCCAAAACTTAGTCACCATAATGGGGCCTACAAAAAAAACCAACAATTTTGAGACAATCTCATTGCATCATTTAGGTTGTATCTTAAGGCTATGCTAACTGATGAAGATCATTTAGGTTGTTTCTTAAGGCTATGCTAAGATGAAGATCATTTAGGTTGTATCTTAAGGCTATGCTAACAGATGGAGCTCAATTAGCCTGTTTGAAATTTCATAATACGATAAATCGTAATATTTGAGATTCTAAGAGAGTATGGTGCAATCTCTCTCAAGAATATCACACGAATTTTACCCTACTTCGATCCGACATTACGTGATTTGTCGCAATTGACGTGTGTTAGAGGGATTGTCAACAGAATCGGCTCAGGTATATTAAGGCTATCCCTTCTTTCCTTTTGGCATGATCCATATGATACAAACGAAATGAGCAAATGCACAACTTCCATAAATGATTCTATTCATAGAAATGCTAGAGATGCTTATATTCTTGGTTCCCCGTATGTCTTATTATTCTATCGCCTGTTCATGGGTCTCAGAAAATAAATAAGTTGATAAAGTTTATTACATGATATTAATCAGAGGCATAATGGTCTTATGATGTTCCGAAAGATTTTATTGACGTACTTCTCATGCATTGCAGTCATTTATACATGTACATTGAGCCATGACCAGATGGCATTATATACACGTATATATGTATATATATATGTATATGGGATATGGGAAAAGGTTACGGCATTATATACGCACCACCACCTGATCAGCTGATATACGTTGATGATTTGCCCACAGTGGCCGAGATGATATGATGGGATGCCCTCAGAGGCTTGATGATGTTATGAAACATGTATCTATGCACGACATGTCATTCATACGCATATGCATGACACTATAAGTATTTCATGATTTACAGAGTTATCCAGACTTACTTGTTGAGTCTTTTATTCCATGTTACTCTTATGTCTATTGTTTACTGATTTTCATTCCTTACTTACTCAGTACATTATTTGTACTAACGTCCCTTTTTCATGGAGACGCTGTGTTTCATGCCCACTGGTTCTGATAGACAGGTTGAGAGTCCTCCAAGTAGGCTATCAGCTCAGCGAAAAGTGTTGGTGCACTCCATTTGCTCTGGAGTTGCTTATTTGGTCAGTATAATTAGGACATGTATTGATTTATATGGCGGGGCCTAGTCCCGCCCTTTGTGATACTTATGTACTCTTTAGAGGCTTGTAGACCGATGTCATGTATACGAATACTTGTATGGCCTTGTCGGCCTATATTTTGAGTTTACAAATATCATGTTGGCCTTATAGGCCCGTATGTCATGTATGTAAGTTTTTATATCAGGTTGGGTCATTCTATGTCAAGTATCCTCTCATGTTTATTCTACTTATCTCACAACAGCCTCTCCGACTCATTTACCTATAATAGTATGATACAAGAGATATGTTACGTTGGTACTCGGTTGAGTAAGATACTAGGTGCCCATCGCGGCCCATCGATTTGGGTCGTGAAAAGAATGGTATCAGAGCGATAGTACAGTAGCCATATTCTATAACAGCTCTACGATAAAGTCAGTTGGAAGATTACCAGCCTCATAAGAAGTCAATATGAAGCTCTCACCGGATTGTGTATGCACCAGGGGTGCAAGTATTATAAAAGAGCTTCAAGTCATGGATGTGAATTATACCTATGTGAAAAGGAGCTCATGAAAGAGATAGAAGATGTGATGCGGGATTTTAAGGTAAGTAAGGTAAAGGTGAACTACGTACGAGATACTCAAATGCAGAAGATTGTGAATAGTCTATACTTTAGATAGAAGGCTAGAAGCTCGGGGATTCAGTATCCAAGAAAGATAGTGGCATCGCTAGTGTCATGTTTTCCAGCCAATGGTTTATAGGTAAGAAGCCTGATTAAGAGAGTAAAGAAGAGTTATAGATTATGTGATGTCTCGCTTGATATTCCAGAATGACATAAGGAAATCTATGATGCAAGCAAGTTGAAAGGTTGCGAGTAGTATTAATAGATATGTGTAGGTAGTAAGCTAAAGTATAGTGGAGCGACAAGGTTTTAGGAAGACATGAGTAAGGATAAGAAAAGGCGAGTGAGAAGGTGACCAGAATGGATAAATCCTCAGGATTAAGCTCATGAAAATAAAAGAGCTGACGGTTTCTCTAAGTTATAGAAAGCTTAGTATAGCCTGAATGAACTCAAAGGAGTCTAAGACTAGTAGCATTTAGAAGAGATGAAGTGCTGCCCTGGTAGTACAATGAGGGTGTAATTGTGATAGATAAACGATGACGTTTGGGCCTTCTATTGAGTAATGATTTGAAGAGGATTTCATGAATTGTACAAAATTAAAATACCCACATAAGGTGAATCACAATGGGATGCTATAAAATACAGTTATTGAAGTACGGTATCGCCCCTAAGTGGATCAGGAAAATCACTTCAAATATTCCTCGATGCAATGAATCCCTAGTGGCAAGGTATTACATAAGAAGTTTCAAGTTATTAGTGGTAGATTATAGATCAATATTGAGGTGAATCAACAATGGATGGATAAAAGTTACAAAGTATGCAATAAGATTAGGCCATCATTCTTAAGATGAACAGTAATGAGGAAGCATTAAAGGACTTAGATTTATACATATGGGATAAGCAACGAAAGTAACCTGGAGTTCGGTAGCAGACCTCAGTAACGATAAATCGAAGTAAGAGTTATGGTATAGTATGACCTACCTAGATGCAGTAAAGTCATACGAATGGATAACCGGGTCTATGAAATAAGATATAGCAATATTTGTGAGTTCAATAAAGTATCGAGCAAAGAACTTCAGTATACAACTTGCCATAGTTGTGCATATGATTCACAAAGTGAGGCCTAGAGATTGGCTAAAAGCTAGAAAGAAGAGTTGCATAAGTGCACATGTAATGAAAAAGTCCATGATAGAAGGTATCAACAGTTATGAGATTGGAAGAACCCCGACCACAAGTTGTGGCGTGAAAAAGAGGCCTAAAAGGAGGAATGCCCTGACCTTTGGGATTATTCATAGAACAGTTGCCTAGATGACAAGGAGAGTACTAAAGTATTCGGAAGACATAAGTTATGAAAATGATAAGTGCATCAGTCAACATTCGAGGACGAATATTCCAAAGGGGGAATGATGTTACACCCTGTGTCCTCATACGTGGAAGTACAACATAAGTAAATTGATATTAGGCTCGAAAATGAGATAATACATCTCGCATTTTCTTACAATTAAGTTTCGTCATAAGTTAATCGACGTAAGTTCGGGAATGAGATTATTTTGGGATTATAAGTATTATGCTATTTCAAACAAGTAATAAGTAAATTAGTGAAGGTGAGAGGGTAAGCAAATCAAAGAAAATGAATTTTATCAAAGTTTGACATTTTGGGATAAAATACGGTCCGAGCTATAATACCCGGTATTTATGGACTAGTACCATACAAGGTACCACTTGACCATGATAGTGAAGTGTATAAGGTATTCTAAAAGTGAGTAGTATTTTAAGTAATTTAAGATAATTCCTAATTATGTGGATAATTGGGTAATTATTGGTTAATGGGGGATTAGCAAATTAATTAAGGAATTAAGTGGATGATTATTGGATAAGGACTAACCCCTTAATGTGGCAGCAAATGGAACAAGGATCAAAGACCATAAATATGACTCTTACTCATTAAAAATAGGTGGAAAATAGGGGCCTTTAGGCCAAACCGTAAGATTTGAGATTCTAAGGGAGTACGGTTCAATCTTTCTTAAGAATATCACACAGATTGTTCTCTACTTCGATCCGTCGTTATGTGATTTGTTGCAATTGACGTGTGTTAGAAGGATTGTCAAGAGAATCGGCTCAGGTATGTTAAGGCTATCCCTTCATTCCTTTTGGCATGATCCATATGATACAAACGAAACGAGCAAATGCACAGCTTCTGTAAATGACTCTATTCATAGAAATGCTAGAGATGCTTATATTCTTGGTTTCCAATATGTCTTATTATTCTATCGTTTGTTCATAGGTCTCAGAAAATACATAAGTTGATAAAGTTTATTTCATGATATTAATAAGAGGCATAATGGTCTTATGACGTTCCGAAAGATTTTATTGATGTACTTCTCATACATTGCACTCATTTATACATGTACATTGATCCATGACCAGATGGTGTTATATACATGTATATATATGTATATGGAATATGGAAAAAGGTTACGACGTTATATACGCACCACCACCTGATCAGCTGATATACGTTGATGATTTGCCAGTGGCCGAGATGATATGATGGGATGCCGCTTAATGATGTTATGAACACATGTACCTATGCACGACATGATATTCATATGCATATGCATGACGCTATAAGTATTTCATGATTTATAGAGTTATCCAGACTTACATGTTGAGTCTTTTACTCCATGTTTCTCTCATGTCTATTGTTTACTGATTTTCATTTCTTACATACTCAGTATATTATTTGTACTGACGTCCCTTTTGCATGGGGACACTGCATTTTATGCCCGCAGGTTCTCGATAGACAGGTTGAGAGTCCTCCAAGTAGGCTATCAGCTCAGTGGAAGGTGTTGATGCGCTCCATTTGCTCCGAAGTTGCTTATTTGGTCAGTATAATTAGGACATGTATTGATTGGTATGGTGGAGTCCAGTCCCGACCTTTGTGATACTTATGTACTCTTAGAGGCTTGTAGACAGATGTCATGTATACGAATACTTGTATGGCCTTATCAGCCTATGTTTTGAGTTTACAAATGATCATGTTGGCCTTATAGGCCCGTATGTCACGTATGTAATTTTTTATATCAGGTTGGGTCGTTCTATGTTAAGTATCCTCTCATATTTATTCTACTTATCTCACGACAGCCTTTCTGGATCATTTACCTATAATAGTATTATACAAGAGATACGTTACATTGGTACTCGATTGAGTAAGGTACCGGGTCCTATCGCGACCCATCCGTTTGGGTCGTGACACCGAAATTCATCTAGCTCATTCAATTGTGCCACCCTTAAGTTCAAGGGAGACATCCCACTCAAGGTTCAACTTCTTCAATGCCCACATGGCCTTATGCTCAAGTTCCACTAGAAGGTGACAAGCTCATTCAATCAAGCTTTCTTGACCAATCCGTTTGGTTGGCATTCACTGTCTTTGACAAAATACTTTTGATCTCCCAGTTGGAGACTTCCACTTGTCCTCTTACTTGAGGATGATAGGGGGTCGAGACTTTGTGAGTGACACCATACTTTGTGAGTAAGTTATCAAAAGCCTTGTTGCAAAAATGCAAACCCTCATCACTTCTGATAGCCCTTGGAGTACCAAATCTTGTAAAGATGTTCTTCTTCAAAAATGTCACCACACTCCTCGCTTCATTGTTGGGAAAAGCAATGGCCTCAACCCATTTAGACACATAATCAACTGCGACTAGAATGTAGGTGTTCCCACAAGACCTAACAAACAGACTCATGAAATCAATACCCCACACATTGAAAATATCTATCTCCAAAATGATGGTGAGAGGCATTTCATTTTTCTTTGAGATTCCACTGGCCCTTTGGCATTCATCAAAATGCTTGACAAGCCTCACTAGCATCCTTGTAAAGAGTAGGCTAATAGAATCCATAACTCAACACTTTTGCCGCCGTTCTCGCTCCACCATGGTGACCACCATACGGTGAAGAGTGGCAAGCCTCAAGAATTCCCACTTGTTTCTCCTCCGGTATGCATCTTCAAATCACACCATTGGTACAAATTCGGAAGAGGTACAGTTCATCCCAATAATAGTCAAGGCAATCCCGTTTGATATTCTTCCTTTGGTTTGAATAGAACTCATTAGGTACAATGCCACTTACAAGATAATTTGCTAAGCTGGCAAACCAAAGCATCTTGGTCATTGAAATGGCTAAAAGTTGCACGTCGGGGAAGGAATCATTGATCTTAAGGCCGTCATGTGGCCTCCCCTCCTCCTCCAATCAAGACAAGTGGTCCGCCACTAGATTTTCACTACCTTTGTGGTCTTGGATCTCTAGATCGAACTCTTGCAATAGAAGCACCCACTGTATTAACCTTGCCTTTGAATCCTTCTTTCTCATTAAGTACCAAAGCGACGCATGATCGGTATGGACAATCACCTGTGTACCCATCAAGTACGGGCGGAACTTCTCCATAGAAAAGATAATGGCAAGGAGCTCTTTTTTGGTCATAGTGTAATTGACTTGGGCATCATTCATGGTTTTACTAGCATAGTAGACCGGATGGAAGATTTTGTTGATTCGTTGCCCCAAAACTGCTCCAACTGCCATATCACTTGCATCACACATGAGCTCGCAAGGCACGCTTCAATCCAGTGCGGTAATAATAGGAGTAGTAGTCAACTTAAAATTAAGAAATTTGAAATCCCTCATACAATCTTCATTGAAATGGAATTTGGCATCCTTCTCCAAAAGTTTACACAAGGGGTTTACCACTTAGGAAAAATCCTTGATAAATCGGCGATAGAACCCAGCATGACCCAAGAAGCTCCTCACTCCCTTCACGGATGTAGGGGTGGGAGTTTAGAAATCACATCTATTTTGGCCTTGCCGACCTCAATACCATTCTTTGAAATTTTATGGCCAAGGACAATGCCTTCCTCGACCATGAAGTGACATTTCTCCCAATTCAATACCAAATTCGTTCCTTCACATCTTGCCAAGAACTTATCCAAATTTTCAAGCAACCATCAAAAGAATTCCCAACCACGGAAAAGTCATCCATGAAGACCTCAAGAAAATCCTCCACCATGTCGGTGAAGATAGCCATCATACACCGTTGAAAAGTTGTCGGTGTATTGTATAACCCAAATGGCTCCGCGAGAATGCGAAAGTACCATAGGGACATGTGAAAGTAATATTTTCTTGATCCTCCGGAGCAATAAGAATTTGATTGTAGCCGGAATACCCATCGAGGAAACAATAGAAATCACGCCCGGCCAACCTATCAAGCATTTGATCAAGGAATGAAAATGAGAAATGATCTTTCCTTGTGACTTTGTTGAGCTTGCGGTAGTCCATACACACTTTCTACTCGGTCACCGTTCTTGTAAGAATCAACTCATTCTTGTTATTGGTAACCACAGTCATGCCCCCTTTCTTTGGGACACATTGCACCGGAGAAGTCCATGAACTATCGGAAATAGGGTAAACAACCCCGGCATCCAACCACTTTATGATCTCTTTTTTACCACCTCTTGCATTGCTTCATTTATCCTCCTTTGATGTTCAACGGAGGGTTTGGCACCCTGCTCCAAAGTAGTCTTGTGCATGCAAAAGGCGGGGATTATGCCCCGAATATCCGCCAATGTCCATCCTATAGCTTTCTTCCTTTTTTATAGCACCGCCAATGTAGAGTCTACCTGCACGTTAAGCAAACAAGACGAAAGAATAACCGCCAAAGTAGAACAAAGGCCAAGGAATTCATACTTGAGATGTGGAGGCAATGGCTTTAACTCTAAGGTGGGAGGCTTCTCGATTGAGGGCTTTGTTGGAGGATTTTTCTGGTTTTCAAGATCCAAGGATAACTTGCGGGGTTTATAAGTGTACGACCCCATTCCTTGCAAAGCATTCACACATTCCAAATAGCCATCCTTCTCCTCATCATCATCAAGGTTGAGCAAAACGACCTCCAAAGTATCCTCAATATTAATTGTGGCACTAGTATCATCAATAATCGCATCGGTTACCAAGTCCACGAACGAACAAACTTCATTGCTATTCGGTTGCCTTATACATTTGCATACATGGAAGACCACATTTTTATCACCCACCCGGAAGGTGAGCTCACCGGCTTCCACATCAACAAGAGCCTTCCCCGTAGCAAAGAAAGGTCTACCCACAATAATAGGAACCTCATAGTCCGCTTCACAATCAAGAATCACAAAATCTGCCAAGAGGATGAACTTATCAACACGAACTAACACATCATCAATAATACCCAATGGTCTCTTCATAATATGATCCGCCATTTGTAACCTCATAGATGTGGGTCTTGGTTGTCCAATTCCCAAAGTATTGAATACCGAATATGGCATCAATTCTTCCCAAGATCACAAAGAGCTTTGGCAAAGTCGACACTTCCAATTGTACAAGGTATTGTGAAAGCGCCCAGATCTTCCAATTTAGGAGCCATTGAGTGCACAATTGCCCTCACTTGATATGTCATCTTTATAGTCTCACAATTCATCGACCTCTTCTTTGTCACCAAGTCCTTCATGAACTTTGCATAACCCGACATTTGCTCCAAGGCCTCAACCAGTGGTACATTAATAGACAAACTCTTTATCATGTCAATAAACTTTTTGAATTGGTTCTCGCTATTTTGCTTGGCAAGCCTTTGAGGGTATGGAGGAGGAGGCCTTGGCATTGGTGCCTTAGCATTTGACACTACCAGTTCCGATATGTCAACAATGTGCTCCCTAGACGGGTTCACTTCTTCTTGTGTCTCCTCCACATTGTCTTCAATATCAATCCACACCTCATCATTTGCTTGCACTTCATTACTTGGCATCTCTTCTTCTTTTACCAATTGCTCATCATCCATAATTTTCTTTTGATTTGAGGTGGTTGCATCTCCACCTTTTCCACTCCTTGTAGTCACGGCCATAGCATGTCCCGTGTTATTCCCACTCTTCGGGTTAACCACCGTATCACTTGGTAGTGCCCCCTTAGGATGAGTTTCAAAGCTTGCGAGATTTGACCCAATTAAACTTCCAAATTACGAATTAAAGTGTTATGAGAGGATAATTGAGCATCGGAGTTGGCATTATTCTCCATCCATTTGTTTAAACATGTTCTCAATTCGACCCATCTCATTGTTGGACGAGCTTGGACCTTGAAAAGGAAAATGAGGCAGGTTGCTTGGTTGTTGAAACATCGGGGGCCTTTGAAAACCCGAGCCCCGGTTGTTGTTGTTGTTATTCTACCCTCCCTGGTTGTTGCCTCCCTAATAGCCTTGATTATTGCCACTCCAATTGCCTTGGTTATTTTGATTGTTCCAATTCCCTTGAGTGTTTTGATTGTTCCAATTCCCTTGATCATTTCCACCATTCCAATTATCTTGGTTGTTTGAATTCGAATTTTCTTGATTTCCTTGTGATCGCCATTGTTGTTGATTCGGGCCTTGATTGTTGTTTCTTTGCCCTTGGAAGTTATTCACATATTATACTTGCTCCTCTTGTTCATTGTATTGTCCCTCTTGATCAAATCCACTATCATCTTGCACATAATTTTCAACATGGTTATGCACTTGAGGAACCTTTTGCCTCCTCTTGTTTACCATCATATTAACTCCCTCCATTGCATTTACTTGATTAGGCCCTTGTACTTGTTGAAGTTGAGCTTTGGCTAATTGATTCATTGTGGTGGTCAACTCGGCAATTGCTTACACATGCTCATGCAATTTTTTGTGGAGGTGAATCACATTTGGATCACCTTGAGGAACACTTGCTCTACTTTACCATGCTGATGAAGTATCCGCCATTTCGTCTAAGATATCACAAGCTTCCGCATATGGCATTTTCATGATCGGCAAGTTGGTTGACCACACATTGATTGGTAGTGTTGATCCCACTACAAAAGGTTTGTTGAATCATAGCCTCCGTCATGTCATTATTGGGGTGCTTTTTGACCATTGTTCAGTACCTCTCCCATATCTCATGCAAAGGCTCGTTGGGTTCTTGTTTGAAAGCTAGAATCTCATCCCTAAGAGTTGCCATATACCCGGGAGAAAAGAACTTGGCAATAAATTTCTCGGCCAATTCATCCCATGTATAGATAGAATGATTTGGAAACCTCTCTAACCAATCCAAGGCCTTCCCTTATAGAGAGAAAGGGAATAGCCTCAACCGTACTTTGGTCTGTTTATTCCCCCAACAAGTGTCAACAAACCCTTTCAAGTGCTTGTATGCATTTTGATTTGGAGCCTCGGTGAAGAATCCCCGTTGTTCCAATAGTGTAAGCATGACATTTGTGATTTGAAAGTTTTCCACCTTAATACGGGGCGGGTCAATGGAACTTGTATCCTTAATTCGGCAACACTCGGTGTGCCGCCGTTCTTGGAGGAGGTGGGGGTGGAACGGAAATATTCAGATGCTACTAGATGCTCTCACTCGAATACTCTGGCACCTGAATCTGCACAAAAAGTGCAGGGAGTAATGTGAGTACGCCAACTCAGTAAGTAACCAAACTAAATAAAGGCTGAGTGCAGTGACGAGCACTTAAATAATATACACAGTCTAATATAAAATCACAATATGAATAACAAAGTCAAATCCGTAGTGCAATTTCGGAACATCTCGTAAAAACTCCAGTTTCAATGAAAGTTATTTTAAACATTTGTTCAACATTTTTCAAAAGAGGCTCAGTATAAAAGAAGAGTGAAAACAGTAATTTCATAAACAAGACCCTCGGGCAAAGCATAACTAATATATATAGCCCATCGGGCAAGCCTCTTAGTCACTCGTGATTCAACTCTCATCAATCAGCACTCTGTCAGCATTCCCGCTCAATAGATATCTCATAATAATAACTGTTGTGGTGTGTAGCCCGATCTATAAATATATATAGTCGACTGCACTCACTGGGGGTGTGCAGACTCCGTCGGGGCTCCTACAGCCCAAGCGCTATATCGGTGCGGCGTGCAGCCCGATCCAATATATATCGTTGCGACATGCAGCCCGATCCTTATATATATCGTTGTGGCGTGCAGCCTGATCCATAAATATATAAAATCCTCACCATCAGGTCCTCGACCTCTCTCAGTCATCAACCTCATAGCCACTCGGGCATTTCAGTGAAAAGAATTAGGGAACTCAGCCCAAACAACTTCCATATATTTAAAACAGAGTAGTGAAACTAAATAAAAAATAAACAGGTAAAATCATGACTGAGGATATGTTTTCGAATCAAAACAGTGTGAGGAAAGTAGTAGAATTACCCCTGAGGGTCCAAACAGTTCGGCACAAGGCCCCAAACATGATATTTAGCCCAAGTTAACAGAATTATTTCTAACACATAAATTTCATATAGAGTTTATCAAAATATGCAACTCTTTAGTTGCCACGGGACGGACCAAGTCACAATCGGACCTCAAATGGCCCCTCAAATTTCCAATTTAAACTCTCCAAATTCAAGCCCTAATTTCCCAAATTTTCACCCCTAATTTCTTCAATTTTCATGTTTAATCAACTGAAATTCACCATAGATACGAGTATTACGTTCAAAAACCTTACCTCAACAAGAATCCCCTTGATTTCCGCTTCAAGACCCTCCAAAAGCTTCAATCCCAACTTCAAAAATGGTGGAATGGGCTAAATTTCGCGAAGGGGAATTTATATACGTTCTGCCCAGCGATTTCCGCATCTACGGACAAAATTTCGCACCTGTGGGCCACTTCTGCGCCCAAAATCCGCACCTACGGAATTCACTTAACTCATCAGACACCACACCCGCGACCCAGGTCTCGCACCTGCGATCTCGCAGATGCGGTCCAGCTTTCCGCTCCTACGACCAATGTCGCTTCTGCGATCTCCTTTCCACTTCTACGGCTCGCACCTGCGGTCCCCAATCAGCATGTGTGGTTATGATAGAAGCAGCAGCTGAAGCTGCTAAATTTCAAAACCAAACTTTCCGACAACCTTCCGAGTTCATCCCGAGGCCCCATTCAAACTTAACCAACCTTCGGAACACTTAAAACAACATCGAAACACCAAATCACCCTCAGATTCAAGCCTAAGGATTTCAAAACATCCGAATTCTGCAACCGATCCAAAAACCTATCAAACCTCATCCAAATGACCTGAAATTTTGCACACATGTCACAAATGACACAACGGACCTACTTAAATTTCCGGAATTCCATTCCGACCCCAATATCAAGATTTCCACTACCGACCGAAAAATGCCAAATTTTCAATTTCGCCAATTCAGGCCTAAATCTACCACGGACCTCCAAATCACATTCCGAATGCGCTCCTAAGTCCAAAATTACCTATTAGAATTCACATCCGAGAACTTCTACATATAAGTTAACATCCGGTTGACTTTTCCAACTTAAACTTCCAAATAAGAGACTAAGTGTTTCATTTCACTCCATGACCATTCTGAACATTGAACAACGAATACAATATGATGAAATACAGTTGAACAACATATAAAGAAGCAGAAATGGGAGAAACGGAGCGGTAACTCATGAAATGACCGGCTGAGTCATTACATCCTCCCCCTCTTAAACAAATATTCTTCCTCGAACGAGTCAAGAAACATACCTGAAGCCTTAAATAGGTTAGGATATTTGCTCTGCATCTCCCACTCGGTCTCCCAGGTAGCCTCCTCCACGGGCCGACCTCTCCACTGCACTTTCACTGAAGCGATATCCTTTGATCTCAACTTTCGAACCTAACGCTCCAAAATAGCCACTGGCTCCACATCATTAGTCAAATCACCATCTAACTGAACCGTGCTGAAATCCAAAACATGAGATGGATCACCAATATACTTCCGGAGCATAGAAACATGAAATACCGGATGCACACTCAACAGGCTAGGTGGCAAAGCCAGCTCATAAGCTACCTCCCCAATTCTCCGGAGCACCTTAAAAGGCCCAATGAACCGAGGACTCAATTTACCCTTATTCCCAAATCTCATAGCACCCTTCATGGGTGAAACCTTTAGTAGAACCTTCTCCCCAACCATGTAATACATATCACGAACCTTCCTGTTAGCATAACTCTTTTGTCTTGATTGCGTTGTACGAAGCTGCTCCTGAATCACTTTCACTTTGTCCAAAGCATCCTACACCAAGTCTGTATCCAAAAGCCTGGCCTCACCCGGCTCAAACCATCCTACTAGAGATCTACATTGTTTCCTATATAAAGCCTCATATAGAGCCTTCTGAATACTCGATTAATAACTGTTGTTATATGCAAACTCTGCGAGCAGTAAAAATTGATTCCATGACCCTCTAAAATCAATGACACAAGCGTGTAACATGTCCTCCAATATCTTAATAGTGCACTCGGACTGCCCGTCCATTTGAGGGTGAAAAGTTATGCTCAACTTAACCTGAGTACCCAACTCTCTCTGCACTGCCCTCCAAAACTGTGATGTAAACTGAGTGCCTCTATCCGAAATGATGGAAATTGGTACACCGTGCAGGCGAACAATCTCTCGGATATAAATCCTTGCTAACCGCTTTGAAAAATAGGTAGTACACACAGGAATGAAATGCGCGGACTTGGTCAGCGATCCACAATCACCCAAATAGCATCGAACTTCCTCAAAGTCCGTGGGAGACCAACTACGAAATCCATGGTGATTCGCTCCCACTTCCACTCTGGAATATCTAACCACTGAAGCAAGCCACCCGATCTCGGATGCTCATATTTCACCTGCTGACAATTAAGACACCGAGCTACAAATCCCATAATATCCTTCTTCATTCTCCTCCACCAATAGTGTTATCTTAAATCCTAATACATCTTCGCGGCACCCGGATGGATGGAATATCGCGAGCTATAAGCCTCCTCCAGAATCAACTCCTGAAGACCATCCACATTGGGCACACATATCCGGCCATGCATCCTCAATACCCTATCATCACCAATAGTCACATCTCTGGCATCGTAGTATTGAACTATGTCCTTGAGGACAAGTAAATGAGGATCATCATACTGGCACTCTCTGATGCGATCAAACAAGGAAGACCGAGAAACCACACAAGCTAAGACCCGACTGGGCTCCAAAATATCCAACCTCACAAACTGATTGGCCAAGTCCTGAACATCAACTATAAGAGGTCTCTCCCCAATAGGAAAATATGCCAAACTGCCCATACTCATCGCCTTCCTACTCAAGGCATCGGCCACTACATTGGCCTTTCCCGGATGGTACAAGATAGTAATATCATAATCCTTTAGCAGCTCCAACCATCTTCGCAACCTCAAATTGAGATCCTTCTGCTTGAATAGGTACTGGAGCTCATGATGATCAGTAAACACCTCACAAGACACACCATAGAGATAATACCTCCAAATTTTCAATGCGTGAACAATGGCAGCCAATTCTAAATCATGAACAGGGTAGTTCTTCTCATGGGGCTTCAACTGACGAGAAGCATAAGCAATCACTCTACCCTCCTGCATCAACACACACCCAATACCAATTTTAGAAGCATCACAATATACTGTATATGAACCTAAAGCTGATGGCAAAACTAACACTGGAGTTGTGGTCAAGGCAATCTTAAGCTTTTGAAAGCTCGCCTCACACTCATCTGACCACCTGAATGGAGCACCCTTTTGGGTCAATTTGGTCAAGGGTGATGCAATAGATGAAAATCCCTAAATGAGCCAATAGTAATAACCCACCAAACCAAGAAAGCTACAAATCTTTGTGGCTGAGGACGGTCTGGGCCAAATCTGAACCACTTTTATCTTCTTCGGATCAACTTGAATACCCTCACTTGACACCATGTGCCCCAAGAAAGCCACTAAATTGAGCCAAAACTCACACTTGGAGAATTTTGCATAAAGCTTCTCCTCCCTCAACCGCTGCAACACAACTCTTAAATGCTTAGCGTGCTCCTCCTGACTATGCGAGTACACCAGAATATTATGAATGAATACAATAATGAACGAGTCGAGATAAGGCCAAAACATGTTGTTCATCAAATGCATGAACGTTGTTGGGGCATTGGTCAGCCCAAAAGACATCACAAGGAACTCATAATGACCATATCAGGTCCTGAAAGTCGTCTTAAGAATATCCGAGTCCCTGATCTTCAACTGGTGATACCCTGATCGGAGATCAATCTTGGAGAACACTCTCGCTCCTTGAAGCTGGTCAAATAAATCATCAATACGAAGCAAATGATACTTGTTCTTGATTGTAACTTTGTTCAACTGCCTATAATCAATGCACATCCTCATCGTGCCATCCTTCTTCTTTATAAATAGAACAGGCGTACCCCAAGGCGACACACTAGGCCGAATAAACCCCTTATCAAGGAGTTCCTGAAGCTGCTCCTTCAACTCTTTCAACTCCGCCGGTGCCATACGATACAGTGGAATAGAAATGGGTTGAGTGCCCGACACCAAATCAATACCAAAGTCAATGTCCCTATTCGGTGGCATGCCCAGCAGGTCTGAAGGAAACACATCAGGAAAGTCCCTCACTACTAGAACATAATCTATACTAAGAGTCTTTATACTGACGTCCCTCAAAAAAGCTAAGTATGAAAGACAACCTTTTCCAACCATCCGTTGGGACTTTAAAAATGAAATCACCCTACGGGGAACAAAATCAGTCGAACCTTGCCACTGAATCCGCGGCACACCTGGCATAGCCAACATCACTGTCTTAGAATGACAGTCCACTATAGCGCGACATGGAGATAGCCAATCCATGCCTAATATCACATCAAAGTCCACTATACAAAGCAACAAAAGGTCCACTCGGGTCTCCAGACCCCCAATAGTCACCACACATGACCGATATATGTGGTCCACAACAATAGTATCGCCCACCAGAGTAGATACACGAACGGATGAAACAAGAGACTCACGAGGCGTATCTAAATAACGAGCAAAATATGATGACACATATGAAAAAGTGGAACTAGGATCAAATAACACAGATGCATCAATGTGGCAAATTGAGATAATACCTGTAATTACGGCATCTGAAGCAATAGCATCTGGTCTAGCTGAAAGTGCATAGAAATGAACTTGACCACCACTGGACCGACCTCCCCCTCTAGGGCGACCCCTAGCTGACGAACCCCCACCCCTAGCTGCCTGAGCGGGCGATGAAGTAGTTGGAGCTGAAGTCGAGGGATGACTCCTCTGCTAAGATGGATCCAAAGAAGACGAGGACACTATCTCCTTATATGCCCAAACTCTCCACACTCATAACAACTCTCTGGTGTAAGGGACGGGGACTGAAGGGAACCCCTAGCACCGAGATGACTAGTAGAAGGACCTGGCATGGAAAAGCCCTGAACGGATGGAGCACAGGACGAACTCTGAGCTGAAAGGGCACTAAGTGATAAATGGCCCTGATGAGAACTATGAGAACCATGGCTCGATGATGCCCCACGATGAACTAGGCGAGCTGACTGAGCATGTCTGAATGGACGGCCTCTGCTGTTCTGAAACTGGCCTCTCAAAGGAGCGCCACCAAAACTACCAGATCCCCGAGACCTCTTGGCCTCCCTCTCATCTCGCTCTTAGCGACGAACTGACTCAATCTCTTAAGCAATATCAACAACCTGCTCAAAAGTAGAACCAGACACCCTCTCTATGGTCATGAGAATCCGAAGCTGATATGTGAGGCCATCCACAAACCTCCTGATCCTCTCTCTATCCATAGGAACCAACCAAACGGCATGATGAGCTAGCTCTAAAAATCTCATCTCATACTACATCACAGTCATATCATCCTGACTCAACTGTTCGAATTGCCTGCACAGCTCCTCTTTGTGAGACTGTGGCACATACTTCTCCAAAAAGAGAGCGGAGAACTACTGTCAGGTAAGGGGCATTGCATCAACGGGCCTACGCCTCTCATAATCCTCCCACCAAGTAAAAGCAGCTCCTGAAAACTGGAAAGTAGTGAACGAGACCCCACTGGTCTCCAAAATACTTGCGGTCCAAAGCATCCTCTGACACTTGTCCAAGAAACCCTGGGCATCTTCGCCCTCTGCACCACTAAAAGTCGGAGGCTGAACTCTACCAAACCTCTCCAATCGACGTTGCTCGTCGTCAGGCATAACTGGTACCACATAATCCTGAGCAGGTGCAATCGGCTGGGCTGGAGGTGCCCCCGATGTCTAAAGTCCCTGCACAACCTGCTCAGGTGTGCGAGCGGTGGGAGTCTAGGTGCCTCCCTTGGCCTGAGAAGTAGTTGCGGCCATAGTAACTAAGACCGCCTGAACCAGGCCAGTGCACACTGATAGAATTTGGGCTACGGCATCCTGAAGGCCCGGAATAATAATCGGCAAAGTCGGTGCCTAAGTTGGTCCTGCTGGAGCGTCCACAACTAGGACCTGATCGTGAACTGGGGTGGCTGGTGGATCTACAGGTGCTGCCTTAGCTGCTGTGTGGGCTACATCCCTATACCACGGCCTCGACCGCTACCTCGGCCTTTGGTGGCCTCAATTGGTGGTATTGGTGGTCATTCGTCCTGACCGGTAGCACGTGTCCTCACCATCTGTGAGAGAATAGAATAACAAAAGTTTAGTACCAGAATCAACAGATTCGCACGATAGGAATTTCAAGAATGGGAAGCTTTTCCTAAAGGTTCTGCAGTCTCCCGAGGATTAGTACAGACGTCTTTGTACCAATCCGTGAGACTCTACTAAACCGGCTCATGACCCGTGAGACCTATTTAACCTAGGCTCTGATACCAACTTGTCACAACCCCAAACCACCCCGGTCGCGATGGCGCCTATCATAGTACTAGGCCAGCCGTTTCAACACTAATAACATAAAGGTCTTTTGTAAATTCATTTCCAAATCAATTATGATCACAAGTGTTTCATTTTAATATAATAAAATACGCGGAAAATCAAATACGCAAATACATCCACATTGCCCGATCCTGGTATCACTAGTCATGAGCCACTAAGATATTGTCCAATACTGTCTAATCAATACAAGATAAGATTGAAATAGATAATATTAAGGATATGAAGGAGAAAAGCAGGGCTATGGACGCCATGCAGTTATCTTGCTATCTCCGAAAAATACTCAAAAGCTGCTGGATGCTCTCACTCGGATGCTCTGGCACCTGAATCTACACACAAGGTGCAGGGAGTAACGTGAGTACGCCAACTCAGTAAGTAACCAAAGTAAATAAAGGCTGAGTGCAGTGATGAGCATTTAAATCATATTCATAGTCTAATATAAAATCTCAGTAGGAATAACAAAGTCAAATCTGTAGTTCAATTTTCGAACATCTCGTAAAAACTTCAGTTTCAATTAAAGTTATTTAAAACATTTGTTCAATATTTTTCAATAGAGGCTCAGTATAAAAGAAGAGTGAAAACAATAATTTCATAAACAAGTCCCCCGGGCAAAGCATCACTCATATATATAGCCCCTCGGGCAAGCCTCTCAGTCACTCGTGACTCAACTTTCGTCAATCAGATATCTCAAAATAATAGATATCTCATAATAATAACCGCTGCGGCATGCAGCCTGATCCGTAAATATATATAGCCGATTGCGCTCAGTGGAGGTGTGCAGACTCCGGAGGGGCTCGTACAACCCAAGCGCTATATCGCTGCAGCGTGCAGTCTGATCTAATACATATCGCTGCGGTGTGCAACCCGAGCCCGATCCTTATATATATCGTTGTGGCGTGCAGCCTGATCCATAAATATATAAAATCCTCACCATCAGGTCCTCGACCTCTTTCAGTCATCAACCTCACAGCCACTCGGGCATTTCAGTGAAAAAAATCAGGGAACTCAACCCAAATAACATCCATATATTTAAAATAGAGTAGTGAAACTGAATAAAAAATAAACAGGTAAAATCATGACTGAGGATATGCTTTTGAATCAAAACAGTATGAGGAAAGTAGTAGAATTACCCCCTGAGGGTCCAAACAGTTGTGCACAAGGCCCAAACATGGCATTTAGCCCAAGTTAACAAAATTATTTCTAACACATAAATTTCATATAGAGTTTATCAAAATATGCAACTCTTCAGTTGCCACGGGACGGACCAAATCACAATCCCTACCGGTGCACCTCCACACGCCCGTCACCTAGCATGTGTGTCACCTCATTTATCAAAACAGTACGAAATTTCGGGCTTTCATACCATCAGGTCTAGATTTACAATCGTTACTTCCCTCAAACCGGACGCAAAAACTACTCCGCAATGCCCTTGCCTCTTGACTCGGCCTCAAATCGCCCTGAATCTATCCAAAATTAGAATCATAACATTAATACATGTCAAAGGAACAAAGCCCATGCGAAAATTTTTAAATTAAACTCAAATCCTGAAATTGGCTAAACCTGACCCCCGACCCACGTGTCAGAATCCGATAAAAATCACAACACTAGAATCCTTATCCTCTCACGACTCTATACATACCAAAATTATCAAAATTGGACCAAAAAATGGCCCCTCAAATCCCCAATTTAAACTCTCCAACTTCAAGCCCTAATTTCCTAATTTTTCACCCTTAATCTCTTCAATTTCCATGTTTAATGAAATTTACCATAGATACGAGTATTAAGTTCAAAAACCTTACCTCAACAAGAATCCCCTTGATTTTCGCTTCAAAACCCTCCAAAAGCTTCAATCCCGACTTCAAAAATGATGGAATGGGCTAAATTTCGTGAAAGGGGAACTTATATACTTTCTGCCCAGCGATTTCCGCATCTGTGGACAAAATTTTGCACCTGCGGGCCGCTTCTGCTCCCAAAATACGCACCTGCGGAATTCACTTAACTCATCAGACACCGCACCTACGACCCAGGTAGGTGCGATCTCGCAGATTCGGTCTAGCCTTCCGCTCCTGCGACCAATATTACTTCTGTGATCTCCTTTCCGCTTCTACGGCTCGCACCTGCGGTCCCCAATCCGCAGGTGCGATTATGACAGAAGCAGCAGCTGAAGCTGCTAAATTTCAAGACCAAACTTTTTGACAACCTTCCGAATACATCCCGAGGCCCCCGGGACCTCAATCAAAAATACGAACAACTCATATATCGCTATTCAAACTTATTCCAATCTTCGAAACACTCAAAATAACATCGAAACACCAAATCACCCTCGGATTTAAACCTAAGGATTTCAAAACTTCCGAATTCTGCAACCGATCCAAAAACTTATCAAACCTCATCCGAATGACCTGAAATTTTGCACACACGTCATAAATGACACAACAGACCTACTCAAATTTTTGAAATTCCATTCTAACCCCTATATCAAGATTTCCACTGCTGATCAAAAAATGCTAAATTTTTAATTTTGCCAATTCAAGCCTAAATCTACCACGGACCTCCAAATTATATTCCGAACATGCTCCTTAGTCCAAAATTACCTAACAAAGCTATCCGAACTATCAGAATTCACATCCGAGAACTTCTACACATAAGTCAACATCCGGTTGATTTTTCCAACTTAAACTTCCAAATAAGAGACTAAGTGTCTCATTTCACTCCATGACCATTTCAAACACTGAACAACCAGTACGATATGATGAAATACAACTGAACAACATATAAAGAAGTAGAAATGGGAAAAGCGGAGCGGTAACTCATGAAACGACCGGCCGGGTCGTTACACCCCAATTCCTTGTTAGCCATTTTTTCCTAGACGTAGACTCACTTTCTCAAGTAGAGACTAAGTCAATTAGGCATGAATCAATATTTGCAACCATTAATTCTTAAATTCAAGCAAGAACTAGCATAAATATCACTCCCTCAATCACAAACAAGCCCCAAAATTAAACACCCATTAGGTATCCACACTAGGGTTGGGTCATAACCCTAGCTAAGAAATTAGCTACTCATAGAGAAAATTGAAGAAAATAAGATTAAACTCATAATAGATGATAAAGGGAAGAAAATCCAATGTTAAAATGATAAATTATTACAAAGTTACCCAAAGCAGTAAAGGAAAATGGCTATTTATTTTCTGGTATTCGAACTTGACCTAATTTTGACAAAAAAGACTATTTATACACAACTGAAATTATCGGACAAAATTGCCCATACGGAGGTTCTGCGGCCGCACAATTCTGTATGCGGTCCGCACTTTGAAACTGGCTTGACATGATGGACTTCTGTGGCCGTACAATTCTGGGTTATAGCCGCACTTCTTCAGATTCCACGAACAACACATTTCTGAGTGCGGCCGCACTCTTGAACTTGAGCTTGACATGAGAGACTTCTGCGAACCGCACATTTCTGAGTGTGGCTGCAGTTTTGAATTCTACGGCTGCACAATAATAGTGATGCCTGCACTTCTTCATGGATCCAGACTCCCATCTCTCAGAACCTCATCTTCTGCGGCCGTACAATAATTGTGCGGTCCGCACTTTGCAAAGGAAATATGTTAGAGTTTCCTCATGGACTATGGCCACACTCAATATTGTGCAGTCCGCACTTTGCTCTTTTTGCTTTGTTTTAGTACTTGTTCAAAATTACTCCTTCTTGAGTTGATTTTCATCTCTCTGACTTGTATTCCAACACTCCTACAAGAAAGCACATTTCATCAATTTTCGAGAATACCTTTAAGCAATTTTGAGCTAGAACAAAAATAAAAGAGTGCAAATAAGTAGTCAAAATCCCAACTTATTATGGACCCTCTTGGTTCTTATTGTATCCGAACTTTACGGCACTTCAAAACTACTAATCTTATGTCTAAACATCATATAACATATACCACCCAATTTATTGCATTAGGTTGTACACTTCATATGCAAATCAACTTAATGCTATTTCTTGTAATGTTATGTTCTATTTTGAGTCACATTTAGCCGAACTTGAGAAAGTGAAGGCTCTTTGAGAAAGTTATATGCCAACCCTCAAAATCTACTATGCATTAGTACAACTATATGTGTGCATCATTGAAAAATATATATTTTATGTAATCTTACCTTTTTGATATCATACAACTGAAATGGAGCTCACTAAATCTGTTGGTAATGGGAGGATAATATCTTAGCTCGTAGCCTGCTTACCTGCAAAATCTGTGCCTACATTGACATAGGTCAATGTAGGTTCTCATGAAGAGAACGTTAGTACACCACAACGATACTCACTAAGTAAAACAATCCTCCCACTAAAGCTGGAACGAGACTTTGAAAGAAGTATGTATACATGATATAAGAAAATTCTAAAAGCTTCTGATGAAGAGTTGAAACAAATAACTCATATATCTAGTATAAATTTCTTCTTGATGTCATTCATAAAAATTCTCTTTCTTTTCTTTTCTGAAAAAAATATAAAATTCAAATAGATAAATATATAAACTTTCTCGAAACAATCCTTGTAAATTTTTTAAAATTTTTCTTTTCTTTTCTTTTCTGGGAAATTACATTGATTCTGACATTCTTTCTGATTTTGATTCTGAAAATGTCACCATATGATCGGTATGGTGGACGATCCCAACCCGATCGCCAGTTCAAGGTTCTAGCATGCTCGCGTTCTTGTGCCTTACCAGGGCACTTTTATCATAGTTTCCGAACCAATGGTACACTAATCTCATACTCTGATATGAGTAGTTTCGGGGTAACATAAACCACTCGAGGCTATGAGCCCTTCTCATAAATCTAAGGAAACTCCCAAAATATTCTCCTGAGTGATTCTTGTATCACAAAATTTAAAATAATGACATATATCCACAATTCTCACCAAAACAGTTCCATAAAATCATGGGGAAAAATTTCAATAGTTTATACATTAAAGAAATATATGCAAGTCATGGATGCATGAGACACATGATTTACGGAACAACATAATATTCTTGAGTTATTAACCATGATAATTATCTAAGGTCTTTTCTATAATTTTAATGGTAATGCGAGTCCACTCGTTCCATTAAGAGCCCACGTTAATGTCCTATACAGTCCAGCAATTGCTTATATCACGATATTTGTGGGAAGACAACTTTAGTAAAAGTATTATCTTTACTCATATTGATTCCTTGCTTTTGAGTACCTTCGTTTGCTCCAATCCAATGGGTTCAACTCACCAAACAAATCTATACATAGTTAATTTAAAATCAATACCAGAAGTTCTAAGATTTCCAAAATATAGAAACCCTAGGTTTGATTCTTCTCTTCTAGGGTTCATCGTTAATCTAAGTTCTTGTACTAGTTTATAGGAACAAATATCAATCATAAACCTCTCTAACAATCGTGGTTGAAAACGGTTACGAAACTTACCTTGAATCGTGAAACCCTAGGTTAACGGAAAGACCTTGTTCTTGAGTTCTTGTTGAGAATCTAGTGATTTTGAGATGGAATACTATTAGACTTGATGTTTGGAAGTAGTATTCTAATGTTAATCGCATTAAAATCTTAGGTAGTATGAGAACCCTTGGATGACTTGAGGATGAGAGGGAAGATTAATCTTTAAAGAATGAGTCTATTTTCTCTCTCCTTGTCCCTTTTATTTCAATTTCATGCCTTCAGCATCACGGTTTGCGCCCAGCGCCAGCCAAAACGCCCCAAATAAAATTACTGCTGATTTTGGCGTTCTGATTCGCACCTGGCGCACCCTTGGGCGCCCAAAATGCGACCCCATTTTTTGACAAGATAGTCTTTAGTAAAACACCTATAACTTTTTATAGGAACATCGAAATGATGAACGGTTTGAAGTGTTAGAAACTAGACTTCAGGGGCTTTCTTTTAATATATAGCTCAAATCTCAATTCATTAGCTTTTGATAGATATTTTCATTGAAACTTAGGTCTTGTGTAATTAAGGTCATTTTTATCCCTTAAACAACTCCAATTCTCCTCTTATAACCATCCATTCAACCTTCTAAACATAACATTTATGTATTTTATACCTTCATAACTTTTCACACATCTTTGTATCCCACTTAGAGCTTGAGGGGAATATAATACTTAGCAAAGTTTTTCTGGGCTTTACAATTTATAGTTTGAACTTATATTTTTCTTCTTCGAATTTCGCGTGACTCATTGCACGTATATTCTAAAATATCTATATCGTTTTAAAATATTTGAATTAATTAGCATAAGATCCACTTGTCAAGAAACGAGTTTTAATAATATATAAGTGCTAAAAAGTAGATATAGATAGCAAAAACAGTACCCAAAAAAAAAAAAAAAAAAAAAACCGATACAACAAGTGAACCGATTGCGACACCGTACTTAGGACAAAACCCCCTTGTCTTCTCCAAATCCTTCTGCCGTCGATCGTCGAATCGATAATGCAAAGATAATTGACATGAGCAGAGAAGAGCTAGACAATCCCATGACAGTAAGAGCAAAACCAGCTTCACTAGCTATTGTAAATAACAATAACGGATACCACCGAGATAATGAAGAAGAAGAAGGAGAGTCAAAGCTCGAACCAAATGTCGGGTTAGAGTTCGATTCAGCTGAAGAAGCACAAGAATTTTACAATCTATACGCAACAAAACTCGGATTCAGAATTAGAATCGGTCAGCTTTATCGGTCCCGTGTTGATGGGTCAG
This sequence comes from Nicotiana tabacum, assembly GCF_000715075.1. NCBI lineage: Eukaryota > Viridiplantae > Streptophyta > Magnoliopsida > Solanales > Solanaceae > Nicotiana > Nicotiana tabacum. Next base: position 129,642,479 of record NC_134084.1, read on the forward strand.
TTATTTCTAGAAGATTCGTGTGTTCAAAGGAAGGGTTTCAAACTACTTCCAGAACGGGCTGCCCAGCTTTCATAAGAGTTCAAAAAGCCGATTCTGGAAAATGGGTTTTAGCTAATGTTAAAAAGGAACACAATCATGAATTCGAAACCTCAGGTGAGATTTGTCCTTCCCGTATACAAAGAAAAAATATTCCAAATCCTAAATCTTCTGTTGTTGTTGTGTCGACTAGGACTGGACTTAGATCAATTGATGAGGATGGCCCAGGCCCATCTGGGATAATTGATCTTAAGCGTTTTAAAAGGGAAAGAATTGATGTAGAAAGAATTGATGTAGAATTACAGCCTAGAGGTAGTGAACCATACAAAGGACTTGAATTTACTTCTGCGGATGAAGCATACGAATTTTATAATGCATATGCTGCTAATTCGGGTTTTAAAGTCCGGATTGGCCAGCTGTTTCGTTCTAAGAATGATGGGTCGATTACTTCAAGAAGATTTGTTTGCTCTAAAGAAGGCCATCAGCACCCGTCAAGAGTTGGGTGTGGCACGTTCATGAGGATACAGAGACAAGATACGGGACGATGGTTGGTTGATCGTTTTCAAAATGAGCATAATCATGAACTTGGCATGCCCGCTGATGCTAGTGGGAGAGTAAAAGGATTTAAAGAAGAAGCGAGCAGTGTGTTGGAGAATATGGAGTTAGTTGAATTAAATGGTGGCCTTAGCCTTGTTACACGAGGGAGAGAGAGTAGAATTGGGAGTGATTGGTATAATGAGCTTTTTGAGTATTTTCAGGCTAGGCAAGCAGGCGATATGGGATTTTTTTATGCAGTGGAAATGCATAATGGTAGAGCTTTGAGTGTATTCTGGGCTGATGCCAGGTCTAGATTTTCTTGCACTCAATTTGGTGATGCAGTTGTTTTTGAAACAACATATAGAAAGGAGGGTAGTTACTCAGTGCCACTTGCTTCATTCATTGGGATTAATCACCACAGGCAGCCGGTGCTTCTTGGCTGTGCCTTAATTGCGGAAGAGTCTGAAGAGTCATTTACTTGGGTGTTTCAAGCATGGCTTCGTGCAATGTCCGGGCGCCATCCTGTCTCTATGGTCGCTGATCAGGACAGAGCCATTCAACATTCAATTGCTCAAGTTTTTCCGGGAATACATCATCGTTTTTCTGCATGGCAAATTAAGGCTACAGAGCAGGAAAATATTGGTGCATTGCTCTCTATGAATCCTGAATTTAAGTATGAATATGAAACTTGCATTTTCCAGAGCCAGACTGCGAATGAGTTTGAAGCAGCATGGAATGTGCTAGTTAACAAATATAATTTAAGAAAGAACACATGGTTAATGGAGATGTATAGGATGCGCAAGAGTTGGGTGCCATTACACATTAGGGGCACATTCTTTGCTGGCATTCCAATGGACGGAAGCTTGAAATCATATTTTGGCACCATATTGACATCTCAAACACCACTCAGTGAATTTCTTATACGGTACGAAAAAGCCCTTGAGCAACGCCGCGAAGAGGAAAGGAAAGAGGATTTTAACTCGTTCAATTTACAAGCAGTTCTGCACACGAAGGACCCTATAGAAGACCAGTGTAGAAGGTTTTACACTATTACTATGTTCCAAGTGTTTCAGAAAGAGCTTTTGGAGTGCTATAGCTTTGTTGGAATTAAGATAAATGTTGAAGGTGCCATTAGTAGGTATCTGGTGCAGAAGAGTGGGAGTGGAGATGAGAGGAACACAGTTGCCTTTAATGCCTCAAATCTTAAAGTCAGTTGCAGTTGTAAAATGTTTGAGTTTGAAGGTGTGCTGTGTAGACATGCCTTGAAAGTTTTTCAGATTATGAACATAAGAGAGCTTCCGTCTCGCTATATCCTACATCGGTGGACAAAAGATGCAAAATATGGTATACTGCGGGATGTTGATTCAGGGGGTGCTTCTCAAGATCATAAGGCATTGATGTTGTGGAGCTTAAGAGAAGAAGCAAAGAACTACATTGAGGCAGGAACAGCATCTTTAGAGAGATACAAACTTGCGTTTGAGATCATGCAGGAGGGTAGAAGAAATCTTTGTTGGCAAAACTAGGGAAGTACGTGGTATAACAAACATAGATCAGAGGTATTTTCCTCCTCTTCTGCCTTTTGTTTCATCACTATGAGTTGATCTGAATCTCCAGTGATGACTTTCATAATTTGTACTGCATGTGCTAATTTTTGCATTTTTTCCACACAAAAGAACCGCTTATATATTTCTTTTGCCTTCTCCACGCAGAATTACTTAAGTATCATATTGCATTGTGATTTCTTATTCATCTGAATCAACCATTCATAAGCACAGATACCATTTTATTCCCTGGCGAAATTTTCCCGCGCTTGATCAATAATCATATTATATTGCGTTGTGATCTGCAGTTATTTTTTTGATATGATTCATTTCTGAGTACGAGTTAGCGCTCAATATTATGTGATATTTTCTCAAATAATGCATGTGCAGACGTCGTTGAATTACATGTTTTTCTACCAAGTGTATCAAATAACTATGTTTTTTCTGTTTGATTTATTCAACTGCCCTGTCCTTTTTTTTGGATACGTTCAACATAGATAGACGGCCCCTTAAAGTTGCCACAACTTTTCACTTAGACACCTCAACCGATGTTGTTTCCTATTGAACACCCCTATTAAACCTTCCAATGACAACCAATCAAGAAAATAAAATGCATTTCATTCATACACGGATGATGTGGCGAAGTGACGAATGAAACGAAGACATGTGGCATTTGGGCCTGTTTCGTTTCAATAATCAATAAGCATTTTCTAAAAATAGAGGTTCTCTAATATTGATACTTTTTTCTATATTGATATACAATTCTTTAACCAAACTAAAATTTCTCCCAGACACGACCTAAAATAAATGTCACAAATAACAAAACAACAACTAAGCCTTAATCAATTTGGTATCATTTATATGGATTTTTGTTACTTCCATTGTTTTCTATTCTTGCTCAGTCCACATGGATTCCAAGACTCTCCATGTTATTTTAGGTCAACCTCGTCCCTTTTTAACATGTTCAATCATCATAGTATCACTTCTAAGAATTGGTGCATTGGGAGGTCTCTTTAATACTGAACTCAGATATCTCTTTCTCGTGGGTCTGTGGGCTGCTTGCCCACTATTTGGGTCTGATCATTTCTAATAGTCGCCAGCTTCTGTTGAACTTGATTCCTAGGTCAGAGACTCTTGGTCATCTTGAAAAGGGATAGTCTTGCAGAACATTGAAGCCAATGTCAAATTTTTGATGATCAACTCTGTGCAACAATTTTGGTAAATTCCAGAGCTTTCAAGACTTGTTGCATATTTTGGATTAGACCAGAGTTGCCAATGATAATTCAAACATTGTTGGTGCCACCGAAAAGTAAGCCTTCCTCAAGCAAACAAATCATCATATGTCTTAATTTTCTTTCTCAACCACAAACTACAACTGTGAATTAAAGATGTTCCTACAAATTGATACTCTCTAGTTTCTTAGTAAAACTGGACAATTGTGGTACTGAAAGAAGCCTGGGGAAAATGGAAAGTTGGAAAATCCATCATCGGCCTGTGGAAAATGGTTCCTCCAGTGATCATATGGTTCATTTGGAAAGAAGGATCTCAATGCTGTTCTCATGGAATTTCAACTCAGATTCATTTTCAAGGCTAGAATTTTGATGAATCTTTGTGCTTGGAGCAGACTATGTATTGTAAATAGTATTGACACTCTTTTGGATTTTGTAAGCTCCTTAAGTTTTTCCTAGGAGTCATCTGACATCGTACAGAAGCTGTCTTTTTTGTAATCTTTTTGCATCTTCTGGATGCTGAATGAATGAAATTTATTCTCTTGATAAAAAAAAGAAAAACTGGAAAATTGTGGTACTGTCCTTCGAGCAACTGCTTCTTGATATTAATTACTGTATTAAACACGTCAGGATCAGATTCTGATTGGCATGAAAATGATGAAGCGACCACTCAGTTTTCTATTGTCATAGCTCATGGGCATATATTTGATAACTTAGTCACACATGTAATCACTATGAGAAAATCACCCAATTGAAGAATCATCTGGTCAGTCATTTTCGAACCAAGGGTTTAAGTAAGCTAGAGTACTTTCTTGACACTGAGGTCACTCAAATGGTGTTTCTTTTTCACAAGGGACACATGGGACATTCTTTATCTGATAGTGTTGAGTCATATTAAGATCTAATTCTTAATTAATCTTCAAATCGTTAATTTTTTTTTACATGTAGGCGGTCCTGCACTATTTGGTGTTTGATTTCAACCTAAGTTCACTAGTCTGGTAATTGGTTCAAGCTTAGCAAAAAGTGTCTAGTGCGATTGTTAAGAGGGCTTGAATGATATCCACCTAACTGTTTCTTAACCATTAGCATCATTGCTGGGGAAGGAGTTCTCTTTATGTTTCAGTCCTTGCTCCCCGCTGATTAGACTGTGAATATGATGCTGATTACTGAGTATGCATCCGTCAATGTCTTTTATTCAAGTTTTGTTACAAGCTCATTTTTCTCTTTTCGGAAATGCTGCTTTGGTTGGTTACTAAATAATAGAACATTTGACCAGTGCCTTGTTCTACTCAAGCCGGCATCTTACTATTGAGTTATTTATTTCGGTTTATATTATGTGCTGATTTTGTATAGCATCAGCTTTTCAATTCAGGCCTTGCTCTCTGATTAGACTGTCGATAGGATGCTGAGTATGCATTCGTGAATGTTACTGACCCCAATTTTGTCTATAGCACATTTTCTATTTCTAGAAATGCTGCCTTGGTCACGATGTGCATAATCGCCAAATAATAGAACAGTTTACTGGTGCCTTGTTCTACTAAGAGCTAAATATTTGTACTGAACCAAAGTGAAACTTTGGGGGGAATTTAAGAACGCTATACTCCTAAACGTGGAAAATATGAAGAAAATTAGAGTGTGGACTGAAAGATGGTGTGAAGGATTTTTTTTTCTTTTTTCTGGCCGGTCAGGAATAAGGGATGTTTGTTGGCAGATTGCATCTCTGATACAGGGTGGAACTTCCAGTCAAGAAAAAGATTTAATGATTGGCAAATAGTTGAAGATGTCCTCTCTTCTTTTTTTTTTGGTTTGTGTGTGTGTTTGCAGAAAATGCAGATTGTTGGCTTGGAAGCAAGCAAGGAAGATATCCAGTGGTGGTTAGCAAAAGCAGCAAAGGAGTATAATATTCACCGTAAAGCTCTTGCTACAACTGGCTGCAACAACAGAGTGTTGAGTATGAACAGCTGCGGCCATGGAAATCAGTCTGGAAGACTATTGGTCCACTGAAAGCTTCCTGTTTTAGGTGGCTTGCTGCTCATGGGGCCTGTTTAACACATGGCATGATGCAAAAGAGACGACAATTTGAGTGAAATTTCAGTTGAAACAGTGAGCCACATACTGCTGCATTTCAACTTGTTATGCCAGGTTTGGCCTCTATTTCTGAATGTATTTAGTATTAATTAGGTAATGCCTCAGAGCTTCAGAGAATTACTTATTATTTAGCATTCACAGAGCGTAGATAAGAGATTTAAGTGGATCTTGAGGGTTAGTTCCTTTATGTGTAGCATGGACTATTTGGCTGGAACGAAGTAGAAGAAGCTTTGGAGATAAGATGGAGGTCATCGCAGTTGTGAGATATTGGCGGAAACGGAATTTTTTCTACTGATCAGTCGGGGAAAAGGTGAAGCTATGCAAGGAAGATGGAGGATCAGGTGTTAGAAATTGAGGGCTCCATAATAAGAGCCTATAATTGAAATGGTTGTTGAGGTGGAATGACAGTAAAAGGGAGCTGTGGAAAGCTGTAATCAAGTTAAAATATGGGTTTCAGAATTATGGGGACACAACTAAATATTAAGTGCAGCACATGGATGTGATTTCTGGAAACATATAAACTGTTTGTGGGATAAATTCCAAGAGCTTATTTGATTGAAGATTAGGAACCGGAGAAGACTTAACTTTTCCAGTGCAGCAAGAAGAGTAACATAATATTCTAATGAACAGCCAACGTTCCTTTTTTTGATGTGTTATTGTCTTTGAGAGGAAGAATATGTGAATATGGACAATGTAGGAACTTTGAAATCTTGCAGCCATGATCTTAAATATTGTACCTTAAATCACAACATAGCATCAATAAGAGTTTTACCTTTTATGAAAGCCTTGTATTTAAGTGGAGAAGGGTAGATGGGTGGGCCCATTATCCACTGAGTTTCGAAGGTTGTGGTTGGTCCAAAGGATCGGCCCCAGAAGAGTTTTACCTTTTATGAACTGACGGTATAACTAATATTTTAATTGTGGGTCACTTGAAAGCATATAACAAGTAAAATTTGTGGCAAACATGACTTGGTAGCATGTAAATCATGATAAGCAGAGGCCTATGGTACTCGTAAAGTTCGGCAAGAATTTCATGTATACATGTATATGTCTTTAGAAAATAGTGATATACTTACTAGTAGTGATACACTACATGGAAAGCAGGTTTTGGTTGAATCCAGAACTGCACCCGCAATCTTCAAATCCTGGGTCCGCCTCTGATGATAAGTGACCCGTCGAGATTATCATGTAAAAGCTTAAATCTTTCCTCCACAGAGTGTAGGAGTTTTTGGGTCACATAGCTATGGTATTGAAGCTCTTATTTTGGGGATTTAATCAAAGACATCTTTGATAAGAGGACAAATGGAAGAAAAATCTCGTGAACTTGGAAAGAAAAAGAACTAAAAGGAACTGTAATTCAGCCGCTATTGCTAGGAAACTATAGTTTGTAAACCAGAGAAATGAAGAGGTTCTGTAGTTTTCAATTCAGTTATTCGTTTTATTGTAGAAATCAGACGAAGCAAAGAAAATTAGTTTTAAAACAAAGGATTAGCTCCTCGTTTGCGAAAAGTTGGAAAGAAATGAAGGGGAAAAAAAAAAAAAAAAGTAAGGGGCATTCCGAGAATTGAACTCGGGACCTCTCGCACCCTAAGCGAGAATCATACCACTAGACCAAATGCCCATACAAGGTTTATATTAAAATAAAAATGCTTTCCTTCTCAATTCTCCTTACCCGATCTGGTATTTCGTTTTCAATTTTCCTTCAACTAAAACAATTTTTTTGTTAAGGATATATTAATGTTTTTAAATAATATATACCAACAGTGTAAATGATCTTTTACATTATCGCTGTATTTTAACATGATATAGCAAGCTAATTATCATAGTTGATAATCATGAATTCCAGTGATAGGCACCAATTAAATGTACCCTCTGCCTTGTTTAACTGTCAAGATTTTGCCTTTTAATTTTTTTTTTCTTTTTTCCTTCTATTTTATCATTTCCCTGTTAGCATGCAGTCTCTTGTATGGTTTATAATTAAATGTCTCCATGGTTGTGGTTTTTTATGGTAATTTCTTTTTCCAGTTGTGTGTATTTGCTCTAAAATAGTTTTTTCTGCTTTTAGGACCAAAACACATTACACTATGTTTATCCAATAAATATATGGCATGCATGTATCTTTACATGCATGTATCCAATTTAGTATTATTAACCATCTATATCTATATTATATTAAAAGGAGAGTAGTATGCATTGTGGTTAAGCCAAGTGACAAGCTAAAATGAAGCCACTTGGCAATTTTAAGAAAATATCTATAATTACAAAGTATAAATGGAAACATAATTAATGGAAGTAGTTGAATGAATCTTATACATAATTTAGATAGATCTTAGACAAATTTAATCTATTATCTATATTTATATTTATATGTATATTTATATCCATATCTACTATATTTAGATCATATAATGATCTACTCATAGATTTTCTTCTATATTAACTAGAAATATGGAGGTAAAAATTTAATTTAAAAACTATAGTAGAAAAAAATAAAAAATATAGAAAGACGTAAACTGAGATAACATAGGACTATCTATACTTTGGAGTAAGTTAAAAAATAAAATAAAACAAAAATTTACTTAAGATATTAAAGATTTATTGACTTTAAAAATTAAAAAAATTCAAGAAATAAAATAAGATCTTACATAAAATATACAAATTATATACAATGTAAAAAAATTAAATAATCGGTGAAATATATTTTAATAACAAGAATAATAAAGTCATATTAATATTGATAAATCGGACAAATGGATATTTTATACATAAATAAATATTTCTTATATGATTAAATAAATTTAACTTAAGAAGAACAAATCTTAACCACTCGGACAAAATTTAAAAATATTTACAAAATCTAATAAGAATTAAGGCAAAACAAATTTGATCAAATTTAACCTAAATGTATAAATCAACTAATATTGACTTCTAATTTTATTGTAAATAGATTCCAAAACTTTCTAGAAATAAGAATTTTTATTTTAGAATTACTAACCACATGATCCCTTTTCTTCCATTTCATATATATATTCTTTTTAGATATATATTAGAAATATTATGTAGAAATAAATGACAGTGGAACCATTGTTGTAAACATTTGAGATATGATTTTGTTTATAAAGAAATATGATAAGAAATTGAGCCACATGACAATATAATAATATTAAGTATTGAATAATATAATAAAACACTAATAAGAATTAAGGCAAAACAAATTTGATCAAATTTAACTTAAAGGTATGAATCAACTAATATTGACTTCGATTTTCATTGTAAATAGTTTCCAGAACTTTCTAGAAATAAGAATTTCTATTTTAGAATTACTAACCACATGATCCCTTTTCTTCCATTTCATATATATTTTCTTTTTAGAAATATTATGTAGAAATAAATGATAGTGGAACCATTGTTGTAAACATTTGAGATAAGTTTTTGTTTATAAAGAAATATGATAAGAAATTGAGCCACATGACAATATAATAGAAACATTGAGGAACAAATAGAGAAAAAAAAATCAAACATTTCATCATACAAAAGAAAAAGGACAAAACTTATTTAAATTTTAGATGATACAATTTTGCTTAAGTATAATAAGAAATAATATGCATGTGCATAAAGCCACATAACTAAAGTCTGTAGATTACAAAAAAAAATTAAATAATAAATAATATAAATAAATTAGAGATCATGTGAGGATATTTATACGAAGAATTACTTTAAAAAATAATACAATGCAAGTATACGAACTCAAAAATATTATTAATAAATCTAAATAAGTTAAAATTTTCAAACAATAGTTTAAAAATAAAATAAATGTGAGCACGTGATTTTTGCCTCACACAAATTACTCCAAAAGAATTCCCAAAATTAGATCTTTTCTTTAATTATTTGTTATTTTTAAGAATTATTGCGTGATTTTTCTGATTGTTTGCATATATTTGTGGGCATGTTTAATTTTATTAATGCATTAAAAATACAAAAATATAGCATTGGCATTTACGATTTGATTTTACATTTTTGGAATTAATTAATAATTAGGTGTTTTACAAAAATGAAAATTCAAAAAAATAATAATAACATATTTTTGTAATTTTAGTCAAATTGTGTGATTTTCTTTTAATTTGGCATTTAATATTTGTGATAATTATTAGTTAGAATTAATTAGTATTTTTAAGTTAATTGGTGTTTTATAATTAATTAGGATTTTAGTTTTAACAGAATAGTTTCTATTAGTTTAGTTAATTTCCGGTTTTCCTAGATCTGTATAAATGATATTTTCAAGCTGTGATTAATTAGGTTGTAGACTGTTAAAGTAGTGTGATACTTCTTCTGATCATGGGAGCTTTATATTTAGTAATGATGATGTGAGTTAATCTATAATTCTGAGTTTGAGTGGTTGTGTGTGGGTTCGAAATCAGAAAGTTAAAAGTAGATATGAGATATGTAATTCGTAAAGTTAATTTAGGCAATCCATTTTCGTCCAGCATCCTTAATTCTCGAGTTTTAATTCTCATATGTGGTCACGTTAGTGTTTAATCAAAGTTCATGAGTCAACATTTTAATAAAAATGAGTCATAGTAGGGAATTTGAAATTTGAACTAGTATGCACCATGTTTGAAATTGTGATCATAGGCAGTTTACGTGGGTCATGAAATCTGAAATCAGTTGTTTTCCAACTCATGTTTAATGTTGCATTGAATTTATTTTACTGGCTAGTTAATTTTAGTAGTAGATTCATCATATTTGTGTTCTTAATTAAATTGAAATTCCATTCAATGTAAAAGACAGGGCTTAACAGGCTAGTCCCTAAACGTTTGGGCCTCAAGATAATTGATGCACGACCCAGGCCAGTTTTGGCCTCTTTCTCATTTAGGCCTGGGCCAAGGTCTGTTTTGGTCGATTTTATGGTGTATATCTGGTTTTAAATTCCCCCTGTTGGGCTCACATCGGAGCCCAATGGTCGGATGTTGGTGCAAAAAATATTACTTAGTTTGCATCAGTCCAGTAACAAATTAATTAGGGTCTTTCTTTTATTTTAGAGATAAATTAAGTAGAAAACTATAGATTGCTCTAGGTTTGCACTTTAAAATAATAAAACGGGATGAGCCTCGCTAAACAAAACACATAAATTGTGGGGCCCTCGATAATTGTATATATTAAAATACTTAGATTTCGGGACGGGCCGTTTAGCGAATTTCACGGCCTTCCCCAAAATAATAACACGTTGGTCTCTTTAGGTGCGTATTTTAATAACATTACCTCCCTAAACTCGTTGCGCATTTATGTGACCCAAATCCAAATCCCAACGATGTTAAAGTATGTCCAAAAACCACGGGTGCATTTATGTGACGTGGTTCAAGACCTGTTTTAATGACGTTGCAATTTTCTTTTAAAAATGAATAAAAGCGGTTAAGGTTAAAATTTGCACATAGGTTCATAATTGTTAAAATCAGATAATTTAAGCTAAATATAACAGTTGAGCGACCGTGCTAGAACCACGGAACTCGGGAATGCCTAACACCTTCTCCCGGGTTAACAGAATTCCTTACTCAGATTTCTGGTTCGCGGACTGTAATATAGAGTCAATCTTTTCCTCGATTCGGGATTCAACCGGTGATTTGAGACACCATAAATCTCCCAAGTGGCGACTCTAAATCTTTAATAATAAATCCCGTTTCACTTGTCCTTTAATTGGAAAAACTCCCTTATGCTCTTGCGGGTGTAGGTAAAAAGGAGGTGTGACAATAAATATTTAATGTAATATAAAAATTATATATCTATCTATATTATATTAAAAAATAGCAGTGGATAAGAATATTAAATAAAGTGTAAAGTTAATAAAAAAAATAACATGAAAATTTGATAATATTACATATTAGATGACATTATAGCAGAAATAAGAAAAATAATTAAAATTTTAAAAAATTATATTAAAAAGAAAAAACTATTTAAACTTGAGATTAGAAAGTTCTTAAAGTTATGATAAGAACACTTAAAATATGGATATGACCACAAAATTGAAGTCTTGCTAGATAAAGAAAAACAAAAATTTGATACCCAATTAAATATTTAAACATATTAAATAATTATCTCATGTAGGTAATTTTATTAATAAAAATTAAAAGCTAAATTTGTATCTTGAAACTAAAAGAGAAAGAAAATTTAATTGCACATAATACAAAAATAATTATAAGAAAATTCAAATAGGTTTGAAACATTATAATGGAACTTATGTATTAATTTTTAGATTAATTCAAAGTAATATTTTAAAATAAGACGTGATATTATTTTGAGTTTGGGTCAAATATTTGTGTAAAAGCTAATTAAAATTTTTTAGTAGGGAAAAGAATGTATAAAGAGGAAAATAGAGATAGTGCAATGATACTTATATTGTAAATTTATTTAAAAAAAATATATAAATTAAATTATTAAATAATAGTAAAAAAATATTATTGATAGATTTGAATGATGAAAGAGTTCTTAGTAAGAGGATGATAGTATAAATACATTAAATTTTAAGAATAAAAGTTTACATTTATTGATGATTATTAATGGAGTAATAAGTAAGACATTAAGTTAATTTATAAGCAAATAAATATTTACATTACAGTATAACAATATTAAGTAATAAATATTGCAATAACTATAAGCAAAGAACAAAAAAAGAGAAAAATTATGTCTAAAAATGTAGAAGGATAAGATTTATTTGAATTTGAGATGAAAAATAATGTGGTAGTAAGAATTTTCCAAAATAATATTATTTAATATGCTCAAACAAGACATATCACAATGTTATATGTTAAGTATTCTTTAATATTGACCGTAAAATAAATACGAGTGCCAACATCAAGGGGTGTTATTACAGTATAAAAAAAAAAAAACAAGTTATCCACTATGAGATTTGAGAAATGGTTTCATATCCTGCTTCTTAATTAATATCTAATAATTATTTATAATTTTCATATTGAAGGTTTAATTTTAAGATTATTTGCACATACTTCAAATAATCCAAATCATAATTTGATATGGTTTATAACGCGCATCGCGCGGGTACTAAAACTAGTGGTAATTAAAGGGCAAAATACATAGTTTACCCATCAACCTTGCAGGCGAAATCCCTATTACACATCTTTCTTTCATGGGAAACCTTTTACATACTCAACCTTTCAAAATTGTGTCTACTTTTGACCAAATAGCACTTACATGTTTACACACAAAAAAATGCGTGAAGCCCGTAAAAAATCCCATTTTTTGTCTCCCCTCCCCACAACAACCCCTCCCCCTCCCTCTGGTCTTCTTCCTCACCACCCTCCCCCTCATTTTCTTCCACAAATAGTCAATTTTAGATCTAAAATTGAGCGAATTTTGTTGGTTTATCGTCCAAATATTGTGAAAACTATTTATTTGTGATAGATTTAAAAGTTTTAATAGTAGTATTGAAGGTTTGGTAAAAAAATATGGAATTCACCATTGTTGGGTACCGAAAAAAAACTTGAAAATTCAATTGGGTCTTGTTGATTATTGGGTTATTGAACTCAATTTGTTGCTCGATTACTTTCGGCTAGTAATTTTGATAGTGTGGTTGAAAATTTTCTCACAAATAACCGGGGGCGGACCCACCTTAGAGCAGGGTGGTCATTTGAAGTTGCTTCATTGAAAAACTTAGTTATTTTTATATGTGAATTTCATCAGAAAATTCGGAGTTATTAATGAAACTGAACCTAACAAAGGCTGCGGTAATGAGGGTTCAATCAGGAACCATGGTCTCAGGTTCCATCTTTCGCTTAAGCAGCCAATTCATGTTTTTTTCTTTCTAACAATGCCCTGTTGCTAAACGTCCATTCTTCAGTTATACTTGTATTAGTTTGCTTATGTTTTCTATTTGTCTTGTTTTTTCATACTTCTATTTATATTTTTTGTTTAGGTCGAATAAAATTTATTCTTAATTAACTCTACTTTACTTCAATAAATTAAATCTTTCTACTAGATGGATTTTTGTTTTCTCTTACATAGTTTTTGCAAAAACATGAGAATGCTTTGCCGAAATTATTATAATTTGTTTACTTAATGTAGTAGATTTTATGTTTTTAGTTTAGTGTATCATCTCTTTCTCTCTAATCGTTTGTATCAAAATTTTAGTTTATAACTCTTTTTTTCAACTTTGTTTTGTTAAATTTCTTACAGTTGTTAGATTTTGTAATTAATTTTATATATATAGATAAATTGTACTGAGAAGAAAAAGTAAATAGTAATTTGTAAAAAAATTTAAAAAACATTGCCCAACTTTGTTTTAAAAAACAGCATGAATTTAAAATGACTTCATTTTGGCTCTTGAGAGTACGTCACAGGAAAAAAAAAGAGCAATGAGTAAATTTTGTTTACAGGAGCCGATTATACAATTGGTTACTGTTGTTTTTGACTGAATTCGTTTGTGCAAAATTTTAGATCCGTCACTGCAAATAACCATGATGGTAGCATGAGTGGTGCTTAAGATAGAAAATGAAAAGACAAAGAAGATAGGTTTTAATTTTAATTTCTAATATTATTTTTTTGTTTTTAAAGTCAATGACACGTGTCACGACCATATTAGGATGTGACTTTCACGTTATCTGAAAAATTGGTCAAGCACAAAAATGATGTGTCTTAGACTCACTTTTGAAAGATTGAGTGTATAAAAGATTTCCCGGTAAAAAAGAAGTGTGTAATGGGGATTTCGCTTCAAATTTGAGATAAACTATATATTTTCCCTAATTAAAGTGGTTTGACCTAAACACCGAATTTGAGTAAAAAAAATTCCAGGCTACAATCCTAAGAATGCCTCTGGTGCTACCCCAAGACAGTCTCTTTTGGTTTGTATGGCCAAGATTTCTAGATACTTTTTGTGGTCAGTTCTATTTTTAAAGCAAAATCTAATACTCGCTCTGTTTCAAAAAAAAAATGATAATATTTTTTTATTAATTCATTTTTCAAGAAGATTGCCGTATTCCTAATGAAAAAATTTTATGGCCAAATAAATGCTATGACTTCTTTAATTAAAACACAAACTTTAAAAGTTTTTTCACCACACAAATATTATGATATTATAAAATCTCAAGTTTTAAAAGCGTCACTCTCTTTATGAAATTTCGTGTCAAGTCAAACTAAGACAAATAAATTAAAACAGATGGAGTACTTATTATCCAATTAAGGATCACATGTTAGCAGTTAGCCATTTCACAATGTACGTACTTAACCAAGCATTCTTAATTTGACTCACTTAAGTCTATACACAATGCTATCTTCATGTGACCGATAAGTCACAAGTTCAAGTTGTGGAATCAGTTATTGATGTTTGTATTAGAGTAGGTTGACTATATCACGTCCCTTGCGGAATGGTATTTCTCCGAATCCTGCGTAAATGCAAGATGCTTTGTATGTCGGGCTGCTCTTTTTTCGTACAATATAATTTTTCATTGAATCAGATTCAATGGAACCCTGTTCGGATCAGGTTGCTCCGTCCTTAGCTGTGTGCATCAGCAGGTGTTTTAGACTGCTCGTGCTAATCCAGAATTAGATAGAAACAAAAACTGAAACTTATCATTTTAGTATTGTGAAAAGATATGGAAAAAGTATCACCATTACTCAAGACCACATCTGCCACTGTCAAATAAACCCCACATAATTTGTCTTTCTTTCAATACCACAACCATATCATGTTCCAATTGTATAATAAATCTTTTATTCCAATAAAATATACCCTTTGCCCCCTTCACTCTTATGCATTAATTTCTTACTTCATTTCATTCCATAACAATGGCAGAAAAATATAGTATTGGTTTGGTAGATGTCATGGATCGTCTGTGGTTTCACCAAATTATTCTCTTTTCAGAACCCCCTTCAGTTTCATTTCCTAAAAACCAATGTCAAACAACTTTAATTCCACAGGAAGAATTCTCATCAATTGAATCAGAAAGTACTCTTCTACAGGTAACAATTTCTCTCCTAGTTAGGTTACTATGTCCTAACGCCCTACCCCCCCCCCCCCCCAAAAAAAAAAAAAAAAAAAAGGAGAGGAGAAAAAGGGAAAATGGTTTGAGACATACGAGAAAGAAGATGTACATAGGTTTTTCCACTATACTTTGTTGAGTGGATTTTATTTTATAAGATATACACCATCAGTGTATTTTTACCTTAGTTGCACAGTGTTATTTTTCCATGAAGGGGTTCGGTTGAACCCCCTTCACTGCACTTAGTTCCGTCACTGGTTATAGCAGGTTCTCATTCTATTTTCAAGATTATAATATTAGGCTTGATATGAAGCGTTATCTATTTTTGTATCTCAATTTTAGGACATAATAGGAAAAAATTGTAGTATATAATATCAGTGTAGAGAAGTTAAATTGTTGTTTAATTAAGGTTGTGTGTATGTCATTGAAGGATGTTTGTGAAAAAGAAGAAGCCAATGGGAAGGAAAGACCAACAAGACATAATTCTACAGCTACAAGAAACGGGTCACATTCAACCTCACCTTATAAAAAACATTCAAGAAATCTGAGTTCAGAAAGGAGAATACTAGAAAACACCACGAGTTGTAAGAGCCTAGGGGAACTTGAGCTTGAAGAAGTAAAAGGTTTCATGGATTTAGGCTTCATATTCCGCAAAGAACATATTAGCAAGAGAATGATAAATGTAATTCCTGGTTTACAAAGACTTGAAGAAGTCATGCCCGAAGACGAAGAAACCAACAATGAAGATTCAGAAGAAGGGCAGCCCGGTACATTAAGCTTCTACTATGCGCGAGGTTCGGAAAAGGGCCAGACCACAAGAGTTAATTATACACCGCCTTATGCAGCAGAAGAAGAAGATAAAAGGGAAATTGTAAGGCCATATTTATCTGAGGCATGGCTTATCAAGAAGCCTGATTCGCCATTGTTAAATATGAGAGTACCAAGAATTTCTGCAGCTACTGATATGAAGAAACATTTAAGATATTGGGCTAAAACAGTTGCCACAGTGGTTTTGCAAGAGTCTTGATTTTGTGTACAGAAGTTCCATGAAAAGGCACAATGTTTAATTAATTACTATATGATGTAGTCAATTTAGCTAAATATAATAGCATTGTGCATCACATATATAATAGTGTTAGCAGATTTAATTTATTACATTGTTTTGTGGATATTGGAAGGGGGTGGGGCTTGTTTTGTAGTATAGATTCTGCCGACAACTTGTAACTGTATAAATTTGAGTTGGTCTGGTCCTAAGGAAAATAAACAATATTCCTATGTAATTTCTGTTATTCTGCACTTGGTGCTGGTTTTAAAGCCTACCCTTCTCATTGTTTGGACTAGCTGATTTGAACTTTTTAGTTGCACTAGATCAACCACATAATCCATCGCAGATGGGTGCGGTTGGATAGTTAGGATCGTTCATTCTCGGAATCAAGTCTAGTAAATGCAGATTCTTAGAGCTGGTGAATTTTCTATATTTGATAATAATCTTTGTTGCATCCAAATAAAGTGACATCACTTACCCACTTTTAAGTATGTTATTTAAAATATATTCACAATTTACAATGTATTTAAAGATTAACCAATTTCACTCAAATTTCAGGACACGATATTCTAGAGTTTAAACCTCAAAATTCAAACTTCAGGACATCGTGTCCTAAAGTTCGAAAATTGTGTTCTAAAGTTCGAATTTTATGTCTTGAATTTTAAATTAGCAGCTCAAAAATTCAGCACACTAATTCCTGAATTTTCAAATTTAGGATACTTAGTCCAGAGGTTTGGGTGAATTGGCTAATCTTTAAATGCATTGTAACTTGTGAATATATTTTAAATAAAGGGCTTAAAAGTGGCTATTGTTGCACTTTGCCCTGAAGAATATGGGATGATTTATGTAAATGTCCCTATTTAGCACTATTTAGATTTTGTACCTATTTTTAAAGTTGTGAAAATATATAGATTTACCCTTGCGGGCAACATTTGGCTCAGGTCTAATGTTTGCTCATATATTGCTCAACCTTACGAATAAAACATTAGATTGTGGTCTAACATTTGCAATAACTTATAGAATTTTAGATCTCCATCTTACGTTTTCTTATAGCATTTTCATTTTTGCCCAAAAAAAATCTTTAGATAGTGATCTAAAAGACTAAAAGGTCAATACTTTGCAAAGAAATAAAAAGATAGGTGAGCTAGGCTTGGTTTGGACCTGAGAAAGTCATTAGTAGTGTAATAAACAGTCAGATGGATCTAAATGTGTTGGGTTGGGCCTATATAGTGAAGAATGAGTAAACAAATTAGAGCTAGTGTGCTTTCAGCTTATTTAGGGGAGAAGTTTAAAAAAAGCCAAATTTATAAGTGGTAACTGAAAAACAGTCACAATTTTAATAGTAATTGAATTTTAGCCACTTTTTATGTAAAGATAAATTTGAATGAAGATACTGTTCAAAATCCGAAAAATATTCCAGCATAATATACTGGAGTTCCTGTAGGTAGTGTGTACGCAGATCTTACCCCTACCCTGGGATAGAGAGTCTGTTTCCAAAATAGACCCCCAGCATCTTTCCCTCCAAGAACTTCCCACCTTGCTCTTGGGGAGACTCGAACTCACAACCTCTTGGTTGGAAGTGGAGGTTGCTTATCATCAAAGCAACCCCTCTTGTCTATAATTATACTCGACTTCGAGCATAATATACTGGAGTTCCAGTATAATATACTGGTCCAGCATAATATGCTGAAAGTTCATACACAGGTGCACCAATCTCCAGTATATTATGCTAGAACTTACTGTGTTGCAGCAAAATAGTGACTATTTTTGAATGACTTTGAAAACGCTGCAATGTGCCAGAACGAAGGGTGAATTTTGCCGAGGGTTACTCGATATCGTTTGCAGAAGTTGAGGAACATGAGGTCTATCGGAGGCAAGGATGGCTCCACTGGGCCAAGGGTAAATGGATAAGTATACACACTGAGATGTCGGCCTTGTATGTCGTTATATCCTCCTCCCAAGAAGGAATCTCCACAAGCATCACGTCCCCCCAGCGGCAGTCAATATTCACCCTTTCGACGTCTGCTATCGAGCTAATATATTGGGACGCAGGCTCGCATCGTACCGACTTTGAAGAAGGTTTTTCAGTCTTGAAATCATAAGTCGTTTCAAAGGCCCCTAGGCTATTTTTCAATTGCTAGTCCGAAAACTGATCAACCCGTGCTATTTTCACCTTATTTAATTTAGTACTTCTCAATTTCCTGTCCTCTTAATTGGTATATTCCAAGTTAGATCAGGAACTACAGGCCCATATACCAACAACTTCCAAATACCTAAATTAAGGTATAAGGACCACTATGGATGGAAAACAAATTGAGGCACCCACAAGGAAACTCATCTTGAAACTAATATGTTGTCTAAAACAAATGTTATCGTATTTATCATATTTGTTCCTATCTAACAGAATACAATGAGTCAATAAGGCTATATAAAGGTAATTTGAATGGTCCGAGTCAATATTAGGAATTTGGATCAATCAATAATGGGTCTATTCCTGTTTGTCAGCATGTATTGAACGAAGCTTCCTTCTTCCTATGTTCCACTTGAATGTACACATCCACTATATTTTCATGGAATGACTGCACTCACAATCTAAGTGATTTTGGGGAAGGGACCCCACAAGCATATGACACAACTATGGCTCATAAAAAGACTCAACTCTTTAATCTGATACAATAAAGTAATACTAGAAGAGATTTGTTCAATTCATCTTCCTTCCCTACGCTTAACCACATGTGTTTTCCACGACTATGGTATTTTAATCGGCATAGACATAAATCTCATCAAGAATATTCAAACATTAAACAAATCAATAATTTTTTTTTATATTGATAAATGGTATAAACTATTAGAAAAAAGAGTTAAATAGACCATAGATGATGATCTCCGTTTAATTTTGGCAAACAAAATAGGCAGATAACTTTGAACCCGTGAACAACACATCACTTTGAACGCTCTAGACGTTACTGTCTCACTCAACTATATTAAGGATGTTTAAAATATTATATATAACCATATAAAATACTAGTATTGTATACGGTCAAAATCGTATGCCTCCGATTTACAGGCTCGAGGGTCCATCCTATGCTCGAGTACGGGCGAGGTCGAGTTCGAGACCGGCTGATCAGAGTTGATCTCGAAGATAGAGTGCAATACCCGGGGTGGGAGTTCGAGGAATACCGGGGCCAAGTATGCTCGACCCCGAAATAGTACTGTTACAGATTTGTACCTGAATGAGCTAGATTCCTGCCACGTCCCCAAAGTCATGACGCAAATTCCGGAATAGGGTTGTACGATTCCGTACTAGGCGGTTAGACAGTTGTACCAAGAATATTCCTTACTGTAAATAGAAATATTCATTATTTAGGATTCCCCTATTATATAAAGGGGACCCCAATTATTTGTAAGATCATCTAATCGTTGAGCAAAGAATATACTCTCTACCTTTTTGCCTATTGTTCATCAGAATTGTCCTTAGCTCTAGTTTTCTTATTTTACTTTTCTTACTTAATTGTTCTTATTGTTCTAACACCACCTCGAGATCACTAAGCTCGAGATTACTGTTGTTGAGTAACATTGGTTTGATTCACTTGTCTCTTTCATCTCTACTTCATATTTCTTGATTATTAATTGGTATTGAACTAAATCACATATCTTTAAAATCACAAATCAAATTTAATTGTTACTCGTATTTTCGAGGTAAACAGTTTGGCGCCCACCGTGGGGCCAAAGATAATAGTAATTATTTCTTTACTGATTCTCGTTACACACATTGCTTTTACACTTTTTTTGTCAAGATTTTTTGATTCTCAGGCTGAAACATGTCTAGCTCACAAAACGCACTCATTTATGACAACAAAGGTCTTTGAGAAAACAACAACGCAGGAGTCGGTGTACCATCGATAAACCCAGGGGAAGTGCCGAATGTGGAACCTGTTGATGCTAGTTCGCACATTGCTTTGAATGCTGATCTAGGCGCTGACCCCGAAGGAAATATATGCAGAGAAGCTCGGTCTAGTGGCCAAAGAACGCAAGGAATGGGAGATGAGGGAATCAGCCTCCAAGTGATATTTGAGATGCTGCAAGCTCGCTCAACTTCAGAGTCAGAATAAGATTTTGAATATAGTCGAACCAGTAAACACTCGGCGTACTGAACCAACGCTAGAAAGGCCCAACGAAAGTGGCTCGGGGAGTGAACCCACGATTATGAGAATGCTCGAGGAACTAACTAAGAGGATCGAGTCCGGAGACAAGAAAATTGAAGACAATGATAAGAAGGTGGAAACTTATAACTCCCGGGTAGACCAGATACCGGGGGCACCTCCAGTTTTGAAAGGTCTAGACGCCAAAATGTTTATATAAAAATCATTCCCCCCCGAGTGCGGCTCTGATGCCCATTACCAAGAAGTTTCGCATGCCCGATATACCCAAATATAACGGGACAACCGACCCTAACGAGCATATTACTTCATACACTTGTGGGATCAAAGGCAATGACTTGAATGACAATGAAATCGAGTCAGTTTTGTTGAAAACAATTTGGGGAAAAACTATCAAAGGGAGCCATGATTTGGTATCACAACTTAGCTCCTAACTCTATTGATTCATTTGCTATGTTAGCATATGCTTTCGTGAAAGCACACGCCGGGGCCATAAAGGTGGCCACGAGAAAATCGAACGTCTTCAAAATAAAGCACAGGAACGATGAGATGTTAATGGAGTTGACTGGGCAGTACAGGCCTTTATGAAGGGTCTTAATGAAAGGAGCTTGATCGCGTCTCGACGGTTGAAATAGAACTTGATCGAATATCTAGCTGTGAAATGGTCGGATGTGTACAATCGTTACCAATCAAAAATCAGGGTCGAGGACGACCAGTTAGGAGCCCCCTAGGGTTCAGTTTATCCTAACAGATTCGCAGCCAAGCCCCCGAGGGACACATACCGGGAATTGAGATTCAACAAAGAACGGTATCAGCCATATGCCGATCGAAGGAACAACGGCCTGAGCCACAACGCTCCTCGGAGCAATCGGAGAAACGATCGAGGTCAAAGTTCTCGGGGACTCATGAGTAAAAGCGGTTCGATAATCACACCGACCCCGCCGAGGCCCCTCGATTATTAGAGATTGTCTCAGCTATTGGGAGAATCAAAGACACCAAGTGGCCCAGGCTAATACAGACCGATCCTTCTCAAAAGAACCCGAACTTGATATGCAAGTATCATGGCACACATGGTCATAGAACAGAAGATTGCAGGCAGCTAAGGGAAGAAGTAGCTTGGTTGTTCAACGAGGGCCACCTTCGAGAATTTCTAAATGATCGAGCTAAGAATCACTTCAGAGAAAGGGATGCAAGAAAAACTGAGCAAGAAGAACCACAACATGTAATCCACATGATCATTGGTGGAGTCAATGTCCCTCAACGAACTATGTTGAAGCGCACCAAAGTACTAATCACCAAAGAAAAATAGACTCGGAGCTATGTGCCCGAGGACATCTTATCATTATGTGACGAGAAAGTAGAAGGCATATCCTAGCCTCACAACGATGCCCTGGTAATCTATATCCTTTTGAATAAAATTCAAGTTAAATGTGTTTTAATGGATCCAAGTAGCTCAGCAAACATGATCAGATCGAGGGTCGTGGAACAACTCAGCCTACAAGATCAGATTGTACCTGCATCCCGGGTCTTGAATGGCTTCAACATGGCAAACAAAACAACAAAGGAAGAAATTATCTTACCAGTAAACGTAGCCGGAACAATACAAGATACGAAGCTCTATGTCATCGAAGGTGACATGAGGTATAACGCGCTCCTCGGGAGACCGTGGATACACAACATGAGGGTAGTGCCTTCAACTCTTCACCAGATGATGAAGTTCCCAACAGAGGAAGGAGTGAAAACAATCTACGGAGAGCAACATGCTGCAAAGGAGATGTTTGTGATCGAGGAAGTGGTGCTGATACCAGAGCCTTCTACCTTGGAGAAATCGAGCATCGGAGGTAAACAGGTGGCCAAATAGCTATCACCGCCTCCAGCCTCGATGGAATCGAAGCAACGGGTAATTGAAGATGAAGATGAGGATTTCCTTACTCATCGAAACTTCATCTTTCCCGAAGAATCTGATGCAACCAAATCAACTATCGAGGAGCTGGAACAGGTAATTTTGATCGAATACATGCCCGAGAGAAAGGTATACCCGGGAACGGGATTGACCCCCGAACTCAGGAAAAAACTAGTTCAATTTCTTATTGATAGTATGGATTGCTTTGCTTGGTCCCATTTAGATATGACAGGGATTCCACCGGAAATTACCACACATCGGCTAAGCACCGATTCCAGGTTCAAACCGGTGAAGCAAAAAAGGAGGCCTCAGTCCGAGGTAAAGCATGATTTTATAAAGGACGAGGTAACCAAACTTCTTAAAATAGGATCTATTCAAGAGGTAAAGTATCCCGAGTGTCTAGCCAACGTAGTTGCAGTTCCTAAAAAAGGAAACAAACTTAGAATGTGCATAGATTATAAGGACTTGAACAAGACATGTCCAAGAGATTCTTTCCCCTTGCCAAACATCGATCATATGATCGATGCCACGGCTGGCCATGAGATCCTAACTTTTCTCGATGCCTACTCCAGGTACAATCAGATTCAGATGAAACCGGAGGACCAGGAAAAGACTTCATTTATTACTAAGTTTGGAACTTATTGTTACAACGTAATGCCTTTCGGGCTAAAAAATACAGGAGCTACGTACCAACGCCTAGTTAAAAAAAATGTTCGAAGAACAAATAAGTAAAATAATGGAAGTCTATTGTCACACCTCCTTTTTCCGTACCCGAGAGGGTACAAGGGAGTTTTTCCAATTAAAGGACAGTCGAAACGGGATTGGTTTAATTATTTCAGAGTCGCCACTTGGGAGATTTAGGGTGTCCCAAGTCACCAATTTTAATCCCGAATCGAGGAAAAGAATGACTCTATATTACAGTCTGCGTACCAGAAATCCGGATAAGGAATTCTGTTAACCCGGGAGAAGGTGTTAGGCATTCCCGAGTTCCGTGGTTCTAGCACGGTCGCTCAACTGTTATATTCGGCTTATTTATCTGATTTTTAATACAATTATGAACCATGTGCAAATTTTATCTTTTACCGCTTTATTATTATAATTATTATTTTTTAGGAATGTGAACATCGCTTAAAACATATCTTTGGATTGTGTCACATGAAATGCACCCACAATACGAAACATATTTTATTTGATGTTTTAGGATTTAGATTTGGGTCGCATGAAATGCGCATCCGAGTTTAAGAAGGTAAAATTAATTAAATCGCGCCTAAAGAGTCTAACGCGTCATTATCTTTTGGGAAGGAAGTGAAATTCACTAAACAATCCATCCCAAATTCTAAGTAATTTTTTTAAAATAATTAAATAAATAAATGAGATTGGAGAATCCTATACATTTGTATTATTTACATCTATTTATTTTTAGCGAAATCCTTTAATAATATCCTTTAATGACTACCTTTTTATTATTACTAAGTTTTTTATAAATATAAAATCAATATCTACATTCTTGAAAATGACATATTAAATAGAAGAGAAAAACAAATATTAACAGAAAGTAATAAAATTATAATCATAAATACAACATGGAATTATCGAAAAGTAAAAAAATAATAATAAAAAACTAATTATCCCATAGTTGGATTAAAATTCAAATTATTAGTAAGACTTAAGCTTATTGAAACTAATTATTTACAAATACTGAAAATTGAAAGAAATAAAAATAAAAACTTGAGTACTAAATCATATTTCTAAAAATTTAAACAATTTAACATTAACTAACTTTGTTTTAATTCATCATGTCCTAATACTTGTTTGCAAACTAATTCATGTTATAACTGAAATTGACTACATGATTCGGATTAACTTATCGTTGACGAAAAACCTTATGAATAAGGAACTTAGTTAATTTTTGCCAAACTGATTCAATAACGCCATTTTTACGTTATTTCTTCTATTTTTTTATTTTAAACAATTTTAATTAATAATCAGGTTTAAATATATTTCCTAATAATCTGGTAAAGACGTTATTTAATATGTCGCTATAATATGCCTAGTTATGCCGATGACAGTGATTTACGGAATAATAATACATGAATAACCTAAATACAATACAAAAAATTAAATTAAACTAAATTAAAAATTTAACACTCCATTCTTCATTTCAGCTTACAAAATGCCAAAATTACAGTGGTGTACCTGATATTGTCAATATAAGAAGAAGAAAGTCAGCAACGTAATACGTAACACAGCAACAACAACAATAACCAGCAATAACCAGTCAACGAAAATCCCAGTGACAACTTTGAAAAATTCAAAATAAAATCCAGGAATGCCGAAAATAACGGACAGAAACCAAGGGAAATTTTCAGATTTTTGAAAGGCTAGTTAATCTTCAACCCTTAATTTCTACACCTGTATACCAGAATATTTATCAGGTGTGTACTACTTTCTCTTCTAATTTTCAATTTTTTTTCTTTGTATGTTTTTCTTTTCTTGAGAGTTTCAATTTTTTTTTTCGGAATAAATGTTCAGCTTTTTTTCAATCTCTTTTTTTTTCTGTCTGTATTTCTTCTTCTTCTCTCCTCTTGTGTCCAGACTTCACATATATATATCCCATCCCTTTAATCAATTAAAATCAATCCCTTTCTCTACCAAACCCATTATCTTCCCACTCATCCCCATTACATTAAATAAATATATCACACCACCCCATTATATTTTGTCCCCCATGCTTTATTTAAAATAATGCAAGATTCCCCTTTAATTTAAATCTTGTCCCCCCTTTATATTAAATAATCATATCACAACCCACCCCATTTCATTTTGTCCCCCATGCTTCAAATAAACAATTACAAAATGTACAATTCCTAAACTACCCCTTCCGACCTTACTGAAATTACCAAACTACCCCTGAACGTATTACAAATTTACCAAACTACCCATCAGCTATAACACATCAATTAATCAAACTTAACCAAAATATAGACAATATGATCAATTTCTAACAATGTTCAAACAACAATATGAACACGGATGAACATCATAACAACAATATCATATGAACATGATTTTAACAACATTTCAACAACAAATCACATGAACACAAATTGAACAACCAAGAACAACTAAAATTTGATTGAACAATATTTTAGCAACAAACAATCCTATTTTCGGATTCAACACCAACAACAAACAAAGTATGAAGATTTCTAAATTCAATCATATTGAACTTAAAATCAACTCTAACAACATTACAACAAACAATTCTTATATTAAACTTAAACAAGATTATGAGACAAAAAAAAAATAATCATAAGTGATAAACAAAAAATCAAACTATACAAATTTCGGATTCAAGAACAATCAAACAAAGTATGAACATGAAATGAGTCTATTTTAAAACAACAAACATGACAAATTAAATGATTAAACCAACATTAATAATTTCTGGAAAATATATAACAACATGAAACAAATTGAAGAAATAATCAATTAAATTTCAATTTGAATATAACAAACAATCAAACTAACAAATTCTTACCTAAACCATAAAACAAACATGAAATGAACATGAAAAACCACTAATTAAATTTCCATTTGAAATCTGAAAATTAATTCAACAAAACATATGAACATAAACAAAACCAAAAATCAAATATCTACCGATTTTAGATTCGAGAAATATCAAAACGAAACACGAAAAAAATAAAACTCAAAATCTACTAACCGGATCGACACGAAATATGTACGGACTGTTTCGACAAACTTCGACCAAACAACTCATCATGTAAAGCTCGACGAAGGATTTCGATTCGACGATAAACCTTCGAACTTTGCCATACTTTAACCGGACTACCTTGCGTCATCAACAAGAATACGATGGTGAGCAACAAACATGACTCATGGAGTCGTCAATGACAATACGCAGCAGTGAAGCGCCGCCGCGTCCATGACTGGAGCTCGGGAGCTCGACCACCTAATTCGGAGTCGACAAAACAAAGAAGATAAAACAGTAACAGTAGCGCGAACAGCATCCATGGCTGGAGCTCGGATCTTCAACCACCCAACTCGAAGTCGACGAAACAAAAAGGATGAAACAGTAGCAGTAACGCGAGCCGTGAAGCGTTTGAAGCAAACGCAGCTTGACGCCGAAACAGGAGCAGTAGCGCGAACAACATCCATGGCTGGAGCTCGGACCTTCGACCACCTAATTCGAAGTCGACGAAACAAAGAAGATGAAACAGTAGCAGTAGCGCGAGCAGCATCCATGGCTGGAGCTCGGATTTTCGACCACCCAGTTCGAAGTTGACGAAACAAAGAAGATGAAACAGTAGCAGTAGCGCGAGCAGTAGGTGGACTGTTGGGACGTGAAGTTGAGGACTGGTTCTGCAGTGGAAACGATGATGGTGAAAGGGAGTCGACGGACTGGTCGTTGATGATGAAGACGCAGCAATGGCGACTATGGTTGTCGAGTTCGAGCTTGAAGGTGGTTGTGTGGTTTTAATGGATGACGGGGGGGTCGTTTGGACGCGAGGGTGTTTGTCTGGACGAAGAAGAAAGTAAAGGGAAGCCATGGGAGGTGTTTTTTTGAGTTTGGGGAAGAAGAAGGAGAAATGGGGGGGGGATGCTTAGGTATTTTTAGGGTTTTTCTTTCTTTTTTTTTTGTTTTATTTTGTTTGTAAAATAATAGGGGTGTTGGGTTATGGACTGGGTCGACCCAGTTCGAAATGGACTGGGTCGTAGGGAAGATTGGGCCATTTTTGGGCCTGTGGCTTGAAGTTGAAGAAGAGGCCTAATTCCGATTTTCTTTATATTTTCGCTCTCTTTTCTTCTTTTATTTTTCTAAAACTAAATTATAAAAATACTTAAACTATTATTAAGAACTAAATTAAGTTATAAAAGTGCAAATTAACTCCCAATAACAATTAACGCATAATTAAGTATTAATTAAGCATAAAATTGTATATTTGGACATTAAATGCTAAAAATGCAAACAATGCCTATTTTTGTAATTTTTAATTTTTGTAAAACAAATTTAATTATTATCAATTATAGAATTAAATCCTACATGCAAAATGCGACATATTTTTGTATTTTTTATTAATTTAGCAAATAAACACGCACAGACAACTACAAATAATTATTCAAAATATCACAAAATTGCACACCAAAGAAAATCATTTTATTTTTGAATTTTTGGGAGTAATTCTCATATAGGGCAAAAAGTCACGTGCTTACAGCTGCCCCTCTTTGCCCGGAGACACGAAGGGTTTTCGTGCAAAGATAAAGCGAGCGATTTTTGCCCATCCGAGTACTCCGTGTGAAGCATTTTTTGAAAAAGATTTGACTGAACCTTTGCTTCAAAGGTTTCCTACATATCCTGGGCTAAACAGGAATCAGGTCAATGTAGTTCGGGAAGTCTTGGTAGCTGGGACTACCATGGACTGCAATGTTACTGTTGTTGCATGCTACTTTTACTGTTTGCTGACCTCCTTATTACACCATGCTTAAAAAAATAAGAAGCTAGACTAAGCTAGAAATTACAGAATCTTATCTGTTTTCCCCCTTGCTCCGGTTGCCTTGCCTTTTGTCGGTTTGTGTTTCCTCTGGTGCCTTTTTACCAAGACTTCTGGCCCTTGGTTTTAATTTTTTTTTTTTTTTTTTTTTTAATACCAGTTTTCGTCATTTTGTTCGGTCCGCTGGGGACATGGCTTTCTTCATTAAGCTTTTTGGCTATTCCTCTTGGGACACGATTATCTTCATCAGATTCATCAAGACCCGTCTTTTCTTTCTTTTGACTCATGCACTTGAATTTGCTCTGAGACTTCTTGTTGCCACCTTCTGCCTTCCGGTGTTGGGATTTTTATTTTTACCTGCTGGGGATTCTTGTTGTAACCTTCTGCCTTCCGGTGGGGTTACTGACTTCAAAATCTGCAGTATAAGACTGAAAAGTATTCCTCTCGTTATACAGGTGGGTGCCTGGAAATGGAAAAATGAAATGTATGCCCGCATTATACTGGTGTGCGACCTGGAAATGGAAAAGTGAAATGTATGCCTGCATTATACTGGTGGGCGACCTGGAAATGGAAAACTGAAATGTATTCCCGCATTTTACTGGTGGGCGACCTAGAACTTAAAAGTATTCCCGCATTATACTGGTGGGCGACCTAGAACTTAAATATATTCCCGCATTTTACTGGTGGGCGACCTAGAACTTAAAAGTATTCCCGCATTATACTGGTGGGCGACCTAGAACTTAAATATATTCCCGCATTTTACTGGTGGGCGACCTAGAACTTAAATGTATTCCCGCATTTTACTGGTGGGCGACCTAGAACTTAAATGTATTCCCGCATTTTACTGGTGGGCGACCTAGAACTTAAATGTATTCCCGCATTTTACTGGTGGGCGACCTAGAACTGAAATGTATTCCCGCATTTTACTGGTGGGCGACCTAGAACATAAAGTATTCCCGCATTTTACTGGTGGGCGACCTAGAACTAAAATGTATTCCCGCATTTTACTGGTGGGCGACCTAGAACTTAAAAGTATTCCCGCATTTTACTGGTGGGCGACCTAGAGCATGAAATGAAAACATAAATGCATACCCGCATTATACTGGTGGGCGACCTAGAGCATGAAATGAAAACATAAATGCATACCCGCATTATACTGGTGGGCGACCTAGAGCATGAAATGAAAACATAAATGCATACCCGCATTATACTGGTGGGTGACCTAGAGCATGAAATGAAAACATAAATGCATACCCGCATTATACTTAGGGTGACCTAGAACTGAAATGAAAAGACAGAAATGTATTCCCGCATTATACTGGTGGGCGCCTAATTGGTAAAGAATAATTTGAATTTGTTTCCTCGATTCTCCGAGAAAATTTCCACTTGTGGCAGAAAATTTTATGCCCCAATTCTGGCGATCTTTCTTATGGCGTATCTTTAGGCCATTATCAACACTTTATTTTCCTGTTCAAATCAAAGAAAATTTAGTTAGTTTTTTTTTTTTTTGAAATATGGCGAGTGGTCATGTCACTCTTGATGGGGATGATTGTTCCTTTTCCCTTATTCTTGTTCGGCATTCTCAAAACTTGTTGGGGATGATGTTATTTGCTGGGGATAACATTCTGCTGGGGATGGTTTTTCCATTTATCCCTTCACCATTTTGTATCTCAAAAATTTCTGGAGGTCATTTTGCCGAAGATGAATTTTCCTTTCTTCCCTTCCCCTTCTGTGTTGTCCGACCACCTCGTAGCTTGGTCGATATTCGGTCGGAGTACTCTGGGGATCGTCTTGGAACTTGGCTTACAATTTCCTCAACATTTTTTTTCCGGCTCTTCCCCGTACTTTCCTTGCCATTTTAGGACAGTATTATTCGGCCTAGCAACCAACGTCTTTTGCCTTATTGCCTTGTCTCTTGCCTGCCCTTTTCACTTTTTATGTTGTACCATTTTGGCAACTGGTAGTAAGCTCTGAAAGACCTTCCTTAAAACATAAATTTCTAGAAAAATTCTTTTAAACAAAGAAATGAAAAGATAGAAAAATGAGAAAATCTTTCTGAACAAAAAAAAAATGAACTTATCTGGGTGATACAACCGATTCCAATGATCATGTTGTGCATTCCGGATTAATCAACCCAGTCTATTTGTGTCGATCAAACTTTCTGATGTCTTCACTTGCTGGGGATAAATAGGTGCCCAATTCTTCGCAAAATACGGATCTTTTCCGTCAATCTATCTTGTCGCCTTATAGTGCCCTTCGCGGGGTTTTCACTAACAAGGCTCTCTCATTTCTCACAACTCTCATCGCCTTATGGTGCCTGTGAAGGTTTTCACCGATAAGACTCTCTCATTTTGTATTTCTTAGCTTACTTCGCCTTATGGCGCCTGTGAAGGTTTTCGCCGATAAGACTCTCTCATCTTATTTTCTCAGCTTGGGATTGGAGTGTTGCCGATAAGATTTATCTCTGCCGGGAATTCTTTTGGCTATAAATTCTTTCAATTCATGATCCTCATTCAGTCAGAGACCGACGTTTTATTCTTGGTTTACATTTGCCCATCTTAACACCTCTCGGATACTGATCGGGAGGTCTTTTTTGGATATCAATATAGGTTTTAGAAGAAAAGGATATAAAATTCAAAATAACTTTGATGGGTAAAGTATTACAACTTTTGGAATCAAACTCTTTTTTTTTTCAAAATTTAGAAACATAATTTCTGCCCCAGTTTTCTTACTTGGGGATTTTTCTTTTGATTTTTTTTTTGTTACCCTATGACCGAACCGTGAGGCGCCTACGTATCCTCTTTGAGGAATCAGGTCGAACGTAGTTCACTAACTCCTTTTTTTTCTTGCGACCTTCAAATTTTTTTTTTTTCATACATTTTTCATTAATGATTCCAAGAGAGGGGTATAAAAAGATAAGTATGGCTCAAAGGGGTAAATCAAAGGTTAAAAGTGTTTGGATAGAAGAAAGAATTGCCTCCGTCATTTCATTATCCGATAAGCACTAAGTACAAACAAACAAATAAACAACAAAAGAAATTACACATAATATCTTTTGACTGCATCAGAATTGATAGCCATGTCGACGCATCTTCCTTCAACATCCGTCAGACGTAAAGCGCCATTGGATAATACTCTGGTCACAATATACGGCCCTTGCCAATTCGGGGCGAACTTGCCTTTTGCCTCAATCTGATGTGGGAGGATCCGTTTCAATACTTGTTGCCCTACTTCAAATTTTCTGGGGCGCACCTTCTTATTGTATGCTCTTGCCATTCTCTTTTGATAAAACTGGCCATGACATACTGCTGCCAATCTTTTTTCATCCATTAAACTCAGCTGCTCTAGTCGGGTTTTGACCCATTCATCATCGTCAATCCCGGCCTCAGCGATAATTCGAAGGGAAGGAATTTCAACTTCCGCTGGTATTACTGCTTCGGTTCCGTATACCAACAAATAAGGAGTCGCACCTATTGAAGTACGAACAGTAGTGCGGTATCCTAACAACGCAAATGGTAGCTTTTCATGCCATTGTCTGGATCCTTCAATCATTTTCCTCAATATCTTCTTTATATTTTTGTTGGCTGCCTCAACTGCTCCATTCGCCTTGGGCCGATACGGGGTGGAATTACGGTGTGTAATCTTAAACTGTTCACATACTTCTCTCATCAAGTTGCTGTTAAGATTAGCACCATTGTCCGTGATTATTATGTTTGGGATCCCAAATCTACAAATGATATGGGAATGGACGAAATCCACCACTGCCTTCTTGGTTACAGACTTAAAAGTTTTGGCTTCAACCCACTTAGTGAAATAATCGATGGCTACCAGAATGAACCTGTGACCGTTCGAAGCTGCCGGCTTGATAGGCCCAATGACATCCATGCCCCATGCTACAAATGGCCATGGTGCGGACATTGTGTGCAATTCCGTTGGTGGAGAATGAATCAGATCTCCATGTATCTGACACTGATGGCATTTCCGTACGAAACTGATACAATCATGCTCCATAGTGAGCCAATAATATCCCGCTCGCAGAATCTTCTTTGCCAACACATATCCGCTCATATGGGGCCCACAGACTCCAGCATGTACCTCTGTCATCACTATCGTGGCTTGACCTGCATCAATACATCTCAGCAATCCCAGATCTGGGGTTCTTTTGTACAACATTCCTCCACTGAGGAAAAATCCATTTGCCAGTCGTCGAATGGCTCTCTTTTGATCTCCGGTTGCCTGCTCCGGGTATATTCCCATCCTGAGATATTCCTTGATATCATAAAACCATGGCTCGCCATCCATTTCTTATTCTATTATGTTACAGTAGGCATGCTGATTACGAACCTGAATATACAATGGGTCAACATGGATTTTGTCTGGATGGTGCAACATCGATGCTAAAGTGGCCAAAGCATCGACAACCTCATTGTGAACTCTCGGGATGTGTCTGAACTCCACTGATCGAAATCGCTTGCTCAGATCGTGCAAACATTGTCGATATGGTATAAGCTTCAAATCCCGTGTTTCCCATTCACCCTGGATCTGATGTACTAGGAGGTCCGAGTCTCCCAAGACCAAGACGTCCTGAACATCCATGTCTGCAGCCAATCGTAGGCCCAGAATACATGCCTCATATTCAGCCATGTTGTTGGTACAATAGAAACGTAGCTGAGCTGTAACAGGATAGTGATGTCCTGTTTCTGAAATAAGTACTGCTCCTACTCCAACTCCTTTTGCATTAGCAGCCCCGTCAAAGAAAAGCTTCCACCCTGGCTCCTTATTCAGTTCTAACTCCTCTATATGTATCACTTCTTCATCAGGAAAATACATCCTCAAAGGCTCGTATTCTTCATCAATAGGATTCTCAGCCAAGTGATCGGCCAATGCTTGAGCTTTCATGGCCGTCCTCGTCACATAGACAATGTCGAACTCTGTGAGTAATATCTGCCATTTTGCCAATCTTCCTGTAGGCATAGGCTTCTGGAAAATATACTTTAATGGATCCAGACGTGAAATAAGGTATGTAGTATGTGACGACAGATAATGCTTAAACTTCTGTGCTACCCAAGTTAGAGCACAACATGTCTTCTCAAGTTGGGTGTACTTATTCTCATAGACTGTAAACTTCTTGCTGAGATAATAGATGGCTTGCTCTTTTCTTCCTGTGATGTCGTGTTGACCCAACACGCAACCAAACGAATGATCCAGGACCGTTAGATAAAGGATTAATGGTCTCCCCGACTCAGGTGGAACCAATACAGGTGGATTGGATAAATAACCTTTGATCTGGTCAAATGCCTCCTGACATTCTGCCGTCCATTCTATCGCGGCATCTTTCCTCAGCAATCGAAAGATGGGTTCACAAGTTGTTGTGAGCTGAGCGATGAATCTGCTGATATAGTTCAACCTTCCCAACAGACTCATTACTTCTGTTTTGTTCCTCGGTGGCGGCAATTCCTGGATGGATTTGATCTTTGACGGATCCAACTCAATGCCTCGCCGACTGACGATAAATCCTAACAGCTTTCCAGATGGAACACCAAATGCACATTTGCCTGGGTTGAGCTTAATGTCGTACCTTCGAAGTCTTTGGAAAAACTTCCTAAGGTCTGGTACGTGGTCTTCCTGACGCTTGGATTTGATGATCACATCATCTACGTACACTTCGATCTCTTTGTGTATCATATCATGGAACACAGTAGTCATTGCTCTCATGTACGTTGCCCCAGCGTTCTTCAAACCGAATGGCATTACCCGATAACAATAAGTCCCCCATGGCGTAATGAAAGCTGTTTTCTCTGCATCTTCTTCATCCATCAAAATCTGATGATACCCAGCGTAGCAATCCCCAAAGGAGCCGATTTCTCGCCCGGCGCAATTGTCGATCAAGATATGGATATTGGGCAATGGAAAGTTATCCTTTGGGCTTGCCCTGTTCAGATTACGGTAGTCGACGCATACCCTGATCTTCCCATCTTTCTTTGGTACTGGCACTACATTAGCCAACCAATCAGGATATCGAGAGACCCGAATAACCTTTGCTTGTAGCTGCTTGGTTACTTCTTCTTTAATCTTCACACTCATATCTGTCTTGAACTTCCTCAGTTTCTGCTTGACGGGAAGACAGGCCGGGTCAATGGGCAATTTGTGAACCACTAGCTTGGTGCTTAAACCCGGCATGTCGTCATATGACCATGCAAAAATATCTTTAAACTCAATGAGTGCTTTGATTAATTCTTCCCTGATGCCAGGCTCAATGTGGATGCTGATTTTGGTTTCTCGGACATTATCCGCATCCCCTAGATTTACAGCCTCGGTGTCATTCAGATTAGGCTTGGGTTTCTCTTCAAATTGGCATAGTTCTCGGTTTATTTCTTCGAAGGCTTTATCCTCATCATATTCAGACTCATAATCGATCTCTTGTATCATTAAATCAGAGTCAGATTGATTTATTAGACTAGGTCGAAGATCCGTCGTGCATGCCATGTCATTAGAACCGGTAAAAAGAGAACTGTTCAGAAAGAGAAAAGAATAAAACAAAATTAAAATGAGACAAGAAAAGAATTTTATTAAAATGCGGGATAACATGGTTCACACTTTTACAAGATAAAATGAGATTTGGATTACACCCTGAATAATCCGAAAAATAAGAAAGCAAAAATCAAAGCCTACTACCAGGACTCTCCCCGAGTAGGAAGAGGAGTAACCGTCCAATTGTTGGTTTTGGCCTCAGGCCCCATAAACTGTATGTCTGTTCCGCTGGAACCCTCTCCGACTTCTACCATATTGACATTAGTGAACAATCTTTCGAAACTCTGATTCAGATCCCCATCAATCCCAATCAATGGCCCGAGAACTTTCGGGACTGGTGACCCCTTGGCGCTTGCTCTAACAAAAGATCTTGAGAGACGTGGCACAGGTTTGGGAAGAAACCAAACTTTCTTCTTCATTTTCCGAGCTCGTTTTACATCTGCCGCAGTCGGTTTGAACCCCAACCCAAAGATCTCCAAATTCTTGGGCAAGGAAACAGGTTGAACAATTCCCTGAAGTTCAGCTCCCAAGCCTTTTCATGGCATAAACCCATTACCCAGCATTTCTGAAACCATCATAACCGTTGCGGAAGCTATCCTAGGATGTTGAATGATTTCACCCTCGGGGATCTTGTTTGCCGACACTGCATCAAAAATCTAGTAGACCCAGGGACCTTTGTCATCATTTGTCTCTATGAAGGGTACAATGGCGCCTCCTACGGTGCACGCAGTGTCTTCGCCGTGCAACACGACCTCTTGTCTATCCCACTCGAACTTGACCATCTGATGCAAGGTGGATGGAACTGCTTTGGCTGCATGGATCCACGGTCGTCCCAACAGAAAGTTATAAGATACCGTAGCATCTAATACCTGGAATTCCATGGTAAACTGGACTGGACCGATGGTCAACTCAAGTACAATATCCCCCACGGTGGCTGTTCCATTTCCGTCAAATCCTCGGACGCAAATGCTATTCTTTTGGATTCTTCCGTGGTCGATCTTCAATTGGTTCAGGGTGGATAATGGACAAATATTGGCACTTGAGCCGTTATCCACCAATGCCTGAGTAACTGCCGAATCTTCACATTTGACAGTTAGGTAGAGAGCTTTATTATGCTCCGTGCCCTCCACTGGCAGATCATCATCTGAAAATGTTACCCTGTTCACCTCGAAAATTTTATTGGCAATCGTTTCCAGGTGATTTACAGAAATCTCATTGGGCACATGAGCTTCATTCAGTATCTTCATCAGGGCCCGACGATGTTCATCTGAATGGATTAATAATGATAGCAGTGAGATCTGGGCCGGTGTTTTCTTCAACTGTTCGACCACGGAGTAATCCTGCACTTTCATCTTCTTTAAGAAATCCTCAGCTTCTTCTTCTGACACTGGTTTCTTTATTGCAGCTGGATTGGGTCTTCTCAACTCCGCCAGAGCAAAACACCGTCCTGATCGAGTCAGTCCCTGCGCCTCACAACTATTCTCCTCCACTTGTTGTCCCTTGTACATCACCACTGCCTTCTCATACTTCCAAGGCACAGCCTTGCTATCAATCATTGGTGTTTGGACTACTGGTTTTATGATGACCGGTTCCCTGCAGACCCCTTTCACAACAACCACGGGTGCAGATGATGCTCCCGTTATTACCAACTTGGCTGGTTCTGGTTTCCTTGTAGCGGTAGATGGATTCTTCCCCAATATCACCACTGGCTTGACATCTTCCCCCTTCAACTGTACCCCTGCTTCCTCATTGATCGATTTTTCTTTTGGAGTGGCACGGATCATCATCACTGTCTGTGGGGGTTTCTTCGGCTCCCCTCCTTCGTGC
This sequence comes from Nicotiana tabacum, assembly GCF_000715075.1. Classification (NCBI taxonomy): domain Eukaryota; kingdom Viridiplantae; phylum Streptophyta; class Magnoliopsida; order Solanales; family Solanaceae; genus Nicotiana; species Nicotiana tabacum. The sequence goes on from NC_134084.1 coordinate 129,678,878, forward strand.
ACAAGCTCGATCATGTGGGCTTCAGGGTGCTTTGGCAATGGGTTCTGGTTAATGTTGGGTGCCTCCGGTGCCTGTACCTCGATCTTGTTGGTATCAATAAGATCTTGTATTGCATGTTTCAGCCTCCAACATTTCTCGGTATCATGTCCGGGAGCTCCCGAACAATATTCACATCTTACCGAGTGATCCATATTTTAGGGTAAGGGATTTGGTAATCTAGGCTCAACAGGATTTAATAAACCCAACTGCCTCAATTTGTGGAACAAGGCAATATAAGTTTCCCCCAACTCAGTAAAAGTTCTTTGCCTCTGCAATCTTTCATTTCTGGCGGCCGGATTTCCCCTGAAACCCATCCCTGGAGGGTTCCTGTAGGCTCTTGGTGGTGGATAAGTGTTTTGTGGTGGTGGGTATGTGTTATGTGGAGGTGGGTATGTATTGTGGGGAACCGGCGCGCGCCATTGTGGGCGAACCGGAGGTTGGGTGTCTGTCTGGGCTTGATGGACGGTGAAATGTTGTTCTTGTGGTTGGTAGTAGGGTTGTGGAGGGTAATTTGGAATGTGTGGGTAGTTTAGACGATGGGGTCTGGGTTGGTAATGAGGGGAAGGACCTCTAGATCTGGACCAATTGTCGGCCTCTAATGTCGTGACCTCCTCTCTCCTTTTCTTCCCTAGCGCACCTCCCGTGCCACTCTGAATGGCCTGAGTTGTTGCCTTAATTGCCGAATAACTCAGGATCTTATTGGACTTAAGTCCCTCTTCTATCATACCTCCCATTTTCACAACTTCATTAAATGATTTGCCAACTGACGTCACCAAGTGACCAAAGTAAGTTGGCTCGAGAGTTTGTAAGAAGTAATCCACCATTTATCCTTCTCTCATTGGGGGATCAACTCTGGCTGCCTGTTCTCTCCATCGGAACCCAAATTCCCGGAAGCTCTCTCCGGGTTTCTTCTCGAGCTTTAGCAATGTGAGATGGTCTGGGACTATCTCAAGGTTGTATTGGAAATGTCCTGCGAAAGCCTGTGCCAAGTCATCCCAGGTGTACCACCTGCTCGGATCTTGTCTTGTATACCACTCTAACGCCGACCCGCTCAAACTCTGGCCAAAGTAAGCTATTAATAGCTCATCTTTGCCCCCTGCTCCCCTCATTTTGCTACAAAAACCTCGTAGATGTGCCATAGGATCACCATGCCCTTCGTATAAATCGAACTTGGGCATTTTGAACCCTGCTGGTAATTGAACGTCAGGGAAAGGGCATAGATCCTTGTAAGCCACGCTGACCTGGTTACCTAACCCGTGTATGTTCCTGAAGGATTGCTCCAGGCTTTTAAATTTCCGCATCACCTCGTCCTGCTCTGGGCTCTTAGCCGGCTTTTCAATCTCCGCCGGGACCTCAAAGTGGGGATTATAGGTATGTGGCTCGGGTGCTTTGAATGTGAGTTCAGGGGGTAATATTGTGTATCGTGAGCCTGAAACAGTGGCTCACTAGATGATCTGTGCAATGGGGCTGGGGGAGGTGCCACAAAGACAGGAACATTTGGTGGAGGAGGGTTTTGAGTGGGTGGTGGAGCTTGGGAATCATAAGCCTCTCTTCCCTGATAATAGTGATGGCTTGGGAAACTTGTTGAAGGACCGGGAGAGGGGTATTCCGGCGTGTGTGTTGGTTGGAGGGTAGGAGTAACGAGTAGTTCTTGCCCCTTCTGGGCTCTAGCTAAGGCTATCTGCATTTCATTCATTTCTAGCCTCATTTTTTCCATTTTCTCCAGGGCTTCCTTCAGCATCTGATTGGCCGTTTTTTCTGACTCAACGCTGTTGTCTGACCCAGTCATGCTTTCTGGTATAGGACCTTTTGATCTTGTCTGATAATGGTACGGTGCCAGTACGCTCTAACAACTAACTGATATTGATTGGAAAAACAACAAACTTGTCAGTGTTAGAGTCTTAACAGATATTGTAATTGCACGTTAGGGGATGCAATGCTCCTAGGCAGTTAATCATTTCTAACATGCTTTTGCTCTGACCGCATGCATCATCCCGGCTTATTTTTTGCTCTGACAAATATATATTCTTCTTCTTTTTTTTTTTAATTACGGTCGAATCCTATAGAGATTGCCTACGTATCGTGACCCCGCACGAATCAGACCAAGCGTAGTTCGTGCCATAAGACCAAATATTTTTTTTTCATTACTCAAAATAATGCTATTACAAGCCATCACACAAAACAAAAAATACAGACTTTATATATATATATATATATATATATATATTTTTTTTTTTTTTGAGAATGTTTGAAGAAAAGGAAAAAAACATATGGGTAGACAACAGACTCGAAAAACAAACAAGTGCAAGATTGAACTAGGGATGCATTAAAGCTTTGAATTTTGGTGTCCGCGAGGCATCATTCGGCCTTTCCGCGGGCTTGGGGGCCAGGCTTCTTTGCAAGCTTTTTAGTTCCTCCATGATCTGATGGACATAACCCATGATTGAGGCAAATAGGACATCACGAGGCATCTCTTCACATGTTAGGCACTTTGTGGTGATATAGCGCCCTATATCATTGATCCTACCCCTGATTCTATCCCTCTCTATGCACAGCTGTTCTATCCGTTGATTCTTTAGTCCCAATATTCGAGTATTGTCAATGAGCTGCTCTTGGAACCTCTCCATTTGTTCTTCCATCCGGGATATCGACTCATAGCAGTGTTCTCTATATGTTCTAGCATCCTGGGCTTGTTTGAGGACCCGATTATTGAGAATGGAGTTTATCTCTCTCAATGTCGCAACACTCATTTCGTAGTCCCTTTTTACTTGCCATAGGTGCTCTCTCCGTGATGTTGTAACTGTAGCCCACCTGACCCGCATTCTTGTTATACAAGCCTGGGATCTCTCCAAGTCTTCTCGGCTTTGGCTGACTTGATTTCTCAATTCCGCTATCAACCTTTCATCAGAGCGACGTTTCTGTCGGTCGCTATCACTCTTACTGACTTGGCGAATTCGGGCTTTCAGTGCCTGGTTTTCTTTGGCTAATTTGTTCTTCTCACCCTGCTCTGAGGCTACTTGAACGTTGTTTTCAAACATAAGCCTTTCAATTTGTCGCTTCAGCTTCCCGATTTCAACCCGGTAGCCTTCCTCTCTCACTAACCAGCCCCACTGTTCCTGCGAATCATCCGTAAATTGTTGGACGTGAGCTCTTTTGGCAGGCCTCTGACGAATCTGGAACCTTTTCCCGAACCAAACATCGTATTTTGGGTCTACCACACCCTTAGCCAGCTCTCGAACCATAGTCTTGGGTTCAAGGAATCTACATTCGTGCCACAGCTTTCTAATTTTTCCTTCGGGGAACACGACTCCTGGACTCAACTCAATGGCGTGCTTGCTTAGATCCTCATCAGTGGGAATTACCTGAAATCTTCCTAGTTGGCGCAGTACCCGATGAGGAGCATATGGTTGGATGCTACGAAGTCCCATCAAAAGAACATGACATTCCTCGGCCGCCATGTATATTACCTCAGTATCATTCAACCACCCAAATGCCCATTCAACTTGGTCGGCTGTTGTTGACCTCAATTGTGCAAGCCATGCTTCGACGCCTTCGGGAAATATGACGCCTGTCATTCGTTTCTCAAAGCCGCTAATGCAGTTTCTCTCAGTCAACCCGTGGTTCATGTATCCCACTCGGTGATGGAGGTGTTCTTGCATCCACAGCTGGAGTAACAGATTGCATCCCTGAAAGAACTTGCCTCCTTCTCGGCATATAGTTAAAGCTCGGTAGATTTCGGACAAAATCAAAGGAACCACAGTACTTTCGGTTCTTTTGATTGCAACATCGGCCATCCCTACAAGGCCTATCTCTATTTTTTTATCTTTGCGGGGACAGACCACAACTCCCAGAAATGCTGTGATAAATGCCAAAGTACGTCTTGCTTCCCACTTGATTCTGTTCCCAGTGTGAATTAATCCGAGGTTTGGTTCTTCCAAACCTGAGGAATTCCGTACCGTTGATACAAGAATTGGAGAGTACAACATCCCTTCGACAAATCATCATTCTGTACCTTCCGACTAATGCTTAGCAAATCCAAGAACGCGTGCGGAGATACTGGTCTTGGTGAAAGTAAATACTGCCCTCTTAGTTTCCCATTCAACCCCGCATATCCGGCGACTTCCTCTAGTGTAGGTGAAAGTTCAAAGTCAGCAAAACGAAATACGTTGCGTGTTGGGTCCCAGAACGGTATTAGAGCCTCGATGATATCTGTCCTTGGCTTGATATTTAACAGATCGACAAAACCTCCCAAAACTCTTTCCACTATCTTTATACTATCCTTTCCCATATCATTCCACCACATGTGGAGTTGCGAAGGGACCTCGCTGCACACTGAGAATGGTTCATTTTGACTTGTGCTCATCCTGCACATTTATTATAGTGATTAAAGAAGGAAAAACTTTTATTTGACTTAAAAACTATCTATATTCTAAAGAAATATTTTTTTGGATTTTTTTTTATTTGTTTTTTGAAAAAAACTTTTAAGGAAAAAGGAAATATTTTTGAACTAATATTCTGAATTTATGAAAGAAATACTACAGAAAAATATTTTTTGAATTTTATTTTGAATATCTTTTAAACAAATAATTGGGATTTTGAGATTAAAAGGAAATATTTTTTTTTAAAAACATTTTTTGAGGTCTAAAAGAAAAACTTTCTAAAGAAGTGAGTAATGTTAAATATTTTTGGATTTTTTTTTTTTTTTAAAAAAAAAAAAATTCGGCAGCATTTCGACAGTACTTGGACACTGATTTTTCTAAATTAATCAAATAACTTTCCACTGGCTATTTTTATTTTATTTTATTTTTACACTCCCGAGACTCAGAAGCCAGTCAACATGCAAGACCGAGCAAATAAATGCACATAAAACAAATAAGATGCATCAGGATGGTCATTTTCATTTTTGGTGCACCTGTCCTAGACAGACCCAACCCCTGTGTTGAGCCTCCAAAGTCAGATGCACGTGATGCAAACAAACGTTCCTACTAGGGATCCGACATGTGGTTTTGTTATACTAGGTTCAGAACCTGGGTGTTTGTTCTAGACCTGGCTTACCCGAGCGGACAGCTCGAGCCGAGGGGGGGTAGCGTACCGGGAATACAGAAGCTTCACCGGCTTAGCAACTTGTCCGAACCTCGTTCTAAATTGGGATTTTACACTATACAGAAAAGAAGTCGTACGAAGTACACCCTTCTTCATGATTTAGAAGACTCAGAGAGGAGATGAGTTTCGGCACAGTTTATACACAGTTCACGTAATATCAAAGCGGTAAAAGCAGCATTTAGCACATTAGGCTCAAACATGTAAAAATCAGATAAAACCAAATATGACAATTTATATGAGCTCGAATTTCTAACCCTGAACCACCGGTTCTGGGTAAAGTCCCCAGCAGAGTCGCCAGAGCTGTCACACCTCCTTTTTCCGTACCCGAGAGGGTACAAGGGAGTTTTTTCCAATTAAAGGACAGTTGAAACGGGATTGGTTTAATTATTTCAGAGTCGCCACTTGGGAGATTTAGGGTGTCCCAAGTCACCAATTTTAATCCCGAATCGAGGAAAAGAATGACTCTATATTACAGTCAGCGTACCAGAAATCCGGATAAGGAATTCTGTTAACCCGGGAGAAGGTGTTAGGCATTCCCGAGTTCCGTGGTTCTAGCACGGTCGCTCAACTGTTATATTCGGCTTATTTATCTGATTTTTAATACAATTATGAACCATTTGCAAATTTTATCTTTTACCGCTTTATTATTATAATTATTATTTTTTAGGAATGTGAACATCGTTTAAAACATATCTTTGGATTGTGTCACATGAAATGCACCCACAATACGAAACATATTTTATTTGATGTTTTAGGATTTAGATTTGGGTCGCATGAAATGCGCATCCGAGTTTAAGAAGGTAAAATTAATTAAATCGCGCCTAAAGAGTCTAACGCGTCATTATCTTTTGGGAAGGAAGTGAAATTCACTAAACAATCCATCCCAAATTCTAAGTAATTTTTTTAAAATAATTAAATAAATAAATGAGATTGGAGAATCCTATACATTTGTATTATTTACATCTATTTATTTTTAGCGAAATCCTTTAATAATATCCTTTAATGACTACCTTTTTATTATTACTAAGTTTTTTATAAATATAAAATCAATATCTACATTCTTGAAAATGACATATTAAATAGAAGAGAAAAACAAATATTAACAGAAAGTAATAAAATTATAATCATAAATACAACATGGAATTATCGAAAAGTAAAAAAATAATAAAAAAAAACTAATTATCCCATAGTTGGATTAAAATTCAAATTATTAGTAAGACTTAAGCTTATTGAAACTAATTATTTACAAATACTGAAAATTGAAAGAAATAAAAATAAAAACTTGAGTACTAAATCATATTTCTAAAAATTTAAACAATTTAACATTAACTAACTTTGTTTTAATTCATCATGTCCTAATACTTGTTTGCAAACTAATTCATGTTATAACTGAAATTGACTACATGATTCGGATTAACTTATCGTTGACGAAAAACCTTATGAATAAGGAACTTAGTTAATTTTTGCCAAACTGATTCAATAACTCCATTTTTACGTTATTTCTTCTATTTTTTTTTATTTTAAACAATTTTAATTAATAATCAGGTTTAAATATATTTCCTAATAATCTGGTAAAGACGTTATTTAATATGTCGCTATAATATGCCTAGTTATGCCGATGACAGTGATTTACGGAATAATAATACATGAATAACCTAAATACAATACAAAAAATTAAATTAAACTAAATTAAAAATTTAACACTCCATTCTTCATTTCAGCTTACAAAATGCCAAAATTACAGTGGTGTACCTGATATTGTCAATATAAGAAGAAGAAAGTCAGCAACGTAATACGTAACACAACAACAACAATAATAACCAGCAATAACCAGTCAACGAAAATCCCAGTGACAGCTTTGAAAAATTCAAAATAAAATCCAGGAATGCCGAAAATAACGGACAGAAACCAAGGGAAATTTTCAGATTTTTGAAAGGCTAGTTAATCTTCAACCCTTAATTTCTACACCTGTATACCAGAATATTTATCAGGTGTGTACTACTTTCTCTTCTAATTTTCAATTTTTTTTTCTTTGTATGTTTTTCTTTTCTTGAGAGTTTCAATTTTTTTTTTCGGAATAAATGTTCAGCTTTTTTTCAATCTCTTTTTTTTTCTGTCTGTCTTTTTTTCTTGTGTCCAGACTTCACACATATATATATATATCCCATCCCTTTAATCAATTAAAATCAATCCCTTTCTCTACCAAACTCATTATCTTCCCACTCATCCCCATTACATTAAATAAATATATCACATCACCCCATTATATTTTGTCCCCCATGCTTTATTTAAAATAATGCAAGATTCCCCTTTAATTTAAATCTTGTCCCCCTTTATATTAAATAATCATATCACAACCCACCCCATTTCATTTTGTCCCCCATGCTTCAAATAAACAATTACAAAATGTACAATTCCTAAACTACCCCTTCCGACCTTACTGAAATTACCAAACTACCCCTGAACGTATTACAAATTTACCAAACTACCCATCAGCTATAACACATCAATTAATCAAACTTAACCAAAATATAGACAATATGATCAATTTCTAACAATGTTCAAACAACAATATGAACACGGATGAACATCATAACAACAATATCATATGAACATGATTTTAACAACATTTCAACAACAAATCACATGAACACAAATTGAACAACCAAGAACAACTAAAATTTGATTGAACAATATTTTAGCAACAAACAATCCTATTTTCGGATTCAACACCAACAACAAACAAAGTATGAAGATTTCTAAATTCAATCATATTGAACTTAAAATCAACTCTAACAACATTACAACAAACAATTCTTATATTAAACTTAAACAAGATTATGAGACAAAAAAAAAATAATCATAAGTGATAAACAAAAAATCAAACTATACAAATTTCGGATTCAAGAACAATCAAACAAAGTATGAACATGAAATGAGTCTATTTTAAAACAACAAACATGACAAATTAAATGATTAAACCAACATTAATAATTTCTGGAAAATATATAACAACATGAAACAAATTGAAGAAATAATCAATTAAATTTCAATTTGAATATAACAAACAATCAAACTAACAAATTCTTACCTAAACCATAAAACAAACATGAAATGAACATGAAAAACCACTAATTAAATTTCCATTTGAAATCTGAAAATTAATTCAACAAAACATATGAACATAAACAAAACCAAAAATCAAATATCTACCGATTTTAGATTCGAGAAATATCAAAACGAAACACGAAAAAAATAAAACTCAAAATCTACTAACCGGATCGACACGAAATATGTACGGACTGTTTCGACAAACTTCGACCAAACAACTCATCATGTAAAGCTCGACGAAGGATTTCGATTCGACGATAAACCTTCGAACTTTGCCATACTTTAACCGGACTACCTTGCGTCATCAACAAGAATACGATGGTGAGCAACAAACATGACTCATGGAGTCGTCAATGACAATACGCAGCAGTGAAGCGCCGCCGTGTCCATGACTGGAGCTCGGGAGCTCGACCACCTAATTCGGAGTCGACAAAACAAAGAAGATAAAACAGT